>NC_081365.1:69215147-71653897 GCF_030684315.1 Stegostoma tigrinum
TACTTTGTTTAAATGCAGTAAATTGTGATTTGGAATGTACTACTGAGTGGAAACAGATCCAGTAGTAACTTTCATAATTGAACAGAATATACTTTGAAAATGAAACATTTACAGCGTGGAGGAGTGAGGCTAACTAGTTACCTTTTTCAAAGTGTAAACAGAGCAATGATGGCCCCCAATGGTCTCTTTTGTCACTGTAACACTATCAAGGTGAATGGTAGAGTGAAAATAAAATAGTGAAATATCCTAAAAGAGTTCTCAGACAGATGACTATAAAAGGAGACAAAAATATAATTTACTGATCTGATTTAATGAGGTTTCAAAGCATATTTCTCTCAGATTGCGTACTATGACTTAAGATCTAAGCTTATATATTTTTCTATCTCAGCCTTGTGTTGAAACATATCAGAAGCTGGACTGGATTAATTTAACTCCTCTGCAGGAATGTTAGTTTGGAGCAGTGCTTTGGATACTGTAGAGATTTCCAATAAAGGACTCTCTGCCAAGTTTCTCTGGCTATATGACAGAAAATGAAGTACAGAATTAGTTTTTGTTTTACTTACATTTTAAAGCAGTGATTTCTCACTGTTGCTTTGAGATCAAGGAGCGTCACCAGCTCCACTGTGACTTCCACCTAAAGTGAGGACAATCAGACTTTGTTGCATATTCCAATTCCACCCAAAATTGAATTAATTCTTTTTGTATATGCATTGACCAATGGGAGAATAATATTTCCACAACAAATCCTATTAGTACTGCTTGTCTTGTTAGCTGTTGCCAATAGCAACAATATGACAAGTGTAATTTCTGATAAATTACTCTCCAGGGTATATTATCAAGAAGTAAGTAGTACGAAACTAAAACAAAAACAAACATTGCTGGAGAAACTCAGCAGGTCCAGTAACATCTGTGGAGAGAAGGAAGTGTCAACATTTCAAGTTGAGTGACCCGTCTGCTTTCTCTCCACAGATACTGCCAGACCTGCTGAGTTTCTCCAGCAATTTATGGTTTTGTTTCAGATTTCCAGCATCTGTAGATCTTTGCTTCATTGTATTTTAGTAATAATTGTTGCAAGGATATTGTGTTTTGGGTTTAGAACCTTTTAAGAATAAAGCTACTGATTTTTCTGCAACACATTTTTTTTGGGGAAACAAAAAAAACACTTCAGGTTAAAATACTTCCCCTGTATTGCTGTCTTTCGATAATCCTTTTAAGGTTCTTGCACACCCAGCCTTATTCAAATAAGTTGCTTCTGCTTCCGACGTCTGTTCTGATAAGAGATAACAAGAACTGCAGATGCTGGAGTTAGAGATAACACAGTGTGGAGCTGGAGGAACACAGCAAGCCAGGTAGCATTAGAGGTGCAAGAAAGCTGACAATTTGGTCAGGATCCTTCTTCAGAAAAAATGAATATGATAAAATTGATCAAAAATGATAAAATAAGAATGATAAAACTTCTTTTATCTGAGCAAAACATTTGACTCAAACATGTAGTACAAAGATTAATTTTAGGTTGCAAAATTTCAAAATCTGGACACTGCTTTAGTTTGCAGGGTTGCTGAACTCTTCCTTACTCCTTTCTTCTCCTTAGTTTGTTGAGGTTCAGTAGTCCTTTCTTTTGTGCGTCCATTACTTGTTGACTCACAGAACCAATAATCACCCGAGATGAAAATACAAAACCCTCTGAGAACGTGCCTTCAGTCTTTCAAAATATTGCTGGTAAGTCTTTGACATTTGAAAGTTAAAGATTATACTGGTACTTATAAATATTTATCTGATTGCTAAAGGTTTGCACTCCCTGTGGATTGTGCAAAATACATTTGTGTCAGTGAAATGAAAGCCAAACTACAAAGAGTTTGACAAGACAAAGGGAAAGAGAATGTGGACCTCTGTAAACTAGTGTGTCCTTATGGAGAGAAGTAAAGCTTTGAATAGGAAATATGCCATTATATAATCTCTATTTTAAAAAAAATCCTTTTGAGCTATGCAGAAGTTGTACTAAATTAGGAGAATGTTTTTAAGTTTATCGTGAGAACAGAATACAGGACAAGGTGGGTTTTTTTGCTACTTTCACAGTGCTAACGTCAGATTTAACTGGTGCATTGATGTTTTTGCAAAGCAGTGGCATGTTTTGACGTAAAACTGCAGATGTTTTCCAGATACTTCAGCAAAAGAGAGCAGCAATTTAACAGTCCACTGCCACCTGCTTTCCTGTTCCCAGCAGGTCATAATAAACTGAAAATGTGAGGTCTGTACCTTTTTTGTAACAGTTTGTGCTGTTAGTGAAGCAGACTATGTTTATTTGCAGATTGAAGGTAGGCAGTCAGTTTTGTTAGATTTTAGTTCTGACCAGCTGTCTGAATGCTACAGATAAAAGCCAAAAGGACTGTGAGTGCAGGAACAAAAACAGAAGTTATTTAAAGCTCAGTAGGTCTTGCAGCATCTATGAAGAAAAATTATGTTTCAGCTCCAGTGACCTTTCCTCAGGCATTAATTGAAAATTATTAGCTGTAGTTTCAATCTGAAGTGGGGAAGATAATACCTGGAACATTTTTCGGTCCTGACCCTCCACCTATAAGAGTCAGTGATGCAATGCAAGATATGCCCTAATTGGTCTGGTGTTGAGTTTGGGTCTCAATTAGTGTCACAGGGCACTGCCTAGAGGTGTGAATTAGTTCTGGAAAGCAGATAGTAGCCATTGTCAGGCACAATGGAAAAGGCAGGTGAATTGAGGGCCACTAGACTTTCAGTCCAAAGAAGTAACAAATATTCTGTCATCACTTTATCTACAGTGCTCAAGTTGTGGTAATTTTTGTGTTGCTCCATGAGCACTAAATTGGAAGATGATTCTTTTACTATAAGTTTGAAATCAATAAGAAACTACCCCACCGTGTTTGTAGTAAGTCAACTAAGATGTTCCAGGCTCTTCCTGTTCTTTAAAATTTGGTATGGTTCTCCCTCTCATCAACAAGCTTAACAACAGGTTAATTGGAGGTATGCACATTGTTGCATATCCCACCCTTCCTATAACAGTCCAACATCTGGAAGCAATGGAGGAATGATGTGTTATCTAAGAACATTATTTTCAAAGCATATCTGCACCCAGCCTTGCTTCTCCCTTGGTGGGTGATTGAACATCTGTCTTGTTGAAAGTGAGTTGCATTTGCTTAACAAGTATTTGTTAGCAAACAGGTGTTTATTGTTTTACAGAAAGTGAACTAGTCATCTGATCACTTTTGTTGAAGCCACAGAGTTTATTCTTATCCAATGACTCGTAATAGAATGTGGAAGCAGAAGCTAAGAATGGGATTATAGCTGTGATTGCCTAGATTTCCATATGCAGGATTGCATTTGAATAAGTAATGGCTAGTGCCTGAGAAGTATATTCCAAGATAAGCCACCCCATATTGGCAAGCAGGGCTAAGAGAAATTCAAGAAGGGAAAAGTTTCTTTTTCTAAGCAATGATCTATATTTCTAAATAGCTGACCCTACTAAATGTCATGACAGCATTTGAATTAATATGTTCTGAAAATATTCTGAACTGGCACCATGTAGCAACAGTTAAAATCATATCTTCCTTAGATTAACCTCTTAAATCCTCATTCCTCAATGACTAGTGAGTGAGAACTTCCAGCTGCAGACCTGGGCCCAGTTATATCTTGCTCTGAACTTCAAAAAACTCCTTTAAATAGCTACTGCAGACTTAGTACTCTGCAACTTCCAAAAGTAATAGCTTCCTTCAGTTCACCTTTTAACCAACACTCTGAAATGTGAGCATGCTGATTATTAGTCTATTACTTGGCTGAAAGAACCATCCAGCGTCAGTATTAAATTGTCTGCCTGACAAAAATACTTTAGTACTTCCTATTCCATCATGGAATAAAGATGCTAACATAATGGGTTGAAATTTCCCACCTTTTATTGGTGCAAGGTAGGAATTGAAAGGCTGGTAGTCAAGATTGAGGGGACATTAGCATCCGCCCACACTGGAAATATGCCTGTCTTCCTGATCTTTGCATCCTCCAACTAAACTCCCTACTTCTACAAGAACAGGAGTTTGGAGCAGAGGTTGGTCATTTGGGCCATCAAACTTGCTCTGCCCTTCAGTATGATTGTGGTTGATCATGTGAAGGCTGAAGCTCCAAAATCTGACCTACCCTAAACAACTTTTGGCTACCTTTTGTTGGTCAAAAATCTATGTATCTCAGCCTTAAAGTCACCCATCCTCCTTTTCTGTCTGGGGAAGAGAGTTAGAGGGCTCCTGGCAATGAAGTCACCTACTCTAGAATGATGTAGCAAAATCCAGTTTGGTGCCTGGCTTCTATTGAGGGGTGGTTCAGGTTCTTTTATTGGTCACTGCTGGCAAGATGCTGTAGCAGGATTACTGTTCACTTAAAGCCCTAGTGGTGGGATCTCAAGATCTGCTTAAAAACTTCAACCCAATGATGAATTTCCAGCAATCTCATGAAGATCTTTCAAAGCACTTTTAGGAACACAGTTGACCTGATGAGAGGTTTCTCTGCAGCCAGAACAGCTTTAAGGGTAAAGCTTAATTCTGGTGTAGTTAAATAAAGTCAATTATCTACAACAACAAATCAGTTGAATGTCACCATTTTGTGACTTGTTTTGTATGTTACACTGACTTTTTTATGCTTGTAAGTCTTTTATCACTTGTGGTTGTATTGAACGTGAGGAGACATAATTGGTAGTTAATCACAGTCAGATTAGTAATTTTGCAGGCATTTCTTTTCACTGAGGGGTTACAACATAGAACTGACTGCCAAAATGCAGTGGTATAAACTGCAGTGTTGGGATTTTTGAGATTTGTAAGAGAGGGCAACAAAAGTATAGGGTGGGAAGAGGTAATTAGAGTAAGTGAAGGATTGTCTGGAGTAGGGAGACAGACATAGATCTGCCGAACTGAATGACTTATTTCTATCCTGTACATTTTATGCAATTCGTCAACTAAGACGATTGGTAATGATACAGGAATCGGATTCCTGGAAAAGGTTAAGATCCATTAAAAAAATCCACACAATGACAAAGTAAGTTTAAGAAAGTTCTCTCAATAGAACACAGAAACAATAAGTTTTTTACTTTTTGCAATATGACTTCTAATAAGACAGGCCATTTGTAAGGTCACCTCAATGGTTTTGACAATTCTATTTTCAAATGGGACTCAAAGACTTTATGGTGATAATTTGCTCTTGAGAGTCCAAGAGAGTATATTCACTTTTAAGGAAAAAAACCAACAAAATAACTAAGATTGAAACCAAAGTAAAAGCGTACTCACTGGATATCCCAGCCAGCATGGAAATTGGGCTTTAATAGGATTCTTTTTATTTGGGTAAACTTACCTAAATGGATCACCTGTGGTTCGAGGCAAGCACTTTTTCACAACCAAACCTGACCTGTCTAAAAATGGCCTGAAGTCAAAATCGCAGCACTGTACCAATCTGTGGCTGGCTGCCCTTAAATTGGCTAGAGGAATCAGGGTACCTGGGGTGCAGGTTCTCAAATCACTAAAAGTTTCCATACAGCTAAATAAGGCCATTAAGAAGCAAACATAGCACTGTTTAGACTGGTAAAATTAGAAGGCAGCAAAGTTATGCTAAACCCGTATGAACAGGTAGTTAGAACATATTGGAAACTACAGCGCACAGTTTTGGTTGTCTTGTAGTTAAAATGGATGCAAAGGCATTGTAGAAGATCCAAAAATATTTATGAGAATGATAGCAGATAAATTACATTTTAATAAGATTAAACAGGCTGGGACACGCTTTCTCCAGGAAGGAGAAAGTTGAGGAGTATTATGATAGAGGCCGTAAAAGAATTGAAAGGGTATCAGCCATGAACAAGTTGGTAGAATTTCTACCTCTAAGTTAAAAATTTGAGGGTTCATGTTCCATTCCAGGAAATCGGTACAAAAATCAAGGTTAATGCTCCAAAGCTGAGGAAGTGATGGGCTGTCAAAAGTTCCATCTTTTGGTTAAGGTGTTGAACCAAGGCCTTATCTATCCTCTGAGATGGAAGCAAAATACCCAACGGCACTGTTTTGATGAAGAACAGGGGAGTTATTTGTTGTACCCTGACCAATACTCGTTGTCTCAAAAACATTACTTTTTCTGAGTTATTGCATTTCTGTTGGTGGGTCTTGCACAGATTAGCTGGCTCATTTCCTACAATATGACAGTGACTAAGCTTCAGAAGCACTCCATTAGTTATGAATCACCTTGGAGGTGTCCAGTTGTAAGGAAGCACACCAGTTAAACACAGTTCCTTTTCTGGTGAGGTTGACACAAGAACCAGATAGTCTATTTGCCCTGGTTCTGTAATTATATATATTCTTGCCTAGTGAAATCGTGTTATTCTCAGTCCCAAACATTTCAAGAACATAGGAACAACAGTAGGCGATACAGCTGATGGAGCCTGCCTGCTGTTCTGAACCATGGGTGATGTTCTCACCCTTACCATTTTTTCCACACTAATGCCATATCTGTTTCCATCATTTAGTGTCTAGAAACCTATTTTGTTTTCTTTATTCATTCACGGGATGAGGGTGTCGCTGGCTGGGCAGCATTTATTGCCTGCCTCTAATTGCCCAGAGTCAACCACAGTGCTATGGGTCTGGAGTCACATGTAGGCCAGACCAGGTAAGGATGGTGGATTTCCTTCCCTGAAGGACATTAGTGAACCAGATGGGTTCATGGCCATCATTAGACTCTTAATTTCAGATATTTATTGAATTCAAATTCCACCATCTGCCATGGCAGGATTTGAACTTGGGTCCCCCGAACATTATCTGGGTCTCAGGACTAACAGTCCACTGATAATACCACAAGGCCATTGTCTTCCCCCAGTTGACTTCTGTCTTAATCCTGCTCAATGATTTGAACTTCCACAACTGTCCATATTAGAGAATCCCAAAGTTTCACTGCCCTTTTTTTTTGAAGAAATTACTCTTCATCTCAGTCTTAAATGGTTTTCCCTTATCCTGACATTTTTTTCCTGGCTTTACGTTCTCCCCACCCCTAGGCTCGTGAAGCTATTTACATAAACCCTGTCACCACCTGTCAGAAATATTACATTTCAGTGAGGTCATGTCTCATTCTTTGAAACTCTGGAGGATTCAGACCCATTTTCCTTAAGCTGTCCTTGTAAGACAATTCCCAAGGATTAATTGGGTAAAGATCGAGGAAATATAACCATGGCAAACATATCCTTCCTCAGATAAGGAAGCTAAACTGTACTCGGTACTCCAGGTGAGGTTTTATCAAAGCTCTACACAACTGCAGCATGGCATCTTTCTTAAGTACTCAAATCCTGTTGAAGTTAATGCCAGTATACCATTTGGCATTCTAATTTCTTGCTATATCTGCATACTTTCAGTGATTCATGGAATGAACACCCAAATCTCCCTCACTTGCCATATATTCTGTATTTAAGAAATATTCTGCCTTTCTGTTTTTCCTCTTAAAGTAAATATCTTCACATTTATTTACATTCTATTCAATCCACAATGTTCTAACCCATTCACTTGTTGTGTGCAATTCCTCTTGAAGTATTCTTGTATCCTCCTCACAACTTAACATCAAAATGGGTGGGAACATGATCATTAAACATGGAAATATTATACTTGGCCCCCACATTCAAATCACTAAACTAACTTGTGAATGGTTGTGGACCTGACATCAACCCATAGGACACTCCATTAGTCACTACCTGCTATCTTGAAAATTATTTGTTTATTCCTATCTCTGCTTTCCATCTACTAAATTTTCAATTTCAGTCCATAATAGTATAATGTCACTAATCCTCTGTGCTCTAGATTTATTTTCTAATGTCCTATGTGGGATCTTTCTGAACAAAAGCATTCTGAAAATCCAAATACACCACATCCACTGGGGTCGGGGGACCAGGGCATGGGTTCTTTTATCTATGGTACAAATAACATTCTCAAAAACTTCATGTTTGTCAAATATGATTTTCCTTTTATAACCCCAAGTTGATCCTGCCTAATTTTGTCATTTCTTTTTCTGAATGTGCAGTTATCACATCACTTATAAAATGCTAACATTTTCCACACTATGGACATCAAGCTAATGGCTATGTTGTTGTACACAATCGCTCTTCTTCCCTACTTAAACAGTGGTGTTACATTGGGCTATGAAAATGTTTTCACTATTAGGGGTAGTCCGGACAACCTTTTCATAATGTGAAATAGTCACTAGTAACTCCACTAAAAATTCAGGAAAAACATGAAGTGATTAGAATTAGGAACTTACTACCATAAAAGAGAATTTGAAGTTAATAGTTTAAGTATGATTATAGAATCTAGATAAACACATAAAAGGGATTCATAGAATTCGTACAGCGTGGAAGGAGGTCATTCAGCCCATCAGGTCCACACTGATCCTCTGAACAGCATCCTACCCAGACCTCTCATTCCTCCGCCAACCCCACCATATCCCTGTAACCCTGCATTTTTCATGGCTAATCCACCTAACCTGCACATCTTTGCAGGCTAAGTTGATATATGGTCAGTGAAAACGGGTGTAGTGCATTTTTAGCAGTATAGTCCTGCAGAGCTAAAGGATCAGTTTCTGGGTTGTACGTTCTACATAACCTACTAACATTCTTAAGATCCCTTTCTAGTGTAGATTTGAGCTAAGAACGAAAATTATGTAGCAAAGGAGCTCAATTTAGTGATTTTTCGAAAAGCAGTAGTACTCAATACGTTTAAATGTACAGATTATTTTATATGTCTTAGAAGCTAAGTGACCAGTAAAAGAAAATTTGGCACTATTACTGATTTGAAAACAACTATAAAGTTATTTGCTGCAAAGTACAAGTTCAGCCCAATTTATGGGATGCAAGTCTGGAGTTCCAGTTGTGACAAATGATATGTAGAGGACAGCCTGCACTAGCAATTTCCTGTGCAGTTTGTTTCAGAGTGCAGACCATGCAGATCTAATTATTGTCATTCTGACATCGAAAGTGAAAAAATCATTTATTTTGAAATGATGTTTTTTTTTGGGAGAGAAAGGGAGGTACTGAATTACACAGTTGCAAATTACTATATTAAATTTTATTATGGGCTGAGTCTACTGGACAAATACCTAATTTTTAAAGAGAAAGTGTTTGAAGATTTATACGTAAATTTTGTAATTGCAAACAGGGTTTGCCCTTAAGCTTTCTGCTAATTATTTCTGCATTTCCTTCCCATTATATTTTGACCAATGCATTTCTTCATAGTTCTGGCAATAAGTATGACATGTTCTTTCATCTGTACTTGATTAGTGCAAAAGTATTCAAAAATGCTTAAGATATTTAACCTTTCAAGCACTGACAACCCATTCTTAACTTGAACTGAACTTGCATAGCGCGCTTGCAAATAAGGAGGCAATGTCCTAATGGTATTATCGCCGGACTGTTAATCCAGAGACCCAGATAATGTTCTGGGGACCTGGGTTTGAATCCTGCCATGGCAGATGGTGGAATTTGAATTCAATAAATATCTGGAATTAAGAATCTAGAGAATGACCACAAATCCATTGTTTGTCAGAAAAACCCATTTGGTTTACTAATGTCCTTTAAGGAAAGAAACTGCCCACCTTACCTGGTCTGGCCTACATGTGACTCCAGACGTACAGCAATGTGGCTGACTCTTAACTGCCCACTGGGCAATTAGGGGTAAGCAATAAATGATGCCTAGCCAGTAATGTCCCTCATCCCATGAATGAATAAAAAAAATGGTACAAGTGACCCTGAATCCAGTAACGTCATTGATGTTTATTTGCATTTTTCAATCAAATATGAACTTCAGTTGTTTACATCCTCTGAACTTAGAGATATGTTTGCTGTTCTTGCTTCCCTTACTGTGGTTTTATAGATACATCATACATTCATGTTTCCTGTGGGATCACTAGCAGCAAATCCAGAGGTTTTTTGACAACCATAGACAAGTTGCCCAACCATGGAATTGATGAATTAGCACATGGGGAAACCTTGAGAAGACCAGGATGGAGAGCTTTGTGGTTTGGCGCCTTCAGGATCAAGTCTTAGTGTTTGCACTTAGCAAATACTTTGAAAGTGGTTGGAGATGTTTGAAGGTGGAGTGAGGAATTGGGCGAGGGTCTGAGGATTGTTTACACTGATTTTTGGATGAAAGATTTAATATTAATCAGAGCTCCCCTACTCTTAAGATCATGCCTTTTGGGTCTTTCACCTTCACATGCAAGGGAAGATAGCAGGGCTCAAAATATATATTTTTCTGAAGGCTCCTCACTAGATTTTCCAAGTTTTTTTAAATTTGTTCTTTGGGGGTTTCTTTTTCAGTTTTATTAGTTCTTTCATGAAAAATCCAGCCACTCTGTTTAAAACTCCTTCTGAATTTGTGTGATTATAGGGAGAGTTTGGACTTGCACAGAAACATATTTAGAAGAATTCATTAATATCTCCAATAATCATCACTATTCTGTTAAACCTAAAGCTCAAGAAAGGGGTTTCAGAGATAGTAGGAACTGCAGATGCTGAGAATCTGAGGCTTTGCAGTGGGGTTAAAATTGTTTCTGAAGAAGGGTCTAGACCTGAAATGTCAGCTTTCCTGCTCCTCTGATGTTGTTTGGCTGCTGTGTTCATCCAGCTCTACACCTTGTTATCTCTTAAGCCCAAGGAAAGCACACGTTTGGGGTGGCACAGTGGCTCAGTGGTTATCACTGCAGCCTCATAGTGCCAGGGACCCAGGTTCGATTCCAGCCTCGGGCGACTGTCTGTGTGGAGTTTACACGTTCTCCCCAAATCTGCGTGGGTTTCCTCCGGGTGCTCGGTTTCCTCCCACAGTCCAAAGATGTGCAGGTTAGTTTGATTGGCCATGCTAAATTGCCCATAGTGTTCAGGGGTGTGTGGGTTACAGGGGGTGGGATGCTTCAAGGGGCAGTATGGACTTGTTGGGCCAAAGGGCCTGCTTCCACACTGTAGGGACTCTAATCTAAATTTGATGGTATTTAAATTGACATATCACAACAGCATTAGGCTGACAATGAATGGGCTTTTTAAAAAAACACTGCTGTGCTTTTATACATGATACTCATCCTAAATGTTTTTCTGCAGAATGGTGAGGTTGCATGTTTTACACTGATATATTGGCTGCAATTCAATTTATTTGTGGTAAATAAGATGCTTCGAGATGTGATAATCTATAAATGCAAATCATAATGAAATAAAGTTGTTTCAATATTGGATCACATAATTGACACAGCACTTGTTCAAACACTATCCTTTACTATTCCCCCCATGTAATGACTCCTGAACTCCCTCAGCTTTAGCATAAAGATCCCAATTAATCTGAATGGAATTGATTACCTCAGGCATTCTGTGCCCAGTTAGATGAATATTCTTTTGAAGATTTTTAATTTTCTTTCCTCCTTTCAGACTCTCTTTCCAACTTAATAGACCCTCTTTAGAGACCCTCAGTCCTCTTTGCAATGTTCACTTCCCATTCCAGTCCTCCTCCTCCTTTCCAGCTCCTCTTCTCTCTCTCTTTCCTGATCCTCGCTCCACTCTTCAGCCCCTTACTCCCCTTTTTACAGCTTACTATAAACTCATCAGCAGTGTATAGAGGAGAGAACTAGTCTGTGTTGACTGGTGGAGCTGATCCTCATCATCTCTGGTCACCCATGCTGTGGTCGGATTTTCCAGGGCAGCTTGTGGATTTCAGGAGCAGTTCCACCCACCACTCTCTTGAGTATTTTGACCACTGGAAGACAGGACTTAAACTGAAGAACAAAAAGAAGGTTACACCAGAACCTAATTTTGACTTCTAAGTGCTCCTGCAATGTCGTTGAACTATGAAGATCAGATATAGGAAGTTGTGGCAAACAGAAAGAGGAAGTTGATATCAAGCACTGAATGTAACAATGCAGCATTAAGTGTTACCTTTCACTATGGTAGTGATCCTTTTGATGCTTGCTGTAACTCATTTTAAAAATGGTGTGAAGTTCACATAATACGTGGCACTGTGCACAATGTTATTACTAAGTGCATTAGTAAACATCACCATAATTGGATTTTAGATAAAAATATTACATTCTCTGGTTATCCTTTTCAGTGTAACAGAGAGAACACAGTCATTTGCCTTTTAGTGAGGCTGTAATTGTTGATTTAATCTTTATTCGCCATGAGAATGTTAATTTGAATTTAAACAATCTGTATTGCAAGAAGCATGTTTTTTGATTATATTACGCTTTTTCGAGGGGCTTTCTCATTCATTTGTAGGATTTGGGTGTCACTGAGTAGACTAGCATTTATTGCTCCTCCCTAAATGCACTGAGAAAATTATAGTGAGCTGCCTTCTCAAACCACTGCCATCCACATCAGGTAGGCATACTGGCAGACCTGTTAATGAAGTTGCAAGAATGACATTGCCATGGTGGAGTGTGGAACGATTTCTTTAATGTTTATACATGTCATTTCAAAACATTCGCTGATGTTATAGATATTGAATCTTAAATCCTGTAAATGCTCTCTCTCCAAAACTCTTAACTCACCACGCATTTCCCCAACCCCACATTCCACTCTCCCATATCCTTCAAGCCAGTGAATGTTATTATTGAGACCTTCACGTGATGTGCTTTGACTTTCTTGAGTTTGTAGCCATAATGAGTTCTGTATTCAACAGAAAACACCTGGAGAAACTCAGTAGGCCTGGCAACTTCCGACGAAGCATCACTGGACCCAAAACACTGACTCTGCTTCCTGTTCACAGACACTACCACATCTGCTGAGTTTCTGTTTCTGTTTCTGTTTCTGTTTTTGTTTCAGGTTTCCAACATCTTCCTTTTTTAGGAACTCTGTTGTTGGGGGAAGTTGCAAAAGTTATTGGGATTGAAAAGGAACTGGTATTGGAGTTTTCAAGATAATAAAGTGTGGAGCTGGATGAACACAGCAGGCCAAGCAGCATGTCAGGAGCACAAAAGCTGACGTTTTGGGCCTAGACCCTTGTGCTCCTGAGATGCTGCTTGGCCTGCTGTGTTCATCCAGCTCCACACTTTGTTATCTTGGATTCTCCAGCATCTGCAGTTCCCATTATCACTGGTACTGGAGTTTTCCTGTGCATTCACTGGCACTTGAAGGCCACTTACTAGTCAGCTGATCATTATTCATTGAGGCTATTGCTCTAGTTGGCGTTGAGCTGGAGCACGGTGTGGAGAAGGAACACAGCTTGCAGAGAGGGAGGAGCAGGTGTGCTCCCAGTTGGAGGCACTAACAGCGGGGTATAGTCGGGGAAAGCTTTATTTCTTACCTGCATTCTTACCTTGGACTCAACGAGGAGCGAGTCTGAAACAATTAAGATTCACTGAGAAGATGATTAAATTAACTATACCAAATCTTTCAACTTCTAGCTGATTGAGGGCAAGTACGGTGTGAAATGGAAACTACAAAGATCTCAGTGATCTTCAGTTTGTATGCCTGCAGATCCTTCCAGGCCAGAGTTGGTGACCTCACAAACCTTTCCAAGTTTGCTGTGCGTTGTTGCGTCAGGCAAGCGATATAAAGCCAAGGAAAGGGGAATTCATAATATATAATTTAAAGAGAAAAAGCACTTTGATTTGCTAGAATTGACATTCCCAATTATGTAAGAAGCATTGACTGCGTATGACTGCATTATGTTAGTGGATGTTTACTCTCCTGGCAACAGACTCAATGCATTCATTCTGCCCCATTCCTGATGTTCTAGTTACCACCATGACCAGGAATGACTGCAGGACTATCTGCAATAGAGATAAATAATACCCATGCATTGGCCTTCGAGATGCACATCAACGCAGAATCGCTGAGCAGAGACTCGTAGTCAAGTTCCGTAACCATGAAGATGGCTTCAACCGTGATCTTGGTTTCATGCCAAGCTAAACATGAGATAATGAGGTGAAGAGTTGGATGATCACAGCAGGCCAAGGAGCAGGAAGGCTGACGTTTCGGGCCTAGACCCTTCTTCCCGAAACGTCAGCCTTCCTGCTCCTCTAATGCTGCTTGGCCTGCTGTGTTCATCCAGCTCCACACCTTGTTATCTCATTCTCCAGCATCTGCAATTCCTACTATCTCATGCTACACATGACCCCATCAACCATTCTGTATCTATAAAATCTTCCTTACGGTCCTGTTTTAACACCATCACCTTGATAAACTGTTATGACCTCTCTACGTTAATTAGTATGTGCAGTTTTGGATTATTTATTAATTTGGTTAGACCCTCAGCATGTGGTAGTTATACCTACTGTGTTTTTCCAGTTATTTGGTTTGCCTCATTTAATCAGAGTATAGGTCATCCCTTCGCTTGTTATTTAGCTGTTGATACTTTATTCACACCGTCTGACACTTTTTTGATCACCTGCACAGACTTGTTATTCAACACTCCACTTTCACCATTTGTGTGATCTCTTAACCACTCTGCCTCTAAATTCTGCATCTGTGTGCTATTGTCTCACTTACCTAATGAAGGGGCTATGCCTAAACCTATTGGACCACAACCTGGTATGGTGTGACTTCTGATCTAATCATAAATGAACAGCAGGCACACAGGAAGGCCATGAAACAAACCATCTACATTCTAAATCAATGGCTGTGGATTGAGCATTATTCGGGTTACTTTACAGCACTCTCCTGGGTGTGTCTCCAAATTCGTGGTGGCCTGCTGCACACTACATAATCTGGTTGTCATGAGGGCACAAGCCTTGCCAAAAGGGCTTTGTGGAGCCCTTGAGAAACAGGTCAAGATGGAATGGGGGTGATGTCCTGGACTCCCTTGCTCTGTATTCTGTCAGCAGGTGGACCATCAGACTCCAATCAGAATTCGCTAGCTTTCCACCATTCTGCAAAAGATCATCTAAATTGTCCTCCTGACTATAGTCCCGAAATAAAAGACACCAAAAAAAATCATCATAACGTTGTCCATCAAAATTCCAATAGTCCTCAGAAAAGTGAACTATTCATTCCCTTTAGTGTTTGTCTGGTTGCTTCCCTTGTCTCTTAGTGTTCCTATGTAGCTCTACACTAGCGGTTGTAGCATTGCTAATGGGAGACTACTGGCTTCCATTGGGAGGACATTGCAGATGCCCTTACCTGGTGACCTTCAAGCAATTCCAGACCTTTTTAAAGGATTCAGACTGCACCCCTTCAGAATGCTAGTAACAAGCTGACTGATTGATAGATAAGAACATGAGCGCTGCAGCAAACTGAGTCGTCACAGCTAAATGCTATTTTCTTGCAAGAGTGCAGCAGTTTCGATGTTCATGGAGTCATTGACTCTCCATTGAGGTAATGCCTACAAGAGTACAGACTGTTGGACTGTGGTGGTATGTCATAAGCCCCCAGAGCACTGAGATCCATAAACCATGAAGGCAGCACCCTGAGCCTGCAATGGGACCAAATTGCGCTTGAATGGCAACCAATATGGAATAAATTGACCTCCAATCTATGAATTCACTAAAGTTCTACAACATTGGCCATCAGATCTTGCATCACAATGGGGTCTACCAGTGCTATCACGGACTTGGGCACCACTTTTGCAATGGATGGGCCCCAAGCTCCTTGATCTCTGTTGCACCGGGGCTGGATTTCTCCATGCTCCAAGGCAGGAATGAGGCTCTGTGTCATGTCTGCAAATCCACACCATTGTGTGCATAACTGTCAGCATTTGTCCTGCATACTGACCCTTCAGTTTCTCCATATTAGTCATCTGTGCTTTTCAGCAGGACTCTCCTGCAACCTCAACCATTAGAGAACTAGCACATGTGCAGTTCTTTGCCTGTGGCCCGGTTGCAGTTACTCGTGCTCAGTGACCTACCACAGGCTGATTCTGATTTTCATGCCTAATTAATTAATTAATGGTGTTCAGTTACCAGATGTCTGCTGTTGCTCCCACTGTTTTATTCTGAGGTTGTGTTGGTTGACTAAGTGCCAGGTCTTGGATATCCTAAAGCATGAATATGGTTTGAGTAAGTAAGAGTGTGACAATGATTTTCTTGTTTTTAACTCAATCTACAACGTGCACCTCATTGCCAGGTTACAGGATAAGGATGGTGGAATATGAGAGGGTGCATTTGGACAAGAACTGCTTCAGTACCTGCCAATTTACAAGTGGTGATTGGAACATAGAAAAGATAGTATAGGAACAGGCCCTTCGGCCCACCATGTCTGCACCGACCGTGGTGGCCTTTTAAACAAATCTCATCTGCTTGAACGTGTTCTGTATCCCTGTATTCCCTACCTGTTCACGTGTATGTCTAAATGCCTCTTAAACATTGCTATTTCATTGGTCTCCACATCTCCCCAGGCAGTGTGCTCAATGTACCTGTCACCCTCTGTGCAAAAAAACTTTCCTTGCATATCTCCTTAACATTTCCTACTCACCTTAAACCTATGCCTCCTAGTATTTGCCATTTCCACCCTGAGGAGAAAAAGACTCTGATTATCCTCCCTGTCCATGCCTCTCATTATCCTTTATACTTCGATTAGGTCCCCCCTCAGCTTCTGATGCTCAAGTGGAAAAAACATTCATGTTTGTCCAACCCCTCCCTACAGCTAATGTGCTCCAATCCAAGCAACTTCCAGTAAACCTCTTGCACCGTCACCAAAACCTTCACATCCTTCCTATAATGTGATGACCAGAACCACGCACAATACCCCTATTGTCACCTAATTAAAGTCTTATACAGCTGCCACATGACTTGCCAACTTTTATATTAAATGTCCTGACTGATGAAGGGAAATATGTATGCACGTACTTTACCGCCTTATCTACTTATGTTGCCACTTTCAAGGTGCTACAGACTTGGATCTCAAATCACTGTACATATGGTTTGGGGCGGCACGGTGGCTCAGTGGTTAGCACTGCAGCCTCACAGCACCAGGGACCCGGGTTCGATCCCAGCTTTGGGCCACTGTCTGTGTGGAGTTTGCACATTCTCCCCGTGTCTGCGTGGGTTTCCTCCGGGTGCTCTGGTTTCCTCCCACAGTCCAAAGATGTGCAGGACAGGTGGATCGGCCATGCTAAATTGCCCGTAGAGTTCAGGGGGGTGTGGCTTATAGATGAATGGGACTAGGTGGGATGCTTCAAGGGGCGGTGTGGACTTGTTGGGCCAAAAGGCCTGTTTCCACACTGTAGGGGATCTATATCAATGCTCCTAAACGTTCTGCTATTTGTTGTATACTTTCCTCTTGTATTTGACCTCCCAAAATGTATCATTTCACACTTTGTCCAGATTAAATTCTATCTGCTATTTCTCTGCGCAGTTTTCCAACTGATCTATATTCTGTGGGATTCTTTGACAACTTTCCTCACTATCCGTAACTTCACTGATTTTTGTGTTGTCTGCAAACTTACTCATCTGCATTTTCTTGAAAATGATGAATCTTGTGCAATTATCAGTGAACATCCCACTTCTGAAGTTAAGGTGGAAGGAAGGTCCTTGATGAAGTAGCTGAAGGTGGTTGGGCCAAGGACATTACCCCGAGGAGCTCTGCTGTGACATCCTGAGTCTGAGATGACTGAAAGTTACGACTGTCTTCCTTAATGCCAGTTGTGACTGCAACCAATGGAAATTCTTACCCCGGTTTCAACTAACACTAGTTTTGCTAGTGTTCCTTGACGTCAAGTGTAGTTACCTTCAGCTCATTTCTGGAGTTTAGCTCTTTCTTTTCTCCATGATTTGAATAAGCACGATCATGAGGTCAGGAGCTGAGTGGCCCATGTAAACACCTTTTAAAGTTGATGATCAATGACTAGTAACATCACATCACTATTTTTAAATAAGAGAATATGTATACATAATGTAAGAGAATAATCTAGTGATATATAGCTGCCTACTTTTCATTCCTTGAGAGTTTTGTCCCTCCATTGATGCTTTCCCAGCAGCAACCCAGACGATTAATCATAGTTATGCAGTCCCTGGTGAAGAATGTTACTTGGCTATTTGACTGAAGGGAGCATCAGGTTATAAAATTGTACAGAGACCTGTCCAGTAGGTGCTGCTGTATAGTAACATAGTAGTGGCAGCACTGACTACCTCTCCCTAGTCTAAGGGATGCTGACATCAATTGTTCACTTCCAGCATTATCCTAAGTCAGCACAGATCAAAGTTGGCATTTTCCTGTCTTCCATGACTCAGCTGTTTATTGGGCATACTCACTGGGTCATCCTATGCTATTATAGCTGGGTAAAAATGGATGATGGATGGCTTCAATGATTGACTCAGCAGGTTGGAAAAATTTCAATGAGGGGTCATACTGTATGTGGCATTTCCAGCCGTGAGAGATGGGTGGGTCTGTCTTGGCTAAGATTAACACTTCATTATTGCTGTAGTGCTAATGACAGAGAAAATGCTGTGTATGAGAAATGCATTAATCTCAGCCCTTGATGCACTGCATGATAGAGGGACACCATTGAGAATAGCAGACTTAGCTGTTGCCTGCTGTCAATACAACAACACATGAGCATTTCAAAGATAGATTTCTATGCGGTTTTCTTCACTGGGGTATTTCTGTTTTAGTTGCCATGGTATGTTGTGCTTTGTTTTCAAACTGTTTTTTCCCCTGCAGACTAATCTTGGTCTCATGAATGCTGCCTTTGGTATTTTGGGTTCTTTTAAATCAGGCTCCGAACACAAAATAATGTACAATTGAGTTTTAATTAAGACAAAGATGTTTCACTTCACAGCACATTCAGCTGTGTGCCGGCCTGGTGCTAACTCATTATAGCTCAAAGAAATTTACGGAATTGTACAATGCAGGAGACCATGCAGTCTATCATGAATATATTGGCTCTTTGAAAGAGCTGTTCAATAGTCACACCCATTTTTTTTCCTTTCTGAGAATTCTGCAAAACTCTTCAAATCCTTTTATACAAGCCATTTGCTTAAGTCTACTATTGAATGCACTTCTGTCACCCTTATCAGCCATTGCATTCCAGACTGTGACAATTAAGCATTAATCACCACAGTGTCTTTTGCCAATTACTTTAAATCAGTATCCTCTGGTTACTGATCCTCCTGACAGTGGAAGCAGTTTCTCCCTGTATGTACTCTCTCAAAGCCCTTAAAATTGTAAACACATCTGTTAAATCTCCTCTTAACCTTTTCTATTCTAAAGAGAATAATCCCATTTTTTCTAATCTCTCCACATTGTATTCCAGAGCAGTCATAAAGTGTTAACATAACCCTTCACATGTCACTTCTGACTATCTCCCCAAATGAATATATTGAATAATGATAGGCAATTCCAAAGTGGTGGCATCACAAGTGAGACCAAGCCTATTGTTGTACATCTTGATTTGTCAGATTTTTCACAAGTGCCATGAAAAGAGAATTGGAACGGGATTGTGTAATTTTCCTTTTAGCTCACAGGCAATGAAGCTAATTGCAGTACATCGTAGCTAATGATCAACATCTGTTGTGGATCTATGACAATTCAAGTCTTTATAGCTCTGTTCCACACTTTCATATTTACTCCAGCTTACTGGGCAGACTATATTTTCTATGCTGCCATTGTAGTAAATATATTCAAAAGATTAAAAAGCCAATGGTATATAAATTTAATAAGATACAGAGAAACCCATTAGTCCAGATAGCTGAGTGAGTACATAAATTCCAATCAGGAAGTCACAGAATGAAGATTCACTGAAATCATATTTAAACATTTTTGGTTTTACAAAATATACAATATACAATAATAGCTCAAGAACAGACCCTTTGGCCCATCAAGTCTGTGCCAATTCCTACCCTTTATTTCGACCCACTACTTATTGCCTATATGTGGTTTCTATCCCTTTGCTTCCTGTTTATGTATGTTGATAGATATGCTCTAAACATTGCTAATGCACCTGCTTCCACCACCTCCACTGGCAATGTGTTCCAGGTATCCACCACTTTCTGTGTGAAACATATATTTTTCCCACACTTCTCCCCTAAACTTTCTCCCTCTCACCTTTTCAATCTGCTTCCCCATGTAACTGACCTTTCCACCCTTGAGAAATAGCCTCTGACCATCCACCTAATCTGTCCCCTGCATAATTTTTTGGACCTCCTGTCAAGTCACCTCTCAGCCTCCATCTTTTCCAGTGAAAACAAATCAGTTTGTCCAAAATCTCCTTTATAACTAAAACCTTCCAGACCAGGCAGCATCCTAGTGAACCTTCCCTCACCCTTTCCGAAGCATCCACATTCTTCTGATAGTGTGGCCACCAGAACTGCACACAATATTCCAATTGTGGCCCAACTAAAGTTTTGTACAGTGTAATTATACTTTGATGCCCCGGCCAATGAAGGTGAGTATACTATATGCCTTCTTGACCACCACATCCACCTGTGTTGCCACTTTCAGGGATCTACGAAAGCATACGCTCAGATCCCTCTCTAATCTCTGATGGTACTTCGAAGCTTATTAATTATAAGTACTTGTACATGTTTACAATATGGAAACTGCTGACCCAAACTGTAACACAAAACATAACTGACAGAATGCCCGCACCAGCAGTGTCATAGGTGGCATGGCATGTTGAGTATATTTGGAGTGGTTCGGTACATCAAAGTCTTTCTCTGTAATAGTGACTTGCCCTTGTTCCAATATGGGTTGCTTGGAGGCAGATTGTCAATGGAGTGTCGGATGGTAAAATATTCCGTTAGGTTTTACTTGGTCCTCGATAGGCCGTCAACATTAAATTGTAAGATTTAGAGAGCATGCCCTATTGAAATGAAGCCAGAGGATTCATCAGTTTGATGGTTCTGGGGGCACTGAGATTCTGCAGGGATGCTTTTTGGAGTCCTTATAGTTCTGTGCCTATATCTGGCGGAGGTCATCATGACAGTGTGCATCATAATTAGAACCCTCTACTCAATTCTTCTGTCCTGGTTCCTACTTTGCAACCAACTGCCCCCACACTTTAGCCAAATAATGAAAATAAACAAGCTAGTTGAAAACTCACTTTGCACTCCACAATATATATCCAGTGTTGCTACTGCCACATTCAGGTTAGTTTCTCGCGGGTCAGTCTTTCTAAGCAGGATTAGTGGCAGATATACTTTGATTTCACGGGATAGGAAACATGGGGAGTCACTAACAAATTCTTTGTCACATACTCCACTTGTAGAATGGCAGGCTTTGATCCCTTCAGCAAGAGTGGTCCTGTTAAGTAGGTTCAGGACAAGCCAAGTTCCTTGCAGAGCAAACCTCCATCATTTGTGCCTTAGTATAAACCCCATAATGTACTTGGGATGAGATACAAACAATTTTGCATGTTACCATTGAGTGTCACTTCTACAGACTTAAGTGTTGGACTGATCACAAACTGAGCAAATGAGAAGGCTATTGCTAGTTGCTGGCAATTTTGAAATTACTGAATAAATAAATAATGATCAGTACTAAAACTACAAGTAATATTTATTCAACAATATGTTCGGTTCCACTATGACGCAATAGTTGTGTTCCCTTGCAACATTGCGTTGTAGAAAATTGCACTCTAGAAATAATGGGGCCTATGCAAAAAGTGGGGTTAGGGCAGATCACCAAAAAAATCGCTCAAAAGCCTAACATGAAGGATAGCACAACTTGAATAAATGTTTAATTTATATCTAATAATGAAATAAAATTAAATTTAATACTTTACCTTGAAAAAATGTCAAAATGATGTGATGTCGGAAGAGGTTGAAGAAAACACTTCACGATAAAGCCCGTGAAATGATCATGTGATGTTGACACGTATTCCTCTGCTAACCGATGGAACTGCGTTATCGCCAACACAAGTTCACATTTTAGAAATAACATTCACCTATTTGTCCGTCGCATTACAGCTATTTAGCGTCAATGGAACATGTGTTCTAGCACCTGACTGACTATCTGCTGTCACAAATACGACGTGGGTTCATCATTTCTTTCAGTGAGGTTCCATATCTCTACACACCACCTAAAAGAAGTTTTAACCATTGAAGAAGTTGCATTGCATTGGTGTGAGCCTTGACTCAGTGGTAGCCTTCTCACTGCTGACTCAGAAGATTTTGAGTTAAAATTTCAGTCTAGAAACAAGTTGTTCCTGTGAGTCAGATTATATTTTGTGTGTAAAATGCAACGTATAGTTCATACTGTCCCTGTGATTTTCTACTTGCTCATTCTTGTTTTAATAATGTAAATGAATTATTAAGTCTCTTGAACATGTGTATCATGATGTTATCTGCACCAGCCAGTTCAATTCCCATCTCGCGATCCATTTATCTGTTACGCTTCATACAATGTAGTCATAATAAACTAAACCAATATTGAACAGTGCATACTTTATCCAAAGCTAGAATGTATCAAATTACGTTTTATGATCTTTATGCCGGGAAGGGATTTATCATCATGGGCCAAGAATTCCCTTGTATAATATGTTTGTGATGTATTCATCCTTTCCTAAAGAACATTAGATATTTGCCATCTTTACCTGATCTGGCCTATATGTGACTCCAGATACACGGCAAATGGTTGACTGTTAAATACAGTCTGAAATGACCTGGCAAGCCACTCAGCTGTAGCAAACTGGGCCCACTTTTGTCATCTATTTAAACAATTTGGATGAGTATATAGGAGGCATTGTCAATAAGTTGGCAGATGACACCAAAATTGGTGATATAGTGGACAGTGAAGAAGATTATCTAAGATCTCGATCAGTTGAATCAATGGGTTGAGGAGTGGCAGATGGAGTTTAATTTAGATAAATGTGAGGTATTACATTTCATAAAACAAGCAAGTGCAGGACTTAGACAATTAATGGTAGGGCTCTCGGTAGCATTGTAGAACAAAGAGACCTATGGGTTCAAGTATATAATTTCTTGAAATTTGCATCACAGGTAGACAGGATGGTTAAGAAGGCATTTTAGCATGCTTGCCGTCATTACTCAGAGCTTTGAGTATAGCAGTTGGGACATCATGTTGAGTTTGTATGGGACGTTGGTAAGGCCTCTTCTGGGCATAACACACCTTGCTGAGAAACTCCTGCAGTGACAACCTAGGACTAAGATGATTAACCTCCAATACACAAAGCCACCTTCCTTGGTTTTAGTTATGACTCTAACCAGTGGAGAGTTCACTACTTGATACCATTGACTGTAGTTTTGCTTTGGGGTTCTTAATGCTACACTCCATCAAATGCTGCTTTTATGTCAAGGGCAGTCACTCTCCTTTAACCTCAGGAGTTTGGCTCTTTTCTCCATGATTGAACCAAGGCATAATGAAGTCTGGAGCCAAGTTGTACTTCTTGGTAGTACTCCCACTTCTGGCTGAAAATTTGATTGAAAAATTTAAGTCTTGTCTTTTTGCAATCTACAATGATTGGGGATAGTTCTATAGTGCTTTAATTGGTCTACCACCATTTAGGACTGGATGTGGCAGGACTGTAGATCTTAGATCTGATCTGTAGGTTGCAGGATCATTTAGCCCTTTTGATTGTACGCTACCTTCAATATTTGGCAGTCATAAATTGCTGCATGATTTACTTGTCAATAACATGGGAATATTAAATTGGCCGTTACCTTTCCAGTACATGCTGACATATTAACTTCTTGCAGATTGTCATTGTGAAGAGGCAAAGTCTTAGTTTGAAACTGTGCTGTGTTGTGACTGGCTGAAGCAGATGACGATATTTTCAAGAACACATCCAGTTTTCTCCATGTGTAGGTTACTATCATGTTGTAAAAATAATGGTGAAGGGAATTTCATGTGAACACTTAGTGCATTTGTGGTTAATACCATACAGCACAATTTCAATGAAATATCACGAGAGTCAAAGATCTTTTTCTCAAACCTTTTCTCCTCCCAAGTCCTCATGCACTGTTTTTCAAAGACCATTTGGCCTATTAAGTCTGCTCCCTCCAAGGACCTTGTGTAATCTTCCTTAACATGGATTCAATTCAAACTTGTTCCTAATTTCCTGAGGGAAAGTTCTGTGAAATCTCTCCCTGACCCCAAAGCATATATGAGCAAAGCTCCAGATTATCAGTCTAACCTTCCAACCATCATTGTTCAATCTTGGGCAGTTGGATGACATTCATTTGGTTAGTAGCAGCACTCCACAGGAATCATTTAAAAATAAATATATTTGGCTATCTACAATATAAAGAAGAACAAATGTCTGGCAGTGAGTTCAAGGCAAGACTTTGTTAATATTCAAAGCTGCTTGGGATTTGTACATGTGGCTCATTAAATCACTGGAAAGAAATTGCATCATTATTCTGTATAGTGCCTGTCATTTGTCATTCTGTGTTTCATATATACATACATAATATGTATTCTCAATCTGGTCACTGAATTTTCCCTGAAGATAATGGTGGGTTATGAAAACATCATTTTATGCCCAATTGAATTGCAGCCAAGATTCTAGATTTTGTTCTCCAAAACTTTGGCTTGTGGCAGATGGGAGGATTTTGAACTATAAGAGACCAGAATGAAGGAGACATCTCAACCTAGAAAAGGCTGACCAACTGCTTCAGAAATGCTAATGCAACCCTTAAAAATAGAGCAGGTGACTGAAATATGGTTCCAGTTGTAAACTACAACATGGTTAAAATGGATAATTGTGCCATGGGTTTTTGGAAACAGTCAGCAAAGCAAGCATCGCTTTAAATTTTGAGTTAGATGGGAAATATAATTAATATATATTCCAGAGTTTGAGAGAGATTTTAATATTAAACACAAAGGGTTTAACCTTCATTTCCTGAAAACATGGAATTTTTTTACGGTTTCCCGTTTGTGCTTCCATTCATTCTGGAGTGTTACGTTGGATCAGTTATTCCTCTGTTCCGCTTCCAGTGGAATGATCAATTCTCACAGACTGCCTGGCGTTGTTGTATGTAAATAATAATGAAATTGACATCTTATGTGTTTAGAAGTGATAAATTTAATCTAAATATCGAGTCTGATTAGTATGAAAACTTGCCTATCTAAAATGGGAATTCAATATATTTGCATCTGATCAATTGCTACCTTTCTAATTGCTTTTAAAAAGAAATTCATGCCTTAAATAGCTAACAGAATCACATGACAAAATTTCAAGTTCTAAACATTGATACGCTCAATTTCAGTGAACTACTTTGTTTAACCTGTAGAGTAGAACTCCCACTCCTCCGCCTCACTGCTCTGTCCATGCCTCTAATCTCAGGAGCATCCTTACTCCTTATTTTACTGGTTCCTGGGCAGGAAGTAACTAATCTCCATTTAAGCCACCTATTAGTGCCTCAAAAGTGCCTTCTACCATCCACAAACAAGTGGCATAAGCAATACCAACATCAGCCTCCCCAGTGACCTGAAACACAGGTTCCAATCCTTCTACGGCAGTTTAAAAATTTTGCATTTATTTTTCTTAAAAAAAATTTTGAAAATAATTACCTGCTATCAATGAAAGTCACCATGAAATTGTCAGATAGTAGTAAAGACTAAACTGCTTCACTTAATGTTCTTGAAGAAACTTACGACTCTTGCCTATTTTGGCCTGTATGATGATCCAGTACTGAGAACAGAGATAGGTACTTGTTGCAGCATCATCAGCTGTCAGGTATAACTTACAATATTGACTTTGTGCCCAACATTGCCTCCGGCATGACTGAAGTATATTGATGTCCGAATAGCAATTAAACTTTGACATTCAAAAGCGGTCAATAGAACAATTGGCTGGTGGACTTCCTCACAACTGTCTGAGTGTTTGGGGAAATAGTGGATAGGCTCCTTCTGATAATATTGTTTGCTTTCGAGGGGTGTAGGCTAATGGTTTAGGGGATGTGATTTGAAGATTTTAAACTGGATATTGTCAAAACAGATGGGTTCTTTGAAATAGAAAGAGATGGTAGAACTAGAGATTTGAAGACAGCATTGTTGCATGCCAGAAAAATTCCTTTTCCAAGAAGTCTTAGCCCATAGAACTGTAAAGACATGTCTATAGAGTCACAACAGTCCATTAAACAGAAACATGGCCAAGTCTTGAGAGGAGGGACATTTCGAATTTTACAGAGAAAGTCAAGAATGTCAACCATCTGAGAAACCACAGCCACTGGAATTTATTTCATTATCTTAAAGAGTTGCAAAGGAATTTCTCAGATTTTCATATATTGTTCAGTACTTCTTTACTTCTGCCTCTGCCAAGCAGCAGCACAACAAAGTGTAAGTGCCCTCCATGGATTGTGGCTCATCGCTTTTCAGAGGCTAGCATCCCATCACCAATACTCGAGATATACAAATACATAGACCTTGCAATTGCACTGCCTCTCTCTCTATCAGGCAGTTGGGGCTCAACATCCCTGTCATTCACCCTTTTCTGTCAGCCAGGTCTCCCTGATTGGGGCTGTTAATCTGGTCCAAACAGGGAACTTGTATTCTATAAGGTCCAGCTGGCTGACATTGTAACAATCAGTACAATCACCATCTTCTTAAGGGCACTTAGGAATGGGTAACTAATTGCTGGCTTCACCATCAACACCACTCTGTGAATTAATATTTCAAAAAAGCAAGTGGTGAATTGTTAATATGAGATTGCATTGTCACAGTTTTTCATCCTTCTCTGTGTGTGTTCTCAGTTTTCATTATGAAGCTTAAGTAATTACAATATTGTATTTGTATCACTTGTATACATTGAACTTTGCATTCAGGACACAATGAACATTTTTGAACCAACAGAAAAATAAAATCATTTTGAAAACCTAACATGTGTCATCTGATAGGCCTAGGTGTAGAAAGGGAAAATTGTGGTTGCATAATGGTAATGAAACTGAGCCAGAAACATGGCAATTGGTGGAATTTTAATTCAATAAAAATTTAGAGTAAAAAATTAGTCCGATGTTGACAATGTAACCACTTGTTGATTGTTCTAGAAACTCATCTGGCTCACTAACATCACTTTGGGAAGGATATTTGCTATCCTTGTTTGGTTTGCACATTAGTCCAGACCCACAGCAATGTGATTGCCTATCCCAAACTGCCCAGAGTGCAGTTAAGAATCAATAAACACAGGCTAGCACCAATACACCCACATACCATGAATGAATTTGAAAAAAAAAGATGCATTGTTGGTTCATAGATTTGACCTGGAGCACAAACTGAAAGAACAAATTTCTCAAACAAACCACACAGCTGAAAGAAGATCTTGATATCCCTAGTGTATAGAATGTATCCTCCTCCCTTTCTTTTATTCATTAAACGTGTGACTTAATGAATACAGCATGTTTTGAATGGCATGTCACCTTAAAACCTGAAATCTGTTCTCGATCAATGCACATGTCTTGAATTCAGCACGAGTTTTGACACACCTTCTTCAAAACAATTTAAAGATGTTGGGCACTCAATTAATAAGCCTCTACTATATTAGAAAAGAGAATACTTTATTAGGATTCTTTGTTGATTTGGTGGCTGCTGGGAGCTTAATGCTGACTATTCCATTCCTCCCGGTCAGGGTTTGTAAAACAACATTCCTCAAAAAAGTGATTCCGATACTTGGGATGATAAATCATTCTTTCAGCTGGGCTTTGGTATTTCAGTGTTTTCTTGCTCTTTCAGTTGAGGTGAAGCTGTGGGAAGCTCTGACTACAATAAGGAAAAGATTGCAAGAGTCGTCACTAAAATTCAATTTGTACTAGTTTTTTAAAAAAAACATTTAAAGGGGCATTTGAAGTTTAAAATAAAAATTACAATAAATCATGTTTATTTTATTCCAGATAAGCGAATCCCTGCCATTTCAGACTTGTTGTTTTTTCTTCCACACTTCACAAATTGGCACAATATGGAGTAAGTTGCCCAATGAAGATTTACTTGGGACAGGTTAAGATTTTTATATATATATACGTTTGCATCACTGTCAGGGCCAGCATTTATTTTTCATCCTTAGTTGTCCTAGAGAAGGTAGCAATGAGTTGACCCCTTGAACTGCTACAGTCTACATGGTGTAGATGCACCCAAGTTGCTGTTAGGGAAGTGAGTCCAAGGATTTTGACCAGTTGTATTTATGGAACAGTATTATATTTCAAACTCAGAATGGTATGAGAACTTGGAGGGGAACTTGTAGGTGTTGGTGTTCTCATTGGTCTGCTGCCCTTTACCTTTCCAGGTAATATCGGTCGTAAGTTTAGAAGAAGCTATTGAAGTCACCTTGGTGTGTTACAATGTTGTAGCTGTACTGGATCAACTTGGCCACAGGCATAGTTCATTCTGAAGCCCAAGTCTCTAATACTGCTGCCCGAATGTTGTCACGACCCATAGCCTGAGAAGTATCCATTGCTCTCAGCATTTCTTGACTTCATGTGGAGTGAACTGAGGCCCAAGACTGGCATTTGCTGCCAGACTCATGATGCTAGGGACTTGAGAAGAGTGAGATAAATCCTCCACTAGGCACATATTACTGATAACGAATTAAAATACTTCAGCCTTGTCTTTTGCACTGAAGTGATAGTCTCCCCTTTCAATAAGGATAGACATACTTGTAGAGCCTCCAACTCCCTTGCTTAATTGTCCATCAACATTCACAACTGGATATGGCACAACTGTGCAGATGCTGTGGACAAGACGAAAGCTCCTTCAAATATATCAAGGAGATAGTATCTAGGCTAAGTTTTATCTTATTTAAAAGCAACTGTAATGTGCTGTGTTCCAGATGTAACTCAATTAGTTATACTACTCGGCTTTAAGCAAAACACTTTATTCTGACCCTACAGTTAAAATACAAACAAAAGAAAGAAGAATTGGTTTAACTTTAACTCGTTTAGAAAAATTAACAGAAGAATAGACTATTTAATGATTAAACAGCAATTGTCCCAATATGGTAACATCCCATAAGCACACTGTTGGCAAAGGCAACATTTATTAAAACAGATTTTCTTGCATGTGATTTCTGACAGCAGAAAGAGAGCGAGAGAGAGAAAAAAAACTCCAGTTTGTTGCTGTGGCTGTGAGAGATATGTAGCAGCTTCCACAGCAAACTTAAAAACCCAACTACTGCTGAAAAATAAACTAAAACTCCAGTTCTGTGGGAGCCTGACTTCACCCATTCAGGCTGCTTCTATTGTTTCAACTTTAAGACAAACACTAGGGACCCTCAAGCTGTTTAATTTATTAGCTTGGAGGAAGCAACTTGTCACCTATGTCTCTAAGGTTCTCTTCAAAAAAAAAACGGGAAAAAAATACATGTCTTTCAAATAATAGTATTGTCGCATGGCTTGCATCTCATCAGTTGGTTAGCCTTGTCTATTGCATCATGTGTCCACTGCTGTGTTGCAGAGTTACCAGGTTGACACCTCATTTTTAGGTATGCCTATTGCTGTTCCTGGCATGCCCTCCTGCATTCTCCGTTGAACCAGAGTTGATCCCTCGGCTTGATGGTAATGATTGAGAAGGAGATGTGCTGGGCATGAGGTTACAGATTGTGGTTAAATACAATTCTGCTGCTATCGATGGCCAACAGTGCCTTATGGATATTCAGTTTTGAGTTTATAGGTCTGATAAAAATCTATCCCTAAAGGCTTTGGAGGAAATTTGTAGTTCGGGTTGTGGGTGTGGAGTTGGTTGGCTGGCCGAGCTGGTTTGTTGTTCTCCAGATGTTTCATTCCCATGCTGAACAACATCAGTCCAGCCTTCGATGAAGTGTCGGTATGTTTTCCCACCTGGTTTTTAAACTCAGGAGTCCCTTGAGATGGATTGCCTCACTTCCGGTTTTCTTTTGTAGTGGAGTGTATATGGGGTTGAGTTCTACGTGTTTATTGATGGCTTTCTTCATGGAGTTCCAGGCTTCTAGGAATTCCTGTGCCTGTCTCTGCTTAGCTTGTCCCAGGATTTTGGTGTTGTCCCATTTCTAATCTATCCCATTTAGCAAGATAGTAATGTGGCACAGCACAAAGGAGGGTAGCCTCAAAGTGAAGATGGTATTTTGTAGAAATGGAGACTTTGGTCACTCCTACCAACTGTTCTAGACAGATGTATTTGTAACAGGTAGATTGGCATGAATGAAGTCAAGAGATTTCCCCTCTTATTGGTTCCCTGACCATCTGCCACAGATCCAGTTTAGCAGACAGGACATAGGAATTAGGAACAGGAGTAGGATATCCAAGCCTGCTCCATCATTCAATGAGATTGTGATTGATCTGCTTGTGGTTTTGGCTCCACCTTCCTGACTGCACCCCATAACCCATTACTTCCTATTAAAATACATCTATCTCAGCCTTGAATAAATTAATACCAAGCCTCCACTATCTTCTGGATAAGAAAATTTCAGTCCCTACCAACCTTTTTGAGAAAAAACATTTCCCTGTCTTATAAAAGAAGACTCTTATTTTTAAACTCCATAGGTTTAGTACCATTCACAACAAGAAATATCCTCCTTTATTTTCCTCTGCATTCAGTCCCATCATTATGTTTCAATAAGATTGCATCTCATTCTTCTAAATTCAATGGATTTAGGTTGAACCTGTCCAAACTTCCTCCATAAGATAAACCTATCATTGCAGGAATGAGTAGAGTGAACCTTCTCTGAACTGGTTCCATTGTAACTGAAACATTACTTTTCCCCCAAATCAAAGGGTCCAAACCTGTATTCTAGATATTGTCTCAATATGGCTGGTACAGTTGCAGTATCCTACCCTAGTCTTACATCCATTGCGATTAACGACAGCATTCCATTTGCCTTTCTAATCATGCACCTTTCCTTCATGTTAACCTAAAGTGATTAATCTTCCAGATCTATATTCTCTCTAACATGTCCTGCTGCTGAGCAAACCTGAGCATATTTTAAGAATCAACCATTTTGTGTTCTGAAATCACATGTAAGCCAGCCCAGGCAAAGATTGCAGATTTCCTTTCCTAAAGGACATTGCTGAACCAGATAGGTTTAAATGACAATTGACAGTGGTTTCATGATCACCATCACCAAGATTAGCTTTTAATTCTGTATTTAATAATTGAATCTTTATTAAATTTCCATATCAATTTCATTACAATTCATCCTATTTATCTTCTTTGTTATTCCTGAGTATTTCTTTTCAAAGCTTAAATCTCATTAGTTAAACAGATATACCACCAGGCGTGTCTCTTAACAACATGCGAAATCATACATAGATCTGACTGCACCTTCATCAGCTAATGCTTCCAATAATTTGTTGCACAATTATTTTTTGAGCCGAAGGATACAAGAAAATGATTTAACAATTGGGGCACAGCTCAAGATGTTTTACTCCTGAAAATTCTAGTCAATGCTTTCTGTTACCATATTTGGGGTAATGCACTGTCAATTGAGCTTTTTAAGAAGTAGAAAGAAAGGTTATGTAACCACTGTTGAATGGTTCTCCTGTAATAAATGTAAGTTCTTCTCTCTTCTTGCTGTTCTTCTGCTTTAGTGATGTTGCTTGAAGCAAAACTGGGGGGAAAAAAACTAAAGAGAACTTGTCTGTTCTGCAAAGGAACATTTATATCTACTTGGATGGACAAATAGATCCTTTAAAGTCCCATCCTAAAGAAACACCTTCAATAGTTAGCACCATCTCAGTACTCCACTCGGGTATCTTCTTCTTTCACTCAATCTAGTTTCATAGGTATCTCAGACAGAAGAAGAGAAATAGACCATGGGTGACCATGTTGTTGTAAATATACCAGGCGTGGTAGAAACAAGTGACTTTGCACTAATGGTTCTCCAACTTTGGTGGTTTTGCTTGTCTAATGTCTGGATCTATCACAGATTAGTTGAAAGAAACTGTTTTCTATGGTTAGACAACAACTCCCTTTTAATTTAAATCATGTGACTGATTGGAAAGTTGGATGTGAACCAGATAAACTAAATACACATCCAAAGGAAAACAGTGAAGCTTCAGCAATGTATTTCCCAGATCACAAATAAATGATTGCAGAATTAGTATAATTGATCAGAAATATAGGCAGAGATTGATTACCTCAATCTCAATCCACTAATCAATGCCTTAAAACCAAGTCCAAATGTCCAGTTGAAACGATAAATGTTAAAATGCACAAATTTAAAAGGATCTCAACAGACATGGCTGACAAGTGGCAAAATGGCAGATGCAATTATTATTGTGAAAGCAAGTTTAAGGGATTTGGCAGAGGGCAAGTTGATGTGGATTACTGTGTATGTGCCAAATTGCAATATCCTTGTAAATGTTCCCAGTCTATTAAAAGCAGCAAACAGAACTTTAGGATGCATCTCAAGGGGTATAGCATATACAACTGTATTCAGAACTGGCAAGATCACATCTGAAATATTGAACACAGCTTTGATTTCCCCATTTCACCGAGCATATTGAGTTTTGGGAGGGAGCATGGAGAAATTCTTTATCACTTTGAAGGATGACATACAAGTAATGATTGGCAACCATAATTTTTGTTTTTTCATGTCCTTGTTAGAATAGATACTTTTGGGGGAAGGTAGATAAAGCCATAGGAGGAAGGTCTATAATGATAGGCTTCATAAAGGGTGAAATGAGCTGTCGTTGTGCTGCCTCTTTCATGTGATTTCCCCCTTTATCAATATTTTTGAAGAGTTTAATAACAAATGTAAGTTGAGGGATGCTTGATCTTCAAATTTCAACATTAGCTGTTATTTAAAAAGTATTTAATTGTACGCAAAACAGTTTGGAATGTTCTAGGCTTTGGAAAGATGCTGTATAAATGCAAGCCCTCCTGTCTATTTGCTAGAATAGCTGCTACATGCGCACTCAAACCATCAACATATGGCCTCAAGCTTTATATTTTAAAATGAAAGTAATACACATTTTGTACATAATGGTGGTCATTCCATTCATCTAATGAAGTGACATTCCCTCAAATTTTTGCGTAAGGCTAAAGTAGGAATCGATACATATGAACATACAAGTAAGGGACAACACACAAGATAACAACAGGATTGTATATGCTAATCCCTTGAGCAGGTGATAAGCAGGGAGAAGGAGTTCTCAAATCAGGCAATGAGCAGCTTGCCATTTACTTCTTACAACGAGGACAGTTTTGACAGTGGCAATACCTTATATCCCCTTTCATTCACGATGGAAGATCAAGACCTATTAAGAGGAAAATGATCTCTTTGACTTAATTTTCATGATAGAACAGGAACAAATAGAAATAAAAGTGGACTTTGGTGATTTTATAGCAGGCTAGATGGTTAGGAAGGCAGATTAATTGGGCAGAAGTATTTATATTGGATTCCTTGCCTTGGTAAGCATTTTCTAAGTTTAGAATGACCCAATTTGGGAATCTCATCAACTGATGGTGGGATGTCAATTAGGATGATTAATAGAGATAATTAATGCTAATCCCATTTAAAGCTCTGATTTAAGGAGACACCTTTCTCTTTCTAAGCCTCCTGATGACTGCCCAGCATGTTCCTGTTGCACTTGACTACAGCCTTGGAATATGTTCCCTTGTAGTTAGGCACTTTGTGCCTCATCAAAGGAGCCAGGCTGGGGAGGGCATAACCCTAACCCGTACCTCTGTACCAAATCCCACTTTCCTCCACGTCTTCCACACAATCCCCATCCTACCCCACTCACCTTTGCTTTGGGAACAAAGGGTGATCTAAGTGCAATGCGTCCATAGTAACATGGAAAATAGGACCAGGAGTAGGCCGTTCAGTCCTTCAAGCCTGGTTCGCCATTCAGTATGTTCATGGCTGATCATCTAACTCAATATCCTGTTCCTGCTTGCTCTCCACACTCTTGTATCCATTTAGCCCAAGCAATGATATTGAATTCCTTCTTGAAAACATTCAGTGTTTTGGCATCAACCACTTTCTGTGGTAGAGAATTGCATAGGCCCATTGGGAATATCCTTTCTGCATTTACCATTTCTAGTCCTGTTGGAATTTTGAGGGTCTCTGAGATTTGCCATCCCACCACATCCCCTCCCCCCAACTTCTTCTAAAAGCCAGTGAAAATAGCCCTAACTGCACACACTACTCCAGGTATAGTCTCATCAAGGTCCTATATGATTGCAGGAAGGCATCTCTGCTCCGCTGGTCCTGTACTTGTATCTTCTCACTATGAAGAACAATATTTAACTTGCCTTTTTTACTGCCTGCTTACTTTCAGTGAATAGCCCATTTCTGCGCTGTAGGGATTCTATAATTCTCTTCACAGCCAGCAGGCGAGACTTCCAGAACCACAAAATCTCTCTCTTAATTTCTCTTTCTGTACCTGATTTGACTCCAGTTCACCATACTTTTGTTGATTTTTGTTTTACTTTTAAACTTTAAGTGTCATTAGCTCAGGGAGTCCTTCCCTTCTGCCAACATTTACCAAGATCCCAGATACACCATTGTGTTTGTAATATCATCACTAGGGTTTTTCAGGGCAAGATGGGCAGCTGAAGGGCAAGCAGAAACATCTAAATTGAGGAATACCCCACTCCTGCAAAACCTGTCCTAAGATGTGTGCAAATACAAGCAGATATTTGATATATGCTCGGCTGGCTGAGAAAATCTTTGCACATTGCGAAGTAGAAGTTCAGCATGAAAAAAATGCTTGATGAAACATCTGTGTGAACAGTGACACTGTTCAACTATTTTGTACCAATGCAAAGTCAATAGAGACAAACTTCAAATAAACAGTCCAGAATTCCAGTAGTACGCCAAAATTATAGCCATACTTTATTACAACATGCGTACCAACCAGCAGCACATAACTCATGAATTGCAGCAGTCAAATGGTTTTGGAAGCATCATTTCCTGATATTAAATTCAGCTGCAGAGGTAAAATAAACCCCTTGAAAACTGGAAGAGCAAAGACAGGGAGATTCCTATTAAAATTATGGGTGCCTTTTGACCTTTCTGTGATGTTGAAAAGGTTGCATTTGATTTGAGGCAAATCTTAATCCTTCCAAACTGTTAGTTTAAAACACTCCAAAGTTGTCACACCCCCAACAGGCACTTAACCAAATCAAGAAAGAGAGTCAAAAGAGTACCTGTATATTTTTGGGATAGAGAACCGATGAAAATCATTGATTCTCTTCCTGAAGTATATGCGTTTTGCGGGTTATCTCTCTTCTATTCACAACCTTCTATTCTTTCACATCTAACCAGAGATTATACCTTTGCCAGAGAGGTTTTTAACTAATGAGCCATTGTCATTAATTTCCCAGCAGAACATCAAGAGTTGAATTGGTGAAAAGTCTGACAGTGTTTAATTCACTCTAAGCAACAATTAGTTATAGAAGTCAAGGAAATCAGTTGGTGAGCAGGAAGTGTGATCAGAAAATATTTGAGGTTTGATACAACAGCTTTTTATGGTACTTAAACCCTGGGGTCAGTTGAAGGAAGGGCAACTTATATTTACGCAGCATGTCTTGTGACTTCAGGATGACAAAATTGCTTTACAACCAGTGAAATATTTCTGTCGTTACAACTGAAAATCCAACAGCTGTATTGGGGATAGCCAGTTTTCAAAAGCAACAAGAATGTAGTATAGATAACAGTGTGGAGCTGGATGAACACAGCAGGCCAAGCAGCATCTTAGGAGCACAAGAATGTAGTGACTGGTTTTGTAACGTTGTTGGAAGGATAAATTTTGATCAGAACATCAGGGCACATACCTTGTTCTTCATAGTAGGATTTTATGCTGATACCCTAGGGATCAGACAGGGTCTTGGTTTGATATTTCATGTGACTGGTCTTTTCAATACCTAGTTTATGTGACAAAGTCTGTGGAGTAGGATTGAACTCATAACCTTCAAATGCAGAGGCAAGTGGGCCACGGTTGACATCATAAAAACATTGTAACTCAATTTCAGACATTTATAATGCTTCTTGGGTTTCAAGTCATTTCCCAACCACAGAAGTTAGTGACAGGTTTTTTTTGTGCAAATACTGAATTTTAAAAGCCATTTTGATCATTGTTAAGACAGCACAATGCAGTGTTGTGCAATTGTGAAAGTGCACTGAAACAAGACTGATAAGTTGACCTATTATTTTAAATAGTATGCGATATGAATATTCATCACGTAGTGTTTGGTTTAAATAACGCTATTCAGTACATTTGTACTTTCCACATGCAGCTGAGTGGAAATCAGAAGCTGCTAACTGCATTTTTCAGTATTAGATTGAAAATAGAATAATAGACAGATAATGGACATGTGATCTCAAGCCTCATGTTTCCATGGTGATTCACAGTTATTATTCCTGTGCATTTGTTCATCACAGACTTTTGTGAGTATTTGACTTGCATGGTCACTGAGTCAGTATATAAAGAGTACATTCACTGTGTGTGTGTGTGTGTGTGTGTGTGTGTGTGTGAAAAAAAGTTTTAATAGAAAGTCTAGTACTTTTAGCTAACATCATGTTGCAATAACCAAAGCTGTGACTACTCAATTTCTATTCAATAATACTAATCTCATATATATTAGACGTTATGACACAATATAATTTGACAGTGTGTTGCAATGTAAACCCGCCCAACATTAATAGGAAATAAATAAAACCAAAGGGGAATTATCAAAGCTACAGGAATGTAAACAAGACAATTATTTAGAATAAATAAACAATTGAGGTTTTACTTGTCAAAAAAACAATTACACATTTTGCAGTTGGCCAGCATGTATCAAGGATGACGATTTATCTTTGGTCCAATTGCTTGGGAAAAACATCATTTTGTCTGGACAGAATGATCTTGGCATCATTGACACTGTAAAGTCTTCAATAATAGAAACGCGATGATATGCACTAATATTTTCCCAGAAATGTCCAAAGGTTCTTGAATATGTTTCTAACTTTGGTATATTTAGAAATACATTATCAGAGGTCCCTGTCAAATCTGTCATGAGGGAATATGAGCCCGTTTATTTATTTCTATGGTCCTGAGTGAGAAGCCATCTTAATCTTTCCAACAGCAATTTCTCAATACTTACAAATAATATAGCCTTTTGGCACTTTATGATCACTAATTTCATAGTGTGGAGAGAATAATTGGAGAAGTGGGACAGCCTAATCAACTTGAAACAGCCGGTATACTGGTTATTTTCACATGTTGATAGCCTGTCTTGTCTGTTTCTAGATTTCAGTGACCAGGTTACATACTGTCGATTAAAGAACTAGTAACACAGGTACAGAATAGAAAATGGTAACCATGAGTCAGACAAGGGAAAGAGAGGAAGAAAGCAAGCCTGGGGTTAGGCATTGGCATAGCGGTATTATTGCTAGACTAGTTGAGTAGAGCTAGTGAGTAGAGCATTGGAGCCAAAAGGGATCAAAAAATATGGGGGGAGAATTGGGAACAGAATATTGAGTTGGATGATCAATCTCAATTATAATGAATGCCAGAGCAGGCTTGAAGGGATTATACCTCATTAAATTTAGAAAAATGAGATGTTGATGTCATAGAAATCTATAAAATTCTGCTTAGACTAGACTGGATAAATGAACAAAGGATATTCCCAGTGACTGGCGAGTCTAAATCTAGGGGTCACAATTAGCAAGGGCACAGTGTAGGCCACGTAGGACTGAGATGAGGAATAATTTCTTCACCCAGAGAATGATCAACCAGTGGAATTTTCTGTGACTGAAAGCAGTTGAGCCAAAATATTTAATATTCTCAAGAAGGACTTAAGTAGTGTCCTTATGGTGTGAGGAATCAAAGTGAATGAAGTGAAAGCGGGAACAGCGCACTGATTTGGGTCATCAACTATGATCTTATTGAATGGTGGTGCAAGCTTGAAGGGCCAAATGGCCTTCTCCTGCTCCTATCTTCTATGTTCCGAGAACGGTGGTCATTTTTCCCAATAAGAAGGTGAAACATGTTGTTTCATATTCTATATTCTGTTCACTACTATTATGTCCAATCCCAATGGATTGTTTTCTTTTCTCTGAGTAAGTCTGTCTAATTAATTTTGGACAATGAGGAGATTTGTAATGTGGATTTGTGCTATCAGGAACAATGGAAACTCTGCAATGTAATTTCGTTTCATGTAGATTTCTTACAGCTGTTAGAGATTCGTGCAATTAATATTGGATTTAAAGCCAACTTTGAGGTGAAAGAGAAGTTCACTAATTCGCTACAGGGTGTAGTATCAGATCAGTTGTAAAAACAAACTTAAAACAAACAAAATTAAAATTAATATACAATACAAGGTTGAGGGAATAGACAAGGGAAGAATAAATCTTAATTTTTGTTTAACTTTATTTTTGGTGTATAATTACATTTATAAATGTAATTTATATACCAAACTAAAATATCTTTAAATTAATTAATATTGATTTCTGTAATGTTGTTTTAAGTAGCACATTATGTCCTGGTAAATATCTATACCTCAAACAATATCATTAAAATGGATTTTCTGGTGCTTATTGTTATTGTTATCTGTGGGTACTTTGCTATGTGAAAATTGACTGCTACATTTCAAGAGTACCTCATTGGTTGAAACTACTTCGGTTTATACTGATTCTGTGAATGGTATATATATACCCACACACACACAAGTTTTTTTTTATACTCCAAAGGTTGTTTAGATATGGTCAGATAAAAGAAATTGTGCTTTCCACAAACTTGCAAGATTTATGCCCATTAAAGGCTCTCTGCAAGTATTTGTGGAAGTTGGAGAGCCAGATTTGCATAATCACATGTGTATGTCTTCTAGATTAAATAATTAAAGGGTTGGAAAACCTATTTCTTCTCTGAATCTGACATTTGTTTTAAGTGCATGACAAATTCTTTCTTGGAGAGAGGGTGGTAAAAGAGAAATCACCTACAAGTGTCGCAGCAATGATTCGCAGCAAACATTTGAAGCAATGCTGCATCACGTATAAAACAACATGTTAACAAATAACTCTGCTATATTTCTGTCAAACGATGACAATACCCCTTGGAAGAAGCAACAGCAATGTTTTAAATTTCAGCGGATGACCCCGAGGTTACGTTCCACAGTTATTTTCTGCCAAATAAATAGAAATGTTACTCAGTAATTGGTGGCAGCTCACCATGTATGATATAATCGGTGATGTTGATGTTTTCCTCAACTTGATTGGCCACTGGTACACTGTGGTAATAGAATGCAGATGCGGATGAGGTGCTCATCATAATTCTGAAAGAGGATTTAGTAACTATTCACTTTTTTTGTTTGGTAAAAATGTTTGAAGCTTAATAGGTTCAGTAACCTTACAGTTTGAACAAAAATGCTTTGTGATCCACAAAGTACCAAAGTAAATTGGTGGGTAAAGTATCTTTAAAATTATTTAATTTTCCCTGATCATGCCAGAAAAACTAAGTAGTCTAGGTTCTGTGATGATTCAAATATCGAAGAGGTGTTTCGCATTCACACTGGATTTGAGTTATGACTGAAACCGTGAACATAGTAGCATTCAAAATGAAACTGATGTTGTCCACCAAAAGAAGCATACCATGTAGTGCAAGATACGAGTTCTTGCATCCATATGACCACAGCTGAATTTCATAATAAGAAACCCACCTTGGGACTATACAGTATGGAGCTGAGAAACAGTCGGCCAGGCAGCATTAGAGGAACAGGAAAGCTGATGTTTTGGGTTGGGATCAGAGATAATGGGAACTGCACATGCTGGAGAATCCGAGATAATAAAGTGTGAAGCTGGATGGACACAGCAGGCCAAGCAGCATCTTAGGTGCTGACGTTTCGGGCCTAGACCCTTCATCGGAGAGGGTTCTGAAATAAATAGGGAGTGAGGGGGAGGCAAACCGAAGATGGATAGAGGAGAAGATAGGTGGAGAGGAGAGTTGCAGTGGGAGAGAGATTCCCTGAGGTTGGTCCGGAGACCCTTCTTCAGAAAAACCTTTTTCTGAAAGATCAACTTTTCTACTCCTCTGATGTTGCCTGGCCTGCTGTATTCCTCCAGCTCCGCACTGTGTTATCTCAGACTCCAGCAGGTCTTACTATCTGTGAGTGAGCTATAATCCCACTTTGGGATTAGTTTGTTAGTTTGTTTGTTTGTTTGTTTGTTTTGTTTGCCCAGGTTAATATTATAGTTCAGTTTAGCGACTTGCTGCATCACCTGAAAAACTGCATCTGAAGATGGCCATTACATGAACGACACCAGGAAGATACTGCACACCCTGACACACACATCACACTACGTCATATCAAGAATACATCTGAACTGACCACAAGACTCCTATGACCACCAGGCATCAGCGTACCACACAAACTCACATCAACCCCACACCAACTGCTGGCCCAAACCAACTATGGACAGGACCAACGTAATATACAAGATCCCCTGCAAAGACTGCGACAAACATCATTTTGGACAGACAGGAGGAAAATTAGCCACAAGCATACATGAACATCAACCAGCAACAAAAAAAACACGACCAATACTCGCTCATCTCCATCCACATTGATAAGGAAAACCCCAATTTGTTGGAACAACATCAGGATCGTGGAACAGGCGAAGCAGAGACAAGCACAGCAATTCCTAGAGACCTGGTTCTCCTAAAGAAGGCCAACAACAAAAATAGAGCTCGACCCTATACAATACACTCCCCTGCGAAGGAAAACTGGAAATGGGGTAACCCAACTGAACGGACACCAGAGTTTACATAGCAACAGGTGGGAAAACACAACAGCACTTCATTGGTGGCTGCACGAATGATGTTACCCCACAGGGCAATGAAATGTCTGCAGAACAATGAACCGGCTTGGCAAGACAAACAACCACAACATCTACGACCTGAGCTACAAATCGACTCAGAAACTTTAGCTATAAGCTTCTATTTTGTTCTGATTTAAGAACCATTCTTTTAGACTGGAAAAATTGCACAAACAAATGTGCTTATTAGGGACATTTCTGCCATTCAATAAGATCATGACTGATCTACTTACTCCACACATTAAGATGTACAATTTGGCTGTTTATAAAAGGAAAACAGGGAAACAAAGGAATTCTATCTCTCATTTATTGTCAGGAAATTACTATTTAAATATTGATATTAATATTTAAAGTTAAACTTACATAATCAAAGTGAACCAACATGGAATTAGAAAGAGTGATCAGAGATAATGGGAACTGCAGATGCTGGAGAATCCAAGATAACAAAATGTGAGGCTGCTTGAACACAGCAGGTCAAGCAGCATCTCAGGAGCATAAAAGCTGATGTTCCGGCCTAGAAAGCATAGGTTATGCCTAATAAACCTGATTGAATTTTTGAAAGAGTAGCTAAGAGGACAGCTGACTGACTGTGTGTATGCCAATTATACAGACTTCCAGAAGCATCAATAAAGAATTTTCTAAGAGCGCTAAAGTTGAAGCTCTTGGCCCTAATCAAGATCAGAGTTGACTTACAGCATTTCTAAAGTCAGTACTGTCCTGTAGCAGGTGGATGCCTACAAATTATATATTTCTCTCTGGCAAGAGCAGTGGAAATGTAATTAGTTTTGTTTTAAGAACGTCTCAGAGACCTCCCTAAAATGACAGCAAATTATCTGTACTTCCAATTTGATACTTAAAACATCATTGCTTTAATTTCAAGTCAGAGAATTGCTCTCTGAACACCTGGGGCTTATGTAACCCTGGTTGACAGAGCCTCTACCAATGCTGCTGTTAATTGACTGTTTATTCACCAAGTCATGTTGGATTCTAAGTGGGCTGTACTGTATCTGGCAGGAACTGGTTAATGAAGAAGGTTTAAGTCAGCAAAAAGACTTCTAGTACTTGGTGCACAACTTCCTCTATAATATTTTCAATTTTGAATAAAGACAAAAAACATGAAACAGTAAGGAATCAAAAGATAATCGCTAGAACAGTCTAAAGATTCCCAGGTTGGCTGGAAAAGCCATGCTAAATTGCCCATAGTGCCCAGGAATGTGCAGGCTAGGTGGATTAGCAATGGGAATGCAGGGTTACAGGGATAAGGTAGGGTAACGGGTCTGGGTTGGATGCTTTTCAGAGGGGCAGTGTGGACTCAATGTGCCAATTTGGGCTGCTTCCACACTGCAGGGTTTCTATGCTGGGACAGAGTGGATGTGTGGGCTTTTTTTTGAAAATTCATTTACAGGAATGCAGTGGTCTAGTGATATTATCACTGGACTGTTAATCCAGAAACCCAGATAATGGTCGGGAAACCTGGGTTTGAATCCTGCCATGGCAGATGGTGGAATTTGAATCCAATAAAAAAAATCTGGAATTAAGAGTGTAATGATGACCATGAATCCATTGTCGATTTGTTGGAAAAACCCATCAGGTTCAAAGGGAAGGAAACTGCCATCCTTACCTGGTCTGGCCTGCATGCAACTCCAGACCAACAGCAATGTGGTTGACTCTTAACTGTTTTCTGGGCAATTAGGGATGGGCAATAAATGCGGCCTGGCCAGCAATGCCCTCATCCTATGAATGAATAAAAAAAATTCACAGGATGTGGGCATTTCAGGCAAAACCAGCAATTAATTATTGTCCATCCTAGTTGCCCTTGAAGGTGTGGTTAGCTGCCTTTTGAACCAGTGCAGTCCTCAAGGTGTCAATACACATTGCTATTAGGGAGGGATTTCCAAGAAAACTGAGTGACAGTGAAGGAACAAAACTTTAGGTCCAAGTGAGGACGGTGTATGGCTTGGAGTGGAATTTTTACATGGTGGTGTTCCCATGCATTTTCATGGTAAAGGTGGTAGAGACTATGTGTTTGGATGATGCTGTTGGAGAAAGTTGGGTGAGTTAGTGCAGTGCATCTTTGTAGGAGGCACACATCTTGCCATAGTGTGAAGGGAGTGAATGTCAAAGGTGGTGGATGAGGTACCAGTCAAGTGGGCTGCTGTGTCCTGGATGGTGTCGTGAGTATTGATGGCTTCTTGAATATTGTTGGAAGTGCAGCTATCTAGGCAAGTAGGTAGTATGATAATACATCTGACTTATGCTTTGTAGATGGTAGACAGGGTTTGGAGAGAGAAGAGGTTAGCAATTTAATGCACAATTCCTGGCATCTGATCTGTTCTTGCAGCCACATTAGTCGTATGCACTGTCTAGTTCAGTTTCTGGTCAATGGTATCTCCATGGATTTGATATTGGGGATTTAGTAGTAGTAGTAGTAGTAGTAGTAATGCCATTGAATATCAGAAGGCTACATTTAAATTCTCTCATGTTGGGGTTAGACATTACCTCACATTTGTATGGCTCAGATCTTACTTGCTTCTTATCAGCTTCAATATTTGAGGAGTCACAAATGGTGCTAAACATTATGTGATCATCAGTAAATATCCCCACTGCTGACCTCATCATGGACAGCATGATGGTTGGCCTTAAGACCTTCAAGCTGTGGCTGGAATGGACGAGATGAGCCAAACGGTCTTTTGTCTTTGGAATAATGTTTATACAGATAACATTACATGACTGTATTACAAAATGTAACACTAAGGAAATTTAATCAACAACCACGTGTGTATCACTTTGATTTATCCACTGTGTCTCCTTAGCGATGGAATGCTTTCCTAAACACACAGTATCCTGAAATACCTTTTACATTCAATACAGAAACACTAATGGCTAATCTTTCTGAAGCATACCTTAAGATGTGGAAAATTCATGAATTGTCCTTGAATGTCCAGGATCCCATCACTAGCCAGAGCTAAAGTCATGAGACATTATTCCTTGAGTCTAGTGTTTGCGTATCTGTAAATATATTTTCATAGTTGACAATGTACATTAGAAGTTATTGTAATTCACTAAAATTGGACATTATTAACACATTTGTGTACAGTGGGAATATTGCACATCCATACAGTGACAAAATAGCAGATCAATTGGCATGACGGTGACAGAAGATGGACATTGATTAAATAAAGTCAAAGCTGAACATAAAATAAACCAGGGGACACAAGACCAAATTTAGTAGATAGGATAAATAATTGCAAACAACTTTTTCAATGATGAATATTTGGACATATTAAAGAGATCAAGGTAACGGCATATGAAGAAAATAAAAGTGTATGAAGAATGCTCACACTGTGTCCATTTTATTCCATTTCTGTTGGTCATACATTTGGAATTTGACCCATTTACTGTAGGTAGGAGCAACTTCTGTCTTAAGTTTGTTGCAGGCAAGTATACAACGCAGCCTAATGGAAGATATATTACAGTTCTTGCACATAAACTCATGCACACAATCTCAAAATGGCACAAGTGGTTAACACATTTATCATAACAGGAAAACCTCCAACACCTACATTGCCAATCTGAATACATATCTGAGATAACTAAGTGTGGAGCTGGATGAACACAGCAGGCCAAGCAGCATCTTTGGAGCACAAAAGCTGACATTTCGGGCCTCGACCCTTCATCAGAGGCTCGAAACTTCAGCTTTTGTGCTCCTGAGATGCTGCTTGGCCTGCTGTGTTCATCTGGCTCCACACTTTGTTATCTCGGATTCTCCAGCATCTGCATATCTAGTTTGTTTAACTGTGGTTAATTTCTTATTAATTAGACAAGCAAATTCAAGGATTGGAATGGTGATTTTGTTTTTCATCTTTCCTCTTATTGGCTGTTAGAGCAGTATTGACTGGTCACCAGTTTAATATTAAAGCGTACAATCTATCAATAGTGACTGAAAAAGGACTTGCATATGTGCAAACCAAATGAAAGATGAATAATTTAAAAACAAATTCTAACAAAATATTAGCAAGAGATACTCAGGTTAAATGCAGATTATTCAGGCAAAGCATGCATATAGTAGCAGGAGTGAATCTTGACTCTGTTTGATAATCAGAGGTTGTAACTTCAGTACAAGTTTCGAGACAGGACTAAGGATTTTTCTCAGATATGTATTTAGTGGATTAACTACGTTTGGCTATGAGATTTGTATCTTCATGAAGATAACTTCACCTCCAAATAATGCATGTGACCTAGTTTTCTTTTTGACATTACATATTATTCAATGAATAAAGGTTTGCAAAATGTGACTCAACCGATGCATTATCATCATACTTTGACTCTGCTATTTGATTTATTTACCCCACCATTAGTGGCTGCGCTTTAGAACGTGAGGTTCAGAATCCCAAACAAATACCTTTCCAATTTTCTCTTTTAAAGTCTACATATTCTAATGTCTCCTCCTTCAACTCTGTCAGTGCTTTGTCTGATAAGGCTCCTGTGAAGTATCTGAGGACATTTTACCTCCTTAAAGGTGCTTTATAAATAGAGGTTTTTCTGCCATCATTTGATAATGAAGTATTTAGTCTAAATGGAACTTTCTATGAACCTTTTAGAGCTACTTTATAAAACTCTGTCTGGCATTCTTAAACTAATAGGAATATAAATATTCTCAGGTGCATATCTGAAGAAGAGGATGAGAAAGAATGGGTGGAAGGGAGGTTCTGACAAAGTATTTTTGTGAAATTTACTTGAAACAACTGAACTTTTTATCCTGATGACATTTATTTTAAAATTGAGAGTTCTAACTAACTCCAAGTAGTATGCTTATAAAGCACAGGGTTATTTTGAATGGTGACTGTAAAAGTGAATTTGCAGAAGTACAGTTTTGCTTGGAAAGTGTGCAAGATAATGTCAAGGACCTTTGTGGAATTTGTGTGACAGCTTTGATAAATTTGAATGGAGATGGTGCAGGTCTGAAGAGGGATTGAAGAACTGGTTCTTTGAGGCTCAATTTTTAAAATCACACTTTTTCGTTATGAAAACTATCTGATGTAATGCCTGAAATAATCACATCAAAAAACTAACTCCCACAAATCCAAGTAATATGTTCATCTGCAATAGAAATGCTGAACTGTAACAAACACATCAAAAACATTTAATTGGCTAGGCTGCACAGGAGATGTAATGTGGAAATATACTGTCAAAACATCAGGATTTGATTTGGGAACAGAGGTTTGACCGCAAAACAATTTTTATGCAGTCAATATTTAATCAGGCTACCTCAGTAGATGTTTACATCAGTTTTTGCAGAAAAAAAACTAAACCATAACTACTCGTTGGAAAGAATGTGTAATTCCATCAATTGCACCAACCCTGGTTGTATGGATGTTGTTGGCTCATCTTTTCTCTCATACCCACTATATGTTGGCAGATTGTTATCCATATTTGTGTCGGATGCAATGAAAGCATTTGTGCCAACTTCCTGACATCTTTGTCCTGTAGGAATAGCACTAGGTGACATAGCACAACATAAATTGGTGAGACAAACTCTTTCTGGTGCTCAAAATATCCCTTTCGTTCCTCTGGAATTATAAAACGTGCATTCTATGAAGCCCATCATTTGGCAGCAGACCGATGATGTAATGTGCCGATGGTGTGACCTTTTTGAACCCATCCTTGAGATGTTGGTCATGAGCCTTCATCCTGAGACGCTGCAGTCAGTGTGCTGAAGGTAATCCTGTAGTGAAGCTAGTTGGGGAGTTAGACTTTGTTGATCCAGCGATTAAATGAGGAACAGTATCTTGTGTGAAACAGAGGGAAATTTGCAGATGGCTGTGCCCTGTCCATTGTTATCCTCTTGCTTCCAAATAGTGGATATCCTGGTTTGGAAGATTTTGACGAATGTGCCTTAGTGATTTTCTGCAGTGTGTCTTGTTCGGTTGAAGAGAATGTGCAACTATCAGAGATAATTTCGTGTTTCTATTTTAAAATGGCCAATTCTTAAAAATCATGATGGTAGTGATGGAATGCATTATGTGAAGATTACTGAATGAAGCAAAAGCTGATAACAACACAGTCTAAATCCTTAACATGGTGACAACCTCTTGTCTTGCTAGTTGAGTATAATCTAAAAGTTTTACCCTAATGTTTTTATTATGTAGGACTAGATTTCAAAAAGACAGTCCACAAATCAACCAAACAAACCAGCCTCAAATGCAAGATCTCATTACAAGATCACCTCATCAACAAGGTCATTCCTTGCCTAGCAGATCACTCTGGCTAGGGGCTGATGTCTGTCTTTTATACAGTTTGCTTAATATTTCCCTTACATTGAAGGAAATATTGAAAATGTATCAAAAGTACTCGGGGAAAAATCACATGTAGGCTTAAGATTCTATTAAGCTACAGGTAAAGAAAGGACTGTGCATTTTCCGACCCTTAAGTGTATATTAGTATATATGTAATTCGTACAACTTATAACATAGCTAACATATAAAATGATGTTTAAAGTAGACACAGTACATTTTAACAAGCATAAAATTCCTTGATTCCTGATGAATTTGAAAGGCTCAGCTTCCAAAGGTTAGTGGAGTTTGTTGTTCACATTCCAAATTGTCTTGATCGTTGCTGTTCCGTTCTATTCCTCGACAACACAAACCTGTTTTAGTCTGCCCTGAACTGAGAAGCTATTTGCTCATCATTCTTGGCTTTACAGGCCCTAGTGGCTTTTCTTTTATTTACAACGTTGAATGTGCTTATGCTGTCATCAAGAGTTGTTGAAACCAATTAAAATGACAACTGATCCATGACTAAGTGGGAAAGATGCCAGGAAATTAATTGGTCTGACGCTCATTAAAGAGGGTGCAGATTGAAGTTTTGCTTCACAGCCTGAAAGGCCAAAAGATACAGGAGCAGAATTAGGCCACTTGGCCTATTCATGGTTGATCATGGCTGTTTCTCAAACCAATTCTCTACTTTCTTATTGTAGCCCTTGAACCCCTTAGTAATCAAGAACCTATCAGTGGAAAAACTCAGCAGGTCTGGCAGCATCTGTGAAGAATAAAATCAGATTTAACGCTTTGGGTTCTGAGGAAGGGTCACCAGACTCAAAATGTTAACTCTGAATTTTTTTTCTCTCCACAGATGCTGCCAGACCTGCTGAGCTTTTTTAGCAACTTCTGTTTTTGTTCCTGAGTCACAGCATCTGCAGTTCTTTGGGTTTTTAAGAACCTATCTATCCCTGTCTTAAGTACATTCAATGACCTGGCCTCGACAGCCTTCTGCAGCAATAAATTCCATAGATTCATCACCCTCCGGCTGAAGAAATTCCTGTTCATCTCCATTCTAAAGGTTCATCCCTTTACTCTGAAGCTGTGCCCTTGGGTTCTGTCCCTTTTGCTAGTGGAAACATCTACTCCATGTCCATTCTATTTATGCCTCAGTGTTCTGTCGGTTTCAATCAGATACTCTTTCATCCTTCTAAATTCCACTGAATACAAATCTGGAGTCCTCAAATGCTTCTCATATGACAAGGCCATCATTTCCAGGATACTACTTGTGGACTTCCTCTGAATCCTCACCAAGGCCAGTAAATTCTTCTTTAGATACATGGCCCAAAATTGCTTGCAATATTCCAAATATGATCTGACCAGAACCTTATTCAGCCTCAGCCTTGCATCCTTTCTGTTAGAATCTGACAGAAAAGGGCTAGAATACAAGAAAGCCTTCAATGTTATCAGAGATAGTAGGAACTGCCAATTCTTGAGTCTGAGATAACAAGGTGTGGAGCTGGATGAACACAGCAGGCCAGGCAGCAGCAGAGGAGCAAGAAAGCTGATGTTTCAGGTCTGGATCCTTCTGGACTTATTCCCGCCTCCTTGACCTGTATGTCTTCCATCCCACTTTACCTTCCCCTCCCTCTTCACTGACCAACCCCCATCCCAACTCCCTACCTACACTCACCTGTACTAACTTCATCCCCACCTCCTTGACCTGTCTGTCTTCTCTCCACCTATCTGCTCCTCTACCCACCTTCTATCGCTGCCTCCCCCTCTCTATTTATTTCAGACCCCCATTCCCCTCCCCAATTTCTGAAGAAGGGTCCATACCTGAAACATCAGCTTTCCTGCTCCTCTGATGCTGCCTGGCCAACTTCAATGTTATCAGATGTCAGATTATTACTCCTTTTTTAAAAAACTCATTACCTACCTCATTTACATCCCCCACTGGCCTTGTATGACTTATTGCCAGAATTTAGTTCCTCACCCGGCTCTACCAGTCTATATTACCAGACTTAATGACCACCATAATGCTACTAAGTACGAATAATAATCTCCCTTATTCTTCATGAAAGCTGCCAGCCTTCCTATAGCCATTCCAATTGCCATTAGAGACACGGGGCAATATAGGGATCACAAATCTTTTTCATTCAAGTGAGTTCTGTTGTTTGAATAAGTTTTCTATTGCTTGGTTTATTAATCCTGACATAAAATATTTTAAATTTGTAGGCATCGTGTACAAATGATCATAATCATTTTTATTATTGAGAACTCTTCTGTAAAATGCCCTTCGTGTAACACTCCCAAATATACAATTCAGTGGCACCACTGTGGAATTTAACGCCCTCTCCAAGGTGTGTTTGGAGGAAGGGAATGACATTTAGTCAGTCAGTGTGTGAGGTGGAAACTGTTGCTTTACCTCCTCTGCCCCAACTAAGTGTGGGTCAGCAAGTGGACTAATGGTACTTTCAGCCCAACATCAATTGAGGCACTTAATCAGGTAATAATTGAGATCTGACCCTGTGTGTGTGTGTGTGTGTGTGTGTGTGTGTGTGTGTGTGTGTGTGTGTGTGTGTGTGTGTATGTCCTCCCACACCCTTCATTCTGAACCCTCATCCAAAATGAGAACCCACAAAATGTATGTTAAAAATTAGAAACCAATTGTGAAAAGTGAACAAAATCTACCAACTTGAACTACCAATACACGCTCTCTCGCTGTCTCACACACTCTCTCTTCACCCGCCCCACCATCACACTGTACGTGCACACGCACATACATTTACAACTATATGGGGTGAATTTGTATTTACAGATACATTTTAATTTGTTCAAAAAGCACACAATTTACAGACAGTCAGTCAATGTGGCATTTTATAAATTCCTATTCTCAAAATAAAATCAGTGAGACTCCAAACTAAAAACACAGATTCTAAACTAGGTCTCACACCTAACGTGCATTGTCAGACCTAAAATGTCTTCTTTACACTGATTAAAAACTTAAGTTCTCTCACGACCATGGCTGGAAAGGAATTCGGGGATTTACATATACATTTTAATCAATTAAAACTTTCTAACTGATTAATAATTTAAAAGCATCTTGTTTGTTTAGTACATCCTCAACAATCGTGTGAACCTTTTTCAATCTTTTACTTATATTCTGTGTCTGATACTTCCCCTCTCACTAACATCTGAAAAAGGACCGAGGCTCCGAAAGCTAGTGTTTTCAAATAAACCTGTGGATTATAATGGTGTTGTACAACCTGGTGTTGTCTGAGTACTGACCTTGCCCACCCCAGTCGAACACCGGCAACACTATATCATTTCATTCCGAATGATCATGCCACATAAAAATGGTTTCTCTTACCCCTCAAGATGCCTTTCAAAGACTTGTTACTTCTTGGGGGAAAAAAATTTCTGGAGTTATCTTTTGTTACAAAGCCTAGAGTTAATTTTGGTATGTATGGTAGGAGTTTACCTTGTTGGTTTGGCTCAGTGTGCTTTGTCTGTCTGCAAATACCTTGATTCCTTCTTATTGGTTGCTGCCTGTATCAACAACAGTAACTTGCCACTTTTTACTTTAGCTCCAAATGCAATTTGGGGTCTTTTCCTTGGGATAGACCTCCACCATGAGTGGTAGTGTGTAAGCAGTTGTTTTGCAGTCAGAAAATCAGGACAGATCCATTTACAGTCACCCTTTTTCTTTTAAATGAATCCTCACATTATGGAAATAGACCATTCGGCCGAACAAGTCAACATCAACCCACCAAAGCACATCTCACCCAGATGCCTCCCTGTAACTCTGCATTTCTCATGGCTAACACACTGAGCCTACACATCCCTGAACACTGTAGGTAATTCAGCATGGCCAATCCACCAAACCTGCGCATCCTTGGACTGCGGGAGGAAACTGGAGCACCCTGCAGAAACCCACACAGACATGGGGAGAACATGCAAACTCCACATAATCAGTCCCCCAAGTCTGGAATTGAACCCATGTGCCTGGTGCTGTGAGGCAAGACCTGGTCAAATTAAATGAGCATATGCACTATAGGAGAGTACATCCTGTCTGAAAAATCCATCCTCTTTAATTGCAGAGAACTCTGGTCTCCTTTTCTGTCAAAGAGGGAAAAAAATATGCTTCCTGGAGCTTCTTTGGTTCTTGAATTTTGTGCTCCTCTTTCTGTCTTTTCTGCATTCTCCTAATCGTAGCTGCAGCTGTGCCATAATTGTCTTCATCCTCCAATTTTTCTCTTTGTATCTTCATATCTACAGTTATGCCAGTCACATGGCATTTTTGTACCTTTACTTACTTTCACGGTTGTATTAGTTCCAGGTGAAGCATCACTGGTCATAAGTATCAGTATTTCTTCTTATTTATGAAAATTGTAATTGACTCATTTACCAGTGATACAAACTCAAGTCTTTTTTTTCAAATATTCTTAAGTACAATAAGAAATGACACATCTATCTTATTAAACTAATTTAATCCAATCTCTACGGTGTGGAAGCAGGCCATTCAGCCCATTGAGTTCACAAATGACCCCCCAAAGAACATCCCACCCACACTGACACTCCTCTGATTCTGCATTCCCATGGCTAACCCACCATGGCTGCACATCCCTGGACACTATGGGCAATTTAGCACAGCCAGTCCATCTAACCTATATGTCTTTGGACTGTGTGAGGAAACCGGAGCACCTGGAGGAAACCCACGCAGGCACTGGGAGAATGTGCAAACTCCACACAGACAGTCACCTGAGGGTGGAATCAAACCTGGGTCTCTGGTACTCTGAGGCTGCAGTGCTAACCACTGAGTCAGCATGTCACCCTGCTTTCTGAAGAACAAATCTGGTCCAAGAAGTGTGGGCAAGGTACAAGTGTCTTTATTACACCTAAATCGCATCAACAAACAGCCCTGAATTTCATTTACATCAGAAATGAATACCTTCTGGACTTTAGGATTGATAATAAGATTCACAAATGCTCAGGCTTAGTGTTTCAACTCATCTCGTATACTTCAAATGGAGCACCAGAGCGTCCAGCACATCTATTTTCAAGTATCACCTATTTTCCCCTATAGGGAGGCAAATGTAGGAGAGATGGAAAGAGGAACACAGAATTCTTGAGCTGAAGAAGCAAATTACTCTCAGGAAGAGGTGTTTTTTTTTCTGTTTGGCAGAAAAGGAGACTGAAGTTCTTGGACACACTATACAAGTTGGCTAAAAAGGTCTAAGACTTGGAAAGCTTCATGAATAACTCAGACGTTAAACAGCTGAGCGGTTTCCCAGAGGTAGGCAAACAATGAACCAGGGTGTTATTAGTTGATTGCTTGAAAAGGAATGTTGGAAATCTACACCATTTGAGGCCATCATAACCCGAGGGAGAAGACTCCGATATATACCTTGTTTGTAATACTCATATGCATGAAACTCAAAGATGAAAGCTGTTGTTGCATACAATTCCTAACCTACCTTACACAAATAAAGAACAACTTTTTTTAACAGAATAGTGCAGCTGTGTGCACCACATATTCATAGTGACTGATACAAATGTTTGTGGTTGGGTAAGACATATCTCTGACATTAACTATAGTGTAATTGAGCTTTCCATCTGAAGTGTCTTTTGTCTGTTAATTCACGTTTAGATTAATTTAATGCAAATCTGAATCCATGTAAAGGGGGCAAAATTAGAATTTTGTTGGTTATTTCTTCTTTGGGTGTATTTTGGCAAATGTGATCATTTTGGTTTATGGTTACCATGGGAATCATAATTTTCAGCCAAAAGCAACTAATCACAGCTGAACAGTTAACATACTGATCAGCAAGAAAACAAACCGTCCGTTCCGAAACTAACATAGCAATTAATCGGAAATGAGCAGTTGACAGCAGCTTCCAAAAACAAATTTTCAAAAAAACCTCTCTTTGCATCTGTGTCTCACACTTTGAAGAGTTCCCATTTGCCAAGGATGCAAAATAATTCTAAAGGAAAGCCAGTTTTAATCTGTTCTGATTATTATAAGCTGCTATGACTTCGCTGTGTTCTATTCTGTACTTGCTGGCTGTACATTTTCAGTATGGCCTCTGAGGCTGTTCAGGAAAATAGAAAAATAATGTCGTATTTTAAATTTGTATACATTTGAGATGACAGAGGGATGTGTTGTTTTTGTATTGTCATGAGAGCATTCCTATTAAGACAGGCCAATTTGAGAGAGATGCCACCATGAGGCAGATCATATGACTTAGTAAGGGATGGAAGCCATTATGTTCTAAATCTCTTGAGCTACTGGATGATGTGAAAAGACTACAGATGTACCATTGCTGAAACCTACATGGATGTGATCCAGTTCTTGAGATCTAGCTTGCCAGTCCCTACAGGACAACAGCATACCATTCCAATTCTGTAAACAAAGGACCCTCCTCTTGTCACATTCTTCGTCCAGATGTGGAACACAAGTGTTTGAAGAGACACTTCCACAGCACATCTTTAGCCTTGATCATGGTTTGTACAAATAAGATGAATTAACATTAGATATTATGACTAATTTAAAAAACATTAAATGAGGATTAAAGTAATTGTAAAGATGCAATTTTTTTGGTCAGTTGCACAACAGTGTCTTTCAGAATGCTGGTTTGTTTTGTTTTGTTTGTTTTCATTTCAATAACGGCAAACAAGCCATATCACTTACTTCAGAATAAAGTAAAACAAATACGCACTCAGCAATCTAGTCAACATTCAACAAACTCCTCAGTTAAGTTCATTATAGTGTGTTTGGCATTGTTCACACTGACTCATTGAAAGGAAATAGAAAACATGCTCTTGTAGCAACACATTTCATGCTTCCTGCTTAGTTACATTTGCTGTCTATTTTATGGAGAATTCAATTTTAATTATTAAATGCTGAAGTGCTCTGGTGGATTTTAGATGTACACATGAATAAAGTCTTTTTCAAGACTAGTTTGAAGTGATAATGCTTGAAATAAGCATAGCCTGTCACTCTCTTCGGTACTCCATTCTTCTGCCCTCTGAAGGGGACTGCATGCAATGCAATGTAAGTTTCCTTCTATCTGCCCAGTGATGAATAGGGAATCTTTAGTGGACAATAATAGTTACTACTGTTAGAACAACAACCAGCATCTAGAATTTACAAAGTTCATATAACAAAAGTCAATCCCCAAAGATGCATCAAAAATGGGCAAGAGAAATGGAAATTAATCCCAAATCAGACAGAGACGGACTATTTTCTAATCAACATGTTCAGATATTATGACACACCGCTGGAGTAGATGGGCCTCCTGGCTGAGATAACGACACTACCACTTGCCACCAAAGCCCCAAGAAGACAGGAGTTTGAAGAGCTCATGGATCTCCTTTACCTGCCATTAATGAGTGACGTAATGGTATCAGCCTCGTTGTCTATCACCAGTGAAGATTTGACCAATTCCAAATTTGAAAAGAGCCTAGTTGCAGGCATTCAAGTCACCAACCTGATTCACACAGAAATCGACATGCTAGGATGTAAATAGGACCTTGACTGCCATTTTAGATCTGACTAATTCAGAACCTGCAATTGCACACTCTGACCAATTCCATAAGCAGAGGAACCAAAGGGATTTTTGTTTCCCACTTGTAGGGTAGAGCATTGCTATCCATCCCTAGTTCATTTCAAATAGGTGGTGGTGAGCTACTGCCTTGAATTATTGTAGTCTGTTTATTGTATTAGGGAGAGAATTCCAGTATTTTGCCTTAGCAACAGTGAAGGAATGTTGATATATTCCCAAGTCAGGATAGTGAGTGGCTCAGAGGGGAACGTGCAGTTGGTGATGTTCCATTATCTGCTGTCCTTGTCATTGTAGATGGAAGTGGTTTTGGGGTTTGGAAGGTGCTGACTAAGGATCTTAGGCAGACTTCTGCAAAGCGTCCTATAGATAGTATACAATGCTGATACTAAGCGTCAGTGGTGGAGGGAGTAGATGTTTATGGATTCAATCAAAGTAAGTGACAAATTAATTTGGTTGATCTTGGAGGAGCACACACAATTAAACCAAATTTCCGCTATCCTGGGCATTTAACATACCCGTTAACATACCTGGTCGACATACCTGTTTGGTGTTTCCCAGCTGTGATACAAAATTTAATTAAAACTAGGCCCTCAAAATAGCAGAAATCTCTCTTTTTGGTCAGCAGTTATTTCAAGGACCAACATGCTTCCCTAGCCAGTTGCAGAGAGGTCAGGTTCTTTCCCCCTAGGCTCATAAATGTGATATCAGTTATTTCCAGTATGCTCTGTGGCACAACATTGAGAACCTTTTGGTAAAGAATATTATGATTTAGTTCTACATGGTGCGCAGACCAAATTGTTACAAGTGCTGGTTGGATTTAGCGGCAAGCCAAATTCTTGGTGAAACAAAAACAGGATTTGAAAGAAAATAGCATGGCAACAGAAGAAATTTTCAGTCAAGATCCATATATGCAGTTTCCAAGACTGAAGCAAATGTCAAGAGATGGTAAATTTGTAATCTCCCTTTCAATGCTTATTTTACAGATATTCTGTGCAAGATATGTAGCATGTCATGTATTTCTTCCTACAAGGGGTTAAAGGACACCTCCATCGCGCACAATTATTGCTTACTTGCCTGTAAAGAATTAATGCGATATTATCCCATATAAAAGTGATGCATCTAATATCCACATGATGAAAACCACTTGTTGCTACAGTAGGCCATCTGATTCTTCAGCCTTTTTCTGTTGGTCAAATTAGTTATGACTGATCAAATAACACAGCACAGAGTGGGGACTATATCCAGCCCCCTCCTTAATCCATGCAGCGCACCTACTGACTGGATGAATTCACTGAACTAACTTCTGTGTTATCTGATTCAACATGTTTAGCCCCTTTGACAAACAGCTTTTCTGCCTTATGCTGAGTAGTCTGTTAATGCCTCACAGGAGCTTCTAATTTACATGCATCAATAGGACGTAAAAGTTTTTACATTTAAAGGTGAGAATGATACAAAGTTAATAACAACTGTGCACTATTCTGAAATGCAGATACAAAGTGCCCATGCTGACATGAAGTGGAAGTAGGCAGCACATAATAGCATTGTAAGTATTTGGTAGTAAAATATCATTAATCGTGATGTGCACGATATGATGAGTGAAAGACACCGATGATTGAGAAGAACCCTGCAGACACCTTGGTGTGAAGAATTAAGAATTATATAAGAACATGAACATGGCTTCAACAAGGAAAATATAACTCGGAGAAGCTCAGGGAAAACAACTGTGATGGTTTTGGCAAATTTCAAGAATGGAAACAAATATAATACTCTTCATGGTCCTGCACTCAAGAGGTACATAGAGGAAGAAGCTGAGGAAAAGTTTATGCAATGTCTGATATTTTCACTGTTTTGTCTGCTTGGCAGTGTCTGGAAGATAACATATTTAAACAGACATGTTTTAAATTAATATCAGTGCAGTGCAATACTTTATGAACATGTCCAACCCTGTTGTTCCATGTTAGCTTGACACAGAGAAATGGATTGAGAAGACCCAGCTTTGCCTGTTACAGTGAAAGGCTTTTATTTAAATGTGACCAAGGATTCTATGCTTAATGCATTTGTAGTTATAGCAAATAACATGTACTGTCTTCACCATGCATGCTAAGATTTTCATTGCATCTAACAGTCGTTTTTGATTTATGGGTTTAATGAATCAGCCCATTCTTATAATTCACTATTTAGAGCAGAAACGTGACTAACTTGAGAGGAGTGCATTTAGAAGAATGTAGTTTCGGCTTTTGCTTGGTAATAACCTTTATACTTCTAAATTAAAGTCAGTCAGCATAAGTTCCACTCCAAAGATTTGGGCACGTACTTTGATACTGCAGTGCAGTACTGGCAGAGTTCTGTACAATCAGAATTGCTGACCCTTTTATATGAAAAGTTTGAACCAAGGTCCCATGTGTCCCCAGTTGCATGCACAAAATCTCATGACAATTTTCAAAGAAAATTGAGGAATTTCTCCTGATGTTCTTGACAATATTTATCCCTCAACAAACACACATGATCTCACTGTTATTTCACTGCCTTTTTTGCAACCTTTCTTTGTGCAAATTTGTTGCTATTTGTCTCTACAAAAAAGCAGTGACTTCATTTCCAAAGAGCTTAATTGACGGTAAAGTACTTTGGAATGACAGAATTTGTGGACAGTGCTATGTAAATGAAGGATGATCAGTTTATCTTCTGTCGTGGGAAAGAATTTGGACAAATTATAGATCAATTATGGAGTGGCACCAGAGAGTTGTCAAAGGTAAAACTGTCCGACTAATTTGCTAGAGAGGGAGTTGTCAAGGAAAATATAGTTGATGAAGGATATTTGGATTCCAAAAGGTGCTTCTTAAAATTTCCTGTAATTGGCTTGTCATCAAAATTAAAGCCATGGAAATGCAAGGTCTGTTGGCAGCATTGATGCAAAATTGGCCAAAGATCAGGAAATAGAGAGTAGTGGTGAATCTTTGCATAAGTGGACTGGAGGAGAGAATACAAATATGTTAATGACTTGCACTTGGGTGTACTAGACACAATTTCAACCTTCAACAAAACGAGAAATTGCTATTAAAACTGAGCAGGTCTCGTGGCATCTTCTGTCCACAGATGCTCCTGGACTTATTGAGTTTTACCAGGAGCTTATGTTTTTGTTTCTGATTTCTGACATCCATATTTCTTTGGTTTTCTTTTTACAATTTCAACCTTTGCAGAAGAGACAAATGTGAAGTAAGCAGTAAGGAAGATAGTGATAAATTTGAAAAAGATGTGAACATGCTGGAGAATGGATGGACACCTGGCAGATGAAATTTAATTCAGAGAAGTGTGAAGTGATAGAAATTGTGGTAAAACCAAAGACAGCCAATATAAATAAATGGCCATTTCTAACACGGGTACTGAAGTAGAGATATGTGTGCATAAATCATTGATGGTGGCAAGTAGATAAAATGGTTTAAAAGCGTATAGAATCCTGGGCTTTAGAAGTAGTGGGATTCGGTACAACAGCAAAGAAGTTATGATAAAACTTTAGTAAATGCTGGATGTCATTAGTTGGCATAATGTGTCCAATTTTGCCACCACATTTTAAGAAGGATGTAAAGACTTTTCAAAATAAACGGATAGAAAAAATTTATTAGAATTGTAGCAGAAATAAATGACTTCAGTTACATGGATAGATTAGAGAAGTTGAATGTGTCTGCCTCAGAACAGACACGCTTGAGAGGAGATTTGATTGTACTCCCCATGACGTGAGGACATCAGACAGTGTAGATGGAGTGAAACTGTTCCTATTGGACAGGTCTACAATCAAAGGGTGCAAACTTGATGTGATTTGCAAAAGAAACTGAACTTTTCATGCAGTGAGTGGTTATGATCTGAAACGCACTGCTTGAAATTACAGTGGAAGCAGATTTCATTGTGAATTGTATAAGTACTTGGAATAAATGATTACAGATAAATGGTGAGGTTAACATAGAACAGAGAACATTACAGCACAGTACAGGCCCTTCGGCCCTCGATGTTGTGCCGACCTGTCATACCGACCTGAAGCCCATCTAACCTACACTATTCCATGTATGTCCATATGCTCATCCAATGACGACTTAAATGTACCTAAAGTTGGTGAATCTACAACCGTTGCAGGCAAAGCGTTCCATTCCCTTACTACTCTCTGAGTAAAGAAACTACCTCTGACATCGGTCCTATATCTTTCACCCCTCAATTTAAAGCTATGCCCCCTCATGCTCGCCGGCACCATCCTAGGAAAAAGGCTCTCCCTATCCACCCTATCTAACCCTCTGATTATTTTATATGTCTCAATTAAGTCACCTCTCAACCTTCTTCTCTCTAACGAAAACAGCCTCAAGTCCCTCAGCCTTTGCTCGATACCAGGCAACATCCTAGTAAATCTTCTCTGCACCATTTCCAAAGCTTCCACATCCTTCTTATAATGCAGTGACCAGAACTGTACGCAATACTCCAAGCGCGGCCGCACCAGAGTTTTGTACAGCTGCAGTATAACCTCTTGGTTCTGGAACTCGATCCCTCTATTAATAAAAGCTAAAACACTGTATGCCTTCTTAACAGCCCTGTCAACCTGGGTGGCAACTTTCAATGATCTGTGTACATGGACACCGAGATCTCTCTGCTCGTCTACGCTACCAAGAATCTTACCATTAGCCCAGTACTTTGCCTTCTGGTTACTCCTACCAAAGTGCATCACCTCACACTTGTCTGCATTAAACTCCATTTGCCACCTCTCAGCCCAGCTCTGCAGCTTATCTATGTCTCTCCGCAACCTACAGCATCCTTCGTCACTATCCACAACTGCACCGACCTTACTGTCGTCTGCAAGTTTACTAACCCATCCTTCTACGCCCTCATCCAGGTCATTTATAAAAATGACGAACAGCAGTGGACCCAACATCGACCCTTGCGGTACACCACTAGTAACTGGGCTCTAGGATGAACATTTCCCATCAACTACCACCCTCTGTCTTCTTTCAGCAAGCCAATTTCCGATCCAAACTGCTATATCTCCCACAATTCCATTCCTCCGCATTTTGTACAATAGCCTACTGTGGGGAACCTTATCGAACGCCTTGCTGAAATCCATATACACCACATCAACCGGTTTACTCTCATCTACCTGTTTGGTCACCTTCTCAAAGAACTAAAGATTGGAGCACTTTCTGGATTATTTCTGCAAACTGCTGACATAAACTGGATAGGCTAATTGGCTTCCTCCTGTGCTTAACTCTTCTTCTATGATTTTAAATGTGCTGCCTATAATTTGAATAATTGGCTGTATGACTTTACTTAGGATTCAAATCACTCAGCTATAAGTAAAAATTATTCTGAGCTTGACTCGATTCAATTTCTCCTACTCCTGAGTACCATTAAGTGTAAATATTCGTACTGAAAGCTGTATCATTCCTTTAACTTGCCACACCCCCAAACCTGACTCAACTTCTTATACATGAACAGCCATTTTTCACATGCATCTTCTTCACATTCTTTTTCATTCCCTTGAGCCCAGTTCATGTCAGCACTCTTTGCCTTCTCCAACCTTCCACCATGCTCAGTCTTCTCTATCTTTTGCTATATTTCCAATTGGTGTATTTAAAATGCGTCCAGCACAATTCAAATGCGGTATTCTACCTTTTTCATCAGTACAAAATTGAACTTGTTATTTCTTTCCATATGGAAATATTGGCACACTTTTCTTGCTAGCATCAATTTGCAGCGACATTCCATTACACCATGCCCTTATGTGCTTCACCCACTAGTAACCAGAGTTCATCCTGCTATTGCTCATGAGCATTGATCTTCAAAGAGAATTCTGCTTTCAAAATCCAGTTTGTAAAAATCCATGGTGCTATTGAAAATATTGGAGCTTGAAAAAGCAGGTGCATTTCCCTCCATGGTAAACTTACCTGTGTATTGTAAATGGGGTTGGAATACATAAATCTCTCTCAGTTTGCCCATGATCAACAACTATGTGGTTAATAGTAGAAAACCAATTCCTAAAAGTATCTGGTCATCAGCACATTGCAGTTTGTATGAAGTTGCTGTTAGTAAATCGTATGCCTGCAGTACAACAGTAAATCTCATCTCAAATGGTATTTCAACTGGATGCTCTATCAATTTATGATTCCAGAGTGTGCTGTAGTTTAGATATTTTGATTCTTACCACAGGTCTAGGGGTTAATCTATGCTTTAAGTAACAGACGTGAGATCAACCAGCACTATTAATCTAAGGTAATGGCTTGAGTCCAGCAGCAGAAATTGGATCAAGTCTAGCTCAGATAATTCTTTCTTACAGCTGAGTGGTTTGAATCCTAAGTCACAACTCATTGATATTAATTTAGACAGGTTTAGTTTGTGTGTGTGTGTGTGTGTGTGTGTGTGTGTGTGTGTGCGCGCACGCGCACGTAAAAAGACCTGTAAAAAGAAGAGGTATATACAGTCATTTGAGATTTTTTTAAATGCAAACCATCCATTCAATACGATCTCGAGCTTAAGAGTTTGGCACTGTCTGTGCCGTTTTTGGAAATTCCAGATAGTGTTATGTTCATCTAAAACTCTCAAAAGTTTCAAATTTGTTGTGATTGAATACATTGATGAAAAATTTGCACTTCACCACCATGTTATATGCCGCCACTATCTCCAGGAATATGCCATGGTGTTCTCAATTTATAATCGTAATCATTCACCTCTTCACCCTCTCTACGGGAAAGCAATGTTCCTTTAATTAAAGAACATGGCTGAAATGTCACCATTGACCTTTCAAATAATTAAATACCCTGAAAAGGACACATCAAAGCAGAGAGCCATTGTGTGGGATTTGTAATCTTCAATTACAGAAGATTATGTTCGGTTTGCACTGCTTAAGTAAACTTTTGTTGTAGTTAATTCTCAACCCCATTTACAACCATTCCAGTGAAGCTCAACAGAAGCTCAAGGAACAGCATTTTATTTATAGAATACGCATTTTACAGCCTTCCAGACTCAAAACTGAAATCAGCGATTTAGGATCAGAGCCATTGCCTCCATTTTCTTGGCGCTGGTAATGATTTTGCAGTTGCCACTTAAAACTCATTCAGATAAATTTTAAAAATATAACAAGTATCTCATTAGCACACAATTTTTCTTGCACCATCTTGGTTAAAATCCATCTCAAATGACAAAGAGAAAGCTAGTTTGTGTTGGATAGTGAATCACAAACATCTGTTGCCTGCCTCCAAACTTTCACTCCTGTCTTTGGCTGGGACCAGAAGGTGAGCAGGCAAACACTTGTTCTGTGAAGGTGAAGTGCTGCTTTAAATATGGTAATGAACCGATGGACCTCATTGTCATGTAATTTCTTTATTTAACTGTTATACGTTGTTTCCCGAGCATCAGCAAACCTAGCAGTTTCAAGATGCTGACTTGATGGATCGAGGGGGCATGTTTGAGATGCCTGCCCGAGGCAACTTTGCGATCAGGCAGCACCTCCTCCCTATTTCATCCCCTCCTCCCCAATTCACTGAAGACCTTCAAATCTGTGACAAAGACCCACACTTATCCCATTAGCAAGACATTGATCTTGCCAAATCCTGATCAAATCAACACCAATTTTCTGCATCCCATCTTCTGAAGAACAGAAGCTGCTCCCCAGTACAGCTACCCCAAGGAATCTGATCATCTCTCCTCCAATACCCACCACAGGCCGCAGATTGACTACCAGCATGAAACCTGAGACGTGGCCATTCTTCCCCATGTCTGTCCCTGAATTGCTTCCTTCCACTAATCTGATTGGGTTGAGACAAGGAAGTGGCAGGTTATTCAACAAAATTTACTCCCTTGATTAGGGGTTGCTGGGAACTGTTTGGTGACATTGCTGACATGCTGTACAGCCAATGACGATCCTGAGTTGCTGGTTCCCCCGATTTTCTGACCCAACTTCTCCACAAATGTCAAACAAGAAAAAAAGTACCACTACTGCATTCCACCTACTCACAGACCTCTCCTGTTGTTTTTTTTTGTTTGCCTTCCCTTCCATTTTTTCCTGCCAAATTTGCATGTGCTTAAGATCTGTTATATCTGGAACCTCTTCCACTTGTCCTGACCAGAAAATGTACTGCATGACCTGCTGAATGTGTCCAGCATCTTTGGTTTTTATTTCGGATTACTGCTCAGCCTTTGGTCTGTGAATTAATTTTCATTTACATATTTGTAATAAAACACCAAAAAGCTTTAAGCACCATTTTCATTTTGTGCCACATCCATCTCTGTCTTCCATTTCCTCTATCAGGGCTGTCAATACCAAATCTTCTGAATGTATTTCCAAATCCCACAGCCAATGATTGCACATTTTGTTTATCAGACTAAAATCAGTGGCTGAAACCATTTTTGTAACCTTTTCAGCCAATGTTTTCAAAGTATTCGCTCTCAGGAAAATGAGAACATCCCTTTCCATCTCTGTCTGTTGATCCAAAGGGCAAAAGCCTGATACAGCAGAATTTCTGTACTGGAAAAAGAAACGCTATGAGAATGAGTTTTTGTTATGGATTTGGGAATAACATCACATCTTGCAGTATGTTCAGAAAATTTAAAAAAAGACAAATACCGTTTTCCCTGTGAATAAAGTCTAGGAAAAGAGGGATAGATCCCTTCCATCTTGACTCTCATCTTCAGCAGTGCTGTAGCAATTAATTAACTTGCTTATCAATCTCCCTGCATTCCAACGTTTGCAAATGTGTAGCTACTCACACCAGCTTCACAGTTGTTTTGCTGCACTACTGCCACCTATGTCACACTGCTACAGCTGTTCTTCATTGCCTTTCTTCAACAATAATCTTTGCGATTTGTTTCCCTCCATCTCACATAACATTTCCCAGTATTCCTGTACAACTTGCTGGAAAAATAACGCAGCTAATTAGCCTTACTTTAATAGAATTTGCACTGTCATTCCCTGTTTCAGATATTGTAAATGAGGAAAAAAAATGTCTCTGGTGTGACTGACATTGGTTACAGCATAATATACTTGCAATGATTAAATAAACACATCATTAAAAAATCTAAATCTCTTTAATCTGCCATCTTTCAGCAGTAATTACATGTAAAAAATGGCAAACTTGGCTCAGTGATGGTATTTCCACTGTTGAATCATAAGATTGTGAGTACACACGTTTCAGACTGACACCCCAGTACAGTACTAAGGGAGGCGCTGTCTTTCAAACAAGACATTAGCTGAGAGTTCCCATTATCTCTATTAGCTGAGGTCCTGTCGAGTCTCTTGGGTAAATGTTAAAAATGCCGTGGCACTATTTGAAGAGTGCCAAATTCCCCTTGACCCCTGGCCAACATCCCTCCCTTAATCAAGTCTTAAAAGAGATTATATGGCCATTATCACATTGCTTTGTATGTGATTTGCTTTATAGGATTCGGCTACTTCATTTCCTACATATTAATATTGACTGAATCTCAAAAGTACTTTAAAACAAAGAACTGCAGATGTGGGAAATCTGAAAAAAAAACTTAAAGTACTTTTGAGACAAAAGCAGAGATTGCTGGAGAAACTCACAGGTCTAGTAGCATTTTAAGGGGTCATTGAATCTGAAACGTTAACTCCTTTCTCTCCACAGATGCTGCCAAATCTGCTGAGTTTCTCCAGCCATTTCTGTTTTTGACTCAAAAGTTCTTTATCAGCTGTAGGTTACTTTGGAACATTGTAGGTTGTGAAAGGTGTATAAAGAAAAGTTATTTCTTGTTGTATTGGTAAATTGAGATTGCTTATATATAATCTTCATGGCGCTGAGTTAAGTATATTCATATTCATAATCGCGCAGCTGTGATCACTTACTTATGCCACAAACATTACATCAAAATCCTCACAAAACCTTTAGGTTTTAAAAAAAACTACACATGCTAAGATTAATTAAGATTAGCTGCCTAGTTAGCTACACTTTATCTGAAGAAATGTAATTATTGATGGTGAGGCGATCTATGATTATCCTTATTTTCTCATACACAGCATGTTTCAAAATTTAAATAAGACCCCGTCACTTTGGGTAGGGCCTGAATTTGGATTCTCCAGCATCTGCAGTTCCCACCATCTCTGATCAGTACAAATCAGACAGGTTAATGATGGAAGAACGCGGCAGGCCAGGCAGTATCAGTGGAGCAGGAAAGTTTCATGTTTCAGGTCCCAACCTGAAACATCAACTTTCCTGCTCCCCTGAGGCCTGCTGTGTTCCTCCAGCTCCATACTGTTACCTCTGATTCCAGCATCAGCAGTTCTTACTCTCTCCAGGTTAAAGATGGCATGTTCACTAAGGGGCATTAGTGAATTAGTTGCATTTTTTTGATGATCTAATGCTCAACATAGCTATTTCTGATAACAACTATTTTATTTCTTTACTTTTGAACAGGAGTTCAAATTTATAAGCTGCAATTGCTTGTAAGACTGACCTAGCCACTGCTACTTTTAATTTGGGAAATACTTGATCTTTTAACATGGGATGTAGAGCAGAGCGGTTGGATGGGAAATTGATTGGTGAAGACTGGTGGGGAGGACAAAAAAGCAGTAAGAATGCTCAACAACAAACTGAGATGAATAAAAGTAAATTTAAAACAAGAAGTCTTCAATTCAAATTGCCATTCAATCCTATGCCCATGATAATTCCAGGAGTCAAAGAATCATCTGGTGGATTCAAATTCAGGCTAAGAAACAACAGCATTAAAGGTGTTAAATAGGAGAATTTGCACACAATGAATGGAACAGGTTTTTGACCAGATGAACTAGAAGGCTCAGCCATAGAATAAGATATAACTAGAAATACATATTGGAAGTAAAAAAGAGATGCAAAGCTCATTAATTTTAGGAAAATGTTTGCAAAATCGATCATGTGAACAAAAGCCTTGGTGATTGTGGGTTAGAAGGAGACGTTTGTAACAATTTGGAGTTTGGCATGCGGTTGAAGCTTGTTGCTAACTTTGCAAATGTAGAGGCAAAGCTACATTGGGAATGGGTCAGAACTGATTGTAGCTAAGGAAAGGTTGGTAAGTATGTTGAAGATGGGAAGGGGGCATGGAGTAAATGATCGGAGATGGAGCCCAGGGAGAGAGAACAGTAGATACAAAGACAAAAGAGTGGAAAATGGTGAGACAGGAAGGCAAAATGAGCAGCTAATGGATACCATCTGTGGGTGGAAATGGATTGGCTGTGGTGACAGTAGCCCATGTGATGACAAGGCCTTGTGTATGGTTGTAGGAAAAGGACATGCAAGAAGGTGCTCAGACCCTAAAATTATTGAACTTGATTGAGTCCTGAAGGCTGCAGGGTCTCCAAGTGGAAAATGAGATGCTGTTCTTCCATCTTGCACTGAGCCACGCTGGGACACTGCAGCAAGCCCGAGTTCGAGATGTTGGTCAGGGAACTTGGTGGTGTGCTGAAGTGACAAGTAACTGGAAGCTCGGTGTCATTTTTGTGGACAGAACATAGATATTCTGCAAAGTGGCTGCCTATCCTGGAGTCTTGTTCTAGCCACAGAAATGCATATCTGTTCTTCTTACACTTTTTGCTCCTCTCCTTCGCAGGACAGGGAACCACTGTACCATAAATTTTGCTGTTGCAATTTTTTCCCTGAAAAGCCATACCCCCCAACAGCATCCTCAATGGTATACCTGCTTTTCAGGGGAATGGCCGCAAGAGGTTCTTGCATTCTTTGCCCAGTCCACTTACTCTGCTTGGTGATCACCCATTCTCTCTCTGCCTTTGACGTTTTAACTTGTGCTATCATCACCTCTCTCTCTCTCTCTCTATCTATATATGGTAAGTCTGATCTCTTTATCCATGGAAGGATGCTGCAGAGGGATGAGGACTGATGCATGAGGACCGATTGAGTTGGTTAGGATTTTATTCACTGCAGTTCAGAAGAATGGAAGGGTGGTGGGAGTCTCATTAAAAACCTCAAATTCTAACAGGACCAGACAAGTTAAATACAGGAAGCATGTTCCCAATAGTCAGGGATTCCAGAACCATAGTTTAAGGACAAGGTGTAAGCCTTTCAGAACGGTAATGAGGAAAAACATTTTTCACCCAGACAGTGATGAGTCTGTGGAATTCATTGCCACAGAAAGTGGTTAAGGCCAAAACATTTTGTGGCTGAAGTGATCAAGTAAAATAGCAGGGAGGGCGGGATTGGACATTGACCTTTGATGAGCAGCTACGATCATAGTGAATAGTGGAACAGATTCTAGAGCTCGAATGGCCTATGCCTGCTCTTACCTTCTATGTTTCTATGGAAGCCAGTGGGTGTGAACGTCTATAAAAGTGGAAACAAAACGTCAAGTGGTGTAGTGCAGGGAGAAAGAACAAGAGCCAGTTGGGCAGGTAACCTTGCTTTCTTTGTTATCTCGGATTCTCCAGGATCTGCAGTTCCCATTATCTCTGATACAAAGTGTGGAACTGGATGAACGTAGCAGGCCAAGCAGCATCTTAAGCTCCTAAAATGCTGCTTGGCCTGCTGTGTTCATCCAGGTCCACACTTAGTTATAAACTTGCTTTCTTGTTGTTTTTTGTAACTGTTGTTAGGGTAGATTTTATTTCACAATAAACTATACTTGTTTTGCTTACATGCGGCCTTTCTCTGCTCTCCTGCATCCACCCACCACCATACCCCCAGCTTTCTGTTGCCCTGATTGCAGGGATATCAGAGAATGGTTAAGAACAGAATCTCGAGATGCGACAGAAAGAAGCACAAAATAAGGTTTGCGTCAGCTCTTGAGGCTTCAGAAGCATAACTCGTGCTGAGATGTAATCCTTCCCAAGATTCATTAAAAGGCCACCAACGCACATAAGCAATGTCATGTAGATTCCAGGGAGTCAAAGTTCAGGACAAAATAAGTCAGCACTGTAGAAACATGTGTTGACCTATTTGAACTTGAGTTCTAAGCTGGTGATAACCCTCCAAAATCCATCAGGCTTGGGGGGAGGTGATGGGGGGAAGATGGGAAAGGGGGGAGTTTCTGGGCATCTGTGTAACTGAGTATCACAGTGACTGTGACCAGTATTTTCTTTCCAGCTGTGAAGCTGGATTTGCTGGAAATTTACAGCTGTTTTCAATCAGACAAGCTTTTTTTTAAAAGTAAGATAACTCTGGTCTCTTGTAACTACAGTGCACACAATGATGTCACTTTATGAGCCAGACTTTCTCTTGTTTTCTCTTTGACACTTCTGATTCTTGCTGCTACATACCTCCAGGGACATTGACTGGCCTCTTGTATTTTATAAATAGTTACCGTTCTTCAAGCAAGAATTTAGATAGGCTGGACCATAAGGACAAAACAACCGAGCCAAATCTGTCCTTACTCAGCATTCACTTGCAAGCACCTTACTTTAGTAAAATTGTTGAAGGTTGCAGGCGATGGTATTTTTTCTATTAATTTTCAGGATGTAGATATGCTCAGCAGGACTAGCATTTATCATCCTTTCTTAAGTTGCCCTAAGAGGGTGGCGTTGAGCTTTCCTGAACCTTGAAGTTTTTAAACAACCAAGTATTTTGTCTGGAAAATTTGGAACAGAGTTAAAAGTCATCATATTAGGTCAAAAATCTATTGAAATATTTGTTCAATTGGAATGTAGATTTGGGATTTGGTATCATAAATGTATTGTCTCCTGATAATTGACATTCATGTAAATTGAGAAACTAGTTCAATAAGTATCATGTAAGTGATAACATTGCTTTAGATGAGATGTATAGTACAGAAGCAGGACTCTTCAGCCACACATTCCAAATGAGCATCCTCCTGTTCACCAAACCCCACAAACATCACCGTCCATCCTTTTCTCCACTGTAAGTTTATATAGGGTCATTCTATCACAGATTTAAAAATGAAAAACAAAAATCTATATGTGGAATATTCTGTGCCGACTGGAGGCAAAAGAATATGAGGTGTGCTTTCTTGAAAATTAGGTGGTCTGTCCTCCGAACCAATACCTGATGACTCCTGCCTATGTGCAAGTTTATTCTGGGCAGAAAGTTCATTGCTATTTTCCTGCCTTTACTTCACTTAAAACTTTTTAAGTGGTCAATTATTGACTCAGCTTCAATTTTGCCAGCCTCAGGATGGGCCTGCTGACATGTAAACTGTACAACTAACTAAACGGTGTGGGCGGTATCTTGGGGCTCTTATAGTGCAGTGGCGGTATCTGTACCTCTGAGTCAGAAGGCCAGGGTTCAAATCTCACTTGCTCTAGAGGTATTGGAAATATCTCTGAACAGGTTGATCGTAAAAATGTAGGCTGCATTTCAGCTGTGGGAGGGGTAGGGTCTGAGGGGAGTTCCTCAATCTGCACTTATTTAAGCATCATGGTAAAGTCACTGAGATTCACACTGCCTTGCTTCCAACACCTCCGACCCTACTCCATGAGACACTCCCTTCAAAAATACTAACTTCACCCCAGTTGCTTCTCAGTGCTGAGCCTCCGAGTTGTGCTGTGTGCTTCCTGCCCCTGCCAAGTTCTAGAGCTGTCAATCTTTGATTGGAAAGCAGCTGCCAGCAGGAAGGCTGTCATGTTCACGGACCTCACTTCGGAGGAGCACCCTGCTAGTGTCCTCTTAAGTGCATGATGAGCACAAGGTCCAGTGGGTCTTCCTTCTAAGGATAAGCACAGCTGCCTTGGTACCTTTTCAAGCAGGCTGGTTTAGTTGACATCCACTAAACCTGGAAGATTCTGCCTGATTTTTCACAGGTATTAAATCATAATGATAAACATTACAATTCCGATTCAAGTGACTTTTAGTTCTATAAAAATGCTTATTAATCTCCTGAAGAAAACAAAATACCTTGATGCCAGAAATACAAAATAAAAACAGAAAATATTGGAAAAACTCTGATCTGACATTAGCTGTGGAGAGTTAGTGCCTTTCAAGAAAAGGTCAATTTGATGAAAGGGTGGCTTTAAACATTTAGCTTGGTTTTCTCTCTCTGCAGGTGCTTCTGGGTCTGCTGTGTATATGCAGCATTTTCGGTTTTCTTTCATTAATGGGATATAAGATAGAATGGATTTGGGGATGCAGCATGCTTTATCTTGAGCTTTAAGTCAGTAATGTTATTAATGCATTGAGATACCTGTCTGCAGGATTGAGATGTATGTCTGCATTTAAACTGTCCCTGAAGATGGTGCTCCTCATCAATATGTAAGGCTCTTCAACTCCTTGTATTGTGATATTCATTTTTTACATCTGCACATAGGTTATCAAATATAGTTCTCTAGCGTAGTGTCTAAAACCTCTCTCTTCACATGCTCAGTGTAGACTCTCTCTCTCTGTTCCATCATCTTGATTTACATGAATCCCATTGTACCACAGAAAGGTACATAAAAAGATGTTCTGGGATTGGAGTAATTTGAGAATGATGAAAGGAATGGGATGAACAATTAAGGAAGTATAATTCCAATGAAGATACTAACTTCACCAGAAATGTTTTGAATCTGCAATAATTTATGTTTTCAGAAGAAAATTAAAAATGCCACTGAAAGTGATGCAAATTATTTGTTTTATAATGGAGATCATAATAAGTAACACCAATATATTTATCTGATCTATCTGTTACATAAAATTTTGCCATTACTGTACTAAAGATGTGGAACATATGTCTGAACCAGCATGAGCAACTTTGCAATGAAACAGTTCATGTTGTGCCTGTGTATTAAAGACAAACATAAAGAGTTGATCAATCATCCAGGAGGTGCGCATCATTTTTGAGAAACCATGAGGAGACCGTTTCTCTTTTCCTTGATTTGGGAAATCAATACCTTTAGAGCACCAGGCCTCTTCCAAACAAGCAACTCACAGCAATGACTAGATAATTTGCTTACACACTGTATTCCAATTGGCAACTGTTACCATTATATCAGAGTTTACTAAACACAAGTCCAAGTCTCTCTATGAACCTAAGCATAGTTTCCAACTGAGCACACTGATTAATAATTCATTGATATTAACAAAAGAGCTGAAGCAGAGGGATGGAGAGTGTCGGAAGCTTCAAAGGTTGCATTTTGCTTGAAAACACATAGATTGAAATAATTGGGTCTTAAAAGGTAATTCATATTTCATTAGCAATTCCAGAAAGGGTTCAGCCATCGGTTACAAACTGTTAGAGTGAACACAGGAGGTCGAAACCAGCTCACTTTCATCCGAGAGCTGGATACAAATTCAACCGCTATTGTCCCTCTTTATTCTACCACAATTTTTTTTTGCTAACAGCAGAGTCTCCCTCCTTACACTAATTCAGGGCTCAAGAAGAAATAAAATAATTAATTTTCTCTGGATGGTTGGTCTAACTCTGGCTGGCCTCCGTTTGAAAAATTCACTCTTAAAGTTGAACAAATGACTGCAAATTGGGAATGTGATGTAACTGCATGGAGGGTAAGTACCACAAATGGTAAAGCTCTTTCAGCAGTAATGGTCTTTATCATGGGTACTATTAAACCATCTTTGAAGCTGTGCTCGTGTATTCCTTTTCATGTTAGGTGGATGACACTGTGAAAAAGATGAAATTCAATTGCAGGTCTGCCTTGCAAAGTTTTAAGCAGAGCCATATTCTCTTACCAGGAGCTACAGAACTTTGACAATTCCAGAAAATATCAAACAAAATGCCATTGAGAGCTAATAGCAGGGTTATCATTTTGCACAGTAGCAGAGTGTGTGACTGATTGTACAGAAAAGTTAGAGGAAACTGTCAAGAGTGTTTCAATGGAGAAGGAAAGACAGGAACATGGAGTGAGCTGATTACAGATGTTAGCAATATCAGCCCTTATCCACCTCATTTCATTCTTCCATGTATGTTTGAGAGAGAGAGAAAGAAAGTGTGTGTTCTATTTCAAATTGAAATGATCAGAAGTGCTGTACACAATGGGAATATACACGTTATTTATGAAGTCATCTAAAGGCTAACTAACTTTAGGAATATTTTTGGAGCATCATTAAACTAAAATGAAATTCTTTCCTTTTCTTGTTAATGTTTGAAAAGTTGACTTGCTTTGTACTTAAATGATAGCAGCTAGCCTGTTCTGTAACATTTCCCTCAAATTCTCCAAGGATCTAGTTAGATTTTAGCTGTAGTCTAAGACTGCCAGTTATTGTCACTGTTCAACTTCCGTTCCAAACCATCAGCAGTGGCTCTGAAGTAGAAGGAATATGCAGGAAATGCACATCTTTCTGTTTTATGACCTTTTTGATTAATTTTGTTGTTAACTGGGGTCACTGCTTATCCATGCTTTCTGGTTGATTCTGTGTGGGAAATGGTAGCAGTCCAGTCTGTTAATGTTCCATTTTTTAAAGAATAAGATTTCAAACATGTTACTCACGAACTTGCACTATTCCTAAATTACAATCAGTTTAATATTAATACATATTAGCAGTCTCTGCCTAACAACAAATATAAATGCAACAATGTAATCAATAATTAGAGATTTCAAATCAATTTAGCTTCCACCCAAAGATCTTTCTGTCACAAGGGGATTTTTTTTTTGCTTTGGGGCTATTGTTAAAAAAACTTATGCTGAAAAAGGAAAATTTTACTTGGCTATGTGATTAGGAATAGTGGAATCAGACAAATTGGACAATCTTTTCAAAAGAGATGATGCAATACTAATGGGCCAAATGGTTACCTTTTGTGCTGTGAGTTTCTATGATTAAATATTATGGGTGAAATGTTTTGACTAGCCAGTTGCCTGCCTTTCTACCTGAGGCATCAGTGGGAAAGCATATCATGCTAATCAGACATACCCACAGCTGTTTGTCTGGGGTTGGGACTTCTGCTGCTCACTTGGGGGCCATTTGATGGCCTGGCAGTGTTAAAGAAAGAACTGGTCAGTATTGGGTCGATCAGCAAGTGCCCAAAACAGAAAGAGGGTCCTTGCAGGATCCATCTACCACTCCCTCCTGCCCAGGGGTCAGATACAAAGATTGGCCAGACTCCATCTGCTAGCCTTGAATTCCACCTGCCAGCTTTGAAATTGAGGCCTGGTAGGAAACAGCCTTTGGGCCTTATGCAGGCAATAAATGAGAATGAAAGGCATCAAATGGGTCAAGCATTCTGCAGTGATTGTAACTAGGTCAGCCAGGTGGACCTCATCGAATGAGTTCCCTGATTGGAACAGATTAACAGCCCCAATTAGGGAGAGCTGGCTCACTTATAAAAAGTGGGGAGGGGAGTCAGCAATGCTGAAACTCTGGTACCTGTCTCTGGATGAGGCAGTATTAAAGGTCTGCTCATGTGTAAATAAAGGGTGAATTGTTAATGGATACTGGCTTTTGTGGAGTTACTTGACATTCCACCCCCAAATATATTTGCAGTCAAATTGAGTGGGTGGCTGGAAGGACACCTGGGGAATTTTATCAGCTACCACTACCTACAAATGTACCTGTGAGGGTCCATGTAATTCTGCCCCACAGTATTTTATTATGTGCTGATAAAACATGAGCTTAATGAGCAAAATATTTCCAGGATGTTAATGCATTTTAGCCAGTAATCTGATACCATGATCTGCTGACAAAAATCCATTTAATGATTTGCCAGGATTTCCTCAACAAAAAGCAAGGTGGGGGGAAAATCAAAGTGAAGACTTATTATATAAGCGAGTTGAAGTCATCCTGGGTTCAGTGGTAGCATTCCCACTTTTGACTCGGAAGTTACAAGTTTTGAGATTGAGATTGACCTCCCACTGGTGCAGTTACATCTGACGGGAATGAAATTGTGTTGGTGAACCCTCCTCTCAACCCCGCCGATTATTCTGAGATACTATCCCATCAAATCCAACCAGTCCTCCTTCAGCTTAGACTAATTGACTGGCCAACTTAAAAATAAGATTCTTCATAGATCATAGAATCCCTACAGTGTGGAAACAGACTCTTCAGCCCAACAAGTCCACATTGACCCTCAAAGCATCCCACCCAGACCCATCCCCCTATAACCCACCTAATCTACACATCGCTGAACACTACGGGCAATTTAGAATGGCCAAACTACCGAGCCCGCACATCTTTAGACTTTCTTCATTGAGGAAAAAACCCAGAGCACAAGCTGTTAGATGTAAAGACAATGGCAAAAAGAATCAGATGTTTTGGGCAGGGAAGAGAAAGCTGAAGGAGAAATGAAGTGTCTGGAACAACAAAGAGCTCACATTGAGACACTGGCAATGGTTTCTATGCTTTGAATTCAAACCTGAACCTGGAATTTCCACGTAATGTATCCAGGGATCTCATTTGGACCAGCTTGTGCTCATTTCACCCAGGCATCAGTAAGGGAAAATCATCACCAACTCTGCCTGTGATACGCCGAACCATACAGCCAGAAATGGAAAATCAGTGCTGCTTTGTCATGTCCTTGAGAGATAATCATCATGGTTGAAGTTACAACGTTCCAACAATGTACACATCACTTAAAGCTGACTTTACTATCTGTTCTTGTTATCAAAATCTGTCAGATTTTTCTCCTGCCAGAATAGAGATGCTGAGGCCAATTGTAGAATTGCCACCATCACCTTTATGTAGATAAGCTAACTTTGAGGTAGGCTGCAGATCAAATATAGAATCTTTCTGGGTTCTTTACCCTGTTCCTACAACAACTGAATCTATTGAGACATATAATTCTTTTAAAAGCTTCTGGTTTGATTCTGCAGTAGCTTGGAAATAATAGATTTAGAATGTAACTATTTAATGGCAGGTTACTTAAGAGAATTTTGATGTTCATAACGAGACAAGTTGGAAGCTATCCACATTTGATAAGGATTCAAGAACTTGAAATACAGGTTTTGCAGTGATGGTGTTATGATCCACTTTTCTTTGCTGGTTCTTGTTGGTTACAAAATTCAGAGCTGTAGATGACAGCGATTAGAAATCACTGCGATGTGTACATAAAACATACAGGTCTCATCTTGAATGTTACTGTAAAGGAACAAATCTCTTAAAATGAGTTACATCAGCTTATGAAACGATCCATCATATAAGTTCCTTTTGCACCATGTTACTTTAGTATAGAAAACAGGAGAATAAGTGGGGGGGAAATTGACACCTACAAATAACAGTATTAGGACAGATGAACCAAATACTTGCTTTGAGATTGCTTTTGACAAGTATCTTGATGGGGAGGAGAGCAAGATGGAGACAATTTAGTAAGGGAATTCTAGACCTTGGGAGTTCAGATTACTGAAGACATAGCCACTAAAGCCAGACAATCGCAATGCAGACAAGGCAAAAATTAGACGGATAAGGAGTTATGTTTTATGGGGATAATTGGGAGGTTATAGAGAGGGAGGTTGAAGCCACAAGGATATGAGCACAAGAATGTGAATTTTAATCTGAGGCTTTGTTATATTGGGAACAAATGCAGGTAATTGAGTACAAGGTTGAATTCATGTGCAGGAATTGATGGCCAATAAGGATTTTGGAAATAAAGCTTTTGGATTAATTGAAGTTTATGGAAGGTAGAGGATGGAAGGCAGGCCAGGAAAATGTTGGAATAGTTAATGTCCTTGTTGGTGTTTCAACAGCAGATAAACTGAGCCAAGTCCATAAATGGATAATTTTTCAGAAATGGAAAAACATGGTCTTGGCAATAAAAGTGAAAATAATTAAGTTTTTTTGCAGTGAATTACAGATGAGGTTAGGCTTGTTCTCCATCTACAGGTGATCACAGTAAGATTTCTTCAGTCTTCAGGCAACTAAAGGTACATGCCAAGAAGAGAAGTATACAAAACATTTTCTTTAATCTCAAATCACAAATAGTGCATGACCCAGTTGAACTGTTTCCAGGAAGCATTCGGATACGTTGCAAATAAAATTAAGTCTCCCTTTGGTCCGCTACAGACTGTAAAAACAATGCATGATACTTGCAAGTCAATGTGGATTTGTAGCACAAAAAATTCCCTCCATTTGGGATATTCGAGTCAAAAGGGGCACAGAGATGCTGAAATTGAAAATGGAAAACTACCAATACAATGCAATGGAGTACCATTCTCCCTTTGCAATTCTTCAGTTTGTACTTCAAGCTTTATCTGATGTAGAATTGCTCTAGACACTTAGAATGGAAATGTGATGCCTTCGTCGATTAACACAACTTGTAAAAACTGAGATTATTCCAACTAGTTTTCTCCATTTCTCTTTAATGCTTCAGCCATGGTTAAATGGTACCAAGATTGCATGGCATTATTTTGAAGAGAACCTAAGGTTTATCTTAGATAACAAGGTGTAGAGGTGGATGAACACCACAGGCCAAGCAGCATCAGAGCAGCTGGAAAGCTGACATTTCAGGTCTGAACCCTTCTTCAGAAAATCTTTTATCTTAGTTGTCCTAGCCAATGTTTATCTCTCAACTAATAATTATTTATCATTATCTGATTGCTGTTTATGGGGATATATTTGATCTGTTGCCAAGCTTTACATTGCAAGAGTGACTGCACTTCAGAATATTCATTAGCTGGAAAAAAACTTCACAATGTTTTGAAGTTGTGTCAAATGCTTTGTGAATACAAGTATTTCATTCTGAAACGTATTTAAAATTTGCATATATTTGGAATATTTTTCTGATCCTCAAGTTCTACATTTGTTAAATTTTAATAAGTAGATACATAACTAATTGTTGGGTTAATCATTAACAAAAAGAAACTTAATATTACACAGACAGCATGGTGGCTCAGTGGTTAGCAGTGCTGCCTCACAGCACCAGGGACCTGGGTTTGTTTGCAGCCTTACACAACTGTCCGTCTGCGTGGAGTTTGCACATTTTCTCCATATCTGCGTGGGTTTCCTCTGGGTGCGCCAGTTTCCTCCCAAAGTTCAAAGGTGTGAAGGTTAGGTGAATTGGCTGTGCTAAGTTGCACATAGTCTCTTGGGATGTGAAGGCTAGATGGATAGGCCATGGGAAGTGTAGAGTTATAGGGATAGGGTGGTGAGTCTGGGTGGAAGACTGTTCTGAAGATCATTGTGGACTTGATAGGCTGAATGGCCTGCTTCCGCACTGTAGAGATTCTATGATGCTACACACTGTTCCACACCTTTTGATTGGACCCTTTCAAGACCTTTTCAACAATGTGCTCTGGAATTAGGAATGTATGAAAAGCTTTGCAAGGATAGACCTAATGAGCTGAACGAAGGAGTGGAGTCTTGGGGTGCAATGATACAGCATTTGTTGAAACAGAGGATGCAATAATAAATAGGAATTGACTGAAGTAATATGGATGCAAATTGAATAAATGAACAAAAACAATACTCAACAGCTCAAGATGAAGAGGCTACTCATAGTCAAGGAGAGTGCACTGAAATACCATTTGAGAACTGTGGTAAAACTAAGCTAGAGGACTTGATTCTCAGTGCTGAGGAGCCAACAATGGTTGCCTGCTCCATTGTGTCTTGGAGGTTGTCTGGACAGAACAGGCATTAGAAGGGCAATCTGTCCACTTGCAAGACAGCTGATAGGAAGTTGGCTTGGATTTTCCAGCATCTGGTTCTGGGGTCAATACAGGCCAAAAGGCCCTCTCTCTGCCAGTGTGCTGCAGCAGCTACAGGCCACCCTTTACAGCTGCCCTCTCCGCGCAGTTGACCTGGTTGCAAGAGTCACATTTTTAAAGTTCAAAGTGTCCTTGCCTTCACCAACTGGTTTTGCAGCCCATTGCTTTTTTTTTCAAACCAGAAGGCCTCTGATCTTCAACTTCTGGTCCACCTAGCATCCCTTAATTTGATGGCGAGCCTGCCCTCTGTCCATTTAATTGGCTACTCCATTAAAAATTGAACAGTGATATTTGCAACACAGAGTGGGACTCTGATCTACAATGCAACCAGAGTGCGGGAGTTCAGACGCCCACATGGTTTTAGTACTGCCTAAAGAGGACAGGTTGAAGGTACCCAAGGCAAATAACAGAAATGCAGGTAATTTCTCTCAGGATTAATTAAATATTAGCACAGTATGGTGTGTAAAGAGCTTTGGGATTGAAGCTAATATTCCGAGGTCTTCTAGAATCAGTCAGTAATCTGAGTTGAATTTTTTTGTACTAATTATGTCTGTATAGAGTTGGACTTCATTTTGGCAATGTAGGCCAAACTCAAATATGACAAGTTGGAGTTATGTAGAGAAGCAAACTTTGGAGAGGGCATAATATGAGATTTAATTTGGAATCTGAACTAGGGCATGAAGTAGATTTTGTAATAGTTACCCAAAAGGAATTCAAAGGAAAGGTAAACTCTATAAGAGTAAAAATGATATCAATAGGTAAGGAGTAACAATGGTCTGTTTACTGTTTTAAAAATAAAAGTCATGACAGTAGCCGTGAGCACTGACGAGTCAGAAGAACACTATATTCGGATCAAATGTGAATAAAAAGGGACCCAAGTGCAGAAGCTTGTTACATTAAAAATCAGATTTATTAAAGGGCCAAATTAAGCTGTAACATAACAGAAAATGGCAGCTTTTTTGTTTAGTTGGAAAGCGGGAAGTTGCAGATACTGGAAAGCTGAAGTAAAATTGGAAAATGCTTGAAAACCTAAACAGGCTCGTCAGCGTCTGTTTAGGAAGAGAAATCGTTCACGTTTCCATTCTGTAACTTCTCCTCAATTGGAAAAAGTTAGACATGTCATAAGTTTTGGGCAGGAGATGAATTGGACAAGGAGAAAATAAAGGATTATGATAAGCTTACAATTTCAGTGTCTTTGGTTATTTTCTAAATAAAATTGAATTCTCAAAACACCAATTTTGAATTCCCATCCTCTGGAATAATAGCCTGGATTCTTGGTTAGAATATGCATTAACTATATTCAGTAACAATGGTTCATAGCAGCTAAAGATTTGGGTACACGAATTTAGTCCTCAGTGAAAGTATCAAATGAGAGATGTTGGCATATAAAAAGTTGCTTAAATTCTAGGATGCATTTTTAGGAGTTTGAATACAATTTTTGAAAAAAAGTCATTTACGGGATATGGGTGCAGGTTGCTATGCCATAATTTAGCACACATTCAAAACTGCTGTTGAGAAGGTAAGTGCTCTGCTTGAACTGTTTACCATCCTTGGGATGGAGGGCTCCCACAGCTCCTTAGAAATGATTTCCAGGATCATGAGTCACATACAGTGAAGGAATGGTAATGTACATCCAAGTCAATATGATGTGTGCTTTAGAAGGTGGTGGTATTCCGATTCATCTGTGGCACTTCTTCTAGATGGTGGGCATATGGTTTTGTAAAGTGTTGATGGAGGAACTTTGGTAAGTTACTGCAGTGCATCTTGCAGATGGTACTCTCCGTTCCAACTGTAATTTGATATGGGAGGTGTGGATGAGATCCCAAGCAAGATGGGCTGCTTTGTCCTGGCTGTCATCAAATATCTTCAGTGTTGTTGGAACTCCACTCATCCAGGCATATGGAGAATATTCCATCATGCTCCTGGCATACACTTTATAGTTGGTGGACAGGCTTGGAGAGGCAGGACATAAATTGCTTGCAACAGAATTCCCAGTCTATGACCGGCTCTTGCAGCCATAGTATTTTTATAGCTGGTTCAATTCATCTTCTGGTCAATGGTAACCCCCAGGATATTGACAGCAGGAGATTCAATGAGCTTGATCCCACTTAATATTAAAGGGTGTTCGTTAGATTTTCTTTTGAAAGATATAGTCATTGTATGGTAATTGTACAATATTGGCGCTACTTGCCACTTATCAGCCCAAACCTTTCATACTCTGTATGGAGATTGTAGGAACTTCTGATGCTGGAGAATCTGAGGCAAAAAGGTGTAGAACTGGATAAACACAGCAGGCCAAGCAGCATCAGAGGAGCAGGAAAGCTGATGTTTCGGGTCTGGACCCTTCTTTAGAAATGAAGGGATTTCTGAAGAAGGGTCTAGACCCGAAACCTCAGCTTTCCTGCTTAGGTTGCTGTGTACATCCAGCTCTACACCTTTTTGTCTCATACTCTATATGAATGCAGGTTGCCTCATTTTCTGAGGAGCACAAATGATGCTGACACCGTGCAATCTTCAGTGAATATTCCCACTTTGGACCTTATGATGCAGGAGAGGTTACTGAAGCAGCTGAAGCTACCCTGACAAACTCTGACATGGTGTCCTCTGGCTGAGTTTATTGGCTTTCAACAACTGTAACCACCCTCCTTTTCTAAGCCTCCAAACTGTAGGAAAATTCCATTCAACACGCCAATCGCCATCCAGATTCCCATCGACTCCAGTTTTACTATAGTTCCTACACGCAATATTTGGCCAATTGTTGGCATAATGTTAAGAGAAGTCACGCTCAACTCATTTCTGGAATTCAGTTCTTTTAGATTAGATTAGATTAGATTCCCTACAGTGTGGAAACAGGCCCTTTGGCCCAACAAGTCCATACCGCCCCTTGAAGCATCCCACTCAGACTCATCCACCTATAACCCACACATCCCTGAGCACTATGGACAATTTAGTATGGCCAGTTCACCTAACCTGCACATCTTTGGACTGTGGGAGGAAACCGGAGCACCCGGAGGAAACCCACGCACATACTGGGAGAACGTGCAAACTCCACACAGACAGTCGCCCGAGACGAGAATTGAACCCGGGTCCCTGGCTCTGTAAGGCTGCAGTGCTAACCACTGAGCCACCCTGCTGCCCGCATGTTTGGACCATGGCTTTAAGAAGCTCAGAAGTGAAACTGTCTGAACCCAAACAATTAAAATAGGATAGCTGTACAAGTCTTTGGAAACAGAACTTTTGGAATATTGCATGCATTTTTGTTAGCCCACCTATTCCCTTCTTAAAACAATATTGTTACACTTGGCAAACTCCAGAGAGAGAGAGAGAGAGAGAGAGAGAGAGAGAGAGAGAGAAAAAAAGAGAGAGAGAGAGAGAGAGAGAGAGAAAAAGAGAGAGAGAGAGAGAGAGAGAGAGAGAGAGAGAGAGAGAGAAAGAGAGAGAGAGAGAGAGAGAAAAAGAGAGAGAGAGAGAAAAAGAGAGAGAGAGAGAAAAAGAGAGAGAGAGAGAAAAAGAGAGAGAGAGAAAAAAAAGAGAGAGAGAGAGAGAGAGAAAAAAAATAATAGATTCTTGGACTTAGCATTCCAAATAATGAAGGCAGCATCAGAAAACCAAGTTGGTGAATGTGATTTGGCAGGCTACATAATTAAAACTGTGAGGAAACATAAAGAATGTATATGTAAATGAGTTATTTAACTTGGGGAAAATGACCACAAGACTAGAAGACATGAGTTTAAAACAAAGGAAAAATCTGGAGATGGAAATTCGTTTTCTCAGACAACAGAAGATGCATGGAATAGATTCCTTGGAAACATTTTAATGTTATCGTTGTTTAACAGTTTTAATTGGCTGCTGGCTTAGCATTGCCTCAAATTTAAAATTCTTTTCCTTGCATTCAAATCCCCCATGTCTATCCCTATTTTTAATCTCATGCCAGGCCAACAACCTTCCAAGAACTCTGAATTCCTTTAATTCTGGCCTCCTGTGCATCCTTTGCCTCTTTATTCCTCCCTGTTGGCATATGTACCTTCAGCTGCTTTGGCCCCAAGTTCTGGCATTCCCTCCTTAAATCTCATCACCACTGTCCCCATTTAAAGTGGGTTGACCATTTAAGTATTATGATGAAGCTGATGCCGTGTGTTTAAACACTAGTATCGAACTTAGTCCTGACCAGACGGATGTTCTGGGCCTTGGGAAACCTGGCAGCTAAAGGGAAATGAGTTCCTTTTCAGTTTCCTGCTGGATTCAGACAACCCGCAGATCACTCCTTCTCCTACTCTGTGGAAAATGGACGCAAAATGTTAATCAGGTCTTGCAGTTAGATTTCCCAGATGTGAAGGAAATTTGATAACTCTGCGGCACAGTGGCAAAGTTAGTCTGGCACTGCTCTTAAGAAGCACCGAATTCTCTTTGCGTTTATGTCAGAACTTTAAAATGTAATTTACTGCAATAAGTGAATGGAAAGCAGTAAGCATTAACTTAAAAGATTAAATATATACAAATATATAGAATAAGTTCTGAAGGAGAAACATATTGGACTCAAAATGTTAACTCCATTTCTATCTCCACAGATGCTGCAAAACCTGCTGAGTTTCTCCAGCATTCTGTTTTTATTTTATTTCCAACATCCGCAATATTGCAGTATTTAGCTTTTAGAACAATAATTTTAGTAATTCTATAGCAACAGCCAAGGATCCCATAGTGCAGAAATGAGGCCAAAATAGTCAGTAGTACCATGCCGCTCATCAGATTACAAATGTGAAAAACAATTCTTGAACCAATATATTAGAGCTCTGTTGTACATTTCAAAGTAGCAACTGCTCATAGGAAGCCAGGAAAGAATCTTCAGTGTTGGACACGGTGCAGGCAATGTCTGTGGCATTATGTATACTTAGTGAAAGTGAAACCCTGCGATAGATCTCTTTTCAATCTAGAAATGAACATTGTTATGGAAGGACTTCAGCTACTTTACATAGAAGGGTACAGTGTTCATGCTACTTGATGCGTAATCCAGAGGCCTGGACTCATAATCCAGATCATTCAAGCTGAAATCTCATCATTTTTTTAAAAAAAATCTGGCAATCTAGAACTGGTTTGTTTAAAACTCAGCCTTCTTGACCAATTCCCTAACTTAGAGAAGAAAACCTGATCTCCCAAGCCAGTCTAACCTAAATGCAACTCCAGTCTTGTAGCAACTCTGAAATGGCTTTTGAAGTGACCAAGCAAATAACTTGAAAGAAGCCCACTAACACCTGTTAGGAGATCAATATCAGTCTTTTTGGTGTTGCCACACCCTGAATATTTTACTTTCAAGAGGCTAATGAAGGGCAAATAAAAATAAAGCATTAATTTGAAAGCCATGGCCTCAGGGGCTGCTCATTAGCTTATCTGTTTAAAGTACAAAGTTGTTGAAATATACGGAAACCCGGGTATGCTCCTAAGTCTGCCCTAAATCAACCAGTAGAGCAATTGAAAATACTTTGAGAGAAAGTTGTCGTAGCCACTGAAACATAGTCACCCATGATTCCACTTATCGCAGACCTATTGTCAAAGCCAACAAACAGTGACATATTAATTTTACAAAGTAGTAAATGGGCATTCAAACTTTGCAATCGATGACGAATGAACTGAACCAACCATTTGTTACACTTTGCAACTCCCCACAAAGTTTTTAATCAACTTTTCCACTATAACCTGGAGTAATTAATATTTCAAAATGGCATGGTGCCATCTATAGGGGATTTAGGGGGCCTGTGTGGATATAGCAAACTATGGTATTTTTCATATCTAATGGTTGAAAAATGCTTGATATAGTATGTAAAGTCTGAACCAGGAACCGCAAGTTAAAATATTTAATTCATTGCAAAATAAAGCAAACAGAATACATGGGATTGAAAAGGGAAAAGAGATGGAAGGAAAATGTCAAACTCGTTTTTTCTACAATTGTGAATTCTGAAGTCATGAAACACTGCACTTGTAAAAATTAATTTTCAGTGCCAGAGAGGTTGATTGAAAGTAAATCAGGCATACTGAACAACAATAAATTTACTAACACAAGAATGGACAGCCCTAACTTTATTCTGGCAACTTTATTTGGTAAATATCCTAACTTCACTTTTGTTTCGATGTGAAGTTTCTTGGCAGAATGATATAGTGTTAGCATCACTTTAGAGAATTTAATGAAACTTTATTTTGTATTTTTTTTCTCAATTTCATTCCAAATAATAGATATGCAAAGTTACATTTCAACTTGTATCTCAATTCCTGTTCCTATATGCTATCTTGTGACCACTTCTGAAAAGAAAAACAGACCATTTCAAAAGAACTTAACCTATTTTTCTAATCAACCCATTCAGAGATGTTATTATACACGTCTGGAGCAGGTAGGACTTGAACCCAGGCTTCCCAGTCCGGGAAGCAGAGACACTGTACCACTGAACCACAAGAGGGTCCCTGGACAGTTCATTTATATAATGCTGTTCTTGACCTGAGAAAGTTCTACACGACTGTCTTTAAATTAAGTATCTCTGAAGTTAGTGATTGTTATAATGCACAGGAAACAGTACCCAATCTGCGTAACAAGCTCCCGCAAATAGCAGTATGACAGTGTCCACGTCATCTGCTTTTGTGGTGTTGGAGGAGGTGCTGGTATCGACCAGAACTCCCCTTTTCTTTGAGATAATACTGTAGGATCTTTCACATCCAGTTAGGAGGGACGATTGGCTCTTGGTTTACCACCTTATCTGAATGACAGCAATCTTGGCATGTAACATGCCATCCACACTGCACTGGGTGACAGACTAGATTTCACATTTACAACTCTAGAGTGGGAATTGAACTCAAACTACTGACTCAGAAAAAAGATGGCTATTGCTTTGCCAAAAGACACTACATTAGGTCAAATCTACTCCTGCTTCTTTTGTTTTGTTGTGAGTAGCCATTCAGGAGGGTAGGGAGAGTAATCTGATTCTGCACAGAGCTGCATCCCATTAATGATGGACTGTAGAAGTTAACATACTGAGAGGGCAAACAAATCTGGAATGATGTTTAAAAATGCTAGGACAAACGTGCAGACTTTAATGTAAAGATGTGTTGCTATTTCAAGTTGAAATAAATAGGTTGTTTCAACAGTTTCTAGACAATACATCCATAAAACAAATGGATCTTTTCAAAATGGCATAAATTTAAATTTATCACATCAAGGAAGAAATAGAAATGCTGTGACAGAAATTCTGTCCCATAATAGCAAGCAGTTTTGAAATAATACTGACCAATCTACCACATATCGTCGAGATCTGCCCCCCACCCCCACTCCGCCAACACTCCAAACCACTCAAAAAGAAGTTACTTGATTTATATCTCCTCTTCATTTCATAGTTTTAGAGCCAGGGCAGCAACTGCTGTCCTGCTCCCAGATCTTGCTGCTTGTAACTGAATAAATTATCAGATAGCTATGGATTTGTTTATACAACAATGACATCACTGGTCCTAAGGTTGTAATGTAAACTATAGTTAACTCTATGGATCAAAGTGGAGTGGAACTAACTCCTTTCTCTGTGAAATCTTGTTGGTTTGGCCTCAATTCCATGTTTATACCACATACCATGTTTGTATGTTAATGGCTGTGCGAAATGGTTTTGCTTTGTAGCAATAGTGTTGTAGCACAAATGGCAAATCAAGACCTATACTCGTATTCACCATCTCTGTCATTCTTTGCTGGGGAGACAACTGTTTTCAACTTGTATGTTCATTGTATCCACGTTTTTAAAAATTAAGGATTCATTTTGAAATCTGAGTTATTCTTACATCAGTAAGCAAAAAATCAGCAGTCAGGTTTATGATAAATGAAAGTAAACCTCTCTTTTAAATATTAATAATGAAACAAAGTACTCTGAATTGATAAAAGAGCATATTTGTGTTGTTCCTGCCAAAATATTTTACATGGACAGAATGCAAAAGGTGCTCCCTACAGTGGTCATTATGTGCAACACCAGAGCAGCAAATGATAAAGGTATTTGTTAATTATGAAAACATTATGGGAAGTTTGACAAAAAAAAGTTGTTGTCATAGTCATACAGTATTGGGCCCTTGTGGCACAATGGTACAGTGTCTTACTCTGAGCCTGGAGCCTTGGGGTAAAGTCCCCCTCTTCACAGGGATAGTGCTATTTACTTCAGCCATAGTAACAACTGGAGAATTGCTCCAACAGACCATCATGTACTTGAGCTAAGAGAAGCTTCTTATACTGCCGTCATAATGTCCCTATCTCTGAAACAGGAAGCTTGGGGTAAGTCTCATCAGCCTCAAGCCTTTGGTCCAACCAGTCCACACCCAACATAATCCCAAACTAATCCCACCTGCCTGCTCCTGGGCTATATCCCTCCAAATCTTTCTCATTCATGTATTTATCCAAATGCCTGTTAAATGTTGTAATTGTACCCATATCCACCACTTCATCAGGAAGTTCATTTCACACACACAAACCACCATCTGTATTAAAAAAAACTGCTTCATGTCTTTTTTAAATCTCTCTCCTCCCACCTTAAAAATGTGCCTCCCTGACTTCAAATCCCCCCCCCCCAGGGAAAACACAACTACCATTAACTCAGTCTATACCACTCATTATTTTATAAACTTCTATCAGGTTGCCTCTCAACCTAAGCTCCAGTGGAAAAAAGTCCTAGCCTATTCAGCCCTTCGTTATAACTCAAGCCTTCTGTACCTAGCAACATCCTGGTAAATCTCTTCTGAAAACTCTTCAGCTGAATAATATCCTTCCGATAACTTGGTGACCAAATCTGGGCACAATATTCCAGAAGAGGCCTCACCGATATCCGGTACAACCTCACCATGATTGCCCAACTTCTATACTCAAAGGACTAAGCAATGAAGGCAAGCGTGCCAAATGCATTTTTAACCACCCTGTCTAAATGTGACAAACTTCAAAGAATTATGTACCTGACCCCCAGGTCCTCCTGTCCTGATGTTATTATTTTCAATGCAATGTTTACATATTAAAAACAATAAACACTCGAGTCCCCCAGAAACAAAGGAGTAGTAGGATATTAACAAAAGCATTTTTTAACACTGGTTTTTAGTTCTAACTGACTTCAGTTCTATGGCATAACACAGGCATAAAACCTCTTTATCTGTTTGTAATTTCTAGTTTAATAGGAACCTCTGCGGTTTCTCATCCATGTTAGCTGAAGTATAGATATTTCCAGGTAAACCTGTTCAAAGATGCTACAACATACCTGTGAAGAGGGGGACTTTACCCCAAGGCTCCAGGCTCAGAGTAAGACACTGTACCATTGTGCCACAAGGGCCTAAAATTTAGTACACTGAGTTGTAGATATCTTCAAATCAATCTGTCAAGTGATGTTGTTCAGCTCCTCTTGAGGCTGATGAGACTTACCCCAAGCTTCCTGTTTCAGAGATAGGGACATTATGACGGCAGTATAAGAAGCTTCTCTCAGCTCAAGTATATGATGGTCTGTTGGAGCAATTCTCCAGTTGTTACTATGGCTGAAGTAAATAGCACTATCTCAGAGAAGGTGGGTGGATTCAAACCTCACTCTTAGAACTTAAACACATGATGTTGGCTCACACTCCATTAGAGCACTCCGTGAATGCAGAAATGCCCCAGATGCTGTCTTCCAAAGCTTCATCTGCCCTTAGGTGGATGCACAATCAAAAATCTAGCTTAAGCACTCTTTGGGCTATGAAAGAAAACCAACTAAAAACAAAGATATTGGGCCATATGTTCATCTTTTGAGGTGGCGGTTAGAAGATTTACTGACACACAATCCAGCCTCCTGTGCAGCAGTGACTGCCAATTCTATTTTCACCATGACATGGCAGCAATGACCTAGATTTTTGCCTGCTATCAGACACAATCAGGTTGAAAGGCCTACTCTACTCATTGAGACAATGGCTGAGTTCTGGAGAGGAATGTAAGACCCTGCTTATCCCCAGTCCCATACAGCCCGATTGGGCAGCACGGGGATTCAATGGTTCGCACTGCTGTTTCAGCGCCTGGATCCTGGATTTGATTCTAGGCATGATTCCCTGTCCGTGTTGAGTTTATATGTTCTTCGTATATCTGCGTAGGTTTCTGATGAGTGCCCTGGTTTCTTCCCACAGTCAAAAGATGTGCAGGTTAGGTGGATTGGCCATGGTAAAAAAAATTATCCATAGTGTTCAGGGATGTGTAGGCAAGATGGATTAGCCATGTTAAATGTGGAGTTACAGGGATGTGTAAGGGGGCTGGGAATGGTGGGATGTTCTTCAAAAGTTCAGTGTGGATTGATCGGCTGAATGGCCTCTTTCCACGTTTTGGAGATTCTATCCTAAATTCAAAGTCACTATAATCAGAATTTGCAAGTTGTATACATATTGGGAAATCTTTGAAACATTCAAATCTGTCAAAATAAGCATTACTGTGTTCATAACCATCTTCCTCTTCAAAAAGCTCACAAGATCTGTTAAAATAAAATGAGCAGTTCCGCAATTGTGTCAGACATTAGATCAGCAGATCTTCTCTCCTACCTAACCGTACCCCCCACCTCACTGACCAATCCCCATCACTCGCTACCTGCACTCGCTTGTCAACATCCCATCTCCCTTCCCCAGCCCCACCTCTCTATTTATTTGAGCTCCCTTCGTTCCACCCACTTTTCTGAAAAAGGGTCCCCCACCTTAGACATCAGTTCTCCTGCTCCTCTGATACTGCCTGGCCTGCTGTGTTATCTGTCCTCCAGTATCTGCAGTTCTCACTATCTGAGTGTATCGTTGCTGCCTTGTCCCATTATCCCATGCTGGTTAAAATTGCTGGAGATGGGAATGGGGATGGAAATGGGAAATCCTCAATTTAGGTCATGCCCACAATTTTATGCGCTGATCAGCACACGTTGACCCTGCTTTATAATAAGTAAATCCACCTCATTATATCATTTATCAACTAGGATGTTTTCTGAGTGAATGACGTTCACTCTACTGTCACTTATTGGCATTGATACATCTAGAATGAAGTGTATTGAAGGTACAAAATTGTTGTCTATTGTTTATCTATGTATAGAGTTTTAGGAACATCTTGCTGACCCTATTAATCACTAGCTACAAAGGTCCTAAAGTTAATCAATTCTGACAGAGAAAGCGTTATGATTAGACCGGAATACACTTGTTTTTGGCGAAACTGGCCTTTGTCAGGTGCTAACTTTGGCAATCGTTGTCCAGAGGTGAAAATTTTTCACATGTAAAGCAAGAACAAGAATGTCACACGAACAGGCACAAGATTGACCTTGTGCTTACCACTCAAATTATTACAAATTGAACATTATTGTGCTGAAACGAGAGTATTTGTTTTGTAAATAAATTCATTTCATAGACACGGCTAATTTTTCTTTGGTTTCGGGATGATTGCTTTAGAACGAACTGTTGGGAATTTTAACTGTTGTAAATAAGTTGTAAATATTATTGACGGTAATAAGTGAAGGAGCGGACGCTGCTCATTTTACTCCGTGCAGATTTATTTTTGCCAAGGTTAAAGAAAAGCGTGGAACGCTGATAGATTTGCACATTGACATTACGAGTGAGAAATGGGCGTCCGACTGAAACGTGAGGGAGCTCCTGAAGAGGGGAAAAGGAGGCGGAGCATATCAGCAGCAATACTGCGAGCAGCTTGCATAGTTACGTTGCAACTTTAGTGGCTTTTATTTTGGCAGTGTCCGAAACTGGCAGCTTCTCTCACTTTGCATTTTTTTCCCCCTAGTAAGCGTGAAATGAGCGCTCTTCCTGTTGTCAGCATTCCCACCCAATTCCCTCGTTAGTCAGCTCTACTAGCGCCACACGGACCTATTCGCATCTCTGCATTGACATTAAATTGCAGTTCTCTTCAGGAGTCGGACGTGGAGAAAGAAAGAGATGCAGTTTATATGACTACTTGCGCGTACCTTTAAAGGGAATAAAAATAACATCACCTCAGTGAATGTCTTCCCCTGCTGCTGTTTGGACAGATACTACTTGATACCTCCTCAGCCGTTCTTTCTGCAGTACTATTCCTAATAAGGAAACTTTCTGGAAATAAGTCGAGCTGAGAAAAGAGTCGGGGGGGGGGGGTGTGGAGAAGAAAAACGACCGTGTTCCCTGGACTTTTAGTTTGCTGATTCTGCAGGGAGAATCAGCCAAATTGCTGCTCTCCTTGAGCTTTACAACAAATACTGGGGAGGTGAGGCCGCTCGCACATGGTGGATGCACGAGGAAAGGTGGACTGAGGATTCCCCCAAGGCTGAAGGGGATCGAGCGAGTTGCAGGGGAAGAAAAGGAAAGGTCTCCTCCGCCGACAGCGCGCCGAGGAGTTTGATTGGCATCAGCTGTGTGCGCGCCGCGAGCTACCTTCCTCCTTCACGAGAGCCTGCGTGGAGGCACCCATCGCCTCGTCAGAACTTCTCCATCAGAGTGTAGCACACGCGAAACCAACGGCACAGTTTGATGGGTGGGTGAGTGAGACAGTCAGTCAGCCAGCAGTTAGTTCACCGCCCAGATGGTCGTGCATGTGTTTAGATTCCAGTTGCTGAGCAGTTTGCCTAAAGGTTGTGCACTTTGATATTCTTCTTCCTTCCTCCTCCTGTGCGGTTTCTCGGGGTAAGGGAGTACGACACATCATCTGCTATTGCGGCTAAGTCTGAGAATTGGTTTGCGTTGGCTGCGCAAACAACCTGTACAGCACCAGGTCAGTAGCTGTTCAGCGGCGCAGCCTCTCTGCAACTAATTTGCTCCAAAACTATTCAAAGCGTCGATACTGGCTGAATTGCTCTTTGGGCTCCAACTAGTTTTGTTGATGGCATTAGTAGAGTCTTAACTCTTTGCAAATACATGCCTACTGTCGTGTGGCAATCCATGTCATTGTGCTGAAACTCGATACATACATTTTCAATTATTTACTAAACAAAGGCTTAATATACGTAAGCTTAAATTATTGGCTTGGGTTTGGTGAGGAAAAGTATTACTATTGATCTAGGCTGACAACCTAGAGTCATCGAGGTGTACAGCACAGAAACAGAACCTCCGGTCCAACTAGTCAATGTGGACAGATATCCTAAATAAATCTTGTCCCATTTGTCAGCATTTGGCCCACTTCTGTCTAAACTGTTCCTGTTTGTATACCAATCCAGATGTCTTTTAAATGTTGTAATTGTGCCAGCCTTCATCACTACTTCTGGCAGCTCATTTTGGACATGCACTACCCTCTGCTGTGGAAAAAGTTGTCCCTTAGGTCCCTTTTTAGATATTTTCCCTCTTGCCTTAAACCTATGCCTTCTAGTTTTGGACTCTTTCCCTCCATCCCTGGGGAAGAGGCCTTGCCTATTCACCCTATCCATGCCCCTCATTTTATAAACCCCCATTAGGTCACCCCTCAGCCTTGGATGCTCCAAGGAAAATAGCCCCAGCCTATTCAGCCTCTCCCAATAGCTCAAATCCTCCAACCCTGGCAACATCCTTTATAAATCTTTTCTGAACCTTTCACAATTCACAAAATCCTTCCTGTTGCAGGGAGACCAAAATTGCGCACAGTATTGCAAATGCAGCCTAACCAATGTCCTGTACAGCAACAACATGACCTCCCAACTGCAATACTCTATGCACTGACCAATAAAGGCACGCAATCCAAATGCTTTGCTCACGATCCTGTCTACCTCCAACTCTGCTTTCAAGGAACTATGCACCTGTACTCCAAGGTCTCTTTGTTCAGCAACACTCCCCAGGACCTTACCATTAAGACCGGATTTGCTTTTCCAAAATGCAGTACCTTACATTTACCTGAGTTAAACTCCATCTGCCACTCCTTGGCCCATTGGCCCATCTGGCCAAGATCCATTGTAAAGTAAAATCTTTGCTGTCCACTAAACCTCCAATTTTGGAGGTCGTCTGCAAACTTGTTAACTGTATCTCTTATGTTCACCTCCAAATCATTTTTATCGATGACAAAAAGCAGTGGATCCAGCTCTGAACATTGTGGCACAGCACTGGTCACAGGCCTCCAGTCTGAAAAGCAGCCCTCCATCACCACCTTCTGTCTTCCATCTTCGAGCCAGTTCTGTATCCAAATGGCTAGTTCTCCCTCTGTTTCATTTGATCTAACTTTGCTAACCAATCTACCATGTGGTTGTAGCTTGCCTTACTGTGGTCTGTATTGATGGACCCTCATCAGTCCTCTTGGTTACGTCTTTAAAATCTCAATCATGTTGGTGAGACACGATTTCCCACACACAAAGCCGTGCTGAATATCCCTAGTCGGTCTTTGTCTTTCCAAATATATGTAAATCCCATCCGTGAGGATGCCCTCCAAAAACTTGCCTACTTTTCAGGCTCACTGGTCTATAGTTTCCTGGCTTTTCGTTACCACCTTTCTTAAATCATGGTACCGCGTTAGCAAACCTCCAGTCTTCCAGCATGTCAGTGATGCAAAAATCTCATTGAATTTGCTCATTAAAATCTATTCACACCACTATGTACCGGGAAATGCATTGTGGTTTGGACATGGCTAACTAATCATACAAATTTTGTGCTTTTTCCTCATAATTAATCCATGTCTATCCAGTTTAGTCTGCAGTGGCATCCAAAATTCATTGTTTCTAATCTCGATCTCAATGTCAATCACAAATTTGCATTAAGGAAAAAAGAGTGAAACAATCTTTTATTTAAAAAAAGGACTTGGATTTTCAATGTAAAGGAAGAATTCCAAAGCTGTGGAAATGGAATGAACAGGATAGGCTGAGTGCCGTTGAAGTGATGGTGAATACAGGCAGAGCAGTTCAAATCTGCATCATTTATATTTACATATGTAGCCAAACAGACAAGATATGCTAGTACTTTTGCATGACAATTACGCCCTAAGTAAACATCTGCATTTAAATGGTAATATTTCAAACAGATGATGTCACCAGGGAATGACAGACATTTCTGACCGTGTTGAACATCCTTTTTGGTTAAGTACAAAAATAAGAAATGTTGAGAGATATGGGCAAAATCCAGGCAGGTGGGATCAGTTCACTTGGGCTTGTGGTCAGCATAGACTAGTTGGATTTGTTTCTGTGCTGTATGATTCTATGATTATGATTCTAACTGTGATGCAATGCACATTTTTTTTTCTTGTTTTGATTCCCTTTTTTATGGTAGCCAAAAATTTGTACCTGTACAGATTATTCTAATGCATGTAGAACAAAGTAGAGGCTCAATACAGAAATCTTTCTATTGCAACCTTCAGATTAATCTCAAACTGAATGTAAGTGAAAAGACACTTGCTGCAATATTTGAGCCTGTATAAATTGACAATTAATGGTTATTATTGGTTCTGCAGTGGTAGTGGATTACCTTAAATAATCAGTACTAATCCCTGTGCAAGTCTGTTGTGTTACTTAGATGGGAATGTAGGAATCAGTGTTGATGAAATATCTAGTTCTCCAGTCTTTGTCACGCACAGTGAGTGCTTGGACCCTGATTAGGGCTGTTTGTTTTTGCCTCTAACCCTTCATGTAAACTGTTAGTATAAAAACTTCAGTGCATTGCTAGTAATGCAGAATAGTTACACAGCAGGTAACATTATGAAATCCTACCTGATATCTTCCACATTTAATTTATTTGGGAAACAAAATCAAAGAACCGATTTAAACCCTGTGCAGCAAATCTGAGAGAATTTGTCAGCTACTTGAAGAAGAAAGTCTCAGAGTATAACAGTGAAGTCTTTTTGTTACTTTAGTTATCTAAATTAATAGACTAAAGCAAAATTTTAAGGATGGGTAATTTATACACTTACAAAATCTTCTGTTGAATTATCTGCTTCATGTTCATTGCATACCTGAGTTCGATGTTGCTAATTGAATAAAAGCACAGCAAAACAAAAGCAATCTAAGTTGCTCAGGTGTATCTGTCTAAAAAGGGTGTTTTGTTCAAAGTAATATGGTTTTCAGGAATGAAGCAGTTCGGTGATGCGCCGAAAAGCATGAAGAAGCATTTTTTTTAAATCTTCGGGACCCAGCTTGAATCTAGCTCAGATCTTTGACTGAAAAGACCAATAAAAAGGTGATCTGTATCAATGTCAGCTTGGCTACTTGTAAGCATGAGTACATAATTCTCATATTGATGCAAGCTAGGAGAAGTTACATGGATAATTTAAAATGACTCCAATAAAATAGTATTAAAGCAATGGAAAAAAATCTAGAAGTAATTGTCATTTGAAATTTTCTTTGGGAATAGTGTGTATTTTGTACAGCTGCAAAATGTGTGTTCAGTGAAGCGAATAATAATGCGTTATATAAAGACAGACGTTGTCTTTGGGTTTACTGTGTTATTTGCATATTCTACTTTTAAAATGTCATCATGCGATTGACTGAGATACTTCTGAATGTATTGAGGTCAATGCATTTGAGTTGCTTTTCATTTTCCATTTATTTTCCCCGCTGCGATTGCATTCTTAAGTTAGAACACAACAAGTTCAATCTGAACAATTACAGTTGTATTAAAGAAGCATTTTATGCATTTTAGCTGCTCCTTACCAGTATTCAAGCTTTTATTATGCCTACTTTAGCTTCAGTCTCAATTTCTCCTTCCACCAACTGCAACCAGCTCTCAAAATCTATCAGGGAAGGAAAAGCTCAGGAGGTTTGGCAGCATGTGTGAAGAGAAATCAGTTAACATTTCAGGTGTGGTAGCCTTGCCTCAACCTAAAACTCTGATTTCTCTTTGCAGATGCTGCCAGACGTGCTGAATGTTTTCCTGCAACTTCTGTTTTTGTTTCTGATTTACATCAGCCACAGTTGTTTGTTTCCTTCCGGAAAGCAAATCTGCTGTCCTTGCCCAGTCTGGCCTGCATGTGGTTGATTCTTAATTGCCCTCTGAGCAATAAGGAGGGCAATACATGCTAGTGTAGCCAATTGCACCAACATCCCATTAACAAAAAAACTCAACCAAGCCCTTTCATTTTTGCTTGAATTCTAGGTCACACAAAGCCGTATTTACCTGTAAACTTTATAACATGCTTTCTTTTCTCCTATGTTGTTGACCATTAACCCTGACCCATAAATTCCTCTATAATATTGCGTCATTGACTTGGCAACCTCTCCAATTTTGTCATCCCCTACAGTCAGAGGGCAGCATGATGCTTAACTGGTTATTGTTGCTGCCTCACAGCACCAGGGACACGGGTTCGACTCCACCCTCGAACAACTGTCTGCGTGGAGTTTGCACATTCTCACCGTGTCTGCGTGCTCTAGTATCTTCCCACAGTCAAAATGTACAGTTTAGGTCAATTGGCCATGCGAAGTTACCCATAGTGTCCGGGAATGTGCTCGCAAGGTCACTTTGCCATGGCAAATGCAGAGTTACAGAGAGGGGTTAGGTCTGGGAGAGATGCTGTTTAGAGGGTTGGTGTGGACTTGATGGGCTGAATGGTTTGCTTCCACACTCAAGGGACTCTGTATCCTCTGCTCTGCCTTGTCTTTGCTCTCTGAAGCTCCTTACTTGAGCCCTTTCATTTCTGCGCAGTCCCCATCACAGGTATGGAGTATGTTTCCATGATTGCACTAATTTTAAAGGGGTTGTATTGTGCATGGTCTGCATTGGGCAGTTTCAGTTTGCTGAATGGCCCTTCAGCTCATGAGAAACATTGTATCTACAAGTGGCCAAAACTACACGTATTGTTTTGGATTATGAAAAGCCTCAATCAGTTTCTTTTATCTAAGTTTTAGATCGCCACTCCCGCAATGGCTGTAATTTATTACAGCTCTTCAAAATGTAATTTCACCCTCCCTGTCTGATCATTAGCAGATTATCCTTTGCCAGGGCGCTTGGAGAAAAAGGTTTCAAAAGTGAAGTCATGTTTGACAAACATTTATGAAAGATTTTTGAGGATGTAAGTAGTAGTGTGTATAAAGGGGAGTCAGCAGATGCATTGCAAAAGGCAACAGATAATGTGCTATATTTGAAGTTCATGCACAGCATCAAGGCTCTGGGGATTAACTGCTAGTCTTTAAAATAAATAGGTAGTTGAATTGTTGTTGCTTTGGTATTAATTTTCCAAAATTCCGTGGATACAGGGAAGATTCCATTAATTTGAAAAATAGTGAAAGCAATTCCTTTATTCAGGAAGAAAACGAGGAAACTGGAAAGGAAACAAAAGGCTAGGCCAGGGTTAATATCCATCAGACTGAACATTAACACCTATTTTTAAATGCTATAACAGTGCGTTTAGAAAAAAGACCATGTTATTAGGCAGTGTCAATGCGTTTTAACGAAAGGGAACTCCCTTGGTTTAGCCAATTTCCTTGGACTTCTTTGAGGAAGTAACATATGGTGAATAAAGGGGAACTAGTTATTATAGGATACTGTGATTTCCAGGAGGTACTTGGTAAGGTACCACAAAGATCATTGTGGAAGATCAAAATTCATGGTTAGCAGGTAGCATTTTGGCTAATTGACAGAAAACAGAAGGTAGTCATAAATTATTCATTTTCTGATTGGCAAAATGTAATGAGAAGTGTGGAACAGGAATTGATGCTGGAGCTCAGTTTTTATAAACTGCTTGGATGAAGTGACCAAAAATATGGTTACCACACTTTGCAATAACTAAATTTTCAGATTACAAAAGGTAGGTGGGAAAGTAATTTGTGAAGAGGGTACAGGAAACTACAAAGGGATATAGATACTCAGTGAGGTAAGCAAAGAGTTGGCAATGAATATAATGTGAGAAAATAAGAAATTGTCCATTTTGGCAGTAAGAATGGAAAAGGAGCCATGTTATGTAAATGGTGAGAAGTTTCAGAATTCTGCAATGCCATGTGTTTCCTTGTACACAAATCACAAAGTTAGTATGCTGGTACAGCAGGTGATTGGGAAAGTTAATAGAATGTTTATTGTGAGGGTAGTTGAATGCAAAAAAACAGGAAGGTTATGGTTCAGTTATAGAGGGCATTGACAAAAACATGTCTGGATCATGATGCAGTATTGATCTCCTCTTGCTTTATTTAAGGAAGAATTTAAATGCATTGGAAACTGGTCCATTAAGGTTCATTGGAAAATGCTTAGACTGGTAAGATTGTTTTGTAAGGAAATATTGAACAAGCTTGCCTTGTACCAACTGGTGTTAGAGTGAAGGGTGAGGTGATTTGATGTGTATAAGATCTTAACAGTGGGTATGGAAAGGGTAATCTTCGTGAGAGATTATACAATTAGGGATCATTCTCTTAAAAATAAGAGACCACCTATTTAAGACAAAGATGAGGAGAAACGTTTCTCACAGGGGTCAGGTCGTGAGACTTTGGAACTCTTCCTCAAAAAGGTAGTGGAAGCTGAGTAGTTGAATATTTTTGAGACAGAGGTAGATAAATTCTTGATAAAGAGTTGAAAGTTTAAGGTCTGGGTGAAAACATTGAGTAATTTGATTGTGATCTTGTTGAATGACGGACAGAGTAGTGCTGAGGGGTCAAGTGGCCTAGTACAGATTTTCGTATGCTTAAGGTGTAAAGATTGGGATGAAAGGGGAATTTTTCAAGTCTGCAGGTCGTGATTACTGGCGACCCATCAGGATTAGTGCTGGGGCCTCAACGGTTTACTGTCAATATTAATGACTTAGATGAACTGACCAAGAATGACATGTTCAAGTTTTCTAGTGATTCAAAGCTGGGAATGTTATTTGTGTGGGGGACACGGGCCGGAAAGAAATTTCTTCAAGTTCCTTGAGTTGGCAACAAGGTGGAAGGAGGCCTTTATTTTGGGGAAGTATTATGTCAATGGTTGTAAGAATAGGAAAGCAGAAGTTTTCAAAGTTTAGAATTTTTGTGTATTGAGCGTTCCGAGATACTTGTGTAAACTTGTACAAAGAACAGAAAGTTACCATGCAGGTACAGCTCTCAGTCAGGAAGGCAAATGACATGTTGCCCTTTTATTGACGTGGAAATTTGACCTCAAGAATAAAGAAATCTTACTGAAATCGTCTGAGGCTCAGGAATACCGTGCAATTTTGGTCTCTCTTTCACAGAAAGATATACTTGAACTGTAGTCAGTACATTAAAATTTCACTAGATTATGTCCTAGGATTAAAAACTGTTGTCTTATGAAGAGATGGAGTGAACTTAGTCTGCATTCTCTGGGGTTTAGAAGAAAAAGAGGTGATCCATTGAAACATAGAATATCCTGATGAGACTCAACCGGCTTGACTTTAATGTTATTCCCCTTGACAGGGGAATCAGGGCACAGCCTCCGAGGTGGAGAAATTTTTCTTCATTCAAAGTGTTGTAAGTGTTTGGATATGGGTGGCTTATTGAGTATTTTTAAGGCTAAGGTAGAAATATTTTTGGTTTCTGGTGAAAATGATTTATGTGGGCAGTGGCTGTCATAGTGGAGTTAAGGTAGATGATTAGTTATTATCATATCAAATGGTAGACAGGTTCCAGAGGTTGTATGATCTATTCCTGCTTCAACTTCTTATGTTCCCAAACTGAACTTTTTCATTTTAAATCTTGATTCCTGGGTTAAGTGAGTCATTGGCCTACAAATAGTCTCAAATATCCCAATTAATACTTAAAGAATTTGATATTATGCAACTTAAAACATCGGTTTATTTCAGAAATATTTTGTTGAAACTTTAGAACATAACAGCACAGTACAGGCCCCTCGGCCTTCAATGTTGTGCCGACCTGCCATACCGATCTCAAGCCCATCTAACCTACACTTTTTCATGTACATCCATATGCTTGTCCAATGATGACTGAAATGTACTTAAAGTTGGCGAATCTACTACCGTTGCAGGCAAAGCGTTCCATTCATTTACTACTCTGAGTAAAGAAACTACCTCTGACAAATGTCCTATATCTTTCACCCCTCAATTTAAAGCTATGCCCCCTCGTGCTCGCCGTCACCATCCAAGGAAAAAGGCTCTCCCTATCCACCCTATCCAACCTTCTGATTATTTTATATGTCTCAATTAAATCACCTCTCAACCTTCTTCTCTCTAATGAAAACAGCCTCAAGTCCCTCAGCCTTTCCTCGTAAGACCTTCCCTCCATACCAGGCAACATCCTCGTAAATCTCCTCTGCACCCTTTCCAAAGCTTCCACATCCTTCTTATAATGCAGTGACCAGAACTGTACGCAATACTCCAAGTGCAGCCACACCAGAGTTTTGTACAGCTGCAACATAACGTCATGGTTCCATAATTCGATCCCTCTATTAATAAAAGCTAAAACACTGTATGCCTTCTTAACAACCCTGTCAACCTGGGTGGCAACTTTCAATGATCTGTGTACATGGACACCGAGATCTCTCTGCTCATCTGCACTACCAAGAATCTTACCATTAGCCCAGTACTTTGCCTTCTGCTTACTCCTACCAAAGTGCATCACCTCACACTTGTCCGCATTAAACTCCATTTGCCACCTCTCAGCCCAGCTCTGCAGCTTATCTATGTCTCTCTGTAACATACAACATCCTTTTTCACTATCCACAACTCCACCGATCTTGGCTTCGTCTGCAAATTTACTAACCCATCCTTCTACGCTCTCATCCAAGTCATTTATAAAAATGACGAACAGCAGTGGACCCTTGCAGTCCACCACTAGTAACTGGTCTCCAGGATGAACATCTCCCATCAACCACCACCCTCTGTCTTCTTTCAGCAAGCCAATTTCTGATCCAAACTGCTATATCTCCCACAATCCCATTCCTCCGCATTTTGTACAATAGCCTACTGTGGGGAACCTTATCGAATGCCCTGCTGAAATCCATATACACCACATCAACCGGTTTACTCTCATCTACCTGTTTGGTCACCTTCTCAAAGAACTCAAGGTTTGTGAGGCATGAACTACCCTTCACAAAACAGTGCTGACTATCCCTAATCAAATGATTCTTTTCTAGATGATTATAAATCCTATCTCATATAACCTTTTCCAACAACTGAAGTAAGGCTCACTGGTCTGTAATTACCAGGGTTGTCTCTACTCCCCTTCTTGAACAGGGGAACCACATTTGCTATCCGCCAGTCTTCTGGCACTATTCCTGTAGACAATGACGAGTTAAAGATCAATGCCAAAGGCTCGGCAATCTCCTCCCTGGCTTCCCAGAGGATCCTGAGGTAAATCCCACCCAGCCCAGGGGACGTATCTATCTTCACACTCTGTCGGATTTCTAATACCTCTTCCTTGTGAGCCTCAATCCCACCTAGTCTCGTAGCCTGTATCTCAGTATTCTCCTTGACAACATTGTCGTTTTCTAGAGTGAATACTGTAAAAAAAAAATTCATTTAGCGCTTCCCCTATCTCCTCTGACTCCACACACAACTTACCACCACCATCCTTGATTGGGCCTAATCTTACTTTCGTCATTCTTTTATTCCTTAAATACCTATAGAAAGCCTTAGGGTTTACCCTGATCCTATCTGCCAACAACTTCTCATGTCTCCTCCTGTCTCTTCTGAGCTCTCTGTTTAGGTCTTTCCTGGCTACCTTGTAACCCTCAAACACCCTAACTGAGCCTTCACATCTCATCCTAACATAAACCTTCTTCTTCCTCTTGACCAGAGAGATTCCACTTCCTTCGTAAACCATGGCTCCTGCGCTCTACTGCTTCCTCCATGCCTGACAGGTACATACTTATCTAGGACACACAGGAGCTTTTCCTTGATTAAGCTCCACATTTCTAACGTGTCCATCGCGTGCAGTTTCCTTCCCCATCCTATGCTCCCTAAATCTTGACTAATCTCATCGTAATTGCCTTTCCCCCAGCTATAACTCTTGCCCAGCGGTATATACCTATCCCTTTCCATCACTAAAGTAAACATAACAGAATTGTGATCGCTATCACCAAAGTGCTCACCTACTTCCAAATCTAACACCTGGCTGGGCTCATTACCCAGTACCAAATCTAATGTGGCTTCGCCCCTTGTTGGCCTGTCTACATACTGTGTCAGGAAGCCCTCCTGCGCACACTGGACAAAAGCTGACCCATCTATAGTACTCGAACTATAGTGTTCCCGGTCAATATTTGGAAAGTTGAAGTCCCCCATGACAACTACCCTGTCTGTCTCACTCCTGTCGAGAATCATCTTTGCTATCCTTTCCTCTACATATCTGGGACTATTCGGAGGCCTATAGAAAAATCCCAACAGGGTGACCTCTCCTTTCCTGTTTCTAACCTCAGCCCATACTACCTCAGTTGACGAGTCTGCAACTGTAATAGTGTCCTTGACCAACAATGCCACACCTCCCCCTCTTTTACCATCTTCTCTGTTCTTACTGAAACATCTAAATCCCGGAACCTGCAACAACCATTCCTGTCCCTGCTCTATCCATGTCTCCGAAATGGCCACAACATCAAATACATGGTCATTCCTTTAGGGTCACTGGGTTAAAATCCTGGAACTACCTTTTTCGTAGCATTATGGGTCTAACTATGGTATATGGACTGCAACAATTCAAGAAGGCAGCTCTCCACGTTCTCAAGGGGAAACTAGAGACACATTCTGTGTCACCTTTGGAATATCACCATGTGGTTAAGCTATTTCCACAATGCTGCTGTATAGGAAGTTTCAACCTTTGACTCTGGGTGATGGCTACTTGTTCTCTCTACCTACTGCACTAGAGACAATCAATTAGTTTGTGCACCTTTTTGATTAAAACTATATTTTTGGGATGTATTGTTTCTTTGAACTAATGATTGGGTAGAAAGGATTTACATAACATCCAATTGGAGAGCAGAAAAACACAGACTCAGCCAATGATGACAAAGCATTTAACCAATACATAGGACTTACCACACAGATGCATCAGTCAGAAAGGCACAACAATGCTTCTTCTTCCTCAGGCAGCTTAGGAAATTGAACATGTCCATTACGGCCCTCCACCAACTTTTACAGATGCACCAGAGAAAGCATGTTATCCTGGTGCATAACGGCCTGGTATGAAAACTGCTCTGTTCAAGATGGTACAAAACTACAGGAAGTTGTGTGCACTGCCCAGGCCATCACGGACACCAAACTCCCATTTGTGGACTCCATTTACAGTTCTTGTTGCCATGGAAAGGCTGCCAACATCACCAAAGACCCCTCCCACTCCAGAAGATACAGAAACACACACATGTTGCTTCGCACATCTTTGTATGCCTCACTGTGTGTAAGCACCCTATGATCTATACGTTTGTCTGTACTGTTAGCAAAACAATGCTTTTCATTGTACTTAGGTACTCGTGATTCCAATAAATCAATTAAATAATAGGAAGAAAATTGCTATATAGATTGAGATGGAAACAATAAAAGATGTTGTGTCTGGTGAATTTTATGTTCACTGCAAAAAATGAGTGAGTTGCGTTCATATGGTTCTTTATTGTAATGTCAGAATATTCCACAGTCGTTTCCAATCATTTAAGTTTGTTTTCAATAGAGTCATTTTTATTGAAAAATGGGAGATCAGTTTGAAAGGAAAAGACATTATTCCATATTGTTGCCGTCAAGTGTCAGTTTTGAGATGTCTCCCGTTAGGAGCATCACCATTTCAGTAGTCAAGAAGTGTCTCACTGGCTGTCACTGGCTCTAGACTCCAGAGTCCCAGGTATCTTTGGGCTGAGCTTTGGATCAATTTTTCAGAATAAGTTTGAGAATGAGAATGCATCAAGAAGACCATTTTGCTCATTGTGCAATTAGTGTGCTGTTGTTAGTACGAAGTTAAGATGAACAAACTGAGCATTGGTCTACCACAGAAGACTTCCATTCCCTGATTCGGGGAGAAGCAATGGCTTATAGTGGCATTATTGCTGGGCTATTAATCCAGAGATTGATGTAATGTTCTGGGATAGATGGTGGAATTTGAATTCAATGAAAATCTAGTACTAAAAATCTAATGGTGACCACAAAACTATTGTTGGTTTTATTTTGGGGTGGGGGGAGCGCTGAATGCTTCTAGGGAAGGAAACTGCTATTCTTAACTGTTTTGGACTACGTGTTGCTCCAGACCCGCAGCAATGTCGTTATCGCTAAACTGTCCTTTGGCTTGGGCAATATGTGCAGGCCTAAACAATAATGCTACCATCCCCAGAACCTTTTTAAAAAAGTTCAAGGCAACATTCAAATTCTATTCCAATTATCTTAAACCCAAACAATCTTCAGTTGTTAGCTCAGCGCTGGAGTCTTTCATTTTTCAGAATACCTTCTAGATTCAACTTTCATTTTACTTACACCTTCTGAATATGGTATATTTACAGTATACTCTATTGAAGATAGTTACCCTTTCTCCATGCTAGAGGTCTGAACTTTCCACCATGTAGAGTGATTGGAATGAATAGCATATTTGGGGAAGCTCGATAAGGAGAATCCTTATTGGTGATATGCAGAAACTGAAAGATAAAAGAAGTGGAGATGAGAATGAAATGAGATGTAGTAGTGTTAAAGATTGCTGGAGGGCAAGTACTGGGATAGATCTAATGGACGAAATGTTTGCCCCTACGCTGTACATTCTATGTCATACTGCCTTTTTAGGTAAGTGTCAATGACCAAAATCTGATTTGTGGACGATGTGGCTAATCTACTTCTCAGCTGTGTGACTTAACATCTTTCTACAGTAAACTGAAACATGTTGTTGTCTGGTTTCGTTTTACTGATTGAGAAGGGGGGAAGATGTTGAGAGATGCAGCAGTGACAGTGCTTCCTCATTTAAATTACTGCACATTCTAGTAGGTACTCTGTCATTTAGAAAAGCACACAACCAACCTTCAGCATACTCATCTGATGTTGGCATTTTATTGGGAACATTGGAGTGGAGAAGCACTCTGTTGGAGTATCTATGCTGCTAGTAATTTGTGATCAACACAAATTTGCTTCTTTATACAACAGCCCCGTGACATTTTATTAAAATGTTTCATCTCCAGTTGGTAGGAGTGTCTGTGGGATAGATGTAAATGAATCTAGCAACATTCTGTACCATTTTGTTAAACAGCTGAAACAAAATGTTAGCAGAAGTCTGACCAGCTAGAAAATCCCATTTTGTTGACTAGCAATGCAACCGTTTAGTGGTTCAAAATTGAAAAACGTCTTAATCAATAATACAATTTAGTAAGCACTGCAAATCATATAAACATAGAAAGGAGATTCTGGTGCTGGTAATTATTTATATACTATATCTTCTGCATCAGTTCTGCTTTGTCATTCTTTTGTATTGTTTTCATAGAAACCACAGAGTAACACGTTTTTGGGGTAATTTAAACATCACCTGCCCACGTGAAAATGTAAGGAGGAATAAACTGGGTTGATTTTTGTCTGAGATGAACGAAAATTTAATAAGTGGAAATTCTGCTTTCAAAATCAGTCTACGGTCTTTAGAAATGCTATATATATTGTCCATGTATTTTTGTTCGTTCTTTCTCTCTAATTGTTGAATCTTGAACAGCTCTGGATCACGCTGTCCTCCAATAAATGTGTATTGCAATGTTTGCCCATTACATGCCCATTTAACCTTGGAAAAAAAATAAATTGGTCCCATTTACATTTTTGAATCGACCTTTTCAGACATGTCTTGCACACCTCTGGGACAGGTGGGACTTGAACCCAGGCTTTCTGATTAAAAAGGTTGGGACACTACAAGAGGCCAAAAAAGTCATGTTATGTGCATGTCAACTTTTTAACCTTTCTAACTGTTTCACTTTCTAATTATCTCAAGAATTTCAACACTACATTTCCGCTCCTATTTATTCCCCTCCCCGTGCCCCTATCACAGAACCACTTGGCAGTAAAAATAGGAAACGCCCTGAAATTAAATCAACAACAAGAAGAGCTATCGAGTTGGAAGGTGTAGAATCTGTGTGGGTAGAGCTGAGGAATCTCAAAGGAAGAAAAGACCCTGAAGCGAGTTATGTACAGGCCTACTAGCAGTAGTCAGGATGCAGGGAAGAAAACAAATGCCTTTTCTATTCCCCGATTTAAGAAAGGCACTATTACAGTAATCATGAGGACTTCACTGTGCAAAAAGACAGGGAAAAATCAGGTCGGTGGACTTCGAGGATTTCATGGAATGTTCGAGGTTTTTTGGAGCACCTTCTGAGCCCACTAGGGAACAGGCATTTCTGGGGTTTATGTGTAATGAGGCAGACATGATCAGGGAGATGAAGGTGAAAGACTGCCTAATGGGCAGCGACCATAATATGATAAACTGCAGGGTGAATTCTGAGGGGGAGAAGCTGGAATCAGATGTTACTGTTACCATGGAGTGAAGATAACCATATAGGCATGAGAAAGGAGCTTGCTACACTTGATATGAAGGGGAGCCCAGCAGGGAAGATGACAGAGCAGCAATGACTGCGTTTTCAGGGGATAATTCTGGAGACATGGTAGAAATTCATTCCAAGGAAGAAGAAACGTGCTAAGGGGAGGTTGAGGCAATCATGGCTGACTGGGAAAGTCAGGGACAGCATAGAATTGGGAAACCTTTAAAAATCTCCATAGGATAACTTAATAAGGATGGAGAGAAGATGAAAAAGGAGTCTAGGCTAGCTAGTAACAGAAGATTGCAGGTGTTTTATTTTAAGGTATCTAAAAAGGTAAGAGAAAGACGAGAGTAGACATTGGACCATTGGAAAATGAAGCTGGAAATAAAGTAATGGGGAGCAAGGAAATGTTGGAGGAACTGAATAGGCACTTTGCATCAGTCTTCATGGTGGAAGACACCAGTAGCACACTAGGACTTTGAGAGTCAGAGGTAGATGTGAGTGTAGTGGCTGTCACTAAGGAGAAGGTTCTGGTGAAGCTGAAAGGCTTGAATGCGGGTAAATCACCTGGCCCAGAGTTCTGAAGAAGATAGCTGAAGAGATCGTAGAGGCGTTGGTGGTGATCTTTGGGGAGCGTTCTGGAGGACTAGAAAATGGCCAATGTAACAGCCTGTTTCAGAAGGAAAGGAGGCAGAAAACAAAAAAACTTTTCATAAGTTATCCTGACTCTGGTCATTGGTAGAACTTGAGTCCATTGCAGGGTGAAATTGCAGAATACAAGTAAGTGGATGGTAAAATAGGCTGAATCAGCATGACTTTGGTAAGGGGGATCATGCCTGACAAATCTGGTAGAATTGTTTGAGGTGGTAACTTGCAAGTTAGACAAAGGAAAGCCAGTGGATGTGATCTGTTTGGATTTCCAGAAGGCAGCTAAATAAAATAAGGGCCCATGCTCTTACGGACAAAGTACGGATATGGATCAAAGACTGGCTGACTGGCAGAAGGCAGTTAGAAAGGACGAAGGTCTTTTTCAGGACAGTAGCCAGTGACTAGTGCGACCGTGACTATTTACACTATATATAAATGATCTGGACAAACGAACCGAGGACAGTGTTGCTAAGTTTGCAGATGACACAAAGGTAGTTCGAGGGCCAGGTAGTGTTGAGATGAGATAGCAGGCAGACTGCAGAGTGACTTGGACAGGCTGTGAAAATGAGCAAAGAAATGGTGGATGAAATTGAATGTGAGATTATGTCCTTTGGTAGGAAGAATAGATTTTCTAAACATGGAAAGACTTGAGAAATCTGAACCTCGAAGGGACTTGGGAGTCCGAGTTCAGGATTCTCTTAAGTTTAACACCCAGGTTCATTTGGCAATTAGGAAGGCAAATACAATGTTAGCATTCATTTCAAAAGGGCTACAATACAAGAGCAGAGATCTACGGTGTCAGAAGTTCAAGTCTCTCAATTAGACTGTATTTGGGATATTGTGCACAGGTTTGGGCTCGATATCCGAGAAAAGATTTTGGTGTTGGAGGGGGTCCAGAGGAGATGTATGTGAAGGATTCCAGGGTCAAAGGGCTTGTCACATGATGAACGGTTGAGGTTTCTGGGTCTGTAATCAATAGAGTTTAGGAAGGATGAGGACGGTTCTGGTTGAAACAGACAGAATACTGAGAGGCCCAGTTAGTCTGGACCTGGAGATGTTTCCACTAGTAGGAGAGACCAGGACCCAAGGATGCAGCCTCCGAATGAAAGGACAACCCTTTAAAACTGAGATGAAGGCCTATTTCTTTAGTAAGAGGATGGTGAATCTGGAAATCATTACCACCGAAGGCTGTAAATGCCAAGTCATTGAATTTATTAAAGGCAAAGATAGGTTGAAGATTAGTAAGGGGATCAAGGATTACTGGAAGGCAGCAGGAGAATAGGATTGAGAAACATATCAACTATGATCGAACAGTGGAGCAAATTTGATGAGCCTATTGACCTAATCCTGCCCCTATGTCTTATGGTCCATGATTATTACTGTACTTTTCCAATGTGCCCACTGTGCCAAATAGAATCAGGTTACTGTATACACATCACAAAATTCTTGTTAAACTTGTCCTGAAATTGTCAACACCTCATTATCATGCTGTGTATGTGTTCTTAGGGCTGGGTGCTGTTAGTGCTGATTTAAGAGGTATATGCAATCTCACAGCACTTTTCTCAACATTTCAAATCACATTACAGTTAGATTATCTTTTTGAAGCATAGTTGCCCTGTGCAACATGAGAAGTGTGGGTCATTTTGCACACACCAAAGTTAGCCAAGCAGTAATGGAACAATGTGCAGTTGACCTATTTATCGATGTCTTGCCCAGGACATTGGGGATGTATTTACGTGTTCTTCTCTGAATTCATGTCATGGCGGCTTGAGACATAAGACAGGGCCTTTGCATAGAATGATAGAGCAGAAAGAGACCATTCAGTCCATCACGCCTGTGCCACTGTTTTACTCGAACAGTCTGTTGGTTCTAAAGCTGTGATGTTTTGCCAAAGCTGTGCAGATTTTGTTTTCCCTCCTAGGATTTATCCAGTTCCTTTTATTTAGGCGAGTAAAGGATCTTTTCCCACTAACCTTTTTTATGGCAGTTCATTCCAGATCATAACATCTTGTATCTTTTTTGTTTTAATTGAAAAATCCTCATCATGCCTCTCCAATGTTTGCTAATTGACTTTAAATTTTTACACTTGGTTACCAATCCTATTCAGATTTTCCTTATTTACTTGATTTAAACAAAAACTCATGATTTGCAAATGCTCTACTCAATTTCTTTACAACTTTCTCTGCTATAAGGAGAACAAACTTGACTTCTCCTGTCTCTGAAAAGTCCCTCATTCCTTGCGCTGTTTGTTTCACCTGGATATACTCCATGTGTATAGGACATCACTCCTCTGGAGTTTCTCCACTGGGATCTCCAGTGAGAACTTGCTGTGTTCTCTTCCTTACTCCCTGAACTAATCTGAAATGTTTAGTTTTGTCATGCAGTACGCTCCGTAACTTCAGTGGAAGTGAGCACATTGGATTTGTATATACTGTCCCACAGAAATTGTACCTAATGAGCACCTGAATGCTTTATTTACAGGTTTCTGCTTCAGCATCTTCAGCCAAGTTTAAATTATGGTAATTTACAAGGAGGACCAAAGGTGTGTGCTAAAATCAACAAAGTGATGTTTTATTAATGCAGCACCCATTCAATGCCTGCTTTATCCTTTCACTAAAATAACCCCGGGTGTTTGCAAGGTGTAATATTTACACAAAGAAAGCAGGCGGATGGTTGTTGTCAGATGGTCTGAAAATTAAAAGCAAGATGACATCTCCAACAAGAGACCAGGTGGAGATTCTGATCAATGAAGTTTTAAGTTAACTCTGCTGGTGCTATTTAGGAACAGGAAAGAAGGATGCTTGCACCTTGCCAATCACGCGTTACAGTGTCTGTCTGATGTATCTTCTTTGACTCGGCACGTCCTCAAAGAACTTCTATATGTAACCTGCCAGGATTCCTATTACAAGTGGGATGTTCCTTGAGCAGACAAAGACAAAATCCATTTGGTTGGAGTGGAGAAGCAAAAAGATTGTGATCACACTAACAGAGGTATTTTATAGGCCTTGAACTAATGTGAGAACGTGATTGAAACAAAGTGATAGAAGAGCAAGAGATAGTAGGAACAGCAGATACTGTAGAGCTGGATGAACACAGCAGGCCAAGCAGCATCAGAGGAGCAGGAAAGCTGATGTTTGGGCCTAGACCCTTCATCAGAAATGGGGGAGGGGAAGGGGATTCTGAAATAAATAGAGGCAGGAAGGCGGTTAGAAGATGGATTGCAGTGGGAGAGAGATCCACTGAGGTTTTTCCTGAGGGAGCAGGGTAACTTCTTGAAGTCACAAAGATTGGCAAGAACTATAGAGTGTTGACACTGTGGTCTGAAATTATCAAACGTGACTAAATGATGAGGGAAAGGATGTTCTGAAACGTATTCAGGAGAACTTCCAGATCAGCATGCTGTTAGTCGAGCACAGAAGGAGGCATTGCTGGAATTGGTATTGGTGAATGAGTTAGACCTAGTTAAGATTGATCATTATAAAGTAAGGTTTGGACCAGTGTTGCAAGAGAGTTGGAAACAGTCTAAAATAGGACATTATTTTGGAAGATGGCTAATTTCAATGAGATAAGAATGAATCTTTCCAGAGCTGTCCTTTTTTTGTGACAGAGAAGCAGGAACACATAATGACATAATGAGTTGTATGATGAATACTAATTCAACTCAGAGAGCAAAAACCAAAACAGATAAGATAGGAGGATAAGTGAAAACGAAAAGTAGAAAAGCAAGAATATGAGAATAGAGCGGCAGTTACCACAAAAGGAAACCCCCACAAAAAAACCATTTAATTGTCTTTGTATTGTAGATGGGTAGGTATGAAGTATTTTGTGGGACCTATTTGGTACAAAGAGAGCAAAATATATTTGGAGGCAAAGAGCAAGATGTGAGCGCGTAATGAATATTGTAACAGTGTGTATTAAAGGAGAGGAATCTAGTAAAATATTGGAGGTAATAGTGTACAAATTGAGTGGCAGGAGATAGTGAAAAAACTGGTGAAGTGCTGACTGGGTAACTCCCATCATGTGGATGATTTGCATCACAGGTTACTGAAAGATATGATTTCGACTGACACTTCAGCATTTCTGTGAAGGAGTGTTGCAATGTCATGGGTTCTACCTTTCAGATGCATTGCCAAAGCAATTCCCTGTTTGGCCACTGAGAAACAAGCACAGGGGATTTTGCCTAATCTCTTGGATAATCCCTCAACTAACATTTCTAAATCAAATAGCCTGCTCAGTATCACATTGCTATCTATGGAACCTCACTGAACACACTTTGGCTGCTACATTGCAACAGTGATTACACAAGAGCATGTTTTATTAACTGTAAAGTATTTGGGTGTCTTGAAAAATGCTACACATGCAAGTACTTTGCGTTTCTCATCACAAGTGACTATTTGTCACTGAATAGTCATGCTAAAACTTGTGACGTAGGACAGTTGGAAATTCCAATTTGGGTGACAAATCTTAAGTTTCAAGTGGCTGAGTGGTTAGCACTGCTGCCTCAGCACCAGGAACCTGGGTTTGAATCCACTCTCCGGCAGCTGTCTGTGTAGAGTTTGCATGTTCTACCTGTGAAATGCATTGAATTCCTAGAATTCTGACTAATTAGAGTCCACAGAAAAAACAAATTACATTTTTCATTATGGAAAGAAGGCTGGCAACAATTTCTTGCAGCAACCAATAGCTGGCTTCACTATATAGCAAACAGTCATCTGGAAACTTTGTGTATCCAGAACGGATGAAATTATTATAAGTGGCATTATTCCAGGAGTTGAATATTGCTCGAGTGCACTGATTATTGGCTAAAAGTTATTTGGAGCACAAAAAGTACTTTACAGTTTATGTACACAATTAGTAATAATCGCTAGGTATGGTTGTATTCGCTGAACTGTTGCATGGTATCCTGGTCATGTCAACATTATTCTGAAAATGCACTTTTCATACAACAGGTAGGAATGGTGTATTCAACCATTGTCAATCACTAAAGGAACTGTGAGCAGGTGCTGTATCATGCAAGGTAATGTTATTTCGTGGGGTTAATTTTACTGCAGACTTGTTACAATTTAATGATTTGTAACTGAATATGCATCTCCTACAGCTTTTGGACGCTGACATTGTTGGTAAGTCTGCAGTTTCATTTTACTCTGAGAAAATGATGATTTGGCTTGTTTGTTGGTAGCGAGTTACTACAGCTGAATGACTGACTTTCAAAACCGTCTCGTCAAGAGCTAAGAATCCACTGTATTGGTCTCAGGCCTTATTAGAACTTGGACTAGTACTGTGGCTCACTAGGTTTAAAGTGCCTGCCTAGTAACAGATGATCCTGAGTTCAAAACTCAACAGTGCCTTGCTTTCAAATGAATCTTTCAATTGAGCTGACAGAAGAATTCAGCCATGTCACAACGCTCACTTTACAGCAAATTGCTTTCTGTGTGTGGATAGAAGTAACCAAGACCTCCACACTGTTGGTGTGAAACTGGAAATACATGCAGGCTAGACTGGGTAAGTATAGTAGTTTTCCTTCACTGAAGTGAATCAGTCAGATTTTGCTGACAATCCAATAGCTTCATTATTTCACTGATACCAGATTTTCAATTCTTGCTTTGATTAGAAACTGAATTTAAATTCTTAACCAGCCTTGGAGGGGTTTCACTTCTTGCTTTCATTTTGAGATAATGAAGGTATTTGCGTAAAGCCTTCCTTTCTAGTGCCACTAATTAATTAGCTGCACTTCCATATGTGATTGCTTTTCCATTTCCATTGTTGAAAGAAATAGGCCAATATAAGCCCTGCTTATTCAGTGGCGCAGAAGGGTGGTTATAATGGTGGGTACTACTTACCTTTCTGTTCACTGTGTAATGGGCGGTATGGGTTTTGCTGTCTTGTACCTGCATAAAAAGTAGGGACTTGATGTCATCTGGACACCCCACAAATTTTACTATCAGTGGTGCAAGTCACTTGCTGTTGCTAGCCTTGCCAGTGTAACCTGGCAACGAGTTGGTACTGGGTCAGCCGAGACCAAAGAAAGTTATATCATTTTAATTTTTTTTATGTTTCCTTGTAGTCTGCCTGAGCAATCGTGCTCTTCTAGACTCCACAAGGAAACCTTGGGGCGTATTGTTGAAGCTTTCCCCCCTTGTTCTCCTTTGATCACGACTTACCTGCTGCTGAGTGCTTTCCTAGGTTCCAGGGAATGGTTCCGGAGTCCCGAGCAGCTGCAACCTAACACTTGAAATCCCCCACCTCCTTTTGTCTTATTGGCTCTTGTTTGATTCAGGTGGGGGACCGATGACTGACAACAAATTAAGGTCCAATTAAAATCTCCCAGAACTCATGCTGAGCAGTTCAGTTGACTTCCAGACCTTATGAAGCCCACCTGGGTTAAAACACAGACACAAAACTCTTGTATCCCTGGTTAGAAGGTTTGTGGGCATTCACATTACTAAATAAATGGGGGAATATCTCTGCTAAGCCATAAAAACAGTCAGTCAAGAGTTAAAGGACTTTTCCTGAAAGGTTAATCCATTTCTTTTGAAGAAACACAGTACGAGTGGTCTTAATAGGTGCACAAATGTACATGCAAAGTGCATAGTTCAAGAAAGTTCAACTTTTTAACCTTTTCATTGGGCTTTGGGATTAATGTACTAGCCAGCTAGAACACTTGCTGTTTGTTACAACAAACCCAGGATATCTTCTTAAGATTTGATGTTTTCTGCAAGTCATCGCAACAAATGTATTTACTGCTTTGGTAGCAAATACTTTGTAAAATGAGCTGCAATTAAGTTTGTTTTTAAAACTTAACAAAATATTTAAATTTCACAGTAAATTGATCAAGATTTTAATGGGATGAAATGTGACTTAATCTTCAGCTGTTCCTTTGTAACTTAATGAGTTTACTTTGGAGATTTGACTTGTTCTTTTATTATTCCTGAAGCTACTTAAATTATATTAATTCCTATTCGATTTCTCATCCAGGGTCATATTCCTAATTTGCAACAAAGTTGTCCGAATTAAGAGGATGTCTCTGACCTTAGTCGTGAGTGGGAAGAGGAATTGATGCCATCCATTTTAGAAGCCGTTGGGGAGTCTGCAATGTTATTGTTTATCCTGTAAATGGAGGTTAAAATGCAAGATATTACGAGATATCTTGTTTTCTCCTTGAAGAACGAAGGAGCACTGCAACTCCTTTCAACAAGATATAATTGTTTTGTCATTTGACTGAACTTTTTACTGCTCTCATGGGTAGCTCTAACATGGATCTGCAATCTATTCCTTCACACACCCACACAGTGCCCTTTATTTGAGTATAACTACTGGGCATGAACTCATGGGATTATTGGAAGAGTCAAAACTTTCTTTACCAAAGCCTTCCCAATATCTGATGTATTTGCAAGAGAGGATCATTGATAGTACCATTTATCTCATTTCCTTACAAGTTACATTCCAGTACAGTGCAGAACTGCAAGCCATTGTATCTTTCACTCGCTGTTTGAGTTTGTGAAGTGTCAAGCATTTCACTTGCTTGATTTGCCATTGCTGAAGTTTCTGCCTGTATTTCAAACAATAAAACAGGCCACAGACATCTCTTGGAGGTGATTTGAATTCATTTCTCTATAATATTGGCAATAGTCAATATATACACAGACTAGAAGTCTTCACAAAGCTTGTACCCACTGTATGGAGTCAATGACAGATCAGAAACAGAAATTACATACTGCTGAAATTGGTATTTGATAAAATGGCTCTTATTCTGATTTGTGCATAAGAGGGAAACTTTTAACAAATAGTAACTAAATAACGATATATTGTCCAAGATATCAGCTCTTCACTAGCCACATGTGGCTTGTTTGGAAAGAATTCTTTTGTACATAGTGTACTAGCTGATTTGCTATAGTCATTGACCTCTGCTGTAACTTGCTATAACTTTAGTTTTTGGCAGACATTAAACACCACAACTTGAAACAAAACTCAGAAGTGTGAAGTAGAGATTGTGTGAATTTTTTAATCACAGCAAGAAAATCAGCTACTCTTTTTAAAATAAAAGAAATTTAAAACTGCAGTTTGCAACTTCAAAACAGTGTGTCGCTTTGAATTTTTCTCTCCATGTTGCTGGCAATGAAAGGTGAAATTAGTCAATTGAATTTTTTTTCTATGCTAGTAGAACTATGAAATAACAACTGAATTCCTTAAGAAGACAGAGCAAGTAAAAAGACAGTCCCTGTTTTCAGCTCTATGGAATGAGTTTACCAAACTGTATTGCAGCCCAAACCTCACTGAGAATTAAAGAACCCAGATGAGTGATTTTGAAAGCTTTGAAGACTTCCTTTGAACCCCCATGTCAGTGTTACTTGTCAATAGTATGTACTCAGCATTGGAGTTCATAGGGAAGGAAACAATTATCAGTATGTGAAAGTAGTGCCAAGCGTTTAGACAACTGAGAGACGGCCTCATCTGAGATATGATTGTCTTGGACATAAGAGATCCAACTAAAAGGACATGTTAATTGAGAGAGGAGAAAGCTGCTCTCAAGAAAGCTACCAACATGTGCAGAGCCTTTGAAATTGGCAATCATTTGTTCAAAAGTATTAATGGGAGAACAAATTACACTGAGAGACATTCAAAATCAAATCAGAGCAACATATTTGGAAATTAAAAGCGCAAACATATTTGCAGAGAGGACAGCAGAAGATACAAGATTGGAGGATAGGATGGAAATGTTATGGAGGATATGACAGAAAAGAGGGTAGCATGGGAGACTCACCCAGTGGAAGGAATGAAGACTTGGATTTTAAGGTCGTAAATGTTAACTGAAGTTGATTCATGTCAAGATTGGAGATTGAAGATTGGATCAGTAACTATTTGTAGTGTCCCGCAAGTCATTTGAGCCATTGAGCCATCCTCAGCATGTTACAAGGGTATTCTCTCAAATCTTGAACGTCTTCCTGGTGAAAATCATCTAGTGATAAGACTCCAAGACCAACTCAACTCTTGGAGCGAGTTCAGACAGGGGAGAGAAATCTCAGGCCCCACTGTTTTTCTCTTGACAGCTGCTGTTGACCATTTTTGTGATGCCCTATGGCATTCTAGAAATAGAACAGTGTAGCACAGAATTCGTCTAATTGACTGCACAGACGTTTTTTTTGTATCTCCCAAAGAATGATGCAATCGCTCCTACTCTACCAAACACCTCCCACCCCAAGTTTCTGGTACTGTTTTTCCCTAATTTTTTCTTCAAGAATTTATTTGATTTCCTTTGAATGCTAATTTGAATCCATATCTGCCTTGATATCAGGCAACACATATTTTCCAAATCCTAACCACTTTTAATGTAAAATATTTTCCTTGGTCACACCAGTTTGTTTTGCCAAATCAGCATACGAAACTACCTCTCCCTTTCCAACTTCTTTTTTTACAGTGTTCTTTGTCATTTGTGTGCCTACTCTCTGGCAGTAGGTAGCATTCCCTGGACCAAAACAGCAGCAATCCCTGAGGTTTAGGTCTCTCAACAGTGACCGTAATATTTTGCTCATTGGAGCCACGTTCACTCCCAACAGCTTCCCCAAACAGAGATTGATCCTCCACAGGCATTTTGTTGGCTAGTAGGTTTTCTAGTGAGTCCATCAGCAGCAAATGTGGGATAGATCCAAGGACCGCAACATCTCTCCCCCCCCCCCCCCCCCCCCACCCCCCCGCCCCACGGTGGTTGAGAATGCCCTCGACCGTGTCTCCCGCATTTCCCGCAACTCAACCCTTACACCCCACCCCCGAAATAACCACCAAAAGAGAATCCCCCTGCTCCTCACATACCACCCCACCAATCTCCGGATACAACGCATCATCCTCCGACACTTCCACCATCTACAGTCTGCCCCCACCACCCAAGACATTTTTCCATCCCCACCCTTGTCTGCCTTCCAGAGAGACCACTCTCTCTGTGACTCCCTTGTCCGCTCTACACTCCCTTCCAATCCCACCACACCCAACGCTTTCCCCTGCAACTGCAGGAAGTGCTACACTTGCCCCCACACCACCTCCCTCACCCTCACCCCAGGCCCCAAGATGACTTTCCACATCAAGCAGATGTTCACCTGCACATCTGCCAATGTGGTATACTGCATCCGCTGTACTCGTTGTGGCTTCCTCTACATCGGGGAAACCAAGTGGAGGCTTGGGGACCGCTTTTCAGAACACCTACGCTCAGTTCACAATAAACAACTACACCTCCCACTCGCGAACCATTTTGACTCTCCCTCCCATTCCTTAGACGACATGTCCATCCTGGGCCTCCTGCAGTGCCACAATGATGCCACCCGTAGGTTGCAGGAACATCAACTCGTATTCCACTTGGGAACGCTGCAGCCCAATGGTATCAATGTGAATTTCACCAGCTTCAAAATCTTCCCTCCCCCCACTGTATCCCAAAACCAGCCCAGCTCGTGCCCACCTCCGAAACCTGTACTTCCTCTCACCTATCCCTTCCTCGCACCTCCATTTCCTACCTACTAACCTCCTCCCGCCCCCTTGACCTGTCCGTCTTCCCCGGACTGACCTATCTCCTCCCCACCTCCCCAACCATACTCTCCTCTCCACCTATCTTCTCCTCCATCCATCTCCTATCCACTTCCCCTTCTCTCTCTATTTATTTCAGAATCCTCTCCCCATCCCCCTTTTCTGATGAAGGGTCTAGGCCCAAAACATCAGCTTTTGTGCTCCTAAGCTGCTGCTTGGCCTACTGTGTTCATCCAGCTCTACACTTTGTTAACATCAACTCTCGTGTTGCATTCAAAGACTTGAACCTTGGGGACAATGGATGAAATACTGCAGCAAATTGATGAAAGTGGGACAGATTAGAATTATCACAGTTTTGTTCATGAATGATTGCTTTTCAATGAGTTAAGTATATTAGTACTCACTCGCCTCCATTCACGTGGATAAGGAGAACCACCAGTTTGACTGGGACAACATCAGGATCTTAGAACAGGCCAGACAGAGACAAGCTGGGGGATTTCTAGAGGCCTGGTTTTCCACCAAGAAGGCCCTAAATAAACATGTAGAATTAGACCCTGTAAACACCACTGTGAAGAAAAACTAAAAATTAAGTGACCAATTTTTTTTTACTTTAAATACCAGTTGGGACAACACAACCGTAGTTCATTGGAAGCTGCGCTGATGATGTTACCCAGCAGGGTAATGAAACATCTGTGTGAACTAACGAAACAGCGCCATGAGTGAACCAACCACAGCAGCCACAGTCCAAGCTACAAATCTACTCAAGTACCTTATATTAAATAATCTGTAGCGCATAGAAGTAATTTTCTTTATGAAAAGGTGGACATTTAGAGAAATGCTTTATTGCATTGAGTATTTGCTGGTTTTCCATAGTGATAAATCTCTACCTGATCTGTACTTGCTTTTACTTTAATGCATGACACCAGGACTTCTGGTCCAGAGGTGAGGATGCTACTGCTATGCTGTTGGAGCTCTCAACAGGGTAAATCTGTGTTAATTATTTTAATCAACCTTTCTGGCTCAGAGGTAGGGAGATTACCACAATGCCACAAGTCCTAAGCTGATTTATTGGTGTTCTTAATCAACTGGTCCAGGGATATTTTGCAACACCTCTGGAGTAGTTGGGGTGTGAACCCAGGCCTCCTGGCTCAGAGGTATATCTCAGAGGTACACATATCTTATCTGTACAGTGCATTTATCTGTGTGATGAGTTTTCTACTGAGCTTAGTGCTGTGGTATAGACTCTTTGTGTGCACATGGTGATTTCTATGAGTGAATCATATTATTTATTAATGATGTGACTGGAGACATTTTAACTGAAGTCGAATTTGAAACGTGTAGCAACAACTTTAAATTCATATATTGCCTTTGAGACGATGGAAAGTTTCAATATGCTTAGCAGGAGTGCAGTCAAACCAGGCTAGACACCGTCCACGTTTTTGAAATTTTGCTCGCAGAATATAAAACATTGGATATTGCTGGCTGGGCCAGTATTTGTTCCCGTTTCCTAATTGCACATGAACTAAGGCCTTCCTAGGCCTTTTTGAGGGTAGTGAAGAGTCAAAGAAATTTCTGTGGACCTGATGTCCTTTGTATGCCAGTCCCAGTAAGGAATGCAGATCTCTTTCCCAAAGGGCATTAGCGGATCAGCGAACTTTTTTCTAATTACAATTGATGTTTCATGGCCTTCATCACTGAAACCAGTTTTGAAATCTGGATTGATTAACTGATTTCAAATTCTCCCCGCTGTTATGTCAGGATTTACGTCAGTGTCTCCAAAGCAATAGCCTGTGCCTCTGCATTACTAGTCCAGTGACATTGCCACAAAGCCACCACCTCCACATCATGGAAACAAACCCTTCAGTCCAACTTTTCCATGTCAACCAGATATCCTAAATTAACCTAGTCCCATTTGCCAGCATTTGAGCCATATCTGTCTAAACTCTGAGATAATAAAATGTGAGGCTGGATGAACACAGCAGGCCCAGCAGCATCTCAGGAGCACAAAAGCTGACGTTTCGGCCCTAGACCCTTCATCAGAGAGGGTGATGGGGTGAGGGTTCTGGAATAAATAGGGAGAGAGGGGGAGGCGGACTGAAGATGGAGAGAAAAGAAGATAGGTGGAGAGGAGAGTACAGGTGGGGTGGTAGGGAGGGGATAGGTCAGCCCAAGGAAGATGGACAGGTCAAGGAGGTGGGATGAGGTTAGTAGGTAGGAGTTGGAGGTGCGGCTTGGGGTGGGAAGAAGGAATGGGTGAGAGGAAGAACAGGTTCGGGAAGCAGAGACAGGTTGGACTGGTTTTGGGATGCAGTGGGTGGAGGGGAAGAGCTGGACTGGTTGTGTGGTGCAGTGGGGGGAGGGGGCGAACTGGGCTGGTATTGGGATGCAGTGGGGGAAGGGGAGATTTTGAAGCTGGTGAAGTCCACGTTGATACCATTGGGCTGCAGGGTTCCCAAGCGGAATATGAGTTGCTGTTCCTGCAACCTTCGGGTGGCATCATTGTGGCACTGCAGGAGGCCCATGATGGACATGTCATCTAAAGAATGGGAGAGAGAGTGGAAATGGTTTGCGACTGGGAGGTGTAGTTGTTTATTGCAAACCGAGCGGAGGTGTTCTGCAAAGCGGTCCCCAAGCCTCCGGACCTGGGCCATCTCCAGCACATCCCTCACCTTCCTGGACCTCTCAGTCTCCATCTCGGGCAACCAGCTTGTAACTGATGTCCATTTCAAGCCCACCGACTCCCACAGCTACCTAGAATACACCTCCTCCCACCCACCCTCCTACAAAAATTCCATCCCCTATTCCCAATTCCTCCGCCTCCGCCGCGTCTGCTCCCACGATGAGGCATTCATCTCCCGCACATCCCAGATGTCCAAGTTCTTTAAGGACCGCAACTTTCCCCTCACAGTGGTCAAGAACGCCCTTGACTGTGTCTCCCGCATTTCCTGCAAAACATCCCTCACACCCCGCCCCCGCCACAACCGCCCAAAGAAGATCTCCCTCGTTCTCACACACCACCCCACCAACCTCCGGATACAACACATCATCCTCCGACATTTCCGCCATCTACAATCCGACCCCACCACCCAAGACATTTTTCCATCCCCACCCTTGTCTGCTTTCCGGAGAGACCACTCTCTCTGTGACTCACTTGTTCGCTCCACACTGCCCTCCAACCCCACCACACCCGGCACCTTCCCCTGCAACCGCAGGAAATGCTACGCTTGCCCCCGCACCTCCTCCCTCACCCCTATCCCAGGCCCCAAGATGACTTTCCACATTAAGCAGAGGTTTACCTGCACATCTGCCAATGTGGTATACTGCATCCACTGTACCCTGTGTGGCTTCCTCTACATTGGGGAAACCAAGCGGAGGCTTGGGGACCGCTTTGCAGAACACCTCCACTCGGTTCGCAATAAGCAACTGCACCTCCCAGTCGCTAACCATTTCCACTCCCCCTCCCATTCTTTAGATGACATGTCCATCATGGGCCTCCTGCAGTGCCACAATGATGGCACCCGAAGTTTGCAGGAACAGCAACTCATATTCCGTTAGGAAACCCTCTAGCCCAATGGTATCAATGTGGACTTCACCAGCTTCAAAATCTCCCCTTACCCCACCGCATCCCAAAACCAGCCCAGTTCGTCCCCTCCCCCCACTGCACCACACAACCAGCCCAGCTCTTCCCCTCCACCCATTGCATCCCAAAACCAGTCCAACCTGTCTCTGCCTCCCTAACCTGTTCTTCCTCTCACCCATCCCTTCCTCCCACCCCAAGCCGCACCTCCATCTCCTACCTACTAACCTCATCCCACCTCCTTGACCTGTCCGTCTTCCCTGGACTGACCTATCCCCTCCCTACCTCCCCACCTATACTCTCCTCTCCACCTATCTTCTTTTCTCTCCATCTTTGGTCCACCTCCCCCTCTCTCCCTATTTATTCCAGAACCCTCACCCTATCACCCTCTCTGATGAAGGGTCTAGGCCCGAAACGTCAGCTTTTGTGCTCCTGAGATGCTGCTGGGCCTGCTGTGTTCATCCAGCCTCACATTTTATTATCTTGGATTCTCCAGCATCTGCAGTTCCCATTATCACTCTGTCTAAACTCTTACTATTTATGTACCCATCCAGATTGCTTTGCAATGTTGTAATTGTACCAGCTTCCATTGTTTCTGGCAGCTCATTTCATATACACACCACCCTCTGCATAAAAAAGGGAAGTTGCCCTTTAGGTCCCTTTTATAAATCTTACTCCCTCAGCTTAAACCTATGCTATCTGGTTTTGGACTCCCCTACCCTGGGGAATAGGCCTTGACTCCATGCCCCTCATGATTTTATAAACTTCTATAAGGTGATCCTTCAGCCTCCGATGCTCCACAGAAAATAGTCCCAGCCTATTCAGCCTCTCCTTTTGTGTAGCTCAAATACTCCAACCCTGGCAACATCCTTTTAAGGTGAAGGTAACCATCTTCTTAAACTGCTGCATTTCACAGTGTAAGATTACACTCACTGCTGTTAGGTGGGAATTGGATTTTGACCCAGTGACGTTGAAGGAATGGTGATGTATTTCCAAGTCAGAATGTTGTGTGGCTCAGAGGGAAGCCTGCAGATGGTGATGTTCACATGTACCTGCAGCCTTTAATCTCATTGGTGGTACAGTTTGAGAGTTTGGAGGGTGGTGTTGAAGGAATCCTCTTTAGTACGTCCTGTAGATGGTACAGTGCTGTCACTGTGTGCATCAGTGGTGAAGGGAGTGAACTTTTTGACAATATCAAATGGAATGCCAATCAAATAGAGATAACCCCATGTGGAGTTGCAGGAGCACAGCAGGCCAGGCAGCATGAAAGGAGCAGGAAAGTTGATGTTTTGGGTGGGAACCCTTCCCCCATTTCTGAAGAAGGGTCTTGACGTTTCAGGTCAGGACTCTCCTCCAGAAATAGGGAAGGGTCTCAATCTGAAACATCAGCTTTCCTACTCCTCTGATGCTGCCTGGCCTGCTGCGTTCCTCCGGCTCCATGCTGCGTTATCTGACTCCAGCATTGGCAGTTCTTACTATCTCTGCTAATCAAGTAAGCTGCTTTTTCTCAGGTGGTGTTGAGCTTCTTGTGTGATTTGAAGCAGTTATTCAAGCAAGTGGAAAGTATTCCATCGTACTTCTGACTTGTCCCTGATAGATGAAGGACAAGTTATGGGAATCAGGAGGTGAGTTATTCACTGCGTGATTTCTAACCTCTGAACGGCTCTTGTAGCTGCTATATTTATCTCGCTAGACCGGTTAATTTTCTGGTCAATGGTTGCCTCGATGTTGATAATGAATATTCAGTGATGCTAACACCCAATGAATGTCAAGGAGTGATGATATAATAATTGCCTGGCATTTGTGAGGCACAAACGTTACTTGACACTTTTTCACCCATGCCTGGATGTTGTCCAGTCTTGTTTGTATTTAATCTTTGTGGAGTTCTGGGAAGGACGGTTGCATCTAGAAGCCTTTGTGACATAACACACAATATATTGTGTCACAGTACTATAGGTTCATGGTTCTGTGGAAATGGAAGACGTATAAGGCAGTAATTAACAGGTCATGTAAAGAATTTGAGGAGGTTCTTTGCACAAAGGATTTTTTTCTTTGCCCATCTGCTCATTGCCCCAAAGTTGACCAGTAATTAAACTAGGCATGATGTTACGTATATGTAATTTTATTATTGACTCTTTTGACCATCAGTAAAAGAAAAATTTATATCTTAAACTGTGCTTTTATAGCCTCAAACTAAAAGTGTGTGTATTCATTGATGGACGTCGACAACACTTAGGCATGAAAACACTTGGGCATTTTCCTCAACTTTCTACCTACCTGAAAAAAATGCATTTTCCAGTTTCAGTGTGAACACAGCATATAGTTCAATGAAAAGTAAAAATTCATCTCCTAATTATTTGTTGCTTTGTTTTTACCATCTAATTGGGAGCAGTGGAAATTGATTGTTACCGTTCTGACAACAAAACAATTTATTTGCTAATCATATTTAGCTTTCAGAAAACAGAAAATGTAAGAAACTCTCAACAAGGATCCTAATATGGGTCAACTAATGGCAAAAGTAATTAGCCAAGTGTTGGGTCTGAGCAAGGGGGAGAAAGAAAATCATCATGCATCCTAAATGAGCCATGTTGGGAAATAATAGTTGACTTGCCGGATTGCAATGCCATTATTTTTGTTTTTTGGCATTTTCTGCTAATCCTTTGTTTAATAATACACTAGTGTTGGTTGAATTAAGGGACTATGTTTGAAAGTCAAGCAAGTTTTGTTTATTTGCTTACATTTTTATTTAAAGGATAAGACTTGTTTTTGTCAGCCTAATATTTAAACAACTGCTATTTTTTGTTTTCCAGCAGCCAGCTTACCTGCACCATGCATGAAAGCTAGCACTAGTTTTATTAATGAAAGCAAGCCATGGGCTCAGTGGTAGAACTCCCAATTCTAGTTTGAATGCCATTCAGACAATCCTGATGAATGGAGACCAGAGCTCAGACTCTGAATTCAGCGTTGATGTCCAGAGACATTGGTCTAGGCCCGAAGCGTCAGCTTTTGAGCTCCTGAGATGCTGCTGGGCCTGCTGTGTTCATCCAGCCTCACATTTTATTATCTCACAATCACAATTGCATACTGTTTTCCAACAGAGAAGTGGGAAGATAAAATGATAGCAGCAATTACAATCAATGTTGCTCTTAAAACATGCACAGAAATCACATTGTGTTAGGATGACTATTCAAATTATAATTTTGGACAAAACTCTCCAGGGGAAAATTAAAGCATTAAGTTTCTTTCAAAAGCCTTTGCGAGATGTGATTTGCTTCACTTCATTTTCTGGATTTGTGTATCACTTGGAAAGATGTGTGCCAGTGTACCATTCATATATTCATTGGAATTTCTCTGAGGTTTTATTATTATCCCAAAAGTGATGTGCTGAAAAAACTCACATCATTAATCATTACTTTCTATTGAACTTAAATTATATGTTCTGGAATTTTAGCCACATTTGTTCAGTCCTTGCTATGTACATTGAGTGTTTCTTGTATAGTATGATTGAAATGCATTGATGTCTTTCCATGGAATTCAATAATTTACTGAAAATTAGACCAATTTCTTTTGTACGATATTTTTTGGTATATTAAATGTGTGTATTCCTTTACTGCCTGTAAGCAGTGTGTTCGGTACGGAATGAGGTTTGTCCTTTCTTATCCTTAGAAGGTCCACTCCAGTTATATAATTCAGCATCAAGAGTCTGAGATTTTTAAAATAGAACGTGGTCTTTCACAGTTTATAGTTAATTCAGTCTTTGATTTACTATATCCAACTTCTTTATGGCAGGACTGTAAATTCTTGAATGAATTCAATGATTTGAAGTTGAACCTAAGGATCTTGTAAAATAGTTACCAGTAGGATTTGAAGCTTCTTGCAGTGAAATATTAAGTGGCTAGTTCTCAGGTTAACTTTGAAACTGAAACCGAAACAGTTTTCGCTTGCTTGCTGGCTTACAGCTCTGCTTAGCCAGTCTGAGAACCAGACTCTAATGATTGGTTCTATTGGATTAGCTTGATCCTGGGGTGTTGATAATGAAGGCCTTGATCCCTGGTTTAACACCATGTCTAATTTGAGTGGGATGCCCCGTCATGATACAGTAGGAAATGGACAGAGATGGTGGAGATTCAGTTATCCTTTTTTGACCAGCTTGAAACCTGGGGACGAGCAGTTAGGAAAATCGATGGTTTGTGTTGACCCTTCCTTAAAACAATAAGATATATGAATTCTGTTACATTACGTAATGGTTCTGGAGGGGTTAATGTTACTTTGCCTGTACCAATTCTACACATGGAATGAGATGAGTCCTCCTGTAGCTTTTCGGAAGGAGCATATGATGTGTTTGTACCAGTTTTGTAGTAGTTATGCCTGGCCAAATATAATTATTGCTATCATGCAATAAACAACTTTGTTATCTTAAAACTGCACCTCTCCTGTTGATGCTGTATGGTGGTTTATCCCTCTATAATGAATCACTAGATCAGACTAAGAAAATTGATGGCAGCAAAGTTTCTCCAATAGCCTTTGCCTTGCAACACATACTGAGAGAGGTAGCAAACACTTCAAGTACCAACTGTGGTCAACCAGGGAAATGACAAGTTCCACAGATGGTTGAGAACGGTGCCTTCATTTGTGTCAATTATATATAGTATTTATTGGAAATTTGATACTATCTGCAGTCCAAGTGCCGAGACTTACATGATTTGTACCATTCATCTCAGTATCTTGTACGTGTTGTATTGACTGCAAGTTAATAATATAACATTGGCTGTACTTGAGAGCTCTTTAGCTTTGTTTATGATAAACCCATTCATTTGGCAGGACGCTTGTCTGTAGTAGAGTGCAATGTGGATTCTGGCTGTCGAACACACTTTTCGTAAAATGGATCATCCTTCCTATTCCCTTGGAGAACGTTATGAAATAGTGAAAGAAGTAACCTGAAAAACCACAACATGGGCATTACTCCAATGAATCCAAACATTTCTATACCACTGAATGAGGTGATCAGTCTTATACAGCAGGAGGGTTCTGTGGACTCCCATTACCTGTACTAAAAGTGGGGCACCCATTCTCCCAACCAGCAGATGCAAATATCTGGGGATTTAAAATTCACTTTGAGACAGAGCTACTGTGACTGGTATGTCTGAAGTTGCATTTGAATCCTTCACCCTTTGACTAAGGAAGGAAGGCAACCACTGATCCAGTAGCAGAAAATAATTAGAAGACAACATTTACATGTTATTGCTTGAAATGAGTATACTAAATTACAGTAACTAGTATAAAATACTGAGAGGGAAGATCAGTTTAATGGCACTTACTTGTGTTTGTCCATTTGCATGTGGAACTCAGTGATCGTTTTGGGAATTAAAGTCTCTGTTCTGATACACTGCAAACATGGTAAACGAATTCAACTCTAGCGCACAGTTTTAGCATGAACTTTTCTTTTAGACAGCCATCAATTAGCATAAAATCTACACAAGTTTTAGTTGCCTTGCCCTAATACAGTTATTCCTTTGTATATCTGAGAGTTGGCAGCCGGACCCCATTGTTCTTCTATGAATATCATCAGTAATGTAGGTGAAAGCAACAACAGGGTATTAATGTAGCATTATTAATCTAGGAAATGCAGGAAGAGTTTGCACTGAAGTCTTAATTGACACTGAACTAGACAAAGAAGATATTAAAAAGAATAACTAAAACCTTGGTCAAAGAGGGTCTTCAAGGCAGGAAATCATGGGATAGCGTGAAAGTATACTCATGACTTGTATGATGAGGATTTATCTGAAAGAATGCATGAATTTGAAGAGGATTGCATGCCGTAATCTTTTATTTTGCATCCAGCTACCAACAAAATTCAACGTTCTTGGGATGAACGCTGTATGGGTGAAATTTATTACCCTCCCCAAGGTGAGTTTGGAGTTGGGCTGGCATTTAATTGGGATGGGAAGATGTCAGGTAGGAAACCTGCCTCTAGAATGCACGCAGACATCTCCTAGGATTGAACCGGTAACAGATGAAGCAGTTGCAATGTGCGAGACCTATGCAGCAAACCCAGCTGTGTCAGGTTGTGGGCTCCCAGGAAGGTTTCTCATTCAAAAACACTGTTTTGATTTAGGGTCTTAGCATCAGGATGGGGAGAGCCATCCCCTTCCTCTTTACTGTAAAAACCCCTCTGTCCTCCTGCTACTCTGTCATTTGTGAGCTGGGTCCCTTGCTGGTCTGAAGCCTTTGGTATGTTCGTTACCAGTGTCTGCCACTTTTTCACCACTAGCTGCTGAGATTTCTGTCTCTGAGAACTCGAGGAAAGGTCAGACCTTGGCCGCCTAAGCTTGTATGTTGCTTAATTCCTGCTGTTTCTCCTAAAAGAAGTAATGTTGGGTCTCCCGGCAGCTGTATCGCTTGCTGGCAAGTGTTCTCCATTGTCATTGGTAAATACCTCCTCTACCTGTCAGGACAAAAAGGTATCAGTGTACTTAACAACACAAAACAATGTTAAAGTATTTCAAGTTTTCAGTGATTGTTTCTAGTCTGAAAATAACAAACATACTGCAATCTGAAACCTTCCCTGACCGAGTAACCGTCAATGAAATGCATGATCACCTGAACATTTGTTTCTCCAAACAATTGTACTTTGGTGACCGTCAGAGGAGCAACTCCTGCTTTACAAAAATCATACACTTAGGTGGTGTAAAATTTCTGACCTTTCAAATGGGTGAGCAGTAGTACAAGTCACAACCTAACATCTGTGTAAGATATAGTAAGAACTGCAGATGCTGGAGAATCTGAGATAACAAGATGTAGACCTGGATGAACACAGCAAGCCACGCAGCATCAGAGGAGCAGGAAGGCTGATGTTTCGGGCCTAGACTCCTTCAGAAATCTGAAGAAGGGTCTAGGCCTGAAACATCAGCCTTCCTGCTCCTCCGATGCTGCTTGGGCTGCTGTGTTCATGCAGCTCTACACCTTATCTATGTTAGATGACTGGTTTCAAGCCCCCTGTAGAGAAATGAGACTACAGCCTTAGGCTGCCACTTCAGTGCAATGTCATTCTGTGCGATGCCTTTCAAATGAAATGTTAAGTTGAGGTCAGATATACCCTCCTAGAGGGGATTAAAAGATCCTAAGTCAGTATTTTAAGAAAGGGCAAGAGATTTCTCCATGATATCCAACCTATCATTTATTACTCAACCAACATTGAATGTTACCAGATTTTTTGTGATGTGATTCTCAGTACTTCATTGACTGCAAAGTTATTTGGGATGTCTTGAGATTGCAGATTTGTTTTATTCATTTGTAAGATGTAGATGTCACCAGCTAGGCCAACATTTATTGCCCATCCCTAATTGCCCAGAGGGAGGTTAAAAGTCGACCACATTGCTATTGGTTTGGAGTTGAAGGTAGAAGGTTAGACTGCGCAAGCATGTCACTTTCCTTCCCTGGAAGACGTTTGATGAACTCCAGTGGGGTTTTTTAGCAATCAGTGGTGGTTTCATGGTTGTCATTAGACGCTTAATTCCAGATTTTTATTGAATTCAAATTCCACCATCTTCCTGGGTCTCTGTCATTTTTCTTTACCACAGCTCAGATTTTGTGATCCATGTTTCATGCAACAAAGGTGCTCACCAGTAGCCCAAAATCTTAGAGCCTGAATGTTTGTAATTTCTTTGCCGAGAGCTACATAAACACATCCAGTCTGAACAACAGTGTCTACATGATGGTTGTCTGAACAATCGTGCATTTAGCAGCAAAAGGATAAGCGCCTAAAATTGCATGCTGTGTTCTTCTTCTTTACAAAACCATTTATGATATGAGCGGTACTCTGGAATAGCCATTGATGAAACAGTGCAGCAGTGAAAAGAGATGTCCCACTCTGGCATTTCCATGTTCCAAATTGCCTTCTAGCAGGTAGTCTGTGATTAATATCAACAATTCACTGAGGGAAATTAGAGGATTTTGAAGGCTGTCTTCTTTCTTTGTTTTAAACTAGTTTTTGCTGTGAATACGTATCTACTCATAAACCTTTTTTAGCCTCTGTATATTTCACTAAAATATCTTTTAATCCTTACGTTTTGCTTAGCAACAGATTTGGCTAGATTTTGCAGTTGATATAATGGTGAGGGCTGATGGCACTTTTTATGTATGTTGTTGAATGCCAACATCCCAGTAATTTCTGGCAAATACCAATTTCACATTTCACTGAGCCTGATAATTGACGTGTGTTGAATATTAGATAAATGAGCTTCTAGATACAAGCTAAACTAGCTATGGAAGGTTAACCTTTTGTAGTTTCGAGCATGAGTAATATTCCTGGTGTTATAGTTATTCATTTCTGACAACCAGTCCCTCTGCTACTGAAGATTATCAGTCATAAATGTGGAATCTTATCCTTTTCTACTGCTCATCATTGGACATTTCCAAAATGTTTGTCTTTGAACTTCACTTTCCTTCTTGCTGCTTGATTTAATATTGAAGTAACCCACTCAGATTTCTCTATTCTTCTGCTATTTCTTCCCATGCGTCTTTAATGCAGTGTCTTCAGCTCTCAAAGCTTTGAAATGAAGGGCATGAGGCAAGTGTAAGCATTGACAGATGATGTTTAAATATCCTTTCTTGAGCAGAACTTGGCCTGTTGTTTTTGGTTTTAATGATGATCGAAGAAGAGCATGCCTGGCCCATATATTCTCCAGGGAGCTGATTATTGAACCCACACAAGCTATTATGCATACGCTGGGGAGTGAATTCATAGGTGCTGAATTAAAGGAGTTTCCAAGGGAGTGAATCTTCAGCATAAGACAATTTACACACTTGGGGTCAGATTGAATTTCCAGCTTGAGAGAGTAAACGTGTCTGTCAGTGCTCTAGACAAAGGTACATCACATTTGCTGCCCGGTTCATTGTGGTTGTCCCCATTTCAGAATTGATGAAGACATATTTTATGCTTGGTAGTTTTGTTGGTTTAAAACAAATATTCTAGTTGATTTCCGTGCGCGTACATTTTTGTCATTCTAGAAACAGAAGCTGTTTCACTTTTCCAGCTGAGTTTTGGAATGACAGCGCAAAGAATTGGTTCTCTGCCCTGTCTGACTTGTTCATGAGGGGCATGAGAACAGTCAGGGGGGGGAAAAGGAAGTCTGCAAGACTTGATGCGTCACTTAGTCAAGAATATTTCCTCAGTCATAGAATCTTTCAAAAGTCTTTTGTGGTGGTTTATTGAGATTTGAAATGTTACTAGCCCCAACAATTGTCAACTCAGTTCTGGTATTCAGCACATGCAACAAGGCTGTGCTTAAAAAAAATGCCATCAATGGGGACAAACCAACACTTGAAGTTTACCTGGTCAAGTGTTGACTGAAAAAGAATGAGCATAATGCTATACCATGCTGTGCTTGGTTCTTTTTATCTGATCGCTTTTTATTAACCATCTTTTTCTAACAACAGGCTGACTTTACTTGGAACAGCATGTCGGGCCGCAGTGTTCGATTGAAGCCGGTCCCTATCCAAAGTCTCTCTGAACTGGAGAGAGTACGGCTTCAGGAAGTGGCTTTTTATCGGCTACAGCAGGACTATGACTTGGGCTGCCAGGTTACAATTCCGAAAGGTAAGACCTAATTCCGGACTGCTTCTCAAAGATTGCTGCTCCCTTGTTTATACATTAACCTTTCATGGTTTGTAGCATTTGTTTGGCTTCCAGCTAATGTGAGTGTTAGAAATGTAGTTAAGCGTGATCGTTACAGATGATAATAAGACCTGTAAACTAGAGTTGCCAACCTTCCCAGTATTACAAGGCTGTAAGGATTGAATTTTAATCTCTGTTCATTGCTGCAAGCAATTTCCAAGAAAAAGTCGTTGCGGTTTTAACTCAAAATTGAGCTTTTTCCTTTGTTTTGTTTGAACTAATTTGTACTCATTTATAAAAATATTAGAAATGGGAAAAATTGCAATATATTTATAACAAAGAGTAATCCAATTTTATAAGGATGAGGCTGTTTTCTTTCCAAGTAGAGTGAAAATACAATAAGTTTCAGCCTGTTAATCAATCTGGAAATCCTTCTTGTGCTTCACACTCCTGTCCCAAGGGAAAAGTGTAATGATGTAAAATCAGCAACGTTTTACACTGAATCTCTGTGTATAGTTCATTGTCTCCAAGTAAATAAGGTCTAGCATGAGTTGGCAATGAACTAATTAATAGATAAGAACACTACAGGACAGGAATAGGCCCTTCAGCCCTCCAAACCTGTGCCAACACATTTTTGCCCTTCCACACTAAAGCTGTCTTCACTCACAGGATCCATATCCCTCTATTCCCTTCCTATTCATGTATTTGTCCAGGTGTTTCTTGAATACTGCGGTTATGTCTACTTCCACCACCTCTGGAAGTCCGTTCCAGATGCTCATCACTCTTGTGTGAAAAACTTGCCTCGCACATTTTCTTTAAATCTCACCCCCTTGCACTTTGAACCTATGTCCCCTAGTAATTGACCCCTCCACCCTGGGAAAAAGTCTCATTCTTTCCACTCTGTCTATACCATTCACAATCTTTTAAACTTCTATAAAGTCGCCCCTCAACATCGTGTGTTCCAGTGGAAACAAGCCCAGTCTATCCAACCTTCCTTCATAGCTAAAATCCCCCACACCAGGCAACATGCTGATAGATCTTTTCTGTACCCTCTCCAAAGCACCCACGTCCTTCTGGTGTATTGCATTCAATTCTGGTTGCCATATTATAGGAAGGCTGTGGGGCCTTTGCTGAGGGTGTACGAGAGGTTTACCAGGAAGTTGCCAGGATTAGAGGTTATGAGCTATAAGGAGATGCTGACGGGAGACTTGATAGAAGTCTATAAAGTTATGAGAAGCACAAATAAGGTTGACAATCAGCATGTCTTTCCCGGAGTTGAAATGTTTCGTGCTCGGGGCATGCATTTAAGGTGAGAGGGGAAAAGTTCAAAGGAGATGTGAGAAGCAACTTTATTTTAGAGTGGTAGTAGCCTGGAATGCACTTCCAGGGGTGGTGGTGGAGGCAGATATGTTAGGGGCATTTAAGAGACTTTTAGATAAGTACAAGAATAAGCAAGAGATAGAGAGATGTGGACTATGGGTTGGCAGAAGAGGTTAATTTAATTTGGTGTTATATTCGGACCAACGTCGTCGGCCAAAGGGCCCGTTCCTGTGTTGTAATGTTCTATATTCTAATAGTAATATACGCAGGCTCACGTTAATGAATCTCAGTCCATTTTGTCCATTCACATGCACCTAATACTTGTTTAACTGACTTACATCCTTATGTCGAATTAGGCAACAGAGAAAATGAGTAATTTACAAAGATTTTACTGTAACTCTACAATTTAACACAGACAAGTTCTATTTTGGAACACTCCGGGAAGTGCCTTTTCCGAGTCTTTGCATCGTTTGTCGATGTTTGTGTACTCTCTAGCATCACCACAGACCAAGGACCAGGTGATACTGGTGTTAAATGAGGCTGGTTGTTATCGTCATTGTCAGCGGGGCCCTACTGATGTTACTGGCAAATTTGTAAGGATTATGTCTCAGTGGAGGATCTTTTCTCACCGTTTGCGGTTTTTGCTCACTTGTCACTGAAGAGTTTTAAGAGTTCGAGTGTCAGTGACAGAGTGAGTCTTAATGGCGTATATTGGCTCGATAACAACTTCTTCCATGAAGGCAGTTGCATCAGCTGTTTCCTCGCCAGTCTCAGTTATCATCTTTGCCTCTGCCTAGCTTTATGTCTCGATAACTTTTGTTGTAGAAGGTTTGGGTGGTAATGCTTATCTCAACCGCAGGGTGGGCTGCCCTTACGGTGCCTTCTTCAACGTTATCTATGTCATCCAATACAGGGTGAGCCGGCTCCTGTCAGACCGATCTCAGCTCCATGTATGGTAGGAGGTAATGTCTCAATGTCGCTGTCTCGATCTGGACCGAGATGGACCTTGTTGCAGATGTTACACATGTACAACCAAATGATTTATCGCAGCTCACGGTTGTGGACGATGCTGCGGGGAGGTTGTTTATCCGGGACGCTTCCCAGCCGGACTGCTCCAGTGGAACTGGAGACTCATACTGGTTTTTTGAGTGTTGGTCTGTATAGACCACGGCTGTCTCGTACTTTTTCTGGTCGTTTGGTCACCCAGTAGCCAGGACTGTTGGGCTTACCAGCGGGGCCACCGGGGAGGCACGACACGCACTATGCGCCAAAAATACATCAAAACGTCATAGTGGGCAACTAAGAGAGCTTAAGACCTACTAAGAACGCTTAGCCTTACCTTTTCTGTTTGGACACTACTCCAGAAGTCAACTCTCCACTGGGGAAGAATGCAGCTCCTTTTTTCTTTTTCTCCTTCTGCCTCTCCCTCTCTCTCTCTTTCCGCCCCCCCCCCACCCTTCTTTTTTCCTTCTCTCCTCCTCACCCCCCTCTGTCTGTGTCTGTCAGTCTGTGTGTCTTGCTCTCTGTCTGTCTCTTAATCCTTTACCCACTATCTTTTGCATAGTTATTTAACCAGTCCATTTCCACTTTTGGTCTCGTTACGCCCTTCCCACAGCTTACTTTCCTAATTTTGTAGATTTTTTTTCAAATGAGTCTCTTCAGACACGTTGAGAGTTGTCATAAGTAGATGGGACTTGAACCTAGTATTTGTGGACTAGAGATTGTGATATTACTATTGTGCCACAAGAGCCCTGCTCACCTAATTTCAAATCATCAGCAAACATGGATATGATTATGCATGATTCCCTCATTAAAGTTGTTGATTTGGTTTGCAAATAGCTGAAGTTCAAATACTGATCTTTAGCAGTATTCCTCTGTTTACACCCTGACATCCTGAGAATGACCTTTTGACCCATTAGACAATCTTCAAATTTACAAATATATATTATCCCCAATTCCATGAGCTGTTAACTTGTTTATCAGACTTCTGTGTGGAAACCTTTTTGAATGTGTTCTGAAAATGCAAATTTACTACATTCGTCAGTTCACCCTTGTCTACCCTGTTACTTGCACTATCTTATGAAATTGTTTCCTTTGTTCTGGATGTGAGTTTGCTCGCTGAGCTGGAAGGTTCGTTTTCAGACGTTTCGTCACCTTTTTTTATTTGAAAAAATATACTTTATTCATAAGATGTACAAAAAAATAAAAGACTTATACACCTACCCAGTCATGCAAGCCGCTCCGGGTTACCCAGGGGGTACGTACACCAATTAAAGGAAAAAAAACAAACAAAGAAGAAAAAAAACAAAGCAAAGAAAATACCCCGGCAGTCGTCACCCCACACAGTCCCAGTTGGCCCCCTGACCGGTTGGGGAAGGCGCCAGCTGGGCCCAGTTACCAGATAGGGCCCTTTTTTCTATTCTGGACGAGGGGTTTCATACCGTGGTCTTTCCCCACCGCGCCTTGGCGGCGGCTGCCCCAAGCTTTAGCACGTCCCTCAGCATGTAGTCCTGGACCTTGGAGTGCGCCAGTCTGCAACATTCGGTCGGGGTCAGTTCTTTCAGCTGGCAGACCAGCAAGTTGCGGGCAGATCAAAGAGCGTCTTTCACCGCATTGATGGTCCTCCAGGCGCAGTTGATGTTGGTCTCGGTGTGCGTCCCGGGAAACAGCCCGTAGAGCACGGAGTCCCGCGTCACGGAGTTGCTCGGGACGAACCTCGACAAATACCACTGCATCCCCCTCCAGACCTCCTGCGCATAGGCACGCTCCAGAAGGAGGTGATCGACAGTCTCGTCCCCCCCGCAGCCACCTCGAGGGCAGCGTGCGGTGGCGCAGAGATTCCGGGCATGCATAAAGGATCTCACTGGCAGATCCCCTCTCGCCGCCAGCCATACAATGCCCTTGTGCTTGTTTGAAAGTTCTGGTGATGAGGCATTCTGCCAAACGACTTTGGCAGTCTGCGTGGGGAACCACACGACGGGATCCACCCTCTCCTTTTCCCGAAGGGTCGCGAGGATACTACGTGCTGACCACTGCCTGACGGCCTTGTGGTCAAAGGTGTTTCCTTTCAAAAATTTCTCCACGAAGGACAGGTGGTACGGAACAGTCCAACTACTCGGAGCGTTCCGCGGCAACGAGGCCAGGCCCATCCTTCGCAACACCGGGGACAGGTAGAACCTCAGTAAGTAGTGACACTTGGTGTTTGTGTACTGAGGATCTACGCACAGCTTGATGCAGCCGCACACAAAGGTAGCCATCAGGGCAAGGGTGGCGTTCGGTACGTCCTTTCCCCCATTTTCCAGGTCTTTGTACATGGTGTCCCTGCAGACCTGGTCCGTCCTCTACCCCCAAATGAAGTGGAAGATGCCCCGGGTGACCGCAGCGGCGCAGGTCCAGGGAATAGGCCAGGCCTGCACCACATACAACAGTACCGAAAGCCCCTCGCACCTGACAACCAGGTTCTTACCCGTGATGGAGAGGGACCGGAGCGTCCACCTGCCCAGCTTCTGCTTCAATTTGGTGATACGCTCCTCCCAAGTCTTAGTGCATGCCCCAGCTCCACCAAACCAAACACCCAGCACCTTCAGGTAGCCTGTCCTGACAGTGAAGGGGATGAAGGAGCAGTCGTCCCAGATCCCGAAGAACATGACCTCGCTCTTACCCCTATTGACTTTGGCACCCGAGGCCATTTCAAACTGGCTGCAGATGTCTAATAGTCTACTCACCGACCGACGATCGGTGCAGAAGATGGCGACATCGTCCATGTACAGGGGGGTCTTGACCTGAAGGCCTCCACTGCCTGGGATAGTCACGCCCTTCAGGCTCACATCCTTCCTGATGGATGCAGTGAAGGGCTTCACACGGCACACGAACAAGGCAGGAGAGAGCGGGCAGCCCTGCCTGACTCCAGATCTGACAGGAAAACTGTCCGATTCCGTTGATCGAGACTGCACTAACGATGTTGGTGTAGAGCAGCCGGACCCAATTGCGGATGCCCTCCCTGAACCCCAATTTGGAGAGGGCGTCCCTCATATAAGCATGAGAGACCCTGTCGAAGGCCTTCTCCTGGTCCAGGCTGACGAGGCAGGTGTCCACCTGCCTGTCCTGTACGTAGGCGATCGTATCCCTGATGAGCACGAGGCTCTCAGCGATCTTCCTGCCCGGCACAGCACAGGTTTGGTCAGGGTGAATCACCGACTCCAGGACAGACCTGACCCGGTTGGCAATGACCTTGGCCAGGATTTTGTAGTCCACGTTCAATAGTGAAATGGGACGCCAATTCTTAATTTCTTCCCTCTCCCCTTCCTCGTGTAAATGAGGGTGATGATGTCCTTCCTCATGGACTTGCACATTTCCCCTGCCCGAAGTGCACTATCGTACACCTCCAGCAGGTCCTGGCCGACCAGGTCCCACAGAGCGGAATACAGCTTGACCGGTAAGCCGTCGCTCCCGGGAGTCTTATTCTCTCCAAGGACTTGAGGGCTCCGGTCAGCTCGTCCAGGGATATCGGCCGGTCCAGCCACTCCCTCGTGCCGTCGTCTAAGACCTCCATGATAGACAACAGGAACGACTGGGAGGCCGTGCTGTCTGTGGGCTTTGTGTCGTACAGTCTGGCATAGAAGGATCTGCTGATCCTCAAAATGTCGGGCCGAGACGACGTCAGCGAGCCGTTGTCCTCCTTCAGCCGGCTAAGCACAGAGCTCTCTTTGTGCACCTTCTGAAAGAAGAAATGCGAGCACGTCTCGTCCTGCTCCACGGAGCAGACCCTGGACCGGAAGATTATCCTGGAGGCCTCCGCGGCGAAGAGCGAGGCTTGCTGGCCCCTCACCTCACGGAGGTCCTCCGTGACATCGACCCCCATAAACTGCAGAAGGAGCAGGTTCTGCACCCTTTTCTGGAGTTGCAACAGCTTTCCCCGCCCTTCTCTCGCCTTCTGAACATCCTTGAGGACAAAGAACCTCTTGATGTTCTCCTTCACCATCTCCCACCACTTGCCCGGAGACTGAAAGAGGGGTTTCACGGTTCTCCAACCGGCGTACTCCCTCTTAAGATCCTCGACGTTCTCTGGGGTCAACAGAGTCGTGTTGAGCTTCCATGTCCCCTTGCCGGCGGGCTGGTCATCCTGTAAGTGACAGTCGGCCAGCAGGAGGCAGTGGTCAGAGAAGAACACCGGCTCGACGCTGGTGGACCTGACCGAGAACGTCCGTGACACGAACAGGAAGTCTATCCTTGAGCGAATAGACCCGTCTGGCCGCGACCAGGTGTACCTCCACTGCACTCTGTCTGCAGGGGTGCTGAAGACGTCAAGCAGCTTGGCGTCCTTCACCGTGCCCATCACGAATCTGGACGTGACGTCCAGTTGACTCCCCCCACCCGTTGTCCCCACGCCAGATCCTCCATCTGCATCGATGATGCAGTTGAAGTCTCCGCCTAGGATGACCGGCCTGGACGTAGCCAGCAGGGGTGGAAGCCGTTGCAGGACGGCCAACCGCTCACTCCGTACCGCTGGGGCGTACACGTTGATCAGCCTCAGGGGAGCGTTCCTGTAGGTGATGTCAGCCACTAGGAGGCGCCCCTCCCACCACCTCCTGAACTTGAGAGATGGTGAAGTTGCGCCCCCGCAGCAGAATAGCCAGGCCCGAGGAGCAACAGTCGTTACCCCCCCCCGACCAGATCGAAGGCCCACAGGTCCAGGCACCGGACCATTTCCCGTACCTGCTGAAGTGCGGTATCCCGCACTCCTGCAGAAACAGGAGGTCCGCCCTGACGGTGGTCAGGTAGGCCAGCGTGGACACACATCTTGCGGTGGACTTGACGCTGCGCACATTAATGCTTGCAACTCGTACCCCCATTGTGGGCAGTGACCGCAGTACCCTCCCCAAGTCCAATGTCCAGCCCCTCTATCTGTCCCTTCATGCCCATTGCTCGGGCTAACTGCTGGATGCTCTCTGGGCTCAGGAAACCGTCCGTGCTGCCTCTGGGTGGCATCCCCCCTGTCGGGGGTACGGCGGCAGGAGGGTCAGGCTGGGGACGCGCTGTTTCCTCCTTCCTGCCTGGAAGTTCCGGGGGGCCCTCCAGTGCCCCAGCTGCACGTGACTGGGTGTCGGAGGGAGCCTCGGGACGCCTCCCGTCACCTGGAAGCGTGGTGCTGCTTTCCTTCTCCCTTGAGATCTTTAACTTCTGCTTCGGGTGGGCCGTCTCCGAACCCCCCTCGTCAGAGGAGCTGTTATAGCCCCCCTGTAGCTGCCTCTTCCCGCCTGATAGTTGCGGTTCCTGGGCCCGTCGACGCACCTTCCTCCTCGCTTTCCGGACTGTTGTCCATTCCCCTGGGTCGCGTGTCGCCGCCTCCATCGACTCCGGGTTGTCAGGGGGGAGCGGAGCCTGCAGGGGCGCTTTGCTGGCCTTGGGCCCATCCTGTGGGGCTGGGCCCTCCTGCACGACCTGGCCCTCCTGCACATTAGTGGGGTCCTTGCAGGGCCCTGGTGCCTTCCTCTCCTCCGGTGGGTCTGGCTCCGCATTGCCCCTGCCGGCGACCTGGGCGTAGGTGGTCTCCCGCTGCGTGCATGCCCTATAGAGGTGGCCCGCTTCCCCGCAAAGGTTGCAGCTTTTCTCTTGTGGGCAATCCTTTGCAAGGTGTCCCTCCTCCCTGCAGTTCCTGCAGATGGTGGCTTTGCAGTCGGCCGCCACGTGACCTGACCTACCACAGGCATGGCAGACTTTAGGTGGGTCAGGTAGCCCTTGCTCCCGCCAATCGCGAAGCTGGACGGTGGGTGTACGACGTTCCCGTCCACGCCCATCCTCAGCTTCACCTTGACCTGCCTCTTATTGGTCCAGATCCCAAAGGGGTCCATGATGTCAGTTAGGTCCCCTTCCACCTTCACGTACCTTCCAAGGAAGGTCAGGACATCAACTGCTGGCACATGCGGGTTGTACATGTGTACAGTCACCATACGGCTCCTCTGCGCTGGCATCACAAACAGCGGGACAGCGGTCAATACAGAGAGGGGGCCCTCACCTCCTTTCTCCTTGAAAACCTCCAGGAAGTGCTTGCAAAGCTTGGCACTCCTGAAGGTCACATCGTAAAAACCTCCTCCGGGAAATCCTGCAGGCAGTAAAGGTCCGCAGCAGCAAACCCACAACAGTCCAACAGGACCCTCTTCACGAAGAAGGTGCGGTCCACAGGTGCACCTTCATCCACCTTCTTCACGGAAACACGGATGGTGTTCCGGACCCCCTGACCTGGGCACGAGCACTTGCCGCAGCCATCGTTGCAGGTTGGATGCTCCCCTGAACCAGCATTCGGCCGAAGCCAGCATTAAGATCCACCGGTTGCAAGGATGCACAGCCAAACCGACATCTTCCTTTCACCTCCAACACAGCGCTCTCCTCCTCTCTGTCCACAAGAGAGTGGGTCTTTATTTTGTTCCAGATGTAAGCTGGTTCACTGAGCTTGAAGGTGTGTTCCCAGTTGTTTTGTCACCATTCTAGGTAACATCAACAGTGAGCCTCCGATGAAGTGCTGGTGTTATGTCCCGCTTTCTGTTTATCTGGTTAGGTTTCCTTGGGTCGATGATGTCATTTCCTGTGCTTTTTCTCAGAGGATGGTAGATTGATTTGGAGCCAATATGTTTGTTGATGGAGTTCCGGTTGGAATGCCATGCTTCTAGGAATTCTCGTGCGTGTCTCTGTTTGGCTTGTCCTGGGATGGATGTGTTGTCCCAATCAAAGTGGTGTCCTTACTTATCTGTATGTAAGGATACGAGTGATAGTGGGTCATGTTGTTTTGTGGCTAGTTGATGTTCATGTATCCTGGTGGCTAGCTTTCTGCCTGTTTGTCCAATGTAGTGTTTGTCACAGTTCTTGCAAGGTATTTTGTAGATGACGTTCGTTTTGCTTGTTGTCTGTATAGGGTCTTTTAAGTTCATTATCTGCTGTTTTAGTGTGTCGGTCGGTTTGTGGGCTATCCTGATGCGAAGAGGTCCGAGTAGTCTGGCAGTCATTTCAGAAATGTCTTTGATGTAGGGGAGAGTGGTTATGGTTTCTGAGCCCGTTTTTGTCTGTTTGGGTTTATTGCTGAGGAATCGGCGGACTGTGTTCATTGGGTACCCGTTCTTTTTGAATACGCTGTATAGGTGATTTTTCTCTGCTCTGCGTAGTTCCTCTGTGCTGCAGTGTGTGGTGGCTCGTTGGAATAATGTTCTAATGCAGCTTCGTTTGTGGGTGTTGGGATGGTTGCTCCTGTAGTTCAGTATTTGGTCTGTATGTGTTGTTTTCCTGTAGACGCTGGTTTGAAGTTCCCCATTGGCTGTTCGCTCTACTGTGACATCTAGGAATGGCAGTTTGTTGTTGTTTTCTTCCTCTTTTGTGAATGTTATGCCAGTAAAGGGTATTATTGATGGTCTTGAAGGGTTCCTCTAATTTGTTTTGTTTAGTGATGACAAAGATGTCATCCACATAGAGGACCCAAAGTTTGGGTTGGATGATTGGCAGAGCTGTTTGTTCGAGTCTCTGCATTACTGCCTCTGCTAAGAACCCTGATATCGGGGATCCCATGGGTGTACCGTTGGTTTGTCTGTAGGTTTTGTTATTGAAAGTGAAGTGGGTGGTGAGGCATAGGTCCACTAGCTTGATGATGTTGTCCTTGCTGATGAGGTTGGCGGTGTCTGGTGTGTGTGTGTCTTCGGTTCTTCTAATAGTGTAGTCAGTGTTTCTTTAGCCAGGTTGATGTTGCTGGATGTGAACAGGGCTGTTACATCAAAGGAGACCATTATTTCATCCTCTTCTATCTTGGTGTCTTTGATGGCATTCAGGAATTCTTGGGTGGAGCGAATGGAGTGGTGGGAGTCTTCTACTAGGTGTTTTAGTCTTTGGTGTAGTTCCTTGGCTAATCTGTAGGTTGGTGTATCAGGTAGTGACACTATGTTTCCTTTGTCTAATCTGATTGCATGATTCTTCAAGTGCTGTGTTACAATTGCAATGTACAAACCATTTATTAAATGAAGGCTATCAGGTTGAAATTGATGGTAGTTGTAGTCATGCCTGTTATTACTGAGACTGGCTTTCTGTCCAAATTGCATTGATGAATTAATTAATTGAACTTAAGCCTCACCTGCTGGGGTGTGGAATTGGAGCATAAGAATATCAGAGTATGTGAAATATTAAACAGGAATATTTGTCGGTCCTTCTGGATTGTCAGTGCAATTTTTTTTTTGGAATGGAATGAACGGATTTGTATAATTTATTGTTCATCAACTGAGTGCCCTCTGAAAACTCCATTCAAGTCTTTTATCCGCAGCTGGACTTTTAAGTTCAGTCCTTCCTGGAAAGAGGCAACTTAGTCTTCCCGACTACTTCCAGCAGGTAGATGAGAACCCCATCACCTACGTTAAACCCCAGCCAGGAGGGAAAATCAATAAAATTGGCAAATGAGCCTGGTGTTGACCTGACCCATGCTGTAAACTGTGCCGCCAGTGCAACCAGTATGTTCAACGTCAGATAATTTTGGGACTTTTTTTTTATTGGATCCTCCACTCTGGGTCTGCAAATGGACAGGAGTGCTTTCATGGATCTTAACCCAAATTTTTTGCCCTACCAATTTTATTTTCATAATATACGAATTAGGAGTGGGTTACTGAACCTTTTCAGGCTGCACTGCCATTCGGTATGATCCTTGTGGATCTGATTACCACAATACCCTGCCTACCCTGTTAACCTTTTCACAAGCCCTAGCCTTGCTTATCAGGGGGCTATCTACTTTTGTCTCAAAAATATTCAAGGATTCTGCTTCCATCACCTTTGTTTTTCTGCTTGAGGAAAGAATTCCAAAGACTCATGCCCATTGAGAGAGAATTTCTCCTTTTCCTTTAACTTGAATGGATGTACCCCCTTGGTTATTTTTTTTAAAACAGTGACACCTTAGTTCTGAATTCTTTCATGAGATGAAACATCTTTCCCACATCTATCCTGTCAAGACTCCTCTGGATCTTGTATTGTTAATAATGTCACCTCTTAAAGTCACTGAGGATTAGTGCATTACCCTTGTTACATATTGCTCTAATCTTCTCGCTTTGACCAACCTTATGACAATTGTTGAGGCCCTATAAAGTTCTCCCACAACTTTTCTGCTTTTTCTTGCTTTTAAGCGTCACCCATACTGATTCAACATTATCAACTTCCTCAGCTAAGATTGTTTTTCAATATTGCTTTTATGTCATCCATTTTATCATTAGAGTGCCCCACCTTCCTTTTTATATTTTGCCTTTTTCTCTTAAAGGTCTATTTAATTATGTCTTTGTAGGTCAATCTATTTATGTTATTTGTGCCATTAATTCATCTATCTTATTACTAATATTCATTCTGATTTAACAGCTTTTAATTTTCCCCTCCCCTCGACACCGATGTGGTCCTTGCTGTAAATGTTGTGTTATTATTATTTGCCTGCTTAATTTTGTATTATTACTACTCTGCTGTGCAGACTTTACCTTTTGGCTTTCACTGATAGATTTGCTCCTTGTTAGATTAAAGTTCAATTGACTACCTTAGTTATTGATTTGTCAGGGCATTGTTTCCAACCGAATTTAAATAGAGTCCATCTCTACAAAATAGGTCCTCTTCCCTGCCTCTCACTTGACTCTTTCAGTCATGAAATAAAATGTTCCACTGTGCTTCATAGGGGTATACTGAAATGTCTTGCTTCAATGGGACATGAGGATGTATAGATATGTCTTAAGGACTGTGAAGTGGAAAGTTTTATTGACAGAATCCCAGAAGTCAGGGCATAGGAAACTGAATGCACAGCTGTTAATAATTGGAACTCAGAGTCATACAACACAGAAACAGACCCTTTGGTCCAACGAGTCCATACCAACCATAATCCCAAACTAAACTAGTCCCATATGCGTGAGCTTGGCCCATGTATCCCCAAACATTTCTTATTCATGTACTTACAACATTTAAAAGACATTTAGGTAACTGTACCTATATCCACTACTTCCTCTGGAAGTTCATTCTACACATGAACCACTGTGTGTGTGTATGGGGGGGTGGGAATTGCCCTTCATACCTTTTCTGAAAAAAGCTTACTTCTGTCACTTTACAAATATACCCCCGAGACTGGATATTCCTTACCCAATGGAAAGGCACCTGCCATTCATGTTCTATACCCCTCATTATTTTATTAACCTTATCAATCACATTAATTAATTTTATCTGTCACATATGCTCTTGTGTAAAAAGCCACAGCTTCAAGTCAATTACCTTTTGATATTGTAATAAAGAAAGGAATTGACTGCTACCACAGTACAGGTTATAAGTTAACAAACACTTGGATTGGGCTGTGAAATAGGAAAAGATGGATATTTTTTGATTCCATACTGCTGAAAAAAAGTGAACTGTTAAGACGTAATAAGCTTTTACTCACTCAGTGTTCTGATATCCGTCATGACACTATTGGCTGTGATAACGATATGTTATTAGAGAGGCAGTAGGTTAGTAGTATATCACTAGAGTACTAATCCAGAACCTCCGTCTAAATTGTATCAGTGATAATGGGAACTGCAGATGCTGGAGAATCCAAGATAATAAAATGTGAGGCTGGATGAACACAGCAGGCCCAGCAGCATCTCAGGCGCACAAAAGCTGACATTTCGGGCCTAGACCCTTCATCAGAGAGGGGGATGGGGTGAGGGTTCTGGAATAAATAGGGAGAGAGCGGACCGAAGATGGAGAGAAAAGAAGATAGGTGGAGAGGAGAGTATAGGTGGGGAGGTAGGGAGGGGATAGGTCAGTCCAGGGAAGACGGACAGGTCAAGGAGGTGGGATGAGGTTAGTAGGTAGGAGATGGAGGTGCGGCTTGGGGTGGGAGGAAGGGCTGGGTGAGAGGAAGAACAGGTTAGGGAGGCAGAGACAGGTTGGACTGGTTTTGGGATGCAGTGGGTGGAGGGGAAGAGCTGGGCTGGTTGTGTGGTGCAGTGGGGGGAGGGGACGAACTGGGCTGGTTTTGGGATGCGGTGGGGGAAGGGGAGATTTTGAAACTGGTGAAGTCCACATTGATACCATTGGGCTGCAGGGTTCCCAAACGGAATATGAGTTGCTGTTCCTGCAACCTTCGGGTGCCATCATTGTGGCACTGCAGGAGGCCCATGATGGACTTGTCATCTAAAGAATGGGAGGGGGAGTGGAAATGGTTAGCGACTGGGAGGTGCAGTTGTTTATTGCGAACTGAGCGGAGGTGTTCTGCAAAGCGGTCCCCAAGCCTCCGCTTGGTTTCCCCAATGTAGAGGAAGCCACACTGGGTACGGTGGATGCAGTATACCACATTGGCAGATGTGCAGGTGAACCTCTGCTTAATGTGGAAAGTCATCTTGGGGCCTGGGATAGAGGTGAGGGAGGAGGTGTGGGGGCAAGTGTAGCATTTCCTGCGGTTGCAGGGGAAGGTGCCGGGTGTGGTGGGGTTGGAGGGCAGTGTGGAGCGAACAAGGGAGTCACGGAGAGAGTGGTCTGTCCGGAAAGCAGACAGGGGTGGGGATGGAAAAATGTCTTGGGTGGTGGGGTCGGATTGTAGATGGCGGAAGTGTCGGAGGATGATGCGTTGTATCCGGAGGTTGGTGGGGTGGTGTGTGAGAATGAGTGGGATCCTCTTTGGGCGGTTGTGGCGGGGGCGGGGTGTGAGGGAAGTGTTGCGGGAAATGCGGGTGACACGGTCAAGGGCGTTCTCGACCACTGTGGGGGGGAAAGTTGCGGTCCTGGAAGAACTTGGACATCTGGGATGTGCGGGAGTGGAATGCCTCATCGTGGGAGCAGATGCGGCGGAGGCGGAGGAATTGGGAATAGGGGATGGAATTTTTGCAGGAGGGTGGGTGGGAGGAGTTGTATTCTAGGTAGCTGTGGGAGCCGGTGGGCTTGAAATGGACATCAGTTACAAGCTGGTTGCCTGAAATGGAGACTGAGAGATCCAGGAAGGTGAGGGATGTGCTGGAGATGGCCCAGGTGAACTGAAGGTTGGGGTGGAAGGTGTTGGTGAAGTCGATGAACTGTTCGAGCTCCTCTGGGGAGCAAGAGGCGGCGCCGATTTCCATTTCCACTCCCCCTCCCATTCTTTAGATGACATGTCCATCATGGGCCTCCTGCAGTGCCACAATGATGCCACCCTAAGGTTGCAGGAACAGCAACTCATATTCCGCTTGGGAACCCTGCAGCCCAATGGTATCAATGTGGACTTCACCAGCTTCAAAATCTCCCCTTCCCCCACCGCATCCCTAAACCAGCCCAGCTCTTCCCCTCCACCCACTGCATCCCAAAACCAGTCCAACCTGTCTCTGCCTCCCTAACCGGTTCTTCCTCTCACCCATCCCTTCCTCCCACCCCAAGCCGCACCCCCATCTACCTACTAACCTCATCCCACCTCCTTGACCTGTCCGTCTTCCTTGCACTGACCTATCCCCTCCCTACCTCCCCACCTATACTCTCTCCACCTATCTTCTTTTCTCTCCATCTTCGCTTCGCCTCCCCCTCGCTCCCTGTTTATTCCAGAACCCTCACCCCATCACTATCTCTGATGAAGGGTCTAGGCCCGAAATGTCAGCTTTTGTGCTCCTGAGATGCTGCTGGGCCTGCTGTGTTCATCCAGCCTCACATTTTATTACCTCCGTCTAAATTGTTGGGCAAATGGGTGTGAATCTCATCACAGCAGATGGTGAAATTTGATTTCAAAACTGTGGACCAGGAAAGAGTAACCATATAACTAGTGTTTGATTGTTCACTTGTATCCTTTAAGGAAGGAAATCTCCTTACATGATTTGGCCTACCCGTGACTGCACAGATGCATAGCAATGTGGGTGATTATCTTCTGGCCAATTAGGGATACAAACCTTTATTTATATGTGGAATGTCCTTGGCATTGATCCAACTTCCTCAGCCACCTCTGAGTGAACAGAACCTGTGACACCCCTGTGCTTACTGTCAGCCCAGGCACCCTCATTGGACCTGTTAATCTAGTCCAATCAGGGAATTCATACACAATGAGGTCCACCTTGCTGACTTTGTTATAATTACTACACGTTCCTTTTCCAGTATTAACTAATTGTCTTTGAAGTATTAGTGAATTTACTTGTACCACTTTTTCAGGCAGTGTGTACCAGATCATAAATTGGGCAATATAAAGTTCTCCATTTCTTGCCTCTGGTCCTTTTTCTGACTTAAATTTGTGACCTTTGGATACTAGCTATCCACCTGTGTCATGATTCCAGACTGGATGACCAGATTTATGTTACAATTTGGCTAGTAACTTTTTTTTAAGTAAATCAAGTATGAGATCCATGGGAAGAGAATTACAGAGATTGTGTCGGGGACTCAATGAGGAGTCTAAAGTAACTGCATGGCCCAAACCAAGAATTTGAACAAACAGCAACAAGCTTTACAAGTTAGAACATATGTACAATTTATTCTAACACCAGAATTAAGGTGGCACATCAGGTAATTGAACTCCTCAGTGCACATCAGGTGCACAGTCAAGATTTCCAAGAATTTGTCTCCGATCTTAATGACATGGTGGATAATCAAATTTCATTAAACACCACAATTGATCATAATTAATTTTGCTGATTCGACCTTGAAATTTTCAGGAGCTGCTGCATCATAAGCTGCATTAGTGAGTGTTCCTGTCGGAGTTGACAGCCCTGCTTTTCTAGGTGTAGACACCCCTGTACTCTGAAATTACACTTTAAAGTCTGCTCATGGGTACACTGTAGCTTTTCAATGATAGCTATCTTCACTGAGCTAGTCCTGCACCAAGATTTGTCTTCAAACTCTAATACTGTTCAATTGCCTCGAGGAAATATTGGTTTTAAGCTTTTCAGCATCCTCTGCCTCAACTGCGCAGAAGTATTAGTGTTCGTAGGATTCTTCCAAACCCCTGTCAGCCTCCACCGACACAACCATTGACCTTCACACATTTATCGACTCCCCAGGACGACTACTGAGTCTGGATGTGAGTTTGCTCGCTGAGCTGGAAGGTTAGTTTTCAGACGTTTCGTCACCATTCTAGGTAACATCATCAGTGAGCCTCCGACGAAGCGCTGGTGTTATGTCCCGCTTTCTACCCAAACAGATAAATAGAAAGCGGGACATAACACCAGCGCTTCGTCGGAGGCTCACTGATGATGTTACCTAGAATGGTGACGAAACGTCTGAAAACTAACCTTCCAGCTCAGCGAGCAAACTCACATCCAGAACCTCAACCTGAGCTACAAATCTGCTCAAAACTCGCTACTACTACTGAGTCCCAATCCAGCAATTAGCTACCTACTAATTCCTAGAGCACCACCTTTTTTGAGTTCTAGCAGTACAAAGCCATGCAGTTACTTTAGACTCCTCATTGAGTCCCCGACACAATCTCTGTAATTCAACTGCCTCCCTAACAACAGTACAGCCAACTGCAGCACTCCTAACATGGAGTCTCTGTCTCCTTGCCTAGCTTACTGTCACTTTTGAAATCCTCTTCAGTGATCTCCAACTGTCCTGAATGACCTATCGCAAATCTTGCATTGCATGGCAGAATTGAATTTACTTAACGTTTTTAAAATAGTCAGGCGCAGAAGATAATCACCCACATTACTATGTCTGTGTAGTCATGGGCAGGCCAAACCATGTAAGGAAATTTCCTTCTTTTAAAGGATGTGAGTGAACAATCAACTGTAGTTACATGGTTACTCTTGGAACCAAGCCCCTGCAGGCTACATTTTCCCAAGATGTTAGAAATGTATTTCATCACAATGCTGTCCAATTTATTCTTTCAAAGTCAGTCATTATTTTGGAAACTTTAGTGAATCATTTGATCACTGCATAGGAAATGATGGGAGAGACTGCCTCAGTTATATTAGGGTGATCAGTCCAAGAGGTTGTAATAGATTTCTGACATCAGAGTCCAGTGAATTTATGTTGCAAATGCATGCTGGGTGGATGGGCAGGTGACAGCCAAGTGCAGATTAATGTTTTGTGATTTGTTTTTTTAAATCAGAGTTTTTGATAATTAGTTTTTATTTTTGACGTTTACTTGCCCTTAATTTTCTTGAAGCTACATATTTAAAAAATAGTTGAATTTGATACCTTCAGTCTGATTCGTCATGTAGCTGCCATGAGCTGCCTCATCATTTGAAGCTGTTGGTACGTTGTTAGTTGCAATGATGAGCCAGCTTTCTCCTTGAGATTGCGCTGTAGTTGTGATTTAATAATGTTGTTTGATACCATAATTTTGCATCTTCAAACTTTCTTCTATTGGAGAACCGCAAGACATTATTGAAGGACTTGCAGACAGATTAACAGTCTGACAGCTCACAAAGTGAATGTTCCTTCCATAGCTGTGGCCATCTTTGTAGTAGCCACTGGGATATTTTAATCCAATGCAATAAGTATTTTCCTTTAAACCTACAACCTGTCTCGTGACAAAGGGAACACACGTCCACATCCATGAAATGTGGGCAATCCCAAAGGACGCCATATGAGAATTCTGAGCTACAGGTTGGAATGGGCTTTGAATACAATATCTGTGGACTCCAACACTGCCACTGTGGCAAATCAAAAGGATTTTTTTCATCTCTCCACATAAATGCAATGTTTAGATGTTTCCGGAGAATAGGAAAAATCAATCTCCTGTCGTCAGAGCTCGACTGTCACTTCATTAATTTTGCAAGTCCTCACGGAACGTAATTTTGTGTGCTTTGGTTTTTATTTTCACCTCTGCAATAAATGGGATTGGACATTGTCAAAGCCATATCCCACAGCAGTTTTATTTCAACTATTTATTTTCATGTGACAAGAGGTTAATCTGTGGTTAATCTGAATTTTGGATTTTGTGTGTGTGTGTTATCTGACTTGCTATTAGCCAGTACTCAGAACTGGACAAAAACCGGATTATGTTTTTCGAGCCCATTCAAGTACAGTTAGTGGCTTACATTAGCACAGCTTTGCTTATACCTTCACATGATGCAAACAGTTTATGGCAAATCCAAAAATGAAAGTATGTCCCTATGGCTTACAACAACAACTTGTATTTACATAGGGCCTTTTAAAATGTCACAGTGTAATTCACAGGCATAGTAGAAGATTTATAGACCAACATTATTAGAACTGAGTGAATTATGTGCCTCAAAGTGTGATCTTCATTGAGAATTGCACAAATGTTACTGAAAGGCTGACCAGTCCTGTCAGGGGAAGGAAATAGCTGCTGCCATTTGCAAGAACACCGTAGCATTGGCACCGAAAGTTTTCTGTGGTGGTAGAAGCCAGAACAAGGAGGCGCAACCTTAAAATTAGAGGACTGAAATCAGGAAGTAGGCTACCTCTCAAAAGTTTGTGGACATTCAACACTTGCATTCCCTTTTAATTATCTCTTTCACTCCTCCTGACACTGTATACTGTTTTAACTGTGGTTAAAGTAGACTATCAATATTCAACTTTCATCATTTGCCTTTAATAACAGAGACTTGAGTTGGCTAAACATGGTTAACAGCCATTATGATTACCTGACAAATCCAGGTAACCATCATGATTATTACAAAACTTTGAAATTTCCATTTTAACTGAGGCACTGAAATTTAGTGAGCTGTCAAAACATTTGCATCGCAATTTTTTTTCTAAACTCTCACATATGACATCACATTGTGGGAGACGAAAGGCTTGCCTATTAATTAGCAAAGATGTGGAAGTGCTGGTGTTAGACTGCCATGGACAAGATCAGAAATCACTCAACACCCAACAGGTTTATTTAAAGAGTGATAATGGGAACTGCAGATGCTGGAGAATCCAAGATAATAAAATGTGAGGCTGGATGAACACAGCAGGCCCAGCAGCATCTCAGGAGCACAAAAGCTGACGTTTCGGGCCTAGAAAGGGTCTAGGCCCGAAACGTCAGCTTTTGTGCTCCTGAGATGCTGCTGGGCCTGCTGTGTTCATCCAGCCTCACATTTTATTATCTTAGGTTTATTTGAAGACACAGCTTTTGGAGTCTTACTCCTCCTCCAGGTGTTAGACTGAGAGGTAGCATCAGACACCAAATTTATAAGCAAAAGATCAAATGGTCATGCCACTGATGAGAATGTAGTGAACAAACCTATGATGCTGTTACATCTTCAATCAGTTAGAAGGTTATAATTGAATAATATGTATGTAAATCCTTGAATTCCTTTCCAGCTCCTGTCCTGCGAGAACTAAAGGTTTCATTGGTGTAAAAAAGAGGTGACATTTTAGGTCAGACAATGCATGTTAGGTGTGAGACCTTGTTTAGAATCTTTGTGTTTTGGTTTGGAGTCAGGCTGGCATTGTTTCTAGTGTAATAATTTATAAAATGCAACATCGTCTAAATAATTTGCTTTTTGAACAAAATAGAATGTATTTGCAAGTACAAATTTACCCCATAGATTCACATGTGCGTGCATGTGTGTGCGAGACAGCATGTGATGAGAGATCGGTGTGTGTTTGTGTAAGTGAGTGTGTGAGAATGTATAGTATGGTGTATCACCTGTAGTGCAGCATGAACCCAAGATCCCAATTGAAGCCGTGCTCATGAGTACTGAACCTGGCCATGAGCCTCTGCCAGTAACTCTGCATTGTTGTGTATCCCAAAGTCTACCTAGGAGGACATTTACCCTAAGATCTAAAGCCGATTGTAGCGTTCCCTGACTGGGAGGGAACTTCACTGTTTGACGATTGTGTGGTGTCCATTCATCTGCATGGTTTCACCAATGTATCATGCCTCAGGGCATCCTTGCCTGCAGCATATGAGAGACAATTTTGGCTGTGTCACACGAGCATCTGCAATGTATGTAGTGGGTGGTGTAGATCTGACATGCATAGCAGGGGTTTCTAAGACAGGGTTGTATTGTGTCGATGTTGTCCTGAAGGCTGGGCAGTTTGCTGTGAACAAGGGTCTGTTTAAGGTCTGTTTGATTGAAGGTGAGAAGTGGAGGCATGGGAAAGATCTTGGCGAGATGCTCATCGTCATTGTTAATGAGTTGAAGGATTAATTAGCCAGTTTGGAAAAACAAGTAGATCTTTTTTTCTGAAGAAGGATCTAGGCCCAAAACGTCAGCCTTCCTGCTCCTCTGCTGCTTGGCCTTCCGTGTTCATCCAGCTCTACACCTTGTTATCTTAGATTTGGGAACAGCTGCTTCTGAGCAATAGGACAAAGATAAGGAAAGTTAGATGTTTAAGCAAGAGCTAGAAAGCAGTTTCTCTCTTTGTCTGTTTCTCCCCTCTTTTTTTTTCTCTGTCTCTCTCTTTGTCTGTCTCTTCCCCCGTGCCCCCCCCACCTTGCTCCCACAACCCACCTCAAAAAAACACAATGCTCAGTCAATAAACAACATGGAACAACAATCAATCATAGGAACTCCAAGATCCACAGTCTTCACCATCGCTGAAGAAACCAAACAGCGAATTTGTCAGAACAGACAGATTTAAAATCTAACACTTCAAAATCTGTATGAACATTAAGCAGCAACTATCTTTACTATCCTGTAAGAATAGCTACCCCAGCCTTTTACAGGGTATTGCCTGTATCTTTCAACATGTTTGATGCCATGTGTTAATTTTTTTTTGCAGAGAGTGGGTAGTAACATTTCTCTTTTGCTAAATAAAGCCTTCGAATTAGATCTTTCATTCTGATCTGGTTAATTAAGCTTTTCATGAAGTGTGATCTCTGTTCACTTTTTTTAAAATAAAAAGAAACTAAAAGGTTCCAACTGACTGAGAGGGAGGGTGGGAGGAGTTAACATACAAAAGTCCATCACCACTACTCACTTGGTTATAACAAAAACAACCGTGTAAACCAGATAATAAAATGTGAGGCTGGATGAACACAGCAGGCCAAGCAGCATTTCAGGAGCACAAAAGCTGACGTTTCGGGCCTAGACCCTTCATCAGAGAGGGGGATGGGGGGAGGAAACTGGAATAAATAGGGAGAGAGGGGGAGGCGGACCGAAGATGGAGAGTAAAGAAGATAGGTGGAGAGAGTATAGGTGGGGAGGTAGGGAGGGGATAGGTCAGTCCAGGGAAGACGGACAGGTCAAGGAGGTGGGATGAGGTTAGTAGGTAGCTGGGGGTGCGGCTTGGGGTGGGAGGAAGGGATGGGTGAGAGGAAGAACCGGTTAGGGAGGCAGAGACAGGTTGGACTGGTTTTGGGATGCAGTGGGTGGGGGGGAAGAGCTGGGCTGGTTGTGTGGTGCAGTGGGGGGAGGGGATGAACTGGGCTGGTTTAGGGATGCAGTGGGGGAAGGGGAGATTTTGAAACTGGTGAAGTCCACATTGATACCATATGGCTGCAGGGTTCCCAGGCGGAATATGAGTTGCTGTTCCTGCAACCTTCGGGTGGCATCATTGTGGCAGTGCAAACCAAACGTGTAAACCAGAACTACCTGTCCTCCGTGTTTCTGTTGAATTAAGTATGACTGTTGTGTCATCAGTGAAAATTTGTTTGCAGAATAATTCTATTTTACTGTTTCTTTTCTGCTGTGTTGTGTTAGGAGAGTAATTTTCCATATCTCATACTATACATAAGCCGTTTGATTGTGAGTGCATCAGCCATTAATTACTGTTTTATTTGATGCTGTTTGGTACCTTAAGTCACACAAGCAAAATAGACTATTACGTTGGTAGCGATGTAAAGAAAAGGCTTGCACTTCTATAGCAACTGTTCTAAAAGCTTAGAAGCACTTTATGGAATATGATTGCCACTAGAGTACACACAATGGCAAAAATGACCATCACTAATGATTTAATGATTGGTTAAGCAATGAGCAGATGTCAGGAGGACACTCGTTCCTTTCACTTATTAGCATGGAATATTTTACAGTACACTAAGAAGGCAGACGGGGCCTTGGTTTAACATCCTATCTGAAATGCAGCACCTCCGATGACAAAACTCCTACTGTACTTCATTGCAGAGATGCTTGTATATGTGCATTATTTTGCACTTGTTCTATACTTATGTTCATTCACAATACAAAATTCTCTGGTGAAGGAGCAGTATCAGAACGTTTTTCAAGTATTGGTGATCTGCTGAGCATTTCCTTGATTATTATTGATTTGCTTGAATATGGTTTAATTTTAAGCCCAGAAAATCAGGCTTCAAAACAGCAAATTATATAAAGTAGCTGAATTGCCACAGCCTTAAAATAAGGAGGTACGCTATTCCCACTCTATCCACAATTTTTAACCTCCAGCTTGCAGGTTGTATTTGAAGTAAGCACTTGAATGGTCTAAGAAAAGTGCTCTTACAACAGTATGTGCCCATATTAATCCCTTCTCACCATCGAGCCAGCAGAGAGTTGCTATCAGCAATGCAGTAGCTCAGAAGCTAACTCCGTTTTACTGGCAAGCTGTTTCGGGACACCTGCCCAAGCAGTGTCTTCAGATCAGGAATCCGGTAAATGAGGCCTAAGATCCAATTTGAGTGTCTGTTGGGCCTACCTGTTCTATAGAGTTTGTTTCATGAAATGGATTCACTGCAGCAGGCTGGCCTCAAGCCAACAAATTTATTTAACTAAATCATAACTTTTAAAAACATTGCATTTTTATTTATTCAATAATCATGAAGGTGATATGCATGGTTCTAATTACTGAGGATAGCTGTAGGTCTCTAATAAGAACAAAGAACAGTACAGCACAGGTACAGGTCCTGCGGCCCACGTAGACTGTGCCACAACGATGTCTTTATAAACTGAAAATCTTCTTACCTCTTTACTGTCTGTGTCCCTCTATTCCCTGCCTATTGATGTATCTGTCAAGATGCTTCTTAATAGTTGCTATTTTGTCTGCCTTCTCCAGCACCTTTGGCAGCACATTCCAAGTGCTTACCACCCTCTCTGTGGAAAAAGCCTGCCTCTCTCGTCTCATTTAATCTTACCCCCTTTCAGATTAAACCTATGCCCCCTAGTAATTGACATTTCTACATTGGAAAAAAGACTCAAACCATCCATTCTATCCATGCCTCTCGTAATGTTGTCAAGTCACCCTTTATCCTTTGACGTTCAAGTGAAAGCGAACCGAGTTTGTCTAATCTCTCCTCCTAGCTAATACCTTCCAAACCCTCCCCATCCTTCTGGTGGTGTGGCAACCAAAATTGTACATAATATCCCAAAGGTGGCCTAACTGAAGTTCTGTACAGCTGCAACATGACTTGCCAATTTTTATTTCTGACCAAGGAAAGAAAGCATGTTACATGCTGCCTTGACCACCTTTATCCAATTGTGTTTCAACATGCAGGGAACTGTGGACCTGTATTTAGGAGACCTGAGTTAGGTCTCCTAAAATGCATTACCTTGCATTTATCTAGATGAAATTCTATCTGCCATTTTTTTTGCCCAAGTCTCTAGCCTATCTTTTACATATCCAGCTGTATCCTCTGGCAATCCTCCATACTGACTACAGCTTGAACACTTTGTGCACTCTGCAAACTTACTAATCAGGCTACCTACATTCTCCTCCAAATCATTAAACAGTGGGGATCCCAGCACTGATTCATTAGGAATACCTCTGATCTTAAAAACACCTTCCCACCCTGACTGTCTTTTGTGACTAAGCCAGTTTTGTACACATTTTACCAGCTCACTGTGGATCCCATGTGACTTTACATTTTGTATTAGCCTGCCATGAGGAACCATGTCAAAAGCCATTCTAAAGTATATAGACAACATCTACCACCCTGGCCTCATCAAATAACTTTGTCACTTCCTCAAAAAGCTGAATCAAGTTTGTGAGACATAGTCTTACCCATGCAAAGCCATGCTGCCTGTTGCTAATAAGTCCATTTTTTTTTGGAATGTTCCAAATCAGCTTGAAGTATATTGTGTAAACTATTCTGGAAAGCCTTCGTATTCGAGCGTAATGGTTCTTTCAACAGATGGGTTAGCATAGGGCTGCTGCAAATTTAGGGAAGACATTTGGAGCTTTCTTTCAAACCTCAACAAATTGCCACTGGCTGTTTTGAACTATCTTGCATGGGACTGGGGGAAAATGATTCACATATTTATTTTTAAACCGCTGACTGATTAAACTCAGAAATTCCACTCAGATTATTTTCCAGAAAAGTATGGTTACCAAATTATTAGTTGAAAATTTCTTTTGTTATGAGGCAGTTTATGCCTTTTTTCTTCTCCCCCTTTCTATTCAATGTTTGCACCAGTCTTTGGCTGGACAAGCATGTTTAGGCAATTCTCAGACCGTGATAATCCTCTTGGATGATTTGTGGTTCAGAACTTTCTGATAATGAGTTGGATTGATTTTGTTTGTTTCTGATTTATTGCTTGTCCTGATGGCCAACAACAGATTGGAAACAGAATAAGAAAAGTATTATGAATCTGCTTTTTTTTCGTTCCTTGATCAGATATGCAGAGTCGGGAGAAATCCATCTTTAAAAATGACTATCAAATTTCTGATGGGTTTTTCTTTCCTCCACGGAGGTGAGCTAGATTGGGAGTCGAGCCAGGTGACCTGATTGCGACGTTCCTGTGACAGGCTGGACAGAGCCAATCTTGGGGCTCTAGTGCTGTGGTTAAAGTTTCAAAATAAAGATTAGAACATGAAACGTTTACTCCTGGTCCGTCCTTCCTTGCTTTCCATGCATATCTCTCCAGCCCATAGCCCCTCATACCCCATGCCCATTTACTCATCGTTTATGGCTCTCATATCCCTGTTCTAAGTCTGGGCCAACTCATTCTACTCCCCTCTAACTCACCACCCTTTGCTGTTCCCTATTAATGCCAATGCTCCTATTATTTAGCATTACATTTCACGAGGCATCCTGGCATTGATGATTGTCGGCATTGAAAAATGCCACATTCTGAATGACACAAAAATGTGCAATACATTGGAATTGCTCCAAATAATCCCTTGAGAAAACAAAATATAAATGCTTAATCCCAAAGAGAGAACCTCTCAAGTCAACAAACTTTTCCATTTTTTAATTAGTCAGATCTCTTCTTCAATAGGCAGCGCATTGTGAAAATTGAAGTTAGGGAATTCAGTCATTTAGCACAAATTTGGTAATGGTTTTTAGCTCCACATTTTCTTGGTACTTTTGCTAGTCTCATGGAGTTCATGCACTTTGTAATGCATAATTTCACAATCCCAAAGTGTGTCTTATCTCATTAAGGGTGTCCAGGGACTAGATCTAAAGGAATACATTTTCAAAAGGGGAGCGCTATATAAAACACTCTCAGCTCACTTCCCCATTCTCCATACAGCCCCAAAGCACCACCAATGCCAACCTCTGTAGCGCAATGCCCTCTGCCCATCCTCCATGGCTGCTTGTACCTCTGTACTAATTTAGTGCCTATTTCTACACAATCACCCTTTTCTCCCTTCAGCTACTGTGCCGTGTTGAATATCCAAAAGTACCCATGCATGTTCGAAAATATAGTTCTGTTACTCACATTTCTATATTGCAGACTACTGTGCATTGATCACAGTACTCGTATTTATAAATATACATTTTAAAAAATTGCGGACACATATTGACAATTCCAAGGTGTTCAAGTCCCTTTTTTTTCTACAGATAATCAGCTCTAGTTAATATTTCCAAAGAATCCAATACTCCCTACCCCATCCCAAAGATACATAACATTCCGTCTTCCCTCCTCCCCCTGCTCCATCACCACCAAAAGTACTGTTGACTTCTACACCAATGATGTCCTAGGTCCAAATCCACCGGAATCCCTGCATTAAAGGAAGTACACTCTGTCTATCTAAAAGAGATACACTAAGAACACACCCGCTCTTAGCGGGACTAATCTCTGCACTGTGTTCCAGACACCAAGGAAAACAATCTGATTTCGACAGAGGTGACTGGTCATTTGCAGATGTGTGCACGAGGCATGTCTTGCCCTCAAACCCACCCTATATAAATGAAGAGTGCAGGATTTGGATGTGTGACTTAGGATTTGTGACTTCTTGTGGCATTTTCAACATGGTGGCGACATCCTCCTTCCTGATGAAGTCAGAAATCACACAACATCAGGTCATAGTCCAACAGGTTTATTTGAAAACATAAGCATTTTGGAGCCTCACCCGTTCTCCACGTGTTAGTGAGAGAGGTAGTATCAGACAATTTTTCAGCAAAAGATCACAGGGTCACCTTACTAATCAAGGTGTATCGAACAGACCTGAGATGCTATTATTAAATCTTGAATCAGTTAGAAGGTTTGAATTGATTAAGAAATCCCCGAATTCCTCTGAAGTCACTGTCCTGAGAGAACTAAAGGTTTTATCAGTGCAAAGAAGAGATGACGCTTTTGGTCAGACAATGTATGTTAGGTGTGAAGCCTTGTTTAGAATCTCTGTGTTTTGGTTTGAAATCAGACTGATTTTTATTTCCAAACTAGAAATTTATAAAATGCCACATTGGCTATCTATAAGTTGTGTGCTTTTTAAACAAAATACAATGCACCTTCCTGAAGAAAAACAGCCCTGTTTTTCTGAATGATCTTGCTATCTAAAATGTCACTGGATTCTGAAGGTAATTCAATCTGTGATGTTACAAAGTGTGGAGCTGGATGAACACAGCAGGCCAAGCAGCATCTTAGGAGCACAAAAGCTGACATTTCGGGCCTAGAGAAGAGTCTAGGCCCGAAACATCAACTTTTGTGCTCCTAAGATGCTGCTTGGCCTGCTGTGTTCATCCAGCTCCACACTTTGTTATCTCGGATTCTCCAGCATCTGCAGTTCCCATTATCTCTCACTCAATCTGTGATGTGCCTGTTGCAATGTCTAGACTGCATGTAGGGGTATTCAGTAACATCAGTGATGCATGTGTCCTGACATGTACCAACCAGTCAGAACCAGTCATGCAGCAAGTTGGCTCTGGTGGAGGGAAACTAGGGTATTGACTGAAGGTGCCAGTCATCTGCTGTTACCTACAATCTTTCACCTCATGATGATTTATAACATCACTTGTACAAATACTAATACAAACGTGAAGTTTTTTTAATGCATTAATGAGAGACAGTATCCATTTAAGATATCAATTTTGAACATTGGTGCAAAAACTGAGAATTGCCACTTACATGTGGAACACTAGGTAAAACAAAAATCGAAATATTTAATTATATACAGCAAAAAATTAGTTGTGTTTCCTTCTCTGTGAAAATCTTAACATGGAAAGAAGCCTTAGAGGCAGTAAAATTGAGAACTGCTGTCTTGTTTGTGTGTTGAATTTCTGATCTCACCCCTTCCCATCTTTCTCTTATTTTATCCAGCCCTTAGAACTCTGTTCAGATTTAAATGGTCCTACACAATCTCTTGCTGCATCATAACATTGGCATGTATGCCTTTGTTGTAAGGGCCTTGTGTTTTTGAGATTCTGTAAATAAAGAAAGCTCTGTCTACTGCTTGCATTTGATGATGAGTTACACAGAGGGTAAGAATTGAAGATGCCTTTATGAATTATTTCTGTATCATTGCTAATAATACTTAATTGTGTGAAGTCCAGTATGGGCAAGAAAGAGTAATTATGGTAACTTAATAAGCATTTACAAGAAAAATGGAAAATGCTTTAGATGCTGCACATCACTCTGCACATATGACTGCGATCATTGATGAAGACAGCTTATGAATTACGTCCAGAATATACAGATTATTGGTTTTTGCATGTCTGTATTGTTGGGGCAAGTGTTATTCCTATGCACAAGACAGCATTGATGTCAGATTGACTAAAGGACTGGTCGTTGCTGGGTTTTTTTTGGGTTTGGATTGCCTTCAGTGAGGCAGACATATCTTATTCCAAAATCTGTCATGCAATTTTTGATTGGCCTTTGCTCTGTAGAATTTTGAGGTACCACCAAATGCATATGAGTGTCTGAGGCACCCATGGTAGAAAATAATTGAGTTTTCAGGAAACTGTGTGTAGTCCAGTAATTGCACAAACAATTATTACCATTGCCTTTATAGACCTTTTAAGTTTGTTGTCTGTTGATTGTTATATTTTCAATATAACCTCAAATGGATCCTTCCAAAAGCATTACTGGGCTTAAACAATATGTGAATCATTACATGTTACCAAGCCCTGTCATCTACTGTGGTGCTTCAAAATAGTCAGACCTGTTCATTTTAAACAGCACATCAATCCATGGCAATACAAGGTGGTATGTAAGGTTTTGCGGAGTCGGTCTGGTGTATCCTCTTTAAAAATCAGACTTCTCTGAGAGGTTAAACTTCTCTCGGTAACACTGTGATGAATCAAGCTCCACTTCAGTTGTAGGCAGTCATCAGCCAGCAAGAACCCATTTTCCAGATCTTGTGTGCTAAGCTGGAAAGTGTCATTGAGTTTTCTTCCACTTTACATAATTTGTTTGCTTTCATACAGTCTCTGACTCATCCCTTCCTTTCCTTAACTTATCCATCACAATTTCTGGCAATAGAATACTGATGAATATCCACTATAAACCCATCAAGAGAATGTCAAAAATCTCACAACACCACGTTATGGTCCAACGGGTTTATTTGAAATCAAAAGCTCTCACAGTGCAGCTGCACCTGACAAAGGGGCTGCATTCGAAATGCTTGTGATTTCAAATAAAGCTGTTGGACTATAAACTGGTGTGGCGTGATTTTTGACTTTGTCCACACCCCTCCAACACCGATGCCTCCAGACCATATACGTTCTGCTCGCAAAGAAGACCCTGAACTATCTGTTGCCTGCCAGTTTAATGCATCACCCTGTTCCCTGATCAACATCGGTCTCTGGCTTGCTGCAGTGTTCCAGTGAAGCCCAACACAAGCTGGAGGAACACCACCTTTTCCGCTTGGGGACAGTATAGCCCTCCGGATTCAATATTGAGTTCAATAATTTTGGGGCCTAAACTCTCCCATATCCCAGCCCCCCCACCCAACACACCAGGCCTTAAGACCATAAGACATAGGAGTGGAAGTAAGGCCATTCGGCCCATCAAGTCCACTCCGCCATTTAAATCATGGCTGGTGGGCATTTCAACACCACTTCCCTGCACTCTCCCCGTAGCCCTTGATTCCTTTTGAGATCAAGAATTTGTCGATCTCTGCCTTGAAGGCATCCAACGTCCCGGCCTCCACTGCACTCTGCGGCAATAAATTCCACAAGCCCACCACTCTCTGGCTGAAGAAATGTCGTCTCATTTCAGTTTTAAATTTAACCCCTCTAATTTTAAGGCTGTGCCCACTGGTCCTTGTGTCCCCGCCTAACGGAAGCAACTTCCTAGTGTCCACCGCCTTGTTACCACACAGCCTACCATTATGCACCCCCTGTTGTTTGTCACTAACAGTCCCCACTAACAACTATTCACCCTTGCAGCCAGGTTGTTAGCAAGGGTGGAGAGGGAAAAATGTCTTTGGTGGGGTCGGATTGCAGATGGCCGAAATGTTGGAGGATGGTGCATTGGAACTGGAGGTTGGTGGGATGGTACATGGGGATGAGAGGGATTCTCTTTTGGTTGTTATTGCGGAGAGTGTGTGTGAGGGATGAGTTGTGGGAAATGCAGGAGGCACGGTCGACGGCATTCTCAACCACTGAGTCAGGGGAGGTTGCAGTCCTTGAAAAACGAGGACGTCTGAGATTTACAGGAGTGGAATGTCTCAGGGGAGCAGATGCAGCAGTGGCGAAGGAATTGGGAATAGGGGATGGCATTTTTTGCAGGAAGGTGGGTGCGAGGAGGTGTATTCTAGGGAGCTGTGGGAGTCGGTAGCCTTAATGGATATTGGTTTCCAGGTGGTTGCCAGAGATGGAATCAGAAAGGTCCAGGAAGGAGAGAGAGGTGTTCGAGATGGTCTGGGTGAGCTTGAGGTTGGGGTGGAAGGTATTGGTGAAGTGGATGAACTGATCGAGCTCCTCGTGGGAGACGAGGCGGTGTCAATACAGTCATCGATGTAACTAAGGAAGAGGTGGGGTTTAGGGCCAGTTTGGCTACGGAAGAGGGATTGGTCCACGTAACCTACCAAAAGGCAGGCATAGCTTGGGCCCATGCGGGTACTCGTGGCCACCATTCTTTGTCTGTAGGAAGTGTGAGAAGTTGTTAAGGGTGAGAACAAGTTCAACTAAGCAGATAAGGGTGTCAGTGGAGGGGGACTCAGGCCTGTGGGACAGGAAGAAGTGGAGGGCCTTTAGGCCATCTGCATGGGGAATGCAGGCATATAGGGACTGGACGTCTATGGTAAAGATGACGTGTTGGGACCAGAGAATTGGAAGTTTTGAAGGAAATGGAGGGTTTGGTTGGTGTCATGAACGTAGGTGGGGAGTTCCTCGACCAAAGGGGAGAAAATGGAGTCGAGATAAGTAGAGGTGAGTTTTTGGTGGGGCAGGAGCAGGCGGAGACAATGGGTCGAACAGGGCAGTCAGGTTTGTGGATTTTAGGAAGGAGATAGAAGCGGGCGGTTCGGGTTTGGGAACAATGAGGTTGGAGGCAGTGGGTGAGAGGTCACCTGAGGTGATGAGGTTATGGATGGTTTGGGAGATGATGGTTTGGTGCTCGGGGGTGGGGTCATGATCAAGGGGGCGGTAGAAGGTGGTGTTGGAGAGCTGGCACCTGGCCTCAGCGATTAGGAGGTCAGTGTGCCATACTACAACTGTGCCTCCCTTGTCAGCGGCTTTTATGGTGAGGCTTGGATTGGAGCGGACGGCTGCACGTTCTGTGGGGTAAGAGGTTGGAGTGGAAAAGAGGGGTGGAGAGGTTGAGGCAATTGATGTCTCGATGGAAGTTGGAGATGAAGAGGTCAAGGGAGGGTAGGAGGCCTTGGGATGGTGTCCAGGAAAAGGGGTCAGTAGAGGAAGGGTTAGGCTCATGTTTGAAGAAGTAAGTGCGGAGATGGCGGAAAAACTGTTCAACGTCCAAGCGTGAGCGGTATTCTTTGTGTTAGTGGAGGGGGACAAAGGTGAGCCGCTTACTGAGGACTGACTGTTCATCCTCAATAACGGTGAGGTCTAGGGGGATGGTGAAGACCCAGCAGGGCTGGGTGCTACTGTCTCCTCTGGAGCTGCTGGTTTTGGAGGCGGTGGGTGGAGTGGTGTCAGCGGTGGGCAGAGCAGCATCAGCGGTGGGCAGAGCAAGCCTTCTTCGCTTCCCTGTCTACCCGGTACTCCACTTTCAATGAACCGTGCATCTGTACTCCTAAGATATTTTCCTCGGCAGCATTTCCCAGGGCCTTATCATTTAAGTGTACAAGTCCTGCCCTGGTTAGCCTCACCAAAATGCACATGTCACGTTTACCTAAATTAAACTCCATGCGGCACTTCTTGTCCCATTGTACCCTGTCATACCTTTCTTCACTGTCCACTATACGGCCAATTTTCATGTCATCTGCAAACTTACCTCCTGTGTTCACATCCAAACATTTATATGAATGACAAAAAGCACCAATCCTTGTGGCACACTGCTCTTCACATGCCTCCAGTCTGAAAAGAAACCCTTATCACCAGTTTCTGTCTGCAACCTTCAAGCCAATTTTGTATCCAGTTGGCTAGCTCCCCCTGAATCCCATGTGATCTAACCTTACTAACCAGTCTACTATGCATAGCCTCGTCAAATGCTTTGCTGAAGTCCATATAAGATAACATCTGCTTTGCTTTCATTAATGTTTTTTGTCACCTCTTCAAAAAACTTGATCAGCTCCGAGTACAACGGAATCTTGATCAGATGGGCCAATGGACCAAGGAGTTGCAGATGATTTTAATTTAGATAAATGTGAGGTGATGCGTTTTGGACAGACAAATCAAGACAGCATTTGTACACTTAAAGATAAGGTCCTGAAGAGTGCTGCTGAGCAAAGAGACCGTGAAGTGCAAGTTAATGGTTCATTTATAGTGGATTTTTATTGTCATGTCTACCAAAATACAGTGAAGAGCTTTTGTTTGATTGGTACAGGCAGATCACAGCAAGCGAAGGAGATACTGATCAAAAAGACTTGGAGGCATACAGGTTACATTATTTGAGGCTAGAGTCCATTCAGTGATTTGATAACAGACGGAAAGAAGCTGTTCCTGAACCTGCTTCTGTATGTGTTCAGGCTTCTGTATCTTCTGCCTGATGGAAGAGGTTGTAGGAGATCATTGCCAGGATGCAATGGGTCTTTGTTGGCGGCCTTACCGCGCCAGCGAGCCGTGTAAATAGATTCCATGGATGGAAGGTTGGCTTCCATGATGGTCAGGGCTGTGCACACCACCAGCTGCAGTTTCTTACAGTCCTGGGCAGAGCAGTTGCCATACCAGGCCGTTATGCACCTGGACAGTGTGCTTTCAGTGGTGCATCTACAGAGATTAGTGAGGGACCTGCCAAATTTCCTGAGCTGCCTGAGAAAGAGGCATTGCTGTGAGCTCTTGACTGTTGCATTTACCTGGGAAAGTCCAGGACACTCCGAGGAACTTGATGCTCTCGTCCTGTCGACGTCAGTGCCGTTAATGTAGATGGGGGTGTGTTCTCCTCCTTTCTTCATGAAGTAAATGATCAGTTCTTTAGTTTTGCCAATGTTGAGAGACACATCATTTTTGTTGTCGCACGTCACCAAGCACTTTATCTCCCTTCTGTATTTTGACTCCTCATTATTAGCTATCCATCCCACTACAGTGGTGTCAGCAGCAAACTTGTAGACAGCGTTCATTTGGAATTTGGCAACACGGGTGTACAGGGAGTACAGTAGGGGGCTTTGATATTGAGTGTTATTGCGGAGGAGGTGCAGTTGCCTATCCTTGCTGATTGCAGCATGAGAGTCAGGAAACTGAGGACCCAGTTGCAGAGGGTGCAGCTGAGACCAAGATCATGCAGTTTTGACATCAGCCTGAAGAAGTTAATGATCTTGAAGGTGGAACTTTAGTCAACAAGCAGGAGTCTGATGTCCGGAGAGGAGTACAGGCCTATGGATATGACCTCCTCTATCAGTCTGGAATCACGGGTAGATAAGATAGTGATGAAGGTATTTGCCTTTATTGGTTAGTGCATTGAGCCTGCGAGTTGGGAGGTCATGTTTCAGCAGTACAGGACATTGGTTAAGCTATTGGAATACTGTGTGCAGTTCTGGTCTCCCTGCTATAGGAAGGACCTTGTGAAACTTGAATGGGTTAGGAAAAGATTTACAAGGATGTTGCCAGGGCTGGAAGGTTTAAGCTATAAGGAGAGGCTGAATGGACTGGGGCTACTTCCCCTGGAGCTTTGGAAGATGAGGGGTGACTGCATAGAGATTTATAAAATCATGGATATGGGTAGGGTGAATAGACAAGGTCGTTTCCCAGGACAGGTGATTCCAAAACTGGAGGGCATAGTTTTAAGGCGACGGGAAAGATTTAAAACCTAAAGGGCAACTTTTTCCATGCAGAGGATGGTGTGTATATGGAATGATCTGGCAGAGGAAGTGGTGGAGGCTGATACAATTGCAACATTTAAAAAGCATCTGGATGGGTACATGAACAGGAAAGGCTTACAGGGATATGGGCCAAATGCTGGCAAATGGGAGTAGATTAGGATATCTGGTTAGCAAGGATGAGTTGGACTGAAGGATCTGTTTCTGTGCTGTATGTCTCTCTGGCTTAATAAGTTATTGAGACATGATTTCCCATGCACAAAAGCATGTTGACTATCCCTAATCCAGCCCTTGCCTTTCCAAATGCATTTAAATCCTATTCCTGAATCCCTCCAACAACTTGCCCACCACTGACCGAAGACACATTGGTCTGTAGTTCCCTGACTTTTCTTCACCGCTTTTCTGAAATAATGGCACCACATTAGACAACCTCCAGTCTTCTGGTACCTCGCCTGCGACTGTAGCTGATACAGATACCTCAGCATGGAGCCCAGCAATCATTTCCCTAGTTTCCCACAAAGTTCTGGGACTTGTTCTTATTCCCTTCTATATGCACCTCTTGAAATGCATTTAGAGACATTTGACTGTAGTACAGTTTGAGACATTTCCTTTCCTTCCTCCTTTACCCCTTTCACTGTTCTGTGTGCCTAATGTCAATTGCATCCTTCCTTTCCAGTTCTGATGAAAGATCTTTGATGTGGAATTGTTCCTCTCTGCGGCCACACCTTAACTTACTAAATATTTCCAGCATTTTCTTTTCTTTTGTATTATCCACATAAGTTGCCATTTCTTATCCGGTATTAACTGTGCACTTCAAGAAACAGGAGTAAGTAAAGCTGCTTTTTGTCTCAAGGATTTGTGATTTATCTGTTTGTACTTAACTGAAAGCATATCACCATTTGTGGTATAATTTCCATAGCATTGTGGTAATAAATATTTCTCCATGGTTGACCTTGTTTTATCATCTGTAGTGCATTACTTTCAATTGTAGAACTAATATAAATGAAATCAGAACCTGTTACCTCACAGCTGTGGTATGAATAATCAGTTTGGTCATTTTGCACATTATCTGAGGTTTGAAATTTTGCCGGCTATGCACTTGTCGCAAATATTTGGAGAGGACGTTAAAAGCTGTAATTTTGAGCAAAGATAAATGCTGAAGTTGCTGCTATTCAATGCTTAGCTCTCAGAAGGAGGCAACTTAAATCAGAGAGCTACCTAAAAATAATCCCACAAATTCCCGCTTTCTGTTCGTATTATTCCAAAGCTAATTGCAATGCTTAGTTCGCTCCTCTTAACCCCATGGTAATCCCTATGGTCTGCTCTCTCCTCGTAGTTTCATGAATTCCAAATTGATCCCACTGACCTGATTATTCCCCTCAGTTCAGTATCTTAGCCAGCTTCAAACGTTTCCCTTGAAATATCCAATGGCCATCCTCTGCTGTGCAAACAGGTGAAGGAGGGAATGGCATTTTTATGGGTAATGTGCCAAAGTTCTTCTGGTGCACACATTTGGAAAGGTGAGCAGCTTCTTCATCTTCCAGATTCATCTTTTTGTGCTCGCATATCTTCTGTGCAAGACCGTTGGAAGTATGGCCAAGAATTCTCCATACTCTTGGGGGCTCCCTACACACTGGCCCATTTCCACACCAAACATGGGTGAGAACAAGTACAGATGAGCTAGCTTTACACAAATTCTCTGTGGCATTTCCCGACAGTGAGTCACTGGGGAAGCATTTCATTTGTTGTTAATTGCTTTATAATGCCCTGAGATTCTCAAAGAAGGTTTATGAAAGCAGTTTCCTTTTGCCCCCCCCCCCAACTACATTTCAGCATGTGACTCATCACATCTTGACACACTGTGCAGTTTACCACAACACTTGAAGAATAAACTTGCACAGGTTTTGCCATTGAATGTGAAATTCAAGTTGGTTCTAGATTTTGTCTTTGTTTGCGAGATCACAGCATCATAACATAGCATGCTTAAGTGTTAGGCTCCTGAAATATAGTTTTTATCACAAGGAGCAGCAAATTATAAATGTTGCAACTTGCTGCCACTGTCAATCTTTCTTTTTTAAAAGCGAATGATAAATATAATCAAAAAGAATAAAGCAGTTTTGGCAGCGCAACTGATTACATCGGTTAAATATATTTGGGTCAGTTTACTCAACCAGACCAATCCAAACCAAATGTGTCCCTCCCTGTTATGAAGGCTTGTGATATGGCGTGATGCCATTTTCCCAAAGGCAACATTAAAACGTGTTAGTTTCTTAATGCAGCCAGCATCAAAATCAGTTTATTAACTTGATAAACCTGCTGCCTTGCACCCACAATCTTACGTCTCTTAGTCCAGTTGAATGCTGTGACTGTTTACTAAATTAGCTACTTTAGCTCTGAGCCCCTGAGAGAGAAAAGAGAACTCAAATAATGGGACTTTTGAGGCCATTGCAAATTGGAAGTGCTCTTCTTGGACCAGGTTGCTTTTGCATTAATACAAGATGTGTTGGCTCTAGAATGCAATAGTTAAAGCATAAATGAAGTCAGAATAATGTAAAATATTGAGCTATTTTCTCTAAATTCAGCTCCTTCTTCATAAAACTATCTGGCCTGCAGATCATTTGAAATCAGATATAAAACTGAAGAACTGGGTAGGGGAGTCCAAAAGTAGAGGGCATAATTTTAAGATAAGGGGGGAAAATTTTAAAGGGACCTGAGGGACACCTTACTTAAGCAGAGGGTGGTGCATGTATGAAATGAGCTGCCAGAGGAAGTGGTAGAAGCTGGTACAATTGCAACACTTAAGAGGCATCTGAATGGGTACATGAATAGGAAGGGTTTAGAAGGATATGAGCCAACTGTTGCTAAATGGGAGTAGATTAATTTAGGATATCTGGTCAGCATGGACGAATTGGACTGGTCTTTTTTCGTGTAGTAGAGCTCTACGAACCTAAGAGCATCGGGGACCTGTGGAAGACCAAATGTAGTGAGCCACTTGGGAATTTTCTGCAAAGTTTGAACTCCTTATTCACAATTCCAAATTCTCCATGACACCCTCATTAGTGTCTCCAACACTGATTTAGTTTTTACTTTGTTACCCAGGAAATGTGAGGTTAAAATAAAAACTTGCATAAAACTAGAAACCACTGTCCCAATAACTTGTGCACTGATCTTGCAATCACTTGACTCCTCCTTTCCACCTCCTGACATGATTCGTCCTTCATGACTTGACTACTCACCAAACTGCCTGCATTCTCGGCTGTTCCTCAAATCATCGACACCACAACCTGGCCATTTGTTCCTCACCCTGAATCTGACTAGATCTACTTAATCGTGCCACTCTTTCTCCGCCCCCCCCCAATAGACCCACCTCCCCTACCTGATAAGGTCTCCTTAGCCCCTCTCCTGAAACATCCATTTGAACGTAGCCAGTCCAGATCCACTTCATTGGTTGATTACTAATGTCCAATTTGCTTTTTTATTGTTTACTCTTTGATGGTGGTGAAGTTAAGATTAGATTCGATAAGTTACAATATTGAGAGATTCCCTGAGTGTTTGGTTTTATTTAAGTTGGTTGTGTATGAGTGGAAGTTTCACTACCACTATCTCCTTCAGCTGCCCACCTGAATGGGCAGGTGGGATCTCCATTTAATGCATCTTCAGAAATGCACTAGCTTTGACCTAGTAACTAAAGTTTTTTAGCAGCATGAAGAATGAGCAGGAATTTGATTGGATAGATATTTATAAACTCTGAATACAAACTAATTAGTAAAAGCTAATGAGGCTAAATTGAAGCAATGCAAATACTGGAACCCTGCGGGGGGGGGGGGGGTGGGGGTTCAAGGTTGTACTTGACCTATTGTCCATGATTGCAACAGGCATGTGTTGACCAGTTGTGTACTTCCTGTTTGTTCTGCTTTTGTTTCACTAAAGTGAAAGTCTTTCTGTCTGTCTTGAGGAAGTTTAAAGACTTCTTTCTGTTTAGTGAAAGCACAATTTCTCCTCGTAGTGTTACATCCTATTGTGCAAGGATTTTTTTAAAACAGTGAACCTTATGAAATAGAGAAAAATAAACTATTTACTGAGGAGCCTTTTATTTGGTCAAATTAAAGAATGCAAATCATGGCACTTGTGGAAAAAAATTACAATTCCCTGCTGAATTGCTCTGGAGAGAAGCATAGCTTGTTGACAGAAGCATCAGGAGCATCATTTAAACTGTTGAAGGTTAAAACTTTGGAATGCATTCAACTTCAGAATGTTTCACCATTTGATTTTCTTCATCCATGCCTGCACAGCACAAATCAAACAAGAATGCAGGCAGTCAACTCACTCACTTGCCTCTGCCAATCCATCTCTGCTCAGCTCATAGCTGGAGGTATATCAGAATGGTCTGAAATTGTTCATTATCTCCTCTTCCCAGTTAAACTTGACTGGCATGTGCTGATTCTGTCATTGATTAAAAATTGAGAAATACAATTTCCTTCCCTTTCTGTTAATTAATTCTACTGAGAATTGAAAGAGTTAAATATGTACTAGGGCAGAAGGTTCGTATCAAGTGCTACATCCTGCTGTGATCTAAAGAGAGAACACAGCCCTCTCTTAAAATGCTGGTAATTCAATACTAGCTAAATGCAATCCTGATGTTTCTGTCAACAAGCTATGCTTCTCTCCAGAGCAATTCAGCAGGGAATTGTAAATTTTTCACAAGTGCCATGATTTGCATTCCTAAGCTTGACCAAGAAAATGACTCATCAGCAAATTAGTTTTTTCCCATTTCAGAATGTTCAAAGTAGTCAACAGAGCTCCTGATTCCTTTGACAAAAGCTTTGTCTTGTATTTGTGTGTCTGTGAGCCAGCAATTGTTCTCTGGTGCCTTTTCCCAGATCAGTATTCTTCAGATGCCAGTCTAGTTATTGAGCATCAATGGCCTAGTTTTGCTGAAAGGTAATACTCCTGCTTACTCTGTCACCACTGTCTTCTAATGCACACTTAATGATGAAGCATTCGTTAGTGATAAAGAATAGGAATCTGATATGTTTGTTTTACCTTGACCTTTTCTCATCTGAAAACTGTGATTAATCTGAGTCGGACCAACTAACTTGCTACAGTTTATGGATGGGCCTTGGATTCTTTCACGTCTGCTCAGGTTAGTAGCTAGAGTAGACTTTGGTGTATCAGTCAATCTTTGAAGCCTTGAAAAATCTATCTGTAAATGTAGGTTGACTTGTATGGTTAGGTTAACAATGTGAACTTATATTTTGCCATTTGGAAAGCCATTTTGAAATGTGGAAATACAACACCAGTCACTTGAATTAAATCAATGGGATGTGTTTATTTGGATGAATTAATTCTTCAAGGAGACCATTTAATTACAAACAAAATGTTTCAAATATCATCAACGTTATCGTCTTTGCCCTGAGTTCATTCTAACTTACTTGGGATCTTACGAAGGTCCCATAGCCTGTTGATCAGAATTGGGTGTGTGTGTCTTGCTGCTGTTCAGTGAATTGCAGTGGAAACTAGTAATTTTGGCATCAGCAACTTTTGGTAGTCGCTGAGCAAGCTTAGTCTTCTGTCACTTCACTGGTTCTATAAAGCAACTGCACCAACTAACTATTACTCTGAGATCTTTGCCAGAGTCAGAATTTGGTTTGGCCTACTTTAAAATATCTGTGTGGGTAGTTTTCTTTTCCTGGTGATGATGTAATCATTTTGATCTTTGAGAACTCATTCCAGTACGTTTCTCAAGATCAGACCAGCAGCCGGTCATTGTTCACATAACAAGTTTAGTCTTGGGCATCTTCAGCAGGACTGTGTTTCTACTTTCTTCCAGGTTCTGCACCAGTTTATCACTAACATTGAATTCCCTTACTGTAGCACAGTTATTTGATGAGCAAAGATTACAGGGTTTTCTGTTTTAGCTTGAAACCAGTTTTGTATTTAGTTCTTTTGGCTGGAGAACCCGTTACCTGTTTATTATCCACTAGTAAGGATTTGCTGTGGTTGTCCATTAAAATCGCATGCACCATCTTGGCATCACAGTCTGTCACCTTCTTAATTCCGCATGCTGATGAGTAATGTGAATTAAATGTGCTCTTCTGAGCTGAAAATTTGAGACTGCCTCTCAGTGCAAATTTTTTTTTCATTTTGGCAGAATTTAAGAGTATGGGACTAAACGTAATGTTTGGTGCTGAAAAATTAGTTTTATCTTGTAAGCCAGGTCAACTTAATTGTGTGTTATTCGATAGTTTTGTTTTACAATCTCCAGTTTGAAAAGTTTGCAGAAGTTATTTTTACCAATGCAGATCTGCTGTTGTGAAAGGGCTGTTGAAGATGGAAAGCATTCTTCATAAAGATCTGGCTGGTAGACAGAGCTGCCATTAATCATCATATGCTGTTATGAAACAGAACTCCAAAACTGCAGTTTTTAGTTTAATAATGAGAGAGATTTATCTTACAGCTGGACCATTACCTAACACTAATTGACAGGGTGTTATATAGTATTTCATGGCAATTCTTTGACTAATCCTTAACCATTGCCTTTTTTTGTATTCCAAAAGATGGGAGTAGTTATAATTAATTAAAAGCCCAATTCTTCTCTGGTTTTATTATTGTATATAATTAATGCGTATACTTGAGGAAAGAGGATTTATTGTTTGTTAGCAAAGTCTACCAGATTATAAACATTTCAAAACAACCAGCACTCTGCCTAACTGCACACATCATATTTATGAGTACAGTACAAGCATATGCTTACAAATATGTCCTGCACATACACGTTAACAGGTTAACAATTTACCTCCCTTTTAGCCATGACTTAGCTGTCTTCTTGTATAGTAATTGGGTTCCTGCTTCAGTGAAGCTATGTGAGCTTTGTCATTAAGTGTATGCAGTAAAGGCCATCAAAAATCAATGTTGTCTTTTTTTCCATTATTTATTCATGGCAGTTGTGTGTTGTTGGATAGGCCAGCACTTCTTTCCTGTTTCTAATTGCCTTAGAGATGGTAGCAGTAGTGGTGAGCTACAACTGCTGAAATCCTTCAGTTGCAGGGACACCCACAGAGTAGCGAGAAAGGGAGTTCCAGGATTTTAACCCAATGATAGTGAAGGAACACCAATATGGTTCCTTGTCGGGATGGTGTGTAGCTTGCAAATAGTGGTAATCCCATTCATTGGCTGCTGTTGTCATTCTAGGTGGTTTACGTGTTTGGAAAGTGCAGATCTAGGAACCTTAGTGAGTTGCTGCAGATGGTGCACAATAATGTCACTATGCATCAGAGGTGAAGAAAGTGACAACAGATTCACAGCAGTCGGTCAAGAAGGTGCTTCGTCCTGGGTTGTGTTGAGCTTCTTGAGTCTTCTTGGAACTATACTCGTTCACACTCGTGGAGAGTATTATATCACGCTCCTGACGTGGACCTTGTAAATGTTGGGATAGGTACTGGAGAGATGGGTGAAGTTGCCACTGATTGCAATTTGTTGCTTGGTTAAGTGTGAAGCTCTCCTGATTTTTGACACAAGACCTCAGATGTTGGTAGGGAAGACTTAACAATCATGACAGGGTTGTGGCTACTGTTGTTATTTCCATTGTCCGGGGTCAATGCCAAATGGCCCATTCCATTTTCATTTCTTTCTTTAGACTCAGTAATGGTTTGAGTGGCTTGCTAGGCCATTTTGGAGGACAATCAGTAGCTGACCACATTACAGTCAGGAGTCACACAGAAAAAGACAATTGGAAAAATGTTGACATGTCTATCGGTTGTGGAACTGACGGCTATTACAGAAATATTGAGCAGCAATGAAGCAGGTGGATTGCAAACAAGGATGAAAACATTAAAATTGCTATTAGTATGTTATATTAATCAAGAAAACTTGATGCAGAGAAACCAATGATTGTGTGGCTATCGAAATCTAGGAACCGAAATGGTAGGAACTACAAATGTTGGAGAATCTGACATAACAAGGTGTAGAGCTGGATGAACACAGGCCATGCAGCGTCAGAGAAGCAGAAAAGCTGACGTTTCGGGCCTGGACCCTTCTTCAGAAATGGGGAAAAAGCCCATTTCTGAAGAAGGGCCTAGGCCCGAAACATCACCTTTCCTGCTTGGCCTGCTGTGTTCATCCAGCTCTATGCCATGTTATCTCACAATATAGGGCCCTTCTCCTTTCTTATTCTAAAACAAATAAACAGAGACACAGCAAAACCTGTTGCATCATTTCTCTTCAAACTTTTGCTCCATTTTAGTGCCATCCATTCCCTGACTAGTTGGGATAGGTAGGTGAAATATGCTTCAAAGCTAATCCTTTAGTGAGTACTTTTTAAAGGATAGTTTAAAGTAACATCTGCTATAATTTTGTCTTGCACTGGCCCATTGGAAGAACTTCTCTTGCTTTGTTCATCTCCTCAACTATGCATCCCTGTGGAGAATCACTAAGTATGAACCATGTTGCACTCCAAGGATATACATCAACAGTTACTGCTAAGTCATTTCCTTTCAGTAAAGTGAAATCTGGAAGTAAAAAGTGACCATGCAGCTGTCTATCTGAAGGAAGGAAACCTACATTCTTGACTAGCCAAGCTGATGTGTAACTCCAAACTTGCAGAAGTATGGATGATTCTTAACCCTACCTGCTGAAGTGACCTATCAGGCTACTCCGTTCAGAGCAGCTAGGCATATGTAATAAGTTATACAATTGGAAGTATATTGGAAGGGTTCAGATGAAAACAAAGTATTTTTGAATGTTGTCACTAAATGAGTTGGAGAAAAATTATCAGTAAAGATTGAAAAAATAAAATCGATAGCTGTGCCTGCCAAGACCTTGTTCTCTCTCGCTTTGTTTGTTATTTTATGACAACAGTCAGTGGGGAACTGAGTGGAAATGGGCAGTTTTGATAAGCAAGCAGTGATCTGTTTACCTTTTCTGAAGGTTCAAAGGAATTTTATTGGCAAATGTAGTTCTGACCTTTGAAGTTTGGATCAAAGAATCATTTGAAATTTATAGCACAGAATCTGGCAATTCAGCTTATCTTGTCTGTGTTAGTTCTATCAACCTGGCCGTCCAAGTAGCACTAATTCCCCACAATTTTCCCTATGACAGTGAAAATATTTCCTTTTTCAAATTCACGTTCAGTTGGCTTGAGAAGGAAACTTTTGAATCTGGTTCCGCAAGGATGAGAAATAGCAGAAATTCAAGGATAGTTTTCTGGAACGGCAGAGAACAGCTTTGGTGGATCTTGTGGGAAGAGAAGCCATCATTGGTGATTAGAGATAACAAAGTTTGGGGCTGGGTGAACACAGCAGGCCAAGCAGCATCTTAGGAGCACAAAAGCTGATGTTTCGGGCCCAGATCCTTCATTGGAAAAAAAATTTTTCTGATGGAGGGTCTGGGCCCAAAACGTCAGCTTTTGCGCTCCTAAGATGCTGTTTGGCCTGCTGTGTTCATCTAGCCCCATTATCACTGGTGATTATCCTTGTCTATGTGTGACCAGATAGATAAAACCAGGGAGAGTGGACACCCCCAGCTGATCTGAGGTTTTGGAGGAGTATGGTGTGATCAATCATGTCAAAAGCTGCAGTTGCACTCCTAAGGGCAAGATTGAATGGTTTACTTTTGTCACAGTCACATCAGATTGCCATTTGTGGCCTTGAAAAGAGTTATTGCTTTGTACTTGGTCAGGAGTAGAAATCCGATAGGAGGAATTCAGACAGCAAGTTCAAGGAAAGATAGACATGGATTTGGGGTATGACTGCAGAGGGATGTTGGAGTTGGGAAATAATGTCATACAATTCCTACAGTGTGGATACAGGCCATTCGGCCCATCAATTCTACACTGATTCTCCAGCATTCCACCCAGACCTCCTCTTTTTTTTCCTGCTCCACCTACCCCCATATCTACCTCTGTAACGCTGCATTTCCATCTAGCCTACTCATACAGGCAATTTAGCATGGCCAATTCACCTAGCTTGTTCATCTTTGGACTGTGGGAGGAAACTGGAGCATCTGGAAGAACAGGGAGAATGTGCAAACTCCACGCAGACAGTTGACCAAGTCTGGAGTTGAACCTGAGTCCCTGGCACTGTGAGGTGGCAGTACTAACCACTGTGCCTCCATATAAGAACACAAGGTCGCAAAAGCAGCAGGGTAAGGGTGTTTTTTTGAGCAGGGTGGAAATGTGATACCTACTTTGAAGAAGAGAAGAACATTGCCGGAGAAAAGAGGGAAACATGTTCTTAAATGTTTTGGTTGACATGGGAACTTGCAAAAGATGGGTGGTTGGCAGTTTAATGTGAATGAGGGAGCAAGAGGCCAGCCTCATGGACAAGCTGAGGCAGAAGAGAAATTGGAGAGTGGGGTATGTTCAGGACAGGTGGAGCCTTGGAGGAAGTTTATTTCAGTGGCTGCAGGGATAGCTGGTCAAATAGCATAAATCCTCAAGTAGCCCATGAGTTCCTTTCACTTGGAGGTGACAGTGCAGTGGACAGGTTAAAGTTAAAATGGGTAACATGGTTTTAAAATCTGAGTGACGAAGTAACGTTTAAATTGAACACTTTCTGTTCTACATAACCTGCTGGAAAAAGTTAGTTGGCTGGCAGCTCAGAGTGCAAAGTTGTCTGCAGTGCTGCTGATAGTCAGGGTGTGCAATCTTACAACATATCAAACATCACAGAATAGTGAAAAATCCTATTAAGATTCACAACTCTATTCAAACCCTGTTAGGTGCTACAACCCAAAGGTTTGCAAAGGACTTTTCAATTGAATACTATCCGAGCATACATCTGTAAAGTATATTAATGTTTGTGTAATGAAGAAATTGCAGTAGCTGGTACAATTGGTTAAGTAGCTGCTGTCTTAAAACAGTTTTGTTCTCAATGATCGTATTATTTTCTTGCAATTGTAAGTAGGATGGCTTGGTAAGATTTCCCTCTTTTTCCTTCTGTTCCAATTATGAATGGATTGTTTTCAAGCCGTCCCCAGCCTAAATTGTGTCTCCAGCCTAAATTATGTCCCCAGCCTAAATTGATACGAAGGTTGAGGTGCAGTTGATTTTCCCAAAGATACCGTTTTGACATCGGAGCCGAACTGCACAGTTTGTACGTAATAAGTAGTGAACATTTCTGTAGTGATTGGAATCAAGTTGACCCTGTTGACTACGAGGTGGTTGACTGGGGTTGTTGACCTGGCACAATCAGGAAAGTCCTGGCTAACCAGTATAAACTGAAGATGGTGAGAACTGACTTCTGAACTGGCTGGGCCACGGCCAGTGGTACTGTGGTTTTTGTTTTGCTTTTTGAGAACCAATTTCCAGGCTGGCTGGGCCACAGCCAGTGTTACTGCTGGATGTTAATTCTCAGTGGGAAACTGCGTTTTTACACTGGCTGTTTCTAGCTAGTGTATTATTATTTTAGGAATCGAAGCAAAGGTGACTTGATGGCAAGGCTTGCTCCTTGCACCACAGTTTTAAGTATTTACACTTTACTTTTGCACGTGTTCTCATCTTTTTTTTGTGTCTGGACTGAGCCTCTGTGAGTCAGCTGTGCCTTTGCCAGTGGACTGTTTCTCCATGAGTGGGCTAGGCATCTGTGGGTGGGCTATATTACGTTTTGGCCTGGGCTCCAGGAGCCTGTTGTTTCTGCAAGTGGGCCAGGCCTCAAGGACTCCCCCTTTCTCCCTATTTATTTCAGAATCCCCTTCCCTGCCCCATTTCTGAAGAAGGGTCTAGGCCCGAAATGTCAACCTTCCTGCTCCTCTTGATGCTGCTTGGCCTGTTGTGTTCATTCAGCTCTACGCCTTGTTGTCTCAAAGATGGCCTGACTGACTGACTGTATGTATGCTGTGCTGGGTGTGCTTGCCTCCAGGCATGGACTGGGCCCTTTTACGTTTGGATTGTTTTGTATGTACTGTGTTTACTGTATCCCTAGGCCCAGCAGCCCTTATCAAGAGCTAGAAGGTGGGTAGGTTGGTTCCGAAAGCCGGATGGTGCGTAGGTTGTCCCAAAAGCAGTCGCCCCAAGAAGGTGTGAGAATGGGCTGCCCTAGAGTTGGTCGGAAGACAATCGGGAGCGGGCTTGGTGCTGGATGGTGTGTGGGGCCGGGCCAAGAACCTGAAGGTGCATGGGTGTAGGCTGTTTATAGAGGTGGATAGGAGGCGATTAAGGGTGGGCTGATTGCTGGCTTGCCAGGGGTGTCAGTGTTGCATGCTTTGCTTGATTATTGTTTATATGGATTTATCTCGTGTGAACTTCTGTCTAAAGTTATTTTTTTCTTAGAGTTAAGGTGGGATTCGGGTTTTGGTTTCCGTCCCCATTTCCCTGTAAATTGTTGTTTGCTTTGTTGACTGTTACCTTGATTTGTTTTGCATTTTTGTACAGTTTAACAAAACAAATGAAACCAGTTTAGAATCTCCTCAGTTCAGGGGTCTGACTCCAATCTGGCTGACATAGCCGGTGTACTGTGCACAAGAAAATAAAGGGTAATTTGGTGATGAGATACTGGCCTGTGTAGTTATTTCGGTGGCAACAAGAAGGGTGTGCAGTGAATTATTAAGGAAAACTCATACATAACCTGGTCTCGATCTTGGAATCCTTGCCCCTGCTACTGAAAAAGGGTCAGCATTGGAAATGGTGGCGTAGCTAAGAGGCAGCCTTTAGGGAAGTGAAAAAGCAACTATCATCATCTAACATGTTGGCCCACTATGATCTGAAGCAAGAGGTAGTGCTAACGCGCAATTCCATCCCCATATGGCATCGGGGTAGGGTTTGCTCACTGGTGGCTCAGCAGAGAGTAACACCTAATAGTGTATGCTTCTTGGACTTTGGTTGATGTCCAGATGAAAAAATGCCCAGATAGGGAAGGAAAGTTTGACGGTCATCTTTGATGTGAGGAAATTTCACCTTTTACCTTTTACAAATGGAAATTTGTCACAGTAACAGATCACAAACCCCTGCAAGGCAACTCAAAGAGGATAAGACAGCGTCACCCATAGCTTCTGGTAGAATTCAGCATTGGGTCCTTATTCTAACATGTACAAGTACAAGTTAGAAAACGGTCCAGGAACCCGGTGGCTAATGCAATGCCTTGAACCACGTTCGACTGTCAGATAATCCACCGCTGGTGCCTCCCCTGGAAGAGTCTGTTTTGGTATTAAACTTCTTGGGCACCCTTCCAGTCACCACTGACAATATCAGACTTTTTGTGGACATTAAGATCCTGTCCTGGCGAAACTAAAACAGCATGTGGTAATGGGGGAAACAGAAGGGCCATCACAACCAGGATTGAAACCTTTCTGGGCCCAGTGAGACCAGATCACCAAAGAGGATGGCATGTTACTGTGGGGAGAAAGGGTGATTGTTCCGAATAAAGGTCACCGCCAGATACTGTCTGAACTCCACCAGGGGTTTCCAAGATGAAGATGCTGGCAGGAAGCCTTGTCTGGTGGCTTGGGTTGGATGTTGACATAACTGTGTTGGTGATGCAGTGCCCCTAGTATCATTGAGGAGAAAAAATTGCTAACAGCAGGCCCCCCACATTCATGGGAATGGCCAGGTAAATCTTGGACTCGGTTGCATGTTGACTATGATGATCCTTTCATGGGGTGTATGATCCTGGTTATTGTAGATGCCCATTCAGAGTGGGTGGACATGCATAAAGTTCATTCAGAAAACTTGGGGATGACGATTGAGAAGGTGTGAGCATTGTTTGCAATACATGGACTCCTGGAAGAATTGATCACTGACAATGGGATGTCATTTACCAGCAGGGAATTCAAATAGTTCCTAAAGTCAAATGGCATTTGGCACATAAGGACAGCTCCATACCATCCATTGTCCAGTGGTCGAGTGGAAAGAGCAGTCCAAACGTTGAAGGCAGACTTAATGAAGCAGCCTACAGTGTCACTTGATTCCAAACTGTCTTGGCTCCAGTTCAATTATAGAACCACCCCAAATGCAACTACAGGGATAGTTCCACCAGAGTTGCTGATGGGAAGAAGACCCCGCACCAGGTTACACACACATTCCCAGACAGGATCCATGGAAATGGCCTTGCATGGGTTTGAGGTGAGGTTGACATGAGGTCAGGTCATGTTACTTAACAAAGTTTGGATTAGTGGTATGGTCCTAAACAAACATGGATCACCTGAAAGCTGTTACCTCAAATGGTGCAGGAGCAAAAAACATGCCAGGCTTTCGGAACGGCCTACCCACCAGGCACAGGCAGAAGTCCTGTCGGAAACAGTAGGATTTCCCCCTCCATCTGGTAGCAAGGAAAAGCCAGAGTCCGAGGTGGATACAGCCTTGATACTGTTACCACTGGAAGAAGAGGAGAAAACTCTTCCAGGATGCTCCGGGGGTAAGAGGCGGGCTATGGTACAGTACACACTGCCTGTGTCGGAGTCCAAATCAGAGGAACTGAGCCTGTGGCGAACACATCACAAGAAAAGCTACAAGAGAAAGACTGGAAATAGCAGGAATTGCAGATGCTGAAGAATCTGAGATAAGGTGCAGAGCTGGATGAACACAGCAGGCCAAGCAGCATCAGAGGAGCAGGAAAGCTGACGTTTTGGGCCTAGACCCTTCTTCAGAAATGGGCAGAAACCATTTCTGAAGAAGGGTCTAGGCCCGAAACATCAGCTTTCCTGCTCCTCCGATGCTGCTTGGCCTGCTGCGTTCATCCAGCTCTGCACCTTTGTTCTCAGAGAAAGACTAGGCCTACATTCCGGGACTTGGATGGGATGGATGTAGTGATGTCCCATCTGGTTCACTAATATCCTTTTCAGGAAAGAAATCTGCCATCCTTACCTGGCCTGGCCTACGTGTGACTCAGAACCACTGCAATGTGATTCTTAACTGCCCTCTGGGCAGTTGGGGATTGGCAGTTGTTGCTGGTCTAACCAGCGATGCCCACACCCCATGAATGAATTTTTTAAAAAAGTACATTGGGACCGGGCAGACCTTGTTGATTATGAGGTCCTTGATTGGGATTGTCAACCTTGGCCAATCAAGAAAACTATGGCTGACTACTGTAAGTTGGAGATTTAGTCCCCCCGAACTGAGGTGATACTGACTCCGAGCTGGCTGGCCACACCTGGTGTACTGTGCACAAATAAATAAAGGGTGACTTGATGATGGGATACTGGCCCCTGTGCAGTTATTTCAAGTTCCCATTTCGTGTTCAACTGTCAAGTTTTTCTTTGGAAACATTCGCCAATGCAAATCCAGGAAATCCTGATTATTAATTTCAGGGTTTTGTCTTTGGGTAAGTAAGATGATCTGAGAATGGGTCTGAATTCTTTTGAGAGTGACATTTGGATAATTGTAGCTTCCACAGTAGCTGGAAGCAGAAAGTAATTGTGTGTGTATAAGGTATTCTTTCACGTAAAGAGAAATTGACCAGTGAAGTTGTGCAGGTTTTGCTTCCCCAGGAACAGGATTTTGCAGGTTGTGACTATTTTGTCTTTTAGGAAATACATTTCCTTAATTTTAAAAACCTGAAAGAGGATCTTGAAACGAACATAGGAATGGGAAGAGGCCATTCAGCTGATTTGAACCTCATCTGCCACTTGATACAGTCGTTGCTGATGAAACCATTGGCTTTTACCCACACTATCCCCATAATGAATATACTGTTGGTAATCAAAAATTTATCAAATTCTACTTCAAATATACTCAAAGACAGGGCTTCTACAACCCACTTCGTTCAACAACGCTAAAGATTTGCCACCTTTTGAATTTTAAAACAAACTTCTCGTCTCTGCCCTAAATGGCATCCCCTTTGTTTTTAATTTATGCCCCCTGGATGTTAACTCCTGAACCAGGGTAAATACCTTATCTGCATGGACCCTGTCCACCCCTTTATTTATTTTGTAGGTTTCAATGAGGTCACTTCTCATTCTTCAAAAACTTAGACAATTCAGACCAGTTTGCCTAACCTCTCTCCACAGGGTAAATCTGCCAACTGAACAAGGAGTCTGGTGATAACCAAGTGTGAAGCTGGATGAACACAGCAGGCCAAGCAGCATCTCAGGAGCACAAAAGCTGACATTTCGGGCCTAGACCCTTCATCAGAGAGGGCGATGGGGAGAGGGTTCTGCAATAAATAGGGAAAGAGGGGGAGGCGGACCGAAGAGGGATAGAGGAGAAGATAGGTGGAGAGGAGAGTATAGGCGGGGAGGGGATAGGTCAGTCCGGGGAGGACGGACAGGTCGAGGAGGCGGGATGAGGTTAGTAGGTGGGAAATGGAGGTGCGGCTTGAGGTGGGAGGAGGGGATAGGTGAGAGGAAGAACAGGTTAGGGAAGCGGGGACGAGCTGGGCTGGTTTCGGGATGCAGTGGGGGAAGGGGAGATTTAAGCTTGTGAAGTCCACGTTGATACCATTGGGCTGCAGGGTTCCCAAGCGGAATATGAGTTGCTGTTCCTGCAACCTTCGGGTGGCGTCATTGTGGCACTGCAGGAGGCTCATGATGGACATGTTGTCTAAGGAATGGGAGGGGGTGTTAAAATGGTTCGCGACTGGGAGGTGCAGTTGTTTATTGCGAACTGAGCGGAGGTGTTCTGCAAAGTGGCCCCCAAGCCTCCACTTGGTTTCCCCAATGTAGAGGAAGCCACACCGGGTACAGTGGATACAGTATACTACGTTGGCAGATGTGCAGGTGAACATCTGCTTAATATGGAAAGTCATCTTGGGGCCTGGGATGGGGGTGAGGGAGGTGGTGTGGGGGCAAGTGTCGTACTTCCTGCAGTTGCAGGGGAAGGTGCCAGGTGTGGTGGGGTTGGAGGGGACTGTGGAGCGGACAAGGGAGTCACTGAGAGTGGCCTCTCCGGAAAGCAGACAAGGGTGGGGATGGAAAAATGTCTTAGGTGGTGGGGTCGGATTGTAGATGGCGGAAGTGTCGGTGGATGATGCGTTGTATCTGGAGGTTGGTGGGGTGCTATGTGAGGACGAGGGGGATTCTTTTTGGGCGGTCATTGCGGTGGCGGGGTGTGAGGGATGTGTTGCGGGAAATGCGGGAGACACGGTCAAGGGCGTTCTCGACCACTACGGGTGGGAAGTTGCGGTCCTTGAAGAACACGGCCATCTGGAATGTGCAGGAGTGGAATGCCTCATTCTGGGAGTAGATGTGGTGGAGGCGAGGGAATATGGAATAGGGGAGTCTGGTGAACCTCTTTTGCAGTCCTTCTATGTCAATAATATGTTTGCTGAGGCGGGGAGAGACCAGAACTGTGCACAATATTCCAGGTGCAGCCTGACTAAGCTGCTATACATTTAAAGCAAGACTTCAATACTCCTTTTACTCCAATCCAGTCCCAAAAGAAACTGCCAATATATTAGTCTTCTAATACAGCTTACTGCAGATGTTTGCTTGCCTTCAGTGACGTTTTGTTGAAGGCACCCAAGTTCTTTACTACACCTACACTTTCCAAATTCTCACCATTTTAAGAAACGCTCTGCACATCTATTCTTCCTACAAAAGTGACTAACCTTGTACTTTTCCACGTTATATTTCATCTGCCTTCTTTTTGCCCATGCACTGAGCCTGTCCAAATCCTCTCAAAAATGTTTTACATCATCCTCACAAAGCACTCCTGGTTTTGTAAGACCTGCCACTTTGGAATTGTTACTTTTAGTGTGTGCATCCGAATCATTCAAATATATTCTGAACAGATGGAGCCCAATTACCCATCCTTGTAGTACCTCTGTGAACATGAGAGTGATCCATGTTTTCCTCCTGCTTTCTGTCTGTTAGCCAATCCCTAAACCCTGCCAGTACATTATCTGCTATCCCAAATGCTTTAACCTTATGGGAGATCTTAACAAGGCCTTCTGAAAATGTAGATATCAAACATCCATTGACTCCCTTGTCACTTATTTGTAAGTGACATCCTCAAACAAAACCTCCAAGTTTGTCAAACACAATTTTTTTCATTTGCAAATCCATGCTGACTGTGCCCAATCAGATGATTCTTTTTTGAAGTTACCTTTAGTAATTTCCCTATGACTGGTATAATGCTGATGAGTCTGTAGTTCCCTGTAGGGTGACATTTGCATGTGTGATGTTGAGAAATTCTTGATAGACTGTAGATAATCAGGTAAAAGTACAGGATAATTCCATGACCTCAAATCATTCTTTGCTCTCGATGAGACAATGGCTGAACAGCATTATACCAGTTGACTGTTTCTGAGGGAATTTCTGGATCTTTATCTAACAACAATGAACGAACAGCAGTGATTTATGTGTTAAGTTGTGTTGAGGGGCAACTTCAAGATGATTGTGTTACCTGTGCCCTCGTCCTTCAGCTGGTGGGCTTTGGAGATATTGTTGAAGAATTTTTAGTGAGTTGCAATAGTCCACATTAGAGATAGTACACCTTAGCACTGCAGTGGTGGTGAAGGGAGTGAATTTTTAAATCAGAAGAATACCTTGATCATATTATCCTGGCCAGAGTGTAGTATCCTGCATGGATGTTCAAGCTAGTGAATATGTCCTTGGAACTAATCTGTATTTTACATGTATTCTCAAAGAAGCCAAAAAATCTGGATTGAGGAACGCAGAAAAATACAAGCACTGTAATAGACCTTAATTTTGTTTGAACTTGAAATGTTTTGTTTTGTATCTCGTATCACGTAAAACTTAAATATTTTCTGGAGTTGTGATTTAAATTTCCTGTATACTTACAGCATCATTCTTTCAATCAACAAATGTTTAATTTTGTTTGTTTTGTTTATAGATGGACAAAAGCGGAAGAAATCCTTGCGACGGAAATTAGACTCATTGGGCAAGGAAAGGAACAAGGACAAAGGTGAGTAAGCAATGTATTAAATATCTGAGTTATTCTTAAAAGTCCTGGAAACCAAACAAGTGAAAATTCAAAAGTTTGTAAGAATTTCTGCATAAGATTAAAAGGCAACCCTTACCTAAAGCAAGATTATAGAAGTAATCATACCTATATGCTGTAAATTGACTTCAGTTATGAGTTCAACAATGACTTTGGTTTGACTAAAATATTACTTGGGCTTAGTCTACTGAAAGGTTAGCTGTCATTAGAAATGAAAATTATTCATTCCCATGATTTCAGTGATCTCAAAAAGCTAAAGGGTTAGAGAACGCTATGGAGATTTGTGGTGGTGATGGGGGGGGGGTGCTGAGGGGTGGCAGTGTTGTGGGTTGTCATGGTGCGTGTCAAGGCCGTGGAGGAATTTGCAAGTATCAAAAGTAACCCATGGCTCAGTAGCACCCTGTGTAGAGAAAATGTGTATTTGAACACTGGATGGAGTTAATCTGGAGACTAGTTTCACGGAGGATGTAAGAATTAATACAAATTCAGATCATATTGGCCCTACTGGCATTTCACTGAGTGTTTGGGGTGCAATTTCCCATTTCATCCATACAGATTTTTCTAACTTAGTAATTGAATTTTTCTCTTTTTACTCCCACTTTAATTTGGAATAGTTCCATGCAAACAAATATTTCGAGGAGAAGGGCAAAAGCACAAGAGGAATTGTTGTACTTATTACCCTTTTGAAATTGTTGAAGCGTACATCAGTATATCAAACCATTTATGTTGATTGCAGCAAGGTCAGTGATACAGTATAACATCAAGTTGCACTTTTTTTTAAAAAAACTAGGCAATCTTAACAAGATGAGCGCTTTCGAGTAAGCCTTGTAAATAATTACTTAATAATCGAGCCTCAATATGTGGGAATCTACAAACAGTGTAGTGGATCTGTCACGAAATGAATCCAGCAAATTTGAAGGGCACGTGTTTCGTATGTGTCACATTATAGGGAAATGTGTGTTGTCTAATTTTACAAATTTTCAAGCGTATTCTCAATGTTCTACTCAGTAAAAATGAAGAAAGCCATATATAACCATGAGGCATCATGACTAATGAATGTCATCACGCAAGAAACTCAACATTCCTGTCCATTGTAGTTATCCTGTATATAGGAACTCTCTAGGTTGCAAAAGGAATGATATGGTGGCTAGAAAAGATAAATGTAGCAAGATTTGAGGATGGAACAAATACTCAGAGAAAATTTGAAAGTTACTTTGCCATCTTCTTTGTTCTTCATGTAATGTGGAGAATTTAGCAACAACTTTCTTGAAAACAGGTATTTAGTGGCAGAAAGACTTGTCACAAGTTGTGAAGATGAAAGGCTAATTCTATCAGTGGAGTGAAAAGTACATGTATTGCTCAAAGAGGCCACTTATGATAGGGTGGGATGTATGCATGGAGGGATATTCACTAAGTGCAAATAACTGAAGTCACAAACTTGGCATTTGGAAGTCAATTAAATGAGAATTGCGGTGATTGGAGAAAGGGTGAGTTAGTGCAGTCGGCAGAACTCTGAATGAAGAGATCACTCTTGAGTGACAAAAGTGTTTGCATGCCTCAGGGATAATACAAATGTGATTTGTGGGTGCAATCCTTTACCAATGTTAAAAGAGACAAATTATTGAAGGAGCGATCCTCTGCTTCAGCTGTTAAGCTTTGACATGTTTGTGGCCTGGACACTCTGATATGATAGGGAGTAAAACAGTCTGCCACCTCGTTAGTGTGTCAGGCTTCACCAGGTGTTTTTCTGATAATCACTGCCAACGTGGAAAGTTCTGTGACACATCAGCAAATAAGTGAGGATATCGGAACCAGCTTGTTGAGTATTTTGCAGGTCTGTGCTAAGGAGACCTGATTTTTTTTTGATGCAAGTGATTCTACTTCACAATTTTCCGAACCTATTTCCTCTCCCCACATGAGCCACAAGGCATTTATTTGCCTGAAATATATTTCTTAAAAAAAAAATTTTGCTGGCAAGTGACAACTCATTGAATTAATGTTTAAAGGGAAAATATTCTGATATTAAATATTAAATGCATGTCATTTGGACCCCATGCAATAAAAGATAATGCACTCTCATTGGTTTGCAAAGACATAAGTGTTTTTTGAAAAGTTACTTACGGGCCGACATCATATTAACAGTTTTCTCGCATGCTTTGTGGACATCCATGGAATCAAGTACAATAGCAGTTTTGTGCCTTGTTATGGTGTACTCACTGATTCCAAAAGAACTGGCTCAGATCATAATTTATCCTTGACTCAGGTATTTTAAAATAAATTTTGGAATTTTGCTGCACTGGCAAAGCCAGTATTTGTAGTCCATCCATCATTGCTCTTGAAGATGATGATAGCCCATCTTCTTGACCTGTTGCAGTTAATGTAGTGAGTTTGGAATTCCAACAACGCTGTTCGGCTATGAGTCCCAGGAGTTTGATCTGATGGTGGCGATGAAGGAATCATGTTTAATTTCTATTCGTCTCACTGTGTCAACACCACCTACAGTGCCTATGGTAAAGTGTCATCACTATGTAATCTTGACTCCTGAGTTTAAAAACTAGATAAAGACAAAATTATGGAGTCACGGCGCTTATTGAAGTGCAGCATTAGAGTTTTTAGATAGACTGTCTTGATGATCGAGATGTTACTTAGAAATCTGTTGCATTCTTGAGTTTTCTTTTCTAACAGTTCCCTTTTATAGGAAGCGCCAATATACGTGCTGCCTGTCAGCATGTTGAATATTATGAATGCTTTAAAAATTCCAATAAACTTTGTCAGATAATGTAGTAAAATGATGAAAGGATATGACCACTAACTTCCCAATTATTACTGGAGCAATTAACATCAGGAATGATGTTCTGCTTCCTGACTCAACCCCAGATCCCATTATGGTTGGTGGAAATGGAGCAGCAAAAGCATTAGAAACAAAACCTGTTTGACGGGGAGAGCTGCAGCTCACAGCTTCTTTCCATCCCATGTATAGCCATGAATTTTCTCCAGTTATTCGACCTTGTGATTGAATTTTCTTGTCTTCCGAGACTTTTCCAGGGTCATTTGCCTGCATATTTCGAGTGTAGGATGTACCAATATCAGGCTGCTGAAGTCCAAAGATGTGGCTCATTACCACCCCTGGAAGAAAAATGGGAATAAGCAACAAATGTTGGCCTTGCTAGGGATGTTCACATTCCATGATAGCAAACCTACGTAACTTAATTAACATGTATTTACAATCCGTAATCTCAGATGTAACCTTGAGTACTGTACTTTCTTCCATACTGTAGCAAATTGAGGTAAAATTTTGATAGTGCTGGATTGAAGACTGCTTGGAGTTGTAAAAGTTTCTATTATTAGTGTCAACCATACTGCTTACACCATGTTCTGTTTTGACTGCTATGAGGCAATGAGAGTGCAAGTGAATGATGGCATCACGTATTAGCTGATGGTGTTGTTGTATGTTGCTAGCAACACTCAAAGTTTGGCCTAACAACCAGCTATACCCATCGTTGGGGAATGAGGATACCATTTTCAAATATGAAAAAATGAGCATGTTGTGTAGTCTGCTGCACAAATTTAATTTACAGTATGGATGATCATGCTGGAAAAGTTCCATGTGTTAGCTCTGTTAGAAGAAGTATGTTTATGCTAAGGAGTGGGTTTTTTATTAGCAGGGAATAGTTGACATTTGAAACTAAGCCCACAGTTACTTTGCAATATCTATTTATCTGTTCAGTAGTAACAATAGAAAGTGAAGTTTTGATGAGAGGAATTCCTTACATTTGCATTTTTCTCTTTCAAATTGAGATTTTTTTGTTCTTTTTTTGTTCATCAAAGTAAATAAGATTAGTATGAGGAAATCCACAGGAATCACATGTCTCTCATTAGGAGTGCAGCCAGAATTATTATTCATCTTGTTTTGATCTAAATATAATTACCAATGTAACCCAGCAATGAGAATTGTGCAACTAGTTTTATCAAAAACTAGTGGGGCGGCACGTTGGCTCAGTGGTTAGCACTGCAGCCTCACAGCACCAGGGACCCGGGTTCAATTCCAGCCTCGGGTGACTGTCCGTGTGGGGTTTGCACATTCTCCCTGTGTCTGCATGGGTTTCCTCTGGGTGCTCCGGTTTCCTCCCACAGTCCAAAGATGTGCAGGCTAGGTGGATTGGCCATGCTAAATTGCCCATAGTGTTCAGGGTTGTGTGGTTTATAGGGAGATGGGTCTGGATGGGATGCTTCAAGGGCACTGTGGAATTTGTTTGGCCAAAGGGCCTGTTTCCACACTGTAGGTAATCTTAAAAAAAGTCACTGGAAACAATTGAACATGTACCTTTTTGGTTTTTTGCTACATAAAATGTGCATCCTTTTACAGTCTTCAGTTTTCTCTTTTGAGTAGCCTGTGTAGTTTTTTTTCTTAAAAAACCTCTTAGTGAATTTATGCAGGAACACTGAAAAATGTAACTATTAACTTTATTTTCAGCAATTTCCAGTTTATAGAGATTGTGGCTTAAATGTTCTGTTAAGTGATAGAACCATTCTATTCAATGAAACCTGCATGTAATAAATTTTAAAGCAAAAAAATCTGAGTAGAAGAAATCTGCTGTGGTTGACAGGGCCCTCAGCTGTGTCTGGCCCATTTAACCACGTTTTCCCCCCCACAGACCCCGAATAATAATGGGGTTCTCCTCTTTCACCTAGTTTCTATGCTGTTGACTGAAAGCATCAACTTTCAGCCCAACCAGTTCTGAACAAGTCTTACTGAAGTCAAAGCATTAACTTGCTTTCTCCAGTCATATGCTACCAGACCTGCTGAGTTTCTCCAGCAGCTTGTGTTTTTTTTTGCAGACTGGCAACCTTTGCAGTATTTCATTTTATTTGAAAATAAATTTTGAGTTTCACCAAAACTTAGGGGACAAAATGGAAACCTGATTCATTCAATTTAACTTGTAAATTCACACCTTCCAGTAGATATACTGTCAGTTTTGTTTCAGTTACAAAGCTCACACCTAATGTTGTTTTCAGATTTTCTAATAGGAATTCCTTGTTACCCAAATTCACTAACAAACCGTCACCCCCAAAGTTAGGTATGATACAAACTAGTTGCAAAGCACCATCGCCTATGCTGTACTCTAACCCTGTCAGCCTCTCTACCGAAGTTATGTAACATTCCTGTATTGAAAATGCTAATTCTATAAGTTCTTTAGGTACCTGAAGAGGATGTATGTGCAGAGGTGGGAGAGAGGACAGGGAAGTGGTAATGCATCAATGGCTACCTTAAGAGAGCCAGCACAGAAATAATAGGCTGAATGGCCTTCTATGCTGTAATTATTCTATGTTACTACTCCTTTTGACACTGGTTTTAAGTACTTGAAATCCCTACCTAACAGCACTTTTGAAATAGCTTCATCTCACAAACTGTAGCTGTTCAAAAAGATGGTTCACTACTACCTGATTTGAAGGAAGGTTGGCCATCGGCAATGTAAGTTGGCCTTGCCAGGGACATCTTCATCCCATGGAGGAATGAAGGATAACTAGAAAAAATTTCAGGAGTGCTGCCCAAAGTGACAAACTTCTAACTTAGTAATGTTCCACCAATAAGCCAAGGCTGAAACCTATGTGGATTGTATGATCTAGTTGCAGCTTTTTTACATATGGGCTATCATATTCTGATCTGTCTTTTCCTGTAGCACCTTCCCATAACACCAAGAGAGAACTTTTCTTTTGTAATTGTGTTTTCAATATTAAATTTGTTCACTGCTTTGCAAGTCTATCTGACAGTTGCTGATCGCGCACCAATGGTACCTGCCTCATTAAACTTGAGAACAGCTTCATAAGACAGCCTCCACAATCTCCTTTTATGCTGAGCCTCAATAACTTTCATTTTTACTGCTAACTGTGTTTGAATCATGATGAGTTGCAATGCCGTATTTATTTTTCGGATCTTAATGTTTCATGGCAGGGTTTATGGAGCCCTCCACCTACCCAATCCTGCTCCAGCCTCTACTGCTGTATTCCTTGTGGCAGTGCTGTGGTCTCGAATGTATCATGTGCCCACTTTGTTTGCCGCATGTCCACAGTCCTGGAGTCCTGGTCTGGCCATCAGTGACCGAGCCCCCATGCTACTAATGTTTTCAAATAAAGAAGAAAATCCATGAGAAAATCAACAGGATTGGCTTGCTGCCTTTTTTTTTCACATTGCTGCGGTTAAAGTTCTTGGCAGAGTTATTACAAGGGCTGCATTATGCAATTCATTTTCTTTTTCTGTGTAAGTCTTGTGATTACCTCTCCACACAACATCTGCATGCTTTTAGCATTTTTTTTTAAGATCTAGTATTTTTAATTTTGGTGGGACATAAAATGGAGCAGTTTGGGTATTTTTCATCCAATTACATTTTTTGTGTTTCCGTGCATGCTCCTCTTCTCTTTTTCTGCCTGACTTAACAACAGAATAGCGTTTATTCCAGGTTTTAACCAAGTGCGATTCTTATACTGTACCCCCAAAAATTTTACTGCAGCTGATTCTCTCTTCCGGTCTCGTACTATGGTATATAACCATTTTCCCCACATCCTCCTCCCCAACCCATTCCTGATCTCCAATCTAAACCTTCATTCTATACTGATTTAGCACTCTATCTCTGGTGTTTCTTCACCCTCAGTGCTACAGATTTTCATCTGGCTACACACAAAGGTCCTGAATCCTTGTGTAATGTAACTGGCTGGCAAAACAAAAGTAACATTTGACTACCAAATTGAAATGCAATGTTATGAGTTGTAGTAAATTTCCATTGGAGATAAAATGAGGTTAGATACAGCTTGTGAAAGAGTGCAAGGTAGCTGGTCTGGGAAAGAAATGGTTTCTGTGTTCCATTGTATTGATCTTTATCAGTTGCCATTATGCTTTCACGTGAATAGAATAGCAATTTATTGTCAGTTGTATTTATGAAAATAGTGAGATGAGTATAAGTTGCCACAATTCCCAACAAATTTAAAAATGCTAGATCTTAAAAAAAAGGTAAACGCATACAGATGTTTTAAGCGGAGAAGTAATCACAGGAGAGGGGCACAAGAAAATACAACCCCATTTTAATCACAAAAATTATTAATAAAAAATAACTGAGGTAAAGTTAGGGCAGAGCTCATTTTTTTTTGTTCCCCCCTCCTGGGTTTCTGAAGTGGCTATGGGATGCCCCAGTGTGTATGTTAGGGCATGGAGTATGTTAGGGTATGGAAGGTAATCAAGAAATGGTAAATGTTCCTACAATTCTGTCTCCTTGCTAATGCAGGTAGTTTCATAGCGGTGTGAAATGTTTCTCTTGGGTAAGTGTTGATTGGCTTCCAGTTTAGTCCTCTTCAGAAGCACACTGTCGATGCACTGCATCATTTTTCTCTCTCCTCACTGCACCCCCCCCCCCCCCCCCCCCCCCCCCCCCCCCCCACCGCACCACCAAACCAAATATTTCAACAAATTATCTAAGGTCAGATGATACAGAATCCACATGAGTGACAAAATAACTTGGGAGGAATAACTAGTGTACGTAGTCTATAGTATCCTTAATTGGAGCTGTTCTGTAGGTCAGAGACTGAGGATATTATTCAGGGGTATCTGTAAACGTCACGTATAGTGGGCAAATCAAATTTGGCAAAGGTCGTCACAAGTAAAAATTCAACTGTCTTGGAAGCAGTTTCCAAAAACAGTGTGTTGTGGAGCCAATCAGGGATCAGACTATTTTGGAGCTGGTAACGTATAATGAGGAAGATTTAGTAAATGATCTCAGAGTAAGAGTTCCTCTAAGGAACAGTGACCATACACGGTAGAATTTAGCATTCAGCTTGAGAGTGAAAAACTGCTAAACTGAAATAAGGGTGATTTCATAGAGATGAGGGCTGAGTAGGCTAGAGTGAATTGGTAAAGCAGTTTAGCAGGAAAAAGTAGTTGAGGCCAGTGCACTTGGATCATAGTCTCTCCTACTAGCGGAAACATCTTTCCCATGTTCACTCTATCCAGGCCTCTCAGAATTCTGCAAGTTTCAACAAGATATTACTCTAATCCTTCTAAATACTATCAAGTACAGATACCTCAACCTCTCCTCATATGACAAGCCCTCCAGTCCCCAGGATTATTCTTGTAAACTTCTCTTGACCCCTCCAACGTCAGCACATGTTTCCTTTAGACATGGGACCCAAGCTTGCTCACAATATTCCAGTGTGGTCTGATTAGAGCCTTTTACAGCCTCAGCAGTATATCTCTGCTTTTGTATTCTAGCCTTGTCAAAGTTGAACCTAGCATTGAATTTACCTTCCTAACTGCCAACTAAACTGGTGTGTTATTGTTAAGAGAATCCTGAACTGGGGCTCTAAGTCCCTTTGTTCTTAAGATTTCTGAGGCCTTTGCCTGTTTAGAAAATACTCTCATCCCAATTCTTCTTACCAAAGTGCATTACCTCACAATGTTAGAATGTGTATTCCATCTGCCACTTATTTGCCCATTCTCCTGGCCTTCTGAAATCCTTCTGCGGCCTCCCCACTTCCTTATCATTACCTGTCCTTCCACATATCTTTGTAACATCTGTAAACGTAGCAAAGTGGCCTCCATTCCTTTGTTCAGCTCATTAAATAATGTGAATAATTGTGGCGCCGACACAGGTCCGTGCGGAACTCCACCAGTCACTGGCTGCCGTACTGAAAATCACCCCCATTATCCCTAATCTCTCTCTTCTGCTCATCAGCCAATCCAGTATCCACACCAGTATCTTGCCCCAGCGCCATGGCCTCTGACCCTATTTAGCAGTCTTCTGTGTGACACCTTGTCAAAGGTCCTCTGTACATCCGGGTAGTTCACCTCTACTGGCAGTCCTTTGTCTAACTTACTCATTACCTTCTCAAAGAATTCTAACAGTTTTGTCAGGTATGACCGCCCCTTGATGATATGCTGACTCAGGTCTATTCTACTTTGTACTGCCGAGTACATCGCAGTTTCGTCCTTAATAATGAACTCGTAAAATTTTGCCAATAGCTGAGATCAAGGCAACTGGCCTGTACTTTCCCATTTTCTGTCTGCCTCCCTCCATTAAATGAGGGTGTTACTTGCCATTTTCCAGTCCCCTGGGATCCTCCCTGACTCCAGTGATTCCTGATAGATCATCACCAATGCCTTTACAATCTCCTAGGAAAATAGATAACGACATATAGCAAAGATGTAGTGAGGAATAAGGGTTCTACAAAGGGGTAAACCAGCCATGATTAGCCTAGTTAAGAATAGTACAAGCTGAAAGAAAAAGCACGCTATGTGGCAAAGACTAGTAGTAAACTGAAGCTTGGGAAAGTTTTAAAAGCCAACAAAAGATGACTAAAGCAAAAAAGAAAAACTTGGGAGTAATGCAAAATAGACAGTAACAGATTTTGTTGAATATATAAAGAAAACAAGAAAGAGGCTACACCGGTAATAGATCCAGGTTGCCAGGGAAATAGTCATGGAGAACCAGGAAATGGTAGCAAAGTTGAATAAATAATTTGATAATGGTGTGGAGGAGCACAGCAGGCCAGGCAGCGTCAGAGGAGCAGGAAAGCTGACGTTTCGGTTCGGGACACTCCAGAAGTGGGCATTGTTTTCTGTGACTCCAGCATTGACAGTTCTTACTATCTCTGAATAACTGATTTGCATCAGTCTTCAGAGAACAATCCGAAAAGACTGAATAATGAGCTAAAGGAGGCGTGGAGGGAAGAAAGAAAATACAGTAGTGATCACTTAAGAAAAATTACAAGGAACATTAAAGTCTGATAAGTCCTCTGGGTTTTAAAGAAAGTAACTACAGATATAGTTGATGAATTGGTAATAATCTTCCAAGAATCCTTAGATTCAAGAAATGTTCTGGAATATTGGAAAACTGTCAATATAACACCTTTATTTGAAAATGACAGGAGACAAACGGCAGTAATTATAGCCGGTTAACTTAACGTCAGTAATTGGGAAAGTGTTAAGAGTATAATAAAGGATACAATAGCAGACCACTGTATTGGAAGCTTTCAAGCAAGGGTTCATTAGTTTAATTCTGAGTATGGAAGCTTTTCCTTTTTGAGGAGAGGTTGAGTAGATTGAGCTTGTACTCGATTGGAGTATAGTGGAATGAACAGTGATATTTTTGAAACGTTCATGATTCCAGAAGACTTGAGGGGGAGGTTTTTTCCCCTTTTGGGACAGTCTCTACCCCAAAGAGCATAATCTCATAATAAGGAATCAAATCTTAAAACAGAAAAGAGGATTTTAAAAAAATTTTCTGATGGTAATGAAGCTGGAGAGTTATTTCCTGCAGGGCTGTTGAGACTTGGTCATTAAGTGATTCACTTGAATATTAATGTTATGCGATCAGCCAGAATCTCATTGAATGGTTGAGCAGATTCAGTGGGCTGAATGGCCTACCTTTGCTCCTATGCCTTCTAGTCTATGAAGGGCATGAACTACAGATACTGCATCCATGTCACAAGCCATTCTTAATTGGTTCCTATGTCATCATGTCTCCTTGGTTGCTTGGCAAATATCCTGAAATTCCCTTGCTAATAGCATGGAGGAAGTATCATCACCATGTGAATTTAGACTCCTCAAGGAGAAGCCTCACCACGAGATTCTCTGGAGCAACGAGGCATCGTTTGCCTAAGGGTTGCCAGTAAAATCCAAATGCAAAATAAATAAAATTTCTGTCACCATGAGCAGCATTTTTTTAATCAGATAGTAAAGTTTATAAAGAATTGTATTCACTAGATGAATTTGGAAATTCTTTTCTCATCTGTTTATTTATGCATATGACTGCAATGACAAATTAAATCAGAGGAAAAAGTCAGCCTGTCACTTGCATGTAGCAGTGTCATGAATTGCCATAAATTTTATAGTTCCTCTCGTTTAGCCTTGATCAAGCCTTAGTACTGCTCTTTCTTCAAGACAGTGACACTTGCGTCATTTTTCTGGAAAAATATAACTTAGAAAAGTGCTATTGCCATTGTGGTTGGTGTACAAGTGGAAATGTGAATATATGCCCACTGGCGTAAGTCCTCTGCATAAGTGCTGTTTTCTGCAAATCATTGAGTTCAAATTGACTGAAGCTTAGCAAAATCCAGATGGGTGTATGTTTCTGTGCACTGGAGTCACTGATGTGAATATGTAGCCCATCCTTGGCATAGGACCTTAGCTTCAAAAAATCATTGGTTGTTCCACTAATAACTGAGCAGCGATCATTCAGTGGCCTATTAATAGACTAGTGTGAAACACTGCACATTAACATTGTCAAGCCAAGCCCAGCTCTTGGGAGTAGTGATCATTATCATCAAACTATAATTAATCCTTTGATGAAAACCAAATACGCTCAGTGAGTGCAACTGCATTTTTAACAAGCCTGTTATATAAGCATTCCGTGGTTTTGGAACTGAATGCGCAGGCTATTAGTAAACATTTCTGCACATTTCCACAGAAATAGAATTGTTGAACATGTTGACTTTAAATGAGTGTTTGTTTTTCAACATGCGTTTTTCATGAGAAACTAAAGTTTGAGGTACTTTTCCGTGGGCATTATTATATTTTAGTAATGACTCATAGCCATTAAAACATGTTGTTTGCATAGAGGAACCTGCTAGCAAACAAGATTACACATTTGGGTTGGAATCTTACCAGCCTCTAAATGATGTGTGAGAACATTGAAAGAATTGTGAGAGATGGGCATTGAGGATCTTCCTTCTGTTGAGAGCAAGAAGTCCCATTTTCCAAACAAGTGTTGAAACGCAAGACCAGCTTCTCTCTAGCAAGTGGAAAGAGGCCTATTTGCTTGCATTGGCATGGAATAACATCTCATTATTAAGTTCTTCTCATTGATATGCAGTTTCAGATTCTCCCATTTCTCCCCCCCCCCCCCCCCCGATAGAAACTACATGTTGACAATTCCCATATTAAAAGTCAGTATTGAAATGTAATGACTCTGGCCCACCACTGGTTCCTCTGGATCGCGATCAATCCCCAGTGTCTCGGGCCACGCTCGTTGGCAAGAACCACATGCAGCTGTGTCCAGCAGGGTCTCCAGGTCCCCATAAGCAAAGGAGTGTGGGGTTGGTGGGGTGTAGGGTAGGGGGTAGGTAATGGTCTACCCTCTGCTGAACACTGCCAGTGCTTGACTAGGTTCATGACTGGAATTTAAAGGTGTTGCTGCACCAGGAATCCAGGACATTTCAGGAGTGGCCAGTCCATCTTTGCCTGGCAGATTGAGAAGTTGGATGTTGTAGAGTTGTGGAGAATAGGTATTGAGGCAAATTTGGAAAGAGTGTGAGAAAAATTTCGCTGGCTCGTGGAGAGAAACCGTCCATGAAACCTCCTAAAAATGATACTTTTCAGATTTCTGGTAAGATTCAGCTCTTGGATCTTGTGCTTAAAAATGTTGTTAAAACAAGAATAAATATTGAAATTGGACAGATTGAATAAAGTGATCTTTCTAAAGAAAATAAGCATCACTTTGAACAATTTAAGACTGGAATCTGTTTATCAACTTCTTTTCTCAAATATTTTGTCATCTAATCTGTTCAATGGGGTGTATACTATGAATGCTCTGAATCATCTTTGCTATATATAGGAGAATGTGTAAAAATACTAAAAACTTAATTTACGTCATTATTCACAGCTATTTGTTTTTGCACCTGCCAGCATGATGAGCGACGGCAAAGTATTTGTGATTCTCTGTGGTCAAGACATGACCAGAAATGGTTTTCTTGCTTCTTCTTGAAAAGGGCCGTGTGCTTGTTGCCATTACCAACTTGCTTAAATTTACCAAATGCCTCACTTTAGGTCTGATAATGCAGCATTTCATCTGCTTGATGGTGCCATTTATCAGGAAATGGGAAATTTTGTCAGTTTCATAAGGATTTCATAACTCAGAAATCCTGCAGTAATTTCCATTGTGTATGTAAACCCCAAGTTTTATCCTTTTCAAATTTGTTCATTCGAAGCAAATCTTCCAGGTTTCTTGCTAGGTTGCAGACTTGGTGAGCTGTTTGCATGGAAATTGAGAAATTGTAGGAAAAATTACTTGACTGGATTGAATTTTAAAAATTTGAGTCACCAAAATACTACAAATTGTTTTTGCACCTCTAAGTGGAATCCCATTTTTAGAGGGTGTGGAGTATAAAGACCAGTTTGCTACACTTGTCACTTCAGTAATTGGTTGATTTGCTAATTGAGGCCTAAGTTCTATTTTGCATTTTTCAAGAAACTATTTTTTGGACTCTGATTCAAGATTTAAATTAAATTTAAATGTTAAGAGTGCAGTTGCATTCTGGGTAGTGGTGGGGCAAGTCCTATGTTTTTTGTTATTCATTTGAGAATTGCAGGTGGTGTTCGTTGGACCAGAATTTATTACCTGTTGCCTTTCAGAAGATGCTTATTAGTTGCCTTGGCGAATGAAACTTGAGCAGCTTGTTAAGCCATTTCAGTGGTTACACAAGAGTCAGCAACATCATTGAGAGTCTGGAGTTACATGTAGGGTGGATCACATGAGTACGTTGGGGTTCTTCCCGAAAGGGAATCGTTGTTAAGACCATTTTTATTTCCTAGTTGCCATGGTGGGACTGAAACTTGTATCACCTAGTCATTAACCCAGCATCATAACCACTATGCTACTATATTCCCTTTACATGCCTTAGCATTTCACTCAGATGCTGACTAAAAGTAGCCTCACTTGCCCTACCAGACCATGGGAGTGCTGCCTCATGTTATTAAGAGAAAACTGGTGTTGGTTTAGCTTCCGATGAAGGAGAGGTTAAGAAGGAGAGTCCTTCATTCTAATCTCAGCCAGTGCAGGAATTGAACCGATACTGGCATCATTCTGCATCACAGACGAGGCATCCAGCTAACTGAGCTAATTGATCCCCAGTGTAGTACTGAAGTGGCTAGTAATTCCAAAAAGAGCCAATGTTTATAATCAGTCTGTACCTTAACATCTAAGTGGAGATCTTCAGTTATAGTAATCTGATGATATTTATGATTGTTGTCTTATTACTTAAATAATTTAAAATTATCATCCTTGCGGAGGAAATTATCACACAATTAATGTTAAATTACGCAAGACTATTTTCTCCCCGCTGTGAATTACTTCACTAGCACAATATCAAACTACCATGAGTTCAAAAGATTCTTTCTCTTGCATGTCTTTCAAGTTAGTGCTCTTTGCAACAGTCACATATCAATCTTTCTGTAAAACACTTCTTCACATCAAAGTGGTTTACCAAATCGAGGTTTTAGACTTTTGCACCAAATTTCATAATCGTAAAAGCATGTTCTGGCAAAATAATGTTACTGCTCACAGTCTTATGCAAGTATTGACCACTGAGGTAACCTATGCCGGATATTGTCCAGGAAAATGTGTTGCTTTAAAAAAAAAGTTGCTGTTGTCAAGGAAAAGTTCATTTAGGAAGCAATGGGCCCCGGCTTCTTTGAACTAACACAGGTATCGGTGACAGCAATGACTTCACTGGCACTGTTTGTTTTTTTATGGTTGAGTATCTCTAGAGATCTTCTTCCAATGACAAATTTCAAGGATAGCAAAGAATAGGCAAAAAATGCTGTGCTAAGTCCCATGAGTGAATTAAGAAAAAGTTTTAAATGATGTTTCTAAACTCTGTTATGACAAAACTCTGCACAACTACAGTTGAGTTGTGGACCAGTTTAACCTTTTGTGTCCTGTGGATTCCCTGGTTGGCCGCTCCTTTGATCCTGGCGTAACAGAGCGGGAGTGATGTTGGTAAAATTAGAGAGCTCAATTTTGTGCTGAGGGTAGGGTGCCTGTCCCCAACATAAAAGTGGTGCCGCCATTATCTCTGGTTGACCAGATTGTTCTGTCATTAAACAACCATCAGGCCTTCTACCTCTGAGAGCTGCTGGCTGGTCAGAGGAACAGTAGTGGCCCCCTTGGAATACAGGCAGACCTGAAGAAGAGATGCAGGTGGAGCCCAAACTTGAAAGTAAGTCTTGGATCTCAACCAAGCCGAGGTGGGATCCAGGATTGTCAGGGCTGGTGGGAGGACTCCTGGATTAGAGGAGCTATTAATGGGCAGAGTGCCTGAGAAGGAGGTGCCTGTTCCATTCCCACTTTGCCCAGCCACCAGCCCTCCTGATGGGTTGAACCGCACCAGCCTCCAATGCCAATGGTAAAATCCCATCAGCAGAAGGAAATGTCCCTTAAGTAACCATTGTTGGCTATGTAAGGTGCTCAATGAAGCTGTAGATGAGTGAGCTACCCAACATCTTCCCTGTGGCTTCAAAAATTGGGACAGGTAGGAGGTGGGTACGGTGTTAATTCCATGGTGTCCCTGCCATCCCATCTCAATGTAGCATTCTGGTGAGTATCACTCACTCCTGCCTGAAATCTGTGTTCGTTCTGGTAATCTTCTGCTTTCTTTGCACTGAGAATATCAATACTAATCTGGGATCCTATGCGCCTTTTGTTTTGTATACACTATCCACGCCCCTCACCCCTAAGCATGACTCAGTGACTTCAAATGTGAAGAAAGCCTTTGAACAAAAAAAGGATAGATGTAATCCTTGGGTAGTGACATAGCCCAATCTATAAGTGCCATATACTGGATTGCACCAGTGTTGACTTTCTCCATTTTTTTTATTCGGTTAGAGGAAATATAACACATTTAATGTGTGGAATTTTAATTTTAAAAATGGCCATATAAAAGGCATTATTTCACACAGCCACCTTTCACAACCGCTGGATATTCCAATTTGCCTTATAACTAATGAACTATATGCATTGAGCACAATCAAAGTAACAATGAGATATTATCCCTTTTGTTTATTAATGGATTAATTGTTGGCTACATTACCAGAAACGTTCTCTGTTCATCTTCAGTTTAGTGCCATAGGATCTTTTACATCCACTGAGAGGACTTGCTGACCCTTGGTTTAATGATTTATTGAAATGGCTGTGACACTGAAGGTAAAGCAACACCATTTGCCTTTCTTGATAAATGACAATGATGATTATATTTGTGCAATCATAGTTGCTGTCTGAAGAGCACTCAAGTTTATGTGGTAATGTAACTGTTGTGGCCAATCCTGGGGACCAATCCTTTTTTTTTAAAAAAAGTAAGGTCTTGGAGAGTGTGCATGTGAGTTTTATCACAATGGCCACAATAATCTAGAATTCAGTTATATGCAGAAACTGGAGAAATTATAGCTTTTTTCCTGGGGCTGAAGAAGTTAAGGGGATATTTAATAGAAGTGTTCAAAATGTTTTAATGGATCAATTGTGGACGACCTCTTTTCAGCTGAACTAGAGGTGATTTATAGAATTGTAGAATCATTCAATAGTTACAACATAAAAGGGAGTCATTTGGCCCATCATGTCAATACTGACCTTCTGAAGGAGTAGTTCACCTAATGCTTTTCCCTTCAATTTTTCCCTGTAGCTCCACAGAGCATTCTGGATTCTAATGACTTGCTTGTATGAGTTATCAATTACCTTAATTCTGTTCAGTCTTTTTTCACCCTTCTACCAATGAGAACAGTTTATATACTCTGTCTAGCCATTTCTTGATTTTGCACATCTCCATCTAGTCTACTTCCACACTTTTTGTTTTCTCCACGGAGCACATTTCCGATTTCTCTTTTTTTTTCAATGTAAGTTGAATTTCCTTATCCCTTAAACCATTTTGTAAGTCTTTTCTGTGCACTCTCGTTTGTGTTCACTTCATTTCTAAGTATAGTTCCTAGAATTGGATGTAATACAGACCTCTGGTTGAGGCTGAGCCAGTGGCCACTACTATACCCAATTGAAAAAGCCACGAATGCTGTAAGCTTTATTGATTATTCTCTCAACCTGTCTGTCACCTTCAATTCATGCACATCTTATGCCCATGTCCTCTGCTCCTGCCTGTCCTTCAGGAGTGTACCTTTTTAGTTTTCATTGCCTCTTTGCATTCTTCCAAGTGAACTGGAACTGGATAGAAATATGAGATAACAAGGTGTAGAACTGGATGAACGCAGCAAGCCAAGCAGCATCAGAGGAGCAGGAAAGCTGACATTTTGGGCCAAGATCCTTCATCCCATTCGCTCGTTATCTCTGATTCTCCAGCATCTGTAGTTCCTATTGTCCCTAGATAGAAATATGGTGGCTACAAAAGCAGGTTAGGTGATGGGAAGTCTGCAGTGAGTAACTTGCTCCTTGACTCTCTGAAGCCTATTCAACGTGCACGAAGCAGAACTCAGGAATGTGGAGCCAATAATGCTCAGGGCTGTACACTATGTAAACCTAAGACCTGTGCCACCAGGAAGGACGAGGATAGCAGCTGCATGCAGAAGCCACCACCTGCAATTCAGCTCCAGGCCATACCCTTTCTGGACTGTTGGAACCATTCCCTCAATGTCGCTGGATCAAAATCCTAAAACCACCTTCCCTTCGGCACCACAGGCCCAAGGATGCAGCTCCTAGCTCCTTTTTTAAACACAGCAATTGGGATAAGCAAGAAATGCTGGCTTTTCTAACAATGCTGAACACTCATCAAGAATTAAAATAATTATACCTTTACATAACAAATTGTTGTAATCTTCCTTAAAAGTTGTTCAGAGAAAATTCATAATGTTTAAAAAGGGAATTAGTAATCTACTTCAAGTAGAGAAATTTGATGACCAATGAGGAGAGTAATGGTTGAGCCAAATTAGTTAGCTGTTTCAAGGAACTGGTATTGGTATGATCGTCCAAATGGTCTTGTCTGAGCTTTATAATTAAATGATTCTCTCGACATAATATTCAGCATAAGAGGATGCCCTCTAGCATGTAGTATGAGCAGATACACTAAATACCACAGAAAGGGCTTTTATCAGAAGCAGGACAGGGCATTACCAAACTGAAGCAGAATTGACCACTTTTTAATGTGACCAGGTGCCCACTGCATGTGCCCGTTTGCTCATAGATGCAGTGAAGATGAAGGCCGTGGATTTCAAGGAAGGTCCTGGATAAAGTAATCAGACCAGTTTACAGAGATAATGGGAACTGCAGATGCTGGAGAATCTGAGATAATAAAGTGTGAAGCTGGATGAACACAGCAGGCCAAGCAGCATCTCAGGAGCACGAAAGCTGACGTTTCGAGCCTAGAGGGGTCTCTGATGAAGGGTCTAGGCTCGAAACGTCAGCTTTTGTGCTCCTGAGATGCTGCTTGGCCTGCTGTGTTCATCCAGCTTCACACTTTATTATCTCAGACCAGTTTACAGAATGGGCAGCACCGGTTGCACCAATTTCTGAAGCCCGATGGGTCGGTTTACTTTTTTTAGGGATTTTAGGCATACAGTAAACCGCTTTTCACAGCTGGATAAATACCCAATTCTTCGCTTAGAAGACTTGTATGCAAAGCTGGCAGGGAGCTGTCCTTCACAAAGCTGGATGTGAGACGTATAATTGTGGTTGGATGAGGATTTCCAGAAGTACGCTACAATTAATACCCGTAAGGGTTTGTACCAATATAAGACACTGCCATTTAGGGGACCATTATCCTGTAGAATTTTTCAGTGGACAATGAAGAACATTTTACAAGGTCTACCCCAGGTCACATTTGACTAGATGACATGCTAATAACAGGGAAGATGAATAAGGAACACTTAGAGAACTTGGACACAGTCCTTAGGAGTTTCTCCCAGGTGGGTGTATGCCTTAGAAGGGAAAAAAATGTGCGCTTCAGGAACCCCAAGTGACCTATATGGGCTACAGAGTTGACAAGACCAGGTTACACCCATTGTAAGATAAAGTGAGAACAAATCAAAAATGCTCCAGATCCCATGTCAGTACTGATGCTTGGGTCTTTCCCTGTGCAGGTGAATTATTACAGAAAGTGCATGCATAACCAGGTCTTCATCCTGGCACTTTTGCATCAACCCTTTTTAAAAGAAAAGGTTCAGCCTTGGAAATAGTCACCTAACCAAGTCATTGCTTTCAAGGAAGTGAAGAAACAGCTATCGTCCTCTCTGGCATTGGCACACTCTGATTCCAAGCAAGAGATGTGGTATTGACGTGTGATGTCTCCCTGTACAGTGCAGGTTGTATTAGCTCATAGGTGGTCCTATGGGGAAGAATGCTTAATAGCATATGCTTCCAGAGCTCAGCTAATGCAGAGAGTAAATATACCCAGATAGGGAAGGAAAGTTTGGCAGTCCTATTTGGAGCCAGAAAGTTTCACCAATAGTAAATTTGTAATAATAATGGACCACAAATCAGAGAGGGGGATGGGGTGAGGGTTCTGGAATAAATAGGGAGAAAGGGGGAGGCGGACCCTCCCTACCTCCCCACCTATATTCTCCTCTCCACCTATCTTCTTTTCTCTCCATCTTCGGTCCACCTCCCCCTCTCTTCCTATTTATTCCAGAACCCTCACCCCATCCCCCTCTCTGATGAAGGGTCTAGGCCCGAAACGTCAGCTTTTGTGCTCCTGAGATGCTGCTGGGCCTGCTGTGTTCATCCAGCCTCACATGTCATTATCCTAAATAAATCTAGCCCCATTTGCCAGAATTTGGATCATCTCCCTCTAATCCCTTCCTATTCATACACCCATCCAGATGCCTTTAAACATTGTAATAGTACCAGACTCCCCTTCTTCATCTGGCAGCTCATTCCATGCACGTACCTGCCTCTGCATGAAAACGTTGCCCCTTAGGTCCCTTTTAAATCTCCCCCGTTCACCTTAAACCTATGTTCTGTAGTTTTGGACTCCCCTACCCTGAGACATGGGCATGGCAAGGGTGAATAGCCACTCATGCTTTTATAAACCTCTACAAAATCACTCCTCCCCAGCCTCTGACATTCCAGGAAAAATAGCCCCAGCCTATTCAGCCTTTCCTTATAGCTCAAACCTTCCAACTGTAGCATCTTAAGTTGCTGATGAACTTCCTTGTGAGACTTGAGGACTTGCTGTAAGGCTAAACATGGTGAATGGATGCAAGGCTTCAATACCTTCAACAAAATTAGTTTGAATCTATTTTTCATGGGGGAAAAATATAAATTGTGTCTTGAATATATGAGTGTGGTCTCATTAGAGTGTATGAATTTGCCTGTTATTTTGCTGGACGAGACTTTCAGCGGTCTAGACTAATCTGGAAAGTATGAACTTGAAATCCCTGTCAGCAAAACTTAAGAAGTTGAATTTGGCTCATGTATGCTCTAAGTAAAAAGTGACCAAGGTGCTGACAGATTGACAAATGTGCTTCTCCTGAAAGAAATTTGCTATCCTTGTCTCGTCTGGCCTGCATTTGACCAATGTGATTGACTCTTAATTGCTTTCTGAAGTTGCCTAAGGATTTGTAACAAATCTCAACGGGAGAGTGGGAAGGCTAATGAAGTCAGTGCATCACCACTTCAGCTGAGCTAAGGGTAGATTTCAACTGTCACCTTTATCAATGATGCCTATATTCAGAGAATAAATGTATATATTGTTCCTCCCAATTGACGCAGAGAGATCATTGAAGAGTAGCATGTGAATTCATATTTAGTTTACTTAAACCTGATTTATGTGAAACTTCTATCCTTTAGACAGCCTGGAAGAAATCAACCCAATCTACTACAGTTACTTAAAGACCATCCTAAGTGTAGAAACATGTTTCAGCATAAACAATGATTAGGCACGCATAGCCTATTTGAAATCTAGCTCTGACTTAAAAAAATTGTGAAAACACAGCGAGACCTGTTTGTGTGATTTTATAAACTGCATTGTGGGAAGATTGGAATATATCTTACCAAGAGTGGAGCTTGGAAGACTTTTTTTGTTTGGAAGCAAGTCATTTCAGTTTTGACAGGAATGCACTGGCTCATAATAGAGAAAAAAATTTTAGGTTCATGTGAATAACAGTTTTTTTCGTGGAAAAGTGTTCTTGTTCAAATCAGAAAACCAGAATGCATGCCATAGTTCAGTGGACTAGACTGCACACTCAATTATCTCTAGGGCTGAGTGTTCCACTCCATTCAAAACAGCTTTTTATGTAATCACTATCACTATTGATAAGTTTCTATGAAGGAAACTTCATTGTACCTGTCTCCTTTTTTGATTAGATAGTTCATTCATTACACTTCAATGTTATTCTAGTTTTATGTGTATGTTTCTGTCGCACATGCAGCAGTTTGCTGAATTTGCATGTTGGGGAGCTTCAAAACATAACTAAAAAGATAATAAATCTATGAATCAACATGGGAACATGATCAGAGTAATTACCAGTAATGATTTACTGAAGTATAAAACATCAAATCAAGTTAACAAAACTTAACAATGAAAGAAATAATTAACTAATGTAGCTGTAAACATATTTTCAAAATGTATTTAGTTGATGTCAAGGATATAACTGTATTAGACCTCACCACATTGTATTATTAGACCTCGTTGTATGTGATTTGTCCTCTGGCATGATATCTGATTATTAAACTTGTTTTCTCTGCAACCATTACACATTCCAATTTTCTGTTTTGTTGCCATTATTGCAAGTATTCTGGCTTATCGTATAAGCTGCATGAGAAACACACAAAGGTAACTACTAGCCAGCATTACCCCTCTCATGATGATCTGTCATTTTCCTCTTAAAAATAAGTAAACCATAAATGTTTTGGGCTGAGACACTTCATCATGAAACATCGACTGTCCTACTCCTCTGATACTGCCTGACCTGCTGTGTTTCTCCAACTCCACACTGTCTCAACTCTGATTCCAGTATCTGTGTTCTTGCTATTCTCACAAACGGTTCTGAGATTTTATAAAGCTCTGGTTAGGCCCCATTTAGAATACTGTGTCCAATTTTGGGCCCCACACCTCATGAAGTACAATAGACAATAGACAATAGGTGCTGGAGTAGGCCATTCGGACACACTAGCCCTGGAGCGTGTCCGGCGGAGATTCACGCGGATGATCCCTGGAATGGTAGGTTTAACGTACGATGAACGGCTAAGGATCCTGGGATTGTACTCATTAGAGTTTAGAAGGTTGAGGGGAGATCTAATAGAAACTTACAAGATAATGTATGACTTAGAAGGGGTGGATGCTGGGAAGTTGCTTCCGTTAGGCAGGGAGACTAGGACCCGTGGGCACAGCCTTAAGATTAGACGGGGTAAATTTAAAACTTAAATGGGACAACATTTCTTCAGCCAGAGAGTGGTGGGCTTGTGCAATTCATTGCCACGGAACGCAGTAGAGGCCGGTACGTTAGATACCTTCAAGGCAGAGATCGACAAATTCTTGATCTCACAGGAATCAAGGGCTAAGGGGAGAGTGCACGGAAGTGGAGTTGAAATGCCCATCAGCCATGATTTAAATGGCGGAGTGGACTTGATGGGCCAAATGGCCTTACTTCCACTCCTAAGTCTTATGGTCTTGTGGTTTCAAGAAGTTGTCAACTTAAATCTCACTTCAGAAACTTCACCCCCTAATCTAGGCTGACACTTCAGTCCTATATTGTCAGAGAATCGTGTCTTTCAGATGAGTCGTTTCGCCAAGGTAGCACCTACTGTTTCAGCTGGATGTGAAAGATTCAATGGCACAATTTTGAAGAAGAACAGGCAATTTCTGTCTATTTCTCGATCACCAAGGAAATCGAGAGGAGCAGAAACATGAGGATATGACTATGATCTGCGAGTATGACTTGGAGGGGAACAACTTTCTAATGTGGAAATGTATCGCTGTCCCTTCATTACTGGGTAAAAAGGTGGCACATCCTTCCACTAGCGCTGTCAGTATATCAACACCAAATGGATTGCATTGGCACAAAAAGACAGCACATGTCACACTTCCTCGAGTGATTAGGGATAGGCAATAAATGCTGACCTTGCCACCATTGCTCACATTCCCATGAATGAATCATTTTCAGAAAAGTGTTCCAGCCAATTTTTATCTTCAGTTGACAGCACGACCACAACTGAACATCAGCCTATTATTTCAACCAGTGTCTGGCCTTTCTGCCACATTTCCTTGATTGTAACTGTGGCTATATTATAATGTACTTCACTTTCAACTTTGAGATATACTCGTGAAAGGCATTTAATATAAATGGAAGTGTCTACATTTTCTACTTAGACAAAAATAGATTTTTATGTTTAACATTACCTTCAAATTCCATAAGAGTGTTTGTAATGATAACACCAGTCTGGCCAACTTTGAAGATTTTCTTGGCAATGTGTTTTAAGTTCCAGTTTGATAAATGTCTTATTTAGCTGGTACCTATTACCTACAATTTATATGCCTTTGTCAAATGATAAATGAATTGCCAGTATTGTTTTTCAGACTATTGTTTCACAGTAGGGGATCTATGCTATTATTGGTCTATACTTCATTGAAAATTTATGGCAGTTCCAACAGTTGCTTTTGTACAAAAAGTGGTGATCAATGATCGTGGAAATCTGAACAAAAATTTCCTTCAGTTAATGGGGCAGCAATGGGTCTAGTGGTATGATTGCTGGACTGTTAGTCCAAAGACGCAGCTAATGTTCTGAGGACCCAAGTTTGAATCTCACCATGGCAGATAGTGGAATTTGAGCTCAATATTTAAAAAGTACTTGGAATTAAGAGTGTATCGATGACCATGGAACCATTGTCAATTGTTAAAAAAATCCATCTGGTTCACTAATGTCTTTTAGGGAAGGATATTGCTATTCTTACCTGGTCTGGACTGCATCTGCCACTGATGCCCTCGTCCGTGAATAAATTAAACACAATTTGAGTCATCCACACAAAAGTAAGACAAAGGAGATTGTGTATGTGATTGTGAAGCAGACTGTTGAACTTGACGACAATTAAAAAAAAACTAAATCTCGACTTTGGGAGCTTATTGGAGGCGTTTTTCAAGCAAGTTATCTCACAGAATTCTCTGCTGCTCACCTGATAATATATGCATTGCGTTTCTAATGGCACTACGCTCATACTGTTATTAACTCTCCAGCTAGGGTACTTGACACTGCTGAGACCATCCAAGGTTTCCACCATTGGCTCTATACTTAAAACCCAGCAGTACATCAGTTCAAATACTGCCAGCCACAAATGTCCCTTCTTGGTACATGTAGTGGGAAGGAAACAAAAAGGAAAAGGTTCTGAGGGCTCATAAGTGGCATGAATGAGAAGTAATTTCACACAGAAGCTCACATTTGTAAATTTATTTTATTGCAAAATTATACTTTACTCATAAAATTTCTAGATGTGCATACACAGGTACTTAAGGTGTTACGATTGCTTCATGGTTAGCCTAGCTGCCTCACAGTGCCAGGGACTTGGATTCGATTCCACCCTCGGGTGACTGTCTGTGTGGAGTTTGCACGTTCTCCCCGTGTCTACCTGGGTTTCCTTTGGGTGCTTCGGCTTCCTCCCACAATCCGAAGATGTGCAGGTTAGGTCAATTGGCCATGGGAATGCAAGGTTATAGGGAGAGGTTAGGTGGAGGACTGAGTCTGAATGGGTTGGTGTGGACTCAATGGGCTGAATAGCCAGCTTCCACACTGTAAGGATTCTATGATTTTATGGATTCTATGATTCTAAAGCAGTTCTGTACAGTCTTTGAAAATCAAGAAAAGAACAAGCATTGGAATTTAACATTCCCTGAATTTTCAAAACCAAAGGCATTTCATACTCATGTAGGACAGTATTTACATTCATTTTGAGACAAAGAGAGGGTCTGAGAACTGAACGGACTCATATAGTACTTTGGCAGAAAGACCTTAGACAGTGGTCTTTCCACACTGCGCCATGGCAGCAGCTACCCCAAGTTTTAGTATGTTTGTCAGCAAATTGTCTGGGACCATGCATGGCCAAGTCCATCTTGAGTAGTCTTGGGACAGGTAGAACCTCCGTACGTAGTGACACGTAGTGTTTGTGCACTGAGGGTCGAAGCACAATTTGATGCAGCCACGCACAAAGGTGGCCATCAAGCTGAGTTTTGTACATTATGTCCCTGTGGACAGGGTCCATCTTTGATCTCCAGATGAGGAGGAAGATGGTTCAGTGACTGCAGTGGCGCAAGTTTGGGGAATGGTCCTGACCAACATATAACAACAGAGACAGTGCCTGACACCTGATGACCAGGTTTTTACCCACAGTGATGAGTCCACGATGCTCCCATCTGCCCAGTTTCTGCCTCAACTTGGTGATACGCTCCTCACAAATTTTGGCATATTCCCTGGTCCCTCCGAACTAAATCCCCAGCACCTTCAGGTAATCTGTCCTGATGGTGAAGGGTATGAAGGATCAGTCGGCCCAGTTCCCAACTCACTGTTACCTCTTCGATTTACCTTTGCTCCTGGGTTCAGTTCGAAATGGTGGCAGAATTTCATGAGTCTGAGCAGAAACCGGTGCCATCATCCACGTACAGGGAGGATTCAACCTGCAGGCCTCCACTGCCTGGAATAGTCACTCCTTTTAGGCTCTCATCCTTCCTGATGGCCATGGTAAAAGGCTCTACACAATAAACAACAAGGCAAGAGAGTGTGGGCAGCCCTGCCAGACTGTACTTCTGATCGGGAAGCTTTCTGATTCCCACCCAGGGAATGATTGAGACTACACTAATGTTGTTGCTCTAGAGGAGTCAGATCCAATTGCAGATTCCCGCCCCAAAGCCCCTGTAGGAGAGCATGTCCCACATGTGGGTGTGCAATGTCCTCTCAAAGGCCTTCTCCTGGTCCAGGCTGTTGAGGCAGATGTCCACCCCCACATCCTGCACATTGGCGATTGTATCCCTGAGGATCACGGGATTCTCTGAGATTGTCCTCCTCAGTACAGCACAGGTTTGGTCAGGATGAATCATTGATCTCAGAGCAGACTCAACCTGTTTGACATTGCCCCTAGACACTGTTATAATCCGCATTCAACAGTGAAATTGGTTGAAAATGTCTAATTATCTCCCTTTCCACCTTCAGCTTGTAGATGAGGATGATGATACCTTACGTCATAGATTTGCAAATGCACCCGCCAAAGGCATACTGTCAAACACCACCCGCTGGTCTTGGCCAATCAGGTCCCACATTGAACACAACTCAGCTGGTAATTTGCCCCTCCTGGAGTCCTTTCAGAGGATTTGAGGGCCTTGGTCAGCCCGTGCGGAGATATTGGCTGGTTCAGCTTCTCCCGTAGCTATTGCCTAAGATCTTCCTAATAAAGGACAGGGCTGACTGGGCGTCTGTACTGCCTATGAATCATGAAGTCTGGAATAAAAGGATTTACTCATTCTCAAGATGTCAGACTGCAGTGATTTTACCAAGTCATCATCTATCTTCAGGTTGATGATCACACAGCTCTCCCTGTGTGCCTTCTGGAAGAAGAAACTTGAGCATGTTCTCATCTTGCTCCATTGAATGGACCTCGAACGAGAAGATTATTTTTGAGGCCTCTGAGGGAAGGAGTGAGATTTGCTGGTCTAATCGTCTTGGAGACCCACGTTTTGCAGTGACTCCTATCGTCTGCAACAGGAATAGATTCTGCATGCTTTTCTGGAATATGGACAGTTTTTTTTTGTTCCCTGTCTCCCTTTCCCACTCTCCATCGCTCTCCCTCACTCATATCTTTTGAACAGCTTTTGAGGATGAAGAACCTCTTGATGTTCCCCTTCACTCTTTTCCACCAGTCTGCCGGAGACTTGAACAGAGGTTTTACAGTTCTCCAACCTGTCTAATCCCGTTTTGAGCTTCTCAATGTGTTCTGGAGTCAGTAGTTTCACATTCAGCTTCCACATTCCCTTGTTGACCCGTTGGCCCATTGGTCACCCGGTAGATGATAGTTGGCCAGCAGGAGGCAGTGATCAGAGAATAATGCTAGCTTGATGTCGGTGGACCTGGCCAAGAATCCTCAGGACATTAATAGGAAATCAGTGCTTGCATGGATAGACCTGTCTGGCCATGACTAGTTCAATCTTCATTGTGCTCCATCAGTGTGACTCCTGAGGACATTGTACAGCTTGGTGTCATTAATAGTTTCCATCAGGAATCTGAAAGTTGCATGAGATGGGCACCTGTTCCTGCATGCAGAGTGGCCTAGCAGCAACATTACAATAAAGTGTTAGTGCATTCCAAGATGCAGTGTTGAAGGAGAGGACTATTCTAAGTGGGTTGGAGATGTGCCATGGAGATGCTGTAAGCCTGGTGCATGTCACATGCCAACCTCTGAAAATGGGTAGATGCAAGCAGACGCTGCCCATGAAATGTAACTTGAGACATCGGGACTCCAAGATAGGGCCCTGGAGGATTCTGAACTGCCACATCCCTCTTCTCACTTACATGTCAGGAATTGTCACGACGTAGTTTCTCCCTGCTGTTTAAGATAATAGGGAGTTGTATAAAAATGAGGTTAGGTAAGGTACTACTGAGATGTTAATGCAGGCAAATAAGCTGCTTGCTGCGTGCTAACAAGATTGTCCTTTCGCTGTTCGAACCCTGAATTTAAAGTCAGACATTTTCCCAACATTGAGAATCTCATTTGCTTCAGTCTCACTATATTTGCTTTACTGACTCGTCGTTAACTATGTTGTTCACGGACTAGGAAAATTCTGCCTGAGGCGTCAAAGTGCATTTCAATTTCTCTATAAGAGCTGGTAAGGATGTGCTATGTGGATAAGTGGCAATGGGGGTGAAAAATGCCTTGCATTACCAAGTGCATTATCATTCTCTTAGGCTGAATATGTGATGTAATTTTTAAAAATGTATTTAAAATTGAATTTGATGAAAATGAACAAGAAATTGCGGTGGCATGTGTGATAGGCAGCTGATCCAAAACTCGCTGTACTCGCTGACAGTTCTGAATTTTACCATTTCATTTTTTTGATAGTATATCAACAAATCATGCACAGTTTAGCCATAATAGTTAGTCCTAAGAAACCTCGAAGCAATTTTTAAAAAATTCATTCACTGGATGAGGGTGTGGCTGGTTAGGCCAGCATTTATTGCCCTTCCCAAATTGCCCTGAGGGCAGTTAGGAGTCAACTGCATTTGCTTTAGGCCTGGAGTCACATTTGGGCCAGAGCAGGTAAGGATGGCAGTTTCCTTCCCTAAAGGATATTAGTGAACCAGATGGGTTTTTCCCAACAATCAATGATGGAATTTTGGTCAACATTAGACTTTCAGTTTTTTTTGTAAGTCAGATTCTACCATCTGCACGTTGGGATTCGACCCTGGATCCATAGAACATTATCCGGTTCCCTGGATTAATGGGCCAGCGATAATGTCACTAGGCCACCACCTCCCCAATTGTCTCTTTTATTGTGATATAATTAGAATAATAATAAATTATAGTGACAAGAGAATCATAAGAACAACAATAATTCTGCATTATATCACTATGTATTGCACAACATTATATATTGCACAGCATTATACGTTGCATATTCTGTACAATGCATCTCAAAGATCTGAGGATAAAGTCTGTGCATTATCAAGAGAATTGCTGCACTATTGGAAGTGTCAGCTTTTCAATAAAATGTTAACTAAGGTACTGTCAGTCCTCTTATAAATGTGAAAATTCTCATGATGTTATCTTGAAGACCAGCAGAGATGTTCTTCCCAGTATCATGATCAATGTTTGTGCTCAAACCAACATTACCAATACAAGTTACTTGTTTCTTATTGATGGTTACAGGACCTTTTTGTAAGCAGTCTGGTTCCTGCCTCCGAGAGGGCAGCTGGGGCTTTGGTTTAACGTCATTCAAAAGACACTAAACTGCCCAAATAACATTGCTAGGTTTGCCTACCTTATAACAGCGACTGCACAAAATAACTATTCATCATCATGTAAAGGTACAATGGAAATAAATATGTTCTTGAAGACTGAAACAGAATTCAGAATGGGGCTCAAAATTCTACTCACCAGAATAATCTGGAATGTAATCAGAAGGCTGCATTTTCTGTCTCTGATGTGGGAATGTCACCACTAAGGCAAACACTTGCCATTTTATAGAAGTCGAATCTTGCTGACCATATCTATTTGTGCAGTAGTGGTTCTAGCAGTGCTGTAAAGTAAACTATCTTGTAATGTTATTGAGATTTGCATGCTTTGTGTACAGATACTATTTCAGTCTCTCTGACCTTAAACTGAGGTAATGCTGCATGAGCTGAAATGTGATTTGAATTATGACTTTTTTCCATTTTAATTAAAGCATACCAAACAATGAGAGTGAGTCATTCAATACAATCAGTAGCACTTGTGTCCGCATACTATTTTTACAGCGCTTAATCTGATAAAGGAATTGATTTGACCTTGTTAATTAAGTGTGTTTATGTATCAACAGAATTCGCACCACATGCTTTCGCTATGCCATTGTCTCAAGTGATTGTCAATGATCGAGCCCATAAGCAAAAACAGGATGCTTTGAAAGAAGAGCAGAAAGACAATTCAGACCTGGTGGCCTCAATCTTGCCATTTGGAACCAGAAGACAGAACAAAGAACTCTCAAGCAGCAATTCATCTCTCAGCTCCACCTCAGAAACTTTAAATGAACCAACATCGCCAAACACACCTGAGGCTGTTCCACGTGTGAGAAGACGGGTAATATATTAACATTAGTTACCTCCTTGCCAAAGTTTCTCCCATATATTGTCGTTAAAAAGCTTGCTTTCTTGTATGTCTTATATATTTATGCTGATAATATTCTGACATGAATACATCAAAGATTAAAACTGCTTGCACACAATTGGTTTTAAAGCTAACAGATTTTTTTGAACAATAAAGGAATTAAGGGATACGGTGAAAATGTGGGTAAGTGGATCTGAGTCCATGAAAAGATCAGCCATGATCTTATTGAATGGCAGAGCAGGCTTGAAGGGCCAGACAGCCTACTCCTGCTCTAGTTCTTATGCTCTTATGTTCGTATTTAATTGTACTCTTTGGTTAAAAGTTTACAGCTATAGCAATATGCAGCAACAGTGTGAGAGAATGCCCCCAATTGAAAATTTTATGGGATCTTTCTTGTTCAGAAGGAACAGTTTTCCAAAATCTCAATTATCAATTGAGAAAGATTGGTGAAGTCTAGAACCCATGCACGTCTGTGTTTCATTTTTCCCATTTTCAAATCTGATTACTTTGATGCGAAGGACCAATGATATAATATGGCTAATGTGGTGCAACCAGAAAGGAAAGCAAGCCTGCTCATTACTAATATGGATAAATTCTGGGTAAAAATCTTCAATTTATCTTCTGAGATGACAACCTGTGTTTGACTGTCAGTTTATGCTTCCAAACAGCAGCCAACTTGTCTGTAGCTGCCATGGGATTTTTGTTTTGCCGTTTACAACTGATCTGCAGAAACATCATTCCAGTGAATGAGTGGTCAATCCATGCAACAGGCTCTGTCTAAATAGGAGGGTGGATTTAAATACATGTGATTCATTCAAATAAATTTTAGGATGAGGTTAGGATACAAAGAGTACAATATTCCACACAAATCAAAGTTAATTATTTCATTAAATAGGTCTAATTTGTACTTTAAAGCAAATAACCTGAGTGTTAGCTTTTCTGGAGGATATATACCTAAATCCATTCGCTCATTTTCACTTTTCATCTTATTCCTCGTGCTGATCCAGTCAGCTGAGTAATTTTGGAGGTCGTAGTTGAGAAATATGTTGTCCGATGCCTTTGGAAGCTGGATAGATTGGAAAGGCCAGGGAAGGTTGGATTTGATTTTGAAGACCAGTATATTGGTTAACAAGCTTTGAAACAGAGCTAGCTTGATTTATTAATACAGCTCAATGAAAGCACTTCCATCACATTACGGAGCACAGGAGAGTGTGTGTCACTAAACCTATCTTGCACAAGTTTTGATGGAAATCTACAGTAGTGGAGGAAGGGGGTGAAATGTTTTAATCATCAAACACTTACAAAACAGTCAGAGAAGTCAAAATTGTTGGTTTTAGTGATAAATAACCACACTACCAAGGAGCTGGCATGATTTCTTCCCTGAACCATGGGCTACGTTGTCTCTAGCAGGTTATTTTGCTCGATATGGAATGCTTATGTTATTTCTTATAACATAAGAATCTGTGTATTAATATTATGGTATTGAAGAATCCAACAGATGTTTTTTTAAAACTATCTGTTATGGGCAAATAACATGTTCATCAGGCATGTAAGTGTTAGGCCTAATATTAAGCTATTAGTTTACAATGTGGGAGCATATTTCCGGTAGTGTGCTATGCTTCAAGTGATCCAAGGTAAGATAGAGATTAATATCTGCATACTCTCAGGTTACATGCTATGATAGAGAGGGTAGCTAAAGGCATACTGACTGAGACATAACACAATAAGCTTGACTTTAGAATGCCTATCATTTATTTTATAAATGTGGATTGCTACTTGCAGCAGACATGAAACAGCATCCCATAACAGTGACAGCTGTGAGCATTGAGGGCACTTTGCACCAGTGATTTTAATGACACATGACCACTGTTACAGAGCTGGTAAAGATCAAGAGAAAAATAAGAAACTTTTGGTTTAAAAGCAGTGTTTTGCATCATTGCGAGGCCAACTTGCCCAATTATCCTGATGAGATAATATTGGAAGCTTGTTTGGCCCCATATAAACCAACAAATATAAACCAACCACTTGGCTTGTTAGGCCGCTTTAGAGAGCAAATGGGAGTGAACCGTGTTGGTGTGCCTCTGGGTCTATATATAGACCAGAATGAATAAGGATGGAAAAGTTCATTCCATCAAAAATATCAATGAACCTGTTGTGTTTTTACAGCAATCTGTAATGGTCAGTTATATTGATTCCAAATTTTTAGTTCCAGGTAATTTTGTACTAAATTCTCATTCTCAAATGGTCACATTAGGGTTTGACCTTGTGTTCTCAATTAGTCCAGGCTTCCAAGTCACTGAAACGGCAGGGTGGGTCAGTGACTAGTATTGCTGTCTCACATCACCAGGGACCCAGGTTTGATTCCACTCCCAGGCAATTGTCTATGTTTGCATATTGTACCTGTGCCTGCGTGGGTTTCCTTTGGATGCTCTGCTTTCCTCCCACAGCCCAAAGATGTGCAGTTTATGTAGATTGGCCGTTCTAAATTTCCCATGGTGTCCAGAGATGTGCAGGCTAGATGGATTAGCTCTAGCAAACGCGGGGTTACAGGGACGGTGGGCAGTGGCATGGGTCAGGGTGGGATGCTGTTCGGAGGGATGATGTGGACACGATGGGTTGAATGGCCTGCTTCCACACTGTAGAGATTTTGTGACCAGTGTAGCAGCATCACCAGTGCAGCACTGTGCCTTTTTCTAAAAATATTGACAAATGCTCGCCCACAGAATTTGAGGATCGACAAGTCGGCTGTTTTTTATCGTTATCTCGAGCGTTTATTTACCGGAAACTCCTAGGTTTGTACGCCTATACGATGCAAATTAGAACTTGATAAATCAGCTGTTCCACAAAGCTTACCTTGCTGAAAAGAGCTCCATGGTGACAATCGATGACGGAAAGTGGTACGCTTTTAGCTATTACTCTGTCCTTGTCCACAAGGATTCCCTTTGATAATCCAGCACTGAACTAATGGTAATGCTAATAATTGCGGTTCTCTCCCCTATTACTTATAACATCAATGCTTAATGCAGGCAACTGTCTGGATGGTACAGTTTCTTGTGGCAGTGTGTCACAGTAGAAGTTATAAGGGCCAAGATCATAGTCACTGTGAAGTCCATCAATTATTTTGGACAACTGGTCACTTCTGTCAAAAACTGAAATGGAGGAGAGAACTATTTTGGTAATATTGCTACTGCATTAGAACAAAATGCAGAGTTAGAATTATAAAGTATTTTTAAAGAAATATTTTGCACTTAAATGACACAAACTTGCAGATGAATTCAAATTGATCTGAAATGCTTATTGGTGCCCTCCTTCCATGAAATGGTAGAAGAGAGAGAATCTTTCAAGATATCAGAATATTTTAATGCACTTTATAACTATAACTAATACAGTACTCTTGAGTGTAGTCACTTGTAATGTAAGGACATGTAGAACCTAACTTATGCACAAGAACGTCCCTGATCCAGAAATATCATTTATAAGATAATCACCAGTTTAGCATATAATTAATATTCTTTGGGATAGGTTCTGCCTGATAAGAAGGGCACGTTACTGAACTTTTATTTTGTACTTTTAGTTGAATTTAGTTTAGCATCTAACTTTTATAGCAAACTGCAAAACTTCTTGAGAGTGCTGAGGCTAATACAGCATTTAGTTCCAACATTTAAAACAGACACATTAGGTTTCCACAAGCATAGCTCGAAAAGCCTTCCCCTGTGCTTGGATTTCCATAGATTTAAAAATAAGGTGTTGAATTTGGGGGGAAAAAAATCTTACGGTAGTCATAAGAGTCAACATTTTTAACTGCTCAGGCATTTTCTTAAATCTCAAGTCAGTATGAAATTTGTCTAAGGCTCAGGTAGAATTTCTGAAACATCCTGGATGAGCAGTCCAAAAAAAGAATAAAATGAATCTAGAAATCTGGCCCTTTTTTTTGGTAGGGAGGGGGTAGGGTTCATGTGGGTAAGGGGGCATGGTCAAGAAGTGTATACAAGTCATTGTCGGGGTGGGTTTAGCTCAGTTGGCTGGACAGTTGGTCTGCGAAGCAGTGTGGAAAGAGCGGCATACATTCAATTTCCATCAACATCTAATGTTGCTGTGAAGGTCGCTGCTCTCAACCCTTCCCCTTGCCTGAGGTCTGGTGGCCCTCGTGTTAAATCGCCAACAGTCACCTTTTTCATGAGAGAGCAGCCTTACGGTCTGGTCAGACTATGATAACTTATCTTGACAAGTTATTATCCCTGCACTTCAAAGGTGAGCTTGAGATGCTGACCCCTTCAGGGTAAACCAATCTTGCAATGGGAGATCTTCTTACAGATATCAGGCTCCTTGGCTACAAGGTACCTTTACCATTTTTGGCCTTTATCATGGTGGAGGGCAGTACACCCATGTTGAGCGTGCATTTCCTGTTCAACACACCTGCAGCTTATAAAGCAATTTAGTACATGGTAGATAGCTGCTGCATAGCATATAGATTCAAAATGATCGATTTCACTGAGCAAATGCCACGCAAAAGTGATATATTGGAAATCAAACCATAGATATTACTCTGAGGCAAGGCCTGACCCTCTTCCAGTCAATGTAGTGGATGCATGTCAACTAATTGCTACATGTCTACGCTGGACATGTGCCTTGGTAACCAAATTTTTCAATCTGTAGACTTGGCTGAATTGTTAAAATGTCTTCTTCACTGCCAAAAGTAATTGGGTTTGAAATATTACACACTATCTTTCTAGATCATTTTGCTCCTTGACTTCTTTCTTGTTTCTGCAGGGTGGAATGTCTGTGGATTCTATCACTGACCTGGATGATGATCAGTCTAGATTATTAGAAGCTTTGCAACTCTCGCTCCCAACAGAAGTGCCAAACAAGAAAGAAAAACAAAGAGACAAAAAGCTAAGCCTCAATCCTATTTATCGCCAGGTGCCTCGATTAGTGGACAGCTGCTGTCAACATCTAGAAAAGTATGGTAAATATTGCTGTCATAACCATTCCTAACATTCTTGGGGTGCAGTGTATGGATTTTTACGTAATTTGAGATAATCTTAAAAACATCACTTACTGAGGATTCAGCATTCCTTTTTATGAAATGTCTTTGGGATGTTGTAAGAAGAAATCAATTATTCTGGACCCTTACCTTCAGGTTTACTAGGATACCAGGTCAAAGTGGTACTGGTTCAAACAGGCTGAGGTGGTTAATGGCACATATCACTCTCGGTTATAGTAGTGCATGTTAAAAAGAAAATCCAGCCTCGATGAAGAGTCATGAAGTGGTGAAAGTCCGTTATTCTGGATGGAGGACATATGCTTTTTATCCATATTGATTCTGTAAGTCATTGTAAAACAGCCATATCAGGATGCACTTACTTCTAACAAGTGGGAGTTAAATGTCCTCAGAATGACATTTGACTGCTGGGGTCATTTGAAATTGTCAAGATTGGGCTTGGTAGATCATTGTTGAGCAAGAGAACCAAAAGGTAGGGATTAAGGATGGGAGCATTTATGGTGTAGACCAACTCTACATGTTTGGATGGCAGAATAGACTGAATGGACTACACTTGACGCTGTGTTGCTCACTTGAGTATGCAAGGGTTAAGGCTTCAAGTTTTGCACGTACCATCAGTCACCGGTAACAAATGAATGATCCCTCTCAATCCATCACCTTAGTCTCCAAGACCCAGTATACTCTTATCTAGTCAGTGCACTTCTGTTCACTTCAAATGATGTGGAGATGGCAGTGTCGAACTGGGGGTGCACAAAGTCAGAAGTCACATAATGCCAGGTTATAGTCCAACAGGTTTATTTGAAATCACAACTGGGTAATATTGATGCATAGCTGAATGTCAGAGGACTGGTGAGTAGCTGCTGTTGGCATTAATACAACATTTGACCACATATTGCTGTGGCAAATTCGAGGTTAACGCAAATCTGAGGGAAAGTTATTCAATGACTAGGTCTAATTTAACAAAGGTGATCCAATCAACATTTCTCCATGACATGGTTGCAAGGTCTGTTCAGAGTACACAACTGTCTTCTGCTTTTTTTTCCTCAATATTCTTCTTTCCATCACAGGGTCAGGTAATGAGATTTATTTGTAAGACTACAATAGCGTGAGGAAGGGCTTTAGACGATAATCATTCTTGGGCTCTCAGCTTACTGGTGCCAGATAACAACTACCTTCAGCAAGGAAAATCTAACATGTTCAACTGACTATCAATTACACTTCCACTGATTCCCCAGGGATTAAATTCTCCTGGGTGGTGTGGAGATTTGCCATTTCTAGATTGTAACTGAATTATTCATGTCAGAGTCATGTTTATGAGAACGTAGCAGATGTTGGGTGCTCTTGACAAGCATCTCACCACTTGATTCCTCTAAGTCTCCCCACTATTTATAAGGTTCAGGTCAATGAATTGTCACCATTCACCTGGATGAAGACACAAAAATGATGCTTGTGAAACCGGATGCCATTAAGGAGAAGGCAACAAACTTGATTGCCTTAAAAGCCATTTTACCGGAGCTTCTCAAACTGTGGGCCTTGACCCCCATGGAGTCTGGAGCTATGACCTCCAATGCAGCAGTGCTGCCATTGAGTTCCAACTGAGGGCCAACAACTGTCTGATCCCCTTTTTAAATCATTGTATTTTTTAAATGGTTGGAACTGTCTAATTGGCAGATCCTCAAAGCTTGATTGCTGCCTAGAGGAAAAAAAAGAACAGTGCAGCACAGGAACAGGTCCTTCGGCTCAGCAAGCCTGCACCAACACATTACATGTTTCTAAACTGAAAACTTTTTGCCTCTGTGGCCCATATCCCTCTATTTCCTACCTATACTTGTGTCTGCCAAGATACAATGGCAACATTTAAAAGATATCTGCTTCTACCACTTCCTCTGGCAGCACATTCAAACGCCACCCTTTAAAAACTGGCCACCCACCTTTCCTTTAAACTTTCCCCCTTTTTATCTTCCACTTACAGTTTAATAAAACACATTTCTATCCACACCCCTCATAATTTTGTAAACTTCTATCAGGTGAAGACAAACCAAGTTTGTCCAATCTCTCCTCATAGCTAAAAGCCTCCAAATTAGGCAACTTCCTGGTAAACTTTTATTTCTGCCCCTCTCCACATCCTTCTGGTAGTTTAGCAACCAGACAGTATTCCAAGTGTGGTCAAACTAAAGCTTTATACAGCTGCAACATGACTTTCCAATTTTTATACTTTACGTCCTGATGAAAGCATACCATACACATCCTTGATCACTTTATCCACCTGTATTGTTACTTTTAGGGAACTGAGGACCTGTATGCTTATGCCTCTCTACATTTAATGATTCTGCCATTTACTGTATGCAGGAGGGAAATGTTAGACCTTCCAAATGCATCACCTCACATTTGTCTGAATTAAATTCTAATTGGCATTTCTCTGCCTAATCAAAACCCCTAGAAGTAGGTGCTTCATTACATAAAATAAAATCCTGTGTTATAACAACTTTTCTCTCTCCAACACCCTGCTCTCATGAGTTTCTCAACTTGTCTCCCATTTTCTTCCTATCTGACCCCCTCCATCCAACCCAAAACAGGACTCCCACTGCCCTTCTGAGGCCCCCAATACCCTTTACCTCAAAGTTCTTCAGTTGGAACAACTTTCAATCACCATAATGCCTTGACAAGGGAAATAAGTTTGGGAAGCATCACACTATTCAAAACCCACCAAATTGTGACACATTCAAATTGCAACTGCAGTATCTACACTGTGCAGAATTCACCGCTCCAATTCAGAGATTACATTAAAATGCCTCAGTAACTCATCACTCTGCAATCCACATCAATATGAAAGCCCAGTCTAGCATTATTGTGAGAACAGCAAAACTTGAAAGTTCACCTTCCAGTCTCACACCATCCTAATTCATAGGACTTCTTGTCTTTTTGCTTTTGGATCCGTACTCTGAAATTCCCAATATAACATAGGAGTACCGTTATCTGCCCCTGCACTGCCCCCACAAAAAAAATGGAGTTCTAGTGAAAGGCCTGTCATCACAATTTTCTGACAATTGACACCTGACACTAAATATAATGTTACTTACTTGTCCCGGGTCTTGAAATCAGATGAAAGAAGAATCTTCACAATTACCAGAATCTTTCCGAGGCCCAAAATTATTATTTTTTTAAAATGTCTAAAAGTTCTTCCCAACCAGAATTTTGAAAATATGCTGTTCTATTTCAAATTCTTTTGGGATTTTTCTGCTCAGTTATGGATGTGTTGAACACCATTTTGTTGTCTGCACATACTGTTTCTTTTTGCTATAAAAGTTGCTCAAGACAATAATGTACATTTTGTAATTACTTTTGATTTTGCAGGTCTTCAAACCGTAGGTATATTTAGAGTTGGAAGTTCAAAGAAAAGAGTAAGGCAGGTAAGGAGCACCTTTTTTTTAAAAAAAAGGGTTCATGAAGTACGTTATAGAAGTACATCAGATATTTTAAGATATTACCCTGTCTGTGGAAACAAAATTTACATTTCTGAAATTTCTCCACAGGCCTTTGACATTTAATATATGCCATAAGCTGATGTGATTTATTCCTATTCATTTAACTAGATAAATATCCATTAATTTTAAGTTTTAAGGAAATAAGTGGTTTCAAAATATTTTGTAATAGCAAGTCTTTAAAGTAAGCACACATGCTGCAGAGATATCCTGTGACTGGATGTTTGTGTGTATACTACCGCTCAGCTCAAGTGGTTTAGTTTGGTGCATAGCGTCTGCATAGCCACATGGAAATGAAATGTTCTGTTGAGTAGTGGGGATCTAAATTGTTGATTTTTCATTTAGAGGTGGGTGGTCGGAGGGTAGAAATGCATTTTTAGAAATTTTAATTGTGGAACAGTAAAATCCTTCTTCCGCTTTTCTCAGTTTCTTGCCACTACAATGACAAGTGGCATTTATAAAACAAAGTAGTGAAACATCATTGCAAAGCCCTCCAAATGAGGTTAATAAAGCAAACATCCAGTGAATCAGAATTGAAGTTATAATGTATTTTGTTGTAATGATTTTCCAGTTTAATACTGGTAAATTGTTATCATTTAACTGTTGGTGTTTGTACAAAATTGCTTCTTTTCTTTGTGTATACTTACATGTGTCAAAAGGAATTTATAAATGGAGACTGTGTTTTCTGAGACTCAACTTGCTGTATATCTTTCTTGATGTTATAATTTATAAATGTTATGACTATTTGATACATCAATGTTTTAATGCCATATTTGTGCTCTTCCTTCATTACTTGATAAAATCTTCACTATCCTCATTGTACATTTTAAAGCATAACTTAATCTGCTGATAAAGAAATTGCAAGAGAAAATAGATTCCAGTCTATAATACAACAAGAAAAAAACAAAATGCTGGAAACCTAAACAAAAAAGCAAAATCTGCTAGCGAAACTCGGGAGGCCTGGTAGCAATAGTGAAGAGCGAGCAGAGTCAACGTTTCGAGACGAGTGACCCTTCTAAAGAACTGAAGGTAGCTAGGAAAACAATGTATTCAAGTGAAATCAATAATTTAGATTCCCTCTATTCAAATTCACTTGCATATGGCAATACAAATACAGCCTGAACCACTTGAGTTCAACCATAGTACACATGAATGCACCCAGTTATAGGATAGCTGTGCAGTATGTATGCTTTTCTTCTGAGCCTGCTACTATCCAGGCCTTTGTGTTCCTAACTGTTGTCTGTTCTTTCTGCCTGGGCTTTGTATCTCCCTATCCTGATAGCACCTTCTCTGCACACCCCTGCCGCGCGCACATACACCCCTTCTTCTCCCGCATGCCCTTACTGTCACCATTTCCTACCTACCATCAGTTCTGAAGAAGGGTGACTGGACTCAAAACGTTGATTTTACTTGATGTCTCACAGAACTTTCCAGGCCCGCTGGGTAGATCCTGGTCTATCTAGTTCATCTGCTGCCATATTGGTAATTCTGTGATCCAAAAATGTGTTATGGCCAATGATGGTAATTAATCTACAACCAGGAATGAGGTGAGAGAAATTACCCATGAGTGGAAAGATATGGGAAACATTAGGAATAGAAGCAGGAGTCGAATGTATAGTTCCTCGAACCTCTGCATCATTCAGTAAGGTCATGGCTGAACTTCGACATGAATTCCATATTTCTATCCTATCCCCATGTCTCTTAGCACCCAAAAACAATCTGCGAATCTCCCAGTTTGAATTTGTTCATTGACTGAGCATCCACAATCCTTTTGGTCACGGAGTTACAGAAATTATGTCCAAAGTCATCTGTTCCTCCCAAGCCTGCTGCTCTTATGATATTACTCTCTTTGATTGCATTTGTTTACTATGGAAGGTTCATGCTCCTGACAGGAATAAAATTTTGCTGAGCTAATTTATGCACTTTCCCCTTCGTCTATTTTCCCAGCTCTTCCTGGATGACTGTTTTTATCGTACCTCTGTATTTGCCCTTATTTAAGTTGAGGACTTCAGGACAGTGGTTTGAAACCCAAATTGCTCTCCCTCAAACGGAATTCGAAGCTCTGCCAAGTTGGGTTATGACATCGCTGCCCCCCCCCCCAACAATTACAGACACAGATGCACGCCTTAACCGCAAGGTCTTTTAAATCTAAAATAGTCATTTTAGATCGAAAATTTTGAAAAACACAAGATTCTCAGGGGACCTGACAAGAGTGTATCTGAGATGAGAGGGCATAATCGCTGAGAAAGGGATCACTCAGTTAAGGCAGAGATGAGGAAGAATTTCTTCTGAGGGAAGTGAATTTATGGAGTTCTTTACCACAGAGTTTTATCAACGCTGGGTCCTTAAGTATATTCAGTGTTGTGATTTGTAAATTGAGGATCATGGGGGATGGGGGGAAGACAGTAATGTTGAGGATTCTCAGATAAGCCACGATTTCATCAAATCACAGAGCAGATTTGATGGGCAGGTAGCCTACATCTGCTCCTATGTCTTATTTTCTTATGGCTCTAATGGATCATTCTTAAGCCCTCAGTTGTTTGTTATCTGTGTTAATGACTTGGAGAAGACGGCAAAGTGCAATCCAAATGTGCAGGTTGGAGAAGGGATGTTGTCGTGAGTTTGTAGGAGTCCACAAAAGATATAGATTGTTTGAGTGAATGGGCAATAACTTGGTAAATGGAATTTAATGTTGGTGTGAAGTCGTGTACTTTGGCAGGAAAAATTTAAAGGTTTTTATTAAAATCATGAAAGACTCCCAAAAACTAAAGTACAGTGAGATCTGGGCGTTCTTGTGCATGAAACACGAAACGTTAGCATAGAGGTGCAGCAAGTAATTTGGGAGGTACTTGAAATTTTGGCTTTTACTGCTTGCAGCTGGAGTTTAAAATTAAGGAAGCCTTGTTACAGGGAATTGTTGAGGCTACACATGGAGTGCTATGTATAGTTTTGACTTCCATATTTAAGAAAAGATAAAGCGCCATTGAAGGCAATTGAAAAACGATTCACTTAGGCTGATTCCCAGAATGGATGGGATTGACTTATGGAGAATCACTAAGCAGGTTGGCCTTTCATTTTTAACAGTTTAGAAAAACAAGGTGTGATCTTCTTGCAGCAGAACTCTGAAAGGGCATGACAGGGTAGATATTGAGGTATATAGATCTTTTAAAATTAAGAAGTTAAGGGCCATGAGTTGGCATGAAAGTGGAGTTGAGGCTTGGGGTAGATCAACCATGATCTTAATAACTAGCAGGGCAGGCCTGAGGGGCTGAATGGCCTACTCCTCACTTTTCTTACATTCTTATATTGAGCAGGGACTCATTCAGTATAGTTAGATAATTTTCTTGATATGTTTAAGGAATTATTTCTGTTAATTATCTTGATTGCTCCCTTCTATATCTTTTTCAGTAGCTGCCACTTCCTTTTTATGCCTGATGATCAGAGCATTGGTGATGTTAGTCTCCCTGTCCAGACTGTGTATGAACCTGTGATTAAATGCTATCATTATGTACCCAACTAAGTGCAGCAATGTCTTGAAGATTCGTCAGTAACATTTCATTTGATCTGTCAGAGAACTGTTCTTGCTCCAAAACAATATATGCATTATTACTCCATAGCTATAGTAGGACGTACAGAATGTTAGCTAACAAAGTGTGGGGCTGGATGAACACAGCAGGCCAAGCAGCATCTGAGGAGCACAAAAGCTGACATTTAGGGCCTAGACCCTTCATCAGAGAGGGGGATGGGGAGAGGATTCTGAAATAAATAGGGGGAGACGGGGAGGCGGGGAGGATGTTAGTATTGGCTTTTGAGACAAAGTAGCTGTTGTGCAATAGTTGTAGGAAATTATTCTACCACCAACTTGTGGGTCCAGATTTTGCAGTTAGCAATGTCACTTATCACCGACCTGGTTAAATCTATGCAGGAACCTGCAACACTTCCTATTTCCAAGAACTGGATTTCCTCCCAACATGGGCTGCAGTAGGGTCCAACTGTTTGGGAAAAATAGCAGGCAATTAAGTGTGCACCATCAGTCATCTCTCTTTAATGAGGACATTCTCATGGTCCGCTGGGACTAGGGCAGGTTTTTAAAAGGTCTACGTATGAAACCTTCCATTGCAGTAAAAAATGCTTCAGAAATTAAGATGTATTATCCATGATTTTTTTAAATTTAAAAATGTAACTTTATAAAACTTGTCAGATTTTGTACAAAGTTGTACAGCTGTAAAATTTTACAGTGTAATTAATGAGTAATTAGTGAATACTTGGTCCAAATTGGAGCTGGTTGTCTACTTGCCATTTAAAATTTGAAAATGGCATTTGGCCTACTACATTCTGTAGATTCACACCGATCAATGTGTGTGACATTCCCAAAGTTGAAGAGCCTGAGTAAATGGAGCAATAAACTCCACACCATTACTGACGCCACAATATTTGTTCCATAATGTTCAGCCTCTTTGTGGTTTTCTGAATGCTGCACAGCTCATGTCTTGAACTTTAAATGGAAATAAAGAATTTCATTTGTATCTCAAATTCTCCTAAAAGTTTACATTTTAATTTGTTGCACTTTGAAATCAAATGCCCAATGGACAGTATGTAAACTTCCTTGAATTTCCACAGAAATTTGGGTTGGAATTGGATCTCATTCTGTCAATTTTAATAATTAAACAGGTATATTGAGGGCCAATTTCATGACCAACTTCCCATGCCCTAAAAATGTCTAATCCAATATCTAGTTAAACCATTCTTCACGTACGGCTCCCAACTATTCAGCTTTGAAGGTACTTTACCGTTTGAGCACTTCTGATCATGAGCAACTTGGGAGATCAGGGTTTCTAATTTCCCCAGCATAGTGAGACTGCACCCACACCACCACACCGTTGTCTAGCTTAAAGAAGCCCCCAAGATATTCTGCAGCCAGCTACCAACTGGGAGCCGTCTAGAATGGAGGATGAGGTCAAGGGAGATGGCAGGTCTTTCTTTCAGGAGTGAAAAGTAGGACATTGAAGAAGGGCTTTGAAGAAACTGGGCTTTTGAGATGGAGACTCAGTAATGGACCAATGGGTAAAATGGGGAGAGAGAGGGAAGAGTGGGGAGATGAGTATATCAGAAGGTTTGGACTGAAGCGGGCCGGTAATGGGATAGACTTGGAGATCCAACAGTTCCCGCATAGTCAGATACTAAATAAAAACCAAAAGAACTGCGGATGCTGTAAATCAGGAGCAAAGACCAAAGTTGCTGGAAAAGCTCAGCAGGTCTGGCAGCATCTGTGAAGGAAAAAAGTCAGGGTTAATGTTTTGGGTATGGTGATCCTTTTGTTCCTGCATAGCCAAAAGCAGCTTCAATGTGGCGGAGGGGAGCAGTAGAGAGAGATGCAGTCAGTAAAAAGTGAATTGAAAATTGGGGCCCTTGTTGTGGATGAATTAGGAAAGATTGTTTCCACATGTGTGATTGGGGAATGAAACCAAGAGCTGTCATTAGAGAAAGGGAGGAGAAAAGTTTGTGAACTGATGACTGTTTGACTGTGGAATTTTTTTTATTACATGTGACTACTGAGGTTGAGACTGAAACATAATTTAAATGGAAAGTGAATGAATATTTGAAAAAGTGTATTTTGCATGGATCTAGATGTAGACGAGATTCAGAAGAGGGGGCAGTTAAGAAGGCTGAAGTCCCAAACTAATGCTGTACTTTGTGTAGTTCAGTAAAACCTTTTTCCTTTGAATGACTGATGGAGATGACAAGCATGTGACAAGTGACTAATCTTTGTGTTTAAAATCCTACCTTTAACAAAGCAGCTATTCTGTAAAAACAGGCTCTGAATCAATGCTGTCTAATCTAATTATATCAGTCATTTATAATGATAAAATTGAGACTTTTAAACAAAAGTATAGCAAAGATATAAGGGCCTACCAACTGATTAAACCCAAATGTGTAGACTGAATTTATAATTTTCACAGTTATATCCTTATTCAGCCATAGCTTTGCGGAAATAATGTTAGAGGCTCCTTTCCCTGTGTAACAAAAAAAGTCAAAAACTTCTGCCACACAGATGAACAATCTCCAGCCAGTTGACCATCAATTTTATGGTCCAAGCAAACATTGCCAATCTTCTAAAAGCCCTCGTTTAACTCTTGGCATTGGAGTTAAAGCGAACATGGAAAATTCAATCTGAATTAACAATATGCACATCGGATTAATCCAAACTGAATGGGAAGAATAGGACAGGGGGACAGAAATTTAAACAATGAAAGGACACGGTGAAGACTGACCTAGGGAAGTTTGTCCTTAGAACACTTAACACATGGAACAAGCTCTTAGGTCAAATAGTGAAGGTGGTATCCCTTGAAACTGGCATTGAACTATTTGGCTATCAGAATGATGGAGCTGTAGGTTTTTTTCTGAATGGATGTCTTAAATGAGTGAAAAAGCTTTACTCCTCTTTTGAAATAAATGAAGTAAAATTCAGCTTTGACTACTTTGCAAAATGCATGGATTTCATTCTGTTGACTCAAGTGGAATGGAAATTCCAATAGATATTTAAGTGAGACTTCCGTTCTTGGGTCCCATTAATACTGCCAACCTAGGAAAACATTGAGGAATTCTGTTTTCAAGTATGGAGGGGGCCAACATTTTCCCATTAACCATGAAGCAGACAGGAGTAAGGTGGTGGAATGTTCAATGCATGGTTGCATCATATGACTGATCACCATCCCTGGGCTGTCCTTTCACAAAACACCAGTTTAAACAGTCAAAGACGTTACAAGTTCAGTTTTTTTTAACATATCTTGTTGAAGCTTGCTGGTCAAGTACATTTGCTATGTTCTGTAGCTGCACAGCAACTTCAAAAGATAATTATGGCACCTAGGTCAGTCGATTTAAGGCAACAGTGGTGTGGCAGGTGAGCAAAGGGTATCTGAACATCTGAGCACAGTGATGAAGCAGCAGATAGACATGCACCATGGAGTTGTGGTGGCAAAGAATCAAGACTCCTTATTTAATTGCTTTGAGGACGGACAATGTCACATTAGAAAACTGCTTCTGTATTCCAGAGGCATTTTTATTGCCTGTCTTTGGGATGTTCAAGCCCCTACAGATGCTCACTGCTCAGCTTCTGAACAAGATTTTTCAGCATTTCCAGTCAATTAAGCAGATTTCCCAGGACCAAAAACAGAAGTTGCTGGAAAAGCTCAGCAGGTCTTGTAGCATCTGTGAAGAAAAATAAAATCAGTTAACATTTCCGGTCTGGTGACCCTTTGTCAGGACTAGTGGCAGCAGGGGACATGTCAGTTTATATGCAGAAAACAGGGAGAGAGATGGGGTAGGGAGTAAACGATAGGATAGAGCCCAGAGAGAGAGAAGAGCAGTTGGATAGACAAAGGAGTTGATAACGATCTGGCTAGGAGAGTGAATAGTTGTTAATGGGGATTGTTAGTGACTAACAATCAGTAGTGTGTAATGGCGGGCTATGTGATAACAAGGCCTGGTGTGTGAGGCCGGGGTTGAGGGAGGACATGAGCGAGTTTAGGTTCTAAAATTATTGAACTTGATATTGAGTTCAGTGTTCAGTGGTTTCCCAGTTTTTTTTCCTGCTCTCTGTGTGTCTCGCGCTCGCGCGCTCTCGCTCTCTCTCTCGCGCGCTCTCGCTCTCTCTCTCGCGCGCTCTCTCTCTCTCGCGCGCTCTCTCTCTCGCGCGTGCTCTCTGTCGCGCTCGCTCTCTCTCTTGCGCGCTGTCTGTTCACGCTCTCTCTCTGTCTCGCGCGCTCTCTCTCTCTATCTCGCTCGCACTCTGTATCTCGCTCACCCTCTCGCTCTCGCGCGCGCCCTCTACCTCTCGCTCTCGCGCGCGCCCTCTACCTCTCGCTCTCGCGCGCGCGCACTCTCACTCTTGCGTGCTCTCTCTCTGAGAGCGAGAGGTAGCAAGAGCACGAGAGAGAGCGTGAACAGAGAGCACGAGAGCGCGCGTGTGAGAGTGAGAGCACGCGCGAGAGAGAGAGAGCATGCGAGCGCAAGAGAGAGACCGCACGAGAGACAGAGAGAGAGCACGAGAGAGAGATCACGAGAGCGCACGCGTGAGAGAGAGAGAGAGAGCGCACGCTCGCCCTCGCGCTCTCTCTCTCGCTCTCGCTCGCTCGCTCTCTCCCTCCCCCCCTCACTCCCTCCCCCGCCTCTCTCTCTCTCTCTCTCGTGCTCTCACCCTCTCTCGCTCTCGCGCGCTCTCTCTCTCGCTCTCACACGCTCTCGCTCTCTCTCGCGCGTGCTCTCTCTCTCGCTCTTGTGCGCGCTCTGTCTCTCACTCTCTCTCTCGTGCACGCGCTCTCTCTTTCTCGCGCGCGCGCTCTCTCTCGCGTGCTCACTCTCTCTCGCGTGCTCACTCTCTCTCGCGCGCTCACTCTCTCGCGCGCACTCTCTCTCTCGCGCTCTCTCTCTTTCTCGTGCACGCTCTCTCGCTCTCGCTCTCTTTCTCACGTGCTGTTGCGCTCTCTCTTTCTCGCGTGCTCTTGCGCTCTCTCTTTCTCGCGTGCTCTCGCGCTGTCTCTTTCTCGCGCTGTCTCTTTCTCGCGCTGTCTCTTTCTCGCGCTGTCTCTTTCTCGCGCTCTCTCTTTCTCGCGCTCTCTCTTTCTCGCGCGCTCTCTTTCTCGCGCGCGCTCGCTCTCTTTCTCGCGCGCTCTCTCGCTCTCGCTCTCTCTCTCGCGCGCTCTTTCTTTCTCACACGCGCTCTTTCTTTCTTGCGCGCGCTCCCTCTTTCTCGCGCGCGCTCTCTCTTTCTCGCGCGCGCTCTCTCTTTCTCGCGCGCGCTCTCTCTTTCTCGCGCGCGCTCTCTCTTTCTCGCGCGCGCTCTCTCTTTCTCGCGCGCTCTCTCTCTCGCGCGCTCTCTCTCTTTCTTGCGCGCTCGGTCTTTCTCGCGCGTGCTCTCTCTTTCTCGCGCGCTCTCTCTCTCTCTCGTGTGCTCTCTCGCTCTCGTGCTCTCTTTCTCGCGCGCGCTCTCTCTCTTTCTCGCGCGCGCTCTTTCTCGCGCGCGCTCTCTGTCTTTCTCGCACGCGCTCTCTGTCTTTCTCGCGCGCGCTCTCTCTTGTTCTTGGGCGCGCGATCTCTCTCTTGTTCTTGGGCGCGCGCTCTCTCTCTTGTTCTCGGGCGCGCGCTCTCTCTCTTGTTCTCGCGCGCGCGCTTTCTCTTGTTTGCGTGCGCTTTCTCTTGTTTGCGCGCGCTCTCTCTTGTTTGCGCGCGCTCTCTCTCGTTCGCGCGCGCACTCTCTCGCTCTCGCTCTCTCGTGCGCTCGCTCTCTCGCTCTCTCGTGCGCGCGCTGTCTCTCTCCCTCTCGTGCGCGTGTTCTCTCATTCGTGCGCTCTCTCTCTCTCTCTCTCTCTCTCGTTCACGCTCTCGCTCTCTCTCTCTCTCATTTGCGGTCTCTCTCTCTCTTTCTCGTTCGCGCGTGCTCTCTCTCTCTCGTTCGCGCGCGCTCTCTCTCGTTCGCGCGGGCTCGCGCTGTCTCACTCTCTCGTTCACGCTCGCGCTCTCATTTGCGCGCTCTCTGTCTCGTTTGCGTGCTCTCTCGTTCGCGTGCGCTCTCTCTCGTTCCCGCTTTCTCTCTCTCGTTCGCGCTCAATCTCGTTCGCGCGCGCGCTCGCTCTCTCGTTCTCGCACACGCTCGCTCTATCGCTCTCGCTCTCTCGTGCGCTCGCTCTCTCGCTCTCTCGTGCGCGCGCTGTCTCTCTCTCCCTCTCGTGCGCGTGTTCTCTCATTCGTGCGCTCTCTCTCTCTCTCTCTCTCTCGTTCACGCTCTCGCTCTCTCTCTCTCTCATTTGCGGTCTCTCTCTCTCTTTCTCGTTCGCGCGTGCTCTCTCTCTCTCGTTCGCGCGCGCTCTCTCTCGTTCGCGCGGGCTCGCGCTGTCTCACTCTCTCGTTCACGCTCGCGCTCTCATTTGCGCGCTCTCTGTCTCGTTTGCGCGCTCTCTCGTTCGCGTGCGCTCTCTCTCTCGTTCCCGCTTTCTCTCTCTCGTTCGCGCTCAATCTCGTTCGCGCGCGCGCTCGCTCTCTCGTTCTCGCACACGCTCGCTCTCTCGCTCTCGCTCTCTCGTGCGCTCTCTCTCTCTCTCTCTCTCTCGTTCACGCTCTCGCTCTCTCTCTCTCTCATTTGCGGTCTCTCTCTCTCTTTCTCGTTCGCGCGTGCTCACTCTCTCTCGTTCGCGCGCGCTCTCTCTCGTTCGCGCGGGCTCGTGCTGTCTCACTCTCTCGTTCACGCTCGCGCTCTCATTTGCGCGCTCTCTGTCTCATTTGCGCGCTCTCTCGTTCGCGTGCGCTCTCTCTCTCGTTCCCGCTTTCTCTCTCTCATTCGCGCTCAATCTCATTCGCGCGCGCGCTCGCTCTCTCGTTCTCGCACACGCTCGCTCTCTCGCTCTCGTTCTCGCACGTGCTCTCGTTCTCGCACGTGCTCTCGTTCTCGCACGCGCTCTCGTTCTCGCGCGCGCTGTCTCGTTCTCGCGCGCGCTCTCTCGTTCTCGCGCGCTCGCTGTCTTTCTCGCGCGTGCTCTCGTTCTCGCGCGCTCGCTGTCTTTCTCGCGCATGCTCTCTCTTTCTCGCGCGCGCTCTCTCTCTCTCTCTCGCGCTCTCTTTCTCGCGCGCGCGCTCTCGTTCTCGCGCACTCTGTCTTTCTCGCGCGCTCTCTGTCTTTCTCGCGCGCTCTCTCTCTTTCTCGCGCGCTCTCTTTCTCGCGCGCGCTCTCTCTCGTTCTCGCGCGCGATCTCTCTCTTGTTTGCGCGCGCGCTCTCTCTCTCGGTCGCGCGCGCGCTCCCTCTCTCGTGCGCGCACTGTCTCTCTCTCTCGTGCGCGCTCTCTATCTCTCTCTCGTTCGCGCGCTCTCTCACTCTCTCTCTCTCTCTCTCGTTTGCGGTCTCTCTCTCTATTTCTCGTTCGCGCGTGCTCTCTCTCTCTCGTTCGCGCGTGCTCTCTCTCTCTCGTTCGCACGCGCTCGCGCTGTCTCACTGTCTCTCGTTCACGCTCGCGCTCTCATTTGCACGCTCTCTCTCGTTTGCGCGCTCTCTCTCTTGTTCATGTGCTCTCTCTCTCTCGTTCGTGCTTTCTCTCTCTCTCTCGCTCTCGCGCGCTCTCTCAAGCGCCCTCTTTCTCGCGCGCACTCTCTCTTTCTCGCGCGCTCTCTCGCTCTCGGTCACGCGCGCGCGCTCTCTCTCGCTCTCGGTCACGCGCGCGCACTCTCTCGCGCGCTCTCTCGCTCTCGTGCTCTCTTTCTCGCGCGCGCGCTCTCTCTTTCTCGCGCGCGCGCTCTCTCTTTCTCGCGCGCGCGCTCTCTCTTTCTGGCGCGCTCTCTGTCTTTCTCGCGCGCTCTCTCTTTCTCGCGCGCTCTCCCTCTCTCGTGCTCTCTTTCTCGCGCGCGCTCTCTCTCGGTCGCGCGCGCTCTCTCTCTCTCGGTCGCGCGCGCGCTCTCTCTCTCTCGGTCGCGCACGCGCTCTCTCTCTCTCGTGCGCGCTCTCTATCTCTCTCTCTCTCGTTTGCGGTCTCTCTATTTCTCGTTCGCGCGTGCTCTCTCTCTCTCGTTCGCGCGTGCTCTCTCTCTCTCGTTCGCGCGTGCTCTCTCTCTCTCGTTCGCGCGCGCTCGTGCTGTCTCACTGTCTCTCGTTCACGCTCGCGCTCTCATTTGCGCGCTCTCTCTCTCGTTTGCGCTCTCTCTCTTGTTCACGTGCGCTCTCTCTCTCGTTCGCGCTTTCTCTCTCTCGTTCGCGCTCAATCTCATTCGCGCGCGCGCTCGCTCTCGTTCTCGCACACGCTCGCTCTCTCGCTCTCGTTCTCGCACGTGCTCTCGTTCTCGCACGCGCTCTCGTTCTCGCGCGCGCTGTCTCGTTCTCGCGCGCGCTGTCTCGTTCTCGCGCGCGCTCTCTCGTTCTCGCGCGCTCGCTGTCTTTCTCGCGCGTGCTCTCGTTCTCGCGCGCTCGCTGTCTTTCTCGCGCGTGCTCTCGTTCTCGCGCGCTCGCTGTCTTTCTCGCGCATGCTCTCTCTTTCTCGCGCGCGCTCTCTCTCTCTCTCTCGCGCTCTCTTTCTCGCGCGCGCGCTCTCGTTCTCGCGCACTCTGTCTTTCTCGCGCGCTCTCTGTCTTTCTCGCGCGCTCTCTCTCTTTCTCGCGCGCTCTCTTTCTCGCGCGCGCTCTCTCTCGTTCTCGCGCGCGATCTCTCTCTTGTTTGCGCGCGCGCTCTCTCTCTCGGTCGCGCGCGCGCTCCCTCTCTCGTGCGCGCACTGTCTCTCTCTCTCGTGCGCGCTCTCTATCTCTCTCTCGTTCGCGCGCTCTCTCACTCTCTCTCTCTCTCTCGTTTGCGGTCTCTCTATTTCTCGTTCGCGCGTGCTCTCTCTCTCTCGTTCGCGCGTGCTCTCTCTCTCTCGTTCGCACGCGCTCGCGCTGTCTCACTGTCTCTCGTTCACGCTCGCGCTCTCATTTGCACACTCTCTCTCGTTTGCGCGCTCTCTCTCTTGTTCATGTGCTCTCTCTCTCTCGTTCGTGCTTTCTCTCTCTCTCTCGCTCTCGCGCGCTCTCTCAAGCGCCCTCTTTCTCGCGCGCACTCTCTCTTTCTCGCGCGCTCTCTCGCTCTCGGTCACGCGCGCGCGCTCTCTCTCGCTCTCGGTCACGCGCGCGCACTCTCTCGCGCGCTCTCTCGCTCTTGTGCTCTCTTTCTCGCGCGCGCGCTCTCTCTTTCTCGCGCGCGCGCTCTCTCTTTCTCGCGCGCGCGCTCTCTCTTTCTGGCGCGCTCTCTGTCTTTCTCGCGCGCTCTCTCTTTCTCGCGCGCTCTCCCTCTCTCGTGCTCTCTTTCTCGCGCGCGCTCTCTCATTCTCGCGCGCGCTCTCTCTCTTGTTTGCGCGCGCGCTCTCTCTCGGTCGCGCGCGCTCTCTCTCTCTCGGTCGCGCGCGCGCTCTCTCTCTCCCGTGCGCGCTCTCTATCTCTCTCTCTCTCGTTTGCGGTCTCTCTATTTCTCGTTCGCGCGTGCTCTCTCTCTCTCGTTCGCGCGTGCTCTCTCTCTCTCGTTCGCGCGTGCTCTCTCTCTCTCGTTCGCGCGCGCTCGTGCTGTCTCACTGTCTCTCGTTCACGCTCGCGCTCTCATTTGCGCGCTCTCTCTCTCGTTTGCGCTCTCTCTCTTGTTCACGTGCGCTCTCTCTCTCGTGCGCGCTCTCTCTCCCTCGTTCGCGCGCGCTCGATCTCTCTCTCTCTCTCTCGTTTGCGGCCTCTCTCTCCCATCTTTCTCGTTCACGCGCTCTCTCTCTCTCGGTCGCGCGCGCGCTCTCTCTCTCTCGTTCGCGCGTGCTCTCTCTCTCTCTCGTGCGCGCGCTATCTCTCTCGTTCGCGCGCTCTCTCTCTCTCTCTCTCTCGTTCGCGCTCTCTGTCTCTCTCTCTCTCTTGTTTGCGGTCTCTCTCTCCCATCTTTCTCGTTCGCGCATGCTCTCTCGCTCTCTCTCGTTCGCACGCGCTCGCGCTCTCTCACTGTCTCTCCTTCACGCTCGCGCTCTCGTTTGCGCGCTCTCTCTCTCGTTCGCGCGCGCTCTCTCTCTCTGTCTCTCGTTCGAGCGCGCTCTCACTCGCCCTCGATCGCGCGCTCTCTCGCTCTCGTTCGCGCACTCTGTCTCTCTCGCTCGTTTGCGCGCGCTGTCTCTCTCACTCTCTCGTGTTCGCGCGCCGCGCGCTCTCTCTCGTGTTCGCGCACGCGCGCTCTCTCCCTCGTGTTCGCGCGCGCGCTCTCTCTCATTCGCTCTCTCTCTCGGTCGCGCGCGCGCTCTCTCTCTCTCGTGCGCGCTCTCTATCTCTCTCTCTCTCGTTTGCGGTCTCTCTATTTCTCGTTCGCGCGTGCTCTCGCTCTCTCGTGCGCGCGCTACTCTCTCGCTCTCTCGTGCGCGCGCTACTCTCGCTCTCTCGTGCGCGCGCGCTCTCTCGCTCTCTCGTTTGCGCGCGCTCTCTCTCTCGTTCGCGCGCGCTGTCTCTCGTTCGCGCGCGCTCTCTCTCTCTCGTTCGCGCACTCTCTCTCTCGTTCGCGCGCGCTCTCTCTCTCTCTCTCTTGTTCGCGCGCGCTCTCTCTCCCTCTCTCTTGTTCGCGCGCGCTCTCTCTCTCTGTCTCGTTCGCGCGCGCGCTCTCTCTTTCTCTCGTTCGCGCGCGCGCTCTCTCTTTCTCTCGTTCGTGCGCGCGCTCTCTCTCTCTCTCGTTCGCGCGCGCTCTCTCTCTCCCTCTCTCGTTCGCGCGCTCTCTCTCTCGTTCGCGCATGCTTTCTCTCTCGTACGTGCGTGCGCAGTCTCTCCGCGCTCTCTCTCTCGTTCGCGCGCTCTCTCTCTCTCTCTCGTTCGCGCGCTCACTCTCTTTCTCTCTCTCTTGTTCGCGCATGCTTTCTCTCTCTCTCTCTCTCGCTCGCGCGGGCGCTCTCTCTCTCGTTCGCGCTCTCTCTCTCTCGTTCGCGCCCTCTCTCTCTCGTTCGCGCCCTCTCTCTCTCTCGTTCGCGCCCTCTCTCTCTCTCGTTCGCGCCCTCTCTCTCTCTTGTTCGCGCGCTCTCTCTCTCTCGTTCACGCTCTCTCTCTCTCATTCGCGCGCGCTCTCTCTCTCTTTCTCTCGTTCGCTCTCTCTCTCTCTCGTTCGCGCGCTCACTCTCTCTCTCTCTCTCGTTCGCGCATGCTTTCTCTCTCTCTCTCTCTCTCTCGCTCGCGCGGGCGCTCTCTCTCTCGTTCGCGCTCTCTCTCTCTCGTTCGCGTTCTCTCTCGTTCACACTCTCTCTCTCTCGTTCGCGCCCTCTCTCTCTCGTTCGCGCCCTCTCTCTCTCTTGTTCGCGCCCTCTCTCTCTCTTGTTCGCGCACTCTCTCTCTCTCGTTCACGCTCTCTCTCTCTCATTCGCGCGCTCTCTCTCTCTCTTTCTCTCGTTCGCTCTCTCTCTCTCTCTCGTTCGCTCTCTCTCTCATTCGCGCTCTCTCTCTCTTGTTTGCGCTCTCTGTCTCTTTCTCTCTCTCGTTCGCGCTCTCTCTCTCGTTCTCGCGTGCTCTCTCTCTCGTTCTCGCGCGCTCTCTCTCTCGTTCTCGCGCACTATCTCTCCCTCGCTCTCGTGCGCGCTCTCTCTCTCGTGCACGCTCTCTCTCTCTCTCGTGCGCGCTCTCTCTCTCTCTCGTGCGCGCTCTCTCTCTCGTGCGCGCTCTCTCGTTCGCGTGCGCTTTCTCTCTCTCTCTCGTTCGCGCGCGCTCTCTCTCGCGCGCGCGCCCTCTCTCTCGCTCGCGCTCTCTCTCTCATTTGCGCTCTCTCGTTCGCGCGCTCTCTCGTTCGCGCGCTCTCTCGTTCGCGCTCTCTCTCTCGTTCGCGCTCTCTCTCTCGCTCTCTCTCTCGTTCGCGCTCTCTCGTTTGCGCTCTCTCTCTCTCGTTTGCGCTCTCTCTCTCTCGTTTGCGCTCTCTCTCTCGTTTGCACTCTCTCCCTCTCGTTTGCGCTCTCTCTCTCTCGTTCGCGCTCTCTGTCTCGATCTCGCGTGCTGTCTCTCGATCTCGCGCGCGCTCTCGCTCGTTCTCGCGCGCTATCTCTCTCTCGCACTTGTTCGCGCACTCTCTCTCTCGCTCGCGCTCTCTCTCTCGTTCGCGATCTCTCGTTCGCGCTCTCTCTCTCGTTCGCGCTCTCTCTCTCGTTCGCGCTCTCTCGCTCTCTCGTTCGCGCTCTCTCTCTCACTCTCTCTCTCGTTCGCGCTCTCTCTCTCGTTTGCGCTCTCTCTCTCGTTTGCGCTCTCTCTCGTTCGCGCTCTCTCTCTCTCGATCTCGCGCGCTCTCTCTCTCGTTCTCGCGCGCTATCTCTCTCTCGCTCTCGTTCGCGCACTCTCTCGTGCGCGCGCTCTCTCTCTCGTTCGCGCACTCTCTCTCTCTCTCGTTCGCGCGCGCTCTCACTCTCGTTCGCGCGCGCTCTCTCTCCCTCTCTCTTGTTTGCGCGCGCTCTCTCTCTCTGTCTCGTTCGCGTGCGCGCTCTCTCTCTCTCGTTCTCACGCGCTCTCTCTCGTTCTCGCGCGCTCTCTCTCTCGTTCTCGCGCGCTCTCTCTCTCGTTCTCGCGCGCTCTCTCTCTTGTTCTCGCGCGCTCTCTCTCTCGATCTCGCGCGCTCTCTCTCGTTCTCGCGCGCTATCTCTCTCTCGCTCTCGTTCGCGCAGTCTCTCTCGTGCGCGCGCTCTCTCTCGTGCATGCGCTGTCTCTCTCGTGCACTCTCTCGTGCGCTCTCTCTCTCGTGCGTTCCCTCTCTCTCGTTCGCGCTCTCTCTCTCGTTCGCGCGCGCTTTCTGTCTCTCGATGGCGCATGCTTTCTCTCTCGCTCTCGTTCGCGCGCGCTCTCTCTCCCTCTCTCTTGTTTGCGCGCGCTCTCTCTCTCTCTGTCTCGTTCGCGTGCGCGCTCTCTCTCTCTCGTTCTCACGCGCTCTCTCTCGTTCTCGCGCGCTCTCTCTCTCGTTCTCGTTCGTGCAGTCTCTCTCTCGTGCGCGCGCTGTCTCTCTCGTGCGCGCGCTCTCTCTCTCGTGCACTCTCTCTCGTGCGCTCTCTCTCTCGTGCGTTCTCTCTCTCTCGTTCGCGCGCGCTTTCTGTCTCTCTCTCTCTCGTTGGCGCATGCTTTCTCTCTCTCTCGCGCGCGCTCTCTCTCGCTTGCGCGCGCTGTCTCTCTTGCTCGCGCGCGCGCTCTCTCGCTGGCCTGCGCGTGCTCTGTCTCACTCGCGCGCTCTCTCTCTCTCTCTCTCTCTCTCGTTCGCGCGCGCTGTCTCTCTTGCTCGCACGCTCTCTCTCTCTCGCTCGCGCGCTCTCTCTCTCGCTCGCGCGTGCTCTCTCTCTCTCGCTCGCGTGCGCTCTCTCTCTCTCTCGCTCGCGCGCGCTCTCTCTCTCTCTCGCTTGCGCGCGCGCTCTCTCTCTCTCTCTTGTTCGCGCACGCTGTCTCTCTCTCTCTCTCTGTCTCGTTCGCGCTCTCTCTCACGCTCTCTCTCTCTCATTCCCTCACTTGGTGATTCCGCACCCCACTGCCTCTTGTCGGCCATTAAATTTGCAGCCAGTTTGCACTCTCCATTGTGACAATGAGGAGATAATCTGTAGTGAAGTCAAATTTGGTCAGCACACTGGTTAAAAATATCCTGCTCCTCTTAAAATAGATTATAGAATTGTCTATGTCCAATTTAGAGGGCCTTACTTTAACACTTCATCTGAAAGAAGGCATCTCTGACAGTGCAGTGCCCCCTCAATACTGCATTGGAGTTTTAGCTTGGATTTTATATTCATATCTCTGGATGGACCTTTGAAACATTGATTCTAGAAATGATCATGTTACCTCTGAATTACAGAAAAGCCACAAGGACCAGTATGTAGTAGATGGAGTTATGTACTATTGTTTATTCACTCAGAGGATGTCGATGTCCCTGGCTGGGCAAACATTATTGCCTGTCCCTAGTTGCCCTTGAGAAGGTGGTGGTGAGCTGCTTTCTTGAACCACTGCAACGCATATGCTGCGTGCATACCCATATGCCCTCAGGAAGGGAATTGCAGGATTTTGACCCAGCAACTGTGAAGGAGCAGCAACATATTTTCTAGTCAGGATGATGGGTGGCTTGGAGTGGAACTTAGAGGCAGTGGTGTTCCCATTATATCTGCTGCTGCTGTGCTCTTCTTGATGGATTTGCAAGTGCTGTCTAAATATCTTTGGTGAATTTCTCCAGTGCATCTTCTAGTTAGTCCACACTGTTGCTACTAAGTGTTGGTGCTGGAGAGAGCGGATGCTTGCAGATGTGATGCCCTTCAACTGGGTTGCCTTATCCTGGGTGGTGTCAAGCTTCTTAAGTGTTGTTGCAGCTGTACCCATCCAGGCAAGTGGGGAGTATTCCACCACACTCCTGACTTGTGCCTGATAGGTGATGGACAGGCTTTGGGGAGGTCAAAAGTTGGGTTACTCATTGCAGTATTCATAGCTTCTGACCTGCTGTTGTAGCCACTGTATTTATGCAGCTAGTCTAGTTGAGTTTCTGATTAATGATATCTGCCAGGATGCTGAGAGTTGGGGATTCAGTAGTGGTATTGCTACTGAATGTCAAGCGGCTGTGTTTAGATTGGTTATTGCTTGGCATTTGGCATAAATATTCCTTGCTACCTGTCAGCCCAAGCTTGGGTATTGTCCAGATGGTGTTGCATTGAACGTGGACTATTAAACATTGTGCAGCCATCAGTGAGCATATCACAGAAAAGTAGGTGTAGAAGTTTGGATTTAGTTTCAAAGTTAATAATGTGATGAATAATTAAGGTCCGAGAGCTGTCTTCTGAACGCTATTAAACAAAACCTGATGTTGAACAATGGCTGCTATAACTGTTGGTTATCCTTCCCTGCATTGCAGAGAACATTCCAAACAAATCCCGAAGTCCGGGACCTACCATGTATTGTCCAATTATGGTAGAAACCAGTGCACAAATCATTAAATTTACCCCCCGGTCACATACCCCTTCCTATGCCCAGATAATAATTGTCTCCTGAGCAGAACAGTCATTACGTGAGGGAAGATGTATACAAGATTATGTACAAAACCTTCACGCTGGAATTGTTGGTTTCTTTAAAAAATATTAACAGTCATAAGATAACAACTTTTATTGCAGCAGATTGTATGGAACTCATTTCTTATTGGCAATTTTCCTACCAGGAACACACATTAGAAAATAATGAGCATAATCTCTAATTTTTAGTTCATTACCTTTTGATGGTGAGAATATGATAGGGATCATGCCACATTCTCTTTGTACGCACTTCTGAGAGCTCAGACTCCTGTTGTGAGAAAATTGGCTGTCTTGCACTTTGCCTCTTAGATTGTTGACAACTTATGAATTGTTTTCTGTGCAACTGAAGAATGGCAATGACATTAGCAACAAGAAAGCAATCCAATCTTCTCACTCATGGCCAACAATTTCAGTTTGAATACTACATCTCTTAGGTGTTTTTAAAAATAATTAATGCCTGTACACAGCAATCTGCATGTGCAATTATGCACAGACTATGTAAGGGCTCTAACATGTGTGCGTCCACCTCTTTAAAACACTACTTTTCAACCAAGAAGGCTACCTGTCTTAATGACTTATTTTTTTTATTCAACAATTTTTTTTGGATTATGATCCTTTGAAATGCCTTGTGACATTTATGATGTCATCCTTTATAAATATGAGTTGAAAGGATATCGCATCAACCCTGTTGTGGTGAATGAGCCTGTAAAACAACCACAACAGTTACTTTTGACGTTCTGTTTTCCAAATGCAGTCTTTGCATTTGTATCTAAATTTATCTCATCCTTTCTTTGTCTTGTAGTTGCGCGAGGAATTTGATCGTGGTGCAGATGTTGTTCTTGATGAAGAGCACAGTGTTCATGACGTTGGAGCTTTGCTGAAGGAATTTTTGAGGGATATACCAGATCCTCTGCTCACTAGAGAGCTCTACACTCCATTCATCAGTACACTTTGTAAGAGAATGATATTGCTTATTTATGTTCACTTCGACTATAAATCTTTACAATGTAATGTATGTTATTTTACTTGTATCCTGAGGTGATTATTGCTATTGTTATTGCATCACATATACCTTTGTCTTTGGTGGTGCTATTCTTTCCTCTGACTCAGAGGTACAAAGCTTGAACTCCACTCCAGATATGAGAACACAAGAACTAGGAGCAAGAGTAAAACATGTGGCCCCTTGAACAAGCTCTGTCATTCAATAGGATTGTGACTGATCTTCAACATCAACTCCATTTTCCCGCAGTATCTGCTTACCACTTGATTCTCTGTTTCCAAATACCTACCAACCTAAGCTTGGACAAACCTATCAGATGAGCATTGCAGAACTCTGGGATTTATTTTTCAACGTCTCAGGTGTAAATGGCCAACTCTACTTCTAGGCTCTCGTATCAGGGGAAACAGCCTTTTGATATTTACCCTGTCAAACTGTACAAGAATTTGCATGTTTCAATGAGATTGTCTCTGTCTCTGTTTCTGATTCTTTGAAATTCCAGGGACTATAGGCCTGGTCACTCAAAGTTCCCCAAATCAATAAAGAAAGATGGTGTAAGCAGTGATTTAGAGGAAGGGGAAGCATTGTGGAGCAACTGGGTGATAGCTCCAACAAGTGGAGACCAAGGTTCCTTCTTTGAATCTGGCTCAACATCCAGTGGAACACACCAATAAATTGTAGCTGTAAGTGCCCCTATCCATCTGCTCGTATAGGTTGTAGGGGCATTGATGACCCTACCATATTAGCTAGTACAAATATAACTCTGGTCATTGAAGCATTTAATATTATGGCCTGTCAGACTGCAAATCCTCTCTGATGAAGGGTCCAGGCCCGAAACGTCAGCTTTTGTGCTCCTGAGATGCTGCTGAGCCTGCTGTGTTCATCCAGCATCATACTTTGTTATCTTGGATTCTCCAGCATCTGCAGTTCCCATTATCACTGATGCAAATCCTTCCAATATTTCTTATTGCTCTAAAATTGTGCAGAATTGACTCTAATATCATCTTTGTCCTTCCTTGTTTGTGACTAAACCTAGACTGCAAAGTGTATCCGTGTCAAGTAAAGTTTATTTTACACAAAAGCAGAATTAAAAGCACAGACAGCTTCAGGCTACAGATTATGCTGTCAGAATCACTCAATCGTATTGAAATCTGTGTTATTTTCTGTGTATGAGATTACATGTAATTGATCAAAACACATGTGAGGAAGGAATCATAGAAGTGGGATTACAGTATGCAACTCCAGATGAAGAACTAGAGTTGGTAGGATTCTTCGTCCACCTGCAAGGTTTTCTGAAGTTTGACAACAGGCTTTGGACAATTAAAAATCAAAGGGAGGCCCAGATTGACTTACTGGATTAATGGTGTTAACTGTTCACCATTGGTCCCTGGGTTCATAATGTGTACATTTGGGATCTTCCAAATCCAAAAAAGGTGTTGAAAGAATTATAAACAATTGTTGTAAATTGTCCATTTACTTCAAGATGAAAGGATGTTGGGGTCAAGATTAACTAATCAGCTTTTCTACCTGGATGCTAGACTAATGTTTTTCATGTTGCCAAGGGATGCAAGTCAGAGGAAGCCATTTTTGAGGTCAGGTTACAGGCTTTCTTATGAATCAATGAGTATCAGAGAAAGAGGCTAAGGCTGAATTGTCTCTGCATCCCATAGTCTTTTAAGGATTCCAGGAGATCCTTTCTTGAGTGGTCAGTGAGGTTAAATTGTTGTAAAAGACTTTTTATTCTCGTGATATATTTGAGAACCTCTGTGAAAACTAGGGAAGGAACCGAAGGTGATAATTCGATGTTGCTGATTGAGGAAAATGGGGATTTACTGTAAGCTAGGAGCAATTGTAGATGGTTTGCTGCAAGTACTGTAACTGCGGACTATGGTATGATATAAGTTTTTAAAAAGGGGAAATGTACCTTTTTTTCAGTTTAAAGTATGCCTCCTACAAAAATTATATAGCTCAGTCTTTTTAGTCATTGTTAATAGAAAAAATATTAAGACATGAAATTTTGCTATCCTTTTCAACTACTAAGTAGAAGTTTGAATTTCTTCTTAAGTGTTATCAGTCTGTTTGGAGATTGTTTTGCACAATGTGGAGCTAGATTTCTCCATGCTGTTTGACTATGAAACCAGCCTCTTGGCAGAAATCCCAGTGCACCAAACATTTTCTGTGTGTGTGTGTGTGTGTGTGTGTGTGTGTGTGTGTGTGTGTGTGTGTGTGTGTGTGTGCGCGCGCGCACGCGCGCGCGGTTGGTCTGTAGATACAAAGTCCAGCTGTGAGTGCTCTGCAGCAGAACTGGATGCAACCGTGCACTCTGGAAAGTTGATACCTGTGCCATTCTTTCTCCAAGTGCGTGGTGGTAACTGTCCCAGTCCTCATCATGTGCAGTCTACCTCTGTGCTTTTCTCTAAAACCAAGTCAGCCTCAGTATTCTGTACCTGAGGATGTTGAACAAGGTTGAGTGTCAGCGTTTTTTTTTCTTCAAGATCCTGATCTGCTTGCACTTCACACTCTGTGTTTGACAGAGAGTGGTGGTGATCTGAAAGGGTAAAGGCATAATGGTAGTGTAAGCTTGGAGTAAGGGATAGAGTCAAATAGAAAATACGTGGTTACACCATCATTAGTATGCAAGTAAGAAAAGAATGTGGGATGTGAGACAGTGGATTATATATGGTAGTGTATAATTATTCTCCCAGGCTTTAGTCCATTTGCTGGCCGTGGCCTGAATCATGGCTGCTCCAGTGATGGCCAGCACTATTTCTCCCAGCAGAACGATAACATACAACCTTGCCTGTTTTCAGAGTGTTATGGTTTCTGCCTGTAGGAGTTTGCCACCTTATCCTGTAGGAGATTGGGAATTGTAACAGTAAATGTGGAGCTATATATCTAGGCACCCATCCTGATTGAAAGATGGTAGTGTGCACCAACTGTGAATACAGGTCTGAGATTGCAACATTGCTCAGTACATGAGCTTGTGGTCAGGCTATAAATGAAATCTGAATTACATTTGATAGATTGTTGGTAGGTGTGCGAAGTTGGTGGCTCATTGTAGGAGCACAACATTTGAAACATTCACATATGCTTCCAATTGGTGCAAAGTCTGGATTACTGTGATGATTAGTTGTTGCCACCACCTTTTGTAATGTTTGTTTGGAGGGGTTCCTAGTTGCCAGAGGCAATTTGACCTCTTGCTTTTTTTTCCACCCATCATCTTTCTTTCTTCTGTTTTCTTTATTCATTCACTGGATGAAGAGGTCGCTGGCTTGTGCCAAGGTCTTCAGTGCTTCATATGAAAAACCTAACCTGTCCATCTTCTCTCCCACCTATCTGCTCCTCCCACCTCACTGACCAATCCCCACCACTGTCTACCCACTCACCTATCACCATCCCACCTTCTTTCCCCAGCCACACCCCTCCCCTCTCTCTTCATTTCAGAGCTCTCTTCCCCTTCCCCCATTTCTGGAGAAGGGTCCTAACCTGAAACGTCAGCTTTCCTGCTCATCTGATGCTGCGTGGCCTGCTGCGTTCCTCCGGCTCCACACTCTGTTATCTCTGCCTGCAGCATCGGCAGTTCTCACTGTCTCTGCTCGGTCTGGCTGTTTCCGCTCTTTCTTTCATGAACACTTCCCTAGTCAGTTCCTCAGCCTATGGCTGAGCGTGGTCTAGCTCCAAGTGTTGCTAGTTCTGTAGGAATTTGGGACACCTGCTCGGCTTGGTAGCATGACTTTCGTTTCTAAGCTGCCTGCATGCATTACTTTGGACAGACACAGGTTAATTGCACATAGTGATCATGTTGCTTGTTTTGTAGCCCATTGTCCTGTGTTAGTGGGTGTAAACTGCCTGCTTTGTTTTGGTAGACTTGACTAGATGTTTAGAGGAAAGCAAGAAATCCAATTGTTTATAGTTTTAAAGCTCTGCATATGTTTGTTGCCAAGGTTGATATGTCAAACAAATAAGTTTAAAAATGATTTTATTCCTCCCTCAGAACCGTAAGATTTTCTTGAAAGTGCAACAGCCAAAGAACATGTTGCATTCTCCTAAAGCAAAGCAAAGCACAAATGACTTGAGTAAATGCTATCACTTTGACACTGACTTTCAACGCTGTCAGCCTGCTCCTCTGCTCTCATGCTATGAGTGCAGGCCAACAACATTAATTCAGATAACAAAGTGTGAAACTGGATGAGCACAGCAGGCCAAGCAGCATCTTAGGAGCACAAAAGCTGATGTTTTGGGCCTAGATCCATTATCTCTGATACAATATTTATGTAAAAACATGTCTGAATTCATGTGTTTTTTAACTTCTTTCAATCACAACTCCCCTTTTGTGAAACCACCAGTTAGCAAAACCACTTGCAAGAAGTGAGAAATATGATGTGACTACAGTTTCAAACCAAATAGTTCCCTCTGTCACACTTCTAAAGGGAGTCAAAAACATATAGCAATAGGAAAACCAGTGTTATGCATGGTGAGATATTGGATACAATCTTACTTATCGTGCTTTTGATTTTTGTTTCTGATATTAGTATATTATAACACTGTCCTGACTTCATTCATTTTCTTATTGTGTCTCAGTAACATTGACTTTAACACAGGAGCTGTTTCTCTTTATCTTAGCACTCGAACAGGACGAACAGCTATGTGCCTTGCAGCTTCTCATTTATCTCCTGCCCCCATGTAATTGTGACACGCTCCACAGACTCATGGAGTTTCTTGCCATGGTAACAAATCATGCTGAAGACACCCTGGATAAAGATGGACAGGAGGTAGGGGAACTTAGAAGTTTAGAGGCTTCAAAATTCCGTTGAGTGCATTTTACCGTGTCCCTTATATCTTATGCTTAAGACAAGATATTCGCATATCATAGCTGCTTTGAATCCTCCTATAATCTTACTTTTTTAACCTACTGCCCCTCTCATTCCTCCTCTTCTGTTAATAGTGCCTGGAACTGAGACTGTGTATATATTTCTTCTGGCTTCCATTCAGTTGAATTGATGGATGAGATTTTTTAAAACTTAGTTTAAATTTAATTTGATCCAAATTTCTGGAAATGTCAAAGTTAAACTTATAAATGTTTAATTTATTTCATAGTTAACAATACCATTGTTTTAGTTAGCAATGACAGTAGACTCTTTAATTCCATTAGGTTGGCAGCAAAAAACAGTTCAGATTTATTGCCATTATTATCTTAGTAACATCCCTTGCCTGAGTTTGGCAACAGTCCCAAGTTGCTTCAAATTAATCTGAAGTTTAAACTTGCTAATCTTGGAGAGGTATATAATGTTATATGGAGCCAGCATATATATATTTTAAAGTTTTCTTTCAAGAAAAATAAAGTTGTTTTTGTGATTCAGCATAGGATCCTCAGCCTAATGTAATATTAATTGGTAATCATTGGTAATATTCTCAACTTGTAAATAGGAAGGTCAGTAGATCAAGTCTCTCCACAAAGATGTGAAACTTGAAGTTGAAGCTGACAGTTCAATGCAGCACAGCGGCAGTGCTGCACAGTTGAAGGGGCATCTCTTGGATGAGTTAGTAAGATATAGCCTCTTTCTCCCCTTCAGGCAGGCATAAAATATCCCATGGTACCGTTTCACATAAGATCAGGGAAAATCCCCTTTGCACACTGACCAATATTTAATTCTCAAACAACATTACATTGGTAAATAGGTGATCTGGGGGTTATCACATTGCTGTTTGTGGCACTGCTGTGAATAAATTAGCTACCGTTGATTCTCACGTCAAAGTGGCAATTACACTTGAAGAATACTTCATTGAATGTAAAGAAAAAGGATTGGCTATGCTACATTGTCGGTAGTGTTCAGGGATGTGTAGATTAGGTGGTTTGTAGGGGAATGGGTCAGGCTGGGATGCTCTGAGGTTCAGTCTGGACTGGTTGGGCCAAAGGGCCTGTTTCCATACTGTAGGGATTTTATGATTCTGAACTTTGGGACATCATGAAATTGTGAATGGTGCTATATAAATTTTTTTATTGTAGCTCTAATTTTGTACCTTTGTAGTCCAAATCCCGCCGGACTAGTAGAAGGAACATCACATAACTAAGGCCTTAAGCATAAACTGGGTGGCAGTATGATCAAGCATGGACGACAGCAGAAACTGTTTTCCTTAAGAAATTTATTTTTGTTTTGGAAATAAATGCAGGAGTGGCTGCAGTGGTATTATGAGGTCACAGTGAAGTGGCTAGTTCTGTTACCGAGCAGATTATAACACTTAGAATTTTTTTTAAAAATTCTTCTGTTTCTCTCACTTTGAGGGTAGATTTTGACTTTGTGTAATAGGGTACATGGGTGACCATGAACTGATCTTTCATTTAACATCTCTCCTGATTTTCATTTCCACCAATGTTAGTAATTAGTTGAAGAACTCTCCCATTAGCTAACAGATTAAAGATTTAACAGCATCTTAGGTTTGTTTAGTGCATCGTCAAAAATGATGTGACCCTTTGATCATTTACTTATAAATTCTGTGTCTGATACCACCTCTCTCGCTAACACCTGAAGAAGGAGTAAGACTCCAAAAGCTTGTAATTTCAAGTAAACCTGTTGGACTATAACCTGATGTTGTGTGATTTCTGACCTTGTCCACCCCAGTCCAACACTGGCAACCCCACATCGTGACATTCTTCCAGCTCAGGAAGAATCCCAGAGTGCATTGAGATTGGGGCTTTGCCTGTAGTGGGCCAGAGGATTGGTAATTTAGGATAAGCATTTATGAGTGCAGGGAATGCCAGTCTTACCCTCTAAAATAGTGCAGCCTGTCACTGATTCAAGTTGGACAACTATCTGAAGTATTAGTTCAATCTGAACTATTAGTAGTGCAGTATAAAAATCTGTCTGAAGATGTAACCTACCTGGTAATTAATGTTTCCTTTAAAAGAAAGGAAGGACTACTGTTTCTATAGTACATTTCCTAATCACACTCTAAGTGCTTTACAGTCAACAAAGTTGTGTTTTTGCAATAGATTAGTCACTGTTGTAGCACTGGTAGTAATTGTGTTAGCAACTGAGCACTGTTATCACCCTTCTTTAGGCTGCAAGTAATGTTACAACAGGATGTACTAATCCCTCTAGAATTCATGTGATCTTTTGCTTCTGTTGTATTTTTCATAAAGCAGCGTGACAGCACAGTTTGGTTTAATAATGCAGTGTATTAACAATAGTCTTGTCAATTGCATGGAGTTCCCTCACGCGCTAATGAATGTTTGTGTTGTCTCACTTCCAATTTTAATCATTGGCTGGTTACTTACATTTGGACTTGGATCTCATAAAAATGGAAGCCCAAGTTTTTAACTCTGGTTAGGGCAGTTGGAGGGAGCACAGCTAATGGAGTAGAATTTGGATGATGCCATGACATTCTCCAGTGACTCGTGAGCCTCATTATCACAGCAGAGAATGGGGTCCCATCTGAACCTGTGCGTAGTGATGTGCATTTCGAGTGAAGCAGATAATCGTGACTGGAAAGGAGGGTAACTGGAAGCATGGAGTACCCAAGGATTCCTGTTGGACCTGTAGAGCACTCTTGACCTCATAACAGGCATCTAAAACACATCTAAAATTTTAAGCTAGCTGGGCCTCTTCTGGTTGCAAACCCTCCTCACAACCTGCATTGGCACCTCAAGGGACTGGGGCTACTGCTGGAAATGGCAGGGGTCAGAATGTAGTCACGGGATCCCAATATTCAAATATTGATGAGTTCCCCACAGCTGAGGAATGATGGAAGCAGGTGTGGAATCTCATTCTTTAAAGGTCAGTTCCATCCTGCCAGGCAACCAGGTTTTTATTCCCTTCATGGAGCCTCGGGCTTCCTGGCAAATACACCATTTGCCATCTGCCCATAACTGCTATTGAACCGAGCAGCTTGCTAGACCCTTACAGAGGAAAGTTAAAAGTCACTTCCATGAGCTGGAGTCAGACATAGACAGATTTTCTTTGCTAAAGGACATTAGTAGAAGGATATTTATGTCAATTGCCAGTGGTTACGTGATCAATAGCCTTTCAATTCCAGACTTCCTTACAAATTCAAATTTCCCCATCTGCCATGATGGGATTTAAACCCATGTTCCCAGAACTTTAACCAGGAGTTCTGCATTACTGGACCACTGATACTGCCACTGCACCATTATCTCTCTCCTAATTATTCAGTATGAATCAATTAACTATGCTGGTTAAGCAGCATTTCCTACTTCTAACTGGCTTTGTTACATTTTAGGTGACTGGAAACAAAATGACTTCACTTAACCTTGCCACAATCTTTGGCCCCAACCTCCTCCATAAACAGAAGAGTTCAGACAAGGAATTCAGTGTTCAAAGTTCAGCTCGGGCTGAGGAGAGTGCTGCCATCATCAACGTTGTTCAAAAGATTATTGAAAACTATGAAATACTCTTCATGGTGAGTAGAGATCTCTGTTTATCAAACACTGGTTCTGCTTTGTGTTGCATGTGTAGTTATTGCTGTGTTCCATACTGCTACAATTTGAATCTCAAACTCAATCAAATTGCAAACTATTATGATATCCAAGGTTTGCAAATTTCACAATTTGTCCTGACCCTGAACACCATTGTTATTACTCAGAAAATTATGACAGCTAAAATTAAAGTGAACATTATCCACTGTGGCCACTGGAAGTGCTTGAGTTCCTGGCTACTCAAATTGCTGATAAGGAATTTTAATTAAAAGCATAAAATTTTAAAAATACTCAACAGGTCAGGTAGCACCCATGAAGAGAATAAAGTATTGTGATGGTTTAAGGTTGATAATGAGTAAAAACTAATTCTGCAAAGGGTAGAAGTATAAGCATTCTGCAAAATTGGACAGTGTCTCCTCAGACCCTCTGTCCTTGTATCTCTACCACCATAAAAAATTGCAACAAGTAAATTTGTAGAACATTTACTTTGTTATTTAGTTGCTCAAGTAGGGGACACACCGCTTAGATTTTCTGCTTCCGAACATCATCCACAGTGTCTGTGTATTGCAATGCCTTTCATTCATGTTCACTTGTGAATTGGGCACCAGAATGGAAGTGGTGCAGTTCTATGTCCTTGGACTTCTAACCATTAACAGTCAGACAGCAGGAAGAAAGAAGTTTAGACATTGTTGACAGGGGAAGTGATGTGGCACATGGGAAACTTGAGTAGCAACAGCAGTGGTTCTCAACTAACAAGGCAGCCAGGAATCTAATGAGTGGATGAAGCAGGGAGTGATCATCTATCCAACACCATGGAATAAATGTGCAGCAAACACTGAAGCCATATGATGGAATTTAACCTGGGCAGATAAAAACCACCGCTTGGAAATGCGCATAAAGTTCCCATTCAATTCCAGGACAAGGTGACTTTGAACTGCTGCTCTAGGCAGTCTGCAATCACACACATCAGACATCAACAGAGTCCATCCTTTTTCTAATAATGCAGGTCGGGCTTTCATGACATCAGGACCCAGCTGCAATTTTAACCAGAGGCTTGCTTAGGAAAGCAGCTGTAGATTTCCTTCCAACCAACTAACAGAAAGATGAGCTGGGGCCAAAAGAGGCCTCAGGAGGTGAAAGCATTTACTTTTTTGACTGGATTAAGTAAAGGGAAAGTTTTTAGACTTCACCTGCCCGCAGTTTCACCCTCCCTGAATCCCCTTCCCTCTGACTCAACCAAGTGGTAGGTTCAAATTTGGGTTATTTGAGTCAACCTCCATGGCTCAGGGTGTTTCCTCTTGATATTACTTGCTGCAGGCTGCAACTTCTAATCCAATATCTCCTATTTGTAAAGCAGAGAAGAAAATATTCCTGCCCAGTGCAGAGATAGTCATGAAGTCAAATTAAAATACCATGAGTTTCTAAAAATAGTGAATGCTGATAACGGGTGCAGTTTTAAAAACAGGTGGTATCCCTCCACATTAAGACCAGACAGTTAAAGAGATTGCTTTGTGTTAATGTTTGTTTTATCTCATCCACACTCCATACTCACAGTTTCTTCCTCCTGTGGTGAAAGTTCTGTGGGAACACAGCCCATGAATTCCTTTGTAATGAATCTCTGCTGACTCTGGAGCGGCCAGTCACAATTCTGTTTTGTTTCCAAGCTCCCTCAGCTCCGAGGGGGCCACAGTTCATATTGTTTTGACATTTGTATTAAGCCCTAGCAAAGAAACATCTGTCTTGTTTTAGAGGAAAGTTAACACAGTGCGGAGCAGAGGAAAGCATTTGCCAGCCATTTTCACCCACTGAGAATACATGACTGATACTTGCAGTATGGTTCTGCTTGAGAAAGGCTGTTTGTGAAAAAAGGCCTCATGGATCGAACCAGTGCCATGTGCTGCAATCTGAGTCCAGTGTCATGACACGTCAGTTATTCTTGTGACCTGCTCATGGTTTAGATATGTTTTTGTTGTAACATGGAAAGTAAATCCATTTGTTCTTATCCCTGGCTTTGTCCTTCTTCGAGGCTTCCTCGCACAGTCATAAAGAGGAAGCCATTCAGCCCATCATAACTGTTGTATAGCTCAACTTCACTGACTCATCTTGCTGCATGACCCTCTATTCACTTGCCTATTGAAAAGCTATCAAAATGAATAGTCTCACATTATTTCAGTGTTCACAGGTTGAGGATGAAAATTGCAACATCGTACTAGTGAGAAAAACAGGAAGGAATTATCAAGCTTGCATTTATATGGCGTTTGTTTACTACTATAGCACTTCTGAAAGTGTTTTTATAGTGAAAGTAGCACTTTTGGGAGTGAAAGGGATGTCAGTTCGCACACATCAAGATCTCTCGATGAACAACGTAGGAATGATCAGATTTTTGTTAGTTTTTCTAGATAAGGGATAAATATTGGCCAGGGTACCAGAGGGAAGATTCCTATTCTCTTTGAAAAGTGCCCAAAGGTGTTTCTGATCCAAATATGACACCTCCTGACAATGCAGAAATCACTCAAACTAAATGTCAGCCTAGATAACGTATCATTGAAATCTGTAGTTCTTGCAGTCGATGAGGAGTTTGTGGATAAATTATTACAGTCTGTCATACCAAAATCATTCAGAAAAGACAGGATGAAAATGAAATAATAAGTTAGCTAAAGCTAGGAAAGTGCTTTTTTGAGTGGGTGAGTGTGACCCTACTCTAGTTCCCACTTGATAAAATGATTGGTTCATTTTGATCTTTTCACAATTTTTGCACTAACTTAAAATACTCACAAGTTAAGTTATAGCATTGATTAAATGTGGAATAAAAGCTTCCAGCCTGGCCTCTGCAATTTTACAAATGTAAAGGTTTATAGCACGAGTAGGCCATTCAGTCCTTTTGAGCCTGCGCCACCATTCAGAAAGGTCATGGCTGATCTGATTATCCCGTAACCAACTGGAACATTGTCTCCACCTCTACTCCTGGCCCCAGTTCTACACTCAGCCCCAGCCCCAAGCTGTACTGGGTGTTCACCCTCCATCCCCAAACACACACCCCCTCCCCACTGTCCTGAGCGTCCCCCCTCATTGAGGCTCAATGGTCAGTCCTCAGCAAAGGGCTCACCTTCATTCCCTTGTGCCCCACATGTAAACGATTCCATGTATGTCACAATGTCAAGCTCTTTTTTTCCTCTGTCTCCGTGCCTATTTCTTTGAATGGGAATCCAACCTACCCCCTAATGATCCCTTCTCCCACCTCCAACAAATTCCATCTTCCTGAACACTCCCTACTGGCTTCCTACCCTCTCTTGACCTCTTCATTTCAAACTGCAGCTGAGACATCAATCACTTGGATCCCTCCACCCCTCTCACTTACTGTGATCTCTCCTCATCAGAACAGTCCTTCACCTCAACCCCAACTTCACTGTTAAACCCACCAATAAAGGAAGTGCGGTGGTAGTATGGCAAACTGGCCTCTACATTGCTGAGGCCAGATGCTATCTCTCTGACACCACCTCCAACCATGCCTTGATCATGACCTCACCCACCTCATCATTTTGGGAGATCTCCCGTCCACAGCTTCCAAACTGATTGATTCTCAACCCTGCATTGCCCATTTCAGTCTCCTTCCCAAAATCCATAAACCCAACTGCCCCAGTCGACCCACTGTCTCTGCCTGCTCCTGCCTCACCGAGCTCATCTCCTCCTACCTCGACTCTATTCTTTCCCATTTGGTTCAAGAACTCCCTACCTATATTTAAGATGCACCCCATGCTCTCCACTTCTTCCAAAATTTTCATTTCCCTGGCTCCCAACACCTCATCTTCACCATGGACGTACAGTCCCATTACACCTGTATCCCCTGCACAAAGGGCCTAAAAGCTCCCCGCTTCTTCGTATCCCATAGGTTCAACCAGTCCCCTTCCACTGACATTCTTGTTTACTTGGCAGAACTGGTCCTCACTCTCAACAATTTTTCTTTTGATTCCTTCCACTTCCTACAAACCAAAGAGTTGACCATGGGCACCTGCATGGGCCTGACCTATGCCTGCCTCTTTGTAAGATTTGTGAAACAGTCCCTATTCTGCAGCTATGCTGGCGTCATCCCTCACTTCTTTCTCCACTGTATTGATGACTGCATCGATGCTGCCTTGTGCTCCTGCACGGAACTCGAGCAGTTCATCAATTTAGCCAACATCTTCCACACTCTTCGCAAATTCATCTAGACTATTTTTGAACCACCTTCCCCTTCCTAGGCCCCTCCGGAACCAACTCACCACTGACATCCATTATCAAACCCACTGACTCCCACAACTACCTCTGCTATATCTCCTCTCACATACCCTCCTATAAAAATGATATCCCATTCTCTCAATTCCTCCTCCTCTGCTGCATCTGCTCCCAGGATGAGGCATTCTACTCCAGGATATCCCACATATCCTCCTACCTCACGGACTAGAATGTCGCATCCTCTGTAATTAAGAGTGTCCTCATCCGCATCTCCACTATTTCCCGTAATTCTTCCCTCAAACCCACCCTTCCCCCAACAACAATAAGGATAATGTCCCCTCAGTCCTCATGTACCATCACACCAACCTCCGAATCCAACACGTCAACCTCCAACATTTCTGCCACCTACAATCAGACCCCACCACCAAAAAGATATTTCCTTCCCCACCCCTGCCCACTTTCTGTGATCCATTCATTCCACAACTCCCTCATTAGCTCCACATTTCCCCCCAATCCCCCCAACATACCTGATACCTTTCTCTGCAACTACAAGAGGTGCAACTCCTGCCCCTAAGCCTCCCTTCTGACTTCCATCCAAGGCCCCAAACAATCTTTCCAAATCTGGCAGTGTTCACCTGCACTTCATCCAACCTCTTATATTGAATCCGTTGCTCCCGATGTGGTCCCCTCTGTGTTGGGAAGACTAAATGCAATCTCTGGGACTGGCACACAGAGCATCTACGCTCTGCATGCACCAACCAATTTGACCTTCTGTTTGCCATCCATTTTAATTCCCCCTTCCACTCCCCTGGTAACATGTCCATCCTTGGCCTCCTCCACTGTCAGAGTGAGGCCAAACATAAACTGGAGGAGTAATACCTGATGTTTCGCTTTGGGAGCTTACAGTCCAATCTCTCAGTTTATTTATTAATCACTTTTTAAATTTGTGCCTAAATTGGCAATTTCATTTATTCCCACATCATATTCCATTTGTCAGATCTTTACACACTCAACACTTCTATATCCCTTTGTGGCCCCCTAATATGTTCTTTCTGTCTATCTTTGTGTCAATAGCAAATGTAGCAACCAAACATTTGATTTCTTTGTTCACATAACTTTGTATACATTATTGAAAATTGAGACCACACCACATTAATCCTGTAGCACACAATTCATTATGTGCTGCAAAGCAAAAAAAAGACCCAATTATTCCTACTCTGTTTTCTGTTAGATAGCCAATCTTCTGATTCGATCTGATCTATGATTTTGGTCTGTGTGAATTTACTCGTAGTAAAGATAATAATTCAGAGAGTGGAATGCTCGACTGATGTTGACTTCCAGCTGCTGCTGCACACAGACCTCGGAGGTGCATACGTGGAAAAGAATTAGAGGCAATGTTGTTTGAGATCTTGTTGATTAATTCGGTGCGTCACACTGACAGTGCTGAGCAATTTTCCTAGGCCACCCTCAGTCCTTGGTGCCTCGATGGACAATGATAAGCAGATCCTCTCCCTCCGACTGCAACGATTTTCCTGCCCAGCATTAGCAAATATCCTGAGCCCTGGCGATACACCTGTGTGGACAGTCACTTTTTGCTGAAGACAGTAGTGTCAATGTCCCTTGCTATACTATCCCCGAATACCATTACACCGCTTTTTTGTTTCCTCCACTTGAATGGCTCCTGCATCAGTGTCAGGGTCCGAAGGAGGTTTACAAAAAAAGCTTCCAGGGATGAATGGCTTGTCATATGACGACCATTTGAGAACTCTGGGTCTGTACTTGGTGTGGTTTAAAAGGATGAGGGGCAATCTCATTGAAACATGCAGAATACCAAGAGAAATATATAGCGGATGTGGAGAAGTGTTTCCACTGGTAGGAGAGACTATGATCAGAGGGCACAGCCTGAGAGTGAAGGGAAAGCCCTTTAAAACTGAGAAGAGGAGGAATTTCCTCAGCCTGGGGATGGTGGATGTGTGGAAAATCATTGCCACAGAATGCTGTGGAGGCCAAGTCATTGAGTGTGTTTAAGACTGAGATAGATAGGCTTTTGATTAGCGAGGGAATCGAGGTTTATGGGGAGATGGTAGGGGAATGGAATTGAGAAACATACCAGCCATGATCGAATGGCAGAGCAGACACAATGGGCAGGATGGCCCCATTCTGCATTCAAATGTTATGGTTTGACATGCTCATCCACCCTGCAGTCTATGTTCTCACCTCAAACCATGCTCCCAACCCCTTGGGACCCTTTGGTATTTCTTGAATCTTGTCATTGCCCTCTACTGTGAAGACTGATGCAAAATACAAATTATTTACTCAATTTCATTGTTATTTTCTAATTCCTGTCATTATTTCCTCAATTTTTTAATCTAAAGGGCCCATGTTCACTTTGTCCTCTTTTCCTTGTTTATATATTTAACAAAGCTCTTAATGTCTATTTTTGTTGTATTTACTCGTTTTTTCCTAGTTATTTATTTTTTTGGTCATGCTTTGTTGAATCTAATAACTCTCCCAACTCTCTGGTTTTCCTCTAATCTTTACCACATTGTATGTTTTTCTTTTAATCTGGTATTATCCTTAACTTCCATGGCCGTTCATGATTGCTTTATCCCCATGCAAACCCTTCTTCCTCACTGGGATATATCTTCACTAAGTCATTAATTAATCTTAAGCTTTTGCCATTGTTTGCCAACCCTGCCCTTGTTTCTTTGGAACTGCCATTACTTAAATTCAGCTCAGTTATTTCTGACCTGAGTTTCTCGATCGCAAACTGAATGCTAAGTTTTACTGTGTCATGGCTACTATTCCCTCGGTGTCTCTTCCTCTGAGATTATTGATTAAATCTGCCTCTTTACATATTATCACATCCAAAATAGCCTAATTCCTAGTTGGATCCACAGTATTTTGTTCCAGCAACTGTCTGGAACATAGTCTGCATTCTTCCTCATGGTTGCCTTTCCAGTTTGATGCTCCCAATCTACATGAAGATTAATGTCACCCACGATTAATGGACAGCCTCCCCTCACCAATTGTTCTACGTGAAGTTTGTGTAGTCTGGCATTTCCGTGAGGGGTGCAATTGGTAAATTGTACCTAACACACACATTGCTGCTTTTGTCTGGGTTAAACTATATCCATGTTTTCATGCAAACTCAGTACAGGCCAAAGGTAAGCTCTCCCAAGAATTGATACAGACAAGTGTAATTGATAAATAACAGGTATAGCACCAATGTAGTGTATAAAAGGCAAGGAACAAGATTCACCTCTGTGGTGGGTAGAGGTGGGGCAGTGCAGGAGACCACAGACAAAGCAGCAGTTATTTCTCCGTTGATGCTAATTTAATTCTGTAGAGGTCGGGTAGACCTGTGGTTTCAACTGAACAGTTAGTCAGGTGATTGATGCGGGATTACTGTGACCATGTGTGCTTCTCTGCCTGGGACTCAAGACATAAGGTGTTGAACCTTCCCCAGAGTGAGCAGTGTAAATGGGAACTCGCCCACTTTCTGATAAGAGACGGATACATTCTGTAGGTTGTAATGGTTTGGCAGAGCAATTTACTAAACAAGCAAAAGGAAGCGTTCTCTTGAATATGAAATAGGTATTGGCACATGTCACTTGTCCGTAAAATTCTCCAATCTTCTATGCTGTATGACATTAATTCACCCTAGAATAAACTGTTTCCTCAGCAGAAATCATGCTGAAATTCCAGGCCTTTTTTCCGTGAGTCTGAAACCTTTAGCTCACGCTATTTCGCCAGCCAAGTCTTCGATCTCTGTTCAGGAAGTGCTTCGATAAGTTTGTCTTTCTTTCTTTCTCTCTGAGTCGAGCCCCAAGTCTATAATCCTCTACTTCCTGGAAAATCAGGAACTTATCTAACAGTTCATTTTTTAAAAAATGTTGTCATGTAGTCAGCAAACCAGAGATTTGTGTGCACCAGCTGCCTTGTGGTTAAACAGTCTTGGGACTGAGATGGGGGGGGGGTGCCCTAAAGAGGCAATGACCTTTAACCCAGGGGCTTTGGCAAGATAATTTGTCTATGACCTGGGACAGCAGCTGAAACATGATATTTTATAACTAAAAATTGCAGCATTACCAAATAATAAATAATGTATATCTGAGGTAGCACCAGTACACTATTTACGTAATGCAATATGTACTGAATTCTTGTATGGAAACTACACAGTGTTGTATGTAAAATAAAAATTAGGATCCGAGACAATGCTGGGGCAGTCGGCACGTGCTGGCGCTAATATTGCTGCACAAAATGTGCAGCTGTTAACATGGAGTGTGTAGTCAAATCCTAAAGTCTGTGGTGGCCAGCTAACCCCATTCGCCCTGATTACGTGTGCACCAGCAGCCAAAAGGAGGAATTATTGTAAACTCGGTTAAGGGTCATCTGCATGCATATAGGGGAAGAGTCTGAAACGGATGTTGGGTCATTTGCAGGTACAGATCAGGGTGAAGTACATCTCTCTGACACTTTGTTTTAAAAAAATAAGTCTCACATTCACGGTGTATTATGTATACATCTTGAGCAGTTTCTTCTAAAGCAGCCCAAGCACCTAGCCTTTGAGATAATGCCAGTGGGTCATTGTTAGGAAGAGTTCCAACTCACCTGAACAATTCCACGCCCCACTACCCAGTCATAAACTTTCTGCCCTCATTTAGGGACACATGTTGTCCCAGAATTATCCCTCCAATTCAATTTATAGCCATTTTCATGGTGAAAAAAGCATCAGTTCAACCTCGGGTTTGTGTCAACAGTTGAGCAATCCAGCCAGTTCCATAACCCCTCCCTATCGCTCATAGACCTGTATGTTTAATTCACTCAGTACCTTCTGACACATTCTTTTGCAGAATCTCCTGCTCCTCCTGTTTAAACCTTAAATCAAAGAATCCCCACAGTGCAGAAAGAGTCTGCACCAACCCTCCGAAGAGCATCCCCCCCTTTCCTTGTAACCTTGCATTGACCATTGACCCCAAATACTATGGACAATTTAGCATGGCCAGTCCACCTAACATACACATCTTTGGTCAGTGGGAGGGAACCAGAGCACCCGGCAGAAACCCATGCTGACATCGAGAGAACTTGCAAACTCCTTACAGTCACCCAAGCTGAAATTGAAGTTGGGCCCCTGGCCCTGAGAGGCAGTGCTAATCATTATGATATCAAGCTGCCCTGTGCTCTCTACTCCTTGTGCCCTCAGTTGAAGGGATCAGCTTTTCCTTGTCTAATTTCTCAGAAATCTGTCATAATCCTGTGATGTGTATCGAGTCTTTGCTGAGCCTCCTTTGCTCCAAGCAGAAAAGCTGCAGCTTCACCAACCTTATCTTGTAGTTAAAATCCTTTGATCTTTGAGCCAATCACCTCTGAACCTTTTCATGGGTCCCTGTTCATTTCTTGCTTGTGGTGACCAGTCCTGGGTGGAGCATTCTCAGTTGTGAGCTTGTCTAACTTGCCTGTTTTAGCAACTTTTTGATCTATCTTGACTTGCCAATATATGTTATATAAAATGTTGTTGTTTCAGTTGAAAACTGATTTCTCCAGCTGACAAGAATGTGCTTGGTTATTCTACACTTAAAGCTTATTCCAATTAGAGCACCGTCATCTCCATTTTCTAGGTATCTGGTTGAAGATGTCCTAACCGTAAGGAGATGTTCCACTTTCAGTTTTAAATGTTTTTTTGGATCCATTGGATATACAAGGCAAAGTTGCACAATACAATCTGTAACTTTAAGGTACCTAAAGGGCTTGGATCAAAAGTCCATCATTTGCAGGTTATTTTCAAAGCAATCATTTTGTGTAGGCTACACGTGCAACAGAGCTCTTTCTGACCTTCATCAGGGATCGTCCCTGTTTCTGGAGCTCTGTCATTGGATGCCATTTATCAGTTTTATTTTCTCTTTACTGAATTTTCCAGTCATTGATGTCCCATGTTCATTTTCATTGAAGGAAGAATCTCTTAGTACAGAACTTGGGTATTGCTTTAAAAAAAACCACATTGTTGAATCTTTTCATTTCACTGTCATCAAGACAATTCTAAAGAAATATTAAAGCATAAATGAAAAACAACATTTATACAATATGAGAAGAGAGTACTGTTTGCCCATCTGCTAATCGGAGTCCAGCCAATTAGCACTGTCCTCTCATACAAATGTTGTTTTCCTTTACTATGCATTTCTTACGAATTTCTTGATGAGTGTCAGTCAAAACATTTCAACAAAAAGTGTCTTTTCTCAGCAGTTTGTAAGTTGAGAAATCCTGTCATGTATATTGTGATAGATGTGGTTACAGTAAGTTAATGATACCAAACAAAACAATTCGGGTAATATAGAAATACAGTTCTAGCGCACTCAGTATAAATGAAAGTTGGGGGTCATAGCTTACTTTCATTGTTGATATTGCTGCGGCTATGTCTGTTTCTCAGAAAAACGGTATGACAACTCACCGAGTCCCATGCCCTTATGCAAAACTGTGTGAAACTCGTTGGTTATTTATTCCAAAAATATTACTCCAGTACTAGGTTACATTAAATTTCAGGAAGAATATGATAATGCATCGAATTACTTGAACATTTAATGGTAGTGAAAGGGAATAAGGTCTTCCTGATGGGAGGTAATTGGCTTCAGAGAATAAGTTAAATTGGGCCAACTTGATTAAGTAGGGGTCAATAGTGTGCACCTAACATTGAGGAAGTGCTAAGTGAGCACTTTTTTTCTAAGAAACGAAGACCAAATAACACAATTAAACATCAGAAAGCTGAAGCCAAGCTAAACGACGATGGAAAGCAAACACTTCTCAAGATGATAAAATGTGAGGCTGGATGAACACAGCAGGCCAAGCAGCATCTCAGGAGCACAAAAGCTGACGATTTCTCCAGCTGAACAGCCTCCCTTTCTTTGTTCATCTGCCCTAACCCTAACCCATCGAAGGTTGGCCAATTTGTCATGGATCCTCCTATGTTATGGATACCATTCGACCAGAACAAATTAATATATGCTTTAAAAATTATGAATTCAATTGGGCATTCTCAAGCTAACACTAGATTGAATACATTAGTTACTGAATACAAGAAGAAACCTTTTAAGTAACACGCAGATTATAAGTGAGAAGTGAGTCTTTAAAAAAAATGTTAAAAGATAAGCGTATGCCTCTGGCAGTTTGTGAAGAGTAGAGGAGTGTTTATAGTTGGGCAGTTAATTTCTGGATTCTTGTCTTTGTGGTTGATTGAAATTCATTTCTCCTCCTCTTTTTGGTGGCTGGTTGCTTGCTGTGTATCTGGTTTCCAGCATTCGGTGTAATAGAGTCACTTACCTGCAGTGCAGATCAACAAGTGGATGGTACGTCAACACTGACTGTCACAGCACATTGATATTCAAACCCAGGCTAGTATACACAAGTAGCGCAGTCAGCTGGTGCAAACAAGCACATCAGCTCACAAGAAAACTGTCTTCCAATGGTTTCAATGTGATGTATTTAGGAGAGGAAAAATGCATTTCAAAGTAAACTGTAATGTCCTAGAAATTATCACAGACTGTGAGCATGATAGGAGAAAAGATACTAAACCAGAAATTGCTGGAAAAAAGACTCAGCAGGTCTGGCAACGTCTGTAGAGAGAAAGCTGAGTCAACATTTTAGGTCCAGCGACCCTTCTGGACTTGAAATGTTAACTCTACTTTCACTCCACAGATGCTCCCAGATGTAGAGTTAACATTTTGGGTCCAGGAGGGTCACTGGACCTAAAATGTTGGTTCAGCTTTCTCTCTACAGATGTTGCCAGGCGTGCGGAGTTTTTTTCCAGTAATTTCTGATTTTCAATTTTTTTTTCTCCCATGGTGTTCACAGTCTGTGATAACTTCCAGGAGACTACAGTTTACTTTGAAGTACATTTGTCCTCTCTCTCAAATCCATCACATTGAAACCTTCATGATATCTTGCCAAGTTTGACATTATCATGTCCTTCTCTCAGACTATTACAAATGTCCAGTCAACATCTGATTCTGTATTCTTTTGTTTTAAAAATATACATAATGTGGTATAATGATTCATGGTCATGACCAGGGTTACAGTGAAAGACTGGGGAAGTGATACCAGTTAAGTTGCAAATTGAGTTGACTAGCTAAGACGGCAGGTACCGACACAAGTATGAAATTGCTTCCTCCTGTGCTGCAAGATTTCTCTGATTCAACTCTAATTTTGGTTAAGATCATTCAACCATTAATCTAGTCTAGCCTAGTCTAATTTAGGTGTAGGTTAAAAAGCCATTTGCTAGTTTGCTAGAATTGTGCTACAAACCATGTACTAGCTAATATAATGGGTAGTGTGCTGTACTCCCTTCACTCCTCTGCAGCACACCAGTCTAAATGATGCAACTCTATCTTCTCAGTTATTCTTTATGAATTCTTTCCAGACGTGCACAAATATATAACTGCTCGTACAAGCACAGTTCCTTTACTAAATCAAAGAGCTGCTTGTCAAAGTAATTTATTGAACAATGGTGCTGTTCGTTCTTAGCCACTGGAATTAGTGAAAACAGTCATCTATTCTAGCAGCTTTAACAGCATCAGCTTGAAAAATCGGGGTGAAAGATATAGGACAGATGTCAGAGGTAGGTTCTTTACTCAGAGAGTAGTAAGGGAATGGAACGCTTTGCCTGCAACGGTAGTAGACTTGCCAACTTTAAGGGCATTTAGATGGTCATTAGATAAACATATGGATGATAATGGAATAGTGTAGGTTAGATGAGCGTCAAACTGGTTTCACAGGTCAGCGTAACATTGAGAGCCGAAGGGCCTGTACTGCGCTGTTATGTTTTATGTTCTAATCTAGGGAATGCATGGCCTAATGGTATTATCACTACACTATTAATCCAGATCCTCTGGGGACCCAGGTTTGAACCTCACCATGGTGCATGATGGAATTTTGAATTTAAGAGCCTAATGGTGACCATGAAATCATTGCCAATTGTCAGAAAGACCCATCTGGTTTGAAGATATCGTTTAGGGAAGGAAACTGCTGCTCTTAGCTGGTCTGGCCGACATATAAAAATGACTCCAAAACCACAGCAATGTGATTGACTCTTTACTGCCCTCTGGGCAATTACAGATGATTTTTATCGTTCAGTAAGGACTACATGTATTTACATTTGAAAATGCAATCTGGAAGATGGAAGCTGCATTGTAAAGAAGGAATTTGTCCTTATTAACTTGGAGCATAAGTAGAATTGTGTCATACTGTTAGTTACAGAAGATGATGTAAAATACAGAGAACATGGACTTGATATTTTTGTGAGACACTGATACAAAGTGGCTTAGGGCTAAAACTCCCTAGCAGCAGTTTTCGTAGTTATATTGCAGTCACAGAACTGAGAAGGTTCGGATGCATGTGGACTTCCAAAAACTCTACAAGCCAAGACAACTCTACCTCCCTCCATGAGTGAAAGAACATTGATCATAGACTGAAAAGAAGAACTTCTAACTCGAGCAAAAAAAATTCTAGGCCCAACTGACCAGCTACCAAATTTGGGATTCTGTGTGGTTGACAACCGTCTAATATCATTTCAAAAAGAACTGAGAGAAAGTCATTTCATTCCACCCTTGTGGTTTGGACTCTTGATTTAGAGAAAATGTTTGTTTTTGCCTATGTTATCCAGCCGTGATATTGCTGGAAAATTCTTCCCATTGCATCAAGTATTTATCCAAATGTCTGATCCAGTTCTAATAAAAGGTCACAGACCTGAAGTATGATCTCTACCTTTATCTTTCCAGTGATGCTACCTGGCCTTCTGAGCATTTCTGACATTTTCTGTTTTCTGCCTCAAGTTCCACTTGTATACTGATGGTGAACAGTTCTATCTGACCAGCAACTGTCTTACCCCTCTTGTTTCTCTTCCTTGCAAAACTGATGGCCCATACCTGATAATGGATGCACAGAAATGTTCTCAAAAAAAATTAAAAGACTGTTGTCATTGTCTTTGGATTCTGTCACGAGCTCTGCTCCATGACAACTATTTTCCATCCTTCAATCAGACAGCTGAACCAGACCACTTGCATTGTTGAACCTGAAGACTTTCCCACCAGTCATTTAATTTATCACCAACACTGCTGACTTCCATTTCTTTATCATCCCAGATCGCTCCCTCGCCCCCGACTCAGTGCATGTGCTGATGAAACTCTTAACCATATATCTATGCTGTCTTAGAGTTAACCATTTCAGTCCTATCCTGTCTGACCTCCATCACCCTCATTGTATAAACTTTGTGTTTGCCTGTACTCGGTTGCCTATGTTTTAACTTGCACGAAGTTCTGTTTTCTCCTACCCTGTGTTTGCTGACCTAATTTGTCACACTTGCAGGCAACATATCTGTTTTAAAATTGTGATCCTTGTTTTCATTTCTGACACATCCTCACCGCCACCCCACGCCATCCCCATAGCGTCCGCCAGTCTTTCAAGCTTTCACAATCCCTCCACTCTTCCAATTCTAGCCTGTTGTGCCTGTCTATTTTTAATCAAATTAAATTCTGGAATTCCATCCACAAACTTCTCTTCCTTTTAAGATGCTGCCTTTTTGACCAAATTTCTGAGGAAGGGTCTAGGCCCAAAACGTCAGCCTTCCTGCTCCTCTGATGCTGCTTGGCCTGCTGTGTTCATCCAGCTCTACACCTTGTTGCCTTTTTGACCAAGTTGGGTTGTTTTTCAGACTGGAGGCCTGTGACCAGTGCTGTTCCATGGGGATTGATGCTGGGTCCACTTTTGTTTGTCATTTATGTAGGTGATTTGGATAAAAATTTAGGAGGCATGGTTAGTAAGTTTATGGTCGACACCAAACTTGGTGGTATAGTTGACAATGAAGAAGGTTATCTAAGAATACAAAGGGATCTTAATCAGTTGGAGCAATGGGCTGAAGAATGGCAGATTGGTCTTAATTTAGTTCAGTGCAACGTATTGCATTTTTGTAAAACCACCAAGGGCAGGACTTATACAGGTAATGGTAGGGCCCTGTGTATTGTTATTGAGCAGAGACACTTAGAGGTTCAGCTAACAGTTCTTTGAAGGTTGCATCATAGACAGTAGTCAAGGCATTTCGCAAGTATGTCTTCATTGCTCAGATCATTGAGTATAGGAGCTGCAATGTCATGTTGAGGTTATACAGAATGTTGTGAAGCCAAGTTTGGAGTACTGTGTATATTTTCTGGTCACCCTGCTGCTGAAATGATATTATTAAATTGGATAGGGTTCAGAAAGGATTTACCAGTATGTTGCTGGCATTGATGTGTTAAGTTGTAAGGATAAGCTGGGACTTCTTTCGGTGGTTCGTAGGAAGTTGAAGGGTGACACGAAGAGGTTATAAAATCAAGAGGGGCATTGATAAGGAGAAAAGCAAAGGTCTTTTCCTAGGGGTGGGCGAGTTTAAAACCAGGGGGCATATTTTTAAAGTGAGAGGAAAAAGCTTTAAAAAAGACCGAATGAGCAACCTTTTTACACAGAGTGGTTAATGTGCAGAATGAACTGCCAGAGGAAGTAGTAGCTGCAGGTACAGTTGCAGCATTTAAAAAAACATTTGACAGGTATGTGAATAGGAAAGGTTTAGAGGGATATGGACCAAATGCAGGCAAGTGGGACTAGTTTAGTTGGGAAAACTTGGTTGGCGTGGACAAGTGGACCAAAGAGTCTGTTTCCAAGCTGTATGACTGACTCTAATTACCCTGAAATTTCCTGTGGTTTGGCATCAGCATTTTTATTGATAACTTTTTGTTTAGCACACTTGAGATGTTTAATTTTATTTTGGTGGTTTTATAATTTTTGTTTTGTTCTCTTATTCGCTTCTCGTAATCCTCCATTTGTTTTAGCTCACACTATGCTTTCCTTAGCTGGTATAAAAGAAGTCGTATCCTTAAGATAGATCAACTGTCATTTTAAGCTGTTGGAGGCTGTAAACTTCTGGTCTTCATCTAAGCAAAATTGTTTCATTTGATAGGAATTGTAATTATTTGATGAGGCACCCATTTCAATATGAAGCGTTTCCATTCCCTTGCAAAAAGTGAGGTTACTCGGTAGTATTTCTGCTGCTTCAGACAAGGTTTTAACCCATTTGTTGAATCTGGTTGAAGCCTCTGTTAAAATAGCAGAGAAATTAAATTTCTGGTCGACTTGAGAGGTTCTTGTGGCATGTTTTCAAGTGCCATAATGTTTCAATTAGACACACTGTATTGCTGCCTTCATTACATCACATTGTCATAACAAAAAAAAATCATCCGCCCAAAAGTCTTGCCAGATTTCTTTTTGCAAAGTACAGTGGAAGTGTAGTTTGGTTTAAGGATGTTGCAGCACAGTGCATTCAATTTTCAGAGATTTCTTCAATATTTCATGGATTTATATCCTACTGACTCAGAATTGCAGGCTGTGGAAAAAGGATGGAATCTGTCCCCACCCAGTTCATTCAAATGGTTCAAATTTTACTTTAAAGGTACTTAACAACTTTGCAAGATCTGTGAAAATATAATATTTTCACACAGGCTTCTTCCTAATAAAAGGCACCTGAGCCTTTCATTTAAAATGTTTGCTGTTCTGGTCTGGAGACTTCAAAGCTTTTAGAAATAAAATATAATTGGAAGTATCATCACTTATAGGGATCAGCGAACAAAATAATCATATAGCCGGGATACAGGAACTGGGTGTATTTCAGCAATTGCAAAGCAATTGAACGTGACAGAATATTTCGGTTAGTTGAGGATAAATTAAAACTAAGATTGTTTTGATGTATTTTCTTATGAAGTACTTTCAAAGTGGCTAGTTGCTTCTAAGCTAGCAAATGGTGCAGTATTTGCATTTAGCAAGGTCCCACAATCAGCAATTTGTTGAATGATTTTGTTTGATGGGTGTTTAAGGGTTAAATATAGGCAAGGCTAAGGGGGAAGCTCTTGCTCCATTTTGAAGTAGTGTCCTGAATTTGCGAGGTTATCTGATTAAAATCTTGCCTGAAGGAATGCAACCCCAATCTTGTATTACTCCATCAGCTTTGTACTGAGGTGTCACCCTATATTATGCAGCCAAGTGCCTGATGTGAGACGACCACAAATTTCCAACCTCAAAAGCATATAGGCACTCAATGTATTTTTCTTTTGTATGGATTTGTCTCTTGTGGTTTTGTTCTTGAATCAAATCCCCAATGTAGTGAACAGCCAGATTGTCTGCATGCCCTTCACTTCCTCCAGCAAAGTACTGATTTTGTTTGTTTCGTGTCTTCGCATACACTCTTTCCCTAAAAGAGAAAAACACGGGGAAGTGTTAAGGGGATTGACAGGCTGACGTCTAACCTGTCGCATTGCTCGAACCTATCTTCTGTGAATAACAAGTCCTGGAGTGAGACTTGAACCCAGAGCTCAGAGGAAGGGATGGTGCATTTTTGTGGCTATTGGTCCAGGAATCCAAAATTGTTTTACCCATCCTCGTGCCATCACAGCAGGTATCCTCCTGGCCAAGGTATACCCTAAGCTTCTGCCCCTGCTGCGCTATTATCTGATTGCCATGAGACTGAGCCTGGATCTGGGTTATTTGACCACAAACTTTTTCCCTGTGAGGAGTGATGTCAGTGACTCTTCCAAAGAGTGTGTGCAGTAGTGGGCACAAGCCCACGTCATGCTCTGGTTGCAAGTTGTTATATACCAAGTCACTTTGTACAACCCTGACAGCATAGAGTCTAGATAAGGCTAAATATATAACTGAGTGACTGAGTATAATTATTTTTAACACGATTCCATACATTCATCCAATGCTTCTTGTTAAATTCAGAAAATTTCCTCTGACTGCAATGTGTGATTTGCATTGTTGCTCAGGTACCACCGGAGTTACAGAATGAGGTACTGATGAGCTTGCTGGAGACTGATCCAGATGTCGTTGACTACTTGCTGCGGAGGAAAGCTTCACAGTCGTTGTGAGTAACTGTTGCCACTGTGGGTCCTTTTCCAAGTCAAAGAGCTGTTTTCTATGTAGGGCTGATAGGTTTCTTGCTACTGACCTCTGCTGTTCATTCAGGATATGAACAAACAAAAGAGAATGCAGAACCAAGTCAGCAGTTGCCAATCGGTATTTGGTACAAATCATATCTTAATCTCAAGAGCAATCTTGTTACACAAAATCTAAATCTCTGCATTTATTTGCATTGATTTGTGCAATCTGAGTGTAATCCAGAAAGTGTGCTCTAATTTTTAAAACCTGGAAGTAAATTAATTTCAGCTAGTAAGGTGAAGACAGCGTTGGATGAAACATAGAAGTGATGTACTTTTTCTTTTTAATGGAGACATTTTTATGTAAAAACAATTAAGGACTCATGATGGAGGAGATGCAAAAAAATTTTGCAAGAAACATCCTACAAACAGCAGTGAGATAATGACCAGATCATCCATTTAGTGCTTGTTCTGGCTAGGATATCAGAGAACCATCTGTTTCCCTGTAATAAAGCCAAGTGTTGGCCTAGATTGTGTATTCAGGCCTCTGCACTGGAACTAAGTTGCATGTACAGCTTCCAGATACACCAGAGCGTAGCAAGTGCACAACGGCAGGCACCTGGGGAATTAATCTGCAACAAGCTGATGAGTTAGATTTATTCGTTCTTCAGATATGGGTATCTCTGTCCAGGCCAGCATTTACTGCCATCCTTCGTTACCCTTAGAGTAGTTTTGGTACAATGAAATGGCTTGGCATGCCCCTTCAGCTGATAATTAAGATTCTGCTACGTTGATGTATCGCGTGTGTCACATATCTGCTTGTTTGGCTTTCTCTAAAAACAGTCATACTTTGTTAACATAGTTAGTTAATCTGTGAAATGGTCTCTTAAGCTCATGCTTACTGTACCTGAACTCCAATCTCAAGACCACTTCCTATGTAAATGTGACAATTTCACTTGTATCAGGGTATTTATTTGCAATTGACCTTTATCCACAATCTAAACTATGCAGCCCTTTACAGCATGCTGATAGAAGGTGCTTCTCCTCTGTCATTGTACTCTTAATAGAAGTTCAAAAGACAGGAAGCAAAACGCTGCGTTTCCTCAACGTTGACTTAAGTGCACAAATTGCTTGAAGACATGTATACAAGGGATCAACAAAAATAGAATGCTGGATTTTGTCTCCTGCAGCTTAAATATATAAGGTATAGATGGTCTGATTAGCAAGTTTGCAGATGACACTAAGATGGTGGAGTTAGCAGATGGTGAGGGCACTGTCAGAGAATGCAGCAGAATATAGATAGATTAGAGAGTTGGGTGGAGAAGTGACAGATGGAGTTCAATCCAGGCAAATGTGAAGTGATGCATTTTGGAAGATCCAATTCAAGAGCGAACTACATAGTAAATGGAAAAGCCGTGGGGAAAATTGATAACCAGAGAGATCTGAGTGTTCAGGTCCATTGTACCCTGACGCAGGTCAGTAGAGTGGTCAAGAAAGCATACAGCATGCTTTCGTTCATCGGACGAGGTATCAAGTACAAGAGTTGACAGGTCATGTTATAGTTGTATAGGACTTTGGTTCAACTACATTTTAGAGTGCTGTATACAGTTCTGGTTGCTACATTACCAAATGGATGTTGATGCTTTGGAGAGGGCGCAGAGGAGGTTCACCAGGATGTTGCCTGGTATGGAGGCCGCTAGTCATGAAGAGAGGTTGAGTAGATTAGGATTATTTACATTGGAAAGACGGAGGTTGGAGGAGGTGGTGCCGCTGATTGAGGTCTACAAAATCATGAGAGGTATAGACAGGGTGGATAGCAAGAAGCTTTTTCCCAGAGCGGGGGACACAATTACTAGGGGCTCACGATTTCAAGGTGAGAGGGGAAAAGTTTAAGGGGAGATATGCGTGGAAAGTTCTTTACGCTGAGGGTGGTGGGTGCTTGGTAGGCGTTGCCACCAAAGGTGATGGGGGCGGGCATGATAGCATCATTTAAGATGTATCTAGACAGATACATGAATGGGCAGGGAGCAGAGGGGTACAGATCCTTGGAAATAGGCGACAGGTTTAAATAGAGGATCGGGATCGGCGCAGGCTTGGAGGGCCAGAGGGCCTGTTCCTGTGCTGTAATTTTCTTTGTTCTTTGGTAAGAACCGAAAGAAATGCAGATGCTGTAAGTCAGGAGCAAAAACAAAGTTGCTGGAAAAGCTCAGCAGGTCTGGCAGCATCTGTGAAGGAAAAAAAAAATTTTGGGTCCGGCAACCCTTCCTCAGAACTGGGTAGGAAGTTGTGCTTCAGTTATGCATCTTGGTGAGACCCTTGCAAGAATGGGCCTTGAACCTCAGACGATGATTCCTTAATTAAATTATTGCCTCAATCATTAATATGGACATTTGTCTAAACAGTCTGAATTTTTTATTTAATTAGTTGACAATATATTTGATAATAACTGAGAGCCGATTTAAAAAGCTCTATACTTTCACCTCAGGGACTTGAATTGAGGTTCAGCCAAAAACGATGGATGGAAAATTTCCCACAAAGTTGAATCACCCTTGTTCCTAGCGTGTGGGAAGAAATGGCCACGATTCTGTACAATCTATAATTGTGGATGAGGGCTTGCAGTACTTTACAAAAGAAATAATGTCAGGGGAAGTTTACTGTGAATTTATTAACTGTACAATGGTTGAGCAGAAGCTAATAGATTGGTTGATAGGAATGGTGCAAAAGTTCGGATTCTTTACACAAACATAGCCCATCCTGATTAAATCAAGAACATAAAATAAGCATTAAGTTAAAGAAAGTAAGTTGGAACTTGTATCTATTTGGCATCTTTCTTGATCTCTGGACAGCCTAGAGCAGTTCACAATACATGCATTAGTTTTGAAATGTAGCCACTGTTATGACGTAGATAGATTTGGCAGACAATTTTCTACACAGCAAGCTCCCACTGCCAGTAGAATAAATGACCAGAAAATCTGCTTTTGTGATATTGGCTAAGGGACAAATAGGGGCTAGGACATGGGACAATCTTCCTAGTTCTTCAATGAATAATGCTGCAAGGTCTTTATGTCCGTATTTGCCTTCATACTTGAGTGAAGCGGTATCAGGGATTATGACTCTGACCTGTCACAACCATGTAGAAACACAACTTTCTGACTAAGAGGTGACTGTGCTGTCCACTGAACTGCACCTTTGTTAGTTGTGTAACTTAGTAATGTGCTTTGAGTTCACATAGTGAACATGGTGAAATTGAAGTGTCTTAAGTTTAATGTGGTCATCTTTAACAGGAGCCCTGACCTGACGAGAGCAGAAGTCTCCTATTCTTTGGGAGGACGACATTCATCTATTGACTCTAACAAGATCTCAAGTGGAGAAGTGTCACCCTATGATAATAATTCTCCAGTCCTCTCAGACAGGCTGTTGACACAGGACCCAGAAGATCTTAGCACAGGTTCTGAGAAACTCTATAAAGTTCCTGAACAGTATGCTTTAGTTGGACACTTAAAATCCAAATCTGGGGATAGCTCTCCGGTTTCATGGCCTGATAAAGGTAAGGTTCAAACAATATTTGCACTTGTCCACTTAACGCTTTTTTGTTTAAGTACTTGTAGCCTCATTTGTTACTGTAGAGTTTGTGATAGCATTAAGCATATTTGTCTTCAGATTTAGCTTGGCAGCAGCATCTGGTACACATCGTGGTACTTTAGGATTTAAAAATCAACTTCATTAAACCAAACCTAAGTACAAGACCAGCAAAGCTGTGGCCTGGTAGTTTCCAGAGTCATGTGATAATCGCAGCTGAAATATGATCATGGCTGATCACCCAACTCAGTATCCTGTTCCCACTTTCTCTCCATACTCTTTGATCCCTTTATTCAACAAAATATATTAGATATATCTAACTCCTTTTTGAGATCATTCAGTATTTTGGCCTTGACCACTGTCTATGACAAGGAATTGCACAGTCCTCACCATTCTAGGTGAAAACGTTTTTTCACATCTCAGTCCAAAATGGCTTCCACCATACTTTTAGCATATGACTTGAATCTGTGCATTTCCCTGGAGACAACAGCTGAAATTAGTTTTGCTGAAAAAATACTTAGCCTGCCTATGAAGTCATGATGTGTAGGAGTACTGTTCCCAGTTCCACCGCAGTGTTGGAAACCTTTGCCACCACCATCCATTACCATTATTAACATTCTTCAAAATGTTCTTCTGAAGAGTGTTAGTAGCTCTTTGTTATTGTAGTGGCTTGGTTACATTAATGCACTTGTGGTTGTGGTTAATTTCCATCTGTCCATTTTACTTTAAATGTGATCAAATGAATATCACCGCAGTATAAGATAAAAAAAAACTACTTACAGAAAACAAACTCAGCAGCCTGATGGGATAAAAGGTGAACTTGCAACACCATTAGACTGTTTTCCAGTATTCCCTCTATGTTGCGGGTTTTGATACAGTAAGAGAAGAGAGACTGTATCCAGTGATGGGATGGTTGGTCACCAAAGCCCAGAATGAACACTCAAAAGTAGAGAAATAGTTCTCTCACAATGAACGGTTATCATATTGAATGTCTGGTAGTATGGTAGGAATAAGATTCAGTTGTAACTTTCTAAACAAAATTAGATATGATTGAAAAGGGAAAAGTGTAGAACAATGTGGAAAGAGTATGGAGTGGGACTAATTGTACAGCTCTTTCAAAGAGTTGGCACAATCATAATGTCTTCCTGTGCTCTGATTTCTGAACTTCTCAGTAGCTGCTTTAGAGCTTTAGGGTCAATTTTCTGCTCCCAGTGAAAAGCCACGTTTTAGAATTGCAATACCGGAATCTTTAACCTGTGCTCGTGGCTGGGAAGATTCATTTGAGTCATTTAACCAAGGCCAGATGACATTGTTTCTTTAAAGTTCAATAATAATGATCTGCAAAATAGTTTGGAGAAACCATAACATCTCAACATTACTTTCCATGTTAAAGTATATGTTTATAGTCTGCATGCTTGTCAGATAACATGATTTAATGCTAAAATCATGCACAAATTGCTTGGTAGTATTTATTGTGTACTTCTTTGGAGAGGAAACTAACCAAAACATCTGTGGACATGCAGATGAAATATCTCTGAGGTTGTAATAAATTATATTGTGCTGAGGAAGCTTGGAGGACACTTGAGTATCATTATTTGTAGTACATGAAATAGTCAGTTACATAATCTTCCATACAGGTCAACAATGTGGCATTAAAGTTGCATGTGCGTGTCACCATTTTCTTCCTTTTTTTGCAGTTGGAAAAAGTACTGCCTTTTTGTACACGCTTTGTTATTCCTTGTACTTTAGTTTTCTTCCTGTCCTGACCAAAATTATGAGTTAGCACTGACGGCTCAGAATCATTTCATTTCAAGTCCTGCCCCAAAGTCTTCAGCACAAAATTTCACCCAACACTTAAAGTGTAGGAATAAAAGAATGTTGCAGTGTAGGTGTGCTGCCTATTAGAGGGAACATAACACTCTCCGATGCATTGAGAAGGAAATATAGCACAATTTGAAGAGTAATGGCAGAACTATACCCTGCGTTCTGAGACCAAAATTTATCCTTCAATCAACATAATCTGGTCATTATTAATTACAGGAAATCCCCGACATACGAATGTTCGTACTTACAAAACACTACCCCGTGCAGGGGTGTAATTTTAAATACTCGACATGCAAACATGACCTGTACTTATGAACAACTACTTTATAATGTCCCACATTTTCTTCCCATGTGCAAAAATCAGGACTTGGGATTGGAACCATTTTGCAACCCGGGTACCGCCTGTACTTCAACGATTTCTGTTTTTTGTTTAAGAAAACTCAGATCTGGCGGCATCTGTGGAGAGAAAGCAGACTTAATTTTTCAAGTCTAGTGACCTTTCTTCAGAATTGCCTCCACTTATTTGGGGTCCCAGTTTTCACCCAAACCAGCCGTCAAGTTTCCCTGCATGTTAATACCAATTGTTTCAAAAATAATTCCTTGTTTTAAAGTTCTTTAGTTATGAAAGGTGCTGTAACAATGCAAGTCCTTCTCTTTCTCATGATTCGTTTCTCAAATAATGACCTTTACATTTCGGAAAGACTGTCCCTTTTTAGTTTCTGGTCCTCCAACTGAAGTTGAGACTCAAAAAATTGGTTTGATAAACTTTGATGTATACAGGTTAGCATATATGCAAGCTGCAAAGAAGATATACAAGCAACAAAGAGGTTATAACATAAGAACTAGGAGCAGGAGTAGGCCATTTGGCCCCTCGAGCCTGCTCCGCCGTTTAATAAGATCACGGCTGATCTTTTTAAGACTTAGCTCCACCTACCTGCCCGCTCACCATAACCCTTTTTTTTTACTGTTCAAAAATTTATCTAGCCTTGCCTTAAAAACATTCAGCAAGGTAGCTTCAACCACTTCACTGGGCAGGGAATTCCACAGATTCACAACCCTTTGGGTGAAGAAGTTCCTCCTGACCTCAGTCCTACATCTGCTTCCCTTTATTTTGAGGCAATGCCCTCTACTCCTAGTTTCACCTGCTAGTGGAAACAACCTCCCTGCCTCCGCCTTATCTATTCCCTTCATAATCTTATATGTTTCTGTAAGACCTCCCCTCTGCCTACTGTGCTCGTGCATAATGTCCTAGAATGTAAGCAAGTTGATAAACCTATGAGAAAGACCCATTGGATTTTGAGTTTGATGAATAATTACATAAAATAGTGAGATTTTTATTCACTATAGGGATATGGGTGTTGCTGACTAGGCCAGCATTTATTGCCCATCTCCAGTTGCCCTTGAGAAGATGGTCCTGAGTTACCACCTTGAATCACAGTAGTCAATTTTCTGCAGGTAGACTCACAACACCTTTAGAGAGGGTGTTCCAGAATTTTGACCCAGCAACACTGAAGGAAAATTGATATTTCCAGCCAGAATGGTGAGTGGCTTGGAGGGAATTTGCAGGCAGTGGTGCTCCCATGTGTTCGCTGCAGTGTCCTTCCAGATGATCGTGGTGATAGGTTTGTAAGGTTCCATCTAAGCAGCCTTGGCAAGTTTCTGCAGTGCATCCTGTAGTTGGTGCACACTGCTGTCAGTGTCAGTGGTGGAGGGAACAGATATTTGTAGATGTGATGCCAATCCAGCTGGATTCTTTGTCTTGAACGCTGTCAAGCTTCTTGATTTTGGAACTGCACTCATCCAGGCAATTAGAGAGTATGCTACCAACTCCTGACTTATACTTTGTAGATAGTGAATAGGCTTTGGGGATTCAGGAGGTCAGTTAGGCAGTGCAACATTCCTAGCCCCCAACCTGCTCTTGTAGCCATTGTATTTATATAGCTAGTCCAGTTCAGTTTCTCATTAATTGTATACTGTAGTTGACGTACAATTTTGGTTACCTAATTAAAGACAGTTTAAAAAGACAAATTGAAATTATAATGTAGATTCACCAGGATGCTTTTATTGATGAGAAACTATAGTTTTACAAGCCTTGAGGTACTGTAATTTTCTTTTCCCATTAGAGCAGAAAAGCTTAGACGGCATTTAATGGAAGATTTTTAAAAGTATGTAGGGTTTTTGCTAGAGTGACTGACTGCAAAAGCTCATTGGCTCAGATGGGAGAATAGCCGATGAAGAGACTATCAATTTAGAAACTCCACTGGGAAAGAGAGATTAGAAGAAACTTCTACATTCCAGTAAATGTTGAAGATTTTCCGTGGTTGATGCAGAGACCGTTATGTATTTTAATGAAAAAATGGATAAATATCTGATCCAAAGGATGATGGGAGTCTATGGTGAGAGTCTGGCAGTGAACATAACTTCAGATTGTTCTAGAAAACAACTGACACACATAGAAATGCTGATTGGAGGTCTTGCATTGTAAACTGCTACATTCCAGACAAATCCTAAAATGAGTCAATATTTAAAATTTATAGCTTTCCTTAGTTGTATTTTTTGTCCTACAACACTTCTCTCCAATACAATATAATTAGTGAATGGTGGAACCAACTACATAAGGCCAAATTATGTATGTATAAATTCTACCAGGAGTAAAATAGGACCCTCTTGAACTAATGAGTTGGCTATTTTCAAAAGCACTTTCCACTTGAGAAGAGAAGCTGGGAGATGACTTATAGGATATCTGTCCAACCTAAAAACGTTTAAAATGTGTTGATAGGGAAAACATAAAAGAAATTTCCATTTATGGAAAGCTAAGGATGAATTAAATATGTCATTTAGTCACTAATAATCTGATGAGGACCTCCTGGGGAAATCTCTTTATCCAGAGAATGTCAGAATGTACAACTTGGTGTCAAACAGAATGCTTGAGCCAAATAATATAGATAAATAGATTTAATTAGAAAGCTAAATAAGTACTTGAGGATGGTTGGATGAATTTGAGTGGGAGAGGCTGCATGCGTAGAGCACAAAAACTAAGTTGGGCCTGTTGGGCCAAATTAACCTGATTTTGTCTAAGTTATTCTGTACTAATGAAGTATAAATTGTGCAGTCTGCACAACATGCAAATTTAAAATAATGCACTTCACTAAAAACAAAATTAATGACTGAGGAAAATGTGGAAAAGGTTGCCAATTCATTATTATAAAATGTGAGGCTGGATGAACACAGCAGTCCAAGCAGCATCTCAGGAGCACAAAAGCTGACGTTTCGGGCCTAGACCCTTCATCAGAGAGGGGGATGGGGAGAGGGAACTGGAATAAATAGGGAGAGAGGGGGAGGCGAACCGAAGATGGAGAGTAAAGAAGATAGGTGGAGAGAGTATAGGTGGGGAGGTAGGGAGGGGATAGGTCAGTCCAGGGAAGACGGACAGGTTGCTTGGACTGCTGTGTTCATCCAGCCTCACATTTTATTATCTTGGAATTCTCCAGCATCTGCAGTTCCCATTATCTCTCGCCAATTCATTATTGTCCTTTTTATACTATTCCACAAGGTCAAAATTACCTTTTGTACGTGCTAGAATATTGATAATTTTATCTAAATAGATCTAGAAAGTAATTCCTTTGTGAAAATTCACTTGTATACTCATCGCTTTTTATTTTGCGTTTTAAAAAGGCTAATTTAAGTAGTTCTATGTCTTTCCTCCCCTGCCTTTTAGCTAAAAATGCACCTTCAGAAGAAAATATTAACATTTGGGAAACTTGGCATTCCACATTGAAACATGGGTCTAGAGAGGAAGGGATAACAGGTACAGCAAATGTGCGGCACTTTTTTAAAACGTTATACTTTCCTGTTTTAAGCCTTTTGGAAGGCTGTGCCTAATCTGCATGCTTCTATGGCTGAAGGGCAAGATTATTATACCTAATGTATCTATAAGTATCAATAAGTCATAAGAGCAGAAACAGACCATAGAACCCCTTGAGACCCATCTTCAGACTCGGTGACATTTTCCTACATACTATCCATATTCCTGAATTCCGAACGTTGAGTATATTTGATGCTGGAGATCCATGGCCTTCTAGGTTAGAGAATTCACAACCCACTGCACGAATGAAATTTTCTCTGCTTGGTTCTAGATGGTTCTCCCCTCATCCTGGAGTTATTGTCCTATATTTTATACTAACTAACTCATGGAAACCCTGTCAAGCTCCTTCAGAATCTGGTAAGCTACAGTAAGATCATTCTTCAGGACTCCAGAGGATTGAGGCCCAAAATACTTTGTCTTTCATTATAGGACATCCCTTTCAACCTAAGAACTAATCTACTGAACATTCATTGGACTATCTCCTGGGTAAATATGTCCTTCCTTTAAAACGGACACCAGAACCGCACACAATACTGGGAATCCAATACTCAATAACAAATACTCTTGCTAAAGCCCTGTACAATTCAAGAAAGACTTCCTTGTTCCTGTACTCTAACCTTCTTGCAATAAAAGGCATAATGTTATTTGTCATCCTAATTGCTTAAAGGCTTCATGTCATTTCCAAAACAAATTCTGCTTTTCTATTCTTGTGGTTAAAGTGAGTATCCTCATCCTTCCACTTGTTTGCTCAGCCATTTAACCTGCCTATAATCTGTTTGTAGCCCTTCTCTGCCCTTCCCACCTACCTTTGCATCAACAATAATTCTTGGGTGCACTACTTTTGGCAGTTCTCTCAAAATTATTAATTTAGTTAGTAAATAGATGACACCAAAACACTGGTCCTTATAACACTGTAGCAGTTGCTAACTGCCAACTTGGAGAAATCCCCTTCTATCCCTACTCTTTGCTGCTTGCTCGATAACCAGTACCCAGTCCGTGCTAAAATATCAGCCCAACTCGTGAGTTACTATGTTATGCCGTAACTTTTTTGTGTTGGCTGTGCTTCATTTGGTAGCATATTCACTTCTGAATTGCAAGGTATTGGGTTCAAAGCCCAATCAAATGCCTGACCACAAAAAAACCAAGACACTGCAGTGGAGTACTGAGGGAGCGCTACACCCTAAGGTCCCATCTTTCAGGTGGGATGTTAAACTGAGGCTCTTTTTTTGCCTAGGTGGATGTCAAAGATCCCATACATCTTTGCCAACAATTATCCCTCAATCAAGTTCACAAAACAACAACAGACCCCGATTATCATCATTATTGCTGACAGTCTGCTTCCAACAAAATGTTTTACATGATGTTGTAAATTCATGTTATTTCCCTTAAAGTAAGAAACTGGGTGTGGGTATCACGGTATTGAAGAATCCAACAGACATTATTATAACTATGTCCAATTCTTACGTTCCTCAGCCACAGAAGTGTTTGGGTTAATATTAAGCTATTAAGTTACAGCGGAGCATGCTTCCAATGAAGAATCACGCTTTCAATGTAATCAGGGCTATATGAGACCTTTTATAGCCTCCAGTCACATGGCTATGATGCTGTGATGATGTCATAACTATTGAAATAACTCCACAGAGGCCACTATCCTGACATCAAGTTACCCTTTATTCTCATTTTCAGTCTTTATTGACCCTGCTCCCTCAGAGCCAGGTCTGAGCGAACAGCATGTCTGACGCTTCTGTTCTTATCTGCCAGCACGGCTCGCTGATTGGGCCTGTTAATCCAGCCCAGTCGGGGAACTCATATTTCATGAGGTCCACCTGCCTGGTCTCATTACAATAGCGGCAGCTGTGATATCTTAAATGTACACTGAAGTACTGACAGTGGGACGATACTGATTGGAGTTTAGAAGGATGAGGGACGATCTAATTGAAACTTACAGAATACTGAATGGCCTGGACAGAGTGGATGTTGGGAAGATGTTTTTATTTGTAGGACAGACTAGGAGCCGAGGGCACAGCTTAGAGTAAAGGGAAGATCTATTAGATTAGATTAGATTAAGGCCCTTCGGCCCACCATGTCCACCCCACCCCTTGGAGCATCCCACCCAGACCCATCCCCCTATAACCCACACCCCCCTGAACTCTACGGGCAATTTAGTATGGCCGATCCACCTAGCCTGCACATCTTTGGACTGTGGGAGGAAACCAGAGCGCCCCCCCCCGGAGGAAACCCACGCAGACTCGGGGAGTGTAAACTCCGCACAGACAGTCGCCCGAGGCTGGAATTGAACCCAGGTCCCTGGTGCTGTGAGGCAGCAGTGCTAACCACTGAGCCACCGTGCCGACCATTAGAATGAGGATAGGGAAAAATTTCTTCAGCCAGAGAGTGGTGAATCTATGGAATTCACTACCACAGAAGGTTGTGGAGGCCAGGTCATTGAGTACATTTAAAACTGAGATAGATAGGTTATTGCTGATCAAAGGTTACGGGAGAAAGCGGGGAGAATGGGGTTGAAGAACTTATCAGCCATGATCGAATGGTGGAGCAGACTCAATGGGCTGAATGGCCTAAATTCTGCCCCTATGTCTTATGGTCTTATAATACAACTACAGGGCTTTTCAGGCAAGTTTTCTGAGCACAAATTAGCTGCAGCATTTCCAACTGTAACTAGAATTTCAGAGAAGTACATCATTGGCTTTAAAATGCCGTGAAATGTCCAGGGAAAGATGCTATGTAAATGCAGCTCTTTAGTGCGGTGCATGTTGAATGCCATTTTGAAATACAAGTATACGACATCAACTAGCTTCCTTTGATCTGCCATATTAGTTACATCTTAGTTACATCAAGAATCTTATTAAATTGATAGGCTATGATTTCCTTGTCATAAAACAATGTTAACTTTATCTAGTCATTTTGAGATTATATTTAATTGTTGACACTTCCTTGGCATTAAATTCCAGCATTCTACCTAACGATGACTGTCAAACTATCTTGCTTACAGTTCCCTGTCATCTCTCTCCATCTCTTCCTGAATATAAGTGCTGTGTTTGTTAAATTCCAATTCACTGGTGCCATTCTAGAACCCAGAGAATTCAGGAAAATCATAACCATTGCATCCATTGCTTTTAACTACCTCTTTTTTAGAATTGAAATGAAATTGGGAATGGGTATTTAGTGGTGGAAGAACTGATATTGCACCTCCTACTGGGTAGTCATGGAGTGGTCTAAATTATAGAATCAAGACTGCTCAATGGTTGCCTAATAGGCGGTAAAGCTCTTTATCATTTTTTTGGGATAAGGGTACTCCTATTGAGGCCAGCATTTTATCAGTTGTCTCTAGGTAGCCTTAGCAGGTGGTGCTGGTCCATCTTATTGAATTGATGTAAAGCTTTGATATGATGGTGTAAAATAATAGTCACCATAGTCCCAGAGGGATGGTAAGGCTGCTTTCTTGGCAAGAGAGAGATGACTGGAAATGGTTTAACATGAGTTTGAGAAGATAGCACCTTCATAGTAACTTCAGCTGTTCAGCAATTGAACATAAGCAGTTAGTATCATGCTGCATTGCATCAGCTGTCCAGCCAACTGATTGCCAACAAAAGAGCAGATTGCTAATTATTGAGAGTGGACAGTGACAGGGAATGTACTGGAGTCAGATTAGGGTGAACTGGCAGGTTTACTTCCCTAAATTATCATTTAAATAACTATGGGAAGCAACGTCAAAATTTTAACCTCCTTAAGCTATGACTCTGCAGTATGGTATTCCATCTGAGACAGTAGCAGAAAACTCAGAATATATATCTCTTGAGAAAATAGTGTAGAAGTTGCAGTAATAGCTGTACCTTGTTAAACACCTCTTCAAATTTTTGTTTCAACTGACTTCAAATAAGAAAGGCAGGAGCCTATTCAAGTAATTTTTTTTTGTGTTTCATTGACTGCTATGTTTCTTCTATCATGGAACAGGAGGCCAATGAAATTATCATTTTTCAGAATAAATGCCAGTAGGGGGCTGCTTTACATTTGATCATTCAATAATTCATAAAAAGTATATATTTGTAAAAGATTTGGGAGGTGGCATTTAACTAAAACATAGTTTTCACCAGTGATATTTTAACCTATTCTTGTCTCATTCGTGCTTATGGTGCAAATTATGGGGTTTATGAATTCTGAACTTTCTTTGATAATGTTTCACATGACTTGCCTTAGCATCTCAGAAATCTTGGATTCCAAAAGACCACTTCTGATTCACATCTGCAAACATTTTCCAAATCACAATCAGTTGTTTTAGTCATAAGGTTTTTTTGGCTACCTTGTAACATCGGGAACCAAAGTGACCAACTTTATCCTGCATCATATAATCATACAATACGGAAGGTGGCCACTTGACCTGTAACTATTGTACCTGTGCCAGGTCTTTGAAAAAGTTATCCAGTTACATTGGTGTCCGCAGCCTGGCTATCTTCCTGCCAGTCACATTTTCTTCTATTTAATCTGTCAAAACCTTCATAATTTAATCTGTCCCTTAACTCTCCTGTAATGAAAAGCAAACCCAGCTACTCTCATTTCTCCACATAATTCTCATGTGTTACAACGGTTTCATTGCTAAGGAATGACGAAGATCCAGTTTCATTTAAAATATGTTAAGGGAATAAATACTCCTGAATTTTCTAGATGCTATTTTCCCTTGGAATTCTACACTGAATTTCTTTACAATCATCATCATCACATTGGAAGATTGACATGTCTACGAATAATTTCTTTATTCTTTCTTACCTAGGTTCATATGGAGATATTTATCAAAGTAGTGTGTTACAGCAAAGACAGTGTTCTCTGTCACAGGGAAACCTCACGGCAGACTGGCCTGTCATTCAGGCCTCTTCCACATCTTCTCTGGACAATGCAAAGCAGCCTGTGCGAAGAACTCATACTGCAGAAGGTGTCCCTGAGTACAGAACCCACACTCCTGTGAGCCGTGTTTGCAGCAGCCCTCAAGTGCCAGGAGGTAAGAAACACGTGCAGTTGAGCCTGGAATCCTTGTGCCTCAGCCATGACCAGCGGTCCACAAGAAGTGCAGAAGAAATTCCTCAGAAAACCTCAGAAACGTCTTTCTTGCACAAGAAACCGTGGCAGTTCCACTTTAGGCACGGTGACATCAATAGAAATGAGACTCGGCCCCCTCCTCCATACCCCGGCCCATCAAGACAAAGCGCTCCGACTTCTAGTAAAGCTGGTACGCATCAGGAGCAAGCTCTGTCAAGACTTCAAAAGACTCAGCAAAGTTCTGTGGAGCAACAGGCAGCATCATCCAAACAGTCAGCGCCCAAATCTGAGCAACAGGACTGTGTTTCCTGTAACGAAGAGAATCAAAGCTGGTCCAGGCAAACAGACCATCAGAACAATAAGAGCAATTTAGCAGAGGCTGACTGGGTGGAATGGCAGAGAGAAAGATGGCAAATCTGGGAGCTGCTTTCTGCAGACAATGCAGATTCACTACCAGAAACTCTAGTATGATATTTTGAACTGCTCTCACAGTAGACTTTGTTTAGGTGTCATTTTAATTTTTTTAAAGAACCAAATCAAATTGTCCTATCATTTACACAAAACATATTTTTATATTTGTGCGATATTTTAACTTTCTTTTACTTTTCAGGGTGTAAAACAACACAGTCTTTAACATTCTTGTACAAAGTCAGTGTGTCTGTCAGCACCTAAAGCCTAGCATAGGACAATACATTTGAATGTTGCTGTATGCATAAAATATACATGAAATATACATATATATATTTTATATATATATATATATATATCTATCCTGTGTTGTAATTTCCATTTGATTTTATATTTATACATATGTTTGTTTTGGAAGCGATTATGTTCAGAACTGCATTCAAAGAAAAAGATCTATTTTGGATTGCTCATACATTATTGCACTTATCTTGTTGCTCTAATGACTAATTGTAGCCTCAGCAGCTCTGTGTACACCAACTGGTGTTTCTGTTATTGTCTTATGTGTACATTACAAGATCTTCTTGCCACTGGCTAAATGAAATAACCACTGCAGTATCAAGGTTTTAACTACTGTCAATGTTCTTTGTGGGCTATCATTAACTCTTCTTCAGCTACATGTACTGCTCTAAAGTACCAACCCACACTCCCTTGAATAAGTAACCTGCATACTCTACTGCTAGTTACCAATTGCAGTGATGTTATTCACAGGGTTTTTAAAAAATAATTCCCCTCCTTACCCTTTCTTAGAATGTGAAAAATAGGATAGAGATGGAAAGAGAATACAGCATCACAATTTGCTACATAGCAGTGACAGTGCAGCTATCACCACATTAAGTAATTGCTTGATTGATCACCGGCCAGGTGGAAGTCAAATATTCTTGACTAGCAGGGACTGCTGTGTAAGCAGTATAAAGAATGGGAAAATGACAGGTTACATGTTTTGAATGTATTCAAATGAGGGATATGCATAAAGTGTAAGATACGTTTTAATTTTCAACAATTGTGCCAAAGTTATAAGTGACAAATTCATACAATTCCATTTATTTTGTTTTCAGAGGAAAATAACATTTTATAAATTGATGTTTTAATTTGTTTGAACTCTGGGCTAGCAGTTGGCCACAACTGTGTTCACATTTAAAATTTTCTGCCAGTCAAGGCAAGTATATTACATAGAAACAGTTGTGATCTAACACAGTACGTTGTCTTAAGCTGGTAAATAACATAACCTTAAATCTCACGTGCTGTAAAGATCCAATTAAAAAGAATGTCATAAAACAAGATTGATTTCTGAGTTTTTAATATGGCTAGGAACATTCCAAGTTATGCATCTAAAATTTAACGTGATTGTACAAAATATGTGGTGATACAGCCTGTTCCATGCTCCAATGAAAATCATGTGAAGTTCCTGAGAAAATTAGAAACAAAAAGATTCCATGTGAAATTATAGGTGGGGTATGGTGCATTAGTGTGATGTGAGGCCAAGAAGGTGTGACTACTTTGTATAGTTTTAGGACATAGTCATGATAAAAGGCCTTGTTTGAATCTATTCACCTGAATTTCTGCCCCTCTAGTGCACCTGAAATCACTATGTCTGAAGTAACCTACAACATATTCAGTGACTATTAATGTGTTGTTTATCCTCTTTGTCCTCACCCAGTTTTTAAGACAGTGTGAGACATTCCATCTTCCTCATCGCCCCATTTCTGTGGAAGAAACATCGTGTGATTGTGGCACCACCTTACCCTGCCTCATTACGTCACCACCACAATTCCCCCAACAATCAGGCCCATTTACACTTCTTCATCTCTGTGTTTACATTTATGTTAACAACACTCTGCTCTATCACCCCTCTCAACATTACATCTACACGTGATGAACTGAAAAAATATATTAGATACGTTGTCTGAACTTGAAGTTGATAGAAGTAGCAGGACCAGATGAGATGCTGAGGAAAGTAACTGTAGAAATTATGGAGGCACTGGCCTTCATTATTTTCCAGCCTTTCTTGAACCCTGGTAGTCTGGAGGATTGGACAATTGCAAATGTTGGACTTTTGTTAAAAGAGTATAATAATAAGCTCAGCAACACTTATGCGAGTTAATTTAACTTGGGGGAATCTTCTAGAAACGATACTTAAGGGGAAAATTAATAATCGCTTGACGATGTGTGGATGAATAAAGGAAAGCCACTAGAGGATTTTTAAACTGCTGGCATTTTTAAAAGAGATAGCAAAGAGAGCTAATAAAGATAATGCTACTGAACGTACATCTGTGCAGTGTTTTATCACAAACCTGTGAGCAAAGTAAATGGGACATCACCAATGTGGATAAGAACATTGGCTAAGTGGCAGAAAACAGAGAATAGTGGTTAATATATGTCTCTAAAACTGGAGGAAGGTTTGTAGTGAATTTTTTTAGGGATCAGTGTTAGAACCCTTAGTCTTTATAATTATTTGTGACTGACCTTGACCTTGTTATGCAGGGCACAATTTTAAAATTTGCAGATGCTCCAAGACATGGAAGTATTGTGAGCTATGAGCAGCTTAGTGTAGAATGTCTAAAGAATGTTGGCAAGATGGTGGAATGAGCAGACCTGTGTCGGATGAAAGTTAATGCAGAGACGTCTGGTTCATTTTGATAGGAAGAGCATGAAGGGATAATATAAAATAAAGGGTACTGTCCTCAAAGGGATGCAGGATCAGGTGGACCTGGATGTATATGACCATGGACCACTGAAGGTGACAGGACAAGTTGAGTAGTGAAGTACACAATAGGTTTTATTGATCAGGCATGGAGTACGGGAAGTCATGTTAAATGGGCTCAACTATGATTTGGCCTCAACAGGACTACTGGATTCTGTTCAGGTTTTCACCCTTTAAATAGGATGTGAGGCAGTGCAGAAAGATTGAGAGGAGATTTGAGAGATGTTTGGAATCATGTGAAGTTTGGCTGGAGTAGATAGTAAAAACTGATCCCACTGGTAGAAGAATCAAAGATGAGAGCACGAATTTAAGGAAACTGGCAAAAAAAAAAGTGATGTGAGAACTCTATTCATGCACTAATGGTTAAAATAAGAATCAAGACATTCCTAGGCAGGGAGCCAACATTGGCTAGCAAGTGCAGAGGTGATGTGTAAATGGTGTGAATCAGCTTACACACAGCAGAGCTTTTCAGAGGATGCACACAAGAGGCTGGCAAACCATGCATTGGAATAGAAACAGAAGTTTTTCAGAACTAAGAAAGGGGTACCAGACCCAAAATATTAGTTCTGATTTCACTCCACAGATGCTGCCAGACCTGCTGAGCTTTTCTAGCAATTTTTGTTTTACTTTCTGATTTCCAGCATCCGCAGTTCTTTTGGTATTTATTATGCATTGGAATAGAGTGGTCCAGTGTGTTAGCCAGGGGCTGCACACCCAGAGAGAGAGGGAGGGAGAGAGAGAAAAGCAGGCAGACAAGCTGCTGACATCGCTGCCTGGGAGATGCTGACCAGAGACTGCAGACAGGAAAGGTGGAGACAGGGGTTGCCAGTCACTGATATTGCTAACAGAAGATACTAGATGGAAAAATAAATGCTGACATAAAAAGAAAGCAGCTTGTGAACTGATGATAACCCAGACCTAGGAACTGGCCTGAGCTAGTCAGAACTACTTGGTGCCAACCAAGTTCTGCAAAAAAAAAGTAAGAAAGCCAAGGTAATGCAAAAGCCTTAATTGGACGAGGGACAATGAGGTAATGCTACCTAAGCTGCTGGCCCAGGGCCAATATGGTAAAGACATGCGATAATTGAATTAGCTTGAGCCAGCAGGAAAAAGACAACATGACTTGAGAAAGAGAAGGGAAAAGGATAAAAGAAGACCCCCGGGACATACAGCCAGCGAAAACTCCGGAGATCAACTTCGGCAGAAGCTCACCCCTCTTCAGGGATGTGGTGACAGCACCGAGTGCAGCGTCTGGCCAACGTCGGTCCTCGGAAACTACAGCAGCTATTCTGCACAGGTATTAGCTTTTAAATTCTGTGGTTATTCTGGAAGTGTTAGTAGCCTTTTATGGGTGTACAAATAGGCTGTAGTTCTTTTGGGAATACATATGAGTTACTTGTGTATTGTCTAATGTATAAGACATACATATATCTTTTCATGACGACAAAGTGTGGAGCTGGATGAACACAGCAGGAAAAGCAGCATCTTAGGAGCACAAAAGCTGACGTTTCGGGCCGAGACCCTTCATCAGAAGATCAAGAAACGTCAGCTTTTGTGCTCCTGAGATGCTGCTTGGCCTGCTGTGTTCATCCAGCTCCACACTTTGTTGCCTCGGATTATCCAGCATCTGCAGTTCCCATTATCTCTCACATCTTTTCATAATATGTAAATAAAACAAATTTAGTGAGTATGGTAAAAGTGTCAGAGATAATGGGAACTGCAGATGCTGGAGAATCCGAGATAACAAAGCATGGAGCTGGATGAACATAACAGGCTGTGATGTGCTGCTTGGCCTGCTGTGTTCATCCAGCTCCACACTTTGTTATCTATGGTAAAAGTGTCCTTCTCTGTACGGGTCGACAGCTGGAGCTAGTGTTGGTCGGCTTTGATAGATTTTGGTGGTGGTGCTTGGGACCCGAGTGTAGATGTCTCCATTGAGTCAGCGGGACAATCTGATCAGATCGAACGGAAGCTCTAGGCTCGAGGGAAGACTTCTCCGCTGTGTCAGGTGTGCGTCGGACCCGAACTGGCAGAGTACAGAGGATGGGAGCTTGGGTATTAATCTGTAGCCACTAGTATACAATGACAAATCAAGAGGAAATAGACTGCCCTGGTTGGATGGAACTTCTACAGAAGTCTGCAATAGGGAAGTGGTCACAATACAGAGAATATGCAGGTCATACCAGGGGCAAGGGAATGTCTGCTTGGGAAGTGAGGAAGGCAGTGAAGGGGATGTGGATTGGGATAATTTCTCAGATGAAGCTGCTAGGTATGGTTATGATGAGGGGGAACCTCCACCACGGTATCTACCACCAGTTTATGACCCAGGGTCAGAGACTGCATCGGCTTCAATCTTAATGGCACCCCTGGTAACCACTTAGGGGCAGATGGTCAGATAGCAGAAGGTGGGAGGATAGTATATTATACCCCTTTGGGGGTACAGCAGTTGAGGGACATCGTGAAAGATATCGGGACACACGTGCCCGGGGATGATCCTCGGGAGCTGTTCTGAGCAGTCAGTCACCAGATAGAAATACATGGTTTAGATGAAAGAAAATTTATAATAATGTGCCTGCACCAACATATACACTCTGCCTTACCAGCAGAGCAGAAAGTTTGGTAGAGGCACAAATCAGGCCTTAAAAAGGTATTAAATATCATGAGCGTTGACAGAATGCTACCAAAGGAACCGTGAACACCCCACCGTAGGTATTTGCATCACGTCTTTGTTAAGTGTTTCAGCAGGTGTACGGTACAGCCTTGGATAGGAACAATCTGGAGGCAGAAGCTAGGAATTGATGGTTGAGAACACTGGTGTCACATGGCACTGAGGAGACCAGGAAAGCGTTAGGGATAACAAGGTGTAGAGCTGGATGAACACAGCAGGCCAAGCAGCATCACAGGAGCAGGAAAGCTGACATTTCGGGCCTAGACCCATCTTCAGAAATGGGGGAAAAAGCCCATTTCTGAAGAAGGGTCTAGTCCTGAAACGTCAGCCTTCCTGCTCCTCTGTTGCTGCTCGGCCTACTGCGTTCATCCAGCTCTACACCTTGTTATCACAGATTTTCCAGCATCTGCAGTTCCCACTATCCAGGAAAGCGTTAGGGCAGTTTGATCTCACTGAGGAAAAGCACACAGAAGGCCTGCGTAATGAGGAAGATGGTTAGAGCATGGGAAAAAGAAGCAACAAAGCTTCCCAAGGCCTCTGGGATACAGATGACACCTATTGAAGATCGGGCAACAATCTGGAGAAACGGAAGGGGCAAGTCCTATTCGATAATCAGTAGTGGGTAAAGGTGGAGGGAATTTTCTCGGGGAAAAGGGACAACCCAAGGTGGGGTGTCTAAGTGCTACAGTTGTGGTCAAGTGTTACATTTCATGAGAGAATGCCTGGATCCGAGACATGAAAATGCAAGTCATGGGCGCCAGTGCCTGTAGAAGGACAGAATGGACCCAAGCCTCAGTGTGATGTGATGGAGGTACTATCCCGAAGTGCGATAATGGTCACAGGCTTCTCCATTATGAGTAAGTGATGCATGGTGGGACAAAACAAGGAGACCCCTAGTGAATGTTAATGTCGGAGGCTGTTACATTCCTTTGGGACACTGGGGGATCCTGAACTATCGTCAAGACTACACAGGTCAATGATATGTGTTGGTAAATTCAAAGTAAAATCATTTTAAGTGGATTTGCGGGACGTTCACAAGTGGGACATAGGAGTGTCCCATTGGAGGTCAGTGTTGGAGACGCAGTATTAGAGCATTGAGTGGTTCTTATTAAATTACCTGGGGAACAAGAACATAATTCAAAAAGCGATTACATGGTAAAAGCAAGATTCTGTTTCGATCCTGTTAACTGCATGATTTGGCAAATACCTGCACATCAAGCAGATGTTCACCACATCTGCCAATGTGGTATACTGCATCCGCTGTACCCGGTGTGGCCTCCTCTACATCGGGGAAACCAAGCGGAGGCTTGGGGACCACTTTGCAGAACACCTATGCTCGGTTCGCCATAAAAAACTGCACCTCCCAGTCGCAAACCATTTCAACTCCCCCTCCCATTCTTTCAATGACATGTCCATCCTGGGCCTCCTGCAGTGCCACAATGATGCCACCTGAAAGTTGCAGGAACAGCAACTCATATTCCGCTTGGGAACCCTGCAGCCCAATGCGGACTTCACAAGCTTCAAAATCTCCCCTCCCCCACTGCATCCCAAAACCAGCCCAGCTCGTCCCTGCTTCCCTAACCTGTTCTTCCTCTCACATATCCCCTCCTCCCACCTCAAGCCGCACCTCCATTCCCTCCCTACTAACCTCATCCCGCCCCCTTGACCTGTCCGTCCTCCCTGGACTGACCTATCCCCTCCATACCTCCCCACCTACACTCACCTCTACTGGCTCCATCCCTGCCCCTTTAACTTGTTTGTCTCCTCTCCACCTATCTTCTCCTCTGTCCACCTTCAATCTGCCTCCCCCTCTCTCCCTATATATTCCAGAATCCTCTCCCCCTCCCCCTTTACTGATGAAGGGACTAGGCCCGAAACATCAGTTTTTGTGCTCCTGAGATGCTTCTTGGCCTGCTGTGTTCGTGCAGCTCCACACTTTGTTACCTCGGATTCTCCAGCACCTGCAGTTCCCATTATCTCTCTCTCCTGCACGTATATGGTATGTGAATGCAGACTTACTCCTGAGGGAGTATCAGGACAGGATATTTAAGGTTGGGGTACTGTGGATAAAGCCAGAAGAGATGAGCGACGATCATGGAATGCAACGATTTATTGTGAAGCACTCAGCAGGATTTACCCAACATAAACATGACCGCGCGAAGCTGGTTGGGAATGTGTATACACGGGACCCAGACACTAAGCCATAGAAGCTGTATGGTTCTCCAAAATAGGCAGAGGAAGAGGTAGGGAAGGTGACAGGGTCCGCTGAAGCAAGAGGTACTGAGACTGGTAGCTTCCCATAACAACTCTCCTATTTGGCAAGTGAGGAAATCGGACAGTAGCTGGTGATCGACAATAGACTACCAAGCATTGAACAAGACCACCCCATTAACAGCCCCTACCATAGCAACTAGTCCAGAGACAGTCGTTAAGCAAAATTGGGATGTGCAGTGGTTTACAGTTTTGGACATATGTAATAGATTTTGGTCGATCCTACTAAAAAAGGAGCGACTACACAATTTCATGTCTCCTTTCCAAAGCCAGCAATATACATGGGCTGAAACAAAGTTGCTGGAAAAGCTCAGCAGGTCTGGCAGCATCAGTAGAGGAGAAAACAGAGTTAACTGGGTTCAATTCGCACACCAGCTGGGTTACCACAAAAGGCTCTCCTCTCAACTTCTCCCCCTTGTCTGAGGCTAGGTGACCGTCAGGTTAAATGACCACCAGTCTTGTCTCTCTAATGAAAGTGTAGCCCCATAATGCAGTAGAACTATGGTAACTTTACCTTTTAAATAGGATCCATTTGTAAGTTGTATTTCATCGTTGGAAGGTTCGAAACTCATGTGAGACACATGCTGTTTAATAGGGAAGAGAAGCTGAGAATGTTTCCTATTGGAGTCCTAGAGATATCTAGCACAGAAACGGACCCTTCAGTCCAACTTGTCCCATTATCCAAGATCAATCTTGTCCCATTTAGCCCATATCACTCTATACCCATCTGAATGCCTTTCAAATATTATAATTGTACCGGCCTCCACCACTTCCTCTAGCAGCTCATTCCATGCACGCACCACCCTCTGCATGAAAAGTTGCCCCTTATGTCCCTTTTAAATCTTTTGCCTCTCACTTTAAGCCTATGCCCCCTAGTTTTGGACTCCCATACTCTGGGGAAAAGACCTCGACTATTCACCCTATCCACGCCTGTCATGATTTTATAAACTTCTTATAAGGCCACTCCTCAGCTCCTGACACTCCAGGGAAATTACCCAGTTTGTTCAGCCTCTCCTTTATAGCTCAAATCCTCCAACCGTAGCAACATTCTTGTAAATCTTTTCTGAACCATTTTAAGTTCCACAACATCCTTCCTATAGCAGGAAGCCCAGAATTGAATGCAGTACTCCAAAAGTGGCCTAGCTAATGTCCTGTACAGCTTTAACATGACCTCCCAACTCCTACATGCAGTGCACCAACCAATGAAGTCAAGTTTACCAGACTTGCCTTCCTTGTTGTACTTCAGGGAGGCGATGGCCTAGTGGTGTTATCACTGCACTGTTAATCCAGAGACCAGATCATGTTCTAGGGACCCAGGTTGGAATTCTGCCATGGCAGATGGTGGAACTTGAATTCAGAAAATATCTGGAACTAATTTAATGATGGCTATGTATCCATTGTTGATTGCCAGGGGGGAGAAAAGCACCCATCTGGTTCACTAATGCCCTTTAAGGAAGGAAACTGCTATCCTTGTCTAGTCTGCAGACCCACAGTAATATGGTTGGCTCTTAACTGCCCTCTGGGAAACTAGGGATGGGCAAAAAATTCTGCTTAGCCATTGACACCTTCATCCTGTGAATGAGTAAGGGATCTTCAAAATACCTTCACTTATTTGGGCTAAAGTGCTCCATCCTTCTTTATAAATTAGGACCATGAATATTGACCTAATACTCAGTGGTCTGTCCAGTTTCCACTTGCTAGGACTTTTGACTCTAAGTTAGAGGAACTACACTTGGGACAGTGGTCACTCATATATGATCCAAGTACCCTGTTGAATACTATTCCAATGTTTAGGGATCACACTACAATCTCTGTTCATCCAGGATACAAGAAGTTGTACTTGGACCCTTCAACAGGTGACCAAGACATGGGAATGCCTAAAGTTCATTCTTTGATCATGGACAAGAGGGAATCTGGCAGACAGAGTTTAATGTACAAAATTGAGAGGCCATGCACTTTGATAGAAATAATCAAAAGGCAGATTATTCATTAAACAAAGACTCCCCAAAAAAAAGTGCAGAGAGGCCTGGGTGTTGGTCTGCATGAAACACAAAATGTTAGTTCTCAGGTACAGCAAGTAACTAAGAAGGCAAATAGAAGTGTAGCCTTTATGCTTCGGTGGTTGGCGTTCAAAAAATAGGGAAGCATCATTACAACAGTACAAAGTATTGGTCTGGTTGCACCTGGAATAATGTGTACATTCTTGATCCCTCTATTTAAGAAAGGATATACTGGCATTGGAGGTGATTCAAAGGCAACAGTTTAGTGAATCTTGGGATGAAGGGGTTGACTTATTGAGAAAGGCTAAAGAATTTAGGTCTTTATTAGTTGGAATTTAGAAAAATGAGGTGTGATCTTCTTGCAACGTACAAGGTGTTGAGGGGGCTTAACAAAATAGATGTTGAGAATATATTGCTGCTGTTGGAGGAATCTCACATAAAGGTCATACGTACAGAATAACATGGCACTTATTTAAAATGGAGAGGCGAAGAAATTTAGTCTCCCAGAGGATAGCGAATGTCTTGAATTCTCTAGTTATGGATGCTAGATCGCTGCATGTGTTAAAAGAAGAGTTAGATAGCCCTGGATCCTCTGCTATTTCAAAAATCTATGTGGGAACTGATATAAAACAGAAATTGAGGTCTGGGGCAGATCAACCATGATCTTATTGTTTGACGGGTTAGGCTTGAGGGGCCAAATATTTCTTACGTAATTTGCACTTTGGAGGATGCAGCTAAAAATCTCCCTTCTGAGATTTGCCCAGTGTGGACAACTCTGGTGCCTAATGGTAGAAGTAGGCCAGAATAATGCTATCTCTAGATGTGTGTTCAGGCACGATGCTGCAGCAACCAATTCCTGAGTTTCATGCTTTCCAGCAGAGGGTGCTGACACCTTGTACATTCTGTAGCTTATACATTATCTTCAAACTGTATTGTTTCCTCGGCCATCCATAGAACGGCAGTGAAGAGGCATGGGTTAAACAGAGTTTAAATATATAATTAAATTAAATATATAATTTTAGACATGCAAATAACCTTTGTAACCAAAAGAGAAATATGCAGAATACTTTGGCCCTAAAATTCTTTTTGGAAAACACAATAACATTTCACAAGATAAAGGGCTTAATTTAACGCTGATGTACAGTAACTCCTTTGAAATAAAAGATTGTGACAGTACCATTGAAGTCAGCCTGTATGCTTCACTTCTACTCTGCAGATCCATTCTGGCTGGGATCACAACAGCAACCATTCCCACTATACCATCTGAAGCCATTGAATGGATTGTCAACCTTAACATCAAACTACAAGTGCTTCCAAAATTGTACAAAGAAAAGAACAATATTAAAGGAGCTAATTAGCCGTATTAAAGTACTTTCTTCCCATTTATGTGGCAATTAAACAGCAGCTGAATTGGGTTGATCTAGTGATTCCAAATGATGTTCTCCCCTCCTGCTCCCACTTTCAACAGGCTCAAGAATAGCCTTAAAGTATGTTCCAGATCACATTTGTGTCCTACAAAGTAAACACTGCAGTTGGTCAAGGAAAGGATATCCAACCAAAGCTGCTGTTTTGAATAATTTTTCTGTTTGATACACCTTCTATTTAAAATAATGAGAGAAGAACACTTCCCATTTGGCAACTGCTAGAGTTTTTTCCAGTCACCGAACTGGAGATTATCCTTGACTTAATGTACTGGATACTCCTGAATGAAGGCTGTCTCCCTTGAATTTACATGCTTCCTAGCTTTCATCTGCTCTGAACAGCACAGCAATTCAAGCAGCTCTGTAAACATGATATATCTCTCGCTGAGGGGAAAGGCAAGGTAGGAATGTTACTTTTGTAGGCCGATCAACCAGTTAGGTGCAGTGTGAGTGAGTGCTGAGAGAGCAAGCAAACAGACCAGTGATGTAACCTTGTCAAGTCAATGAGTTGGGCGCACGTTCCTGAGCATGAAGTTGGTGTAGCAGTACAGTGGTAGCTCCCAGTATAACACTGAAGTATAGAAGCATCCTGTCAGTGAATTGGAGCTGGTACTGCAAGGGTTTATGTAGACTGCCACACGTCTGATGCCAATGTCCGTTGATGTGGGTGCATGTAGCAGATGCCATTGAGCATGCCCTGACATGTTGGTGCCCAGTGTCTATTGTGGAGATCATTTGGAGCAAGTGACGAGCTGAATCTGCCAGGTACCTGCTCTGACTTGCATATCAAGAATTTTCAATGTCTGGCAATGTTTAGATAGGAATCTGAATATTAATGAGCTGAGTAGTGTCTTTAATGAGGAGTTTAACAAGCAATAACCCCCTCAATTGGCAAGTTGGCAGTATCAATCAAGATACTTGCTTTGCCACTCAACAGATACAGAAAAGATGCAGAAAGTTGCTGCCAGCATTGAAATTTGACTCACTGGACCCCTCACTAAAGCCTACAATTCAGACCTTTATAAAATTCTTGCTGATGCAACTGGGCTAATTATAGTGATAGAAGTAATATAGAGTATGATGAGGGTAGAGGGGCACTATAAAGTATATTTAGGATGGGGGTAGAATAGGAAATGTCAGTCAATTTTCTATAGGTTGTTATCAATGTGGGCATGCCATAAAAATGTGTTTTATTGTGTGATACCATATAGTATGTTTAGAGTAGGGTTTCTATAAGGTGTGTTTAGTATGGAAATGCCATATGCTGTATCCAGAAAGGGCATAGTATGGTAAGTCTACATAATATGGGCACAATGTGTTCAGAATGGTTATTTAGAGTTTGGATGTTTTTTTCTGGTGTGTTCAGTTTTGCAGTGAATAGCAAGGCCAAAATATGCCTTTCTTTTTTACTATATGATTGAGAAATAGGAATTCACTCTAGGTAAGCTAATGTGTAAACATCTAGGCTGCATCTTTATGCTTATTGCAGTAACTACGAGATCATTTTTACAATTACCCTTAGATCTGTCAAAGACTGATGGTCAATAACATGGGCATTTGTCCAGTCCAGGCTTGGCCTAGTTATTACCTAACATTTTTCTATTAACGTTGTCTTGCTATGTAAAATTAATTCTTCAACCTTGCTTTCACCATTTTTAAGAATTAACTAAAACACTATGGGTAGATTGTGGAGACAAGATATTCAGTAGCAACTAACATGCAAACTCCACTGCAGAGAAGACCAACCTGATCGTTTTTTTTCATTTGAATACTCCCCTTAATCACGTTTGTTAACCAAGTGTGGTTTATCCTTCTTACTGAGTCGTTTTTGGCCAAAATAATTTTTGATGAGTGTTATGAAAGATCTGCCACCAGTCATCTAGTGACTTGCCCCTTGGTCGAATATCCCAGCCTGCTTTGAGGGACTACTTCTTCATGCCTCTGTAATTGCCCTTACTTAAATAGCCAGCACTTGTTTGAGACCCATATTTCTCTACCTCAAACTGAATATGAAAATCTTCTATGCTCTGTTCATTATCCCCTAGAGAATTCTTACTAAGGTCACTTATTAATCCTACCTCATTACACATTGCAAAATATTCTGTTCTGGGGTCGGAACTATGTGCCTTATGACTTCTTGGGAGATGGAATATTCTGATGCATTATTCAATCATACCATCACGTCAAAAACCATGGAAACTATTATTATCTAATAAGTGCCAATGATTCTGTATGATTAATATGAATCGCAATAACAAAACTGAGCTCCCTGTTCTGAATATTTTACAATTATGCTATTAACGATTCAACATGATTTCCATACTAACAACAAAATATTAAAAGAATGATGAAACATTTTGTACCATAGACAATGCCAACATGTACTGCAAATTATTTTCAATGTTAATCGTCTTATTCCCAAGATAAGCATAACTATGCACTGATATCTGTATAAAGATTATACTGTTACATTTTGTTACATAATAATTTTACTTTTACACGCTGATGCATTGTGAGGCAGAGTGAAGATAGCATTACATGGAATTTATAGCCATTTTGTATAACTGTGTACCCATAAGATTCACCCACAGGATGTGGGTGTTGCTGGAAATGCCATCAGTTTATCAGCTATCCCTAATTTCTCTTGAGAAGATGGTTGTGAGCTGCCTTGTTGAAGCATCGCAGTTCAGCTGGTGAAGGGACACCTACACTGCTGTACTGGATGGAATTAAAAGGATTTTAACACTGCAGCAGTGAGGGGATGATATGTTTCCAAATCAGGATGTTGTGTGGTTTGAGGGGGAGCTTGTGGAGATTGGAGTTACAAAGTCCCCTTCGGTTCCTTTTTGATTCTATCACATTTAAACTCATTTTGCCAGGGATATGTGATCGCCTTTTTCCTCCTATCAAAGAGAAAAGTGTCATTAACCTCTCGCACAGAAATATCTTGAAATGTATTTACAATTAGCATAGCCATGTTCTTATTGAAAATTGTTTTGCTATGTTCAAGACTCTGCCATGGAGCTTTGACAACACATTGAGTCTCTTCTGGAATCTCATCTCTCAAGTGTACATTGCATGCCCCTCCCTTGGAAAAATACAGTCAGGCTTTTTTTTAACATACCTCCTCAAATAGTTTCTCCAGGAACCATCTCCCCATTCTAAGTTTTGGAAGTTGGAATCCCAGAATATGCAACATTCCTAAAATTTGATTCCACCACTCCAAGGTTAAATTTCATCTCACAAAATTAAGGATTTTATTTAATTATCTGCTATGTTAAGCTTAAGAAGAGAAACCTTCCTTATAGACATCCATGGTTGTGATTTTATTTACTGGAATGTAACTGTTGAACAGCTGTAGTACTGATAAAACAAACCACTGTTTGAATGCCAGCATTATTCTGGTGCTAAACATGATGTTGGGTTTAGAAACGTAGGTTCACAGCCAATAAGATTAACATGAAATAGGAAATACAGCCAATGCAACACCAATGGAGACCGGGTCTGGTCTAAGAGTGGAGCATTTTAAATAAACAAAGGTTGACAGCTGTCAGGCTGACTTCATTTGTTATTGGCCGACTTGTTCCTTACCAGATGGGGCTAAGCGTATTACTTCGATGTGAACATCCATTGAGAAAGCAGCTTGACAGGAAGAGATAAAATATGTTTTGTGTCTTGATTCAGAATGTCCTGGTCCAAATGTACAATAGGAGGGGCAGTTGGTAATAAGTAATTAAGCACAATGCATAACTTGGCTAGGGAACATGATGATGCAGAAACTCGCAGCTTCAGCTACAGTCAGCAGATTTGAGGAAAGCAGGCTGGAACTAGCATGGCATTTTGGTTGTCAATACCTTCTTGCATTGCTGAAGCCTCCATGTGATTTAAACAGGCAGTTCAATCAAGAGGAATGCAAACCCTTGGATGAATGGTAACGCTGTTGATAGCAGTTCTGAACATAAATGAAACCTCAGAATATATTGCTTCTAGTTTGGCACAACCCCAAGTATAACAGCAATGCCTGCCAGCTGGATGTCAGCATTCACATTGTTTCATTTGTACAGGATTGATTACACTGGAGAACAAAACACCATTCAATTTTGGACACACTGGTGCAGGACTGTTAGTAATGAAGTCCAAAGTCCAGTCACTCTGTACTAATTACAAGGAAAACCAATGGCTCAAACTGCATGACATGCCGTTGCTGTCACTTACACACTGTCACACTTCCTCCTGCTCAAGCTCGGTCAAATAATTGCTCCTCGCTATACTCTATCTTTGTAAAGTTTGAGTACAAACGGGTAGCAGCCAATTGAACATTAAGAATCAATGGTTTCTATGGTGATGTAAATTACTTTTAAAAATTGGATAAATATGTAAAGTACAATTCTTTCTTTGTCAATTATTCTGGGTGAATGGTCAAATCAACTTGGTTATTTCCACAATGGCAAGTTGGTTAATAAGATCTACTGCAGAGTGCATGATGGGTGCTGCAGTTTCCTCGTAAGTATCCAGATATACGTAATTCTGGGGTGTCAACAGATTCAGTTGGCTGGATTACTAACGTGTGGTGCAGAATGCAGCCAATAGCAGAGGTTCTGTTTGAGTACCAGCTGTGAATATTCATAAGGCCCCACCTCTTTACCATACCTTATGCATCTGGAGTGGTGACCATCAGGCTATACCTAATCAATTGTGTATGTGTGTCTCTCTGTATTGGAGAGAGGTGCCTATGGTGCTTTGCAGACTATGGTGCCTTCCTTACCATTCTTGATTCCAAGCAGATTTTCAGTGCCAGAGATACCTCCCTCTTATTTTTATCTTCATTTGCAATGCAAACCAGATTAGGTAATGCACACCACTTTCCGAATGTCCTTTTGCTTGAGGATATTTATCTACCTTTTTTTATATAGACAAAGAAAGAAAGGTTTTACATCTAGGTATTGGCTCATTCAATCTCAGCATGTTTCAAGGTACTTCACAGGTTTTTGAAGTGCAGTCGCCATTGCAACTTAGGAAAGTCAGCAGCCAATTTTCTCAGGAATGTCCCATAAATAGCAATGAGATAAGTGAACAGATTATCTGTTTTAAAGCTGTTGCCTGGACAATAAACTTATGACCGCATATTGTGGAGATTCATCCATTTTTCTTCAAATAATGCAGTGTGGCCTTTATATCCACAAGAGAATGGAGATGATGCCTTAGTGTCTCAACCAAAAGACGGCCAATGATTACATTCCTACAAAGGCACGTAATCACTCAGTCTTGTTATAGGTTAGTTCATAGAATCCCTACAGTGTGGGAGCAGGCTATTTGGCCCATCAGGTCCACACCAACCCTCTGAAGGGTACCCACCCAGATCTACCACATGTCTGTAACCCTCCATTTCCTACAGCTAACCACCTTACTGCACATGTTTGGACTGAGAGGAAACCTACACAAATACAGGGAAAATGTGCAAACTTCACACAGACATCCGAGGGCGCAATCGAACCCGGGTCACTGGCACTGTGAGGCAGCAGTGCTAATCACTTTGATACCCCACTCCACAATCCATTTGTATCAAAAAGATTGTCAAACTGCTGCTGAGATTTCTTACTATTTACAAGTTATGAAAAAAAAATTAATTTAGAAAGAGAAATCCACAACCGTGCCACTGGATGAGTGTATTCTCCTAAACCCTTCAGAATTGTGCTCAGATTGTAAGCTGATATGGTATAGTAAAGTCTCTGCAGTCCAACTCTCGTCAACAGCAGCCTCCTGAGCCAGAGGAGAGACTGCTACCAATGAACAATTAAACATCTCCGGACAAGGGCCTTATGGCATCAAAGCCATAGCCTTAGAGCAGTTACCTCACAAGATCCATGAAACTGGAAGATAAATGGTCCTGTCTGGTGAGTCAGCTCCTATTCTCAGGTAATACAAACAGTGAAAACGAGTGAGGGTAATTGCTTCTGATCAGCTTGTCAGAGGTAGTAGACGTTCTGCAAAAATGGAGACATAGGGTTGGCAGTGTTTGACTCCTGAGTGAGGGCTCAGCTGCTCGTGGCTCATACGGTGGGCGCCGTCGCATCCACAAAGTTTATCATTATCATTCTAGCTCGGTAATTTTTGCTTTTTGTTAGTTTTGATCACCCTGGGCCTCCCCCTGATGTCCTCCTGTGGGATGCTGTGACCCCGAGTAGCTCCAGCCCCCACACCATCTCGGCTGGCGGCATCGGAAGATGAGCCGAGACGCATCAGTCGATATCCAGGGTTGGAGGAGGTGCAGGACCCGTGCAGCCTGACCATCTCCAGGTTGTAAGTGACAGCACTGGTGGCAGCAGAAAAGGTGCGCATTGCCTGGATCCTGGGGGACAATGTCAATCATCGGCGACTGGAGGAGCAGAGAGGGTGAAGCCTACAGACAAGGAAAGATAAACTTTTGAAGCTGTTTTGGTTCTATTAATACCATGTTAGTATTAACTTATTCAGGATTTTACATTTAGACAATTTTTCAGTGATTTAATCTGTAATCCAAGATGGTGCCAGTGACGTTATCCACTTTATACCGTACCTAGGCATAAATGACAATATACTAAATGATTCTGCATAAGTGGGTGAACCATCAGTGGGTGGAATACCTTGCCAAATTTGAGAATCAGGTGGAACACAAAGAAAAATGAAGCAATGCAAGAATTTACACTGCCAATGTCTTGAGACATGTCAACCTAATCCTGCAGATGGTGCTATGGTAAAACATGGACGACATTGACTTAGCCACAAAATTTCAACTTGCACAGTAAAACTAGGTAGTACATTGACATGTACTAACATGTGGGCTTACTCCGCGAACAGGTTTTGAATGCGCAGACTATTTTCCCAGCTGCTGTGAAACAGGTGCTGTTGAGTTGACAGATGAATGTGAAGAATGGAGTGCGTTTTACTGCTGCACTTGGGAATATGGGAGGGAATGGACTAAATCTTAAACACACATTCAAATTTAAAATTGACCCAAATTCCAATATTTGGAAATTCCTATTTCAGGTTTTATTTTGTTCATTCTTGAGAGGTGGCATTACTGATGAGGCCATGAGTTATTCCTTATCTGTAGTTGTCCATAACAGTTTGATACAACTGATGCTATTATCTCTATTTTTGCTGGCCTCTGGCTAAGCAACAATTTTAAGATCCACATTTTTTAAAATAAATTTGTCCTTAACCTCACTCCTCCCTGGGCCAATAACTGCAACAGACTCACCAGCCTTAAAAATAGCTTTGACTCTAAGCCAGAATTTGAGAACCATAGTCATAGAGGTGTACAGCACAGAAACAGACCCTTTGGTCCAACTCGTCCATGCTGACCAGACATCCTAAATCAATCTAGTCTCATTTGTCAGCATTTGGCCCATATCCCTCTTAAACCCTTCCTATTCATTTACCCATCCAGATACCTTTCAAATGCTGTAATTGTACCAGCCTCCACCACTTCCTCTGGAAACTCATTCCATACACACACCACCCTCTGCATGAAAAAGTTGCCCATCAGGTCTTTTAAATATCTTTCCCCTCTCACCTTAACCCAATGCCCTCTAGTTATGGTCTGTCCCACCCTAGGGAAAAGACGTTTGCTGCTTACCCTATCCATGCCTCTCATGATTTTATAAACCTCCCACATGATCACCCCTCAGGCTCCAGAGAAAATAGTCCCAGACAATTCAGCCCCTCCCTACTTGAGCATCCTTATTTAAATTGCTTCACCATTGGTGCCATTGCTTCAATTGCTGAGGCCCTGACCTCTGATATTCCCTTCTGTATGCTATTGTACTTCATTTTCTTCTTTAAAAAAATCATTCCTTACAACTATCTATTGACCTAAGAAGTCCTTATGTGGGTTGATGTCAAATCTTTTATTTTTAAATTCAATCGCAGGATGCGCCCAACGATTTATTGCCCATCCCTAATTGTCCTGTGGGCAGTTAGGAGTCAACCACGTCGCTGTGGGTCTGGAGTCACAAGTAGACCAGACCAGGTAAGGATGGCAGTTTCCTTCCCTAAAGGGCATTATGAACCAGATGGGTTTTTCCAACAATTCGTCATCATTAACCTCTTTATTCCAGATTTTTTTATTGTATTCAAATTACACGTTATCAAACCCGTGCCCCCAGAACAACATATTTGGTCTCTGGACTTACAGACTAATGATAATACCACCAGGCTGTTGCCTCCCCGTCATCCTTGTTAAGTAATATTTAAATTTGGAGTGGGTTAATACATTAAAGGTGCCATAAAATGCAAGTTGTTGTTGTTAAAACCAGTCTGTTTTGAAGTAAGATAATAAAATGTGAGGCTGGATGAACACAGCAGGCCAAGCAGCATCTCAGGAGCACAAAAGCTGACGTTTCGGGCCTAGACCCTTCATCAGAGAGCTCTCTGATGAAGGGTCTAGGCCCGAAACGTCAGCTTTTGTGCTCCTGAGATGCTGCTTGGCCTGCTGTGTTCATCCAGCCTCACATTTTATTATCTGTTTTGAAGTAAAACTGGTTGAAATTTCTCATGTTTAATTGGCTGAGTAATGGCAAAGAGAGTAGGAGAATGATGTATTGTACTTGCTTATTGTTAGTTGAATATTGCTGTTCCGCCTGGTACGAGTGCATGTGTTGAATCGTCTATTTGCAAGGATCTTTTCTTGTACCGAGCACCATTGTTCCAGAGAGTGTGAAATAAGGGCACTGTCATGCCAACATCGGACATAGCAGCTGTGACTCACAGAAAAAGGGGTAAGCATTTAGATTCTTCCAGTGGCATAGTTAGATGAGTGTGTCCAGTTCAGATCACTAAAATAATAAAGAGAACAAGTTGACTTTATATAGCACTCTATGTATCTTCAAGACATCCCGAAGCGCTCCTCAGTCAATGAGGTACTTAATGCAGAAACGTAGAGAATAGGAGCACGAATAGGGCATCCAGGTCTTGCTCCACCATGAATGTGATTGTGGCTGATCATTCAACTCAGTAACCAGTTCCTGTTTTCTCCCGATACTCGTTATCCCTTTAGCCCTAAGAACCAAATCTAACTCCTTTAAAATATTCATTGTTTTGCCCTCAACTATTTTCTATGGCAGAGAATTTCACAAGTTCACACTCTCTGACTAAATTAATCCCCAGCTCAGTCTTAAATGACTGTATCCTGAGGCTGTAACCCCTGATTTTATACTCACTGATCTTCGGGAATGTCCTTCCTGCATTTACCCTTACTAGTTCTGTTGGAATTTTATAGGTTTCTTTGAGGGCTCTCCCCCTTATTCTTCTAAAATCCAGTGAGTATAAATGTAACTGATCTAATTCCATTAGTCCTGTCATCCCCCGGATCAGTCTGGTAAACCTTTGTTGCACTTCCTCCATAGCCAGAACATCCTTTCCTCAGATGAGGAGACCAAAACTTCAATCCTAAGTGTGGTCTCACCAAGGTCTTGTTTCAGGAAGACATCCTTGCTCCTGCACTCACTATCTAGGCCAACATATCATTTGTCTTCTTCACTGCATGCTGCACCTTGCTTACTTACAGCGACTGGGTGTATGAGGACACTCGAGTGCCATTGCACATCCCTCTTTCCCAATCGATCACCACTCACACAATAATCTGCCTTCTTGTTTTTACTAAAGGGGATAACCTCATATTAATCCACATTATACTTCATCTGCCATGCATTTGTCCATTCAACTTGTCCAACATGTGTGCATCTTCGTCACTGTTCACTCTCCCACCCAGCTTTATGCCATGTACATTCTGGGGATATCATATTTAGTTGCCTCATTGAAATCACTGATTTATATTGTGAATAGTTGGGGTCCTAACACTGATCTTTAGGCATCCCACCATCTGACACACAGAAAAAGATCCTTTTATTCCTACTTGTTGCTTCCTGTCAACCAACCAGCTCTCTAACCATGTCAGTACACTACCCCACTCCCATGAATTTTAATCTTACATGCTAACCTCTCATATGGGACATTATTGAAGGCCTTCTGAAATCCAAGTAAACCACTTCTGCTGACTGCCCAATCAACTCTAGTAGTTACATCCTTGTACATTTCCAGTAGATTTATTAAACATGATTTCCCTTTCATTAATCCATGTTGACTGTATCCACCCTGTTGCAACTTTTCCAAGTCCTCTGTTATTAAATCCTTTATAATGGGCTCCAGTGTTTTCCTTTCTACCAATGTCAGGTTAATCTGGCTATAATGTCCTTTTTCCTCTTTACCTACTTATTTTTTTTACATTAGAAAACCCTCCAATCCATGGAAATTGTTCCAGCCTCTGTAGAATGTTGAACCAATGCATTTACTATTTCTAGGTCTACTTCCTTAAGTACTCTGGGATGGAGATGATCACACCCTGGGAATTTAACTGATTTTAACTCTGTCAACTTCTCCAAAACCATTTCCCTACCAACATTGATTTCTTTCAGTTTTTCTCCCTCAGGAAGCATTGCATGCACCGTTATTTTTGGGATGTTATTTCTGTCTGCATTTCTGAAGACAAAACTGAAATATGTATTTGAGTGGTCTGAAGGTTAATTACTGTTGTAAATTAAGAAAGTGCCACTGAGAGAAGGGAAATGGAAGATTCTGTGACAATTCAGAAATGCATTCAGACCTTGCGCGTTAGTGCCCCTTTCCATACAGACAAACTCGGTTATAGTTGTAGATTTTTTGAAGAATTTACTTGATGTTGTTTGTCTTTCTGATGGTGAGCACATTTAAACTGCATACAGCAATGCCTGATAAATACACCTCAAGATCAGTGCTAGGACCTCAGCTATTCACAATATAAATATTCAGAGACATTTCTGATACGTTCCAATATCAGTATGTTCCTCGAAAAGGCAGTGAAACAATCCAGGTCAACAAATCAGGGGAGGTAAGGCAGTAAAAAAGACCAAAAGCAAGGGGAAGAGGAAGTCCGGGATACTCAGGAGAACCATACAAAGCAGCAAAGAATATAGTGGGAATTGTGAAACATATTTTTCTTAAAATAAATATGATAAGAAAAAGATATTGGAGAACAGTGTGAAGATTTGTAAAGCTGATTCACAGAGTGATAAGCTACAAAATAAATATTGTTTGTCTAGCTGCAACCAAATTTGCACCAGCCAATGTGGTGCTTACCTCTGAATGGTTGGGAGGCTTTTATCTGCTAACGAGCCTAACACCAGTGCATCCAATGTATTTTTCCCATTGTGGTGCCATCTTGTTGCTTGATAGTTGCCCTGACCCCAGTCCAGTAAGACTGGTGGAGGTTTCTCAGGCGTCTGACGTTGGGCCGTTAGGCCACACATACACATTATTAAAAACACTGTGATGATTTAAAGGTGCCAGGCAGCTCTTAGTACTCAGGTCTGCACTGCAACCATTGTTACTTTAGAGCTTGAGACCCCCGTGATTTGCGCTGACAATCCCATGACATGACTATCCCAGGATATCATCACAGAATTTGGAGCCGGAATCCTGGTGCCTTTTCATGCGGATGGGTTGGACTGGACTTTGAACCCTGTATCTCCTAACCCTGAGGTTAAGTTGTTCCTGAAGGTTCACCCCTGGCAGTATTTAAGAGACTCTACCAGCTAAGTTTTTAAGTGTGGTCCATTCAAGTATCAAATTAGAACAAAATCCATGAAAAAAATGAACAAATTTCACCTAGGTCTGGCGAAAATTGCACATAAAACACGGTGACATGCATTCTTTTCACATGTTTGTGGGTTAATTGGAGCAAAGACTCCTCCTGTCTTACTTTACCCTTCAGTCTCCTCATTTGTCTCACAGGAGGAAGACAGCTGCCATCTCACTGCACTTTACAATTCACATACAGTTGGGATTCCTCCCAAATACCAGACAGATTAAAAGCCATATGCCAAAACAATCAGTTCATCTCACTCAGAGTGTCAATCTTGGCCTAGTACTCTTCCCACTAAGCCACACGTTTCTGGGAACTTGAGCACAAAATCAAAAACTGAGGGAGTACTGTACTGTCATTCATACTGCCTTTCGGATGTGATGCTAACCTTGGGTGGAGCTAAAAGATCATATCGCAATGTATCAAAGAAGAAGAACAACAAAGTTACCCTTAGTGCTCTGGCCATTATTTATCCTTCAATGGTCATCTCCAGAAACAGACTGTCTGAGAATCGCCGCATTGCTCTTTGTGGGAGCGAGCTATGCATAAATTATTGGCCACAATTCATATACCACAACATTGGCTACTTCAAAATTGGCTATACTACACATTGGGATGTCTGATGCTCATGCTAAGCCCTAAATAAATGCAAATCATATTTTCAGCAAAGATGGTCAGGTGGTGCAGAAGAAATATGCAGTCATTCTGTGAGCATAAAACACATAGAAAGGCATGAGGACCTTGAAGCCAATTGGGGTACGGTTGAAAGCTTATTTGAAAAGGAACATTGCCAAGGAGCCAGGAGGAACAGAAATGCTCCCTGACTCCACAATATCCCTGTGCCATTGCTCAGTATCTGCATGGGATGTGTGGGGCAGCGGGACCCAAATGTTGAGAGCAACATCTGGAGCAGCCTCAAGCCTCCATGTGGGGTGTGTAGGTTGCCAATGCCTGAAATTTGCATAAGAAGTGTTTTGATCCCCATGTTCCTAGCTCCCTCACTAACAGCAGGAAAAGTAGCAACAATGAGAAATAGGAATCTAAGTTAGTATAGCGTGAAATGAGCAGTTTAGGGAACGCTAGAAGGGGCTACATTGAATGACAGTTTACCTATCTCCCTAGTTCCGGACTGCCTTTGCAGGTCAACATTGTTTATGTAATTGTAGAAGTATTTGATTTGAAGTTATTATAAGGTTGCATTGTGAGGGACTTAGTTATAGTTGACTGTGAAAATCTTAAGCCACCTCTCGTGTTTTGAAATTATCATCTTTTGCAATTCTTTCATTAATAGATTTGAAATTGATAGATTTCTAGTTACTAATGACACCAAGGAATATGGGGATGATGTGGTGTCATGGCATTGAGGCCAATGCTCAGCCATGACCTAGAACAACAAAGTAGTCTCAAGGGCTTGTATGGCCTCCTCTGATCCTGCATTTCTACAATTTGTGGATGAAGTCTACTCAGGGTCATGAGCTACTGCCATGGGTCTTCATATGACTGACCAAGCCAGTTCTCAACACACAGACCTTTGGACATGAGGGTCACAATGTTTCATGAGATGGTGGGATCTAGAGTGCAGGACTTACTTCCTTTACTTTCTTTCTCTGCTGCCATTCTGCTTCACCACAGAAACAGTGGGATGAATACGAACAGGGAGAATGGAGTGTGGGCATCCATTCCCAAGCATAGGATTCCAATGGACCATTGTAGCCATTGTATAAATGATCAGAGCTATGGTTTAGAATTTGTTTCTGAAAGTGGCAAAGTAGTGATTGGAACCAGGTTGACCTCATTAACTACAAGGTGGTTGATTGGTCCAGGTCAACAACCCCAATCAGGAAAGCCCTGACTGACCAATATAAACTGGAGATAATGAGAACTGACTTCTGCACTGGCTGGGCCACAGCCACTGGAGAAGGAGAGTACCACTAGCACTAGCACTAGCACTAGCACTAGCACTAGCACTAGCACTAGCACTAGCACTAGCACTAGCACTAGCACTAGCACTAGCACTAGCACTAGCACTAGCACTAGCACCCACCTGGATCCTGAGGGGGGAAAAAAAAATGTGTGTATATATAACCAGGAGATTAGAATCTCCTCACGTCAGGGGACTGACCCAGAGCAGGCTAGACACAGCCATTGTACTGTGCACAAGTAAATAAAGGGTATTTTGCTGACAGGACCTGGCCTCTGTGCAGTTACTGCAGGTTCGATTCTCATGTATCATTTCTGGGGGAGGAAAGAAACAAAAAAATGTTAACTGGAGATTCTCAGCTTAGGGGACTGACTCCAGGCTGATAATGCACTAGTAAATAAAGGATGACTCAGTGACAGAATACCCACCTCTGTGCAGTTATTTCAGTGGCGACGAGAGAAAACAGGATGTACCTGAAGAACATTTGCTAAAATAATGAAGAAAAAAATAAATAACTTGAGATTTTGGCACTGCAGTATGTGGAGTGTTTTATAGCTCCCTCCAATTCTATTTTGATGTGATCGCTACCCTCCCACTCACTTTTTCTTTCACATAAGCGTTGCCCCCTACAGGGCAACTGATGCTTTGGTCACATGTGTGTTTTTCCTGCTGGCGGTATGTTAATGCAGTTATTTACACAACTGGTGTTTTTCACTGTGCCTCACTCCTGCGCATGCACAACAAGAGTACTGGGGGATAAAAGAAACAAAAGAAGAAAAAATATATATTTAGATTTTTAAAAATATATATATATAAAATCAGGAGATTAGACTCTCAAAAAATATATAATAAACTGAAGATTAGAATCTCCTCTTTCAGGTGACTGACTCCAATCTGACTGGTCACAGCCAGTGCGCTGTGCACAAGTAAATAAAGGGTGACTTGTTGATGGGATACCATCCTCTGTGCAGTTATTCAAGCAGTAACTTTATTAAATTTCAACTATTCCCTGTTAAAATTGGTTCCAGTGTAATGTCAGGTCCTCACACCTTGAGCTGTTCACTGAAATGATCTGGATTTTTCAATTGTCTTCTAAATTTACAACCAGATCAATAACACTTCAGGTTGCATTTAAGGCTTGTGTGTTGTAATTGATGTTAATTTGTATGAGAATTTTGCTGATGATTGCAACCTGTTTCTCACATTGACATCTCCTTCTTGCACCAGCTCATATTATTGCTGCTAATGATGTCTGTCAGAGCAATTAAAAGCTAAATAAACTTGTAATGACAGATGAAGTGATGATTAAATGCCACTTTTCTGCCTCCCCATGGACAGAGATTGGGAAGACTGATGTTTAAGCCAATTGTCCCTTGAATTCTTTTTTGTTTTGTGTGGGCTATTCATTTGGGATGGCTGGGCCTTAAAATGTATCTGCACAATAACTTAAAGAGACTGATTTATGCAAATTGATTGTGAGAGCTGTGAATTTTCAGTCAAAATCTGCTTCACTTGCAATAATGTGAGAAGGCTGGGGAATTCTGAGATTTTTCTGTTGCTAAGTATTCATCAGGGTGCTGGGTCTTCAGTGTGCTGGGTCATCCAGGTGCTGGGTCATCAGGGTGCTGGGACATCCGGGTGCTGGGTCATCAGGGTGCTGGGTCACCAGGGTGTTGGGTTGCAAGTGGCAAAGAGCGTCTGCACCACACAAATGCTTTCTCCAACAACTGAGTATTTAACCATTGCCCCTTAAAATTCTATAATTTAAAATCCCATAATCACCATCCTGGGGATTACCATTGACCAGAAGCTTACTTGGAAAGTGTGATCACAAGGTCAGGACAAGGGCTAGGATATCTGTGGTAAGAAAATCACCTCCTATCGCTCCAAAGCCTGTCCACCATCTACAAGCACAAAGCAGGAGTTTGATGGACTCTTCTCACATGCCAAATGAGTGCAACTCCAACAACATTCAAGAAGCTCAAAACCATCCAGGACAATGCAGCTATCTTAATCAGCATCCCACCCACCACATTAAACGTTGACTCCCTTCACCATGAAATGCAGTGACAACAGTGTGTATCATCTACAAGATCTACTGCAACAGCTCAGCCAGACTCCACTGTCAGCACTCAGTAGAACAAGGGCAGCTAATGCAGCTGAACATCAAAACCTGCTAGCACCCCTTCAAGTCACTCAACATCCTTCATCATTCCTTATGGGCTGCTGGGGAAAAATGTGGAGGTCTGTTCCTAAAAGTGTTTGGATGTCCCTAAACTCCAAGGACTGCCAAGTAGGCAGCTCACCACCTTTGTCACCAGGGTTATTAAGGATTCACAATTTATGCTGGCTTGGCCAACAACACTCACATTTCATGAACACATTAACAAAAAAGTCCAGTTTTTAGTCCAAGCCAAGGTTTTATTTCCATTCTAGTTCTTTATCATACCCAGGATGAGAATCTAGCTCCAACACATGTACAGGCTGTGGTCCATAATGTATTTACAAGTTGACTGCAGAGCATTGAGAGCAAAATCTTATTGGGGCTTTAATGGATATGGGCTACGGAGAGAAATCTGGGAGAATTGCATGAGAAATCCAACAAGACCTATTTCGACACCAGGAGCAACATGTTCCATCGTCCACCAGAATCCGAGGTGTCCAGGCAAGATTCTCACTAGAGAATAGTACAATGCAGTTGACAAGATCATTGCTCATTATCACTGCTTTAAACTTTGCATCATCTTCATTAACAGACAGTGTCCTATTCTAGTACCATCAGGATAGAAACTTGAATTCTCAACATGAAAGTCAGAGCAGGTACCTGAAGACAACAGCTCACTGTTGCTTCATTTGACATATCTGAGAGTATTATTTCTTTGACAATGGAACCTATATCATTGGGTCATGCAAAGGAAACATAGAAAATAGGAATGGGGTAGGGCATTCAGAGAAGATAAAAACACCCTTTCACCATGTACCACATGTCTTCTCTGTTAATGCTGTTCAATGCTATTTATGGTGTGCTTGCAGGTTACAGAGGTTAGTGTTGACAGTCACTATATTCTGTGAGACAGAGTTCAGTGCCATCAGTTAGTATCTTTCACAGTTGCTCAATCCCAGTATTTCAACAGCAAAGAGAATCAAATCTGCCTAGCCTGAAGCAGCAGCGAACGGATCTTGTTCCTGTTCAAAATTTCAACATACTCCTTGAAATTGGCATTTAAGAACTTGGAACCCCGAGGAGAACATAGGAGCTTGAACCTTTACTTTTCATGACCTTATGACTTCACAAGGACTTCACAACTAATATAAGAAACATGACAGCTGATTTTCATGCAGCAAGGTCCCCCAAAACAGTAATCTGACATTTGAGCAAATAACACCAAAGTGCAACGCTGCACATGCTGGAAATCTGAAAAGACAGCTGAGAAAGCTGGAAATGATCAGCAGGTTGGGCAGCATCCGGGGAGGGAGAAATGGAGTTAACCTATCAGGTCGCTGATCTTTTGTCAGAACTGGAAAATTACGAGTTTGTAACAGCTTTTCAGGAAGGGGGTAAAGAGCATTAAGAAATAGGGTGGAAGGGAGGGTCGATTAAATGAGGAAAGGCATGTTTGTGCAAGGCAAAAAGAGGTAGTACTCTTTCAAAAGAAGGAATATAAAGAGATCAAGAGGAGGCATATTGGAGCAACAATCACTGGCAATAAGGACCATCTGGAAAAAATGGAAATATTGGTTACGATTTGAAATTTGTCACAATGCTGGTAAAATGGAAACCAATAATTTTCAATTTCCAACATTAGATTTTAATATCTGAGACCTTCATGGACTAAAGTGGTTTTGAAAAGGAAGAAACATTAACCTAAAATGGCTGCAATGATCGCCAGACCAAAGACTGCGGTAAGGTCAGGAAACCCACGTTCTGCTCATTGCATAAACCCTGGCGGTTATACAAAATCTAGTTCGAGCCCACTTGGATACTTTGAACAGATCTGGGCACCACACCTTCGGAAAAACAGAATTGGCCTTGGAGGGAGTATAACATAGGCTTACAGGAGGAGACATTACACAAATTAGGCCTTTTTATCTAGAATTTAGAAGGTTGAGGGGTGATCTGATTGAAGTCTTTAAGATATTAAGGGGAAAAAATCAGGAAGATAAAGGTGAACTATTTCCACTGTTTGGGGATTCTACAACTAGGGGCATAGTCTGGGAAGTAGGGCCAGACTATTCAGATGAGATATTAGGAAGCACTTTGATTCACAAATTGCAGTAGATGTTTGGAATTTTCTTTTACGTATGACAATGGATGCTGGATCAATAATTAATTTTATATCAGAGATACATAAGTTTTTGCTAAACCAAAGATATTAAGGGACATGAAGCAATGAAGTATATAGAGGTAGGCTATAGATAGCCATGATCTCCTGAATGTGAAGCTGAATGGCCTGCTCCTACTCCTGCGTCTAATATTCCTGTCTTCCTGTGTTCCAATGCAGAACAAACAGAATCATCTGAAAAGTAGGTGCTATTTTATATGGAGATATAAAAACAGTCACCCTAGTCAGAGATGACGCAAAATGTATCTCCACCGTCATGTAGTAAATAATATTAGGGGTAGGCCTTTTAAGATGGAGATGACTGGATTTTTTTGTGATATGTCACTTTAGAACTTTGTGCCGCAAAAGGTTTTGGAGATGGGGTTGCTCAATATTCTTAAGGTCAAAACTCACACAGCACCAGGTTATAGTTCAACAGGTGCATTTGAAAAGCTTTTGGAGCTCAGCTCCTTCCTCAGGCGTAGCATGAGAGAGAGGGTATAAGAATTTACAAGCAGAAAAGTAACAACCCTAAACCTGGCTGCCTCTTTAGATTAGATTAGATTCCCTACAGTGGGAAACAGGCCCAACAAGTCCACACCGCCCCTTGAAGCATCCCACCCAGACCCATCCCCCTATAACCCACACACCCCTGAACACTACGGGCAATTTAGCATGGCCAATCCACCCAGCCTGCACATATTTGGACTGTGGGAGGAAACCGGAGCACCCGGAGGAAATCCACGCAGACACAGGGAGAATGTGCAAACTCCACACAGACAGTCGCCCAAAGCGGGAATCGAACCTGGGTCCCTGGTGCTGTGAGGCTGCAGTGCTAACCACTGAGCCACCGTGCCACCCCTCTTGTTGAATCTTACATACTCATACACACGTACACATACACTCCCTCACACTCACTCATTCTCTCTCAAGCACATATACACACGTGCGCACTCTCTTTCTTTTGCACACACACACACACAAGTGTGTGCTCTCCAAGATGTTTATGTAGTCACAGATACAATCTGTTTTGCTCAGAAAAAACCCTGACCCCAATTTAAAACAAGGACAGATTCTAAGCAAGACCTCAGACCTAATTTGTATCATCTGACCTGAGAAGTCACCTCTTGTATACATTGATAATACTTTTACTTATCTCAGGACAATTAGAGGAATCTAGATTTTGCATTTTAATCAGTAGTCTCCTTCCTAACCGATTAAAGATTCAACAAGAGGGCAGCCAGGTTTAGGGTTCTTATGTTTCTGCTTATAGACACTGTATCTTATACTCTCTCACACACATTACGTCTGAAGAAGGAGCTGAGCTTTGAAAGCTGGCGTTTTCAAGTAAACCTGTTGGACTGTAACCTGATTTTTGGCCTCGTCCACCCAAGTCCAACACGAGCATCTCCACATCTTGAATATTATTAAGGCAGAGGTAGTCAACTTCTTGTTAGGTGGAGGAATTAAAGGTTATTGGGGCAGATGAGAATGTGGAATTCAAAGCTGACAAATGAGCCTTGAACTTAGTGAGTTGCACAGCAAACTCAAGGGGCCACATGGCCTACTTCTACTCCTAAACTGTGTGTTTGCGTTTCAGAGAATGATGTGTACATAAATTGACGGTCTTCCCAGAAGGAGTGTCTGCAAGCCTGGATGCTGAGAAGGTTAAAGGTTCAAAGTGTTGCCCATTCTGTGCTTGTATGCAAAGCTAGTGTGGAAAGCGCTACATAAGGTCTTTGTTCTGAAGGAGTTAATATTTATGTTACATTGAGCACCACCTACTTCGATGACATTACTGTCCTTGGTTAAAGACAGTTGAGTTTTGATGAGGCACTGGACGGAAGCAGAAGGACTTTGTACCGTTCCCAAGAGTCCTTGATAATTGTACCTAATAAGTTAATGTATACTACATGTGTTGTTAATAAGCTACCTCGCTACGTGGGACAAATGTTTCAGACTCATCAGTGATCTACCCTCTATCATTGATAATTAGACTCAGTGTAGAGAAAGGAGGTTTGATGGCAACAAACCAACCAAACAGGATACTCTTCTGGTCATGGTGATGTCTGAAAATGCAACAGAAAAGTGAGGGAATACTAGGGGTGCTTAAGGAATGGGCCCAGGCTATGGTGGAAAATGACAGGATGATCTGCTTTAATGGTACTAGTTGAAGGATGGAGATGGGCCATGGCTCCAGGCAGGACTCACCTTCTCTTCTTTCAAATAGTGCTGTGGGAGCTCTTACATTAACCCAAGAAGGCAGATGGGGCCATGGCTTAAGGTCTCAATGAAGTGGCAACAGCTCAACCAGAGTTGTTCACCACCTGTACTGCATGAGGAACATCATTCTGCGTTAGCTATTCAAGTCTCTGCACTGGGACTAAATGGTGAGTGTGAAAGCTTGCAGGCATGCCAGTAGTTTCACAAACACTTCCACAGTGGGGACTTTCCCTGCCTTAAAGCATCGCCTTCACACAGAGTGGCTTAAAGAAAAGAAGCAACTAAAGGATGTATTTTCCTTCGTCTCTTGTTCTTGTTAACACATTGCCATTCAGTTCCTGTTTGTGCTATTTTAACAAAATTGCCAATCTGTTTAGAGTTAGTGAGCTAAAAATAGGATAGGAAGGAATTTCAAAGCCTGTTGCCTTCAGGGAGATCATAAAATAACTTTCTCCACTCTTTCCCAATGCTTGTGGTCTGATTTCAGTAACTTCATCTCCAACTTTAACTGACGAGAATGGGGCATGCATGCAATTAAAATATCAGCAAGGCATCATTAGCCATTTTAAACACAGCATTTTAGTAAAAGTGAGTGAGTCCCTGATATTTTGAAGGTATGGAATTCCTCATCCCTGAATTTATGCTGCCTCAGGAGTGTACAGAGAATAAAGTTCATTACAGTTGTAACAGAAAAACCTGAAGGAGTTAACCCACTAATTTTGCAGTTTAATGAATGGGAAATAGCAAGCAAGATAATGTAAATAGATCATTTGGCAGCTAGACTAAAAATGTGGTACCAAATTGAATAGAATTCAGTTGTGTGAAGTTAAGAGAAGGCATTGACCTGCCGGTTGCAAAATGGTGTCAAAGCTGCAGTGGTCTCCAGTTGATGCAGGGGGAAGGCGATGGCCTAGTGGTGTTGTTATAGACTGTTCATCAAGAGATGCAGGTCATGCTCTGTGAACCTGGTTCAAATCAAGTGGATGGTCGAATTTGAATTCATCTTTACAAGATTCTGGAATTAAGAGTCTAATGATGGCCATCACATCATTGTCAATTGTTGTAAAAACCCATCTGGTTCACTAATGTCATCCTAATGTCCTTACCTGAAACTGACCTACATGTGACTCCAGATCCACAGCAATGTGGTTGACTGTTAACTGTCCTCTGGGCAATTAGGGATGGGCAATAACTGTTGGCTGAACCAGAGATGCCCACATCCCATGAATAAATAAAAAGAGGCGTGCCTGCTCTGCATGTATCCAGCAGCCAATCAGTGCTCCACTGTTACCGTTATCCATATGGTATCCTGTGCGCTTGGTGTCAGAAGTGTGCAGGCCACACGTACCATATACAAAATACAAGGGTGCTCAGCCAAGTGGCACTGAGTCTTTCACTCAGTTCTTTCTTAGGCTCATACATCAACAATAGTTGGATACCATTGTGGCTGCCTAACAGTGAAATCAACCTCTACTGTTGCAGAAGTTACTGAATACAGTCACCCTAAACATAGATTACTGATAGACTTTGAGATTGAATTGTTCTTGTGAAAGCTCAAGTCCTGAGTTAATATTGCTGATCAGTTCCTCTCTCCAAAAGTGCTGCTGGATTGCTGAGTATTTCTAACCCTTTCTGTTTTAATTATTGAAATTGGTTTTGATGCTGCTGGATGGGATAAAAATGCTCATCTCTGTTCCTTGCATAGGATGATAACACCTTGATCTAAATGAGTTTTTAGATTTGTGGTGAAAGTTTAGAGTATATTATTTTTATTTGGGATTAATTCTGAAGTAGAGATACATGGGTTTTTCACTGTGCTGTGATGCTTTGATTTCTTTAACGGTCAGAAAGTCATTTTCAACATTGATGTAGAGACATACAAATCATGTGATTTAGGATAAATGATTCTGCAAAATACCTGGTGATATAATTGCTGCCTATGATTGAATTGAGTTTATGTGATCTAAAAAAGGGGAGGAGATCCCCGTGATACACAGGCAAAGATCCATACCAGCAGATGTGTGTTTGCCAGCTTAAAAGTAGTTGAAGCTTTGATTTTATTTACTCAAATTCAGTGAGAAAACTCAGTAAATTAATTCAAGATTTTTTTGCCTTAGTGAGAGACAGTAATGGAAAGAATCATATCTGTCAAATATGACTAAACCTGCAGAAAAGAAATGCTTGGGATTTTGTTGGTCAGAAATAAATTTACAAGTGAAGATCGGAGTGGTACTTCAATGGGATTGAGTACCTGTAAATGACATTGCTGGGGCGGCAGGGTTAAATCTTTCTTTTTGCTGTTTGTGATAAAGTCTTACCAAGTTATTGTATACATCTTGTTTTTTTCTACTTCTCTGTTTAATAAACTTATGTTGACAACTTTATGTGAACATGTACAGTGACTGACCACCATACTAACCAAATTACAAAGCTAAAACTTATGGTCTATCAAGCTAGGTTCATTCTGTAATCTGGCATGTCTAAGATTATGGCAGCACAGTGGCTTAGTGGTTAGCACTGCTGCCTCACAGCACCAGGGACCCACAGTCCAAAGATGTGCAGGCTAGGTGGATTGGCCATGCTAAATTGCCTGTAGTGTTCAGGGATATGTAGATTAGGTGCGGGATGGGTCTGGGTGGGATACTCTGAGGGTTGGCGTGGATTTATTGGAGCTGAAAGGTCTGCTTCCACACTGTAGGGATTCTATGATTACCATCTGCTGGGATCATAACATATCTAAGGAAACATTCCTTTGTGCAGCCATGGCATTTCAATTTAGATTAAGTGTTAGAGTGGGACCTAAATTGTGAAACTTGCATGTCAGAAATAACATTGCCACTACTGAGTGCTGGAGACAAACCATAGATCCTCACATGCAGTTATATTTTTGAGGAACTGGGATAACATTTTGGCATTTCTTTGAAAATTGCTGATGGATTGTTTACATTTACATGAGGGGCAAATGGGGCCCTCATTTAATATTATTCAAGAAACAGTGCTTCCAACATTGCAGCCTCCCTTCAGTTCTGTCCTGTATTTCCCTATCTGGGCACAGCATACCTTCCTAAGGCACCTAACTGAACTTAATGGGAGGAATGTGACTGATAGTCATATAGGGAAGAGTTTGCCCATATGGGGAATGGATGAATTAGAGATTCTGTACTGCTTAGAATACACTCCAACGTTCCTAAATTCATTTTTATTAATTTTAGCAGAAGATGCCATGTATAACATATCTGTACAGTTAATAGAGAAAGTTTGAGAAACTCAGTGATATCCCATTAGTTTCAATTGGTTAACTGTATGTTCAAAGTCAGATGTGACATGACACCAGGTTATAGTCCAATGGCTTTGTTTGAAGCCATAAGCTTTCAGAGCACTGTTCCTTCATCAGGTGAATTGAGGAGAAGTGTGTGAGTACAGAATATACAGGTGGAGAGATAATGGCAAGGTAATTCCACTCACATTATTTGTACCTACCTGTTGACGTTCTTAATTAGCTGGAATTATCTTGCCATTATCTCTCTGCCTGTATATTCTGTGCCTGTGTGTTTTTTTTCTACTTCACCTGTGAAGAAGCAGCACTCTAAAAGCTTGTGATTTCAAATAAACCTGTTGGGCAATTCCTGGTGTCGTGTGATTTCTGACTTTGTCCACCCCAGTCTACTCCAAAACACCCACATCATTCAATATATTAATAATGTGACCTGAGGGACATTTAATAACATCACCTGAACAAAGGAGGATAGAAACAGTTATTCACACAATTTCAAGCATGGACAGATAAAGATAAAATAAATGGGGGTGCATCACCCAGGCCCAAGAGGGGGGTAAGTAGTGAAAGTGTTCATAAACTTATGGAAACTGTAACATATGTTTTATAACACCATCACCATCTCTGCATATGTCCTGTGTCATGGGCAGGACAGACCCAGCAGCATTGGCAATATGAGACAAAAAGGTGTGGAGCTGGATGAAGACAGCAGGCCAAGCAACATGAGAGGAGCAGGAAAGCTGACGTTTCGGGTCTAGATACTTCTTCAGAAATTTCAGCTTTCCTGCTCCTCTGATGCTGCTTGGCCTGCTGTCTTCATCCTGCTCTACACCTTGTTATCTTAGATTCTCCAGCATCAGCCATTCCTACTATCTCGTAGCATTGGCAGTATTGTGGTTTAAAATTGGAAAGTGTTTGCCCTGGAAGTCCTCAACATTAACTCTGGACCCCATGGAATCCAATGGCTTCAGTTTAAACATGCGCAAGGAAGCCTCATGCTGATTACCATGTACCATCCTCTCTTGATTGATGAACTGGCACGCCTCCATGTTGAACAACACTTGGAGGAAGCACTGAGGATGGTAAGGGCACAAAATGTAGTCTGGGTAGGGGATTTCGATGTCCACCACCAAGAATAGCTCAGCAGCATCAATACAGATCGAGCTGGTTGGATCCTAAAGGACATAGTTGCTAGACTGGATCTGTGGTAGGTGGTGAGGGAACCAACAAAAGGGAAAAACATACTTGGCCTCATCCTTAACAAACTGTTGGTTGCAAATGCACCTATCCAAAACAATGTCAGTTTGACTGACCACTGCGCAGTCCTTGCAGAGACAAAATCTTACCTTTACATTGAGAATGCCCTCCATTATGTTGTGTGGCACTATCACTGTGCTAAATGGACAAATATTGAATAGATTTAGCAACTCAAGACTGGGCATCCATGAGGCACTGCGGGGCATCAAATGCAATATAATTGTGCTCCAGCACAATCTGTAACCTCATGGCCTGGCATATCCCCCACTCAACCACTACCATCAAGCCAGGGGATCAAACCTAGTTCAATGGAGAATGCAGAAGGGCATGCCAGGATCAGCACCAGGCATACCTGAAGATGAGATCTCAAACAGGACTACTTGTATACCAAACATAAGCAGCAAGAAATAGACAGAGCTAAGCGATCCCGCAACCAATGGATGAGATTTAAGCTCTGCACGCTTGCCACATCCAGCCATGAATGCTGGTGAATAAGTAAACAACTCAGTGCAGGAGGAGGCTGCACAAATATCCCAGTCCGCAATGATGGAAGTGCCCAGCACATCAGTGCAAAAGGTAAGGCTGTAGCATTCATAGCAATCTTCTGACAGAAGTGCCAAGTGGATGATCCATCTCTGCCTCCTCCACGGGTCCCCAGCTTCACAGATGCCCATCTTCAGCCAATTCCATTCATTCCCTGTGATTTCAAGAAAGGAGTTAGAGTCACTGGATGCTGAAAAGGCTGTGGCCCTAATTGCATCCCAGCAACAGTACTGAAGACATGAGCCCCAGAACCTGCCATCCCCCAGCCAAACTCTTCCAGTACTACTAGCCAACAATTTGGAAAATTGTCCAGGTTTGGTCCTGTACATGAAAAGCAGGATAAATCCAACCCGGCCAATTACTACTCCATCAGTCTGTTCTCAATCATTAGTAAAGTGATGGAAAGTGCTGTCAAGCAGCACCTGCTTACTTTCAACCTGTGAGAGACGCTCAGTTTGCGTTCAGCTGGGGCCACTCAGCTCCTGACCTCATTACAGCCTTGGTTCAAACATGGATCAAGATCTTAATTCCAGAAGTGAGGTGAGAGTGATAGCCCTTGACATCAAGGATACATTTGACTGAGTGTGGCATCAGGGAGCCCTAGCAAAACTGGAATCAATGAGTGTCAAGGGACAAACTGTCTGCTGGTTGGAGTCATACCTGACATATAGGAAGATGGTTGTGGTTGTTGGAGATCAGTCATCTCTGCTCCAGGACATCTCTGCAGGATTTCCTCAGTGTAATGTCCTCGAGCCAACCATCTTCAGTTACTTCATCAATGACCTTCCCTGCATTATAAGGTCAGAAGTGAGGATTTTCCAAATAATTGTGTAACTTTCAACACCATTCACAACTCCTCAGAAATTTAAGTAGTCCATGTTCAAATGGAACAAGATCCAAACAATATCCAGGTTTGGGCTGGCCAGTGGAAAGTAACATTCATGCCACACAAATACCAGGCAACAAACATCTCCAACAAAAGGGAATTCAATCATTGTCCCTTGACATTCAATGGCATTATCATCACTACATTCCCCATCCTGGGGGTTACCATTGACCAGAAACTGACTGGTCAGAGGCTAGAAATACTGCAGCAAATAACTCACCACCTGACTCCCCAAAGCCTGTTCACCATCTACAAGGCACAAGTCAGGGGTGTGAAAGGAATATTCCCTGCTTGCCTGGATGGGTTCAGCCCCAACAACAGCAAGAATCTTGACACTGTCGAAGACAAAGCAGCCCACTTGACTAGCACCACACCCACAAGAATATACTACCTCCGCCAATGATGCTCAGTAATGCCAGTGTCAACTATCTACAAGATGCAATGCAGAAATTCATGAAAGATCCTCAGACAGCACCTTCCAAACCCACGACGACTTCAGTCTAGAAGGTCAAGTGCAGCAGAGAGCACCACAACCCCAAGCACGCACCATCCTGACTTAGAAATATATCACTGTTCCTTCACTGTCGCTGGGTTAAAATCCTGGAATTCCCTTCCTAACGGCAATGTAGGTCTACTTATAACACAAGAAAACATCTCACTACCATCTTTTCAAGGGCACTTAAATTTGGGCAATAAATGCTGGCCAGCCAGTGACACTCACATCCCATGAGTGAACAGATGAAAAAAGGGGCCTCCTTGACCTGTCTGTCTTCTCTCTACCTATCTGCTCCACTATCTGCCTTCTATCACCGCCTCCCCCTCTCTCTACTTATTTCAGAGCCCCCTTCCCCTCTCCCATTCCTGAAGAAGGGTCCAGACCTGAAAAGTCAGCTTTCCTGCTCCTCTGATGCTGCCGGGCCTGCTGTGTTCATCCAGTTCCACACCTTGTTATTAAAAGTATCCTTGATGTCCCTGAGCTATGAAAGGTAAAACATAGTCTGATTTCCTCAACTTTGTTCCATTATCCCTTTAAGAATAGTACATGCAGGAATTTACAATAGGTCTGCTATAGTCATTCACATGCAAGTTTTCTTTAAGTGTATTTGTCCCTATAAACACTTTTATATAGGCTTTTCCATGTGTGAAAACACTTGATTGATTTTATTTCGCCTGGCCTGGGAGCCACTGTTTTGGTGTTGTGAGGCACTCCACCTAGTAACCAATTAAGATGTCTGTATATAAACTGATGAATGACCCGGGTGGCTTTTAGTAATAGGACGTGTGAGATTGTGTGAGCCAACAGGAAAGTAGCTATTAAGCTGCTCAAAAATGAATTTATGCATTTTTGTTCGAAAGAAATCCAAGAAAAATTTAGATACTCTCTACAGACATATTTTTCTTCTATCTCTGCACAAAACCATTGAGCAATATTCTGCAAAATTTCTTGTAAGGTTTTCTTTTGAGCAAAGGGTGAAAATATTATATAACCCCCTTCCACTGGGTTCAAATCTAGTCCAGACTGACTCTATTGGTTGCAGGAATTTTAATGGAAATAAGTTTGTGCCTTTTCCAGTATGTTACAATGTAGAGACTTCAAAAGCTCAACAGTAGTCAGCAATACCTGGACAATCTTAATCTATGGTGCAGAGGGATGGTCTACTGCAGATAAGTTAGTTTCCACAGCATGAGCTTGCTCTGTTCCAGCAGAGGTGCCAATGCTCATACTGTATCTGTTGTCATTGTGCTGCTTCTTGACCAGGGACTGCTAAGTTCACAGCTCTGCACCCATTGTCAATTCCCGATTGCCACAGGACTTGGCAAACAGACCTTGTTGGAAGACAACAAAATCTGCAGATGCTGTAGTCAGAGACAACACAGTGTGGAGCTGGAGGAACACAGCAGGCCAGGCAGCATCAGAGGAGCAGAAAGCTGATGTTTTGGATTGGGACTCTTCTTCAGAAATGGGGAGGGAGAAGGGAGAAGAGAGCTGGGAAATAAATTGAGAGAGGAGAGGTGGGGCTGGGTAGGTAGGTGGAATGGTGATAGGTGAATGCAGGTGGGGATTGGTCAGTGGGATGGGTGGGGTGAATAGGTTAGTTCTTCAGAAATGGGGAAGGGGAAGGGAGCTGGGAAATAAATAGAGAGAAGATGGGTGGGGAAGCCTTGCTGGAAACCTGTGTGTGACTTTTGTTTAATATAGAGTTGTCAGGTCTTAGTAATCTGGTGAGCAACTCTTGGTGAAGTGAGAAGCCACCACTATTGGGATCACATTGCCACTGTGGTCATCTTCTGTTTTTGCAGCCAGGGAAATACAGTCTTCCTTCCTTCTCTGCTATTGAGGACTTTTCAAGCTATGTGTAGTGCATTCTCTTGACGTTGCCACCAGGAGTGGCTATATCAGGAGCAAGGATCTCCTGAGACAACATTACTCAAGGAACCTTTGGAGTGCACAAATATTTCCACCACATCAAGGTGCCCGTCCACAGAAAAGACAGTTGTGCAATATCCAAACGGCTAGCTTGAGTTTGAAAGCCTTGTGGAGAGCTTCAACAGTAGCTGTGACAGTAAACTGGTGAATACCTAGCCTTGAAAAATGACCATTTGTTCTCTTAACCAGCCTCAAGTCATACCTATAGACCCAACTAAATTAATTTATCAACAGAAATTTCTTCTCAACATGGGAAAGAACTTTTAAAAGGAAGCTCTGGGTTTGTTAGCTCTCTTGAATTCTGTACATGCCAATGCCCAGAATCCAAATGTGCCATTTTAATTTATTTCATATACCATCAAGAAATGGCTAGCAGCATTGAGTATTTAACAGGTTATAGGTCTTGAATACATTCCAGCAACAGGACCGAAGACTTGTGCTCAGAACTAGTTGTGTCCCTAGACTAGAAGTTCCATTATAATTACAACATTGGCATTCACCCTGCATTATGGAAAATTGTTCACTTATGTCCTGTCCATAAAAAGTCAGGAGAAGTCAAACCCGGCCAATTACTGCCCTATTAGCTTACTCTCAATCAACAACAGTGATGTTGACATCAGTATCAACAGTGTCCACAGCAGCACTTACTTAACAGCTCTTTGATCCTTAGACTGGGTTTCACTGCACCCACTCATGTACCGATCACATCACGGCATCAATCCAAATATGGACAAAAGAGGAGTGAGGTGAGTTTGATTATCCTGATCTCAAAACAGCATTTGACTGTTAGGAAGACAGTTGATGAAGAATCGTCTCAGCTCCACGAGATCCTGCAGGAATTCCTTGTATGGTGTCCTCGGCCTAAGCATCTTCAGCTGCTTCATCAATGACCTTCCCTCCATCATAAGGTGGGGTTGTTTGCCGATTATTACACAATGTATTGCATTACTTGCAACTCCTAAAGTATCCAACTTCCATATGGAGAAAGACCTGGATAATATCCAGGTTTGCACTGATAAGTGGCAAATAACATTCATACCACACTACTATCAATTGATGACAACCTCCAACAAGAAAAATATCTAATCATCACTCCTTGAAATTCAATGGCATTCCCATCACTAAATTCTCCACTGTCACATTGACCAGAAACCGAACTAGATCAGTCATAAAAATAAATGGCTACAAGAGTAGGTCAGACATTATGTGCCCTGCAGTGAATAAATCCACCACCCGCCTCCTCAAACCCTGCCCACCGTATCTACAAGGCACAAGCCAGGAGTGTGATGCAATATTCCCCACCCTCCTGGATGGCTTTAGCTCCAACTACACATAAGGAGTTTGACACCATCCAGAACAAGACAGCTCACTTGATTATCACCCTAACTAACACTTTCTACACTCATTTGTTTCACTCACCGGCAGCAGTGTGTACCCTCTGCACTAGAACATACGATCAAGGGACCTCAGACAACACTTTCCAAACCTGCAACATCCATCACCTAGAAGACCAGGAGTTACCTGGGAACACTACTCCCTGCAAATTCCCCTCCAAACCACTCACCACCCTGAATTGGAAATATATCACCGTTCCTTCACTGTTACTGGATAAAAATGATGGGACTTCATCCCTCATAGCATTGTGGCTTTTCCTACGGCACATGGCCTGCAGCAATTTAAGAAGCTCGCAACCATTTTCTCAAAAACAATTAAAGATAGGCGGCAAATATTGGCTCAGCCTGCAATACTCATATTCTATGAATGAACTTTTGAAATAAAGTTTAGGTCCACTGTTATGTTTGTGCATCACCAGATCTTTCATTGAGATCTTTAGCAGTATTTTACAAATACACATGACCATGTCAGCCTGTTACCCTCCCACCTCAGTGGACATTCTGCAACCAAAATTCAACATCTCACCATCTCACAGCTTGGCCATATTTTCAAAAACGAGCTGGAGGATGTACTTTCTATCAATTTCACTTGAAATAAAAACAGAAAATGCTAGAAGTGCACAGCAGGTCACCAAACATCTACAAAGAAAAGAAACTAGTTCGGTTTCACTCATTTGCACGGCACTGTACCAAATGCTTATTCTACATTGCAAGAAGAAAGAAGCAGGGCCAAGGAAGTTTGCACCCACCCCTCAGTGCAGTACATTTCAGAATCTACAAGTGCTGATATGCATTACCAAATGGAATAGAGACCTCTGTATCTTGCAGTCAGTTCCATGATTTTATCTTTTAAGACTATCAACACAGAGTAACTTATTTGAGATTGCTAGAAGGTGGTTAGATGTCCACATCCTCACCAACCCATCTGCAGGATCTGTATTGGTCCACAACTGCCTGGGTCGGAGTGATCACTGCATAGACCTTGCGGAAGAGAAGTTCCATCTTCACGTTAAGAGGAGTTCCCGCCTCATTGTGTAGCACATTGGAAATGCTAAATAGGATAGATTTTGAACAGGTCTAGCAGCTCAAGACTGGACATCCATGGGGTGCTGTGGGCATCACCAGCAGCAGAATCAAACTCCAACATAAGGTTGCCTGTTAATAGGTCCAATTTTCAGATGACACAAAGCTGAATGAGAGGGTATGCTGTGAGGAAGATACAGAGATTCATGACTGTGATTCAGACTAGTCGAGTGAATGGGCAAATGTGTGGCAGATGAAATATAATGTGGATAAATGTGAGATTATCTGCTTTGGTAGCAAACACAGGAAGGCAGATTATTATTTGAGTGGTGATAGATTGGGCAAAGGGAGAGGTGCTTTGTACACCAGTCACTGGAAGTAAACATGCAGGTGCAGCAGGTGTTGAAGAAGGCGAATGGTATGTTGACCTTCATAGCTAGAAGATTCAAGTACAGGAGCAGGGAGTTCTTGCTGCAATTATACAGGGTCTTGGGAGACCACAGCTGCAGTATTGAGTGCTGTCTTTCAGGTCTCCTTAACTGGGGAAAGATGTAGTGGCTATGGAGGAAATCCAATAAAGATTTAACAGACAAATTTCTGGCATGACAAGAATGATATATGATGAGCAATTGGATTAGTTAGGATGATATTCACTGCAGTTCAGAAGAGTGAGGGGAGGTTCTCGCAGAAACTAATAAACTTCTAACAGGCCAGACAGGGTAAATGCAGAAAGGATGTTCCTGATGAAGGGGCAGACCAGTACTCGTGGTCACAGTCCATGGACACAGTATAGGCTTTTTCAGACTGAAATGAGGTGACTTTTGTTTTTACCAGAGAGTGGTGATTCAGTGGAATTCTCTGCCACAGAAAATGGTTGAGGCCAAAACATGAGTGTTTCCAAGAAGTTGGATATAGTTCTTAGAGCTAATGGGATCAAAAGAAGTAGGGAGGAAGTGAGAACATACTGAGTTAGATGATCAACCATGATCATACTGAATGGCGGAGTAGGATTGAAGAGCTGAGCAGTCTACTCCTGTTCCTATTTCGCTATGCTGCGGGCAAAATGGGACACAAATTACTGAACTCAAGCAATTGGTCTACGCTGAGCCTTTAAGCCAAGTCAAAGGCTGCCAGCACTCACTGCATACTGCAGCAACCTTCAACAGCTCTACAAAATATTCTTTCAAATTGCAGCATGAATCAGAAGGCATCAATCAGCCCCTCCCCTGTAAATAGTTGAAGATACCTTTTGAATAGCTCAGAGTGGGTGGCAGCCTCGGGGACAGAGCTTCCTGCTTCTGAGCATCTGTGCAGTTGTGCGAGTGTTGAGTGCCAAAATGACTATGCTGACATCACACCAGCATATAATGCAGAGTGCTGGCACAGACTGCCTACTTTTGCACTCCTGGGTGAGTGCTGTCTCTGGACAGGCTGGTGCCTTTACCACCTGACATCCAGGGTGGCCACCATCGAAGGTACATGCAGACACATACTGAGGATGCCAGTTTGGAGGCAAAACAAAACCTGCAACAGTGAAAGATTAGGGACAACAGAGCCACATTTTATGGCCTTAGAAATTGCTGCATTTTTCACGCTGAGATGTTATGTTGTGGATGCCATAAAAATCTCTTGTTGTTGTAAGACAATCCAAGCTTCAGCTCGCTATGAGCAATCCTTTCAAGCATACCTGCTGGTATCTGTAGGAGCATATGAACGTTACGTTGTTAGTCTGTGATATACAGGACATTGATATTGGAATAGCATGCCATTTCCCCATAAAGTTTGTTTTGACCCTATCTTCACAACATGTAGTGCGAGATAATTTAGCCCTCACGGACTGAGTTTTGTCAGACCCGACAACAAGTTGGTGAAATTGTTTTAGCTTAGCTGTTGGCCATTGTGGGAATTTATTGAAATCAGAGGAGCTAGTCTAGCTGATTGAATGACCTCTTTCTTTCTTCCTTTCACGCAGAGTCCCTCCGCTCCCTGCCTCAAGAATGCTGGAAACGTATGGTATGCATGCTTGATCTGAGCCGGATTTAACAAGTAGTTGTTCCTTTGACCAGAGCCATTGAAGGGGATTATAAGGGGACCTGTGTTTTTTCTCTCTGCGGTGCTTTGCTGCATTTTGTTCTTCTAATGCCATGGCTTGTTTATCTTCTATGGTCATTCTAATCCTCATAGGCAGCTTTTCCCCTGCAATCTCATTTAGAGTTAGTGTACTAAACTGGCTAATGCATAATTTACATGTAATGGGAATGACTGAAAGCCCTAATATGCCCCAGAGAATTCTTGGAGAGTTTACAGAAGTGTGATTGAATTTCTCTCGGAGGCTGCAATTAGTGAAAGGAGGCATGTGTTCTGTCAAAAGCGACTAATGTTGACAGGGCAGTATGGACTGATTACTGATGTCACCGCGCTTTGACATTCTGGAAATTGGAACATGCTGTGTCCCTTCTACAGGTGCAAAATGGGCAGCTAAGACCAAATAAAATGTGTTGCATTTCATGCAGGAAGGGCACTGCATCCTGAATCTGTTCAGGCTTCCGTGTAGTCAGGGGGTCACACAGTTGTGACTGGAATTAGGATCACTGCTTATACAAACCTGTCACATTCCTGTCTTAGGCTCCTTCTTAAAATCGGTTTGCATTGTGACTTCTGCAGTCATCTTTCCCATACGCTTGTGCACCAAATCAGTGGTTCCTCCGACGGGCTTGTTAGAGTTTGCCAATTAAGGGGAAGGAAAGTTTAATGTTTGAAGCACTTAGCTGTGATTCTGCTGCCAGTTCAGGAGTGATCTGATTTTTGCTTTTGATGGAAGCTATGATGTCCTTTTCTACATTTTATTCAGCACTGAATTAGAGTCATTGAGTTGTACAGCGCTGAAGCAAGCCCTTTGGTCCAACTCGTCCATGCCAACCACATGTCCTAAATAAATGTAGTCCCATTTGCCAGCAATTAGCCTGTATCCCTCTAAACGTTACCTATTCAAACACCTGTTCAGATGTCTTTAAAATGTTGTAATTGTACCCATCTCCACCACTTCCTCTGGCAGCTCACTCCACACACGCACCACCCTCTGTGTGAAACGTTTGCCCTTAGGTCCCTTTTAAATCTTTTGCATCTCACCTTCAACCTATTTTTGGATCACCCTACACAGAAGGCCTTGGCTGTTAATCCTATCCATTCCGCATGATTTTGTAAACCTCTACAAGGTCACATCTCAGCCTCCGACAGTCTGGGAAAATAGCCCTAGCCCGTTAAGCCTCTCCCTATACCTCAAACTCTCCAACTCTGGCAACATCCTTGTAAAGTGATAAAGGGAACTGCAGATGCTGGAGAATCCAAGATAATAAAAAGTTAGGCTGGATGAACACAGCAGGCCCAGCAGCATCTCAGAAGCACAAAAGCTGACGTTTTGGGCCTGGACCCTTCATCAGAGAGGGGGATGGGGACCCCATCCCCCTCTCTGATGAAGGATCTAGGCCAGAACGTCAGCTTTTGTGCTCCTGAGATGCTGCTGGGCCTGCTGTGTTCATCCAGCCTCACATTTTATTATCTAAGATCCTTGTAAATCTTTTCTGAAGCCTTTCAGGTTTAGCAACATCTTTCCTACAGCAGGGAGACCAGAATTGAATGCCGTATTCCAAAGGTGACCTGTACATCCCAACTCCTATATTCAATATACTGACCAATAAATGAGTGCATCACATGACTTCTTCACTACCCTCTCTATCCATGACTCCAGCCCTTGCCTTTCCAGATACAAGTAAATCCTATTCCTTGGGATTCCTTCCATTAACGTAGTCACTATTGATGTCAGGCTTTAAGTAAGCCAGAATATCTTTAAGAAAGCCCATTAACATCACAGCATTGTTACATTGCTGTAATATTGAAGGCATCAACCTTACTCTCTGTACAGTTAACAAGCTGTAAGCAGTTAGTCAGCTAGATAGCCAGTCAATTGGTCACTCTCTCAACTACGTATGTAATGAAATATAACCCAAACTGTATAATTGTACATGTATAAAGGGTATAAATGCTTAATCACATTACTGTTACATTAGTGTATAGTTGATTGGCTGGTGGAGGGTTGGTTAGCTCAGTTGCCTGGATGACTGGTTTGTGATACAGAGTAGCACCAATAGTGTGGGTTCAATTCCCACACCAGCTGAGGTTATCATGGAAGACTGTCCTCCTTAATATTGCCCCTCATCTGAGGTATGCTGACCCTCAGGTTAAACTACCACCAGCAGTCCCTTTCTCTCCACTGATGCAGCAGCAGTGGGAGGCAATGGCCTAGTTGCTTTATCACCAGACTGTTAATACAGAGACCCAGATCTCATTCTGGGGGACTAGGGTTCGAATCCCACCACAGCAGATGATGGAATTTGAATTCAATACAATATCTGGAATTAAGAATCTAATGATGATCATGAAACCATTGTTGATTGCCAGGAAAATCCCATCTGATTCACTAATGTCCTTTAGGAAAGGAAACTGCCTTCCATACCTGGTCAGGCCCACAGCAATGTGGTTAACTCTGAACTGCCCTCTGGGCAATTAAGGATGGGTAATAAATGCTGCCCTAGCCAATGACACCCTCATCCCATTAAGCAATAACACTACAGAAACTTTACCTTATGTTTAATTAATTGGCTGAATAACTGATTGACCAATTGGCTGGTTAACAGTACAGAAAGAGTTGGAGACCTTTTGTTTTAGAGCATTGTGACTCAAAGTGTCACCTAGCTGTGTTTAAGCTGTAGTTTGTTGCTAAGATCTGTGCAATAATACAGTAGTACAGATCTCTTGAATGGCAGATGCCCCAGAATCTAAGAATATTCTCAAGGATATAAGAAACTATTTAGGACATGTTGTGCTAAAGGTCACAGGCACTAAATATTCTGAGCAGAAACTTTGATAAGAATAGAAGTGAAACAAATAAGAATAATTTGGGTCTGTAGACTCTAAAAAGAGTGGCAAGACATAGGCCTGACTCCTGGGATAGTGCACAGCTTTCCTGGACTTGCAACACTAACATGTCCCTTTCTCAGAGATATGTACGCAATTGGATTGCTGGTTTACATCAGACTAGCTTTTTCCCACATGGACATCCACAATGTTTCACATGGCTATTAGATGTCAGCTGGGGATCAATGATGGTTCTCTTTCATCTGTGGGGTCTTAAATTCAAATCTTACCCAAGCAGCCTGAGTGCATAGTTCAGGTTCACCAGTGCAGAGTACATTCACCCACACCACAACATTAACTTAAGTAATTGACTGCAAATGTTCTTAACTGGGACTTCCTGAGGTCACGAAACACAATTCTTTCACCTGCAAGTTGCTCTTGAGGGAGACTATTGATTGCTGCAATATAATAGTCAGCGTCTAGCAAAGAATATTAGGCAAGAGGGCCAGGTGACATTGTAAATTGATAGTATTCAGAATAAAACAGAGTATTGATTTGGCAGTGTGCATTACCCAGCTCTCTTTCAGCTGAGATATTGACTCATTCTTCTCTCTTGTTGGCTCTGGGCTTTTGGTAATTGACTGTGGAATATTGGTCATTGTGCATTTCAGCATGTGATTATGCCAGAATTATTTCACGTACTAAATGACAGAAGGGTTTACGAGATTGCTAGCTTATTCAGCTATCCTTTCCGCCTTCATCCAGTATTCCATCTACAATGGGTCATGTTGGGCTTGGTTGAGCATCAGGGCTGAATTCCACTATGGGCTGTAGGACCCTAATGTGGAGACTGAATAAATCTCATTGAAACATATAGGATTTTTAAGGGGCTTCACAAGGGAAATGCTGAGAGGTTGTTTCCCCTCATGCTAGGTTCTAGGTCCAGGTGGCATAACCTCAGCATAAAGGGGCACCAAATTAAGATTGAAATGAGGAGGAAGTTCTTCCGTCAAAATGTTGAGTGCCTTTTGAACTCCTTGCCACAGAGGTGTGGGGAAAAGCCCTTGTGTATATTTAAGACTGAGATAGATAGATACTTAATCAGAAAAGTGCATGTGTGAAATGTCAGATCAACATGATTCTATTGAATAAAAACCGAAAGAACTGCGGATGCTGTAAATCAGACCACAAAAACAAAAGTTGCTGGAAAAGCTCAGTAGGACTGGCAACACCTGTGAAGAGGAAATCAGAGTTAACGTTTTGAGTCCAGTGACCCTTCTTCAGATTCTAATGGATGACTGAGCAGGCTCATGGGGCCAAACAGCCTACTCTTGGTCCTGTTTTGGTCTTATGGTCTTATGTCCCAGACCTGCACGTTCTGGCAATGGAACAGGCTTGGCTTTTGCCAGAGGCTGTTTCTTATTTGGACAGCTCCTAGCCCGCTATCTAACTAGGGACACGGGTTGGGCTCCTAATACTGTATGCCCTATCAGAAGGCTAGCAACTCTTAAGCTTCAGTGGCCACACCAGGCAACGTGACTGCTGCTGAGGCAGCAAGGAGATTGTGGAGGGGTAAGTATTATTTAATATTTGGATGGGTGAGTATAGAAGATTTTGTATCAGGTAATGGTTCTGCAAGAGTTGAATTTTGAAGCATTAACCTCCAACCATTCTGATGATGCCATGCGCCTGGGGGTGGTATAAACATAGTTTATCATAAGGTACCAGAGGAGACAAATGTATCATCTCTTGCTCCTGTTGCCTTTGTCATTATGCTACTCAATGAAACTTTATACCTACTGTTATTATGCAATAAACTGCCTCTTGTTGTTAAGCTCAGTGCCTAATGAATGAGTTGACTCACTAATAGTTTATTCTTTACATCATTAACCAAAAAGTCTCTTAAATACAGTATAGAAAAAAGGAGGGTGCCATGGATAATGTTATTTTAGTTTAATAAATTTCAGTTCATTTTTATTAGTTTCCATTAACCAATTATATGCAGTTTTATCATCAGGGAGTGTCGAACCTCATTAAAGTTTTGTCTAAAAGAGTGGAAAGCAGGATTGGTAGCAAAACTCTACCCAAATTTAAGTTACCAGTGATTGTGACCGAACATATGACAGAGAGCTCCACCCATCACCCTGCAGAATAACTGTTGGAGCCGCAAGGTAAGTTTGTTTCTGCTTCTTACAAGGTGCCTGAGATTCTCGATCTGACAGGTCACCAGCTTGCTGCAGGGAAACTTTGTCCATCTAGCCAGCAGCATCCCCAATGCAGCAGGGAGCCACTCTAACTCTAGCAAAATACTGGTGGCCCGTCTTAATAGGCTCAGTAGGACCTCTGATCTATTGCCATGTGTTGGACCACTTCTTGCTCATTGGGATACCTCCTTAATATTTACCAGTTCTCCCACCCTCCCCCTGCTTTGAGAGGAATTGATGGTCACAGAAACCATGCCCAACACAGTCTTGTACCAATGTTGTTTTAGGGGCCTTCGTTATTTGGAACTGTGAATCATAAGGAAAAAGTAATCAGGAATATTAACAGAAAGCACACCCTAGTTTTAAAAAATGTTTTGCTTTGTTCCTGGTTACCTATAACTATCATCTAAGCCCAATAATTAGATTACCTTGGCTTGCAGTTCCTATAATACATCATCACTGATCTAAAGTGTGCTTTGATATATTAATTGAGGTAAGATGATGATTCATGACAGATGTTGGACAGTTTGCTCAGTGTTGTTGGATGCATGATAGGTTTGCACTGAGGAATTAATGATTATGAAGTAATTTATGTGCATTTATTGAGAAATATGTAGATCTAATTAATCATTGATGTGGAAGCTTTTGTCTCAGTGACAGGTGATGTTGGGTTCAAACTTTGCTCTGAACATCCATTGGAATATTTGTGTTTAGTTAGATTGTTTGAGATTTGGAACACTGTTTGGGCTACTGAGCCACTCCTTAAATGGTCATCCTTTTCTTTATGTCCTGTTGCATCCACTTTAATCCCTGCTATGACCAGGATGCACCTTATCTCTAAGGGGTACAAGCTGGCTTTTAGGGAGTGATGTTATAGCCTTGCGTGAAGTTTGGATGCCCTAATGAAGTGTGTAGCCACTTGTCGGTAAGCTCAACACTTAGCTGCATGCCACGGTCAATATCATTAATTGACAGCAGGGGGTTTATTTACTGCCTGTATTATTTTGAAAGGGTATGTGTTAAATGTGGTTAATTTTGCTTCATGATCCCCATGCCCTTTTTTGGGAGGCTATGGAGCATACCTTACCATAACACCACCAGAAGGAAATCACATTACTTCATGATGAAAAAAATCTGTGCAATGAAGGAATGTTGAAGAATATTATCCGCCCCAAAGCTTTGTCCAACTTACTGCCTCATGGAACCTTGCTGGAGTCAATCTTCCACTTTCTCAATTGCATGTATTCAGATATGCTCAGCCATTCATCCTCAGCCACTTCTTATTTCTCCATTCTGTTTCAATGGAGCGATGAGATTCCAGTCTCAGTTAGAGACAGCAGAACTTGGAACAGATGGTCTAAAGTGCTCCCACAATATTTCAGCTAAATTGTGAATAACATTTTAAATTTAAGACATAAAGACAGAGCTCTCCTGCTGCTGGTGTGCTGTCATTAGGAATTTTGCATGGCTTCTGATGGAGTGCCTCATCTGTTGCTCATAAAGCAGCTGGCAGCTATAGGAGCATGTAAGAGTTGGACTTATCTGGAATGTATACTCCAGCTCTCAATAATGAGTCAGCATTTGTTAAAAAAAAACCCACTGAGCCCATTTCTCTTTGTTGAAGATTGAAAGAAGATTATTCACAATGGATAATATCACAACAGAAGTGTCAATTCCGGTCACTGTTTGCAGATGATGTTGTGCAGTGGATGGACTTGCCAAAAAATCACCATCTAAAATAATGGACTAACCAGTGAAATGACTTGGCCCAAGTCATAAAGGGAGTGTCAAAGATATTCTCTGGAGGAAAGGAAGGAAAGTATAGATTCACACTGATACCTGGCGTCTTTATGACTGCAACTTTCAGCCTAAGTGCAACCAACAACAACAATGGACTTCTATGTAGTGCTTTTAAACCAATCAAAGACTAGAGATGTTTTGCAACAAAAATAAACGAGGGCATTTGGACAGATTGGTCAAAGATATATGTCTTACGGGAGGAGAGGGATGGTGGATGCAGACTCTGAGAGAGGTATATTCAGGGATTAGGGTCTAGCTACTTGAGGCATGCTGCCCAGTGCCAACAGACAAAAGAAGCCAGGAATGTACAGGAGAGCAGAATTGGAGTAGTTAGGACATCTTAGAGGATAGTGGGCAGAAAATATTGCTACTATCCCAGATGGTGGTGAGAGGGGACGAGTCAGATCTTGAAGTAAAACCTCACACTGTACCAGAAAGAGTTGAAGTAGTCTCACTACAAATATCAAAAATAAGATTTTACCTTCAACAACAATATTAAAGGTACTCAGACTCAGTGAAGGTTCACCCTGTACTCTGGGTATTGATGTAGTTAATTTCCTTTCAGCAATTTTCCACGTTAAATTGATGGTCTTCCTTTAGTTAATATTTCAACTGTGATCCTTACTTGTGAACGAGGTCCACCATTCTCCAGACCCTCTGTTGTTATATCTTACCCTCTTGATTTTACAGCGATACAGTGGAACATACATGACAATCAGTTTGTAGGTGTTGGGGGAAGCACTTGCAGCTAGTATTGTCACACATGCTGTGGGGAGGTAGAGAGAGGGCACCAATTTATGGGGCCAGGATGCAGTTTCAAATTGTCACCAGGTCTTTGAGCAGAATCAGTACTTCATTACTGGGGTGTTACCAGCTTTGATGCAAGATTTCAGCAGCTGATTAATGGCAGTGGACTGGGATCTTCTGAAGAACATTTGCAAAGCAGTGGAGGGAGAAGAGTGAAAAATGAGGCGATGTAGATTTGAGGGAGGAGGGACAAAGACGATTTATTGCAAAAAGTGTCAGGCTGTTATCAGAATAAATTACGGGTTGCAACATCAACAATACAAAGCCCATTCTTTGAACTAATGAGCTATGTGTTAGTGCTGAGCTGTCCTTTCTAATGAAGGCCAAGGCCATGTTAATGTTAATCTAAGGAATTCGAAGGACACTAGTATGCCGCATAATTAAAAATAAAGCTGATGTTGGCTTTCCTGAATTCCAGGCATTTCATGAGGAGCTGCTAGTGAGAAGTATCTCAAACTGACACTCATCATGAAGACTGATCTGAAGACAATAGGCTGCATTGAAAAAGGTGCTGAATGGCAGTCAATTCACAAACCTGGATATCAAAGCCACAACTTTCTCTGCCCCTGCTTGGCAGCAGTAGTCAGCTGAATTTATTGCTTACCAGTCGTTTCGTCCAGTGAGCAGCTTGCCTGCAGTTGACCCATCATTCTGTGTGCCACGTTGTAATCATACCAACAGCTGGATGGGTAGAGGCAATGGGCAGCCCGTTTGCCCTGTGGGACAACTACGGCCCTACTTAAAGGCTTCATCTTGCCATCACCAAGATTTAACTGCACTCACCAAGCAACCAGCACAGCACATTTCCCTGTGTGAGCTGGAAAATGTTCTGGGCAACCACATTCAAATCCCAACACAGCAGATGTTAAAATTTGGATTCAATAAAAATCCAGAATTAAGAAGCTAATGATAACTATTGTCAAGTCTCAGAAACACCTACCTGGCTCACTATTGTCCTTTAGGGAGAGAAACGGCCATCCTTAGTCTGGACTACATGTGATTCCAGGCCCCACAGCAATGTAGTTGACTCTTATCTACCCTCTGGGATGGGCAATAAACGCTGTCCTAGCCAGCAATGCTCTCATCCAGTGAATGAATTTAAAGAAGACTTGACTTATATTTCCTTGAACTTAGAAAGCTAATGGATGATCAATTCAAAGTAAATGATATGGTCATTCTATAGCATAGTTGCAGAGAAACTATTCTCAGCAGCAGGAATCCAGAATAAAAGATTTATAGTGTAAAATGCAAATTAGACAATTTAAGAACGAAACAAGGAAGCAATTATTCACACAATGGATTGTGAAAATCGAGATCATTGTCCTGTGGTTAGCTGAGGGTCAATTCACATTTTCAAAACTGAAGTCAGTAGGAATTTGTTGATGGGGATATCAAGAGATTGTTCCTGTCCCAAAACAATCAACAGGATTTGTCATCAGCTGCTCTTCAATAAATTGCTTAACATGCTCACTATTTTAACAATGTTATTATCACCTTTGTGTCTATGCTGACAACCACCAATCCCATTCAAAACCAAATAGTAATCCAATGAATTATTGCTAGTCAATCACCTGTATTTACCAAGAACAATAATTCTATAAAAGACGTTCCTACACCCCACCAATCTACACTTTTATTGTTCCTTTAAATGCGTGGCCTGTTTTACAGATCTCTCTTACAGATTAGCCATAATGTGGAGGTGCCGGTGTTGGACTGGGGTGGGCAAAGTCAGAAATCACATGACACCAGGTTGTAGTCCCACAGGTATATTTGAAAACACAAGCTTTCTGAGCGCTGCTCCTTCGTCAGGTGCAGTGAGAGAGCAGGGCACACAGATAAAGTATTATAAGGCAGAGAGATTAAGGGCAGAGAAATCAAAAGATCATACAACCGGTGTGAGTGGAGTGTCAAATAATAAGTCTCTGCAGGTGACCAAGAGTGTTAGACGGTGAGTAAAGTGTTTATAAAATCAGTGTTAGTGCTGTGCTGTCATGACAATCAGGCAGAGTGATAGGAATATACAGAAGGTGACATCTCAGGTCAGAGACTGAATTGTAGGTGTGACACCTTGTTCGGAATCTGTCTCAGAGTTTTAACCTGGAATCAGGCTGGTTTTATTCTGAAAGCAGGAATTTATAAAATGCCATTGTCATTCAGTGATGACTGCCCTGTTTAATTGCAATTGTTGCTCACTGAAGCCCCAACTCATCTTATTTCTCTGCCGTTCCTGTTCTCCTCTCCATCACCAAGTAATTAGATGGGGTAAATTCCTAACAGTAACTGGGCCAAATAGTCTCAGGGCCACAATGTGACTGTTTCTTCAGAGCAATATATCTGCATAATCCATTATCTCTAACCTCTTCAACCCTTCATTCACGTAAAATGGAATAAAATCAGCCTGATTCCAGGTTAAAACTCTGAGACAGATTCAAGCATCAACTTTCAGCATGTGGCCATAAGGAAACAAAAGCTCATTCTGTATTTTGTGGTCAGGGACATGGAAGTGTGGGAGGACAGGAGGGTGGTCCTTTTGCCAGGCTGACTATCACAGGAGACCGACCATTCCCTAGACCAGGCTAGCCTAGACATAATTTGCAGCCAGGGTCAGTGCTGTGCCCTGAGTAAAGTGGGATGCCCAGCAGTGCAGGAAGAAAATCAACGGATTTTCTGCAGTCTACAAGGATAGATTTTGCCATCTTATCTCTGTCATTTCATACTCAGAGGGTGAGCATTCACTCTAACTTTGTCACTGCACACACATTTCACCAAGGTACTCAACATTCATGCATCATTCCCACTCAGCAGCCCTCACCCACTTCATCCTCCCAAATGATTAACTCTTTCTGCCCTCTGTGTTTCTTACTCACTCACTGAGGACACCTTGCCGTCATGGCCTGCCCTTCCATCCACTTATATTGGGTTCAAACTTCTCTCAGTCTTATTGCAGGAGAAGCTGGTCCAGTCCCCAGACTGATGTATCGACAGCACTTTGACTCCTTTACCTGTATTCCCCAGCCTGGTTGCACTTGACCATTGCACTTTTGCAATTGACTGTTGCCTGATGCCCAAAGTTCAAGGAGTTGGTTCCCCAGAGTCTGGTAGGACCAAATATCTGACTGACCGTGGCCAGTCCCCTGGACTGGCTGTGGTGGTACTCCCTGACAGTCTGTAATCCCCCCTGTACCTACTAAGGATTGTTCCTCTTTGACTTTCACACAAGGCCATTTGCTTGAAGTATGCACGGTGTAATTACCACAAAACTTGCTGGCTTGTGCTGCAGATATGACATTGATGTAACATAATGCCTCAGAGCTACATGTTCACCCCTGACTGGTTAGCGCTCCCCATTGTTACTCGGCTCTCTCTCTGTGATGAAAGCCAATACAAACCACCAAGGCTGGCAGCTCTCAAGTAAACAGAATAGTGAGTGTGCATTAAGAAAGCAGGCTAACAGCCAGGAGATGCACGTATTCTTGTGAATGCAAAAGCACCTTGTGTAGACGCATAAGATGCATGTCAGTCCCTGTGTGCAAAGCAACCCGGCAAAACATGTGAGTCATGGGTGTCTCTGAGCTCCACATCAAAGGGTTAAAGTGTTGAAGTGGTGCCTGAGTTGGTCTAAGAGCAGTAATGATGATCTGACAGCTTATGCTTTGCTGATGTTGGCTTATGTGGATGAAGGGTTAAAGAAGATGGAGATCATGGATTATACAGATAGGTTGCTCTGAAGAAGCAGTTGCATTGTGGCCCTGACAACTACTTGGCCAGTTTCTGTTAGGAATTTACTGCATCCAATTTCTTGGCGATGGAGAGGAGAACAGGAACGGCAGAGGAATTAAGTTGAGTTGGGACTTTGTTGTGCAACAACTGCATTTAAACTGGGCAATCATTGCTCAATGACAAAAGTCTGACGTCATCGTTTAAGGCTGAAGGAGAAATAGCAACTTTTTTTTCTTGACCTTACAGTCTGATTTTTCTTCCATTCTTGCTGTAATTTCTCACCTTACTCACCAATTGTTCATGTTACAGACAGGGAGTGAAGAATTTCATTCTGAGCTTAGCAGAAGAGGGTGAAAGAGAGGCAGAGAGAGAGAGAAATGGAGTGCAAACAGAAGAAGAAAAAACAGGAAGAGAGAGATATACTGTGAAAGATAGAAACAGGTAGGGATACAGGTAGAAAAAAAGACAGAGAGACATGGGCAAAGAAGAAAATCAAGGGAGAATTGGACAGGCTGAAAGAAATGCTTGTCAGGTGGAGAGGCAAATAATTCTAATAGAGACTCTGGAAGTATTTGTAATTTTTCTTCTGGTGAAATTGACAAGAACTGTGCTGATGATTCTGGCTGACTCAACGTTTTCAGTGAAATGAAACATAATCAAATTGAAGCTGGTTGCAAATGGCAAAATGTTCATTTATTCTTCACACCATCTTGATCCATTATTATGAACCCATGTGTCCTCGGAACTAAATTCAATCTGATTCAATTCAAAGTGTTCATGCAAACATGAATGAGTGTGCTGATAGACAGTTTATTCAAATGCAATTTATCATCCAAGCACAGTTGTTAGGAATCTCTCAACTCACAATGTTACTTCCATATGGGCTTAGAAGAGAAGCTGATATTTCACTCAGGAAGAAATTAAATAGCTTGAAGGATATCAGTGCTCTAATAGAAAGTCAAGTCACTGTGAAGCTGCTTTGCAGAGGCCCAAGAGCTATTTCCAATAAATTTAATTGAAGTAGATTCAACTGTGTCAGCACTGGCTCTTTGAGTCAAAAAGTTTTTGTTACGAGTCCCATTCCTAGACAAAGCACAAGAAGCAAGGCTGACTCTCCAGGGCAATGTTGGCGGTGTGCTGCACTGTCAGAGCTGCTGTCTTCTGGGTAAGTTATTGAATCAAGTCCTGTTAGCGTGATATAAATGATGCCTTGGTATTATTTTGAAGAAGAACAGTGGATTATCCCTGGTGCGTGAACCAATATTTACCCCTCAATCAATATGACGAAAACTAGTTATCTGGTCATTATTGCATTATTGTCAGGGGGATCTTGCTGTGTCACTGTATTTGAACTTCAGTTCCAAAGTAACTCATTGAAAATCTCAGAGTTATTTATAGCTAATAGTTGCAAAAGGGATCACACAAATCCAAGTCTATTTATCATATTGTTGTTTGCTGACTGCTGTATATACCACTATCATAATACTGACTATGCTTTCAAAGTGTTTAAATGGGAAACATTTTGGATGGACTGAGGTTGTGAATGGTGCTGTGTAAATGCAAGTCCTTGTTTTATTCTTTCCTTTCATCTTCTGGCAGATGAAGGTGGAATGCATAAGTTGTATATCCCCTAATAACCACTGTGAAAATCATTTATTATCTGAGTTACTTTCCCTAGGTAAATCTAAAGTCACGTGGAGTTAAAACAGCAGAAACACCAGTTCTACGTGCCTTCCCCATCTCTCGTTCAATTTAACTTGCTGCACTGTTGCTACGTATTTTAGCAATGATTTGGACAAAGTGAATTGTTTGAATCATTACAATCGATATGTGGAATTCTTTGGTACATAAGGCTGGAACAATTGAAGCTTTCAAGGCAGCAAGTTTTCTCATTGCTTCTTTTTGTGGTTGGGATGTTTAAACAGTCAGTGTACAATAGACACAATGAGAGTTAATCTTATACTAATTTGTCTGTTGAGAATCTGAAGAGATCAGCCGCAACACTGGTTTTCCATTTGGCCCGATTTTACAATGGAATAATATCGGGCTGATTATTAAACACACTTCTCCCTAATGCCATCAGTTTGACAAAGATAGCTTAATTAAGTTGTTCCTGGTACAGGTCTGAATTTTTTTTGCTGTAGCAGAATGCTATAAATAAATTAGAATGAGCGTCTGTTTGTTCAGGACAATATTTAAGAGAAAGGGCTCCAATGGTCGAAGAACAGGGGAGTTCTACCAGCATCTTGAGCCAATGTTCCTCCCTCAATTGATACCACTAAAAAACAACTGAACTGGTGATTCATCCCCAGGCATATTCCAGGTTCTTCTGTACTGAATTTTCTGCATTATAGCACTTCATTGGCAGTAAATTAGTTTTGTGAAAGGTGCTGTATAAATGCAAGGAAGGTTGACTTTTCAGGTCAGGATCTTTCTGAAAGAAGGGTCCTGACCCAAAATGTCAACTTTCTGGTCCTCTGATGCTGCCTGGCCTGCTGTGTTCCTCCAGCTCCAGAATCTGTTGTCTCTGACTCCAGCATCTGCAGTTCTTGCTATATCTAGATAAATGCAAGATCTTTTATATAGGGCCCAAAGTGAAGCACAAATATGTGAAGAAAGCAAGAGAACTAAGTCTATTTTCAGTGGTGACCTTCAGGGAACCCCAGTCTGGACTATAGTTGTTTCTTGTGCCATAATAGCGTGGTCAACTTTTCACAATGGCCTGAGGTGCCTTAACAAGACTTTCAGTTATAATAAACTGCAAATGGTATTGAAATGGCACTGTTTGAAATATCTGGGCTTCAAGGGAAGGAATGTATCATTTAGATAAGAAATAAATCATGCAAACAAGTTGAATGAAGGACAAATTTTAGGAGCTAGCTGCTATGTTTGATTCGATTTGTTATTGTCACATGTACCAAGTTACAGTGAAAACTATTGTTTTATGTGCTATCCAGGAATATCATACCTTACATATGTACATTACAGTGACAGGACAGAATACAGAATATGGTGTTACAACTACAGAGAAGGCACAGAGAAACAAACATGTAAACAAACCATTTAAAATAATGGTGGGGCTTTCCATGTACGAGCACTGCTATACATCATCACCACTACTGACATTATGAAAAATGTTCCACATCTTTGCTCTCAAATCAATGCAATGACTTATACAGTCAATTTGGAAAGGTAATTAAGTATAGAACAAGATTCATTATACTTCATTGTAGGAACTCTTGGATTTAGTGAAACAATTTAGAAAAGGTGATTTTCCCTTCACACTACTGAAGACACATCTGGCTTTATTTTAGAGATAATGGGAACTGCAGATGCTGGAGAATCCAAGATAATAAAATGTGAGGCTGGATGAACACAGCAGGCCCAGCAGCATCTCAGGAGCACAAAAGCTGACGTTTCGGGCCTAGACCCTTCATCAGATATTTTAGCTTTGATACAAATGGCTGATCTCCATTACCTTGTTCATCTGAGATTGCTATCCTGTAAATTTAGTGCAATGGTCTGCAGGAGCAAAACATCATTCAAGCATTCAAGATGCATGAAAGTGATAAGGGCTTCCTGTCTTTCTCACTAACTTGCATTTATGTAACACCTTCAACATCGGAAAAGCCCCAAGGCAATTCACATGTACAGATAGTAAATGAAATGTGATACTGAGCCGTTGAAGGAAATATTAAGAGATATCCAAAAGCTTGGTCGAAGCATAGGGAGGAAACTTAGAGAAGGCTTATCATTGGGCATAGAGATCATGATAACTGATTAACTCAGACCCAATCAGAGTGAGCTCCATGCTGCCTGTTCATTTAGTTAAAAACAAAGGAGCAGGGGAAGATCACTCAACCCGATGAGACAGTTCCACCACTCAACACAATCAAAGCTGGTCCAAGGATTCAGCTGCACTTTTCCAACTGCCTCCAATATGCCCTGATTAAAATCAACCCCAACCTTAAATAATGGTGCCTACACAACCTCTGGATTAAAGAAATTCCAAATATTCACAGCCCTGGAGAAAAGAAATTTCTCCTCATCTTCATCTTAAAAGTCTGAGCCCTTGTTCTGACCCCTAACAATGATGGAATGGTGTTCAGCCCAGTGCCCAGTTTACTGCCCAACAGTAGAATGGCTCAGCTTAAGGCACAATTCACAGAAAGAAAATGCCACAGAAAGCAAGGCTAACTACCTAAATTCAGACTGCATCTCTTCAAGACAAAGTTAATCCTGGCTGCAACAGGTGCTGGAGCTGGTGGAAGGTAGACTGGGATATTGCCACAAGTCAATGAGGTTGTCCCCAAAGGTATTGGTGCAGGAGGTGGATAGGAGGAAACAGCCACCTTCTCACAGAGGGCACATTCAGACAGATATCATGAAGGCAATAGAGGATCACACTCACCATAAGCCATCTTAGCATGCCACCTCTGAGGGCTGGAATAGTGTCATTAAAAAGGGGTCAAAAGACAGGTGACACACAAGTGATCAAGACCAATGAATGCATTTTCATTTTCTATTCGTTATAAATGAACCACATGTCTCACACACACTGCTCAATTCACAACAATCCAACTTCATTCAGCTATTGACAGAATCCTTCAAGCTCATCTGCCTTGCATATCTTCATTACCTTACCCTGCAGCCAATGGCTTAGCAGTGCTGTAAGCCTCTTGCTCATATCTCACAGCACGCAAAATGCCAGCTTTCAACCATGACAGGCTTATCACTGAAACAAATTACACCACGTTCTTGACACAGTCCCATCTTTCTTGCAGTACCATTTGGTCCAAAGTCAGAAGCAGCAACACCTAACCAACAGGGTCAGGCACAGACATACCCTCACCCCCTGGTGGAGATGGTACACATGGTTGCTGAAGCAATGCCTGAGGCCATGAGGGCTGAAACTACTAAGGATGATGGAATGTTGCTAAGTAATGCATCTTTTCACAAATACTTGCCCTCTTATCCCTCAATCTCCTGCATCATAAGAAGCAAATTGCATGTCTGTCTTGCCTCCTACCACTCCCACCCTCCGCACTTCATTCACCAGAAACCTGCCCATGTACATACAAGCATATGATTTAAGAGCAGGAATAGGCTACTCATGCCAGTTCCATCATTCAATGATTCTAACTTACTCATATTCTCACCTTCTCCAATGATCTTTAGTCTGTAATGAGATTCTCTGATTGAGAATGAGTTCCCTGACTGGGGCTGTTAATGTGGTCCAATCAGGAGATAAAAACAGGGGTATTAGGCATCCTGCCTACTCTGAGAGTGGCTATTAAGGATCTAGATCAATGCAAAAGATTTTCCGTGTGGAAATATAGGGTCACTTGGTGACAGGATACCAGCCTCTGTGGTGTTATTTCAGTGGCAACAAGAAGAAGGGTCTCCCCAGAAGAAATGTGCTTGCAATATTTGGTTTTTACTTAGGGTAAGCATTTCTGATATCATGCCATTATTTGAGAAGCTTGACATGTTCAATCCTGCCATCAAAGACTGGGCCCAGTACATGGAATGAATGTGTTATTTTTTTTCTGGGCAAATGACATTGGGGCACATGAAAAGCAACGAGTAATTCTCCTGAAAGATTGTGAACATATAGCTTTCTCGGTTATTAACAGCCTTACTCTCCCTGTGACACCAGATACTAAAACCTTTCAAGAGACGATGGTTCAGTTAAGGAATATTACAACCCCAAGCCTGCTCTATTCTGAGATACTATCGTTTTTACTTGGCAATTCAAGAACCAAGGGGAATCTGTATCAGGATTTTTGACTAGGTTACAATGACTGGCAGAGGCATGTAACTTTGTTTTAACCCTTAATGAAATGCTGAGAGATTACTTGTAATGTGGGATTAATAATGTAACCATGCAAAAGTGCCTATTAGCTGAAGGACTCCCAACAAGCTCTGCAGTAGGATTTGTCATTGGAAGTATCCAATGGCAGTGGACACCCTGGCCAGTCTGACTGAGCTTGGGGAACCCGACTTGAGTGACTGCAATTGCATAGCCTCACTCAAGACGTTTCCTGAACAGAGGGACTCTTGGTTAGCCCACAGCAAAACCAAAACCAAACCTTGGCCAAATAGTTAAAATTTTCCTCAAGAACCAAGCCAGCAAGCCATTGTAGTTGTTGCCGTTATACAGATTTGATGGCAAAAAAAGTTCTACTAGACCTAAAGGAATACATAGGCTGGCATCCTGGAGAGTGCACACCCAGAAAGTCCACCTATATCCTGTAGGGAACAGTTCAATTGCTCAGCAACATCCAACTCAGAAATAAATGACTGGTTAAATGTCACCTGGTTCTAATGGAGGGCAATACCGGTGTGGCCATTTCATCTTCCATCCATGGACTCCACTTACATGGCTCACTGCCCCAGAAAGGCAGACAACATCATCAAAGACCCATTGCACCCCAGTAATGACCTCCTACAACCTCTTCTAGTGGGCAGAAAAGACATAAGCCTGAACACACACACGTGAACAGGTTCAGGAACAGCTTCTTCCCAGCTATTATTAGACTGATGAATGGACTCTCTAGCCTCAAATAGTGCTGATCGAGCTAACATTGATCTTGCCTGGCGCACGCCGTGTGCAATGTAACCAATATTCCTCTGTCTAAGCCTTTTTGATCTGTACACCCCTGCTTACTATGATCTGCCTGTACTGCTCGTAAACAAAGCTTTTTGCTGTACTTCAGTACACATGACAATCAATCAATCAATCATTTCAGTGATCGCAAAACTTTAGCTCTAGTCTCTAATGAGAAGCAGCTGGTTCAGTTACCACTGGTTGTAGTAAAAGGCTTGGGCCCTAGTCTGTTAGGGTGAAATTGGTTGGGAAATATTCACCTAGGTTGGCTCAACATTTTTCGATTAGAAAATGGCTGCCTGAGTGAAGCGTTAATTAAATACCTGGAAGTTTTTCAGGAAGGTGTACATTCTGTCAAAGGAGCCAGCTTACGTGTTGACCCGGAAGCAATTCCACAATTTTGCAAGGTCAGCCCAGTGCCATTTGCCTTACGTTCAAAAGTAGAGACAGGCATCAGGAGGCCGGAAAGCAGAAGAACCATCAAACCAGTCTGGTTTGCAGAATGGGTAGCACTGGCCTTACAGAATATGAAACCCGACAGATCAGTTCGCCTTTATGGAGATTTTAAACAAATTATAAACAGCGTTTTATGGCTGAATAAATACCCAATCCATCACATAGAAGATTTTTACGCAACCTGGCAGGGGGCCTGTCCTTCACAAAGCTGGACGTGAGACATGTAATTGTGGTTGGATGAGGATTCCCAGAAGTACGCTACAATTAATACCCATTAGGGTTTACACCAATATAAGAGACTGCCATTGAGGGTATCATCATCCTGTGCAATTTTTCAGTGCACAATGGAAAATATTTTGCATAGCGTACCCCAGGCCGCCATTTTTCCAGATGACGTATTAATGACAGGGAAGATGAATAAGGAGCACTTAGAGACCTTGGGCATAGTCCTTTGACATTTCTTCCTGGTGGGCGTATGCCTTAGAAGGGAAAAAATGTGTGTTTCTGGCACCCCAAGTGACTTACTTGGGTTACAGGATTGACCAGGTCAGGGTACATGTTAAAAGATAAAGTGAGCGTGATCAAAGATGCCGTGTCCCCCACATCAGTACCAGAGCTTAGGTCTTTCATTGGACTGGTTATGCAAATTTCATACTTAACCCGACCTCCATCCTGGCACCTTTGTATCAACTCCTAAAAAACGGCCAGCCCTGAACATGGTCACATAGCCAAGCCATAGCTTTAGGGAAGTGAAGAAACTGCTGTCGTTCTCTAAGGTGTTGGCACACAATAGTCCCAAGTGAGATCTGGTATTGGCATGCGATGCCTCCCCATAAGGAATTGGGGTAGCATTAGCTCACAGGTGGCCTCATGGAGAAGAATGCCCAACAGTGTAGACATCCAGAACTTTGGCTAATGTGGAGCATAAATGCATTCAGATAAAAAAAGGAAGGTTTGGCAGTCATATTTAGAGTCAGCAGGTTCCACCCATACCTTTATTGATGTAAATTTGTAATAATAATGGACCACAAATCCCTGCTAGGCCTGCTTAAAGAAGACAAGGCAGTGCCACCCATAGCTTCAGGCTGAATTCGGTGGTGGGTTCTAATACAAAGTGCATTTAATTACAAGTTGGAACATCATCTGGGAGACTAAGTAGCAAGCACAGATGCATTGCGCTGCCTCCTGCTGGTAGATACATCACCAACCTTTCTGTGAACTGCGTCAAATGGATTTACATCCTTCCCTAAATAAACAGAGCAATGCTGTGTGTGGTACTCCAGTTTGTGGTCTCAGCAGTGCACTGTGTAAGTGAAACATTTTGTAGTCTATTTCCCTAGCAATAAACAATAATATTCTATTAGCTTTCAGGCTTACTTGCTGTGTCTGCACAGTAACCTTTTGCAATTCATGCACCAGTGCACACGGGTCTCTTTGCACTTCTGGTCTCTGTAACCTTTCACCATTTAAATAAAATGTTTCTTTGTAATTCTTCCTGCCAAATGGAAGTTTCACATTTTCCTACATTGTACTCCATTTTCCACATCTTCATCCACTCACTCAACCCATCTATGTCCCTTTGTAGCCTCCTCGTGGCCTCTTCACAACATATTTTGCACCTGCCTTTGTGTCAACAGATAAGTTAAGCACCCATACACTTGCTGCCTCCATACTTGTTGATAATGTAAATTGGAAATGTCAAGGTCACAGTATGGTCTCTGTGACACAATGCTCATTACATCTTGCCAACCAGAAAATGATCCACCATGCTGACTTTCTGTTTCCTACTAACTTCCCAACATTCTATCTATGCCAATATGTTACCCTATACGTGATGATCTCTGAATTTCTACAATAATCTTTGATATGATGCCTTATGAAGTGCCTTCTGGAAATCAAAGTACAGTCCATCTACAGGTTCCCCTTTCTAAACAGCACATTACTCCTTTAAAGTACTCCAAGAATTTGGTTAAATGTAATTTCCTTTTCACCAAAGCATGTTAACTTAATTAACTTCTCTAAGTCTATATAATAGAGTCATACAGCATGGAAACAGGCCCTGCGGTCCAACTAGTCCATGCCAAAAATAATTCAAAACTAACTAGTTCCACCTGCCTGCTCCTGGCCCATATCACTCCAAATCTTTCTTTTTCACATACTTATCCAACAGTCTTTTAAGCATTGTAATTGTACCCACACCCACTTGCTCAGGAAGTTCGTTCCACACGCAAGCCGTTCTCTGTAAGAGAATTGCCCTGTATGTTTTTTTCAAATCTCTCTCCTCTCACCTTGAAAATGTGCCCCCTAGTATTGAAATCCCCCATCCTAGGGAAAAGACAACCATTATTAACTCTATCTATACCTCTCATTATTTTATAAATCTCTAACAAGTCACCTCTCAACCTCCTATGCTCCAGTTAAAAAAAGGCCCAGCCTATCTAACAACCTCTATAACTCAAACATTCCATACCCAGCAACTTCCTGATAAATCTCTTCTGAACCCTCTCCAGCTTAATAATATCCTTCCTATAACTGGGCGACTAGAACTGGACACAGTATTCCAGAAGAAGCCTCGCCAATGTCCTGTGCAACCGAAACATAATTTCCCAACTCCTCAACTCAAAGGACTGAGCAATGAAGGCAAGTGTGCTAAACGACATTTTAACCATCCTGCCGATATGTGACGCAAACCTCAAAGAACTATGTACCTGAGCTTCTAGGTTTCTCTGTTCTACAACACTACCCAAGGCCATACCATTAATTGTATAAGCCCTACCCTTGCTTGTTGTACAATACCTCGCATTTATCCAGATTGAATTCCATCTGCCTTTTTTCAGCCTATTGACCCATTTGATTAAGATCCCTCTGTAATCTCTGAAAACATTTTTCACTGTCTACTATGCCACCAATTTTGGTGTCATCCACAAACTTACTACCCATGCCTTCTATATTCTCACCCAAATCATTTATGTAAATGACAAACAGAAGAGGACCCAGAACCAATCCCCATGGAACACTGCTGGTGGCAGGCCTCCAGTCTGAAAAGCAACTCTTCACCATTACTCTGTCTCATGTCGTTAAGCCAATTATGTATCCAGTTGGCAAGCTCACCCTGAATCGCATGTGATCTAACTTTACTAATTAGTTTACCCTGCGGAACCTTGTCAAAGGCTTTACTGAAATCCAAATAAACAACACCTACTGCTCTGACATTATCAATTGTTTCAGTAACTTCCTCAAAAAACTCGAATTTGTAATACATGACTTACCTCACACAAAACCATGCTGACCATCCCTAATAAATGTTTGCCTCTCTAAATATCCATGAATCCTATATTTTATAATCACCTCCAACAACTTACCCACAACCAATGTTAGACTCACAGGTCTGTTTATCCCCAGTTTCTCCTCACAACTCTTTTTAAGCAAAGGTACAACATTAGCCACCCTCCAGGCATCAGACACCTCACCTGTAGTTATAAATGATGCAAACTTCTTCCGTTATTTCCCACAATGTTCTGGGATACATTAGATCAGTTCCCAGAGATTTAACCACCTTTATATTCTCTAAGACTTCCCAAACTTCCTCTTCTGTAATGTGAACTGTTTTTAAAAATCAAAGGTATTTCTCTGCATTCTCTCGACTCCGTTTCTTTCTCCACAGTAAAAACTGAAGCGAAATATTCATTTAGTATCTCTCCCATCTCCTGGGGTTCAACACAAAGATGATTTCCTTGATCTTTAAGAGGGCCTACCATCTCTCTAGTTACCCTCTTGCTGTTAATGCATTTGTAGAATCTCTTTGGATTATCCTTAACCTTATCTGCAAATGCTATCACATATCCCCTCTATGTCTTCCTGCTGTCTTTCTTAAGAATACACCTACACTCTTTTTATTGATTAAGAGATTCAATTGAGCCAAGTTGCATATATTTAAAATAAGATTCTCTTCTTTGCTTGACTAGAACTTCAATATCTTTATTCCTTCATTGTTCCTTAATCTTACTAGCTTTACCCTTCAGTTTAACAGGAACAAAACGTCTCTGAATTCTCGTCATCGCTCTTCCATAATGGACTTAATAATAGCTTCTAAAACCAACCTTAGGCTACCTGCCTTTCTGTTTCCTACCTCTTTTTGAAAAAAACCTGCGTTTATTCTTTTCCTATCTAATGGAAACTTATGGAGTCATAAAGTCATACAGGATGGAAACTGACTCTTTGGCCCAACCACGCCATGCTAAACATAAATCCCAAACTAAACTAGTCCCACCTGCCTGCTCCTGGCTCATATCCCTCCAAACCTTTCATATTCATGTATCTATCCAAATCTTTTTTAAGCCTGTATCCACCACTTCTTCAAGAAGTTCATTTTATTTTATAAACATCAAACCAAAGGAATTTTGAAAAATAAAATGAACGTTAGGACACAGTAAATTGTCAGTCCACATTTCCAACAGTTTTCTGAACACCACTTCCCTGATTATGGTATTTTCTTGAGTTCCATACTGTCTTTCTTTTCCTGCTTAACAGCTATTTCTGGGGTGATTCTTATACCCTCCACAGAGAACACCTTAATAAGATAACACATTATTTCTTCTTTCAATTCATCTACCTTCTCTTTGTCTTACATTTTTAATTACCTAGACTCCCTTTCAATAGGATTGATGCTGTCATTGTTAACTTATTTCCTTTTAAACATCCGTAGAAACTCTTACAATCTATCTTTATATTTCTAGCTAGCCTTCTCTTGTACTCTTTTCCTTAACCTCCTTATGAATCGTCTCAGTCACCCTTTGCAGCTTTTTATAATCTGTACAATCTTTCAGACACCTAAGAAGAGTTCCTGACACAGGCAGTGGTTCATAACCCGAAGTTCAAGAGGTGCAGGAGACTTGAAGAAATACAAACACTTGATTTAACACTACCTGCAACCAGCTCAGATAATTGTACTGTGAGTGTTTTAGAGGGGAGAATGCAGGGCAAATCCACATTGGCTGCATAACTGGGCACAAGTGGTTTTCAGTCTGGCCAGGGAGAAACAACTGGGTGGCTACCAGCATCCTGGATGGAGACGTCAAATATTAGCTCAATTGCAAGGGACGTTGATGAGGACTCCAAATGGACAGAGTACAAGAAAAGACTCCCATGGCCACAGAAATACTTAATGAACAAGCAAAGCTGCCAGAAAGCCTACTGTTACTGTCAAGAAGCACAAAGGGATCCAATATCAACTTGACACAGGACAATGTATAGAATTTGGAGCCGATCTTTTTGAGAATGGGAATGGCGGTCAACTTCAGGAATAAAAGGTTGAGTGACTGGACCATAATGAAGTGGCTGAGGACTGATTTCTCAGCTTCCATTACAGCACAAACTGAAGCCAGACAATGCCAGGTTGCTGCAATGTAGGCAGAGACTGAGGTCGCCTTGTCACTGCACTGCCAGCACAGCAACACATACCAGTGCAGCACACAGCTCCAGCAGTGTATGCTCTCTTCAAAGCGGATGAGGCACTCTCGAATGACTCCCAGTGCATGGCCTCAGTCTGCCACACTGTGCTGGTCTCCAGCTCTATTGTCTCAGTTGGATGGGCCTTTCTGCTGCTTCCTGGGCTGAGGTGCTACAGCCTGAATTTGGGCCTTTTAGGATGCACGTCATTTAGCAAAGGCTATCTTAATTGAATACAGCAGCATCAGTCAGCCTTGCTGCAGCCACTGAGAGAGCTCAGAACAGGAGCACTCACACAGGTCAGGACAGCTGCGTAGCAGGAGCTAATGAAATGCAAGAGTGCTTCTCTGACTATCCTCAATGGTTTACTGGGTAAAATCAATATGGGATAGTTGTTTTGTGATGCCTTTCATTTCAGGATTGTGACGAAATGGGATCCAGGTTTGTGTTGTCAGGAAATGGAGTTGGCTCACACTCTCACAGAAGGCTCGTTCATAGGGTGAATGCGATGGTTCCTCAGCTTCCTCTTCTTGCTACTTGCTGTACCCCTGCTGTGTATACTGTGCCTGGCTAATGGTCAGGTTGTGGAGGGTACAGACCTCCAGGAATCGGGAAGCACCCTCTGGCAAGTATCTGCTGCAGACCGCTCATGAGAATGCAGTCATTGCTTAGGTGCCCAGTCATCTATTCACCAATGGTTCACAGGGCAGCTTTGGCTCTTAGTGCTCGCAGGCTGGTCACTTACGGTTGGGTTGTACAGCCAAGTCAAGGGCCAAGCGTTAGATGGTATTTATCACCCAAGAGCCACCCTCCACTTTGCCATGGTGACAGAAAGGTAAATGAGCAGTGGAGTGGTACATTCCTGAAGTAGCAGGCTTTGACCCTCACAGTGTGCTCTGGCACTGTACATGCAAAGAACAGTCACAGTTGCAATTGGCAAAAGCCTCTTGCTGCAGAGCCTGCAAACCCATGTATGGCCAGTTGGTGGCACCCTGCACCGTGGAGGCTGGGGAGGCCCATTATCCTGGTAAAGCTGCCAAGCCCATCTGCCTGTGAATATGGTGAGCTCCACTCCCCTGGCAACAAAGTGCCTCTTTCATCAATCCGTAACACTGAAGGAGAGGATGTTCCAAGCGTTGCCTCCTCTAATCTGGAAAGATAAGGCTCAAAGAAGTTTGGGATGACTTCTGCACTCTTCTCGTTCTACTCTGACGCTAGAAGCGGGAGGGGGCAGAGCACTGTAAGCGCTGCCTCCATTCGAGGCAGATAAAACACACACTGTTCCACAAAAAGGGAGAGGTAACAGAAATGGCCCAGAAGACCCAAGGTGAATAAGACCATCCCACTGAGAAACGTTTCCACTTCTCCATTTCCCCACCCACCCTAGGTAATGGCATTGGAAGCTGAAGTGCTTATGACTGGGCAAACAGCATTTGTATTCCCAGCTCTGAGGTCTTCTTCAGGTGCAGCACCACCTCCTGAACACCTTCCCAACTTTAACAACTCTTCTAAGCACCCAGAATTTCTACAAAATTCAAGTTAGGCAAGACTATACAGAAACTAAGCAGTGAATTGTTGATGATCTCTTTAAATAATGTGGCTTAGTGGATCTTTCCAGCTGCTGACTGGGTGTTCTGCATGTTTAAGTGATGGTGTTAACAGGAGTGACATGGTTGGAAAGGTAGCGCTGGGGTCAAATCAACATTCGAGAATTATTGATCTCCCGCTCTGCTGACATTGCTCACCCCTGTTGCACTTTGAACTCTTGGCCCACAGTCCCTTGGCATCTGGCAGAGGTCACACCTAAAATGTCTGTGTGTGGTGTGGATGACATTTTAGTACTTAATAGTCACCCATAGCGGCAGAACAAATAGGCATTCTGGAGTCTATTGTCGCACCTGTAGCTTGTAAGCGACATCTTAAAAGAGAAGTGAGAGAGATAGAGACAAAGCGGTTCAAGCATTCCAAAGCTTAAAACCTGGATGGCTAACTGTGGAGCAATCTATGGTAGAGAGATGAATATCAGAGATACCACAAGAAAACAGAATTGGAGAAGTGTAGAGAGCTCATAAGTGTGAGAGGGTTGGTAGAGCATGTGGCAGAGATAAGGAATGGGAAGGGCATTGAAAGATTGGAACACAAGGATGAGAATTAAAATTTCCAAGTTATTACTGCACAGAAAACCACAGAAGTCCTTTGTGCTCGCTGCATGAGATCCGGGATGAGTTAGAATCTTAGCAGCAATGATTTGTATGAGGTCTGGAAAGTAAGGTCTGGATTCAGAAGCTGGAAAATGGGAGGCTGGTTGGTTGGAATAGATTCACATGGAAAGTACACAAATAATAGGTGAGAGGGTTAGTGGTAGGTGGGCTCAAACAGGGGCAGGAACAGCTTAGAGCGTCATCATTTAGATAAAAAAACGAGAAAGAATTTGCCTAACTCATATACCACTAGACATGGAGGAGAGAAGGGATGGAGTCATGTGTAGCTGCTACTGATCTCATCTCAATTTCACAATACCTGCTTTCAGCGGGCACAGCTTTATATCACTTCAAATCCATAGAACCCATCCTCTAAGATTCCTGTTACTTCTCAGTTCTAGACTGTTGCCCACCAATTTAGTTCGCAGTTAGTAAATTAGTACAAGGAGTGAGATCCTGGCCAGACAATTTACCCAGTCAGTAGATGCTGAAAGCTGCAATAACATGAATGGTGGCACACAGGAGCAGGGAAGTACCCAGTCTGAAGGCTAGTTGATGTTGGGCAAAGCTGATCTGAGTTAAACAATCATGGTTGTGCCTCATTTGAAGGGACGAAATCAACAGGATCAAAAGATTACCTCCAAGTTCTGCTCAAGTTTCATATGATCCTGACTAAAATATATATTCCGTTTCTCTGCTACTTCTGGGTTAGTACCCAGGAGGTCCCTGACTAGCAGCACTGTGCGAGTGCTTTCTCTATATGGACCTCATCACTTTAATAAGAAGAACTACCACCTCCTTCAGGATGCAATGAGGAATGGGAACAGATTCCATCATTGTCATTGGGTCACACTCCTTTCCTAACAGCATGTGAGTTCCCTACTCCCAAAGGACTGCAGTGGTTCAACAAGGTAGATCACTGCCATGCCCTCCAGGACAGGTAGGGATGGACAATAAATACTGACCCAGCTGGAGATGCCTACATCTTGTGAATGAATAAAAATAAGTTAGTAAAAGCTTGTCTTACCAGTGATACCTCAAACCCAACCATCAGCCCATTTTTAAAATGACCTGGGCTAGAAAGAGTATAACCCCAATGAGGGTAACCACTAGTGAGAGTAACCACGAGTGAGAGTAACCACTAGTGAGAGTAACTGCTTGCTGAGGGTAACCCCTGCTGAGGGTAACCCTTCGCTAAGGGTACCCATTGAATGATGGTAACCTGTACTGACTACATCTTAGAAATCCCCTGCTGGACAATGTGATTGTCAGTAAGCTCAGTGTTGCTCCCGCACTCAATCAGCCCTGACCAACAGTTAAGCGGAAAGGGCAGCTTATTTTTTACTTTTTTTTTCTGTATTTTTGATTGTGGATCAAAGTAGGAGAAGGACTGTTGGAAAACTGAGGATTGCTGAGGGATTGCTGTGTTTACTAAAAGGCCTCTTCCCTTAGCACCCAGGCAATTTTTATGTGGTTACATATGTGTGTGTAGACAGGGAGTTTATAAGTGCATCAGTGTTTTCACTAGTCAAGCTTATGGCAATGGTTCATTATTGTTTATCTGCAGTCAGAATCTATTTATTTTAATAAACAATCGTTCTTACTAAATTCAGAAAGCTATTGACCTGCGTGTTGTGGGTACATTGAAGAATTCTGTGTACTGTTTGAGACCTGGCTCCTGAGATGCTGCTTGGCCTGCTGTATTCATCCAGCTTCACACTTTGTTATATTGTTTGAGACTGTTGACTTTTGAATTGACTCTGGGAATAGTGGGGTTTGTTTTCCAGCATGTGTTACCACAGTAAGGATAGCACAAAATACTACAGCGATTGTACCACTAGGCTTGTAATCCTATAGAATGAGTTTAATTTTCAGCATGAAAACTCAGGGAATAAAGGTTAGATTTTAAAGGCTTGTAATTAAAAAGCAGTACATCCAAATGTATGAATTAGGATCCAATATAAAACATTCAATAAGATCATCACTGCTCTGATTACAGCCTCAACTTTCCTCCTTAGCCCGATAACATTTGACCATCATGTTAATGAAGAATATATCTACCTCTGTCCCAACAATATTCTCTGTTGGCATCCCCATCAATTTTCTGGGAAGAGAATTCCAGACTCATGAGCCTCTGAGAGACAAAATATTTTCCTCATCTCTGCCTGAAACGTTTTAATATTAACTATATTCCCTAGTTCTGGCCCCTCGTCCAATCTAGAAAAAGAAACCTTTCATCATGTACTTGTTGGGTTCTTTTTGTTTCAATAAGGTCACCTCTCAATTCCTATAAACTCCAATGGATACAGCCCCAATTTATCAAAACGTATCTCATAAGATAATGCTAAACCTCCCAGCCCCGTTAAGGAATCAATATAGCGAACCATCTCTGACCTTGTTCTGATGAAATTATGTGTATTATTAATTGAGGAGATTAAAACTGCACACAGTACTTTAGATGCCAATGTACCACACAATTGTAGCAAAAAATCACTAATTTTATATTCCATTCTTCTATTAATAAATATCAACATTCTACTTCACTTCCTGGTCACACTTTATTCATGGCATTCCAAATTTTTGTGAATTATCTACCAGAACACTGATGCCTCTGATCTGCCACATTCGTCTGAATGGCAGTAGACAATTAAACAGCAAAATGAAGGTGAAAGATCAAGTATCACTGTCCTCATTGATAGGGGAGCACAGCACAACTTACAAAGTGCAAAGCTGGCACATTTGCATCTATCATCAGCCAGCAATGTTGAGTGAGTGATCCACATCATCTCCTCCAATGGTTCACAGCCTCATACGTGCCCGTTTCAAACAATTTGGTTCCCTCCACGTGATATCAAAAAATGGCTGAATGTTCCGGATACTACAAAGGCTATGGGCCCTGACAAGTTGCTGGCAATAGTATTAAATAGTCATTCAATGATACAGTAATACTTGATGGACGCCTAGCCAAGTTGTTCCAGAACAAATGCAATCTGACAGTGCAGAAAATTGCCCAAGAATTTTCTGTGCATAAAAGCAGGACAAATCCATCTTATCAGGCTCCTTTCAGTTATCAGCAAAGTGGTGAAAGAGTTTGCAGAATGTACAATTAAACAGCACCTGTTCAGTAATAACCTGAATTACAATGCTAGCATAGAGCCAACAATTTGAAACATTGTCCAGATTGGTCCTGTACAAATCCTACTCAGCCCATTACCACTTCATCAGTCTCAGTAATAACCTGCTCAGTGATGCCCAGAGTGGGTTTTGCCAGAGTCACTCAACTCCTGACATCATTACAATCCTGGACAAGCATAGACTGAACTACAAAGTGGAAGTGAGAGTGATTATCCCTGACATCAAGGCAGCATTTAACCGAGTGTGACATCAAGGAGCTGTAGCGAAACTGCAGTCAATGGGAATCGGGGAATACTTTGCTGGCTGGAGTCATAGCTGGCACATAGGAAAATGGACGTGGTTGTTGGAGGTCATTCATCCCTGAGGAGTTTTTCAGGGCAATGTCGCAGGGCCCAACATCTTCAGCTGCTTCATCAATGATTTTCCCTCCCATCATAAGGTCAGAAGTGGGGCTATTCGCTGCTGATTGTGCAATGTTCACCACTTCATCGGACTCCTTAGGTACTGATGCATATCCAAATGCAGCAAGAACCGGATGACGTTTGGGTTTAGACTTATAAATGACAAGTAACCTACACGGCAAACAAGTTGCCAAGCAATGAGCATGTCCGATGAGAGATTCTGACCATCGCCTCTTGATGTGTAATAGGATTAGCATTGCAAATCCCCCACTATCAACATCCTGTGGGTTACCATTGACCAGAATCTGAATTGGACGCACCATATAAACACCATAGCTACAAGAGGCAGTCAGATGCTACACTGATTCAAGTGGCAAAAATATAGAATTTAGTAACAGTCATTTGGCCAAGCAATTTACTTGTGACAGATGATCTTGTGTTTATTCACCAAGGCACACAAAGACTGTTAATTCATTGCATTATGAGAAAGTACAGATGAGCCAGCCACTCAGTTAGGCTTGTTTATTTTCATTAATCTGGTACATTCATCTTGAATCCTTTACTGCGAGCACTCTTTATTGTGTAGGTGTTATCCTGTTGGAACTCGCTAGCTCCTTAAGTGCCTTAATATTTCTTTTTCACTTGACAGTCTTTTAAGTACTTAAAGATTCACCTGATGACCTTGTGAGGTTAAGCAAATAGCAGTCTGCAAATTCCAACCCATAAATAAATTAGCCCAAGCATGACACGGTTGCTAAGTAAGTGGTGTGACTCACTAGCCTACACAGGTGTGTAGCATACTTCAGCAGCTTTGAAATCAATTTTAAATATATATGTGGTATAAAACATAAAATACCACCTTCACCTCCTCATACCAGCTTTTAATTTCCTTTAAAATTTGAACTCCACATTGATGCTGAAATGCAAAAAATCTAATCCTCCTTTCTGCGATTAACTCTCAACAACAGAGCTACTTTTTGTATGAGCTACATTCCTAACTCTGGTTTCTTGTTTACTGCTCCTTCGAGATGCTTCTGAACAGTGTGTGACTGTGCCTTTCGGATCTGAGGTAACTCTGTTTTTGATGTGTCTACTTTCTCAGACGAAAGGCTTCTGGCAACTTAGCATCTACACTGCTCATGGGTGTTGGCTCCATGTTTGAAGGTCCTTCACATTATCACTGGGTGAGACCACAACAAACTAACTGGCTGTCAGTCAGCAGAGCTGCAGACAAGCCTTGCCATGCCATTGGCACTGGTTACAGCTTCAAAGATGCTGCTGTTTAGCACCATCATCATTCAAGTAGTTCCAATGAGGTCTTGAAAGGAAGACCTATAAAAGTGTGTTGTTCAATGCTGTGGTAGCTGCTGCTCACAAGTGTCCTTCACACCACTTCCTGCAAGGATTCCTCAGGATTTCCTGCTCTCCAATATGTTCTACAAACTGAGAGAACATCTTTTTGCCACATTTTGCATCCAGGCAGTAGAATCTTATAGCTCTCCGTCTTCTCCACTATACTCAAGGAAAACATTGTCTGCATTTGCAGTAGACGCTCTTACATCATCTCTTCTTTTTATTTTTTCATGAGATGATTTAACTACCCCTACAATATGATTGAGATGTCAGTTCTCGGATATTTGCCCGGCAACAGCGAAGAAACATTGATATTGTTTCAAATCAGCATGGTGCGTGGCCTGGGTGGGAACTGAGAGTTGTTAATGTTCCCGTGAATCTGCTGCCCATGTCATTTAAGATGGGTTTGGAAGGTCGTGTTAAAGTAGCCTCGGTGCTTGCTGCAGTGTACCTTGTTGTTGATATGCATAGCTGCCAGTATGCGATTGATGTCGGAGGGAGTGAATGTTTGTGGTAGTATTGGGGTGTCGATCAAACGAGCTGCTTTGTCCTGAATGTTGGCACTGTTGGAGCCGCGCTCGACCGGGAAAGTGGTAAATATCTTATAGAAATTCCAAAATTGAGACTTTTGGCAGCTTTTACAAATCAGGAGGTGAGTTATTCACAGCAGAGCTCTAATCTTCTCTTGCAGCCACAATATTTATACGGCTGCTCCAGTTCAGTTTCTAGTCAATGAAAATTCTCAGGATGCTGGTCATGGTAATGTTTTGAATGCCAGTGGGCGATGGAGAGATTCTGTCTTATTAGAGATGGTCATTGCCTGGTACTTGTGGGAAGTGGAATTTACTTGCTACTTATCAGTCCAAAGCAGAATGTTGTTCAGATTGTACTGCATATGGACCAGTGACTACATCAGTATCTGAACAGTTACAAATGTGCTGAAGTCTATGCAATTAAAAATATTATCTCCTCCTTCTGAACTTATTGAGCGAAAGTCATTGATGAAGCAGCTGAAGATGTTGGGTCCAAGACTCTACCCTGAGGTACACCTGTAGCAATATCCTAACACAGGGATGATTGACATCGAACAACCATAGTCATCTCCAACCATTGGAGAGCTTTCCCCTTGAATCCCATTAACTTCAAATTTGCCAGGGATTCTTGATGCCACATTCAGTCAAATGCTACCTTGATATCAAGAGAAGTCACTCTCTTCTTGCCTCGGGAGTTCAGCTTTTGTCCATCTACAGTTCAAAGGTTGTCATGCATTTAGGAGCTGAGAGGTCCTGGTGAATCCCACACTGAATGTCACTGACCAAGTTACTACTGTGTGAGTGCTCATTGAAAGCAGTGCTAATAGCACTTACCACTAGTTTGCTAATGATTAAGTGTAGACTGATGGGATAGAAGTTGGATGGATTAGATCAGACTTGATTCTGGAGGACAGGATGTACATGTACTGAAACAGCTTGGCAAAGGTTAAAGCTAGTTCTGAAGCACAAGTGGTCTGTATATTTTCAGAATGTCAGGGCCAATAGACTTAGTAGTGTCCAGCTGGCGGGCAAGATTCTTTAATGCATTATGGTTTCAAACACAGTACCTCAAACTGTTAAGCTTCTGGGTGAAGAGGGATAATCTGGCTTTCCTTCATTACTCACTCAATTGGTTCTAACAAGGTTAATTTAAAAATGGATCCTTTCCCTTGTGGATATATTCTTTCAGATCCAAGTTAACATATGTTTTTAAAAGAACACATTTAACCTTCGGCCAATGTGACTATTGCAATAAAAGTTGATGATAGAGTTAATGTTGATATTTCAATAGTCAGCTTCACAATCCTTTGTTTTGTTGATTGGTTTAGAGTCTGTCATTCTGATTCAGATTGGGTTATAAAGGAAGATTGGATAGGCTGGGACACTTTTCACTGGAGTGTAGGAAGTTGAGAGATGACCTTACAGAAGTTAATAAAATCATGACAGATACAGACAGGGTTAACGGTAGGTGTCTTTTCCCTGGGCTGAGGGATTTCAATACTCGTGGGCACATATTTAAGATGAGAGGAGAGAAGTGTAAAAAAGACATGAGGAGCAAATTTTTTACACTGTGTGTGTGTGTGTGTGTGTGTGTGTGTGTGTGTGTGTGTGTGTGTGTGTGTGTGTGTGTGGTATGAACTTCCTGAGGAAGTGATGGATGTGGGTCCCATTACAACATTTAGAAGACATTTAAATAAATACATGAATAGGAATGGTTAGGAGGGATATGGTCCACAAACCTGCCTGCCCTGGTCGATCCATCGTCTCAGCCTGCTCCTGCCCCACCGAACTCATCTCCACCTATCTGGACTCCATTTTCTCCCCTTTGGTCCAGGAATTCCCCACCTACGTCCGTGAAACCACCCACACCCTCCACCTCCACCTCCTCCAGGACCTCCAATTCCCTGGCCCCCAACACCTCATATTCACCATGGACGTCCAGTCCCTGTACACCTGCATTCCACATGGAGATGGCCTCTAGGCCCTCCGCTTCTTCCTGTCCCGCAGGCCCGACCAGTCCCCCTCCACCGACACTCTCATCCGCCTAGCTGAACTCGTCCTCACACTCAACAACTTCTCTTTTGACTCCTCCCACTTCCTACAGACCAAGGGGGTGGCCATGGGCACCCGCATGGGCCCCAGCTATGCCTGCCTCTTTGTAGGTTACGTGGAACAGTCCCTCTTCCGCACCTACACAGGCCCCAAACCCCACCTCTTCCTCCGGTACATTGATGACTGTATCGGCGCCGCCTCTTGCTCCCCAGAGGAGCTCGAACAGTTCATCCACTTCACCAACACCTTCCACCCCAACCTTCAGTTCACCTGGGCCATCTCCAGCACATCCCTCACCTTCCTGGACCTCTCAGTCTCCATCTCAGGCAACCAGCTTGAAACTGATGTCCATTTCAAGCCCACCGACTCCCACAGCTACCTAGAATACACCTCCTCCCACCCACCCTCCTGCAAAAATTCCATCCCCTATTCCCAATTCCTCCGCCTCCGCCACATCTGCTCCCACGATAAGACATTCCACTCCCGCACATCCCAGATGTCCAAGATCTTTAAGGACCGCAACTTTCCCCCCACAGTGATCGAGAACGCCCTTGACCGCGTCTCCCATATTTCCCGCAACATGTCCTTCACACCCCGCCCCCGCCACAACCGCCCTAAGAGGATCCCCCTCGTTCTCACACACCACCCTACCAACCTCTGGATACAACGCATCATCCTCCGACACTTCCGCCATTTACAATCCGACCCCACCACCCAAGACATTTTTCCATCCCCTCCCCTGTCTGCTTTCCGGAGAGACCACTCTCTCCGTGACTCCCTTGTTCGCTCCACACTGCCCTCCAACCCCACCACACCCGGCACCTTCCCCTGCAACCGCAGGAAATGCTACACTTGTCGCCACACCTCCTCCCTCACCCCTATCCCAGGCCCCAAGATGACATTCCACATTAAGCAGAGGTTCACCTGCACATCTGCCAATGTGGTATACTGCATCCGCTGTACCCGGTGCGGCTTCCTCTACATTGGGGAAACCAAGCGGAGGCTTGGGGACCGCTTTGCAGAACACCTCCGCTCAGTTCGCAACAAACAACTGCACCTCCCAGTCGCAAACCATTTCCACTCCCCCTCCCATTCTCTAGATGACATGTCCATCATGGGCCTCCTGCACTGCCACAATGATGCCACCCGAAGGTTGCAGGAACAGCAACTCATATTCCGCCTGGGAACCCTGCAGCCATATGGTATCAATGTGGACTTCACCAGTTTCAAAATCTCCCCTTCCCCTACTGCATCCCTAAACCAGCCCAGTTCGTCCCCTCCCCCCACTGCACCACACAACCAGCCCAGCTCTTCCCCCCCACCCACTGCATCCCAAAACCAGTCCAACCTGTCTCTGCCTCCCTAACCGGTTCTTCCTCTCACCCATCCCTTCCTCCCACCCAAGCCGCACCCCCAGCTACCTACTAACCTCATCCCACCTCCTTGACCTGTCCGTCTTCCCTGGACTGACCTATCCCCTCCCTACTTCCCCACCTATACTCTCTCCACCTATCTTCTTTACTCTCCATCTTCGGTCCGCCTCCCCCTCTCTCCCTATTTATTCCAGTTCCCTCTCCCCATCCCCCTCTGTGATGAAGGGTCAAGGCCCGAAACGTCAGCTTTTGTGCTCCTGAGATGCTGCTTGGCCTGCTGTGTTCATCCAGCCTCACATTTTATTATCTAGGCAGGATTAGTTTAGTTTGGGCTTACATTCAGCATGGACTGGTTGGACTGAAGAGTCTGTCTCTGTGCTCTATGACTCAGTGACCATGTACGAATTTCAGCATCCAGAATGGGACAGAGACTTTTTATTGACTTCTTTCCTTCTGTCTGGAAGACCCTTAGACAGCAACTTCTGAATCCACGGCCATTTCTTTCCACACAGAATGAAAGAGGGTCATCCTTTACCTGCAACACAGGGCTAGCTAAGGGTTGCTTTTTACAGCACATTGCTGCTTGACCCCAGGCTGATAGACATGAGCATGGTCAGTACCACTACACACTCCAGTAATTTTGAAACACTTTTTAACCCCAGTCTAATGTGTATTTTATAAGGGGAAAAATAAACAAAACGTGTTTGCAGTTTGGAACATATGCATAGTGGATAGATTGCTGATGAGCAAAGGGCTATTGATCTCCAACCCTTGAACTGATCCCTACTGACAAATATGCCAGGCTTCCTTCCTGCACTAATGGACAAGCCAATGCAAGGATGCAGGCAGGTATTGAGTGAGTGAGCAGTCCTGAGATGCAACCTATTCCAATCTGTGGCTGTCCCTACGCATAAAGCGCCTTGCAGCAGCTGTTCAATGCTAGGCAAAAAGAGAATGACATCAATGTTGCATTTGTCCAAGCATGCCATCAAGGATCCCAAACAAAACTGCAGGCAATGGGAATTCATGAGTAATTTCTGCCGTGCTTGGACTCATACCTGGCACAGAGGAAGATGGAAGTGATTTTTGGAGGTCAGTCTTCTCAGCTGCAGAACATCACTGCAGCAGTTCCTCAAAGGAGTGATTTAGGCTCAATTGTCTTCTATTGCTTAATCAATGACCTTCCTTCCATCATAAGGTCAGAAGTAGAGATGTTCGCCACTGGTTCCACAGTGTTCAGCATCATTTGCGAATTCTCACATACTGAAGCAGTCCGTGTTCAAATGTAGAATAGATCTGGGCAGCATCTAGATTTGTGCCGCAAGTGACAAGTAACATTTGCGCCACACAAATACCAGGCAATAACCATATCCAACAAAAGAGAATCTAATCATCATACCTTGGCATCCAATGGCACTATCGTCGCTGCATTCCCCACTATTAACATCCTCGGAGTTTCCATTGACCAGAAACGGACTGGTCAGAAGCTGGGAATACTGTGGCGAGTTACTCACCTCCTGATTCCTCAAAGCTTGTCCACCATCTACAAGGCACAAGTCAGGAGTGTGATGGAATATTCCCCTCTTGCCTGGATGAGTGCAGCCCCAACAACACTCAAGGAGCTTGACACCATCCAGAACAAAGCAACCCGCTTGATTGGCATCACATTCAGAAGCATCTACTCCCTGCACCACTGATGCTCAGTAGCAGCAGTGTATACTACCTTCAAGATGCACTGCAGAAATTCACCAAAGATCCTTCTGTCAGCACCTCCCAAACCTGCAACCACTTCCACCTTGAAGGACCAGGGCAGGAATTTCATAGAAGAGTTCTGAAAAAGAGTTATATAGGACTTTAAACGTAACTCTGTTTTTCTCTCTCCACGGGTAATGCCATACCTGCTGAGTTTCTCCAGCACTCTCTCAGTGTTTGCTAATTAATGAAACCAGCTTCACTTTTTTCTTTGAAGCTGTCTCTTGACAACATTTGTACAGCAACATCTAAAAGAGCTGAATGCCACAAACACCACTAACAACAATCATGTGCACAAATGACAATATCTCAAACCAGCAGTGCCATTTGGTATTGGCTCAAGGCTCATGCTTTCAACCTTTCAGACATCAGTTGGTAAGTCCTTCCAATAAATTAGCAACGCCTAATTTACCTGTGATAATGGGAACTGCAGATGCTGGAGAATCCAAGATAACAAAGTGTGGAGCTGGATGAACACAGCAGGCCAAGCAGCATCTCAGGAGCACAAAAGCTGACGTTTCGGGCCTAGACCCTTCAACAGAGAGGGGGATGGGGTGAGGGTTCTGAAATAAATAGGGAGAGAGGGGGAGGCGGACCGAAGACGGATAGAGGAGAAGATAGGTGGAGAGGAGAGTATAGGTGAGGAGGTAGGGAGGGGATACGTCAGTCCAGGGAAGACGGACATGTCAAGGAGGCGGGATGAGGTGGTAGGTAGGAAATGGAGGTGCAGCTTGAGGTGGGAGGAATGGATGGGTGAGAGGAAGAACAGGTTAGGGAAGCGGAGACAGGCTGGGCTGGTTTTGTGATGCAGTGGGGGGAGGGGACGAACTGGGCTGGTTTAGAGATGCAGTTGGGGAAGGGGAGATTTTGAAGCTTGTGAAGTCCACATTGATACCATTGGGCTGCAGGGTTCCCAAGCGGAATATGAGTTGCTGTTCCTGCAACCTTCGGGTGGCATCATTGTGGCACTGCAGGAGGCCCATGATGGACATGTCATCTAGAGAATGGGAGGGGGAGTGGAAATGGTTTGCGACTGGGAGGTGCAGTTGTTTGTTGCGAACTGAGCGGAGGTGTTCTGCAAAGCAGTCCCCAAGCCTCCGCTTGGTTTCCCCAATTTAGAGGAAGCCACACCGGGTACAATGGATACAATATACTACATTGGCAGATGTGCAGGTGAACATCTGCTTGATATGGAAGGTCATCTTGGGGCCTGGGATAGGGGTGAGGGAGGAGGTGTGGGGGCAAGTGTAGCACTCCCTGCGGTTGCAGGGGAAGGTGCCGGGTGTGGTGAGGTTGGAGGGGAGCGTGGAGCGGACAAAGGAGTCGTGGAGAGAGTGGTCTCTCCGGAAGGCAAACAAGGGTGGGGATGGAAAAATAGCTTGGGTGGTGGGGTCGACTTGTAGATGGTGGAAGTGTCGGAGGATGATGTTTTGTATCCGAAGGTTGGTGGGGTAGTATGTGAGAATGAGGGGGATCCTCTGGGGGCGATTGTGGTGGGGGCGGGGTGTGAGGGATGTATTGCAGGAAATGCGGAAGACGTGCGGTCAAGGGCGTTCTCGACCACTGCGGGGGGAAAGTTGCGGTCCTTGAAGAACGTGGACATCTGGGATGTGCTGGAGTGGAATGCCTCATCCTAGGAGCAGATGCGGCGGAGGCGGAGGAATTGGGAATAGGGGATGGAATTTTTGCAGGAGGGTGGGTGGGAGGAGGTGTATTCTAGGTAGCTGTGGGAGTCAGTGGGCTTGAAATGGACATCAGTTTCTAGCTGGTAACCTGAGATGGAGACTGAGAGGTCCAGGAAGGTGAGGGATGTGTTGGAGATAGCCCAGGTGAACTTGAGGTTGGGGTGGAAGGTGTTGGTAAAGTGGATGAACTGTTCGAGCTCCTCTGGGGAACAAGAGGTGGTGCCGATACAGTCATCAATGTAACGGAGGAAGAGGTGGGGTTTGGGGCCTGTGTCGGTGCGGAAGAGGGACTGTTCCACGTAACCTACAAAGAGGCAGGCATAGCTTGGGCCCATACAGGTACCCATGGCCACCCCCTTGGTCTGTAGGAAGTGGGAGGAATCGAAAGTTTCTCCCCTTTGGTCCAGGAACGCCCGACCGACATCCGTAACACCACCCACGCCCTCCACCTCCTCCAGGACTTCCAATTCCCTGGCCCCCAACACCTCATTTTCACCATGGACGTCCAGTCCCTATACACCTGCATTCCACATGCAGATGGCCTCAAGGCCCTCTGCTTCTTCCTGTCCCGCAGGCCCGACCAATCCGTCTCCACTGACACCCTCATCCGCCTAGCTGAACTCGTCCTCACCCTCAACAACCTCTCTTTCGTTCGTCATCTACAAAATACCTTGCAAGAACTGTGACAAACACTACATTGGACAAACAGGCAGAAAGCTAGCCACCAGGATACATGAACATCAACTAGCCACAAAACAACATGACCCACTATCACTAGTATCCTTACATACAGATGAGGAAGGACACCACTTTGATTGGGACAACACATCCATCCTAGGACAAGCCAAACAGAGACACGCATGAGAATTCCTAGAAGCATGGCATTCCAAGCAGAACTCCATCAACAAACACATTGATTTGGAGCCAATCTACCATCCTCTGAAAAAAAACCAGGAAATGACATCACCAATGCAGGAAATGACATCACCAACCCAAGGAAACCTAACCAGATAAATAGAAAGCGGGACATAACACCAGCGCTTGGTCAGAGGCTCACTGATGATGTTACCTAGTATGGTGACAAAAAGTCTGAAAACTAACCTTCCAGCTCAGTGAGCAAACTCACATCCAGAAACTTAATGTGACACATAATTGGAACTACAAATGCAAGGCAACAGGAACTTGTCCATGCAGAAGGCAACCAGGCATATCTCTTGCAACCACAAATGAAATACATGTCATTGTTTGGGACAAACCATGTTAAATAGTCGGAAAGCTAGGCTTGGTCAGAAGTTCCCAATGATATGAGATGAATAAAATGAAGTTTAGCTGGAAGCCTAGCACCCGGTGTGAAATTAACATGTTGGGTACAATTACTGTGACCTGCAGACCAGCTCCTAGAGACAGACCTAGTAAAGCAAATAGAACACATTGGTTTCCCTAGCCTTGACGTATTAGTAATGGTGACAAATAGTGGGGTATGTGAGGGATTAAATTCAGTTTGATATCAACCTTCAAAAGCTGAAAAGCTATACCCTGCCAATTCCTACATACCTTGGGTGCCATCAATGTCCAGCCAATATATCCCTCTCTCTGCATAAGACATGGCAGCTACACAAGCCCCACCACTGGGGATTCGTTCTGGCAAGTGACTCATTCTGCCACTTCAGATATATTAAAAGCAATGGGTCCCAGGGAGATAATGCCCTTTGAATGTATGGGAACGTGACAGCAAACCCAGCAGCTGGAGACAGAGATAACACAGTGTGGAGCTGGAGGAACCCAGAAGGACAGTCAGCATCAGAGGAGCAGCAAAGCTGACGTTTAGGGTCAGGAGCCTTGTTCAGAAATGGGGAGGGGGAAGGGAGCTCTGAAATAAGTGGAGAGGAGGGGTGGGTCTGGGGAAGGTAGGTGGAATGGTGATAGGCGGGTGCAGGTGGGGATTGGTCAGTGAAATGGGCGGAGCGGATAGATGGCGGAGAAGGCGGACAGGTCAAGAAGGCGGGGATGAGAGGGAGATAGATAGGAGAGAAGATAGACAGGTCAAGGAGGCAGGCATGAGAGGGGCAGGGGAATGTAGATGGGACGGTGATAGGTGAATGCAGGTAGGCAGTGGTGGGGATTGGTCAGTGTGGTGGGTGGAGCGGATAAGTGGGAAAGAAGACGGACGCGTCAAGGAGGTGGGGATCAGAGGGAGGGTTTGTCATGGGATGAGGCTTGGGGGGGAGTAGATTTCAAAATCTCCCCACATTGAGACCAAGCTGGATTATGAAGTGCTGCTCCTCCAGTTTCTGGGACATTGATAAGCGCAACATAAACATAAGACATGTAAAGAAGATGTGGCTACAATGAGTTCATGCTTTGCAATAAGTCCTCAGTACAGTTATGATTCCCAGCATCTTCATGATGGATGGGGTGGTGGTCTTGGTTCTCTTCACATGAGATGTGTGAACCCAAGCTTTCTTACATTGTACCTCGACAGCTGATGCTTGATATGGGCATTCCCACCTGGCACCCGGTGCCTCTTTATGTATTTGCTTAACAGGGATTATATCATGTCTGATGAGGGGTCTAGGCCTGAAACTTCAGTTTTTGTGCTCCTAAGATGCTGCTTGGACTGCTGTGTTCAACCAGCTCCACACTTTGTTATCCCACATAATATTCAGCAGTCTGCGCACTTCCTGGCACACTACACATGTAAAATGAGTCCCTTGATTTGAATCTATACTACTCGGGACTCCCATCAGGGAATGCATTCCTCACAGAGAACTATAAGGTCTAGATGTCTAGTTTTTGCTGTGGGCTCGCATTTCCTTTAGACAATAACATTCTTTTGAAAGAATTGCATTGGACTATCCCCAAAAGTTCTTTATACATGTGGACTTTCATTAAAAGAGGAATCCTTTCCTCGGGGCCCTGGTGGGAATACAGGATGTTCTCGGGGCCTCTGCAGTCTTTGCAAATCCTGCCAACTACACCGAGTTCTTGCATACTCTCTTTTTACTTCTTAGAATAACATGCCATCAGTAGGTAAAAATCCAAGGAATTTTATTAAGAAGCAGTGACAATTACATTCTGATTGCTGAGAATAAGCAACTAAACGCCTTGATTTTAAGTTCGGCTTACATTTTTAAACATTAGGATGCTGATAGCTTTATCCAATTGCATTTCATTTTCAAGCCATAGCAACATAATAAGCCAATTGCAGTGTGACTTTCCATCAGTAAACCATATCCCCTTTAGCGGCAGAAACAGATTTAACTGTTTTATGATATTAACTCAATCAGATGAGCTGGTAAACACTCTGTTTGCCGCGTAGACCTAATAACAGCAGAAACAAATTTAATTGGTATGCGACATTGGCTCAGTCACACTGTTGCCTTATATGCCCACATCACATACCCATCCAAATGCCTTTTAAATGTTATAATTGTACCAGCCTTTCCCACCTCCTCTGGCAGCTCATTTCATACACGCACCACCCTCTCCATGAGGAAATTGCCCCTGAGGTCCCTTTTAAATCTTTCCCTTCTCACATAAAACCTGTGCCCTGTAGTTTTGGATTCCCCCACCCCAGGGAAAACACTCTGCCATTTCACCGTATCTATGCCCCTCATGATTTTATAAACTTCTATAAGGTTACCCCTCAGCCTCTGACACTCCAGGGAAAATAGCCTGAGTCTATTCAGCCTCTCCCTATAGCTCCAACCCTCCAACCCTGGCAACATCCTTGTAAATCTTTTCTGAACCCTTTCATGTTTCACAACATCCTTCCTCTGGGAGACCAGAACTGCACGCAATAATCCAAAAGTGGCCAAACCACACTAAAAAGGTAAAATATGTCCCAACATCTGCAACCTGCATACTTGAACCAAACATACAAACATGTAGATTATGAAATAGAGGAGGTTAACTTTGGCCAAGTGAAGTCTCAATAAAGAGAAAAAGGAAAGGAAGAGTTTGCTGGTTGTAGTTGGCAGTCTGGTCTGACTGTGGCTCTCCAAAGGATTAGAGTTTTGCTTCAGGAAATACAGACTGGCCAGGATGGAGAAAGGCAATAGAGAGGGAGCAACTTTTCTTCACTGTCCCATCGACCAAAATCGCAGTGCACGGATAAAGCTGGGTTGATCTCATGATTTCACATTAACCGGCAACAATCAAAAAATAGTTCAAAAAATATACCGATGTATATTCCAAAAAGTGGATTTGATTAGCTCAAGCTTATATAGTCAACTTAGGAAAGCTGAAATAATAAAATGTGAGGCTGGATGAACACAGCAGGTCAAGCAGCATCTCAGGATCACAAAAGCTGGCGTTTCGGGCCTAGACCCTTCATCAGAGAGGGGAAAGCTGAGTTCTTTTTGCCAAGCTATTAACTTCTGCACAGTTTGTTTTTTGCCTTGGCTGCAAACTGTAAATCTGTTAAGTAGGAAGGAAGCTGTTTCCACCTCTCTAAGACCTTTGCAGTGGAGTCTTCACAACACTGCATCTCCATTCATTTAGAGTGGAGTGTGGACTTCATAGTGATTCAAATACAGTGCTTTCTTAAGTTTCAGTGTATCTCCCTTTTTTTAAAAGCGCCCCAGTATCTGTTGTCCAGCTGATAAAGATTAAGTTGATATTTTGCATGAACATGTCTTCATAACCATTCTAAAGAAAAGTACTGACTATATTCTTACAAGTGCCATAGAAATAATACTTTAAGTTTTAATTGTGCACTATTCCGCTCTTTAGAATTTCCTTGAAGAAACAATGTTTTACCACTGCTGATAACGAGAGAATTGACAGTAATCAGACTGTGAGACTGACGGGGGACAGAAAAATCGAGGAACTCCACTCACTACAGCAGATCAATAAGTCTTCTTTTTAAATAGAAATGTAATTGAATAGCAATAACAAAGTTAGGGCTGTTCAATAGCAATGAGATTGAATATGTCTCTTTGACCGATTGCTTCAATAAAGCGACTGGATCTCAGCTCTGGGCTACTATATGCCTTCCAGCCTGCAAGTGCCTAATTGTGAGTTATGTCAGATCCTGACTGTGTACACTGATGTAGAAATCCTGGTAGAAAAGCTTTAAAATATTGGGAGATAATCATCACCATTGTTCACCCGTTAATCTACACCAGGCTCTGGCAAGTAAACATTTGAGAAATGCAAGCTGACTGGTGGAAAGACTTGCTTTTTAACAAGAAAAATATCCTGGTGCCATGATAAATGGGACCTTCTGCAAAAATATGATTCAGTTCTTTACTTGGTAATGTCCTGGTATGGCTTATATTGAATTTTAAAGAGAAAATATGACTGTAATCTTATTATAGGTGCATAGGTCAAGATAGACCAAGAACCTTCTTAGAAGTGCATTATATATTACAGTGAAGGCTATGAATTATGAATTCTTTATTACATGTAGTTATTTTAAAACATGCAAAAGTGTTAAATTCTTTGACCTTCCACAGTCACTCTCCGAAGCAATTGCATTGTCAAGGCAAATTGTTATATTACAACAACACTGTTAATGCAATAAAATGTCTCAATGCACTTCTCAGAGACACTATAAGATAAAATGTGACACTGATTTGAATGTCGCCCTGTTTTGCATTGTTCTGTTAGTGAGGCCTGTGTTCCCATTTAGATTGTCTGATTTCATTTTTAAATTGTTTCAGCTTGGAATGATGTCGAGATGCATGGCCTGGTGCCATTTTGGAGAAGCTGGTGTCTGTCCTGATGAACCCTCTTGCTGCTGGCCCTTAAATGGCAGCCTCTGCTCCTCTCACATTTACCCTCTTGCAGATCCTTCTTCACACAGAACCTCCCACTCCTGACTCTGCTGCTCATGACTTTGCTCTCCTGAACCCTGACTGTGAATGAGGGAATTGCAACAGAGCTGCCTGGGGACCCCTGGGGGCACAACTCAGTAAGGATTTAAGAAAGACTTTGGAACAGAAGTAGCTCATACAACATATTTGGTTAGCTCTGCCATTCAATGAGATCATGGCTGTTCTGTTAAGCCTCAACTCCAATTTTCTGCCTTTCCCCATATCCCTTGATTCCTTACTGATTCATTGTCTGTCTATCCCAACCTTAAATATACCTACCAACCCCTCTCGCAACCCACTGTGGTAAAGAATTCTATGTAGGGAAAAAAAATTCGTCCTCCTCGCTGTCTTAAATGGGTGACTCCTAATTCTGAGATTATGCCCTCTGGTCCTACACTCTTGCACAGGAGAAAACAACCACATTGCATCTACTCTGACAAGTCACCTAAAAATCTTGATCGTTTCATTCATAAAGTCAGGAGGTATGGGATACAGGATGATTTGGCTGTCTGGATTCAGAATTGGTTGGCTAACGGGAGGCAGAGAGTGGTTGTAGATGGTAAGTATTCTGCCTGGAGGTCTGTGCTGAGTGGTGTCCCGCAGGGCTCTGTTCTTGGGCCTCTGCTCTTTGTAGTTTTTATAAATGACTTGGATGAGGAGGGTGAGGGGTGGGTTAGTATGTTTGCTGATGACACAAAGGTTGGAGGTGCCGTTGATAGTATCGAGGGCTATTGCAGACTTCAGCGAGACATTGACAGTATGCAGAGCTGGGCTGAGAAATGGCAGATGGAGTTCAACCTGGATAAATACAAAGTGATGCATTTTGGAAGGTCGAACTTAAATGCTGAATATAGGATTAAAGGCAGAATTTTCGGCAGTGTGGAGGAACAGAGGGATCTTGGTGTTCAAGTGCATAGCTCCCTCAAAGTTGCCACCCGAGTGGATAATTTTGTTAAGAAAGCATATGGTGTTTTGGCTTTCATTAACAGGAGGATCGAGTTTAAGAGCCGCGAGGTTATGCTGCAGCTCTATAAAACCCTGGTGAGGCCACACTTGGAATATTATGTCCCGTTCTGGTCGCCGTATTATAGGAAAGATGTGGAGGCTTTGGAGAGGGTGCAAAGGAGGTTTACCAGGATGCTGTCTGGACTGGAGGGCTTGTCTTACAAGGAGAGGTTGACTGAGCTCGGACTTTTCTCTCTGGAGAGAAGGAGGAAGAGAGGTGACCTGATCGAGGTGTACAAGGTAATGAGAGGCATGGATAGAGTCGATAGTCAGAAACTTTCCCCAGGGCAGGATTGACTGCCACGAGGGGTCATAGTTTTAAGGTGTTAGGAGGAAGGTATAGAGGAGACGTCAGAGGGATGTTCTTCACCCAGAGAGTTGTGAGCGCATGGAATAGTTTGCCAGTGGTAGTCGTGGAAGCGGAGTCATTAGTGACATTTAAGCGACTGCTGGACATGCACATGGACAGTAGTGAATTGAGGGGAATGTAGGTTAGGTTATTTTATTTTTGGATTAGGATTATTCCACGACACAACATTGTGGGCTGAAGGGCCTGTACTGTGCTGTACTTTTCTATGTTCTATGTTCTATGTTTCTCTCCTCCCAAACATTGTACGCTCTCGCACCACCCCCTCCCCCACCCATCCATCGCCTTAATTAGTTTGAAGCCCTGGATTCACTAGAACACTAGGACACCAGTCCCAACACAGTTCGAGTGAGACCCATCTTACAAGTACAGGTTAACAAAGTGTGAAGCTGGATGAATACAACAGGCCAAGCAGCATCTTAAGAGCACAAAAGCTGATGTTTCGGGCCTAGACTCTTCATCAGAGAAGTACAGGCCCCTTCTATGCCAATAATGCTCCCAGTGCCCAGTGAAATGAAACCCACTGCACACACACCAGTCTATGAGCCACACATTTAACACCCTTATTTAATTTAACCTATGCCAAAGTGCTATTGTCTCACATGGCATTCCTGTGGTTATCGTCTTGGGCATTCTGCTTAGTTTGGCTCCTACCTGTTAAAACTTTTTCAGCAAAACTTCCTTTCCAATCCAATTCATGGTGCAGATACTGACAATTGGATGCCCACCCTCCCTCTCCTGCCCTGTTATGTCCATAATCCTGGCGCCAGGCAGGTAATCCCTGGGTCTTGGGCTCAAAGCTGCAGAGAACAGTATCAATCCCTTTAATTATAAGGTCTCCTACTACTGCTACGTTGTTATTTCCTTCACCCAGTCATGTTGCTTTGTGTACCATGATGACATTGCCCAGTTGTTCATCCTCCCTACAGTACCACTGTCATCCTGTGGAGCTGGATGAACACAGCAGGCCAAGCAGCAGCTTAGGAGCACAAAAGCTGACGCTTCGGGTCTAGACCCTTCATCAGGGGTCTAGGCCCGAAACGTCAGCTTTTGTGCTCCTGAGATGCTACTTGGCCTGCTGTGTTCATCCAGCTCCACCCTTTGTTATCTCGGATTATCCGGCATCTGCAGTTCCCATTATCTTTGACCACTCTCATCCTCACAGGTTCAAGAATCTAGGTGCTGTTGTTCAACTGCAAGGATTGAGGCTGCTTGAAAGCTGCTCCTTGGGTCCCTATATCTGCCTGATCTACGATCATATCCCCCAGTCTCAATCACAGAGCAAATTTGAATGACCTAATTTCATTGTTGTGACTGCCTCCAGAAGCAAATTGTCCAGATAACTAGCAGCCTCCCTGATGTGACACTCTGTGTCTGCACATCAGAATCTAGATCCTCAAATCAGATCCAAAGTTTCTCAAGTAGCTAACACTTGAATAGGTGTAATCACTATGGATCACTTTAGTGTTTAGCAGCTCCCATATGCTGCAGCTGCAATATATTATCTGACCTGCCATCTTTATCAATTAAAATATCAATTAAAGCCACACGAGCATCCCTTCTTTTTACACTTCATTGCATTATTTTCCTTTTTTAATGCAGTAGTAACAGTCTTCTGCCCAACGAATAAGTTCTGAGAAAGAAAGGAGACCTAAACACAAACTAAAGACTTTACTTTGATGCTGAAGACTAGAAATACTCTCCAATCAGCTGCTATATTGAGGCAAAAATCAACCAAACAGCTCAGTTCTTCCTCCACAGAATTCCTTGAGCTGCTTAAGCCCTGCGCACTATTGTAAATTGTGCTCTGTGAGGTGCTTCTTACATATGATGTTGCATTGCAAAAGTACTGAATTATAACAAGTGTAACTGGTTGGTGTGGTGATAGAAACATAAATTGTTCTGTGCTCTGTTGTAAGTCTCACTCAGTGAGGTGCTTAAGTCTTGCACCCTTCTGTAAGTCACGCTCTATGAGATGCTTAACTCCTGTACTGTACTGTAAATCACACTCTGTAAGATGCTTAACTCCTGCACTCTATTGTAAGTCACACTCAAGGGCTCAGTTGCATGGATTGGATACTTACAAAGGTTCTGAACACAAAAGCTCACTCAGCAAGTGAATTTCCAGTTTCAGCTAGTTCTTAATTTGCCTGCTCTCTCAATACACCTCTTGAAAACAAGCCTGATCAATGTTTGCATCTATAGAATGTGAAAGCTGTTGATTTCTTTTTAAGTGAAGCACAAATTACAATTTAAATTAGTTGGCACAAATTAAAGATTTAGACACTTCTTATTGATTACAAATGCCCCAGCTCAACAAATCTGTACAATCAGAACCCACACCTTAAAAACCTCAGAGTACCAGCTTCCGGTTAGATCGGTATGGAGAATCTTCCTCAAAGCTGGAGCTCTGTCAATGTGGATGAGGTTCCAGTAGTGTGGAATTGCTGAATGGGGGATGTTATAATTCATGTTTGAAGATTTGAGTTATGAAGAAAAATTGGAGAGTCTGGGACATTTTTCACTGGAGCATAGGAAGTTGACAGGTGACCTTATAGAGGTTTATAAAATCATGACGCGTATACATAAAGTTAATGGTAAGAGACTTTTCCCTAGGATGGGGGGTTTAAAGATGTGGGGGCGTGTTTTTAATGAGAGAAGAGAGATTTAGAAAAGACATGAGAGGCAAATCTTTTATTGCAGAGGGTGCTTTGCCTGTGAAATAAGCTTTCTGAGAAAGGGATAGATGTGGGCACAGTTACAACATTTAAAAGACATGAATAGGAACATTTGGAGAGATATGGGCCAGGATCAGGCAGATGAGATTAGTTTAGTTTGGAATTAAGTTCGACACAGACTGTTTGGACCGAAGGGTCTGTTTCCATGCTGCATAACTCTATGTCTTCTGTGCAGTCCCATCCACAGGGTCTTAGTGCCACCCGACTCCCTCACTGAAAGGCAGATTGATTAGGGTCGGGGGCAAGAATTTAACTTTATCAGAGTCTCATCGAGCCACATGCCATTTCTGACGTTGATAGGAGTATTTAATTTCAGAACATAATTTGCCTGCATTTAATTTCAGAAAACATAGCACAGATTTGAGAGGCTATGACATGTTGACAAAAGTTGTAAACTAAAGCACGGTTAAAGATGGGCTGATAGTTTCCGAGGGCCTAGAAGGCAAGGGTTCACATTTGAAGTGAAGTCAATGATGATAGCAAATTTGAAGAAAAGTGGAATAGCATTTGAGTAGAGACAAATCACAGAATCCCTACAGTGTGGAAATGGGCCCTTGACCCCAACAAGTCCACACTGACCCTCAGAGCACCCACCCAAACCCATCTCCATATAACCCACACATCCGTGAACACTATGGACAATTTAGCATGGCCAACCCACCTAGCCTACACATCTTTGGACTGTGGGAAGAAACCGGAGCACACGGAGGAAACCCACACTGACGCAGGGAGAATGTGCAATCTCCACACAGACAGTCACCTGAGGGTGGAATTGAACCTGGGTCCCTGGTGTTGTGAGGCAGCCGTGCTAACCACTGTGCCACTGTGTCTGCAAAGTCTACTAACATGGCTACCAGGAAGGGAAGCGGTGAGTAATTTCATGTGGGCAGAGTGAAAAGAGTAGTAGATGGGTCTCATGGCCAAGTTGAGAATGGAGAAAGCATGGCCAAACACAGGAGGGAAGGTAAGAAGGAAACAACTTCAATGGATGAGGGCAGTCAGCATCCTGTGGCACCATGGCACACAATCCCAACCATTAACTGTCTTTCTGAATGGTGTGGAAACTCTGCCCACCACCCCCACCAACAAACTGGGTAATTAAATTTCAATGAATGATCAGGAAACCAACTTGTAAATGAGAATGTGCCCTTCTATGATTCTGTAAATGATTTAAAGAAGTTCCATATAGAGGTATGAATTAAACTCATCTCCAGCTTTATTTCCAAGCCTCATTACATTGTCTGGACTTTGAGAAGGAATTGAAATAACTCCACAGAGACTGGTATCCCGTCACCAAGTCACTCTTTGTTTACACATGGAGAGTCCTTCACACTGATCCAGCTCTCTCAGATCCAGCTATCAGAATGAATAGAACCTCTGACACTACTGTCTATATCTGTCAGCCAGAGCTCCCTGATTGGACCAGATTAACTGCCCCAATCAGGGAACTTCAATTTTATGTGGTCCATCAGCTAACCTCGTTACAATGACTAAATCCCTCACTCTCTGAGTCTGAGGACATGGGCTGGTTCTTTTGCTTGTGGCTCCCCTTGAAGCATCTTTGCACCGGTTCACGTTCCTCTGATTCTGCCTCAGATACAGGAAGCAAGTAACACACAGTAGATCGCTCCTTGTGTCCAGAACGTCTCAGAAGAAATTCATTGCCTTCTTCAGGCGGCAAAGGCATTGAGGCAGAGACATTCTCCATATCCAACTCAGATTCCGAGGTATCTTGACGGAGAGGGAGAATCCCAGCTGGAACAGCTGGAAAGGCAGTCAAGAAGCTGGACATGTTTTGCTCCTGCACCGTTTGTCAGTTTGCAGCTTTCGTACTGTCCGTATGCTTGTTCAGGTCCATTGCACCTACTTGAACTTTATACGTCACTGGATCTGAGCTTGTGTCAACCATGCCTATTACCCATGCAGGGCAAGTCCCATGGTTCCTACACCAAATTTCAACCTCTGAAGTAAACAGTCTCTCTCGCTTGGCATAGTCTTGTGCCCATCGGTGTTCTTGTTGTTGTCACACCCCTTCCCACACCCCATCCTGATAAAAAGTTCTGGTAAGATCAGATTTAACCTGGTATGGAACTGGGACAGTTTGGTACCTAGTGAAGCTGTGGGCTGTTTCTTTAAGGCTACCTTCAAAGTTTGGACTGCTCTTTCTGCCAAAATGTTGGATGATGGATGGTTTGGAGCTGTCCTGAAATGTCGAATCCAATTTGACTTTAGGAAATTCTCAAAATCCCTCCTGGTAAACATTGTCCTGTTATCTGTGACAAAAGTTGTGCACAGTTTTCTATCATCATCCCTGTGTTTTACAAATGATGTCTATGCAAATCAAGCCACTTTGAGTAAACATCCACAATGACAAAGAACTCTGAGCCCATGAAACAACCCGTATAGTCGACATCTAAATGAGTCCAGTGTTTTCCCAGCCATTCCCAAGAATGTGGGGGAGCTGCTGGCAGTAACTTTTGTCCTCGGCACACTGGGCACTGCCCCACCAATGCAGCTCTGTCTGCACCTCTTCCTGGCCACCAGACATAACTACTTGCCAACATTTTCATTTTGGAAACCCTTGAATAACCCCGGTGGAGTTCAGGCAGTATCTGGTGGCAACCTCTGCTTGGGACAATTTCTCCTGCTCCTCATAATAATATGCTGTCTTCAACAGTGATCTGGTTTCTCTGTGTCTTTGTTGGGCATTCTTCTCCATGAGGCCACCTGTGTGCTAATACTAACCCAAAGCCTCATGGGGAGGTATTGTACGTCAATACCAGATCTCACTTGGGATCTTTGTGCGCTAACACCTTAGAGGATGACAGCTGTTTCTCCACTTCCCTGAAAGCTATGGCTTGGCAATGCAACGATCTCCGAGGCTGACCCTATCTTAGAAGTTGATGCAAAGGTGGGAAAATGGAGGCCAGGTTATGTATAAACTTTCTGTAATAATTCATCAGCCCAAGAAAAGACCTAAGATCTGGTACAGATGTGAGAGCCGGAGCACCTTTGATCACCCCAAATTTACCTTCCCACAGTGTAACCCAATGTGGAGGAGACCACATTGTGAGCAGTGAATGCAGTAGACTAGATTCTGGGAAGTGCAGGTGAAGTATTGCTTCACCTGCAAGGTATGTTTGGGCCCTTGGATACTGGGGAGGGAGGAGGTAAATGGGCAGGTGTTGTACCTTCGCTGGTTGCAGGAGAAGATGCTGTGGGACTGTGTGGGTTGTTGGGGTTGAGGGAAGAGTGGACCAGGTTGTCCCAGAGAACACAATCCCTGTGGGGAAGGAAAGTCTTGTCAACTCGGTAGACCATGTAGGTCCCTTGGGGTGCCTGGAACACACATTTATCCCTTCCAAAGCACACACCCGTCTAAGAGAAACATCTAAGGACTATGTTCAAGTTCCTTAAGTTCTCCTTATTTGTCTTCCCTGTTATTAGCTCGTCACCTAGATAAATGGTGACCTGGGCCTCCTTGGTCCTCTGAAAAATTGAGCAGGCTGACGATACCCCAGATGGCAGTCTGATATTGGTACAAAACTTTAATTGTAGCATATTTCTGAGAATTCTCATCAAACAGCAACTGCAAGTTCATATTTCATGTCTCTGGGCTCATGGCTAGTGAAGGACAGCCCCTCCTGCCAGCTTGAATCCTTTTTGTGAGGGATTGGGTATTTATTCAGGTGTGAAAAGTGATTTACCATGCGTCTAAAATCCCCACAAAGGTGGACCAACCCACCAAGCTTCACAATCGGTATGACCCAGTGCTGCCCATTCTGTAAACTGGGCCTTTGCTTTCCAGCCTCCTGATTTCCGCCTCTACTTTTGAACATAGGGCAAATGACACTGGGCTGACCTTGCAGAATCGTGGAATTGCTTCTGGGTTAATGTGCAAGGTGGCCTTGGCTCCTTCGATAGTTGCCAAACCTTCCTGATTACACTCCAGGTATTTAATTAGGACTTTACTCAGGCAGCTATTTTCTCATCAAAAAATGTCAAGCCAATATAGGTGAATCTCTCTTAACCAATTTCACCTCAGTCAGGCTTGGGCCTGAGCCTTTTACTACAGTCTGTGGTAACTGAACCAGCTGATTCTCATAATAAACCAGAACTGAAGTTGTACTCTTAACCTGTGAAGGTTTCCCCCTATAGGCTCTCAGTCTAGCCGAGGTCATCACAAACTTAAGGGTTGGAGTCCAGAATGCATTTTGGGAAAGACTGGTTCTGTAATCACTGACATGGCCGCACCAGTATCAACCTCCATTAGAACTGGAAGCCCATTTAACCAGACATTTATTTTGATTGGTTCTGATTTGGATATTGCTGAACAACTTAACCATTCCAAGCCAGATGTAGGTGGACTTTCCAGGTTGTGCACTCTCCTGGATACAGTCCTATGAGTTCTCTTACTCAAGTTAGTTCTGGTAGGGCAGTTTCGTTGTCTCGTGTTCACATCCCAGCAGCAACAACAATGGTTTGCTGGCACGGGACTGAAGGAAATGTTACCGTTTGGCTGAGGTTTGGCCTTGTTTTGGAGTTTGGCTGTGGGCAGACCAAGAGTACCCCTGTTCAGGATATGCCCTGAGTGAGGCAGTACAATTGCTTTCGCTCAAGTGATGTCCTTCAAGCTGAGTTGGGATTGGTGAGGGTATCCGTTTCCATTGGAATACCCTGTAACTCATGTGCTCCACTTGTTGCATTTTCCAGTGAGAAAGCCAGTTGTGGTGCCTGTTTGAAGTCTGTTTGGGCTTCACCTAGTAGGCACTTCTGCATGGTTTCACCATTGATCTAACGTACCAAATCTAAGCAACTCATTAAGTGTTAAATCAAAGTCATATGCCTCTGTTGGTCATCTTAACCTAGTCAAAAATCCCACTCCAGATTGCCCTGTTGCGCACATAGCTGGGTAACCCAAGAGTGTCTTAGAATTAGAGAAGATTTGGGGTCATAGTACTTCTTAATAAATTTGTCAGCTCTTTCTAGTGCCTCGGAGAAATTTCAGCTTCTAATAATCAAAAAGGTTGTGGGTCCACGAGCAGCCGGGAGAATTACTCATCGTTTTTCATCTACCCCAATGTCATTTGCCCCGGAAAAAAAATGACACATTCGTTCGACATACTCAGCCCAGTCTTCAATGGCAGGATTGAATGAGTTAAGCTTCCCAAATAATGGAACAAAAATAGAAGTTGCTGGAAAAGCCCAGCAGGTCTGGCAGCATCTGTGAAGAAAAAAATCAGAGTTAACATTTCGGGTCCGGTGACCCTTCCTCAGAACTGATGGTAGCTGGGAAAATGTCAGTTTATGTGCAGAAAATATGGAGGGAATGGGGTAAGGAGTAAATTATTGGGTAAAGGATAGAACCCAAAGAGAGAGAAGAGCAGTTGCATAGACAATGGAGTTGCTAATGATCTGGCTGGGAGGGTGAATAGTTGTTAATGGGGCCTGTTAGTGACTAACAGGGGGTGTGTAATGGTAGGCTATGTGGTAACAAGGCCTGGTATGTGGGGTATGGGGCTAGGACGTGGGAGAGTTTAGGCCCTAAAATTATTGAACTTGATATTGAGTCCGGAGGACAGTAGGGTCCCCAAGTGGAAAATGAGGTGTTGTTCCTCCAGCTTGTGTTGGGCTTCACTGGAACACTGCAGCAAGCCACAGACAGAGATGTTGGCTAAGGAACAGGGTGGTGGTTTAAAGTGGCTGGCAACAAGTAGCTCAGGGTCTTTTTTGTGAGCAGAATGTAGATATTCTACGAAGTGGTCACCCAGTCTACGTTTCGTTTGCCCAATGTGAAGGAGGCCACATTGTGAGCAGTGAATGCAGTAGACTAGATTCTGGGAAGTGCAGATGAAGTATTGCTTCACCTGGAAGGTATGTTTGGGCCCTTGGATACTGGGGAGGGAGGAGGTAAATGGGCAGGTGTTGTACCTTCGCCGGTTGCAGGAGAAGGTGCTGTGGGACTGTGTGGGTTGTTGGGGTTGAAGGAAGAGTGGATCAGGTTGTCCCAGAGGACACAATCCCTGTGGGGAAGGAAATATGTGTCTGGTGGTAGCATCTCGCTGGTGGTGGCAGAAATGGCATCTGATGATTTTCTGGATGTGGATGCTGGTGGGAAGGTAGGTAATGATGTTGAGGGAGGGATAAGTATTGGCCAAGGCACCCTGCAAAAAAAAAGCTTGTGGAATTCATTGCCGCAGAGTGCAGTGGAGGCCGGGACGTTGGATGCCTTCAAGGCAGAGATCGACAAATTCTTGATCTCAAAAAGGAATCAAGGGCTACGGGGAGAGTGCAGGGAAGTGGTGTTGAAATGCCCATCAGCCATGATTTAAATGGCTGAGTGGACTTGATGGGCCGAATGGCCTTACTTCCACTCCTATGTCTTATGGTCTATTGGCCTAAGATAAGGGGAACCCTGTCACACTATTGTGGGAGGGAAGAGAAGGGGTGAGGACGGAAGTGCAGGAGATCACTACCCATCACCCTCCTTCGCTTGGCTGAGCTCGTCCTCGCCCTCAACAATTTCTCTTTTAACTAATTTTCTTCAGGTCAGAGGGGTGGATATGGGTACCTGCATGGGACCCAGTTATGCCTGTCTGTTTGTTGGGTATATGGAACATTCCTCGTTCCAGTCTATTTCCACCCCCACCCACAACCCTTTCCCTGATATATCGATGACATAATGGGTGCTACTTCCCTCTCTTGTATGGAGTTGGAAAAGTTACTTGATTTCACTTCCAATTTCCCCCTGCCCTCACTTTCACCTGCTGTACCCCTTCCTCGATGTCTGTTTCCATTTCTGGGGATAGATTGGCCACTAATATCCACTACAGACCCACTGACTCTCATAGCTACCTGGACTATACATCCTCACACCCTGCTTCTTGTAAAGACTCCATCCCATTCTCACAGTTCCTCTATCTCTGTCGCATATGTTCAGACGAGGCCAACTTCGACAAGAGAACCTCCAAAATGTTCACCTTCCTCCTCAACCGAAGATTCCCCAGCTCTGTTGTGGACAGGGCTCTCAACTTCCACACTTCTGCCCTCGCCTCCTCTCTTCACTTTTGCAACAACAATAAAGTTCCCCTTGTCCTTGCCTACCATTCCACCAGCAACTACATCTAGAAGATTATAGGATACCATTACACACTACCTATTGTTATTCACTAACAGTTCCCATTAACAGTTAATCACCCTCCCAGCCAGATCATTATCTACTCCTTTGTATATGCAACTGCTCTTCTTGCTCTTTACTGTCTGCCCCACCCCCTTCATATTTTCTGCAAACAAACCAACATTTTCCCAGCCACCATCAGTCCTGAGGAAGGGTCAGTGGACCTGAAACATGAACTCAAATTTTTTTCCTTCACATATGCTGCCAGACCTGCTGAGCTTTCCCTGCAACGTATGCTTTTGTTCTTGATTTACAGCATCCATTGTTCTTTCAATTTTTGTTTCTCAAATAATGGCACAATGCCAGAAATGCTTACTCCAACTAATATATGACTGTAGCGAGCAATTAACTTGAGGAGTGTATTTTTCTCTCTGCCATTGAAATAACTTCACAGAGGTCAGTATCCTATCACCAAGTCACTCTTCATTTACACATCGAAAGTTCTTGGCTCCCTCAGAACCAGCTCACAGAGTGAACAGAACGTCTGACACTCCTGTTTTCATCTGTCAGCCAAGGGTCTCTGATTGGACCAGCTTAACAGCCCCAAACAAGCAACTCATGTTCTGTGAAATCCATCTGGCTGACTTTGTGGCAATCACTGTAGGAATCACTACTGTTCATTGGGATGTGGGCATGATTGGCAAGACCTGCACGTTTTACCCATCCCTAATTGTCATGGAGTCATGGAATTGTAGAGTTGTACAGCACTGAAACAGACCCTTCAGTCCAACTTGACCATGTTGACCAATGTTGTAATTGTACAAATCTCCACCACTTCCTCCGTCTCTTGAACTGAGTGGCTTCCCAGACCATTTCAGAGGATAGTTAAGAGTCATGTTGGTCTGAAGGCACATGTATGCCAGACAAGATAAGATTTCCTTCTATAAAGGGCATTCCGTAAAGGTAGGTTTTTAATCAGCGGTAGTTGCCATGATCAGTATCACTGAGTCTTAACTTTTAATTCCAGTTTTATTAACCAAATTCAAATTCCACCAGCTGCCATGATATATTTCTGAGATATAGAACCATGTCATGCTAACTCTAATCTCAAACTCTACTTAATATTGCCTTGATGCCTGTCTTTTTCCAGTACATTTAACTCTTTATCATTTGGGTGTGGGATAAAACTATACAGCATGCACTCACAATATAACTGTTTACAACTTTATTCAGGACTGATTGTGCTTGCTTTGCAATTTCTATTCCTGTTACAAAAAGTCCTTTTCTCGGTCTCACTGGGTGGTCTCTATATGAAATACTTGACTTAAAACAAAAGCAAAAGGTTAAAGTGAATTTCTTGAATTTTCACCCCACCCTACTCTAAAATTAAATTTAATGAATTGGACATTGTGCATTGGATTGCAATGAGTTCAAGAATGGAGTACATCACCACTTTCTCAAGGGTATTTAGGGATGGATAATAACTGCGGGCCCAGTCAGTGATTTAAACTAATTTTTCAAAAGTGTAATTTTCATTTTATTGATAATTTCTGCTTGCGTTTTTATTTTTCCTTCCCTTAATTGCATATTCAACTTACAAAACGACAGTAATGCCAGAATATATGGATCATGTCTTTGATTTTCAAATGCTCTATAGGTAGCATTCAGTAAATTTGAGGAATGTTGGTAGTGAAGTCTCAACAGACTATAAAAGAGTTTGAGATTTTATTGTTGTATGAAGTACCATAGAAAATCCATGAATGCAACTCTAAATCAGGTATGTTTTTGATCTTAAAAAGTTAATTAACAGGTTCCAATTTTCTTTTTTAAATGGTATGCTCAGGCTACGGCATACTGCCAAGATTGACATTTATTCACAAAATTAATTCTCTTAAATAATGAGTTTAGTAATACAATTATTAAGCTACCTATCTGTACAGCCCCTGCACCCTGTGCCCTGACACAGAGGGTCCAAAAGCCCTCTGCTTCTTCCTCTCTCATGTAGGCCCAACCAGCCCCTGTCCACTGACACTCTCGTTCGCTTGGCAGGTCTGGTCCTCACCCTCAAGAATTTTTCCTTTGATTCTTCCCGCTTCCTACAAACCAAAGGGGTGGCCATGGGCTCCCACAAGGGCCTGAGCTATGCCTGCCTCCTTGTAGGATTCATGGAACAGTCCCTTTTTCTGCAACTACACTGGCATCATCCCTCACCTCGTTCTCTGCTATATTAACTGCTGCTTTGGTCCTGCCTCATGCTCCTGCTAGGTGCTCAAGCATTTCATCAGCTTCACCAATACCTTCCACACCACCAAATTCTCTCTGGTAACTGACTCATCACTGACATCCATTTCAAACCCACTGACTCCCACAACTTCCTCTCACCCAACCTCCTGTAAAAATGCTATCGCATACTTTCAATTCCTCCACCTCTGCCATATCTGCTTCCAGGATGAGGTGTCCTACTCCAGGTCATCCCAGGTATCCTCCTACTTTAGGGACTGTAGTTTCCCCTCCTCTGTAATTAAGGATGCCCTCAAATGCATCTCCTCCATTTCCCACACGTCTACCCTCAAAACCATCCCCCCAACCGCAATTAAGGATAGAGCTCCCTTAGTCCTCACCTACCACCCCACCAACCTCCAAATCCAGCACATCATCCTCCAACACTTCCAACACCTACAATCAGACCCCACCACCAAAAAGATATTTCCTTCCCTACCTCCTCCCGCTTTGCGCAGGGACCATTCACCCTGTGGCTCCCTTGTCAACTCCACACTCCCCACCAACCCCTCCACCACACCCAGTACCTTTCCCTGCAACCGCAAGAGGTACAAGACCTGCCCCCATACCTCCCCTCTCACCTCCATCCAAGGCCCCAAACAATCCTTCCGAATCTGACAGAGATTCACCTGCATTTTATCCAACCTGATCTATTGTATTATTGCTCCTGATGTGATCTCCTTCATATCAGGGAGACCAAACGCAAACTGGGGGACCAGTTCGTGGAGTATGTGCATTCTGCATGCACCAAACCAACCCGATCTTCTGTTTGCCATTCATTTTAATTCTCTCTCCCACTGCCCTGGCGACATGCCCATACTTGGCCTCCTCCACTGTCAGACTGAAGCCAAACGTAAACTGGATACACAACACCTGACATTTCACCTTGAGAGCTTACAGCCCAATGGACTCAATGCTGATTTCACCGGCTTCAAAATCCTTCCACCCCTGCCCTTCCTCCTTGCCTCCCTGGCGTAAGCCAACCTGTCTATCTTCCTACTCACCTATCCACTCCACCCTGCCCAGTGACCAATCACAATAATCCCCTACCTGCATCTACCTATCACCATACCACCTACCCTCCCGCCAGCCCCAGACCTCTCCTTTTATTTACTTCTGGGCTCCCCTCCCCCTCCCCAGTCCTGACAAATGGTTTTGGCCTGAAACGTTGACTTTCCTGCTCTTCTGATGCAGTCCGTCCTGCTGTGTTTTTCCAGCTCCATTTTTATTGACCCTGGCTTACAGCATCTGCTGTCCTTACTGTCTCCAAGCCCCTGCACCCTACTTGATGTTATGGGTAAGAATTTGCCTTTTAATTCATTATAGGAGCACAAAAACATAGAAATTAGGAGCAGGATTAGGCCATTTGGCCTTTCAAGCCTGCTCCTCCATTCCATATGATCATGGCAGATTCTCCATCTCAAAGCCATTTGTCCACCTTTTTTTATACTCCTAGCCATAAATCTGTCAAGCTTGCTGGCTAAGTAACTAATGGCTGTTACAAAGTCAGCCAACTGGACATTATAGAATATATGCTGCTTAATTAGGGGTGTTAATCTGGTTCTATCAGGGAGCCCTGCCTGACATAAAAAGGTTGAATGTCAGGGATACTGACACTCCGGTGCCTTATTCTGTATGGGCAGCATTATGAACCAGAACCCCTCAAAAGATATTTTAAGAAGGTAGACTAGACGCTAACCTTTTCTTATTTTAAAGGCAAATGCAAAGTGTGATGCAATACAACTGGTCAAACTACTCAATGTTATACAAAACACAATTTATTTAAACACTGAAGTTAAAATACAACCAAGAAAGACGAATTTAGAATAACTTAATGGATTGGAAGCTTAACAGAATGATAGATACAGTAACTGCTACTAATTAGCAATCCCAATATCGTCACATCCCATAAACACACCCCTCGGCCAAAAGGAAAATTTGGACACAGATTCTCAAATGCAGTTCTCCAATCCAGGAGGAAAAGAACATCACGAGAAGAATCGGATAAAGTGGCAGCCAACACACATTCATTGAAGCTTCCAACTCTTTTGAGATCCCAATAGCTTCTAATGTTACTGAGAAAGCCAAAACCCAGAAATCTGGATCTGTAAGAGCTGGCCACACCCTTTCAGGCTGTTTAAAAAAAAGATTCAAGGCCTCCCAAGTTGTTTACTCAAAAGGTCTTCAGCAGCCAGTTCGGTACTTTTTCCTTACAAATTCTCTTCAACATAACCAGGACAAAATAACTTCTCAAAATGACAACATCGTCGCAGGCAGTAATATAGTCAAGGACTGTTCATATGCAAATAAAGGGTGACTTGGTTGTGGGATACCTGCATCTCTGGAGTTATTTCAATGACAAATGCAGATTAAGAGCACGCCTTGGGAATTTCACAGGTTTGGAAACCCTCGGCTGTCCTTCAAATCATGTCATTGCACCTTTTATAATCAACTAAGAGGGCAGATCTAATACCTCACCCCACCCCCACCTCACCACACACATTGACACACACACACACACATCCCCTCCCCCAAAGTATGCAACTCTTACAACAGAGCTCAATCCATTCAGGTCTTCACAGGATCACCAGCCGAGATTGCTCAAGCCTGTGAAGTGAGGCTTGAACCCACTAGCTCCTGCCTCAGTGGCTGAAGATGCAGCTCCTGAGCCAAAGCTCCCAGGCCATTCAGTGCTCAGCTGCTAACGAAATTGCCTGCACCATTCACAAAACACAATATAGAATACTGCAGATTGTAATAAGCAGCCAAAAGTAAGCATTGACACAAAGTATATTTTCCTTCAATATAACTGATACATTGTGTGCGCCTTCAACGATCCAACAGTTCAGCTGGACTCAGTCAATTTGCTTAAAAGTTAGTGAAGTTCAGAATTATCTACAAATTCCTTTATCTTATGGTTGTAGTAGGTAATTACCTCATGATGACAGTATTATAACTGTAATGAGCTATTGATTGGAGTTGATAGAATGGTCAATTGTACAGAGATAAACAGAATTAAAAATAAGTGAACAAGATTCCCCAAGTGAATATATTTGTAGTTTTTCTAAAAGGCAGCCAAGATGATTGAACTGTTGGAAATAGAGTTGGGTGTTTTATACAAATGCTAAATCCAGCCATTCAATATCCGGTTGTACAGATGGGACTGGGTTTTCTTTTAATTTAGAAAAACAGCAGAATGACTATGTTTTTACCATGATTTACAAGCTGCTGATAAAATTATGGAAAAGTACAGGTTTGAAATACGGTTGCTGTTGCAATGTAGGAAACAGGGCAGTTGGTTTGTGCAGAGTGACTTCGCAAAAACAGCAATGAGATAAATGAGCAGATCGTGTGTTTCGTTTTAGTGATGTGAGATCAGGGACTTGAGCATGTAATCCAGGCAGACACTCCAGTCCAGAGGGGCAGCAGCATCGTCAGTGGTGGCTACTTTCAGGTAAGGTGCAGGTAAGGCCCTGCCATTCTTCTGGAGTGGACATAAAGGACACACAGCTCTATTGCATTCACCTCACCAGTACTGAAGCAGCCAACAGCATTAAAACTGATTATAAGATCATTATTACACTGCTGTTTTTGTGGACTTGCTATGTGCAGATTGCCTGCCATGTTTCCTAATTACTATCAGTGAGTATATATCAAAGAGTACTTCACTGATTAGGCTGCCGAGCATTTTGGATATTCTGGGATGGTGAAAAGTGTTCTCTATCTTCATGTAAAGGAATCCTGGAGGATAACAACCTATCCTAACTATGAACTACGTCATCACCTGTCTGAATAATACAGCTTCATACTTTTTATTTCCCAATTCACCTGCTGCCATCTTTGTCAGATATTATAAAAGAAATAAAATTGTTGTTTTGTCTCTTAGCCTCAGGCACTGTTCTAGACCTTTACTTCTTAAACTTCCATGCATTTCAGGTTGATTTACTCATTTATCTAAGTGTTGAGTTTAATTTTATCTATGCGCAGCCAACAGGATATTTCTCAGCTACTTCAAAGACCGATCTGTCAGTGACTTAATTCCAAACCCTGCCCATGCTGTCTCCCCATTCAGCGGGCTTTCATTAAGGTTAAAAGTCAGAGGAGAGTCATTTGGGAAAAGTAAAAGGACAGTACAAAGGATTGCAAGGAGGTGTGCACACAGCAAATGGTCCTTAAACCTGTGACTAAAGTTTCTTGAGGTCTAAACATTAAGTAAGCAGTGATTGGCAGAAGGCGAGACCAGACATATCACTGCTGTTGGTTTCAATGATCCCTTGCTTATGTACTTCGTATTTCACAGCTCCAATGACCACATACCAAACATAATAATTGGTCCTCAAAACCTCTTCATTCGAGTTAGAATTATTTTTGGATTGACAAAATTATTTTACCTGCTTATGTTGTATCCTCCTATCTTCACAATAAGCCTGAAAGGAAATTTCTCCAATTACCATGGTTTCAAAATGTTTATAATTAAAACTATCTTTATCAGTGACTTGTGCTGCGCAGATTGCTTTGACCAAAGGGAGATTTTGTCCGCTTACACAAAGCAGGGTATGTGAGATTTAGTCTTCGGCAACCATTAGCCTGGGACACATTTCAATGTATAATGCAGGGCTTGAATATCCTATATCCTTTCAAAGAATTTGATATGATTTCAATTGTCTGTGCCCCTGTAGTTCTCAATCATTCCACAATTTGCAAGACCATGAGTCAGCAGAATTTCTGAAGTGAACTGCACGCCATCAATTCCATGTACTATTGAAGGAATGCTGTTGAATCTTGCTGAATAACAGGGTTTCACAGACCTAGCTCCAGATTCAATGTTTATTATTAAGTGCATTCTCAGGACCACACCCGCTTCTTCTGCTCTCTGTGTACAGTCAGCAAAATATAAATTAGCCTTGGTGTTAATCTGAGATGAATATTCAGGGTATGCACAAGTCTAGAATTTACACTGAGCAGGGGCTAAATCAATGTGATTGGTGAAATATGCTTCATCATTTATAATGTGAAATAAACATATAAAATCAACAGGTTCCAGCATGGAAGCAACCATTGTGATTTTCTGAACTGAATGTACATTTACTGCCGACAGGAACTACACCCCACCAGATTAGTAAAAGCTTGAACCTCCTTCACCAACTCTGCCAATTTGACTTCAGGTATCAATTCTTTCATTCACTCAGGAGATGTGGCCAGCATTGGTTTGCCAGCTTTTATTGTCCCCCAGCCCCACATTGCCTTTTGAACTGAATGACTTCCTATGTTCATTTCAGAGGGTCATTAAGAGTTAACTATTTTGGTTGGATTTGAAGTCATATGTAAGCCAGACCTAATTAGGACCAAGCAGCATCTTAGGAGCACAAAAGCTGATGTTTCGGGCCTAGACTCTTCATCAGAAAAGCGGGATGGGGAGAGGATTCTGAAATAAATAGGGAGAGAAGGGGAGGCGGACCGAAGATGGATAGAGGAGAAGATAGGTGGAGAGGAGAATATAGACGGGGAGGTAGGGAGGGGATAGGTCAGTCAGGGGAGGACGGACAGGTCAAGGGGGCGGGATGAGGTTATTACGTAGGAAATGGAGGTGCAGCTTGAGGTGGGCGGGGGGATAGATGAGAGGAAGAACAGTTTAGGGAGGTGGGGACAAGCTGAGCTGGTTTGGGATGCAGTGGGGGAGGGGGAGATTTTGAAGCTGGTGAAATCTGCATTGATACCATTGGGCTGCAGGGTTCCCAAGCGGAATATGAGATGATGTTCCTACAACCTAGGCGTGGCAACATTATGGCACTGCAGGAGGCCCAGGATGGACATGTCGTCTAAGGACTGGGAGGGGGAGTTGAAATGGTTCACAACTGGGAGGTGCCGTTGTTTATCGCGAACTGAGCGTAGGCATTCTTCAAAGTGGTCCCCAGCCTCCGCTTGGTTTCCCCGATGTAGAGGAAGCCACACCGGGTACAGTGGATGCAGTATACCGCATTGGTGGATGTGCAGGTGAACATCTGCTTGATGTGGAAAGTCATCTTGGGGCCTGGGATGGGGGTGAGGGAGGAGGTGTGGGGGCAAGTGTAGCACTTACTGCGGTTGCAGGGGAAGGTGCCGGGTGTGGTGGGGTTGGAGGGGAGTTTGGAGCGGACAAGGGAATCTCAGAGAGAGTGGTGTCTCCGGAAAGCAGGCAAGGATGGGGTTGGGAGAATGTTTTCAGTCATGGGATCGGATTGTAGATGGTGGAAATGTTGGAGGATGATACGTTGTATCTAGAGGTTGGTGGGGTGGTATGTGAGAACGAGGGGGATTCTCTTTTGGCGGTTATTGCGGGGGCGGGGTGTGAGGGATGAAGTGTGGGAAATGCTGGAAACATGTTTGAGGGCATTCTTGACAACTGCGGAGGGGAAGTTGAGGTCCATGAAGAACGAGGACATCTGGGATGTACGGGAGTGGAATGCCTCATCCTGGGAGCAGATGCGGTGGAGGCAAAGAAATTGGGAATAGGGGATGGAATTTTTGCAGGAAGATGGGTGGGAGGAGGTGTATTCCAGGTAGCTTGGTTTCTAGGTGGTTGCCTGAGATGGAGACAGAAAGGTCCAGGGAGGTGAGGGAGGTGTTGGAGATGGTCCAGGTAACCACCTAGAAATCGATGTCCATTTCAAGCCCACTGACTCCCACAGCTACCTGGAATACACCTCCTCCCACCCACCCTCCTGCAAAAATTCCATCCCCTATTCCCAATACCTTCACCTCCGCCACATCTGCTCCCAAGATGAGGCATTCCACTCCTGCACATCCCAGATGTCCTCATTCTTCATGGACCCCAACTACACCCCCGCAGTTGTCCAGAACGCCCTCAACCATGTCTCCTGCATTTCCCGCACCTCATCCCTCACACCCCGCCCCCGCAATAACCGCCAGAAGACAATCCCCCTCGTCCTCACATACCACCCCACCAACCTCCGGATACAATGCATCATCCTCCGACACTTACGCCATCTACAATCCGACCCCACCACCCAAGACATTTTTCCATCCCCACCCCTGTCTGCTTTCTGGAGAGACCACTCTCTCCGTGACTCCCTTGTCCACTCCACACACCCCTCCAACCCTACCACACCCGGCACCTTCCCCTGCAACCGCAGGAAGTGCTACACCTGGCCCCACACCACCTCCCTCACCCCCATCCCAGACCCCAAGATGACTTTCCATATTAAGCAGATGTGCACATCCACCAATGTGGTATACTGCATCCGCTGTACCTGGTGAGGCTTCCTCTACATAGGCGAAAGCAAGCGGAGGCTTGGGGACCGCTTTGTAGAACACCTACGCTCAGTTCATAATAAACAGCTGCACCTCGCAGTCGCGAGCCATTTTAACTCCCCCTCCCATTCCTTAGACGATATGTCCATCCTGGGCCTCCTGCAGTGCCATAATGATGCCACCCGTAGGTTGCAGGAACAGCAACTCATATTTCGCTTGGGAACCCTGCAGCCCAATGGTATCAATGTGGACTTCACAAGCTTCAAAACCTCCCTTCCCCCCACTGCATTCCAAAACCAGCCCAGCTCATCCTCGCCTCCCTACCTGTTCTTCCTCCCACCTATCCCCTCCTCCCACCTCAAGCCGCACCTCCATTTCCTACGTAATAACCTCATCCCGCCCCCTTGACTTGTATGTCCTCCCCAACTGACCTATCCCCTCTCTATCTCCCCACCCATACTCTCCTCTCCACCTATCTTCTCCTCTATCCATCTTCGATCCACCTCCCCCTCTCTCCCTATTTATTTCAGAATCCTCTCCGCATCCCCCTTTTCTGATGAAGGGTCTAGGCCCGAAACGTCAGCTTTTGTGCTCCTAAGATGCTGCATGGCCTGCTGTGTTCATCCACACTTTGTTACCTGGGATTCTCTAGCATCTGCAGTTCCCATTATCTCTAGTAAGGACCAAGCAGATTTCCTTCGCTGAAGGACATTCGTGAACAGGTGGGAGTTTATAACAATTGACAATAGTTATACGGTCACCATTAGATGAATCTTTAATTCCATATTCTATTTAAATTTAAATTTCCCTATCTACCACAGTGAGATTCAAACTGACACTCGCAGAGTGCTATCCTTGGTCTCTGGATTACCTGCCCGTTAACACACCACAGTGTCATTGCCTCTTACTACACAGCAATGTTATCATAGGGTAGGTCTTCCTGACTTCACATATGCTGTAGGTTAATTGATAAATTACTGTTTATGATTGGTCACAGAAACATGTAACTATTAGCATTTTAATGAACAAACAACATGGAATTTATAAAAGTGTACCTAGCGCCATGAATAGAGTGCACTGTGCTTTGTATTGTGTATAAAGTACCTGTAAATTGTACTTACAGGACATACTGTATTTTGCAAACTACATTCTGTTCCCAGGAAAAGACTGGAGTTAATTCTTAAAGAAATCTTAAAACACTTGAAAAGGATGATATGATTAGTGTTTTGAAAGGGAAATCCTATTTGATTTAATTTGATTTATTATTGTTACATGCACCTGGGTACAATAAAAAGTTCTGTTTTGCCTGCAGTAGAGGCAGATCATACCATACAAAGTGCATGAAGGTAATAGAACAGAGCAAGGTACACAGTGTTACGGCTGCAGAGAAGTTGCGCAAAGAGTGAAAACAACGTTAAATTTAAAATTTGTGAGGTTCATTCAGAAGTCTATGAACAGCGGGGAAGAAGCTGTTCTTGAAGATTTTTGAGTAGATTTGAGGATGTTGTAATAGCGATAATGGGAACTGCAGATGCTGGAGAATCCGAGATAACAAAGTGTGGAGCTGGATGAACACAGCAGGCCCAGCAGCATCTCAGGATGTTGTGGTTGGTTGGCTCACCGAGCTGGCTCGTTGTTCCGCAGACGTTTCATTACCCTGCTGGGTGACATCATCAGTGCAACTATTGTGTTTTCCCACCTGTTACTTAATCTCTGGTGTGAATTGAGCTGAGTTCCCTCACTTCTGGTTTTCCTTCACAGTGGCGTATATATAGGGTCCAGCTCAATGTATTTATTGATGGCTTTCTTACATACAGCTGGAACCTATATACACACCGCTGTGAAGGAAAACCGGAAGTGAGGTAAACTCAACCAACACCAGAGTTTAAATACCAGGTGAGAAAACACAACAGCTACTGCACTGATGATGTTACCCAGCAGGGTAATGAAACGTCTGCGGAACAACGAACCAGCTCGGTGAGCCAACCAACCACAACAAGCTGTTCCTGAATCCGTTGGTAATGTTTAATGCCATTTTTGACGATATGACTAATAGATGAAGGACAACCCGTAGATGTAGTGAACATGGACTACAATAAGTAATTTGATAAACTGCCTCATAAAGGGGTAATGCACAAGATAAGAGCTCAAGGAGTTGGGAGTGATATCGCAGATGGATAGAGAATCAATTAGGAAACAGGAAGCAGAGTGTAGGAACAAATGGGACATTTTCAAGTTGGCAGGCTGTGACAAGTGGAGACTTTCAAGGATCAGTGCTAATGCTTCAGTTATTTATAATCTTTACTACTGATTAAATGAAGGGACAGACATTAATGCACCTAATTTTGCTGACAATCAAAGTTCGGGGTAAATACAAGTTGGGAGGAGGACAGAGAGAGGCTGCAAAGAGATAGAAGCAGATCAGTTGAATGGGTGGCATGGCAAAATGCAATGTATGATGTGGAGAAGTGAGAAGGTATACTCTTAACTAGTCGTTATTCAAAGAATAGAGAAGCAGAATATTTTTAACAGATGTGAAATGTTGTTCAGAGTGAGTTGGCTGTACTCGTACAGGAATATAAAAAATTAGCAGGCATGCACAGACAGCAAATGAGAAAGCAAATGCTATGTTGGCCTTGAATGTGAGAGGTTTAGAGTACAAGAATAAAGCCTTGTGAAAATTGTATGAGACTTTGGTGAGACCATATCTGGAATACTGTATACAGTGTCTAAAGAAGGATATATTTGCATTGGAGGCAGTGCAGTGAATGTTCACCAGTTTGGTCCCAGGGATAAGGGGGTTAATCAATGACGAGAGGCTGAGTAAATTGGATCTATACTCTCTGGAGTTTAGAAGAATAACATGTGATTTTATTGAAAATTCGTGACTGCAATAGGCTTAGTGGTAATTACTAAGACAGTGTTTCCCGCACCCCACCCGCCCCCCCCGTAGACCAAAAGAGTACAGTTTCAGGATAAGGGACATATCCTTTAGGGCTAAGAAAATGAGAAATTTCTTCATTCAAAATCTCTGAAACTTTCTACCCCGAGGGTTGTGGATGCATGTAAATGAATATATTTAAGGCTGGGATAGACTGTTCTTTGGCCCCTCAGTGAATCAAGGGTTATGGGGAGCAGACAGCTAAGTGGCAAGGTCACGTATGGAGTACCGCATACAATTCTGGCCACTTTGCTATAGGAAGGATGTTATTAAACCGGAGTTGGTGCAAAAATATTGACACGGATGTTCCGGACACTGGGAGGCTTGAGTTATATGGAGATGCTGCTTAGGCTCGGACTTATTTCCTCGAGAATAGGAGGCTGAGGGTTTATACATGTTTATAAAATCATGAGGGGCCTTGAAGAAGTGAATAGTCAAAGTCTTTTCCCCAGGGTAGGGAATTCTAAAACCAGGGAGCATAGGTTTAAGGTGAGAGGGGAAAAGTTTAAAACGGACCTGAGTGACAACTTTTTCACACAGAGGGTGGCGTATGTGTGGAACGAGCCTCCAGAGGAAATGGTAGAGGCAGGTACAATTACAACATGTAAAAAACTTTTGGACAGGTACATGGATAGGAAAGGCTTAGAGAGATATGGGCCAAATGCAAGCAAGTGGGATTAGTTCAGTTTAGGAAACCTGGTCAGAATAGATGAGTTGAGCCAAAAGCTCTGTTTCCTTCCTGTATGTTTCTATGGCTTGATGGCACTGAAGCTCAATATCAGGTATGATCATATTGAATGTGAAAACAGGCTCGACAAGCTCTAATTCTGCTCCTGTTTGTTATGTTCCTATGTTATGGCAATTGTATTACATCTATATATTCTGGTTACTCATTATCCTGCTAGCAGGGGCAGTTTCTCCCTAGCTGCTTTGTTAAAATGCCTCTGCAGTTAAATGTACTATTAACCTTTTCTGCCTGATGAACAAGCTTTGGTTTCTAATAACCTGGCTATCTTTTTCTCTATACACCTAAAGCCCCTGCATCAATCCTTGCACTATGGTGCCATAAGTGGCGACTTGAACACTTTTCATTGGACTCATTTGAGTACATGTGACAGTTCCAAATCCTAAATCTGGTAAATCTCGTCTACATTACCTGCATGTACTTGACGTGCTTGCGCACCCATATAATATTAAAAATTAGTTCTTCTTATCCTGTTTCTCACAAAACCCAAGATTAATAGGGAGACACAAATCCTCAGCCGCCACTGTAATATCCAGCAGGATTACTGAAGCAGACTGCTCCAGGGCTCAAACCAGTCTGAAACTTGCTCTATAGGAAGTGGAGAACACCATTTTAACCCTTCTCTCAAGTTCAAATAATACACACCTGGGAACCTTGAATGGAACTTTTCCATGTATGTAACATTGAGCCAAAGAAGTTACTCAGCCTGGGCTTGTTTATCAGCAGTGCAATTAAAGAGTAAATGATTTTCAATCTTGTTTTGTGCTGTAATTAGCTCATCTCACACATATAAATTTTGTATATATGTTATATATGCTCATATATATGTAGATATCAGTCACGAGGTGAATAACATCACTAAATGATTTCTGGGCATAACCTTTCGTAACATTTGCCTCTCAGATTGCCATTTTCAAGACTGTGCCACAGAAGTATTCTTAATGCTGTGAAAGGTGCTATTTAAGTACACGTGCATTTTCCCCTGCTTTCATTTATTATAAGGACGACGGAAGGGCTGACTAGGCTGGGGCTATTTTCCCTGGAGCTTTGGAGGCTGAGGGGTGACCTTATAGAAGTTTATAAAATCATGAAGGGCACGGATAGATGAGGTCTTTTCCCTATGTTAGGGGGCTCAAAACTGGTGGGCATTAAGTTTAAAGTGAGAGGGGAAAGATTTGAAAAGGACCTAGGGGACAACTTTTTCACACAGAGGGTGGTGCATGTATGAAATGAATTGCCAGAGGCTGATACAATTACATCATTGATCTATGAATAGGAAGCGTTTAGAGGGATGTGGACCAAATGCTGGAAAATGGGGCTAGATTAATTTAGGATATCTGGTTGACAATGGATGAGTTGGACCAAAGGAATTATTTTCCGTGCTGTACAGCTCTGTGAGTCTAGATTTGAATCATTCTAATTTTTAAGTACTTTATCTGGACACTGACAATCCAGTCAAAACAATGTGACAAAAATCACTCCGATCAGGACATTTTCTTGCATGAAGTTTGTGCGTTTCAAATCGTTCCTCTTTTACAGGGCCAGAATTACCCCCACTGTCCACACTTATTACAGTGAGATGAAATCTCATTTTCCAGCATTTGGTCCGCATTTCTGCTCTTATCTCTGCCATGTTGGCATTTCTAGAGTTAATGTGCTCAATTCAAAGCAGCCACCCTCCACGGGAATGTGAGTCATGTTTACCTATATAAGGAAACCTGTCAGACTGAGGCCAGCCTTGTTCACTTAACTAAGAGACATATACACACAACACACACAAACACACCCTGAAGAGAGTGGGAGTTATCTACAGTTTGGACAAGAGCACAACTTCCTCAGTAAAAGACCTCCTGAAGTATCTTTAACACAGTGAGGTCTAGACAAGACTGCGTTAGAGAGAAAGTGTGAGAGTGGGAGAGACAGATCTTTTCTTGGAACTAGAAGCTTTGCATTTTTAAGACTTCAGGGAGCTGCAGCTTCTGGCAAAATGGAGAGTCAGGTAAGTAAAATTTGATGGGAAAGCGTTTTGAAATAAATGGGAAGTTCACAGAGAGGTTAAGTTTTGTTTGTCATTCAAAGTTTGACAATCAAATTGAAGTTTTGTGTCTCAATCAGAATGACTGCACATATTGTATCATAAACTTCTGTGCTTCCCATTTCCTATCTTTCACTTGCCCTATGTGCTACTATAGGTGAAAACCATATTTTTCCAGGTGGGTTGTCTGTGCATGTGGGTTACCCAGAACAGAAATTCCTACACTTGTGATTCTAGCCTCAGTGTCTACCACTACTGACAAAACCCAGATGCACAGCTTTGTCCGAACAAGGGCAAGTGGAAGGTGGTGGGAGAGAGGGGGAAGGGATTGTGTAGGGGCAGAGTTCTTGTAATGAACGGATAATCTAGAGAGTGGATTGCTGTCTGCAAGCTGCATAACGATCACTAATGGGGATGTGTTGATTCATGGTGAAGGGACCATGTCTGAACAGGCTCCCTCTGTTTACTGGCAGGGCTAGCTTCTGGACTGCAGAGTGTTGGAGTGTTTAACCCCTTCAGAATCTGATGGTGTTTATTTTATTTCTTGTGTACAATTCATTTTTTAAAAATTGCCTGTCTGAGAACAAATCCTTCAATTCTGCTGAGAAGTGGGGTTCCAATTTGGTTTCACCGGTGAAAATGCTTAGACAGGATTGCAATGAGCACTAAATTTTGTGAATGTTTTTGTTTAGCCTGAAGGATTTTTATTATTTTGGGATGCAGTTATTCTTAATGTTACACCAGTTATGTGTGCCTCAAGTAGGTATTAGTATGAAGGCAGAAATCGTCTTTGAAAAGATACTTCTTCATCCGTTAGTTTATTTCACTTTTTGATTCATAATCTCTGACATTATTGTGCTAACATTTCATCTGTTAGGTTTTTTACAACCCTGCTTCACTGCCACCGTTATTATGCGGAAGTTAAACTGTCAAATATTTAGTTAGAACTTACTGCTGTTTGGGCAGCTTCAGATTTAACTTAACAGTGAATAACTTTTATTTTTGCTTCAACAAGTACTTTGTACCTAAAGCTGCCTAAAGCAACATTCAAAGGCTGACGAAACAGCACTGCTAAAGTTGTTTTTCTGCCTTTGCCCATCCCCAATTCAGATATTCCTCCCCTTGACTCAAATGCCCCTCCTCCCAACATAAGACATACCACCCTCTCAAGTCAGATGTCCCTTCCCCAGCTCACACACCCCTCCCTCCATAACAGGCATCCATCCGCCCAACTCAGATGCCCCCAACTCAGATAACCCTCACCCCCAACTCAGACAACCATCTCGCCATGCAGATACTCCATCTCTAACTCCAGTTCAGATTCTCCTCCCCTACAAATGCACTCCTCCTCCCCTACCTTCAGTTCCCCCTCCTCCTGCTCCCCTTCTCTAAATGACTAAAGATTGCTTGCGAGTAACAGTCTCACGTAGCCATAACCATGAGAGGCCATTTTCAGGACTATGTGATTTGAATGGCAGCTGGCTTTGTCGGTCTCTCTTGGGTCAGTAAAATAGACCTTGCAAATTGAACTGTCTAGATTCCTGAAGACTTTGGAGCTGCTTTGAGCCAAACATAAAAAAAAAACAGATTTATTTTGCGGGAATCTCAGTCCTCGCTTTGTCTTTTAACCTTAATATTGTGTAATAGGAAACATTCTGGAACTTCTTTCACTGACTCATTATAATGTGGGTTTTTAATTTGGCACTGGATTATATTTCACCAGCAATTCCGCTGGAGCAAATCAGTGGGATATTGCAGTTGTGTTAGCCAAACTTCGATGAGGAGAAGTTGATTTCAGCAATGACAGTTTAGGATTGATTAATTTCAAAGATAACAAAGCTGTTCAAAGTTGTCATGGATTTTTAAGATAAATGATAAAATTAAGTACTACCTAACTCAAACTCTACATAGACACAGTATGTATAGTTATGGTTTGCGATTTAGAATTTGGAATATATTTCAATCCTTCTGGGATAACAAATCAAATAAAATAAACATATTCCCGGTAACATATACTCCATAGCATTGTATATTACCGCACCATTCACATTCATGAGAGCTGCACCAAATTCTTCTGTGGTTTCCATTCAGTGCTCTGAAGTTGTCATGGATTTTAAGATGAATTGACTCTTGTCTTAAACAATATGTAGTTTGTTGTATGTTAGCAACTAAGACAAATTACACTGATATAACATTGTCACAGAGCCGATGAAGAAGACCCAGATGGTGGGTCTTATTCCTTCAAAATGCTCAGCTGTTATCCCATCATCATTTGACATCACCATAGCGGATCATGTTTACGGCTGTTCTCACCGTTAACCCATTCAAACCCATACACCCTTAGGCAGTAATATATGTGGGGTGAGCGTAGAAGTCAGGCAGGTACGACTTTCCAGGCTACTACTCCTGCAAGTCCTGGTGCCTTAGTGCTTCACCTTAATATCATTTAACAAATCCATCTAAGAGCTATCATTTACCAGTGACCACTGGAGAAGGATATCTGTCACCATCAACTGGGGCCGGCACGGTGGCTCAGTGGTTAGCATTGCAGCCTCACAGCGCCAGGGACCTGGGTTCAATGCCAGCCTCGGGTAACCGTCTGTGCGGGGGTTTGCACATTCTCCCCGTGGGTTTCCTCCGGGTGCTTCAGTTTCCTCTCACAGTCCAAAGATGCACAGGCTAGGTGGAATGGCCATGCTAAATTGCCCATAGTGTTCAGGCGTGTGTGGGTTATAGGGGTGTGGGTCTGGGTGGGATTCTTCGAGGGGCGGTGTGGACTTGTTGGGCCAAAGGGCCTGTTTCCACACTGTAGGTAATCTAATCTGACCTTTAGGTGACTGGAACTCCAGATTATGGTTAAGTTTCTTTTAATTGCAACAGTATACTTTATTAATAATAAAAGACTTTATGTTCATATACAGGTTCTAAACCTGTTCTGTGCAATCTTTGCATAAAAAGAACAAACAAACATTGGAATTTAACATCCCTGAAAGGCCAAAGAAAAGGCATTTACCTGCTTGTGGTGGACACAACTTACATATGTGGAGGCAAAGGGACGTTTGATAACTGAATGGACTTCTGTTATACTTTAGCAGAAAGACCTAGAGCAGTGGTCTTTGCCTCACTGTGTCTTGCTGACAGCTGTCCCAAGCTTTAGTCTGTCCCCCAGCAGGTGGTCCTGGATCTTGGAATGTACCAGTCTGCAACACTCAATTGATCGTTGTTCTGTAAGACCAGCAGGGTTTGGCAGACCAAAAAGCATCTTTCCCTGAGTTGATGGTCCTTCAGGCTCAGTTGATGTTGGTCTTGGTTTGTGTCCTGGGGAACAGCCCATTGGGCACAGGGTTCAGTGTGTCAGAACTGCTCAGGATGAACCTCGGTAAAAACCGCAGCTTGTCTCTGTGACTTCCTTTGCAAAGGCACATTCCAGAAGGAGAAGTGTAACAGTCTCTCCTCTCCCCACCACCCCAGCAGCTGCTTTAAGGACTCCATGCAGTGGCGTAGACAAACAGGGCCTAAATGAAAGATCTCACAGGTAGTGTGACTTCTCACTGTCAGTCAACTGTCTTGCTGCTTGTTGGGAAGTTCTGGCAATGAAGCCTTCTGCCAAATCAATTTGACAGTCTGCTGAAGGAACCACTCAACAGGGTCATGCCTCTCTTTTTCCCTCGAGGTCTTGAGGACACCATATGCCGACCACTTCCGGATAGATCTTATGGTTAACTTTTCACTGCCCTCCAGCAAGCCACTTGGTTGTATTGTATGGCTCAATAAGGTGGTACTTTAATGCCTTCTTAGAGTGACTAGTAATAGCCTAGTTTTGAATTCACTGCCCTTGTTAGAGGCATCCACTTTTTGAGAATCAATTTTTAAAAACTTGCTGGTTAAGATCAAGGTGTGCACTCACATATAAGTAACACACCATGTTTCTTGCCAACTGCAATGGAGTGATTCCTGATCAGTCGACGTTGCTCAGTAAATACTCCTGGCCATGGAACAACAGATTCCATACTTACATTACAATATATTAACCTCGATGAACAGATTCCAAAAAATAGATTACAAATTCTGCTTAATAATTCAAAAGAGTTTGTCTGAGGAAATAACCATTTCAAAATTATGCAACTTAAATGAAATTACTGTATATTGTGGAGTAAATGGGAAGAAAGTTTGGGGAGACAGAGGTCTAGTGGTACTATCACGAGGCTATTACACCAGAGTTGCAGGTAATGTCATGGGGTCCCAGGTTCGAATCCTCCTCTAGCAAATGATGGAAATTGAATTCAATAAAAATCTGGGATTAAGGGAGAGATGATCATGAAACTGTTGTCAATTATCAAGGAAACCTCGTCTAGTTCATTAACGCCCTTTAGGGAAGGAGACTGCTATCCTTACCTGGTCTGGTCTGCATACGACTCCAGACCCACCTAATACGGTTGACTCTTAATGGCCCTCTGGGCATTTAGGGATGGGCAATAAATGCTGGCCTAGCTAGTAATGCCCACAGCCTGTGAATGAATAAAAAGAAGTTATTTCAAAAAATTTCAGTCTCAGAATATGGCTGCCAGTGGCAAGGCCGGTATATTTTGCCTAGCCATCATTACCCTTGCAGTGCCCTTCTGAAATTCCTGCCAAGTTCATTATCACTGAATGAGCTACTAGGCCACTTCAGGGGAGCAGTACAGAGCCAACCAGCTTTCAAATGAAACCCGTTGAACCCATTGCTAAATTTGCTGCCTTGACTAATCAAGCAGGTATGCGTTTTTCTCTGTTAATAATACATTGGGAGGGTGATTGTTTCCACAAAAGACAACTTAGGAAACGTATTTGTTTGCTTTCAAATGCATGAGGCATATTTACACTTCACATTGTCACGGTGAAAACAATACAAAATTCTTTGGAATTTTCTCTCTTACAAGCACTCTCATATTCACACTTCTGCTCGCACCGGCACCCATTTTCACTCACTGATATGAAAGGGAAAATAAAGTTTGCAAAACATTTTTCAAAAAGACACTTCCCCTTTAATTACAGAACTGATTCTGAGTAATATGTCCTTAATCTGGAGGATCTGACTAATGGGGATAAGGCGATACAATGAACTTGCATCCAAAACCAGCTACATCCTGCTCAGTCACATTATAAAAGTGCAGAAGGAGCCACTTTACTTTCCAAAAAACCACTATGAATTTTCATGTCAAAACACAAAGGCCTGTGCTATTATTAATTTGGCTGCAGCTTGCTGGGTGTGACCCTGAAAGAATATTTCTTACAAGTTTCCAGACTGAAAACAGCTGTTCGGATCCCTTGCAGAGTGAAAACAGAAATTGAATATGTTGTGGCCTACGATACCTGGATAACTTCTGTCCATTTGTTCTCAAGGGATGGAAAGAAAGTTTTTTTTAAAAAAAGAATCCTTGCTTCCAATAAGTTGTGGCATATTCAGTTTGAACACCTCACTGTTGTTGAAACGCTAGGGCTTGCCTTCTATTGTACTGATAGCTGAAGATGCGTGGCTGAAATTAGAGTGAGGAATTTGGGCCAGAACGAACAGTGTTGGCCACACACACTCACACTGAAACACCCAGCATATTTGAAGCATTAATTCAATACTTCGAAATATTATGAAACAAGGATTTTTAACCAGTTTGAGCTGTGGGTTGAATGGGGCCGTGGTGCACAACAAATCTTTAATTTAAATGACTCAATCCAAACAAACCCCCAACAGACTTATTTAGGTTGAAATAGAGGACTGGATTTGCATTTATATTGTAGCCTTTTATGTCCTCAAGCTTGCCCATTGTACTTCACAGTCTATCGACTACATTTTGAGCTGCTGTTACTATTGTAACATAGGAAATACAGATCCAATTTGCAAGCAGCAATTTCCTGGAGCCAGCATTGAAATAATTACAACATGATCTCCTTTAATGATGTTAGTCAGGGGAACTCTACTGTTTTACAATGGAAAGGTGGCTCCTGCTTCCTTTAGAAGTGGTCTCAGGATCTCCAAAGACAATTGAACTCAATGCTGCTTGGCCTGCTGTGTTCATCCAGCTTCACACTTTGTTATCACGGATTCTCCAGCATCTGCTGTTCCCATTATCACTGAACTCAAATCTAATGCATTTCTGAAGAAGGGTCCAGACCCAAAACGTTAGCTTTCCTGCTCCTTTGACGCTGCCTGGCCTGCTGTGTTCATCCAGCTCGACACGTTGTTATCTCAAATTTAATGCACTGGGTTGTCAGTCTGACAGACTTCTACATCTCTGAAGTGGGACTTGATCCCCCAATTTTCACTCTCACACGGAAGGGTGTAACAGCTACTGGGCCATGGCTGGCTGTATTGGTCTAAGATGATGGCTTTATGGTATATGCCTATCATTGTCAGCAAGTTCCAATTTGTCAGCACTTTACAGTTCTTGGCAGTACAAAGACTGTTCTTAATGGGTTAAAAGCATTCTCCATTTGTTTGCAGGCACTTGCATTGTACACTGGTGTTTGTTGCAAGTAGACACGGTCTGAAATACAGAAGTAACAACTCCAGAGTCCTCAGAAATGTAACATAAAATAAAATAATGTGAGGCGCATCTGTGCAACGTGCCTTCCAAAAGACCACAGTATTTACCTTCTTAAAGAATCCAGCATTTTATAACATCAGCAAGATGCTTCAGAGCTCAAGTTGATCTTTATTTAGCTAATTTGGTTTTTCCATTGACATCAATGTGGATGGGCTTAACAGTCTGCTATTCAGTATGGCTCTTTTTAAATAGCTGATACCATTGAGCCCCCAAATTCCACCTCTTATTATGATGAAATCCTCCAGTTATAAGCATTTCTTTTACGCTGAACATGTCTGTGTTCCCCTGTGAAATGTAATGCTCAGCACATGCTCAGATCCAAGATTTATTAGCTGGCAACATTTCATTTTGCCCTGTGATAGGGGTAGAGCTCTTTGCAAGGTTTACAATGGGTCACTCGGGTCAATTTGGGAGTGAGTAAGCAACAGTTTAAAGTATTACAGCTAAGCATTGAAGGTCAGTAAATACAGAAAGGAGAGAGTTGTGGACCCTAAATTAGGAGTACAGCAATTATTTGTAGTGCTGGGAAGATAGCTAGATGACCCAGGATCTGTGAGAGGGTAGTTAGTGAGGGTCAACAGCAGTTGGATCACTCTCTGAGGATAGAATTAATTCCAGAAGAATTCCCGGAATTAGTAGGCAGCTGAGAGTTGGAGTCAGGACTCAGGAGAAATCATGGGCTACTGAAAAAGTGGGAAGATTACTGGCTCTGTGTTGAGGGAGCTGTGAGTGTCTCAGAAGAAGCCTGTGAGTTTGAGTTTAAAAGAATGAGAGGTGATCTCATTGAAACATATAAGCTTCTTAAGGGCCTTTACAGGGTAAATTCTGAGAAGATGTTTCCCCTCATGGGAGAGTTTAGGAACAGATGGCATAGCCTCAGAATAAAAGGGAGCCAATTTAAGGTTGAAATGTAGAAGAATTTCTGCTCTCGGAGTGTTGAGCATCTTTGGACCACTTTATCACAGAGAGCTGTGGGGTTAGAGTCCTTGTGCATATTTATGGCAGAGATAGATGCTTGAAGAGTAAAGGAATCAAGGGTTATGGGCAAAGGGTAGGAAAGTGAATGTCAGATCAGCCATGATCCGAATGAATGGTGGATCAGGCTCAAGTTACCAAATGGCCTACTTTTGTTCCTATTTTTTATGGTTGTAGGGATTTATAGTAAGCGCAAAAACTAATTAAACTAGGACATGTCACATGCTAGTGAAATGTTGCACAATTGGCATTAAATCATAAATAAAATACTGCAGATGCTGGAAATCTGAAAGAAACACAGGAAGTGGTAGAGAAACTCAGCAGGGTCTGACAGTATCAATGGAGATAGAAAAATAATGAGCGTTTTGAGTCTAGAATCATTCTTCTTCAGAAGTGAAAGGGGCTGGAAAATGGATTTTTTAATACGTTTTTTCATTTTGAACAGAATGATTCATGCTGAAGGGAAGGTGGAGGCAGACTATTTAGCCCTTTGAGTCCACACTTGAGCCTCTAAAAAGCACCCCACCCAGACCCAAACTCCCCTGCCCTATTGCTGTAACCTAGTTTAGTAAATGCTCAGCCCAGCATGGTCCGGAATCTTTTAAACTGGGAGGAACCTAAACTATCTTTCATTTTTAATTGATTTAATCTGGATTTTGTTTTCCAGTTTGGGAAACAAATTACCCCAGCATTCCTGCACCAGGAAGTGGAAGCAACAGCAAGCTTTTGTCTTTGCTGGGTTACATGAAATTTACAGTACAGATATACTTATCCATGCCTATATTCTACATGAACTTCCTGTTACCTTATTTCTTCCAATATTTTCACAATATCATCTATTACTTTCTCCCTCACGTTAATCATCCAGATTCCCCTTAAATACACCTGTGCCATTTGATTAACTATTTCTTGTAATTGTGAGTTCCACACTCTTATCACTCTCTTGGGAAAGGGATTTCTTCTGACTTTTTTATAAGCTTTGTTAGTGGCTGTCTATGTTTATGAATCATAGTCTTCAGCTCCTCCAAAAGTGGAAGCACCTTCTCTACATTTACCTGATTAAATATCCCCAGAATTTTAAAGGCCTCAACAATGTCACATCTCAGTTTAAAGTCAGGGACTCTGGGAATGAACTATTCAGTTGACATTGAGGCCTCATTTAACTAAGTACCGCATCAGGGAGCCCTAGGAAAGCTGGAATCAATGGGAATCAAGTTGGTATCATGCCTGGCACAAATGAAGAGAGTTGTTGTTGATGGAGGTCAGGTGCTTCAGCTCCAGGACATCTTCGCAGGAGTTCCTCTGGGTAGTGTCCTCAGCCCAGCCATCTTCAGCTTCGTCATTGACGACCATCGCACCATCATAGCGTCAAAAGTGTAGATTCACCAATGACTGCATAATGTTCAGCATTGTTATGATTCCTCAGATATTGAAGCAATCCATGTTCAAATGCACCAAGACCTGCACAATATCCAGGCTTGAGCTGAAAAGTGCAAGTAAGATTCCCACCACACAAGTAGCAGGTAGTGATCATCTCCAATAAAAGCCTGTGCACTGTACCTACAGGGCAAAAGTCAGGAGGTTGATGAAATACTCCCACTTGCTTGGATAGTTACAGCTTCAAGAGCTCATAAAGGAGGTTGACACTGTCCAGGGCACCACATCCACAAACATTCAGTCATTCCACAGCAACAGCAGTGTGTACTATCTGCAAGATGCACTGCAGAAATCCATCAAGATAGTGTCCTCCAAACGCAGAATCTCTACATCTAGAAAGACAAGGGTAGCAGATACATGGCAACACCACCATTTGCAAGTTCTCCTCCAAGCCACTCACCTTCCTGAGCTGTTCCTTCACTTTCTCTGGGTCAAAATCCTGGAATTCCCTCCCCTGGTGCATCTGCTTTCAGCAAGTGATTGTAGCAGTCCAGAAGGCAGCTCACCACCATCTTCTCAACAGCAATACAGGCACAACCAGCAATGCCCACATCCCATGAACGAATTTTAGAAAATAACTTGACATGTTCAAATCACACCTTGTTAATTTCCCTCATTTTACCTTTTGTACACTCATTCAAAACTCTGCTGTGTGTGTTTAAACTCACAGCAAATCTCATTACCGTACTACTGACCTACATTGGTTCCTAGTTGAGCAAATTTTAAACTTTAAAAATCTCATCCTTGTTTTCAGAAACCTCCATAGTGTTGTTCTCTACCTTTGTAATCTCCTCAAACCTTACTGCCTCCTGAGATAGCTGCTCCCCACCAATTCTGGCCTCATGAGTATCTTCAATTTTTATCATTCCACCACTGGTGGCTATACCTTCAACTGCCTAAGTCCAAATATTTGGAATTCCCTCAGCGCTGCTCCCTGCCCCTTTACTTCCCTTTCCTCCTGTAAGGTAGTCCTTGGTGTGCATCTCTTCGACCATACTTTTGGTTATCTGATCTAAACTCTCCTGAAACAATCCAGTACTACACTCTGTTTTATATTGCTCCTGTGAAGCATTTGGGGGCTTTTCATTCTAGAGGTGCTATATGACTATAACCTGCTGCTGCTCACTTTCCAATTGATGTAGACAAGCGGAGTGCAATGGTAGAGGGTACGTGAGATGCCCAATGCAGGCGTGTAAGAGCTAAGAAATTAGAGGTTATGTGATGAAATCTGCTGTAACGTTTCCAACTAGATTTGACAGCCAGCTCAAACACCAGACAACACAAAGTCTAGAGATGTCTGTGAGAAATGGTCACATACTTGAGTAAGACACTGGAGATCTGCCAATTCTTGTGGAGCTGCACCCCAGGAAGAGTCAGCAACTTCAGGGCGCTGGAGATGAAAATGGCAGGGGAAGATGGGCGAACACATAAATATCCAAAAACACATCCTGTAGACAATGTCCCATTAATGTTCTGTGACGCACCACGTACCTGTCTGGTAAGATGTTTGGTTAATTCAAACACTTTTCAGATCATACCACATTACAATTTAGTATAACTCTTCCTCTTATGTTCCACAGAACACAATCAGATCTTGGCATTCTACTGTGTATTTCCAAACACTCCTGAGTAGAGCTGCCAACATCCATTGCTTGGCAATACTCCTTCCTGCTTTCTGTGAAACTGATGTCTTGCATCTGACTCTCCTTCATGACACCACGCATTAGCAACTCCAACAATAGCCTAAGTGATTACAGCAGCATTGTGAACAGTGCCTTGCTCGCTTCTGATATTGTCTCCTGATACAAAGCTGTCTATAGACTCAGGAGCCAGAGGCAAAACCACAGTCTGCATAAACAGAACTGAACTTTTTGCAGCTGAACTGGGGTGAATCAGTTACAGAGTAAAGGGGATTGTTGCCTCATTTAAAGACGCCAACACAGTTGAACTTTCAGAGCAAATAGAGATATATTTCAGAATTTTTACATGTGAATTTCAGCACTTAAACAAATAAATGCTGATTTATGTTACATAAAGAAATTGGTTACATTAATTGGATGTCAGCAGATATACAAATACTGGGAATTCTTAAATTATTTTGCTAAAGCTCTCTACCTTTAAGTTGCCCCTTAAATACCCAATTAATTCACCAGGCCTTTGCTTTCATTTTTGCTTATGCATCTCAATTGTCAAATGTCATCTGCTAACACTGTAGAGAAGCACCTGGTCTGTTTTATCACATTAAGTTGAGTGTAAGTTCCTTTAACTGCATCCCAGACTCCAGAAAACCTAAAGTTTAACCCCTGCCTTAAACTCACTGCCAATTATTTGTTATTCTTTGCAAAAAGATTGTTTGTGTTGTTTTGCAATAAAACCAATGTTTTGACTATTACACAGTGGACCATTGTGTACAGATGGGATTACATGAGTAATAAAGTAAAAAAGAACACAACAGCAGAACGCCATATATCCTCAGCTCCCAGGTTACCATGCAGAATTATCTAGAGATCTCCAGCAGTAGATTACTGTGAAATGAATACTGTATTATAATCAGCACATATGGTGTTACATTAGCTCAAAGAGTTTCAGCAGAGTGAAAGGTCCCAGGCTGCACACATAAAGAACATGTATTCAGATGGAAAGAAAGAAATATTTGCACTTGTATTTGAGCTTTTTCACATTCTCAGAAGGTCTAACAGTGTTCCATAGCTAAAGAATCATTTCTGAAAGTAACTCACTGTTGTAATGTTAGGACATCGATTTGCACCTAGTGATGTCTAAGTCAGAGAATGAAAGCCAATCTTAAGAGCTACATGTAGGCCAACACAAGAGGAAGGCTCTGCTGCTCAAATACTATACTTTTACATCTACCTTGAGGCTGTAGGCAGGGCTTCAAATTCATAGGCACAATCGTCCAACCCAGAGGCAGTGGGCCTGGATACAGAAAGTGAACCAAATTAGGCAGAATTAGTGATGAACCAGCCCTACTGACCCTGCCTCAACTAGGTACTGACAGGAACAGCCACACTCCACTTTTCTGCCCCATCATCATTTGAGGCCCAATTAATGACCACTTAAAGCCTTCATTCCACCTGGACTACAATCACTTTAGCTTCAGATGGGTGGGAAAGAATTAGCCTACCTGAATGGTTAACCAGTATGGGCATGGTGTTGTTTTGGGAGGCAATGAGGGTCTATTAAACCGTACTAATCTCTGCCTGATCAAAGGACTTGACCCAGGGTGAGAGGTGGCAACTGATGGCAAATGTCTGCTTTCGACTCCCAAGATCCTCTTATCCCTGTGACTGCAAACTATAACAGCTCCCGAGCAGTACTTACCATGGGTCTGAGTGAAGCTTTGTCCCTGGGAGTCCAGGAGGGGTGGTCTCAGTAGCAACCGTGTACCACCTCTGCTGTGGCACTGCCAAACTCTGCAGTTACTGGTCTCCCATTGGCTGGCAGCTCTTGTCTCTGGTGACTTCCTGGTTCGGGGTCCTAATTGCTACAGAAAACCTGTCAGCAGCCAATCAGCTGGCTGACAGCCTGCTGGATCTTCTATCATTGTCACCGTGGTATGCCATGGCTGCTTTCGATCTCAGTCTGAAAATGGGAAGATCGTGGGTAATGCTGATACTACAGCTTTGCCTTGAATGCAGAAGTCTCTGGAGAGGGGCGTAAACTGAAGATCTTCTAACTCAAAGACTGAACAGTGGCTTGCTCTCTATGTAGGGGAGAGATAAAATTGAAGGGAGCTGATCACACCAGTTTTACAGCGATACCTTAGGGAAGAAATTTGTTTGTTTCTAGTGGCACTGTGTAGACTTATATTGATTCCCAAGGGCAGACAGTGTCAAGAGCATCCTTCTTTGGCATCATTGAAGTGCACCGACACATGGAATTCAAGCTAGTCTGCATAGTTGACAGAAATAAATCTGCACAAACTGTCAGCCCCCTCACTCCCTCAATTGCTTTGTCTCCCACTCTGCACCTAATGACACAGGTTACTTTCCCCATCCCCCTCATGTTTTACAGGACACAAATCATCTTTGTGTAGTTGCACAATGTTGGATTAACACAGATATCTCAGCGAGTTATCAGGTTAGAGGAAATTACAGCCAGGGGCAAGGCTGCAGATTTGAAAACAAGGTGTGTGATATCATTGGCAAATCACTTTGCTGGCGTAATGTCTCAGAATCCAGAGGGTTAAGGAGAGTCGGAAATATGAGCCTCAAATGGTTTCAATGGAGAGCAATAGTTATCGGAAAGCTTTGTCAGTTTAACAGGGCCACTTTAGAAGAGCCATGATTGGTCAGGAAGAGATGTAACTAAGGGAACAATTTGATTGGCTGTTTGGGCCATGTTCAATTTGGCCAGCGGACAGTGGACAAGATTATGTCAGAATACAACACGACCTTGATTAGATGGGCCAATGGGCCGAGGAGTGGCCGGTGGAGTTTAACTTAGATAAATGTGAGGTGTTGCATTTTGGTAAGGCAAACCAGGGCAGGACTTATACAGTTAATGATAGCACCCTGAGGAGTGTTGCCAAACAAAGAGACCTAGGGGTGCAGGTGCATAATTCCTTAAAAGGGAAGTCGCAGGTAGTTGGGTGGTGAAGAAGGCATTTGATATGCCTGCCTTCATTGGTCAGTACATTGAGTAAAGGAGCTGGAACATCATGTTGCGCATGTACAGGACATTGGTGAGGCCACTTTTAGAATACTGCGTACAATTCTGGTCACCTTTCTTTAGGAAGAATGGTGTTACATTTGAGCGGATGCAGAAAAGATTTACAAGGATTTTTGCCAGGACTGGAAAGTTTGAGCTAAAGGAAAAGGCTGAATAAGCTGGGGCATTTTTCCCTGGAGCATTGGAGTCTTGCAGAAGTTTAGAAAATCATAAGGGCCATGGTTAGGGTGAATAGTCTTTTTTGTAGGATGGGGAGTCCAAAACTAGAGGGCATTGGTTTAAGGGAAGAGGGGAAAGATTTAAAAAGGACCTGAGGGGTAACTTTTTCAAGCAGAGAGTGGTGTGGGTATGAAATGAGCTACCAGAGGATGCGGTGGAGGTGGGTGCAATTAGAACATTTGAAAGGCATCTGGATGGATGCGCGAATATGAAGGATTTAGAGGGATATGGGCCAAATGCTGGCATCAGACTGGGATGTCTGATTAGCGTGGATGAGTCAGACCAAAGGGTCTGTTTCCATGCTGTATGAATTTATGACTCTGTGACTTTATATTATTGGTGGATGGTGGTTTCTGGTGGGTTGCTTCCTTGTATTCAAGTTATATCTGGTGTAAGAGCCATGTATAATGTTGGAATGGACAGCATAACTGTGGATGGGTGAGAGACCTCCAGCAGAAACTCACCTGAAGAGATTTTATAAAATGGTTCTGATTTTTCAGGCTTAACAAACATCTCTCTGTTTGATATCAGTCCTATCCTGTCCCTTAGTCTCTTCCTTCCTCCTGCTCAGTTGGACTAGGCCTATTCTCAGGACTTACCAACAGAAAAGACTAAACACAGTCATTGGAGAAAGTTAAACAGCCCCCTTGAATCTGTCTAATTATTTAAGTTTATCTTGGATAATCTACATCTCAGTTTCATTTATCCAACTTAGTTGTGCAATCCTAGCTCTACAAAGATTCAGTTTTGAAATATTTACTTTATAAGAGATTCTACTGGTCTGTTCTTCAAACTTCCAAAGATTTTTTTGATAAGGAGACCATTCCCATTGCGGGGGGAATGTGTGTCTAGTGACCATCAATATTAAAATACCACTTGATGAGTGTTGAAGGAGAATGGGAAAAATTAATGAATGTAGTTACCACTCCAGTAAAGAAATAGCCTCAATACAATAGGATGAACTGACTTACTTCTGTGCCATCCAACACATATGGGTCTTCCCAGTGACAGCCTATTACTCTCTGCCCAGAAATATTTGGTCTCAAATCTCATCTTAGTTTTCCCCAAATACTGTTGTGTATTCAACCATAATTCAGAGGCAGCCTTCCTGTCTCTCTGACTGTTCAAAATGCACTCCTAATGGAATGGGTGAATAGTGATCAGAGGCCCCCTTCTTGGAACATGCTAGACATTGATGGGATACTTCCAGGTGATGGGAATGGAGTGTTACCTCCTGCAGACACCCTAACCCTAATCCCTTCATTGTATGTAGTCAGTGTCTGCTGATCAAGCTAACAAACCTCTCTGCACAGAAAGGATAAAGATTCCCAGAAAGGGTCCAGAAACCCAGAGCAAAATCTATTATAAAAACAAAATACTGCAGATGTTTTTGTTTGAATCACTCTTGAGATGTGGGCGTCACTGGCTGGACCAGATTTTATTTTCCATCCCTAGATGCAGGAGATCTGAAATAAAAACAGGAAGCTCTGGAGAAACTCAGCGGCTGTGAGACCATCTGTGGAGAGAGAAATTAGTTGATGGTTCAAGTCCAATGGGACTCTCCAGAATTGAAGGGGTCTGGGAAAATAATGGTTTTTATAGAGAGTAAGGGGAACAGATGGTGAGGGCGTCCAGGGTAATGGACAAAGGATGTGTTAATGGATGGAGAGGAGTCATGTAGATGAATAGTAGATGTTAATAATAGCTGTCCATCACAGAATAATAAGAAAATCACACGCCACAACTCTCAATCTTCCTCCATAAATCTCTTCATCTCCATTTCCTCCCTACAATTGTCCAAAAAAATAACCTTTGATTAGCCTTAATATATCCTTGTGAATTGCCGTGAAATTTGGTTTGCTAATACTTCTAAAATAGCTTTATCGTGTTAAAGGTAGGTTTTTGTAATGGAGTCAAGGCAATTGCTCAAATTGAATGTGTGGAGCTGGATGAACACAGCAGGCCAAGCAGCATCTTAGGAGCACAAAACCTGCTGTGTTCATCTAGCTCCATGCTTTGTTATCTCAAATTCTCCATCATCTGCAGTTCCCATTATTTCTGCTCAAATTGAAATTAGGAGCTAGAAGTTTAAGTGTAGACGAGAGTAAGATGCTGCATATAGGATGGAAAGGATGAATAATATTCATACATGATGCATAATGTTAAAAGAGATCTAGAAGGGGAGTCAACGTTCCCATAAATGAAGCTTCAGAAGCAACCAGAAAAGCCATTAGGTCTATTTGCATGCCAAATTGTGGAAGCTGCATGCCATCTCACAACCTATAGATCAGACTGGACCACTGCAGCCCTGCCACATCCTGTTATGAATGGCAATGTACAATTAAACAACCGACAGGACAAGGAGGCCCCACACATAACCCTGTCAACAACAGTTGAGTAGCCCAAGATATTAGTGCAAGAGATATGCTAAAGTATTTGCGTCTGCATTCAGCCTGAGTGTTGTTTGGTGGTCCATCATGGTCTCTTTCTGAAATCCCCAGCATAACAGATGCCAGTTTTCAAACAGCTGGTTTCACTGATCTGATATCAAGAAATAGTTGAGGATACAGGATATTGTAAAGGCTGTGGGCCCTGACAACATCCTGGCAACACAAACAAAGTTCCTGGAAAAAAACATAAGAACTAGGTGCAGGAATAGGCCATCTGGCCTCTCGAGCCTGCCCCGCCATTTAGTAAGATCATGGCTAATCTTCTTGAGGCTCAGCTCCATTTACTCGCCCACTCACCATAACCCTTAATTCGTTTACTGTTCAAAACTCTATCCAGCCTTGCCTTAAAAACATTCAGCGAAGTAGCTTCAACTGCTTCACTGGCCAGGGAATTCCTTGGATTCACAAGCCCTTGGGTGAAGAAGTTCCTCCTGACCTCAGTCCTATATCTGCTTCCCCTTATTTTGAGGTGATGTCCTCTAGTCCTGGTTCACCTGCTAATGGAAACAACCTCCCTTCTCCACCTTACCTATCCCCATCATAATCTTATATGTTTCTATAAGATCTCCCCTCATTCTTTTGAATTCCAATGAGTACAATCCCAGTCTACTCAGTCTTTCCTCAATCTAACTGTCTCAACTCTGGAATCAACCGAGTGAATCTCCTCTGCAACCCCCTCCCATGCTATTATATCCCTTCTCAAGGAAGGAGACCAAAACTGCACACAGTACTCCAGGTGTGGCCTCACCAGGACCCTATACTGCTACAGCATAGCCTCCCTGTTTTTAAACTCTATCCCTCTAGCAATGACAGACAAAATTCCATTTGCCTTTTTAATTACCTGCTGCACCTGCAATCCTACTTTTAGCGATTTATGCATAGCAGCGTGCTGCAATTTTTTACCATTTAAAACATAGTCCATTTTCCTTTTATTCCTGCCAAAATGGATGACCTCACACTTATCAACATTGTACTCCATCTGTGAAGAGAAAAACAGAGTTAATGTTTTGGGTCTAGTGTCCCTTCCTCAGTTCTAGACCTGCTGGGCATTTCCAGCAGCTTTGTTTTTGTTCCTGATTTACGGCATCCGCAGTTCTTTCGGTTCTTGTTTAACATCCTGCAATGTTGTGAAAACATGTGTTGTAGAACTAGCCATGCTCTGAGCCAAACTGTTCCAGTGCAGTGACAACACTGGCATCTACCTGACAATGTTGAAAATTCCCCAGGTATGTCACAAAACAAATCCAATTTCTGCCCTATGAATCAACTCTTAATCCTCAGCAAAATGATGGGGGGGGGGGGGCGCGGGGGGTCAGTTAAATTATTTTCAGGCAGCTCTTGCAAAGGAATAACCTGCTCACTGATGCTCAGTTTGGGTTCCTCCAGGGTCACTCAGCTCCTGACCTCATCACAGCCTTGGTTCAAACATAAACAAAAGAGCAGAATTCCAGGGGTGAGGTGAGAGTGATTATCCTTGACATCAAGGCTGCATATGACTGAGTGTGGCATCAAGGAGCCCTCACAAAACTGGAGTCAATGGGTATCAGGGGGCAAACACTCTCCTGGATGTAGTCAGATCTGGCATGCAGGAAGATTATTGTGGTTGTTTGAGGTGATTGATCTTAGCTCCAGGACATTTCTGCAGGAGTTCCTCAGGGTAGTGTCCTGGGTCCAACCATCTTCAGATGCTTCATCAATGAGCTTCCCTCCATCATAAGATCAGAAGTGGGAATATTGGCCAATGATTACACAATGTTTAGCACCATTCACACCACCTCCTGTAAAACCTCAAATTCAGCAGAACGATGGAACTGATTATTGACCTCAGGAAGACAGTAGAGAACACACCCCCATTTACATCAATAGAGCGGGTCGACAGTGTCAAGTTCCTAGGTGTGACAAAAACCACAGTCTGTCCTGGACTTCCCACTTTGATGTGACCGTCAAGAAGGTACAACAATGTTTTTTCTTCCTCAGGCAGCTCAGGCAATACAGAAACTTGAACACACACACCAACAGGTTCAAGAACAGCCTCTTTCCTGCCATTATTAGGCTGCTGAATAGACCTCTTTAACTTCAAATAGTGTAGTCATTGCTAATGTCGATCTTGCTTTGCACATCTCTTGTGCTGTTGTAACCTGTATGCCTCGCTGTGTCTAAGCACCTTATGATCTGTATGTCCTTGTTTGCTGTAATCTGCCTGTACGTCTTGCAAAACAAAGCATTTCGCTGTACTTATAACGATCATGAATCAGATCAAATTAAATCAGATAACAAAGTAGTCCATGCCCATATGTAACAAAGCCTGGGCAACATCAGTTCTGGGTTGATAATTGTTAAGAATATTTTTGTTATGCTAATGCCACGCAATGACCATCCCCAGCAACACGGAATCTAACCTTTTCCCCTTGGTATTCAACAACATTTCAATTATTGAATTCCCTGCTATCAGCTTCCAGGGTTACCTTTGACCAGAAACTGATCTGGACCAGTCATTTAAATACTGTGATAACAAGAACAAGTCAAAGGCTAAGCATTCTGCAGCGAGTAACATCACTCCTGGCTCCCCAAAATCTGTCCACTATCGACAAGGTACGAGTGAGGAGAGTGATGGAATACTCCCACTTGCCTGGATGGGAGCAGCCCCAACAACACTAAAGAAGCTTGGTTCCAACCAGCATAAAGCCTCCAGTTTGATTGGGAGGGCAAATATATCTTGATAGCACTATTGATGACATCATCCATTCCTTGCTGATTGAAAAAAGTCTTGATGATATGGTGCTCAGGATAGTCAGTACTGAAGATGCTGGAGTCAGAGAAAACGCAATGTGGAGCTGGAGGAACACAGCAGGCCAGGCAGCATCAGAGGAGCAGGAAAGTTGACATTTCGTGTCGGGAAGAAGGATCCCAACCTGAAACATCAACTTTCCTGCTCCTCTGAAGCTGTCTGGCCTGCTGTGTTCCTCCAGCTCCACACTGTGTTACCTCTATTACTGATGATATGGTAATTAGCCAGTTCTGCTTTTTGTAGACAGGACCCAACTGGCTAATTGTCAGGCAGATACCTGTGTTCTTGCTGTACTGGAACAGCTAGACTTGGGATATGGCTACTTGAGGATTACAAGTCCTCAGTTTGACTGCTGAAATATTGAGGGCTATTGCCTTTGCTGTACCCAATGCTTTCAAGATGTGCCTCATCAAAAAAATGGAATTAATTGAATTGAATTAACTGAATATTGGTATCTGAGATGGTGAGAATTGAGAGGGGCTTTAGAATGGCTCACCTTCTTGCGGATGAAGCGTGAGGGTGGAGCAATAATTCAAAGTAGAGCCTGCAGATAGCAGACTTTACAATCAGACTTAAAATTCCACTTCAAAGGTGAGAACATTTTGTCACACTCACCAATTTACTGAGTGACTGAGCAGGCTGGATAATGGACTCTTGAAATCTTATCATTTAGTACCACTTTTAAAAGGAATTTTCCTTCTCAGTGTTTATCATCAATCATCTGTAAAGTGATCTAAATTACATATAGAAAGACGGAGATGAGTGTGTTTTACCTTCCTTCAGGAAATAGAGTCTTGCAGTTTCTTTTCCTGCATGTCTTTCAGGAAAACAATCTGAAATGGAAGCAAGATAATAAAATGTAAGAAATGGAAGCATTTGCTTCAGAGTGAAGGCATTTACTTTTTAATCCAAGATAATAAAATGTGAGGCTGGATGAACACAGCAGGCCCAGCAGCATCTCAGGAGCACAAAAGCTGACGTTTCGGGCCTAGACCCTTCATCAAAGAGGGGGATGGGGTGAGGGTTCTGGAATAAATAGGGAGAGAGGGGGAGGCGGACCGAAGATGGAGAGAAAAGAAGATAGGTGGAGAGGAGAGTTATGTGGGGAGGTGGGGGGGTATAGGTCAGTCCAGGGCAGACGGACAAGTCAAGGAGGTGGGATGAGATTAGTAGGTAGGAGATGGAGGTGCGGCTTGGGGTGGGAGGAAGGGATGGGTGAGAGGAAGAACAGGTTATGGAGGCAGAGACAGGTTGGACTGGTTTTGGGATGCAGTGGGTGGAGGGGAAGAGCTGGGCTGGTTGTGTGGTGCAGTGGGGGGAGGGGACGAACTGGGCTGGTTTTGGGATGCGGTGGGGGAAGGGGAGATTTTGAAGCTGGTGAAGTCCACATTGATGCCATTGGGCTGCAGGGTTCCCAAGCGGAATATGAGTTGCTGTTCCTGCAACCTTTGGGTGGCATCATTGTGGCACTGCAGGAGGCCCATGATGGACATGTCATCTAAAGAATGGGAGGGGGAGTGGAAATGGTTTGAGACTGGGAGGTGCAGTTGCTTATTGAGAACCGAGCAGAGGTGTTCTGCAAAGCGGTCCCCAAGCCTCTGCTTGGTTTCCCCAATGTAGAGGAAGCCACACTGGGTACAGTGGATGCAGTATACCACATTGGCAGATGTGCAGGTGAACCTCTGCTTAATGTGGAAAGTCATCTTGGGGCCTGGGATAGGGGTGAGGGAGGAGGTGTGGGGGCAAGTGTAGCATTTTCTGCGGTTGCAGGGGAAGGTGCCGGGTGTGGTGGGGTTGGAGGGCAGTGTGGAGCGAACAAGGGAGTCATGGAGAGAGTGGTCTCTCCGGCAAGCAGACATGGGTGGGGATGGAAAAATGTCTTGGGTGGTGGGGTCGGATTGTAGATGGCGGAAATGTCGGAGGATGATGCGTTGTATCTGGAGGTTGGTAGGGTGGTGTGTGAGAACGACGGGAATCCTCTTTGGGCGGTTGTGGCGGGGGCGGGGTGTGAGGGATGTGTTGAGGGAAATGCGGGAGACGCGATCAAGGGCGATCTCGACCACTGTTGGGGGAAATTTGCGGTCCTTGAAGAACTTGGACATCTGGGATGTGCGGGAGTGGAATGCCTCATCGTGGGAGCAGATGCGGCGGAGGCGGAGGAATTGGGAATAGGGGGTGGAATTTTTGCAGGAGGTTGGGTGGGAGGAGGTGTATTCTAGGTAGCTGTGGGAGTCGGTGGGCTTGAAATGGACATCAGTTACAAGCTGGTTGCCTGAGATGGAGACTGAGAGGTCAAGGAAGGTGAGGGATGTGCTGGAGATGGCCCAGGTGAACTGAAGGTTCAACACATGCAACACATCCCTCACACCCCGCCCCCGCCACAACCGCCCAAAGAGGATCCCCCTCGTTCTCACACACCACCCCACCAACCTCCAGATACAACGCATCATCCTCCGACACTTCCGCCATCTACAATCCGACCCCACCACCCAAGGCATTTTACCATCCCCACCCTTGTCTGCTTTCCGGAGAGACCACTCTCTGCGTGACTCCCTTGTTCGCTCCACACTGCCCTCCAACCCCACCACACCCGGCACCTTCCCCTGCAACCGCAGGAAGTGCTACACTTGCCCCCACACCTCCTCCTACACCTCTATCCCAGGCCCCAAGATGACTTTCCATATTAAGCAGAGGTTCACCTGCACATCTGCCAATGTGGTATACTGCATCCACTGTACCCGGTGTGGCTTCCTCTACATTGGGGAAACCAAGCGGAGGCTTGGGGACTGCTTTGTGGCACACCTCCGCTCGGTTCGCAATAAGCAACTGCACCTCCCAGTCGCAAACCATTTCCACTCCCCTCCCATTCTTTAGATGACATGTCCATTATGGGCCTCCTGCAGTGCCACAATGATGCCACCCAAAGGTTGCAGGATCAGCAACTCATATTCCGCTTGGGAACCCTGCAGCCCAATGGCATCAATGTGGACTTCACCAGCTTCAAAATCTCCCCTTCCCCCACCGCATCCCAAAACCAGCCCAGTTCGTCCCCTCCCCCCACTGCACCACACAACCAGCCCAGCTCTTCCCCTCCACCCACTGCATCCCAAAACCAACCCAGCCTGTCTCTGCCTCCCTAACCTGTTCTTCCTCTCACCCATCCCTTCCTCCCACCTCAAGCCGCACCTCCATCTCCTACCTACTAACCTCATCCCACCTCCTTGACCTGTCTGTCTTCCCTGGACTGACCTATCCTCCCCCACCTCCCCACCTATACTCTCCTCTCAACCTATCTTCTTTTCTCTCCATCTTCGGTCCGCCTCCCCCTCTCTCCCTATTTATTCCAGAACCCTCACCCCATCCCCCTCTCTGATGAAGGGTCTAGGCCCGAAATGTCATCTTTTGTGGTCCTAAGATGCTGCTGGGCCTGCTGTGTTCATCCAGCGTCACATTTTATTATCTTGGATTCTCCAGCATCCGCAGTTCCCATTATCACTGATACTTTTTCATCCACTCTGATTTTAAACCCAGGTCATGCAGTGAAAGTAAGGCAGCTTGTTGCTTGACCCTGATGTCCCAAACTGTAAGACCCCAGGCTTTTTTTCCAAATACATCGCAGCTCCCCCTCCCCACACCAGCTGATTATTCAATGTTTCTGGGTTAATAATACGACATAACCACTGTTTAAAAAATCTGACTCTCTGGAAGCAGCAATGTGAGGCATCGTGTATTAATATTTCATATCTTTACAAACTCTGTTCTCATGTTGCCTTCATTATTGAAATAAGTAAAGGATTTGTATCGAAATTGTGCAGGTTAACTACAGGTAACGATTTGCTGCTGGCTTCCATTTTCATTCAGCTGTTAGTAATGTTCCGATAAGCTAACTTGATAGACTTGAGCAAAGAGAAATAGACTCCAATCTTCCCCATACAAGATTTCCGCCAGCTTGTGCTTTAACACAAAATGCAAACAAATGGCAATTGTTTAAGGATCAGTCATGGAACAAAGGTGCATTCACAACAGGTGCTCAGCACATAATGGATGGAATAAACTGTATTCCTAGTCATTCAGATACGCCAATCAATTTTCACTCTTTTGCTGTGTGCTGGAGGTCAAAAGTTCAAATATTCGTCTCCTGGAAAGTAGTCAATTAGTATTCACTTTGCTTGAACTCAAGACCTGAAATTTCCTGGAAAGTTTCAGCATACTGGAAAGTTTCAGCGGACTCAACGTTCTTTTGAGGAAAGAGTTTGTCTGCAAACATCGCTGCAAGCAAGTTTTAATGATCATTTGTGGCCTTGTGTCTAACTAAATATGGCATCATGTGACAAAAGATCAGAAAAGATGAGTTCCCTGAAGTCAGTTAGTGCTGTACTTAGTACTGCCAGAAGCCATCATTTCTGTTCTATAGTAGCAACTTTAAAATTATTTATTTATTATTGTCTCACTGAGATTGCGCATTAATTTCAATATTTTAGTTGTTGATGCCATCAGATTCTCTTCCACGAAGACACAAGACGATTGTTCAAAGTTGTACATTCTGAAGCACGCAGTTCTGATGTGTATAAAGGATGGATTGAAGGCTTCACACATTAATTTTGTTATTTTTAATTCATTCATGCAATGTAAGCATCACTGACTGGGCTAGCGTTTGTTGCCTATCCCTAGAGTCATAGGGATATAGAGTTGTACAGCTCAGAAACAGACCCTTCGGTACAACTTGTCCATGCCGACCAGATATCCTAAATTAATCTGGTCACATTTTCCAGCATTTGATCCATGTCCCTTTAACCCCTATTTATATACCCATGCAGATGCCTTTTAATGTTATAACTGCAACAGCCTCCACCACTTCCTTTAGCAGCACATTCTATCCATGCACCACCCTCTGTGTGAAAAAGTTGTCCCTTCGATCCCTTTTAAATCTTTCCCCTCTCAGCTTAAACCTATTCCATCTAGTTTTGGGCACCCCTACCCTGGAGAAAAGACCTGGGTTATTCCCCTTATCAATGCCCTTCATCATTTTATAAATGTCTATAAGCTCATCCCTCAGCCTCCGACACTTCAGGGAAAATATATTGCCCAGCCTATTCAGCCTCTCCCTAGAGCTCGAGCCCTCCAACCCTGGCAGCATCCTTGTAAATCTTCTCTGAACCCTTTCAAGTTTCCCAACATCATTTCTAAAGCAGGGAGACAGAGTTGAACCAGTATTCCAAAAGTGGCCTGACCAATGTACTGGAAATCCGCAACATGACCTTCCTTGAGAAGATGGTACTGAGCTCTCCTTGAACCGCTGCAGTCCATGTGCTGTAGGTTGACCCACAATGCCATTAGGGAGGGAATTTCAGGATTTTGAACCAGCGACAATGAAGGAACGGTGATATATTTCCAATTCAGAGTGGTGAGTGGCTTGGAGGGGAACTTACAAGTGGTGGTGTTCCCAAATAACTGCTACTCTTGCCCTTCTCAAGGGTGGAGATAGCAATTTTGGAAAGTGCTGATTTAAGTAATTGCAGTGAACCTTGTGAACAGTGCAAATTACTGCTACTGTAGGTTGGTGGTGAAGGGAGTGAGTGTACACGGTGGTGGCAGCCAGTCAAACAGGTTACTTTGGCATATCAAGCCCCATGAGTGTTGTTGGATCTGCATCCATCCAGTCAAGAGAAGAATATATCATCTCAATCCCGAATTGTATATTGGAGATAATGATGAGGCTCTGGGGATTTGGCAGGTGTGTTACTTGGCCTAAAATTTTTAGCTTTTGACTTGATCTTGTAGCCACATTATTTATATAGCTAGTCAGCCTCAGTAGTGCACCTCAGGATGTTCATTGTGTTGGGTTCAGCCATGGTAACACCACTGCATGTTAAGGGCCAATGTCTCATATTGGAGATGATCCCACTGTTTAGCCCTTGTGTGGTGTGAATGTTAATTGCCACTTACCAACTTTATCTTGGATGTTGCACCGGTCTTTCTGCATTTTTGCATAGACGATTTTGGTATTCAATATTAATAAGATAAAGAGGGATTTATAAAAGAAAAATCTCCCAACCTTATCTTGGATTATGGTAATTTATAATCATTTCTGCTAGATTTATGCCAATTGTTCAGGAATCCACTAATACATTTGGTGCTAAGCTGCTTTGCCATAATTACTATAGAAACTAAGTGTTTCGATATTCTGGGTCTATATTGGAATAATTACTATTGAAAGAAGAGACAGGTAGCTAAAACATTTTGTCTTAGCAGGACAAATAAAAGATTGCAAAATTTCCAGCCAACATCTGTTCTGAAGATGAGAACAGTGCTGATTGGATGTTAGGAATCTTTGGTTGGCCAAGGTATTGCCTTGGAGAAAGTACCTGTAGGCTCCCCAAGCTCTCTGGTAATTATAAATAGCGCAAGACTTGAATATATTGGTTTTGTTTGTAAAGACCGGATCCATGCATACGAATTCATATAAATTCTTGCAAGTATAAATGAGCCAAATTACAAGTTCAACTGATTATATTACATGAGTCATTAATACAGATAGTGGCACACTCAGAATTGTTTAGCAACTGCAGCTCAATGATAGAATTGCACCCAACACTAGATATTTAATTTAGGGTTTTTGCAAGAGTGCACTGCATTCTGCACTCTACATGTAATGGTACCCATAAAGCAACATGCTGTTTGATTCGATCAGGCAGTGATTGGGAGATACACCTTTCTTTCTTGGCATCGCACCAACACTGAAATTCATACCCAATATGGTAACTAGAATGATTTTGTGAGTGACTACAACCCCACTTCATGGAAAATACCTTGTGAAATGGCTTGTTTAATATGTTGTTCAAATTTTCAAGCTTATAACGTGACATGCTTTCTCCATGGCAACATTTCAACCAATTGTAGGATTGGCAGCCAACCACCATTCTTTTCTTCTATAGCAAATTGTTGTGCTCATTTGAAATTGGCATTCTTGCATTTGTCCTGATGAGTAGAAGATGAAAAGTTTTGGTAACATTTCTCTCTCTTCAGTAATATTTAAGTTCTGCATGACCAAGTAACTGGAATATTAACTCAAGGTGTCCTACATTTAACTCAACAAGTAGATCCTTCAGCAAATACTAGGTTTACTTTTCTGAAATGCATAGACCAGAATGGCCAATCAGACAGTGTGAGCATTTAACTTCAGTTAAAAAGGACTGCAAGTAAAAATTATTAAGGGTGACCATGAAACTGTACAAATCTCTCTGGTTTACTGATGTCCTCAAGGGAAGGAAACCACCATCCAATTTCAATCGACTCAAATTTGATTCCAGACTCTCAACAAAGTGGTTGAATCTGCTTGAATATTAACTAGCCTCTGAAGTGACCAAGCAAGTTCTCAACCTCTATAACACACAAAGAACATGCAGCAGTTCAAGAAGGCAGCCCTGCACCTCCTTCTCAAGACATTTGGGGATGGGCAGTAAATGCCACCTTTGCCAGTGATCCTGACAGCTCAACATTATACTTTTTAAAATTCCATATCAGGCAATGCATTGAGTAACAATAGAGATAAAACAAGCTCTTTTAAAATAAGGCATCTTATTTCATACAGTGGGCTGTTTATTCAGAACAGTGTTATGAAATGTGCTTGTTTTGCAATTTGGCCTTGCAATGATACGGCTTTGCATTGAAAGTGACCCTAAACTATCATTAACACCAAAAACACTCAAGTACTTTTGCAGAGTTGAAAATGGAACACTTTGATTTGATCATCAGATGTAGGAGCGGATGTATGCCACTCAGCCCATCAAACCTGCTTCACCATTCAATGAGATTGCGGCTGATCTGATTCTCAACTCCACTTTTCTGCCTTTTCCCATGACCCTTGGTTTGCTTACAGATTAGTAATATGTCTTAGCCTTGCATATATCTAATGATCCAGCGTTGACAGCCCTTGCGGCAAAGAATTCCACAGAATCACTACTGTCTAAGAGAAAAAATTTCTTCTCATCTCTGTCTTAAATATCCTTACTCTGATATTATGGCCGCTGAGGAGATGAAATATTGAATCTGTTCAAACATTTATAATTGAGACAGGTAATGTGACAAGGCTCATTGTGTAGGTAACCAACATGAATAAAATACATTGTGGGCAGAGTATAAAAGGCACAGAATTGGGCTCAATAACAATACTGGTCTGTGATCAAAGTGCTGTCTGATGTATGCGCAAATGCACTGTTAATGGATTTAGCAAGAATTCTTCGCATCAATTCATATGCCACACTGATCCAAGGCCAGTGCCACTAGTCCAAAACTCTCTTGTCCACTAATGTTCTCCATTTTGTTTTAATTTATTTGTGGGATGTGGGCATCACTGGCTGGACAGTACCCATCCCTAGTTGCCCTTGGGAAGGTGGTGGTGAGCTGCCTTCTTGCACCTTTCTTCAATCACATGCAGCCACATCGGCAACAAAAGAGATTCTGCTTCCACCCACTTCCACACTAATCCCAGTCCTGTTACAAGGAATCACTATTTACAGATTGGTTGCTGATTGATTTCTTATGGCTGTTGCTGCAATGCTACAAGTGTTTGGTGGCTTTTGTAGTTGTTTTAATTTGCAAAGGTCTACACAGAGAGTGGTGTGACAGGTGCAAAAGGACATTTTGCTGACTTCTGGGCTTGAGTACAGATTTGATGCTATCAGGCACGAGTACAAGAATGGGCACTTCCCTCGGAATACAGCACTGCACATCAAACTATGGTCACAAGGAACAGGACAAAATTCTGGAAGAGGGAAGAGGAGAAGGACGTTCCTCAGGAACCATTCTCCCATTTGAAAAGCAATGCGTGAGTTGCCTGTGGATTCACTGAAACCTACCAATGGCCACAGCCACAGCTGAAACCTGAAAGCAGGTTAAGTGATTATGGGAACTGCAGATGCTGGAGAATCCGAGATAAAAAAGTGTGACGCTGGAAGAGCACAGCAGGCCAAGCAGCATTTCAGGAGCACAAAAGCTGACGTTTCGGGTCTAGACCTTTCACCAGAGAGAAAGGACTGCATTGCTAAGGGATGTGAAGGTGATCTGGGCTGTCAATTTTAATGTGTACTTCTCTCTAGTCAGTTCCTGGAGACACTAGCAGCATCTCACAGTTTGCCATTCATTATTCCTTAAGGGTGGGCCAGGGAGGAATGTCACTGTTGCTTTTAATTAAATATGAGTTAATTATACTTCATTGTCTCCTCCCAGAAACAGGCAGAGGCAGAAAACACAAAACTTTTCTGTGATTTCAGGCACAGGACATCACTGTCTTTGCTCACAACCAGTAATGTGTCACATCCAATCCTGTCCAATTCCAGGAGCAAATCAAAAAGACTCCATCCTCTCACTGTCCAGCTTATGTGTGTGACCACAAATGGAAACTCATATAGGTCATTGCCTGCTGCCCTGGCAATAGGAATAATGCCTTCACTTTTCAGCAGTCTGCTGAGTCAGCTTCATTTTAGCCACCATAACAAAACAAAGAGTGGTTATTGGTGATGAGGGCAATCCTCGAACAACGTGGATCGGCTCACTCGTTCACAAGCCATGCAAGTGGTGACGGTGCATGCAGTAAATGTACAATGTGCACAATCGCTAGAAAGGTGGCAGATCATTGCCATGCTGAAACAACGATTCTATTGTCTGACTGCACAAAGGAACCCTGGAGCACCTTGACTGAGTCTAGTTTTTGCCACATGCTGCAAAATATTGGTATCACAAAGGGACAGTCCTTACCACTCATTATACAGTGAGCAGCTAAGGAGTAAAAGTACAAGGAGGAGATACCATTGAGCTGGTGCCAAGCTAGACAGCTCCTTTCTGCCCATGCTGTGAAAATTAATTTAAGTTGGATACCAATAGCCTCAGCCCAATTCCCCACGAAGCAACAATCTTCCATTCCCGCCTTCCCCTTCACTCACAAGTACATCGTCTCCTGGCAACAGTGCAAGACTAAAAGACACATTAAAATAAATATTGCAAGCAGCATTCATGAACAAATTCAAACTGTGCTCCTTATGCAATTGAACAATTACTTATGTACAGTCCCATGCTGCCTGTCCCGTGGGTGTCTTTGTTTGAACCACTGAACCTATACTGCGCTATCCCTCAATGACACTGCACCAGCACTGAGATTCATGCGCAATATTCTGTGGTAAGCAAACTATTGTTGTGGATTGACTGCAACCCCCTGTTCATGGAAGATACCTCCATGCAAAGCATGTGAAATGACTTGCTTAATACGCCGTGCAAATTTTCAAGCAAAAGTTCAACATTTTCTCTGTGGCAACATTTCAACCAATTGGGATTAGCTATCAAAAAGCCTAATTTTGCCTCAGGAAACTGAATATGGCCTTGGTTACAGGCCGAACAGCCTTAGACCTAGAAGGCCCAGTTTTACACAGCACCATCTCCACAGTAGGTATCAGCAATTTGGCAGTGCTGGCTGGCAAACTGACAGAACCACCAAAGTAGAAGTAGAAGGTGCATGGATTGTATTATATGCTCAGACAGCATCTCAGCAATCACTGGCTGGAAGACAGATTGCTGAATCTGTATGGTGCATTGTAAGCCCCTACGAACACTGGTATCCCCCTCCATGGTGGAAGCGTTGGAGCCTCTATGGCAGTGCCCAAACCTTTGGTAGAATCCCTTTGTGCTGCAATGGAGACATTTGATGCTGCATAAAGCTTGATCCAGAACTGTGATGGCCACCACTTCCATATCGAAAAGGACACGTTCCAATTGCTGCTTGAAGCATTGTGACGGCTTGCGCTGGGTTCATCATGCTCCTTAAAATTGAACAAAGGCTTCCCAATGCACTGTAACGCATGCTGCATACACCCATCTCTGTGTTGTGCATGAAACCCCCTCAAATTCTTCAATAGTGACCTCTGCTCCAGGGCATGCGTATGTCTTCCTTCCCCTCCTCCAGTGAACTGACACCAGTTCAATCCTTGCCCACTGCTCTGGCAATTGTGCATCCATGTCTGGTGTCTCCCCACACACGAATTCCGTCTCTAATTTATCCTCAAAGGAAATTGTTCTGTCAGTATCTCAACTGGCGCTGGCAACTGTGAAATCATCACTTCTTACCTCACCTCCATTCCCCCGGCCAGGTTTGCAGATATATGAAAGTGAAAGCCCCCAGCATAAGGCTGTGCTGTGATGACAGATGTCAGAAAGGAAAAACTGCACGCTTACATTGTTTGCATTACACCCAGCGAAATTGTGAAATGATGGGAAAATGGGAGTGGGAAAGAAGACTTCCCAATTTTGAATGGCTCCTGCCTCATCACCGGCCAAAGGCTTAACAATCACCAATGGCATAAAGGCTAGAATCATCTCGTCCTTGGAGGGTTAGGTGTGCCCCTCCCACTCCAGACAGTTCCCCCATCCCTCACTGTGCTCCATTGTCTCCTGCAAGGTGAAGGGAAGTAGGTCAGTGAATGTGGTGCAGCCTGGTTTGGTGACACGGCTGCCAATGTTGAATAGCTAGCAAGCTGTGAAGTTTGGGTGTGGGTCTGGCAGTCATGCTAAGGTATGAGGGTGTGATTACACAAATGGATGTTACACGTATTAAACCTGATTGATAGAAGTGGTTAGTCAGTGGTTTGACAAATGAATAAGGCAGGTCATTGTAGTCTGTAAGATTTGACATTTGGAACTGAATTCACTGGCCTTGACCATTTGGGTGAGTTGGTTGAGCTTCTTGTGACATTTTGCCCAGGTCCTTGGACATTAGCTGCTGCAACAGACCTCCACAGCTATCTTTTCCTACTGCCTTTTAATAGTGAGTCCTCTGTGCCTTCTAGACCCTTTGGTCTCTCACTGACCATCTTCTTCTGGAAATTAACGCAAATAAATGTTTTCTCATGTCCTTTAGATGGCTTGGCTCTAAGTTTAAGATTAAGGCCTTTATAGTTAAGCCTGGGTGCTGCTTTTTGTTTCCTTGATAGTGGTTATGAGTCAATGAGTTTGGGTGACAACAAACTAGTGATAACAAGTTGGCAATCATTTGCGGACCTCTCTGAATATTTGTCACTTTTACCAGCTAATCCTGAACAAAACTAATTATTTTCCCAGTTACCTACTCAGTTAAAAGGATAGTCAAGTTGGACACAATGATCCTGATGCTAACCCAAGGGATCTAATTATCCTTAATCATTGGATATGGAGACTCCATTTAATACTGATGCTATAAAATGATGAGATGTGGTAGAATGCAGACGAAAGTTCCCAGAAGCTTCAGTCAGCGCAGAGGGATGAAATGTGGTGGCTTTTGTGGAAAAGTCATTCGCAGGTCAGTGACCTTGAAGTAACACTTGACCTTGATATGGCCAAATCTGAGGTACTGCATTCTGTTTTGACTTTCGATTACAGGCAAGTAATGGAATTTGAAGAAAGCCAGAGGAAAACTTTGAGACTGTGTTTCCTGGAAGGGACTCAGTTACGGGGGCAGAATGTATCTCTTGGTCCTTATTGCCCGGAGGAGGCAAGGGTGAGGGTTGATCAAGGATTGTGGGCAGTGAGTAGTCCACTGTGGCTTTCTGCGTTCTAAGGTCTGGAAGAATTTAGACCTTGAAGTATTCTCCTATTGACAACAGTCAATTTAACATAGCAGATGTTGGCATGATGCTTTGCTAAGAAGAATATGAGAGAACAATACAACAGGTTAACACTGTGTCTAGTAAATTCTTGTAACTTGGCATCCCTATATTGTAGGAGGAGGCCATTTGGCCCATCACCTCTCAAAAAGCTGGCCAGACCTGATCTTTCCCCAAAGAATTGCAAAGCGTCCCATTCAACTGTTTAAGCAACTAATTTCCTTTTGAAAGCTACCATTCAATTTAAGTATTCTCAAGTGTTTAAGCAATTCTCTTTTGAAAGTTGTTATTCCATCTGCTTCCAAAGCTCTTTCAGGCAATGCAATCCAACCTACAACAACTTGATGTGTGGAAAAATATTATTTTCATCCAAGTGGACAGGGTTGTTAAGAAAGCATATGGTGTTTTGGCTTTCATTAACAGGGGGATTGAGTTTAAGAGTCGTGAGATCTTGTTGCAGCTCTATAAAACTTTGGTTAGACCGCACTTGGAATACTGCGTCCAGTTCTGGGCGCCCTATTATAGGAAAGATGTGGATGCTTTGGAGAGGGTTCAGAGGAGGTTTACCAGGATGCTGCCTGGACTGGAGGGCTTATCTTATGAAGAGAGGTTGACTGAGCTCGGTCTCTTTTCATTGGAGAAAAGGAGGAGGAGAGGGGACCTAATTGAGGTATACAAGATAATGAGAGGCATAGATAGAGTCGATAGCCAGAGACTATTTCCCAGGGCAGAAATGGCTAGCACGAGGGGTCATAGTTTTAAGCTGGTTGGTGGAAAGTATAGAGGGGATGTCAGAGGCAGGTTCTTTACGCAGAGAGTTGTGAGAGCATGGAATGCGTTGCCAGCAGCAGTTGTGGAAGCAAGGTCATTGGGGTCATTTAAGAGACTGCTGGACATGCATATGGTCACAGAAATTTGAGGGTGCATCCATGAGGATCAATGGTCGGCACAACATTGTGGGCTGAAGGGCCTGTTCTGTGCTGTACTGTTCTATGTTCTATGTTCTATGTTCATCTCTGGCTGGCTCTTCTGCCAATGATTGTAAATCTTTGTTTTCTGGCTACAGCCTCCTGCCAGTGGAAACAATTTTTTTTTCACTCTTAACCTATCAAAACCCCCTCATAATTTTGAGATATGAAATCAGCTCATCTGGCAACTGTCTAAGGAGAGCAAATGCACCAGGCTGTCTGTGTTTTTGACAATCGTCGGTCAATTTCGTATCAGTACTGTCAATGCCCTTTCAGACCATGAGCTTCAACTTATGTTAGGAATGAAGTACAGATCCAGCCATCCCAGGACTACAGTAAAGAAATTGATAGTAAGTTTGGAAGGGCTGGTCAGATGAATAAATATCCCTTTATCAGAAACAGTACAGGTGCACTCAAAACTAAATGTAACCTTCTCATATTTGCACTGCACAGCAGGAAAAATCAGCCTGCTTAGCAGCTCCTTCTTTTGCATTGTGATCGCACTGTAAATAAAGGCAAGGCAGAGCTACCTTTTCATCTGCCTTGTGTTCCCAGGCAACAGGGGACTTAACGTGACTCAACTGCCACCTGTAGTCAGTGCTGTCTTGCAGAGATGGGATTTACCCATCTGTCTGAGGTGTATAATTTAAATAGAACAGAACTCAAACTGACACCTGCACAAAGTAGTCAATGAGGTCAGATGCTGTATGAGGCAGGGTCATTTAATATAGGGAGCTAATAACTGAGGTTCTCTAACAGGATGAAATGTTTGGATGCGACCCGGTTTAGATAGAATAAGGATAGTGGAGCTGGAGGTCATGCCTATAAAATGTGGTGGCACGGTTCATGGACCAGACCATATTTTTGCTGTCCTTGTGCAGTGGAAACATTATCATGATCTGATGATTAAGGAAAGCTGCAACAGTTCTATAGAAGACATGGGTTTCGGAAAGAAGGAGCAGGAAGGCAAGAGGAAGTCATTCAGCCCTTGGGCTTGTTTGTTGACTGTTCAGTTAGATGTGCGATCGGCATCCCTGTACCTGCCTTTTGCCCTGTCCCTTGCTTGTGCCAGATGAAGAGGGAGCCTGCAATGTCCGTGATACTCTTGGTGGCCAGAATGGGGTGGGGGTTTACACTGCTTTATCTTCCCTTCCAACTACATTTCATTTTAGTCTCCTTCTCCTCTCCTTATTTTTCTCTTGTTTTAATACCATGCATTGCCTTTAATGGGCTTTGCGTACGTATTAATAAACTGGGATACATGGGGAACTTGTTGATGGTAGTCATTAATCAATGAGAGAAAATACAACTGGTAATCTCGTGATGAGAAATTTAGTGTTCAGTCCCTTGCATAGGGACACTTGTAGTCCAGTAATAGCATCTGTACCTCTGGGTAAGGAGACCCATGTTCAAGACCCACCCACTCCAGAATTGTATGGCAACACCTCTGAGCAGGTTGATTAAAAAATATCTTCAATTGTGAACAAAATGTGTTCACTCTGCAGAGGTAGAACAAGCGTGATTCCTAATGATTCCCTGTGGTGAACCAGCAAGCTACTCTGTTGATTTGAGGTTGAAGAATCCAGCACCATCATTTTATTGAAGATGAGGATGGGCAACAAGTTGCTGATTTTGCTAGTGATGCCCATTTCTAGAAATGGTTTAAGTATTGCCTGTGTGAGCGAATTCCTTAGAAGAATTTGTTGCGAGAGACATCTTGACCCTAATCCTACAGTGTAAGATGGATGACAGTAAATCACAGGAACAGAATTTTATTTAAAAATTGGAAGAGAGGTGATATCACGGGCCGTGGCACGTATTTAAAACTATTGCATAAAGTCAAAATTATAGCGGACATCAATTTGAAGGACTGCTACATCTATAGTCATGAGCTGATTTACCTGGCTCCACTCCATTAAACTAAAAAAATGCAAATGCTAGCCTTACAAATGATAGTGGATTCCTAATGCAATCTTTATGCAAAATATTTCTAATGTACAAAAACAATTTGAAACAAAACTAAGTATATCCAACACAAATACGTATTTTTTGTTGTTTCTCAAAAGGCTTATAGACAGGCAGGAATGTGTTTTTTGCAGCAGAATACCATTTTTCTTACAGCTTCAGTCAACTCCTTTTATGGATAAAACATTCTATTTGCTGTATGAGATCCAGGGGAAGGTGTTTGTCTACTGGAGCACTCAGAGCATCTGATGCTTCCAAACTAATTAAAATAAAATCTTGTAAATGCGGATCAGGAATATGCCAGGATCAAATATCCTCCACGACGTATTGGTTTCACAGTCAAACAGAGACGATTGCTGGAAGGTTATTCTGGAGCTAAACAACACTACTTTGTAATTAGCTCTCAGGTAAGCACTGCTTAATGTTTTACATTTTCTTTTGAGAGGTGTTGCAGTTGCTCGGGGGAGATGTTAATTATACCTTTAATAACAAAGGGAGAGAGACGGGGAGGATGTAAAAAAAAAACATTTTCATGTTGACAATCTGTGACAAGAAAGGCGAGGTGAAAGGAGTACCAAGTAACAGGGCTTAGAGATCAGATCAGGATTTAGGGTGGGTGTGTGCTGAAGACCGACGTGGTTCTGTTTTCCTTCAAATGTCCCAAAAGACTCGGGCGAAAGTGAAACAGCGAGCCAGAGTCAAATTCCAGGCAGGAATACTGAATTGTCCTATTGGTACATGCCAGACCTTTCCCTGGTCCCAACACTGTGAATCTCAGTTGGACCTTGCCCGTTAATTTCCAATATTTGTCTGTCATTTTGACGTTAATTAGCGCATAAATTTGTTCCAGTTCCTTTGGAATTCGATCTGCTTTCGTGCGCATTTCATTTACAAAGAGCGACACAGATTTGGGAGTTTTGGCTGACCAATGAGGACAGATAAAGAGCGTGCAGTCTCACCACCCCCCCCCCCTCTCCCCCAACACATACTCGCACGCAAAGCAAAAGTTTGATCTAATTAATGGGCAAATGGATTTGACAGCTTTTGTTTTCAGCTGTAGCTTTGTCATACCGGTGTGTTTTATTGGCGACTAAACAATGAGAGTTGTGGTAATGTTACAGTGATGATAGATCAAGAGTGTGTAAGCTTGCTTCATGTAGGGGTGAAATAATCACAGGCATGGCTGCTTATTAAAAAGTGTCAGTCATAATTTCAGTCATTGTTCCACCAGAGTTGTGCTGAGGCTTATTTACCAGACTGAGGATTAACACAGGCACATAGTACTTGTCGGGGTTTGGGGCCCACGGAATGACTTCCTATCAATTGTTGTCATGTCTACTTCCCTACCACCCAGCCCCACAGTTATTTACATTAGTAGGGATCAAAAGCTGAATTGTGTTATGTTGGGATGGCGACAGGGAAAGCCTTTCGATCTGGGCATTGCTGGTAAGATGAGCATTTGTCGAGATTTATATGAGATCATTGCGAGCCTTCTTCTGAGGCATATTTGTGCTCACATATCCTGTGTCCCGTAATTCCTTGAACCACTGCAATCCCTTGTGTCAAAAATGCTGTGAGGGAAAGAAGTTCCAGGATGTCGCCGTGGGTCAAAACCCTGGAACTCCCTTCCAAACAGCACACTGTATGTGTACCTACACAACACAAGGGGCAGCCCAACTCCACTATTTCTTTGGCAATTAGGGATGAACAATAAGTGTTAACCCAGCCAGCAGTGCTACATCCCATGAGCCATTCATGTGCCATTTATTTTGAACGAATTACAATGAAATAGAGATTATTTACCAAATTTGGTTGCAAGATTCAGTAATGCTGGCTCCCCATGCCAAGATGTCTTCTGGAAGTCTCGGGTTTGGAAGGTAATGGCAAAGAAATCTCACTGAGTAGCATCTTATTGAGGGTACGCAGCAGCCTCTGCAATGAAGGTGATGGGTGAGCCATAATGAGTGTTGTTACAGCCAGTCAAGCAGGGGGTACTTTCCTCTCACTTCTAATGGATCTAGTTATCTGTAGTGATTCCACTGTGTTCACATAGTAATAACAACTTACTCGTAGTTTATCAGCTTTGGGGAATCAAAAGGTGAACAACACCTTGACTTTCAATCACACAGTTTGAATTATTGCCTTACTTTGCCTGGTTTCCTGTGAGTTCCAGCATTCGGTACCCACATTCAGGATAATAAGGCTTTGGTACTGCTACTGATAAGGCCAAAGGTCTAACTGGCCGATATCCTTGCACATGATTAACTTTTTGGTTAAGGTTTACTTTCCCCATTTATTCTCTCCTATCTGCTCCCCTGAGGCTAGATTTTAACTGTGATGGTGGGGGGTGTCAGTGTTGGACTGGGGTGGACAAGGTCAGAAATCACACGACACCAGGTTAGAGTCCGATAGGTTTATTTGAAAACACAAGCTTTCGTAGCCTCACTCCTTCTTCAGGGTGTTAGTAGATTTAACTGTTTGGGGATCTGACAGCCGTTTCATTAACCATTCTAAAAGAAGGCACTCATCAACATGCTGAAAATCCACACAATGGAAAGATTATACTCAACATTATTTCTAGGGTCACTGGGGTTAACTTTCCCAGTGCTTTCCTTGTTGCTGAAGAATTGTAAGGCAGCAAGGTTGTTTTGGAGACCTTTCCCTTATGCATAGCTTTGTGCTGGGTTTTATCTAGGTAACAAGGAGATGCATCGTGAGAAAAGCTTCACTCACTCAGGCAGTTATGTAAGGGCAGTGGAGTTAGAATACTTGTCACTCCCTTCCTCGTGATCTCAACCAGCCCCCACTCCAATCAATCCTAGTCTGAGCCCCTCCTCCATCCTGATTTCAGTCAGAAATCCCCTTCACCAAATTTCTGACAGGACCCTCAACCATTGCCCCTCATCCAACCCCACCAATCTCAGATTATCTTCTGCCCATCTCAGGCCTGGCAGCTGCTTCACCTCCCTGCTTTCAGACAACTGACTCATTCCACCTCATGCCACTCTGATGAGTAAGCAGGGGACAGCAGGAGCTTGTTTAAATAAGATTGTACTGTTATATTTGGCAGAGCTTCCAGCACCCTGACCTTAGCCTTTCTTTCCTTATGCTTCCACATTCCATTGCACCCAACCCAATTAAGATCAAGGCTGGAATAACCGCTGCTAGATTGACTCTACCAGCACTTTCAGATTGAGTAATAAGGGAAGCCGAACAGCACCTCTCATGTTTTATAAGGGGGAACGTAGGAACTGTAATTCGTTTAACCCTTGAGACTACCAAGCACGTAAGAAGATGACCAGCTTTAGACCAAATGGTTCCTCAAGCCTACTCCACCATTCAATACAATCAGGATAATCTCTCTACTTTCCTTTCTACTCCCTAATGATTGGCCCCCTATCATGAGACTATGTCTATGGGTGTGAATGTATGGGATAAAGCATTTGGAGTCTAGATATCCTACAGTTACTGATGTCCCTTTTTCTATCCTACTAGTTACATCTTCTAAAAAAAGTAATATATTTATTAAACAGAATTTCCTTTATTGTAAAATTGTATTGATTTGTTCTCATCATATTATGCCTTTCTGAGTACAGTAGCAAACTTGCTTAATGAGGAATTATAGAATTTCCTGCTGCCTAATGTCAGTTCGCTTGTCTATTATTCCCTGTTTCTCTTGCCATTCTTTCTTGAAGTGACGTAACTTCATATCCACTGGGACTGTATCATATACTAGGAAATTTTGGAAAATTAAAGCCATGGCGTCCATTATCTCTGCAGCTACCTCTTTTAGATCCTCAGGGATGTAAACCATCAGGTCCTGGGAATCTGTAGGATTTTAAACCTCTTTGGCACTTTTTTTCTGAATTAACGTTCATTCCTTTAATTCTCTCACTCTCATTAGCCCCTGTGATATCTTCTGTGTAGATAGACATGTAGATATTTGTTCAAAGTCTCTGTATTTTTCACATTTCCCACAATAACTTATTTTTGTCTTTAAAAGGAACAAATGTTTATTTTAGCCACTCTTTCTTTTAAGAAGTTTCTGTGAAAGCTCTTATTTCATTTTTCTGTCTTTGTTCTTTTTATTTATTAGCTTTTTGATGATACTTTGGTTTTCAAAATCTTTCAAACTTCAGACTTAATTGTATTCTTTTCAACATTACAGGCCTCTTATTTTAATTGGATACTATCCTTAACTTCCCGAGTAAACCACACTCCATACTTCTAACTGAATTTTGCATTTCAGTGGCATATATTTTTGTGAACATCTTGAATTGGCTTTTTAGATGTTCCCCACTGTTAAAATGTTAACCTTTTTATTCTATTTATCTAATTGACCATAGTTAGCATTCGCCTCTCAATCAGGTCATGGTTGACTATAATTTAATTCCAACTATGGTGCAGTTACTATTTCCCAGTGGATCTGCCATTCAACTGGATTATGGCTGATGTGCATCTCAAATCTATTTATTCATCTGTGATCCACAGCTCCTGATAACCCTACCAGAGGAAACTCTAGCCATTTGAATCTTAAAAGCTTCAATTGTTGACTAAGGGAAATTTCCAGATTTCCCCAAATGCATGTGAACTCAGCACACTACAGCTCTTTCAGGGAACGCACGATGGGCAAAAAAATGGAAAAATCTTTCAGTCTACTTAATAAATGAATTGATAAAGATAACTTTAATTTGTTCCTCAATAAACCTGGTGTGCAGGTTCCCTGCGACAGCCTTCACCACATCAATATGTACTGAAGGAGTTAACTGTCTTACGATGCCAGAATGAATGAGTGTCTTGTTTAAAGAAAGCAGGAGTCACAAAAGTAGACTTCAATTATTCAATTCTTTGAAAAGTTGTGTCTGCAATCTATCACCTGTCAGATCAAAGTGTTGCTCTGATCTTAGGGCTCAGGTCACCTAGGTCAAGATCCATTAGCTGTGTGTAGTAAAATATATGTGGAGACCCAGGATGAGGACCCAAGGTCATCAACCACATCATTCTTGGTGTCACTATCAGATCATCCCCATGGCATTCCAGTACTCTGCAGAATTGTGAAGTGTCTTCTCCTGTTCTTGTCAAAAAAGATTAACTCATCCCGTCAGCATAAAATCGCTACAACATTAGGGCCAAGAATCCCATATAGAAGCTACTCAAAGGTCACAATTAGTCCACTCCATATTAATTACCATATGCCATTTAATAGAGGGCAGAGGTCATTCCAAAAGGCTTTACCCCAGTGAGGTACTTTTACAGTGTAGAAACAGACTCCAAGCACAGAAGGATTCCACAAAAAGCAATGGGAATATAGGAACGGAAGGACAGGAGTAAGCTTTGCTTTCACCTCTCAATCAGGTCATGGTTGACTATAATTTAATTCCAGCCACCTGCTTTGGTTCTCCAAACCTTAATGCCCATGGCTAACACAATTCTATCATTGAAACAGTTGACTAGATCTTATTTAATGATGTTTATTGATGGATAAGTATTGACTGAGACAACATATAAATGTCATACTGGATAAAAATTGAATGAACTGTGGGTGCGGTAAATTAGGAACAAAAACAGAATTTGTTGGAAAAGCTCAGCAACCGAATGGTCACCGGACCTGAAATGTTAACTCTGATTTTTTCTTCACAGGTGCTGCATGACCTGCTAAGCTTTTCCAGCAACTTCTGTTTTTGAACATGTGAATGTCCCTGCTTATCTTCAGAAAGTGCCATGGGATGTTTTATGTGAACCTGAGAGAGTAGATGGGCCTAGGTTTAATGTTCCCTGTGAAAAAACTGAACCTCTGACAGGACAGAATTCCTCAAGTTTGGCACCGGAAGGTCAGCTGTGGTTACGTGTTTAACATTTATCTTGAGAATTGAGCGCCACCTGAGCCACAGTCACCAGAAACACAACTCTTATAAGTACTTGAAATAATCTTCCCTTACGTTATAAAAAATGAAGACTTGTTACTCTGATTGTGACTAAATACTGTCGTTTGCAGACATTTAGTCGTAGGGATTCATTTGTTGGAAATGACATCTTCCTCAGACCAGGCATGAAAAAGAACGATGTTGATGGTGCAGTTGGTATTGTCATTAAAATCTTCCTCTTCAAAACTTCAGCCAATTACACCTTAGGTACGGTAGTTTGAGACATAGGAAATATTTTAGTTGGAGTTTGTGTTTTTTTAACCTTCACTTCCTGCATTCCCTGTGCTCCAAAACCATATTTGCATTCCCTATCTCTGCACCTGTTGAAATGATCGGAAAAAGAGTTTGCTTTTACTCTCTGGTTCTCTCTTTCTGTCTCTCTTCTTCATCTCACATTGCAGCACATGCCACTGTCAGAAGTCATGCCACAGTAGAATTAACAGGCCATAAAAGAAATTGTATCAAGGAGCCTTTGACTGAGATCATATCACTCAGCACGGACCAATTTTTGGTGTTTAGGCTTTTCTACTCTCTTAAAGCATTTTGACTCCACAAATTCTGTCTGTCAGGCTTGAACTTTTTCTTTGGAAATAAAGAATATCACTTTCTGGGTGATTAGTGCATGAAATTGCAGCATAACAAGGAAGGAGTCCATACGCTGACAACATAAAGCAGATGAGATCATGGTGTCAATGAATGTCATGTGGTATTATATAATAATAGCAATTTGTATGTGATCCTCACAAAAAAGAGAATTATACAGGACATCTCACAACTACCTAATGATTATAATGAATTACCTTTGAAGTGATATGGAATCTGAAGCATGTCAGTACATTACATGTGAAACATGACTGTGTAGAACGGTGAGTTAGTACTGTATTACTGAGGATAAAGGATGTCACTATAAATAGAAGACAAGAAAAAAGATTCACATTTATGTAGCATCATTCATAAATTTGGAATGTCCCAGAATGCTGTACAGCTGATGAGCAAATTTTGAAGTATAGTCATGAGGGGCGGATCTTATCGAAACAGTTAAAATTATGAAAGGAATAGATGAGATAGAAACAGGGAGGTTTTTCCACTGGTGGGTGAAATTAAAACTAGTGGGCATAGCCTCAAAATAAGGGGGAGCAGATTTATGACTGAGCTGAGGAGGAACTTCTTCACCCAAAGGGTTGTGAATCTATGGAATTCCCTGCCCAGTGAAGCAGATGGCACTACCTTATTGAATGTTCTTAAGGCATGGATAGATTGTTGAACTGTAAAGGAATTAAGGGTTATTGTGAGTGGGCAGGCACATGGAGCTGAGTCCATGAAAAAGATCAGCCGTGATCTTATTGAGTGGCAGAGCGGGCTTGAGGGGCCAGATGGTCTACTGCTCCTACTTCTTATGTTCTTATGCTTTTAAAAGGACAAACATGACAAGCAGTATGTGCACAGTAAAACCCCACCAACAGGTGTATGACAATTACTGTGTTGAATGCTGAGTCGGAATGTGGAGATTACTTACATAATGCCATGAGAGAGAAGTCAGGGCTATCGATCAAACAGATAATCATTGACCGTTTATGAGGTGTGGACAGATTTTGACAGGTTTAGAGAGACTGACACTAGTAACATAGAAGAGTACATAATGGAATTCAATAGATTGTATGGAAGACTGCAGAAATTTTGTTTGGAGTTTCCCAATCTATGCTATGCTGTGCCAAAGCATCAATATTGGACAGATATTTTGACTGGAGTTAAATCTGTGGATAAATATACATTGCCACAACAACTGTTGGAAGCATTTTTTTAAAAAATCCTAAGAAAAACTCCTTTCTGCAGCAGTCATAGCATAAAATGGGAAAGTGGTGATACATCAGAAAACACACTGGTAATAATTTTATGAGCATGATTGTAGTGGCCAAAGAAATATCCTCGTAATGAAGTAGGCCATTAAATAAAACACGTACTAAACTGGATATGAAAAATGGGAAAGCTACTGTTTTTGGAAGATCTGTCAATTTGCAATTTACACAGTCGGGATGCCATTGTATCCCATTAATTGAAAAATAATCGCTCCACTAAATTAATTGAAGAAGTGTTACTGACATCAGTGGGTAGAAATTTAGAGAGCAAAATGTCGTGTGGTACAATTAGACGTTTACTTTGCTCAGCCATCCTCTAAAAACATAAACGTTTGAGTAAAGGATGCAGGAGTAAGAAATGGGGAGTGTAGTTAGCTCACAGTAGAGGTGTGATGGATCTTAGATTTGTGAGAAATATGAAAGGATACCATTGCATCTATTGTATGTCTATCCCTTAGCAAGAGATTTCAACAAAGTAATGGCAATTGATGTAAAGGAGTATGATAAAGAAAAAATGTCATTTTACATTTTGTAGATTTAGCAACCAGGTTTGCTTATTCAACAATACTGCACAGTAAAGATAAAATAATTCTTGATAAGGTCATGGAAAAGTGGACATGGACCAGACTTGGACCACCAGCAAGATTCTGCGTGATGAACATAATTGTCATGAATATGACAGCAGAATCCCTATCAACAATGCCATATATGAAAGAAACCATGTAATATTAGGCAAAATAGTTCACATACTTTTGATGCATCAATCGAAATGTAAGCTATTGTCTGTACCAGTGCTGGCCGTACATGCTAAGAATTTGTTGCAGATGGTAGAAGGATATCATGCATATTAGTTAGCTTTTGGTAGACATCCTGAAATACCACCAGTAATACATGATTAATACTAAGCTTGTGAAAGGGACTGCAATTAGTCCTACCCATTCAAAGCATTTGAAGAGCATACTGAAGCAGTCCATGTTCGAATGCAACAGGATCTCAACAATATCCAGGCTTGGGCTGACAAGTGGCAAGTGATATTTGCACGAGACAAATGCTAAGGCATGACCATCACCAGTAAGAGACAATCTAACCACAGCCCCATGCATTCAATGGTGTTGCCATCACTGAATCCCCCACTATCAACATCCTGGGGGTTAGCATTGACCAGAAACTCAGCTGGATTCTCCACATAAACACAGAGGCTACAAGAACAGTTCAGAGGCCAGAACACTATAGCAAATAAATCACCTCCTGACTCGCCAAATCCACCAACTGTCCACCACCTACAAGGCACAAGTTCAGGAGTGTGATGGAATACTTCCCAATTGCCTGGATATGTGCAGCTCCAACAACACTCTAGAAGCTGCCCAAGAAACTGGTGAAAGCAATCTCAGTAATCTGAGGGGGAGACCATACAGTAACAGTAGAGACAGGTGCAGAGAGTAAGAGAGAAAGTGTGGTTTAACAAAGACAAGAAATATAGTACAAACCAGGAATACCACCAGGAGTAGAACCTCATGTGATTGGGATGTATCAGCAGCCATGAACAAATTAAAAGACAAAATAAATAAAAGATGCATACGACAAGAATACAAAGCTGGAGAGAATTTAGGGTGTACACAGGTACCCTGTAGGGGCAATCCAGTCCTATCACTTATCACCTTAGGTGGTTATGTGCAGTAAAAGTGTCTCCGGATGGGACTTGTCAGGCTAAAGTGAGTCTAGTGGCATAAGGTTTTGAAGGAGAACTGGGGAAAGAAAAGTTGATTCACCAACGACAGGAACTACACTTTTGAAAAAAGGCTTTGTTTTGCAACAAATGCTTGAAGGTGTGGATTAATTGATATTAAAGTTGAATTTTTCCAGAGCTATAAACTTCAGAGAGAAATCTTTTCTCACTCCCAACAATGCTGAGAGCATTGTGGAGAATCTGGCAACTTACGTAAATGTGTTTGTGACCTAAATGTTGCCTTCACAGTTTGGTAAGCTATGATGTGTCAAATAAAATTGGGTTGTTTACAGCTAAAAGCAGGCCCTGTCTTATTTTCTTGCCCCCATGAGGGGCAGCTATGTGATATCTTTATGATGCATGTAGCTGACTTTTTTATGTGGGTTGGGAGTAGTGAATTGGATTGGAAATCAGGCAGAATTAATCAGGTGACACTTTACATCAGCAAGCTGACTTGGAAAATGTTAACCCTATTGCCATTAGTTAAAGTACGCTGTCACAAAAAGATGCAGCAGCTTCCAAAACTGAAATTGAGCGATTGTGAAGTCCAAGTGGACAGCTGAATTGTCTGGGCATCTAAACAAGGCTGGAAGCCAGATTGAAGTATTAGTTGTGATGAAAACTCTCCTTTCTTCTTACAAATCGTGCCAGACCTGCTGAGTTTCTCCAGCAATTTCTGTTTTTGTTTCAGATCTCCAGCATCTGCAGTTCTTTGTTTAATTTAAAATATTTGTGTTGAATACAACTATTAAAATTACCAAGGTGAAATATATTATTTGGAGAAGGAAACATTGGAAAAAACAAGAATGGAGCATTGTATTTTGAAATTTCTATCATTAGGTATTGCCAGAATATACAATTTTTAAAGCAGCCTTTCTTATGAAAATCTCTATAATAGATTCTTGAGTGCAAGAAAATTTCTTACTTTTCTTGTGGGAAAGGGTCACGAGTGTTGCTGTTTAGCTTGGGAAGCTAGCAAGTTCAGAAGAATGGCATAAAGTACCTTAGTGACAGAGTCTCTCACCAGTGGTGAAGTGGTAGATATGGCATTTTGCTTTGCAAAAATATTGGAAGACGTTCTAAAAATGAAATCAGCAAGCATGCCTTTGAAGTGCTATAGTGATAATCAGTCATTATGAGATAATTACACTCAAGCAAGTGCGTCAATGAAAAAGGACTGAGCCTCAATATTGCTAATTTAGAACAGATGCAGCACAAAGGTCCAAATAGAAATAGGTGAATAGCAGTCAACTATCTGATTATTTTACAAATAAAGGAACAAGTTCAAAGAAACTGTTGGGCACACTGGAAAAAGAATACACAGAACTTGAATGCACTGGAAAAAAAGGGAATATGACATGTAAAAACCAAAAGAATTGCTGATGCATTAAATCAGAAGCAAAAATGAAAGTTGCTGGAAAAGTTCAGCAGGTCTGGCAGTATCTGTGAAGAGAAATCAGAGTTGATGTTTTGGATCTGGTAATCCTTCCTCAGAACTTCTAAGGAAGGGTCACCAGACCCAAAATGTTAACTCTAATTTCTCTTCACGGAACATGGTATGTTGTCATTTTATGTGTTGCTTGCTTTATGTGTATAGACTTATTTAAAAAGGAAAAGTGAAATCTATAATCATCAAATATGACCTGAAGGAATCCCTGAGACCTGATGGAATAAGGGAACAAATGATGGATATATTAATTCAAATTCAATTGGATATAAATTCGTTGTATAAATACAGGGTGCTAATAATAAGTTTTGTGTGAGTTTATGAAGTGTGGTTCACTGAAATAAAGCTTTCACCAAATGTGTGGATTTGGACTTGGTTTAACTATAGTCATCTTTTAGAGTCTAAACGTGTCACCCAGAAGATGTTACCTCCAACAATGCAGTATTCTCTTACTGCTACACTGGAGTGTCAGCCTACATTTTGTTGTCAAGTACGGAAACAGAGTTGCTGGAAAAGCTCCGCAGGTCTGGCAGCAACTGTGAAGGAAAGAACAGAGTTAACTAAGTTTCAGGTCCAGTGATCCTTCCTCAGAACAATTTTGTTTTCAAGTGTTTGAGTGAGACTTGAATCTATAACCTGCTGAGTCAGAGATGAGAGTGTTGTCATTTGGGCCAGTCTGTATTGGATTTCTGTTTTAGGATTATGCAATGTTTCAGGGCCATGATATAAAACCTCAGGAAATTGATTTTTCTGGATGGTAAAATATGGAAATCATCATGGGGGTAAGATTTCTATCTTCACTGTCTGGGCTGCAACTGAATGAAACCGATCACTTACTCTTTATGGAGACCAAATGTACTTTATTCCACTTATTTTAAAATGGAACACAAAATTACTGTCCAGACCGTGAAGACCAAAATCTATTCCCACTGTCTCCTTACAGTATGAGCCTTTATTAAAGGCCCTTTGTATCTTGCAACAGTTAATTCCCTTGACAGAAATGTATTTAGGAAATGAGAGGCAGTTCGCTGTCTATCTCTATGTACAGCATCTACTCGAACTGACTTTAGTAGCTTCCCTCATGTCATATCAAGTTAATAGAAAATTATAGTGGGAACATTACCTTGGCCTGAAGCTGTTGTTACTAGATGATATCACTGAGCATAAATACAGACATATGTCTGCTCATTCCTGTAAGTACCCTATGAGTGAAGTTGGTAACCAAGCACAACCTCTAATTGGAAATATTTTACACAATCACTGATTGGTAAACATGTTCTGTTGACCTTTCACCCCTCTGATCATTCTCTTACATTAGTGGTTGGCATCAATTTTTAAAATTCTCAACTTTCTGTCCAAAACCCTTCGTGACCTCTCCCTCCCCTTGAGCAACCAGCTGTAGTCCCACACCCATCAGACAGCAATGAGGTCCTTTGGCTCTGCCTTATTTTGTGCCTTGCTTTTCATTCACTCATCATTATCAGCCATGCCTTCAGCTGCCTCGATCTCAACCCCTCGAACAGCTTCCCTGCCTCTCTATGTCTTGCCTGTAAGATGCCCCTCAGACACCAATGGTCGCACCTTGTGCAGCTCAATGTCAGATTTTGTCTGATTGCCCTCAAATGAAGCAAATGTTCCAGTTTTAAAACTGCTACGCAAATTAAGGTTGTTATAGTTACTGGCCACACAAGGTGCCTCTCATTGTTGTGATAACTGGTGAAACAGCATCACAAGATAATATACATGTAAGAATATAAAGCTATAAGAAAGGGGATCAGCAATAGGCCATTTGGCCCCTTCAGCTTGTTCTAGGATTCAATAAAATCATCACAGATCTGATTATGATCTTAACTTCTCTTTCCTGCCTGGCCTCCGTAAATCTTGAGCCCCTCATCACTCAAAAATATATCTAGCTCAGCTTTGAGTATATTTAAAGACCCCACTGCATGATTTTTGTTGAAGAGAATCCCCGACACTAACCATTCTCTGAGAGAAGGAATTACTCCTTCTCTACATATTCAATGGTTCACGCTTTACTTCAAAACAGTGCCCCCTTCTGACAGACTCCCTCACAACATGAAGCTTTCTCTCAGCATCTATCCTGTCAAATCCTACCAGAATCTTTTATTTCAAAAAGATCACCATTCATCCTTCTGAACTCCAGTGAGCATCGGGTCAACCTGCTCTACAGTTTCTCATCAGTCAAATCGCTCATCCCAGGAATCAGCTAAGTTAATCTTACCTGAACTGCCTCTAATGCACAGAAGTAAGGAGACCAAAACTGTACAAATTACCTTGGTGCAGTCTCACTAATGCTTTTCAATAACTTGTGGGATATTGAGACTCATGTACATCTAGCGTCTCAAGGGGCATGGGCGTTGCTGGCTGGCCAACATTTATTGCCTGTCCCTAATATTATGCAGGTATTTGGGTGTATGTTGCTTCTTTGAGAGAGCAGGTCAGATGGCTACATGGGGAGCTCATGAAAGCGATCTGAAAAGATGGTAGAGAGCTGCCTTCTTCAACCATTGCAGACCTTGCACTGTGGGTTGACCGCCAATGCCGTTAGGGAGAGAATTCCAGGATTTTGACCCAGCTACGGTGAAGGAATGCTGATGTATTCCCAAGTCAGGATGGTGAGTGACTTGGAGGGGATTTTGCAGGTGGTGGTGTTGCCGTGTATCTGCTGACCTTTTCCTTCTCGAAGAAAGTGAAAGGTGCTGACTGAGGATCTCTGGTGAATTTCTGCAGTGCATCTTGTAGATAGTACACACTGCTGCTGCTGAGCATTGCTGGTGGGGGGAGTGGATACATATGCTTGTGGTGTCAATCAAGTGGGTTGCTTTGTCCTGGATGGTGTCAAGCTTCTTGAATATTTTTGGAGCTGCATCCACCCAGTGGGGAGTACTTCATCAACCTCCTAATTTGTGCCTTGTAGATAGTGGACAGACTTTGATGAGCCAGGGAATGAGTTATTTGCTGAAGTTTTCCTAGTCTTTGACCTGATATTGTATCCACTGTTTTTATATGTCTGGTTCAGCTGAGTTTCTGGTCAATGGTATTTTGATAGTGGAGGGATTCAATGATTGGAACAGCAGTGAGTGTTAGGGATTGGTTGTTAGATTGTCTGTTATTGACAATGTCCCTGTTACTGGAGATGGTCATTTCCCCAAAGATGATGTAACACATAATATGAATCTGACAACAATGAGAGAGAAGATGCTAGTCTACAATGTGCACATGAAAGAGCTACCATATTAGAGAGCTGTATTTTATACTATTTCAGTTTCTTAGGGTGAGCTAAAGTTTCAGTATTAAGTTTGCAGTAGCTTTCAGGAGGGTCAGCTTTACGAACTGTAAGTCTGAGGAACCTCTTAAGCATTTGTTGGCAGGTCAGGGGTGGTCAACAAATAACTGCCTTGCTGAAAATGAATTAGAAACATATTTAAGTTCTGCTGCACCTCTGCGAACCTATGGGAATTCCCGTCCTGCCCTGAGAAAATAAAATCAGATGGCTTGTCTTATTGACCAGCAAACCCTTGCAGTGTTGGCAGAGGAGAGAAATTCTATTTGCTGTCCCTTCTATTAACTAGCACTACAGTGTTTATTTCTGTTTTAGGAGTGGGAGAGAGAGAAGGCATCTGGTTGAGTGAAGAAGAGGCTAATAAAAAGAAATTTAAAATATGACAATCTGAATTAAATTTATTTGAAAAAAGCTGTGAAGTGCAAGAATGTAATCAGTATTGCTGTCAAATAATAACTTAAGAATTTGTGATTTAACATTTTTCTTATGTTTAGGAGGGAGAATGAAAGTACAGAATTTCAGCAGCAATAAACTTCACTTTAACTGCATGAAATATATTAAGGATAATCTGTTTTATCCTTAAATTTTCAGTGAGGGCTTTTATTACAGGCTGTTAAATGTGTGGTATCATTTATAATTTACAGCTTTGTATGCAAATTTAATGCTGCACTATGTTATAGGGATAAAGTAATTTATTCCTGTCTGGCTCAGTGCGTATTGCAAAGTCAGAGGCATGTCAGGGGTTTTAGATAACAGTTGTAAAGTGTAAAAGCAGACCTCAAACGATTTATGAAATGTTTTTGAATGTCTGGTCAGTCATTGATTTGAAGGAATTCCTCACAACCATTAGCCTTCATGGTATGTGCTGGGGTAGACATTCGTCAAGCTCCACTTTCAAGTTCAGAATGAGTACTTTACTTACACAGACAGCACCCACCCAAACCAGGAGACTGGAAGGGACGGTCTATATTGGGCCTCAAATGAGCTGTCGTGTCTCTGTGGGCAGGTTGCCCATCAGTCAAGTCAATTTTGTGTCTCCTACCTTGCCAGCTGTGGCATGATGGTAAGTACCTGGATTGAATAGGAGATGTCAAAGCGATATTGGATAGGGGACCAAACCAAGAGTACCACAGAGCCACAGCCAACCCCTAGCAATGATCCTGAAGTGCGTTGGCAACCACTGAGTGTGGGAGGCCAGATACCTGCTGTGCTGATCAGCAAACAACACTGAATGTCATGTACTCATTGCAGAGTTTAGGCCCATCCTGCTCCAAATTCTCACCCATGCTCCGAGTACATCACGAGTTCACCCAAATAACCTGCTCTTGTTCCCCCTCTTGTCAACATAAGCCATTTCACAGGGATCATTGTGTTGCACAGAAGTCTGCAAGTATGGCAAGGCCATTTGTTTTCCTCATGGATGCTCCCACACAGGATGACAATGTTGAGAAGTGCTCATTTGTAATGAGTGATCTGTGGAGTACCTACCAGTGTGCAGTGCAGACAAACAAATCCTTCTTTGCATCGGGATCTATGATCTACCATTTGTCAGGACATCTCCAAGATCTCTCTGGAATTTCTTGGAACCTTAGGCCACATTAGTTAGTCACTAGCTTGGATGTGGAGAAGTTTGGTCTTTTCTTGTTTTATGTGATACACGTTGCTTGCTTAAAAGTAGAGCTGCAAATTTTGCAAATCACAAATGCCAGGAGGTGTTTCCACTTAGGTAATTTGGGTCGATGTTGATGTTTTAAGAAGTAGAAAATTAAAAGCAAGAAAGAGCACTCACACACTTTCTGTCACAACCTCCAGAGTGTCAAGGTGTAGCAAAGCTAATCGGCTGGATTTTGGTTACTGAAGCTGACAGATCAATTCAAAACAATTCCCGGCTTACCCTTGGTAAAGAATTCCCACAATGTACGATCTTCACTTTAGGAGGGAGTGGGATTCAGAATGCCATACATCCTGGAAACAAAACAAAGGGAACAATGGAAATAGAGGTGGGCTTGTGCTTTAGAAAGCATTAGGCTGCCTAACCCTCATACTCCCTAAACCCCAACCACCTTCCACGGCCTTTCATGCTCCCAGAAGTAATATATACTGCCCAACCAACTCAGCCACACCCTCCGCTAGATCCATGTATAGTCACCTTCATGGCTACTTAGATCTGAGCAGATACATGAAGATCAAGCCTAATTAAGTAGGAATCTAATGCAGCTCTCACTCCTAAACTGTTGACAGAAAAACAACTTCCATTCATAGAACCAACACAAAGGTTTTAAATTGTAAATGTTTACTTTCTTAGTAAAAGCAAATATTTTCATAATCCACATTTTTTATTCACTCACAGGGTGTGGGCCACTTATTGTTCATCCCTAATCAAAGACAGATGATCCTTTATCAGACTCTTTAAACAGTCAATCAAGCAGTCAACTTAGAATCCCACGCTGAGATCATTGTAGCTTTTAAAATTCAGCCAAGCATTCACGATGATTTCATGACAGCCCTTGGGGAAATGTCAACAAAGATCTGTATTCAACCTGAATGACAAACTGCGCAACCAGTTGTTACTTTCTTTCTAACCTGTGTCTGCCAATTGAAGCCACCCAGCAGAGAGTTTTCATTCAGTGCTCACTGATAGCTGCAGCCTGTTTCCAAAGTTTCAAGCGTGGAACGTTTCCAATGGGGTCTTGCTGAGTTTGAGTTTCTCTCCTGTGTAATCCACACCCCACCCCCTTACCCCGGCAGCAAAAATTCAATCTTTTGGAAGAAGGGGCAGGACATATGTTTCTGGGTCCTGCCCACTAATTATAAAAAGTCCAACCTAATGCAACGCTTTTGACATGTAGCCGTTGTAGTAATGTCAGAAACATCACTGATATGAATGAACCATTCTCCCAAGCCAGGGTGTATTTTTAATAATAACAGTTGAAGGATAAATACTGATCACAATATCTCGTCAATCTCTCCTGCTCTACTTCAAGAATATTGCCTGGGGATGTTAAACATCCATCTCAGAGGGTTGACCATCTGAACCACTTATCTGAAAGACTCCAACAGCGCTGTCATCCTTCAATAATGTATTGACATGTATACATATGTACTCAAGACTATGGAGAGGAGTTGAGATTATGGCATCTGAATCAGAGATGAGAGCTCTATGGACTAAGCTGACAGATAAAATTCTCCTTGCTTCACCCCTTGCTCCCAATCTGTAAATTAGTGTAATTTCATATATCAATATAATTTAAACTAATTTAGGAGTGTATTGTAAGATCTGTATTCTAGTGTTTGCCTAATAATGAAGTGATTGCATCAGAATTTATTAAGGCTAGAAAGCAGCCTGAAGTTAAGGTTGCTAGTAGAGACCACTAGCTTGGAATTGACCTTGGTGGGTAGGTAATACAAAGGGGTGGTCTGGAATGCCACCTGCTTTATATTCTGTCCAATGGAGGATATCAAGTTGGACATAAAATCATCAGTCAATTCATTTGTCACCTGATTTAGCTCTTGGCCAAGACCAATTTCCCCAACAATTTCCAAAATATACCCATCAGCCTCTCTGTTGATCCCAAACATTGCAGAATAACTTCCTGCTGGCAAAGAGCTGAGATTTTCAAATTATTTTTGTTGTATCTTTGTGTGCATGAAGCTACATTCTCTGCATGAACAACTCCGCACCCCAACTCCCAGCTCCATAGATTTAAAGCCTTATATTAATGTCTATTGTCGAGTTGGAAGAAATTCCTCTGTGAGCTACAATTCAATTGCTGGTAATGTTCCCTTTCCATCATTTTCCTGTCCTGGTGCTCCTCTTCCAGAAATACTTCCCTCCCAGCAGAAAGAGAGAGCTCAAATTGTGAGAAAAAGCCAGTATTCCCACTTGGAGGTATTGATATTTGAGGATGGGAATTTTAAATCGAAGACATGGTCAAACCGGGAGCCAACACAAGTGAGCAAAACCCATTGCGAGTTCAGATACGTGCAGTGGTTCGAAATGAGCTGAGGTTTACAGAGAGTGCAAGGTTAGCCAGGAGAAAATGTCATTGTCAAACGCATCCCTTTTCTGGAAAATAAGGGATATGATTATTGTCTCCTCATCTTCCTGGAGTAAACAATTGCAAGTTTCAAAGATAGTATGCAAGTAAACTGGTAAATGTTGGGTTTGATCCATGATGAGCAGGCTGATTGCAATTCAGTGATAATTAATTGTGCTAGAGTTGGCTTCAGCATCCTGGGGTGAAGGAATTGAGAAAAAACAATTCCATCCAAAGTAACTTCAGTTTGAACAGGCCACCACTTTAGACAGGGAGAAACAGTGAGGGTGTAAATTCATATGGGCCATTGTGCATAGCAGACTGTCTTGAATCATGAAAACTTCTTTCACAACCCTGCCTCTTACACTTTACCATTTTATTGCCAATCATCTGTCTGTGTGGGCTCCTGGAAGTAATGGATACTTAATGAGGGTGCGGTGGGGGGGGGAACAAATGTTTGCCTTGAATTGCTAGTCGATTCAAGCTGTGTCCTTTAGAAAGGAGAGAAAGAGAAATGTTTCTTTTCAGAAGCTCCTATTTAAACTGGAATTTCATCCAGCACACCAATACCAATTGCAAGTATTTATATTTATTCAAAATATGGAGTTTAAAGCCAAACCAAATAGAAATATCCAGTCAATAACCCAATGCCATGCAGAAGTTCCCTTCTTTAACTGTGAGAAACAAATAGTTGTGATGTACCTTTTGCCCCTCTGTGAATGCTGCTCCCTGTATGCTGTGTCTGAACAGTCTCAACCCAGATGTAATGTTATGCTGCACACACAGTACACCTGGTCTTTATTTGATAGCCATATATGCCACACAGACAACATTTTTACAGTATGCTGCATTAAGCCTCACATCCTTTACAGGTACGAAACAAATTATATGCTGCTTGCCGCATGTGATTTTTTGTTAAGAAAATGTTAGATGGCGTTAAGTATGGTTACAAAAATAAAGATAGCTTGGTATCCAAAATATACCTGGACAATCTGATTGTATTTGTATGTTAGCAATTTGCATTTGCTTCTGAAGAAACTGATAAACTTATCAGTTATAGGCTGACACATTCCAAACACATAAGTTGTGTTGATTAATATCAATGACTTCACTTCCCATTCCTGCAAAGTTATCTCTGGTGACCCCAGGATCAATCCATAACTTCTTCCCATTTCATATCTACAGTGCAGCCCCCAGAAATATCATTGAAAACATCTTAGTTTCCACATTAAGACTGATGAGGTCCAAATTTCCCTCCCTACATCCATTTGTAACTTTCTCTCTGAATCTAAATGGTCAGACTGCGTGCCTGACAGTTAGTGCTGCATGACCATAAATTTCCTCCAATTAATTATTGAGAAGAGAGAAGGCATTATCTCCAATTCCCACCCGAAATTCTCTACCAACTTTGTCTCTATCACTGGCCAATGTCTGAAGCTGAACTTGATGGTTCAAAACCTCAGTGCCATGCTTGACTTGGGGATGAGCTCGGAACTATAACACAATCTATTTTCACCTTCTCTATCATCGCATGTTTTTGTCCCTTCCTCACATGTTCTGCCTGAAACCTTCATCGTGTCACCGTCACCTCCAGACTCAGCTATCCTCATGCACCTTCAGGTGGCCTCTCAAGTTCCACCTTCTACAGATTTGGGTCCATCCCAGATTCCGTTGGCTGTGTTCCAACTTGCATCAAATCCCGTAATCGTGAACTTACATTGGATCCTAATTAATCACTGCCTCAACTTTTAAAATTCTCATCCTTGTTTTCAAATCCCTCCATGACCTGGCCCCACTCTGCCTCTGTTATCTCCAACTCAATAGCTATCAAAGATATCTGTTGTTCTCTAACCTCTTGAGCATCATTAGTTTTAACCTGTCGATCATTGGTAGCCATGCCTTCAGTTACCTAGACTCCAAGTTCTGGAATTTCCTCATTCTCCCTCTCTAGCTCACTTTCCTCCTTAAAGACATTCCTTAAAACCCACATCTTGGGCCCAAGCTTGCCCTGATGTCATTCCCAGCTCAATATCATACATTGTTTGATAAAGCTCCTGTGAAGTGCCTTATGGAGTTTTCTTATACTATAACAGGCATATAAATACAAATTGTTCCTATATCTGATCAGAAGCTGCTGTAACTGGGTAGCTACTAGAAGCAAGGGCTGTGCCCTGTTGTTTTCCCTCCATGATATGACTGCACTCCTAGCTTTCGTAGATGTCTTGGTTGCAATCAGGTGACACACTGCATTGAAGCCTGGACCTTGGGTGTGCTCACAGTCTCTCAAGGGCAGGGTCTACCCTGCAGACTCCTGGAAATCACTGTCAGGTTGAAACAGGGGTCAGACACCTCATACCACATGGGAAACACTCACTGTTATTTTCCCCACAGTTGCCAGGTAATGGCAGGGGCTTTGGCGTGACATCCAATAAAGGATGCCAGGGGCCTCTCTCAGAGTTGGTAGGACAATCAGGGCCCTTCCAGCCTGAAAGCAGCAGAAAAGAAGATAGCCGCTCAAAACAGAGTCACCTGTGCTCCAACTTTTTCAAAACAATGGCTGTGCCTGCAAGCAGGGAGAGCATATAAGCCTGCCTAAAGTGTTGGTTATCCTGTCTGCCACCACGAGGCCAACACCAAGCAGTTAAAGTACTCACCCCCACCACCAACCCCCCCCCCCCCCCCCGCCCCCACCGTCTGCCGAAACCTGAAGGAAAATTCCAGCCAGGTTCATTCAATGGGCTTTAATAGATCTTAGGATATCTCAATTGTCTCTCCAGCTAGGGATACACAGTGGTACAGAACTTCTAACCTTGCTCCAATCTCAGCCTGGTGGGGGCTGAAATTAAACCAAATGTCAGGTTTGGTATTTAGAAGTTTGAATTAGAAATTTGTGAGTTCCAGACTAGTGAATAAAACCAGGTAGACTTCATTGGCAGCGAGATCCCTGATTGGGGTTGTTAACCTGGGCCAATCAGGGAGCGTTGGCTGACAGATATAAACAGGGGATTCAGAGAGTCTCCTGACCTGCGGTACTGACTCTGAGCTAGCTAATCACAGCTAGTGTAGTATGCAAATGTAAGTAAAGGGTGACTTGGTGATGGGGTACTGGCCTCTGTGCAGTTATTTCAGAGACCCTGGTCTAGAACCTCAATGATCTAGATTTTACAGTGAAAAATTCAATATTAGAGAGGCCCAACAACTTCTGGTGTGTGTACCCTCGGCTTGCAATAAGCAACACTGTTCCTGAGACTTCACAACTTCAATGTTTCAGCAAGCCGGCAACAAACAAGAATTCAGGCTAATCGCTCACTAACAATGAACTATTTGCACAGCGTAAAATTAGTGTTGATATTTCCAGGTGTTAAGGTGCTTCCTCTGATTTTGCAAAGACTAAATAAGGAGACCATCACGAGAGGGGATTTTTTAATTGCTAAAATAAATTTATTAAATGACTTTTAAAACATTTGAAATGTCAGATTCATAATCTTATGAAATTTGTCAGCCCTTTTCATAGTTTCGATGTACATTTCTTATTAACGACATTTCTTTAAAACTTTAAAACAGATTATTACTGTTGAATATCACAGTGATTAATAGAGATCAGATAAAACTTGTTCAAACACTCAAAGATTAAATCATGTGTAATACTTGAATGTATATGACTTTTAAACATACTTTAACAGATTGCTTTAATACTTTAAGCTTATTTATCTGACTTTCTCACATTGTGAATAACAATTTATTGACACAAATCTGATTAATTCTATCACATCCATAAATGATTGCATTTTTAATGTTGTGAATGCTTTCGATGAAATAACTCAACATTATTTGCACCAGTGCCTTTTCATATTTTTTTCCCCAGTGCCTTTTTATATCTTTTTTTATCCCCAGCACCTTATATCTTTTTTTGTCTAGTGCCTTTTTATATCTTTTTTTTTCCCAGTGTCCTTTCATCATGACAGCACCTGGAGTAGGTAGACTTTGAAGGCATGGCTTACAGGTCTAGCACCATGTGATCACACATTACAGAGTGCTGTTGGGTTTTAATGTCAGTGAATCACCCTTCTTTCATATTCTAACCCTGACCCTGGGGATTGCATTGAGCGAGGATGTAGTTTGTTCCGAGGTCAGTGGCGAGGACTGCTACTTTGCTGCAACTCAAAATCTAGCCCATAATTTGGTGCATAAGTGAATCCAGTACCATGCTGAGGTATGGCTGCTCTGTCAAATGGTGGTCATCCTTCAGTTGTGAGATTAAACAAAGGTCTTGGCTGACCTGTTAGGTGGCTGTGACAGTTCCCATGGTACTATTCAAAGAAAGGCAAGGCTACTCTCCCACTGTATCATACTTACCTCATAATCAACATCACTAAAATAGACTATCAAATTATGATAAGCACTATTTGCTGCAGTAAATTACATTTTCCTACAGACCAAAAGAACTGTACTTAAAACTGCTTCCTGTGAAGTCTTGTGGAATAATGATAACATTCAAATCCCACCTACTCCAGAGATATGTTATAATGTGCTTGAACAGGTTGATTAAAAATACCTAAAAGAACTTTGTTGGTTGCAAACCGTTGAGATGCTGTTGTATAAGGTGCAAAAAAAACTTATTTCTTATTGCTGCAGTTAGTTAAAGTAAAAGTAAACTATTCGTTGGGTCACAGTTATAGCATATGACCTTTTGGTTAAAGATATGTTCCATTGATATCTAACATGGTGTAGAATAAAATTCAACAGGCATGACCTTGGGTCATTAACAAACACCTATAACAAAGCTGTTGATTCATGAATTCTCCATTGTTAAATGTACATGGTTGACTAAAAACATTCTGGACCATGTACAGTTTGGCAATGTTCCACTTCCACTATTGCCTGACGTTCTTTCTCTGTTAACAAAGTTGGATTTTGTTTTGCTTTGCTCGCTTGACCTGTGTTATTGACACACAATGCAAATCTGTGCACTCTGGCAAAACAGATTGTTTCACTGGCAGTGCGATAAAGATTCTGGTTTCCCAGCTGACAAGCCTCCCAACATGGCCTTTGTTTATTCATTCTCAGAACATGGACATCACTGGCAAGGCTTCCACATATTATCTATCCTTAGTTACCCTGAAAAAGTTCCACTGGACCTTCTCCTGAAGCAGGCCATGTGGTGAAGGTGCTGCCAGGACAATGCTAAGTGAAAGACTCCAGGATTCGTAATCATCTGCTACTGAAGGAGTGGTAATATATGACCAAATCTGGATAGTTGAGGGGCTTTGAAAGACCTCAGGATGTTGATGAATACAGATTGGACTTTAGGACTTGTTTGCAATAATTTGTCTTCTTTTGATGGAAGAGTGGTTACTCATTGATGCTGTCTAGTACTCTGCTGATAATTAAGAGTTCTACTAACAGCATTTTGAAAGATGATGAATGAGGAAGAATCCAATACCCTTCGTAAAGGGACCCCTTAAGAAGGTAAACTTGGAGAAAGTGATAAACCAATTGGTCAAATGAAGATTACGGAATCAACCTCATACTGTCAGCTCCTGTTAAAGAGCAACAACAACTTCATTTATATATCACCTCTCCAGGAGTAGAGCATGACAAGGAAAAAGACTGGATGCTGATGTAAATAACGAGATACAAAAGAAGTGTCATAAAGTTTGTTCAAAGATGAGGGGGGAAGATGAGGAGTAGAAGGATGTACAGAAGTTGCAGTAAAGCTTAGAATTGCAGAGATTGGACCGTTAATAACGGATGGCGTGGCTCTCAGTGATGGGGCAAAAGCAGAGGAAAAGCTGAATGTAGGGGCAGAGCTAATCATGTGTGAACATAAATGAACTTAAAGCAATATTGACAAATTTTCTCAGATTTATGTAAAAACCACTGAAGAAAATTTCCACTTCCTAGTCCTTTCTGAAATAACCGGGGCCATTTTGTTTTGCTTTGAGAGGTGGCTGCTGAAGGAGCCATAAGCTTCATGTACTTCTTAATACTCCTCAGACTGTTTGAGCCCAAACTTTGCACTTAATTTCCAGTTTTGAAAACACTGAAGTTCGCTTTGAGTTAATAAACACCCTAAATCTGAATTGCTGAACTTTGCTCAGCCGAGAAAACAGGCCTGTGACTGTTTTCAATCACAAGCTTAGTTGTTTAGCTTTGACCTACAAAATACAACCCCAGGGTCACTACACATCTCTCAGAAAGTCCTTGACTGGAGTAAGCTAATCCTTTGAGTATTCTGTGTCCTTCCAGAATAGGCTCCCCTTCTATCCTCTAACACCTTTAATCTTCTGCATAGTTCTGACAGTGAAACACAGGAATTGGGAAAAATGCCTAAATCGAGGATTTCTTAAATGTGCAATACGTTTCGACTTGACTGAAAATGACTTAAAGGGGCCTTCCTCTAATCTTCAGAATAAAACGGAATACTTGAGAATGCCCCTCACTTACTGAAATTCTCAATTCTTCTAGATTTCAGTGTTTTCATTATCCACAGGATTTCCTGCAGTTTACAGGAATCCCGAGCACAGATGCAGGAAGCAAAATACAAAATGAAGTCAAATAACCAAGGGCGTAAATGCAAGAGTAGCCACTGGAACTTGATTGTGATCTTGGAAGGCTCAAGTTATAAACATAACATGAATCAAACTTTTCTTCGGTTGGCACATCAGTTAAAAACAAATCAAAATCAGAATGGAAACTCTGTTCGCTTTTTTAACTACGTTTTCCTCATGGTTGCTTGAATGGAAAAATACAGGGAATTCTCTTGCCCCCCTCTGAAAAAGTCTAAAATTCAGGGTTTGGATCTAAGCAATTTTACAAGATATTAAAGTAGGAGTGGCTAGGAACAGAAATGACATGCGTAATTGACATTCTCACTGGCTAGACTAAATATGTACTCTTTTTACCATTCATGCACGCCAAAGCCATTTTGCACCATCTACAAGAGTTGTAGTGAGTTGTCAAGATTTCTTAGGGTGTGCTTTCCAAATGCAGTGTCTTGACGGTCAATGGCAGCAAGTGCGTGGGAACACTGCCACATCCAAGTTTCTCACTGACCCAGGCATTGCCCTGATATTAACATATATCACTGCGCCTTAAAACATCACTGGATCAAAATCCTGGAATTCCATATGTATTAGCACTACATTCACTACACAGCCTGCAGTGGTTCAGGAAATCAGGAGCCAATCTCCCCCTCTTAGGCGTACCAACAATAAATACCGGCTCTGCCAATATTGCCACTATCTCATGCGTGAATCATAAAGGGTGCCTGTGATCCAAGAATCCTAAATACCGAACTAGAACACTGGCAAAAGCAAACCAACCCTTTTGCAAAACTCGGGCGAAAAACAGGCCTGTAACAGGTGATGATGAATCCTGACCCTTGCACTGACCAGAGGTTTATTAATGGCGAGAGGCTTGCACTCAGTCAGACTGGATTAATTTCTTTGAGCTGGCTGGGGTTAAAATGATTAGAGGTCAGAGTTAATAGTCCCTGGATCATGCTAAACCCCAAGTATTTGACGAATGCCTTTTATGGAGGAAGACCGGCTCTCATTACCCATTACACGTGACTCCAATTCCACAATAACACAGTTGGCTTCTAACCATGCCCAGAGTACCTAGCAAGACACTCAGCTGTTCAAAACACTGCAGCACCTTGAGATAGGGGAGCTTGGGAATAAACACCAACCTCACCAGTGATATTCTGAGAGTCAGACAGAGCAAAATTCAATAACTAAAACAGTCAAATGATAAAGAAAAATGCTTAGAAAGGATAAAGTCCACATGTATTGAGATCACATGCCCAAATGCATTGTCGATTACTCACTGTGTATTTACAACAGAACTATAATTGACTATATTTTCATGTGCAGTTAGCCATATATAGTTATTCACCATTAGTTTGGGATTAAAGTGGGAGGCAGGGCAGGCTGGTTTTCTTGCAAAATTGAGAGTTTTTTCTGATGCTTGGCTGAGAGCCGGAAATGGGATTTAACAAATGACAAAAACACTTCTTGTCTCAGTATGATTCTGATCCACGGAGACTCCTTCATTACCAGTTAAAATAATCAGCATTTATACTGATGACAAAGAAATACTTGCCACCATTAGTAACACAGGCCAACCACTGATCCCATACAAATGGATGTCATTGAAGCTACTTTCTTTCTAGTTCCAGTCAGAGTAATACATACCACTAGGTGTCAAGAAACAAAAGGAGATCAGAACATTCCAGAGCAGAAAGTTGCTAGAATTATTCAAAGAAAAATATGGGGCCCTTTTGTCATAACCATAGCAACAGCCAGGTCTGCTATAATAGAACATAGAACATAGAACAATACAGCACAGAACAGGCCCTTCGGCCCTTGATGTTGCACCAACCTGAGAACTAATCTAAGCCCCTCCCCCTACACTATCCCATCATTATCCATGTGCTTATCCAAGGACTGTTTAAATGCCCCTAATGTGGCTGAGTTAACTACATTGGCAGGCAGGGCGTTCCACGCCCTTCCCACTTTCTGAGTAAAGAACCTGCCTCTGACATCTGTCTTAAATCTATCACCCTTCAATTTGTAGCTATGCCCCCTTGTACAAGCTGACGTCATCATACTCGGAAAAAGACTCTCACTGTCCACCCTATCTAATCCTCTGATCATCTTGTATGTGCCATCATAATGTACCATCATTTTTCGGGTTAGAAATTGCTAAATTGCTTCGTACAGCAGGTTTGTAATCCCAGGGTGAGTTATGACTAAAGCTATTTCTGGATAGGATAATAATTGCATTAAGGATGTGACAAGTGTCATATTCATTGCAAACAACTGTTATCAACTGTTCTATCAATCTAGCATGTAGAAGCTCTATTTCAGGTTGCAAGCCACATTGATATGTTGGGGTCGGATGGGCTGTAGGAGGAAAGGAGTTTTCGGTTCATTTGCAGACAGGGCAGCGGGCCAAATAATCAAGGTTAGCCATTGTAAATCAAAGTAACTCTTCTCTGAAAAGCAGACTGACACCTCCTTTCATGCTCTCTTGGCTTTGGAGAGGTATCATCAGTTTGCAAATGTCAGCACTTTAATTCTCCTAGACTCGCTATTTGAGTCCCTCCCATCGTGTTCTTCTTCTGCTGGTTCTCAGTGTTGCTTGAGATATGTTGCAGGTTGCAAGGAAATCATCCAGGATGTTTGTGAAAGTGAAGGGATACACAGCAGCTCGCAGAAAGCCACACACCACCCACACTGTAACCAGGACTGAAGGGGGTCAATTAACAAGACAAGGGAGGCACTATAAATTCTTGTTTACTTAGCCACTTCAAAAAATGGTGCCATTTACGTTTCAAAGATCCCTTCACTTCCTCATGGGTTTATTAGGGAAGCCTATAGCTTCTCCCGACTGCAAACGGAAAAGAACATTATGCACTGTTTGGTTGGAAATCGAATACTGCGACAAATCTGGAGGCTTCCTCAGAGAACACTAGCATCTCTAAACCTCTTGATAAGAGAAACAGAGCTTGGCTAGAGAAGCATTGAAATGCTTTCAGACTGAGCTCTAGTGGAGAAACCAAATTAAGTTTAGTCCATTGCAGATTTATTGTTTAAGTTGAGCCTCCTGTTTCACACAGCAAGGTTTACAACACTGTGGTCGTTATTAGTGAATGATTTCAACGCTCTGTGTACAATACTGTTCAAATACAGTCCAGCTTCACGAAGTTCTGTTATAAGTTTGATTGCAATCATAGATATTTGTAACCAAACTGTTCAGACGTGCTATGGTAAATCTCTGAAGCAGAGGGTCTCAAATTCAAGTCTCCAGGTCAAGAGTAAGGACACAACCATTACGCTATAAAAGCCAACTTGATTCTAACCATATCTTTGCATCAGTTTACAGATTCCTGTAATAGGACAGATTCCATTGTTTTATTTCCCCTTCCATGGCATTTTGCCTCTGCTTGTTTTCTTTCTGTCCTTTTCTCATTTATTCTCCATTCCCTCCGCACCCCCCTACTCCAAGTTACCTTGAAGGTGGTTTGATGATCTCGTTACCCAACTCTACAAGTAATCTTCCTGGGAGGGCCAAATAGAGGCAAAGAAACAGAGCCAAATAAAGGAAAAATTAGGAAAATTCCTCTCTTACATTACGTCGTCCCTCTCTGAAGCAATCCAAACAAGTCCAGGAGATTCCATGTTATCAATAGCTCATGATCAGTGAATCAGTGATTCACACAGCCTAGGGAATCAACTTTATCTTTGCATGCCTGTCTCCTCCATTCTAATCTCATGATGTGCAGAATTATTATCGAAAACCACATCCCCTACTGCCTGCTATCCCATTGCAAAACTGAACAACTACCTATCTGTCAGGTGTTGAGCATTTGACCATTCTTCATCTTACTGGCTGATTAGCAGTGGCTCAGCAGCAGACGCCACTCCATCGCAAGGTCATGACCTCAAGTCCCACTGCAACATTCACAGAAGATTGAGGGAGAGATCTCAGTATCCTGCTCAGTCTTCGTTCTTGTATTACTGAACCAGGTTATTGATCATTATGTCGTTATGAGCTTGCTGTGTGCAAACTGCCTACTGCATTTCCTTTATTACAAAAGTGGCTACATTTAGGTATATAAAAGCGCACTTAATTGGCTGTGTGCTTAAAGGCATCCTGAGTTTGTGAAAGTCACTCTGAAATAGTAGGAACTGCAGATGCTGGAGTCTGAAATAGCAACGTGTAGAGCTGGATGAACACAGCAGGGCAGGCAGCATCAGAGGAGCAGGAAGGCTGACATTTTGAAGAAGGGTTCAGACCCGAAACCTCAGCTTTCCTGCTCCTCCGATACTGCCTGGCCTGCTGTGTTCCTCCAGCTCCACACTTTGTTATCTGAGTTTGTGAAAGATGCTATATAAACGCTGGTCTTCCTTATTCATGATTAATGGATTCAGGCCCTATTTAGCTTCAGTTTCATATGTGCAATGATATTCATGCTGTAACTAACTACACCATTGAAGAAATATGGGAGCTTTTTGAAGTTAGTGACTTTTATACACTCCTTCTGAAAGCCTTGAGGCCAATGAGCCTCAAGTGCTGTTCTTAAAGTTAAAATCACATTCGTGTAATTTACATTCAAAATCTTTACTACAACAAGGCTTATTTTTCATTTGAAACTCAAGAGGGACTTAAAAGTTTACTAATGAGACTGAGCTGCTTGAATGAGGTTTATATTCCTTTGAGCATAGAAGATTTAGGGACAGATCTAATGCAGTTGAAAGATGATTAAAGAAGATTACAGAGTAAACTGAGAGAAATGATTCCTTTTAGTAGGGGTCAAGAACAAGAGGACACAACATTAGTGTTAGAGCTAGGCTGTTTGGGAGTGATGTCAGGAGATGCTTCCTCTTACAGACATTACTTCAATCATGAAATTCTGTTACCTCAAAAAAAACTGTCGAGGCTGATGGTCAGTTATAAAATTAGAATTGAATTAACTTTGTTGTCACATGTACGCAGTGAAAATCTTAGCAAGTTGCCACTTACAACACCATCTTAGGTACCAAGGTACCTAGGTACAGATTCTTAAGTACAAATTCTTAGGGCGAAAAAAAGAAATAAAAAGACCAGCAATAGATTAGATGTACAGATTTGTTTTTGTTAGGTAAGGGTTTTAGGGGATTTGTAACAAGCCAGCGTTAAAAATAAGATCCAAATCACAGAACAGACTCTACTCCTGTTCTTATGACTGAACATGGCAAGCTTGTACTTCTCTTTTACATTTTCAGCAGCGATGACTGTTTCCAGATTCCTGCCTTGAAATGGAATTCAGATTCAGTGTATTATGAACATACATTTTCTGGCCCACCAGCCCAGTAGCATAGGCACCACATCTCAAACTTGATGGTTTCCCTTCTAGTTGCGAATGAGTTCATTGTGGATATTAGTTGTTGGACTGGAGTTAGTCTCACCCTGTGCTAGGAAGGTGAGGTCGCAGTCTAGAGACCCCTGCCGGTCAGTGCATGTAGATAGTCCCAATGGGGTCATGGGATAACCATTTATCAATATGCCCCTTTTTACAAGGGGATATAACTTATAACTGTTTGTGTGTCCTTTGTATGGCAAGGCCAAATAGTCCCAGGTCAGGAATCACAGAAGACTAAAGGCCCCTTAATCTGAGCTCAGAACCTCATTTTATCTTTGCATTGAGAGCAAATATTTGTGGCGCCATTTTCCACAACACTGATTTTTAAGCCATTTCATTGTCATTTGGTGCCAAAATATTTTAGCCTGTGGACTTGTCTTGACTTGGAACTGCTCATATCATGCAGGAAATGTGTGGCCTTGGATTTAATTGGATTCCAGATTCTACATTTTAAATATCATGGCACCAATTCTACCCCTTTCTAGTTCAGACATGTTTTCCCTTGCAAGATGTACAGTCACGCTCTCTATTGTGAATCACAGTACAATGATAGCAAGAAATGATTATCAGTTTTAATGCTTACTTCCACAATTATTCTATCATATTACTGCTGCAATAGTATTACAGTAAATGATGTAACACACTTAAAGAACCACTTCAAGTGCCAACTAATGTATCCTACTGTACAGGATAATCCCCAGTCGTGTCGTGAAACATTCAGATCTACTTTCCCAAGTTGCCACTGTCACATGAACATCTTAATGGTGTCTTGCTGCTTTTCTATTTGGTGCTACAAAGTTGATTTTTACAACAGTTTCTGAAGATTAGTCATTTTACATACTGAAGGATTAATGGAACTGTGCTGCATGAACTTTCCCATTAAATGATCTTGATGGGGAATTAAACAATGCTGTTGATAAATAAAATGCCAACGTTTCTTTTCTGTGACAAAAGTATTATCTGGTCATGCAGTTGTGGAAAGTAAAATTTAAATCATTATCAGATGAGAGATCAGTGCTAAATGCTGTGTTTGCAAAAAGCTTCTTTGTGCGATGCAATGATGCTTTCACAAAGGGGTTTTGCATTCCAGTGCACCTTTCATTTTAAAGGGTCGGCAACACAGTTAAAATGTTCCGAGGCTATCCTAAATTTGACACTCAGCCGACATTATTAGAATTGGTGACCACAAACTTGACGAAGAAAGGAAGACTTTGAGAAGTCTGTGAAAAGAGGATGGAGAGAGATTTAGGAGGGAATTCCAGAGCTCAGGTCAGAATTGAAGAAAATAAAGGATCCCATAGGTCGGCAAAGTCTGGAGTAGATTACATAGTTCTTTGAAAGAACTATCTAATTATTTTCACACAGCCCTGCAATAACTTTCTTTTCAAGTGTATATCCACATTCTCTTTAGAAAGCTGCTTCTTTCCATGCAATGCATTCCAGATCATAACATCATGCTGTGTAAAATTCACCCTCTGGTTCCTTTGCCAATTATCTCAGACAGCATTTGTCATAACCAGTTTTTACATCCAATAAGATATGGTCCCATTGGAAATTAAAAAAAGGATATTGAGAAAGGATATCACAATGTTAATGATGTCTACAGCATACGCACTTCACAGTTTTAAGTGGCATTGACCATAATGCCAGTTTTGTGACTTATTTTCCCATACAATAGTATCTTGCCTCAAAAATGTACTGAAGACGTACCATGTAGGTATTATACTGAGAATTTTCATTTCTTACAATTTTTATTCTTTCAAAAATGGGTCATTTTCCATAGATGATACCCAAAAGAACTTTCTGTGAATTTTTTACAGCTTAAAAAGGAATTAAGGAAATCAAGAAAACTGTCAAATATTTTTAAGTGAACTTTTTGGAGATGATGAAAAGGCTTCTAGTACTGAAATTCTTCTTGAGTAGCCACAGAGGAAGTAATGTGGTGAAATTTTAAACAAGAGCTCTTAAGAAGTAAATAGATGGCAAAGCTTTCCTTTGTACGGTCTAATTGAGTTGTTGACAGGTGTAGTTAGGATGGGATACCAGAATGTCGTCACTTTGCAAATTCATCAAATACAACGAAATGCTTGTGTATAGTGGGATGAGGAAGCCAGCTGACTTAGACTATGCCAACACAGAGGCAAATTGCACTTTGGCCGAAACAAGTTTCCCCTTCGAACAGGATATGTTTTCCAATCATGCCTTCGCACATTCAGGTGCTGATAGACTGTGCCAACAATCGATCACAACTATTGAAAGATGAGTGGTAATCTTTGCTCTCCAAAAATTAGCTGCACTCTTCAAACCTTCCAAGACAGGATTGTGGCAACCTGCCGATTGATGAATTGCTAATTCAACCCTTGGTTCACAGAGCTAACAATCCCACAAACGATGGATCAGATCTAAGCACAGCAGTCCAGCCACATCTAGTCATAAATGGTGGAGGACAGTTAAACAACTCACCGGAAGAGGAGGCTCCAGAAATAACTCCATCCACAATGATAGAGGAGCTTAGTACCTCAGTGCAAAAGATAAGGCCGAAGCATTTGCAGCATTCCTCAGTCACCAGTGCCCGATAGATGATCCATGTTAGCTTCCTCCAGTGGTCCCCACTATCACAGATACCAGTCTTGAGCCAATTCGATTGGCTTCACATGATATCATGTGAAATGGTTGGAGGCACTGGATACAGCAAAGACTACAGGCCCTGACAACATACTGGCTATAGTACAGAAGACATGAGTGCCAGAATTTGCCTCACCATGACAGTACAGTTACAACACTGGCATCTACCTGACAATGTGGAAAATTGCCCAAATGCGTCATCCACAAAGGCAGGAGAAATCCAACCCGGCCAATTACCACCCCATCACGCTACTTTTAATCACCAGTAAAGTGATGGAAGGTGTCATCAACAGTGCTATCATGCAGCATCTGCTCAGCAATAACCTGCCCAGTTTGGGTTCTCCCAGGGCCACTCAGCTCCTGACCTCATTACAGCCTTGGTTCAAACATGGACAGAAGAACTGAATTCCAGAGGTGAGGGAAGAGTGACAGCCCTTGATATCAAGACTGCATTCAACTGGGTGTGGCATCAAGAAGCCCTAGCAAAACTGGAATCAATGGGTATTGGGCAAACTCATCACTATTTGGAGTCATACCTGACACAGGAAAATGGTTGTGGTTGCTGGAGGTCAGTCATCTCACCCCTAGGATATCTCTGCAGGAGTTCCTCAGGATCGTGTCCCAGGCCCAACCACCCTCAGCTACTTTATCAATAATCTTCCCTTCATCATTAAGACAGAAATGGGGATGTTCATAGATGATTGCCCAATGTTCACAGCCACTAGCAACAATCAGATACTGAAGCGGTCTATGTTCAAATGCAAAAAAATCCTGGGCAATATCTGGGCCTGGGCTGACAAGTGGCAGATAACATTTGTGCCACACATATGCCAGGCAATGACCATCTCTCATAAGAGTCAATTTAACCACTATTGCTTGATAATCAATCACCTGACCATCACGGAATCCCTCACTATCAATTTTCTTCAGTTACATTGACAAGAAACTCAACATAAACACAGTGGCTACAAAAGCAGGTCAGAGACTAGGAATACTGAAGTGAGTAACTCACCTCCTGACTCCCCAAAGTCTGTCCACCATCTACAAGGCACAAGTCAGGAGTGTGACAGAGTATTCCCAACTTTGCCTCGGTGAGTACAGCTTCGACAACGCTCATGAAGCTTGACACCATCCAGGACAAATCAGCCCACTTGATTGGCACCACATCCATAAGTATCCACTCCCTCCACCACCAATGCTCAGTAAAAGCAGTGTGTACGATTTAGATCATACACTGCAGAAATTCATTAAATTAGGCAGCACCTTCCAAACCCATGATCATTTCCATCTGGAAGAACAACAGCAGCAGATTCATGGGGAAGCTACCACCCACTAGTTCCCCTTCAAGCCACTCATCCTAACTTGGAAATGTATCCCTGTTATTTCACTGTTGCTGGGTTAAAATCCTGGAATTCCCTCCCTAAAGGCTTTGTGCATCTACTTGCAGCACATGGACTGCAGCAGTTCAAAGAGTTAGCTCACCATTACCTTCTCACAGGCAACTCGTCATAGGCAATAAATGCAGCCTCGCCAGTGATACCTAAATCCCACAACAGAATAAAATAATTTGGAACTGAATGGCCCTGCACGATTAAATTCTTCTGAAATATATTCTCATTTTGTCAATGTCTTCCAATACAGTCTACCTGATGAGGCTTCCATTTGTAATCTGTTTAAAACTATTCTACTTCTTGTGTAGCTGAAGTATAAAGGTTCTGTTGTTTTCAAGTGCAAGGATGATATTAAAATATTTTTCCATTGGTTTAAGGATGAAACAGAGTTGCATTTCCATATCCCAACAACATGCCCCTGCCCCACTATCTGCTCAGTAAGCCATACCACTGAAATTTCCTTGCCCACCTTGTTACATATGTGAGGTTTTATATGATTTTTATGTCTTGTGTTTGTGCCAGAGCAACTGTGCTGATGGTGAATGGACTGCTAGACTTCTAGCCCCAGGATAGCTTTCCTGCTCCTCTGATGCTGCCTGGCGTGCTGTGTTCATCCAGCTCTACACCTTGTTATCTCAGATTCTCCAGCATCTGCAGTCCCTGCTATCTCTATATCAAAACTGTTAGGTTTTGTAGAAGGTTATAAACTGTCTATTTAATTCCTTAGTAGAGTTGAATTCGAGGCAGATTCATTGGCATTTCTATCTGGATAAAAGACCCATACGATTCATCTTCTCTTGGAGATGGCTCTGGGAGGGAAGAGTCCATAGGGAGGCAGCTTAGGTTTGAGTTACTGGTATTCTTAGAAATATCAGTAAACCTCACAGACTTCATCAGTAAATCTCTATTATTCATTTTATTAACCTCAGTTGGAAGTTTGTGCTTGAATTAAAGAGTTCAAACTTGTGATTGTTTAAACCAAGTTAGGTAGATTTGCTGGGCTGACCGGAGGGAGGAGTCTTCTGGGTACACTCCACCCCCAGCATGAAAGTCTGCTGAAGAACTACATATTATTCAGCTGGCAAAGGAGAAAGGAGTTAAGGAACATTCTGGACCGGTTCTGAGAGAATGTGGTATCTACTTAAAGCTGTTGCTCTATAGTTGGATATTTTTGGTGATTTTCAATGTCAAATGGGGGATCTTTTCTATAATTGAGAGGGCAAATCCCTACTGAATAGCATTTACTTAATGTTACTTTTAATTACTGTGTTATGCACAACCTGAAATCTTACTGTTTGGTCCTTTCAGCTATTTAGTGGAAGTCTGTATTTCTTTTTATTATTACGTATCAGTCTCTATGGTAATTGTAGCAGTGTACGATGATCCTATGACCCGATGACCCACCCAAATTCAGAATGCTTTTGGATGAGACGCTAAGCTAGAATCTTCTTTGCTCTTTCAGGGTGGATGGAAAGCAATATTGGTGGCACTATCTGGAGTGGAATTGGGCAAGTTCTGCTTGCTGTCCTATCACTCAATCAACTTCTCCTGGGGGGAAAATAGAAATATTTGTGCTATTACATTGCTGTTTTTGGATCGTACTCTGCACAAATTGGCTACGTTGCAACAATGACTCCACTTCAAAAAATATTTCATTGGCTTTAACTAGCGTTGGGATGTCCTGAAGTTATTAAAGATGCTTTATATTTTCAAGTTCTTTCTTTCTTCAGTCCTATTTGTGATCCTGTAATTGAGAACAGGTTGGGAAACAGAAGAGTGGGGTTCAGTGATTGGGAACTGCCAGCCTGAGACTTCTGGTATGATCATGTAGTGTTGATGTTCCTTAACTAATAATTTATGACATTTAAATTCAATTGCTGCCATACCAACCTTTAGATTTAAATAGGGTTTTAAAACAACATCTGGAAGTTAAAAAGCTGGTAGCAGTAAAAGTGACTGTATAAATTTCACAGAAGCAATTTTGAAGGAATTTTTGTTTGAAAATCCATTAGCCCACCAGTTCCCAGCCTGCACTCTGCTCTTGCCCCGTAACCTTCCAAATTGTTCCTTTCTATTAAATATTCAGTTCCCATTTGAAAGTTATTATTGAATCCACTTCCACCACCTTTGCAGGCAGTGCACTCTAGGTCATTACTTGCTTTCTAATAATAAAATTATCCCCATCTCTCCACTGGTTCCTTTGCCAATCATCATAAATCTATCTCCTTTGGTTACTTACTCTCTTGCCACTGAAAACAATTGCTCCTTATTACTCCATTGAAATCTCACATAATGCTCAGCAAATAAATTCAATCTTCCATTTAGCTTCTCTGGCAAGCAACTCAGCTTCTTAGTCTCTCCGTGTAATCAAGCTCTCCTCCCAGGCTTATACTTTAATTCTCTTATTCTCCAAGACCTCGACATCTTTTCTAATATGTATTGTTCAGAATAGTTCACAAAAGCCTCTATTTTTACAGGGAAAAAGGAAAAAAATGTACAGGTGTGGCTGCAGCCGTAAGATATTCTAGAACCGTCAATCCTAATGACAAGGGAGTGTTCCAGTGTCTGTGCAGCTGTACTTAGGGAGTACTGCAGTGTCTGTGCGACTGTACTGAGGGAGTACTGCAGTGTCTGTGCGACTGTACTGAGAGAGTACTGCAGTGTCTGTGCGACTGTACTGAGACAGTACTGCAGTGTCTGTGCGACTGTACTGAGGGAGTACTGCAGTGTCTGTGCGACTGTACTGAGAGAGTACTGCAGTGTCTGTGCGACTGTACTGAGACAGTACTGCAGTGTCTGTGTGACTGTACTGAGGGAGTACTGCACTGCCCGTGTGACTGTACTGAGAGAGTGCTGCAGCATCTGTGCGACTGTACTTAGGGAGTACTGCAACATCTGTGCGGCGATACTGAGGAAGTGCTGCAATGTCAGAGGATCAGTGGTAAGGGTGCATTGCACAATCGCAGGCTCAATACTGATGGACTGGTGCACTGTTGAAAAATCAATATTGACAGTAAGTGCTGATACTTATTTCAGAATCTACCGAATACAGAATTTTTTAGCCATATTTTTAGTCACTGGCACGGTGGCACAGTGTTTAGCACTGCTACCTCACAGCACCAGGGACCCAGGTTTGATTCCACCCTCGGGCAACTGTCTGTGTGGAGTTTGCACATTCTCCCACAGTCCAAAGATGTGCAGGCTAGGTGGATTGGCCATGCTAAATCACCCATAGTGTTCAGGGATGTGTAGATTAGGTGGGTTTAATGGGGATGGGTCTTGTTGGAATGCTCTGAGGGCTGGTGTGGGCTTGTTGGGCCGAACGTCTGTTTCTACGCTGTAGAGATTCTTTGAATTCATGGGATGAGGGCATTGTTGGCGAGGCCAGCATTTATTGCCCATCCCTAATTGCCCAAAGTGCAGGTAAAAATCAACCCACCTTCCTGTGGTTCTTGAGTCGCACATAGGCTAGACTAGGTGAGGACATTAGTGAACCAGATAGGCTTTTCCCTAACAATCAGCAATGGATTCATGGTCATCATTTGACTCTTAATTCCAGATGTTTTAAAATAAAACTACTGAGTTCAAATTGCGGCATCTGCCACAGCAGGTTTCAATACCACGTCACCACAATATTACTTTAGTCTCAGAATTAACATCCCAACAATAATATCACTAGGGCATCACCTCCCCGTTTGAGTCAAAATAAATGGTATTTCAGAGAGAAAGACACACAGCAGAACATGGTAGATAAATTTATCTGTGATGGCCTGTCTGTCCTGTACATATAAAAAGTTCTGTTTCCTTTCTCATTTATTAAATCAAAGACAGCAGAATTAAATTCCAAAGTACATTTTGTGCTCTCATTAAATTCAACTTCTGCCAAGGTAACAGATTAATGCTGTGTCCTCACTGTCCCAAATTGAGTGGTTTCTACATTTAATTAAAGAACACTCTGGTCAATCTGATGAGTTGTATGTAGTAAACTGAACACTAGAGGGCACGCCCTGTAGAGGTAAGCATTCTGTAGAAAATTGAGTCTTTTAGTGAATGGCAGAGTCGATTTAAATGACTGAATGGACTATTCCTGCTCTTGTTCGTTAATGTCTCCTCATATATTGTACATGTTTCAGTCTGAAATAAAAACACCAACGAGATTAAGACAGAAAATGGAGTAATTATTAAACACAATAAATTAAAGTTGAAATCCAAACAGCTGCATGATTTATTTATCTTCACCTTTACACTTGTTTGTTTTCTCCTCCCACTTGCCTATCCTGAAAGGACTAGCTCCTCACTAGGAATGTAACTGTCAATGTCCTAGAAGTCGTGTCTAGAAGCTTAAACAAAAAAAGCACCTGTTACATTTATATAACACCATTCAAGACCTCATGCTGTCCTGAAGTGTTTTGTAGCCAATGAGGAGTTTTGACAAGTGGACACTATTCTATTGCAGGACATGTTGGAGTCAGTTTGTGCATGGCAACCTTTCACAAGCTAAATGGGACAATGCTCAGATAATCTGTCTTCTAAAGGTGTTGGCTTCAAGTGGTCAAACGTAAAGATTTTTCTGTCATTTGAGCATCACATCCAAGACTGATCCTATCCAACTCCTCTTGGCAAAAGTGAACTTCTTGTAAAGGGTTTTGGACTATGATCAACTTTTCCACATGAGACCAGTGATCCCTTGGTTGAGATCAATTAATTCTGCAGTGGCAAGACCCCAGGTTTGGAGTCTTCCTCATTCCTTGGTTGATCTGATGGGCCAAACACACTGAGCCTTTTGAGGTGTTGAATTGCTGTTAAAACTTTAAATCTCTTTTCCTGTCTTGATTGCTTGTGGTCAGCATAGCCCAATGGCTGAGCAAAAATGTCGCCCTCCTCGTTGTGAGAACTCAGTGTTGAACTGTAGCGGCAAAACTTCTGAATTTACTATTCTCATTTCTGTAATTGCTACACACCAATACTGTCCAGCAGGGGACTCTTTAATGGGAGTTCAGCTGGCTATCCATTATGCAGTGCTGACAATGGAGATAGGAACAGAAATTACTGGATAAACTCAGCAGGTCTAGCAGCTTCTTTGGGGAGAGAAACAGAGTTAGTGTTTTGAGTCCAGTATGACTATTTGTTGGACAACTGAGCTTGATTTTACGCCAAGTAGGATCACCCATCTCAGTGTAGACTGGTAATCCAATCATTCATCTTGGTTTTGATCCAATGACATTCACGTTACTGTGATTAGTTCAGAAAATGTGCAAGTGACTAGAATGGTAGAGCAGTTTCAAGTGTCTGAATAGCTTGCTTCTGTTCCTATTTTCTCTGTTTATATTACCTGATCTGGCCTATATGATGCTGCAGTGCCTACAGAGGTGGTTAACTCTTATTTACTCTCTCAAGTGAGCTAGCAAATTGCTCAGTTATTATCAGTGACTTAAGGCCTCCTTTTATGGGTAACAAATGCCAGCGTTGCCATAGAATCCTTACAAATAGAAGTGAGCCATTCAGCCCATCGAGTGCACACTGACCTTCCCAAGAGTATCTCACCTCCCTTCCCTATCCATGCATATCCCATGCCAGTCCACCTAACCTGTACATCCCTGAACTGTGGGGGAAAGCCCACACAGTCACAGGGAGAACGTGCAAACTCCACACAGACAGTCACCCAATGGAGGAATTGAACCTAGATCTCTGGTGCTGTAAAGCAGCAGTGCTAACACTCAGTCATTATGCCATTCCTTGCCATGCCTCTCACCTCCCAGTAATGAGGTAGAAAATACACAAACCAGGACCTACAACTGACATTTAAAATAAAACCAAGGGGACTTTATTTTAACTACCTCAGCACTTTCCCTAGATAATTTCTTGCCACGGTATTTGTTAACGTGCATCATTTTTAATGAGATTTCTACATTTTTATTGATTGGCTCCTGAACACATAGATGTGATGCCCCTCTACACTCTATTCGGTCCACGGCAGATTTTAACTTTAATTTGCCATACATTTCAGTGATTTCCCCCAATCAGTTTCGAACAAGTCTTCCAACTACATGGTAAAGGATTCCTTCACAAGGACCATGCAAGACTTGTACATCGATAGCAATGCACTGTCCTTGTACTCATATGACATTACTCAAACATTCATCAATGTACCCCTCAAGGAAGCCCATGTATAGTGCAGCATTGTATCATGGAGATCACTGATATTGTGGGAATCAGTTTTCATTGAACTATGAACTCGACAACTTGCACCATTCAGTTTTAATGACACTATATATCCCAATAGAGAATGGTGTTGCCGTGGGATCCCCTCTAAGCCCAGGACTGACAAACATTGTTTGTTCATTCAATGAGGAACATGCTGTTGATGGAATGACACTTAACTTCCTCCTCCTTATGTTCTCCTGATATGTAGATAAAATGTTTCCTTTGTGTGAATTGCAGCCGCATGTAAAAATTTCCTTACTTATCTTGCTTAGCCCCATGCGCACTCAAATTCACATTTGAAGTGTAATGGTCAAATGATTCCCCATTCCTTGATGACCTAGTTGAGAAGTAGGAAGTTCTGTGCTACTGTCTACGGCATACCTGTCTTCACTGGTCACTGTCCGCATCGAGATTCTGATAGCCCCATACGTTATAATATTGACCATACCATCGATATCATAAGCAAGTCACAAGCTATTCACTCACCATGTCTGGGGCATGAGATGATTGATCCATAGCATAACAGCTATCTCCCTTTATTACAGGCATGACTCCAACCAATGGACATTTAATATCCAATTCCCATTGATTCCAGTTTTGTTGGGGCTCCTTGAAGCCATACTTAGCCAAATGCATTCTCAATGTTAAGGGCTGTCACTCTCACCTCTGGCATTCAGTCCTTTTGTCCATGTTTGAACCAAGGCTGTAATAAGGTCAGGAAGTGAGTGGCCCTGGCAGAACCCAAACTGTGCGCCACTGAGCGGATTATTGCTGAGTACATGCTGCATGATAGCTCTGTTGATGACACCTTCCATTACTTTACTGATGATTGAAAGTGGACTGAAGCGGCAGTAATTACTTGGGTTTAATTTGTCCTGCTTTTTGTGCACAGGACATACCTGGGCATTTTTTCACACTGTTATAGATGTCAGTGTTGTAGCTGTTCCAGAGCCAACTTGGTTAGGGGCATGCCTATTTCTGGAGCATACACCTTCAGGACTATTGACCAGAATGTTGCCAGTGCTATCACCCTTGTAGTATCAAGATGACTTTAGCTATTCATCATGGGATAAATTAAATTTACAGAAGATTGGCACCTGTAGAGATGGGGCCCTCTGGAGGAGGCTGAGATGGATCATCTACTCAACACATCTGCCTTGTGATTGTTGCAAATAGTTCAATCTGACTTTTGCACTGATTCTGTCATTGAGGATGGGGACATTTGTGAAGCCTCCTCCTGCTGTCAGTTGTTTAGTTATATACCATCATTCACAAGTTGAAGCGGCACAGCTGCTGAGTTTACATACATTCTGACAGTTGCAGGATTGCTTAGCTCCATCTGACACATGCTGCTCCTGCTATTTAACACACAAGTAGGGCTGTGTTGTCTCTTCACTGGGTTTACACCTCATTTTAGATCTGCTAGCTGCAGCGCCCTAATGTCCTCTTCATTGAACCAGGGCTGACCTCCCCCAACTTGATGGTAATGGTAGATGGTGGAGTATGCTGGTCTATGAGGTTACAGATTCTAATTGATTACAATTCAGGGCTGACTCACAGGGCCTCATGGATGCCCAGTTGAAGTTTGAGATCCATTTGGAAGTCTTTCTCATTTAGCATGGTGGTCATGCCACACAACACAGTTGAGGGTATCATCAATGTGAAGTTGTGAGATCATCTCCGCATTTGCTCTGTTTCATTTCAGTGAGGTGCACCAGTGACAAATCACTTGCTTTTCAGATTTTTTAGTTGAAGTTCGTTGCTATTGCAACAAGCTTATTTTGAACATTCCCCCTTTTCTCTGAATGTGATTTCGCATTAGCAAGTCAAGAAGTTGCTGAATCTGGATCAAATACACTAAATGTGAATCAAATGGTTGGAACACAATGGAGTGTGACATGTTCAACAACTATTTCTCTCACAGTGAACAATTTAAATGTTGTTTTAATTAGTCTTTTGACATTTTGTTTGTAACAACACTGACGGCAAACAAGAGAATGTGATTAATCCTGGAACTCCCTCCCAAACAACACTGTTGAGATGTTGACACCGCATAGATTGCTGTCGTTCATAAAGGCAGCCTACCACCAGCTCAAGGGCAAATAGCCATCGGCAATACATAATGCCCTAGCCGAGCTCCCACATCCCAAGAAGGAGTAAATAATTAAAACACATATGTACATTATATAAAGGCCCTGGAAAGAATTTACAATGCTGGGAGGCAAGAACTCTTAGTTGTGATATCTAAAAAGGCTGAACAAGCTGAGAATCCTTTCTCCAGAGAAGAGAAAACTGAGCAGTGAGGTGATAGCAATCTTAGAAATGATGAAGGGATTCAACAGGGTTGATGTAGAGAAGATACTTTTGTTTGTGGGACCATCCAAACCAAGGTGCCGTGAGCACTAATATATGCACATGAGCTCCGCCAGAATATCTTTACTCATTGAATAGTGAATATGTGGAACTAGTTGCCAGATAAAGCAGTTAGAATGAAAGACATGGACATACCTGGGCAGAGCGTGAACAATTACATGATGGAATGAGGAATAGAAGGATAGGCTGTTGGGTTAGATGACGAGAGGTGAAAGAAGGCTTGGGTGGTGTGTATACCTGTAAGGCCAAATAACCTGGTTCTGGACAGTCTCTACATTATTCTGTGCAAAATGACAAAGAATGAAATAAGAAGGCTGAGAAGTGAGAATTTATTTAAGTAAATGTGTTCAACCTATAATTCAAGAAGGATTAATGGAGACTGGTTGGTTGGAGATGTACACAGGCTGGCAGTTCAATTGTAAACAGTCAGGACTGCATTAAAAATTGAAAGGAGAAATTGATTTTATGAGTATGATTAATTAATAGGAAGTATTAGCCCACAGACCACTTGTGTTTAACATTATTACAAATAGTTTTAGTTTTTACAAGTAAGAGAATTGTCATCTACTCCATTCCAGTTCAGACTTGAGCATGACCCATGGGACAACTGAAGGTAAGAGAGACCCTAAGGAGTGCATCTGGTTAGATAATCGCTGCTGGTGTGTTCTGTACAATCCACTTCAGAGCTGTCTCTCATTTCTTACATACTCTGTTGAGTATTTGTTATGTTTCAGTAAATACTGTCGGCAAGTAGCCAAATCCCCAAGAGTTGCTCTGTTTTAAATTGCCAGGCTTGATGCTAGACACATGAGGAATTATAATTCAGCATTATTGACAGCTCTAAGTGAGATTACAGAATAAAACTGCTGACTGGATATGCTGTCCTTGTTTGTAATATTTGTGAAGTATTTCAGACCAATCTTTCATTTCTCCTCACGTTGCTGAAAGTGGCTAAATTTATATCAATGTCACCAATCAAACCATGGCACTGTACAATGAGACAGCACAGATGGAAACCATTCAGCCAATCATGTCTGTGTTTGTTTTTGGGTACAGCTGTCCAATCATTCCCTTCCCCTTTTCTTTCCCCATAGCCCTCTAAATATTTTCCATCTGTGTATGTATCCAATGTTCTTTATAATGTTGTTATTGAATCGGCTTCTGCTATTCTTTTAATGCATGCATTCCAGATCAGAACAACTCACTGTGTTAAAGGTTTCCTGATCTTGCCTCAAATTACTTGAGTGACTTTATGCTAAGCTCATGTGATGGAGCAAGTCTTTGGCTCTGTGCTAATGTCTCTACTTTCGAGGCAGAAAGTACTGGGTTCAGATCACTCTCTAGGTTTCCCTCATGTGAATGTTGCATTGACAGTGACAGCCCATAAAACCCTCACACTGTAAAGGGCTGACCATCAGATCAGCTGGTATATTCACAGCTACACCCATGAAAGGCCGTCCATAAATAATGCCCTAGCTGAGACCCCACATCCCAAGAAGGAATAAATAATTAAAACACATATGTACATTACATGAAGGCCCTGGAAAAAATTTACAATGCTGGGAGGAAAGAACCCTTACTTATGATGATGTCTAAAAAGATTGAACAAGCTGAGAATCCTTTCTCCAGAGGAGAGAAAACTGAGCAGTGAGGTGATAGCAATCTTTGAAATGATGAAGGGATTCAATAGGGTTGAGGTAGAGAAGATACTTTCCCTTGTGGGAGCATCCAAACTAAGGGGCCATGAGCACTAATATATCCACTTGAGCCTAAGAGGGTAGACATGTCTTTATTCTAACTTCACATTCAAAAGATGGTACCTCTGGCAGTGCAGCTCTCCCTCAGTATGAGGCTGGAATCAACGTCTGGATGCTTGTTCTCGGGTCTTCAGTGTAGGCTTTGAACCCATATGCTTCAAACTCAGAGCCAAGAATGTGACCAGGATATACCCTCAAGAAATGTAAGGCCATGAAAGGCACGATGAAAATACAGGTTTGTTTCTTTCTCAGTAACTGTCTGAGTCAATATATTAATGCAATTTATTCATTTGTGAGGCTTGGATTCAGTAAAGACCAGATGGAATGAAAGTTTCTGTTACAGAGTCACAACGATCAAACGTTCACCTATTCTAATCCCCTTTCCCAGCACTTGGACCATAGACTTCCACGCAATGGCCTTTCAAATATTTATCTAAATAGCACTTCAGTGTCTTGAGAGCTCCTGCCTCTACTACCCTTTAAGGAGGTGAGTGCCAGGTGCACATAACCCTCTGGGTGAAAAAAGTTTTTCCCCAAATCATCTCTAAACCTCCTGTTCTTTACCTTAAAACTGGTCATTGACCCCTGTACTGTGAGGAAATGACAACAAGCTTCTATCTCTAAAGATGTTTTAAAGGGGGAATAATATGTTAAGGTGCTTCTCGGGGTTGCTATGAGAAAAAACATGAGCACTGAGCCAAAATGGGGAGGCAAGAGAAAGAAGTCACTCAGAGATAGTAAGAACTGCCAATGCTGGGAGTCAGTGATAACACAGCGTGGGGCTGGATGAACACAGCAGGACAAGCAGCATCAGAGGAGCAGGAAAGTCGACGTTTTGGATTGGGACCTTTCTTCAGAAATAGGGAGGGAGAAGGGATCTAGGAAATAAATAGAGGGAGGAGGGGTGGGGCTGGGGTACAGTAGGGATTCCTACAGCCCAAAGGCCTGAACATAGAACGCACCAGTTTTAAAATCTCCCCACCCCTGGTCTCATCCCATGACCAACCCTTGCTCTCATCCCCATCTCCTTTACCTGGCACAACCTGTCCATCTTCTCTCCCACCTATCCGATCTTCCCACCTCACTGACCAATCCCCACTTCTCCCTACCTGCACTCACCTATCACCATTCCACCCGCCTTCCTCTGCCCCACCCCACCTCTCTCTCTTTATTTCTGAGCTCCCTTCCCCCTCCCCCATTTCTGAAGAAGGGTCCTGACCTGAAATATCAATTTTCCTGCTCCTCTGATGTTGCTTGGCCTGCCGTGTTCATTCAGCTCTACACCTCGTTAGCTCAGATTCTCCAGCATCTGCAGTTCCTACTAGCTCCACACTGTTGTCTAGATATGTGGAGGGATGACCAAAACCTGAAACAAAAGCTAGGTTTTAAATTGGCATTAAAGACGGTGTCTGACATAAAGAGGTGTTTAGGAAAGGAGTTTGGGCCCTAGGTGACTGAGGCATGAACAGTCATGTTGAGACTTGATGGAAGTCTGGGTGGAAGTTGCTGCATATTAGTTGAAGTTGGAGAATTGACAACTTTGAGGGATCAGATTACAGATGGCAACACAGGTACAAAGGGGCTGAGACCACCCCACTGCTATCCAGCCCCCTTCATATCCCATTCTGAATGTTTAAACTGACGCATTGTAATTTTAGATTTGAGATGTTCATATCCCGGGATCCAATAAAAGTGTGATTGATAAGTAAGGCTAGGTGCAGAATGGTGTAAATATCGAAGAGATTTGGACAAACTGCAGTTTATGGAGTATGGGGGACCAGCCATTAGAACATTTAGCTCATAGTTGAATGGGACATTAGATTTGTGAACAATCAGCCTGGTTGACTCTGAGTCAGCATTTCTGATAGAGGATTAAGCCAAGGCAAAAGGTATGGACTTTGTAATGGCAACTGAAAGCCATAACTTGTGTCTTCAGCACCTTCAGGGACATAGGAAGAGAAGTAGGCCATTCCACCTCTCGAGACAATTCCACCTTTCTTTTTCATTAGGGCTGGTTTGTACCAATTCCCTTTATCCCACCTTATTTTCCATCACTTAACATGCTTCCCTCAGAAAAACCTGTGAATCTCAGTCTTGAACATTTCAGCGGGAGCAGGAGGAAAATAGAGCTCATGTTAGACCAGTTATCGGGCAGAGGCTATAGTGGAGGTTGATAGAGGTAGTAGAGAGATCACCAGCATGTGGCTTCAGTGTATGCGTGGTTAAATTGTCTGGTATCAGTGAAAGATGTCACCAAGGGACAGAAGCTGGATGAAAAGGAAGATAGGGACAAGAAAGGAGCCTACAGCAAGTGAGAAGAGAAGCCATTGGTAAAGGTGCTGTATGATGCGATATGCAAAAACTAACATCTCTGAGCTGACAAATGGAGAAGATGTATTGTAGCAGCCTGGGGCTGTTGACCTCATGGGAGATTACTGTCCCCCATTTATGAGAAAGGACAGCTTGGAAACAATTTTAAACTCTTCCACATCAAATTTTCTCCACATTTCCAGCATGATGGAAATGAATAATAGAAAATAAGGAGATAGCTGATAAATTGAACAGTTTTTTTGCACCAGGCTTCACAATGGTGTTTACAAGAAATATCTAAGAACTATCTATAAATCAGGGACTGGAAGTGAGGGAGGAACTCAAGAACATTGCAATCACCAGGGAGATAAGGCTGAGAAAATTATCAGAGCTGCAGACTGATAAGTTTCACACCTTCAGGGATTTCTTCCTGGAGTCTAATAGTGAGATAGTCGATGCATTGCTTTTAATTTCCAAAATTCCCTAGATACAGGGAAGATCTCATTAGATTGGAAAGTGATGGAAATAATGAATGTAACTCCCTTATTCAAAAAGAAAACACAGATAGAAACTGCAGCTTAGTTAGTGTAATATCTATCATAGGGAAGATATTTGAAGCTTGAGTTGAAGAAGTTCTCCCAAGGCACTTTGGAAAATTAAACAGAGTCAACATAGTTTCATCAAAGGAAAATCCTGTTTATCTGATTTATCAGAGCTCTTTGAAGAAGTAACGTGTGCTGTGGGTAAACGAGAGTTGGTGGATTTATTGCACTTAGCTTTCCAGAAGGCATTTGCTCAGGTGCCACATCAAAGGTTATAATGGAAAATTAAAGCTCGTGATGTAGGGGCTAACATATTGACAGGAATAGAAGATTGACCAGCCAATAGGAAATAGAATAGCTGTAAATGGGTAGCTTTTAGGTTAGCATAATTTATCAAATCATGTGCCAGGACCTCAACATTTTACAATTTCTACCAATTACTTGGATGAAAAGACTGCACGTATGGTTACCGGCTTTACTAATAACACAAAAATAGGTATAAAAGTAAATTTGTGAAGAGGACGTGAGGAGACTCGACTGGGATGTGGATGAGTCACATGGATGGGTCACCTGAGTGGGGAAAGATCTGGAAACAGGAAAAGAGGAGAAATGTGGGAAAAGGTGAAATTGGTCCATTCTGAAATAGTGCAAATAAGCATATTACCTAAGCTGTGAGAGATTGCAGAGTACAGATGCGCATGTAAGAGGAGATTAGTATGTAGGTACAGCAAATTATTGGAGAAGCTAATAGAATGTTATGGTTTGTGCGAGGGGAAGAAATTACAAAAGTAGGGGACATATATATCAATTTTGCAGGGCATGGTGGGGGGCCACAATTAGAGTACTGTGTGTAATACTGGTCTCCGTATTCAAGGCAGGATATAGACAGTTCATTAGAAACAGTTCAGAGAAGATTTACTACACCAGTGCTTGGGGTGGGCAGATTGTCCTGTGAAGAAAAGTTGGAATGGCCATGCTTATATCCACTGGAGTTTTAAAATTGTAGAAGTAAACTGATAGAAAAGTGAGATCCTGAAGCACCTTGACAGGGTAGGATACTTATATTTGTAGGAGGTTCTAGAACTAGGGTCCAATGTTTAAAAATCAGGGGTCACCCAATTAAAACGGAGATGAGGTGATTTTTATTTGCCCACAGGGCAATGAGCCTGGTCCTCAAAAGGCTGTGGAAGCAGAGTCTTTGAATAATTTTAAAACAGAGGTAGATAGATTCCTGATAAGGTAAGGCATGAGGGTTATGGTGAGGAGGGTTAGGTGGGAATGTGAAGTAATATGAGGGTTCTAATCATACTCTTAAGTTAGGCATTTGCATGTTCATATGTACCACATCAAGGTATATCAGGATCAAAAATGTAGGGTGGGAGTGCCATATTCCTAGCAAGATTCCCGAGGCCCAGTGTGTGGAGACCCACAAGAAGCTTTGAAAGTGGGCAATGTTGATAAAAAGTTTTGAAAGTTTAAAAGTTTTGAAAGGTTGTGCCATACTCGGCTGTATAAATCGAGGCAGAGAGCACAAAATCAAGCTAGTTATCTGAAATGGTTAAGTCACTAGCTGTCCCTCCGCTGGGGCATTATGTCCAGTTCTGTATATCACACTTTAGAAAGCATGTAAGGTGCAGAAAAAATCTACTGGAATGGTACAAGCGGTGAGGGGCTTCAGTTGTGTGAAGGAACTGGGATTGTTATCCTTCAAGCAAAAAAAAATGAAGGGGAGGTGTAAATAGATGTGTTAGAAATGGGTTTAGTTAGTAGCTAGGCAGAAGCCAATTCCACTGATGAGAGAGTTGGTAACTAAGTGATCAAGATAATTGGCAGGAGAAGCAGAGGCAACATGCTGAGCTACTGTCTTTTAGATAAGACGTTAAACTATGTCTCCATCTGTCCTCTCAGGCAAACATATAAGATTTCATTGCTTTATTATGAAGAGATGCATAGCAGCTCTCCATACTGTTATGGCCAATATCAATCTCCTCCTAACTGCTAACAGCTGTTTATAGGATCATTTATTATCTCATTGTTGTTTATGGAACTCTGCTGCATTCAAATTGGCAGTTGCAGAAATATGGGTAAGTTCTGCTCCCCGAACAAATCTAATCTCACGTTGCAATTAAGACGCTCACTCGTATGTTCACGATGCCTGTCTCATTTTTTAAGCAAGTGTCTTTAACTGGTTTCCAAAGTGACAGTCAACCAAGTTTTTGGTGAGGTTGGATGCTGGAGAACAGGCTTGAAAACCCATTCTGCAAAGCATCACCTTCTCCAAAACAGATGGAGCAAGATCCTATTTCCAAACCATGTCTAGCCCCATTCTGATATGTTTAAACAGAAGTGTTATTGAGATTGCTATAAAGTAGTATTATCCTGACATGGTTAGAATCTCACTCAGTCACATTCAGCCACAGGAGAATGGAATGTATGTAATGTACAAAAACGAGAACAATTACAGCAGCTGCTGGATGACTAAATCAAACATTCCCCTCTAATGAATGTGTGTGACTCAGGCAGCACAGTAATTAAAATATTCGTATCCTCAGGCACTGCTGAACCATAAACAATTGATTGCCAACCTTACTCAATGGCAAATGCACAATATACAGTTGTTTAAAAGTCAGGCTTTCGTACCCTAAATGAGAGATTTTGAGTGAGATATTTGTTTGTTCCTATACAATGTGAGACGACAACTTAATTGAACATCCCGCCTACAACAAATCACATTTGACAATCTCAATGATGACATTTGTCAGGTTCGCCTGTGTTAATAAGATGTATGAGACAATCTACAGCTTTCTCAAAATCCAGCCATTCAAGGTTCCAGCTTAGTCCCTGTAACCAGCAAAAAGCCTCTGGTTAAGTTGTGTTATTTCAAGGCTGTCAGCACTTGCACTGCACTATCATTCTCAAGTTACCAACCTTGCCCTCCCCACTTCCCTTGCCCTACACACATCCACAACACGCACAAAACTAAATAGATAAACATGGAGTCACAATGTTGTCCTTGCTCCACCCGCCACTTGCTCCTGAGGGAGGTGAGTGATGGATGACTCCAAATAGCTTTCAACACAGAGGCAGCTGAGACACACTGACAGGTTTTCCAGAGCCAATCTCTCCACCCATCTCTCTCACTACCACAGCTGCTATCCATCCTCTACCTCAGCAGGGACATCCACACAGTTCCCTCCATTCCCAGGGGAATGAACGCATTGTGGGGGGTGTTTTATCACTTTTCGTGGCCAAAGCTGCTTTGAATCAAATCTGAACAGATGGCACATAGCTTCAATGAATCAATGCATTCGCATTAAGAAGTGAAGCAACGGAGAGTCAGAGATTTTTCTGGTAGCCCTGCTGTGTAAGGAGACATCACATAGAATCAGTGTTTCCCTTCACAGCGCACCAAGGCGAAATTAGAATGGTCATTCCTGTCTCATTCATAGAATGGGAAGAGGCCATTCAGCCCCTCATGTCTATTTCTGCTCTTTGAAAGAGTTATTCAATCAGTTCCATTCTTCTGCAGTTTTGACATTGTCCTGAATTTTTACTTTCAGTTTCGCTTTTCATTCATGTGATGCGGCCAGGCCAGCATTTATTGCCCATCCCTAATTCCACTAAGTTTCAACCACATTGCTGAGTCACATGTAGGCCAGATCAGGCAAGGACAGATATTTCCTTCCCTAAAGTAAATTAGTATATTTATTCAATTTCCACTATACAACTCAAACTCTAGATCTGCTCTATAGATGACACCTTCATGCTTATCGACGGTACAAAACTAGAGAAACCCACCGACACGTAAATAATATACTCACTGAAATAAAATTCACAAAAGAAGAGAACAATAACCGACTACCCTTCCTAGACATAATGGGAGAACGCAAGAACAACGGGGAACTCCAGACTAATGCATACAGAAGGACCACATATATGGACTAGATACTTAATTACACCAGCAACCACCCCAACACCCATAAATGGAGCTGCATCAGGACATTATTCAAACAGGCCACAACACACCGCAGCAACCCGGAATTGCACAAACCAGAACAGGAGCACTTATACAGAGTTTTCAAAAGGAACAATACCCAAAAAGCACAATCCGCCATTACCTCCACTATAAGAAGACACAACATGGCCAAATACACTAGACACCCTACCGTACATCAGAGATGACCACAAGACTACTCAGACCCCCAGGTATCAGCGTAGCCACAAACCAACAACCTCCCTGCAACAGCTACTGACAAATGTAAAGGATCCCATACCCACAACCAATAAAATTAACATAATATACAAAATACCATGCAAGGACTGTGAAAAACCCAACGTAGGAAGAAAAATGGGAAAAAAAGACTGACAATAAGGATACAAAAACACCAACTAGCCACCAAGAGACACGAGCAATTCACACTGGTCTCAATACACACAGATAAAAAAGAACACAAATGCAACTGGGATAGCGCATCCGTAATAGCACAAACCAAACACAGACATGCCAGGGAATTCTGGAGGCCTGGCACTCCAACCAGAACTCCATCAACAAACAAATTGAACTGGACCCGATATACAAACCACCGATGAACAAAACCAGAAGTAATACCAACCACCCCAGCAAACCAAGGCATAAAAATAGCAAGTGGGACAGAACACCAACGCTTCACCAGAGGCACGCTGGTGAAGTTACCTAGCAGCGTGACGAAACGTCTGCAACCAAACCCATCTGCTTGGCGAGCAAGTCTGCAACCTTGTACGATCACATACCTCTGGAGCGGGTCAGCCTTAAAACCAACTCTCCTGGTTGAAAGGAGGGGGCACCATAGCTGACCTTATTTAAGTCAGAGTTACATTTCTAGATATCTTCTAATCAATCTCTGGAGCCAATGGGACTTGAAAGTGGACCTCTGCCCCACACAACTATGAAGCACTCGGTGTTTTGCAGGTATTTTCAAATTAATCTGTTATGACACACCTCAGGCTGAGTCTGAGGGCCAATCTAATTATCAATAATACAGGATAGATCACTAGACAGTCTTCGTAAGAGGCACTTGGCTTACATAACAAGGCATAATTTATTTCACAATAGCAATAGGAATTATGACTAATTAGACAAAATTATAACAATTCAGAGCCATGACTGTCACATCTGTCTCCATCAGAACACAAAAAAAACCAACTCCTTGGTTGCCCAAAGACTGTGTGACATTATAAGATTGAGTGGAAACTATTACAGCTTCAACACCCAACTCATTCAGAACAATACTTTGTACAACTCACCATGATTTTAATGATCTCTCTCAAAACTCCTCCCAAACTTCCCTTCTCGAGGAAGAGCAGCCCTGAGTTTTCCTACCTATGCAACTGAAGTTTCCTCATCTCTCGAACTATTCTCATGAATATTTCCCACACCTACTCTAATGCCTTCAAATCGAAAGTTCAGTGCACCGCATTGGATTCAAAAGTTCAGAGGAGTCAAACTGTTTTTTTAAAAGTACAGGTTCATCCTAATTAGTCCCTATTTATAATGCCTGACACACTCAGTCAGTAGGGCATGAGAGTTTTAACCTTGCAGTCATGAGATATGGATGTCAATGAGTTGAGCTGATTGGATGTCTGGTTTGCAAAGCAGAGTAATGTTAACAACATGGGTTCAATTCCCAGATAACAAAGTGTGGAGCTGGATGAACACAGCAGGCCAAGCAGCATCTCAGGAGCGCAAAAGCTGACGTTTCAGGCCTTGACTCTTCATCAGCTCTCAGATGAAGGGTCATGGCCCGAAACGTCAGCTTTTGTGCTCCTGAGATGCTGCTTGGCCTGCTGTGTTCATCCAGCTTCACACTTTGTTATCTTGGATTCTCCAGCATCTGCAGTTCCCATTATCACTGGGTTCAATTCCCACACTGGTTCAGTTGCCATAAAGGACTCTCCTTCTCAACTTCTCCCCTTGCCTGAAGCATGGAGACCCTCCAGTTAAAGCACCACCAGCGGACTCTCAGTAATGAGAGAGTAGGACTATAACAACTTTACCCTTTTGCCAATGAAAGGGTGAAGTGTTAGAAAATGGAATTAGCATAGTTAGGTGCTTGCTTTTCATCTGTGGAACGAAATGGGCCACAGATCCTTTCTCTGTGCAGTAGATCTCTATGACTATGACTAAGCCCACAATCCTGAACATTGTACTCAACACTGTTCTGCCAATGGAATAGGTTTGCCCTATTTAGTCTTCCAAAATGCTGCAAAATTTTGAACACCTCTGTTTAATCTCCCCTTAACCTTCTTTGCTCAAAGGAAAATGAAAACAGCCTGCATTTCTATAGTTCTTTTTCTCAGCAAAACATTCCCAAGCACTTCACAGGAGCAGAATGAACCAATAATAAGCCTTGCAAAAAAGATTAGGTCAGATGACCGAAAACGCCTTGCCGCAGAAGTTTTCTCGGCAAACAGCAGTATTTCTCCTGTTGGAGGGAGAAAATAATGAGTGAGCAATTGTCTCTTCAGGCATATGTTTATTTTGCAACTTAATGAGTGCCACAGTAGACCCAACCCACCTTTCTGTCAATGATACCTAGTCACAGAGTGCCATTGTACATCATAAGGGTGACCAATCCATGAGCCTGACATTTGGTACCATGCTGACAGGATTTGTGCCAACAACAGCAGTCCCATATGCTCAAGATAAATAAATTAAACGAGACTAGTTTGGCCTTTTCTGGTCGTGGCTCCTGTTTCTCTTTAGAACACTGCACAGACTAACATTTAAGTCCACAATTGGACTGGTGAAACCATGCACCAATAAAGAAGGGCCCTGCTGACATTTATTTTGGGGAAGGGTTATAGATTTGTGGCCTGTTCAGGGAAGCCAGTTAAAATGTCAAATAGTAGCAGGTTATATTTAGAATAAAAAATATGGGCACTACTGCCCAGTATCTGAGATTCCACCAACCGGCTAACATTATTATCAAGCACAAATAACATATATTCAGTTTTCAGTGCAAGTTACATTTTTTCCTATTTTCTCACTAAGTTGGTTTCTGATTTTACAGGCATGAAGTTTTACAGAAATCCTTCAGTTACAGTAATTGAACTTCATTGGCCAAATATTTCAAGTCATTTCATTTTAAACACATACATATTTCTAATCCTAATAGAATACTCAAATGAGCAGCTGTAGAATGTGAGAATGAATTCACTTGGTAACTAATCTCTGTAATGAATGTTGTGCATCATAATTCACTATGATTCCTTGTGTATCAAACAGGATTAAGACACTGAGATGGAGAATTTTCAGTGGCTAGTTGTTCACATATTTAACCATGTAATGTGTTCATATCAGGAACCACCACTTCATCAAATTAGGAATAGACCATATAATAAATGTATGCATCAATGTCCAAAAAAAACTTAACATTGATATATCCTTACTTCAGTGGTAGCGATCCTGCCTTTGAATCATAAAGTCAAGGGTTCAAATTCCAAACCTGAGACTTTGAGGATATAACTCAGGCTGACATTTAATGTTAGGACATTGGTACACAGTCAGTAGACCTAGCTTTCAGTTGGAACCAAAGGACAAAAGGTATAGAAGCAGAGACAGACCATTCAGCCCATTGAGTCTGTTCTGCCATTCAATGAGATTGTGGTTGATTTGAAAGTCCTCCACCCCACATTTATCCCCCAAACCCTTCAGTCCCTTACTGCTAAAAGTTCTGTGTGTCTCAGTCTTGAATATATTTAATAACCGTAGCCTCAAGAGGCCTCAGCGGTAAGGAATTCCATAGAACACTACACTCCCAGAAAAGAAATTCCTCGTTATTTCTGTCTTAAGTGAGCTATCCCTTGCTCCAAATTTGAGCCCTTTGGTCTTACATTCTTCCACAAAAGGAGAGAATATTTCTGCTTCTACCCTGTCAAGTCCCTTAGAGCATGGAAACAGACCCATTGGTTCAACTCTTCCGCACCAAACAAGTTTCCTAAATAGAACTAGTCTCATTTGCCTGTATTTGGCCCATATCCCTCTAAACCTTTCCTAATCATGGACCTGTCCAAATGTCTTTTAAATGTTGTGATTGTACCCACTTCTACCACTTCTTCTGTCAGTTCATTTTCATATGAATGCTACCCTCTGTGTGAAAAAGTTGACCCTCTGGCCCCTTTTAAACCTTTCCCCTCTCATCTGTAACCTATACCCTCTTGTTATGGATTCCCCTACCCTTAGAAAATCACCTTGGCTATTCATCTTATCATCTTACCCCTTATGATTTTATAAACCATGATAAGGTGACCCCTTAGACTCCAAAACCCCAAGGAAAAAGGTCCCAGTCTCTCCTTATAACTGAAACCATTCAAACCTAGCAGTGTACATCATTTTTTTTCTGTACTCTTTCTAGTTTAACAACATCCTCCCTATAGCAAGGTGAGCAGAATTGTACGCCAGTATCAAAGGTTTTGGAGTACGCCAGTATTCTAAAAGTTAAAAATTGTGTATATTTCAAAAAGGTGTCCTCACATTTTTCCAAATGCCAATGAGTATAAACCAACTGAACCACTCCTCAGAAGAAAATCCCTCTATACCCGGAATTAACCTGCTGAAGCTTCGCTGGACTGCCTCCAATGCCAGCATATTTTTTCTTAGATAAGAGAACCAAAACTGTTCACAGTATTCCAGCTGTGGTTTGACAAGGGCCTTTTATAGTTTTAGTAAGACCTCCCTATTTTTATACTCCATTCCCTTTGAAATAAATGTCCATTTGCCTTCCCTGTTATCCCCTTGAACTTTTCATGTGCCAAGGCCCCACATATCCCACTCTGCAGTCTTTATATTTTAATAATATTCAACAATTCTAGTCTTCCTGCCAACATGCGAAAACTCACATTTTTCCACATTTTTTCCATCTACCAAATTTTTGTCCACTCACTCTACTTCGCTACTTGTATGTCATCTCTAAACATGGTGATGAACAATTGTGGCTACAGCATTGATTACCGTGTCACTGTACTGATGTACGATGCCATCCTGAAAATGCACCAGCTATCTCAACTCTCTGCCTTCCATTATTTAGTTAATCCTCTAACCATGATAGCATATCACCCCCATGCCCTTTTGAGTAGTCTTATATGCAGTGCCTTATCAAACACCTTTTGGAAAACCAAATATATTATATTCACTGCTTCCCTGTTTTCTATCCTGTGTGTTACCTCCTCAAAGAGTTCTAGTGAAGTTATCAGATGTGATTTCCCCTCCACAAAGCAATGTTGATTATATTTGATTTTGTTATGTATTTGTAATAGCTCTGCAATTACATCTTTATAATAGAGTTAACATTTTTCCCATTGACAGATGTTATACTAACTAACCTATAGTTATCTTTTGTCTCCCTGCTTTTTTAAATAAGTGTGTTATTTTGGCAGTTTTCCAGTCCTTTGGGACATTTTTAGCAACTAAGCATCATTGAAAGATTACTACTAGGGCAGCCACAATCTCTATAGCTACTTCCTTTAAAATCTGAGAATGCCACCCATCAGATCCAGGGACTTATCAGCCTTTAGCCCCAATAACTTTCTCATACTTCATCATTTGTGAAATTTACTGCATTTATATCCTCTTTGCTTTAGCCCTTTGAATGTTAACAATTTTTAGAATGCTATTCATGCCCTCTATTGTGAATACTGGTGCAAAATATTTATTCAATTCCTCTGCTCTTTTCTGGATTCCCCATTATTATTTCCATGGCTTTGTTCTCTAAGGAGCCAATGTTCACTTTGGCCTATCTGTTCCTTTTTAAATATTTAAAGAAACTCTTACTATCTGTTTCTATATCAGTTGACAACATGCCCTCATCTTATTTCTCCTCTTTTTTTTCAGACATCTTTTGTTGTCTTTTAAAATTTTCCAATTTTCTCATTAATCATTGCCGCATTGTATGCTTTTTAATGCATGAAACTGAGGCCCCATCAAGTGGATTTAGAAAATCCCAAGGTGCTCTTGGAACAGGAACTGGGGTGTTCTCTCTTCTGTGTCCTGGTCAACGTGTATCCCTCAGCCAACAATATTACAATAGATCTGGTCATGTAATACCTTGCTGTTTGTGTGACCTTGCTATGCATAATTTGATGCCCAGGGAAACAGATTCACTGTCCTCCTGAGCATTGTTCATACCTGGATCCTTCATACAATCTGCATGCCTTCTCTGCATCGCTTGTGATTTTCTCTGCTGTCTGGGGTTAACATGCACTTCCCCTTTAAGTGTGCTAGTTGCCTTTAAGCAGTGCCACTGCATTTTGAAAGCCTGACCACCCACCAGATGTGAGTTGTGACATGGGTGGTGTTGTATGCACTCCATACTCATTACAACAATCTGAATCTGTGAAATGCACATTGTTCTTATACACCATTGTGAGGTCCTCCCCGATCCACTGTATCCCCCCTTCCCCCAAGTTATCATACAACATGGTGAAAGGTATATATCTTATCATAACTCTCAAGTGTTAATATTAACTGGTGCTTCACTGAACTGTTAGATTGTTTCTGGTGAGGATATCATGAAATTGTGATAAAAATATAGGAAGGGTGAGATTAATATAGTTTAGGATGTTCTGAAAGGCAGAAACCCTAGCCAATTTGCCCCTCCATAACAGACTGGCACTGAAGCCAATTGAAGTAAGGTGAGATCACTTAACTCTGTACAAAGCAATGACTGAACCTGCAACCTTCATGGTCATTGAGGCTAAGCACCCTTACCAGCAGACCCAATGAACCCACGGAAGAACTTCCCTCACCCTTAACTGAGCTCATGTCTTTTGCTGCTCTGAGAGATCATTTTATTAACTGTTTGAAATCAAGAGCACAAGTCATTAGGTGCTAATGCTTTTTTCAAGGTGAACCAATACACTACTAATTCAGCTTTGCACTTGTCACAAAGGCATGATATTATATTTTTTTTTAAACTCTGTGACCTCGATTGTCCTTGCTTGATTTTAAAGGATACTGGTCACAGAGTGCACAGTTGATGACATTTGAATTAGGAGTCTGGAGTGAGTGATGTCGGGGTCTTAATGGTCTATTTGGAGACCCATCCATCAACCTGTCACCCTCTGGCTCACGATCCCGGGTACACTGGTGTATAAAGTGACCTGTGCAGGCAGGAATTAGAAAAGTGTTTTCTTGGTCACTATATGAGGATACCCCAGTGCAGACTGTTCTTCAGTCCTTGGATGAGAATGACTGAGGGCAAATAAATAAACTTAGATATGTACTTTATTCAACTGAGTAGAGGTACAGACAACCAGTGTCAGAACATGAATTTTATTCACTCTGATTCTCGAATGAGAGAAATGTTTCTTTCCAGCAGATACATTAACTTAATGCCTGGCAACCTAAATGTAAACCTGTACTGACCAGATAGGTTATGTTTTAAAAAGCTCTCTGAAGATTTAATGAGCAGTGGCCTAATTCCAACGAAACCTAGAGAGACTCCTGTCTGCTGAAGTCATTTAGTGGCACATGTTCACTCTCTCTCTCGCACACACACACTTTCTCTCTAGAGAGTAAGAAGGAGATTAGAATGTAGTCGTAGAACACACTGATGACCACAGAACTATAGCTTTCACTTCCTCAGGTTCTTACAACAGATTGGTTTGTCTCTGTGCTACAGGGTGCCCAGACTTGTGCTCAGAAATACAGACGGTAAGATGTTTAGATGTTTGAACGTAAAGTCATTCCCTGATATATATGATTTGCTTACTTTTGTTAAAGATCCAAGTAGCCTTGTCATTCTGTCTTTCTTGCTCAGTTGTCTGTGTGTCGCGTTTATTGGGAAAGCTTCTTTTCAGGAAGGTTTGTTATTAATGAGATTTTCTAGGAATTTCATGTTGAGAAATCCACGGTGATGGGGACAAGGTATATCTATTAGCTGTTTAAATTAGGAGTCAGAGGCAGCAATACAACAACCACTATAATACTCACTAAAATGCTAAATTTGCAGGTCAAGGAAGAAAAGGAAAGCAGCTGTTCAAAGCCACAATACCTTGGTTAAGTGCTTCCTGCTGTACTTTTAATGGGAGACTTTCATGGCATGTTGAGAATTTTGCTCTTTGATTTAACTCTGACAGCTTTTGCATCTTGGAAGGTAGTGCTGGCTGTGAATACATTAAGCTCTCTGATGCCTCCCCACACTATTGTGGAAAATGAATTCAATTTATCATATTGTGATATAATGTAATATTAAATACAAATACTTTCTTCTGAATTTTGTAAAAATACTTCTGTGTTTATTTCATAATCTTAGATGTCTATGGAGCTTGTTAAATAATTAGATATACCACGATAAAAATATATGAAAAATGTTGAACACCTTAAAAATAATCATTGTTCTCAGAGGACATTAATGTGCACTTTTTTTATCACTGATTAGAAGATGGGAATTTGACGATTCAGTGTTGCAGTTGAGCATCCCATTCCAGCACCTTTCTCATTTTACTCACTGAACGGATTTATTTCCTGGATTAGATGAGGCTTTGACCATTCATAGAGGCAATGGACATATTTGGAATAGTGAGGAAAACTCTCTTGAATCCCTTACATGTTCGCTGCCATGTCGAGTTAATGGTGTGCTGACACTGTCAGTAAACACTGTTTACACCCACAGCATCAGCAGAACTGACCTACTGACGCTGAACATCCATTTTCATTTGTAGAAGTAATTTCCTTATGAGCATTACAGGACACCAGAGCTGTTGAATTGGTATGCTGGCTTGAGTTAATTTCTGAATATTTGTGTTGATTTTGAAACTGGAAGATTATTCTGGTTTGGCATATGGAGATGACTGAGTTTGCTCTTTGCTGTTATCTCATTACATACATCAAATAAACAAGTTTCCAAAATAAATAAGACTGCACTTCATGAATGAGAGAGATAGTGGGAACCGCCAATACTGGAGAATCTGAGATAACAAGGTGTAGAGCTGGATGAACACAGCAGGCCAAGCAGCACCAGAGAAGCAGGAAAGCTGACATTTTGGGTCAAGACCCTTCTTCAGATAAAAAAGAAGAGTCTGAAGAAGGGCCTAGACCCGAAATGTCAGCTTTCATGCTCCTCCGATGCTAATTGGCCTGCTGTGTTCATCCTGCTCTACACCTCGTTATCTCTGCACTTCATGAATGTCCTGTCTCTGAACTATGTAGACAGGTATTATAGTCCTTGCTCACTTAAAGTTCAAAGTAATTTCTTCTCAAATGGAACTTTAAATTTCCATTCAGGAACAGTTTTATAGAAATTGAAACAAATTAAGTTTTACAGTGGTTGAATCGGAGTTAAGTCTTGCAGGAAAATGATCAGCTGACAACAATTCAGCTAGCTTGAACCTCAAGACTTTTACAGGTTGGATCTTACAAGTGAATAATTGTTCTAAATTCATTTGTTGAACTGAGGAAGTGCAGCACTGTCTGTGGGATGTTCATTCACCAAGTCCCAGGCGCTACTGCCAGTGGGCGGAAGAGATCCTGTGGCCCAACTTGGAGGAAGGGCGGAAGGAGAGCTCTGCTTAAACATTCAACAATTATACTGAAGCAGATTATTTTATTATTCTTATTGATGTATGTGGGAACTTGCTGTGTGCAGATTGGCTGCCACATTTCCTGCAATAAATCAGTGACTCCATGTCAAAAAAGATGAATTCGCTGTAAAATGCTGCGGAGGTAGGGGGCAAGGGAGTGAAAGATGCCATATATATGCAAGTATGTCTTTAAGCAACACTCATTGCCCAGGTTTTTATTAAGGAATGACTTTTTGATGGATGCATTGTTGCTTCAACAAATACTAATTTTAAATTTTGAATATTGGTTAAAATTCTTGAAGTTCCATGTTTTCCTTAGTCAGAGATCTGGATTACAAGTCATCTACAATGTTCTAGCCTCCATAACAATTATCCTTGATTGGTCGGAAATTGCAATGCACTTTCTTCATTTTTGTGAGAATGGATCATTTTTAATCAGGGAGCTAAGCTAATCCAAGGCAGTGATGTTGCACAACATGGATTTGTAACCAAGACAGTCAAATCAAGTTTGATGAAATTATCATTGGAGTTAAACATAAATAGACTTTAGCACAAGTGTATGCTACTCATATGACATTGCAAAATGATAGATTGAAAGTTCACTGAAGGCCAAACTGCTCTGCCAATCTTTTCAAGAGCAGGATTTTTTTAAATGTTTGCAAGGTATTGATCTCCAGTGCTCTGTTGGGATGATGGAAGCAGATTCCAAAGGAACTTCCAACACGTATTGAATAAATAGTTGAAACAAGAGTAATGGAGAAAGAGTGGTTCTAAATGGCTAGCTCTCTCAAGTCATTGTCACGACAGATTGAATAGCCTGTTTCAGTGATGATAGAAACATTGATTCTATAACAAAATCTATAATGTAATTCTGCAATAAATGTGTTTCTGGGGCAGCACAAGCAAGAATTTAAACCTGTCTGGATTTGGCAAATTGAACTAAATAACTCATATTACTATCATATATAGGCCTTAGCTTAGAGAGCAGGTTGGGTCTTAGTTCAATATCTGAACTAAAAGACTGCACTTTTCACACAGCGGCTCTCTCAGTATTGTGCTAAACTTGTTAACTTCAGTGAAGTCACATATGTATATCGGTTAAAAATGATGTAATCAACATTGCTATTGTATTGAAACAATTACCTAGTTTGGATCTGACAGTTTAGAAACAAATCACAGTCCCTTGCCAATGATGCAGTGAATGTTGGGTCACCCCTGAGGGGATAGTTTGAAATTCACATCACTGTGCTCTTTATTGAGGAGCTGGTTCAGTTCGATCAGAGCCTAATTGAGTTGATCATTAAAAGCTCCAGCTCCCAGCTGCTACCTTTACACAGCAGACAAAGGGAGGTCCACAATGATAAGCCCACCTCCTGCGGGACAAACCTATCTGTGACAGGCCTCTTCACCAATTTCTCTGAAAATATGGGTGGGATTTTCAATCAGAGCTTGTTTTTGGCAAGAAAGAACTTTTCAATCTGTATATAAAGAAGTAACTTGCATTTATCAAAACCTTTGGATGCCTTCAAGCACCTTACAGCCAACCAAGCAGGTCTTTTTCAAGAGCCTGTCAGAGGAATGGTTGTAGTGCATGGTTTGGTTTCGATGTGCTTTCACCCTACATCAAATGGGAAGAGAATCTGTTGATCTTAGAACTCCCCTCAGGAACCCTGTCACAAAGCAGTGTCCGCTGAAGACAGTGAATCCTAGAAGTGTGCCTTACTGATACAGCGCACCCACATTTCAGGATTCTGAATTACTTGTTTGACTTTCACATGCACTGTGAATGGCGCACAACAATATGAGGCCTCAAGGTCGACATGGACATAAGTACCAGTGAGCCTGACAATGGGACTGGAATAGTTATTCCTAACCAGTGTGATTATAACAACAAAATGCATGCCATTCTTAATGGCAGCCTCACTCAAAAGCAAATGAAAACAGTCCATGTTGGACTTCTGTAAGAGCAAGGAGCTGCTGGGTGATATATATATATATGGTTCATCTTCATTTCACTGAGTCTGCACATGCATAGGCTGTCCTAAATACACAAAAGTGACGGCCTTTATGCACCATATCCATGGCCAATTCCGCACAACATAAGCTAGCCATGTGGTTGGATGAATTGCAACAGGTTTGAGCAGGATTTCCACTTACACAGTGTACAAGACTTGCATATTGAGAGCAATGGAATGTCTACGTGCCCCTGTGGTATTGCTAGTGTATTCACCAATGTACTATGCAAGAGAACTAGAGACATCTGCAAGGCAGTGCTATATCATGGCAATCGAGACCCACCAACATTGTGGGAATCATTAGACCATAAGGTATTTGAACTGAATTAGGCCATTCAGTCCATTGAATCTGCTCCATCATTGAATGATGGCTGATGTGTTTCCAAAACCCATTCTCCTGTCCCCTCCCCATAACCCTTGATCTCCTTGCTAATCAAGAACTCATGTATCTGTGTCTGAAATGCACGCAATGACTTGACCTCCACAGCCCACTGCAGCAATGAATTCCATGGATTGCCCACCATCTGGCTGAATAAATTCCTCTTTATTTCCATTCTAAATGGTCGTACCTTTACTCTGAGGCTGTGCCGTTGGGCTCAGTCTCTCCTACTAAAGGAAATATCACCAAGTCCACTCTATCCAAGCATCTCAGTATTCTGTAAGTTTCAATCAGATCGCCCCCACATTCTTTTAAACTCCATCGAGTACAGATCAAGAGTCCTCTGCCACTCCTCATATGACAAGCCCTTTATCCCTGGGATCATTCTTGTAAACCTACTCTGGACCATCTCCAATGCCAGTACGTCCTTCAGTAGATAAGGGGGCCTAAACTGCTCACGTTCCAAATGCTGTCTGACCAAAGCCTTATACAACCTCAGCAGTACATCCCTGCTGTTGTACCCTCTTGAAAGGAATATGAACACTGCAGTTGCCCCCCTTATTGCCAACTGAACCAGGGCAGCATGGTGGCTCAGAGATTTTCATTGCTGCGTCACAATGCCAGAGACCAGGGTTCAATTCCAGCCTTGGGTAACTGTCTGTACAGCATTTGCACATTCTCCCCATGTTTCCATGGGTTTCCTCCCACAGTCCAAAAATGTGCAGGTTAGGTGGATTAGCCATGCTAAATTGCCCATTGTGTTCTGGGATGTGCAGGCTAGGTGGGTTAACCATGATAAATGTGTGGAGAGTGATTTTGGGTGAGATGCTCTTTGGAAAGGCAGTGGCAGCCCATTACACATAACCAAATCTGGAATTGCCTGTTTCCTTGTGGAGTCTACCGCAAGCTTCTCCAAAAAACCAGCTTGTGGACATTCCACAAATTTATTTACTTGGAATCCTCTACGAACTTGATTTTCCCAGTCTATCTGCATATTGAAGTCCCCCATGGTTAGCGTAATGGTGCCTTTCTTACATGCGTTTTCTATCTCTGGATTTATTTTCTTCCCCACATCCTGACTACCACTAGGAGGCCCGAAAGTTACTCCCATCAGGGTCATTTTTACTTTGCGCTCCTCAACGTTACCCACACAGATTCTACTCTTTCCAGTTGCGTATCACTTCTTGCTCTTGATTTAATTGCACTTCTTATTAACAAGGCAGCCCTGCCCCTCTGCCTATATGCCTGTCCTTTTGATAGAGCTGTATCCTTAGATATTTAGCTCCCAGCACTGATCCCCTTACAGCCACAACTCTGTGATGCCCACAATATTGTATCCATCGATTTCAATCTGTAAATAAACTTATTTACCTTGCTTCATACACTGTGTGCATTTAAGTACAACACCCTTAGTCCTGTGTTGACTGCCCCCCCCATTTCTTAGTTGTCCTCTTAACTGCTGGCCCTCAGTTGGGTCTCTGACCCATTCCATACTCTCGGTCCTTTTACTTGTTCTGTAAGCTTTAATAATCTTTGCTGCCTCCTTAACTTTATCCCTAGTTTTCCATGCAACCAAACCCACCGCCTACTATTTAGTTTAAAGCCCTATCAACAATATTCATTAAATGCACAAATGCAGCAAATGGTACGGTTGAGTTCAGTTTTAATGACCCCTTGTATGTCCAAATAGGTGGAGTTTTCATGAGAGCCCCTTGGGCCCAGCTCATATCAATGTTGGATGCCATGAAAATCTTATATTCAATGGAATGTCACCTAATCTCCTACCCATGCAGATTTCCAGTATGTAGAAGTTTGCTGCATTTGAATCTGTAGCTGCAAGTAGAAATTCCTTACCTGTCTTAATGGGCTCCATCCTGTGCTCAAACTCTTGTTTAAAATGAAACGATCAAATGAGCTCCCTAATGCGATGTTCCGGTGAGAAATCAGCTGGGGGTTTTCTAGTACAGTCCGTTGCAAACCTAGCTTTGCTGGACAGTATACACATTGGGATTCCTATGCTTTCAAGCACTGCGAGCTTGACCACTTGCTCCTACCAAAACTAGAAGGCATAGGTTTAAGATGAGAGGCAAAAGATTTAAAAGGGATCTAAGGGGCAATGATATCATGCCCCATGAAGGAACATAAAAGTTTTAAACAAATACAGATCTCTCTTTAATTCTCACCATCTCTTCCTTCAATGTATCCCTCTATTTCCGGTTTTCTTCCCGAGCTATCCCTCAGCATGAACAGAAGCTCAAATTGGCATTCCTGTTATAGCACTTATTCCTTTATTTAGAGATAATTATTCTTTTTCTGATGAAGGGTCTAGGCCCGAAACGTCAGCTTTTGTGCTCCTAAGATGCTGCTTGGCCTGCTGTGTTCATCCAGCTCCACACTTTGTTATCTTATTCCTTTATTTACTCCTTTTTATCATTGGCTTCCTACTTCCAGTAAGAAACCAGATAATGACCATCGCTCAGAGTTGCAAATGAAACTGTGCAAATTTCCAATGCTGTGATGAGTGGGTTTGTCTGAGGATGAGTTATTTGTCACTGTCCTGCAATAAATGGCCCTCAGCTGCTAAACTGGAATAGACACACAATTTGCTCATTTACATTTATCAATGCAAACTCAGAGAAAAGAACCAATTAGTGGGGAATCATAGCACAACACAATTACCTAAATATACCCAAGATTCAGCGCGAATTTGCCAAACCCGGAGGCAGTTAACACTGTGTGAGGGGTCAGAAAGGCTGCTAGTGAACTTTTCACATCGTTCATACTGGCAGCTTTGACTAATTGGGATAGGCAGGCCCATCCATTAAGGTTCAGTCCTCCTTTCAAAATGCACCTGAGGCACTGTGCACCACAATAACCAAAGAACCACTGGAGGTGTTTGGAGAACACGCCTCCTGTAACTAGTAATTCTTCCAACACTCACACACGCTGAAACAGAAATGAGCAGGACTAAGACTAAAGCACCAGTAAATTGTCCAACACCACTGACGACGATAATGATCGCAGAAATCCCCGGGAGGTTGAATAATCAGCAAATTACCGGCCAAACTGCAGACAAAGTAATGCTGTACACTTCCCCAGGTTGAGCCGAATAAACAGGGTGTTTCAATATGTAAAAGAACTACAGTTGTGAGCGTCTTTTGGCTGCTAACTAATCCTCTTCACTCAAAAATATTAAGATTAAAGTTAATACCTCAGAACTTCAGAGCAATAACAAGCTGCAGTCAATAATCAGAGATGGTAAGAACTACTGATGCTGGAGTCAGAGATAACGCTGAAAGAACACAGCAGGCCAGGCAGCATCAGAGGAGCAGGTTTCGAGTTGCGACCATTTCTGAAGACGTATCCCGAACTGAAAAGTCAACTTTCCTGCTTCTCTGATGCCGCCTGGTCTGCTGTGTTCCTCCAGCTTCACACTGTGTTATCTGCAGCCAATACTGTTGTATTTGCAAAAGTATGGTTGAGTTAGCAATGCCCCAATTCGGATATCAAACGCTGGGCGCACATTTCTTACTAAAATCACTCAGTTATCTAGGAATCTATACATAAGTAGATATATACTCAAGATGCTGTCCTTGTGTTTGGTAAGAAAGATTTGCCCAGCATTCAATTGTACCTTTTCTGGGATGTCCCAATGGATTTTATATTCAATAGATGATTTTCCCATTGTCACCATGTTGTTAGTTGATAACACAGTGCTGGGTTTTTTTGTGATGTCCATGGACGGATGCAAAATGAAGACGCTGAACACTCATCACAGTCTTGGTACAAGAAGAGATGAGGGAACTGAAGAATTTTAAATCCTTGTGATAACCCTTCCAAGGGACATAGGGAATCACTAATTAATCTCCCTGTGGAGATCATTGAGTATGAGTTCCCTTGGCAACAGGCTGTCCTGTTGGACTCATTTCCTAAACCCTTTATAAACTAGGCCCAGGGATGGTCTGCAAAGCTGTATGTCCTGGACTGGGATTAGCTGATGTCTGAGTATGGTTCTATTTTGGTGTCCAACAATAAACTATGTTTCTTTCCAAACTGTTACAATCTTGTTCTCTGAACTGGCAGTTTGAAGGACTGTCAGTCAGAAACAGACTACTTGTGGCTAATTGGGAACAGGAAGTTACCATTCGGCCTCTCAGTTCTAATCCACTATCCAGTGAGGATCTTGACAGTCCTGCACCTCTATACCAATTACCTGCCCCGTTCTGTATACTGCTCACTACAGATATTTCACAATCTCCATCCTGAAAGCTTCATTTGATCCTCAGTTCGCTGGAGGATTGAAAGATAGGAAGCTTTCCAGATTTCCACCACACTTCTGTGTGAAAACGTTCCTCCTGATATTAGCTCTAAATGAGCCTGAACTTTATGATTGTGACTCCTTGTTCCCAATCTCCCCAAACTGAGGAAATAGTTTCTTCTAAACAACCGGTAAAAAAATCCTTTCAATTTTTTGAGAAACTCGATTATATCCTTCTCACACTACCACCCCCAGACTCCACTCTTCCGATCTCAAGGGGAGTTCAAGGCAAGTATTATGAAAACTCTACCTCTTTAATATAGCAGGAATTAAACTGCCTGAGGATGACAGACATTGTATCACATTTTACTGTTGATCCCCTCAAGAATCAATGGCAGTTATTAACGAGCAAAAGAGAAAGATCAAAGGACCTGCCATTTTCATTAGGAAATTATAGCATGGATTGATGATGAAGGTTTTGGTGATTTCAAATAGGAGGATGAAATTTGTGAAAGACTTTTCGGAAAGATGTAAGTAATCGCACCATATCGTTAGCACAGAAGCTGTTTACTTGACATAACCGAACTATAAAAGTGTAAGTGCTTCATATAGCATCCAGTTTTGTTACGTCTACTCATGAAGCTATCTCTTTCTTTCTCCTTTACGTATTTATGTAGTTTCCTCTTCAACGCCTCTATGCTGTTTATCTCAACCGATTGTTGTCATTCCACGTTCAAAGCTTTTCAGATCCATGTTGCTGCCTGTTCTATTTTGGCAGCATTTCAGAAAGTATTTCATTGACTGCAAAGTGATTTGGGACATCCAGGAATCACGAGAGGCACCTTAGAAATGACAGCTCTTTTCCTGCCACCAACGAAAGTTGAGCTTATTGGGGCCGCATGAAGATGCTGTCACTCTCCTGCAAACAGCCTTGTTTCTCCACGTTTGAAGGGGGAAGAGTTCAGTGGTGAAGGTGTGGAGTCTTTGTAGCGCACCATCTGCTTGGCCATGCCACCTGCAGTGTTCCTTTGTACCGCATATTTCACAGCCGGCAATATTTCTGTCACCGTACATTCTGGTGTTCAATTCAGTGTGTCGTCTGCCAGGATTAGTAAATCTTTCAGTCAGTTACATTGTGTAGCTCAACAATATAAAGACCTTGTGAAGACATTTTGGCCAATGCCCCAACTACTTTCAATGACCATTGCCCTCCCCACTCAATTAATCTTGGCAATGTTCACGTAAATGGATGGAGAGAGCAGTACTCCACTTTCAAACAGATGGCCAAGGTATTGAGACATAAGCTGGGTTGCCCTTTATTTAATCCGTTTTAGCATCAGTCCTATAAATTATTTTTGTTCCTCCCCAACTGATGCCTAAAACTCATGCCATCTCAGAGGGCAAGGGGCAACTTGTTCCCTCATTCCTGTAGATTCTTCAGAAGCATCTTGACCATCTGAGACAATGGCACTGCCAACATTCCCATTGGTCCTTCAACACAGTGATGGGGAGGAGGCTCGGATGGGGAACATACCGATATTCTGTTGAAAGCGGTGCTAATAGCCATGATTATCAACAGGAATTGTGAGGGAGCATCTGAGGTGCCTTGCAATGGGCCTGAGACAAAGCCATTCAGCCCAACTGCCCTATGTTGGTGTTTTTGTTCCGCATGATCCCCTTCACTCTCTAAGTCATTCAACTCTATCAACCTTATTTCCTATTCTTCCTTCCTTGTGTGTTTGTGTAGATACCTTTGAAATGTTGCTCACTTCATATACTCCACGTAGTAGCAAGTTCCATGTTCAAAACCATTCTCCATGCAAAGAGGTTACTCAAGATAGCCCTTATTAAATTTGTCAGTGACTCTCTTAATTAATGATGATAGTTTTGATCTCCTCACAAACAGAAACATCTTTATACCTAGAGTAGCGATTGTAATGAGATCAGCCAGGTTGACATCATAGAATATGAGTTCCCTGATTGGGGCTGTTAACCTGGTTCAGTCAGGGTTCTGGAATAAATAGGGCGGGGGGTGCGGACCGAAGATGGAGAGAAAAGAAGATAGGTGGAGAGGAGAGTATAGGTGGGGAAGTAGGGAGGGGATAGGTCAGTCCAGGGAAGATGAACAGGTCAAGGAGGTGGGATGAGGTTAGTAGGTAGGAGATGGAGGTGCGGCTTGGGGTGGGAGGAAGGGATGGGTGAGAGGAAGAACAGGTTAGGGAGGCAGAGACAGGTTGGACTGGTTTTGGGATGCAGTGGGTGGGGGGGAAGAGCTGGGCTGGTTGTGTGGTGCAGTGGGGGGAGGGGACGAACTGGGCTGGTTTTGGGATGTGGTGGGGGAAGGGGAGATTTTGAAGCTGGTGAAGTCCACATTGATACCATTGGGCTGCAGGGTTCCCAAGCGGAATATGAGTTTGCTGTTCCTGCAACCTTCGGGTGGCATCATTGTGGCACTGCAGGAGGCCCATGATGGACATGTCATCTAAAGAATGGGAGGGGGAGTTGAAATGGTTTGCGACTGGGAGGTGCAGTTGTTTATTGCGAACCGGGCGGAGGTGTTCTGCAAAGCGGTCCCCAAGCCTCCGCTTGGTTTCCCCAATGTAGAGGAAGCCACACCGGGTACACTGGATGCAGATTACCACATTGGCAGAAGTGTAGGTGAACCTCTGTTTGATGTGGAAAGTCATCTTGAGGCCTGGGATATGGGTGAGGGAGGAAGTGTGGGGGCAAGTGTAGCATTTCCTGCGGTTGCAGGGGAAGGTGCCGGGTGTGGTGGGGTTGGAGGGCAGTGTGGAGCGAACAAGGGAGTCATGGAGAGAGTGGTCTCTCCGGAAAGCAGACAGGGGTGGGGATGGAAAAATGTCTTGGGTGGTGGGGTCGGATTGTAGACAGCGGAAGTGTCGGAGGATGATGCGTTGTATCTGGAGGTTGGTGGGGTGGTGTGTGAGAACGAGGGGGATCCTCTTAGGGCGGTTGTGGCGGGGGCGGGGTGTGAGGGATGTGTTGTGGGAAATGTGGGAGACATGGTCAAGGGCGTTCTCGACCACTGTGGGGGAAAAGTTGCGGTCCTTGAAGAACTTGGACATCTGGGATGTGCGGGTGTGGAATGCCTCAACGTGGGAGCAGATGCAGTGGAGGCGAAGGAATTGGGAATAGGGGATGGAATTTTTGCAGGTGGGTGGGTGGGAGGAGGTGTATTCTAGGTAGCTGTGGGAGTCGGTGGGCTTGAAATGGACATCAGTTACAAGCTGGTTGCCTGAGATGGAGACTGAGAGATCCAGGAAGGTGAGGGATGTGCTGGAGATGGCCCAGGTGAACTGAAGGTTGGGGTGGAAGGTGTTGGTGAAGTGGATGAACTGTTCGAGCTCCTCTGGGGAGCAAGAGGTGGCGCCGATACAGTCATCAATGTAACGGAGGAAGAGGTGGGGTTTGGGGCCTGTGTAGGTGCGGAAGAGGGACTGTTCCATGTAACCTACAAAGAGGCAGGCATAGCTGGGGCCCATGCGGGTGCCCATGGCCACCCTCTTAGTCTGTAGGAAGTGGGAGGAATCGAAAGAGAAGTTGTTGAGGGTGAGGACGAGTTCAGCTCGGCGGATGAGGGTGTGGGTGGAGTGGGACTGGTCGGGCCTGCGGGACAGGAAGAAGCGGAGGGCCTTGAGGCCATCTGCATGCGGAATGCAGGTGTATAGGGACTGGACGTCCATGGTGAAAATGAGGTGTTGGGGACCATGGAATAGGAAGTCCTGGAGGAGGTGGAGGGCGTGGGTGGTGTCACGGACGTAGGTAGGGAGTTCCTGGACCAAAGGGGAGAAAATGGAGTCCAGACAGGTGGAGATGAGTTCGGTGGGGCAGGAGCAGGCTGAGACGATGGGTCGACCAGGGCAGGCAGGTTTGTGGATTTTGGGAAGGAGATCGAAGCGGGCCGTGCTGGGTTGGGGAACAATGAGGTTGGAGGCTGTGGGTGGGAGGTCCCCTGAGGTGATGAGGTCATGAATGGTGTTGGAGATGATGGTTTGGTGCCTTAACTGCAAGAGTGAATGCTTTCAAATCTTCTGAAGTAGCTCAAGCTTTTTTTAGATTGTTCGGGCCAGCTAACTGGTACTACCTAGAGAGAAAAATCAGACGAAGATGGTTTGCAGTCTTGGCTGTTGCATGACTTTGAAGAGCCTGTAGTGTCTCTCAGAATGTCACTGAACCAAACAGAGATTGCTGACTGGAAAATAAAGTACCCAAGTGACAAAATAATGGATTTTAAAATAGGAATCAAATCAGTTTGTTTCCACTCAGATGCTTTGTCTTGTAAATATTTTATGATTTGAAGTATGTTGGAAGTGCAACTCATAATAGGGAATAAACTCAGCTTCTTCCACTTCGAGCAGATTTAAAGAGAAAGGCTAAGGCTTGTATTATTTTCTGCTTTTCACACCCTCCAGCAAGTAAGTGCTTTAAAGGTAATGAAGTATTTTGAAGTACAGGCACTGTTATAAAGTAGGAAACACAGCAGCGAAATTGGGCACAGCAAGCTCCCATAATTAGATATAAGGCAATTGATGAGATAGTGAGTTTTTGCAGTAATTGTTTGCATGCGGGAAAAATATTGACCGGGACACTAGCAATAACCCTTCTCCTGTCTTGGAATATTTTATATTCACTTGAGAGGCAGTTGAGAATTCAGTTTAGCACTTCATTGAGAAGATGTCGCATCCAGCAGTGCTGCCCTCCACCACAGTGCACTGGAGTGTCAAACTATGCTGAGGACTCTGGAATGAGGCTTGAAACTGCACCTTAGGCTTCTCAACTCTAGTTGCAAGTTCTCCTGGAACGTTTCTGCCATTGACTACCCAAGGTATCCATCCACCCCTTCCCCTGCTAATATAGAGCCCTGTCAAAGCACACTTTATCAGCAGTCCAATACCATAATTGCGCCACTTCTAGTATTTTTATGAAGAACAGAACAAAGTGTAGCAAAGGGTAAAAAAAAAGTCAACTACCAGGGGACATAGGTATAAGGTAAACGGGGGTAAGTTTAATGGAGATGTGGGAAGTAAATCTTTTACAGTGAAGGGGATTAGTGCCTGAAATGAGCTATCAGAGGATGTGGCGGAGGCAGATACAATAGCAACATTCAAAAGGCATCTTGACAGCTACATGAATAGGCAGGAAATAGAGGATTACGAATGCATAGAGGCAAAAGGTTTTTAGTTTAAAAAGGCAACATGTTTCAGCACAGCCTTGGTGGGCTGAAGGGTCAGCTCTGGTGCTGTACTGTTCTTTGTTCTTTATTAAAGAACTTAAAAAAAATCTATATTTTTGTGGCATTGCATTTCCTGCCACCACACTGGAACAGGAACTGATCAGTGCTGCGACATAATCATTGTACACCTCTTAAATGCTCGCTACTGTTTGCTTCACCCCATACACTCCTTTCATGGCTGTCCTGTGATGGTCCCCTCACTGCCTCCTTCACTGCTGGAGAGCAGTCAACAGTGAGGAGCCTGGGCAGTGAGCAGGAGGGAGGCAATGAGGGCTAAAGAGTGGGACGGCCCGAAAGCATGGTGCAAAGCAGCGTGGTGAATGAGACAGTGAGACAATTTGCAATCCTGGGAATTTTAAGCTGGTTTGTTTTGGGGGAAATATATTCTGTGAAAACTGCAATTCTCAGTAATAACACTCGGCTGGCTGAGTAAGATCACACAACATTTAATTATCTCCCCACAGGAAAAACATTTAACAAAGGACAATTTTGTTGCTGCTGCACTTCTTTACAGTACGTTGGCATTGCTCAGTATTACAAATGGCCATATTCTTTGACACAGACAGCTCCTGTGGTGATACTGTGGAGGACATCAGATGCATTGGGCTGCATGTGTGGTGAAGGCATCTGTGGCATTGTAGCAACAAACACAATCTTCCTTTTCATAAACTCAATGACCTCTTGCCAGGGTTTCTCAGAGCGATGCCCTGGAGATTAGCCATTAATTCTTGAAGACTCCAGGATTATTCTGGAGAGTTGATGACAATTTCGCTACTTTCGAATGCAGAGGCCAGGGGGTCACCTCTGAGCAAAAGCTGAATCTTAACAATGAGCCTTACTGTAAGACTTTAAATGTGAATTTCATATATAAGGTGTGCGAAATTGAAAAATCTGAATCAAATTTGAGTGGGAGAGTGATGGTAACGTTAGGTCTCAGAGGCTGTCTTGTATTTTGATCAAAAAACTGTTTGCTTACTGCTGACCTTCTTCCTGACTCCTCTTCCATGAAACAAATTTAAAGCAACTTCTGCAAAATGTTGATACTCTCCAATAATCTGCCTTGGAGTCAGTCTTAATGGTTTTAAAGATAGGTATTAATTCTGAGTACGCAATGAAATTAAAAACTGCAGTGACAGGGGAGCATTCAACTAGGATACTTGTGAGAATTTAAGCCAACGTGAGATTGAAAGGAGCAAGTGCTTAATCAGGTTGCTTTCTGATTTAAACTTGAAATAAACATGAACTAAAGCAAGTTATATGGTCAGACACAGGCTAAGATTGCAAGTGGAGATTGTATCAATAAAGGACATCTATGAATCATCTATTTAAATAGATGGCTGAGGCACAGAATTAGTGTCCCTACCTCTGAGCCAGGAGACCCAGGTTCTAAGTCCTACAGCTCCAGAGACGTGTAATAAATGTCTGGTCAGGTTGGTTAGAAAATATCTACAGTACCCCAATGATAGAGTTAAATCCTTTTCCTTCAATTTGTCAACATTGACTCACTGCAGAGTGTCTGTAAAAGAGACCCACCCAAAGACAGTGGGGCCCACCTTTGCACCTACTGTTAGGATCCAGATGGCATCGTTGAGACTAGAATCCAATTATCCCTGAGACTTCACCGAATGCAGGGTAAAGACCCAAAAACGTTGGTTTGATTTTTTCACCCTCTGGTGTCAGCAAAAGCAGTGGTGCTTTATCCAGTTGCATATGGCCCTGAAAGGGTTAATGTGAAGGTGTGCCATAAGTTCCTCCCACTATAATGATGTCATGTGGACATGTGGGCTGAATAGCATCCATTGGAGTGAGTCCTTACAGCTGATCCTCCTGAAAATCTCTGTAATAATGTCCACTATAGAAATGTACTCTGTAACTAGTTGCTACAAACTATGTCTTGTTAAGCAAGAAATGTACCATTGTGGACTGTTTCGGCTGAATAGTCAGCTTCCACGTTAAAATGTTTGTGATTTCTATTCATTGCCCTGAGTGAAACTGGTACACAGTTACAATCTTCTTGTCAGGTGTGATGACCCTTCGTCGGTGCTCCAGTGCTCATTTGATGGTGAGGCAATGCAGTGTGTTACAGCAAGAAAGAGTGGAATCATTGAGTAGTGACAGGATATGGAATTCAGAAAAGCTGACAACAAGATGCAATACAAATGTGACCTCTTAAAAATGTAACTACAATTAGCAATTGTTGATAATATTTTAAGTTGGTGGTATATCAGGTCACTGAAATAAATTGTTAAATATAGGAGAATCTTAATTCTAATTTTCAACAATGGACTTAATGTTGTGTGCAGTGCTTTAGTTAAGAAAAGAGTATTTCAATAAACCAGAATATTGTATTCATATTATTTGACATGGTTGCAAAACTAAAGTGTAAAGCGAAGTAAATATTTCCTTTTAATATTCAATAATCACCTGAATATTGCACACACATGTATGGTGCTCGGCTGTCAGCATACGGATCAGTTTCTAAACAAGTGGAGAGTACTCGGTTATTTCCCGTTCTTTCCTCAAGTCAAAGCACCTTTTGTGATATTAATGTTGTTTTGAATGATCAAAGCACAGTTAATTAATAGGAGCAGGAGGAGACCATTCAGCTCCTCCCATCCTTCTCTCCCATTCTGTTCAATTGTCACTAATCTGTACTTCAATTCCACATACCTTCTTTTAGCTCCAAATACCTGACCTCTATACCCAAAAAAAGTGTCAAACTCAGTCTTGAATGTTCTAATTAATGCGTCGGGTTTATGGGGCACTGAGCGCTAGATTTTCATTACTCTTTGTGAGAAATAAATATTTTTTGATTTCACTCATATATGGCCTAACTCGCATTTTAAGATGGTGCCCTCTTGTTTAGTATTTTCCACCATAGGGAACAATTTTTCTCCCTGTCAAATGCCTTCTTTAACAGGATAAACATCTCAAGTAGATCGCCATTAACCTTCAAAATACAGGGGAATATAAACCAGGGTTTATACAACCCGTTCTCATAAAGTGACACGCTTGAGCTCAGCACCATTGTTGCAAATCTCTTTGGCACCCTCTTAAAAGAAATTTAAATTTTCTGGCGATGAATACAGGACTCTCAATGGGTATGGATCAAGAGTCTATACAGCTGAAGCATTATCTTCTCCTTTGTAATCCAGACCCCTTGAGAGAAAGACCAACACTTCATTACCCTTTTTAATTATTAGAGCATCCTCCTGGTTAATAACTGCAAGGGAATTTCGGAGCCCATGCTTTGTTGAAAATGAATCTTTATTGTAATAGCAAGCATCATTTCACACCTCATGCGGAGCTTCCCTAATTGAGTAGCAAGTCTGGGAACGTCAGCCAGCAACAATTTCCTGTCTCGAGATCTTCGAGTGGGAGGCAGGATCGGGAGTAGAGGTGGGCTAGTGGGTGAACATGTGCTGCTGTTACATTTATAGCACTGTAGGATCTTAGCCTGCTGAATGATCAGGAATCATGTACGGTTGGCATGACAAATGCCAACAATCAGCACATGTCTAACGGTAACCACCCTTCTGTTTACTTGGCGTGCAACTTACACTTGGCGCTGAGTCATTTACTGACTGTTATTGTATTGTGACCCAGCTCTTGAGACATTGTCCTGACCTTACACTTCCATACACAGAGGGCACTTGGTCTTCTCATAAACAGGTGCAACTTAGAGATGTGAACCTTCCAAGGTATTCCTCGACTCTTCAAGAATTACGAACCACTTCCCAGGAAGCTATGTGAGCAGCCCAGGAATAAAAATGATGGTGTAGGGCTTGGAAAAGAAAAAGTAGTGTTTACATTTTCTTCCCATTTTCTTCAAACAGTTTGCTTAGCTAGTCACAAAGGTTTCCCAGTCTGACGGTCGATGATTATTGTTCAGAGTTTTGAAGAGGGAAGACAGAATGTGATGATGACGGGCATGTTGGATTTTCATTGTATTAAATGTTGGGATGCTAGCTAGGTGTGCACAGCATTTATTGCCCACCGCTAATCATCCTTGAGAAGGTGGTAGGGAAGTTGTCTTCTTGAAGCACTGCAACCATTTCTTGCAGGTAGACCCACAATGCCATTAGGGAGGGAGTTCCGGGAGTTTGACCCAATGATGCTGAAGGAACGGTAATATGCTTCCAAGTTAGGATAGTGTAAATTTTAAAGGGGAACATGCAAGTGCTAGTGCTCCTATGTATCTGCTATCCATGTCCTGTAGATGGTGGTGCTTGTGGGTTTGGAAAGTGCTGTCTTGAATTGAATTGAATTAGCTTTATTATCATGTGCACATGAATGGGTGCAGTGAAAAGTTTGCAATGTCGCCACTTTCAGCACCATCTCAGGTACAAGATACCTAGGTACAGATGTTTAAGTATTTAGCATAAAATAAAAAATGTAACAAATAAAAAGTCCAGCAGAATAAAAAGGGAAAGAAATTCCTCAGGTTATAGTCCTTCCATCCCAGTCCATGCCAGCAACTAGCCTCCAGACCACACAGAGCCAAGCGCCCCCTTGATGTTTTCCAATCCAGGACGCACCTCCCCACAACATTCTCCAGTCTGAGACCCACCTCCCCTCACGACAGCCTCCAGTCTGAGACCCACCTCCCCTCACGACAGCCTCCAGTCTGAGACCCACCTCCCCACGTCAGTCTCCAATCTGAGACCCACCCCCTCACGACAGCCTCCAGTCTGAGACCCACCTCCCCATGACAGTCTTCAGTCTGAGACCCACATCCCCACGACAGTCTCCAGCCTGAGACCCACCTCCCCATGACACTCTCCAGTCTGAGACCCATGTCTGTGTGACAGTCTGCAATCTGGGAATCCCCTCTTTCATTCCCATCCGTGTAAGTTTAAAAAGTTAAAATTTTTTAAATAATACACAAAGAAAACAAGCGAGAAAAAAATTTGGAGCAGATGAGCCTCTGCACAGTAACCCCACTCCACTGCCGTGTTGGCTATCGAAGGACTCTGGGTGAATTTCTGCTAGGGGTGAGTCTCTGGGTGATTGAAAGTGAAGGGTAAAGATTATGTGGAAGCTGTGCTGTTAGGGGTTACCTTTTCGGTTCCTTAGTCTCCCTTTTCCCAACGTTGACCTTAATCTTTCGGACGGTGCCTGTGTATTATCAGCTGGTCCTACAGCGTCATGGCTCCACTGCAATACTACTTCCAGAATGGCGCATTTCAGTGACCGCAGTAAAATGGTGGACCAGCTCTCTGTATTAAATGTAGCATGCAGTGAGTTTATCTTTAACATTCCTGTTAATGTGACTGTGAGGCCTACGCTGTTTTAAGAGGAACGATGTAAAATAGTTGTTTTAAGAACGTAGTATTCCTGAAAAGAAAACAATGGCTGTACATATGCATGTCAGTATACAATAAAAAATGACATTGATGGATTTATAGCCTGAACTTCCACCCTGCAGGTAGCCATTCTGAACAGGGGAAATTTAATTGTTAGCTGTGTCTTGCTTGGAAGAGACATCCCTCTGAATCAGAGAGACAAGAGTGCAAGTTCCATTCTAAAGACTGAAAAAAAGCACAAAGAAACCAGGCTGGCAATTCACTGCAGTGCTGAAAGAGTGCAGCGCTGCTGGAGCTATGTTTAAACTGGGATGTTAAACCCATTTCCTGGGTGGTTTTATCTCGCAACAGAGATGTAAATTGCGCTGTAAATTGCTGAATTAAACTGCAATTCCAGCAAAAAAAAGGACCAATCTTCTTATGCCTTCCTGATCTTCTTCCATTTTCATGAGACCACTTCACAGGCTGGTACAAATTGTCCTCACCCCTCTTCCGAGGTTGAGGTACCTATTCTAAAGACCATTTGAAAATTGTATTTCCTCCTGCACACTATTTTTGTGGCAGTTCTGGGTTTGATAAGCTTTGAAAATCAGACCCTCCTTGGAGATTTTGTGACCACTGTAGAAGTCTGTGGACATTCTGAATCATAGAATCCCTACAGTGAGGAAGCAGGCCATTCTGCCCATTGAGCACACACTGATCGCATGAACAGCATCCCACCCAGATCCACCCCCATACCCTGTCCCTATAGCCCTGCATTCCCCATGGCTAATCTTCCTAGCCCGCACATCCCTGGTCACTATGGGCAATTTAGCATGGCCATTCTACCTCATCTGCCCATCTTTGGAATGTGGGAGGAAACTGGAGCACCTGAAGGAAACTCCACACAGACTGTCGCCTGAGGGTGGATTTGAACCCAGGTCCCTGGTGCCGTGAGGCAGCAGTGCTAACTACTGAGCCACTGTGCTGAAATAAAAACGTGAAATGTTTTGTCACCTTCAGAAGTCACTGTTATATGTTGTATTATAATGTAGATTTGATTTTAATGCAGCGATTGATGGATATTTGTCCTGGAAAGATAAATGAACTATCACATTTGATCACCATTGTGGAAGCACCCCAATATGTTTTCCATGGGAGAAAATGCCATTATGCATTCTAAAATATCGTCAAAATGTATGTTGGTAAAGCCACTTTGTCACGTTTGTCACTGACATTTAAATACATGGAGATAGCTGTGGTTATGGAGCAGACCTGCTATGGTTTGGAAAGGAAAAGTAAAACTATGTACCTTCTTCCTCAACTGCAGACAGCCTGCTTTGAAATGGTGAGAAACCAGCTGTTTATCTAACTTCAGGCTCTTATCATCATTAATGATGTTTTGATAGCTTTGGCCATTATGAATGCTTGACCGAATGTGAAAAAACGTCAAACGTTGTGACTGAGTTGCAGCTGTGCAGGGTAATGATTACAGTTGTGTCTGTCTTTGTGGTTTCAGCCTCTTGGTTGTTTGTTTACATAAACTAATGTAGTTTTTTTTATTGCGGTATCAATGACCGATTTTTGAATGAGAGCTTTGTTGTATCGTCGCAGAATTTTTTTTAACCTGCTTTCTAAGATAATTCCCATTAGTATTGCCTGGCTCCTGAAGACAGTAAGTGGTAGAGATATTGGGTATGGGCCATGGATGATACTTGGGGGTTGGGCGTGGAAGGGGTATAAATATTCTAAGGAGGAATGGAGTGGCATAGAGGACCTGAGGGCGCATAGAGATGGTATGGGGATCTGAAGGGCCATGGGGTTTGAGTGGCTGCAAGAAAAGTGGTATAGAACAAGAACAAGGAACAAGGCTCTATAGGAATAGGCCCTTTGCCCCTCCAAGCCCGCACAGACACATTTTGCTCTTCCATATTAAAACCGTATTTACATACAGGATCCATATCCTTCTATTCCCTTCTTATTCATGTATTTCTCCAGGTGCTTCTTGAATGCTGCTATTGTGGGGTATATGTAATTAGAGGTATTTGGCAATGTTGCTGTGTCAGAGAACTGAGGCTGGCATTTTAAACAGCCTGGCTCTGTAATCACACTTTGTAATCATACAGCATTGTGCACCTCCTCTGCAACCATAACATTGTATTCCTCGCTCTGTTCTGTCATGCTGATGCACTGTGTGTGGCATGATCTGCCTGTAGTGCATGCAAAATAAAACTTTTCACTGTACCTAGGTACATGTGACAATAATAAATCAGATCAAATCAAAAAAGGAATAGAGGAGATGACATGGGATGCTGAATGACTTATACCTGTTTCTCATCTTTGAGCAGGGGTTCACCTTGGACTGTAAGGATAAATTTCAATAGGAACAAAGATGCTTTGGAATGTTAAAACTTGTTTTTCTCACTTTTGCTCTTACTCTCCATGTTAAACAGTAGTTTCCAAGATAGTTTGAAATAACTTATTTTTCAATCTCAGACACTTATAGACAAGTTTCTCTGAAGAGTTTTTAAAAAAGGTTATCTGCTTATTATTCTCATTTCTTTTCATGAGTAGTACAGTTTACAAATTGTCTGCCTTGTTTCCAACATTACAATAGCACAATTACAATTTAAAAGTGTGACTAAGCTTGTACAAATGGACGTGTCCAACAATTACTGGCCACTTATTGGGAAATCCAAATCACTTGCATGTTAAAATCTACATAAGGTGCCCTGAAGCCAAGGAAATTTTCCAGCTGGTATCTACAGATACCCATCAATGCACCAACCATTTTTACTATTTAAAATGGTCTGTTACAAAGTTGCAACATGTGATCCATTCGCCGAGTCATAATTGCTGGAAGTGCCACATCAGCTTACTTACCTTTTCTCCTCAAATTCTCGTAAGGTTTGTGTGCACATGAGGTAGCAGCAAATGTTTGAGGCATTGAGAGCTAGTAAGGGATAACTGAACATAGTCTGTTTAAAATTTACAGAGCCTACTTATTCCATTGATTATAACAAATTGATGGAAGTGAATGCAAGTCTTTCTTTAACTTACAATATAAAAAAATTCAAGCATACAGGTTCATTCACAGCCTGCCTCAGGACTGCTGGCTTAGTTTTCAGCTAAGGAGCCACCTTCAGCATGTGTTGTTGCATGCAGTGGCCAGTGGCAATCCAATATTGCTAAGCACCATCTACTTACATTGCCAGGGACTAACACCTGCTTTGTTCCCTTGTCCTGACTGCCAGTGTAGACGTTTTCTCACAACATAGTATATGGCAGATGCCTGGTATGAAGCAACCGTCCATGATCACTGAAGCTGCGTCCTATTCCAGAAGGCAATCTTTGATGTTTAAAAATGGACATAGATTATAGAATCCTGACAGCAGAAGCAGGCTATTCAGCCCATTGAGTGTACGCTGACTCTCTGAGCAGCATTCCACCCCCTGTAACCCTGCTTTTCCCATGGCTAACCCACCTAGCCTGTACATCCCTAGACATTATGAACAATTTAGCATGGCCATCCACCTAACCTGCACATCTTTGGACTGTGGGAGAAAACTCATGCAGACATGGGGAGAACATACAAACTTCACACAGACAGCCTGGAATTGAACCCAGGTCCCTAGCACTACGAGACTGCAGAGCTAGCCACTGTGTCAGCCCTTAAATCATTTCGTAATTAATCCAGACTCTGCCACATAGAATCCTTACACTGTGGAAACAGGCCATTCAGCCTATCGAGTCAACACTGACCCCCGGAAGAGCATCCCACCTAGACCCACCTCTCTACGCTCTCCCTGTAACCCTGCATTTCCCACGGTTAATTGGGAATCAGATTTTCTACAATTTCTCAACTGTTATTGAGCTGTTTGTGAGAGCTTGCTGTGCATAAATTGGTTGTTCTTTTCCTACATTCCAACAGTGACGACAATTCAAAAATAATTTATTTACTATAAAACATATTTGACATTAATTAGGACTTTTGAGAATAACACAAATCCTGGAAGTATTTTGTTTGCAGTATCACTTCTGACTCTGCAGCATGCTGTTTGAAACAGAAATATCAGCTTGGGTGTCATTGAATCTCTGGAGAGAGGCTTGAACCCTCAGACTTGTGAAAAAATGTTTCCTTCAGCTGGTGTCCATCACAGAAATAAAAAGACTCACTGGTTCAAGTTTTTGAGGGATTATTTTCTGGTGACAGCTCCAACAAATTGTATCCATTCAGATTATGTTCAGAGGCCACTTCCCAAAATTCTACTTTCTTCCGTTAATAACTTAACCACCAAATTACAGTGTGCATTGCCACAGGCTCTCTAATGGAACTTTTTGCTGTCTTTTCTTCATTGCTTTACAACTAAAGAGATTTTTTTTTGAAAGGAAAGCAACAACAGAAGTGTTGTGGCTGCTGTATTGTTAATACCAAACTGTGCTATGTTAGTTGTTCATATCAAGTGTTTTATCAAATTATAAGCCTGTCCAGTTAAGGGAGTGGTTTGATGAGTGAATAATATTCAGGTATTTAAAATCATAAAAAGATTTGACGAGATCAATGAGGGAAAATAATGTTCTCTATTGGGGGAACTGAGATAACATCTACAAGTTTGAAAGCAGGAAATTCAGGAGTGAGTGAGTGAGTGAATATGAATGTGTGTGTGTGCGTGTGTGTCTGTGTGTGCCTGTGGGGTGTGTGTGTGTATGCGTGTCTATGTGTGTGTCTGTCTGTCTGTCTGTCTGTGTCTGTCTGTCTGACTGTCTGCCTGCCTGTCTGTGTGTGTGTCTAAGTGTGTGTCTGTGGTGTGTGTGTTTGTGTGTGTGTGTGTGTATGTGTGTGTATGTGTGTGTATATGTGTGTGTGTATGTGTGTGTATATGTGTGTGTGTGTGTGTGTGTGTATGTGCGTGTGTAAGGGTGTGTATGTGTGTGTATGTGTGTGTGTGTATGTATGTGTGTATGTATGTGTGTGTGTGTGTGTGTGTGTGTGTGTGTGTGTGTGTGTGTGTGTGTATGTGTATGTGTGTGTGTGTGTGGAAGGTAGTGTGGTGTGGTGGAGGACTAATTTGAGCTTTCAAGCCATTGGGTTAAATGGAGCTAAAGAGCTGATCAGCCATGATCTGTGGAACGGTAAAATAAACATCGTGGAATGAATGGCCATCTCCTGTCCCTGTGCATCTATTTACGTGGAAACTAACGTCAGGACTTTTACTTCCGAGAAGGATCGCCCAATTCGGAAAATTTCCTGGTTCATTGGACCCAACTGAGTTGAAAAGTGTTGAATACTCACTCTCTTCCCTCTGGAGTTGGAGCTGGAGTGCATGTGGTAGTTAGAGGGCTCACTTTGGCTCTGTAGGATTTTGTCCCATTTGTATTCAAGACTATTAGATGCTTGTAGCCTTCATCTTTCACACCATCTCATCCCTTGACCCACTCCCCAAATCATACCATGCTGTGGGCTTGAAGGGTCACAACTGAGTTAGCATTGGGACTGTAAGAGGTCATTTGGGTCGGTGCGTGGGAGTGCATGAGTTGGCATAAAGGGGCCATGGGGACTGATTGGGGTCACAGGGTTAGCATTGAGGGGTCATGAGGGACATGGAAAAAGCATGGGAGCAGCAGTGAGATCTTCTGAATCGTAATAGTTACTGCTTCTAGACAATAGTTCTCAGCTCCTGTAATGGATCTTGAATCATCTGTCACAGGGAAGCTGAGCTAACGCCATGAAAATTGGGAAGCGGTATCCTCATCCTCACTGCCCAAAGCACAATGGCACCAGCCAGTTTTGAAGAGAAGTGTGTGGGCTCACCACGCCACGTTTCACGTCAGTGAAAACTGCTACTTTTAAATGACAATTTCGCTCAAACCTGGGCCGAGACATTGAGAACTTGAGCCCTATGTAGGTCCAGAAGGTGTACTCTGAGAATGGTGTGCCACATGTTTGACCTACCTCAGCACCAATTTTATAGATGGATTAGAGGAGGGCTGAATGATCCCTCTGATCTCACGAGTTGTTCAATACCATGAGAAATAAGGTGAAATGAGGTTTTGCAGCAATTAGCTGCTCTGTAAAATAGTCATGGAGGACCAGTGGACAAGGGAACATGACCAGGGAATAGAAGGTGGGAGCTCAGTACAATGTGACTATATCTGGTAGATTAAGAAGGGGGTTCACCCAAGCTGAAGTATTGCGTTAGTGTTATTCAATCTCAAAGATCCCGACTCGAAACATCAGCTTTCCTGCTCCTCTGCTGCTGCATGGCCTGCCGTGTTCCTCCAGCTCCACACTGTGTTATCTCAGACTCCAGCATTGGCAATTCTTACTATCTCGCACAAGTGAAGTGAAGAAGCCTGACACTGGTCTCTCCTTTGTATCACCTTTGTGTTGTATCCTATAAAATATGACATACATGCCTGATATTATGGCACTGATACTTGTTTGCAGAGTGACTTCCTCCCTTAATGAGAGGATTAGTGAGCAAACCTTTAGCTAAATGATAGCACTGCCACTTCTGTGCCCAAGCTCGACTCAAGCCTCACTGCAAATGGTGAAGATTCTGGGGCTGTGATTCTTGGCTGTATCAGACCAATTGCCCTATCTCCTGGGACATCAGAGGCCATGCCATTCATTGTGTGATCTGTCAGACAGTTAATCAGCCTGAGAATTGCACTTCGCACAATCCCTTCGGGTTCTGAAGATATGAAAACAACCTAGGAGACGGCAGATCTTGTTGTCTCCACATCAGGAGAATAAATCAACAATATTGGCTTGTTTTTTTTAGTGGACATTATTGGATGAGGTGAGGGAAGATGGGCACCTCATGAGGATTAAAGTAATGAGGTCAGTTGAGAGTGGACTGAACTGTGTAATATATTTTTTCCCTGCTATTTGGATTTCCTGGTATGATTGACAGGGGATCAAATAGAGGATTATTGAATCTCGCAGTTCTTTAAAAGAAGCACGTTACGATTGAGCTAGAGACTGCAGTGGCTAGTTTTCCTTACACCACAGACTTTTCTCAGCGTTTCCTTCAGACAGCAAAGGAAAAGCTTACTTCTTTCATCATGGTAAGAGCTTGAATTTTCAGAAAAGGTAATCATTGCCCTTTTAGAAAGCTTGAAATATCCTGGTTAGCGCATTGACTGGTGCAAAGCTACATGCATGAGAAAAGCGACTGATTTGTTCTGCACTCTGGGCAGCAATGGGAGCTTTTTGAGGTAGGGTAAGGGCCATGCACTGATATTCCTGCTCCACATCACTCACAGAGTCAAATAGTTATACAGCATGGAAACAGACCTTTCGGCCCAACTAGTCTGTGCCAACCAGATATCCTAAATTAATCTAGCCCCATTTGCCAGAATTTGGCCCATGCCCCTGTAAGCCCTTCCCATTCATATACCCATTCAGATGCCTTTTAAATGTTGTAATTGTACCAGCCTCCACCACTTCCTTTGGTAGCTCATTCCATACAACCATCATCCTCTGCGTGAAAAAGTTGCCCCTTGGGTCCCTTTTAAATCTAACCCCTCTCACCTTAAATCTATGCCCTCTAGTTTTAGACTCCCATACTCTGGGGAAAAGACCTTGACTATTCACCCTATCCCTGACTGCCATGATGTTATAAACTTCTACAAGATCATCCCTCAGCCTCTGACATTCCAGGCAAAATAGCCCCAGCCCATTCAGCCCTGTAGCTCAAACCCTCCAGCTCCGGCAATATCTTTGTCAATCTTTTCCGAACTCGTTCAAGTTTCACAACATCCTCCTATAACTGGGAGACCAGCATTGAATGCAGTATTCCAAAGGCAGCCTAACTGATGTCCTTTACAGGCACAACATGACCCCCCAACTCCTGTACTCAATGCACTGGCCAATAAGGGTAAGCATGCCAAATGCCTTCTTGACTATCCTACCTACTGGAGACCCCACTTTCAAGGAACTATGAATCTGCACTCCAAGGTCTCTTTGTTTGGGTTTTCCATCCCAATGGGAATTGTGCATTGGCAGGCTTCAGGAGAATGTAGATTTGCTTTCGGCTCAGATGCCTGCTCAGCGGAATTGGCTGAATGATGAAGTGCTAAGATCTGATTTAGCCTTTGCAGCTAAGCTCATGAGTGGAAATTTGTTGGACGGGGATGGAATCTGTGACCCCCATTTGGGGTGGTGGTGGAATGGGAGAATAATTTGGACAGATCCATTGGGAATCTATAGATTTAATTTTATCGTGTTGGTTTTGACATCTCTGACAGTGCAGTGGTCCCTCCATGCAATTGTGTTTTTGATGATCTGAGACCATTCCAGAGAGCTTCCTCACCAATATAGTATTTTTGAAATCTTGTAACTATATATTTTACACATAGCAATCTCTAAGTGTTCACCTGAGAGGGAAAATGCAGCCTTGGTTTAACATCCTATCTGAAAGTCAGCACCTCTGACAGTGTGGTTCTCATCCATAATGCACAAAAGTGACTGGATAGATCTATTGTGTAATTCCTGTGTACCTGCATTTTTATCTGATATGAACAGGTCTCCAATCTGTGGATTTATGATTCTGAAATGAGTGCACTATTAGATGAACCATGGCTTGTACCAAATGGACCAGAGCAACAACTGATGGGAACACATCATAAAGCATAACACACCCGCTAACAGTCTTCAAACTTGAGATTTCAATGGAATAACAGTGAACAGTGCTACCCTGTTAATGTTTGATAGACTGTCTCCGTTGTTGTGATTTAAGCCTGACTTGCCTCACTTTCCCTTCATTTTGTTATAACTCCCTGAAAATCAATTTACACTATCTTCAAATCTGGTCTGGTTTATCGTAAGGCCAGTTTGGTGGACAGTATTTAGTTTTTACAAAGTATTTGTCAAAAGTTTCCCCAGAAAGGTATTGGGTTAGACATGCCATCCGCAACGTTCCCTTTAAGTTCCATTGCCACCAGAAGGAACTTAAGGGCACTATACAATTAAACAAACTAGCCGTGCACTACAACACAAAAATTAGATTATACAATAAATTTGTCACTAAAAATGATCTATTGATTTCTGGGATACTGGATATTAGCTGTTTGTTAAGTGATTTACAACCATTGTTTGTAGATATTTCAAAATAGTCATAGATTGCCAAGAAACATTTACTGTATGGTCTGCTATTCTGCCAGTGTTGAGAAATGAACATTTATTGGCATTTTTGAGTTGTAGCCTTGATTCAGTTTTTGCACTCACATATCTAAATCAGAAGGTTGTAGGTTCAAACTCCATGCCAAGATCTGAGCCTATATTGCAGGCTGATATTCTGATGCAGTATTAAGTGAGCTCTGCACTGTTTGCACTGCAAATGAAACATTTAAAGCCAGGCCTCTCTTGTGGATGTGAAAAGTTAAGTGAATGGAGAAAGAAGTAACAGAGTCTAATCACAGAAATTTAGCATGCAGGTAAAGCAAATGATTGACAGACATGATATTGGCCTTTGTTGTAAGATGTATGGCATATTCAAGTAGAGCATTCTTGCTACAGTTGTATAGAGCATTGATATCTTGGTTATTGTACGCTTTTGGTATCCTTACTGTCATGGACAAGAATAGACCCCCTCTAAATATTTTAAGAAGGTAACCTAGACACTAACTTTTTCTTATTTTAAAGGCAAATGTAAATTGCTGTGTTCCAGATGCAATTGACTGGTGAAACTACTCAATGTTAAGCAAAACACAATTTATTCAAACACAACAGTTAAAACACAATGAAAGAAAGAAGTTAGAATAACAACTCTACTGGAAAACACAACAGAATAATAGATTCAGTAACTATTACTAAGTAATTGTTCCAATTTAGCAACATCACATAAACACACCCTTTGGCAAAAATTCAGAAAATAGTTTTTGTCTCACATGCAATCCAACAGGCCAGGAAGAGATTCCCCAGCTTTTGGCTGTAATTGAGAGTGGGAAAAATACAGGCCACTTCTTCAAACCCAAGGCAGCAATCGCTGAAAGCTAACTAAAAATCCTGAATCTGTGAGAGCTTGATAGTTTCAAGAACAGCAGTATCATTGCTCTTTCCCAGTGACTAAATGGTGCTGGAGATCCAATAAACACAACACCCCACAGGTGCTTTGGTAGCACTTATCACATCTTGAGTTTGCAAATATATAATGAATTACTTTTGAGATACATGGCTAGTTGTACAATGACATTGTCTCATAGATCACCCAAGGAGTTACACTCCATGTGTCGTCTTCCAGGAGGTTTTGTGGCTCAGTGTTCATGTCCTTACATCTAGGCCAGTCGCTATGAGATCAGTACAACTTAGGTACTTGATGGTGACAGAAGATGTGTCACTTCCTGGCAAAACTAGTTGATTATCCATCTCTAAATCCTTCCAATACATCTATGGCAGGCGGTAAGAGGGGGAGAGTTGCCAGGTCACCCATAACCATACGGTAGCTGCGGAAACAGCTTCCCCCTTCAAAAGATTCCAAATACAGGCTCTTGCCATGAACAAATGTCAATCATAATCTGAGGGGATACTACACTCAAACATTTCCTCCATCTCAAGACCAAATGAAAAGAAGCATTCATGATAATAGTACACCAAATTTGTTGGATCTAACGCCATACATAGCAAAGCATGGCAGCTGATAGTTCACAGGGTCATCACAAATAGTAATGAGTGGCAGTGGGTGTAGTGTCAGCTGGAGACTGGACAAGCTCCCAAGCTCTTCTCTGAGTCATGTAATGGGGTCATTTACTTTTACAATACACAGACATGGCATCCATTGAACATTTTCGTCTAGCAGGGTAGAGTCTTCAATCGTCACATTAAGTGCGATACTGAAACAGGTTTAAAAAAGCACACTAAAGTAGTCAAATTTGAGCAATAATGGGGAGCAGTTCACAGTAGTGACAATTTCCTGAGTCACCAATATATTTTCCATTTACTGACATGAATGTGGATGGGATTTTAGATCAAAGCAAGGTTTTTGGTTGCTTCATCCATTTTCACGTCCCTGTTAAGAAAGTCCTTTGGTCGAGGTGATGGTTAGCAGTTTGTTAATTTTGTCATGGAGGTGAAGCATATAGAGGTGGAGAGCATTGACTGGGTTGTTACTTAAGCACATATAAAGAAATATTTACTAACAAAGGGTAGTAGTCAAACTGTAGGTATATACTATAATGGGGCCCTTTGAGAATAAACCTAACATAAGTAAAGAATGGGATAACAAGGTGTAGAGCTGGATGATCACAGCAGGCCAGGCAGCATCAGAGGAGCAGTAGAGCTGACGTTTCAGGTTTGGATCCTTCCAGACCCGAAACGTCAGCTCCCCTGCTCCTCTGATGCTGCTTGGCCTGCTGTGTTCATCCAGCTCTACACCTTGTTATCTCAGATTCTGCAGTTCCCACTATCTCTAAATAAAGACTGGCTTTGGTTTATTTCTTCACTGACAGACTCTGTTATAAGACTGATAGCTAGCTTATTTTCACTACTTAACCTTCGATCATTAATTAAACTGGACCAACTATATACTTCCTGAGATGACAAGAGTGGGCCAGAGGGTACAAATTCTGTGAAGAGTATCATGAGCATAGGTCAGAATCCTAAAGTATGGATGCAAATGTAAACTAAGTAGCTGCCTGGAAAGAAAGGCTCACAAATGTCTGAAGGGAAATGTCCAAAGATCCAAAGGAAAATTCTAACAACAGCCCCAAAGGTGCAAGTTTAAATAGACTGGAGCATCATCTATTGTCACTACAAAGATAATAAGAGGCTGACAAAACCCTGCCTCAACAGCAATCCGCTCTCTGTGGGTCATGTTTCAAACTGCAGATACATTTTGGGGTTTTCCTGTGAAGAATATACAGAACAAGGGTTAAAAAGCTAGTTTCAATTTAATTGGGGTGTGTTAGTGGGTCTGAACATTCTTGTGTGCATCAAGTTAGGTTCAAACGATAATGTGGTGTGAAGGTCACAATCAAAGAAATCTTTCCTAGTTACCCCTGTGCTGCAAGTAAAGTACTCTGTCACTCTAAGTGCTAGAAATCCATTAATCATCAGCCAGGCAAAAGAAAACAAAACCAAGGAGTTTCTCTCATTCTGGGTGCTGGAATTCAAGTATAGTCAAAAGGTCTACAAAATCATGAGGGGTATAGACAGGGTGGATAGCAAAAAGCTTTTTCCCAGAGTGGGGGACTCAATTACCAGGGGTCATGAGTTCAAAGTGAGAGGAGGAAAGTTTAAGGGAGATATGTGAGGAAAGTTCTTTACACAGAGGGTGGTGGGTGCCTGGAACGCGTTGCCAGCGGAGGTGGTAGATGCAGACACGTTAGCGTCTTTTAAGATATATTTGGACAGGTACATGGATGGGCGGGGAGCAAATGGACACAGATCCTGAGAAAATAGATGACAGGTTAGACAGAGGATCTTGATCGGCACAGGCTTAGAGGGCCGAAGGGCCTGTTCCTGTGCTGTAGGTTTCTTTGTTCTTTGTGGAATGAGAACTACAGAGTCTCAACCAATCTACAAAACTAAGGATCATGGAACTGACCGTTCACCTCCTCATATCAATGCTACCTGTAACCTCCAATGAAATGGTTGCAATGCTCAACTACCCACTCTTCATACACAACTTCAAGACCAATCCATATATATTTTCTTTAATACTTCTATCCTTTTGAGTTTAGCTGTTATTTCTGGTCTGTCTATATATTTGCTATGTTACCAATCCCTCTTGCATTTGGTAAAAACTCAAGAACATCTGGTTAAATTGACTCCTATTAAAACATAAGTTAATTTGTATCTGGGAGAATGGTGTTCACAAGGAAAGGACATTTCTTTTTTCAAATTGGCTTTGTTGCAACAAGCCAAGAGTGTAGGTGAATAAAAAAGAGGAGTCAGATTTATCCCTGTTCTTCTGATCCCATCTGTAATCGTAACAAATTGGGGAATCTCATCTGGGATCCAGTCATAATGAATAATTCACCCCCCGAGTCCCCAGAGCCTGTCCACCATCTACAGGGCACACATTCTCAGGAGTGTAATGGAATATTCTCCACTTGCCCCAGCGAGTGAAACTCCAATACGAAGGTCAACAACATTCAGGGTAGCCTATCTGATTGACAACAAAATGATAAACATTAACACCCTCCAACCCTCACATTAAAGTGTGTTCCATCTACAAGATGCACTAAAACAGCTCAGCATGGCTATTTTGACAGCAGCTTGCAGGACCATGACCTCTGCTAACTAAGAGGAGAGGGACAGTAAAAATTTGGGACACCACCATTCAAGACACTCATTCTGATTTGGAAATAAAACACTGTTCCTTTGGCAACGCTGAGTCAAAATTTTGGAATTGCCTCCCTAACAGGGTGAATCCATACCCCAAAGACTACAGGGAGTCAAGAGGCAGCTCAGCGCCACCTTGTCCAGGGTAATTAGGGTTGGACAGTAAATGTTGGCCTACAGCAACACCTCCAATCTCTTAAATGATTAAATAAAAGCAAATCCATGGTGCCAGTCTCTAACCTAACAAAATACTGTTTTGCAAGAGTTTAAACATTTATGCTTCACCTTGCAGTTTCTAATTACAGCTTACACTGTTTAATTTCTTCTAAAAGAGCTGATTTAAAAGATTGCCAACTGCTTACTGTCTGTTGCTGTGAAGCAGACCATTTAATCTGGTTTGCAAGGCTGAAATTCCGTAAAGCTGTGCCTATTTTAGAAGTTTGATTCATTCAAATTAAATGTGGTTAATTTTTTTCCTCAGCAGGAAACTGTTTAGGTTCAGAATGGGTGCCTGGGCACATTTCTCTTCATTGGCACCAATGTTGGCATGTAGTATGACACAAGTTGGACTAAGAATGAGGCTCCGCTAAGGGAATGTGAGCAATGAGGAGCTGTCTAAAAGGTAGTAATCCCAAGTTTACTACCTGAGCCACATAGGGTAAATAAAATTAGGGAATGGAATGCCTGGCTGAAAGTTTGGCATTGGATGAATGAGTTTCAATTTTTGGGAGAAAGACAGAGCTGTACTGTCAGGTAAGCCTTCCACGAGGGACACTCTAGGACCCAGGCTCTGGAAATTTGTGTAACTAGAGAGGGTGTTAAATAAAATTGTCAGTGGAGGAGTCACATGACAGGAGATTTGGAAAGTTAGAGAGAAAGAGCGAGGCAATAGAGCAGGGCGATGATATGGATAAAATAATTGGAGTATGACAGATAAGGCAGAACATATGAAACGTTAAAAGTGCACTATGGTCAGAGCAGGAAAAAATAGCTTTAATTTAAAGTGTGAGATAACACGGTGTGAAGCTGGATGAACACAGCAGGCCAAGCAGCATCAGAGGAGCAGGAAAACTTGACGTTTCTGGTTGAGACCCTTCTTCAGAAATGATTAATTTAATATAATTTAGTTTAAAGTATAACTTCATTCACTTTGGCCATAAAAACAAAGAAGAAGTATTTTATAAAAGGCAGGAAAATTAGAGATTCTGATGTATAGAAAGACTTGGCTCTTACAAGAAACAAAATATTAGCAAGGAACAACAACAAGCAGATAAACAAATGTTACGTTGACTTTCGTTGTCAGGGAATTTTTGTGCAAGAATAAACAAATCTGGTTACATTTCTTCAGGGTTTTGATGAGACCGCATCTGGGAATGTTAAGATTAGATTACCTACAGTGTGGAAACAGGCCCTTCAGCCCAACAAGTCCATCCTGCCCAGACCCATCCCCCTATAACCCACACACCCCTGAACACTATGGGCAATTTAGCATGGCCGATCCACCTAGCCTGCACATCTTTGGACTGTGGGAGGAAACCGGAGCAAACGGAGGAAACCCACGCAGACACGGGGAGAATGTGCAAACTCCACACAGACAGTCGCCCAAGGCTGGAATCAAACCCGGGTCCCTGGCGCTGTGAGGCTGCAGTGCTAAGCACTGAGCCACCATGGACTTTATAATTGCAATTTTCTACCACAGGTGGTTGTTAATTCCTCGATGAATGTATCTAAAGTTTAAGATGGACAGATTTTTGGTCTTTCAAGGAATTGAGGAAAATGAGGAGGGTGTTGAGAGTTGAAATCTAGCATTGGTCTTGGTCATAATGAAGGATGGATCCAATATTGTGGATTACCTTTCTCCCTCAGAGTCCAGTGGCTCATCACTACCTTCTCCAGGGCAAATAGGAATGAGCAATAAACACTGGTCCTGCCAGTGATGGCCCCATCCTACAAAAGATTAAAGTACATGCAGACTGGATAGACATGTGATCTACTTCCACTCCCTTATTTTATTCTTATTTGGATAAGCAAGGCAAGCCCATGAACAACAATGAAGCAAAATGATTAAATTGTCTGGTTTTAGGTGTTGGTTCAGGGAAAGCGTCACCAAGAACACTTTTGGACTTGCCTTGCATATTTTTCTACTGATTCTACATTTTCATCACATTCGGCTGGACAAGTAAACTGGACTTTGGTGCTCTTTTGGACAACAGATCGAGCTGGGGGTGAGAAGGTTGTGGGTGTTAGTTTAAAACTCTACCCAACTCTTCCCACCCCTTGACAAACTGACAGATTGTGTTACCAGATAATGTTGCCAAGGAGCAACATGTGGGTGAGAAATGGAGGAGGATAGGGAGTGGAGGAGCGGGGGAATGCATGGTAGGGGGCTGGGAGTTGGGTGGCGGATTCCCCTGCGGGTGATTATCTTGATATGTATGTACTTTTTTTTTGAATCAACCTGTCCAGAGTGGCACCGTGGCTCAGTGATTAGCACTGCTGTTTCACAGCATCTGGGACCTGGGTTCAATTCCACCCTCGGGCAACTGTCTGTGTGGAGTTTGCACTTTCTCTGCGTGTCTGCATGGGTTTCCTCTGGGTGCTCTGGTGTCCTCTCACAGTCCGGAGATGTGCAGGTTAGGTGGATCGTCCATACTAAATTGTTCAGAGATTTGTAGATTAGAGGGATAGGTTTGGGTGGGCGCTCTGCAGATCGGTGTGGACTTGCTGGGCTGGAGAGCCTGTTTCCACACTGTAGGGATTCTATGTTGAAAAAAAAATGTTACGACACATACTTGGGACCAGTGAGACTTGAACCCAAGTCTCCAGCCCAGAGGTAGGGAGGAATAGAGCCAAGTGAGAGCAGTCCCAACCCAGGGGACTGTTAGACAATGATAACGTGATAAACAACATGAAAGTGTGCAGATGCAAGGTGAAGTATGAAGAGGAATAGTTTATCTTTGTCTCTGAGGCCACAATTTGCAACTTTGTTAATCGTGGAAACCCTACAGCATGAAGCAGACCATTTGGCCATCAAGCCCACACTGACTCTCTGAGTACTACCGAGACACGCCCCTTTTCAAACGCTGTTACCCTGCATTTCCCATGACTATCCCACTTAGTCTACACATCTGTGGACGCTATGGGCCATTTAAGATTCCCAATTCACCTAACCTGCACAGCTTTGGACTGTGGGAGGAAACCCACACAGACACAGGGAGAGTGTGCAAACTTGACACAGACTGTTACCCGAGCTTGGAATCAAACCTGGGTCTTCAGCACTGTGAGGGAGCAGTGCTAACCACTGAGCCACCATGCTTCCCTACAAAGAGCTGCTCCTATTCAATAACCTCAGTGGAAAGCTGGCAAACAACATAGATCAAAGAGAATGATGACTCATTTCTACAGGTAGGCAAAGAAACCAGTGGGCTAGAAAAGTATGAGGATATGGGAGGTAACAGAGTACCTTTCATTTAAATTGAAAGAAAAAGAACCACAGGAGACAGGGGAGATACTAAATGAGTATTTTGCATCAGTGTTTACCTTGGAGAAGGATATAGAAGATATAGAACATGGGGAAATAGATAGTGGTATCTTGAAAAATGTCCATAATACAGCAGAGGAGGTGCTGAACGTCTTAAAATGCATAAAGGTGGATAAATCCCTGTGACCTGATCAAGTGTACTCTAGAACTCTGTGGGAAGCTTGGGAAGAGATTGCTGGTCCCCTTATTGAGATCTTTGTATCATCGATAGCCAGAGGCGAGGTGCCGCAAGATTGGAGGTTGGCCAACATTGTGCCCCTATTTAAGAAACATGGTAAGGAAAAGGCAGAGAAATATAGACTGGGCAGCCTGACCTCGGTGGTGGGCATGTTGTTGGAGAGAATGCTGAGGGACAGAATTTACATGTATTTGGAAAGGCAAAGACAGATTACAGATAGTCAGGATAACAAAGTGTGAAGCTGGATGAACACAGCAGGCCAAGCAGCATCTCAGGAGCACAAAGGCTCACGTTTCATCAGAGAGGGGGATGGGGAGAGGGTTCTGAAATAAATAGGGAGAGAGGGGGAGGTGGACCAAAGATGGAGAGAAAAGAAGATAGGTGGACAGGAGAGTATGGGTGGGGAGATAAGGAGGGGATAGGTCAGTCCAGGGAGGACGGACAGGTCAAGGAGGCAGGATGAGGTTAGCAGGTAGGAAATGGAGGTGCGGCTTGAGGTGGGAGGAGGGGATAGGCGACAGGAAGAACAGGTTAGGGAGGCGGGGACAAGCTGGGCTGGTTTTGGGATGCAGTGGGGGAAGGTGAGATTTTGAAGCTTGTGAAGTCCACATTGATACCATTGGGCTGCAGGGTTCCCAAGCGGAATATGAGTTGCTGTTCCTGCAACCTTCGGGTGGCATCATTGTGGCACTGCAGGAGGCTCAGGATGGACATGTCGTCTGAGGAATGGGAGGGAGAGTTAAAATGGGAGGTGCAGTTGTTTATTGCGAACTGAGCGGAGGTGTTCTGCAAAGCAGTCCCCAAGCCTCCGCTTGGTTTCCCCAATGTAGTGGAAGTCACACCGGGTACAGTGGATGCAGTATACCACATTGGCAGATGTACAGGTGAACATCTGCTTAATATGGAAAGTCATCTTGGGGCCTGGGATGGGGGTGAGGGAGGAGGTGTGGAGGCAAGTGTAGCATTTCCTGCGGTTGCAGGGGAAGGTGCCGGGTGTGGTGGGGAGTGTGGAGTGGACAAGGGAGTCACGGAGAGAGTGGTCTCTCCAGAAGGCAGACAAGGGTGGGGAGGGAAAAATGTCTTGGGTGGTGGGGTCAGATTGTAGATGGCGGAAGTGTCGGAGGATGATGCATTGTATCCGGAGGTTGGTGGGGTGGTACAGATAGTCAACATGGCTTTGTGCGTGGGAAATCGTGTCTCACTAACTTGATTGAGTTTTTTTGAAGAAGTAATGAAGATGATTGATGAGGGCATAGTGGTGGAGGTGATCTATGTGGGCTTGAGTAAAGCATTCATCATAGACTGGTTAGCAAGGTTAGATCACATCGAATACATTGAGAAATAGCCATTTGCTGCAGAACTGGCTCGGAGGTAGAAGACAGAGGGTGGTGGAGGATTGCTTTTCAGATTGATGCCTGTGACTAGCTGTACAGGACATTGGTTAGGCCACATTTGGAATACAGCATTCAATTCTGGTATCTCTGCGAAAGAAAGGATGTTGTGAAACTTGAAATGCTTCAGAAAAGATATACAAGGATGTTGCCAGCATTAGAGGGCTTGCGCTGTAGGGAAAGGCTGAATAGGCTAGAACAACTTTCCCTGGAGTGTCGAAGGCTGAGAGCTGATCTTCCAGAGGTTTAAAAAACCATGAGGGGCATTGATAGCGTAAATAGACAAAGTGGGGTGATGGAGTTAAAAACTAGAGGGCATAGATTTAAGGTGAGAGGGGAAAGATTTAAAAGGGACCTAAGGGACAACATTTTCACGCAGAGGATGGTGCATGTATGGAATGAACTGCCAGAGGAAGTGGTGGAGGCTGGTACAATTACAACATTTAAAACGCATCTGGATGTGTACGTGAATAGGAAGGGATATGGGCTAAATGCTGGCAAATGGGACTAGATTTATCTAGGATGTTGGACTGAAGGGTCTGTTTCCGTAATGTACCTCTCTGTGACTCCATGATTCTATGAAAAGAAGGACTGGCATTTTCACAACTTTCCAAAACAAATGCTTTTCAAAGCACAGGAAATAGCTTTTAAGATCCTCTTTAAACATCCTCACATAAGCGCTATGAGGCCCTCTGTAGCCTCTGAAAATGTTTGATTTTGTGGAAAACATTCAAAACATACTTATTATAGAAGCAATAACTATGGCATACTTGTATGAAGGTCACATATGGACCTCATCTGCACTTATCTTCCCTTTTATCTCTGATATCTCCCCTCCTTCATTCTTTATTTCTTTTACACACAGGGGCTTTTGATGTCTGGCAGCATATAGATAAACATTTCTCTTTACATATTCCAGCCTGTGACACTCAAAATTAATGTTCTTTTTCTAAGTTGTCCTTCAAATCCTGCCCTTCCTTCCAAGTCTGTCAATTCTCAACACTAGCTTGTACTATGAAAACAAACAGATTACATATGAACATTAAAATGAATAGGCCACTCGGCCCTTCAAGCTTGCTCTGTCATTCAATAAGTTAATGGCTGATCTGAGTACTCTAAATTCTTGTCTACTCAAGATAACCTTTCACCCTCTTGCTTATCAAGAATCCATGTCCCATTCAAAAAGATTCACATACTCTGCTTTCAAGGCATCTCCTTTTATCCTCTGTGAGAAAGATTTTCTCTTCATACTTGTTTTTAATATGTAACCTCTTATTTTTAATAAGTCACTGCTGTTTTCTACAGTCACCCACAGGAGGAATCCGCCAAGCTGTCATGACCCCTCAGGATCTTATATGTATTAAAATTAATGTATTAATTAAGTTGCCTCTTACCCTTCGAAATGCTATTCCATACATTAGTCTTGTAAACCGTCTCTGAACTGCTTTGAACACATTTTCATCTTCCTTAAATAGGAATACCAGTACTGTGTACTCCAGCTGGGGTCTCACCAATATCCTGTAGAGCTGAACCGTAATCTCCCTAATTTTGCACTTGATTCTCCTCTCAGTAAATGATAACATTCTATTAGCTTTCTTAATTACTCGTAATACCTGCATACTAATTCATGCATTAGGATACTCAGGTCCCTTTTCCCCTGCGCAGTCGCTCACCTTTTAGACAATATGCTTCTTTTATATTCTTTTGTATTTCTTCTACATCGACAAGGTCATATTTTTCCTCCCTGTATTGTATTTGCCACATCTTTTACAACTCACTTTACCTACATTCTTAGCCAGTATCCTGGAAAGGTTCATAGAATCAATCGTAGAATCCCTGCAGTGTGGATCAGGCCATTCGGCCAAACAAGTCCCAAACTGTTAAGCTTCTGAGTGAGCAGAGATGAACACATTGCCCGTTAGTTGGTGACCACAGTGTTAATTCTCTCCCTTCCTTTCCACCAGACCAAATTCATTCATGTTTTAAATGGAGCCAGTTTAAACAGTCATTCTTGGGTTAAAGACTGACTGAATGCATTAGTTATTAAACACAGCACACATACATGCAGTTGAGAAGTAAGATCAAAAAAGATAAGATTTTAAACATACGCGGATTTGGTTTGTTTTGCGAAATCATTGTGGATCATTGCAGTCTTTATGTTTGGTAAGAGTGATAGCATCGGCTTTAGCTGAGATTCTTTTCTCCTGTTCCCATTTGATAATGGTTAGCTGGCTAACTGCCTTCCAGTGCTCAGAGCAAGTCGAATCTTTGCATTTAACCTGCAGCGCAGGGGTGCCAAATGCCTGTCCTGAAGCTGTGACCTTCACAGCACACATGTCCACAGCAGTATATCAGCCCACTAAGACACAAGAGACACAGTCTGCAGTATAAAGGATAGCTGAGAGGAATTAATTAGTTTGCCTTTTGAGATCTCAATCCTTAAAGTTTCCTTGGCACTGTACAAGATAGTATATTCCCAAAGATTCACACAGTGAATCATTCAGAATTCAGCGAATTGTGTTCTTTGAAGTTACATTATCAGTTGGTCTTGGCTTGGAGTCTTTGCTTTTTTAAAAAGGAAAGTCTTGTCCATAAGTTCAATATGTCCATAAACAATTTGGAGTTCTGACTTATTATCATGACAGTAGCCTCTTCACAAGTTAATTGCTACCTATCTTCAGGCCATCAGCAAATTTAGGAACAGTAGTGTATCAGGAACACATTGCAGACATTCAAGTTGGAAGTTATGACATGACAACCATTACTGAGTTGTGGCTTAAGGCCAGTTAGGGCCGGGAACTAAATATGCTAGTTCATAAGGTCGGCAGGCAATATTAGCAAATAGTGGAAGAGGAGCTTTTGTGTCTAAGGATGAAATTACTTTAGTCAGAAAGGATGTAATATGAAGTTTGCAGATAGGAAAACTATGTGAATAGCATTAATAATGGAAACATTTCAAATCAGTTATGTTTAGGTTCTCTGCTAGCAACTGAGAAGTAGTAATTGGATAAACGTGTAAATTAAGCGAGCATGTAGATAATGCAACATGCTTTTAGTAGGAGATTTTAATGTTCGTAGAGATTTGGACAAGCAGAGTAGCACATACTAGAAAAATAGTGAATTCTTTGAATATGTCTGGGACAATCTTCTGCAACAATATCTTTTAGAACCAAGAAATTTCAGACTGTGTTAGACTTGCTAATAAGCCAGATTTAGTTAATAGCTTAATAATGGGTGAACATTTATCTAATAGTACTCATAATGTAAACAAGCTCAGAGTAATGTTTGAAGGGGAGGAATGAACCTAAGATTCTACTTTTCACTAAGACTGGTTCCAATGCCATGAGATAGCCCATGATAAACTGTTAACGGGTAAAGTGACAGAAGACCTGTGGGAGGTGTTTAAAACTAATTTCATGTGATGCCAAACTAGTTTATAAGCACAATGTGTGAGAAACAATCCAATCATGAATAGTTAAAAGCCAACATAGGGACAACATAGCTCTAAAGTAAGGTCATGCAAAATGAAAGTAATGCAGATCCTGGAAAATAGGAAAACTACAAAAAATATTTTTAAAAAACTGTTGCCTATCTCTGAGAGACAACAATACATACACAAAGATACAATGGAGTTACTTAGAGCCCTATAAATTAATTAAGTACTTAAACAAATAAGATACATTTTTAACTACTCGAGATACCTCAATCACAGTAGATTCTGCAACTAACCCCAAACATTATTACCTGAGAGAGTTGACAGCTGGCCAGGCTAGAAATCTTCTCGGGAACAAAAACAAAGTTGCTGGAAAAGCTCAGCAGGTCTGGCAGCATCTGTGAAGGAGAAAACAGAGTGAACGTTTCAACCCTTCCTCAGAACTGGAAATCTCGATCCCTACACCGAGCCTCCTGACCTAGGGGACTTCCTGCAGAGTTGGAAACATTCATTGAAATCCGGCTGAAAGTCAAAGATTTTCTGTGCTGCTTTGTACACAGCTCTCTGTGCCAATTGTATGGCTTACTTGGAATCATCTGTGCATGTGGCCGATTCCAAATGTTTTATCCTTATTTGGTAGAGACAGCAGTTACTGATTTCCTGCAGTCCTAGCTCTTAGCAGACCTTAATGGTTCAGTCAGCACAATTCCATTCACATCACTGCCCATTGTAAATCCTCTTATCAGTTCCTGCTATTTACAGCCTTATCCAACACAACAAAACTGAATTGATGGAAACAGCTACAAGAGCCTGAAAAGAAACTTGTAAAAAATATCAAAATAAGCACAATTTTTCATACAATAATGTTTGAAAAAAGAAGGGCGGTCACGAACATTGTGACCAACTTTAAAAAATTGATAAAGGAGAGATTTCCACTGGGGATAAGGAACTGGTGGACCTGCTGAATATGCACTGCCTGGATCTTGTGATTCGTCATGAAACACTTCCGACCAATATTAGCCCCGAGAAAAAAATACCAGCTTACCTGTCAGGGTCTTATCAAGCCACACAGTCTGATGCTAGCCATTTCCTGAACTCTCCATCATAGAAAACTGAGCAGGCATTAATGAAAGACAGAAGGGGTCAAGCTAGTATGGGAAGCTAAAGAAGAAAAGGTAGGACCCGTAGCAGAGATATTTCTATCATGTACAGCCACAGGTCAGGTGCCACACGACTGGAGAGTGGCTAGTGTTTTTACTTTTATTTAATAAAGGCTGTAAGGAGGAGTCTGGAACTATAGACTGGTGAGCCCGACACCAGTGGTGTCTAAGCTGTTGGAGGAAATTCTGAGAGGTAGGATTTACATGCATTTGGAGAGGCAAGGACTGATTCGAGATATTCAGCATAGCTTTGTGCATGAGAAATCGTGTCTCAAAAAACTTGCTTGAGTTTTTGAGGACATAACCAAAACGCTAGGTGAGGGCAGAGTGGTAGACGTTGTCAACATGGGTGTTGGTAAAGCCTTTGACAAGGTTCTGCATGGTAGACTGATTATTAAAGTCAGAGCACATGGGCCTCAGGGAGAGCTTGCCAAATGGATACAAAATTGGCTTGAAGGAAGGAGACAGAGGGTGGTGGTGGAAGGTTGTTTTTTGGTCTGGAGGCCTCTGACCAGCAGTGTGCCATCGGGATCGGTGCTGGGTCCACTTTTGATGTCATTTATATAAATGATATGGATGAAAATTTAGGTGGTATGGTTAGTAAGTTTGTGGATGACATCAAAATTGGTTTTGTAGTTGACAGTGAAGAAGGTTTTCACAGATTACAAAGGGATCTTGATCTATTGGGTTAATGAGCTGAGGAGTGGCAGGTGGCATTTAATTTGCATAATTGCAAAGTATTGCATTTTGGTAAAACAAACAAGGGCAGGACTGACACAGTGAATGTCCGGGCCCAAGGCTGTGTTGTACGAGAAACCTAGGGGTTCAGGTACATAGTTCTTTGAAAGGTGTGTCGCAGGTAGACAAGATGGTTAAGAAGAGATTTAGCACGCTTGCCTTCATTGCTCAGACCTTTGAGTACAGGAGTTGGATGCCATGTTGAGGTTGTATAGGATGTTGGTGAGCCATTTTTGGAGTACTCTGTGCAGTTCTGGTTGCCCTACTATAGGAAGGCCAAATATCATGTTACAACTGGTCTCGGATCAATTGGAGAGGGTTCAGAAAAGATTTTTTTTAGATTCCCTACAGTGTGGAAACAAGCCCTTTGGCCCAACAAGTCCACACTGCCCCTTGAAGTATCCCACCCAGACCCATCTCCCTATAACCTACACATCCCTGAACACTACAAGCAATTTAGCATGGCCAATCCACCCAGCCTGCACATTTTTGAATTGTGAGAGGAAACCGGAGCACCCGGAGGAAACCCACGCAGACACGGGGAGAATGTGCAAACTCCACACAGACAGTTGCCCGAGGCTGGAATCGAACCCGGGTCCCTGGCGCTGTGAGGCTGCAGTGCTAACCACTGAGCCACCGTGCTGCCCCAGGATGTTGCTGGGAATGGTGGCTTAAGTTAATAAGGGAGGCTGGATAGGCTGGACTTTTGTCACTGGAGCATATGAGTTTGAGGGATGACCATATAGAGGTTTATAAAATCATGAGGGGCACAGATAGGATTGGAGCGTTCAAAACTAGGTGCCATATTTTTCAGGTGAGAGGAGAAGCATATAAAAGAGACCTGAGGGGCACCTTTTTCACACAGAGGATGGTTTGTTTGTGAAGTGAATTGCCAGACAAAGTGGTGGATGCAGGTACAGTTGCAACATTTAAAAGACATTTGTACAGGTACATGAATAGGAAAGGTTTAGAGGGATACAGGCCAAACACAGGCAAGTTGGAGTAGGTTAATTTTGGAAACTTGGTTGGCATGGACAAGTTGGGCCAAAGGGTCAGTTACCAGGCTGAATGCACCCTTTTTAATGGCAATATTGACAGTACTCTGGGAAGTAAAGTTTAATTGTCATAGAACCTCACATTCTGTTGGCATGAGTGAATGGGTAACCGCGTAGTTGTGGAAGTGGATAGAGTGTCAGCTGGATAGGGTGACTGAGAGGTAGGGTGAAGAGGTTGGGTCAGGTTGGGTTGTTGGGGGTAGGTGCATGTCTGCAGACTGTGGAGGGGAGTCGATGAGGGATGCTGGTTTGTTGTATGCTGTTATAGCTGGTCCCAGATCAAGCATTCCCCCATTCATTACAGTTTCAGTTAGGACACCCCCAAAAGATAATGCTCCTGGGTGAGGAGGGATAAAGTGCCTCACTTTCCTTTACTCAGTGCGTCCCTCTGCTGTTTACAGCAAGGTCAGTTTGAAAGAAAGGATCCCTCAGAGACAGATTTTCCCAGTCCCAAATATATTTAAGTTTTAAGAGAAGCAAATTCAACCAAGCTTCCTCAAGATCAAGAAAGAGTGACTTTCAGCTACTAAACATGTCAAAAGATAACAAAATGTGGCATATACTCATACGAGAAATGAGAAAAATAAAAGTAAGTAAATGATTTGATTTGACGCTTGTCCATGATTCATAAATGTTGAAACATTGCAGCCATGAAGCAGGATGATTTCAGGAATGCTGACTTAGTTGTTGATTACTTGTTTGGAGATTCTTGTTTTGGCAACAAGCCCAAAGCAGTTTGTCTGGTTTCCTTCAACAGTGGTTTTGCTGATGACTAGTTCTCCTCATTCAGAGGGCATCTTCATTTCTTTGTACCTGCACCCACAGGATGTTCATAGAACATAGAACATTACAGCACAGTACAGGCCCTTCGGCCCTCGATGTTGTGCCAACCTGTCATACCAATCTGAAGCCCATCTAACCAACACTATTCCATGTACGTCCATATGCTTGTCCAATGATGACTTAAATGTACTTAGAGTTGGCGAATCTACTACCGTTGCAGGCAAAGCGTTCCATACCCTTACTACTCTCTGAGTAAAGAAACTACCTCTGACATCTGTCCTATATCTATCACCCCTCAATTTAAAGCTATGCCCCTTCGTGCTTGCCGTCACCAACCTAGGAAAAAGGCTCTCCCTATCCACCCTATCCAACCCTCTGATTATCTTATATGTCTCAATTAAGTCACCTCTCAACCTTCTTCTCTCTAATGAAAACAGCCTCAAGTCCCTCAGCCTTTCCTCGTAAGACCTTCCCTCCGTACCAGGCAACATCCCAGTAAATCTCCTCTGTACCCTTTCCAAAGCTTCCACATCCTTCTTATAATGCGGTGACCAGAACTGTACGCAATACTCCAAGTGCGGCCGCACCAGAGTTTTGTACAGCTGCAGTATAACCTCTTGCTTCCGGAACTCGATCCCTCTATTAATAAAAGCTAAAACACTGTATGCCTTCTTAACAACCCTGTCAACCTGGGTGGCAACTTTCAAGGATCTGTGTATATGGACACAGAGATCTCTCTGCTCATCTGCACTACCAAGAATCTTACAATTAGCCCAGTATTTTGCATTCCAGTTACTCCTACCAAAGTGCATCACCTCACACTTGTCTGCATTAAACTCAATTTGCCACCTCTCCGCCCAGCTCTGCAGCTTATCTATGTCTCTCTGCAACCCACAGCATCCTTCGTCACTATCCACAACTCCACCGACCTTGGTGTCGTCTGCAAATTTACTAACCCATCCTTCTACGCTCTCATCCAGGTCATTTATAAAAATGACAAACAGCAGTGGACCCAACACCGACCCTTGCGGTACACCACTAGTAACTGGTCTCCAGGATGAACATTTTCCATCAACTACCACCCTCTGTCTTCTTTCAGCAAGCCAATTTCCGATCCAAACTGCTATATCTCCCACAATTCCATTCCTCCGCATTTTGTACAATAGCCTACTGTGGGGAACCTTATCGAACGCCTTGCTGAAATCCATATACACCACATCAACCGGTTTACTCTCATCTACCTGTTTGGTCACCTTCTCAAAGAACTCAATAAGGTTTGTGAGGCACGACCTTCCCTTCACAAAACTGTGCTGACTATCCCTAATCAAATTATTCTTTTCTAGATGATTATAAATCCTATCTCTTATAACCTTTTCTAACACTTTACCAACAACTGAGGTAAGGCTTACTGGTCTATAATTACCAGGGTTGTCTCTACTCCCCTTCTTGAACAGGGGAACCACATTTGCTATCCTCCAGTCTTCTGGCACTATTCCTGTAGACAATGACGAGTTAAAGATCAATGACAAAGGCTCGGCAATCTCCTCCCTGGCTTCCCAGAGGATCCTAGGATAAATCCCATCCAGCCCAGGGGATTTATCTATTTTCACACTCTGTAGGATTTCTAATACCTCTTCCTTGTGAACCTCAATCCCACCTAGTCTCGTAGCCTGTATCTCAGTATTCCCCTCGACAACATTGTCATTTTCTAGAGTGAATATTGTCGAAAAATATTCATTTAGTGCTTCCCCAATCTCCTCTGACTCCACACACAACATCCCACTACTATCCTTGATTGGCCGTAATCTTACTCTCATCATTCTTTTATTCCTTAAATACCTATAGAAAGCCTTAGGGTTTACCCTGATCCTATCCACCAGCAACTTCTCATGTCTCCTCCTGGCTCTTCAGAGCTCTCTCTTTAGGTCTTTCCTGGCTATCTTGCAAACACCCTAACTGAGCCTTCACATCTCATCCTCACATAAGCCGCCGCCTTCCTCTTGACCAGAGATTTCACTTCCTTCATAAACCACGGCTCCCGTGATCTACAGCTTCCTCCCTGCCTGACAGGTACATACTTATCTAGGACACACAGGAGCTTTTCCTTGAATAAGCTCCACATTTCTAATGTGCCCACCCCCTGCAGTTTCCTTCCCCATCCTATCCTCCCTAAATCTTGCCTAATCTCATCGTAATTGCCTTTCCCCCAGCTATAACTCTTGCCCAGTAGTATACACTGATCCCTTTCCATCACTAAAGTAAACACAACAGAATTGTGATTGCTATCACCAAAGTGCTCACCTACTTCCAAATCTAACACCTGGCTGGGCTCATTACCCAGTACCAAATCTAATGTGGCTTCGCCCCTTGTTGGCCTATCTACATACTGTGTCAGGAAGCCCTCCTGCACACACTGGACAAAAGCTGACCCATCTATAGTACTCAAACTATAGTGTTCCCAGTCAATATTTGGAAAGTTGAAGTCCCCCACGACAACTACCCTGTCTGTCTCACTCCTGTCGAGAATCATCTTTGCTACCCTTTCCTCTACATCTCTGGAACTATTCGGAGGCCTGTAGAAAACTCCCAACAGGGTGACCTCTCCTTTCCTCTTTCTAACTTCAGCCCATACTACCTCAGTTGACGAGTCCCCAACATCCTTTCCGCAACTGTAATACTGTCCTTGACCAACAATGCCACACCTCCGCCCCTTTTACCATCTTCTCTGTTCTTACTGAAACATCTAAATCCTGGAACGTGCAACAACCATTCCTGTCCCTGCTCTATCCATGTCTCCGAAATGGCCACAACATCGAAGTCCCAGGTACTAACCCATGCTGCGAGTTCACCCATCTTATTTCGGATGCTCCTGGCGTTGAAGTAGACACATTTCAAACCAACTTCTTGCTTGCCGGTGCCAACTTGCATCCCTGAAACTTTATTTCAAACCTCCCTACTCTCAACCTTTTCTATACTCGAACTACAATTTTGGTGCCCATCCCCCTGCTGAATTAGTTTAAACCCACCCGAATAGCCTTAGCGAATTTCCCCCCCAGGCTATTGGTACCCCTATGATTCAGCTGAAGACCATCTTGCTTGTAAAGGTCCCACCTACCCCAGAAAGAGCCCCAATTATCTAAGAATCCAAAGCCCTCCCTCCTGCACCATCCCTGTAGCCACGTGTTCAACTCCTCTCTCTCCCTATTCCTCACCTCACTAGCACGTAAGTTCAGTGGATGTTCCCAGCTATGCCCTTCACAGTGTACTTTAGTGCAACAGAATTTGAACGAGAGGTTAACATGGCACCTCTGTCATCCACAGAGCCCAGGGATTGTTGTTGGTTTTAACCCCCTTTCTTCTCTATCCCTAAAAAGGTGAAACTCAAACACAGATTTCTTCCAGAACTGCATTTCTTCAAAATTATATCATGTCTGCAGCTAATGGCACAATTTATAGGAGATCACAGTTCACTTTTGTTCATGTCATCTTCCCCTCTGCTGTTTAATGTATCCTGGACACTCTTCAGGTGCAACATTCCATGATCCTCTGTGGAACAATCTCAGCCATATTTTGGTATGCCTCTCTTTAAAATACACACATGGTACTTAAAAGTTTAATATATCCATAAGTAATTACTCAAGAGTTAAACCTGGTTTTAGTTTGTCTAACTTTTCCTAGGCAGTTAGTGCATTAGATTTCGGAGAGGCAACATCCTGTGTAATGGACAGTGTATCCAATCTCACTGCCCAGGAATGGGAAGATTTTGGTTTACTTTGGTTAAGTATTAATGATTAATGAGAACAGGCATACCAGATATCCCATGGAAAGTAATACTGAAATGGTGTAGGATCACATCAAAATTGAGGTAATAAAAATGTAGTGCAGGCTCATAAAAAGATTTTTATTATTTAGGAAATTGAGTTCTAAAGTGAATCAAACCATGTATTGCTCTAATTTTGATTAATATTTCTATATGTGTAAAGAAGGGAAAGGCACAGTTTTAGTTTGATTTGCGATTTGCTTTGTGGGTGATGCTGATGTGTCTGAAGTTTGTTGATAAATGCATTTTTAATGAGTAGTTGGAGCTTTGGTGAACAGTTGAGTGCATGGTACACTTGCAGAAGAAAAAAAATGCTGTCGTTGATTAGCAACAAGGTATCATCTGACACTCAGAGAGAGAACCATCCAGAGGTTAAGGAGTGTGTGCAGTTCCAGTCAGAGTGAAAAGATTCTGGTATTTTAGCAGTCACCAAAAAGCCAGGGCCCAGAATGAAGATCTGGCTTTAGGTGTGTGACCTGCAAGTATTTAAAAGTCAGTAAGAAGAAAGCACCAGAAATCAACATATAGCCAGGCCAACTAAATAGGAATTATAATGTTTGGACATAGGAAACTCACTGAGGTTTGATTGCCATAAGGTTACTTTAAGAGTATAAGAGTTGACTCTTTATTTCTGATGTTTTTAAAATGATCGGTTCAACCAGTTCTTGTAAGGCACAAATTAGCTTATGTTCTTTACATCTTGTGCACAATAAACTTGTATGTCCTTATGTTTAAAGTACATTGGCAGCCTCTTGTGAATAACTTCAGTGACCGACCACGAGGGTAACCAAATTGTAAAAGCTAAACTTATGGCCTATCAATGTCAGGTTTCACTCTGGGATTGGACCTGTCCAATATTACAATCAGCTGGCATCGCAATAATGGTAACAGTACTGAAGAATGTCATGGCACTGAGGACGGATAAGGAAGTAGGTGAGAATATTGCAGATGTCCTGACTGGAATAGAGAATTGAGAGTTAGGGTTCGCATGGGAAAGGCCCTTCAGCCTTTATGTTCACACCAACGAAAAGTAAGATCTTTCAGTGGTGAAATTCAGAAATATTTCAGTGAAAAGATGGCAGAAGATTAGTGCTCACTGTTGCTGGATCAATTTTTAGTTTTAAATCTCAGATTAGTAGATTTGTTGTTAACTAAAGATTTGAAAGGATATAGATCAACAAAGTGTGTATGAAGTTAGGTCATAGATCAGTCATGCTTTCATTTGCAAGATGGGTCAGCCTCAAGGGGCTAAGTGGGCTATTCCTGTTTCTATTCACAGGGCAACATATTTATACAGGTATTTTCCATTGATCAAGTAAATATTGGAATTTTTAATGGGATGCAAAAGTGCCGCCACGCATTGGGGTAGCAAATTAATTCTGGGGATAAAAGTTTTTTAAAGCTGTGAATGTGATGACCAAACCATATAATGAGCAAACCACTCCTCAAATCTCTGAATTCCTTTTGTCCTTAGTATGTGCCAAGAATAGCTTATTTAACCTTGTGCTCTCATTTCAGTTTTGAAATATTTTCCACGAATTCACGAACACCAACGTGCAGCTAATGTAAGTAAAGGGTCCATTCTCATGCATGTGATCAAATGAAAAATGAAACCCTTCTCTTTAAGGCTGTAGGCAGAATTCTTCTGGCTGTACTATGGTAAGACTTGGGACAGGGATCTGGTAGAAGAGCAGGGAGATATATTCAATCCAGAGTGTGGATCAGCTCTCCACTATGAGGTGACTGAGCAGTCAAATGGCACATATATAAGGCCCCAGTTACAACCAGCGTGGAGACCACCAGCTCCCATGAGACAGTCTGTCTGCAACTGGCCAGATGGAATGCAAGAGCAGGCCCCTGCTAGGACATGCCAAATGCTACAGCCGGATGTTCCCTGCTCCCCAGCAGCTGCCAGCTGAAGCCCATCCAAGATTCATCCCAGACCCTGCACCAACTGTGGGGCATCTTCATGTTGAGGCGCCTTCACAGTTTCTGACCTGCCCTAGTAGCTCCAACCTCCTGCAGTGCACTGCAAAGGCTTCAGAGCCACCAGCTTTCTGAAAGGGAGAGCTCACCCTTTGTTAGGAGTCAGTCCCTCTCTGAGCAAAATGTCAAGCCCAGTTTTCATCCCCAAGAAAGCACAGTGTTGGGGACCTCCATTTGCTCCCAATATCAGAGTCTTGGAGCATGCGGGAACATTATTCCTCTTTTTAGAAGAAGGAAAAGGAGGTAGAGGCTCATCTAAGGCAGATCAACATCATAGGCTTAACTTTTGATCGCCATCTAGTGATCCCTGACAAAAATAGCATGCCCTTGGTGCGGAGATAGGTACAAGGACGCTTCGGGAACAGCAAGTCCAGGGATATTGTTAGGAAGTTATGGAGAGTAATTGTGAATTGGAAGGCACTAAGCTAGAACTTGATTGTAAAAAATGAAAAGGGAGAAGAGTGCATCGTTCCTTTAAGAAGTAAGTGTTTTTCTAAGCTTAGAAATTTATACAGAAAAATAATATTTGTATGTAGCCGAAGATGTACAACCAGTTCTGAAATTGATACATATATCAACTGGCTCTGTGATTGGGAAGCTAAGGCTTGTTTTGATGTTTTGGCAACTAACTGGAATCAGCCAATTAATTTAAACTAAACATTTAGTGATTGAAAGCCAATTGAATTTACATTTGATGGTTTTGACAACCTCAGTACTAATGTAAGAAGCAACAAAACTAATGTAAAAAAATTGATATGTCATCCAAGGTACATAAGGAGAGGGTTTTTGAAAATCAGTGTGAGAGCAACCTGCTATCTGAGAAATAAGCATCCAGCTCGCACAAGAAATCACTAAGGTCTCTAAGAAAGCACCATCTACACATAAAAGGTACCATGGCACTTCTAGCTAAGAGTCTTCATAGAGAAAACATCCCTGACAGCAGGATCAGTGGAAGAAGTTTGTGACTTGAGAACAGCTGAAGAAAGGCATGTAGACTTTGAACCACAAAGTTTTAATTGATTTTCTTATTATGTTGGTTTCTATAAGTGGGGCATGTATTTATTGGAACAGCATACCAGTAGAATTTTGTTCAGTTAGGGAATAGTTAGGAGTTAGGGGGGAATTGTTCGGTTTGTAAGTAATTCTGTTAATTTGGTTACTGTTATGGTTAAGTAAATAAATTGTTACTTGTTACTTATAAAGTGAATCTCAGGGATTTTCTTCCATTTAACCTCCCCTTCTCCATAATGGTTTGGAGATTCAAAGGTTAGGCAAGGTGAGGCGAGCTCCTCTGGGTGTTTTGGCTTTAATTATTAGAAGCCGATCTCTACTCCTACCATAACAGATTGGGGGCTTGTGTTTTAATTTTAATTATCAAAGGGGTTTGACTTCCCCTTCCCAACAACATTTCAACCCTATCTGAATAGCTGGGCATTATGTAAATGAAAATTTGCTTTCAACTCTTGCCCAGCTCTCAACCAGGCTAATTGCCAGACCCCTAGGTGGGACTAAGGAATTAAAGATGGTTGAAAACTGCTGGGAAAGGTTTCCAACAGCTAGTGGATAGAGGACTGTGCAAGAAGCAGAGATCATGAGCCCTGGGGAAGGGAATTGGGGATGGCTCGGGCTGGTAAGATCCAACATTGCCTTGAGGGGCATGTGGGTGAGGAGGGTTAAGTGTAGGGTGGAGGATGAACATTACCACTTGCCCTGACCAAATGGCAATGTTGCAAAAAAGTAAATACAGTACTTGGTCAGTTGATGCCTCTAGCATTAAATCCATGGCAGGGTGGGGGGTAGGTTGAAGGCATGGGAGGGATGGTGCAGCCAACTTTCATATATCAGATAATCCTCCATTTGCCTCTAATGTAAGTCTTGTTGATAGCCTGATTTGATTTTAAAGGTTAAAAAGTTTGGCAAGTCAGTTTTGGAAAAGGTAAACCTTACATTTTTACCATTCCCACTGGGCAGTAGAAATGGTGGGAGACGTGGATGGACCAGACAACATCACGCAGCAGGGTTCACGCCTGTAAACCGAACAAGAATGGAATTGATCTTGTCTGTTTCAAATGGCCCTCTTCTGCCAGTGAGTATTTTGAAATGTGAAGGTTTTACAAAAGCCCTGTAGCATTTTCCATCAACACTAACAACACAGTGAGAATATACTAGATGAGTTAATCATGTCAGACTGGAGCATAAACAAGACCTTGAAGCTATTTCCTCTAGGAACCCAATCTGTCTTTGATGAGCAAGAAAACAGTATTCTCTGTGTGCAGAATCAGATAGCTTTGGAATCCCAACTCTTACCAATTTAGGGCACAGTTCTTATGGCTGATGTCAATGACCTAATCAGCAGAACAGGACTGGAATTTAGGCTTCAGTTCTTGGATAATTAACAACACTAGAATTACAACTACCGACTGCGCTAGGATTGAAAAGAAATTTCTGATGTACTGTTTCAGCGTGAAGTCACTGTTCCTCATCTGGACTGTAAGAATCAGTCTCTCAACTGCATTGCCGTGCCAACTGAGCGGATCTTCAAAAGTCAAGCATATTAATGTGAAACTGGGTTCACACACATGGCAAGCTGACCGAGGATGGCAGACTGACATCCCTGCAGGAAATCAAGCAGTGAAGCTGGTACCTTTTAATCAAGAAAATTACAACTTCATGAATCAGTGCAAATACCACAGAGCCTTACTGAATCTGTGCCGGAAATACTGTACTCCAGTATGAATCTGTGTCTGCGGCACTGTACACCACTATGAATCAAAGTTTGTGGGACCGAATTCAGTGTTTACTCAAGGGACCAGAATGCCACTAGCGCTTAGCATTTATTGCCCATCCCTAGTTTCCCTTGAGAAGGTGGTGGTGAGCTGCCTTCTTGAACCGCTGCAGTCTGTGTGCTGCACTTTGGTCCACAGTGCCCTTTGGGAGGGAATTTCAACATTTTGACCCAACAACAGTGAAGGCATGGCAATATATTTCCAAGTCAGGATGGTGAATGGCCTGGAGGGGAACTTGCAGATGTCAGTATTCCCATGTGTCTGCTGCCCTTGTCCTCCTAGATGGAAGTGGTTGCGGGTTGGGAAGGTGATGCCTAAGGATCTTTGGTGAATTTCTGCAGTACACCTTGTAGATAGTGTACACTGCTGCTACTGAGTGTCGGTGTGGTGCAGGATTGTCCTCCAGTAGAATCAGGATGTGTGGAACTGTGCTGCGGTGTGAATGGGGTGCATGTTATTGTACACCATATGAACCAAGGAGTTTGTGGCTATACTCCATATCAATGACGGAGCATGTGACTGTACTCCATATGAATCAGGGAGCTTGTGACTCTACTTGAGTATGAATCAATATGTGTGTGACTGTATTTCGATATGAATGAGGGAGTGTGTGACTGGACTCCAGCTTGAAGCAGTGTGTGATGGACTGGGCTACAGTATGAATCAGGGTTGATGTGTCTGTACTCTAGTATGAATCAGAATGTGTGGGACTGTATTCTACAATTAATCATAGGTGATTGTACACCTGTATCAATCAGGGAGTATGTGACTGTACTCCAGCACAAATCAGGCAGTGTGTAATATTATTTCATAATTTAACAGGGAGTGTGTGATTATACTGTAGTATGAATCAAGAAATGTGAGACTGTACTTTAGTATGAATCAGGGAACATGTCACTGTAGTCAATGGATGTGAAGCTGGAAAAAGCACAGCAGGTCAGACGGTACCTGAGGAGCAGGAACATCAATGTTTCAAGCCAAAACCCTTTGTTAGGACTGGGGAGGGGGTGGGGTGTGGGGCTGGGGGAATAGTAGGTTAAATGTTGATGGGTGGATGCAGGTAGGGGATTATTGTGATTGGTCACTGAGAGGGGTGGAGTGGATAGGTGAGTAGGAAGATAGACAGGTTAGCTCAAGTCAGAGAGGTGAGGAGGAGGGGGACGGCTGGACTCAAGATAAGGCTGGGGCTAGAAGGATTTTGTAGCTGGTGAAGTCAGTATTGAGGCCATTGGGCTGTAAGCTCTCAAGGCGAAATATCAGGTGTTATTCCTCCAGTTTACGTTTGGCCTCACTCTGACAGTGGAAGAGGCCAAGGATGGGCATGTCGCCAGGGCAGTGGGAGGGAGAATTAAAATGGATGGCAACCAGAAGATCGGGTTGGTTCGGTGCATGCAGAGTGCAGAGAATCCATGAACTGGTACCCCAGTCTGCGTTTGGTCTGCCTGATACTGAGGAGACCACATCAGGAGTAACGATACAATAGATCAGGTTAGATGAAGTGCAGGTGAATCTCTGCTGGATCTGGAAGGATTGTTTGGGGCCTTGGATGCAGATGAGAGGGGAGGTGCGGGGACAGGTGCTGTACCTCCTGTGATTGCAGGGAAAGGTATTGGGTGTGATGGAGGGGCTGGTGGGGAGTGTGGAGCTGACAAGGGAGCCACAGAGCAAACGGTCCCTGCCAAGAGCAACCAGGGGTGGGGAAGGAAATAACTATTTGGTGGCAGGGTCTGATTATAGTTGGCATAAATGTCAGAGGATGATGTGTTTGATTCGGAGATTGGTGGGGTGGTACGTGAGGATTGGGGGGGCTCTATCCTTATTGTTGTTTTGAGGAGGGGCTTTGAGGGCAGAAGTGTGGGAAATGGAGGAGATGTGGTTGAGGGCATCTTTAATTACAGAGGAGAAGAAACTCACTAGAGGTGAAGAAACTACAGTCCCTGAAGTAGGAAGATATCTGGGATGTCCTGGAGTAAAACGCCTCATAATGGGAGCAGATGTGGCAGAGGTGAAGGAATTGAGTGTATGGGACAGCATTTTTGAGGGAGGATGGATGAAAGGAGGTGTAGTCGAGGTAGCTGTGGGTTTGAAGTGGATATCAGTGGTGAGTCGGTTTCTGGAGATGGAGACGGCGACGTCCAAGAAGGGGAGGGAGGTGTCAGAAATGGTCCAGGTGAACTTAAGTGTAGGGTAGAAGGTGTTGGCCAAGTTGGTGATCTGCTCAAGCTCCTCACGGGAGCACGAGGCAGCACTGATACAGGTCATCAATATAGCGGAGAAAGAGGTGAGGGATGGTGCCAGTGTAGTTGTGGGCTACACTCCATATGAATCAATGAGCATGTGACTGTACTCTAGTAAGAATCAATGAGCATGTGACTGTACTTCAATATAAATCAGGGAGCATGTGACTGTACTCTAGTAAGAATCAATAAGCATGTGACTGTATTTCAAAATGAATCAGGGAGCATTGGACTTGACTCCAGTTTGAGTCAGTGTGTGATGGACTGGCCTACAGTGTGCATCAGCGAGCATGTGACTGTACTCCAGTATGAGTCAGACAGCGTGTAACTGTACTCCAGTACAAAGAAGGGAGTGCATAGCATTATTTCAGAATTTGATGAGGAATGTGTGACTGTACTGTAGTATGAATCAGGGAGTGTAAGACTGTACTCCAGTTTGAATCAGCGAGAGTGGGACTGTACTCCAGCATGTATCAGGAAGTGTGGGATTGTGCTCCAGTATGAATTAGAGTTGGTGGAATCATACTATGCTTTGAATTGCTGTCTCTCAGATGGTAGTCTCTATGTATCTGTAGCAATAGTACTGTCAGTTAGGAACGATCAATGCCTATGTGGAATATACCCAAACATGAATCAGTGACATGAAGCAAAAGTGGTGAAATGGGCAAGGAAGTAAAAATATGCAGAAGTGCCCTTTAAGCACTTCTGTGAATTCATTCTTTTTCAAAGGCAAATTAGGAAAAGACTATTTATGTTGGCTACGTCAAAACTGCTCACAGATTTTATAGGTCAAGGAGCAAACAACAGACTGGCAGTCTAGTGACCAAATCAAGGGGTACTTTTTGATCAAAATAAAATGACCGCTTGTTTTTGCAAACCCAAAATTATTCCGATGAGAATTCCTTCCCTTGTAGCTCTGACTGCATATTGCATGCACCAACTGAACTAGTTATTGCTCAGCCAAGTTACCACAGTGATTCCCAATGACTACAACAACTGATGTTCCGACTGATGATGATCTCTCACTCACCTCTGAGCATTGGTACAAGTTTCAACTCCAGAAACATGAGAACACAGATGCTCTCATTATTTTACCAAGGGGTCTTTAGCAGTGTCCAGAGAGCTGCAACGTGGATGAAACATTAAACCAAGGCATCATCATCCCACACTGGTGAAAGCTACCCTTTCCTGCTCTGTTCTCCCAGCCCAGAGGGACGGTGTGCAGTATCATCTGGGCAATTAATACGGAGCAATGCAGGAATACAAAGTTTAAACAAAGAATGTGTGAAGCTGCTGCATCCCTGCCTGTGTGTGGGTGGAGGGAAGCGAAGCAAGTACGATTATTGTAACCAAGTCCTGCTGTGGTACAGCACTCTGTCCTGTGTGCAAGCTTTTGCATCTGATTTTGTATTGCTACTGAACATTGAAGGAGCAGTGTATTGAATGTTGCTGTTTAACTGCAGCAAGAACATCTTCTGCTGTTCCCCCCCCCCCCCCCCCCAACCAATAAGTATCCTTTGAACAATACCACTTGGGGAACAAAAGCTTATGTAGTGTTTAACTCAATTCTGTTTGTAGAAAACTGCTGGGCAAGAAATAGTCATGAGGCCTCATACATTAGAAAAGTGACTACACTTCTGAAATATTCCATTCACATTAAAGTTCTTTAAAAGATCAGGAAAGGTGTGCCGTTTATACAAGTTTGTTCATCCCTTTTAAAGATGGAATGTGTATCCCAAATGAAAACTGCATTAATATTTGGCTGACTTTTTATGAATAGTATTCTTTTATGAATAATTTTTATGAATTGTGAATTGCTGGTCACATTAACTTTGTGACAGTCCATAACCTGGAATGACAAGAATCTGGTCTAGTTTTTGTCTATACAGTGTAACCACCTGCTATAACTATTTACTTGCTGAGTTTAAACAAGGGAGTCGGAGACAGGAAAAATAAAGACAAACCCATGTTATGTTTCCCAACAGGTCTATCTAGACATCTCAACCCATGTTCATCAATTGATAGACAACCGCAGAACCTCTCAAAAGTTTTGCCACAGGCTAGTCTGGTTTTCTGTTCATTCTGGGAGATAGATTTTGAAATCCAGCTCACCCTAAGTCAGGGATACAGCAATTTAACATATCTCCTCCCCTTTCACGAGCTTTTGCCTTTGATCTCAGTTGCCCTTTATCTTGAAATACCTACAAAACCTTCCCTAATCCTAGAGTAGAAGGCTAGCCTCCTCCCCCTACGCCTGATTGGCGAGGCTTAATCACAGCCTCTTTCAGCTCACTGCAACTGATCAGAGCCAGGGTTTCAAACGAAAGAAGCAGCCAGAGATGTTTCCCTCTTCCTAACTTATTCTCCACACCCAAAAGGAGAGATTGCAGTATCATCCAGGCAATTAGTATGGAGCTGTACAGCAGCACAAAGTTTAAACAAAGAATGTGAGAAACTGCATCCTTGTCTGTATGTGGGTGGAGGGAAGTGAATGGATTTAACCCTCTCCTCCTGTGCCAAGTTCTGTTTTATTGTGACTGCAGACTTCTCCGTGCACTGTGGATAATGGGATTCTGAAGATGAAGCAGGTACGATTATTGTAATCAAACCCTGCTGTGGTACAACTCTGTCCTGTGTGAAAGCTTTGCCAGTTTGATTTTGTCTTGCTACTTTTGCAGTGTGCTGAACATTTTGCTGCCGAACTGCAGCAAGTGAATGGAATGACTGGCCTAAGTCTCTGTCAGTTAATTAGTGGGCAGCCAGTAGGAAGTCTGGCAAGTTTTTTTTTGTGTTGTGTTGTCTGGGCCCTTTGATCACTTGTGTGGCAAATAGACGTGGAGTGAATCCATGGCAACCCATGCTTGTAGGTTGGTGGGAACAGAGAGGATTCTTCAGAACGGACAAAGAGCAGTTTGTTAGCATACTTGATTTTAAACAGCAGTACAGAGCTGTGCCGTAGGTGAATCACTATAAAGTACTTTTAGTGAAGCTGTGCATTTTGAGGGCTCTGGCTCACAAAGGCCTGAGTTTTTTTGCCACTATTTTTCAGAAGCTGCCTGGGATCATAGACTTGTCGTTTTATATGTGTAGATTTCAAATCTCTCCACAGCCACAGTCTGGAAGTGAAGAGTTAACCTCAGAACAAGTGGCTCTAGTATGCTGTCCCAAATCAGAAATTTGTGTATTTGTGTTTATGACTGTGCTGTGGTATGTAAAGTTTTGTCCAATCATTTGAAGCAGTGTTGGGCACCTTTATTGGACAATTTAGGGGCACTTACACCGATTTGCAATGATTACTTGCCAGGCACATGCTCTTTAAGCTTGTTCAAGCATGAGTGTAACCAGCAATCATTCAACTCGGCATACCACTCCCTTCTTAGAAAGTTAACTATGATTTGTTTTAGCATCAATAACCACAAATAAAAAGATTGCGTGTTTAATTCAGACCATCGGTGCATGTTTGGATTTGAATTTTTTCCTCAATTTAGAGGAATTAGATTGCAGCTCCACCCGAGGGACCTTGTTGTCCATTCAGTTCAAACGGTCGTTCCAACTGGTGCATTTTTGTTTCAACAGAAATAGAAATTGATTTCTTGGTAATTGTGCAAGTTCTTGTGTTTGACATTCAGGGCTTGAACCTGGAGCACCCTGGGTTGTGTGATTCTCTTGGTGACCTGTAGAGGTCAGGCTGTAGATGAAGCAGCACTAAGTGAGCTTTCCCCTGCCTATCCCATCCCCCACCCAAGACACACACCACACAGAAACTGGAGTATTATCTGTTGTTTGATGGGCAAGGGGTGCTTGGGAAGGAACATGTTGAAAGAATTCAAGAGCATACACTGATTTTGAAGTTGAGGGAAGTGGATGCACCCCACAAAGTTTACATAAACTCTCAAAATATGATGGTAAAAATGCTTTCCAATGTGTAAACTTTTTGGAGAGGGTTAGATGTAATTCTGGATTTATCCTTTGTTCAAACATTGGACTTGCTGATTTCCCAGGGCTTTATCTGTTGGCCTGAATTCATCAGCCGTGGTTCAGTTGGTCCCACTTTCACCTCCCAGAGTCAGTTTTGCTGTTCCCAAGCCCCATTCCTGAGAAAATGACTGTATAACCTCAGCTGACACCCCCACGACAGCACTCAGCGAACACTGCAATGTTAGCAGTACCATCTTTCAGTTGAGATGTCAACCCAGCTGGAAGTAAAAGTTTCCACGGCACTATTTGAAGAGCCATAGAATCACACAGCATGAAAACCCAGACACTTTGGCCCATTCAGTCCTTGCTGAACATAATCCCAAACTAAACTAGTCCCACCTGCCTGCTCCTGGCCTGTGTCACTCCAAACCTTTACTATTCAGGCATTTATCCAAATTATCTTTTAAACATAATTATATCCGCATCCACCATTTCCTCTGGTGATTCGTTCCACGTATGAACCACTCTGTCTTTAAAAAAAAGGAAAATGCCCTCATGTCTTTTTTTAAAATCTTTTTCCTCTCACCTTAAAAATATGCCCCTGGACCTGAAATCCCTCGCCCTAGGGAAAAGACACATCATTCATCTTACCTGTACCGCTCATGATTTTATCAATCTCTGTAAGGTCACCCCTTAACCTCCTATAGTCCAATGAAAAAAATCCGGGAGCTGGGGTTGTCCCAGGGTCCTGGCCATTGTTTCTCCCTCGACCATCATCACCAACTGGTAACAAAACAATTGCTGTTTGTGGGAGCTTGCTGTGCACTATTGACAGCCCCTTCCTCCACCTTTCATAGCTGTGACTGCTGCTCAAGATTACTTTAGAACATTCTGAGGCGGCGAAAGGTACTATACAAATGCAAGTTCTTCATGTATCCTCGTCCATGCTTACGTGTGTTTCTCGCTCTTTCCGAGGAGTGCGAAAGGTGTTAAAGACAAAAACGAAGAACCAGCTGCAGGCAGCACGATACGGCCTGGCATCCAAACAAAAGAGATAGTTTATCTGAATCGAGGATTTTCGCTGGGGTGTTGGGGGGCTGCTAGATGTCAGGGCTGGGGGCAGAAGGGTGTATGAGGAAGGGACGGCAAGTGCTAAAGGACTTGCAACGAGAAGGGATTTAATACCTAGCACTGAGTCCTGAATCAGTAACTCAGGACTGCACGTTACCTTGACATTCCTGAGCGACCAAAGCCCCAATTCTTTTCTGGGTATTTCTGCCCACTTTTCTAACTGTCTGCGCTGGCTCCATTTTTACAGCGATGCCATCCACTCTCATTTTCAGCCTTCCCTCTAGCTTTGTCCCCTGTGAAATGTTCTTTCAGGCTGAGCCCTTTCCAAAACAAAATTCCTTTACTTGGGGGAGCAATGAGCAACTTACAAAAACTTTGCCCTGAGGGTTTCTCTCTCTCTCTCTCTCTCTCTTTCTTGTCTCACAGTGGAGATTTCCTGCCTGGTTTCTATTCACGGGCACACAGTGGGAAAAGAATCGAGTCTGACACATTCTCAATGCCCCAGCCCGTTGAGAGTCTTGACACAAGTCGGCGACTGTCCTGGGTTTCCCTCCTTTTTTGAGCGAAGGCCTTGGGGTATTCACTGCAGGCTTAGCAGGACAAAAGCTTCAAGAGGAGGTGGCCAGCCTCAGATATTGTAAAGAACTGCGCAGCCAGCCTTTGCAAGCTTTAAGCCTTCTTCTGGATGAGTTGTTAAACTGGGGCCCGGTCTGCTCTCTCATGTGGATGTAAAAGATCCCACGGCACTATGTTAAAGATGAACAGCCTGTTTATCCCTGGTGGCCTGGTCAATATTTACTCTTTCAGTCAAAGTCACTAAATAGAGATGATCGGGTCATTATCACTTTGCTGTTTGTGGGAGCCTGCTGTGCAGGAATAGTTGCCACATTTCTTCACTTGCAACAATGCTGTACAACTCCTCAACGCTCTCACTTTAAATCCAATATCTTGTCTTGAGGAGTGGAAGATGTCTAGAGGTCATAAAATGGGTGTATTTTTAGCATTCTAAGATTTAGAAACTATCAAAACGTAGTTCACCCTATGTTCAGTCTAAAATGATTTAGAATTGAAAATCATGAGCCAAATACAACATTTATAAGACATTTGGACAGGTACATAAGTAGGAACGAACATGAACAGAGCGACATGGACCTAGCACTTACAAGTGGGACTAATTTATTTGGGAACATGGTTGGCATGGACTTGTTGGACTGAAGGGTCTGTTTCCACCCTGTATCATTCTATGACTACATTTTTAATGTGCTCCAATTGTAAACCACCTGGAACTTCGTAAGGTTGGACAAGGCACTTTATAAGGCACTGCTTTAATTTCGTACTGAGTCATGTCTCTACTCGCAGCCAGCTTCCCACAATTCCCAGTAAAATTCCTCTTAACCCCGTCCCCGTTTCAGATAATAAGACGCTTTATCTGTGCTTGATTCTGAGCTTTTTGTTTTAATCGGTCAACTTGAAATTAAAATGTACTGATAGTGCAACGTGGTCTCATTTTTTCGTCTGATTTTATTTCCCTCATGTGAGCTATCCTCCAGAATATCCATAACTATGTGCTCAAGATGAACTGGAAAAGACCAATTATTGTCTTTCGACAGCAACCTTCATCACATCGTGTCCCTTCACCCTTTCGATTGAAGCAGCTCTGCCTTTCCCAGTGAATGCCCCTCCTTTTTGGAAAGTGAATGGCCCTGTCTGATGACGAGGCTGAAAACTGACACCTCTGACACCTCTGCAAACTGCAGAATGGGAGATTCACAACAGACTGATATAACCATCTCACTGTTTGCACCTGGATCTTACGCGCAGTGCCTGCAGTGAGACAAATCAGTTAATTTGTTTAGATGTGCAAGTTAAAATCGGAGCCCTAATGAGAATCTCTCGGGGGATCTGGCCTCTTTCATCTAAATTCACAGGGGACTAGTATTCAAGGGCAGTGTTTCGAAAGTGACGACACAATCCTCAGCCAACCTCACTTCTACAAAACTCCTTATGCTACTTGCTGTTAAGCTGAGGTCTGTTATTTTCATGAAGGGCATAGCATCATCTCCTCGCCAGTATTTAATTCGCAACCAGCATCATAGCAGGAAACGGGGGAACTTATGAAGGGTCTAGACCCGAAACAGCAGCTTTCCTGCTCTTCTGATGCTGCTTGGCCTGCTGTGTTCATCCAGCTCCACACCGTGTTAGATCATAGCAAGAAATGATTTGCTCATTATCTAATTTCCATCTGTGAAAGCTGTGTTCAAACTCTTGCCATGTTTTCCACATTAATGCAGTGACAACACCTCCAAAGGCACTTCATTGGCTGTTTTGCCCTGTATAAATGCGAGTTCATTCTTTCTATCAAGTTTACGAGTCTGAATGTCATATGAAACCCAAGAATTATTTTGATAAAAACATTTGATCCATTTGATTGCAGGCACAGCTGCAAATGGAACGCTAAAAGCTTGTCAGAATTAAAAGCGAACAATCAAAACACACAGGATGGTGTATGCTCATGTCATTTGAAAGTTGTCATAAATATTATTTAGTACGCTCGTCCGTGAAGCAATCAAGGACCATAATTGGTTACATCAATAATTAAAATGCTTCTGATTTCTCTCATTTCAAGTGAATGTGTTTGAGTGTTTTAAAATCTCATCTATTTCTGATGTGACTCTCGCCCGGGTCAGGCTAATGTTTACAGCTAGCCCTAGTTGCCCTGAGATGATGGTGGTTAATTGCCTCTTGAACCACAAAGTGGCTTGCCATATCTTCCCCATGGAATTTCTCCTAGGCGCTCTCTTTGGCCCTTTGGTGATAATGCCAGATTCAGTGTGCCTCGAAAGGTTGGGTGAGTGGGCAAATCGATGGCAGATTCAGTATGATTTGGATAAATGTGAGGTTATTCGCTTTGGAAGCAAAAACAAGAAGGCAGATTACTACCTGAGTGGCTGTAAATTGGGACAGGGGAGTGTGCAGTGGGACCTGGGTGTCCTTGTGCACCAGTCGTTGAAGGTAAGCATGTAGGTGCAGCAAGTGGTAAAGAAGGCAAGTGGTATGTTGTCCTTCATTGCAAGAGGTTTTGAGTACGGGAGCAGGGATGTGTTGTTGTATTTGTACAGGGTCTTGGTGAGACCACCCCTGGAATATGGTGTGCAGTTTTGGTCTCTTTTTCTGAGGCAGGATGCTCTTCCTCTCAAGAATGCAGCAAAGGTTTACCAGGCTGATTTTGGGGATGGCGGGTCTGACGTATGAGGAGAGATTGACTGGTTTGGGATTGTTTTCACTGGAGCTCAGGTGAATGAGGGGGGGGATCTCGCAGAGACTTATAAACTTCCAACAGGATGAGACTGGGTAAATGCAGGGAGAATGTTTCCAATGGTGGGTATGCCCAGAATCAGGGGACACAGTATGAGGATTCGGGGTAGACCACCTAGGAAGGAGATGAGGAGACATTTCTTCACCCAAAGAGTGGTGAGCCTGTGGAATTCATTACCACAGGAAGTTGTTGATGCCAAAACATTGAATGTATTCAAGAGGTAACTAGATGTAGCACTTGGAGCAAATGGGATCAAAGGCTATGGGGAGAAAGCAGGATTAGGCTATTGAGTTGGATGATCAGCCATGATCATGAAGAATGGTGGAGCAGGCTTGAAGGGCCACATGGCCTCCCCCTACTCCTATCTTCTATGTTTCTATGTCTCTTTCAGACCAAGAAATGGACAGACGCTGCAGGCTTTACATTTTCCAACAGCCTCAATCTGCCACCTCGACATATTGGAGAATATAGCTTTGATCCATGTTAACAGGCTACAGGCAGTGATTTTGTTTCAAACTGAGGCCAAGTGGAAACCTCTGCCACCTGGGTAAGCATTGGCAATAGTGGTCCACACACAAATCACTGAATGATGTCCTCAAAGAAGAGTTGTAGAGATGTACAGCACAGAAACAGGCCCTTCAGTCCAACTCTTCCATGCTGACCAGTTATCCTAAATAAATCTGCTCTTATTTGCCAGCATTTGGCCCATATCCCTCTAAACCCTTCCTATTCAGATACACATCCGTACACCTTTTAAATGTTGTTATTGTACCATCCTCCATCATTTCCTCTGGCAGCTCATTTCATACACACACCACAAACTGTGTGAAAAAGTTGCCCCTTAAGCCCCTTTTAAATCTTTCCCCTTTTCACCTTAAACCTAGTTTGGACTCCCCTACTCTAAGAAAAAAAACTTTGGCAATTCACCCTATCTGTGACCATCATGATTTTATAAACTTCTATAAGGTCAACCCTCAACCTCTAACGCTCAATAGAAAATAGCTGCAGCCAATTCAGCCTCTCCCTGTATCTCAAACCCTCCGACCCTGGCATTATCTTTGTAAATCTTTTCTGCACCCTTTCAAGATTAACAATATCTTTCCAATAGCAGCAAGACCAGAATTGAAAGCAGTATTCCAAAAGTGGCCTAACCAAAGTCCTGTTACTGCCACACCATGACCTCCAAACTCTTATACACAATGCACTGACCAGTAAAGGCAAATGTACCAAACGCACAGCTACTGGAGGTGAGAAGGGAAGAGGGGAGTGGTGCAACTGTTATTCGGAAATCACCAGACTTACCACAGTCTTAAAAACCATGAACTGACAGCAAGATCAATTAGAAATTAAGCCAAAATAAATGTTGAGCAGCTCTTGGGGGATTCCTGTGTCTTTTTTGTTTTAAAGGTTTGTGAAAAGTTTTTTTTGATGTGCTGACTGTTGGTAGACACTGTAAATAATGATCATGTATACAGGAGTACATTGTAGTTGAAATTCCTTTGGCAAGTTGCTAGTCATCTGAATTGTCTAATCTAATTTAGGCATTAATAAACATTTTTATGTATTCCATATGTTATGCTCACAGTCCATCACATTATTAAGCAATAGATCCTTGGAATATTAAGATACATTTGAGGAGACCGGGTTGCTTCGGAGACAAAACAGTATTCGGCCAGAGGGCAAACTCTAGTTAAAATTAATTACTCCATTACTGGACTGGCAAAAGTTGGCTTTTATTAGATGTAAAGAGGGATTGATGGAATATAAAATATAATTTATAAGTCTGTAATCTGACATTGGCGCTGCTGGCTCAATGATGGGTTTACTCTAGGGACAGAGTGCTGGGAAAGCCTGTTGATAGATTCAGCCTGACGTGGCTGATATGAGATTGAACAAGATCACACCATGGTTGACACCTCTCTCTAACTTCCTGCCCATTGCTTAACTCATGCAGTCTATCCACCCACTGACTGTGCATGAGACAACACAGTGACGACCATCAGTTGTCTCTCTGAGATTGCAGTTCTGCATGACTGCAGCAAGGTAGACCAGCCCTCCTCATCCTGCTCAACCTGTCTGCAGCCTTTGACATGGCTTACGGCACCAACTTCCTCTGAAGCATCTCCCATTTCTATCCAGCAGGCGAAGGTGGCATTGTAAAACTTGATTAAACTTGTTTGAACACTGATTGCCCATCATTGCTCAGTCCTTTTGAAAATAAGTGTTGGGGAAGTCATATTGAGGTTGTACAAGACATTAGTGAGGCCTCTTTGAGTATTGTGCCCAGTTCCGGTCACCCAGTTATAGGAAGGAAGTTATTAAGCTAGAGAGGGTTCAGAAGAGATTTACCAGGATGTTTGGGGACCGCTTTGCAGAACACCTCCGCTCAGTTCGCAACAAACAACTGCACCTCCCAGTCGCAAACCATTTCCACTCCCCCTCCCATTCTCTAGATGACATGTCCATCATGGGCCTCCTGCACTGCCACAGTGATGCCACCCGAAGGTTGCAGGAACAGCAACTCATATTCCGCCTGGGAACCCTGCAGCCCAATGGTATCAATGTGGACTTCACCAGTTTCAAAATCTCCCCCTCCCCCACCGCATCCCTAAACCAGCCCAGTTCGTCCCCCTCCCCCCACTGCACCACACAACCAGCCCAGCTCTTCCCCTCCACCCACTGCATCCCAAAACCACTCCAACCTGTCTCTGCCTCCCTAACCTGTTCTTCCTCTCACCCATCCCTCCCTCCCACCCCAAGCCGCACCCCCATCTACCTACTAACCTCATCCCACCTCCTTGACCTGTCCGTCTTCCCTGGACTGACCTATCCCCTCCCTACCTCCCCACCTACACTCTCTCCACCTATCTTCTTTACTCTCCATCTTCGGTCCGACTCCCCCTCTCTCCCTATTTATTCCAGTTCCCTCTCCCCATCCCCCCCCTCTGATGAAGGGTCTAGGCCCGAAACGTCAGCTTTTGTGCTCCTGAGATGCTGCTTGACCTGCTGTGTTCATCCAGCCTCACATTTTATTACCAGGATGTTGCCAGGTTTGAAAGGTTTGAGTTACAAAGAAAGGCTGGGACTTTTTTCACTGGAGCACAAAATGTTGAGGGGTGATCTTGTAGAGATTTATAAAATCACAAGGAGTATATAAAGAATTAATGTTTGGTGTCTTTTTCCTAGGATGGAGGATTCCAAGACTAACGGGCACAGTTTTAAGGTGAAAGTAGAGAAATTTTAAAAAGCCATGAGGGGTGAAATTTTTTAGGGAGGTGGTTAGGGTGTGGAATGAGCTTCCTCAGAAAGTAGCGGATGTGAGTTTAATTACAATGTTTAAAAGATATTTAGATAAGTACATGAATAGTAAAGGTTTGGAGGGAGATGGACCAGGAGCAGGGAGGTGGGACTAGGTTAGTTTGAGATTATGTTTGGCATAGACTGGTTGGACTGAGGGTCTGTTTTTGTGCCTATGACCCTGTTTTATTTCATATAAGTAGATTCTGTTTGAATTTAGAATGATCTCTTTATTACTCTGAGGTAAATATGATAGACAGCAACTCAATCCAGATATGAGTTTGACTGTACTTGACTGCTTCTCCTCTCGTCTATCTTGCCATAGATTATCCAGTCATGATCATACTGTTGTTTGTGGGAGCTTACTGTGTAAGCACTGGCTACTACACCTCCTACCTTAAGACGGTCACTACACTGCAAAAGGCAGAGAAATGTTTTGCGATGTCATGTGGTGCAATCTCAGAGACAACTGATGGTCGTCACTGTGTTGTCTCATGCACAGTCAGTGGGTGGATAGACTGCATGAGTCATGAATCGTGATTTTTACAAATGTAACTCATCTATTTCCATCCCCATGGGCCTGTCCCAGCTCCCACACCCTACCCCACTGTTCCCCTGCAGCATAACCTTGGTCCTCTCCATTTATCATCTGCATGGTATCTCTTAGCGACATCTTTGTTTTAAAATACCTCTATCCCCCCACATATCTGCCATTTCTCCCAAACCCTTTCAGATCTCTGCTTCTCTCATTCAGACCCCTCGTATATCCCTGATTATAATTACTCTGCCTTTGTTGGCCGTTCCTTCAGCTGAGAAGGCATCAAGCTCTGAGAACTCCTCTCAAAATCTCTTCACCATCACATGCCTCGTTTCAGGCACATTTTCAATTGTACTCTTTTGCCTAATCTTCTACTTATCTGACCTAATATAACTCATACTGCTTCTGTGAAGTGCCTTGGTAGATTTTAATGCATTAAGTCATAAAGTTATTGGATGGGTAGAATAGAATAACAATTTATTGTCCCTGGTATTTATGAAAATGCAGTGAGGTGTATTTAAATTTCCACAATCTGACACTATTTCAATTACAGCACAGGCAGAGGCAACTCTGCTCTTTGATTCTGTGCTGGCTGTCCAAAAAAGCAATTCACCCAATGCCTTTCTCCTGCCTTCTCTCTCTGTGCCATTCTCTCTTTCCAGACATTCCCATTCTCCCTTGAATGCTTTGTTTGAATATGCCTCCAAAACATGCTGACGCAGCATGCTGCGGACCTGAACCATTCATTGCGTGAAACGTTTCTCCTCGTGCCACCTGTGCTTCTATACCAATCACATTAAATGTGTGTCTGCTTGTTCTCAATCGTTCACCTTGGGGAACAATTATTCCCCACCTACTCTGACAGGACCCTCATGATTTGTACAGGTGTTATATAAATGCAAGCTGTTGTTGCTGCTGTAGGCAGGGTGTGCAAGATTAGTCCCTTTCCCTGTTTGCAGGGCAGGAAGGGAGATGATGGGTTTTTAGCTTCATCCCAATGGTCACCTGGCACAAATTCAGAGTCTGATACAAACACAGCTCCAGCCAGTCCTTAGCAACTTCATGACACTATTCATTTGAATGTGGTCAAGTTGGCTATTTGCTGAGAGGGACCTGATAATTACAGAGAACTCTTATTAAACTGACAGTTCATTTAATTAGTGGCTCATTAATGCACAATTTGAAACATAAGATGCTGTAGGGAAGGATGCTGAAGATGGTCTTGATTCAAGGCATTAAGTGGATCATGGTCCCTTTAGAAAAAGGCATGTTCAGCCTTACACTTGTATTTTTTTTCTGACAGATTTGCCAACTGAGGTGTAAAATGTCATAACTAATGTTGCAATGATGTCAATGCAGTTGCCATAAGATACACGTGGTTGTTCTTTCTCTATCAGTGAAATGTTTGTCATTTTTAGTGACCTAGGGAAATCATGGCTTGTGAAGTGGTTGTCGCTGCTCTTCAAGCTGATCGCTGCTCCTCAGCAGTGCCTTCCAACTCTCCGCTCACTTTTCCTCTCACTTTGCCGACTGCTCATGTTTGATTCCACATGGAGCGTCATGCAATTCCTCAGCCTGATCACCATCGTAACTCAGCCCAGGATTCATCAGCCCCATACCTTTTTCCCAATGCTGAACTTATCCCAGACCAAATATACCGCTCCACTCTGGTCTTCCCTCTAAACCTTGTGGTGAAAATCTCAGCTGCTACTGAAGTACAGTGACTGTAGTCCTGTCAGCCCATAGGACTGGTTTCTCATCAGAGAGAGATTGCAGGTTCATGTTGGGAAAGGATAGTTCATGACAGTACAAAATCATCATAATTAGCCTGGTAACCCTTCCAACAGTTGCCCACTGTTTCTGTGTGTAAATATGAGACAGTTACTGGTCTGTATTAGTAACGTGCATTCAACTATGACAGCAACAGCCCATGAAACCTAAGGTAATGATTAATGGTACCTCATCATGCAGAAGGTGTATTGTAGATAGCCATAAAATTTCACAGCACAGAAAGAGGCCGTTCAGTACACTGTGTCTCCACTGGTCAGCAAACCTCCATCTATTTTAATACATTTTCTAGCACTTGGTCCTTTGGAGTTTTGAGTGATCACCGAATGCTTACGAAATGTCTTGAGGGTTTCCACTTCTACTATCTGAGTTCCAGATACCAACAAACCCCTAGGTGACAAAAGTTTTCTGCAAATCCCCAGTCACCTTCCCGCTCCTTAATTTGAAACTGTGCCTCCCAGCTATTGATCCCTCTACTAAGTGGATAGGTTCCTCTCTGTTAATTTGGACATCTCAATCAGATCCCACCTACACTATACTTATAAACTTATAGAATATTAAGAGGCCTATTTAAAATGGACATGGAATAGATGTTTCCACTCCTGGGACAGACTGGGACACCAGGGCATAGCCTCAGTGAAGGGACAAAGCTTTAGAACTGAGATGATGAGGAACTTCTTCAGCCGGAGGGTGGTGAATCTATGGAACTCATTGCTGCAGAGTGCCGTAGAGGCTAGTTGAGTCATTGAGTGCATTTAAAGCAGCAATAGATAGGTTCTTGGTTAGTATGGGTGTTAAAAGTTTCAGAGAGAAGGCAGAAGAATAGAGATGAGAAACATATCAGCCATCATCAAAAGGTGGAGCAGGCTTGATGGGTTGAATGGCCTAATTCTGCTCCTATATCTTATGGTTTTATGAACATGCACAATAAGGTCCCTCCAATCCAATATACTCCCTAGGACCATACCGATCACTATTTACTCCCTTGCCTTGTTACTTCTCCTAAAATGCATCATCTTACAATTTTCAAGATTACATTCCATTCGTCACTGTTCAGTGCATCTGACCAACCCATCTATATCATGCTGTAGTTCAAGGCTTTCTTCTTTGCTCTTTGCCACACCAACTTCCATGTCATCTGTGAACATATTGTATTCGTGTCTAGATCATTAACTTACACAACAAAAACCACAAGGGACCTATCACCGAACTCTGTGCTACTCCACTCGTCATTGGCTTCCAGTCAGAAAATACCCCTTTGACTGTCTCTTCCTTTTCCCAGCCACTAAGCCAAGTTTGGATACAATATGCCAAATTATGAATACCAATGGGCTATTAGCTTCATAATCATAACACAATGTGGAGCTGGAGGAACACAGCAGGCCAGGCAGCATCAGAGGAACGGGAACATTGATGTTTTGGGCCAGGACCCTTCTAAAGAAGGGTCCGATGCTGCCTGGCCTGCTTTGTTCCTCCAGCTCCACACTGTGTTATCACCGACTCCAGCATCGACAGTTCTTACTAGCTTCTTATTCAGCCTACCATGTGAAGCCTTGTCAAATGCCTTACTGAAGTCCATGTAGACTACATCTGCTGTGCTACCCTCATCTACACACTTAATCACCTCCTCAAAAAATTCCATCAAATTTGTTAGACAGGAACTCCCTCTTACAAAGTCATGCTGACAATCCTTGATTAGCCCTTGCCTCTCCAAGTGGAGATTAGTTCTGTTTTCCGATCGTTTCTCTATGACTAATGTTAAACTCACTGACCTGTAGCTGCATGGTATACCCATACCTCCCTTCTCGATTAAAGGTCACAGCTGCTTCTGATGTTCTAGCACCTGTCCTGTGGCACAGGAGATTTGAAAATTCACATCAGAGCCTCTGAAATCTCCCTCCTTGCCACCTCAAGGAGCAATGGATAGATTTCATATGAGCCGGAGATTTATCCACCCTCAAGGCTACTAAAACCATCACTATCTCCTCCCTCTCAAGACTAAGTTATTCAACTATATCACAGACCCTTCCCTCATTTCTAAACACACATTGCCCTTTTTTTTTAAATACAGATGTAAACTATTCATTTCAAACCCAACTATTACTTCTAGCTCCTCACAGATTGCTATTTTCCCCCCTTCTAAAGCGCTCTGCTCTATCCCTGGTTATTCTCTTGCCCCCAATATACTTATTCAGATTTGTCTCAATGTTATCTACCAGTATTTTTTCATGCTCCCTTTTCATTCTCCTAATTTGTCTCTAAGCAACCCCCTGTACTTTCTATTCTCTCTAGGGCATTCACTGTTTTGATCTGTTGATATCCTGCCGTGAAGCATTTTTAACCCATCCTGTTCATCCCTGGACATCCTAGTTTCTCTGGACTTGTTCGTTCCACCCTTTGTCTTCATGGGATGATGTTAGCCCTGCACTCTCACTATTCCCCTTTTGAATGACTCCCACCCCTCTGTGGATTTTCCTACAACTCCCAGGCCACTTTGGGGGTTCCTGTCTTATCATATTAACATCAGCTTCCCCTATTCAGAACCATTTATCTCTGGCCCAACTTTGCCCTTACCCCTTATTATATTTTGCTGAATTATAGTCACCAATGCCACGACTACCAAGTTCCTGGCTTCGTTCCCCAACATTAGGTCTGATACCATTGCCTCTCTTGTAGGACTTGCAATGTGGTGACTTAAATAGCTCTCCTAGACACACATTAAGAATTTCATCCACTAAGCCTTTATCCCAGTTACTGCTGGGGGAGTTGAAACCCCATCCTATTATCACCCTATTATTTTTACACTTCCCTGATATTTTCCTGCACACCTGTTTTTCTATCTCTCCTTGACTGGGGGCTCTATAGTGTGCTCCCAGCAAAGTGATTGCCCCTTATTTTGTTTTTAAACTCTGCCCATTGAGCCTAATTTGAGGCGTGATTGAAGATATCATCCTTCCTCATTACAGCAATTGACTCCCTGGCCAAGAGTGACATACTCACCTCGCTTTTTACACCACCATTTTGTCTAAAGATTTTATTACACTGGAATAGTGAGTGAGCCAGCTTCAACCCCCTCTCTGCCATCACGGAGACATGGTTATGATATTCTCTATTCTCTGCCATTTCTACAGAAGATATTTCCCTTGCTGCACTTCAGTTGTCCCAACATGGCAGCTGTAGATCTTTGATCACCGAACACGTCTCATCACCATAATGTTCCATTTCCCTTCACCACTTGGAGCCACATGAATCCGGGAGAGTTGGCACCGGGTGTTGAATGAATCCAAGCATGATCGTCCCTTTCTTTGTCTGTACTCTGATCTAACTAGGCCTGGGTCAAATTACACGCTGAACAGTGCCACGTAGAGGACATCAAATGAGATGCTGCGAGCTTGCAGTGCCACTGAGTTGATTTTCCCAACTAGAGGGAAAACTTTTTTGGGTCTTATGATTGTTGCCCTGCCACCTGTGGGTTCTGCAGATAGAAAATCTACAAAACACAGCAATTTTGATGTTTACTTCTTTCTAGGCCCGTTAATTATTGCCCAAACTGAGTTGCCTTCACGTTGTGGCAAGACCTCCCCTTTAATTTTCTCTTAAAGCCTGTGCATGGCTTCTAATGTGTTGGTTTATGCTGCCAACTGCATCCGTTGAGTACAAGAGCAGAATTCCAGCCAAACCAGTAGTCGGAAGAACGCACTGTTACCATTGTCATCCTGAACCCTGGAAAATTTACTCATGTTGTGAGTCTTGAGTCAGAAAGTGGAGATGGCTGTCCAGACAGCACTGTGATTTAAAAACATATAAAGATTTAATAGTTCTGCAGCTCCAGAACTATTTCAGTGGACCAAAGAAATGCTGTTTAGCTGGAAAGGTAATAGTTTGGAATTTGCCTTCCAGAAGTCAGGTCAGATCTCAAGAGAAGTTGTTTTTCAGGAATTTATTTGTGTTTGGTGTGCAAATAAAATTGGTCAGGAAATATTCACTTCCCATCGTGGTTGCCATTCGGGTGTCAGGAGCATTCTATATAATTATCTAGTACTAACTCATAAATGACCAGATTTAATGAATGACAAGTTGTAAAATTTCAATGTGGGATTTGAACCAGTTACACTGGGTCTCCTGTAAAGAAACCAGAACCACTAAGCTGACCCAAACATCTGTATGTGGATTGAGTCCCTGAAGAAATTTGCTTGTGAACAGTCATTACTTTCTGTTAACGATCTATTCTTTTTAATATTAAAGATTTAAAAAAATATTTATCCCATGTTTGTGCTTAGCAGGATCATAATGGATAACAAATCACCATTTCATCAATTTGTATATCGATCCAGAGCAGAACAATGTTGTGATCTACAGAATGCTAAGAGATACTGAAACTGTAAAGGGTATTGGATGAGGCTAATCACTTTCCCTTGAGAAGTTTTCTTTACATTCTTGGATCTTGGCCAAAGATTCTCTATTAAAGTAGAAATCAGTTGTTTAGATACTGTTTTTTTAATTCATTCATAGGATCAGGGCATTGCTGGCTAGGCAGCACTTATTGCCCAGAGAGCAGTTAATTTATCTTAATGCTATTATTCCAGAATCACAGAAGTGCTACGCACAGAGAGAGGCCATTCAGTCTATCTGGTCTGCATTACCTCTGTGAACATTTTAACCTAATTATCCAGTGCTCTCTTAAGCAGTGTAGCCTGATCCAAACCCTAAATACTCACTATGTGAAAACTTTGTTCTTACCTCACGTTGACTTCTTTTGCAAAACACTTTAAAACTGTGCTGTCTGCTCTTTGATCCTTTTACAAGTGAAAACAGTTTTTTCCTATTTACTCCTGTCCAAACTCCTCAAGATTCCGTAAGCTTCAATTGAAACTCTGTTTCGCCTTCTCCTTTGAAGGAAAACAGCCCCAACTTCTCTAATCTTTCCTCATAACTGAGGTCTCCTACCCCAGAACCATTCTCCTGAACCTCTTCTGAGTTCCCTCCAATGTGTTCAGGTGCTACCTGTATTATAGCACCAAGTTACTGATACCATGAAGGATGGCCAAACAAAGTCTTCAGCTGAAGATAAGCTCTGTACTGTACTGTACCAGAGCTACTACACAGTATGTTAATTGATAACCAATTTACATCAAACGTTTCATTCTCAGTGCAACAAGGTAGGAAGTGGGGATGTGCACTCATCAGCAAACAATGTTCATCACCATTTGCGATGCCATGTTCAAATGCAACAAGATCTGGACAACATCTAGGCTTGGGCTGACAAGTGGCAAGAAACATTTGCCCTCACAAATGCCAGGCTATGTCCATCACCAGTAAGAGGCAATCTAACCACCACCTCTTGACATTCAGTGGTGTTAGCATCACTGAATTCCCGTAACAACTATCAACATCCTGGGGATTATCATTGACCAGAAACTCAACTGGAGTCCCCACATAAACACTGTTGGTAAAAGAGTAGGTCAGAGACTAGGAGTAGTATGGTAAATAGCTCATCTCCTGGCACCCCAAAGCCTGTCCACCATCTACAAGGCCCAAGTCAAGGGAGAGATGGAATACTAGATAATAAAATGTGAGGCTGGATGAACACAGCAGGTCAAGCAGCATCTCAGGAGCACAAAAGCTGACGTTTCGGGCCTAGACCCTTCATCAGAGAGGGGGATGGGGGGAGGGAACTGGAATAAATAGGGAGAGAGGGGGAGGCGGACCGAAGATGGAGAGTAAAGAAGATAGGTGGAGAGGGTGTAGGTGGGGAGGTAGGGAGGGGATAGGTCAGTCCAGGGAAGACGGACAGGTCAAGGAGGTGGGATGAGGTTAGTAGGTAGCTGGGGGTGCGGCTTGGGGTGGGAGGAAGGGATGGGTGAGAGGAAGAACCGGTTAGGGAGGCAGAGACAGGTTGGACTGGTTTTGGGATGCAGTGGGTGGGGGGGAAGAGCTGGGCTGGTTGTGTGGTGCAGTGGGGGGAGGGGATGCACTGGGCTGGTTTAGGGATGCAGTAGGGGAAGGGGAGATTTTGAAACTGGTGAAGTCCACATTGATACCATATGGCTGCAGGGTTCCCAGGCGGAATATGAGTTGCTGTTCCTGCAACCTTCGGGTGGCATCATTGTGGCAGTGCAGGAGGCCCATGATGGACATGTCATCAAGAGAATGGGAGGGGGAGTGGAAATGGTTTGCGACTGGGAGGTGCAGTTGTTTGTTGCGAACTGAGCGGAGGTGTTCTGCAAAGCGGTCCCCAAGCCTCCGCTTGGTTTCCCCAATGTGGAGGAAGCCGCACCGGGTACAGTGGATGCAGTATACCACATTGGCAGATGTGCAGGTGAACCTCTGCTTAATGTGGAATGTCATCTTGGGGCCTGGGATGGGGGTGAGGGAGGAGGTGTGGGGACAAGTGTAGCATTTCCTGCGGTTGCAGGGGAAGGTGCCGGGTGTGGTGGGGTTGGAGGGCAGTGTGGAGCGAACAAGGGAGTCACGGAGAGAGTGGTCTCTCCGGAAAGCAGACAGGGGAGGGGATGGAAAAATGTCTTGGATGGAATACTTCCCACTTGCCAGGTTGGGTGCAGCTCCAACAACACTCAAAATGCAGCCCACTTGATTGGCATCATATCCATAAGCATTCACTCCCACCCCACCCCCCCACCACTCCCATCACCGATTCTCAGTAGCAACAGTGTGTACTATCTATAAGAGGCATTGCAGAAATTCACCAAAGATCCTCAGACAGCACCTTCCAAACCCACAACCACTGCGATCTAGAAGGACAAGGTCATCAGATATGGGAACACCATCACCCTCAGGTTTCCCTCCAAGTCACTGACCATCCTGACATGGAAAGATATTGCCAGTCCTTCTCTGTCGCCGGGTCAAAATCTTCCAACTTCCTCCCTCAGGGCAATGTGAGTCTGCCTACAGCACATGAGCTTCAGAGTTTAAGAACGCAGTTCACAACCACCTTCTCAAGCGCGACTACAGGCAGCAACACCCATACCCCGAGTAAATTAGAGAAAAAAGTAAGTATACACACTGGTTACTTCTTTGCAACATCATTATTGATAGGTATTTTCATCACAGTCCTGCCTTGCATCTTGTAGAGATGGTGGACAGGCTTTGGGGAGACAGGAGATGACTTACTCACTGCAGTATTCCTCGCTCTGACCAGCTCTTGTTGCAACTGTATTTACATGGTGAGTCCAGTGACTTCAGTGTTGCTACTGTGCTCCTTTGGCATGGGTGGGACTTGAACCCAGGCCTTCCAGCTCAGACATATTGACACTACCACTACACGGCAAAAGCTTTGCAGTCCTTGACTTGACAGGCCGTGCTTATCTTTATGATGACAGTTAACTCTTTCAGGTGCTAACTGCCTTATACAACAGAACAGATGACAATGTTCTATCTTGAACAAAGCAGCAGATTAAGAGCAATGCAGTACCTGCCAGGGAATAAAGTCACTGGGTGGTTTCCAGATGACACTGAAGCACAACTTCTGTCTAAAGTGGCATTATTAACCCAGACCCTCCAGGCTTCGGCTCAGGATCTGCCAGCTTCCAGATCACTGGGCCTTATACAGTGCTGTCGCTCATTGGTGTAATTTTAATATACTGCCAGTTGTGGGGAATCACTTACACAGATTTCACCGCAAACAACCTGTGAGCAGTAGACTTTCAAATTTAAGAATCCCATGAAGAATGTTAATTGCTGGAAGTGCTGCGGGATGCTACCCCCAAACCTATCATCTTGGAATACCATTTCCCTGTGCCCCGCCCTCTACAATATAATAACTTCCTTCTCCCCAAGCAGAGAGCTACTTTCAGGCAGGGGGTTACATTGAATTAGGTTCAGGAACAATTGTGTCATAAACAAACCAAAAATAAAGTACCATCAGCAATATTTGGGACAAGCAAGTGTACCATTTTAAGGATAGATTATCATTTTCAGTGCAACATTACCCTGGCCTTTTATGCTGTGAAGTTTTTATGTTTTTCTTTTGATACATAAATGTAGCAGCCAAAAGAGGATGTTTGTTTATTCTCAAGTTCCTATCTTTGCACAAAATGTACATGAAAGGGTATTGATTTTGATTAGATTCTCTGGAAGCAATCCTGGAATACAGTAAAGTCCTTGATAAACAATGTTACTGCATTCCTGAGACGGATGACTTTAGATGAAACAATATTGAGCAAATTAAACTCACCCGTTGCAACTCACATGATCATTATGGTTTGGTTCTTCAGATGGCTTGACATTGGACCAAGTGCATTAAGTTGAAATAGTACCCATTCCTAAATTCTTGCATTAATAAATGTTGAATTTTTGAAAATAAAATTAATGTTAATCAATGACACTTAGCAAAGTACACAAATAGGACAGGTTTGAAGGGATATGGGCCAGGAACAGGCAGGTGGGGCTGGTTTAGTTTGACATTATCTACGCATGGACTGTTTGGACCGAAGGGCCTGTTTCCATGCTGTATGAAGAAAAGCAGTTGCATTACAGAGTACCTTTCACATCCCCATAACGTTCTAAAGTTTTTACAGTCTGTTAAGTATTGTTAAACTGCAGCGCATTTTGTGGTGTGGGAAAAGCAGCACTGACAACAATAACAATAAATGACCAGACAATGTGTCGTAATGATCTCGGTCGAGGTAGACATATTAACCAGGACAGAAGAGAGACCTCTTCTGTTTTCCTGCAGACAGTTCCATGAGATCTCTTACTTCCAGCTGAGAGTACAGAAGAAGGGTCTGGGCATGAAACGTCAGCCTTCCTGCTCCTCTGATGCTGCTTGGCCTGCTGTGTTCATCCAGCTCTACACCTTGTTATCTGAGAGTACTGCCTCTGTGTAGTACTTCTGCACTTTGAAGGCATTGGCCTGGGTGGTGTCCGAAGCTCACTGGAATAGAGCTTGATCCCATGGTGTTTTGACTTCAAGACAAGAATAATACCAATGTTACAGTCCTGAGAAAAAGTAAAATACAACTTCTGTTGAAATCATTCCGTATACTTTCAATTCCTTTCCTAACAACAGTTGGTTATATTAGAGGTAAAGGGAACTGCAGATGCTGGAGAATCCAAGATAACAAAGTGTGAAGCTGGATGAACACAGCAGGCCAAGCAGCACCTCAGGAGCACAAAAGCTGACGTTTCAGGCCTAGACCCTTCATCAGAGATGGTCTAGGCCCGAAACGTCAGCTTTTGTGCTCCTGAGATGCTGTTGATTGGTTATATTGTTTCATTTTAAATTAATAGATGGGAAATCATGAATGGTGTTGTGATTTTTCGAGATGTACAGTGGGCTGCTACCTTCCCAGTTATTGGATTTGAATAGTCAACAACAGTGCCCGTTGGCTGTTATTTCACTCATGCAGCAGAGACTTTGAATTGTCTGTTCACAGTGTCAACCGACAGCCAAGACTTTAATATTGTATATTGAAGCAATAATTGAAAACAGAACAAGCTTTGTTGGCCATTAAAACTTAATTTAGCAATTGAACTGCAAACACTTTTTTTAGGCCAATGGAAGCCTGAAATAACTTGTATTTAATCTTGTCCAGCAGTTTTTTGGGTAAACAAAATGCTCCAGCTATAAACGTAGCCTATGCACTTAGGCTATAAGATATAGGGGCAGAATTAGACCATTTGGCTCAGAGTCCATTCTGACATTCAATCATGGCTCAACCCCATTCTTCTGCCTTCTCCCCATAACCCTTGATCTCCTTATTAATAAAGAACCTTTCTATCTCTGACTTAAGTGCACTCAATAACTTGGCCTCCACAACCTTCTGCAGCAATGAGTTCTGCAGATTCACCACCCTCTGGCGAAAGAAATTCCTCTTCATCTCAGCTCTAAAGGGTCATGCCTTCACTCTGAGGCTACTGGTGGAAACATTTTCTCCACATCCAAGCCTCTCAATATTCTGTAAGTTTCAATATAGATGCCCCCTCATCCTTCTAAACTCCACTGAATACAGATCCGAAGTCCTCAACTGCTCCTCATATGACGAGCCCTTCATTCTTGCGATCATTCTTGCAAACCTCCTCTAGACCCCCTTCAGCATCAGCACATCCTTCCTTAGGTACAAGGCCAAAAAATTGCTCACGATGTTCCAAATGCAGTCTAACTAGAGCCTTACACAGCCTCAGCAGTACATGCCTGCTCTTGTATTCTAGCCCTCTTGAAATGAATGCTAACATTGCATTTGCCCTCCTAATTCCCAACTGAACCTGCATGTTAACCTTAAGGAAATCCTGGACTAGGATTCCCAAGTTCCTTTGAGCTATTTCCAAAGCTTTTCCCCGTTTAGAAAATAATCTATACCTCTGTTCTTCTACCAAAGTGCATAACCTCACACTTTCCCACATTGTAATTCCATCTGCCACTTATTTACCCACTCTCCCAGCCTGTCCAAATCCGTCTGCAGCCTCCCTGCATCCTCAACGTTATCTGTCCTTCCATCTATCTTTGTGTCAATGGCAAATTTAGCAATAATGCCGTCAGTTCCTTCATTCAGATTGTTAATGTACAACTTTTGGTTCCTGGAGTATTATAAATAATCTGTGAAATGCGAGGATTTTTGCGCCAGCCCTGAGATCTTGTGGGAGTGTTCGGGATTACTGGTTCAATCCTCAGGATTGCAGATTGATCTAATTACTTCCTGAATAAGGAGTATGATTAGTAGTGCACAGCCAAGGCTGACACAGGTCTACTTTTTTCGATTTTTTTTTTTTCCCAAATTGCCAATACTAATGAACCTCAGTGTCTCGATATGAGGATTTTTTCCATCAATAAGTCAGCAGTTTAAGAAGCTGATATTCTGATAATCGGATATTCAGGGGCCTCGATTTGGATATGTGTGAGGGATGAGTGAAAGTCTTCTGGTGCCTTCTCAGACCAATAGGGAGTTATGTGGATCGACTGCTCTGATATACCTTAATATATATATATATATATTCAAACACACAGCTCTGCATGAATACACAGAGACAAAATCCAGCAGCGAATGTTAGCTGAATGAAAATGTATCTGACTGCATTACCTTTGTTGCCGGCATAAATGGGACTATTCATCTGCACAGACCAGCTTTGCTACTCCATTAGGCTGCCCACTCAGGTTTTGACCTATTGACAAAGTGACATTTCCAGCCGATACATAGTAGATGGAAACTATGCTTTTCATTCAGCTGACTGTGCCTGTCTCTCTTGCCCTTGGCGATCAAAGAGTGCCATTTGTTTACAGTGTTGGGCCTGAACAAAGCTTTGAGGCAATTTCTTCAGACTGAGAAGGCATGCTTCAAGGCTATTGGGGGCTGGTGTGTGAAATTTGGATTTCAAGGGTCTGTTAGTGCCTTTTGAGAAGGTTTTGTGTCAACGGTCCTGGGTTTGACACGCTCAGTGAGGGTACTGCAATGTGGTAGGATGAATGACATGTGCACAGGAAACTTTCTGCCATTTGACAGCACGTAACAATGTCCATTTGAAAACAAAAACACTAAGGCTAGGACTTTCTAAGGTTTTGTTTTTGTTGGCAATATTGAAAAGAAATTCTTCCAAGCCTGTTTGGATTAATAGTCAAATCTGTTTAAAAGTATATTCTGATTGTGAAAAATATTTATACTTCAGGGCATCAATGAAGCAGATAATCTGGTCATTGCGTCAATGCTGGAGTGAGATGGGCACAAATTTGCTGCCACTTTTTCTGCAATACATCAGTAATGACCTTTTTCAGAAGCAGTTAATTGGCTGCAAAGTGAGTTGGGACTTGGTGAGATTGTGAAAGACATGATGGAAAATGTAAATATTTGAATTCATGCGAAATCCAATTACTTTTCATTCACAAAAAATGTGCAGTGTGGTAATGTAAATCCAAAACTAGATCATTCTTTGGCTCAGGACAACACTCACTCAATGAAATCTAACATTTTGTGGTTCCCTATGCAATAGTCTACATATCTTATGCTACAGAGTCTGCTGCTCAATCAATCAGATATCTTGAAGTTTATTTACAGAACTATTTACATACTACAGTACAACATCACAGGCCTGCACACATTGGAATCTGTATTTTGCTGATGTGATGGTACATTACATAGAAAGTTGACTGAAGACACCACACTGAGTCCGTGATGGAGAGGTGGGGGAGTACACTTTCATGCTGGAGCATCATATATCATATTAAAGGTGCAGCCTTCCCAGTCTGGCATCACGGCAGATTCACTCACTCTCCGGAAATGAAACAGCTTTCAATAGGAGTCACTGAGACCTGGGGTGGAGGTGGACTTTGTCCTTCCCACTGATGGTTAATCAGGCACACTATATCTGTCTAGCTTCCAAAAGGTGAGGTATCTTAGATAATGGAGTCCATGCATCCCATACTGCTAAACTGCTTCAAAGCAATGCTGCCCACTAACCTGAAATGCAGTTCCCATTTAACATAATAGGAATGTAGCCCTCGGTTGTGAAAGATACCTTCTGGCTTCCATTTAAACCCAGATCAGTCTTCTCAGTGTTCCTTTTGTTGCATAGTTCCTTCTAGGATTGACAGCAGGGCTTCAGCACATTTGGGTTGTGGCCCAAAATTTCCAGAGTTGATTTGTAATGGGTAAAAATCAAGAGTTGCTACCATATTCAGGATTCCAATGTTACTTTGCACAGTTGAGGTTTTGATTATTGGGTGTTTAAAAATAACATTAGCAGGGGGGAAATGATTATGCTTATAGTTATCATTTAGTCACATGTTATTATTTAATTCCTCCCATTGCTCTGTCTTCCCCTGACACTTACAATCTAATCTGCTGCCTGCTGTCCTTGGCACGTCATCGGAATCGCCAGTCTTCCTGTGAGAGTAGAATATTGCAGCTGATCCACTGATAGGGCTATGACTGTACTGACAAACCCATCCAACTTTCCAGCCGGAATTCGAGATTGGAAAACATAGCCAGCTATCCTTTTTCCCTCCTGCAAAACTGGATGACAGCTACTGCATATGCTGGTCTGAGAAAGGGAGGCCTAATGCAGCGAGGAGCAGGCATTGACTCTCCAATACAGCATGATTCTTGGTATGGCACAGTTATGGACTCGTGCATCGGGGGCACACCCAGACCAGATCAGGATGCATCACCAGGCTCTTTGCTTTCTCTCGTAGTGCTGATACACTATGATCCCACCGGATCTCTGCACTGCATTGCCTTGCCTTTGGGCACCTTGCCCACTCGGTCAGAGGTACCAGCCTCCAGTGCCTGCTGTATTGGCTCGCACTTCCTCTGTGCCTGCTTGTCACAAGGTTGTCAGCAGGTCTTAGCCAACTTGAGGGTGATAGTCACTGTTCAGACGTTCCTGGCACAGTAAGGTGAGGGCAGCCTCTGATGCCAGTCCAAGGGTTTGGGCACGGCCAGTCAGTCAGTCAGGATGCTCTCCAAGCAAAGGGTGAAAAGCTGAATGGCAAGAGCTCACCTCCCATCTTGACTCTTTCTGCCCCCCGGGGGCTATTTCAGGTCTTGAGGGAGATTAAAGTGGGTGGCACAGCTGTTACTATTGGTGTAGGCGGTGAGGTGCCTGTAGTGAGTGAGTAGGCCTTGCAGCGGTCATGCAGGGTCAGTGGGGTTGGAGTGGCCAACTGGGAAGATGGGGCAGGGGTTAAAGGAGGTGTGTTCCGTAAGTAATGGCAAGAACTCTCACTGGGCCTCATGGCAAAATTCCGTCCTAAAAGTGCCACCCAACTGGCACTTAGCCAAAAATGCATAAGATTCAGCCCATGGGAGCTGCCAGAGAAGAAGACATTAATGTCCAACTAGTTCACACTCTACCATTCTGGTAGTCACATGATCTAACATGATAATGGAATTGCTGACTAATCATTGCAATCCATCTTTATTAATTAGTCTGCAGCCAACCCAGGCACAACGTGAGGAGATCTTCACTGTTGGGGATTGTACCCGAGGTTCTGAACGAAATCACTCATTTCTCCTGAATACACCATGCCTCAAATCACTCTGACCTGAACTGTAAAGTGCCCTTTTTCTGAAAGAAATCAAAGTTCTATTTAACAGAATCAGTTCCAGCTGCCCCCTCTCTCTTCCTCAGTAGCCTTTCCCTTTGACCACCCACTCACTGAAACATCCATATTGGGTAGGAGTGGGGAAGGTGAAATGGACGTTTTAAAGTTGTGATGGGAACCCAGTCCATGCTGATATTATTTTCACAGTGGCTAATTTCGTAAGTGAGACTTGGCGGTGGGTGGCCATCATCAGGTCTCAGATTTAGTACATGAAATAGGTGGCATAGTGACACGGTGGTTAGTGCTGCTGCCTCATTCTGTCAGAGTCAATTCCAGCCTTGGATGGCTATCTGTGTGGAGTTTGCACGTTCTGCCCACGTCTGCATGGATTTCTCCCACAACCCAAAGATGGGCAGGTTAGGTGACTTGGCCATGACAATAAATTGCCCTGTTGTCAGCATGTTAGTAAAAACCCTGTACTGTATTATGGGGATGGGGTGGGTTTGGGTGGGATGCTCTTCAGCGTGCTGGTGCAGAATCAATGGGCTGAATGGCCTTTTCCTGCACTGTAGAGATTCTATGAATGGGCTCCTACTTATCTCGGCCAGTCAGGTCTTCCGTACCCTTGGCTAGAACCATGGAAATTATCAGAAATTTGACAACCGTGTCTCTGGATTCCCTATTTTCCTCAAGTTTGTTCAAGAAAACCGGGAGGGTTAAACGCTTTTGAGCTAGTGAATTACCTTGTTCTGTATGTGGCAGTCTGAAAGTGAACAGAATACGTGGTCCTATCCATCGACAGTCTCCCATTTCCACCCCTGACATTTTATTGGAAACATGTGGAACTTCAAAGAAAATGTGGTGAAGTAACAATTTGACGTTATTTTGCCATTTGCACACAATGTTTCGAAATGTCACTGTAGTTTTATTCTCTGGTTGCTTACGGCTGTTTCCTGGAGATTAATCTTTAATTCTTGAGCAATTCTGAAAGGCTGCCAACCTTGAATTGTACTTTCTGCTGTGTTTGGAGGAACAGCAGAAAAAGGGCAAAACGTGACCTGAGAATGTTATTTCTTAAACTGCAACTTTGTCTCCTCAAATATAAAAGTAAATTGAGATCGATTGCCACAGTGGTCTGGCCTGGGCTGCCAAGATGTGCATTTGTCACAATTGAGTATTGAATTTGGACAGAATGCAAAGTCTGATTAATTCATAAAACTGTGCGCCAAAAAAAAGTGTTGTCACTTTTAATTTCCCACTAGCTATCTATTTGTGGAAACAGTACCGAGGGTACTGTCAGCATAGCTAAGTTGGCTTTCAGCATGGAAGTTTAGGTCTAACAATAGCAGCCCAGAGAACCTGCATCCTCTGCTGTTTTCTTTTTAATTCACTCATGGGAAGTGGGCATCGCTAGCTGGACCAGAATTGATTGTCTGCCTCTAGTTGTCCCTTGAGAAGGGGGTGGTGAACTACCTTCTTTGAATCTTTCCTGTCCGTGACCTGTAGATACTCCTACAATGTTGTTAAGGTGGGAGTGGATGTTTGTGGATGTGGCACAGATCAAGCGGGCTGCTTTGTCCTGGATGGTGTCAAGCTTCTTAAGTGTTGTTGGAGCTGCACCTATCCAGGCAATTAGGGAGTATTCCATCACACTCCATATAGATGGTAGATATGCTTTGTGGAGTCAGAAGTTGAGTCACTCACTGCAGTATTCCTAGCCTTTGAGCTGCTCTTGGAGCCACTGTGTTTATGTGGTGAGTCCAGCTGAGTTTCTGATCAATGGTAACCCCCAGGATGTTGATATTGGAGGATTTAGTGATGGTAACACCATGTGTTGCTGCAAGCTTGGGGAGCCAAAAGCTCTATACCTGTACTGTACTGTTTTTGTCCTTTTGTTATTTAAAGTGGTTTTTGGGTTTTTTTTGGGTGTTGGTCGAGAGATGAATCTTGGCTAAGAAGGTGGAAGACTTCCATTGTCATGTAACACTTTCCTCTGTATAGGGGATAATGCCTTAGTTGAATGTCTAAACTGGTGAATGGTACATCAGAGAATGCTGCATGCCTTTGGCCAGGAGATGAATGCAGCTGTCTAGAGTGGGACTTGAACCCAGAAGCCATTGGACTCAGAAATGAGATTGGTACATGATCCTCACCCAAGTAACTGCTACTGACCTGTTGCAATTCCACAGGCAGCCTGACAATATATCAATCAGAGGTAAGGGCTTGACCATTCACGATCGTGAAAAGAGCAGTAGACCACAGAACTGGAGCATTCCTCTATCTGTGTGGAGTTTAAGAACCGGTCTAAAGCAATTGCCGTGTTTCTAAATTATATGTTCGAAGCAGTTATAATTTTAACTTGCTTGTTCTGCGTTACAAGGCAGAAATTTTAAGCATTGACTCAAAATCTGCACACCCAAACAGGGTGTGAGTGATCTGTTTATATTCTTCCTGATGACTATTGGTTTGCTGAGCTGGGGCTGCATATCTGTATAAGAGATGGTGACCTTTGCCCCTTCCTGTTTACAATCACTGAAGCAGAAGTGGAGGCTCCTGTTGGCAGTGGTTCAGGTTGTTAGGCCCGGCCACTCAGGGATTAAAGCAGTCAAGCGATGCAGTTGAATTGCAGGAACTCTCTCTCATTTGCTTTCACACCCTTTTTATCAGTGTCCTTTTTTTTAAAAGTCCTAGGTGTGGAGACCCTCTGTCTTTGGTGGGTTTGGTTTGGAAATGGGAGGACGTGTGGTAGAACCTGCAGGGATGTACCCAAGCTGAATTGGCCCACTCTTGTCCGTCCTACCTTTATCAATGTACAAATGGCACAATTTTCAGTCCAGTCTAATGACTTTAGTCTGATAATGGACTGAAGGGCTGTGATAGGGATGAAATTCTTGTCTCTAATTTAACACAGATCTAAAGCCATGGAAACTCTTTTATATTTGGCTCTGCTCATATTTTTTTTTCTCTCGGCTAAAATGTGGAAAGAATTTTAGCTGCAGGCTCTTTTGAGAACTGAATGCCAGAGTTTAGCCATGTGAGTGTGCCTTTCGCCTCTGGGACACCAGAAAAGGGAAATAAAGAGGCCTCTACTGTCTCCAACTTTGTTCCACAATTTCTCATCTGTTGCTTATTTATTCCAAAATTGCTGCAATTGCCAACCATGTAAACGGTAAGGACTTAATTATTCTGATTGAAAGTGATGGGCTCGTTGATGGAGTTTTGAAAACAAGGCATGGATTATTGATTGACGGAATGGGATTTCATATCTGCTGACTGGATCCTCTGACATTGGTCAATTCAAATTGGATAGGGAATGAGGAGGCTTATGACCAGATTCCTACCTGTCATATAGGCCATGATCCAGGAGATGCTTCTGACTGGAGAAGACAGAGATAAGGTTAATGGAATCAGATCTCGAGAGATTTCCTCCAGTTCAGGAAGACTGCCTCATTGAATCTTAGTTTGGAATGTCCTACTTTCAATGGAAATTTAACAGGCATATCCACTGGCATTCCATCTTCTCTGATGTGGGGGCTCAGTCTAGAAGAAGAGATATTCCTTTGCAAAAAAGCTGGATTGAGATGATGTTGAGGTCCCAGAGGGGTGTCTAGATAAGGTTTCATTGGAATGTGGTGCAGGCATCTATTGCCTTTATATTAGCCGGGACCTAATGCAGTGATTCCAGTTTATCTACAGATGGCTTATTCAGTTGCATGGCGTCTATAAATGGGATCACTGTGTCACTGGTACTGAGTGCTCTGAGGGTGTGTTTGAGAGAGTCCCTGGCTAGGATGAGTTGACCCAATTCATTTTACCTTCGGACAGTCCAGGGGAAGTCTGCTCACTGCTGTTGGATTTTTTTTTTTGGCCAACTTTGCATGTAATCATTTCCATCAATGCTTTATTTATGGAGAGCTCAAAAACAGAATCATCCTCTGTTACCAAAAGTTGGGTAACAAGTTGTGTGTGCGCAAGTATAAATACCTAGGAGGTAGAATGTCTGACGGTAAGTACGAAATTAGAGTGGTGGTGGTTTGAAGGTGAATCCGGTTTCCTGATTTGTGAGCAGTGAGAATGTAGGAGTAGTGCATCAGGATTTCATGCATTCTCATTAGAACACCTTTCTCACTGGATTTGAATATGGCATTTTTGGCAAATAACTCTCCAGTGAATGTGAAGCCATGCCTTCAGATTTGTGACTGGTTGTTTAAAGGAGGCCTGCAGCAGGTTAGGCACTCTTCCATAGAGTCATACAGCATGGAAACAGACCATTCAGTCCAACCAGTCCATGCTGCCCATGATCCCAAACTAAACTAGTCCCACCAGCTGCGCTTGGCCCATATCTCTCCAACCTTTTCTATTCATGTGCTTATCCAAATGTCTTTTAAACATTGTAATTGTACCCACATCCATCACTTCCTCTGGACATTCATTCTGTGCATGAGCCACTCTCTGTATATATTAAAAAAATGCCCCTCATGTCTTTTTTTTTAATCCTTTTGCTCAACTTAAAAATATGTCCCCTCGTCTTGAAATTCCCTGCCTTAGGTGAAAGACACCCTATCTACACCCATTATGATTTTATAAACATCTATAAGATCACCCCTTGACCTCCTACACTCCAGTGAATAAAGTCCCAGCCTATCTAGCCTCTCCTTGTACTCAAACCCTCCATTCCTGGCGACATCCTGGTAAACCTCTTCTGAACCTTCCCCAATTTAATGATACCTTTCCTATAACAGGGTGACCAGAACAAGACAGTACTCCAGAAGAGAGCTCACCCAACCTCCTATACATCCTCAACATAAGGTCCCAACTCCTATATTCAAGGGTCTGAGCAATGAAGGCAAGCACGTGAAATGCCTTCTTAACCTCCTTATCTATATATGATGCAAACTTCATAGAATTATGAACTGGAACCCTGAGGTCGCTCTGTTCTACAATACTAGGCCAAGGCCCTACTTTTCGTTTGTATAAGTCCTGGTGTATTTGGTCTGAGTAGAAACTGTTTTCCTTTCCTGGAGGTGTTTGATCTACAGAGATTGGTTGGTGCAGTCAAAGAAGATCTGAGCATGCTGGCCTACAGGAGAACAGGATGTGACGGACGTGCGAAGGCTTGTGGTGGTGGTGATGGTGTTGATGGTGGTGGGGGTAGGATGCTCGGTAGGGACCGGTGGGAAGAAGCTGAATTACACTGGGGACAGTCAATATTGTTGGCTGGAAGATCCAATATGATTGTGGGGAATGCCAGGGTTATACAGGGAAGGTCAATGGTGAGGTCCTGAGAGTAGACGGTAATAGAAGACAGAGCAAGGATGATTGACTGAAGTTAAAAGTGACTCAAGAAATAGTCCAAGGGCATGGCTGTGTCAACATACTCAATTCTCTGGTGTGCAAGTCAAGAATGGAGATGATCATGATGGGTCGGGTGGAGACCAGATTGTGACCGATGCCAAACATGAGGATCCCCCTTAGTTAAGTGTGCTGTTGAAGTTCTGAAGAAGCAGATCATACCAGACTCAAAACATTGACCCTATTTCTTTCTGCACATAGGCTGCCAGACCTACTGATATTCTTCTGCACGCTGTCTTTCTGTTTCAGAATTCCAGCATTTTGCCGTAATTATTTTTAGCAGCGCCTCATTTCTAGGGCTGAGAAAACTCCCGTGGCAATAACAAAGAGAGCATTCTCTTTCACCTCAAGCATCACCCTTGGTTCAGTGGTAACATTCTTACCTGTGAATTCGAAACCTGACCATAAGATTTAATCTGAAACTTCAAGACAGCGTTGAGAAGGTGTGGCAATGTCAGAGATACAGTCCTTGAGTTGAGCATGAAGTAGAGACCTGATCTACCCTTTTCATGTGGTTGTTAACTGGTCACATGGTCCTATTGGATGAAGAGCAGTGGAGTTCTCCAAGTGGCCTCATGTGATATTTAACTGTCGACCTGCATTGCTATATGTTGTAGACATTAATGCTTTAGACGCGAATTGTAGGAAGTATGATCAGTAACTTTGCAGATGATGTGAAAATTGGTGGTATGGTAAACCGTGAGGAGGAAATCCTTAGATTACGGAAGACCGTAGCCAGGCTTGTCAGATGAGCTATACAGAGGATGATGGAGCTTAATCCTTGTAGGGGTCAATTTTTTTTTTTTTTGGATGACTGACCAAGCAAGGGAGTATACGATGAATGGTGTGGCGCTAGAAAGTACAGAGAATCAGAGCGACCTTGGTGTGCATGCCCATAGATCCTTGAAGGCAGCAGGACAGGTAGATAAAGTGCTTTAGAAGGAATATGGGATACTTGCCTTTAATAGCCAAGACAGTGAATACAAGAGCAAGCAGGTTATGATGGAGCTGTATGAGATGGATTTGGGAAGTACTGTGTGCAGTTCTGGTCACCATACTATAGGAAGGATGTGATTGCATCAGAGAGGGTGCAGAGGAGATTGACCAGGAAGTTTTGTAGGCTGGAGTGATCCATCTGTAAAGAGAGATTACATAGGTTGGGGTGGTTTTCCTTTGCTAATGGGTATGAAAAATGATGAGGGTCAGTGATTAGGTAGAGAGGGAGAAGACTTGCCCTTTAGTGGAGGAGTCATTGACCAAGGACCAGAGATGAAAGGTGCGATGAGGAGGTTTAGATAAGATTGGGGGAAGAATGGGTTTTCTGCAGTTGGTGGTGGGTTTCTGGAGCTCACTGCCTGAAAAGAGTGTGAGAGGCAGGAACCATCAAGATATTTAAGCAGTAGATTAGACTCCTTACAGTGTGGAAACAGGCCCTTCAAACCAACAAGTCCACACCTCCCCTTGAAGCATCCCACCCAGACCCATCCCCCTATAACCCACACCCCGCTGAAACACTATGGGAAATTTAGCATGGCCGATCCACCTAGCCTGCACATCTTTGGACCGTGGGAGGAAACCGGAGCACCCAGAGGAAACCCACGCAGACATGGGGAGAATGTGCAAACTCCACACAGACAGTCGCCCGAGGCTGGAATCGAACCCGGGTCCCTGGCACTGTGGGGCTGCAGTGCTAACCACTGAGCCACTGTGCCACCCACAAATTTAGGTAATCACTTGAAACACCATCACGTGCAAGACCATGAGCTGGAAAATGGGATTAGGGTGGGTGATGCACCAAAGGCCCACTTTCCCTGCTGTAATACTCTGACCAGAACCGATGTGGTCATTGCTAACTGTGGGAACTTGCTGAGCACAAGTGGCTACTGTATTTGCCTGCAGTGACCACACTTCAATGAATCATTGGCTGAAAGGCCATGCAACATCCTAAGGCAAGGAAAACAGTCAATGCATTTCTTAGTGCAGACACTCCTCCAGAAAATAATTACTTTCTCATAAATAAGGTTCATTATCCCTTCAATGAATATTTTTCTATGAGTAAACACTATGGGAATTCTTTCTCCACTGCCCCCCCCCCCCCCCCCCAACAAGCTGAGTGTGGAAACTTCCAGAAGATTAATCCTGTAGCAACAGGGGTGCATAGGAACCAGACTGATGAAGCTGAAGCAGTTTGTCAGATAGATAAACATTTTACAGCTCCAGGAAGGAACTGCTCCACCTCAAGTTCAACAAATGTGAACTGAAGAGTCACCTTGTGGGTGATTTATCACATTTAATTCTCTACATATTTAATTGTCGCGAGCAGCTCACCTCCCCTCATACCCAGATTGGAAAGTTGAAACGTGGAGAAAGCAGCAATGCGCCAAACATTGTTCACCTTTTATAACCCCAAAGGGACAAAAGGCAAGAGAGAAATTCATACCCCCCCGAGGTACACAAAAGCCGTAAAGCTGAGCAGGACTGGGAGAAGATGGCATCCTAACGGATTCCCCAGGCTAAAAACTGCCATGATTAAGAATGATGTGGAGGTGCCGATGTTGGACTGGGGTGGACAAAGTCAGAATTCACACAACGCCAGGCTATATAGTCCAATGGCTGCACTCCAAAAGCTTGTGCGATTCCAAATGAACCTGTTGGATGATTACCTGGTGTCGTGTGACTTCTGGCTGAGTAAGAGGACATTGAGGTGCAGTCGCAGATCCCAAAATTCTCCTTGTGATCCAACGATTGTCCTGGCAGAGCGTTCAAAATGTTTACTTCAATTTGATAAGGAAATGCAACTGTTTGCCACCTAAGATCTGCGGTACTCCTGGGGTATGGGTAGCATATATATTGCTACTTATTAGGGCAATAAGTACATGTGCTTCTTCCCATGTCATGGGCATAATGACAGTAATTCCAAAATTCTGAGCCTTGTATCCAAATCCTCCTGCAGCCTTGCCCTTCCCCATCTCGGTAATTTGCTGCAGTCCGAAAACCCTGCACCTCTGGCCTCTTGCTCATCTCTGCAATTGTACCTTTAACTCCCTGGGCTGAAATCTCTGGTTCTCCCACCCTAAACCTCACTATTGTTCAAGACTTGTTAAAATCCACCTCTTTGACCATGGCTTTTTGGCTGTCAAGTGGCTTGGTTTCAAATCTTGTTTTCTGCAACCTCTTTTTGAAGCACTTTGGAGAGTTTGGTTACATTAAAAGTGCCAAAGGAGAGGAAGCTATTGTTGATTTTAAAAGCAGCTGTTCCTGTTACGGAAGCTGGATTGTACCTGTGCAGTGCCTCTGGAGTTACTGACAGGGAATCGGATTTGAGATACTAGCAGCTATTGAATGGTGTATGGCAGCAACTGAAGCTGTCTGAACAGAAGAATGTGCCCATAGTAATTGCTCACATTAGAGGAGAGTACAGTGGCTCAGTGGTTTGCACTGCAGCCTCACAGCAGCAGGGAGCTGGGTTAGGTTCAACCCTCGGGCAATTGCCTGTGTGGAGTTTGCACATTCTCCCCGTGCCTGCGTGGGTTTCCTCCAGGTGCTCTGGTTTCCTCCCACAGTCCAAAGATGTTCAAGCTAGATGGATTGGCCATGCTAAATTGCCTGTAATGTTCAAGGATGTGTAGATCAGGTGGGTTATGGGGCGTGATGGTTCTGGCTGGGATGCACCAAGTGTCAGTGTGGACTTGTTGGGCCAAAAGGCCTGTTTCCATACTGTAGGCATTCTATGATATACAATGATATAAACTCCGTGATGTTCCTAGAACTGTGTGTGATTATAAGAAAGAAAGAGACATCACATCTGTGCTACTGAAGTGAGGTGAAGCAAGTCCCTACTGCTGCCTTGTAGCCCTGTATCAATGCAAAGCCACTCCCATTGCCAGCCCTCTGGTACCCACTGCACTCTGCCATTCCTAAAGCGATTCAATTTTCCCACCTTTTCCTCAAAGCCGTACACTGGCTTCAAATATTGATTTTAATTTTTCCTGTAAAAGGGAATGGTATCTTACCACCCACCCCGTGGCAATGCATTTCATATTGTGGCAATTCTCTGAATAATAACATTTTCCTGTGCTTATTTAATTTGAGCATTGTTAACCTTTTGACTGCCAAACTCTAGGAGCTGATAATCTTCCCTTATTCAAACTATTGGAATCCTTCAAACTTTCATTAAACCCCATTCAGAAATCATGCCAGTCTTCTGACTCCACCTGACCTTGATCAAAGTTGAACTGCTGCTTACAGTGCTCAGGGGTTAATGGATGTGAAAACTCCTTGTGCTGGGTTAGATCCCAGCAGCTTTTGATTCTGGATCTCTGGATGTTGGGAGGATAACTGACAGTTCTGGAGCTCCTAAGTTGACCACTGTGGGGAATGGTTATGTCATCATTTCCAAAAATGAATTGCTCGTCCGATATTGGGCTTAGTTTGCAAATGAACTGTTAATACAGCATTACTTTGCATCCAGTTTACATTGTGCATGATCTTGGTGGTATAGCGGTGTCACTGGATATGAACATTAGGAAAGCAGTCCATCTCCTGTCCTGGCATCTTGTGCCCCAATAAATATGTAAACACACAAGCAGGATGAAGTCTAGTGCCAGTTACACAATGGCTGAAGCTTGTTACTGTCTAGTTGAGAGTATCTTCTACTTAGGAGGATGTTACCTGCTATAGCCTAGACTGCCACATCGTGGTAATGTTTACTGATGCTACTTACCAAGGGAGCTTGAGTATTTGCATTCTGTCTTTGTTTTTAAATATCTGGGAATGAAACCATGCAGTAAAAGGCACGCTGCAACTCCTCGGGGTAACTAAAGATGGGCGATCGCTGCTAACTTGCCTGTCAGTTTTAATTTACAGCATGGCCCAAGCCTAGCAACACTAGGCCTGTGAGGGTTGGTTGAATGTCTTGCACAGTTTGTGTATAGTTGCCAGTTTGTTACAATGAAGTGGATCACAAAGCACCAAGTGGAAAAACGAGGAATTCCTGACTGCAAGTGGCTGGGTGTAACAATTAGGCTGGGAACTGGTTAGATCTGCTTTGGTGGTACACAATTAGTAATCCATATTTATGAATTAACAATTGTGTAGTTGTTTGGGAATGTTTATCTGTCAATAAAACTGCAGTTAATTAGTCACTCATTACACATCTGATTCCATTATGCTTTATATATTCAGGATTTCAGTATTGACTGGGATGCACTTCCTAGATCCGCTATGTAATGTGACGTGCTCTAGGTATTATGTGTGGACTGTAATGCAGTCAAGAGTTTTACTGTGGTCTGCTCCATTTATATAGTGTATCATTATGGGCTATAATGCACTAAACTGAGTTCGTTTTTGGCTGAGCAACCACATTATGGTTTCATTTTGGACCACTCCACGCTATAGAGCTTTGCCTGATGTCATGGTTATGCTCAGTAAATTTGTTTGTTCATGGGCAAACAAAGTGTCTCCGGCTCGGAGCTTGGGAATCACAGGTCCTGTTTTTTCTCTAGCGAGGATATAATTACATTGTAGGTGGCTCCATTTCTCCCTGTCGTGTCTGGAACTGAAAGCTCCAAAAGTTCTGACGACAAGAGGTTATTGTTAAGCTGCCGTTCTTGAGCAGAATTTGATCCTCCTTGTTTATTTAGTTGACTCAAGCTGAAACCAGGTACAGAAAGCAGAGAGTGAGCTGGCGAGTAATTGGCAGACTGACTGGCTAATGATTGGAGGTCCCAGCCAGCTCCGTGCCACTCTTTTGAGGAGGTGGTTTTAGGTGGAGCTGGCTTTCCGGTTATTGTAGGCTGCAATAAATCTGATTTCTTTTCCTGTTGCATTTCAGACGTGCCTATTAGTTTAGTGGAGAATGGGTTCTGGATCACCCAGGCTAAAGGCTTCTGAAACCTCCAGTTTGATAGTGTTGTGATGGTGACCTCAAAAGCAGCCATGTCCAGACAATCACAGCCGAGTTACAATCCACTGGTGGGTATCTAATGGCTAATTGTTGTTGCTGATCATTCTGGCCCACTGCTACCGGGAGAGTTTACCTTTCCCAGTCAGGCTTACCGCCAGATTTGTTTTGTTTTTACTACATTTCACTGTTGAATTTATTTATTTAGCAACATAGTCAGTGCCTGTGAAAGCAATTCATTCGGAGTATAGACAGGCAATGTCATATATTTATATCTGCTATGCTCTGAGGGGCAGTTAGCATGCTTGCAACATTAACTTACTTTCTTTCCGATCCTATTCCTATCCTCCAGCGACAAGCCCCATTGGCAATCAACCAAACTGCAGGCCATTTTCCTTGGATGGCTATTGGCTTTTCCTTGGGAAAAGTCCAGTGATCCACGATTACTGTGCTTGCTCATAAACACATCTCTCTGATTTATTTGCGAAGCCCCAGATTTTTTGATCAAGGAAGTTGGCTGTAATCAGCGCAAAGTAATTGCTGGCTTGTTTTTAAAAGCAGAGACTTCATGCCTGAGTTAGTATTTTGGTTTGTTTACGGTTGGGTGCAGAGAGGACAATTTTGTGTTCAGAATGAGTCGAGGAATCCCATTTGCTTCTCGGTGACTGTGGAACTTGAGTCTTAAGCAGCTTCACAGAATGATTGTGTGTTTTATACAGAGTGTGCTGTTGGTTGGCAGTTACTGAAGGTGGAGTGATTTTGCAACAAGGTTGAATTTGCACTGACTCACTGATTAATATCCAGCTGTCTCCATAGGCAGTGTACAAACTGATACTCGGGCAATGCCAACACTTGAGATGCCTACTTAGGTTCCAGCCACAGATCTATTCTCAGGGATCTATTGTACTCCATGTCATCTCACCTGAAAACTACGGTTCAGATTGACGTAGCACTGTTCCCATCCTCAAGGCATCATGGTGTTGCTACATGGCCAATGAAGTATATTTTTGAAGTGTCATCATGGTTTTAATGATGGAAACATGACAGCCAATTTACACACAGTAAGACCCTTCAAAAAACTGTGACCAGATCATAGAACATAGAAATATGCAGCACAGGAATGGGCCCTTTGGCCCACAGTATTGTGCCAAACGTGACGCCAAGTTAAAATGAATTCACCCGCCTTCCCTTTGATCCATATCCCTCCATTCCTTGCATATTCATGTACTTATCCAAAAGTCTCTTAAACGCTCCTAGCATATCTGCCTCCAGTGCCACCCCTGACAGCATGTTCCAGACTCCCACCACTCTCTGTGTGGGGGAAAAAAACCTTGCCCCTCATATCTCCTTTGAACTTTCCCCCAGCCATCTTAAATGCATGCCCCCTAGTTTTAGGCATTTCAGCTCTGGAGGAAAAGATTCTGACTGTCAGCCCTATCTGTGCATGCCATAGTTTTATAGGCTTCTATCAAGCCTCCCCTCAGTCTCTGCCATTCCAGGGAAAGCAGCCATCTCCTTATAGCTCATACCCTCTAATCCAGGCTGAATCATGGTAAATCTCTTCTGCACCCAGTTGAAAGCCTCCACACCCTTCCTATAAAGTAGCGGATTTAACCATCTGTTTTGATGATGTTGATTAGATTGGGATGATGTTGACCATGGGATGGTGTGAAATCTTTTTTTAAAAAAAAGGTGCCATGCGATCTATTATGCCTGCCTGAGAGGTAAGGTGGGGCACTTATTTAAAATCACTTCCTAGAAGTGGCACTTATGATGGTGATCATCTTTCTCAGGACTGACATTACAGCCTGAATAGTGTTCACGTCTCTGGAGTAGGGCTTGAACCCACAATGAATGGACTCCCACCTGACAGTGCTGCCACTGAGTCAGAACAATAATTTTAAGAAGTATTTGCCTGCCCATCTGTCAGTTCTGTTTTTAAAGACCACCTGATCGGCCCCTTGACTGAATCAGCATCCCAGTGTTACACACGTGGTTTTAGAGTTTGCGTTGTCACTACATTGCTGCATAATCCCCTTCAAGGCTGCAGATGCTGGGGTTAGACTAAAGCTTGCAAACTAAGTATATTGTAGGACAAAGATATTAACAGATATGGTGGATAATTGAATTTGAATGAGAGATCAGGCATAATCTAAAAGCCGACAACACCCTTCAGAGGTGTTCCAGCTCCACATAAAGATAGGTAAATGCATGTTTATAAACCTTGAGGTAGTATTGAGTGGAGCAATTCAAGTGGCTTACTGCCTGTTCAAGGTGGGGAGGTGTGGCCTGTGTGCGTGTGTGTGTGTGTGTGTGTGTGTGTGTGTGTGTGTGTGTGATATAGCTTCACCGTGAAATTGGTCCTCTTCACTCCTGTCCTTAGTCTTGAACACAGAGTGATATCTATTCCACTGCGTTACTGCACCGTATCTGTTTATGAATTTGTTGCTTTATACTCTATTTGTAAGAGCAGATTCAGTTGAACGTTAGGAAGTGATTCCTTTTCCAGAGAATAGGGGATCTCTGTTCCTTTAAGACAAGGCAAGCTTTCTAGCTGGATAAGAGATTACCCAGTATAAGGAGTAGATAGTGTCTGAGATTAATCAGGGCAGGGCGAGCGATCTCCTAAATCCAGGAGATTTAGGGGGTGAGGGGTTAATTTTTCATCGTGTTGATTTTCTTCTTCCTTGGAGACTACAAGACCCAGGGTAGAATAACAATTATCTTGACTTGATACAGAGCAGTCTAGTTGGACCAGCTAAAAATAATTTCCTATCTGCTCATATCTCATGTTTGTTTGCGTATATTTTGGGTGGATTGATTTATCCCCATCAAGGTGAATGATGTTTGTAGAGTCGAAGGGTCATACAGCATGGAAACAGACCCTTCAGTCCAACCAGTCCATGCCAAATATAATCCCAAACTAAACCAGTCCCACCTGCCTGCTCCTGGCCCATATTCCTCCAAAATTTTCCTATTTATGTACATACATATCCAAATGTCTTTTAAACGTTGTAATTGTGCCCAAATCCACCACTTCCTCAGGAAGTTCATTCCACACGTGAACCACCGTCTGTGTAAAATATTTGCACCTCCTGTCTTTTTTAAATATCTCTCCTGTCACCTTAAAAATATGCCCCCTAGCCCCTCATTCTGGGGAATGAGAAATTGCTCAGTCTCAGAATCCTGCACTTGAGCTCCCTATAGGACAGCACGGTGGCTCAGTGATTAACACTGCTGCCTCACAGTGCCCGCGACCTGAGTTCAAGTCCAGCCTTAGGCAATTGTCTGTGTGGAGTCTGCACATTCCCCCTGTGTCTGTGAGTTTCCTCCAGGTGCTGTAGTATCCTCCCACAATCCAAAGATGTGCGGGTTAAGTGGATTGGCCATGCTAAATTGCCCGTGGTGTCCAGGGATGTGTAGGTTGGCTATGGGAAATGCAGGGTTACAGGGATGGGTTGAGTCTGGGTGGGATGCTGTTGGGAGCATCAGTGTGGACTAATTGGGCTGAATGGCTTGTTTCCACATTGTAGGAATTCTAAGTACAGCCAATTTTCCTTTTTGCTATGGCCTAGTAATCTACCTTAACTCTTTACTAGTAGATCCCCCATTGAGTATGTATACCATCTCCATGTGAATGAGAGTGCCAGTTAGCATGTTGAACTGTACGCGCTTTGAGTTATGAGTTAACGCTCCGCAGGCAGCAGTCTGAAATGGCAGAAACACCCTAGAATTTACAACTAAGGTGACCAACTATACTCATGAATTCCTGGAGGTTCTTGCCTCACTGGGTTCCCACTGGTTCTGTTTAATTAACACCATTCTCCCCCAGAGAATGAAAACAATCACTGGCCCTGTTGTTGGATCATTGCCATGTGGAAATGCCAGTGAGTTTGTTTATTCCTGTCCACTGGAATCTGATACCCGTTTCCTGAGCAATGCTCGCTGCAGCAGACCAGTTTGATCAGTGTGCAATTTCTCCTCAACTGGATGTAAGACTTAATTAAACTGGTCTAACCAGACAGAGACTGCACATGCAATGCAACAAAGCTAGTCATTGGGAGTGAAAGCAATGCAGATAAATTCACATCCATATTTTAATTATTAAAATGTTATGTAATGTGCTGTAGGAGACTTGTGTAAAATCTGTCCTATCAAATTACTGGACGATCCACAGAAGTTGAGTATCTGTTTGAGTGAAATGGAAGCTACCCTCTTCCCATGGATACAGGAAACCACTTGGATAAATCGAGCCAGATTAGCCAACAGTGAAGTTGACAGAACTTTTATACTTTTCAATAGAGTACAGAAGGAATTGTTTTGGTTACCATAGGACACAGAAATCCAGTACTTCCTGCTGCTTGGCCAAGGCAGGGAAGTAAGAGTCGCATTTACGTAGCCTCTCTCCCAACCTCAGGATATTCCAAAACTCTCTTACTGCCAATGAAGTCGCTTTGAAACATTGTGATGCAAAAAATGTAACAGGCAATTTCAGCACATCAAGATCCCACAGAACAATTCAATTCTGAACATTAGTTTTTGACTCGTGTTGAAAATGCACACTTGGTTAGGCCATGTTTGAGGAAGGGAGCAACATGGGTAACTAATGGTCACCACCTTAGTGTCAGTTGATCTTTTATACCTGCCTGAAAAGCAGATTGCCAACTTAACATCCCATTGAAAAGATGGCATCAGCAAAATGATGGAAGACACCATTGACAGTGCTGTTGAGTGGTACTTGCTCACTGGGTTCTATCAGGACCACTCCACTCCAGACTTCATTACAGCCTTGGTTCAAACATAAACAGAAAGAGCTGAATTCCAGAAGTGAGGTGACAGTGACTGCCCTTGACATCAACAGAATGTGGCATCGAAGATCCCGAGCAAAACTGGAATCAGTGGGGCAAACTCTCTCTTGGTTGGAGTCACACTTGGCACACAGAAGATGTTTGTGGCTGTAGGAAGTCAGTCATTTCAGTCCAGAATAGCACTGCAGAAGTTCCTCAGGGTAGACATTTACTCGTCAACCTGTTCAGAGATGTGACACCGTACCTCTGGACTAGATGGGACTTGAACCCAGATTTCCTGTCCCAGAGGTGGGGCACGACTACTGTGCTTAAATGTTTCTCAGGGTATCTGTTCCATTTTGTTTGTTTATGAATCTGTTTGGTGCATCTGGATCAAGTACACAAGTCTCTAAAGTGCGATGTGACCCACAACCTTCTGTTTCAGAGGTGGCAGTTCTACAACCGAGCTAAGACCCAACAGATTTCCTCAGGCTAGTGTTCTAGGCTCAACCATCTGCAGCTGCTCCATCAGTAACCTTCCTTCCATCATAAGGTCAGAAGTGGAGATGTTCACCGATGATTGCACAATGTTCAGCACCATTTGTGACCCCTCAAATAATGAAGCAGCCCATTTTCAAATGCAGCAAGATCTGGACAATATCCAGGCTTGGGCTGACTGGTGGAATGTAGCATTTGCACCAAACAAATTGGTTGACGACCATCTTCAATAAGAGGAGAGGGACATGACAAATGTTGAGGTTAGGGATAGATGTTTGCTTACTATAGGTCAAGTTGACATAAGGAAGGAGGAATTGTTGGGTATCCTAAAAGACATTAAGGTGGACAATTCCCCTGGTCCAGACGGGATCTATCCCAGGTTATTGAGGGAAGCGAGAGAGGAAATAGCCAGGGTCTTAACAGATATCTTTGCAGCATCCTTAGACATGGGTGAGGTCCCGGAGGACTGGAGACTTGCTAATGTTGTCCCCTTGTTTAAGAAGGGCAGCAAGGATAATCCAGGTAATTATCAACCAGTGAGCTTGACGTCAGTGGTTGGGAAGCTACTGGAGAAGATACTGAGGGATAGGATCTATTCCCATTTGGAAGAAAATGGGCATATCAGTGATGGTTTTGTGCAGGGCAGGTCATGTCTTACCAACTTAATAGAATTCTTCGAGGACATGACAAAGTTGATTGATGAGGGAAAGGCTGTAGATGTCATATACATGGACTTCAGTAAGGTGTTTGATAAGGTTCCCTATGGCAGGCTGATGGACAAAGTGAAGTCACATGGGGTCCAGGGTGTACTAGCTAGATGGATAAAAAACTGGCTGGGCAACAGGAGTCAGTAGTAGTAGAAGGGGCTTTCTCAAATTGGAGACCTGTGACCAGTGGTGTTCCACAGGGATCTGTGCTGGGACCACTGTTGTTTGTGATACACGTAAATGATTTGGAGGAAGGTGTAGGTGGTCTGATCAGCAAGTTTGCAGATGACACTAAGATTGGTGGAGTAGCAGATAGTGAAGAGGACTGTCAGAGATTACAGCAGAATATAGATAGACTGGAGAGTTGGTCAGATAAATGGCAGATGGAGTTCAATCCGGGCAACTGCAAGATGATGCATTTTGGAAGATCTAATTCGGGGTGATCTATACAGTAAATGGAAAAGTCCTGGGGAAAGTTGATGAACTGAGAGATCTGGGTGTTCAGATCCATTGTTCCCTGAAGGTGACAACACAGGTCAATAGGGTGGTCAAGAAGGCATATGGCATGCTTTCCTTCATCGGATGGTGTATTGAGTACAAGAGTTGGCAGGTCATGTTGCAGTTGTATAGGACTTTGGTTTGGCCACATTTACAGTCCTGCATACAGTTCTGGTCGCCACATTACCAAAAGGATGTGGACGCTTTGGAGAGGGTGCAGAGGAGGTTCACCAGGATGCTGCCTGGTATGGAGGGTGCTAGCTATGAAGAGAGGTTGAGTAGATTACGATTATTTTCATTAGAAAGATGGAGATTGAGGGGGGACCTGATTGAGGTCTACAAAATCATGAGGGGTGTAGACTGGGAAAAAGCTTCTTGTATCCACCCTGAGTGGGGGACTCAATTACTAGGGGTCACGAGTTCAAAGTGAGAGGAGGAAAGTTTTTAAGGGAGATATGCATGGCAAGTTCTTTACGCAGAGGGTGGTGGGTGCCTAGAATGCGTTGCCAGCGGAGGTGGTAGACACAGACACGTTAGCGTCTTTTAAGATATATCTGGACAGATACAAGGATGGACAAGGAGCAAATGGACACAGACCCTTGGAAAATAGATGACAGGTTAGACAGGATCTCGAGCGGCACAGGCTTGGAGGGCCGAAGGGCCTGTTTCTGTGCTGTAATTTTCTTTGTTCTTTGTTCTTCTTTGAGTGAATCTAATTAACGCCCATTTGACATTCAATGGTATTAGCATTATTGAATTTCCCACTTTCAACATTTTAGGAGTTATCATTGACCAGAAGCTGAAATGGACTAGCTTTATGAATACTATGGTTACAAGAGTAGGTCAGAGCCTGGGAATTTTGTGATGATGAACTCTCCTCCTGACTCCCCAAAGCTTGTCCACCATCTCTGGGGCACAAATCAGGAGTGTGACGGAATATTCCACACTTGCTTGGACGGTTGCAGCTTCAAGAACCCACAAGTAGATTGACACCACCCACGACAAAGGAGCCTGCCTGTGTGGCACCACATCCACAAGCATTCACCCCCTCCACCTTTGCTGTTTGGTAGCAGAGTCTGTACTATCTACAAAATGCACTGCCATAACTTAGCAAGGCTTCTTCAGCACTTTCCAAGCTCCTGACCTCTACTACCTCGTGGGACAGGGGCAGATGCAATGGGAACAACTCCAAAAGTTTCCCTCCAGGCCACGCACCAGTCTGGTTTGGAAATATATTGCTATCTCTTCCTTTTGTGCTGAGCCAATATCCTGGAACTCCCTTCAAAGCAGCGTTGAGAGCCCCTACGTCCCAAGGACTGCACAGTGTGAAGAACTGAGCTCAGCACCACTTTCTCCAGGGCAACTGAGGATGGGCAGTAATGCTGACCCAGCCTGAGACACCCCACTCTTTATGAACAAATAAAATCAATTCTGGAATTTAAGCATCTCCTGTTATCACTTAAGCATTTTACAGGTCATCTTCCTGTTTGTCTCCCTTTTCATGTTCATGTATATGTTTTTGTTCATTTGTTTGTCATTCTTCAGGCCACTCTTTCTCTTTGTTTCTGCAGTTTATATCAGTTAGTGCCGACAAAGAGTCAACATTTGAAAATTTTCACTCCTCTGCATCGTTCCCATTCTGACTGATCACAAATCCGTACAAAGCTGCTCAGGATATTTTTCTGTAGCAAATTCAAATTTCACTTCTCACGTTGTATTTTCTTGCTTTGCAGCCTATGGGTGGTGTTGGCAATGCTAGCATTTACTGCCCATTCCTAGTTTCTGTGAGGCGTCATGGGGCGGGATGCCGTGCGAGGTGTCTCCACCTTGAACAGTTGGGAGTGTAGGGTTGGACATTAATCCTGGAAATTTCAGTACATGACCTCTTACCCCAAAATGCAAGTCTTCCCCATCCACTTTGTGAAGAATGGACAGAAGTATTCAATTGTCATTCAGTGATTCCTATCAATTGTCTTTGATTATTCTTAGATTGTTCACATTTAGTGTTTAGAAGATTAAGTTTAAATACCTAAGGCTCCAGATTGATCCTGGGGATGCTTGCAGTCATGGCTTGGACATAAATAATATTTTCGACTTCCCACATCCTACAACACACACCCTCTGACACACATGGATACACATACACATACACACTTCAGAGTGCTAGATATTTAAAGATTTCAGTGCTGTGGCTTTAGACACAGTTCTGTCGCAGAAAGTTTAAATACACGGCAGTACATCAGGCAAAATAAGGATCCTGCCAATGCCAGCAATGTTTAACCCAGTCAATCATTCATTTCAGGTTGAGAAAACAGCCAGTTAATGGTTTATGTCAGTTTTAATAAAGATCTACAGTGGCCAACTGGAAGATGGCAGACCACCATTCCGTGAAACTTAATGGATCTGTGCAGGGGTAATTTGCTGTGTTGTTGTCCTTTATTTGAACCAATGTTATAAGTGCACATTGAGCATGTAAAATAACAAGAGAATGGGTCAGGAAATTCTCCCACAAGGGACCAACTAGTCAGTCACTTTCACACAGCTCTCACAAGTGAGTTTGTACCGTTGTCTCAAGACTTTAATAAGAATAAAACGTAAGAAGTAGATTTCTTTTTATTATGCTGCCAAAGGGGTTTTCGTTTGGGCAAAGGACCATTTTATCAATGTGCATTACTGTTGTTTGCCAGTCTCAATGCAGTAAATCATCATCTAGTGCTTCACTGGAGTGAACTTAGAAAGAAAACTCAAACAGCCACATAAAAAGACAGCAACACAGGTGACCGAAAGCTTATTCAAAGTGGCAGGTTTTAATAAGTGTCAAAAGGAACAAAGAGAAAGAGGGTTTTAGGGATGTAATTTCAGGTCCTGGGGCCTCGCTAGCTAAAAGCATAGCCATCAATGACTTTAGGGGAGGTGTGTGAAGCCAGAATGGGAAGAATGCACTTATAGAGTCATAGAGATATGCAGTACAGAAACAGACTCTTTTTGATCCAACCCGTCCATGCCAACTAGATATTCTAAATTAATCTGACCCCATATGTCAGCATTTGACCTATGTGCCTCTAAATCCAAACCTATTCGTGTACCCATCCAGGTGCCTTTTAAATGCTGTAATTGTACCAGCCTCCTCCACTTCCTCTGGCAGCTCATTCCATACATGCACCACCCTCTGCGTGCAAGAGGTCTTGGGTCCCATTGTAAATCTTTCCCCTCTCACTTTAAACCTATGCCCACTAGTTTTTGCACTCCCCCATCCTGGGATAAAGACCATATCCATGCCCCTCATGATTTTATAAACTTAACTAAGGTCACCCCTCAGCCTCTGATGCCCTAGGAAAAATAGTCCCAGCCTATCCAGCCTCTCCATATACCTCAAACCATCTAACCCTGGCAACATCCTTGTTAATCTTTTCTGAACCCTTTCAAGTTTCACTATATCTTTCCAATAGCAAGGTGACCGGGATTGTGTGCACTATTCCAGAAGTGGCCTAACCAATGTCTTGTACAGCTGCAATATGATGTCCCAACTCCTGTACTCAATGCACTTACCCGAAAAAGGCAAACGTACTAAACGGCTTCTTGTCTACCCTGTCTACCTGCAACTCCATCTTCAAGGAACTATGAACCCACACTTCAAGGTCTCTTTGTTCAGCAACACTCCCCAGGACCTCACCATTAAGTGTATAAGACCTGCCCTGATTTGCCTTTTCAAAATATAGCATCTCTCATTTGTCTAGATTAAACTCCATCTGCCACTCCTTGGCCAATCGATCCATCTGATCAAGGTCTTGGAGAGTTGTAAGAGAAGATTTCAAACTTCAGGAAGTTGAGGCCAAGGGAGGGATTTGAAAATTAGGGTAAGCGTTTTAAAATCAAAGGAATTGCTGGAGCAGATACCAAGTTTACCAAGGCCTTTGTAGCAAAGGCAGATAAATGGAGTTGGGCTGAAGATCAATGATTAATTAACTGATGAAAGGCGCAAGATTCAAGGCGTTTTCTACTCGAAGAGATACAAGTTGATTTAACTGCACTTACTGTTACCATCAGTCATGACCACACCAAGAAACCATTTTAGAATCTGTGCAGCAAAATAAAGACACTTTCTTGTCAGCACTGGTAAGTTTATAAAATGACCCCCATAGTGCCTTTGTTTGAAAATGCTGGACTTTGGTTCAAGAAAGAGAGAGGCATCAGGATAAGGATTTGAGCTGATGCTTCCTCACTTTTACCTCTGGATCAACAGCTCATGGGTTCATGCCCCACTCCAAATACTTGACATAATAAAGGCTAATAAACAGGAGGAGAAGTGAGGGAGTACCATACTGTCAGAGGTGCTGTCTTTCAACTGAGGTGTTGAGTCCGAGGCCCTGATGACTTTCAACCAGCCACTACAACAGTAGTAGACTCGTCAACTTTAAGAGCATTTAAATGGTCATTGGATAACCATATGGATGATAATGGAATAGTGTAGGTTAGATGGGTTTCAGATTGGTTTCACAGGTCGGCGCAACATCGAGGGCCGAAGGTCCTATACTGCGCTGTAATGTTCTATGCTCTATAAAACATTCTGAGACACCATTCACAGCAGAGTCACACTCAGTGCCTTGGCCACTATTTATCCCTCGACTAGCGTTGCAAGCCAAAATTAGCTGGTCACTATCTCATTCCTTTGTTTACCATAGCTGGCTGTGCACAAATTGGTTTCCTACATTTGAAAGGGGCGACATTCCAAAAGTAGTTGTAAGGATGTCCCAAAGTCTTTTACTGCCATGAAATTCAATTCATGAAATCCCCTTCCTCTCCGATCTCTCCTTCCTCACATATCATCTTTGCCAACTTGTCAAATCTCATGGTGCAGAGGAGATGCCTCATTTAAATCTTCGAATTCCACCAGCACTTGCAACTCAAAATATTTTAACACTCAAAGTAATTTCTTATGAATTATGCGATGCAGTTAGGGATTAGTGGCACCTCCGCCGTTATGATTTCTTTCGGTTTACTGCTCTGGTAAATTAGAGGGGGCTTTGTGGTAGCTCAGAACAATCAAAGGTCATGTTTGGAACAGTTTGAGGTGAGGCGAGAATAATCCCAGGCTCAAACTGTTTTTTAAGTGAAAAGGGGTTGACCCTCTGGAGTAACTGAAGTGAGAAATTTTGATTGGTGGGACCCCCCAACCCAATGTGAAGCCTGTTACTGCGTTGATAATGTGATCGTCACATTGGCTACCCTTGTAAGGTTGGAAATGTGGATTCATAGCCTTCACACTGGGATTATACACTGTACTGTCACACAGCCTGCAGCACCCAGGGGCTTGTTTCACGAAGAGACCCTTTTTGAACCTAGAAACTGCTGTTGTAATTCTACACAATGTTTGCAGTGATCACTGTGCTGACTGTAATTGTCGATAGAGAGAAGAACATTTTCACAGAAGTGATGGCTTCTTTTGAGCTACTATTTTAGCCCTCAGTAAAATCTTACCAATCTTGCTGCCAACTCGTTTGTAATTAACGATGCCTAGAGCTACTGGGCTGTGCGTAGTTCCACTGATTTTGTTTTTCTAGCCGCCACCCTTCCCACAATCTCGCTCTCCCTCGCTCACTGTTTCCAGCTCACTAATGAGTGCCTAAGCCCCCGCTAATGAAGCAGTGTTTTTTTTTCGGGAAAGGTTAGGAGGTCCTGCAGCAGGACAGGGCCTGGGGGAGGAGAGGGCGCGCAGCTGCCCTCTCTAATGCTGCCTCTGGTGAATGGAGCGCACAGCTCGGATGTATCAGTGTGTGCAGAGGTAGAGGGTTTCTGCCTGACCGAGCTGTCTGCCTGCAGCAGTCAGTGGCTGTCAAACCGGGCACCGAGCAGTGGGTGGGGGGTGTTACTGCCCGGCCAATGTTCAGGGGAAGCCTTCCTGACTGTGCACAGTGATGGGCAGGGGGAGAGAGGGATCGAAATACTTGGATTGTGCGATGCAGTGGCGATCTTGCACACCTCAGTCCAGCTGGCTCGTAACCGCGATGGGTTGCGTTGGGGCTGTAGCGTGGCAAGGGGCAGAACCCGGGCTGCAGCGTAAGTCGGCAATCTCCCTAAATTGAGCCCCGCGTTTCTTTTCCCCCCGCATCACCCCCCCCCTCACTTCCTCCATCCAGCACGTGCACAATGTCGTCTAATCCAATCCTGTGTTGCCTTTCCAGATAGCTCGCCAGCTTCCCTGGATTTTGCTGACGACACAGGATTGCTTTGCCTGAAGATGGAAACACTGGAGTCGGAACTGACCTGCCCAATCTGTCTGGAGCTCTTCGAAGACCCGCTGCTTCTGCCGTGCGCCCACAGCCTGTGTTTCAGCTGCGCCCACCGCATCCTGGTTTCTCACTGTGCGTCGAACGAGAGCGTGGAGTCAATTGCTGCCTTCCAGTGCCCGACGTGCCGTTATGTCATTGCCCTCAACCACCGCGGTTTAGAGGGGCTGAAGCGTAACGTCACTTTACAGAACATCATCGACCGCTTTCAGAAGGCATCCACGGTCAGTGGTCCCAACTCCCCGGGCGAGAGCCGGCGCGAGCGCCCCTTCGACGGCAGCGCCATGACTGCGGTGGAGCGCATCCCGTGCCAGTTCTGCGAGCAGGACCCCCCGCGGGCGGCTGTGAAAACCTGTGTGACCTGCGAGGTCTCCTACTGCGACGGGTGCCTGAAGGCCACCCACCCGAGCAAGAAACCTTTCACCGGGCACCGGCTCATCGAGCCCGTGCCCGACTCGCATCTCCGTGGCCTCATGTGCCTGGAGCACGAGAGCGAGAAGGTCAACATGTACTGCGTAACCGACGAGCAGCTCATCTGTGCTCTCTGCAAGCTGGTGGGGCGTCACCGAGACCACCAAGTGGCAGCACTCGGAGATCGCTTTGAGAAAATAAAGGTATGTGGCTTTCACTCCGACCTTTCAGTTCTCTCTCATCTGTCTGACGGAGCATTCCCAGAGGGTGGAATGTGTCGGATGTTGCCTGCTTGCACTCCTGCGAAGCACCTAGGAATGCTTCAGCGCATCGAGGGCGCTACATAAATGCATGTGGATTTTTGTTGCAGCGCAGCCTGGCTTAAGCCCGCAGTCGACTTGCGTTAAGAGATTGCGACCGACGAGCGGGTGCTTCCCATTGTAACCGAGCAGGGATTGGGAAAGCCGAGAGTGAAGCAAGCAGTTTGACTGGTGCTGTTTTTGCAGAAGGGGATCCGCTCAATCGGAAAGACATTAGAATCGGAACGGAGTCAAAAACCTTAATTGCAGTTCACCGCATAGAGATTTGTCCCTCTGTTTTTAATTTTTAAAGTAAGCAAAAGAACAACAAGGAAACATCATTGTGTAGAATAATATTGTGTTAAAAAAGTTGAAGCTTACCTTTATGAGACTCAAATGAAGGTTTATTTTCAATTGTGCAGAGATCACTTGTGTACACACTTTTTTACCTCTTTCTGGTGATTGACCAAATCATTTGCAATGGATAATTCCTATCTTCTCTTCTGTTACATCTCTGACAGTCTCGGCACAGTGGCTCAGTGGACGGAGCTGCTGCCTCACTGCACCAGGGATCTGAGTCTGATTCCAGCCTCAGGTGTCTGTGTGGGGATTACATATTCTCTCCGTGTCTGTGTGGGTTTGCTCCCACAGTCCAAAGATGTGCAGGCTAGGTGTGTTAGCCATGGGTAATGAAGGGTTGCAGGTTGGGGATCTGGGTGGGATGTCCTTCAGAGGGTCGGAGTGGATCTGATGGGCTGAATGGCCTGCTTCCACACTGAGGAATTCTATGATCAGTTCTGACTCTGACTAATGGTTTTACATTCTCTGGGTGTAAAGGAAATTTGCTGCACTGTTCTGAACCCAATGGCAGATCACAGTTTGCACACTTTTGGATCTCCGGACAGTTTTAGTCACAAATACCGATGCCCACGGCATAGAAACAGATTGTTATGCTCTACAACAGCCCTCACCCACCTCATCATGTTGGGTTCCCAACCCTCCTGTATTTTGCCCTTATTTGTTCTTTGTCAGAGTGCTGGTGAAAATAGGGAATATTTGTTCTCCTACCAATGTGCGCCAGGCTGCAATCTGCCCCTGGCTGATTCCGCTACGTGGTATGATTCTTCTGAACCCAGACAAATGATGTGACCCCCCTACTCCCTGCAGAACCCATCCCCCCTACGTAACCCCATCCCATAAAGGGTCATGGAAATCCAGAATTGACTCTACAGCAGCTTCAGAAATTGGCCTTTGCTGGAATTGTAAGATTTGGTGGGGTGGGGGGAGCCATTGCTGATCGGCAGATTCTGGGGGGGCGTAGGGTGTGGGGCATTGGGATTCAGTTCTGTGGCTCCTGTCCCTTGCCAAGATGAATGGCTCCCTATGAAATAGCCTCTCAAGCCTCCAAGTTGCATTAAACTGCTGCAACTTAAGGAGGACACCTACCGCCCCTCAGGGAATCCAGGGGCAATGAAGGCAACTTCGTCAATCATGCTCGCATTTCAAGATTGAATTTTAAAAGAAAATATCCATCTCTGTACAATGAGTTGCTTATCTTTCATTTCCGCCTCTGCTAAGTCTGTTCCTCCTTATTCCAGGCTATCACTTCCTGAGCTCTCACTGCTGTACTTTCTTTCACATTTTTTACTTTGTATCCCAATTGGCTCTTTTCCTCTCACTCTTACTCTCTGTCACCTCTTCCAGGATTCTTTCTATTTGTCATACCCTGCTGACTTTCCAATGCATTCTATTTTTTTTTTTGCTTATCCTCTCCGTCCCTTCCTTGAGTGTCCTTTTTCCAAGTTTCATAACTCCCGTCCCCAATTTTGATTTGAGTAATACTTAGTTAACGCCTCCTCATGGCACCGGAGCATTCCAAATATTGTAGCTCTCCAGATAAATCCTGCAATGAATTGAGAGGCTGTGGCCATTTCGGATGTATGACACAGCCTTGTCCAAAACAAACTGTAGTATAAATAATCAGATCATCTACTGCAGTGATGTTGTGGAAGGGATACACTGGGCACCAGAAATCCTCCTCATCTTCACGTAGCATAATGGGATTGTGTTTGTTCCCGTCCAAGAGGGAAGACAGGGTCTTGGTTTAATGTCTGATCCAAAAGGACAGCCCCTCTGACAGTACAGCACTTCCTCAGTACTGCACTGGTGTTCCAGCCTGCGTCTCGTGCTCTGGAGTGTGACCTGAACACATTACCCCCATCCCATCGTGAGGGGGCTACCACTGAGAAGCAACTACTGCCTTCATTTACTGAGAAGCTCCCATTTATTTGTCATGTTCTTCCATATTTCTGCCTGATGAATAAGGCTGGGAGTTGAAAATGACCAGCATGATAAATTTGGAAACTTAAATGGCAGAGAGTGCCATCAATTGTATTGCCTGTCTATAAATATGATTCAACTGAGTGCTGTTATCTAAGTTCAGGACACTAAAAGCTTTTCATGAAGCTGAGGTACATTTTTATGAAAGTGAAGGCATTTTTACATCTTAATTCATTATTAAGTATTTTCAATACTGACTAACAGCACTTTTGAAACATGTTGCATTCCTTGGCGGGGGGGGCTCATCCTGAGCTCATTTCTTTTTTCACAAGGCAAGAAAAAGTACATGTTCTCAACTGTTCTCAGTATGTTGAGCCTTTGGCCCAGCGCTAGTATTCTAGTCTCTGAGGCAGAAGCTTTGAGCCTTGAAGCTAGAAAACTCTTACAATAAGATCAATGACTCTCTTCTCCTTTTGGTGCCTTTCTTTTGTCGAGGTTTGAATATATCGTTGCAGCAATCCAGGAGGATTTAGAAGTGTGTAGTGTTTGGTCGAGGGTATGGTAGATGCAATATAACGTGGAAAAGTGTAAGGAGGAGCAGATGTACAGAATATTTTGCAAACGCTGATAGGCTGGCAAGTATAAATGTACATTCCTTGTCAAAAAGTCACTGATGGCTAACATGCATGTTCGATAAGCTCTTCGGCAGGATAATGGAATGTTAGCCTTTATTCCAAGAGGATTGAGAACAGGAGCAGTGGAGTCTTGCTTCAACTGTGGAGAAGTTAGGCTTGACTGCACATGGAGAGTACTGTGTGCAGTTTGGTCCGCTTTACCTCAGGAAAGATTTTACCACTATAGAGGGTGTACAGCAAAGATTCACTGTACTTGCTCCCGGGGAGGTGCGACTGTCCTATAAATAGATGGTGACCAAACTGGGCCTGTATTCTCTCTAGAGTTATGAAGAGTGAGACATAATATCATTGAAACCAAAAGGAGCAACAGGGTAAATACATATGTTATTTACCCTGGTTGGAGAGTCTGGAACCAGGGGACACAATTTATAAATACGAGGGACACCATTTAGGATTCTGTTTAATCCTGACAGTGGCAAATCTTTGGGATTTTTTTCCCTGAGATGTATGTGGAAGCTCAGTTTTTCAATATGTTTAAAGGAGTGGTTGATCATTTTTGTTCATCAATGACAAGGTGTTACAGCGCTCATGTGTGTAAGTGTTCAAGCAATATGATGAAGACCCAGATGATCTTCTGGGGACCTGGGCTTGAATCCTACCATAGCAGATGGTGCAACTTGAATTCAATAAATATCTGGAATTAAGAGTCTCGTGATGACCGTGAATCCATTGTTGATTGTTAGAACAACCCATCTGGTTCATTAAAGTCTTCAGGGAAGGAAACTGCCATCTTTACCCAGTCTGCCCTACATGTGACTCCAGACCCACAGCAATGTGATTGACTCTCAACTGCCCTCTGGGCAATTAGGGATGGGCAATAAATGCTGGCCTGACTAATGATGCCCTCATCCCATGAATGAATGAGAAAAAGATTGTATTAAATGGTCAAGCAGACTCAATGGGCTGATTGGCCTACTCCTGTTCCTACAACTAACAAATGAAAGCCTGGATTAGTTATATGGAAAATGTATTTGATTGATTGAGTTCTTTGGAGTAACAGAGAGGGTTGATAGGAGTGGTGTGGTTGATTCTATGTGGCATAATTTAAACTCTGGAATCAAAGGAATAGTGGCAGTGTGAATACAAAATAGGCTAAGAAACAGAGCAGAGGCAAAACTACTTCATCCAATCCAAAGGAAGTCAAAGTGGTGCTCCCCAGGTGAAAGGAATACTTTGTTAATACATATGTATACACTGTATTATTGATTTGGACTCAGCTAAACATGGTGTTGATTCCAAGTTTGTAAATGACCCGAAATTCAGAAATATAACTAACAAAGCAGAGAATAGTCACAGGAGGACATAGACTGGTGAACTGAGAAGACACGGGTTTAATGAAATTTATTATAGTGAGGTAATGCATTTTGGTCAGAAAAATTAGAATAGGCAATATAAATGAAAATGGTTCCATTTTTTTAAAAAGGGTACCAGAACAGGAGTAGGTGTATGTGTACAAATCCCAACGGAAAGAGAGATTGACACAACACCTGTAGGAAATTGACTTCATTAGAAGACACTTCAGGGACCATGGCTTTTTTTTTTGTTTTGTGCTTTTGAAAATTATTGGCAGAACTGCGAAAGTGCTGTTTTTAAAAAAAAATGTCTTAAAGCATTACTGCATTTTGTTGAAAAGTAAGTATCCTAACACCTAAGCCATGAGCGAGCAGGAGGTTGAGTTGCAGACCATTAATCCATGAGATGATGTACAGATACAGCTATGGCTGGAAAGTTGATTGGCCTATGAGCTAGTGACCTAGATTAATGGTAGAGACCTTTTCCTGTCAACAACTGTGTGGTTGGTTCTCCAATAACTGAATAGTTTAGAGCTGAGGACAATTTAAAGAAAGAAAGAGAGAAGTTTTCACTTCTTCCCCAGCTTTGGACTGGTCTCTCTATTCTCTGAAAAGAACCAGTTTATCTTCCCTGTTTTTACAAGCTGTGACTTTTAACTGGAAAGTCAGAGACCTTTTTATAAGTGAACCAGTCACCTTGTCTCTCTTACCAACCAATGGTAGTTCCTGGAGAAAGACAGCTGCAAAACAGCGAGCTGGCCAGCAGAAGAGTCAAAAGGATCATCTCAACAACAGGCCATGGGAAGACAGACTACTGAATTTCTATTATGGTTCCTCCCTTCTGCCCAGTGAGATGGCTCAGTGGTTAGCACTGCTGCCTCAGTGTCAGGGAACTAGGCTCGCTGCCAGCCTCGGGCAACTGTGTCTGTGGGGAGTCTGTGAAACCATTTCTCCCCGTGTCTGTGTGGGTTTCCTCTGGGTGATCCAGTTTCCTCCTCCAGCCCAAAGATCAGCAGGTTGTGTGAATTGGCCATGCTAAATTGCCCCATAGTGTCCAAATCCCCACTTCCTGTACTCTGATTTGTGTAGAACTGACTGCAAGGTTCTTTCAGAATACAAGCACAGACCCATTGGATCACACAACTGCCTTCTGCACTGTACAATTCTTCTTACAATTATAGGTTCTGTTTTTAATCAATAGAAATTAATACTTGTGTAATTTGGTGCAACTTCAGAGAAATGTTCATTGACATATTCAATTAATTTCTTCCCATTGAAATATGACCTTGATCATCCATTCTGGAGCCAATTTAATTCCTACTGAGTGGAGTAGCTTGTTAAATGAATGGCCTGCTACCTAAAATCAGAAAGAAAATGATAGTGTTTAATACCATTGCTGTGCTTTCTATCTTTAATCCTGTGAGGCTCTGAGACCAAACAAGCAGGGCCCCAGTCAACAATTGAACAAAGTAAGAAATGCATTCCATCATGTCAGCTTTAATACCAGTTCCAAGAGTGATTCTGGTAAAATTTTCTGCATAAGTTATGAACAGATTAGCTCAAGAAGGAAGGACTTCTTGACAACTGATATCCAACCTAATGAAAACCGAGGGACGTGGAAGGCTTTGTGATGTGTTTCTCCATTTCCCAAGTGAGGGGAGAGGAAATGTTGTGGGTAGGAGTTGGGGTTTAATCGTCCAATGCTACAATGACCCCTGCTTTCAGAGAGAGTCAACGTCATTCTTCTGAGATGTTGCCTCAGGCTGTGAGCTGAGCAGTAGTCTCTGTTGCGTAAACCGCAGAGACAGAGCTTTCAACATTGAAACCCAAGCAAGGGAGATTGGACGAATTATGCAAACATATATCACAGCAGTTGCCGTCGGCAGAGAGAAAGGTGGGGGCAAGGCTAACACATTGTGATGGATTGGCAGCCGAGCTGGGTTTATATCCTGTGAAAGTGGTGTGTAATTTGTGTGGAGTAGTTGGATTCCCTTTCAGTTTCCGTCCCTCTGTTGGATGCTGTGATCCTTTTTCTGGAAAGAGTGGAGGAATTAAGTATGGACATTTGCATTGATAAAGCCAATCACTCCAGAAGTAGGTGGAGCTTCGCAGTGGGACTCATGAGCAGACGCCAACCCGCTCCTGGTACATCTGCAAGCTGTCATGTGACATTGGTAAAATTGAGTGATAATGGTTGCTGGGGCTCTGGGTTTGAATTGGGACTACAATGTCCCTGTACATATGGAGCTAATAGTACTGAGGTAACAGTGGAATGTTTGCTGCACCTAGGAATTACAAGCTGAGCAGCAACTGTACAAATTTGAATATTTCTTGCAGGCTGTAAAGGAGGAGGGAGACCGTATGTTTATCTTGAAGTACTGATTAGGCAGTCCACTTTATGCATACCAGCTCGCTGTTTTCCCCACAACTGGTGGATAGTAAAGCAGGCTGCCCAACTTAGGCTGCTATCTTTGCTTTGAATGTGTTTGTCTGCCATTTGCAGGTACTGCATGGCATTGATTGATGTAACTCTCTCAGGGAATTCTTCGCTTAACTAACTCCGTCATTTTCCTACATCTGAGCAAGATGACTAGCAGAGTCATTTACGCAGAAAAACCATAAAGAATTCATCAAGTGCACTAAAGCACATCCTGAAATGCTTTCTTTCCCCCTTTGTACTAATTCTTTAACCACACTTGACTGTGTTTCTATTTATATCCAATGATTGCACCTCCATCCCTCTAAGTTATGTCATGCTGTTAAATTTCTCAAGGTGATGACAAGATCTTCCATTTACAAAAGAAATACTTGTATTTACATCATGCATTTGCAGATCGCAGAACATCCCAAAATGCAAACAGGGAAGCCTTCTTTGTTTTAAAAAAAAACTCACTGTTACAATTTAGAAAAATGCAGAGCCGATTTACACACAGAAAGATCTCTAACAGAGAGAGAAATTTGCCTAAGAAATCTTCCATGCTGTTGCTTGGCAGAGGGGGAGGCAGCAGCATAGCGTTAATGTCACTGCACTAGTAATCCAGAAACTTGGGCTAATATTTTGGGGATATCAGTCAGATCCCACCATGGCAGCTAGTGAAGTTTGAATTCAATAAAAGTTTGATCATACAAACACTGTCGATTTTTATAAATATCCATCTGGTTCACTAATGTCCTTTTATAGAACAATAAATCTGCCACTGTTGCCTGGTCTGGCCTACATGTGACACCAGACCCACAGCAATGTGGTTGACTCTTCACTGCCCTCTAGGCAATTAGAGATGGAGCTGTTTATCCAGTGACGCCTATATCACATGAATGAATAAATGATAAAAAAGGAGTCCTGTAATGTCTACCTGAAAGGGCTGATTAATTTAGTAATTAATTTAGTATCCTATCTGAAAAAAAGCTCATTAAAGGTTCTGATAGAAGCAAGTTAAAGGCAATTTCAACGAAAGTTCCAGCCAATGTAGGCTAACTGTGTGTAAAAAGAGACGTAAAGGTGTGGGTAAAGATCCTCAGGCAAGTCCCAAATTGAGATTTCCAAACCAGAGGACAGTTGGTGGCCATCATTGCTAAACTGTAACAAAGTGTGGAGCTGGATGAAAGGTCTAGGCCCGAAACATCAGCTTTTGTGCTCCTGAGATGCTGTTTGGCCTGCTGTGTTCATCCAGCTGCACACTTTGTTATCTCGGATTCTCCAGCATCTGCAGTTCCCATTATAATTGCTAAAATGTACTGTCTGCTTTAAAAGTGGGCTCCCTGGAAATAGTAAAAACTGTTTTGTGTACGTCATTGCCAGAATGGTATTTGATACTGAGGCTGTTCTTTTCATTTTCATTGGCAAGAAAAATAGATTTTCCTCTTGACCAGTCCCTCCTGCAGATTTGGAAAAATCTTCCGACACCAGGATTGTAATTTTTTGCTTTGCAAGTGTAGGACCCAGCGGTGTGAATCCAGTCACCTGGATGTGGACTTGTATAGCCTGGCTGTTATTAAAATTAAAGATTGTGTGATTTGGGCAACATTTCAACAACTTATATTTGTACTGTGCCTTCGACCTTATGTCCATATCCAACATGGACATGCTATCACAGTACCGTCTACCAGCAATGCAAAATGTTGGAACTGGAGTAGGCCATTCAGCCTCTTGAGCCTGTTCTGACAATCAATAATGTTCTGGTTGAACTGTGGCCTAAAAAAAGTGAACTTGAGATTTCCCATGAGAGTTAGTTTACATTACAGTTTCAATGGAATGCCTATTCGGCATCCCATGCGTAATGCATCATTGATATTTGCAGATAAACCTTGAGCTTCAAGAAATATTTCAAAGCGTGAAAATTACAACACATTTCACCAAATTTACTCTAGACCGATGCACTTTGATTTGTTTTTGGAATAGATTGGAACTAGTCATCCAGGATAGCTGCACCTTTACATTTTATTACTTTGCCAAGGATTACATTTTTTGTTCATCATTGGGACAGTCTTAAATATTTTGGAAAAGAATCCTTCTCCAGACAACAGGCCAGCAAACATGGCTCATTGTTTTACAAACTTACATCTACTCCACAATGACGTAAGAACGAATTGTTTCTGCCACTCTGCGGACCATTCCCTACTGCAGCTGTGCGGATTTTTCCATTTCCTACACCATGCAACGTTGTCCATATGCTCAGTAAGATGGGCAGGTCAGTCTGAATTAGACAGAGCCTTTGATCATTAGGGACTGTGCTGAAGTCCTCAAACTTGTTTGGTTTGTATTCTTCCAGGAGAGAACTTCATCTCCCTCAATCTGGGCAGGATTCCAAATGAGATTGTGGAATGTTTCTCTGCACTGCACTACCGAGACTTGCTGGATACCTTCCATGATCGTTCTCTGTTCTGACTTGCTCTTCAAATACATATTTTTATAAAGAGAATATTACTAATGCTCCACCTTTCATGGCCAAAAGATGTCAGAATAAAGTGATACTACTGTGCTAATAGTTACTCAGGGGTCATTAATTTGTGTGGAGCAAGTTCCCACAAGCAGAATTGTAATAAAGACCTGTTAATCCTCTTTTATGATTTTAAGTGATAAGTATTGGCCAGTGAACTCTGAGAACTGACTTGCTGTTCTTCACAAAGTGTGGATCTGGATGATCCTAAGATGCTGCTTGGCCTGCTGTGTTCATCCAGCTCCACACTTTGTTGTCTCGGATTCTCCAGCATCTGCAGTTCCCATTATCTCTCGCTCTTCTTCACAATGTTTATGTGGATCTCAGGCAGTGAGACAGACCGTCCGTTTGATGTTAAACCTGAAAGCCAGCCCCTTTGACAGTGCAGCCCTCCGTTATTGCTGCACTGATGTGACAGCCAATCTCAAAACCCAGCCATGCGCATTGAATCTGCAGAGTTCTGGCTTAATAGCAGGAGCAATCCCCAGCTGACTGTGCTGTGAGCCTTCGTACACAGGACTAGCAGACAGCGGATGTTTCGGTTTGTGTGTTACTGTTGGCAGATGGTCAGGTCCTCGGTTGCAGTTGTCAGGCATACTGTTTGGAAGAGTTGCCCAGCATACGTTTTCAGGTTCCTGACCATTCCCTGAAAATGCCATCAACTGTGACGTCTTTGATGAGCAGATCATTGTGCGTAACAGATCTGTAAGAGAGTTTTGCTGTTTTGTAAAGAGCATTAGCGTCTTCTTAAAGGAGGAGGGAGGTAAAGGCACAGTATTTGGCAAACCATTATTTGTCAAGCCTAGCCACATTCCCACTTACAAAGGGGAGCCCACGCCCAGGGTTCATGATTTCTAAATAATAATTACCTCGGAGTTGGATCGTATGTGGGGGCATGCCCTCAGAATTCTGCAAAGGACTCTGCAATCGCAGCAGTCTTCTAATGTGCAGACACTCCTTTTAGTTGCATGAGTTAATAATAAGCAGCCAAAGGTGCGCAGTGAGATCCCATAAAACAGCAATGGAAACAGGAATTGCTGGCGAAACTCTGGAGGTCTGGCAGCATCTGTGGGAAGAAAGCAATGTTAACATTTCAAGTCAGACGACTCTTCCTCAGTTCGGAAATATCTGTTTCCCATTTTACACCAGAAAACGGCAAATGAGTTGAATGGCTTTGACTGTTAATTGTTCAAAATTCAGTTTAGATAACCAAATTAAGAAGCCATGGGTGCATTTAAGGGGTTGCTAATTGCTTTAATTAATGAAAACTCCAGAAGCACACATTTCTTTTAACAACAGTCGGGAGGTGGTCAGATCATAAACTTCCTCAAGCAAGCTGCTGCAATTTCAGCTGACAGTTTCCTGCATTGAGCTGATAATGTAAGTTCAAATATTCATGGCATGAGTGCTGTCCAGGGAGCTGTAAATGTGCAGAGGTAATGCATTTCCTCATAGGGAAGGCAGATCTATCTAAGAGGTCAGCAAAATATCCGAAACGGGCAGCCAGGAGACGTCTTTCTATTCAATTCCTCAGCCTCCAGGGTGGGAGTTGCCTCTTTCCTGGGGAAAAATAGTATCCTTGGGAGAGTGTGTCTATTGTGGGATATTGTAACTTGATAACATCCTTCTCAGTCGGTCATGCTTAATATGGGAGAATTCCGATTAACAGATCGGTGTATTGCTGGGGGCCGCTGCTGCTGCAAGCCAGTTTTGAAACTGCCACAAAGACAGCTTTCTTTCCAATTTGTTCATCAATTTATATAGTCAGCAGATAAGTTAATTGCTTAAATTTGAGGTTAAGCATACCAATTCAAATGAATAGCCTATCATGTCCTATTTACCTGCTCATTGCTAACTTTGAGGTACTTTGCAGATTGCAAGGAACATACTGAAGGCTATATTTTTCCACTATTGTTTTACCTTCAACATCAGTGACAATTCATGCTCTTTTGAAACACTCAAGAAGTTGTGTTTATACTTGATCACTCCTGATCAATACAGCAGTATTGTTAAAAATGTACATTGCATTGAATTTACAATACAGAGAAGCAGGCCATTCAGCCCAACAGTCCCTGTTCTGCATGAACCTCCTTCCATCTTGCATTGTCTCACCCTGTCCAGATATCCTTCAATTCATCTCTCCTGTGCATACTTATCCAGCTTCCCCTCAAATGCTTCAAAATTATTCACTTCAACTTAATAGTCTGTGCGAGAAAGCCCTCGGAATGAGAATGGTCGAGCACTGTCATTCCTTAATGTTGCCGTCAGATCTGGTGTCCCAGATTGGTTTGGGAGAAGGGGATGCTGCTTGCACTAATCTGTGTGCTCTCTCAGAGCACGTGTATTCGGCTGGGCATTATACAATAGAAAGTCACAATTAATCTGTGAGGGATCAACTCTTGTGCCATGATAGCTCTTTGTATTAGAAAGTGTTTTAATGTAAGCCCTAGACAATAATCCTGCTTTTACAACTGTCAAGATAATCTCCTTGTAATATTTAGTCCGTGGTTTTGTCAGTCATCCAGGAATTTGATTTTCAGCAATGTTGTTGCAACAAACTAACTTGTTTTTATTCATTCTGAGCCTATCCTTAGTTACTCTTCAGAGGGCAGGCTGCCTTCTTGAATCACTGCAGTCTGTATGGTGAAGTACGTTAAGTCAGGCATGTCAGGGTTTTGAGCCAGCAATGTTGCACGAACAGTGAAATATGCCCAAGCCAGGTTGCTGTAAGATTTGGAGTGGTTAGTGTTCCTATCTTCCTGCTGCCTGTATCCTTTGAATTGGTGGAGGTTGCAAGTCAGAGAGATGCCCTTGAATAATCCCAGGGGAATTACTGCAGTGCATCCTGCAGAAAGTGCACACTGCAGTCATTGCATGTGCAAAGTGAAGGAGTGGCTGAAACATCTCAGTGAAATTGCATGTATTAAAACGTTAATACTGAAAGCATTTCATAAAGTCATAGAGTTGTGCAGCACAGTATCAGACCCTTTGGGTCCAACTTGTCAATGCCAACCAGATATCCTAAATTAATCTAGTCCCAATTGCCAGCATTTGGCCATATCCCTCTCAACCCTTCCTGTTCATGTACCCATCCAGATGCCTTTTAAATGTTGTTATTGTACCAGCCCCCACCACTCCCTCTGGCAACACATTCAACACAGAGGGTGTAGCACCCTGTGCGTGAAAAAGCTGCCCCTTTAGGTCCCTTTTAAATCTCACCTTCAACCTATGTCCTCTGGTTTTCGACTCCCCCATCCTGGGGAAAAGTTTTCGTCTATTTACCCTCTCCCTGCCCCCATGGTTTTATAAACTTTTATAAGGTCACCGCTCAACTCCCAATGCTTCAGGGAAAATAGCCCCAGTCTATTCAGCCGCTCCGTGCAGAAGTCCTCCAAACTTGGCAATGCTTTGTAAATCTTACCTGAACCCGTTCTAGTTCCATAACATCCGCCCAATAGGAGGGAGACCAGAATTTCACACAAGACTCAAAGTGATTGAACCAATGTCCTGTGCAGCTGCAACATGACCCTCCCAACTCCTATACTCAATGCACTGACCAATAAAGGCAAGCGTACCAAATGCCTCCTTCACTGTCCTATCTACCTGCGACTCCATTTTCAAGGAACGATATACCTGCACTCCAAGGTCTCTTTGTTCTGCAACACTCCCCAGGACCTGACCATTAAGTATATAAGTCCTGCTCTGATGTGCCATTCCAAAATGCAGCACCTAACATTTATCCAAATTAAACTCCATCTGCCACTGCTCGGCCCATTGGCCCACCTGATCAAGATCCATTGTACTGAGGTAACCCTCTTCACTGTCCACTCCACTTCTAATTTTGGTGTCACCTGCAAACTTACCAACCAGATCTCCTATGCTCTCATTCCAAATCATTCACATAAATGAGGAAAAGCAGTATAGCCCGCAACATGACCTCCCAATGCCAATACTGAATGCACAGATCAATAAGGGCGAGCATACCAAATTCTGCCGTCACTATCCCTGTCTACCCACGACTCTACTTTCTCTTCTCCCAGCTCCAGCACCTTGCCAGACCCTCCTCCATCTCCGTAGATCTTCTACCTGAGACTGAAGGAGATGAAAAGGCTGACCCAACAGAGAGCTGTATTAATAAGAAGGTGTTTGACAGGTTGAACATGATGAAAATATGAGAGCAGTCCCAGGCTAGGGCTCATGAACAGAATGAGTAAGTTTTTAACTCTGGACGGGACTAAAGCGGCTAGGAGCAAGGAGGCAGCCACTTTGAGCTCAGCAGTGTGAATTACCGGGTGTGTTGTAATTCACCAGGTTCATCAACTGAAACCCTATGAGCTCCCAGGCCTGCTGCTGCTGGGCAATATCCTGGTCCTGATGCCTGGCACTCAGGAAGGTCACTGCAGGGAAATTTCCAGACGTGTCCTTTTTCGGGAAGAGCATGGGTGAGTCCTGGTCGGAATGCTTGGAAATTTCCCCCTGTACGCCCAGAGGAGCTTTCAGTGCTCCTGCTAAATCCAGCCCAAGAAACGAAGACTTCTTATGTAGGCTTTGAAGGTGGCATGATTGAAAGGAGCTCAGTGATCTCATGTCTGAACCACCATTTATCCCTCCTTTGGCGGCAGGTTATCTGCATGCTCTCACATTGCTGCCTATGGGATCTTGAGTCAATTGGCTACTGCTTTCAAAGTCCACCCTGAAAATCTATTCCATTGGCTGCAAGAGAAATCTAAGAGGCAAATGCAAGCTTAACATTTAACATTTAACACTTAACATTTCCTTAAAATTTAAGATAAAGCTCGACCGGCATCTTGCATAATGAGACTGAGTAGATTGAGCAGTCTTTCCCTTTCTTTTGTGACAGACCCCACAACCATAACTGGCCCAGCTGTGGAAATTACCTTGACTAAAGGAATCTATTCTTAGCTCACTAGAGTAATTCAGGGTGGCTTTGTTTATTCTGGTTTAGGTTATTCACAAACATGTCCATTGTAAACGAATCCACAGTAAATCTGCATCTTACATAAAGCAATGCCATTGCATTATTTTAAATCTCCAGGAGCAGGTACATCTTTGCTGTACTTATTTTAAATGTTTGCATCAATAAAATACTTGAGATTAGGGATGCGGAAACCACAGCACTGGGAACGTGTGTGTGTGTGTGTGTCTGTCTGTTTTAATCTCTCTCTGTCTGTCTCCAAGTTTCTAACTGGAGAAAGGAGCTGTGGTATCCATTCCAGAACCTTGTCAACTGGGGACTAAAGGCCTCATTCTGGGATCACTAAACTCCTGTTTAGTGTGGACAGTGTTAGGCGGGAAGCCTGACAAAATTATATCTCCAACATCAGAATGAAACATTTTTAGACCATTTAAAAATCACTATCAAGTTTGAGAATTTAACAGTGAGCAAAGATTTCTTGACAGTGTCTAAAGTCTGAATTGCAAAGATTTTCCAATGATGGGCTAATGTGCTGCATGTTTGAAGTTCTTGTATTGTGTTACAAGGATGACTTGTTTATACATGCCTTCTTTCAACTTTCCACACTTGTTTTCTATAAAACATTTCAGATAAGGCGGTGAAACAGGATCCCATGTGGCCTAAAGGGAGAAGTAAAATGATTTGAAAAGGAACATGTCTATTCTGTTGGTATCGTGGCAAATATTAATCCCTCAACCAGTCCTTAATAATAAGATGTCCTATTTTTACCACATTTCTGTTTGTGGGTATTATGAAGTGTAAATTAGCTGTCACAATTTTGTACAGTATTTTAGTGACTATGGAAGTACTTTGGCTATGAACGGTTTTGAAACATCCTGATATTTGGAAGATCCTATATAAATGCCAGAAAAACAGAAAATGCTGGAGAAACTCAGGTCCAGAAGCATCTGAAGAGAGATTTCATGTTTTAAGTCTGATATGATTTTAAACTATATAAATTCTTCTTATCTGTCGTTCCCTCCTATCCTATCCTATGCTTCCTCTAGTATAGTGTCAGTTAATTCTATGAGGAACTAGAGTTGTGACCTGCACATCTGATTTGAAGTATCGCCAGCTAATGCAACCCAGTTTTGTGTTCCCCTGGCTCATGATCATCACACTAAGCAAATATCACTCTGGGATGATCCTTTCCCAATTTTGCCTGCGCTCAGAAATGAACCTCTAATTTACACTTGGAATAACGAAGGACTGCAATTTAACTTCCTGCAGTTCCCTCTGAGGTGTTGCCACAAACCGTATGCAAGCCACAAGATTGATGCTGAAGTCTGGAAAAGAAGCAGGAAATGCTGGAAACCCTCTGCACTGGTCCTCAGGACAATCTGGTGGGAAAGGGGAAGATCAGGTCAACATTCCCATGCTATTCTCGGATAACCTTTTACCTGAACCCAGCGCCGGGAGGAACAATCCCTCAGCTCCAATTCCAGTTCAGTAGCTGTTTGTGTTAAGTGAGTGTTATTATGAAGCAATTGCTTAATAGGAACTAACTCAAACAATGCAGCAAACCACAAAGGAATATAAATTCTTGGCAAAAGAACACACGCAAACAGAAAATTGAAGTCTTGCTGTTTCTAAGTTACAGCAATTTCAATCCTACTGACTCCCATAGCTACCTAGAGAACATCTCCTCTCACCGACCTTCCTGCACAAATGCTATCCCCTATTCCAAATTCCTTCACCTCTGCCGCATCTGCTCCCGAGATGAGGCATTCCACCCCCGGACATCCTAGATGTCTTCACTTTTCAAGGACCGCAACTTCCCCTCCACTGTGGTCGAGAACACCCTCGACCGTGTCTCTCGTGTTTCCTGCAACTCATCCCTCACACCCTCTCCCTACAATAATAACCAAAACAGAATCCCCTCACCCTCACGTACCACCCCACCAACCTCCGAATCCAACGCATCATCCTCCGGCACTTCTGCCATCTACAATCCGACCCTACCACCAAAGACATTTTCCCTCACCACCCTTATCTGCTTTCCAGAGAGACCACTCTCTCTGTGACTCCCTGGTCTGCTCCACACTCCCTTCCAGCCCCACCACCCCCAGCACTTTTCCCTGCAACCTCAAGAAGTGCAACACCTCCCCCCTCGTCTCCATCCCAGGCCCCAAGTAAACCTTCCACATCAAACAGCTGTTCACCTGCACATCTGCTAATGTGGTTTTTTGTATCCGCTGCTCCCGTTGTGGCTTCCTCTACAACAGGGAAACCAAGCGAAGGCGTGGGGGTGGCTTTGCGGAACACCTACAACTAGTTTCATGACAAACAGCTGCACCTCCCAGTTACGAACCACTCCAACTCCCCCCTCCCACTCCTTGGATGACATGCCCATCCTGGGCCTCCTGCAGTGCCACATCGATGCCACCTGAAGGTTGCAGGAACAGCATCTCATATTTTGCTTGGGAACCCTGCAGCCCAATGGTATTAAATGTGGACTTCACAAGCTTCAAAATCTCCCCTCCCCCATCCTCATCCCAAAACCAACCCAGCTTGTCCCCAACTCCCTAATCTGTCCATCCTTCCTCACACCTATCCCCTCCTCCCACCTCAACACCCACACCCACTTCCTACCTACTAGCCTCATCCCTGCCCCCTTTGACCTGTGTGTCCTCCCTTGACTGACCTAGGCCCTCCCTACATCCCCAGCTACACTCATTTTTACTGGCTCCATCTCCACCTCCTTGACCTGTCCCTCTCCTCTCCACCTATCTTCTCCTCTATCCATCTTCTTTCCACCTCCCCCCACTTTCTCTCTATCTATTTCAGAATCCCCTTCCCCTCCCTCATTTCTGAAGAATGGCCCAGACCCAAAATGTCAGCTTTCCTGCTCCTCTGATGCTGCTTTGCCTGCTGTGTTCATCCAGCTCTACACCTTGTTATCTCAGCAATTGTCTTCTGCATTTTTTCCCTTCATCACTAAGATTTGGAGGAGTGTGCACAGTTTTCCCATGAATCTCCACTGAACCATAACTTGTCCACATTTAGACAATGCCAAACACTCTCTAAAGTATTCTTAGTAATTGTCCATTAAAATTTTAAACCAATACTTCTTAAAAAGTGAAGCAGACTAACATTTTTGGTTCCATTTGAAAAAATCTTAAGAAGGTATCTTAACAGCTATTTATCTCTAAGTGGTGACTTTAAAATCAGAAAACTCTATAATGTATTGGAATTAGACTGAAACAAAATGACAGAGAGAGAGAGTGTTAAAATCGGGTCTTAAAGATGGGGAGAGTCATGGAGTCATACAGCATGGAAACAGGCTTATTTAAAGCTACCTAAACTGAACTAGTTGCTTTTTGCCTGTATTTGGCCCATATCCCTCTAAACCTTTCCTATCCATGTAGCTGTCCAAATGACTTTTAAATGTTGTAATTGTACCCACCTTTACCATTTTTTCTGATAGCTCATTTAATATACACACCACCCTCTGCATGAAAAGTTGCCTCACAGGTCCCTTTTAAATCTTTCTTACTTCTCACCTTAAGCCTATACCTGTGATAATGGGAACTGCAGATGCTGGAGAATCCAAGATAATAAAATGTGAGGCTGGATGAACACAGCAGGCCCAGCAGCATCTCAGGTGCTCCTGAGATGCTGCTGGGCCTGCTGTGTTCATCCAGCCTTACATTTTATTATCTTTAAGCCTATACCCTCGAGTTTTGGACTCCCCTGCCCCAGGGAAAAAACCTTAGCTATTCACCTTATCTATGCCCCTCGTGATTTTATAAACCTCTAAAAGGTCGCCCCTCAGTCTCCTCAGCTCCAGGGAAAGAAGTCCCAGCCTATGAGAAACATCTTCTCTCCGTCTGTCCGAACAAACGCTTTCATAATCACAAATCTTCGATCAGCTCACTCTTCAGTCATCTGTATCCTTGAGAAATTGGCTCCAGGCTGTTCAGCCTTTTTGAAATGTAAAACCTCCCAATTCTGACTTTTTTTGTATCATTTCTCATGCGGGGAAAGAGAACTGCTGAGGTTTAGGGTAAGAATTCCAGAATTTAGAACCAGGACGTCTGAAGCACAGCCTCCAGGGATGGAAGGAAGATAATGAGGGACGTACACAAGGCCCAAGCTGCTAGTATGGAGTGTGCTGGCTGTAGAACTGGAGGAGACATAGGGCAGAATCTTCTGATTGTGAAGGTGACAGACCTGGAGGTGGGAAGACAAGATAGTTAGGCAAGCGGGAGGCGTCCCAGCAGCATGCCATCTTCAGTTCTCCACCCCACACAAGTTCTCAACAAATGACCACTTGAAGGGTGTGTTCCCATCAGAGGAGAGTAAGGCTTTTGGAGGATCATTAATGCTCATTGTCCAGATGCACACAGCAAGGACCATCAAGACGACATGGATCCAGGGTGAAGAACCTTTGCCAGTAGTTCTTGCCAGGGGCTGTGAAACAAATAAATTTGGATACACAGTCATTGGAACTGTCCTGCCAGCAAAACTACCTCAAGACCTCTCATCTTTTAATGGACAAATATCACGTCTGTGTTCATGAGGGATGGATCTTAGATGGAAAGCCTCTAAGGTTTTATTCTGTAGAAGCATAGCGTCATTTCCTTGAATTTGTTTATTCATTCATAGGATATGGGCATCCCCAGCCAGGCCAGCATTTATTGCCCATCCAGAATTGCCCAGGAGGCAGTTGTGAGTCAACCACATTGCTGTAGACCTGGAGTCACTCAGGTAAGGATGACAACTTCCTTCCCTAAAAGATATGTCAACAATAGTTTTCATTAGAATCTTAATTTCAGATATTTTATTGAGTACAGTTTTCCACCTCCGCATGGCTGGTTTCAAACCTGTTCTCCTAGGACAATACCTGGTGTCCTTGGGTTAACAGCTTAGTGATAATACTACCATGCTCTTGTCTCACCACTGATGACTGGAAAATCAGACACCACTATGCTTATGTTTGCAACATTATCCTCAAGTACAGCCTTACTTAGTGACAAAAAGTGCTGCAAAATTTCGTGTGTGTCCCACATTGACTGACTGCATTTGAATTTGTTCCTGGAGCAATAAACATTTATGTGGAGCGATTCAGTGCAAACCTGGTGTTGGAGAGGATGTTATTTTTGGACAGAGAGGATGCAACAATTAGCAGCATTTATGTCTAAAGGATTGTCGTACCTATAATCCCATAAGCGCTTCTCCAGTTCTGTTTCCCGAACTTTGACCCTCGGCATCCGAAAGTACCATCAGAAAAGTTTGTAGTTAGTTCTGTTAGTTGTGAATTACAGTTTATCTCTGGAGCTAGGGCCCAATTGGGATTTGCGCCTTCAAGGGAAAAAAGCAAAGGAATTACACAAAGCAGACTTCAATTTGTTATCAAGGTTGGCTGTCTCTATAGTGATTTTACATTGGACTGGACTAGTTTCAATCAGCTAAAGTAACCCATGTGCAGATTAAATCATGCATTCAGAGAGGGGCTGTTGATTTTTTTAGGATTCATTCTCCGTAGAGGATGATAGATTCTCTAAGATTTGCTGACTTCCATTGTTGAGTCACAAAGAGAATGATTGTGTGATGTAGAACCCAGCTTAAATTCTATTGTGGGGGAATATTTAAACCTGAAAATCATTTTTCACAAATTGGCATCAATAAAAGTGTCTGTCAAGATGATTTTTTTTTTAAATCAAATTTGTTCATTTAAGTTACCCCAGGGAAAAAGAAGATGACAATTTGTGTATTTCTGTTATGGCATAAGCCAAGTATTTGGACAGGGATCCAAAAGGTCACTCAAAAACCATTCAAGAGGCGTGAGAGGCAGAGATTGCTGTCTTTAAGCTGTTTGGCCTTTGTGACTCCACTGTCATCCTGCAGAATTGCCTTCTGAGGCAGAGTAGCAAGCCACACAGTTGCAAACGGCAGCATTACACTTACTTCCAAGGGAGAAAGAGAAAAAAATCTCACAGTGTAAAAGGTTGACTCTGGGAGCTGCAAACACTAAAAATTGCTCCTTGTGCATGATTGTACACATTCCAGAATGTGTGTAGAGGTATAGTGCTGAGTTTGACAGCAATGTTAAACCTTCTCCCATGTCTGAGCTGTTTCTGTGTCGCCCCAGGGTTAACTGATTATGGGCAATGCTACTGACTTGCATTAGGCTGATATTTCCTCTTTGTTGTGGTACTTTAAAGAGTTACAGTTGAATTCTGGCAGCATTCTATCACCTTTTTTTTTCAAATGAATTAAGCCTATGACTAAAGAACTAATAGCAGCAGTGATAACAAAATACCAACAATTTTGAGCTCTTATACAGAGTTATAGAGTCATCCAACACAGAAACAGATCCTTTGGTCAACTCAGCCCATGCTGAGCATAATCCCAAAAACTAGTCCCACCTCCCTGTTCCTGGCCCAAATCCCTCTCAACCTTTCCTCTTCATGTATTTATCTAAATGTCTTAAACATTGCAATTGTACTCACATCTGCCACTTTTTCTCAGGAAGTTCATTCCACACAGGAGGCACTCTCAGTGTGAAAAATTTTAAATCTCTCCCCTCCCACCTTAAAAACGTGTCCCCTAGTCTTGAAATTCCCTTCCTAGGGAAAAGACATATGCCTTTCACCTTATCCATACCCTTCATGATTTTATAAACCTTTGTAAGGTCACCTCTCAACTTCCTGTGCTCCAGTGAAAAGCTCCCAGCCTAACCAGCCTTTCTTTATAAAATCCTGCAGTACTTCATCAATTTGATACCAGGAATTGTACTGTTTCAGAATTATTGTCATATTTCAATTTGGCTCACGCAGCCAAGCTGGTCAAGTAAACTTTATTTTAATTTGACCGTTTTTAGCCTCTGACAGAAATGTGAATTGACTGTCTGTTGTTAGTGTTGCATGATACTTGCTGCGAATGTGGGCACAGAAGGAGGCCATTCAGCCCCTCACAAATGTTCTACCATTTATTCCAACCACGGGTAAACTGGCAGGAAGAGAGAGAGATTGAGAGAGGGATGGAGAGAAGAAACAACAGTCTGGAATGGAAAGCAGTACTTGAGCTCAGAAAAAGAGACAGAGAGAGATAATTGGATGAGCAAGTGAGACATGGTATGCAAATTCCACGCTCATGTGCCACCTTGTCATTTTGTTACAGTGCACTGTTCCCTCAGTTGCTTCGGACACAGGCCTCACGACATGTTCCTGTTGAAGGGATCATCCCCAGTATGTGGAGACATGGATCCTACACCTTGTGTACCATGCTGACACCTCGCAGCCTAACTGGCTGATGTGAAACCACGGTCCCAATTTTGTAGTCAATGTCTCACCACCTGAGAAACACACACAAAGCTTGTAAAGTGAGTGTTTATTTGTAGGGCCGGACAACTAACATGCACCTGTACTTACTTTTTATAAGTTTCTGCCAAGTACCTGGAAGCATTGGGGAGAGTTTAGGATTTGGAGGTGTTGCAGTGAGTTCCTGGATTCAACAGAATGACCAGTCTGGGTTGCCACAGATGATGGTGGCCACGCCACAAGGATTACTACTGCAGGGTGAATGTGGTAAGGTCTGAGCAGGGGTGGGGGAAAGAGGCCAGGCTCCACACAGTGCATCTGGCCAACTTGGTGCCAGCTTTGTCAACAATGACAGGAGACAGGCTGGCGAGGCAGTCAGCACCCCCCATCACTTCGGTATGTGGTGTCCACCCCAATACTGCCCATCGAGGTCTTTATCTGAGTCCTCTGTGGAAACATCCTACCTGTGACCTTGCCCTGCAGTGAGCTGGCAAACAAACCATCCCTCACACCAGGCCTGGCTTCAGGCTTCATGCACATCACATACCGATCCCAGCCCTGTCATATTCCACGCACTGTCAGCCTGGACAGGATCTGAGCCGGTGGTTACAATTGTCACATGATGTTAGGGAGGGGTTAGGCCTCCTCATCAGTGCTGTCCAATCATTCACTTTCTCACTCCTCCTCATCTTCTGGTGTGCACCAATTCTCCATTGTCTGAAAGCAGAAACTCGGAGTGGTGACTATTTACTGCAATGTTTGAGATCCACGCGCCCCCCCCCCCCCCCCCCCCCACCGCCCCGCCTCATTCTTACAGGAGCAGACGGGGTAATATCAGCAAGGATATTCCCCGATGACCATGTGCCCACTGTAGCAGAACACCAGCAAGAATAGGAGCCTGGTATCATTAGTAGGTGTGAGATAGTGAGTTAGCAAGGGCTGCTGGAGGGACTTGGAGCAGTGAGAGATGTTAGTGATGGCGAAATCAGGTGTCATGTAAAGGTGCATTCACTGTCGTTGACCACTCATGTGAGGACTTCATAAAGCACTACTGTCAGGTGCTCCATTCCAGACGCCCAGAATTGACCCCCCTGACTACCTGAGGGTCCCCTGGCCCCTAACAACTCCCCACTATCCCAGAAACTCTGCATTTCTTTCCAACCACAACCACTAACATCTCCAATGCTGCCTTCATCATCCTCTCTACACCTTGATGATCTATTTTCCTTGTTTACAATCGTGGCGGTCAATGCAGCGTGTGTTTGTGAAGGGATATTCTGATTTTAAGGAGAGCAGGCGTGTTACCTCTCATCACAATGCTGTTCAGAGATTTGCTGAGCCCTGGGGCAGCCAGCAGAGAGGAACTTGCTCGAAAGCAGCTGGCATGGCGGGCCATGAAGTTTGAAGGAATAACAGATCAGGCGCGCATTTTCTGCTTGCAGATGCTGGACACCAATGCACAAGAAGTGAGTTGCAGAAAGAACAGGAGAAACAGACAGATAAGGCAAACAAGATTGCAAAGGCAATGGGAGCAAAAACTGCAGAGAGATTGATTTCCACTCAAACTGATTTGCTGTCATATTGTCCACAGTTACGAAACTAATGATAATTATTAATGATCTGATTTTGCTAGGCCATTAACAAAAAATCTGACCAGTATGGTGTCTGGTGGTTAATACACCAAAGTAATAAATACTCTTTTGAAAAAGATTACAAGTTTTCAGTAACCTTTCAACCTTGGAACTGTGTGGAATTATAAAGCATGGTAAAGAAAGGTCTTTGTCTTATGTAAGGTACAAACCTGTGGAGGGGTCATTGTGGGACTATGTGCAATAGGATACAATAAATTATTGAAAAAATACACCCTTCAAAAATACATTACAAGAAAATGTGGCATTTATCTCCTCCTTTGTTAACAAATTCTGTGATAAGCTGGGAAAAGAGCACAGGTTTGAACACAAATATTTCTGGTGCTTTTGGTCCTCATTTCACTGCAAAGCAAGATTCATTGTCCCAGTCACAACGAACATGCCAGTCTTTTTGAAGATGGACATATGAAGGGAGCTCATACAGCTCCAATCGCCTTTAATCATTATGTTCCTGTGAAACTCTGTGTTTATTTGGAAGAGGATTAGGTGTTAAAGCTATCTCCAGAACAGCTGGAATACAATACTCACTTGTTGTTATTGGACAATTGATCGGGGGCAATAGAGCTATGGTTGTACAATGGGGATAGCGTTCATGCCAACATTGACTAATACAGGGAATATCCCATTCAGTTTCCACCATGCAGGTTGAGAATCTCAGTTTGTGAAGCAGTTACTTTGTTGTTGTAACCAGCAGGAGATTACCTGTCATTGTAGTAATCTGCAGGAGACCTGCTGCTGTTGTTGCTGTAATCTGCAGGGGGGTTCCCGTTTTGTTGTTCTTGTAATAATCTGCGGGAGATTTCCTGTTGTTGTTGTTGTTGTTGTAATCTGAAGGAGGTTTCCTGTTGCTGCTGTAATCTGAAGGCGATTTCTTGTGGTAATAACCTGCAGAGATCTCCTGCTATTGTTGTAATCTGCAGGAGGTTTGTTGTTGTTGTATTAATTATTAGCAGCCATGGAAAGCAGTCTCCTAATTAGTTTGCAACAAATCCAGAAAAAAGACTAGCATTTCAAAGGCACCTTGTATGGTTCAGACTGGCTATAAACTCTGTAAGACCAAGAGAGGGATGAGATAATCAGATCATTTTTATAAATGACCTGGATGAGGGCGTAGAAGGATGGGTTAGTAAATTTGCAGATGATACTAAGGTCGGTGAAGTTGTGGATAGTGACGAAGGATGCTGTAGGTTGCAGAGAGACATAGATAAGCTGCAGAGCTGGGCTGAGAGGTAGCAAATGGAGTTTAATGCAGACAAGTGTGAGGTGATGCACTTTGGTAGGAGTAAACAGAAGGCAAAGTACTGGGCTAATGGTAAGATTCTTTAGTAGTGTAGATGAACAGAGAGATCTCGGTGTCCATGTACACAGATCCTTGAAAGTTGCCACCCAGGTTGACAGGGCTGTTACGAAGGCATACAGTGTTTTAGCTTTTATTAATAGAGGGATTGAGTTCCGGAACCAAGAGGTTATGGTGAAGCTGTACAAAACTCTGGTGCAGCCGCACTTGGAGTATTGTGTACAGTTCTGGTCACCGCGTTATAAGAAGGATGTGGAAGCTTTGGAAAGGGTGCAGAGGAGATTTACTAGGATGTTGCCTGGTATGGAGGGAAGGTCTTACGAGGAAAGGCTGAGGGACTTGAGGCTGTTTTCATTAGAGAGAAGAAGGTTGAGAGGTGACTTAATTGAGACATATAAAATAATCAGAGGGTTAGATACTGTGGATAGGGAGAACCTTTTTCCTAGGATGGTGACGGCGAGCACGAGGGGGCATAGCTTTAAATTGAGGGGTGAAAGATATAGGATAGATGTCAGAGGTAGTTTCTTTACTCAGAGAGTAGTAAGGGAATGGAACACTTTGCCTGCAACGGTAGTAGATTCGCCAACTTTAGGTACATTTAAGTCGTTATTGGATAAGCATATGGACGTACATGGAATAGTGTAGATTAGATGGGCTTGAGATCGATATGACAGGTCGGCACAACATCGAGGGCCGAAGGGCCTGTACTGTGCTGTTATGTTCTATGTTCTATAAGGAAAGCCCTCAATGTTGGGTGAGTTTTGGAAACCATAGAGCTGTACTTCCCAAGTGCGCCACATTGATTGTCATAACTACAATTATTGATATACTGTAATCCAAATGTTATTTCCTGAAATAAATCTATGTTTTATTTGTACTTGGCTCAATCAATACTAACAGTTTCCACTGCCCTCCTAAGGGAGCCTCTTCCATGAGCTAATCACTTGTGCACTGAATTATTTGTTCCCACAGATTAGTTTTGCATTGACCCCCTTAAAGCTCCTCAAGACAGTATTAAATGTCACAAATAGCTGAGAGCCTCAGAACTAATGACTGTGCCTCCCTGCTGTTGTTCACCTCACCTTTGTGAGGAATTAAATTAGGATTCCCATACACAAAATGTTTGAAGTACCATTGTTGAATTAAATAAACTCAAGGTGAATTGTGCAGTTTATAGCCTGATTAAAACAAATGTACAAAAAAGTTTAATCAGCCATTAATCTGCTCATTATCAGTGAGTGAGCGAGTGCTACAATCGTATAATCTCCCTGAAGGGTCAACAGAGGTTCAGTTGGAAGCTTTCCATTATGGAGAATGGAGTGGACTGTTTTGTGATCATGAGAGTTTATTGTATGTGGTATGCAATGAGTCTTTGCAATAATAAATCGCTGACTTCAAAACAGCTGCCACATGTGTTTGTTGGGGTCCTGATTCACTCCCACTATGGTATGGAATGCAACTCAAGCTAGCCTTCATCTAGGGAACTATCAACAATGGTGAAATGACCCTTGTCTTAATTGCAGCAAATATAGCAATCTGCATTTGTAGAGCGCCAGTAATGGTTGTTGGAGGCCAACAATCTCAGCCTGTAGACGGTGTGCTGCAAAAGTTCCTCAGGATTGCCTGTTGCAGCTGTTTTCAGTTTCCTCATCAAACACCTTCTCTCCACCCTCAGAAGTGATCAGTTCCTTTAGCATCTCCACAAATACATTGATCTAGACTCTACCTGTCATCTTAAACAATCACTCCCTCCTCCATGACAGCAGCACGCTCCATCTAAAGATATAGGGCTAAAACCCGCCAAAGTTCTTCCAACTGCACCTTTAAAAGTCACCACCTTGATCACTTAGAAGAGGGTAAAGATAAAGTCGACGTAGTCTTACTGGACCATAGGAGCTGCTTTCTCATTAGTGTGAGAGGTGACTAGTGGTGGTGGTTTAACCTGAGAGTCACCATGCCTCAAGCAAAGGGAGAGGTTGAGAGGAGAGTCCAATTTGCTCAAATATAGTCCTGTTGTGGGAATTGAATCCACGCTGCTGGCATCACAAACCAGCTGTCTGACCAACTGAGCTAACTAACTCACCACCCCCCCCCACGCCCCCAAGTACATGGGCAGTAGTTGCACAGGAGCATCACTAACTGCAAGCCCCCCTTTAAAGTCTTTGCAACATCTGGACTTGGAAAATATATCATGTTACTTCATCATCATTGTTATGTAAAGATCCTAGAACTCCCTTCCCAGCAGCAGTTCTGATGAAGGGTCTAGGCCCGAAACGTCAGCTTTTGTGCTCCTGAGATGCTGCTTGGCCTGCTGTGTTCGTCCAGCCTCACATTTTATTATCTTGGAATCTCCAGCATCTGCAGTTCCCATCATCTCTGAATTTTCCTGCACCACATTGGCTGCAACAGTCAACAAAGTGGCCCCTCATTTTCTTGAGGGCTATTAGGATGGATGATAAATGCTGGCCTAGACAGCAATGTTCATATCTCACTAATTAATAATAAAACCCTCAGGCTCGTCACAGGAGCATTATTCAACAAAACTATAGAAGGAGACCCATTGCAGCTTTTCTTGTATCATGAATTCAAACTTTGCCAATGCTATCCACATCCTGACAATGTGAAATTCTTGTGCAATTTTTGCTGTTCGGCAAGCTGCATTTTCCAAAAAGAAGTGGAAAATTGAAGGGGGTCATTTTAGTTAATTGCTTTTTGATACTACAGAGCAAACTTGAGGAAGTATTTTATTCCTGAAGACATTTAAGTCCATGATTATAGAGCCATTCACATATTGCATGGAGATTTACAGCAGTAAAATATGAATTTGCTCCAAAATGTAGTTTCCATATTCAAGGGACTATGAATATGTGCAGATGTAAGCAATGAATGTGGGTGCTGATTCATAAAAATTGTATAACATTGCCTGAAATGATCTATTTTGATAAATACACAGAGTTTTACATTTTAATGACCCATTTTGGCCTAATTTTAAACTAGTGAATTCCCTAAAGTAGCCTGATTTTAATCCAGCAAACCCCCTAACTTGGCCTGAATTTAACCTAATGAATTCACCAATCACTAGCCTAAGTAAGGATTAAAATCAGCACAGGTCTGGTAGGTCAAATGGCCTGTTCTTGTGCAGTATTGAATCGAATTAAAATTACTGTACAATGTCTGCTGTTTTAGGATTAGATTATAACCTTTTCCTTTCAATATCCCAATGCAAGTGTACAGGCAGAGACTGAGCATGGTCTGTAAGGAAGAAAATGAACTTCGTAAATCAGTGATAATAGGAACTGCAGATGCTGGAGAATCTGCTTGGCTTGCTGTGTTCATCCAGCTCCACACTTTGTTATCTTCGTCAGTAAATCAGTCTGGGTTCGTTATTTGTCCATCGGCCTCACTCTGACGGATTTTCTGTCTGATTATTATCTTACCAAGCTTTATGGTATCTTTCTGGGCGGAAATTGACTGTCATGTTTACTTTGCTGATACTAGGACTAATATCAATGTAATTAATCAAAGATTTTTTGTTATTTACTGTCTTTTCCAATGACTAAATTTCTTTATATAATCACGATAATATTGAACGAATACAGGTAAGTGATTTCAAAATTCAAACATTGGAAACCCATATATCAGGCAGCACCAGTGAAAAGAGAAAGTTCACATTTTCAGGTTAGTGGCCATGTTGAAGCACAGACCTGTAGATTTAGTAGAATGATGGCCCACAGAAGGAGGCCAATCAGCCCATTGTGTCTGTGCTTGCTCTTTAAAAGAGCTATCCAATCAGTTCCACTCTTGCACACTCTCTCTGTATCCCTGGGGTTTCTTTCCTCCACCTTACGAAAGTTATGATTAAATTATTTTCCATTACCCTTTCAGGCAGCATTCCAAACCACAATCAGTTCACTGTTTTTTGTTACATTTGGTCGTTAATCTGTGTTACTTGTTTTAGTGAGTAAAAAGACCAGTCAGAGCTGATTTTTCCTTTTACCAAAACCGTTCATGATTTTGGACACCTCGTATAACAGATCTCCTCTTCTGATTGCATTGGATTTCGAAAGCACCAGATTTTAACAGTGTAAAGGTAAGTACAGATAGAGGGAGAAAGTGGTCCTGGACTTGGGATGGGGGAGTAGCACAGAAGGGAAGGTCTGTGATCGGAAGGAAGACAGGAACAATTAGTTGTCAAAAGGGTTTATGATGGGACATGCAAACAACAGCAGGCAGATACAGAGGAGGTGTAAGTTGTTACATAATTAACTGTATTTCAAACCACAGGCTTGAAAACTCAAGATTGTAAAAATTAGGAGCAGGGTAAACTGTTTGGTCCCTCCAGTCTACATTGCCATTCAACATTGGCCAATCTGATTGTAGCCTTAGCCCCACTTTCTCTTCTGATCCCCATGACCGTTTGTCAACTAAAAATTCATCCAACTCAGTCTTGAATATGTTCGATGACCCACTCTGCTGTTTGGCAAAGAGAGTTCCAAAGCATAACCCAGAGGCCAGAACCCTCACCCCATCCCCCTCTCTGATGTAGGGTCTAGGCCCAAAACGTCAACTTTTGTGCTCCTGAGATGCTGCTGGGCCTGCTGTGTTCATCCAGCCTCACATTTTATTATCTTGGATTCTCCAGCATCTGCAGTTCCCATTATCACTGATCCAAAGCATAACAATCTTCTAAGAGAAAAAATTCCTCCTCATTTCACTCTTAAGTGGGATCCCCCTATTTTTAACACTGATTTTAACAACTTGAGCTTCTTGCAATCTTTCTGCTTTGACATTTATTTGACCTTCAGCAATATGTATTGTCAAGTACCTTTCACTGTCTCAGCATCCCCATTGCTTTAAAGACAATTGAGTACTTCTGAAATGCAGTCACTATTGTAACGTAGGGAAGCATCACATTCAACCTGCGCACAAGATACTGTAAACAATGGTTCAGATGAAAGACCACGTCATCTGCTGTTGAGACACACTGTAACATCTAGGACACCAGAAGAACTGCCCTCTGACTACAAATAGTGCTATGAGGTTCTTTAATGTCCAGATGGACTCTTGTTTTAACATTTGATCTGAAAGTTGACATCTCTAACAGTGCAAACAAATTTCTGAACTTCATTGAAAACCTCTCAGCACTGAGAGTGGTACCAACTGAGACTTAGCTGAGATTTTGAATTGTATTAATTGATAGATCTTCAATTGCTCTTCACCTATTCTGTTTTTGCCATATGTAGAAAACAACTTATGTCTCATGGGATGACAGTATATTGTAGTTACAGCACAACCTGCCATGCATCTCACTGCTGTGGGTAACTCACATCCAACTGTTAAAATAATTCAGTAGATTGCTGCCTGCTGCTGTTTAACCATGACAACATCAGTTCTTTGTTCGGAGTGAGGACTGGCACCAAGATCTCCAATCTAGCCAATGTGCTAGCACACATCAACTGCTATAGACCTACTGCTGTATCACCCTCAGAATACAGATAGGCTGCACTAAAGTTCTGTCTTAATATTGTTTCTGTTATAACGAGCATACACGTTAGCTGTGGTTCAGTTGTTAGCATTCTCTGCCCCGGGTAATTATATATGTCCCACAATGGGAGCTGAGGGCAAAAATCAAGGCTGCCACTTCTGTGCATTATTGAGGGACTGCTGCACTGTTGGAGGTGCTTTCTTTCAAAGGAAATGTTAAGCTGAGGCCCCATTTACTGTCTAAGCCGGGGATAACAGATCTTGCAATGCTATTTGAAAGAAGAGCTGGGGAGTTATCCCTTGATCCTTGCCAATGTTTGCCCCTTACTTAACTCTGTAAAACTGGATAGCCTGGTTATCAGATAGCCAGGTGTGGAGCTGGATGAACACAGCAGGCCTGGCAGCATCAGAGGAGCAGGAAAGCTGAGGTTTCGGGTCTGGACCCTTCTTCAAAACGTCAGCCTTCCTGCTCCTCTGATGCTGCATGGCCTGCTGTGTTCATCCAGCTGTACACGTAGGTATCTCAGACTCGAGCATTGGCAGTTCCTACTATCCCATGGCTGGTTATCATAGTGCTGCTTCTGGGAGTTTGCTGTGTGTCAATTGGCTGCTTCATTTATGGCATTATGACCGTGACTACATGTCAAGTACATCATGAGCTGGAAGTTTCTTTGCTCTATGATTGTGAAAGGCACGACATAAATGCAGGTCTTTCTCTTTTCACTCCTGTGTTTGTTAATGAAAAGCAGTGTAGGTTCCTGAGAGATTGAAGCATATGAGTTTCAAAACAGAGAAACTCGGTGGGTCCGGCAGCATCTGTGCTGAGAAACAGTTATTACCTAGGTAATATTTACATGCCAATGACGCTTTTTCATAACTGTATATATGAAAGAGGCAGTTAATGTTTCAATTCCAATTGACACATACCATCTTTCTTCTCACTGTAAGGTGATGTTAGTGAAAGACATGAGGGGGATGAAACCAGATAACTAGATTGGGTAAAATCTGGATTTGAGGGCCTGAGAATAGAACGTGGGAAAATAAAATGGGCAACAAGCATGGCAAGCAACAACTTAGTGGGGAAATTGAAACTATTGTTTAATAAACCGCAGGAAAAATGTATTTCACTAACAGGAAAGAAAACCCTGAATGCTTGTGAGGTGCTGTGGATAAACAAAGGCATAAACTAACAATTGGGTTTGTGCAAGGGGAATACATTGAGTTCATAGACAGCAGAGGAGTCATGGAATTGTTACAACATAGAAAGAGGCCCTTTGGCCCATTGTGTTTGTGCTAGTCATCAAACATCCATCTATTCTAAGCCCATTTTCCAGCATTTGACCTATAACCTTGTATGCATTTGCATTTCAAATGCCCATCTAAGTGGTTTCTAAGTGTCATGAGGGTTTCTGCCTCTACCAGCCTTTCTCGCAGGGAGTTCCAGATACCCCTCAATCCTCGTGGTGAAGAAAGTTTTCCTCAAATCCTCTCTGTACCTCCTGCTGTTTACCTTTAAAACTGCACCCCCCCGATGGTTGAAGTCTCTGAAGGGGACACGTTTCTCCCTATCTATCTCCCTCAAAACTTTGCATACCTCAATTGTTTCCCCTCCCCACTCAGCCTTCTGTTCTCTAAGGGAAACAATCCGGGCTATTCTTCGTAGCTAAAACATTCCAGCCCAGAAAACACCCTGGTGAATCTCTTCTCGAGTGCAATCACATCCTTCCTACAGTGTGACTGCCAGGATATTTCAATAGCTCCATCATCATCTCTTTGCTGTTATATTCAATGCCCTGATTTAATAACGGCAAGCCGTGCTGGAGAGGTGAGAATACAAAGGGTTTTGAGGAGAAGGAAAAGTGGCATCCTTGTAGTAAATTATCAAAGAATACAAAACAAAATAGTCAAATAGTGTACAATGGTCAATGCAGTGAGTATAGCAGGTCATGTGGCAGCAGTCCAGGATATTGTTGAGGCTACTTTTGGAATACTACATTCAATTCTGTCTCCCTGTTATAGGAAAAATGTTGTTAAACTTGAAAAGGTTGAGAAAAGATTGACAAGGGTGTTGCCGGGTTTGGAGGGTATGAGATACGGGGAGACACTGAATAGGCTGGAGTCATTTGCCCTGGAGTGTTGGAAGCTGGGTGGTGACCTTATAAAGGTTTACAAAATCACAAGGGCCATGGATAGGGTGAATAGACAAGGTCTTTTTCTCAGTCTAGGGGAGTCCAAAACTGGAGTGCATGGGTTTAAGGTGAGAGAAGAGAGTTCTAAAAAGGATGTAAGGGGCAACTTTTTCCTGCAGAGGGTAGTGTGTGTTTGGAATAAGCTGTCAGAGGAAGCAGTGGAGGCTGGTACAATTACAGCATTTAAAAGGTATCTGGATGAGTATATGAATGGGAGATATGGGACTAGATTAAGTGCGGATATCTGGTCGGCATGGACGAGTTGGGCCAAAGGGTCAGTTTCTGTTCTGTACATCTCTACGACGTGAGAGAAGAAAGGCTGTGATGGGAATAGGATCATAAGACGGTTAAGTAGGATTATACACAGGTCACCATAGAGAGGAGATAGAAATGTTGAAAATTTATTCTGTTTTGGTCATTACTCTGGAATAAAAAAAAATTGTGATATTTTGAATAAACTAACTAAACTCAAAGAAGGATAAAATTCCTGGTTCAGATGGATTGCATCCACATATTTCAAATAATATTATCACATGTACATAATAGTTTCTCACAAAAAGATATGATGACAGAGGATTTTCTGATAGCTAATGAAATTCCTATATTTAATAAGAAGGGGTCTGTACATGTCCGGGATGAAGTCTAAATGATTCTGCTTAAAATCTGTAGTAGGAAAGATAACGGAATTCTTCCTAAGGGAGAGAAAGAAGAACATTAATAAAAACCCAATAATGAATAATTAACAAGGATTTCAGAAAGAAAACCTTCCCTAAACAGCTTCACTTTTTTTTCCTTTTGCAGCAGTAACAGAGAGACTAATGCATGTAAATGCAATTAATCTGGATTTGCAGAGGGGCCTTTTTTTTTTGTAATTTAACCTATTTTTCCAACCAACCTGCCCAGAGATGGTATTACTCACCTCTGGGGCAGTTGGGACTTGAACCCAGGCCTGCAAGGGGCCTTACAATAGATTAACAAATCAGATTAGGGACAAGTAGCAGATTGGATTGTCATTGGACAGCTTCAAGACCAAAAGCAAATTGTGGGAGTAGAGGGTTGTTATCCAGAGTGACAGAAGTGTGAAGTAGAGCAGGATTGAGGGCACTGCTGTTCACAATTTAACCATTTATGATGGGACTTTGGAGTGAAAGACACAATTTCTAACCTTGCGGATTACATGAGAGAAAGGGGAGATGGTTATCAACACTGAAGAGAACTGCAAAAGACTACAGGAGGACATTAATAAACTGGCGGCATGCACAAATGATTGGCAAATGAGGACCAGCACACAAACTTGAGGCCGTGCGCGAGGTGGGTGGAATATACATGCAGCTTGTTACTTGGAAAGCGCAGAAGCAGGTGAGCTAGAAGTAAAAGTTCTCAATACAAATATAGCAACCAGTAAAGATTGCACCAAGGGCCCACTTAAACAGAAAGAAACAAAGTACTCTGCAATTCTATCAGTCCAGACTTGAAACAAAGCAGAGAAGCTGTTGAAATTTGGTTACAGTGTCCTTACAGTACAGAGCGCAGTTCTGTTTGCTAAATTACAAAAAGGCAGGATTAGAGGGATATGGGACTGGAGAGGGTGCAGCATAAGATTGCAAGGATTTTACCAGATGTGTGTGGGGGTACGGACCAGGAAAGGATTGTCAGGGTAGGTCATTTTTCTCGTATTAAAAGAAAACTGAAATGACCTAATAGAAGTCATTAAAACAAAAAAGGGAGGTTTTGATGGAGTGGATACAGAGTGGTTTCATCTTGCGAACAACAGCGTAACCCGAGGCCACCAGTATACGATGGTCGCCAAGCAATCCAACAGCGAAATAAGGAGAGACTTCTTTACCAGAAGCTTGGTGTGAATGTGTTACCATCTCTCAGTGGGCATGGCTGGAGTGAGTAGTATAGACTGATAAAAGGGGAGGTGGGGTAAGCACATGAGGATCACGGTGATAGATTTGGCTGCAGAGATTTAAGGCACCAAACCTTCAATGTGGACAAATTGGGCTCATTAGCCAATTTCTCTGTCATATAGTCTACGTGTTCTTGTGCAGATTTCAGCTATTTTTTTAAAATCTCTGTGAAGCTCCAAAGAAGGAAGATCCCCACTCAATTCCCAATTTTCAGGCCCTTCCCAGCCAACATCAGACATGAAAGGGAAGAAGCTGTCCTTTGGACTGTAATTTACATCCTCAACCCCCTCCCCAGTCCCCTCAATCCCACCCACGCCAGCAAGGTACCAACCATTATTGAGAAGCAATCATGACAGAATGATGACACAAATCAAAATCCTGGACAATTATGTAATGGTTTGTCATGCAGTTGTTGTCCACTGCTGGACTTGTCAGGAACATTAGTTGCCAGGAAACAGTAGGCACAAAAGTTGGGGCGGGGGGGGAGGTGGGACAGCACAGTGGCCCGGTGGTTAACACTGTTCCCCCACAGCGCCAGGGACCTTGGTTCGATTCCACCTTCCGGCAACTCTCTGTTTGAGTTTCTTCCGGGAGCTCTGGTTTCTTCCCACAGTCCAAAGATGTGCAGATTAGGTGGATTAGCCATGAGAAATGAAGGGACAAGGTGGGTGAGAATGAGTATTGTGTCTGGGTCAGATGTTCTTTGCAAGGTCAGTTAGAACTTCATGGCCTGAATGGCCTGCTTCCACACTGTAGGGATTCTAAAAGGATAAATTATTTTGTTTGTACTTTCGAGATTATGTTGTGGACCAGGTGAAGGTGCTGGAGTTTCAGAAACTGTGGGCCTCTCCTGTCTTGAAGTTTCGCTCCTCTTTCTCCTAATCATACCCATCCCAAATAGCAATGACGTTTATTGAGGTGCAGTGCTGTTAGTTACTGTATATCTACACAGGAAAGGATGATTAGAAAACTGGCCCCAGCTTGGAATGTTGAAAACGTCTCACTTTTGCATTTGGGAATCTCTTCAGTTCCCCTGGGTTCTATTGCTGCACTGGATTGAAAAAATGTTCACAAATGTATTTTTGTGAGGACATTGAACCTGCTCCCACAAAGCCAATCAGATGCTGTGTCAGATCGAGAAATGTCTCATTTAATTAATGCCAGCAGCTCTCATAATACTTAAATACTTTTAACGAGATTGTTGTTGGTCTTTAAGTTCTCAAAGATGATGACTGAAATTCTCCACTGAAACTTGCCTAGTCTAGGGCAAAGTAAGTTCTCTGATGAGGAATCACCTAGCTCGAAACGTTAACTTGCTGTCTCTCCACTGATACTACCTGACTCACTGTGATTTCCAGCATGTTTTAGTTTTCAGTACAGATTCTAGCATCTGCAGTAATTTTCTCCTACAAAGTAAATTCTCCTACTTTTTCTTTTGTTCGTTCAGAAAATGTGGGTGTCACGAGCAAGGCAGGCATTAATTATCTTGTTTTGACACCGCTGAATGATGTAATGGGAAACATCTCAGCTTTCATTTTAATGCAAATGCTGAACTAACTAGAATTAAATCCAGAAATTGTGTAGAAAACAACACAGCAGCAAATGCCTTGTTTACAATTTCTACTGAACCTCATTGTTGTTATTTTGCTGGCCTTGAACTTCCTCAGAGTTCGTACCTTTTATAAAAGTCATTCTCAGGATATGGATGTCACTGGCCTGTCTGCCATTTATTGATCTCTTGACTCAGAAATAGACTAGTTACATTTTTTTGTTCTCAAATTTGAAAGAGTTATACATTTTTAGACTGAAATGTTGGAGTTTGACAGAAGTATTTCTCAGGTCACACCATGTGCTGTAGACTGATCCATTGTCATTCCAAATGCTGCCTGCAGTGCAATTAGTGGGTGAAGTGGCATTTTGGATCCAGATAACACTGTAGTCCCTAACCCGCTTCAGAATAATATGGCGGTTCTTTACAAAAATATATATAATGCCCCTGTGTATCAAGAAAACTGTTCAAATCATGAACTTCTCTTTAAATTGACTTGTATAATTAAACTGAACACCTCAAAACTCTTTTATAGTTTGTTTTATTTTCTCAAAAGTATTACTCCCAGTATTGTTTGGGCAGTGCACCTCCATAGTTATCACCCTGTGATAGGTTGGTATGTTGTCCTGGTGATGTGTCACATGTTACTACTGATCTTGCTCATGCTCCTGATGCTACTTCACTTCCAGCTGGTATTATGATGCTGCGCTACTTACTAGTGATGTTGCTGTTGTCTCTCAGTGGTTAGTGATGTGTCCAGCGTAAGGGAGTGTTTAAGAATGTTTCCAAAGAAACATTTCTTTGGAAATCCAAGAAGATTTCCAAAAGGCATATGACAAGATTTTACCTTAAGAGGCTGTGTTTAATTAAAATGAGATTGTACCCAATTGTAGGAAATGTATTGACATTGATAAGGAATTGGTTAGCAGGTAAGATTGAGAGAGTGAGATTAGGGATGATAAGTATATTTTAAAGTGGTTGGCTGTGATCGGTGATGCCTCCCAGGCCATTCAGCCCGGAAACTCATTCTGTTACTCCTTGGCTGTACCGTATCTCAACTTCAGTTAGCCATCTTAACTCCAAATCTCCCAATACTCTCACGTTGCAACAATCTTGCTCACTTAGCTTTGACATTATCAAATGACTGAAACCTGAGCCACAGGCACTGCCACCCCCACTGTCTTTTTGTGGAAGAAAGTCTGAGATTTGTCTACCCTTTGTTTGTGACATTGGCCAAGCTGTAATTTTAAAAGTTAAGCAGCGTTTTCTGATATTGTTGTCAGATTCCCCAGGTAGAAGACATGATGCTTCATAACAACATGTGAAATAGGAGGTCCTCGAGCCATTCAATAAGATCATGTCTGATCTTTTCATGGACTCAGCTCCACTTACCACCCGCTCACCGCAATCTTTAATTCCTTTACTGTTCACAAATCTATCTATCTTTGCCTTAAAAACATTAAACGAGGTAGCCTCAATTGTTTCACTGGACAGGGAATTCCACAGACTCATAACCCTCTGGTAAAGTCGTTCCTTCTCAACTCAGTCCTAAATTTGCTCCCCCTTAGTTTGAGGCTATGCTCCCTGGTTCTAGTAAGCTTCTAGAGCACAATCTATGATGAGGCTTCACAACTTGTATTAATTAACCTTCCAGAATATTTAAAGCTGAGTTTCTCCTATTCAGCTCAACAGCAGCATTCCTTAGAAAATAGCAAAACCCCTTCTGTATGTTTCACTTCTGTCTCTGACATTGAAGGCAGTGAAAGTGAGTTTTTCAAAGAAATAGATAGCAGCTGGCTAAAATGTTTCTGTGATTAATCAGACAAACTTCCTAGGATCTATTTTGAGAAGGATGTGGTTGAGAAGGAATTTGGGTCCAATATTGGCTCCTAGAACAGAAGAAGCATAGAAACAATGTGTGTTGCAGCCGAGTCCATGGCTCACATTAGTGCTTGTGTGCCTACACTTTCGCTATCAACATGTGAGGTGGCATTCAAAGATTAAGTTTTCACTCATCTAAGAAATATGCTAATCTGTCAATGTCTACAACAGCCCCGTTTGCTGGTGCAGACTTTTCCAGCCCACATTCCTACAGTGCCTGTGGGTGTAACTGGAGTAATATCACAAAATACTCCAAATACCAGTTTATAGCTTTGTTTGACCAAAGTGGAACAGGATCCAGACAGCTTTTGTTGAATTCTATCCAAGTGCTTAAGGAACACAGGAAATGTGGGGTGCTCAATAATGTTGCACTTTTTTTTAACTCTTTGCGTGCTAAACGCTACAAAGCCATCTCTAACACTGGTGTCCTGCTAAACACAACAAGAGCCATACCTTATGGCTTTTCACTGAAGTGCAATTTATTACAACTGTCAAAAGCATATACTTTACTACTCAATTATAACTCAAGTAGGAGCAAAATTGTGGGGGATAAAATGTATTCCGTTCTGAATTGGAGCCTGTTTCCCCAACGCTCAGCTTGTGAAATCTCCCTGTGTTCTTACCCTTATTTATCTCTGTAATCTCCCAGTATCTTCTAAATCTGAGCTATAAATCCTTTCATTGGCCTTGCCCCACTCAATTTCTGTTACCTCCTTCAGCCCAACATCACTTTTCAATTGCTAATCTCCTTTTGTAACAGTTTCTGTGCAACTTCCTAGGTTTTTCAATGCACACTCCCTCGTTCCATGGTCCTCCAACCATGTCCGCTTTTCTCTGAGTCTCTCTTCCCTCCTACCTTCTTTTTCCACCCCAACTTGAGAGGAAGTGTTTTGGAGAGGGTACAGAAAAAATTCACCAGGATGTTGCCCTGATATGGGGAATTTTAGCTACGAAGAAACGTTGGATAGATTGTGTTTGTTTTCACTGAAGAGCAGGAGGCTGAGGTGTGACCTGATAGAAGTTTGTAAGATTGTGAATGGCATAGATAGAGTAGAAGGTATGAGGCTTTTTCCCAGGGTGGAGGGGTTAATTACTCGGGTACAAGGTTTAAGGTGTGAGGTGGCTGGGGCGAGGAGTTTAAAAGAGATGTGCGAGGCATGTTTTTCACTCAAAGGGTGGTGAGTGCCTGGAACACGTTGCCAGAGGAGGTGGAGGAAATAGACTCAATAGCAGTACTCAAAAAACACCTGAACAAATAGGTGAATTGGAAGGGAATTGAGGGATATGGATCCTGTAAGTGAAGACAGTTTTAGTGTGGATGGGCAAAATATGTTGGCACAGGCTTGGAGGGACGAAGGGCCTGTTTCTGTGTCGTATTGTTCATTATTCTTTGTCCGTCCCTCTGAGTTCCAATCTATCCGATTTAAGGTACATTGCCCTTGCTCTCATGCTGTCGTTCGGAGAAGCTGTTTAAGGCACAGTGCAGATTAAATACAGCTGCTGGAAATGCTGCCAAACTTGCTAAACAGCTGTATAAGCAGTGGCTTGCGGGTTTTTATAGCCATGAGGTGTGCGCGCTTTCTAATGGCCCACTTGGTGTGTTAGGGTGCCGACAGACAAGTCAAAGGACCAGGTTTGCCCATTAATGGGATCGTTACCTGGACTTGGCTAAGGTTATCATCCACAAGAGTCCGCTGTTCTCCAGTACATCTTTGGATTTTTCAGGGTACTTATTGTGTGAAATGGGCCATAGTAGTCAAGTTGCTGACTGCCCTAGATTGGCTACAGTGGGTCGGGCACATTGTCTGCATGACCAACATGAAACTCCCAGCTCCAACACGAGCAGGCAAACCCAGGTGGACAGAGGAAACTCCTCGGGGCCTCACTGGCCGAGTGTGGCATTCCAACAGGGATTCTGGGATTCACTGGCCTAAAGTGGAGGAGGGACATCTGGGAAGCTATCGAGCAGCTCGAGACTTGCTGCTGGGGAATAAGTGGAAGCCTGGAGGTTGCTGCCACACCAATCCCCCACCCACCCCTTCCTGTGATCGCCTCCGCCTCCTGCCTCAAGTGTAACAGAGCCTGCAGTAGCCCGTGTTTGTCTGTAAAACGACCTACGTGCTCACCCTGAAAGTGGAAGAGAGCCATCCTTGTCTGCCAATGAATCAAGTAGACATCATTGCAGGAATGTCACATATTTCAGTTCTGTCTCACAGCCTTGCGGCAAAATGAAACCACAGTAAAGATGTTTGATGAAGAAAGTAAACGTTTTCCTCACCTCAGCGGGTTGTAAATATTCTTACTGAGCACGAGACCAAGAAAAGTACCAGTGGTCCCGGGATGGGATTAAACTTGTGTTCCTCCACAATGGGTGGGCACTGCAAAACATAAAGTGCCTGTGGGTACTAGGAATAATATTAACATTTAAAGGTATAATGTTCCCTTTGTCTTGCTCAATGTTATTCAAGGGGGAACAAAATACCCACAGGAGTGTGTGAAGGCAGTAGACCAAGACAGACAGATCATGATCGGCCGTTTGTTACTAATGATGTGAGCGCATTAAAGGACACGTGGGGAAGCAAAGCAGTAAGCTAACAATAGCCAGGGGCAGGGGGAAAAATAGGAGGCCAACAGTGGAGGTCACTGCAGGGTCACAGTCTAGGAGAGCCTCAGGAATATTTTAAAGAAAATTTCAGACCGTAAAGAAATGTCATGAAAGAGAAATGCGTATGAGCTTTAATAAATATCTCCTGCCACCTGGAGATTCTTGGGACACAGGTATATTGTAAATAAAGTGATGCTCTACATAGGAAACAGTTATAAGGCTGTCATATCCACTGACTGGTGTCTTAAATAACAATGGAAAATGCTGAAAATACTCCAGCAGGTCTGACAGCATCTGTGGAGAGAGAAAAACAGGTGAGGTCCGTGACTTTTCATCAGAAATGGCTGTTGACTGCTGTTTGTAGCGATTAGCCTATATGGAAACTATCCTATGTGAAGACTGTTGTACACTGTATGTACAGACTGTCATATATTGCTAAAGGAACAATAGAAGTGGAAGAAAATCAGTACAAGAACAATAAGTGGCAACTCAGAGTGAGGCAGCTAAGAAAGGTTAAAGAGCAAGTATAATTATTCAAATAAAGATTTACCAGGTAAAATGTGTTCAACTCTCAAATCATCTTACAAGAACTTAGGTGAAACCAAGACGTGCAGTTGTACCCTGCCTGAAATGTACATACTAAAGCTTCTGAGAAAGGGTTGCCGGACTCTCTTTCTTTCCTTCACAAATGCTGCCAGACATGCTGAGCTTTTCCAGCAGCTTTGATTTTGTGTTGACACTAACACTTGCATTTATTCTGTGTAAAATGAAAGAGATAGCAAGGCAGTCCAACCTCTCCCCTAATTTTGACAATGTTATTGTAGTTGGAAAGACATTATTTGTGAGATACAGACTGCAGGCATGGATGCTACTCTATTGTTAGCAAAACCCGAATCGCGCACAATTTATTAGCACTTGTGAAGTCATGAAGTGCTGTGATGTGGACTGTACAGCCTGATTGCCTGCCAATGCTATGTGTGTTGAATTCATCACTCGGCCATCTCTTCCTGTTAGAGTTATCACATATGACCTGAAGAGCTGTCTCTCCAGAAATCGTCCCTGCAGCATTTAACTTCCATGCTATTCATATGTGCAATAGCCTGAAGGCAGGCATTCTGCAGGGTTCTTTAGGATGATTTATCTCACATTGTTCTGACAGGGACTGAAACTGAAGAAGATCTGGCTGCTGCCCTGCAGATAGACAGCCCTACCATAGGCTAGGTGAAGTTACTTTATGAATCACTGTCCCAGCTATCATAGAATATTAGTACAGAAGGAGGCCATTTGATCCAAACTGTCTGTGTTGGGTCTTTGAAAGAGCTAGCCAATTAGTCCACTCTTTCCACACACCCTAAGCTTTTCCCTTTTCCATGACTGGGTATCATTTTGAAAGTTACTATTGGAATAGCCTCCTCACACTATAAAACAGCGCATTGCAGAACGTAATAACTTGCTGCAAAAATCAGTTTCTGTCACTGCTTCTTGGCTTTTAATAATTGTTTTAAACTTATATCTTCTGATTCTAGTGGAAATGGTTTTCCCTTGGCTATGCTAATTGATAATTTTGAAATCCTCTTTTAAACTTGCTGTTAACTTTTCTCCAGCTTTGGTTTTTAGTCTCCCATCACTGGCACCCCCTCATCCATGGTACCATTCTGACAAATTTCCTCCAAGGCCTTGAAATCACTTAAAAAGGATGGTGCACTGAATTGGGTACCAGATGCAGGTTGAGATGTCAACAGTGATTAATAAAGGTTTAGGCTAATTACTTAGCTTGATTCTACCTCCTGAAATAAGGGTAACTCATGACTGAAGAATCGCACCAGTCATCTCCCTCCTCATTTTGGGCTATGCATTTCAGCATCAAACTCTAGTGTGTCTCATGAATCACAGCTTCTCTGCGTTATGGACTCTTGTTGACAGCAGCAGTCATGCCAATGACATTGCAATCCGCAACAGATGGCAAAATATTCCTCAGTGGCAACATAGGAACACTGGTCTATGCTTGGCGGGTCAGTGAGGAAATCCCCACAGTTCTGTCACAGAAACAATAACGGGATGGTATTGTAGAGTTTAACTCTCAATGCAAGAGTTGGTGATTGGCTCTTTTGCTACTTGCACTCCCTTGCCTGAAGTTGCTTTAGGAACGGGAGAGGGATCTGTTTACCTTGATATGACACCTTTTCATGGCTGCAGAAAACGACTGAACAGGCTTGGGAAGTTAAATGACACGTGTACATATTCTAATGCACCGTACCTTTGCTTGAGTACACTAGGCGTCTGCTCAATTATGTTTCCGTGCCTGGAATTTGCAGTTATAAACGCTGTTTTCTGAGCACACAGGGTTTAGGCTGTGGGGTTGTAAGCACGTGGTCTGTAACTCTGAATTTCACATTGAATCCATAAGGCATTTCTGATTTGTTTCATTATCATCATGCACGTGCCATTTCATTTTCGGTGTGAGAATAAATGTGTGTCACTGTGTGCTTGTTTGTATGCATGTGTTTCTGAGTTATTCAGTACATTTGTACAAAATGCCTGTTATGCATGTTCATGGCCCTACTTCAGTAAGGTACGTTTGTATTTATGTTTGCCTGCACCCCACCTCCCTTCCTTTGTTCTATTTCTTTTTAAATGCTGCCCAGTTTGCTGAAGAGTTGCTGCTCTACCAATATTCCTGCTGGTCCATGGAGGGTCTCTGGTATTTGCTGCTTTGGCTTCATTAGCGTGCTGTTGAGCAGAGGGTGAGAATTAGCCAGTGTTCCAGCCCTGGGAATGGGCAGCCCTGACAGACACAGGCCTCTACTGGCTGTAGCCAAGGCGGGTTGTAATTTTATCCAAAACCCTCTGTTGATATTAGCAAACCAAATGAACAGGCATTCGTACCTGCAGTAGTCCTGATGAATAGAATCATGGTAACCTCCGAAAGGGTATTGAAGACTCAGTTTGCAGTCTTGCAGCAGCAAAGAGATTGAGGGTCAGAACCAAGCATATAATGAGCTGAGATTTCATTGAACAGCTGCCTGAGGACAAAGAATGGTTGCCAATGTTGCATTTCTTTTTGTTTTCTTTCATCTATGCTTAACATGAATATAAAGCCCTTCGAAAAGGTAAGCTACACTTCCTCCGCCCCCATTCTCTATCCCTTCATTGACTCCTTTCTTCCCCTCTGTCAATCTGCCTTTCTCAACATTATTCCTAATATAGAAGCTAATCCGGGGAATTTGCATCCGTATCACGCCATGGTAGTTCGAGAAATGTAACTGTTTTGAGAATCTGAAAATGTTTCAACCTGGTAACTGTGATGATGACAAATGAAGCTGCTGTTTTACCAGTTTAAAAAAAAAGCCAGTTGATTCTCAAATGCATGGGTAGCTAATGAGACAAGTTTTGGTAAAATGCAATTAGAGATATTGCTAGTCATCATGGTGAGAAATCCTCTGAAAAACATGATACAATGGTACGTAGCCTAAAATACATGAGATTCAGCCTTGTATAGCTGCAGGCACAGTTTGAACCAAAATCATGTTCTTTACATTGAGGATTCTTGACCTTTGAAAGGCATTTCTTCTTCTTCTTGATTTTTCCTGCTGAAGGTGAGTGTGATCTTCGCCACCAGGGAGTAGGTTCAGTGCCACCCTAGTCACACTGGAATCTAACCCCCTGCAGTTGGCATGATCTGTTCCTCATGAACCAAACAACCAATTGCATTTTGAGCTGCTGTGGCAATGGAAACTTTCACATTGTGTGTTGCAGCTTGGAGCTATGGATCATGACGGTGACAGCTCCAACTGATTTCAGTCAAATAACTGACTGGGAAACTCACCCACTCTTATTGCCTGCCATTGGGAAGATTTACAAATTGAGAATCAACCTGTTTGACTGGGTCATGACTACTCCCTTCTTGGCCCTTGGGTCCTGGGGTGTGACTCCACCATGACTTCTCCTTTCTTGGCCATCAGCCCTGGGGTGTGACTTGAACCTGGAGCTTCTGGCTCAGAGTTTGGTAAAGCGTTAAGGGTAAGGAAAGAAGAAATGGCCCTCATTTTCATCAAATCAATATCATTCACAAGCACATGTGACACATTCTGTCACACTTACTGCAATAACCCTAATGATACAATCATAGAATCCCTACAGTGTGGAAACAGGCCCTTCGGCTGAACAAGTCCACACTGCCCCTCAGAGCAACCCTCCCAGGCCTATCCCCTATAACCCGCCAAATATACACATCCCTGAACACTATGGGCAGTTTAGCATGGCCAATCCACCTAGTCTGCATATCTTTGGACTGTGTAAGGAAACCGGAGCACCTGGAGGAAACCCACGCAGAAACGGGGAGAACCTGCAAACTGCACACAGACGGTCGCCCAAGGGTGGAATCAAACCTGGGTCCACCTGTGAAGCAGCAGTCCTAACCACTGAGCCACAGTGCAATGTAGTCATTCCTAATGTGGAGAGGTTAGAGATTATGGAATTGCTGTCCCTTTAGAGAAGAGGTTAAGGGAAGGTTGAAGAAGAAGTGTCCAGAATTAGAGGGATTTTTTGTGGAGTATATCAGGAGCAGCTATTTTAGAAAGAAAAAAAAACTGTAGGCAAAGAGCAGGGGAATGGAACTAATTGTGTAGCAATTTCGAAGCAAGCGTGGACACAGTAGGCCAGAAGATTCCATGATTTCATTTGTGTTTCTATGATTAAATTATGTGGAAAAGAGCAAATTGGAGATCATAATTCCTGGGTGTCAACCTGTGCTCGGTCGGGATCACCCTCATTCATATCAGTCCCACTCATGAGACTGCAGCATATGATCCATATTGATACTCCCAGTGTACTGCTGAGGGAGGGACACACTGTCAGGGGTGCCACATTTCAAATGAGACATTAAACGGCAAGACTGTGGGTCCTCTGGGGTGGATGTGAAGGATTTCATGTCAGTGTTTGTTCCTCCATTGAATATACAAAAATATGCTTGCAGATTATTTTCATAGTTCTGACTTGCTGTGTATAAATTCGCTGCTATAATTCTTGTTTTACAACAGTGACTATTTTTCAAAAAATATTTAATAGATGGAAAGCATATTAGAACATCTTAATGTTATGAAAAGTTGTGGTAAGCATGCAAGGATTTCTTTCCTTAGATTCAGAGCCTTGTTAATGTTTCTGGTATGTTTCAGAAAAGGCTCTCTCTTTGCCCTGGGTTAATATGAAGTGCAAGAGCAGCGTTGTCATGCAGTTATTTTCCCTCCAGTTTGGAAATGTCTGCTGGATAATTTAGTAGTGATTCTACGGTTCAGAATTCTGAAGTGCTTTTCAATTACTAATGACTTTTTGCAATGTTTCTGTAATACCACTGGGACCACCGTCAGCTATAGCCACTTTGGAGAAGTTAAAGTAAAACATTATGTGATGAAAAAAATACCCATGCTTATAAAGTATGGCTGGTCATGACAATATAAATAAGCTTACGCCAAGTATTTCTGCAAACAAAGTATGAATTCTTTGTGGATGAAGAAGACCATTTTGAGCAAACCTACACTAGCATCCAAACTCGCCCGTAAAAAGCATTGAGCTCTGTTGAGGCATCCTGCAAGGCGCTTTGGTTCCCACAAGGTAAGACTTGTGTGAAGACAGATGGCAGAAGGGAGATCCAATTTGAATTTTCATTGGTTTATATAACAGGTGACAGACATTGGCTTTATACCTGAGTGACAAGTTGAAAGCACCCACCAGCAAGTGACCCATGACCAGTAGGGGTCGCAAACAAAGACATACAAATTTCCTTCAGCACACCTTCATGATTGTCAATTATGACTTGACTCTCCATGTGATAGGACTGTGGTGCCCACAGTTTATAACTAACTATGTTTAATTTCTGTCCTAAACAGCAAAGTTTGGAGTCGAATTTGGCCAGTTTAATTAAGAGGAACAATGAGCTGGAAACACTAATGGGAAGATTAATTCAGACTTGTCAACATGTAGAGGTGAGTGCTCACTGCAGTTCACTAAACAGAAGCTGGATGATACAAGAAGAATAGTTTAATAATTCAGCAGTCAGTATTAATATTGTATTCTGAGAATGTATTTTTTATCACATCAGATAGGTTAGCTGATTAGGAAGGTTTTACATAAGTAAACGGGTTGCATCAAATTAAGTCCGAAACCTCCCATCTAAAAACACTGTATGTTGTGCCATGTTGAGTTGCACTGCAGTAAACATTACCTGGTTTTGCCCAAAAGTACAACTCTGACAAAATAATCTCTAGAACATTTGCTGGGGAGAAAGACACTGGACTGGGCTATACACGATTCCTTGGCCTCTCCCTCTCTTTTCTCTGTGGTCTTTGACCAGCTGAGTGATTCATTTCTGCTTGTCTCTTCCGATTCCCATTCAAACAGTGTGTTCACAGGGCATGGCCATTAGTGCCAGTCTGCCAGCTGTCAGCGCCCATGTCTGCCAACTTCATAGCTTGCTTACAAAGGTCTTTGGGTGTACAACTACCATCCTTCTGATGAACATGGGCGAGCCCTCACTGATTTAGTTAGCTCGGCAACCAAGCACAAACCAAGAACATGCCAGTGAGAGTAGGAACAGCAGGGATAGAGTGGGCGAATGCGTGGGTGAGGCACTGGTGCAGGGAGCAAGGATTCACATTTTTGGACCATTGGGATCTCTTTAGGGGTAGAAATGACCTTTAGCCAAGGGATGGGTTCCACCTGCATTGGAAGGGGACCAATATCCTTGCGGGGCAATTTGCTTTTGCTACTCAGGAGCTTTAAACTAGTAAGGGGTTGGAGTAGGGGTACCTAAGTGATGATGAGAAAGGAGAAAAGGCTGAGATTGATGAGGGGGCGCAGGGTGAAGTCGAACAGTCAAGGCGAAAAAGAGCTTGGCAGAGAACAAAGTAAGACTGATAAATTAAACTGCATTTATTTCAAAGCAAGAAGTAAAGCAAGACAAGTAAAGCAGATGAATTTAGGGCATGGTTGGGAACATGGGACTGGGATATCATAGCAATTGAAAGAAATTGGTTCACGGATGGACAGAACTGGCGGTTTTAATATTCTGGGATGCTATAGGAAGGAGAGAAAGGGGGACAGGAGAGGAGGAGGAATGGCATTTTTAGTTGGGAGGCATTTACAGCTGTACTTTGGGCGGATATTCCTAGGAGACCATCAAGAGAAGTTATATGGGTGGAACTTAAAAATAGGGAAGGAATGATCATCATATTAGGATTGTATTACAGGTCTCCCATTGGTCAGCAGGAAATTGAGAAGCAAATACGTAAGGACATCTCAGATATCTGTAAGAAAATTAGGATTCTAATTGTAAGGGATTTTAACTTTCCAGACATAGACTGGGACTGTCATAGTTTGGATGGGGCATGTAGGGGTTTGGTGGGGAGGTGGTGGGAATTTATCAAGTGTGTACATCAAGACTTTTTTTTTGTTCAATATGCGGATGTACCTAAAAGGGAAGGAGAAATACTTGAATTTCTATTGGGAAATAAGGCAGGGCAAGTGACTGAGGTATCAGTAGGTGAGCATATTGGGGCAAACGATCACAATTCTGTTAGTTTTAAAATAATAAGGGAAAAGGGTAGACTGAATCTACAAGTTAAAGTTCTACATTCGAGTAAGGCCAATTCTGAAGGTATTAGACAAGAACTTTCAAAAGTTGATATGAGGAGGCTATTTGCAGGTAAAGGGACGTTTTAGAAGGATGTAACAAGAGTTCCTGTTAATGTGAAGGGCAAGGCTAGCAGGTGTAGGGAATACTGGATGACCTGAGAAATTGAGGCTCTGGTCAAGTAAAGGGAGCTGTATTTCAGGTATAGACAACTGACATCGAGTGAATCCCTAGAGAAGTATAAAGGCAGTGGGCATATACTTAAGAGGGAAATCAAGATGACAAAAGGGAGATATGAGACAACAACATTGGCAAATAGAGTTAAAGACAATCCAAAGTAATTCTATAAATGCATTAAGGGCAAAAGAGTAATTAGGGAGAGAATAGGGCCCTCTAAATATTGACATGACTGTCGAAGCGTGGAACCACAGGAGTTGGGTGAGATACGAAAAAAATATCTTGTGTCCTTATTTACTGTGGAGAAGGACGTGGAAGCTAAGGACCTTGGGAAATAAATAGTGATGTCTTGAGAAGAGTTCATTTTACAGAAGAAGAGATTTTGGAGGACATAAAACGCATAAAGATAGTAAATCCCTGGGATCAGATGATTCCCACAAACTTCTGGGAATCAAGGAACAAGATTGATGGGCCCCTTGCGACATATCTGCATCATCAACAGACATGGGTGAGGTGCTGGAAGACTGGAGATTGGCTGATGTGTGCCATTATTTAAGAATGGCTGTTAGGAAAAGCCAGGGAACGATAGACCAGTGAGCCTTGTGTCAGTGGTGAGTAGGTTTTGGAGAGGACTCTGAGGGACAGGATTTACTTGCATTTGGAAATACAAGGACTGATTAGGGATAGTCAACATGGCTTTGTGTGTGAGAAATCATATGTCACTAACTTGATTGAGTGAGTTTTCTGAAGACCAAGAAATTTGATGAAGGCTTAGCGATGGACAGGGCCCACATGGACTTCAGCAAAGTGTTCATCAAGTTTCCGCATGGTAGACTGGTTAGTAAGATTAGATCACATGGGATCCAAGGGGAGCTAGCCAATTGGATACAAAACTGCTTGAAGGTAGGAGACAGAGGATGGTGGTGCAGGGTTGTATTTTTGTGCTTGAGGCCTGTGACCAGTGCTGTGCTACAAAGATCAGTTATGGATCCACTGCTTTTTGCATTTATATAAAATAATTTGTATCTGAAGGTAAAAGATATGGTTAGTAAGCTTACATATGACACCAAAATTGGAGGTGTCATGGACAGTGATAAAGATTACCTCGGAGTACAACGTGACCTTGATTAGATGGGCCAATGGGCCGAGAAGTGGCAGATGGAATTTAACTTGGATAAATGTGAGCCGTCGCATTTCATTAAGGCAAACCAGGGCAGGAATTACACAGTTAGTGGTAGGAGTCTGAGCAGTGTTGCTGAACAGAGAGACATAGAGGTGCAGGTGAAATTGGAGTCAGGGTGGACAGGGTGATGAAGACATTTGGCACGCTTGTCTTCACTCGCCATAACATTGAGTATAGGAGTTGGGACATCATGTTGCAGATGTACAGGACATCGGTGAGGCCACTTTGGAGTACTGCATACAATTCTAATCGCCCTTCCATGGGAAAGATGCTGTTAAACTTCAGAGGGTGCAGAGAAGAGTTCCCAGGATGTTGCTGGGACTGGAGGGTTTGAGCGAAAGGGAGAAGCTGAGCAGCCTGGGGCTTTTTTCCCTTCTGTGTCAGAGCTGAGAAGTGATCTTAGAGGTTTATAAAATGATGTGAGGCATGGACATGGTGAATAACCAAGTTCTTTTCCCTAGGGCGGGCAGTCTAAAACCTAGAGGACATAGGCTTAAGGTGAGAGAGGCAAGGTTTACAAAGGTCCTAAGGGGCAACTTTTTTTTCATACAGAAGCTGGTACGTATGTTCCATTTAAATGCCTTTTTAAATGTTGTAATTATACCCACCTCCACAACTTCCTCCGGCAGCTCGCTCCATACAGCTTTTTCTGCCTGAAAATGTTGCCCCTTATGTCCCTTTTTGAATCTTTCCCCTCTCACCTTAAATTTTTGGCTTGTAGTTTTGGACTCCCCCACCCCTGAGGAAAACACCATGTCCACTTACCCTATCCATTCCCCTCATGATTTTATAAATCTCTGTGTGGTCACCCCTCATCCTCCGACGCTCCAGGGAAAACAGCCCCAGTCTATTCAGCCCCTCCCTGTAGCTCAAACCCTCCAATCCTGGCAACATCCTTGTCAATCTTTACTGAACCTTCTGGAATTTCACAATAACCTTCCTGTAGCAGGGAGACCAGAATTGTATGCAGTATTCTAAAAGTAGCCTAACCTTTGGAAACTATTTAAGGTGGTATTTTACACCATGTTACTCACAGCAGGAAAACAAAAGAGATGTGAGCAAGTGTGTCAGAGAAAATGATATAAAATGTGAAGGCATTATGGGAAGATGGTGTCCAGACTATTGCTCTGTGGCCATCGGTTCAGGCACAGGTTAAAATCCCACCACGCCAACTGAAGCAATTTAAATTCTAGTAATGAAATCTATAACTGTAAACTAGCCTCAGTAACGGTGGTCACAAAAGTATTATCAATTGTTGTAAGAGCCCATCTGGTTCACCAACGTAAAGTGGCAATGAAATCTGCCATTCACTTCCTGCTCTGACTTACACATGACTCCTGACCCACAGCCCTTATCTGCCCTGCGACTAACCTCAGCAAGCCACTCATCTTAAGGGCAGATATATGGTGCCAGTGACATATCCCATGAAAGAATAAATTTACGACCGTTATTGCTGTTCTTACCACTACAATGAGCTAGCCCCCAAATGTACTGGGTGAAAAGGGTGGCAGAAAGGTTCTTGTTGTTAAGTTAATGACATATCCATGTGAGATTCTCAGCGAATCCAGTATGGAGGAGGAACGTCATAATCAGCGCTAGTCAAAAAAAGAAGCTACCTGTTCAGTCTGGTATCCTAGCAGTGATGTGATACAATGATACGGCTCTGATGAAAGAGTTTGATAACTTCCAGCAACAAGTCTCTATCAATTAATCTGCAACAGATGCCAGGAGGACAATCCAAGCAATGGAGTGCCTTGAGGACCTCTCCGCAGTTTCCAGAAACAAAAGCAGCAATTGCTAGAAAAGCTCAGCAGGTCTGGCAGCATCTGTGGAAAGAAACAGCAGTTAATGTTTCCTCAGAGCTCATTATCTTGTCATTATCTCATTGCCGTTGGTGTATTTCCTACGTTAAACAGTGACTACAGTTCAATAAAGAACTTCGTTTGCTGGAAAGAATTAGCAGTCGTGAGAAGTGCAGTGCACATTGGCATTTGCTGCTTTGTTTTGTGGCGTATAATAAAAGTGACTGATGTTGCAACATCGTTTTCTCTCTCAGCAAGAAGCCGTCGGCACAGATGTGCACTGAAGCTTATTTTGTTGTCGAGTGGTGCATTTATCGTTCCGCTTACAACCTCTTTAATCTGTCCCATTTACTTCAATCATTACTGCGGCTGTGAATTGGAGCCCAAAGTGTGTTCCAATCTCAGCTGCCTGCTGGGGGATTAGCCGTTACCTTATGCAATGTTTTACCGCCATTATAAATACCTGCTGCATTTCTGCCATACATAATATGAAAGGAAGACCTCCAAGTGGATGTGGTATGTTGAAATCGTAAAATCGGTCCTTGATGAGGATTTTACTTTATCCAGTGTACAGATCGTCTGCATCACCCTCTTAGAAAACTAATGAGCTGTTGGTGGGCTTTGTTTTGGTTTAATAGACATGCAGTTTCCAGTTGTATGTGAATATGTTCTTAAAAAGTAACCATTTGGTGTTAAGAGACAGGATTACAAAATTCAGTGGAAGTGTGTTATTGATGCTTCCTCCTTGAAATGATAGATGATCCACAAATGCCCTGTGACTTCTTTTTTTTCAGGATGTGTGCATCCCTGAAAGTGCCAGTATTTGTTGCAATATTGAACTGAGTTGCTTGCGAGAGTATTTTAGCAGATGCATAGCCATTCATAACAAGCAAGAAAAATTCACAACGCAGTGTCCAATGTTACATGTAATTGTGCGATTGGACAACATTTGCTGGCTGATTCTGAGAGTGTGAAGAATTAGACTGTCAAGCAATTGAGGAATAGCATCTATACTCACAAGCCAGGCACCATTTCAACAGAACAAATGGTCCAATTCAAACTGAATTAGCTTAGATTATTTTGCACTGACAGAGTATTTTTTTTATTACGAGTGCATCGCTGGGTGGGCCAGCATTTATTGCTGATCCCTAGTGGCCCAGAGAGCAGTTAAGAGTCAGCCACGTTGCTGTGATCTGGAGTCACATGTAGGCCAGACCAGGTATGGATGGCCGTTTCCTTCCCTAAAGGACATTAGTGAACCAGATGGGTTTTTCCAACAATCGACAATGCATTCATAGTCATTATCATACTCTTAATTCCAGAATTTTTGAATTGTTTGTACCACTGCTCTTCATTGAGACACAGTGTAGGCTTCCTGGAGCAGTTGGCATTTTCCTGAAATTCCAAGAGAGGGAAATGCTTCCTCTCCGAGTTGTGCCTCTGGATGCCCAGGCGATTCAGTAATCTTAAGACTCTTGCGATTGTGGCCCCTGTCCCCTGACATAGTGTTAAAGCAGCTTCTAGTTTGGTGGCATTGCCCACAGAGCTGTGAGTACATGAGCAAGGCTGCAGAGTCGGCAGAGGCAACTCCTGTGTGTGGGTGGTTAGATGTGGGCTGCTGGTCTCCTCAGTCGGGCAATGTCAGCCTTTGGGACACAGTCTGAAATTGACATGGGGCTCACTGAAACAGTGCGGAGGCATTGTCTTAATACATACTGTTCTTCTGGTCATGGGTGTCCTTCTGAGTCCTGAAATTTATCACATGGCGGCTAATGTGACCAAATCACAAAAATCCTGGGCATTGATTGTTTTGGGGATAAGGTCATCCAGTTCTTTTAAAGTCGGCACAATAGCATTTGTAGAGGTCATGTGATTGACTATCATGTGCTCTGGTGTCATTTCTGTCTGATCACTGGCTGAACTTGATTCAAAGGTGATGTTTACTCTGGGTTGTGATTTTCTACAGTGGGTTTTCTGCTGACTGAATTGCTGGCTTCCTTTCTCACTGATGTTTGGGTGCCTGGGCCAGGCTGTTTATATGAGGTGGCAGCATCTGGAGAGCTTTCTTTTCCTTCCTTTTCCCTGCTGTCACTCTGCCTCATCAGTAGGGCATTGGCTCTTGAAGCATGGTCCAGTTTGATGGACAGGTTATCCCCATTTTGAACAGTTAGTAGCAAGGTCCTCCCAGATGTTCAGATTAACACTACCATGCTTCATGGAGAGTTTGAGTAAATTTGTTTTGAAGCATCTTTAGCCCTCCCCCGGAAGGTTAGGTATTTTGAGAGAATGTGAACACCTACGCTCAGTTCACACTAAACAACTGCAACTCCAAGTCACGAACCATTTCGACTCCCCCTCCCATTCCTCAAATGACATGCCCACCCTGGACCTCCTGCAGTGCCACAATGATGCCACCCAAAGGTTGCAGGAACAGCAACTCATATTTTGCTTGGGCACCCTGCAGCCCAATGGTATCAATGTGGACTTCATAAGCTTCAAAATCTCCCCTCCCCCTGCCGCATTCCAAAACAAGCCTAGCTCATCCTCATCTCCCTAACCTGTACTTCCTCCTACCTATCTCCTCCTCCCACCTCAAGCCCCACCCCCACCCCCAACCTACTAGCCTCAATCCACCCCTTTGACCTGTCCATCTCCCTGGACTGACTTATCCCCTCCCTAACTCCCCACCTACACTCACCTTTACTGGCTCCATCCCTGACTCTTTGACCTGTATGTCTCCTCTTCACCTATCTTCTCCTCTATCCATCTTCTATCTGCCTCCTCCTCACTCCCTATTTATTTCAGAACCCCCTTCTCCTCCCCCATTTATGAAGGAGTCTAGGCCCGAAACATCAGCGTTCCTGCTCCTCTGATGCTGCTTGGCCTGCTGTGTTCATCCAGCTCTACACCTTGTTATCTCAGATTCTCCAGCATCTGCAGTTCCTACAATCTCTGACTTGGTAAGGGATGATTTTGCCTTCTGGACACAAGCTCCAGGGCATTGAAGCTGACTTTGTAAGAGCTTTGGCCAACTCCTTGTGGTGTTGCCTTCAAGAAAAATACTCGTGTTTCAATGATGGCCCTCCTGTTGCATTGAGAGGATTTGACAGATACATTGTTGGTGAAGTTGCTATAGTGTTCTTATGTGTACGCAGTGCACAGGCAATGTATTTATTAGTACACCGTGCAGGGCTCTCTGGCTATAGGAGTGACAACAAGCACTCTGTGCATGTGGTCTTTGATGATCTGAGGCCTATGGTGTCAAATACATCCTGTAGAAGGTTGAGGTAGTCTTGGATCTCCTCATCAATTTTACGAGAGCTGGCTGATTAGGTACGGGAGCAGCTCAATACATACTAGAGTCTCCCCTTCAATGGGGGCTGGCATGTCTGACTGACGGACCAGATGCAGGGTGATGCATATGTTTTACACAGTGAAATGCTCAAGCTGCTTCACAGGAAAATAAGAGAAAACTGGCACCAGGCCCAAATAGGATCTGTTACATGGGATGATTTTCAGTCGATTTGAAGAAAGGGAGGTGTTTAAAATGAGGGAATTCCAATGTGTGTGGCGATACTGGTTGAAGGCACAGCCACCAATGATGGAGCTTTGGGAATGGAGCAGGGCTGCACATGCAGTTTGCGTTAAAGGATTGATGTTCTTGGGAATGATTGGGATTTTGCAGATTTGTGGGGAGACTGAGAAAAATATGGAGGAAGTCAAAAGACAAAGCACCATTGTCTTCTGTTTGCATTTCAACTTTGGTGCTTCGGCATATAATGGATTCTCACGTAGAAAACATCTCAAGGAACTTTAACAAACAGACAAGAGATCAATGTATAGATGAATATTAGACCATGATGTAAGAGTGGGGAGACAAGATCAATGGTTTAATCAAAACAATGGGTACCAAGAAGACTTCTGTAGGTGAAAAGAGCAGTAGGGGTCACTGTGAAAGTGATTTATAAGTGATTAAAATTGGGGCGTGGATAGAGAATCATTCAATCCATATTCAGACGAGGGATGGAAGTAAGAAAGGACTTACAGCTAGAGGATGTTGCAAAGGTTGGGGTGAGATTTGAAAATAAAAATGGTGACTAAGTCTTGTGCAGGTCAAGGAGTTAATGCAAATCAGTGAGTACAGGGATAATCAGGTGCTTAGGCCATATTGAATTCAGCAATGACCTTGGAATAAGGTAAACCAGCAGGGAAGCCTAGCCAGGGCTAAAGTGAGTATAACTAAGGATTCCATTTGGGGAGTATCTCTCAGCCCAGGAAGTAGAGGGATTTGGCAGTTTGTGAGTGAGAAAGAGCCTTCTTTAATCCAGTAACATGCTGTGACGAAGATAGGAACATTTACAACATATAATGAACATGTGACACCAAACCATTACATCAAATGTTGAATCTGCGGGGCTGCGCCCCTTCCCACTCACACTGTTTTGAATCGTTTACTATTTGCGTGTGTTGTTGTCCTGCTGCAGTTTTCTATAGAATTTTCTGCCAGTTGCTTTGTCTCCCTCGTCGCTTCCACGCAGTTACCCACAAGAGAGCACCCCCAGCCTCGTCCCCATTCAGAGTTTCCCACAGTCAGTCAAAGGTGGAGTCAAGACTCTGCAGTCCTGTTGCTCTGCCTGCTCCACACTGGAGTTGTTTCTGCCTCTTACTTATCTGAGAATGCTGGGCTGCATGGATATGCAACTCTGCAGAACCAAGCTGCTTTTGTTTCAATGTACACATATTTTTGAAATAAAACAAAAACCTGAGCCACTCAGATGCTGCCTCCCTGGGGCTGCTGTAACCTCAGTGAGCCTCCAGGAATAGCGAGAGGGTAAACTTGAGGAAAGGCAGAAAGTGGGGAGATGGCTGCCAGAGGAATATTACTGTGGGAAGCAAGGTGCTTGGAGGAGGCGATGTTAAACAAGGGGCAAGATGCTTCCTCTGGCCTGCAGAATTGTTGTGAGCAGCACTAAATTTTTAGCGTAACTTTATATACATTAAACAGGACATTTCAATGAAAATATTCCCCAGCATGTTTTAATCAATCCCAGCCTTCCTTTGGAATGCAGAAGCTATCAACACCAAAACTCACTCACATTATGTCCAACAGAGATGCTCGGTGCCACATGCTATCAGTTGAGAGTGACACCAGGAGTAAAAGAAATTTTGCTACCATTTGTTTGGGATTTGAAGAAAAATTCCTTTCCATCCACTTCAGAAGTGACTGCATAAAATATCTCAAACACAGGTTACACATAGCATTGGTCAATATATTGGCCTGGGTTTGAAGATTCTTTGTGCCCTTGACCAGACACTGTTGAGGATTAATGTGAGATCCAGCAAACTAGCACAGCTTTGTTGTAGTTCCTTTTTTTTTCAAAAAAACAAACATCTAAAGTAATGTGCAACACAGATGTTTGGAGCGTCTTTGGGGTCCAGTTGTAATCTGAGACAGTAACAACTTGCAAAGGGTCTGCTAAGTGTCACAAAAAGTGTACTTTAATTTTCCCTACTGTCAAACAGCCAAAGAAATGAGCATCTGAGGCTTCAGGAACAAAAGTAGGCATACAATTTAAGCATTGTTGTAGTTTGCCAGTGACAAAAGAGCTCAAACATCACCTCTATGAATTAAATGGATGAGGTGGAAGCTCTTGTTAATCATTGCAGGCAGGAAGCCTTCAGGAATTATAGGCAAACTACTGCAGATGTTGAACATCTGAAGCAGAAACAGAAAGGGCTGGCAATGCTCAGCAGGTTTGGATGGATCCGTGGAGAGACAGACAGAGACAGGGCTCACGTTTCAGGTCTGTCAGCTGGTCTTGAGCTGGAGCCTTAGCTGGATCGAGTGGCCCCCCAGTAGTCGTGAACACAGCAGCTGTAATCATACCACGAGCTGTAGAGGCGTCCTCCCTCAGCCCTAGAAACTTGCCCGTTCTCTCCCCCACCTAACACTCCCCTTGGCACCCCTTGCTGTTCAGTCAGCTGAATGGGATTTGGTGAGGTTAGGGGCATGGAATACATAGGGACTAGCCCAAAAATCATAAATTGTGGAGTGACAGCAACGTGCATGAGGGTTTCAGATAAACTGAGACAGGACATAACAGAGATGAACGTACACTCAGTGAGTACAAATCAGGGGTAACTCTGAAAAATCCCAGCTAGCAGAGACAGAAACATCACCCAGTAATAGATGATTGAAAAGGCAATATAAATTATAGAATGGTGAATGCATGGAAGGAGGCCAATCAGCTGCATATGTCCACACTGGCTTTCTCTACAAGCAACGCAGCAGTCCATGAGTGGAAGGTCCCTATAATTCCTTTTGCTGAATTTTCAAATCAGCAACTTTAAAGTTCCCTGCTTGGTGGATCTGAAAATTCTGACGGTGGGCTTTACAGTACTGGACTGACGGGTTTTCTTTCTATAGAACCCCTAGAGTCTGGATACAGGCCCTTTGGCCCAACAAGTCCACAGCAAACCTTGGAGCTTCCTTCCCAGACCCGACCCATCGCCCTATAGACCATCTAAGCTACACATCCCTGAACACGACAGGCAATCTAACATGGCCAATCCACCTAGCCTGCACATCCTTGGACGGTGGGAGGAAACACACGCAGACACAGGGAGAATGTACAAGTTCCACACAGACAGTCACCCGAGGCTGGAATTGAACCTGGGTCCCTGGTGCTGTGAGGCAGCAGTGTTAACCACTGAGCCACTATGTTGCTTTTCCAGCACTTCTGCCTGCAGCTATCCCATAATTGGTGGCCAGATATGCACCATTACTGACCCTTCTTGGCAGCAAGGTGATCACATCTGGTTAGACATTACTGCAGTGACTCCAATCTCAGGAAATCATTCATGTAACATTTTGCTGCAACCTTGTAATGTTGTTCAGTTGACCCCACAGAGAAGTTTTCGACTGCTCCTGAATGAAAAGAACAACACCTTGCATTTATCTAGTGCTTTTAGCAGAATAGTGTGCCCAAAGCCGCTTCAGAGGCACATGATAAGACAGGATTTGTGATTTTAAAAAAATAGTGTATTTTTTTTGTGGAAGAAGCAATTAACTGTGAAACAATAGGATTAAGCGAAAGCCAAGGCCAGTATAATGAAGGAATATAAGCAGGCAAAGCAAGTTAATTTACAGTCTGAAAAGGCTCCTTAAATTTAGCCATATGGATAGAACTGAAAAACCAAAAAGGAGCAATCACAACGTTGGAAGTGTAATATAGATCCCCTAACAGTCTGAGAGAAATAGAAAAGCAGATTAGTAGTCAAATTTCAAGGAAGTGTACAAGTAATAGGGCTGTGAGAGTAGGGGATTTCAGCTAGGGTAGCCATTGCATAAAAGGCTTGAAGGGAATGGAATTCTTGAAGTGTATCCAGGGCAGCTGTTTAAACCAGTACACAGAAGGCCCTCCGAGAGGGTGAGGTCCAGGACTTAATGCTAGGTAATGAAGCAAAACAGCAATCGTAACTCCGCTAAATTCAAGGTTGTTATGAAAAAGGATGAAGATGGGCCTGAAACCAAATTTCTCAACTGGGGGGAAGACTGATTTTAATATGATTAGACATGATTTAGACAGAGTTGACTTGGAGTATATACTTCCTTTCACGTAAATCTGTCTCAGAGCAGTCAGATGCATTCAAGGAGTAAATAGAGAGTACTGGACTAAGGGCAGCACGGTGGCTCAGCAGTTAGCAATGTTGCCTCACAGCACCAGGGACCCGGGTTCAGTTCCACCCTCAGGCAACTATCTGTGTGGAGTTTGCACATTCTCCCCCTGTCAGTGTAGGTTTCCTCCGGGTGCTCTGGTTTCCTCCCGCAGTCCAAAGATGTGCAAATTAGGGTGGATTGACCATGCTAAATTGCCCGTTGTATTCAGGGATGTGGAGGTTGGGTGCATTAGCCATGGGAAATGCAAGATTACAGGGATAGGGTAGAGGGATGGGTCTGGGTGGTATGCTCTTCAGAAGGTTGGGGGCTTGTTGGGCTGAATAGCCTGTTTCCACACTGTAGAGATTCTGTATGTATGTATGTATATCTACATTGCTTTACAGATACATTAGAGGTAAAAGGATAGCAAAGTACAGAGCAGTAATTTGTGCAAGGAGACAGAGAATGTGTTTGGGTTCTAAATGAGTATTCACTGGTGAGAGAGATGTTATCAAAATTAGGGAGAAGGACTGTGATATAATTAAAGAAATTTATATAGACAGAGAAGAGGTTCTGAGTGGTCTGGCAGGCTTAAAACTAGATAAATCGCCAATGCTGGATGAAACACAGTCCAGGTTGTTGAGTGAGGCAAGGGAGGAAACAACAGGCATGCTGGCAATAATTTTCAACTTCTCTGTAGCCGCAGGAGAGGTGACAGGGGACTGGAGGATAGCCAATGTGCAACTGTTATTCAAGAATGGAGCAGGGATAAACCAGGAAACCATAGGCTGGTCAGTCTAACCTTGTTGGTGGAGAAACTTGGGAGCAATCCTCAAGGACAGAACTAATCTGCATTTGGAGATCCAGACATTAATCCAGAACAGGAAGCATGGTTTTGTTAAAGGGAGGTCATGTCTGACCAGATTGATTGAACATTTCAGAGAGGTGACCAGCAGTATAGGTGAGGGCCTTGTGTTTGATGTGGTCTACTTGGACTTCAACAAGGTACCTGATAAGGTCCCACACGAGAGACTTATAGCAAAAGTAAGAGTCCGTGGGATCCAAAGAAATTTGGCAAATTGGATCCACCATTGGCTGAGTCGCAAGAAGCAGATAGTGATGTTTGAGGGTCACCTTGTCTGACTGGAAGTCTGTGTCCAGTAGAATCCAGAGGTGTCAGTGTTGGGACCCTGACTATTTGTGGCTGATATAAATGAAGTGGACTTGAATGTAAAAGGGCTGATCTGGAAGTTCACAGAGGATGCAAAAATTGGTGGGGTGGTAACTAGGGAGGAGGATAACCTGAGATTACAGGATGGTATAGCCAGGCTCCTTTGATGGACTAATCAGTGGCAAAGGGAATTCAAATTGAATAAGTGTGAGGTGATTCACTGGGGCTAGACAAACAAGGCAAGGGAATACACGGTGAACGCTAGGACCCCAGGAGGCACTGAGGATCAGAGGACCCTTGGTCTGCATCTGCAGCCATCCATTAAGGGAGCGAGGCAAGTCAATCAGGTGGTTAAGAAACCATTTGAGACACATTGTTAGCCAAGACATAGAGTTTAAGATCAGGGAGGTTATGCTGGAACTGTATAAAATGTAGTCTGGCACACAGCTAGAGCATTGTGTATAGTTCTGGAACCTGCATTACAGGAGGGATGTGAGAGCACTGGAGAGAAGGTTTATCAGCTTGTTGCCTAGGCTGGAGAGTTTTATTTATGGAGAGAGATTGGACAGACAAGGGTTTCTTTCCTTTGTGCAGAGAAGATGGAAAGGGGACATGGCGTTTTAAAATTTTGAGGGACATATATTGGGTAGACAGGCAGAAACTTTTTTCCCTCGATGGAGCAATAAGTGACTGGGGGCATTAATTTAAAATGAGGGACAGAACATTTAGAGGAATTGAGGAAAATTTTTTCACCCAGTTGCTAGTGGAAATCTGAAACTCTCTGTCTGTAATGGTGGTAGATACAGATGCCCTCATAACATGTAAGTAGTAGTTAGATTTGCACTTGCGTTGGGCCAAGTGTTGGAAAATAGGATTAAAATAGTTAGGTGGTTGTTTTTGACTGGCATGGAAGCGATGAGCCACAGGACCTTTTCCTGACCTGTAGATCTCTATGCCTGTTTGACCCTGAGAATTTGACACTGAGGGCAGATAACGAAAAGCTCAGCTGAAGGAAAAGGTTTTGCTGCTAATGGTTGAAGAAAAAATGCAATAAGGTTTACAATTGGAAAAGTGTGGATATCTTGGAGAGTTGCAGACCTGAAGGAGGCTGAAGAGAGTATGGAGCAGCAATATACAAGGGATAAGGATTATGAATTTAAGGCACTTCCAGACTGGGAATCAACGCACTTCAGAAACAGAGAAATGATGGCAGAAAGGGATTTGGTTAAAACAGAGAGTGCAGAATTTTAGATGAGGTCAGGTTTGCAGAGTGTGGAAGGGGGACAGCTAGCCAGGAGAACACTAGAGTAGTGAGAGCAAGACTGCACATGTCCTCCTTTTGATCTGTATTTGTATGTTGCCCTGTTAGCTTGACGCTACCCATTCCCTCTGTGTGAGTATCTCTGTGAATGATGGGTGCATGATGGAGGCAGTCAAGTGAGAAAAAGGGCTCAATTATATTTCCCATTTTATAATGAGCTTTGACCAGTCTCTCTTCCTAGCCTAATTACAGCTTCGGCCTCAGCAGGAGTTATACTAACACTACCTGACAGACGATCAGCTTTAATAACTTAACCATCAATGCTCAGCACCAGCCCCAAAGCTCTTTCTAATAGCCTCCCAGGGACAGTTATAAGAATTGCAGTTGGCTTATCATTGCAGAAGTGACTCTGTCAGTATTAACCCTGGAGGGATGCTCTCCACTGTCAAGTTCCTCGAGAAGCCTGTTAATTAGAGAAAAGGAAGGCAGTGTTGTATTTGGAGTGTTATTGTTGGATCAGACCCACTGAGGTTGCTGACATCTCACTGTGCTCAAGCATATTTGTCTTTATGAGTTAAAGGTGGAGTATGTTATTCTTGGACCAAATGGCAGATATTCCGTCTAGTGCTGTGGAAACTATTCATTACGCCAAACAGAGATGCTTTATGTTTTTCCTGTTGTGTGGGGTGTAGGGGATTGAATGCACTTGAACTATTCTCCCCGCCACTCTCTAAACCTTGACACATCTTTGTGACGGAGCAATCTTCAAAGTATAAAGCCATGTTAAGGTGTCAACAATGGGAGGGTTCATCATTTTGTCAATGAACCATTCCATTCTCACCTTCTCCATACTGAGTGAGCGGGGCCTGCTTAAAGTGAGAGAGTCTAATAAGGGTCAGTCATGCAGCTGTATTTGTGCACCTTTGTTGGTTCTGTGAGAACTCTTGGTTTACATTGTTGAAGATCAGATTCCAGAGGAACCGGGATACCAGGTAACTGTGCAAACAGGTATTTTCACACTGAGGTTTGCAATTTTCCCTCTTCACCCTTATATCTTTCCTTGAGGAGGACATCTTTAAGGGCCAGAAGCATAGGAAAATGTTAGTGGGCCAGCACAGATAGATAGGGCAGCCTGGACTACTTGGTTACAGGTCACCATGGCAACTACCTTCTCTAATCAGCCTTTTGTGCAGGAAGATCTCCTCTGTTTACTTGTTATCAGTTTGCTCATGGCTACTTTTATCCATCAGTTGCATTTTGTGAAATTGCATTAGCTTCTGGTTTCACATCAGTCTTCATGAATTATCGATTCACAGGACGTCTGAAGGGAACATGGAAAAGGATTTAACCTCTAGATCAAAAGGGAAAGTTGTCACTCATTTTTTTTCAGACAAGAAAACAATCACTCCACATCAGTGTAGGAGTTTTTTTTGGAAATGAAGTTACAGAGAATTTTCGGTGGTGAATGTGGTCTACACCATTCTTAAACTAAACGAACAATGTTCTAGAATTGTCATTGCTGCAATGTTAATAAGACTAAGCAATACTCATCCAGTAAATAACATTGAATTTAAAGACACTCAGAGTAAATAATTTGGTAAGATCATAACTTCTAAACTGAAGATAAACTTGTCTACCATGTACAGATAAACACACACGATATGGGTAACAAAAAGAGAAATTGCTGCAAAAACACAGCAAGTCTGGCAGCATCCGTGGAGAGAAATCAGAGTTAATATTTCAAGTGCAGCAACCCTTTCTCAGAACAGATCCTCCTGATCAATCCCTTCTGACCCTTCCTCAGAAGGGTCTCTAGGGCCATAGAAACAGCCTGGCTTGGTGTATCTATCTCGCACAGAGCAGGATTTCTAGCGTTTTTCTAGCCTGTACATTCTGGAAGCTGCTGCAGTCTTGAAGTAGAAGCTGTTATTCCTCCTCTCCCGGTTACAGCTAGAAGCTGAGATTTCTCTCCCTTCAGCGGGTGCTATATGTGAGAAAATCTGATTTCTGAATTTGCTTTTTTGCCAAGGGGTGAGTTTATGGAATGTTACTATATTGAAACAATTAATTACTGTTAAGTTTTCCAATTGAGTTGTTATTCCAAACCGTTCCTTTTCTTGTTGTATTTTAACTATGGTGTTTTGCATAAATTGTGTTTTGCCTAATGTCAAGTAGTGTGGCTAATCAAATTGCATCTGGAACACAGCACCTAACGTTTACCTTTTAAATAAAGAAAACATTAGGGAATAGGCTACCTCCTTAATGTATTTTGAGGTGGTCTGGTCTGGTGCATGGTACTAGCTAACAGAGATCACAGAGGTTGGTGGTGAACAATCTTTAATGAGTTACTGTAGTGCATCTTGTGGATGGTACACACTGTGGGTGCTGTACGAAATGGTAAATATTTAATCTGGTGGATGAGGTGCCAATCAATTGGGTTACTATGCCCAGCATGGTGCTGAGCTACTTGAATGTAATCAGAGTTGCACTCATCCAGGCAAGTGGGAAGTATTTCATTCCAGTCCAGTCTTGCATTATCGCTTGTAGGAGAGTTAGGAAGTGAGACGCTGAGCTGCCCTTGTAGCCATGTGTTTATATGGCTGGTCCAGTTCAGTTTCTGGTCAATGTTAACCCCAAGGATGTTGACAGTGGGAGATTGAGTGATGGCAATGCTATTGAATATCAAGGGGCAATGATTAGATTTTCCTTTATTGGAGATGGACATTGCCTGACACTTGTGTAGTGCAAATGTTGCTTTCAGTTTATCAGCCCAAGCCTGGATATCATCCAGGTTGTGCTGCATTTGAACATAAACTGCTTCAGTACGTGAGGAGTCGCGAATGATGCTGAACATTGTGCAATCAACAACGAACATCCCCACTTCTGATCTTTTGCTGGATGGAGGGTCAGTGATGAAGCAGCTGATGATGGTTGATCCCAGGGCCTTATCCTGAATAGCTGCCCAGGTTTAATGCCCACCCGGTCCAAAGGTGTGTAATAACACATCCAAACAAGTTGCTTAGACCGAGATGACATGGGCCTAGGATGACTGACTTCAAACAGCGTCAACCATCCTCTTTTGTAACTTCAGCCTTATCTTTTGCACTAATGTGCAGTGTGCCCCCATCATTGAGGATCGGGATATTTGTGGAGCCTCCTGCTCTAGTGAGTTATTTAATTGTCTGCCGCCGTACACCACTGAATGTAGCAGGACTACAGAGTTTGGATCTGATCCATTGGTTCTGGGATTGCTTAGCTCTGCCTGACATTTGCTGCTTATGCTGTTTGGCGTGCAACTAGAACTGTATTGTTACTTTGCCAGGTTGACACCTCAGTTTTAGGTATGCCAGGTACAGTTCCTGACATACCCTCCTGCACTTCCCATCAAACCAGGGTTGACCCCTTGGCTGTGTTGGGGCTTGAACCTTATGCCCAGGACATTAGCCTGGGTATCTGGGTTACTAGTCTATCTTATAATATTACCACAGCACCTTCACCTCCTCAAAGACCACCACTCACTCAGTAGTAAATTCAGCTTCATTTCAATCTTCTGGACCAAAGTATGAAAGAAAATATTTAAAGCTTTCAGTCAGCTTTGCACACTGTACTCCATTTAAGAAAAAACATATTCATGTCGTACCTTTTAACATGGGTGAATATTTCAAAGGCAATTTGCAGAACTTTTTTTTTGAAATAAAGAGTCATAGTTGGAGAGACTAAGTGTAGTGGGAGAGGCCGCTGAGGCATTTAGGGAGGGATTTCTAGACCACGGGCCTTATGTGGCTGAAGATGTGGATTCGGTGTTGGAAGAGGAGGGACAATGCGCAAGACAGTAGATTGGAAACAATGCATTTAAGGCTGTTGAGATTGCAAGTCTTCATGTAAGTCTGTTGTCACTACTGGTCATTTAGATTTTTCTTAAGCCCCGTTATTTTATGAATAATATTGGAAATGGTCATAGTTCCTGACTGTAGACTCCTAAATAAAAAGTTTTAGGTCAAGCAACATTGGTAAAGAGGAGGTACATTTGGTACATGTAACCACAGCAGAATGGGACTTGTCCATTCAGATTGTCTGGGTCTGAGTCAGCAAGCTGTTGGTTAGGTTTCTTGCAGCTTTTGTTTTGCACATGAAACCATCTGACCACATTCCTCCACTGCCAGAAATAGGCCTGACAAATCCTATTGGATGCATAATGCGAACTGGGATAGTTCAGGATGGTACTAAAGGAGACGGTCTTGTCTGTTTACAGGTGAATGCAACACGTCAAGAAGACAAACTAACTGAAGAGTGTGACCAATTGATTGAAATCATTCAGCAAAGAAGGCAAATCATTGGCACAAAAATCAAGGAAGGAAAGGTAAGAGACAGATCGCTACTGACGACTGCCATCATCGACAGCAGATCTGATGGAATAGGCTTGAGGGGCTGAATGACCAACTTCAGTTCTGACATTCCTAAGTGTAGACATTTTTAATCAACTTGGTAGCAAATGTGATTAAACATTTCTGGAACAAGTGATATTTGAGCCAAAGCCTCCTGGCCCGAAGGTAGGACACTACCAATGCAATACTAGAGCCCTTGATGTTCCTAGATCCACACTTGGAGTCACAGAGTCATACAGCAAGGAAACTTTGGTCCATGCTGACAAAGTTCCCTGAACTGAACTACTCCCATTTGCCTGCATTTGGACTATATCCCTCTAAATCTTTCCAATTCTTATATCCATCCAGACAAATTTTAAATGTTATAATTGTACCCACTTCCACCACTTCCACTTGGCAGCTCGCTCCATACGTGCACCCCCCTCTGCATTACCATCCCCAGCCTATTCAGCCACTCCCTGTAGCACAAACTCTCCAGTCCTGGCATCATCCATGAAAATCTTTTCTGCACCGTCTCAAGTTTAACAACATCCTTCCTTTTAGAAGGTCAACCAGAATTGTATGGAGTATTCTAAACATGGTCTCACCAATGTCCTGTACGGCAGCAATGTAACATCCCAGCTCCTACACTCTGTGTTCTGACCCATGAAGGCAAACACCTCCTTCACCACCCTATCTACCCACTTCCAAGGAAGTAAGCAACTTGCACCCCTAGGTCTCTTCATTCGGCAACACTCCCCAAGGCTCTACTATTAACCCTGGTTAGCCCTACCAAAATGCAACACCTCACATTTATCTAAATTAAACTCCCACCTCTAACTCCTCAGCCCATTGGCCCATCTGATCAAGGTCCCATTGTTCTCTGAGATAATATTCTTCACAGTCCAAGATGCCATCTGTTTTGGTGTCATCTGAAAGCTTACTTACCGTATCTCCTATACTTGTATCCAAATCATTTATATAAATGATGGAAAACAGTGGACCCACCTCTGAACTTGTGGCACACCACTGGTTACAGGGCTGCAGTCCAAAAAGCATCTCCCTATCACCACCTTCTGTCTTCTACCTTCAAGCCAATTTTCTATCCAATTTGTCTAGCTTCCCCTAGTTCCCATGTGATCTAACCTTACTAATCCCTCTACCATGAGGAACCTTGTCAAACTCTTTGCAGGATTACATCTAGACAACATCTACCACTCTACCTTTATCAATCTTATTTGTCACCCCCTTCAAAAATAATCTCAAGCAAGCTAGTGAGATATGATTTCCCACACATAAGGCCAAATTGAATATCCCTAATCAGTCCTTGCCTTTCCAAACGCATGTAAATCCTGTTCTTCAGAATCCCCTCCAAAAACTTACCCACCACTGACGTAAGGCTCACCAGTCTACAGTTCGCTGGCTTTTCCTCATAGCTTTTCTTAAGTAATGGCACCACATTAGCCAACCTCCAGGCTTCCGGCACACCACATATGGCTGTCGATGATAAAAATGTCTCAGCAAGGTGCTCAGCAATCTCTTCTCTAGCTTCTCACAAACTTCTGCGAAACACCTGGTCAGGTCCGAGGGATTTATTTACCTTTTTACATTTTTAAGACCTCCAATACCTTCTCTTCTGTGACGTGGATTATTTTCAAGACATCGCTGTTTATTTCCCCAAGTTCACTTGCTTCCATGCCCTTCATGGAAACCGACACAAAATATTCATTTAGTACCTCACCTATGTCCTATGGATCTAAACATAGGCTGGCACGATGATCTTTAGGGGGCCCTGTTCTCTCCCTAGTTACTCTTATGTCCACAATGTACTTACAGAATCTCTTTGGATTCTCCTTAACCTTATTTGTCAAAGCTATCTCGTCTCCTTTTGGCCCTCCAGATTTCCCTCTTAAGTATACTCCTATTAGCCTTATATTTCTGCAGTGATTCACTTAATCCCAGTGGTCTCTATTTGCCATATGGTCCCTTCTTTTTCTTGACCAGTGCCTCAATTTCTTTAGTCATCTAGTGCTCCTGGCATTGCATTGCCCTTAAAACGTACGGGAACTCGCTGTCTCTGACCTCTCGTTCTCTCATTTTTAAAGGCTTCCCACTTCCCAGCCATCCCTTTACATGTGAATAGCATCCCCTAAACAACTTTCGAAAGTTCCTTTTATATTAAACTAATCTCACGATTTCAAGGTGAGAGGGGAAAAGTTTAAGAGAGATATGCGTGGAAAGTTGTTTACGCAGAGGGTGGTGGATGCTTGGAACGCGTTGCCGCCGAAGGTGGTAGAGGCGGGCATGATAGCGTCATTTAGGATATATCCAGACAGATACATGAATGGGCAGGGAGCAGAGGGGTACAGATCCTTGAAAACTAGGTGACAGGTTTAGATAGAGGATCTGGATCAGCGCAGGCTTGGAGGGCCGAAGGGCCCGTTCCTGTGCTGTAATTTTCTTTGTTCTTTGTTCTATTACTGCCAAAATTGGGCCGTACTCGAATGTAGAACTTAACTTTTTGATCAATTCTATCCTTTTCCATAACTATTACGAAACTATCAGAACTATGATTACTTGCCCAAAGCGCTTCCCCACTGTCACCTCAGTCACTTACCCTGAGATAGTAAGAAGTGCCGATGCTGGAGTCGGAGATAACCCAGCGTGGAGGTGGAGGAATACAGCAGGCCAGAATTCTGAAGAAAGGTTTCGACCCAAAACGTCAACTTTTCTACTCGTCTGATGCTGACTGGCCTGCTGTGTTCCCCCAGCTCCATTCTGTGTCATTTCAGTCACTTACCCTGCCTTATTTCCCAACAGAAAGTCAAGTATCTCTCCAGCTTTCTTCTCAGGGAGACGATGTCCTAGTGGTATTATTGTTGGACTATTAATCCAGGGACCCAGATAACATTCTGGGGACCTGGGTTCAAATCCTGAAATGGCAGATGGTGGAATTTGAATTCAACAAAATACCTAGAACTATGAATCTAGTGATGACCATGAACCCACTGTCAATTGTCAGGAAAAACCCATCTGGTTCACTAATGTCCCTTAGGGAAGGAAACTGCCATCCTTACCTGGTCTGGCCTACATCTTACTCCAGACCCACAGCAACGTGGCTGACATACCTGGTCAGCAACGGCCTCCTCCTGTTAATGAATAAAGGATAAAGAAAAGGTACGTCCACATGCTGATTAAGACAGTTCGCTGGACGGGAATTGGGTCTTGTAAAAGGGTATTCAGCAACTCGGGTCATCTCATTGCATCAATGGATTAAGAAAGGTGCGGGTTTTATCCTCAGTTTGTGTTCGACTACTTTGATAGTAAGACAGCTGGAATTGGCTGTCATATCACAGCATTGGGAAAAGATTTAATCAGTTAGCAGTCTGCTTTCTCATTATTATCCCATCTGAAAGTAACCAAAAGGCAATAAGGAGGGACATCAATTTAAGGTGATAGTGTGGTGAATGTTGCTGTGATACTTCTCTCCAATTATCTGCTCACACCCACTCCTAAATTACAAACGCCTTGAGTGCTAAAATAAAACAAAGAACTGTGGATGCTGGAAATGGCAAACAAAAACTGAAAGAGAAACTCAGCGTCTGTGAAGGGAAACACAGACTTAATGTTTCAAATCCACATGAAACGTGAAAACTGCTTTCTCTCCACAGATGCTGCCAGACCTGCTGAGTTTCTCCAGCAATTGCTGTTTTTGTTTCCCTGAAATTAATTACCTCACGTGAAGGCACATGGAGGGGTGGTGTTTGGTAGTGTGAATACCCCGTATTTGGTAGTGTGAATACCCCGTGTTTGGTAGTGTGAATACCCCGTATTTGGTAGTGTGAATACCCCGTGTTTGGTAGTGTGAATACCCTGTATTTGGTAGTGTGAATACCCCATATTTGGTAGTGTGAATACCCCATGTTTGGTAGTGTGAATACCCCATGTTTGGTAGTGTGAATACCCCGTATTTGGTAGTATGAATACCCCGTATTTGGTAGTGTGAATACCCCATGTTTGGTAGTGTGAATACCCCGTATTTGGTAGTGTGAATACCCCATGTTTGGTAGTGTGAATACCCCGTATTTGGTAGTGTGAATACCCCGTATTTGGTAGTGTGAATACCCCATGTTTGGTAGTGTAAATACCCCGTATTTGGGAGTATGAATACCCCATATTTGGTAGTTTGAATACCCCGTATTGAACTCTGGAAAACAAAAGAAGGCTTCTGAGGAAGATGTACAGTTTAAGATAAAAGATGATTAACTGTTAGCTACCAAGCTGTGGTTAAGCATAAAAGCCTGGCAGGTTGACTCTGATCAGTGAAGCACGTCCACATGCTCTTTCTGATTTGGAGGTGTCAGTGTTTGACTGGGGTGGACAAAGTCAGAGGTCAAACGACACCTGGTTATAGTCCAACAGGTTTAATTGGAATCACAAGCTTTCTAAGTGCTGCTCCTTCATCAGGCGAAGTCAACTTCATCCACGGGAGTTCCGCTTCTGACTATGTTCTTTCTACAAAGGGCAAGGTCCCATGTATGATTATCTGTTCCTCCTTGTACATGCCAGTCCAAGTGACAATCCTAAATTTGGTGCCAGCATGACTCTTCACCCACTCAGCATTATGCAGCAAATGTTGTCCAATTGTAGAGTCACATTTCATGCTGGACGTTGTGTTGAGAGTTTTTGCAAGCGTGGATTGGTTGACTACAGTTAGAATCTTGCTTGTTGTGAACAGACAAAGGGACAGGCTGTTTGATGTGATCCACCAGTCTTTGACATATTTGGCCTACTTCTCTGACATTGCCCCAGTACTGAAATTCACATACCACATTACTTGGATGTACTGGTCATTGTGATGAGTTTTGCAAATTCGTTTTTCAACCATATTCAAGCCGTGCACGAACAAACAAATATGATGCGTAGAGTGTTTTAGATGAGGGAGAACTTCCAGTCTGTTGAGAAAGCTGTCCAACTATTCATCCTGCTCCCTCGCTGTAATGTTGCAGATGTTTTTCCTTTTTGAATAATTATCCAATTCCCTTTTGAATGTTAGATATAGTAAGAAGTGCAGGTGCTGGAGTCAGAGAAAACAGTGTGGAGCTAGAGGAACACAGCAGGCCGGGCAGCATCAGAGGAGCAGGAAAGCGGACGTTTCGGGTCGGGACCCATCTTCAGAAATGGGGGCTGGGAGGGCCGATCTGAAATAAATACAGAGAGGAGGGGTTGGGCATGGGGGAGGTAGGTGGAGTGGTGATTGGTGAATGCAGGTAGGTAATGGTGGGGATTGGTCAGTGAGGTGGAGGGGCGGATAGGTGGGAGAGAAGACAGACAGGTCAAGGAGATGTGGATGAGGTCGGGGATGGAGAGATTTTGAAGCCAGTAAAGTCCACATTGAGACCATTGGGTCGCAGGCTTACTGGCCAACCCCCACCTTTGCCTTCCTATACTCACCTATCACCGTCCCACCTACCTCTCAGCCCCACCTCCCTGACCTGTCCGTCTTCTCTCCCACCTATCTGCCCCTCCCTCTTCACTGACCAATCCCCACCATTTCCTACCTGCACTCACTATCAGCACCCCTCCTACCTTCCCCAGCCCCACCCCTCCTCTTTTTATTTCAGAGCCCCCTACTCCTCTCCCTTTTTCTGAAGAATGGTCCTGAACCGAGACGTCAGCTTTCCTGCTCCTCTGATGCTGCCTGGCCTGCTGTGTTCCTCCAGCTCCACACTGTGTTATCCCTTTTGAATGTTACTGTTGACTCTCCTTCCCTTTGAGCGTTACTTTTCCACATTATCACAACTCCCTGCATGAACAGATTTCTCATGCTCCCTCCATTTCCAACCCCCATCCCCTGCCCCCGACCCAGTTAAAAAGAGGGTGTGTGATAGAAAATCTGAAAGAGGTTGAAGTAGCCCAATGCCCTTCGGTCTGAGCTCCTCTCTTTGCCTTAAAAGGTCGTACGATTGCGGAAATTGGCCCAGCAAATCGCAAACTGCAAGCAGTGCATTGAACGATCAGGCTCCCTCATCACTCAAGCAGAGCAGACACTGAAAGAGACTGATCACGCTCGCTTCCTGCAGACAGCTAAAAATATCTCTGAAAGGTAAGGGAGCGCATTGCCACTCACTCGTTGTTTTCTGTCTTTGTAATGATCCCATTGACCAAATGTACATCACACCACTGCAAAGGCACTCTCAGTCTGTTCTGATCACTGCAGCTGGAACCTTGCATCTTTTCAAATCTAGTTTGTGTCCCCTCATTTCCTAATATGGTCATTTTAATATACAGTGTGAATTGTCAAATGCATTTCATTCTATTGCCGTTTTCCCTTGTCCCCACAATAGCATCAAAGGTGTTGCATGCGTTCCCATCTCTGGGAGTCTAGTCAAATAATTAAGAAAATGTGAGTTTATATCCCAACGTGGCCCATTCACAATTCTGAGTTTTGTGCGATAGAGCATTGTGGAAATCAAAGGTTTTAATGAATAGAAGTGACCATGAAGCTGTCAGGTGGTTTGTACAGCCAGCGCTGATTCACTAAGGAAGGGAGTCTGAAGTTCCTACCTTTCATGGTTAACAGTTCCCTACCGTTCACAGATCACTCACTTGTACCAACCAGCCCAGCACTGCAAGAAGATAGCACAGGACTGCAATCTCAGGGCATCTGGGGATGTCGAAGACTTTCATGCTTTCGGAACGTGTGTGGGACTTTTTGTCCCCTTGGACACTGGGAGAACTCCACACCCTTCTTTGAAAAGTGCTGTGGAAAATGTGCATCCACCTAGATGACTGGGTCAGGTTTTTCTTTGATCTCATCACCAGGGGCATGGATACCGATACAGTGCAATATTTTCATGGTATACCAGTGGAGTGTCATTCAAGATCACCCAATCGGTGGTCTCAAAATACAACAGTTAGAAAACCAACAACAGCTTTCACTTTTATTTAGCGCCTGTAATACGATATAACATCCCAAAGCACTTTACTGGAAGATTTCGGTCAAGCTGTGAGGGAAACTGGCCAGGAGAATATCAGAATAATTGTATCAAGGTGATAGGAGTTTCAGCAGCAGATTAGCTGAGATGGAAGATGTTGTGGAGATGGCAAGGTCAGAAGACACTTGTGGGGATAATTAGGAGGAGAAAGTAGGGAATGCTTTGGAAGTATCTCCGACAGCTGAGAGGGAGAGGTGATTGAAGCAAACAACTCAGGAACAATGGTGGTACCAGCAACTGAAGACAATAGCTCTGGTCTTCACGGCATTTAATTGGAGCAACTTCACTCAGTTGGACTGGCAGCTTTGCCAGTCAGAGACGGTTGAGGGCTTGAAAACAGAGGTGGTGAGAGAGAGCTGGATGTCTTCGAGTGTCCACATGAAACCTGGCATTGAGAGTTTCGACAATGTTGCCAAGGAGAAACGAGTGGATGAGAAACTGGCCAATGGTAGGAGATGAAGAGCTGAATTGGGGTGCCACGTAGGCTCAGTGGTTAGTGTTGCTGCCTCACAGAGTCCTGCATTCGATTCCAGCCTCGGACAGAAAGATGGAACATGGCAGAGCAGTAGATGTTGTTTGGATTTTAGTAAAGTCTTCGATGAGGTTCTAATCCAATAAACTAATTAGTAAAGTTAGATCACATGCGATTCAGGGTGAGCTTGCCAACTGGATACATAATTGGCTTAACGACATGAGACAGAGTAATGGTGAAGAGTTGCTTTTCAGACTGGAGGCCTGCCACCAGCAGTGTTCCACAGGGATTGGTTCTGGGCCCTCTTCTGTTTGTCATTTATACAAATGATTTGGGTGAGAATATAGAAGTCATGGTTAGTAAGCTTGCAGATGACACCAAAATCGATGGCATTGTAGACAGTGGAGAAGGCTTTCTAAGATTAGAAAGGGATCGTGATCAAATGGGTCAATGGGCTGAAAAATGGCAGATGGAGTTCAATCTGGACAAATGTGAGGTATTGTATTTTGGCAAAATGAACAAGGGTAGGGCTTACACAATTCGTGGTAGGGCCTTGGGTAGTGTTGTAGAACAGGGACCTGGGAGTTCAGGTACATAATTCTTTGCAATTCTCGTCACATACAGACAGCATGGCTAAAATGTCGTTTAGCACACTTGCCTTCATTGCTCAGTCCTTTGAGTGTAGGAGTTGGGAAATCATGTTGAGATTGTACAGGACATTCGTGAGGCCTCTTCTGGAATACTGTGTCCCGTTCTATAGGAAGGAAATTATTAACTTGGAGAGGGTTCAGAAGAGATTTACCAGGATGTTGCTGGGTATGGAAGGTTTGAGTTATAAAGAATAGTGGATGGGGTGGGCCTTTTTTAACTGGAGCGTAACTGGTTGAGAGGTGACCTGGTCGTGGTTTATAAAATAAAGAGGGGTATAGATAGGGTTAATGGTAGTCCTCTTTTCCCTAAGACGGGGATTTCAAGACTAGGGCCACATTTTTAAGGTAAGAAGAGAGAGATTTTAAAAAAGGCATGAGAGGCAATTTTTTTTAAACAGAGGGTGGTTCACGTGTGGAGCGAACCTCCAGAGGTGAATGTGGGTACAGTTACAACGTTTAAAAGGCATTTAGATAGGCACATGACTAGGAAAGGTTCAGAGGGATATGGGCCTGGAGCAGGCAGGTGGGTCTAGTTTAGTTTGAGATTATGTTCAGCATGGACTGGTTGGACCGAAGGGTCTGCTTCCGTTGTGTATAACTCTGACTGTGTGAAGTTTGCACATTCTCCCCTGTGTCTGTGTGGGTGCTCCAGTTCCCTCCCACAGTCCAAAGATGTGCAGACGAGGTGGATTGGTCATGCTAAGTTTCCCCATATCGTTCAGGGATGTACAGGATCGTTGGGTCAGCCATGGGAAATGCAGGGCTGTAGGGATAGGGTAGGAGGTTTAGTCTGGGTGGGATGCTCTTCAGAGGGGCGCTGTGGAATTGTTAGACCAAATGGCCTGCTCCCACACTGCAGGGATTCTATGATTCTAGGAATTCGCCAGCTTCGTCTGGTATAAATGGAACCGGGCAAGTGCACTTCCACCCTCAGGACAATGGGTTTAGAGAGCCAGAGGTTTAAACATTTCCACATCTTTTGCAGTCCTTTCTTGCTATTATAATACCAAAAGAGCATTTTTTAATTCCCAGTAATTTGATTCCTGTCGTTCATTATGAGGTGATCGGGTGATTATGAAATGCAACTGATCCAGTTGGCAGAATGAGCTCGCATTAATGCACAATAAAGTCACTGATTGCTCAGATGAGCTCACACCCTGTGCTGCCAGTCCTTCTCATTTGATGGTTTTCTTCTCAAATGAATGGCAAGACAGATTGCACTCAAATGGAATTGCACAACAGCAGTGAAATATATTCTTTAATTTACTGGCTGGGTTCACAAACCATTGCTCAGATGGTTAGCACACTGTCTGCTCTGAGCTAAAAGCCCATGGTTCTGACTCCACAGACTATAACATATCATGTAGGTTGATGTTCCTGTACTAATACAGAGGAACTAGTGAGCAACATGCTGATATGGATTCCCCCAACTCGTAGTGAGAGCAGATGATCACTTAATATCATTGCTGTGTCTTAAACCTGCTGTACAAAAATAACGGTTACAAAAAGCTTGCAACCTGGAATAAAAGTCCATACTGCGCAATCTGTCACCCTTGCTGTTTGCAAAAATCATCAATCATCAATTACGAGGCGGCATAATTTTCAGGTGACTAGAGGAAGATATAGGGGAGATGTCAGAGGTAGGTTCTTCACACAGAGAGTGGTCGGTGTGGGAGTGCACTGCCAGCTGTGGTAGTGGAGTCAGAGACATTAGAGACATTTAAACGATTCTTGGATTGGCACATGAATGATAGTAAAATGTAGGGCATGCAGGGTAGTTTGATCTTACAGTAGGATAATAGGTCGGCACAACATCGTGGGCCGAAGGGCCTGTACTGTTCTGTACCATTCTATGATCTATGTCCACTGGGCAAGGCTGGACTATGTACTTAGATTTGTAAAAACATACGGCGCGGAAACAGACCCTTCAGTCTGACCCATCTATGCTGACCAGATATCTCAAATTAATCTAGACCCACTGGCCAGCATTTGGCCCCTTTCCATCTAAACCCTTCCCATTCACATACCCATCCAGATGCCTTTGAAATGTTGTAATTATACCCGTCTACACCATTTCACCTCCCATGTGCCACCTGCTGCCCCTCTTCCTCCCATTTTAAAGTACCTTATCCTGATCTTTCCTTTGCCGAAGTTTCAAAATAATGCAATAGATTATGAAACAGTAATTACTGCTCCAACAAATCAAAGAAATTAGCTCCAACACCAGAAAAAAAACCTCAAACAAGGAGCACTTCTTCCAGCCACCATTTTGTCCTGTCCTCCATCTTGGTTACTTCATTGATTATGAAGAACTTTCAAATGTCCTTGGTTTGTGAAAGGATTTCTGTTAGTACAAGTTCTTTCCTCTCCCAGAAAAAAACAGGGATCGCCGAGCTAACTGATGCACTAAGCTGTAATTCATACTTCAGTCTGCTACTCCCCGCATTAAATGAGAGTTTCTTCAGTATAACCACATTCCATGCAAAAGGAATTCTGCTGGGGGGAAGGAAGCAGGGAGCCACTGACCTGTTTATGGAATACTTCAATAGCATGAGCGCAGTTAGCCACTAGAATGAGAAACAATAAGGCATATGCCTTTCAAATGCTTGAGGAAAACAAATAACTCAAAATGCAGAGCAGCTACAAGGATCATTTTAATGGTGTCTCCTTTGTTGCTATAGTAACATAAATATCAGTTCTTGCTGCTGCTAAATATTCGCTGTCAATATTCTTTTAAAAACTGAGAGACTACAAAGCGTCACAATTACCTTTTTTAATAGCTTGTCATGCAGAGTACCTCTCCAAAGCAGTGAAGTTGGATTAAGGTTAATAGAGGTGTAATCATTAACTCAGTAGCTCAGTGCCTTGCTAATTCTGCTTCCTCTCAGCAGTGGGGCTCAACACGCTCACTGATCTGTATTGATCCCGAAACCGTGTGTATTTCAGGCTGTTAGTTCATATTGTTTAAGGCAGCAGTGAAGGCAAGAATGGAAACTCTGTTTAACTGGATAATTTTTTTATTACAAAACTATACTTTATTCATAAAAATATCTTCAAATATGTTGTCACTAAAGCAATTCGGTTCTGTCCAGTAACCTATGAAGAAAAGTAACAAATATTGGAGTTTGACTGTACCCAGCAAACAAACCCAAGGCATTTCTTTCTGAAGAAGGGTCCAGATCCAAAATGTCAGCTTTCCTGCTTCTCTGATGCTGCCTGGCCTGCTGTGTTCATCCAGCTCCACACTGTGTTATCTCAAGGCATTTCTCACTTGTTTTAGATTATCTTTATGTATGTTTGAGGCACGGGGAGGAGATAACAGGTCTGAGCTATACAGTCTCATCCCTGGGGGGGACACCGAGCCAAACATTGGCTACTCCTGGAAGACATTCTTCGCTCTGCCTGAAACTTGTGGGTCTTCCAGAATAAGGAGCTGACCTCGACTAAATATTGCGGCCTGGCACATTCCAAGGTCTAGGAATTTGTGCTGAGGGATGCACTAAATCTTGGACCCAACTAATGCTTTAAATGTCTGTAAATGTTCTGTTGAAGTGAATAAGTACAGGGATGTGAGCCAGCCTTGTCAGTGAGCAGAGTCCCCACCATCGTCTCCATTGCAATGCGAGCTGTGGTTTGGTGGTAACACTTTAGCCTCAGGGTTTGAAAGTTGTGGATTTTAAGCATTGATATAACTGACAGCCCACTGCAGCCCTGAGAGAGAGCTGTGCCATTGGAGCACCAATTAATATCACTTCCTCTCAAGGATTTAAAAGACCCCACGTTGCTATTGGATGAAGAGCAAGGATATGTATTCCACACTAATAATTATCATTAAATCATTACTGCATTGTCATTTTCACATTATTGTTTCCAAAACCTTGGTATGTGTTTTATGTAGGCCCAGAAGGGCTGAAAAGGGTCAATATTTCAGTGCAACAAGGACCACCCATGGTCATGGTGTCATGAGGGCTTAGTGTGAATAAAGTCTGATCTTGTAGCAGACAGGTTGACAGCTTGTTCCTCCCGGCAGTTATCATCTAGAGCCTATTATAACCTGTGCATAGTTGCAGATGTGCAATAAACACCTTGTTTACTCTGCAAGACTCTTACTCAGACCAGGAAGCAGCTACCCTGAAAAACACTTGACCACGTAAGCCCCTAGTGAACCCATGCAGTTGAGAAGAGTGTGGCCGAATTGATTGTTTGATATTACAATGGGCATCACACTTCAAAAGGTGCTTAATTAATTTCTGCACCCTAAGCTCATGAAAGCTGTTCTCCAAATTTGAGCTAGACCCTTTCCTCAAAGATTCTGTTTTAAGGGGTGGTTCCCTTAGGAAAGTCCTGTGCATATCCCCTTGCAGTATGAATGGTTAACCTAGAATCTGCTGCATTTGCTCAGTAAGGCACTATCGTTTGATACAGGAGAGAAGAAGTATTGCTTCAAGAAATGCTACAAATCCCTTGGTTACGCTCCATCTCGAACTACATTCAGTTCTGGACATTGCGCCTCCGGAATGATTGGCCTTGGAAGAGTAAAGCACGGATTCCCCAGGACTGAGAGTTAAACCTGTGGCATTGCCAACTTCTGTGCAATGTTCACCCGCAGAATTGAGTATAGCTCTTAGGGTCAGAGGATGGGGGGTGGAAGCAGAGATGATTCGTGCAAAATTGAAGAGAAGACAGCGGTAAGAGTGGAGAGGGAAAAGGAGTGAGACGCGGAGGATAAGGAAATTAGAAAAAAAGTGGAGGAGAGGGGATGGCAACGAAGCCACGTATGGCAATATGGTGACATGACAGTAAAGACGATGACAAAAACCAGACTCTGTGTGCAATCAAACTCTGACCCAGAGGAAACATAAACAATAATTTCACACTTAAAAAGCCTCTTTATGTGCACATCCACGGATAATACATGCCCCCCACCCCCACCGATGTGTGATTCCACGCTGTTCTCACAAACTGTGAAAGAATCTGATAATGTCTCCAGGACCTTGTTTAAAATGTTGTAAGTGTCTGTTCCACATCTCGCCGAGAACCCATCAGCAAAACTTAGTGCTATGGCCTGAAGCTCTGTCCATTGCTAATGGCCCTTGTATACCTGTTACACAACACATTGGAAAATCTACGCTGTTCAGTCACTGACAGGAAACCTACACCAGGATGTACTCTGATTTTACTAGCGAAAGCAATAGACCTCTCTTTTAGCCCTTCCTCGACAGTTGATGTTGATAACAGGGAAAATGTGTGCCTTGAATGTGCTTTTGGGATAGTCATATCTCTCTGAGGATTAGAAGCTCTGGCAGAGCTGAAGCTGAGGGACAGGAATTGTTTTCCCCACCAGTTATTGAACAAGACACATGTGCAAGGGCCTGAAGTCATAATGAGGTGCAAAGTAAGACAAATGACTAGTCAAGTCTAATTAATTCCGGGTTGCTTGTGCGTCATGGCCCCTTTTTACAGCTCATCAATATCCACCTCTCTGGTCATTAGCAGTGCAATGTCGGTCAGTTTGACAGAAACAATGTTCCAAGACAGGCTCAAAGCATAACTCAAGCAAAATAATCCTGGAAGAGGAAACTAATTTGAACTTTTCTCGACATCGCATGAAATTTTGCGGAGAAATGCAATTCTGCTCTCCAGAAAGTAACTGGAAAATGTGGGATATTTGTGTTGAAAAGTGAAATGTTTCAGCTACAAACACTCAAGTGCATTAATCGAATGGATTGAAAGCAGGATAAAGCTTCTTCCAAAACAAAAAGAAAAATTGCTGCAGCATTAAATATCAAAGTTGTTTCGCTGGCTCTAAATTGCTTTGGGTTGTTCTGAGACTGTGAACTGTACTGATTAAGTACAATTTATTTCACTATGCTGCTCCAGTCCACTTCTCAAACGAACAGTCCCACTTGCATCAGTCTGAGAGACAATCAACCTGTCTGGTCCATGCTGGAATATCACTGCGATATTTCCAATTCACAATTCCCAGGGAAGAAGATCTTGCATTAAAATGGCTCCTTATGTGACCTCTAGAACTCCCTCAACATCTTGCAGTCAATTAAGAGTAGTAATGGGAGCTCAGCAGGTGAAGTCAAGTTTACTGAACCTCTTGCTTTTGTTCTCTGCGCAGAGTATCCATGGCAACTGCATCTTCTCAAGTGCTCATCCCAGAAATCAACCTAAATGATACATTTGACACATTTGCATTAGACTTTTCCCGAGAGAAGAAGATGCTGGAGAGCCTTGATTACCTCACAGGTAGGAGATTTGGAGACAAGTGCATCTTTGGCCCCTCGATATGAATTTTGGAATGCGCTGTCAACAATGTTTCAGCTCTTAACCAACAGCAGGAACAGAGCCTTTTACAAACCTGTGCCCTCTCCACGGGGCAAGGTGCTAATTCGGTGGGAATTGGGCTAATTAAGGATTCTCCATCTCCACTTGCAGTAGCTGAGGTATTCCGGGAAAACACTTCCCCCCCCCCACCCCCCCCAAACCCGCCCCCATTGAGTCTTTTACAAATCATCAATCCAAAATTATCTGTCGGCTTTGTTACACATGCCACATGGCTAATATTACAACTAATGGTCATTCCCATTCATTCCTGCTTAATACATATTGATTGATCTCCCATGGGAACATTGAGAAAAGAAGTAAGCCATTTGGCTCCTCGAGACTGTGACTAATTTGTACCACATCTCCATATATCCGTCCGTGATCCATATCCCCACTTCATCTAAAAATCTATCAACCTTGACCTGAAGCAGCCACAGATTTGCACAGGGGATTAAAGGGCATGACTGGCCTTCAGTTGAAGGAGGGTTAAGAGAGTGTATGTCATACGACTGGGACACGAGAATGTAATTCAATCGCACTCGTTACTTTTACATAACACCTCGATACTATTCACAGTTCAGTAGCAAAATCCACTGAAATCTGACAAGTAGAGAGCAAGAATTGGTTTGAGCATAGCAGCTTCTGTGCATAATGAAGCACAACAGCATCACCTCCACATAGTGAGTTAATTACAGTGTGACAGGTCTGCATAAGCAGTTTTTATTCTCAATGGTGACATTGAAATGTATAGTTGGAGCAATGTTAACAGAAAAAGATAACAGCAGAAAGGCTTTATAGGTGAGACCTATTTTTAAAACGTATCCAATTTTGAAATGTTGCCATTGCTGGCCAGGCTGCCCATCCCCAGCTGCTTCTAACCACCTTTGCGAACTGTAACCATCCATATGGTGAAGGTGTGCCTACATTGCTGTCATGGAGGGAGTTCCAGACGTCTGGCCCAGCATCAGTGAGGAATTGTGATTATATTGCCAAATTGGAAAGACGGATGGCTTGGAGGGGAAAGTGGAGGTGTTGGAATTCCTGTGCACCTCTTAGCATTGTCCTGCTACACATCACAATCTTAGTACAATGGTGGTAGAAAAGAGTGTTGACTAAGCGTGTAGACATTCATAACTAATTTGTTCATGGATATGGAATGTCTTAAAAACAAGCTGATACGGTGCATCATCCCCATTTTGGAATATGTTTGAAATTAAATTTGTCTTGAAATCATGACGTCAGGCACCTTGATTTCTGTGTTCCCGCCCCTATTAGAACCTATCTCCCTCAGAAGTGACTGCACCCTGTGCTTTCAGATCCAACCCTGACTTTGTCAGAAAGCCCCCCAACTGCGGTGGTGCTATTGGTGTCTGGCATGCTGATATCTACACTGCAGAGGCTGAATGCCAGTTCTCAGATACCACCTTCTATCTCCCCTTGGACCATGACCCCACCATCAAGCATCAAGCCATTGTGTCCCCTCTGTCATCAAGCTCATCGCCTCTGGGGATCTCCACCCCCAACCCCCATATCCCACAGCCTCCCAGCTCATATTCCCCCATTCCCCAAACCTTTCTACCTTCTCCCCAAAATGGACAAATAGGACTGTCCAAGTCAGACCTATTGTTTCTGTCTACTCCTGCCTCACTGAACGTATCTCTCCCTACCTAAATTCTATTATTTTGCCCCTTGCCCAGTCACTCCCCACTTGTATCCATGATTCTCCTGATGATTTTCTTTGGAAGGAGGCCTGAACCGTTCCCATTCACCACCACCCTCCTCCACCTGGCCGAGCTCATCCTCACTTTGAACAACTCCTCCCTTGATTCGTCTCACTTACGTCAGGTCAAAGAGTTGGCCATGGGTACCTGAATAGGCCCCAATTGTGCCTGTCTCTTCGTGGGATAGATTGAAGGTTCCCTGTTCCTGTCCTACACAGCTCTGTTCCCACAATAGCATCATCAGTGCTACCGTCTCTCATCTGGAATTAGAAAAAAATTGTCAATTTTGTTTCCTATTTCCACCCTGTCTTCACCTTCATCTGGTCTATCTCTGACTCCTCCCTTTCCTTCCTTGAAATCTCTGTTTCCATTTCTGGGGATAAGTTGGCCACAGATATCCTCTAGAAACCCACTGATTCCCACATATATCCTCACATCCTGCTCCCTGTAAGGATTCCACTCAATTCTCGCTTTTTTACCATTTCATCTGTTTGGATGATGCCAACTCCTGCAGGGTGTCCCTCAGAAATGTCCACGCTAGATTCTCAGCCACCATGGCTAACAGGGCTCTCATGTCTGACCCTTTCCTGCTATTCAGCCCTCACCCCTTCCCACAACAGTGATAGGGTCCACCATATCTACCATCCCATCAGCATCCACATCCAGAGGATTAATAGTCATCATTTCTGCCAGTAGGATGACACCCTCTCTGATGCATATTCCCCTCATGTCCCATGTCAGTTTTCCACAGAGACCATTCCCTCTGGGACACCCTGGTCCACTCTCCTCCAGTCGCAAAACCTTCCCACACTCCCATAGCTCCTTCCATCACAATTGCACCAGGTGTAACACTTGCCCATTTATTTCTTCTCTCCTCAGTATCCAGGGCCCCAAACATACCTTCCAGATGAAACAGTGCACTTCACACAATCCGGTCTACTGCACTCGCTGCTCACGATGTGGTCTCCTCTACACTGGGGAAATGATGCATATACTGGGTAACTGCTTCACAGAACACTTACGTTCTGTCTGCTAAAAAGACCCTGAGCTTCCAGTTGCAAGCCACTTCAGCACAAGCAGTAGGAACAGCACCTCATTTTCTAGCTAGGTACCTTACAGCCTCAGGATTTAGTGTCGAGTTGAATAATTTTACAGCATGAACGCTTTTCTCGATGTTTTTTACCTACCTTCCCTGTTGTACTATTTTCTCTCTCCTCTCTCTCTCTCTCTCTACCTCTCTCTCTACCTGCACCCCACCCCCTTTCTGTCTGTCTGTATCCACCTATCTCTCTCATCCCCTCTGTCTCTTTCTCTCTCTCTCTCTCTCCCTCTTCCCATCCATCTCTCTGATCTCAATCTCCACCTAATGTGCTCACTCCTGTCAGACCCGCTGAGTTTCTCCAACAATTTCTGTTCTTATTTATTTCAAATTTCCATTGAGCTTAATGATATTTAAGTTTATGTTTAGCCTTACAGAGCTTTACACATTTTTAACCTTAGAGGAGAGTGAAGTTAGGTGGAGAAATGCAGCAACTGTTGAGTCAAATGCTTATCCTAGGTTTTTGTGTCTGTCTTTTCAGCTCCAAATCCACCGGCTATCCGAGAGGAGCTATGCACTGCCTCACATGACACGATCACAGTTCACTGGACCTCTGACGATGAATTCAGCGTGGTGTCGTACGAGCTTCAGTACACCATCTTCACTGGCCTGGCCAATGTTGTTAGTGAGTTCACGGTCGCTGTTAGTGTTGTCATTTCAGGGAATATCCAGCAAGTTCAAAACTGAAGTTAGAAACTGCTGTGAGTTCATTAGTCAGAATTTTCTGGAATCAAGTATAAATCTGCTTGGATACTGCTGGCAGAACAATCATTCGACTGTTAAGAAAATGGTAGCTTTTCCTGCGCCCATGAGAACTGCAGAATGGAACTGAAAACTGCCCAATAATCTTGAGTTAAAACTTGCCCACGGTAACTTTATGCATTCAGATCGACTTAATCAAACTTTTAACGTGTGATCCCAGAAGAAAAGTATAGCAGCTCAAACTTTTCCATCACATTTTACATTATTCGCATCTTTGATTTTTATTTCTGATGCTCCCAGTATTTGCCTCAATCCTCTTGCCTTATCCGCTGAGTTAAATTAAGCATACCTTCAACCAACTGTTTAATTATGTAGCATAAAATCCAGTGAGGCTGAGTGAGTCAAGCGCATTAATGCTGCTTTTGAACATCTGCAGTTTGACTGAAATCCCATAGCTTGGAACAGAAATATGGTTTCAGCACTGCCTTACATAGCTGAATAGCCTGCTGATATTCACATCTGAGGCTTGCACAAATAATGGCAGCCAGGTGAATGGTGTAAGGCTTCTGGTTCCAACGAGCTGTAACCCGGCTAGGAACTCAGAGCGGGAAAGCTGGAGAGGGTGAATCTCTGTGAACAAGGAAGGACAGCAGTGGGCCAGTCACCACATTAGCAGTTCCACTGGTGTTGGTTGAGGGATAAATATGATGTAGGAAACCCGACAAGCTGTGCCTACTTCTTGGAAAAGTCCCATCGGGTCTTTTCCTTCCATCTGTGAGGGCCTGAGTTTGATATGTCATCTGAAAGTCAGAAATGCAACATTGCTCAAGTGTTAGGAGTGGGTCTTTGAGCCTCTTACTGTCTGAGTCAGAGGTGATAGTACTATACCTGAATCAATATTAACACTAAAATTGTGTAGTGTCAACACCATGTGCAGCTGGGCTTTCGATAGATTTTCAGGGCTCACATCCCTTTATCATTTCGATATTCCCATAGTTTGTATCAGCAGCAGTTGTTGCATGCCGGAGCTGATGTTCCCGGTCGGTTCCCATGTGGGTGTCGGAGCCCCTTCCCCCACCGAATCACGCTGCTGTTCCGGTTCCATTGCAGGTTTGTGTAGCTCGGCTGACAGCTGGATGATTGTCCCGAATATCAAGCAGAACCACTACACGGTGCACGGGCTGCAGAGTGGCACCAAGTACATCTTCGTCGTCAAGGCTATAAACCAGGCCGGCAGCCACAACAGCGAACCCTACAGGCTCAAGACCAACAGTGAGTTGTACAAGCTTCGCTGCCTGGCTTGGGAAAGGCCGCTCAATGACCTGTTACCAATGACACCATGTTACAAACTCCATGTGTGACCATTGATTTTGCATCTTTTTTCCTTTTAATCAGTGGTGACTTGACAACAACAACTTGTGTAGAACCTGATAGAACACCCCCTCACCCCAACCAAAGCATTTGAAGGAAGGAACAAAATTTGACGCCGAGTCACGCAGAGAGATATTAGGGATGATGACCCCGAAAGCTTAGTCAACTCAGTAGTTTTTAGGGAGCATCTTGAAGGAGGAAAGAGATATATGAAGTCAGACAAATTCAGGGAAGGGTTCTGAAGCCTTGGGCCCAGGAAGTTGAAGGCCTGGTCCCTAATTGTAGAACAACAAACAGAATTAGAGCAGAGCAGTTGTCATGGAGGGTCGTGGGGTAAGAGGAAGTTAGAGTTAGGGAGGGAAAAGGCCATGAAAGTTTTTAGAGGACAAAAATATTTTAAGTTGACATCTTGTTTAACTGGGAATCAGTTGAGTAAATGAGTCAAGGGTGATGGTGGAAGAGGAATTACCATAAGTTATGATACAGGCAGCAAGTGGTTTAAATGATGTTGAGTTTATAGAGGATAGGATGCGGGCAACTAGCTGAGTATGCATTAAAATAGTCAAGTCTCGAGTTCACAAATGGATGAAAGAGGGTTTCCACAGCAAATAGGCTGAGTGGCGTTGGGTGACAACGCAAAGATGAAAATCCCTGCTCCTGATGACTGGATGTGTACTGGGAGCTCATCTCAGGCTTGTGTGCAGCACTGAAGATGTGAACAGTCTGGCCTTGTTGCCAAGGAAAGGGACGGATTCCCTTCATTCAATTGGTTCTACATTGTTCCCAAATGGAGGTCCTTAATTCCCAGAATTTAGCCATTCAAGGTCTTCAGCTAGGTCACTGTTACATCTTTGTGATATTGGCAGTTCAGTCTATTCTTCTACCATAAACTGGAAACTCTTCAATTACTGTTAGTGAAAGCTGAATCAGTGAGAATTGACCATCTAAGTGGCACTTAAAGGAGAAGGCTTTGATTTGGATTTAGGCTAAGACCAGCTTGATGTTAACAGGATGTGGGTTTAATGCATTTGTCAAGAACCAAAGCTCTCATACATGACACCCAGACAGCTTTTATGGCCCTCGCATCTGATCACTGTCCAGACTGGCCAGATTGATTATGTGCTCCATGGAACTCACAGCGCCTCCTCCTTGTCCACAAAGAAACCTTAAACTAAAAATTCTATTGAAATGGACCTGACTTCTTCTGGCTCTAGATCCAGCCTTTGGTATGACTGAGCAGGTAGAAAGCCACCATTAGTGACCAACACAGGCTTCAGATTATCGTCAGCAAACCATCGGGATTGTTAATGGTGAACCATTTAACTTTGCCCAAACCTCCTGCACGCTTCCTCCAATGAGCTTGAGGCAGCAAATCAAATATTGGACAAGGAAGCCTATCTTGCACAAGGTTGAAGTTATTAGGAACAACAACAGGCCATTCAGCCTCAAGCCTTCTCTGCCATTCTTTAAGAGCACTGTGAATGTGGCTTAACTTCATTTACCTCCTTAGATCCCTATCAGTTTACCTGATGAAATCTATCCACCTTCAATTTATTGTCACTATCCACAGAGACTTCCACTACCCATTGTGTGGGAGAGAAATACACTTCGTGTTTTCATGTCAAAATGGACTGGCTGTAATTTATTGGACTCCCTTGGTCTGGATTTCTACACCATTGCAATAGCTGATAACTAGGGTTCACAAGTGATGTACAGCATATGGAGGAGCATTAAAGGCATAATTTCCTGTCTTCCCAATTGATATGTGTGGTCCTAAAGGCACAAGAAGCAAGCAAAACAGATGTCCTAATGAACTTGCCAATATCTGCCCTTTGGCCTCTTTGTCTGTTTCGATTGGAGGGCAGCCAGCTACATGGGAATGAAAATGGAGCTAAGGGAATTAAAATGGAGATGAGTATTGACAGACAGAGGTCAAAGGGCAGATGTCATTATTTAAAGCAAGATCAATAAAATTCAGGAGAAAGATGTTCTGCTGAAACAAAGCAAACTAAGAATGAAATGCTAAGGGTGAACAAAGAGATGAGTTTTAAAATTGAACCTGAACATAAGATATTCATTAAGAGATGAACAGTAAATGAGAGAAATGCAAAAGGCAAAGTGATATGTGTAGGAAGGAAGTTAAATAGATAGCAAGGCAGAGTGGCAATATGCAATGAAAATATCAAAAAATTGGTATTCTATGGACACATAAGTAACATGAGAAACAAAGGTGCAAGGGTCACTGAGATAAATGTGCAGAGGATGATGTGAAAATGAGAGAGTGAATTCTTTGGTCACGACTTTAACCTAGCTTTTTGAAAGGGGTTAAAATTGAGTCTCAGGAATAGGGACAACTGGAGGAAACGACAGCAGTGGAACATGGCAAAAAAAGATATACATGAGTTAAGATAGTGAGAAAGGATATATCAGTAAACTTGCCAAACTTAATTCCTGCACCCTCAAATGTTCACAGTGATTAGCAAGGAGATAGTGAGATCACCAGGCCACAAAGAGAAAACTTGAACTGAAAAATGGGCAGAACCAGGGGAGCAGTGATCAGCAAATGTAATTTTTATCTCCAAAAAGGGAGGTCAAACAGGGAACTATCCTCTATGTTGCTGTTAGCAAAGGCAATTCACAGGAATATTTTTTTAAAAGGTGAGATAGTAATTATATTGTGAGAAGAATATTCTTTAATCAATTTTAATTGACATATTTGAAGAAATAACCAATTATAAACTAGGACACAGCAGTGGATGTGGACTTTCAGAAGGTCTTCATCCTGAGACTCACGACTAGGATGAATGTGTGTGGACTCAGGGATAGTTGGAACGATGTGTTTAAAGGAGGCTACAGAAATGGAAATCTAAAGTAAGTTTCTCAGACCAGTGGGAAGTGTGAAATGGAGTCGCGTTGTGATTTACACCAAGATCTATATTGTTCACTGATAATAAAATGTGAGGCTGGATGAACACAGCAGGCCAAGCAGCATCTCAGGAGCACAAAAGCTGACGTTTCGGGCAGCTTTTGTGCTCCTGAGATGCTGCTTGGCCTGCTGTGTTCATCCAGCCTCACATTTTATTATCTTGGAATCTCCAGCATCTGCAGTTCCCATTATCTCTATATTGTTCACTGATCTGTTTCAATGATTTGAGCCAGGAAAGTGCTGAAATTTGCTGGTGATATAAAATTGGAGTATTAAATGAGAGCAGCAACATCAGCATGATCTCAGGCCATGAATGAGGGAGGGGGAAGTTAGGTGGTGGAGAGACAGCTGCTGAGCACAACCCCTGGCCTGAAACAGTGCTGGCTGTGGGAGCAGGCACCGAGGGTTATCTATCAGAATCAAGGCCTGCGGGGTTACTGTTGGACAGGGCTCTGGCCTGCTGTCTGCTGTGGTACCAGGGGAGGAAGGTCAAGGTAGCCCAGGGTGAGTGGAAGTTTGGGGTAGGAAGTGACCACAGGAGAAGGGGTGAAAGAGACAGCAGCTGCAAGGGCTGGGGGGTGAGAAAGGGTTTACAAAAAGTGGTGATGAGAGGAGACAGCATCTGTTGATGGGCAGGGTGGAGCTGAGGGGCTCGAAATAGAAGAAACACCAAGGCAGATGGATTCTGTCTCTAGCTCCTTCATTTGGATACGAAGGATATGGAGCAGCTACTTCTCAAATGGTTAGAATAAAAAATGCAGGCAACTGGGAGCTAGTTTAGTTTTGCGAAACTTGGTCAGCATGGTCAAGTTAGACTGAAAGGTCTATTTCCATGCTGTATGACTCTATAAATGGGTTAGAGGAGGAGTGAGCAATCTGGCTACACAGTCTTCTTAATTATTGAATGTAGCCGTACAAGTTAATAAGATCACAAAGAGTGGGGCTAGATGAAGAGATTCCAAAAGCAGGGAGGTACTGTTCCAGTCACATCAAGGGTTGGTTAGAGCACACTTGGGAGTATTGCGAGACAATGTTTACACAGCTGTTGTTAGCAGATGTAGACTCAGGCTGTTTACTCTGGAGAAGCAAGTCTAAGACTAGATCCAACAGATGCCCTCAGAGATGACGGCTTTTAATAAGGTGCTGAAACTCTTCCCACTTGGAGTTGAGTCCAGAATAATGGAACATCGATATGACGCCACAAACCTATTCCGTGAAGTGTTTAGGAAGAATTTCTGGAAGGAAAATATTCTGATAAGGCAAAACTTTCATACCTAGCAACCTTCCATGACCTTCACAGATCCCACATCAATGAAATATTTTTGAAATGTGCTCACAGCTGCTGAAAAGCTGGCAGCCAATTTGCAAACAACAATACCCAACAGAGCCATGTTCAGAGATCATTAGAGTGCAGGAAGCTGGCCAGTATAGACGAACAGGGCAAATTGTTTATGTAGATGCTACAGATATTCTGAACCAGATTTTCACTGAAATACAGGACCAGAACCGATTGTGAGTGGGATTTGAAAATTTAAGCCCTTGAAATCCTCATGGAATCCTTGACTTTTCCAGATTAGTTTGTAATTTACTAAGGGCTGGCAGTGGGATGGGTAAGGGCAATCCACTTACTGTCAGTTGCCAGTCCCTAAAGGTCCAGAAGAATTTCATGGTGGGACAGAGGAATGCTGTGAGCCATGTGTTTGCAGATGGAGGTTGAATATAACTCAACTGATGCTGGTGGCCCATGTCACCTCACAGGATGCCCAGTTTTGGGTTGCTCAATCTGTTGGACATCTGTCCATTTAGCACCGTGCTCCATAGCACGCTGGAGCCTATCCTTAAGTAAAGACAGGATTGCCTCTCTGTGATGGCTTTGTATTGGTCCCTCGTCCTGATGCTGTTGGTAAAGACATGTTTTCAAGAGATCGTTTGAAGACGATGAGGCCAAGTAGATGCTTCCATCTTATTGGTTCTCTAGTCACCTGCCACAGGCCTGGTTTAGCAGCTATGTGTTTGGACAACTTGCTCAGTCATGCCATTGCCGAGCTACTTTGAACTATCTCTGCTGAGTCTTTACTGAAGCTGGGGCAGGATGTACGTGGAGATAGCGGTGACTGGAACACAAGATGTATTATCCTATAAATATGATTATATCAGTCTGTTGCTTGACTGCTGTGTGGGAGAATGTTTGGCACAAACCCCCAGATATTTACTGAGGACAATTTTTCAGGGTCAGTAGGGTTGTGTTTTCCTGTTGTTGTTTCTGATAATGAGTGGTCTGTCCAATCTCATTCTTTACTGAGGCTCTTGCAGTGGTTTGGCAAAACTTTAATCACTTGGTGGGCCATTTCAGATGTCATTTAAGAGTCAACCACACTGCTGTAGGTCTGGAGTCACGTGGAGGGATACAGGTGGGCTTTTTTCATGGTAACTGATGCGTCTAACTATTTTTTGAAAGGATTGATTTATTAATTGGATTTAAGTTCCACCAGCCATCTTTTTGGGATTTGAACCCATGTCCACTGAGCATCTGAGATAATGGGAACTGCAGATGCTGGAGAATTCCAAGATAATAAAATGTGAGGCTGGATGAACACAGCAGGCCAAGCAGCATCTCAGGAGCACAAAAGCTGACGTTTTGGGCCTACACCCTTCATCAGAGAGGGGGATGGGGTGAGGGTTCTGGAATAAATAGGGAGAGAGGGGGAGGCGGACCGAAGATGGAGAGAAAAGAAGATAGGTGGAGAGAGTATAGGTGGGGAGGTAGGGAGGGGATAGGTCAGTCCAGGGAAGACGGACAGGTCAAGGAGGCGGGATGAGGTTCGTAGGTAGGAGATGGAGGTGCGGCTTGGGGTGGGAGGAGGGGATGGGTGAGAGGAAGAGTCCGTTGGAGATGATCTGGTTCTGTGTGCAGGTGCTGAGGAAGGTGATGTGACTGTGGTAACTGGTTTGCTTCAGGACATGGTCGAGCAAAACTTTTATCAAACTTTTTAACCTTGACTCACCAGGACACTTCACAAGAATATCATAGGAAAGAGGGAAACAACAATTGTTAGAATTAGAACCATTGCCATGGAGAGACGACCAGTCAATGGTCACTGACACTTAACGACCAGGCCCTATTTAAATTTTAAACTTGACTCTGATTGATCAAGGCAGTGTCCTGAGAAATGAAGCAGAGAATGGCTGTGAATGTATTTCATTTGAGTTGAAACAAGTGCAGTGTGTGTGTAACATGCCATTCTGTCTGCAAAGACCAGGGGCCTGTGTATGAATAGATGTAGCTCCCCACTCTGACAGTGTTAAATTGGCAGTCAGCATATTTCTTGGCAAACTCAGGATTATATCCAGCAAATGTTGGACTCTGTATGATTAGGTATGGTTAGGTATGATCAATTCCTTATTTATTGTACAATGCTGAAGGGATATGCTGTTTCAAATACAAGCATTTGGGATATACAGCCGATTTACCTGGCATTACACCAGCGTTGAGGTTCACATCCCATATTACTCACTTGTGATAACACAGTATAGAGCTGGATGAACACAGCAGGCCAAGCAGCATCAGAGGCATAGGAAAGCTCATGTTTTGGGTCAAGACCCTTCTTCAGAAATGGTGGAGGAGAAGGAGATTCTGAAATAAATAGGGAGAAAAGGGGAGGCGTTTAGAAGATGGATGAAGGAGAACTTAGGTGGAGAGGAGATAGGCGGGTCAAAGAGGTGGGTTTGGAGCCAGTGAAAGTGAATGTGGGTGGGGAGTTACGGAGAGGATAGGTCGGTCCAGGGAGGACAGACAAGTCAAGGAGGCAGGATAAGGTTGGTGGATAGGAGATGAGGGTGGAGCTTGAGGTGGGAGGAATAGTTAGGGAGGCAGGGACTAGCTAGGCTGGTTTTGGGATGCGGTCAGGGGAGGGGAGATTTTGAAGCTTGTGAAGTCCACACTGATACCCTTAAGTTGCAGGGCTCCCAAGCTAAATATGAGATGCTGTTCCTGCAGCTTTCGGGTGGCATCATTGTGGCAATGCAGGTGGCCCAGGATGGACATGTCGTCCGAGGAGTGGGACGGGGAGTTGAAATGGCTCATGACTGGGCGGTGTAGTTGTTTGTTGCAAACTGAGCGTAGGTGTTCCGTGAAGCGGTCCCCAAGCATCCACTTGGTTTCCCTGATGTAGAGGAGGCCACAACAGGAACAGTAGATACAGTATATCACATTAGCAGATGTGCAGGTGAACATCTGTTTGATGTGGAAGGTCTTTTTAGGGTCTGGGATGCGTGTGAGGGGGGAGGTGTTGAGACAGGTTTAGCACTTGCTTCGGTTGCAGGGAAAAGTGCCGGGTGTGGTGGGGCTGGAGGGGAGTGTGGAGCGGACAAGGGAGTCACGGAGAGAGTGGTCCCTCCGGAAAGCAGATAAGGGTGGGGAGGGAAAAATGTCTTTGATAGCGGGGTCGGAATGCAGATGGCGGAAATGTCGGAGGATGCTGTGTTGGATCCGGAATCTGCTGATGTGGTAAACTGTATCCGCTGTTCCCATTGTGGCCTAAATCTCTAAACAATAAAATGCTGTCTGTGTTGTTCCTGTACAGTAGCAGCTAGAATTCACCTGTTGTTCCAAATTTTGAGACATCTTATCTGACATAGACTGGGCTCATTTCGGGACAATAGAGACGTCCTTAGGCTCGTTCATGAATTTAGGTGATATATAGCGAGAAATTATCTGTTCAGGCACCTTATTGTGTATGATGGCAAATTATTATAACATCAAACTTGCAGAGTGAAGAATTAGCAAGACAAAGATCTTCAACATCATGTGTCTTTCTTCAGCAATATTGCACCTTCTTAAAACTGCCTGTCAAATCATTACCTCCTTTATTTCATCGAAGCTTGCTGTTTGGAAATTATTTTGTAAATTACAACATTAATTGACTAGAGGGTGCTTTAGCTTTATCTGAGATTGTGGGCTGCACTACATACAGATTAGGCAAGTCTTTCCGCCTGGCTTTGTTTAAATAATCCCGTTTCCTTAACAACGTGAGAAAGACAATCTTGGAAATTATGAAAATGACCAGGACAAGATCACCACTTCCAGATTTCAAGGTCATGCTCTGTTTCAACACCATTGGAACCAATCTGGGAATAATAGTGTGAAGGTCAGGATTTCTGAATGTGGCATCACATCTTTCAGTATGACAGAACCCAGCAAACCTGGAAATTGCTGGCAGATCTTTAACCTACAGTGGATGCTGCAGCATGCAACAGGAGTAGAATTTTCATGGAGAGATTGTCTCCTACTGCAGGGTCACTGAGACCCTCTCAGAAACAGCGTACACCTATGTCAATTCTCCAGGGTCAACACCCTTCCTCTTCTGCCATCATTATTAGTGGAAATTTGGATCATCCCTTTTTGCTCCAGAAAATCAACATCCTCCCATTTATGGAACCAACATTGCAATTACTTTCTCTCTCGTATTTGGGTATTCCTGTGGACATTTCATCTCTTACTTTGAACTTAAGTAACTGCAAACTGATTGTTACTGCGATATCAATCTCCCATATATTGTGGACTTGCTTAAGCATTGCTGCTTAAATCCAAACAGTGGAGCAGATGCTATGAATGAGCAGGTCATGTACCCAAAGCGCAAAGCCAGCGAGAACGTCCCAACATATTTTGTTGTTTTTTGATAGATAAATGCTGCTTCCACTCGGGACCCCTGATCCTGGCACCTTGGGGAGAAGCATCTGTGGAGCATGCTGTCTCCCTCTCGATTTGTAACATCAGGACATTTACTTGGCCCGAGTGCCAGTAATCCTCACAGTTCTGCAAAGGAGGATGTTACAATGTCGCTGTTGGCCTGAGAGACCAATCATAGCGGCAAAGACTACCTGAACTAGAGTCAAATTGCCACAGACAGGGCATATCAACCATGGTCTGGGTTTTCTGACTGATGTCCAACACTATTATCTGAAGGATTTCTGTGCCAGATGATAGCCTGAGGACATTATTTATCAACAGAAAAGTTAAGTATCTTATTGAGCAAGAGTGTCCCATTTTAACAAAGCGCGGCATGGTCGCTCAGTGGTTAGCACTGATGCCTCACAATGCCTGGGACCCAGGTTCGATTCCATCCTCAGCCTGAGTGTTGTTTGCCCATTCTCTCTAAGTTGGGTGAGTTTCCCTTGGGTGCTCCGGTTTCCTGCCACAGTCAAAAGATGAGCAGGTTGGGTGGATTGGCCATGCTAGGTTGCCTGTACTGCTCAGGGATATGCAGGCTAGTTGGATGAGCCAATGGAAATGCAGGGTTGGGGTAGGGCGTGGGTCTGGGTGGGATGCTCTTCAGAGGGTTGGTGTGGACTCCATGTGTTGAATGGCCTGCTTCTGCGCTGTAGGGATTCAATGATTTCAAAGCTTAGTGCAGGCCTCTTCCATCTCATCTAAACTGTTTCTAAAGGTTGCACTTTTCATAAGAGTAACCCTTCCCTCTTTCCCCCGTTTTAAACTGACGTTTTTCCCAGCCACCATGAGTTCTGAGGAAGGGTCACCAGACCCGAAACGGTGTCTCTGTTTTCTCCTCCACAGATGCTCCCAGACCTGCTGAGCTTTTCCAGCAACTTCTGTTTTTGTCCCTGACATTTGCAGCATCCGCAGTTCTTTCGGTTTAACAGAGGTGATGGTGTGAGGTAGGATACAGGTGGCAGATAACTGTGATGGCACCATGTACGAAAATACACCATGTGTTACTCATAAAGAGGCTACATGAGCTCAGTCCAAGATCAGATAGAACACACAGACCTCACAATACAGTTTAGTTTGAGTCAGTGGCCAGACAGAGGGAACGCAATCGGTGACAAGAGAACAGAGTTTATGGCAGTCTTCAAAGATGCTCCCACAAAGGTCACTGGACTCAACATTAAACTGTGCTTTCTCCCCACAGATGCTGCCAGATCTGCCCAGTTTCTCCAGCGTTCTCTGTATTGTTTCAAAGATGCTGGGCTTGCTGGAGCACATTTGTAAAATCCCACTGTACTTGACCTTCACCCTCACCTAAACCCTGCGTATATTAAGAGCATGTGTCTTTCTAATGAGCTGAATTCTTGCACCCTGTCATAAGATCCTGTTTTCATTTATCTCCTGGACTGTTTGAAAGAACTCATGACTTTAATATATGCAGCTGTAGTTCTGAATGTGTTGGAGGAAAGCCAGGCCTCGTGAGCAGATCTTGTTCAGAAAACGGGAAGGCTGTGCAGATGTGTGTTATCCCTCAGTTCTTTTCTAAGATTTGATTTTAACCGTTCCCAATCCGGCAAACGGATTCTTCCCAGCCCCGTGGAGAATTTGAGGTGGGAACACACTGGGGCACTGACGCCCTACCTTCAGACAATCCTGTGGGGGGTGAGGGGGGATTAGGGAGGGTGGGTTACCGTAGTACTCGGTCGGGACCAGTGGCTAGCTGGTTAATCGGAGCGTTCTCTCTTTTGGGCTTATCCCAGCATCAGGGTGGAAACACACCAAAGCGCAGAGACTGTGAGCTAGGTGACCATTACAGCCAAAGGCCCAGTGATGGGGCTGTGGGGTTGAATAGCCTCGACGGGTCATCCCCCACACATCTTGAGTCATGCTCCGGGGGTCCCTGTTAGCTCTCCTTGGCTGCTGACTGACAGTATCAGGAACCTGCCTGTTCATTGAAAGGGGGAGAAGTAACTGGGTTTGGAGCTGAAGCGGGCTGCACCATGGGGTTGGGCATTGGAAACAGCTGCAGCACCTAACGATAATCAAAGCCAACCTACCCATTAGCACAGGAGTTTGGATGCTACTACATCTGTAGGAGTTTCTCTTCAAGAGCCTCTTGCAGCTTCCAGAAATCTTGAAACTGAACCAAGACTCCTGTGGCCAATCCACGGCCAGATGGTTAGGTTGGTTTGCACACCTCTCTCATGCAGGGTCCAAGGTTCGAGCAGCTCCATCAGTCATCCTTAAGGAAATACTCAGAAGACCCCAAAGCTTCAACATGACTGCTTTTCCCTTATCTCGTCCCAATCCCATCACATATAAAATGTGGGACTCAGAACAGAGTAAAGCTGTTTCCGTGCCAGGATAAATTTAGCTCAGGCCTTGTAGCTCTCTATCCCAGCAGGCCTCGGTCCAGGTGCTATCATATCCACATCTTGGTTCCATATTTTTGATGCTTTTATGTAAGAAAACATCTTATCAATCTCAGCGCTGAGGGCTCTGATTATTCCAGAAGAGTGAGAGAGAGATCCAGATTTTTAGTATCACTGAGAAGGTGAGTACAGGGGAGAAGAGACTGGTTGACGTTTAGCCTCCTGGATCGTAAACTGACCGAAATTATTAACTATGTGCTATATCTTATATACAGTTGACAAAACCATCATACGACCAATGAAAGCTTCTTATGAAATGCTTGTAAATATAGATATATGTGAACATTGGGTAAGAAATGAATTAAAGACTGCATTTACATAGCTCCTCTCAAGACCTCATGATACCAACAAAGACTGTTGAGTGCACAAGAAGTTCCCACAAACAGCAATGTAATAATGACCAATCATTCTGTTTCTTTTTAGCTGATTTGAGGTGCGGGATTCTGGCCAGATCTCTGCTTCTCTTAAAGTTGTACCATTGGCTTTGACAAATCTACAACCGAGAGGGGAGATGGGACATTGGTTTATGGCCTCATGCAAGGAACAGCACCTCGAGCTGTATCTCAGCTTCCCCATCCATCCCCGTCCCCCAACCAACAACCAATACTGTGCTGGAGCACTTGCTGAGATGTCTGTGCTCATGTTTCTGGGGTGGAATGTGAAGCCACAATTTTCTGTCTCAGAGCAATGGTACTACTTAGTCAACCATACCTGACACCATGAAAGGGCTGACTGCAGCTTGAAATTTGAGGGGCGCTGGTCCTTCAATACAAGTCTGAGACTGATCTGGATAAATCAGGAACTGACCACAAAATCGAGGTGACTCTTCAATGCAGTACTGAGCAAGGGCTGCCGTGTTGCAGTGTTTCAGATGGTGTTAAACTGAGATCCTGTCTGGTCTGTTGGGTTGATATAAAACACTCCACTGAAGAAGATTGACAAAATTACCCTTGGTATTGTGGACAATATTCATCCTTCAAATCAGTGTTAATTTTGAAAATCCCCTGATCACTGTCACATTGGTGTTTGTGGAATCTTGCTGTGCACAAGTTGGTAACTGCGGCCCCTATGTCACAACAGCGACCACTTCATTGGCTGGAGAGCACGTTGGGTTAGCCTGAGGTCATGAAAGGCGCCATGGGATCTGCCATGTTTTCCATGCCTGTGGTAACGACCTTTTTTCTCCTTTGTACTCCAGGCCAGCCATTCAAGCTGGATCCCAAATCCGCGCACAAGAAGCTGAAAGTCTCCCACGACAACCTCAGTGTGGAACGGGATGAGACCACCTCGAAGAAGAGCCACACTCCAGAGCGGTTCACCAGCCAAGGGAGCTATGGGATAACTGGCAATGTCTACATCGATAGTGGCCGTCATTACTGGGAGATCCTCATTGGAGGAAGCACATGGTGAGAGTACATACTGTTGCGCGGGGCGGTGTTGGTATATGTACCATGTCTTAATTGCATTACTAAAACTCATACCAGCTATGCCCTGACTCTGTAGTCCCTGGGTCAAATCTTGAGACTCCTGCCCTAACAGCACTGCAGAAGAGCCTTCACCACATGGACTGGACCAACTTAAATAGGCAACTCACTACCATTTTCACAAGGATAATTTCTCAAGCATTTTTTCAGGAGCTAATTCGTTCACAAGACACCTTAAGCTCTTACAAAGCATGTCTACATGTCTTCCCCTTTCCATACCCACATTTCCATGTCCACCCATAAGCTGTTTCCTTCTTTGCACTTGTTATGAATACCAGGGATATAACAGGACCAAAATAATCCCGTTCTCTGCATTTGGAAAGAAGTCACAGATAATCAAGGTCTTACCTAGTGTAGAGTTGAGGCAAAGTTACGCTCTAAGATTACATTTGAAAACTCAAGGAATTGGCTATAGAATCAGTTGCACCTGGTCTTATTTTTACTGCAACAATTATCGATTTTTTTGCCAAAAAGGACACTTTTTGCCAAAGCTTTTAGTCCTGCCTTCATCTGGACAATGGGCAAGTATTCCAGTTCAAAAGCAAAAAGAGCATTTATCCGGCATGAGAGAAGAGTGATAATGCATTGGCACATGGACTCGGTATGATGCTACAAAGAATGCACCAATTAATGATGATTGACAGTCATCTGCTAGGCTTTGTTTAAATTCTATACCAGACAGGTTGAATAAATTTCAGCTAGCTGTCTCGTTTCAGTCATACTCGCGTTCTGTATGACCAAACAACTAAATGCCTGATTGGATCTGAAATACGGCAAAATGATGCACAAAAATGAGTTTGCATATCAGGCAGCAGGTCGTGTTTACAAAACTCCAGAGCAGAAAATGGCTTTGAAGTAACTGGAAATAGCTGCATCGATTGCTTTTGAAATGCTTCGTTCCTTCTTTTGTTTGCCTTTGTGGAAGGATGCTTTGGGAATGTGTTAAGTGGGAGCTGTGTTTATCTGGGCAGACTCAGAATGTGGCCTTGGTATCCAAGACGATCCAATGCACAAACAAACCCAACTACTCTGGAGTTTTGTGGCAGTTACTGGAGACGGCTGCTATGTAAGCTCAAGCTCGGCCAGCATCACCATGCCTTTCCCTGACCTTGCAGCCAAACTGCCGAGAAACCAGGCTTCCCAAAGGAGCTTCCCGCTGGTGGATTGGTTGGACATTGAGGCAGTGTAGCTGGAGGAATTTCAAGTGGAACATTACACTTCCCACTGGAAGCCCCTGAGGCCATTCAGTTAGGCGTCAATTAATATTGCCTCTGCCTCGTTGCAAATTTCAAAACAGTCCAGCATTAGTCGCTCCTGTATTTTTGCATTTCCTAGATTGCTGTAAAGTAATGGAGTTTTTTTCTTTTCCCCTCTTCAGTATCAGGAATAAGCAATCCCATGGTAACCCAAATGGCTTCTTTGCAATAGATTTTAACAGCTGTTCCCTCCCTGAGTGTTATGGGAAATTAATATGCTAATAATCATGATGCTATTCTGACATCAGCAGACTGGGACTCAGAGGAGTGGAATGGAAACACTAAACAGAGAGCTAGAAATACTAATAAAGTGCTAATAACCAGATTACAAAACCTGAGCGTGTGCGGAAAGTTACTTTTAGATAGGGATAGAATAGCCCAGCCTCAAATAGTGTAGTGCACCCAACGGCCGAGACCTGTGGTAGGTAAACTCACAGAAGGGGCATTGTTGCAGTCTTAAGCCTATAGGAGTAACACTACCCACAAAAGTGGAGATCATCATACACTCTGCCAGCTTCAGTATTCACCCAAACCACTCGCACTGCCATGGTATCTAATTTTCCACGACATTAGACTTCATTCTTCAGGTAAACTGTTGCCAGCAAATCACAACAAAGAAAACTTAGGCATTGATTTAGGACATAGCTTCACTATAAGTCACTTATTTTGAAAAGCCCTTGTGTGCCGTCAGCTATGACTTCTTCACAATGTTTTAAGATCCACTTGAGAACACCGTCTCCAGGCTGGCACCCTCTTTAAAAATACTCAGTAAAACCCAATTCTCTGCTCAAGGCTTCAGTCAGTCTGTGGTGCCCTCTTCATTAGCTTGGCATCAACCTTTATCAAATGCTACTTCTGCGTAGCACCTTGTGTCTACTTATACAGTGAACAATGCTACGTAAATACAGCAGGTTCACTATGTGGGTATCCTCAATAGGCAAGTGTGAAAAGCTGAAGAATTTGACAGGATGCTCTCCTGTTTGCCCAGCAGACATTATGAAATGTGTTCTTCCAGCCAATTATAGGTTTTCCATTTCCAAGGAAACAGACCCTTTGTTTTTGTGGGAGAGGGTGGTCGAGAGAAGGCAACATACCTGTGGATTATTTCTCAAACTCTCCTCTCTGACACTGCAAAGTGGTCTTAAGAAATTGCTGGGATTTCCTACCCATGCTTTTAATTTACAGCAGACCGAAGCAGCCCACTCTCAGCACAACTTGCTCATCTCTGTGCTCGCAGATTTTACAGCAAACATAGGAACAGATAGAGGGCATTCATCCCTTGCAACCTATCCTGGCTCCATATCCCCACACATTTATATTTAGCAAAGAGCGATTGGACTCAGATTTAAAATGATGAATTGAGAATCCATCAGCTTGTGTCTGAGGTGCATATCCTACCACCAGCAGAGTGAAGCAGCCAGTGTTTCATGTCTTTTCTGACAAATTACAGTTCTTAATTTAAGATTATATTATTTCGTCATAAATTCCCCGACTTGAGGGAAAAGCTTCCTTTTGTCCACTCTAACAACTCCTAAAACCTCCATCAAATTACCCTTTGTCCTTCTGGCATTACAAATCCAGTTTATGTCATCTCCCCATTTAACCTACTCCTTGGAAGCCCGGAAATGTTCTACTGAATCTCTGCTGCATTCCTACCAATCTTAATGTAATGAATGATACTTAGAACTGTACAAAATATCCCAATGTGGTCTATAACTAGGACTAGGTCTAGTTGTGGCAAAATTTACTCTTGGCTGGCTGATCTGTACTTCCAATCTGTATTTCAACCTTGATTCTAGATTGCTTAATATAGTGCTTAACGTGGGAGGAGGCAGTGGCTAGTGGCATTGTCACAAGGCTATTAAATGTTGACCCAAATCGAGTTCTGGAGACTTGGGTTCAAATCCCACCAAGACAAATGGTGAAACTTGAAGACAATGGAAAATCTGGAATTAAGAGCCTAATGATGACCATGAATCCATTGTGAATTGTTGGAGAAAACCATCTGGTTCACTAATTGTCTTTAGGGAAGGAAACTGCCATCTTTACCAAGTCTGGCCTACACGTGACTCCAGTCTCACAGCAATGTGGTTGACTCTTAACTGCCCTCTGGGCAATTAGGGATGCTGGCCTGGCCTGGAATAAAAAGGGAACTACAGCTGTTGTTTGTTTAAGGGGAAACTAGATGTGGAAATGTGGAGCAAGGTGATAGAAGGTTATTCTGGAATGTTGGATTAGAGCAAGGTTAAAGGAGACCGGTATAATAGATAAATCCCTATGGATAGAGTGGCCTATTCTTTGGCTGCGAGTCCAATGAAATGTGGCTGGACGCAGAGCAGCGTGCGGAGAATAAAACCGTTTCAATTTTATTTCCAGGTATGCGATTGGGATCGCCTACAAGTCAGCACCAAAACACGAGTGGATTGGGAAGAACGCCTTCTCCTGGGTTTTCTGCCGGTGTAATAATAGCTGGGTTGCAAGGCACAATAGCAAGGAGATACCTGTGGAGCCCTCGCCCCACCTCCGACGCCTGGGTCTTTTACTGGACTATGACAATGGATCTTTGTCCTTCTACGATGCTGTTAATGCTCAGCACCTGTACACCTTTGACATTGCATTTGTTCAGCCTGTGTGCCCCACCTTCACTGTGTGGAACAAAGCCCTCACAGTCTTAACGGGGCTCCCTATACCGGATCACCTGGATTGCACAGAACAGGTACCTTAGGCAGGGTGTGGTGATTGAGGACGGCAGTTCCTGGCCTTTTCAATGGGAGTGCATTGCACAGTTGACTGGAGCTGCCTTGTCCAATCAGACTTCATCTCAGTGTCCAGCTCCAGCTGGAAGTTAAAACAAAATGTGTGCTATCCTCCGCGCACCCCCCCCCCCCCCCCCGACCCCCAATCAGTGAGCTCCCACCTGGGTATATTTTCCTCTTTCTCTCGGCTGCCCTTTTTATTTGTGTCCTTTTTTAAGGTGGCCGATTCGGGTCAGAAATTGAGATCAGAAAGCTCATCAATCAGGCTCTTCCTCTGATTTGTCTCGTTTATCCCTGTCATGGGCAGCAGGACTGCATTGCCCTCCTCAGAAACAGAGATCTAATTGATCCCAGTTGTGGAATGCAGCAATTTTTCACTTCAATGAACCCCCAGTAGGAGTTTGTGAAGCCTGCTTGGGAAATCTGCTCGTGCAGTTCAATAGTTTGAGGCAGGGCGACAGTCAGCCTCCTGAGCTGCTTCCAACATTTTTCCACCATTGTTGGTGTGTCCAGACCCAAACTACTTCCCTCTCTCTTCCTGATCGAACTCTGCTGAATCCAATCCCTTTGATGCCAAACAGGCCCACACAGACTTCCAGCTGACCAACCTATTGGGTCTGTTCAGAGTAGGCAAGAACTGCAGATGCTAGAGTCAGAAACAACACAGCGTGCAGCCCCAAAACTTCAACTTTCCTGCTCCTCTAGTGCTGCCTGGCCTGCTGCGTTCCTCCAGCTCCACACCATTTGGTCCATTGTTAGTTTTATTTCAATTCATTTATCCCCTTCAAAACCAGAAGTCAGGTGTTGGATATGGTCATCCTATCTGACCATCTTTCTCAAATGCAGGGTATCTCGGCTGAAAGTCCAATATCATGCAGAATTGAAGGCTGATTTGGGTCAGTGGTTGTCACGTTGGGTGAAATTGGTCTCATCCAGTCACAGATAAAGCTGCCACCTGTTGTTTTCGAGCACTCTCAGATGCCCAAATCTGCAGCGTTTTCTTTTTGAGACGGTTAATTTCCTGTAGCAACTGACAGGTCAGAACCCGCATTTTGTCCCCATTGTTTTCTCAGTCAGGACTTTTAACAATGTCAACACAATGTGAACTTGAACCATTCACTGTTGTACACATTTTTTCTTCTTGCTGAACAATTCTCAGCCCTTTTACCAATGGGAGTGAGCCGTGGGAATAATAATTCCATCTTTACAGCTCCTTTATATGGAGCTTCGGAATGGAGGAAAGTTGGCTAATTGAGGGCATTCATGAAGTGTGAATCCAGTGCCCATTAGTCTTCATCCCAGGAGTATCTTTAGCTCAAGGTAACAACGGACAATCTAGCCTGCATTTTCTCTCACCACACATTCATGTTTACTTTTATATTCACTTTATACCCGGAGGAAATTATACCCAGTAATGTTCCACGTGTGACTCTAACACTCCTTTATTTTGTACTTACTCATATAGGGGGATTTATAAATTATTTATGTGAAATTTTTTTTTGGACTAAAATTGTAGAACTCTTTGCTTTTGCACATTCAATGTTTACTATCGTATTTATGTGTTGGTGATTCGTTGGGGATTTGAAATATATGAAAAGAAAATTTAGAGAGAAACTATGGATTTCCCAACAGTACTGTCAAGAACTTCTGTATTGATTAACAGGATGTTGCCCTGGACACAGTGTGCAGTGAATGGTAAGGTTCATTCGATTTGTAAATCGTCCTCCAGACACAGCAAATGTGCTGCCGAAACCAAACCGAGCTGATCTGGCCTTAAAGAGACAATATCCTGTTTATACACAACTGCACACAGAGGTGAACCTCGCTGGTGCCTCTGCATAGAGGTTTTTCCATATCCAATATCTGGTACTCGGACCTGATTTCGGTGGTCAAATTGGGAACCTGTTCTCTTTAGTGGTACGTGACTATGTCATCAGAGTGTGAAATTGTAAGTTGGTTTAAGTAATTGCCATGGGGCATTTGTATTATTGGCCGGGTGCAATCAGTTTAGGGCACCACATCTCAAATGGTGTACAGGCCTCAGAAATCAGCTGAATTTGTCGGAAGACAAGGGTTAAATTAGCAGGATGGGCTGCATAGACTTGGATGTATTTTCCCAGAGCTTTTGAAGTTTGAGAATCATTGAACTGGAAGTTTATATTCATTTGGTATAGTGACTAAAAAGCAACTGTGAGGAGTCCAGGACCAGAGGACAGAATCTGGAGATTAACCATAGGCCATCTAGGGCTGGAATTTTGCCTCGCAAAACGTGGTGGAAATCTGAAATACTGTAACTCAAAAGGCTGTCAATACTGGGGGGGGACGAATTGAGATTTTCAAAACTGAGATCGTTCAGTTCTTGTTGGGTCAGAGGACTGACGGATATGACTCAAGAGATGGTAAATGGAATTGAGATACAGGTCAAGTGTGATTTAACTGAACGACCAAACAGATTAGAGGGGCTGAATGGCCTCTTGTCCCTATGTGTATGTATTATAAATACCTTGTTATTGCAGCTCATCGAACATCATTACAGGATAAACCATTATAAACATTATAAAACATTGTAAACCTTTCGGTCAGGATTTAAAGGGATATTGCCTCTTTAAAGTCCTCTCAACCTTAAATTAATCCAGTGTTCACTTGTACCACTACTGTGAGAATTTGACATGTAGGGCTTGTTGCATTTTTCATTTAGGGATTTTCAAAAAGAGTCAATTCAGAAATGGAATATGAATGTTGCTTGAAAATACAGTTATGTCTCATTGCAGAATTGAGCATATTTCTGTGCCTTCTGTGCCTCTGTTTCAATAACCCGGTGACAATTTCCGTAAAACTGAGGTGGTTTGTCTGACTTGGGCCAAAGTTGCTGCTCCAAGGACAAAGGTACTAGGTTACAAGAGAATCTCTGAAATGAGACAGCACACGAGACATTATGAGGGAAATATACTAATGTCGGTGTTGCACTGCAAACAGTTTTTTCTTTGAAAAGCTGAGCATTGAATGTTGCCACTGTTGTTGCAAGTTTTCATGGGAAATGGTTCCTTACTGATTGATTGATTATTTTTTGGACGAAGGAAGATGAGTAAAAAAGAAAATGCTGTCAGAAGTCCAAGAACTTTGCAAACTGGTATTAAAAAGGCAAGACAAATGGACTTAAACGTATCCAGTTACAAATCCCGCATGTAATTGAACTCTTGGGAATGAATGCAAGGTGCACTGTGGCATGTCAGGATGCCGAGTTCAGGCATTGAAGCAGGTAACACAATCTGTTCATAGATGACGTCACAGTGACCTCTATTTGACTATGCTGGTTACTGCGTGGAAAGGCACATTATCCTCTGCTAATAAGTGGAGCTTCTGGACCACAAACTGCAACAGTCACTTCAAGCTGGACTACAAAATGAGCCATTCAGTACGAGCCAACACATTCCTTCCTGTGGACTGCTAACAATTAGCATGCTCGGTAATGAAGTCGACATTTGGACAATTGCATTGCCCTCCACTGTGGAGACTGCTCTGTTGTTCGCTCTGTTGTTTTTCTTCAGCTTAGATGCAGCTCAGTGGCTGGAGGGACATTTTCATGTAATTAGCGTCAACAGACACACTCCACCACCAGCTTGATTTTGTTTTTTTTGTTCTTTATGATTTTAATGAAGCAGCCTCTGTTTTTTTAAATTTTGCAGTACTGAATTCAATGCCTGATTCCAGAATAAAAGACTATTCATGTCGAGCCTGATTTGTGTGTGTGTGTGTGTGTGTGTGTGTGTGTGTGTGTGTGTGTGTATACGTGCGGGGTTTTGTTTGTCTGGGTTAAACCAGAAGCCCAGAGTGTCAATGCGTTATGATTAGTATCAAGCAAGGTGTGGTGGGAGGTAATGAATTTCTCGAATTGGTGTCCGCATCGGGAACACTCTCCCACTGCAGAGGCTTGCTGCAGGTGCTGTAGGAGTGCTGCACTGTTGCAGTGGCCATCTTTGACATGAAATATTAAACCTTCTGATTTCCAAAGTGGACATGAATGAGTTCATGATGCTGTTTGATGAAGAGCTTGTATTCTGGCTGGTATGCATCCCTCAACCTGACACCACTAAAACAGATGATCTGGCCATTGTCACTGAGTGGGCAGTAGGGAGGGGGGATTGCAGATAGTGGGTGGTGGAGGAGAAGGGGGCATGGGGGGGAGACTCTGCTGTGTGAAGATTGGCAGCCACATACAAGTGACCACACTTTAAAAGTATTTTGGCTGTAAAACAGCTTGCTGAGTCCAACACCAGATTATTGGAGAAACAGCAGGATTGACAGCATCTAATGAGAGAGAAACAGTCAACCAGAACTGACAGAGAGACTAAGTATTTTTCAGCAATTTGTTTTTGCTTGTTTCATCGGATTTACTGCATTTATCCTGGAAAATTCACTTTGATGCTGAGAATGTGAAAGACACTATTCTTTCTTTCCTCAAACAACATTTCTTTGTTATCAATTGCGGGAGGCTTTTTTTGTTATGTACAGTTCACCTGCTTTAAGGTTTGTTGATATCAGGCTGGTGAAAACCAGCTCTACATACCTAATCTTGTGGAAATTTCACCCAATCTGATCCCTGGTCCCTACACAATTGAGATGTGTGGTAACTTGATGTAGAAGATCCTTTCTTTTACCTTTTGAGAAACCTTTCTGAAAATTGGTGTAGTTCAGCTTCTTTCAGGGAAATGGCTGATGAGTGTTATTTCTGGGTGAGCGAATTAGCATGCTTGTTGGAAATGGACCACCATCATTAATATAGAACATAGAACATAGAACATAGAACAGTACAGCACAGAACAGGCCCTTCAGCCCACAATGTTGTGCCGACCATTGATCCTCATGGATGCACCCTCAAATTTCTGTGACCATATGCATGTCCAGCAGTCTCTTAAATGACCCCAATGACCTTGCTTCCACAACTGCTGCTGGCAACGCATTCCATGCTCTCACAACTCTCTGCGTAAAGAACCTGCCTCTGACATCCCCTCTAGACTTTCCACCAACCAGCTTAAAACTATGACCCCTCGTGCTAGCCATTTCTGCCCTGGGAAATAGTCTCTGGCTATCGACTCTATCTATGCCTCTCATTATCTTGTATACCTCAATTAGGTCCCCTCTCCTCCTCCTTTTCTCCGATGAAAAGAGACCGAGCTCAGTCAACCTCTCTTCATAAGATAAGCCCTCCAGTCCAGGCAGCATCCTGGTAAACCTCCTCTGAACCCTCTCCAAAGCATCCACATCTTTCCTATAATAGGGCGCCCAGAACTGGACGCAGTATTCCAAGTGCGGTCTAACCAAAGTTTTATAGAGCTGCAACAAGATCTCACGACTCTTAAACTCAATCCCCCTGTTAATGAAAGCCAAAACACCATATGCTTTCTTAACAACCCTGTCCACTTGGGTGGCCATTTTAAGGGATCTATGTATCTGCACACCAAGATCCCTCTGTTCCTCCACGCTGCCAAGAATCCTATCCTTAATCCTGTACTCAGCTTTCAAATTCGACCTTCCAAAATGCATCACCTCGCATTTATCCAGGTTGAACTCCATCTGCCACCTCTCAGCCCATCTCTGCATCCTGTCAATGTCCCGCTGCAGCCTACAACAGCCCTCTACACTGTCAACGACACCTTCGACCTTTGTGTCGTCTGCAAACTTGCTGACCCATCCTTCAATTCCCTCGTCCAAGTCCAAATATGATAGGAAAGCTTTTCTTTTCATGTTTCAAGTAGTTTGTTAGCGGTAATATTAAGTGGCATTTTTAGAACAATTCAGTCTCAAAATGATTACAATGTTTAAAGGACATTTGGATAAGTACACAAATTGGAAAAGTTTGGAGGGATATGGGCCACAGGCAGGTGGGACTAGTTTAGTTTGGGATTATGTTCAGTATGGACTGGTTGGACCGAAGGGTCTGTTTCCATGCTGTATGACTCATTGAGGTCTTTGCTATGAAAGCCACCATGTATTGACCATTTCTATTGGTCTGAAGAATATGGGACAAGTGCAGGAAATTGGGATTAGCACATTTATGTGGTGCAGACTCAATGGGCCAAAGGGTCTTTTCTGCACTGTATGAATCTTGAACCATTTTGATTCAACGTACAGGCTCACATGACCCTGTGAGGGAGAAAAATTAAAAGCCAATCACATTTCTGAGGGGTGGGAGTCACATCCAATCAGCTAAGGAAGACGCCTTTCTTTTCCTAAAGGACATTGTGAAGCTCTTTGGACTAGTCAAACAACCCGGTAACTTTCAATGATAGCAGTCTGTAATTTTCAAATTGACGTCTTATTCTCAAACTGTTGTGGAGGGATTTGAATCCAAAATTCTGGAGCTGAAGATTGCAGGTCCCTGAAGAGTTGATGCTGAGGGTGGGGTGAGAGATGTGCCTGAAAATTGGTCCTGGCTGCGTGGTAATTCTGTCAAATTTCGACTGAATTCTGCTCAAAGAATACAACAATGACTGGATCTCCCTCCCCACCCCTGACCATATGAAAAAATATATTCAGTGGGATAGGTTCATGTTTCTCTTTAACATTCTTCCTTTAACACTGTGAGGCTTTGCAGCAGAAGTAGTCTATGTGGCCCATCAGATCACGTTTGCCATTCATTGAGATCATAGCTGAACTGATAATCTTCAACTCCATGTTCCTAATTATTATTATCATAAATATTGATAACCCTACTTCTATCACGGCTTTGAATATACACAGTTGCTGCCTGCCATTCAGAAAAAGACCCATTTATCTCTAGATAATAAAATGTGAGGCTGGATGAACACAGCAGGCCAAGCAGCATCTCAGGAGCACAAAAGCTGACGTTTCGGGCCTAGACCCTTCATCAGAGCTCCTGAGATGCTGCTTGGCCTGCTGTGTTCATCCAGCCTCACATTTTATTATCTTGGAATCTCCAGCATCTGCAGTTCCCATTATCTCCATTTATCTCTATACTGTTTCCTGTCTGCCAGACAGTTCTCGATCTATTTCAGTACATGACCTCTAATCCCATGTGCTCTAATTTTGCAGGCTAATTTCTTACAATGGTACCTTATGAAAAAATGCTGGAAAGTTGAAGTAAATCACATCCACTGGATCCCGCCTTATCAACTCAATTAGTCAAGCATGGCTTGCCCTTCATAAACCTTCCATATACTCTATTCGCTTTGACATGAAGACCAATAACTAATTTTTTTTTCCCTTGACCCATTGAACTTGGATGCTAGATTTTTGTGACCATGCACGAAGATCCCTCCCATCCCTCTCTGCTGCAGCTTCCTGCAGTCTTTCACCATTTAAATAATATTCAGCTCCTCTATTCTCACTGCCAAAATGCATAAACTCACATTATGTTCCACACGCTAAGATTTTCCTCACTTATTAATATATACTGTAAACAATTGTGGCCTCAGCACTGTTCCCTGTGGCACTCCAAAAGATACAGGTTACCATCCTGAAAATGCATCACTTATATCAACTCTGTCTTCTGTCAATTGAACAATTTCTATCCTTGCTAATATATTATCTCAATGCCATGGGCTCTTATCTTGTGAAGTAGCCTCGCCTTATCAAACACCATTTGGAAATCCAAACATATTACATCTATCCTTTATCTATCCTGTTTGTTACTTCTTCAAAGAATTCTAATAAAATTGTTGGGCAGGATTTCTCCCTTAAGAAATCATGCTGACCCTGCTTGATCAAACTGTGTATTTCTCAATGCTCTATTACATCCTTTACAACACTCTGTACTTTCCCAGTGACAGATATTAATCTAACTGGCATATAGTTGCTTGTTTTTGTCCCCTACCTCTTTTTAAATAACAGTGTTGTATTGGCAACTTTCCAACTGGCCAGGACTTTCCAGAGTGTAGGGAGTATCTGTTATCTCTGTAGCTATTTCCTCCACTATCTTAAAATGCATCCAAGTCAATTTATAAGAATCTTTTGATTCTGGGAAAAGTCCCAGGGGATTAGACAACTGCAAATGTATCGCTATTATTCAAAATGGAAGGAGATGAGAAAGGTCACTTCGGTTAATGTGTCATTGAAAAATATTATTCTATTATTGTTACATTGTTATTAATGTTATTAATTAAATATACACTTTATAAATTCTTCCTCATGGCTATCCTGTCGATTTGATTTTCCAAAGCTACAGGAAGATTAAAATTCCCCATGATTAATATACTGCTTTTTTTTTTATAGGCCTTCATTACCACCTGACTTATTCTCTGTTATACAATGTAGCTACCATTAGACAACTTCTGGACTACTCCCACCTGTACCATCTTCCCCTTGTTGTTTCTTGCCTGCATCAATTCACATTCAACATCTTCTAATCCAAGATCATTTCTTGCTGTCAAACTTACTCTGTCTTGTACTGACAAAGCTATGTCAACCCCATTGTCTTCCTGCATGTCCTTTTGTAAAGTCACAAACCCCTTACGTGTACTTCTCAACTTTGATCTCATTGCAACCACGTCTCTCAGGAAAGAGTTACCAAGTTATAAAAATATGCTGGGACTTCTTTCACTGAGTGTAGGAGGTTGAGGGATGACCTTGTAGAGGTTTATAAAATCATGCCCCATGGGGGCATAGCGAAAGGTCTTTTTTCTAAGGCAGGACAATTCAAAACTAGGGAGCAAATTGTTACGATAAGTGGAGAAAGATTTACAAAGGACCCAAGGGGCAACTTTTTTTTACAGAGAGAATGGTTAGTATGTAGAAATGAACTGCCAGAGAAAGTGATGGATGCAGCTACAGTTGCAACATTTGAAAGACATTTGGATAAGTTCATGAATAGGAGAGGTTTGGAGGGATATGGGCCAAGTGCGGGAAGATAGGGCTTGTTCAGTTTGGGAAAATGGTTGGCATGGACTATTTGGACCAAAGGGGCTGTTTCCATATTGTATGACTCTGAATAGAAGATTGGTACCCATCAACCTCTATCTGTCCTTTTAATTTTTGTATTTAGTTCTGAACACTGTGCACGTTCAGGTAAAGAGATACTAATTTTGCCTTATTGCCTTCGTTCCCCATTGACTCTACTGCTATTTTTCCGTTTATTTACGCTCTGTCCCTATCTGTCCCACTCTCACTATTGTAATTCAAATAGCTGTGGTGCCTTAATCCTTTTGCTTTGTAAACCTACATTCCACATCTCCCAAACCCTCTCTGTACCTGATTAGTTTAAAGCCCTCTCTACACCCTGGAAGGGTCTGCAGTGAACTGTGTAACTGCAACATTTTTGGATTTACTGCATTTATCCTGGAAAATTCACTTTGAGAGTATTGCATTGTAATTTACATTGCTTTCTACCATGTCCCAAAGCTTATTAAAACCCACACAGTCTGTTCTGAAGTGTGCTCACTGTTACATGTAAGAAATGGAACAACCAATTTTACTCACATTAGGTCTGACAAATGGTGGAGAAATAGCCCTTTAAATCTGTCAGTGGGAAAAGTTGGCATGTGATGTCTGGCAGCTGCCTCCATGCAAGAAATGGGCATTCACTGCCCAGCTGTGGGGATACAGTGTAATTTAAAACATCAAGAACATCAGCACGAGTATTAATACTTAATCTTTATCTCCTTGTTCCGAGACCCAGCTACGTCTGCCAAATGGAAATGCTGCTTTCCTTTCTCCTGCTCATCTGTGAAGCTTTGGTTCTGTCCTCTCTCTTTTCCATTCAATGGGGAACTAGTGGAAAGTAAGTGCAGCCAAAGATGTGCAGGTTAGGTGGATTAGCCACGCTAAATTGCCTTAAGTGTCCAAGGATGTGCAGGCTATGGGAAAGCCATGGGAAATGCAGGGTTACAGGGATAGGGTAGGGCGGGTGATTCTAAGCGAGATGCTCTTCATAGGGTCAGTGTGGACTCATTGGGCCAAAGAGCCTGCATCCGCACTGTATGGATTCAATGATTCTACGAAGCTTGCAGGACATAGTCTTTTAATTCCTAGCTTTTCCATTCCGTAAAACACAGTGTAATATTACTTCCATCTGTTTCAGTCACTCCTGCAGTGATAATAATCAAACAGCATTTCCAGTTTACCCATAGCATCTCAGTGATGCCATATAGGAGCAAAGCAGGCTCATATGAGAAGCTCATCAGGTACCAGGCAAAGTTCTGCACTCGATTTAATTAGGTGGACACTGGATGTGGTTTTTTTTTACAGAAAAACTTTTTCAGATTGTAAATGAGTACTTGTTGTAAAGTTAGATCTCAATTAAAGACAAATTGGTCAGAAGTGAAATGATGATGAGAGAAATTAGTGAGAAATTGCTCTGTACTTCTTTAGGAAGGATGTTGTGAAACTTGAAAGGGTTCAGAAAGGATTTACAAGGATGTTGCTGGGCTTGGAGGGTTTGAGCTACAGGATGAGGCTGAATAGGCTGGGCTGTTTTTCGTGGAGCGTCAGACCCTGAGGTGTGACCTTATAGAGGTTTACAAAATCATGAGGGGCATGGGTTGGGTAAATAGACGAGGTGTTTCTCCAAGGTGGAGGAATCCAGATTTAGAGGGAATAGGTTTAAGCTGAGAGGGAAAGATTTGAAAGGGACCTTAGGCGCAACTTTTTCATGCAGAGGGTGGTGCATGAATGGAATGAGCTGCCAGAAGTGGCGGAGGCTGGTACAATTACAACATTTAAAAGGCATCTGGATGGGTGCATGAATAGGAAGGGTTTAGAGGGGCATGGAATAAAGGCTGGCAAATGGGACTGGATTTAATTAGGCTATCTGATTGGCATGGAGGTGTTGGGCTGAAGGGTCCGTTCGGTGCTGCATATCTCTATGACACTATAACTGTTAGAACTGGGAACAGAACAGGTGGCCCACTGGGCTGTTCAGTTGGGGCTAATTCCCACCAGAACTCACTGTAATTGCTGCTTCAACATTGTGCTAATTCTCCATCTGCTAGAATGACCTATCGTCACAGCCATTAAATACCCCATCAAATCCGGTGTGAAATCACCCCAGAAACGAATCAGTCTCGATTGTAAACTCAGTCTAGATTAGATTAGATTAGATTCACGACAGTGTGGAAACAGGCTCTTCAGCCTAACAAGTCCTCACCACCCCTTGAAGCATCCCACCCAGACCCACACCCCTACAAACCCACACACCCATGAACACTATGGGCAATTTAGCATGGCCGATACACCTAGCCTGCGCATCTTTGGACTGTGGGAGGAAACCGGAGCACCCGGAGGAAACCCACACAGACACGGGGAGAATGTGCAAACCCCACACAGACAGTGGCCCGAGGCTGGAATCGAACCCGGGTCCCTGGCACTGTGAGGCTGCAGTGCTAACCACTGAGCCACCATGCCACCCAATGTGAACATGACTCCTCTGAAAGCTGTGAAAAGAGATTTTCTTCCTAACAATGTGGATTTAACTCAAGTCCAAATTCCAAGTCAATAAAGGAATGTGTTCACACACACACACACACACACACACACACAGACACACACACACACACACTCTCTCTCTTATGGAATTCACTGAACTCTACGAGGAAATGTCAAACAATGTCAAAGAAATCAAGAACTGTACAGAATGTTAACAAGACTGAAGATTAGTGAGCATGTTGTTCCCTTGGATTCTCCCCAGTTTGGCTTTTGCCTGGCAACGTAAGCTCAGACTGTTTATTTTGCTTGAATTCCTCTCAAACTTGCTGAGCAATTTAACAGCGAAACACTGAAGGTCAGTTTGACAGTTTCCTGCAGAAAGAAGGAAAAGGTCATTGCAATGAGAGCAGGAAACAAGGCACCGCCTGGTACAATCAGAGGAATGCATTAAATTGTTACTGTACAAACCTCAGCACCACTCTCCATATTAAGCCCCTAATAGAGGACTGTCACACTGTTAGTTGAAGTTAAAGAAGGTCAGAAGTTACATTTACAGAGCAGCTTTCGCAAGGCATTTATGGTCAATGAAGTATTGCTGAAAGAGGAGAATTTGAACAAAGCTAGGCCATGTGAATGAGGGCTGTACCGATAACCTACTTCAGCAAAATGACATAGGACTGGAGGGTAGGGTAGGCTATTTGGCCCTTTGAGCCTGCTCTGCCATTCAATAAAATAATGTTTGACCTGACCTACCACTTTCTGCTACCACCCCACTAATCCCCCCCACACCTCCGATCATCACTCTTAGACTTTCTTGTCTATCAAAAATATAACGAGCTCGAATAACTTCAATGCCACAAATTCTCCTGTTTTCTGGAGAAAACAATTCCATAGACTAATAACCCTGTGAAAGAAATCATTTCTCCTCATCTGTCTCTTCAAAGGAAGGCATTTATTCTTCAAACATATCCTCTAATACTCATCTCCACAACACGTGGAAAAAAGCATCTTCACAGTCACCACTCTTTGTTTTATGTTTTAATAAGATCACCTCTCATTCTTCTGTGTTCCAATGCGTTCACGTCCATCCTGTTGCTCAAGAGATAACAGTTGCCTAGAACCCCAGCAGAAGTCCCCACTCTTCTTCAATCATTTGAATAGTGTGATGTAATGTTGTTACTTCCAATTGAGCAAACCTTGGTTTGACGTCTTTTCTGAAAGACAGCATCTTGAAAACATGCCTCAAAATGTTGCAGAAAAGATTTACAAGGATGCTGCCAGCATTGGAGAGTTTGAGCTACAGGGAGAGGTTGAATAGGCTGGGGCTATTTTCCCTGGAGCGTCGGAGACCAAATAGAGGTTTATAAAATCATGTGGGACATAGATAGGGACAATGGACAAGGTGTTTTTCCCTGGGTAAGACAGCAAAGATATAAAAGGGACCTAATGGGCAACTTTTTCACACAGAGAGTGGTGCATGTATGGAATGAGCTGCCAGAGGAAGTGGTGGAGGCTGGTACAAATACAACATTTAAAAGGCATCTGAATGGGTATAGGGATAGGAAGGGTTTAGAGAGATATGGGCCAAATGCTGGCAAATGGGACAAGATTTATTTAGGACATCTGGTTGGCGTGGGAGCAAATGGTCTGCTTCTGTGCTCTGTGACTCTGTCTCCAACAGTGCAGCACTCCCTCAGGACTGCCCTGAAGCATTAACCCAGATTATATGTTCCATTGCTGGTGTGGAAGGTTGAATCTACAACTTTCTCCCGGGTGTCAGCGCTACTAATTGAGCCAAAAGCTCACGCCTTTCAGGGTCTCACCAGTTTATCATCTGAGCCGGAGTTTTTGGGCAAGCTAGACTGAAGAGCAATGCCAAGGGACATAGCCCACGGTTGTACCATAAGTATACCCTGGATTCACAAGCTCACTGGGGAGATAAAAGGGAAGTGAACATGTGATTTATTGATATTGAAAGTGTTGTGATGTCATCAAGCTGGAAAATCATTCAAATTACACCTGCCAACACAAGAACAGAAGTGGTCCACTCAGCCCATCAAAACTGCTTCACCATTTTAGATCATGGCTGATCATCTGTCATAATTCTATTTTTCCATGCTATCCTCATTTCCCTTGATGTCATTAGTCCCTTGAAGTCTGTCAATTTCCATCTTGGACTCAAAGATTCCAAAGCCTTCTGTGATAGGGAATTCCAAAGATTATTTACCTCCTGAATTGCTGCAGTGTTCCAATGAAGCCCAACGCAAGCTGGAGGAACCATACCTCATTTTCTGCTTGTGGACGCGACAGCCCTCCGGATTCAATATTGAGTTCAAAAATTTTAGGGCCTAAACTCTCCCATGGCCCAACCCCCACCCCACACACTAGGCCTTGTCACCACACAGCCTGCCATTACACACCCCCTGTTGTTAGTCACTAACAGTCCCCATTAACAACTATTCATCCTCCCAGCCTGATCGTTAGCAACTCCTTTGTCTGTCCAACTGTCTTTCTCTCTCTTTGGGCTCTATCCTAACGTTTACTCCCCACCCCATCCCCATCCCTATTTTCTGCACATAAACTGACATTTTCCCAGCCACCATCAGTTCTGAGGAAGGGTCACCCCACCCGAAACGTTAACTTTGTTTTCTCCTCCACAGATGCTGCCAGCCCTGCTGAGCTTTTCCAGCAACTTTGTTTTTGTTCCTGATTTACAGCATCCGCAGTTCTTTTGGTTTTTACATTACCTGGAGTCTCGAGTCACATGTGGGGCAAACTTGGTAAGGATTTAAAGGACCCTAAAGGACTTCAGTGAATCAGATACATTTGTAATACCAAGTCAGAGGAACATACAACCAGTAGTTGGCCACTCAGCCTGTTGAGCCTCTTCCACCATTCCATGCGATTGAGGCTGACACGTAGCCTAACTCCATTGACCTCCCTTTCCACATACTTTTCCTCAATAAAAATTGATCTATCCCAGATTTGACATTAACAACTGCTCCAGCATCCATTGCTGTTTGTTGAAATCTGGAGGAGATCCGGAGAACGTTTTTTTTTCACCAGACGGTATAAAGGATATGGAAAGTGCTGCCTGAGAGGCTTGAGGCATTTAACAAGTGCCTGCGGTAAGTACTTGCTGGAGTTGACTATGCCTGAAGGGAATTTTTAGACGAGGCAGTAGTTTCCAAAATCAGAATGAAGGCCATCACACTCACTGCAACCAGATAAGATAATGAAGGTTGTCACAGAAATCTTAGTGGGAAAGAGAAAATTTGTTATTTAGTAAAGTGTTCAGGGGAAAGTCTGATCCCACCACTATCTAAGATGTTTTAAGTAATTGCCATTACACAGTATACAGTTAGGTTCACCGAGATTGTGAGGGCAACTAAAAAAGCTAATGTTAAGAAATTTAGCTGGATTTCTTTGGTCACATGCTGTGGATACAGCGCTGGCCACAGGTTTTGAATTACAAAAACCAATCTCCACCACTGCCCTCTGCCTCCTAATTGTAAGCTAGTTTGCTAACTTGCCTTGGGCCATCCTTCTGTGGGAACTCCACACAGATAGTTGCCTGTGGCTGGAATTGAACCTACATCCCTAGTGCTGTGACGTAGCAGTGCTAACCACTGAGCCACTATGCCACCAGCACCTTGTGAACAAACTCTATTAAATTAAACAGTTCTCCCTCTAACAAATCTGTGCTGACCAACCTTCATCAATCCCTGGCTTTCCAAGTGTTGATTGATCTTGTCCTTCAGAGTTTTTTTACATTTATTTCCCTGCCACTGACTTCAGACTAACTGGTCTGCAATTACCTGCCCTATCCATGCTGCCATTCTTGAACAAAGGAACCACACTAACTATCTTCCAGTCATCCAGCACTTCACCTGTGGTCAGCAAAGTGGTAAATATCTCAGGCAAGGCCCCAGCAATCTCCTCTGTTGCCTCTCAAAGCAGTCTACAATATATCCCATCAGGTACTGGGGGTTTATTGAATTGTGTGTCCGTTAAAGCATCTAATTCCGTCTCTGTATTAATCTTAACAAATTCTAGAACCTCAGCATTCCAACTGAAATCCCCAGCTACAACACCTTCCTCCCTTCGAACACAGATTGATGTAAAATCTCACCCAAGTCCACTGGCTCCATCCACAGGTTGACCCTTTCATCTCTAATAAGTCCCACTGTTTCCCTGGTAACCTTATTTTTAAAATACTTATAAAATGCCTTAGGGTTTTCCTCGCTCCCATGTGCCAAAGATATTTCAGAGATAGCAAGACCTGCAGATGCTGGAGTCAGAGATAGCGCAGTATGGAGCTGGAGGAATGCAGCAGGCCAGGTCAGAGGAACAGGAGAGTTGACATTTCAGGTAGGGACCCTTCCTCAGAAATGGGGAGGGAGGAGGAAGCTGGGAAATAAATAGAGTGGAGGGGTGGCACTGGGGAAGGTAGGTGGGATGGTGATAGGTGGATGCAGGTAGGGAATGATGGGGATTGGTCAGAGGAATAGGAAGGCTGGATAGGTGGGAGAGAAGATGGACAAGTTGTATCAGGTCAAGGAGGCAGATATGAGTGGGTGGGTTGGACATGGGATGAGGCCAAGGTTGGGGAGATTTTAAAACTGGTGAATTCCATGTTTAGGCCATTGGGCTGTAGGCTCCCAAGGCGGAATATGAGGTGTTACTCCTCCAGTTCTGGGTGGTATCATTATGACACTGGGGGAGGCTCAGGATGAGTCACCCAGGGAGTGGGAGGGGGCAGTTGATGTGGTTCACGACCGGAAGGTTTTGTTGTTTGTTGTATACGGAGCGTTGATGCTACATGAAATGGTCTCCGAGTCTACGCTTGGTCTCACCTTTGTAGAGGAGGCCACATCGGGAGCAACGGATACAGTAGACCAAGTTGGCAATGTCCAAGTGAATCCCTGTCGGATGTGGAAGTCTTGACAGGAAATGGAGGGGGAGGTGTATGGGCAGGTGTAGCACTTCCTGCGGTTGGAGGGAAAGGTGCCGGGGGTGGTGGGGCTGGTAGGGAGTGTGGAGCAGACGAGGGAGTCGTGGAGAGAGCGGTCCTTCTGGAAGGCAGATGGGGCGGGGAGGGAAATATATCCTTCGTAGTGGGGTCAGATTGCAGGTGGCAGAAGTGGCAGAGATTGATACACTGGATACAGTGGTTTGTGGGATAATATGTGAGGACAAGGTGGATTCTGTCTTTATTTTTGTTGGGAGGAGGGCTTCTGAGGGCAGGAGTGGAGGAAATGCAAGAGATGTGGCTGAGAGCATTTTTGATCGCTGGAGGAGGGATGCTACAGTCCTTAAAACAGGAGGACATCTGGAATGTTCAGGAGTGGAAATGATGTATCTTGGGAGCAGATACAGCTGAGGTGGAGGAATTGGGAGAACAGGGTCACTTTTTGCAGGAGGATGTGTGCGAGGAGCTGTAATCCAGATAGCCAATGATGTCTTGAGGACCCTCTTTGCCCACCGAATTTCCTCTCTGAGCAACCTCCTACACTCTATATTTTTAAGGTTCACCCCTGCTTTTAATACACTGTACCTGACATGCGCTTTCTTCTTTTTCTTTATCAAACTCTCAATATCCCTTGACATCCAGAATTCCCTAGACTTGCTGCCCTTGCCTGACACTCTTGGAGGAACACACTGACCCTGAAACGCTCACTATCCTACTTTTAAGAGCCCAATTTCCAAATATAGACTGACCTGCAAGTAAATGCTCCCAGTCTACGTTTACTAGCTTCTGTCTGATGATAACAAAATTGGCCTTCCTCCAATTTAGACGCTTAATCCATACTGACTTTCAAACCTGTAGAATTTAGGTTATTATCACCATACGTTCACCCATTGAAGCTACATCCAATTAACTGGCTTCATTCCTTATGATTGGGTCTAGCACTGCCCCATGTCTCGTAGGACTATCTACATACTGGCACAAAAAACTCTCCTGGATGCGCTTAAAAGTTCCACCCTGTCTGATCCTTTCACGCTGAGATGATCCCAGTCATCGTTTCCAAAGAAGAAGTCCCCTATAACTATAACTCCGTTTCTCTCACACCTTTCTGTGATTTGCCCACATACTAGCTCCTCTCTCTCCCTCTGACTGTTGAGAGGCCTGCAGTATAATCCAAGGAAAGTGATCACCCCTTTTTTTATTTCTAAGCCCTGCCCAGATTCCTCATTTGAAGAGTTTTCTAAAAACATCCTCCCTCATTACTACGATGCAAGTTTCCTTTAACAATAATGCAAAGCCCTCACCTCTCTTAAGCTCACCAATATACCACCTGAAACGTATATCTCCTGGGATGTTGAGCTGCCAGTCCTGTCCTTCCTTCAACTATGTGAGGAAAGCATGTTACATTAAAAGAAATACAATTTAGCTTTCTGGACCTCCCACGTGTCTTATCCTGCCCATGTCTTCTCCACATACTGGACTGTCTTGGCGTTCCTTTGATATCTGATTGGGCCTTGTTCCCGACTTTCAATCTGTTCTCCACTCCATGCCATTCCGTTTAAAGTTCTCCAGCAGCACACACAAACCTCCCTGCAAGGATATTGGACCCTTGAAGACTCATTTGAGCCCAATAGCTCTGATTTCAATAATCATGCAGTGCTTCAAGAGTCTGGTCATGGCCCACATCAACTCCAGTCTCCCAGCCTGCCTCGATCCCCTACAGTTTGCCTACTGACATAACAGGTCCACAGAGGATACCATATCCCTGGCCCTGCACTCATCTCTGGAACATCTGGACAACAGATACCAGCATCAGATTCCTGTACGCTGTCTACAGCTCAAACCTTCAGCACTATTATCCACTCCAGTCTGATCTCAAAGCTGCTTGACCTTGGTCTCAGCTCCGCCCTCTGCAACTGGATCCTCAGCTTTCTGACCCACAGGCCTCAATCAGTGAGGATAGGTAACTATATCTCCTCCGCAGTAATACTCAACACTGGAGCTTCCCAAGGATGCATCCTCAGCCCCCCTCAACTATACTCCCTGTACACTGACAAATGTGTTGCCAATTTCCAAATGAGCACCAAAGTTCACTGATGACACCGCTGTAGTGGGATGGATATCTAACAATGAGGAGCCAAAATACAGGAGGGAGATAGAGGGCTTGCTGTCACAGTGCAATGAAAACAATCTGTCTCTCAATATCGCCAAAACTAAAGAACTGATCATCGACTTCGGAAAGGAAGGAGGAGAACACGCCCCTATCTACATCAACAGAGCTGAGATCAACAGGGTGGAGAGCATCAACTTCCTCGGAGTGACAATAATAGACAACCTGTCCTGGACTTTCCCATGTTAATGCGACAGTCAAGGTGGAACAACAAGGCCTCTTCTTCCTCAGGCAGCTCAGGAAATTTGGCAGGTCCCTCACTAATCTCTGTAGACGCACCACTGTCCAGGTGCATAACAGCCTGGTCTGGCAACCGCTCTGCCCAGGACTGTAAGAAACCACAGAAGGTGGTGGTGGACACAGCCGTGACCATCACAGAAACCAACCTTCCATCCATGGAATCTATTTACACGGCTCGCTGCCACAGAAAGGCACCAACATCAAAGACCCATGGCACCCTGGTAATGACCTCCTACAGCCTCTTCTGTAAGGCAGAAGGTACAGAAGCCTGAACACATACACAGGCAGGTTCAGGAACAGCTTCTTTCCAGCCATTGTCAGAACATTGAATGGGCTCTAGCCTCAAATAATGTAACCTGCAAAGTAAGCTGTAAGCCTTTTTGATCTGTACATCCTTTGCTTGCTGTTCTCTGCCTGTACCGCTCATAAACAAACTTTTCACTGTATTTTGGTGCATGCGACAATAAATTCAATCAACCAATCAATCTATTGATCAATCGGGTCACCATGTAACCTTCTAATTTCTAGACAAAACAGGCCTAATCTGTATAATCTCATCTCATAACTTGACCCTTGAAGTGAAGGTGGCTTTCTTGTGAACCCACCTTGTACTTCCTCCAAGACCAATGCATCCTTCCTAAGGTGTGGTCTGTCCATAGCACTTCTTGTGGGGTGTAACCAGGGTTTTGTGTAACTGCAGCATAATTTCTGCATCCTGTATTCCAGTCCCTAAGATGTAAAGGCCTATATTCCATTAGCTGTCTCAATTACTCTCTGCATCTAATGTGGCATTTAAAGATCTGTGCACTTGAACGCCCAAATCTGTTTGGACATCTGTTCTATTTACTGTCTAGAAAGTACCCTGATCTATGCTTTGTCGATCCAAAATCAGATAGTCTGTACATTGTGGAAGCAGGCCATTTGGCCCACGAGTACTCCAAACAACATCCTACCCTGACCTATCCCCCGTTACCCTATCCCTGTGATCCTGCAATTCTTATGGCCAATCCACCTAGCTTGTACATTTTTGGACTCATTACTGTATATTCCAGATTTATCAATTGCATTTAAATTTTGCCAGTTGCTAAGGCAAGACTTAAACCCATACTTCTAAAATCAGTAGCCTGGATTTTTTTCCCTTTATTAATTACTGGGTTGAGAATGTTGCTGGCCAAACAGCATATATTGCCCATCCCAAATCCCACACAGCCAACGACATTGCTGTGGGTCTGGAGTCACAAGTCAGCCAGGCCAGGTAAGGATGGCAGTTTCCTTCTCTAAACGGCATGAGTGAACCAGATGGGTTTTCCCCCCACCATCCGATTGATGGTCATCAATAGCTTCATAGTTCCAGATTGTTTATGGGATTCACATGCCACCTTCTACCATGAGCAGGGTTCAAATGTGTGTCCCCAGAACATTACCTGGGTCTCTAGATTAACAGCCCAGCAATAATGCCACTAGGCCATTGCCTCCCAATAGAATTAATCTATTCTAGCTAAAATTATCATTGCACCACTACTTGCCCGTATCAAGGCAACCAAAAGTAGTCTGGCTTATAAAAATGTGTTTCACCTGATCATGGGTATGAAAAAATTGTTTCAGTTTTTTTATATTTTTGAATACATGTTGTCATCTTACCACCAAAGCAGATTTGAATGTTTAAGAGAAACAAAGCTTGTCTCATTCATCCCAGGGGTCAAATGTCCCAAATAGCTGACGAGATTGTAACAGTGTTCAAACAATTAGTGGCTGCAAATGTTATGTGCATTTGAATGATGAATCTCACACAATAACAGTCAAGCAATAGTGTGTAATTTTCCATTCTCCTGCACGCATCAGTCTAATTTTATAGTAATTAGGCAATTTAGCAAACCTTGCTCATTGGTTTGAAAAGTTTGATTGTCTTTCTGTGAATTCGGGACTCTAAAAGCAGCTTCTTGAATTTTTGGTTTTAACAATAGATGTGTCTGACTTAAAGACCATTGTTTTTAGTGATAACATGCATGGGAATAAAACCCTTCCTCCCTGTCAAGACTGGGAGTTCAGGTCTTTTGGAAGTATGATTTTTCCCAATGACCCTGAGAATGGCAGGAATTATTGAATATTCTGTTTTGTTTTATTTCAGTTAAATTCACTGTGGAGCTAATCTCCAGTGATATTTACCATCAACATTAAGACACAAGTGCAGCTTCAACAATGATTCATCTTTAATGTCAAACCAATAGAGAAGCCACTGTACCAAACGTTGAGTCACTAAAGGTAAATGATGAGTAATTTGAGATGTGATGCAGTAAAGTATGACAGCTTTGGGAGGATCAGGTAATCGTAGACCTAATCAGGCCCCAACAATGGACAGAGAGCATCAAAGCATGAGACAGCAAGGCATTAAAAAACAAGGACCTTCAGGGTCTGATGAAGGGTCTAGGCCCGAAATGTCAGCTTTTGTGCTCCTGAGATGCTGCTTGGCCTGCTGTGTTCATCCAGCTCCACACTTTGTTATCTTGGATTCTCCAGCATCTGCAGTTCCCATTATCACAAGAACTTTCGGGGCTCTGGTTAGCTCAGTTGGCTGGATGCCTGTTTGTGATGACCAACAGAGCAGGATCAATTCCTACACCAGCAGAGGTTACCATGATGGACTCCCTTTCTCAAACTCTTCCCCTTGCCTGAGGTATGGTAGCCCCTCAGGTTCAATCACCTCTCTCTCATGAAAGAGTGCACTGTCTGGTAAGACTATGGCAGCTTTACCTTTAAAAAAGAAATGGGCTTGTAGTTGCTGCAGTGATGTGAATCTAAATGGAAATCTGCATCAACTATCCTTAAAGGATTCTGGAGTCAATCTACATGATATTGATGCTGTCAGGGTGTGAGTGAAGGCTTTACCATTTTAATAACAGAAATAATTTGTAATGATGTAAGAGTATGAGTGAACATTGTGAGTAATCCTTGTACTATTTTTTCTTTAGAATGAGGGGTGAGATGGAGAGGTGCAGGTGAGGGAAGAGTTGTCTGGTTAACTATAGTGACAGGCTTGTTGGAACAGCCCATCTTTCCAGCCTACTGATTTCATCTGCTTGTATTTGGAGGGTGAGAGGGATGGCCATTTGCTTTGTTGTTAAATTAGCATTGCTACCATCTTTAAAAAAAAGAGAAGAGCATTGGGATGGAGGAGTCAAACGTCCCAGCTACTGATAGAGCTCGATGCTGACAATGTAAAGGAGGATAATAGAAGAAACTATGTTGCGAACAGCAAAAGGAAAAAGAATGAAATGAAGAGAATGAGTAAGAGACAAAGGTGAAGATAAATGAAGCAGATGTTAATTGAAAATATCATGGTGTAGCCATAGGGGTGTAGTTGTGTCATGATGATAATACTCAAAAAGCTGTAGAGCAAGAGTTGAAATCTCAAAACCTGGCCTTGAATTTTGTCCTTAAAATTGCAGTCTCCATGAGAGTGACCATAAAGCCATAGGTTTGTCATAAAAACCCAAATGCTTCTCTCCTGCCAATGTCTCTTGGGGATAAAATGTGTCCTCCTTGTCCAGTCCAACCATGACTCAGTCCACACCAACGTGACTGACTCTTAACTTTCTTCTAATAAACCAACTACTCTATTATATCCAGGACAATCCAGGAATGGCTCTTAAATACTGACCCAGCAGTGACAACCAAATATCAAATTAGTGAAATCCACCATAGACACAACTAAAAATAGCAAGAGAAACTGCAAATGTTGAAAACAGTCTCACAACAACAGGAACCTAGTGTTTAAAATCTACAAGTGTACAGACAAGGTTCTGATAGAGAAATAATCATTACATGTCAAAGATGAGAGGAATTGTTAGACAAGATCAAACCTGAGCATTTCCCATTGTAAAATCTAGGCATTGACATAATGCCCATTAATAAAGTGATCTGCAACAAGTAAAGGAAACTTGCCCATGATAGACAACCAGGAGGCTGGAAGAACACTGCATTTGGAGGAAAGGAGCAGTCAACATTTCAGGTATTACCCTTCTTCAGGACTCGATGTGGGGGTAGGGGGAGCTGCAGATAAAGTGGGTGGGGAGAAATGGGGAGGTATGTAGCAGAATGATGGTGTAGTAGTTATGAACTAGATAACAAAGTGTGGAGCTGGATGAACACAGCAGGCCAAGCAGCATCTTAGGAGCACGAAAGCTGATGTTTCAGGCCTAGACCCTTAGGTGTGACCTAGTTGGTCGATGGGACGGATCAATCCGGTTGGTAGCTGGAAGGGAGGGTCAGAAGGTGGAATGGAAGGGAGGAGATGGGGATGGAAAGGGAGCCAGGGATGGGAAAGTTATTTGAAATTGGAGAACTCGTGTTGAGTCCTCCGGGTGGTGGGATGCCCATCTGCCTGGCACTGAGTGAAAGCAGTCTTTGGATCAATCAAGTTTAAACTCATGAACAAGATTAGCAAAGCACAGACAAATAAAAGAACACAATGCTTACATTGCAATTTGCAATGTAATGTACCCTGGTCTCTTAGAATCCCTACAGCACAGTCAGGGCTATTCAGCCTGCACAAACTCTCCAAAGGTTATTGCACCTAAGCTTAGCGCTTTACCCTTGAGTCCCCCATAGCTAACCCCACCCAGCCTCCGTATCCCTGGTCACTACGGGCAATTTAGCATGGCCAATCCACCTAACCTGCACATCTTTGGACTGTGGGAGGAAACTGGAGCACCCTGAGGAAACCCCCGCAGACAGAGGGAGAGCAGGAGGGGAAAGGCACTCTCAGCAGGAGGTTCTTATCTCACAGTGAGATGTGAATTGCTGAGGATCTGCAGCCATATTTAGGCCAGACCAGGTAGGAGTGCCAGACACCGTTTCCTTCGCGAATTGGATAGAACTTTATGACAATTGATGATAATATCACAGTCATCCTTGCTGAGTCTGGCTTTCAGTTCTAGACTCAGGTCACTATATTATGCATGGTAGCTCTCAACCATGGCCAGGGCTCTCTCCTCCTTGGTGATAAGGAAATGAATCTGTGCATACTCCCCCCACTGCCCAACACCCCACCCCACTGGTCAGAAGCTGCTTTCCCCATCTCTAACTCAATCTGCCTTCCAAAAGTGAAGAGAGGGAGGTGTGTCACTGAGGGTGGGACAGTGTGATTGGGTGTTACGCCTGTCATGATTGAATAGCTGCGTGTAAGCTGTGAGGTGTGGGTGTGAGTCATGCAAAAGTGCTGATCCAGTGAGGGTGAGATAAGGCTATGAAGCTGAACTCTGATTGATGGAGGTTGCTGAGAGGTTGGTGAAGCAGCTGGAGATTGGTGCATTGAGCAACGTGTTGTAGGGATATTGCAATGAGAAGATGAGCTCAATGACCTTGACCCTTTTTACACAGTCATGAAACTTCTTGCGGCACTGCTTTCGGGCCCTCACTTGCATCGTGAAGGCTGTCAGCTGTCATTGGTTTCTCAGTTTGTCTGTGCATTACTGTAGCATTGCTACCTCTCTCCACATCCTGCACCAAATCTTAATGACTATAAAATGATTGCCTGCACTGTAGATCATTGCTGTTTTGACTTGAATTAGCTGCTTTGGTTCCTCCAACACAAAACTGATTATGTTCCAAAAAGTGCATCATCGATTGGAAGGGGCTTGGGGCTGATCTTGAAGCTGTGACAGTCAAACATTTTAGTTTTTGGTTAGTTTTATGCAACGTGAGTGAACTATGGAAGCCACAAACATAATTAGCAAAAAGAACCTTACAAATATAATCACAATTTTGTAAATTCTACAGAAAATGCGTAAGCTGGATGGGGAAATCCCCTACTTAGCATTTCTAAAGTTCTTTTCTGTTCCTGTAAAGGTTTGATATTTCGCTGTGAAATGCAGACATAATGCACGTCAGATGAAGGGTCGAGGCCCGAAACGTCAGCTTTTGTGCTCCTGAGATGCTGCTGGGCCTGCTGTGTTCTTCCAGCCTCACATTTCATTATCATAATGCACGTACTCAGTTTTAAACAGTATGTAAAGTATGCTTGGCATTGGTCCTTAAATTGTAACATAGTCTCTGGGCAGTTAATTTTTTGTCGAGTTCTATGCGAACTGAATCCCACCCTGATTGCAGAAGTCCAAGACAAATCATTGTCTCAGAGAAAAAGCTTTAACATTTTCAAACTGTCTTGGGTTGCAATTCATTCTGTCTGAACAAATTTCATCGTCTGCATGCAAGGGACACGTTGGTAATCTACTAACTTATCCAGAACGCATTGCCCTTTAAGTGCCATTTGCTTTGTGACTGCACACTTGAGTCCTACAGTTTCTGTGCACTTTTATAACAGAGAATGTATACCTTGATTTATGAAGCTCGTCGAAAAGCTTTTTCAAAGAATTGGCATGATCATGATCCTGATGGATCGAATGGTTGCTCTCTGCAGTGTCAGATTGTAAAAAAAAAGTGATAGCGGGCTGACGGATGGGTTTGGCGATCATTGGAAATTCTTATTACGCAGTTTAAGGGATAGAGAGAAATTTGACTGCTATTTCCTCCTCTTCTGCTCCAATTACCCTACAATCACAAATACTGACTTCGCAAGATGAAAATATTTTAAAATGTGTCCTTTATAGCAAAACAGGAAAAAGGGTTGCTGAATATTAACATTACAGTTTGGAGAAATGTTCATGGGATTTCAGGTTTGCCAGTGGGAGAGAAACTCAATTAGATACAAGCTCATCAAGGATTCAAGTGGCAATTTTAGCGATCGCAGTGTCTACAGAGTGGAAGAGAAGGAAAAGGAGAAAAGAAGAAAGCTTTTTTGGTGGTCATTGGTTTCATCACCAGCCTGGTTTTGGGGATGGAGAATATCCTGCTATTCAAGGAGCACCTACTTGTCTGACCAACCTGTCCATATATTCCTGTCACCTGAAAACAACTTCCTCACTATTAAGTGCCCAGCCAATCTTCATGCCATCCACAAACTTACTGATCAATCCACCCCTACAATCTCATTTCCACTGTTTTCATAAAATACAAACAATAGGGGACCTAGCACTGATCCTTGTGGTACACCACAGCACACTGGCCTCTAGTCACACAAACTGCCTTCTGCCACCCCTCTCTGTCTCGTAGCACCGTGCCAACAAGTTATCTGGATCCAACGTGCTTTCACCTTCTTTATCAGTCTCCACTAAGTTGGGGTTGGCAGAGAGTATTGAAGTGGAGCGTGCCCTCTCTAAAGCCTTTGCTGTATCACCCTGTTGCCCTACAGCTGCAGAGGCACCTCAGTCTCCCCACCTCCACTGTCGCTGCCTTCATCAGCACAAGTCACCTCCTGTGCTGCCCCTGTGAGGACGTGGTAACACTTTCTGGAAAATACTGGATGTCACCAAAATATCCCAAAGAAAAAATACTCTAGAATGCTATCGCTGGCACACTGCAATGGAAAAAGGCGCGAGCAGGTGTTTCACCCTACTGTTCTCGTTCCCAGAAACTCTGTGTCTTCCAGATTGGCCATCGTCGTTAGGCCAAGTGCCACGTGGTTTGTGCCAAGTCAAGCTGTTGGAGTACAGGCCAAGGGTTTCCAATGTCCTGCTCCGAGTAAGCACAGCCGCCCACACTGGCTTTCGTTGAAGCAGCATTACGCATGTGCACTTCTCACTTCCAAGGTCATCTGCAATGCTGCATCAACAATAATGAGCATTCTGTGCCTCTTTCCTACACCTTAAGCCTAATGGCCTTTCCATGTTGTTTTTCAAATGAAGTTTACATTATCTTTAAATAATGGAGGCAAAAGCTTGCAAGTTGCAACGCCCAGTGCCCTGGAGATATTATATATTGTACTAGCTAATCATGCACTCAGTAACTTGGAGGGTTATTCCTGCAAAACTTAGGAGAAAATGTGTTATGAGTGAGTGTCAATGCTTTCCAAAGTGAGATTGATGCAATATTTTCCAATTAGCCCAGAGGCTGCAAATGCTGATCAAACATTAGGCTTGTCACATGTGGGCAATTTATCAAGTAGTAGCTGGAGGCAACCAGTGGTGAAAGCCCATTGTGAAAGCCTGATTATAAATCACTGTGTGGTCTACTCTCGTGATTTATCATCATGGAGGGGTGCACCACACAACCTGCTGGTGTCTAAGGCATTCACTTCAACAGTTCTCCCTGGGACTGAAGGTCATTGCACACCTTTTTTGGGGGAAAAATTGAGCCACAAACTCTAAACAGTACACTGTTTTACTAACTATGAAAAATTGTACACTTATTTTGAGCTATTCATCTTGATGAAACCAGGCCACTAAAGCCCAGTAATGGTGAGAACATTGAAATACATGTAAGCTATGGGAGATGCAATACACAAATCGGCAGTTTCACCTGGCTCTGCAGGGACTCTACAGACTTCCGAGTCAAACGTTGGTCCCTTCACATCCAATTCCAGGGATTTGAGCACAACAATGATGTACTGTGGTAAAGCAAAGCCAACTAACTCCCTGCTGCAGTGCAACAATGCTGGCTAACTCCCTGCTGCAATAAAGCAATGCCAGCTAATGCCCTACTGCAGTGCAGCAATGCTGGCTAACTCCCTGCTGCAGTGCAACAATGCTGGCTAACTCCCTGCTGCAATAAAGCAATGCCAGCTAATGCCCTACTGCAGTGCAGCAATGCTGGCTAACTCCCTGCTGCAGTGCAGCAATGCTGGCTAACTCCCTGCTGCAGTGCAACAATGCTGGCTAACTCCCTGCTGCAATAAAGCAATGCCAGCTAATGCCCTACTGCAGTGCAGCAATGCCAGCTAACACCCTGCTGCAGTGCAGCAATGCCAGCTAACACCCTGCTGCAGTGCAGCAATGCCAGCTAACTCCCTGCTGCAGTAAAGCAATGCTGACTAACACCCTGCTGCAGTGCAGCAATGCCAGCTAACTCCCTGCTGCAGTGCAGCAATGCTAACTCCCTGCTGCAGTAAAGCAATGCCAGCTAACACCCTGCTGCAGTGCAGCAATGCAGGCTAACATTGTGTTGCAGAACAGCAATGCGGGACAACCATCCTACTGCAATATAGCAATGCAGGCAACACCTTGCTGCAGCACAGCAATCCACATTAACACCCAGCTGTAGTAAAGCAATGCCGGCTAACACCCTGCTGCATTTCAGCAATGCCAGCTAACGCCCTGCAGCTGTACAGCAATCCAGACTAACCGCAGTACAGCAATGCAGGCTAACACCCTGCTGCAGTACAGCAATGCAGGCTAACACCCTGCTGCAGTACAGCAATGCAGTTTATTACCCTGCAGCACTATGACAATGCAGGCTAACACCCTGCTATTTGTGATATAGAGCAATGGAATTCAGTTCCCAACTCAGCAGAGCTTACAGGGAAGGATTCTCCTTCTCAACCTCTCCCATTGCTTGAGGTGCAGTGAACCTCAAGTGAAACCGGTCATCTTTCTCTCATGAGGGAGCTGTCTTTTTGTGCCTTTAGCTTACATATTAAAGTACGTATTAGGTGTAAAGTGCTTTGAGATGCCCCAAAGTTCGAAAGGTTCTTTATAAATATACATTTTTCTTCCAGTGACGCAGAAAGCTAAACAGGACAAACACTATTGTTGCTGCAAATGACTTCGCCTAGAGCTGGGGCTTTGCAGGATGAAGGGCCAGTTAAACCACAAAAGTTAGGAATGAAAGGTATTGGTGAGTAAGTTGACACAGCACAAATACTAATGCAGATCAGCTGGGCCAAATGGTCTGTTCTGGTGTTGTAATTTCTATAGAATTCAATGTCCTATTTAAGGGTCCTCCAGCTTCTGGTCACTTTACCTTAGCTTTACTCTTTCTTCCTGGCTTCAAACGTTTTTGGGGACGTGGACAATAATGCCAGGATGAATTTTATGCTGCTGTCTTAATGGGGACTACTCTAACTTTTAGAAGCAGCAAGAACAACAATTGTTCCACCGTTCCTATGAGTGACAATGATCATTGATCCAAATCGTAGTCTCTTCCCACCTGATCTGAACTGGTCTTCCCCACTCAGACGGGAGTGAATCTGCGGAATTCCTTCCTGCAGAGGGCAGTCAAGGCTGGCTCATTGCCAATATTCAAGGCTGAGTTAGGCAGGGTATGGAAAGTAAGGGTTGTGGGGAAAAGGCAGGAAAGTGGAGTTGAGGATTATCAGATCAGCCAATGGCAAAGCAGACTGGATGGGCTAAATGAATTAGTTCTGCTCCTATATCATATGGTCTTATGGTTCGTCACCTCACCAAACCTGGTCCGATTCCTTCATGTCTTTTATTCACATTTAGATCTAATTGGGTGCGGGTCAGAGGTGACAATGCAGAGAGGAGTCCAAATGCTCTTCAGGCCCAGACATCTTAATCTGACTCTGTGGAACTCAGCTAAGAGCCCTTGATGAAGAGGAATTGGGGGTGGGCTACCTGACCGAGACAGACAATGAAGTATGCGGATCATTGTTGCAATGTTACTCCCAGTTAATATATTATTGATGCATACCATATGTTTGTTGGCATTTGCCTGAATTGAATTATACTCGGCAGCAATTACCTAAGGCTTGTTGGGTGAATAGGCCAAGCATTCCCTGTGGAATAATCATGTTTATACCCATCAGCTCTGGACACCATTAGTAAAACATTGTAAGCCGTAAATGAGTTATGAAATAATTAATCTCAGGTTTTAAATAATAAAGTAGGAGGTGCTTTGTGTTTTCCATTGCCTCGATGAGCAACTCCTGTGATGATTTGCCATTCAAAAGAAAATATTACCCTGTGGTTTTGGTGCAGAATGCCGTGTGTTTGCCTAATAGAATTGAAAACCATCGCTCCTAATCTCCTATTTTAATGCAATGTCTGATTAGTCATCCCATTGCTATATTAACAAACATCAATGCTAATGTCCACTTCTTTGTGTTGAACTAAATTTCTCCAAACGTAACTTTATAAAAGGACCAGTCTGCAACAGACGTTTTTGCCTCTCGCACCATCAGCCTTAATTGGCTTAAATGTGAGCACTCTCACCCGCAAGTCAGAAAGCCACTATTCCTACTCCAGAGACTTAAAGCTTGAGACACTTCAGTAGTGGTTCACCAGAAGCAAAGTTTTTTTGAGATAACCTAGCAAGTGGTAAAGAAATTTTAAAGTATCAGTAAATAAATAAATATGTATCTTTTTCTTTTGTGAGTACAATAAACAGAGGCTGCCACACAATGCAATGCTGCACTTAGATGACTTGTGAAGATAATTTCATTACTCAGAGTTCACCACTCTGTCCAGTTCATTTAAGTCCACTCATTATTTACTAGTCTTTCAGCGAAGTTCTGTGCATTTGACAGTCATTTATGTAAACAAAGAAATACAAGAAGAATGTACAATTATGTCTAATAATATTTGCATAGGCATGGATGTGCTTGGGACCTACAATTGGCATCTTACCTCCTCATTTCCACAATATGAAGGCAAGGTTCCCAGTCTGTACGAAATCCTATTCCAAGTCGGAGCTGGGCCCTTCCGCATCATTTAGCATAGCTCCCTGACATGTCTGTCAATGCACCAAGTCATTTTGCCCGCATTCCTATTGGCCTTTCCTTAGATGTTATCCCATGGATATTTTGACCTAACTTCCCATAATTTATGTGAAGCCTCATACTCTGGAGATTTGGCACTGTACCAGACTTTCTCCCTTGTCTGACTGCAATCTTTCATGACCAGTGACTCACAGTGTCCAGATTCTGCCTCGATGCTACTCTGTAAAGTACAAGCCACACCAGGATCTGAGCTGAGTGCTACAAGGGTGAGACATGCTGCTGTCTGGTCAGATGGTGTTTCTTGGGTGTCTGGAAGGAGAAAGACACAAGGAAAGGTAATGTTACGGTGAAGAGAGCAGGGAAAAAGAAGAAATGTATTGTGACACCATGTGCAATGTATGAATCGGAAGAGATTTTAGTAAGAGAGGAGACAGGTTAAGAGAAAGTGGATTAGATCTATCATCTTGTACGATTACAGCCCTGCTCCTCACCACAGCCTCTGTTCTGGCAATTCCAATAAAGATCAACACTATGCCTTCCACTGGGAGTGAAGATGTTAGCCCTGGCAATTAGAAGCATCTCCTGGCATTTATATACCACCTCTCCCTTCAGGAGAGGAGTGACTTGTGCTAGCAATTGTTTAGGTGATTTCCCTGTTGTAATTGCTAGAGTGTGCAAGATGTGAGATTTGGATGTGAGAGTTGCAGTGATGCTAAGAATGTGAGGTGACTATGTTCAAGACTGAGATAGATTGAATTTTGTGCACTAAGGCACAGAGTTAAGTGATATGGGAATAAGGTATGGGAAATGGGAACATGGAGCTGATATTTATGTTCAAGCATGACCGTACTATATAGAGGAACATGCTTAATGAGCCATACAAGTTACTCTTGCTCATATTGCATATGTTCTTATGCTTTTAATATCAATTGAAAAACTTTGTAATTATATGACACCTTTACCACCTTGCAGTTAGATCAGAAAATGCTGAATGCACTCTTGATTTGCAACATCAGTGATTGATGGAACACTGATGGCTATCAGGTCCTGTAAGGCCTCAGGAAGAGACTGGAAGTCATGGTGTGTGTACTTTATGGTGTCTGGCACCCAACGATCTGAAGTAATGAATGTTTACATCAGGCAATTCAAAAAAATTAATGGCAAAGTCTTCCAACAAAAGTGCTGCGTACTGCTTATCTTGCATCACCCAGATTCACTCCAAAGCCATTCATAGAATCTCTACAGTGTGGAAGCAGGCCCTTTGGCCCAACAAGTCCACACCTAACCTCAGAGCATCCCACCCAGACCCATCCCCCCATAACGCACCCAATCTGCACACCCCTGAACACCACAGGCAATTTAGCATCACCAGTCCACCCAGCCTGCATATCTTTGGACTGTGGGAGGAAACCGGAGCAAACCATGCAGACACAGGGAGATTGTGCAGACTCCACACCGACAGTCACCCAAGGCTGGACTCAAACCCAGGTCCCTGGTGCTGTGAGGCAGCAGTGCTGACCACTGTGGCACCGTGCCACCCTAATTCCACCACTCACAATTATGTCCCTCTACTCAAATATCTTCAGGTCCCACGGGTTCTGTTCCAATTATGTTCAGTTCGTGCTGGTCAATTTTGGATATATACTAAAGAGATGGGCTGGACATTTGAGGGTAAATTGACATGTCCAAAATAGGTGTAAATCCAGCATGTGCAATGTTTGGACTCACTCCCTATGCCCCAGCCCTCAGCTTCTTCAAACTATGTCCCTATGGGATAGACTGACTCCAACAGTCTTCATTGCTGTAAGATTCTATGATGCTATGATGTGAAATATTGTGCCATCATTTATTTTACCAAGCTTACTTTGACCCATAGATCAGGATATTTCACCAATTCTGAGCCAGCAATGGATCACTAGAACGGGAATTTGCGTTAATGACCTTATGGCTGGGGTTGTGGTATCAGCTAACATGTGCAATATTACATTGGAAAAAGTCTTCGTGAAATCATGATAACTTAGCACCTAACATAACGGCAAAGTTAGAAAAACTGTGTGATTCATTCCCCGTGCCCCAGAATTGTTCCTGCTCATCTTTGAAACTCAACCCCCTCTGAAAATTCTTCGTTTTATTCTTGATTTGCCACTGTTCAAGTCAGAACAAGCCTTTGGCTTGATGGTAATATTCCCACCAGTAGGTTCAGTGTTCAAACCCCACTCCATACTTTCACCCTTACACCTGGAATATTACCCAGAGCCCTGGTGCTCATAGAAGGAGGGATGTACTTGCCTTGAAGTCAGGACAGTGAAGATATACAAGTGTAGCCTTTGAGGTGAGGGGGTGGTCCTGTAATGAGAGGCTGACTCAATATTCTCTGGAATTTTGAGGAGTGACAGATATTGAAGAATATAAGGTTGTGAAGGGGCTTGATATTGTAAATTTCCTACTAGTTGGGAAATCCAGAACGTGGAGCTGCTGTCTCAGGATAAGGGGCCAATCATTTATAACGGAGATGAGGAAAATATACTTCAGTCAAAAGGTTATAAAGTTTTGGCGTTCTATATCGCAGCAGGCTGTGGGAGAACCATAAGCTAATAGTTTTAAGGCTGAGATCAATAGATTTTTGGCTTCTGAGGGAATCAAGAGATATGGGGACAGGTCAGAAAAGTGAAGTTGAAGCACAATTGTAATGAATTGGGGAGCTGGATCAAAAGGCCATGGGATCTACTCACAGAATAGTAGAGTCGGAGAGATGTCCAACGGAGAAAAACATCATTCAGCCATCTCATCTGCAGTAGTCAAAAACAACCACTTAACTATTCTAATCCCATTTTCCTGCACATGACCATAGCTTTGTATGTCTTATGTTTCCTGAATGTTATGGATGTCCTCTTCCCAGTTCTTCTATCTTCATTATATTCAGAGAGTCCTGGTTGGCTTGAAACTGGGTTGACATCCAGAAGGAGGTTGGTGTAACTGACTGTCCCCAACATCCCCATTGTGTAGATTGTGAGAACCTATAAACTCCTCCCACTGCCTATCAATGGGGACAGTGATGATGTTATGGCTATAATAGGTGTATGTTCTCCTTTTTTTTGTAAAGAGGTTTTGAGCCGTAGGTTTCAAGCAATCTGTTCCAAGTTAATAAAGTAAACTGCTTGTGAGGACTTGGGTTTTTTTTAATGGCGCGAACAGTAGAAGCAGCATGAATGGTTGGCGTTAGGCTCCTACAGAACTAATGTTTTAGTCTAGCTTTCAATAGTTGCTGGTGTTTAGAAGCTGCCATACATCTCTCCCTGCTACAGCAAACACTTGAGTTCTCCCTCTCTTTCAGAATTTCCTCTTGATGTTCCTTCTCCTGGACGAGAAAAACGTTACATGGAAGACAATGCATTTTACTGAATTTACCTCTGTCAAGGGCATGTTGTGGGAAGTTACTATATTAGAACAGTTGTTGTTTAGTCATTAATTAATCTATTATTCTGTTAAGTTTTCCAAGAGAGTTAACATGAGTCCAATTCTTCGTTTTATTTGTATTTTAACTGTAGAGTTAAAAATAAAGCGTGTTTTGCCTAAAGCCAATAATTGTAACCAATTGAATTACATCTGGAACACAGCACCTTACACTTGCCTTTAAATAAGAAAAACATGGGTCTAGGCTATCTCTTCGATATAATTGTGGGGGGCGGGGGGTGCTTTTGTCTGGTCCTTAACAGGACAAAGATGATTAAAGCCAGAACACCTCCCATTAGATACCCACTCTTTTACAAGGAGAAAATGGGCTATCAACATGGATATGAACTTGTAAATTAGAAGTAGGCCCTTCTAATCTGCTCCCCAACTCGATAGCATCATGGCTAATCTGATCATGGCCTTTCTCTACTTATTTATCTACTTGCTTGTCAGTCAACATTCTGTGTAACTCAACCTTACAAATATTCAAAGACCCCACTTCAACCACTCTCTGGGGAAGAGAATTCCACAGACTAAGGATTCTCTGAGAGAAGAAAATTCTTCTTATCTGGCTTGAGAGCTGCCTGACTGTTAAACCGTGTTCCCCCTCTCCACACCCCGGTTCTATTCTTTCCCAGACGGGGAATCACCCACCTAACCCTATCGTTGAGATCCCCCAGGATTTTATACATTTCCAGATTTGGCGGAACTAAGGAATAGAAATATTGTTTTGATGCGCTGGCCATTTGGAACTGAGCTAACTCAGCTCATTCATGCCCGTGACAGGGAATAAATGTCTTTGGCCCTTGGCGGTATTTTTTCACTAAGATTAAAGAACATTATTCAACACAATGTTTTCATTACACTGTACACTTGATGTTTGATGCATTGCATTCTCACGCTCAAAATTGTCTGAATTTCATACGATCTACACCATAAATGCTTACACTGGTCTTTTGCTTTGGGCTGAGTCGCCCAATTGAAATTCCAATCTTTAGTTTGCGATTTCACTTGCAGTAAAAATTCATTTGCACAACCTGAAAGGAAAAATCTGGCAAAGTAGCAGAAGGATTTTCATTCTTTTCAATCAAAAGTATTCCCTGACGTACCTGCAAGTGGTAACCTGGTTCAACATTATTCACCCTGTTGAAAATGGCCCGTTTAAACAAAAGTAAACATTTTTAATAAGTGTCCAGTCATCCACCTTGAGTAGTCTGATTTAAAATTGTGGAAAATACTGCTACCTCCTGCCTGTATCTGCAGCAATTCTGCAGCAGTGCGTAACTAGTTTTGATGATCAAGTAACCTGCATTTGTTCATGTCACCTCTAGGAGGCACAATGCAAAGTAGGAGCCTGATGAAACTGAGTGCTGTTTCAGAACTGACCGGGAATAAAAGCTTCTTCCACCTCACCTAAAATTTCGCTTCACATTTCTGCTCAGATTAGTAAACACATCATCATCTCGACTGGTCAGTCGAACGGTCAGTCCTTAGCAAGGGGCTCACCTTTGTCCCCCTACAACCACACATCAACGAATACCAGTCATGGTTGGACGTAGAGCAGTTTTTCCGCCGTCTTCGCCTCCATGCCTACTTCTTCAACCGGGAACCTAACCCTCCTTCCACTGACCCCTTCACCCGCTTCCAACACAAGTCCTCCTCCTGGACACCACCCCCAGGCCTCCTACCCTCCCTCGACCTCTTCATCTCCAACTGCCGTCGAGACATTAACCGCCTCAACCTCTCCACCCCTCTCACCCACTCCAACCTCTCCCCCGCAGAACGGGCAGCCCTCCGCTCCAACCCCAACCTCACCATCAAACCCGCAGACAAGGGTGGCGCAGTGGTAGTATGGCGCACTGACCTCTACATCGCCGAGGCCAGACGCCAACTCTCCGACACCACCTCCGACCGCCTCCTCGATCATGACCCCACACCCGAGCACCAAACCATCATCTCCAACACCATTCACGACCTCATCACCTCAGGGGACCTCCCACCCACAGCCTCCAACCTCATTGTTCCCCAACCCCGCACGGCCCGTTTCTATCGCCTTCCCAAAATCCACAAACCTGCCTGCCCTGGTCGACCCATCGTCTCAGCCTGCTCCTGCCCCACCGAACTCATCTCCACCTATCTGGACTCCATTTTCTCCCCTTTGGTCCAGCAAATCCCCACCTACGTCCGTGACACCACCCACGCCCTCCACCTCCTCCAGGACTTCCAATTCCCTGGCCCCCAACACCTCATATTCACCATGGACGTCCAGTCCCTGTACACCTGCATTCCGCATGGAGATGGCCTCAAGGCCCTCCGCTTCTTCCTGACCCGCAGGCCCGACCAGTCCCCCTCCACCGACACTCTCATCCGCCTAGCTGAACTCGTCCTCACACTCAACAACTTCTCTTTTGACTCCTCCCACTTCCTACAGACTAAGGGGGTGGTCATGGGCATCCGCATGGGCTCCAGCTATGCCTGCCTCTTTGTAGGTTACGTGGAACAGTCCCTCTTCCGCACCTACACAGGCCCCAAACCCCACCTCTTCCTACAGTACATTGATGACTGTATCGGCGCCGCCTCTTGCTCCCCAGAGGAGCTCGAACAGTTCATCCACTTCACCAACACCTTCCACCCCAACCTTCAGTTCACCTGGGCCATCTCCAGCACATCCCTCAGCTTCCTGGACCTCTCAGTCTCCATCTCAGGCAACGAGCTTGTAACTGATGTCCATTTCAAGCCCACCGACTCCCACAGCTACCTAGAATACACCTCCTCCCACCCACCCTCCTGCAAAAATTCCATCCCCTATTCCCAATTCCTCCGCCTCCGCCGCATCTGCTCCCACGATAAGACATTCCACTCCCGCACATCCCAGATGTCCAAGTTCTTTAAGGACCGCAACTTTCCCCCCACAGTGATCGAGAACGCCCTTGACCGCGTCTCCCGTATTTCCCGCAACACATCCCTCACACCCCGCCCCCGCCACAACCGCCCCAAGAGGATCCCCCTCGTTCTCACACACCACCCTACCAACCTCCGGATACAACGCATCATCCTCCGACACTTCCGCCATTTACAATCCGACCCCACTACCCAAGACATTTTTCCATCCCCTTCCCTGTCTGCTTTCCGGAGAGACCACTCTCTCCGTGACTCCCTTGTTTGCTCCACACTGCCCTCCAACCCTACCACACCCGGCACCTTCCCCTGCAACCGCAGGAAATGCTACACTTGTCCCCACACCTCCTCCCTCACCCCTATCCCAGGCCCCAAGATGACATTCCACATTAAGCAGAGGTTCACCTGCACATCTGCCAATGTGGTATACTGCATCCACTGTACCCGGTGTGGCTTCCTCTACATTGGGGAAACCAAGCGGAGGCTTGGAGACCGCTTTGCAGAACACCTCCGCTCAGTTCGCAACAAACAACTGCACCTCCCAGTCGCAAACCATTTCCACTCCCCCTCCCATTCTCTAGATGACATGTCCATCATGGGCCTCCTGCACTGCCACAATGATGCCACCCGAAGGTTGCAGGAACAGCAACTCATATTCCACCTGGGAACCCTGCAGCCATATGGTATCAATGTGGACTTCACCAGTTTCAAAATCTCCCCTTCCCCTACTGCATCCCTAAACCAGCCCAGTTCGTCCCCTCCCCCCACTGCACCACACAACCAGCCCAGCTCTTCCCCTCCACCCACTGCATCCCAAAACCAGTCCAACCTGTCTCTGCCTCCCTAACCGGTCCTTCCTCTCACCCATCCCTTCCTCCCACCCCAAGCCACACCCCCATCTACCTACTAACCTCATCCCACCTCCTTGACCTGTCCGTCTTCCCTGGACTGACCTATCCCCTCCCTACCTCCCCACCTATACTCTCTCCACCTATCTTCTTTACTCTCCATCTTCGGTCCGCCTCCCCCTATCTCCCTATTTATTCCAGTTCCCTCCCCCCATCCCCCTCTCTGATGAAGGGTCTAGGCCCGAAACGTCAGCTTTTGTGCTCCTGAGATGCTGCTTGGCCTGCTGTGTTCATCCAGCTCCACACTTTATTATCTTGGAATTCTCCAGCATCTGCAGTTCCCATTATCTCTCATCATCTCGACTGGTTCGTTATTAAGTCCGGTTGCCCACCAAGTTTCATACCATTCGTTTCGACCTGATTAATTTTCACACCAGATGACAAAGCAAATTCCAAAAACTGACTGGTTAGTGTGGTGCTGTATCCTTACCTCGCATGCTTCGTTCTGATGTTTATACTGTAAAGGTAGATGAAGGAACAATTGGTGCTGAATGGTCTTAAATATATTTGCAGACAACTACTGAAATAAAACCATATTATCCACCTGTGTAAGACGAGACAGGAGTTAGGCAAGCACTGTAAAACAGAAATGCAGGATTCATATCATAACAGCTTTTATAAATAAGCTTTTTAAATAAGTATTTCACAATGTGGCTGGCACTTAATGCCCATCCCTAGGTCACTTGAGAAGGTGATGGTGAGCTATTTTCTTGAACTGCTGTAGTCCATGCGGTGTATCTACTCCAAAAGGACAGATAAGAAGGTCATTCCATTTCACCTGGTGACAGTGAGGGAATGCTGATAGAGCTCCTGTTTTGGAGGGGAACATGCAGGTGCTGGGGTTTGTACATGAGTCTGAAAGGGTTAATATTGAGGTGTATTGTAAGCATTACTAATCGCAATATGGACCTATAGGCGAATAGCTTAGCATCTCAAAGTCATGACTCCTAATATCTGATCTTCCTCAATAATGTATATTATATCAATATAACCTATAACCAGCTGTTGATATGCAATCAACTGTATCTCATTAACTGCAGACATTCTTCTTGTTAAACAATGAAGTTTTTTTCCCCAATATTCATTCACAGGTTGAGGGTGTCACTGACTAGGGCAGAACCACATTGCTGTGGGTATGGAGTCACATGTATGCCAGACCAGGTAAAGATGGCAGTTTCCTTCCCGAAAAGAACATGAGTGAATCAGATGGGTTTTCCCCAACAATCAGCAATGGATTTATGGTCATTGTTAGACATTTAATGCCAGATATTTTTTGAAATCGAATTCCTGCATCTGCCATGGCAGGATTCAAACCCAGGTTTCATTTCTGAAGAAAATTCCCAACCCGAAATATCAACTTCCCTGCTCCTCTGATGCTGCCTGTCCTGCTGTGTTCTTCCAGCTCCACAACTTGTCATCTCAGACTCCAGCATTTACTGTTTGTACTGTCTCCCCAGCACATTTTCTGGATCTCTTGGATTAACAGTCCAGTGATAATACCACAAAAGTCATCACCTCCCCGTTATCTTCTTCCACAATGGACCCAAGCAGGTCATATAGCTTCCTCCAAATAAAGAGGATGCTGATGGCAGCCTTCAAAATGAGTACAAGCGGCTCATATAATTCAGTGAGCTGGCATGCGCATACAACAGTGTAGCTGTACACCTGTACACACCCGTACAACAGTGTAGCTGTACACGTGTACACACCCATACAACAGCGTAGCTGTACACCTGTACACACCCGTACAACAGCGTAGCTGTACACCTGTACACACCCGTACAACAGTGTAGCCGTGTGTCTGCACACACCCATACAACAGTGTAGCCGTGTGTCTGCACACACCCATACAACAGGGTAGCCCTGTGTCTGCACACACCCATACAACATTGAAGCCATATTTAGAACATAGAACATTACAGCGCAGTACAAGCCCTTTGACCCTCGATGTTGCGCCGACCTATGAAACCAATCTGAAGCCCATCTAACCTACACTATTCCATTGTCATCCATATGTTTATCCAATGACCATTTAAATACCCTTAAAGTTGGCGAGTCTACTACTGTTGCGGGCAGGGCATTCCACACCGCTTACTACTCTCTGCGTAAAGAACCTGCCTCTGACATCTGTCCTATATCTATAACCCCTCAATTTAAAGCTATAGCCCCTCATGCTAGCCATCACCATCTGAAGAAAAAGTCTCTCACTGTCCACCCTATCTAATCCTCTGATCATCTTGTATGTCTCTATTAAGTCACCTCTTAACCTTCTTGTCTCTAACGAAAACAGCCTCAAGACCCTCAGCCTTTCCTCATAAGACCATACCAGGCAACATCCTGGTAAATCTCCTCGGCACCCTTTCCAAAGCCTCCACATCCTTCTTATAATGCGGTGACCAGAACTGTATGCAATACTCCAAGTGTGGCCGCACCAGAGTTTTGTACAGCTGCAACATGACCTTGTGGCTCTGAAACTCAATCCCTCTACCAATAAAACCTAAAGCACCGTATGCCTTCCTAACAAACCTATCAACCTGGGTGGCAACTTTCAGGGATCTATGCACATGGACACAGAGATCTCTCTGCTCATCCACACTACCAAGAATCTTACCATTAGCCCAGTACTCTGTATTCCTGTTACTCCTTCCAAAGTGAAACACCTCACACTTTTCCGCATTAAACTCCATTTGCCACCTCTCCACCCAGCTCTGCAGCTTATCTATGTCCTTCTGTAGCCTCCAACATCCTTCCGCACTATCCACAACTCTACCGACTTTATGTAACCTCCCCGCATTCTTCCTATCAAATTGATTCCACCAACTTGTCTCTTTTCTTATTCATTTATGGCGTTGCTAGCTGGGCAAGTATTTATTGCCCTAATTTCCAAAATGGAAGTACATGGTCAACCACATTGCTGTGGGCCTGGAGTCACACTTAGACCATAAGATATAGGTGCAGAATTAGGCCATTCAGCCTATCAATTCAGCCATTTAATCATGGCTGATATGTTTCTCAACCCCCTTCCCCTCTGTTCTCCCCATAACCCTGGACCTGCTTACTAATCAAGAACGTATGTCTTATATAAACTCAACAACTCAGCCTCCACTGCCCATTGCAATAATGAGCTCCACAGATTCACTACTCTCTGACTGGAGAAACTCCTGCTCACCTCCATTCTAAAGCGTTGCCCATTCACTCTGAGGCTGTGCTCTCAGGTCCTAATCTCTCCTACCAGCGGAAATGTGTTCTCCATGTTGACACCATGCAGGTTGCTCAGTGTTCTGTAAATTTCAATGAGATCCCCCCTCTCATCCTTCTAAACTCCATCAAGTACAGACCCAGAGTCCTGAACTTCTATTCATATGACAAGCCCTTCATCCCCAGTGTTATTCTTGAAAACATCCTTTAGACCCCCTGCAAAGCCAGCATATCCTTCCTTAGATACAGGGCCCAAAACTGCTCAGAGCATTCCAAGAGTAGCCTGAGCGAAGCCTTATATAGCCTCAGCAATGCATCTCTGCTCTTTTATTCCAGAAATGAATGTTAACATTGCCTTTGCCTTCCTCACAGCCAACTGAACCTACATGTTAACCTTGAGAGAATCCTGACCTAGGACTCCTAAGTCCCTTTGTGGTTCAGATTTCTGAAGTTTAGAAAATGGTCTACGCCTCTATTCTTCCTATCAAAGTGCATAACATCCCACTTTGCCACGTTGTATTCTATCTGCCATTCCTTTAACCACTCTCCTTGCATGTCAATGTCCTTCTGCAGCCTCCCCACATCCTTTTGTCAGCTGCAAACTTAGCAACAATGCCCTCAGTTCCTTATTTAGTAAATGTCCCTTGAAAGTGTAATATTATCCTCCTCACTACTTGCAATGTTTCCAAATTTTGTGTCACCTACAGTGTTTGAAATTGTACCCTGTACACTAAATTCTAGGCCATTAAGTACATCAGACAAGCAGGGGTCCTAACAAATCCCTTCCATCAGTTAAAAACAATTGTTTTCTATCATTTGGCCAATTTTATATCCATGTTGCTATTGATCCATTTATTCCATGAGCCCTAACTTTACACATAAATCTGTTACGTAGCACTTTATTAAACACCATCTGTAAGTCAATGTAAATCATTTCAACTGCATTACTTATATCAATGTTCTCTATTACCTTGGCAAAAAAGAAGGCTCAAGCAAGTTAGAGAAATGCAAAATCCACATTCACTTTCCTTAATTAACCCACATTTTATTGTTTATTTATTTTGTTGTGTTTATAAAAGCTTCCCTGTCTCTGCAGTGAAACTGACAGGCCTATTTTATCTTTCACACTCCTTAAACAAGTGTATAATATCTCCAGGCCTATGGTACCTGCACCTAAGGAAGATTGGAAAAGTATGGACAGTTTGCTTCCACATTGCAGCCAATTCTGGAGCCTACTCAATAAAGTCAACTTAACCAAAATCTTCTCCTCATCACTTTTAAACCTGTAAAATGTCAAACTAACTGCTCTGTCACCATGACTTGGATAGTAATATCTTCCTTGGTAAAGTCAGATAGAAAGTATTAATTTAATATGCTCAAGAATTCACAATTTTCCATGTCAGTGATAGGTTTTAAAAAGAAGTTTACAAAGAACAGCCATCATACCTAACCACACTCCATGTACTTTTAGTCAATACTGTCGCTACCAGATGCCATTTGGAATCAGCATAACACCTCAAGTCTTTCAATTCAAGCTGCATGAGTTCAAGGAGGGATTGCAAGGCATAGATGTCATTGAAGACAAACACAACAGGTGGTATTGAAAAGGTGCTGACTGGGCAATTCACAATCAGAGGAAACACACCTATGACAGGACATTGCTACAGAAATGATCTAGTCAAATTTAAATACAATTTGGAGATGCTGTAACCAACTGGCAGAGCAAGAACAGAACAGTTGTGTTGGCCTGCTCTATGTCTGAGTAAGTTTCTTCTGCATCTGACAAGATTTCACTCAGAGGACAGGTTCTTGAAACTATAACCTGTGAATCAAAGATTCAAAATAATTAATCGTGGTTAGATGATTTTTGCTGAACAGGCACTTGTAATCAAGATTTCTAAAATGGAGGAGTTTTCTAAAGCACAGGTCCCCAGCAGACCACTGTCCTCTAAAACACCTACATCAAAAGAAACAGCTGATATCCAGATAGCAATTGACAAATATAAATAGAACATAGAACATAGAACATAGAACATTACAGCACAGTGCAGGCCCTTCAGCCTTCGATGTTGTGCCGACCTGTCACACCAATCTGAAGCCCATCTAACCTACACTATTCCATGTACATCCATATTCTTTTCCAATGACGACTTAAAAATATGGATGGAAATTCATGACATGAGCTTGATACAGACTGTGTATTGCTACAGTGCCTGTAACGTGATTCTCTATTTTATTTCCTTTAATTTGAGAATTCCACTTTCCATGAATTTGACCTTTGAACAGCTCAACAATGTATCTTTTACTGTGAATAACAAAATTGTGGAACAGAGCACATGCTTGTAGTACATGCATGAATCTGCATCATCATCACTTCATGCTCATCTCTCTGCTTCTCTCTTCTTTAAGAGGGCCGCAAACAAACTTCTCAGTCCTGGTTCCTCTAATTCTTGTTTGACAACTTATTTCATTAATAATATGTTAATACTTACATAAATGCATGAGTTCATAGTCCAGAATTGCATTTAAAACTCTAGTTGTGGCCTGGCTAATGTTTCACACAGTATGACCTCCCTACTCTCAAACTCTGCCTCAATTAATAAAGGCGGTTTTACCATCTGCCTTCTTAACCACTTTCTCAATCTGTCATGATACATTGGGAGAACAGGGGGCTGGGTGGTGGACATGCACACCAAGGCCCTTCTCACCCTCAGTGCTTCCCAGGGTCCTATTGTTCATGATGTATTCTTTTGCCTCATTTGTCTAGCCCAAGTGCATCACCTCAAATTTATCTGGATTGAGTTCTGTTTACCACTGCTCAAACCATCTGACCGGCCCGTTTATATCCTTTTGTAACCTATCTGCACATGCCTATACAACAGTGTAGCCATACATCTGCACACACCTGTACAACAGTGTAGCCGAGATAACAAAGTGTGGGCCTGGATGAACACGGCAGGTCAAGCAGCATCTCGGGAGCACAAAAGCTGACGTTTCGGGCCTAGACCCTTCATCAGAAAAGGGGGGATGGGGAGACGATTCTGAAATACAAGGGAGAGAGGGGGAGGCGGACTGAAGATGGATAGAGGAGAAGATAGGTGGAGAGGAGAGTATGGATGTGGAGGTAGGGAGGGGATTAGTCAGTCCAGGGAGGACGGACAGGTCAAGGGGGCGGGATGACGTTAGTAGGTAGGAAATGGAAGTGCGGCTTGAGGTGGGAGGAGGGGACAGGTGAGAGAAAGAACAGGTTAGGCAGGCGGGGACAAGCTGGGCTGGTTTTGGGATGCAGTGGGGGGAAGGGAGATTTTGAAGCTGGTGAAATCCACATTGATACCATTGGGCTGCAGGGTTCCCAAGCGGAATATGAGTTGCTCTTCCTGAAACCTACGGGTGGCATCATTATGGCACTGCAGGAGGGCCAGGATGGACATGTCGTCTAAGGAATGGGAGCGAGAGTTGAAATGGTTTGAAACTGGGAGGTGCAGTTGTTTACTGCGAACTGAGTGTAGGTGTTCTGCAAAGTGGTCCCCAAGCCTCCGCTTGGTTTCCCCAATGTAGAGGAAGCCACACCGTGTACACCGGATGCAGTATACCACATGGGCGGATGTGCAGGTGAACATCTGCTTGATGTGGAAAGTCATCTTGGGGCCTGGGATGGGGGTGAGGCAGGAGGTGTGGGGGCAAGTGTAGCACTTCCTGCGGTTACGGGGGAAGGTGCCGGGTGTGGTGGGGTTGGAGGGGAGTGTGGAGTGGACAAGGGAGTCGCGGAGAGAGTGGTCTCTCCAGAAGGCAGACAAGGGTGGGTGGGAAAAACGTCTTTAGTGGTGGGGTCGGATTGTAGATGGTGGAAGTGTCGAAGGATGATGCATTGTATCCGGAGGTTGGTGGGGTGGTATGTGAGGAATAGGGGAATTCTCTTTTGGCGGTTATTGCAAGGGCGGGGTGTGAGGGATGAGGTGCAGGAAATGTGGGAGACACGGTCGAGGGCGTTCTCGACCACTGCGGGGGGGGAAGATGTGACCCTTGAAGAACGAGGACATCTGGGATGTGCGGGAGTAGAATGCCTCATCCTGGGAGCAGATGTGGCGTAGGCAAAGGAATTGGGAATAGGGAATGGAATTTTTGCAGGAGGGTGAGTGGGAGGAGGTGTATTCCAGGTAACTGTGGCAGTCGCTGCGCTTGAAATGGACATTTGTTTGTAGGTGGTTGCCTGAGATAGAGACAGAAAGGCCCAGGAAGGTAAGGGATGTGTTGGAGATGGCCCAGGTGAACTTGAGGTTGGGGTGGAAGGTGTTGGTGAAGTGGATGAACTGTTTGATCTCCTCGTGGGAGCATGAGGGGAGATGATACAGTCATCAATGTAACGGAGGAAGAGGTGGTGTTTAGGGCCAGTGTAGGTATGGAAGCAGGATTGTTCCACGTAACCTACAAAGAGGCAGGCATAGCTTGGGCCCATTCAGGTACCCATGGCCACCCCCTCTGTCTGTAGGGAGTGGGAGGAATCGAAAGAGAAGTTGTTGAGGGTGAGGACGAGTTCGGCTCGGCGGATGAGGGTGTCGGTGGAGGGGGACTGGTTGGGTCTGCGGTACAGGAAGAAGTGGAGGGTCTTAAGGCCAACTGCACTGGGAATGCAGGTGTATAGGGACTGGACGTCCATGGTGAAATCTGCAAGTACCCATTCAACAGTGTAGCCATGCGTATGTGACCCTTGCCTTTCCAGGTGGTAGAGATAGCTGTTTTGGAACACATTTCCAGAGAGAGTTGGGTGAATTGCTGCAGTGCAAATTGTAGATGATGCAGAGTATTGCCACTGTGCGCCAACAGTGAAAGGAGTAAATGTTGAATGTGGTGGATGAAGTGCCAGTCAAATGTGTTCCTCTGAATTGGACTGTGCTCCTGCTGCGGCGGAGGCAAAGCGTGTGTTCCCAGTGGCGTCTGCATCAAGGAGGCGGCTCTTGTGCCAACTTACGGCAGCAGCAGCAGTGAGTTTGGGCCCAGTACGGCAGCTGGCAGCATTGGCAGTGGCAGCACCAGCAAGGTAGGCCCAAAGTGGTCACAGGGCAGCAAAGGAGTCACGTCTGGGGCCGGTGCAGTACCTGGTGGCATCGGTGGTGTCTGCATTGGCGAGGTCATTGAGGACTTATAGTGGCAAGGGAGTCATTGGAGGCAAGATGGCAGCGAAGAGTGAAGAGTTTCACCCAGTAGAGCAGCGAATGGGACTCGTACTTGGCCACCAGGCCCATGTCCCATGGTGGTGCACTTAACAACAAAGACTGTAAAGATGAACACATTTTCTTCTTTTTTAAACTTTTCTGCCTTTATGTTCTTTGTTTTAGCTTATTTTTCTGTGTTTTAAGACGGCACTGGAGAGTAATGACACTATACATCCCTTTTCACTGTATTTTACAACAAAATACACATGACAATAAATAAGTAAATCAAATCATTATTGGAGCTGCACTCAGCCAGGCAAGTCATCAGTATTCTGCCACACTCTGCCTTGTGTCTTGTAGATTATTTTTAATGTTATTTTTCTTTAAATTGGCTGTACACAGATCCAGAATTTTGCAAATTGAAACTCATTCTGGATGCAAAAAATTTAACGAAATCATTTTGCCCACAGAGAATGAAAATGATGAGCTCTTTCAATGCATGAATGCACAGACTAGTCAGGGAATGGGACCTGTAAAATTGCAAAAAAATGACTAAGAAAACTATTTTTCCCTTCACCGCAATGATAAGCCTCAATTTACATAAGGCTTAATCAAATGTGTCTACATCTGTATATGTCATTGTTAAAGGCAGAGTTTTTTTAAGTATAGCTGGAGAATTGATAGGAGTTCAGCAAATAACAATATTTCTTCAATTCATGATAAAACATACAGTTTGCATTATCCCAAATGTCATTGAGCAGCTGGAGATCTGTTTCCAAGTTCACTCCCTTGAGCTAATAGACAGAAGGTCACAACACATGGACCTGCTGTGACTTCTATCCCAGCATTGCTATGTCCCACTCACGCCAGGGAGCTCCCATTCCAGCAGTCACACATGGAAAGTGCTCCATCTGCAAGAGAGTGCCTACATACCCTGTATTTACGTAGCTGCATTGCGAGGTTAGTCCCCATTTTCCTCACCAGTGTTTCTCAAGTACGTACCAGGCTCTGTAAGTCCCGACTCCAAACCACAGCAATGTTGGGCGGGTAGGTCCATGAGCTGATGCTGAATGAGGATAAACAATATCCTATGAAAAGCTGGGGAAGGGGCACAAAGAACTTGGAGAGGGTGGCAATTTGAAATGGCAAGGATGAAGACGAAACATGTAGAGGATAACAGAAATGAGGAGGTACGGACATGGCTCAGTAAAGACTTTGAAGAAGAAATGGAAGATGAAATTGGCAGGAAACACAAATGTATCAAGAAATACCCAGAGGAAGTCATGTGTATGAAGAAGAAGTGCGCTGTCTCTGAGTGACCGTTCATAATTGGCAGGTAACGGCTATAAACAAATACGCTCTGGTCTGTTGGAGGTGTGGCATGGACAACATTGGAGAAATGGAAGCAACGGCAGACAGCAGCACAACGCCTCATTTGGAAACAAGCAACTCAAACATAATGGTTAGGGAAGTGGTGGTGTGATGGTTACCTAGGACCACAGGCTAATGCTGGAATGACATGGATTTGAATACACCACAGCAGATGGCGAACTCTGAATTCATTAAACCGCTTGGAATTTTAAAAAGAGGAGAAATAAATAAATATACTGCTGTAATAGTGTCCTTTGGAGATTGTCATTAAATGAAAACCCCATTTTGCTCACTAATGTATTTTAGGAATGGAAATCTGCCAGTTTACATACGATTCCAGACCCACAACAACGTGGTTGACTCTTACCAATCCCTGATATATCGGAGAGAGTCAATCAGTTCCTGACAACAAATAGCCTTTGCTCCATCAACCATTCTTTTGGGGAATGTGGTTTCCATAAACTGTGCTTAAAGCCATGTTATTCTGCATCAGATTAAAGTGTGAAGCGCACGATAATCCGATCATTCAATGTATGCACATTCAGCTATGAGAAAAAACATCAAACACGCTGGAGGAGCAGATGATTAGGGAGACTCGGTTTGGGAAAACTGCCATCCTTTTAGTAAGGCAGTCATGCAGATCATTCACTAGGTGATACTTTACAACATAATGTCACACCACTTAAAATAAATGCCTGGTGTTGATTTTACGCAAAAGCAAACTCTCCACTCCTTGACTTCAATTTTTATACAGGTCAGACAAAAGGAAGGAAGGTTTCCAATTTCTCCAAAATGAAACTAGCTTTGTGAAGTCTCTTCAGACCTGAGTTTGCACTGCAGCAAATCTGACATTTGTTTTATTCATTCTATTCAGAAAAAGGTGGCATGAAATGAACTTTAGGCTCAAAAAGATCAGTTAGCTTGAGTTCTCACCCACCAGTCGACATGATGTCCTGAAAAGTCTAACACATATAAACCTGTAATGCCATAACAGATCAGAGTTCATATAGAGACCAGCTGGATATGTACAGTGGTGTGCTGGCTTCATTACTGATTTAGCAATCCCAGAAATTAATTCAGAAGAATATGAGTACATATTCCACTGTGTTAGCCTGAGAATTTGAATGCAGGATGTACTCATCTCAAGTTGTACCTCTGGGCTTGAAAATCGCGACTTTCAGTGAAACAGAATCATAGAGCCATAGGATCATACAACACAAAAGAGGGTCTTCAACCCAGAGATAACAAGCTGTAGAGCTGGATGAACACAGCAGGCCAAGCAGCATCAGAGGAGCAGGGGAGCTGACATTTTGGGTCAAGACCCTTCTTCGGAAATCTTTTTACATTGGCAGTTCCTACTATCTCTTCAGCCCATCAAGTCTGTTTCACCAAAATTATACTACTACCTACACTGGTCACACGTTCCTGCACTAGGCCCACAGCCCTGAATATTAGGACTTGTCAAGTGCTCCTCCAAGTACTTTGTAAAACTTGTGAGGTTTCCCGCCTCAACTTCCATCCCAGACAATACATTCCAGATTCATGCCACCCGTTGGGTGAAATTTCTTTTCCTTAAATCTCCTCTAAGCCTACTGCCTTTCACTTTACAATTACAGCCCCTTGTTACTGACCCTTCAGCTGAGAGGAACGCCTGCTTCCTATTTACCTGCCCCTTGTAATCTGATAAACATCATCAGGTACCCCTGCAACCTTCTCTGCTCAAAGGAAAACAACATAAGCCTATCCAGCCCCTCTTCATCGTTGAAATGCTCCATCCCAGCCCAGGCAACGTCATGGTGAAGCTCCTCGGCACCCCTTCCAGTGCAATCAAATCCCTCCTACGGTATGATGTCCAGAATGGCACACAATGCATCAGCTGTGGTCTAACCAAAGTTCTCTACAGCTCCAACATGACTTCGCTGTTCTTAAAATCTATACCAGAGTGGCTTTAAGCAAAGAATCCTGTATTAAAAATGAAAACAACTGGTATTAGTGAAAGTGGCAACTCATGACCTTATAGGACAGGAATGTTGCCGTCCTTAGACCTCACTCTCGTCTATTGTCACACTCCCCTATTCTCACTTAGTCCAACAAGTTACTTAATCATTTTACACCACTGTTTTATCATCCAAGGAGAAATCCTCTATCCAACACATTCCCGGTGTTTATCCCATCTTCCCTTGTCCTTACTCCTATTCACAGTTGTTGGTTTTATACTGACTTGACCCCAGTATCTCTGTGTACGTCTGCATGGTGTGAGGAGAATGACATGTCTGCCAACACATTCTGACATCCGCTTAAACTTCTGATGCTTCAGTTTGCAGGCCTATGAATTCAGATTGGCTCGGCTAATTAAAAAGACAGCATGTCATCTTACTGAGTCTAACTGAAGTAACAAGTACATCAGGAATAACAAGAATCTCCACTACCCTTAGCTACGAGCGCACTGTGGCTTGATCCTGTGGCTAGCATCAAACTGTGAACTGTGATGACCCCAGAGACCTTGATCAATGCAAAAAAATGTCCAAAGAAGATTCAACTTAGAGAGCTTCAGAAAAACTGAGCAGGAGACAGTAAGCTTGGTGAGAAGACTAACAGGGGTCTTCGGAATTGTGATGAACAGTCACAGATCGGACATTTCATCCTGTTTTAGAAGCTATCAGATGCACTGATTACATCAGCATTTACGGCTTTCTCATTTTAAGGATCTGGAAGGATTTGTGTGGGTGTGGTGGGCTGGATTTAGTACTGGTGGCTTCGATTCTACTGCCAGACCTGAAAGAACAGGGGTGCAGTCATTTTTGGAAGTCAGTGGGACCTGGGCTAATGGGAGCATGCAAACCAGGGGCTGCCAAAGAAATAACAGATCAGCAGCTGTTGGGAATGGTGGCCATTTCTTGAATTGCACCTGGACCAGAAGCAGGCCCGGACACACCTCCACAGTAAGGTAAATGGAGCCTGGGTCTACTTCTTCCACCAGGCCCCAGCAAAGATGGGTGGGGCAGCTTCATAACCATGTACTGGTGGCAAAGGTGGCACCCATAATACAACCTGCAACCATCTCAGTGCCAGGAGCCAATGCTGGGGTGTATCCAGATCAATGTCTGTCAAGGCTGCAGGAGGGCTACAGTCGGGCTCTGGGGGCGGGGGGGGGGGGGCAGTGTCACCTGTCGCCTGGCTTGTTGTTGGCAAGGTGGCACAGCAGCAGGCAGAAGCCAGCATGTCACCCACCCCTTTCAACGGCCATCTCACTGGCCTTCCTGCCACCCAGTGAGAGTCAAATCCAGCTCCAACGTTGGGGGGGGATATCCACAGATATAAGATGGACACTGACAAATCCACCGGGGATGTCAGGAGAAACCACTTAGCCAGAGAGGAGTTAGAATGTGGAAGCTGTTACCTCAAGGAGTTGCTGAGGTGAAGAGCGACAGGAGAGAGGAACTGAAGATGATACTGATCGGGCTGGGTGAAGGAGGGTGTGAGGAGACACAGAGGCTGTTGGGTTAACTGATCTGTTTCTGAGCCTTAACTTCAACATAATTTCTGGTAAACCAAACAGGGCAGACCTGAGAAACAGGGCTGCATCTTCACAATTTTGCTCTGCAGAAATGAATGGAAAGAAGATGTATTCATAAGGAACCTTCATGAGGTCAAGATGTTGGAAAGCACCGTGCATCCCATTAAACATTTCTAAAAGCTATTTCTTTTTTTCAGTATTTTCCATCCCATCTGTCCTTTGCTATCCATTTGGGCAAAATCCTTGCTTTAAAACAATAGGGGCCGAATCTTATAAGGGTGAGCAGAGGGGGCCATGAGATTCATGGCACAATCAGACATGAAGTTCAGTGAGTAAAAACCAAACGAATTGCGGATGCTGTTAATCAGAAATGAAAACAGAAGGTGCTGGAAAAGCTCAGCAGGCCTGGCAGCATCTGTGGAGAGAAATCAGAGTCAATGTTTCGGGTCTGATGACCCTTTCTCAGAAATGGAGAAGTCCAGTGACCCTGAATTTGACATGCGGAACATGTCTCTCTACCTTTTTAAGCTTTAGCTAAGCGGCCTGGTGAGTAATATTCATGCCACACAAATGCCACGCAATGACCATCTCAAATAAGAAATAATCTAATCATCACCACTCGAAATTCAATGGTGTTACCATCACTATCAACATCCTGAGGGTTATCATTGACCAGAAACTCAACTGGGGTCACCACATAAACACGGTGGCTACAAGAGCATGTCAGAGGCTAGCAACACTGCAGTGAGGAACTCACCTCCCGACTACCCAAAGCCTGTTCACCATCTACAGGGCACAAGTCGGGCGTGTGATGGGATACTCCCCACTTGTCTGGATGGGTGCAGCTCTAACAACTCCCAAGGAGCTCCACAACATCCAGGACAAAGCAGCCCACCTGATTGGCACCACTTCCACAAATATTCGCTCTTTCCTACATGATGCACAGTGTGTATCATCTAAAAGAAGCACTGTAGAAATTCACCAAAGATCCTAAGTTGGCACCTTCCAATCCACACGCTTCCATCTGGAAGGACAAAAGTAGCAGGTACACGAGGAACACCACCCATCTGCAAGTTTCCCTCCAAGACACTCATCATCCTGACTTGCGAATATATCGCTTATCACTCAGTTGAAATCCTGGAATTCCCTCTCTAATGGCGTTGGTGGTCTATCTACAGTGACTGCAGCAGTTCAAGAAGGCAGCTCACCACCATCTTCTGCAGCAAAAATGTGGATGGGGTAATAAATGCTGGTTCAGACAGCAACACCCTCATTCCACTAATAATTAAACAAAACTTCTTACTAGGAGGCAGTAAGTTGCCAATTAAGGGAAATTATAGCTTGTTACCACCTTATTAGTGACACATCTCATCTCATTTAGTATTCAGCTTTCCATCTTACTAAATGTGCCAAACATGTCATCAAGAAATCTCAATACAGAAATCAGAGTTGGTATCTGGCAACTCTAGCTCAAAAGAACCTCCATGTCGGACAGTGGGCACAATTTCTCAGGGCACACTTCTGCTGGACACCAGCCTCACTGACATTGCAATCCAACATGTGCCAGCCTCTAAGTAGACTCATGGCACATGCCCAATCCACTGACGGATGCTTCTGCACTTCAGTGCAGCCCCAGGTAACTCTCACTGTAACGTTGCAGCAAGAATATGGTGTGCCCAGGGACACACAGCTAGCTCATGGACTGGACCACACACTGTATCTCCAGGACCCTTGCTCACTGTCATTGTGCCCATTCAATCTGAGCCTACCTGGATGCTCACAGCATCCCTGCCCTGCAATACCTTGTCTCGCCTTGGTGCACAGATCATTGTCTCATTATTACATCTATCATACCTTTTTCTGATGAAGGGTTTAGGCCTGAAACGTCAGCTTTTGTGCTCCTAAGATGCTGCTTGGCCTGCTGTGTTCATCCAGCTCCACACTTTGTTATCTTGGATTCTCCAGCACCTGCAGTTCCTAATATCTCTTATCATACCACACTGTTTAGTTCAACCAAAAAGCCAAATAGCTGTCATGGCTGTCAGCAAGCCTCAGTTGAAGCAAAAAGCTTTTGTTCAAGGGGTCCAATCTCGGTGAGCCAAGGGTAGCCTCTGATACCAGTCCAGAGGCTTGAGCACAGTCTGGGTGGTCAGAGTTGGGATGCTCTCTACATAAAGGCTGAGTGTCAGGCAGTGTCTTGATTCTTTCTGCACTACCAGAGGCTGTTTTCCTCCTGGACTGAGACAGAGGTGGGCATTAAGGGAGATGAAAGTGAGTGGCACAGCTGTTACTGTTGGTGTAGGCAGGGGGGTGCCTGTAGGAGATCGAGACATCGAGAGGCCGGTGGCAGAGTGGAGAAGACATTAACCTTTGTCCTACAGCAGTGGCCATTCTTCAAGACCGCTGAGACTGTACTGTCCCGGGTGGCAACCTTCGACCAGGTTGGGCATGATGTGGCATCATGGCCTCGTGCTTAGTCCTGGGGGATATCCCAGACCTGTAGCAGCCCACCCAGGAAGGCTTCCAAATTCCTGTCCACAAAGTGGGGCAATAATTGCCCTTGAGCGCCAATTCAAGGGCAAACCATTGACTGTGCAGGGCAGCTCCAGACGGATGGCTCTTTTCTGTACACACAATGGGCTTTTAAAGATGGTGTCAGCTCCAAGGGATGCCAGCTTTCCAGCAGATACGAAGTGAAGTGTGAATTGGTCTGGGGACAGTGTGGGGCTACAAGTTAACGTAAGGGATACTGTTGGGGCAGGATTGGCATTTTATGAGGAAGGTTAGGTAAGAAAAGTCACTGGGGCATCACAACGTGAATGCCCCCACAAAACCCGACAGACTTGCCCAAAGGAACGTACAATTCAGCTCAAAACATCCTTAAATTTTACTTCATGACATGAAAGGGTGTGGGACATTCCTATCTAATTAGTCATAAGCAGTTGAATGACTTGTCTCTAATGGTCCAATTAGTGCATTAGTGTCAGTTTACTCTGGAGGAATAACTCAGAAAGGTGTTCATCTCCATTCCCCACAATGAGCGAATTGTTAATCAGCAGGGAGGGCTTGATGGCTAAAAGTGATAACCTATCCTACCCTTTTGCTCTCATAGCATGGTGGTACTGTCCTCACCTCCAGACCAGGAGGCCCAGGTTCTTGCTGAGGAGGTTGATCCGGATGTTTTTTTGTGAATAAAATCCTGCCCTTCTGAAGTTCTTGAACATCTGGGGCCACTGACCCCAGATCCCAGGCTCACTTTTAAACTGCATGCAATCCTTGAGGGAAAATCTATTCGGTGCATCTTTGTTCTTAAGAGGCCTGTTTCTTTGCCATATTGAGCTTCAACAATGGTACAATTAATAATGAGAACGACACTGTCTCAGCAGACTGTTATAATTAAGTAACAGCAGCGATGGATTGTAACTCAGATCACAACGGTGTAATTATTGCCTGAACTGGATGTACATGACAGTAATGCTCTGTTCTTACTGCTGTTCTGTGAATTGACTGAGTGAAACTTCACTCAATTCTATGAGCATGTAAATTACAATTGCAGCTGAACTCCCCTATGCTTACCTACAGGTGACTGAGTGCGAGGGGGCGGGAAACAGACACTTCACAATGTCAAATGCACAACTTTGTTTAGAGGTGAATAAAAAATTATTTTATTGAATATCGTCTGCAAGCAACATCGAACACTTCTTGCTTTCCATTCTGTAGTATGTGTCAAAACTAAGGAAGCTCGTTTTGAATGAGGCTTCAAAAGTGTCAGAATATAGGAACCAGAATAGTCAATCCAGTCCCTTGAGCCTGTTCAGCCATTGGATTAAATAACGGCTGATCTGTTTTTCTGTAATTCCAGTTATCCATCTTTGCACCCACCCCGGGTCCTTCAGTGTCCTTTCGCAATCACTCAAACTGCAGTCTGTGAAACTCCATTTGATCCTATAGCATTTTGAGAAGGGGATCTCCAGATCTCTGCTACCCTGGAGCGAGAAAGCACTTCCTGGCTTCTCTCTGAAAAGGACTGTTTCTAATTTAAAGATTATGTTCCATTGCTCCAGTTTGTTTAGTATCTGCCGCGTGGGATCCTTTTAGGATTTTAAATGTCTGATTAGAGTTATTCCTCAATCTTGTAATCCCAAAGGAATACAAGCTCAGTGTAGCCTGTTCTCGTAATTTAACCCCCCCGATTCCCAGTATCATTCAGAGAACCAAATCACTCCCATCCGCAGTCCTGTCCTTTCTATATTACGGGTAACACAAGAGGCCAACACACTGCTTAAAGATTTCCTGGAATGCCATCATCTTTAAGCTTCTGAATTATAAAAGATATTCTAGTTTGTGAGCTGCGTTAATGATTACAGTATTTTATGCATGGCACATCTTGCGCTGAATATACTCTTGATAACCGAGCTGCTGAGCTGTAATCATGTTCATGAATAGTGAATATATTTATAGGAGATAATCCATTCAGCATCTATTTAATATTTTCACTGACTTATCAAGTTACATTCAGGTAAAACGGAGTTAAAATAAAACTGAAGATTATTGCCCTTCAGATGTACAGTGCCTTTCACATCTTCTCTAAAAGCCTTTACATCATGGAGAAAAGGAATCGCATAATCTGGTTAAACTGTTGGATGTGCGATAAATATTGACATTGACATGACGAGAGCAATCCCCAAACTCCAGATTTTCATTGCATTGCTTTATGAGAGGTCAGAACAGGCCTTGATCTAACATAGAGTTGTAGAGTCATACCACAGGGAAACAGACCCTTCGGTCCAACTAGACTGTGCTGAACATGTGCCCAACAAAACTCTTGCCTGTGTTTGGCCTCCAAACATTTACTATTCATATACATATCTGAATGTCTCTTAAACATTGTAACAGTCGTTGTATCCAACATTTCTGCTGGCTGTTCATTCCAAGCACGAACCACTGTTGGTGGGAACAGTTGTCCCTCATGTCTTTTTAAATCTTTCTCTTCTCACCTTAAGAATATACCCCCTAGTTTTGAATGCCCCCACCCAAGGGAAAATACCCTTGCTATTCACCTTATCTATGCCCTTCATGATTTTACAAACTTCTCTAAGTCTTATCAAAAAACAGCAGCTCAGATGATACAGCAAGCTATCCCACTCTTGAGCCAAAGATCCCATCAAGGTGGGGCTTCAGTCCACAACCTTCCAACCCCAAGCTAAAAGTACTACCTCCAAGCCACAGCTGATAGTCCCTTGAGCCTGCTCTGCCACTCATTTAGATCATAACTGATTCATACAATCCCCACAGGATGGAAAGAGACTATTCAGCCCATCAGGTCACACCAACCCTCCGTACAGCAGCCCACCCAGACCTAGCACCAACCCCCACCCATCCTATCCCCATAACCCTACACATACCATAGTTAATCCACTTGGCCTCCCTATCCCTGCACTCTATGGACAACTTAGCATGGCTAATCCACTTAAACTGTACATCTTTGATCTGTGGGAGGAAACTGGAGCATCCAGAGGGGACCCACGCAGACACAAGGAGAAGGTAACATGGCCAAAAGGTCAAAGGCACTGGATTTCAGCTCCAGCCTCTACAGAGGAGCAGGTTTGAGTCACAGTGCTGCCATATGTACAGCACATTACATCGAGCCATGGTTTAGTGGACTTCAGTTCAAAGGCGTGATAATGTGGCTCAGTGGTTAGCCATGCTGCCTCACAGCGCTAGGGAGCCAGGTTCGATTCCAGCCTCGGGTGACTCTCTGTGCGGAATTTGTATATTCTCCCCATCTCTGTGTGAGTCTCCTCCCACAGTCCAAAGATGTGCAGGTTAGGTGGATTAGCCATTCTAAATTGTCAATGATGTGCAGGGATGTGTAAGTTAGGTGGATGGACTGTGGGAAATACAGGGATAGGGTGATCTGGATATATACTCTTTGGTGAGTCAGTGGGGACTCAATGGCCCTGCTTCCACGCTGTAAGAAAATGAAAACTCCACACAGACAGCCGCCCAAGGGTGGAATTGAACCCAGGCCCCGGCACTGTGAGGCTGCGGTGCTAACCATTGAGCCACCGTGCCACCCTTGTATATAAGGGTGATGAAAAAGCTGATGAAGGGTCTAAGCCCGAAACGTCAGCTTTTGTGCTCCTGAGATGCTGCTTGGCCTGCTGTGTTCATCCAGCTCCACACTTTGTTATATCGGATTCTCCAGCATCTGCAGTTCCCATTATCCCATATCAGTTGGATGATGGTTGATTAGATTGAGCTCTCAACTCCTGCCTCCCCTCAGGAGCCTCTGAGAGCAAACAAAATTCTCCTCCTCTGCATAAACATTTAACACGTGCCTCCTGATGCCTGCTTCTCTGAAAGAGGAAACATCCTCCCTACACCCACACTGTCAGCAATCCCAGAATCCTGGGATTTGGCGTCTCTAGCCGGGCCACCGTTTCTTTCCCATCTCTAACTGTTTAAAAGGCAGCTAAGAGTCAACCGCTTTGCTGCGGATCTGGAGTCACATGTAGACCTGACAGGTTAAGGATGGCAGATTTCCTTCCCTGAAGGGTATTTGTGAAACAGACAGGGTTTTGACGACAATTGAGAATGATTACTCAGTTGCCATGATATTTTTTGGTGGAACCACCTCTCATTCTACTAAACTCCATTAGAACCAAGCCCAACCTTTCCTCATAAGATAAACCCCCCATCCCAGGAATCAACCAAGAGAACCTTCTCTGAACACCTCCTCGTGCAATTGTGTCCTTGCTAAATTAAGGACGGCAAAAATGTATGCAGTATTCCAAGCGTCATCTCATTAGTGTGCTGTATAACTGAAGCAAAACATTCCTACTTTTATATTACCATCCATTTTGCAGTTAAAAATAACTTCCGTTTGACTTCCTAGTCATTTGTTGTAACTGTGTACTAATGGATTGAAATTTGTGTACTAGGACACTCAGATCCCTCTACATTCTCCCTCCATTTAAATAGTATGCTGCATTTTAATCTTCCTGCCAAGGTAGATGTTCACATTTTCCTGCAATCTGCTTCACGAGCCAATGTTTTGCCCTCTGACTTAAAACTTTCATTTATGTCTTTACTTCCCTGGTTGTATGTCCCCTCTGTAACCTTTAGAACATAGAACATAGAACAGTACAGCACAGAACAGGCCCTTCAGCCCACAATGTTGTGCCGACCATTGATCCTCATGGATGCACCCTCAAATTTCTGTGACCATATGCATGTCCAGCAGTCTCTTAAATGACCCCAATGACCTTGCTTCCACAACTGCTGCTGGCAACGCATTCCATGCTCTCACAACTCTCTGCGTAAAGAACCTGCCTCTGACATCCCCTCTAGACTTTCCACCAACCAGCTTAAAACTATGACCCCTCGTGCTAGCCATTTCTGCCCTGGGAAATAGTCTCTGGCTATCGACTCTATCTATGCCTCTCATTATCTTGTATACCTCAATTAGGTCCCCTCTCCTCCTCCTTTTCTCCAATGAAAAGAGACCGAGCTCAGTCAACCTCTCTTCATAAGATAAGCCCTCCAGTCCAGGCAGCATCCTGGTAAACCTCCTCTGAACCCTCTCCAAAGCATCCACATCTTTCCTATAATAGGGCGCCCAGAACTGGACGCAGTATTCCAAGTGCGGTCTAACCAAAGTTTTATAGAGCTGCAACAAGATCTCACGACTCTTAAACTCAATCCCCCTGTTAATGAAAGCCAAAACACCATATGCTTTCTTAACAACCCTGTCCACTTGGGTGGCCATTTTAAGGGATCTATGTATCTGCACACCAAGATCCCTCTGTTCCTCCACGCTGCCAAGAATCCTATCCTTAATCCTGTACTCAGCTTTCAAATTCGACCTTCCAAAATGCATCACCTCGCATTTATCCAGGTTGAACTCCATCTGCCACCTCTCAGCCCATCTCTGCATCCTGTCAATGTCCCGCTGCAGCCTACAACAGCCCTCTACACTGTCAACGACACCTCCGACCTTTGTGTCGTCTGCAAACTTGCTGACCCATCCTTCAATTCCCTCGTCCAAGTCATTAATAAAAATTACAAACAGTAGAGGCCCAAGGACAGAGCCCTGTGGAACCCCACTCACCACTGACTTCCAGGCAGAATATTTTCCTTCTACTACCACTCGCTGTCTTCTGTTGGCCAGCCAATTCTGTATCCAAGCAGCTAAGTTCCCCTGTATCCCATTCCTCCTGACCTTTTTGAGTGCGAGCAGCAGCGGAGGCAAGACGGACCCGGAAGACTGCAGCTAAGGTAAAGCAGTTTATTTTTAAAATTACTTACCGGTAGCGGGCAGCGGTGTTTTTTTTTCTTCTTTCAGAGAAGGAGCGGGAGCATCAGAGGAAGTGACGAGAACCAGAGGGGCAGCCGGGAAGGAAAGCAGTGAGTATAAATACTCACCCTTCGACGCCAACGGCCTTTTTGAGTGCGAGCAGCAGCGGAGGCAAGACTTTCTCTGGAGGTTTTGCTGATCTGCTACCAGAGTTTATCCAGTAGATCAGGAGAATCCCTAAAATACTTCTAAGCAGGAGCCTCAAACTCCTCACCTTCCCATGGCTTCAGCAGCATCAGCTCCACATTCTGTCAAAGACAAACAACTGCAACAAAATGGTGGCCTTGGCAGCATCCGGAGCCCAGTAATCCCTTCTTTCCACTTGGTTCCTGATCCACCTCAACTGGGCTCAGTCCTAAATCTGGAGAACTGGTCTTAGGCAATCCTTGAAATTTTAGCAACTTCAGGCCATAGACGCTTCCTTCATTTTCCTGTAGAATTTTTCTCCAGTCTCTCCTCACTGTGTTCACGTTTATTTTGCAGAAGGTGTTATTTCCTTTTTGTGTTTGCAATTCCTTCATTTGACCATCTTTCCATATTATGAAGGATTTGTGCCTACCTGGTTCAATCAGCTTTTTAATAACCATGACCTCAGACATTTACGCTCAGTGACAATTAATACATAATGCTCATTACTCTGCACTTGTTATTCACTCTCCTTCCTTCCTTCATCTATTGGAATAAGGATTATTAGGTGTGACCCTCTACATTTCCTTTTAGATAGAGTTACGGAGTTGTACAGCATGGAAACAGACCTTTTGGTCCAACTCGTCCATGCCAACCAGAAGTCCTAAATTAATCTAGCCCCATTTGCCAGCATTTGGTCCATATCCCTCTAAAAGCTTCCCATCCAGATGCTTTTTAAATGTCGTAATTGTACCAGCCTCGTTCATTCCACACATACAGCACTCACTGCATTGAAAAGTTTCTCCTCAGGTCCCTTTTAAATCTTTCCCCTCTCACCTTAAACCTATGCCCTCTAGTTTTGGACTCCCCTACCCTGGGGAAAGACTTTGACTATTCACCCTATGCATGATCTTATAAGCCTCTGAATGGTCACCCCTTTTCGATGCTGAAGTGTACATTGTGTATTTCCAGCAACTCCTGATAACATCAGAAAATAGATGTGTACTATCAGCAATAGTGTTTGGTCAGCAATAATTAAGAACATTAAATCTGTTGCATGCATCTCAGAAGTCAATGACGGTCTTTCATTACAGTTAGCTCTGCTGTAACATAATAGTTGCGTTCTTGTGCAACTAGAAGACCATGTTATAGGGAAATTGCTATAGAAAATTGCTATACCTGTAACGCAGAGAGTTTGCGTTATCCAAACAGCGAGCAGTATTCATCAATCGCATTACAGCCAATTTGAGTTAATGAAACACACGTTATAGTAGTAACCATCCTTGATATATGAGATAGCAGCTTCAGACATCTTTGATCCCAAAAATAACCTCATGTTGTTATGCGTGAATGGTGGCTCCCTTTATGTTCAAAGTCATGACAGCAAGGAGCAGCTGGAGATAACTGTGGCAAGGACAAATTCCAGTTTAAATTCAGGAATAGGAGCACAGTTTTATGTATCTCGCTTCAGCAGGATTGCTTCTGCCAGCAGGAAGGAAAACCTCGGACAAACTCTTGATTTGCAACACCCCACCATAGCTCAGGGGCAGGCAGGAGTGGATGGGCAGCGACGACGGTGCAGAGTGGATGGATGTGAGGGAGGAGGCGGGCAGGATGAGGATAGACGTGTTGGACAAAGGAGCAGAGGGCACAGGGATGGGTGAAGGACTGGAAAGGGTGACGAAGGTTTGCGAGGAGGATGAGAAGAGGATAGGGGCAAGAGGGAGAAAGTTCACAACGGTGTAGGAAACGAGCAAGGGAATGGTAAGGACAGAAGGGAGGAATGAAGGGAAAAGGAAGATGAAGATGGGTGGTAAGTTGGAGACAAAGGCGATAGGCAGGATGAGGCTGAAGGTGTGGAGATGAGAGAATTTGAAGGGAACGACGGAAGAAGTTCGGTGAAGATAATGGGAGGAGGATGGACGTGGGCAAGGAGAAGACAGGAATGACAGTGTGGAGGAAAAGATGAAAATGAGTCAGCGTGCTTGAATCCCTATCCTTCCCATGCCCACAGCTGATCCAATCCCACTAACAGGACCGTGGCACCAGTCTCATTTCTCTGACTAAATGTTTCAAGCAGTTAATGGAGTCATAGTGTCACACAGCACAGAAACCAAGCATTTGGTCCAATTCGTCCATGGCAACCAAGTTTCCTAGAATAAATGGAGAGGGAGAATCACGGAATCGCATTCCAGAATTCTCATCGTCTTGGAGTCGATTGTGACTGCGGCTCTTAAAAGGTTAATAGTGCAGAGTTTGTACCAAATAATTGAAAAGGCATTGATTTTAACAGACTTTTCCGATGAAAATTTTTCTTGGAACACACTCGGTATATTTTTTAGTTACCGAACTTGGGCGATTGCAATTATTTTGGCACATCTCATTTTTAATTTCACGGACCCTGTGGCTAATCTAGTCCATAGCCAAAATACTAACAGGTCCAGTCTGGAAACTCTCTTGCAGCTGACTCGATCCCGCATCAAACCCATTGAGGTTTCTCAACAGGCCAACTGTCAGGAAACTCACTTTGTACGCCAGCAAAGAATTGTTAAAGAGCTGATGCAGAAATAATTGCCATTCCTATCTCAAAAACATTTACGTATGGTGCTGTGTACAATGAGACTAAAGACATTCGCCATTGAAGCTGACTGGATCAAAACAACATTCATCTCAACCCAGCGACAGCGCTTTGAGTGTTGCAGTTTTCAAACCTAGCAAAAATTTAAAATGTCAGATAAATGTGAAATGTTGCATTTTACTAAGGCATACCAGAGCAGGACTTAAACAGTTGATGGTAGGGCCTTAGGGATGTTGTCAAATAGAGAGACGCCAGGGATTTAGGTGCATAGATCCTTGAAAGTGGCATCTCAGTTAGACTGGGTGGTAAAGATTGATCAGAGTGTTGAATATGGGAGTTGGGATGTCATGTTATGGCTGTACAGGACATGGGTGAGGCCACTTATGGAATACTGCATACGATTATGATCGTCCTTCTATGGGTAGGGTGTTGTTAAACTGGAGACGTACAAGGAGGATTTATAAGGATGTCGCCAACGTTGGAGTATTTGAGTCATCAGGTGAGGCGAGGACTTTCCTTCCTGGGGTGTAGGAGGCTGAGGGGTGACTTTGTAAGGTTTATAAAATCATGATGGGCATAGATAAGGTGAATAGCCAGGGTAGGGAAGTCAAAAACTAGAGGGCATAGGTTTAAGGTGAGAGGGAAATGATTTAAAAGGGACTTGAGGGGCAACTTTTTCACACAGTGTGGTGTGGGTATGGAACGAGTTGCCAGAGGAAGTGGTAGAGGTGGGTACAATTACAACATTTAAAAGACACTTGGACAGCACATGAATACGAAGGGTTGAGAGGGATATGGGTCAGCTGCTGGCAAATGGGACTAGTTCAGCAGAGGAAACCTGTTCGACATGGACTGGTTGGACCGAAGGGCCTGGTACCGTGCTGTATGACCCTCGACCATTGTAGCATCAGTCCTCCACTCTGAAAGGAAGAATTCCAATCTTTTCAGTATCTTTCACAACCTTAGGAAGCACCACAGCATTTTGCAGCAAATAATCCTTTTGGAAATAAGGCCACTGTTATCAGAAACAAAACAGTTTTTTGCTCATTCCAAGCTCTCACAGCCTATCAAATCATAATGGCCAGACAGTGTGGTCTGGGTGTGGCATTGGATGATGGAGTAAAATGCCCACAATATCTAGGGCAGCTGCATTTTCTTCAAAATAGTCCTGGCAGGTTTTGTTTTGTAACCTTATGCTGAGTGAGCAGGTGACTCGAGCCTCTGTTTAACACTTCCCTGGCTTCTTTGACAGTGCAGGGCTAGAGTGGAGGCTTGAATAACCCGTTTCCCTTTGCTGACGTGGGGCCTGAAGAGAGGACTGTTGGGGCTTGAGCTATCAAAGGCAGTCCATGACAAAGCTGTGGGACTCAGGCAGCAGCAGCTGCTGTGCTGTGTGCATCCCAGGGCTTGGTACTGGAGGCAACATGTAGTGCCCGAGAAGAGCCAAGTTGTTTATATCAGATGTTGTAGTGGATCCACCACTGAGGGTCCCAATTAACACGGGTCCGGCTAACTGTGAATGCTGAATACCCCCTGTGCTTTAGACCCACCACCAAAGGCAGAAATACAAATGTAGGTTCTGAAGAAGCAGGCAAGGATGGATAGGCAAAGGGCTAGATTTAATGAAAGGAGTTACAAGCAAACCAGCACCATTGCTCTTCTGACGCGTAATCCAACATTGAGTTCAAATCTCGCTGTGGCACTTTAAAAGCAATAATTTAGACATTAAAAAAAAATCTACGCTGTATCAGTTTCCTCATTTCTTTTAGAATGACGGTGTGCTGATTTCAAACAGCGTCTCTGGAGGGTGTGTGAAGTTAGTAAAAAATACAGATTTCTCCAGTCAGCATGCTCCCACTGAAAAGGGAATCAAAAGTCAACAACTCTCTTCATTCTTGTGTCATTGAATAAATCACCAGAAAATAATCCATTGCATACAGCATCTTTAAAAAGTGCTTTCCAGAAGGCCCAGCCTCGAAGGCAGAATAATTGTTAGGCGAGGTATTGCAGGAGGTAAAACTAATCTAATGCTGAGGGGATTCGGTACAGCCTCAAGGTTAAAGGTATCCAGTATCACAGACAGACACTTAACACTTCACACAGCATTTACACCAAACCTCACTTACAGACCACTTAAAGTAACTGCCTATTCATACATAGTAAGTGAAAACTTTAATCTGCACTGGGAGTGAAAACACTACATACAGGCCCGCGGCACCTCACAGCTAGAGTTGCAGTCATAAAGACCTTAATGGTTCAGATGAAAAATAGAAAACGGTGCATTTCACTGCAATTTCTCAGGGATCAATCTCTCACATAATAGTCAAGCTGAACAATCAACAGAATTCCACTTGTAGCCTATGGCCCAGTGAGGGGCTGTCCCTGGGTCAGATGTTCAAGCCCCACTCCACATACTTGAGCAGTACTGAGGGAGCACGGCATTGTCACACTGCGGCACTACAGTGCAGCACTGAGGGAGCCCAGCACTGTCACACTACAGCATTACAGTGCCGTGCTGAGGCAGTGCCACACTGCTATACTGCAGCATTACAGTGCAGTACTGAAGGCGTGCCACACTGCTACACTGCAGCATTACAGTGCAGTACTGAAGGTGTGCCACACTGCTGCAGTGCAGCATTACAGTGCGGTGCTGAGGGGGTGCCACACTGCTACACTGCAGCATTACAGTGCGGTGCTGAGGGAGTGCCACACTGCTACACTGCAGCATTACAGTGCGGTGCTGAGGGGGTGCCACACAGCTACACTGCAGCATTACAGTGCGGTGCTGAGGGGGTGCCACACTGCTACACTGCAGCATTACAGTGCAGTACTGAGGGAGTGCCACACTGCTACACTGCAGCATTACAGTGCGGTGCTGAGGGGGTGCCACACAGCTACACTGCAGCATTACAGTGCGGTGCTGAGGGGGAGCCACACTGCTACACTGCAGCATTACAGTGCAGTACTGAGGGAGTACCACACTGCTACACTGCAGCATTACAGTGCGGTGCTGAGGGGGTGCCACACTGCTACACTGCAGCATTACAGTGCAGTACTGAAGCCATGCCACACTGCTACACTGCAGCATTACAGTGCAGTACTGAGGGAGTGCCACACTGCTACACTGCAGCATTACAGTGCGGTGCTGAGGGGGTGCCACACTGCTACACTGCAGCATTGCAGTGCCGTACTGAAGCCATGCCACACTGCTACACTGCAGCATTACAGTGCCGTGCTAAGGCAGTGCCACACTGCTACTCTGCGGCATTACAGTGCAGTGCTGAGTGGGTGCCACCCTGCTACACTGCAGCATTACAGTGCAGTCCTGAAGCCATGCCACACTGCTACACTGCAGCATTACAGTGCGGTGCTGAGGGGGTGCCACCCTGCTACACTGCAGCATTACAGTGCGGTGCTGAGGGGGTGCCACACTGCTGCACTGCAGCATTACAGTGCGGTGCTGAGGGGGTGCCACACTGCTGCACTGCAGCATTACAGTGCAGTACTGAAGCCATGCCGCATTGCTACACTGCAGAATTACAGTGCAGTGCTGAGGGGGTGCCACCCTGCTACACTGCAGCATTACAGTGCGGTACTGAAGCCATGCCATACTGCTACACTGCAGCATTACAGTGCGGTGCTGAGGGGGTGCCACACTGCTGCACTGCAGCATTACAGTGCAGTACTGAAGCCATGCCGCATTGCTACACTGCAGAATTACAGTGCAGTGCTGAGGGGGTGCCACCCTGCTACACTGCAGCATTACAGTGCGGTACTGAAGCCATGCCATACTGCTACACTGCAGCATTACAGTGCCGTGCTAAGGCAGTGCCACACTGCTACTCTGCGGCATTACAGTGCAGTGCTGAGTGGGTGCCACCCTGCTACACTGCAGCATTACAGTGCAGTACTGAAGCCATGCCACACTGCTACATTGCAGCATTACAGTGCAGTGCTGAGGGAGTGCCACACTGCTACACTGCAGCATTACAGTGCGGTGCTGAGGGGAAGCCACACTGCTACACTGCAGCATTACAGTGCAGTCCTGAAGCCATGCCACACTGCTACACTGCAGCATTACAGTGCAGTGCTGAGGGGATGCCACACTGCTACACTGCAGCATTACAGTGCCATGCTGAGGGGATGCCACACTGCTACACTGCAGCATTACAGTGCAATGCTGAGGGGGTGCCACACTGCTACACTGCAGCATTACAGTGCCGTGCTGAGGGGGTGCCACACTGCTACACTGCAGCATTACAGTGCAGTACTGAGGGGGTGCCACACTGCTACACTGCAGCATTACAGTGCAGTGCTGAGGGGGTGCCACACTGCTACACTGCAGCATTACAGTGCGGTGCTGAGGGAGTGCCACACTGCTACACTGCAACATTACAGTGCTGTGCTGAGGGGAAGCCACACTGCTACACTGCAGCATTACAGTGCGGTGCTGAGGAAGTGCCACACTGCTACACTGCAGCATTACAGTGCAGTACAGAGGGGATGCGATCCTGCTACACTGCAACATTACAGTGCAGTACAGAGGGGATGCCACACTGCTACACTGCAGCATTACAGTGCAGTGCTGAGGGGGTGCCACACTGCTACACTGCAGCATTACAGTGCCGTACTGAAGGCATGCCGCACTGCTACACTGCAGCATTACAGTGCAGTGCTGAGGGAGTGCCACACTGCTACACTGCAGCATTACAGTGCCGTGCTGAGGGGGTGCCACACTGCTACACTGCAGCATTACAGTGCAGTGCTGAGGGGATGCCACACTGCTACACTGCAGCATTACAGTGCAGTGCTGAGGGGATGCCACACTGCTACACTGCAGCATTACAGTGCCATGCTGAGGGGATGCCACACTGCTACACTGCAGCATTACAGTGCAATGCTGAGGGGGTGCCACACTGCTACACTGCAGCATTACAGTGCCGTGCTGAGGGGGTGCCACACTGCTACACTGCAGCATTACAGTGCAGTACTGAGGGGGTGCCACACTGCTACACTGCAGCATTACAGTGCAGTGCTGAGGGGGTGCCACACTGCTACACTGCAGCATTACAGTGCGGTGCTGAGGGAGTGCCACACTGCTACACTGCAGCATTACAGTGCAGTGCTGAGGGAGTGCCACACTGCCACACTGCAGCATTACAGTGCAGTACAGAGGGGATGCCACACTGCTACACTGCAGCATTACAGTGCGGTGCTGAGGGGGTGCCACACTGCTACACTGCAGCATTACAGTGCAGTATTGAGGGGGTGCCACACTGCTACACTGCAGCATTACAGTGCAGTACTGAGGGGATGCCACACTGCTACTAAAGGCTGTCAAAAATATTGAGGCACTATTTTTGAGAACTTCAAGTGAGTTATTCCCTTGTCCTGGTCGGTATTTATCCCCCAATCCACATCACAAAACCAGATATTGAGGTGTGATCACCGTACTATCTGTGGAAGCATGCCATGCATAATTTACTTCTATTTTCCTTCTATTACAACATTAACACTTCAAGATTGTTTCATTGACTAGGCCAAGTTAATAGGATTGTTAAGAAAGCATACGTGACACTTGCCTTAGTCAGTTGTAGCATAGATTATAAGAGTAAGGATGACGTTGGAACTGCATTAACCTTTTCTTAGGCCACAGTGGGGTACTGCATACAGTTCTGGTCTCCTCACTACAGCAAGGATGTGTATGCACCAGAGGAAGGGTCATTCATATGGGGCATCATTTTACACTGAAGGCTAAGAGGGAAATAAAAGAATGCATTTTTTCATCCAGAGGCTGGTGGGAATTCGGAAGGTGCAGGTTGAGAGGGGAGTAGAGGGGATAGAGAGGAGAAGCCTAACAACCTTTAAGTATACGTAGATGAGCAGTTGAAATGTTCTAGCATTCAAGGCTAAGGTCAAGTTGGAACGTGGGAATAGAATAGTTAGGTGGTTGTTTTTGACTGGAGCAGGCACCATGGGCCCAAGGGCATTTTTCAGTGCACTGGATCTCTGTGACCCAATGACTCTATCCTGCAAGCAGTGACATTCTGATGTCAGGAGAGACACTATGGAAATGCAATCTCTTTCTTTCCAGATTGTTGCATGCGTGCACACAGACGGGGTGATGGAAGGCAACATCATTGTGCACAGAATGTTTACAGCAGCTTGCCGTAGTACATCCCAGATCACTGCACACCCACCTATTCAGCCAGCTCACAAGGCAAATTGGCTGTTTTGCTGTGAAACCGGTGGGTGGATGGGGCGGGGGGCGAGTGGTGTTGGGGGGCTGTTGGACAGTTGTCCTGCTGCACGTGACTCCATGCGAACTTGAATTTTGAAAAATTACTTCACTTTGTGCAGTGACAGGATAGGCTGGAGTTTTTTGACTGGAGTGTAGGAGGATGAGAGGCAGCCTTATAGAGGTTTACGAAATAGAGGTGTAGATATGGTGAACAGCTAGTGTCTTTTCCCTAGAGTGGGGCATTTCAAGACGAGAGGGCATATCGTTAAGGTGAAAGGAGACAGATTTAAACAAAGACACATGAGGGGCAACTATTTTAAACAGAGAGTGGTTCGTGTGTGGAATGAACTTCCAGAGGAAGTGTTATGTAAGTACACGAATGAGAAATGTTTGGAGGGATATGGGCCCAGTGCAGACAGTTGGGACTAGTTTAGTTTGGGATTATAGTCAGCATGGACTGAAGGGTCTGTTTCCATGCTGTGTGACTCTGTGACTCTTTGACTGCTGGGCTGAACTCAGGCATGGAGAGCCAAGGGAAGCACGCCCAATCAGTACAGCCCATGCTAATTTCCTCGACAGAAGAATTCAGATGGAATGGACAATACACTGCCAACTCACTATCATTCATTTCGGTCTCCCATCCAATTCACAACCCACGATGGCTCATAAACCAACAAGTGCACTAGCAACATTGAAATCCTGAAGCTGAGTACAAAAGGAGTTACCACGACAATTATAAGATAATAAAATGTGAGGCTGGATGAACACAGCAGGCCAAGCAGCATCTCAGGAGCACAAAAGCTGACGTTTCGGGCCTAGACCCTTCATCAGAGAGGGGGATGGGGGGAGGGAACTGTAATAAATAGGGAGAGAGGGGGAGGCGGACCGAAGATGACCACGACAATTACATTATTTTGGGTCCATATGTCCGGAGGGATCACTCAGTTAACAGGAACTGTCAATTTGTACTTGGATAACCATGCCACAGCGCAATCTGTTCATTTTGATATCGACTACAAAACAATTGGTGACAGCCATTTTAAATGTCTTGTCAAAGTCAGCATTTTCCAATTCCATGTCTCACTGTTTTTTTTCTGGTGAATCCCCGGGGACAGTTTAAGTTAAAGTTCTAGTCGAACATAAATCTACCTGGTAAACAGACCCAGGCTATTGACTTGTTACGGCCTCAACTCATATTGTCTGTTCAATGAAATTTACAGTATTTTAAAGAAGGCCCTCTTTTTACAGAATGTACAACAACCTGTTGGATTTGGTTTGACATCAGAGCACCGAATCAGAAGAACTATTCACCAAGAGAGACCAATGTTGCAAAAATGGTCCACCAGGTTTCTCCTGAGGACTTGCTTCAAAGTTTGCCAAATACTGTTTCTCAGCATGAGGGTTCTCCTTTAAATCAACGGGTAACCCCTGACAGTAAAATCATCAAATCATAGATCCCTTGAGTGTGGAAGCAGGCCATTCGGACTGTTGAGTCTACACTAACCCTCCAAAGAGCATCTCAGACCCTACCCTCTTCCTGTAACCCTGCATTTACCATGGCTAATCCACCACCCCTGGTCACTATGAGCAATGTAGTATGTCCAACCCACCCAACCTGCACATCTTTGGTTTTGGACTTGGGCTAAAATTGAAAACGGGGATGACAAACACCATGATAATTGTGCGTGTGGCTCCTTGAAATATACATTCTGTGAGTTTCATCATTTTGTATTGTTCAGTGAACATTAAGAATGGTTAATATTTCAACAGCCTCTTGTTATTCCCATGAAACTTTACAATCACGCATTCACGTTTGGAATATTGTTTTGGCATCATTTAGTGCTGCAGCATGCACACAAAAGAAATTCACTGCTGTTCTTCTGAATTCCCATTCATCTCCCATTTTCCCTCAATGAATGAAAACTGGTCCATGGTTCATCTGAAATGTATGCAGAGAATTCCAAAAATGGCCCAATTCTCCCTCATTTTCCTTTGTGCAGAAACGATTGTGAGAGCTGAGCTAGATCACTTGAAGTACAAGTTGTTCAGAGTTGGCAGGTCTGGCCATCACAATAGTAGAAAAAGGCCCCTTGCAGTACCAAATTAATAAAAAAGGCTTTGCTCCAGTATCAGCAGGCGGTTGTCTAGGAGACTCTCCTCCCCATGCCAGCAAAGCACAACTGAATCAGTGTTAACTGACTCAGTTTTTAATTGCAGGGCAGCTTTTGAAGAGATTAGCAAGACTTGAACAGCCTTGCCACCTGCTTCCTGGAAGCAAACTAGCTGTTTAGTGCTGCCCCCTGTTGGTTCAGAAACAACAGCCCTCTGACGATGGTGATAGCCAGACCCGCTTCTCTCTGTATAACCCGCAGGGTTCCTCCAGGTGAGTAACTCCACCATTAAGCTAAAGTTGGTGCTTGCTGGTGGCTTGTACTCATTTTGCTTTTGTTATTGTTGTCACATGTTCTAAAGTAAAAAAAACTGCAGTGAAAAGTCCATCATGTCACCACATGAGGTGCCATCCCAGGTTCAAGTGTCTAGGTACTGAATCTTAAAGGACAAGGCAGAAACTAAAACAGAGTTAAAAGTTAACCATTGTATAGAGTAAAACACACAAAGGTTTAAAGTTAAACATTGCAGACCTTCTTAATTTTAAGTAAAGAATAAAGAAATAAGGCTGCAAATTCAAACACTACAGTTTTTCTTAAGTGCTTAGCTATGGGGGGACTGAACTTTGAGGAATCACCTCGAGACTGGAAGCCCACGTTGTAGGACGAATTACTCACAAGGCGCTTAGAAAGGTTCGTTCGCTGGTTTGGACAATGGTGCAAAGGTTGAGAAAAATGGGTGCAAGTAGGTAACACTGCATGGAAAAGAAATCCATCCAGCTTGTACACATCTAAAAGCTGAGTGGCGTACAATTGAATCAGAAGAGAATGGACCTCACTTCACTCTCACATAACATTTCTTGATGCATGTGGGATTTGGCTGCTCTCTTTCCATAAATGTAGACAAGATGACTCATTGACGCAAAATGTGCTGTAAAGGCTAAGAATGTTTTGTAATTGAAGCTTATTGCTCATGGGCACCCTGTTGACTTGCCTATCTCAGACAGAAGTTAGTAACTGAACACCGATTGTTCTTCATTCACATCTTAAAGGAAGAATTAAAGGAGATTATAGACAATTGGGTTTATCTTTTAATAAACCAGGCGCCTTCTGTTCAGAGGAGGAGGCCAAGTTTAGGGCAGTTGTTACAAGTGTGTTTTGGGATTTTTCGCAATTTTATGCTGTGTGGTACAGCATAAAGATTTACAGATCGGTCGTCAGTCCAGCCAGACATGGCATGGAGATTCTTTCCATGCTGTAACTACCTTTGTAATCCGTCCCGTAAGGCCCAATGGTTTCGATGACACTTGCAAGGCTGTGTGTTGGAGGGATGCAGAAGACAGCCTCAGCACCACAAAAGGACATGGCAAAGTTACTGGATGTCAGCCTAGCACAGTCCAAGCATAAGTTCCGACCTCCAGCCCCAAACTGTCTGCAGTCATGTTTCACTTTAGCACCCACTGGCTCTGAATATGGAAAGAGACCACTGAGAACCAAAGGCCTTGTCTTTTAACTCATTGCTACCCAATTAGCTGAATGGCAGGTAGGATTGAATCGCTCTGTGTAGCATGAGGTGGCACTCAACTCATTCAATTTGATTTCAATGTATGAAATTTTAATTCCCTTTAACAAACAGCACCCTCGCCCCTACCTCCCACAACATCCATATTGAATAGATTTAGAAGAATCCAGACTTGAATCTGAGCAAATCCGAAGTCATAGCTAATTAAAAATGATTGGAGGAAGGAAGGCAATTATGGAGAACTCTGCTCTCAGCAAAAGTTACAAAATAGGGTAAAAGGTAAAGTCATTGACAATGTTACAACAAATGGGTGCTATAGATAATTATTGATGATTGTCTGAAGACAGATGAGATGAAGGGTCAGGAGATTGGAGGCAATAAAATAAGAAGGGACCAAGTGGTCAGCAAAATCATTTCTCGTCCACGAGACCCTGAACTGTGACTGATGTAGCACTCTGGCCTATGAGTCAGTCAGTTGTGGTTTCAAGTCCCCACTCCTGTCACTCCCAAATAAAAGAATACAGTTCTTCTGTTGCCCCAACCAACATTTATCTCACAGCCAGCATCCCAAAAGAAACATCAGACTGAGCCTTGCTGAAAGATGAGCCACACTTTAATGACACGCACCCAATACAGCACCCACGGTTTTATACAAAGAGTCCTAGAGCCCAGTTTCAGCCAAGCCCTGGGTTGACCTGTCATCACATTGGTGTTCCATCATCATGTGAATTTCTCAGCGCATTCTTCAATCGGCTTCCTACATCTAATTATACCAATGAGCTTCAAGACATTTTCTTCTGGTGATCAGCAAAAGTCCTAACATACAGAGGAATTGTTGAGTCTGCACTCCTTTACTGCAGGGTGACTTGGATGGTGTACCAGTGACAGATAAAAGCACAGTAGAAATTACACCAGCAATGTCTCCACCGTTGGATGACTACCAAATGAAGGTTAGTGTCCTTCTTGGAGTCAGTTCTACAAGCAATCAGGCAAAACTCCAGCAAAGTTAACTACGCTGGTCTGGCCTGTGCCCAGGTGCTGAAATGCACTTTTGCATCAAGATTCTCTTTTCTCAGATGGCCAGCATTCAAGGGTAGAAAATGTTACAACAACATTTTACAGCTCCCCTTGAAACAAGGCATCTCTGACGTCACAGGCCGGAGAGGCTAGGTACTGACCTGTCCATCAGGCTGCATCGTGGTTCGAGCTCAAGTGTCTTACTGATGAAGTAGAGCAGCAGCAGAGATGGCAAGGAAGGGTAATCAATCCTGTATTCTGGATCCCCTCAACTGGTGGGTTGTCACATGAGTCCAAAAATTGGCAGGTCAAGGGTCAGTCTGCTCGAGCATAGCAAGAAGTGGCCGACACTCATAACCCTGAGTGGATTCCATGCTCCGATTGAAGGACAGCTGATGACTGATGGTGGGCGGGATCCCAACTGGATTCACATTTTGACAGTCAGATGCCGAAAGATATTGCCAATCATTTTGTCTTGGGCAATAATCAACTGGTAGCCTGTTTCGCACCCTGTTGAAGTGACCCAGGCTGGTGTTTGTGTCTATTCATTCATGAGAGGCCAGCATTCCTTGACTTTAAGTGAATGACTGTATGATCACTACTATGCATAGTTACAAAGCAGCCACATAGTTGCGGCTGTGGTGTTACATATGAGTCAGACTGATGCTTATGGAAAGCAGATTTATTTTTCCATGGGAGATTGGTGAACCTTTCAAGCATGGTCATCCCTTTGGCTCAATATTTATTATTTAATTCTATTTAAATCCCCAGTTTCCCTCAGCAGCATTCCCTGACCTCTCCTGCAGACCTACTGCAATACTAGACCAGCCACATAACCACCCAAACTGTTGGCCACAGTATTCACATTGGCTACCTCCCATGACAAGCTTCTATCCTAAACTTTGTGATGCTTTCTTTAGGCCTTGATCTTTATTGCTGAGAGCAGAGCAAGAGCTCACGAGAAATGTGTATCATTTCACCAGGCTAATCCAACTCTAATCTCAGAAGCAAAGACCAGGCAGGAGAGAATTGCTCAGGAATCACATTTCTCAGTCAGGATCTGGTCCAACCATCTGCAAGACTTCAAACTAGATAACCATTCAGGCTAAATTCAGCGTATTCAGTTTATTGGGGTACAGGGAGTGAGGAGTCAAACAATAGACAATCTTTTCAATCTTCTCTACCAGCAGCTAACAGCAAGCTTCAGGCTGTCCAGAGGCCGTGAAAGATGCTCCTACTTTCAATCTGATCTCAGTCTCTGAGCAGCCTGATATTATTGCCGAAGCTGCTCATTTATGCTAGCTTTACTTAACCGAGTATATCAAGGCTTTCTTATTAGGCCAATCCTGTGACCCTCAATGTTTCAAAAGGCAGCTTGGGGATTTCCTGTTGATAATAACTAAATGTGCTTGAACAAGCAGATGAAATCTGATCCAAATTAAAGAGTTTTTAAAGTAATACTGAAATCATCTCACCGGGCTAATGTGAATGCAATGGGATGGCTCAGTGCTGCCTCAGGGATCTGGGTTTGATTCCAGACTCGGGCAACTATCTGTGTGGAGTTTGAATATCCTCTCCGCGTCAGCGTGGGTTTCCTCCGGGTTCTGTGCGGGGTAGGTGGATTGGCCACGCTAAATTGCCTATAATGCCCAGGAATGTTTAGGTTAGGTTAGGTGTGTTAGACATGGGAAATTCAGGGTTAGGGGAATTGGTCTGGATGGAATGCTCTTCATTGGGGCAGTGTAGACTTGATGGGCTGATTGGCCTGTTTCCACACTGTAGGGATTCTATGATGAAATAGTCTCAATCCTCTTACTTCATGCTGATCATGGGTACAGGGATAGAATCAAAGCTGCAGCACCTTGCATTCCGGAGGGGATGAGTCGTGAGAGATGTGGAGGATCGAGAACCGAAAAGATAAATGTGGAAGAGTCCAAAGCACAATTGGAAGGGGGCCAGAATTCTGCTCATTGTGCCCACTCACATTCTTTCCTCCAGCATTTTTCCTGGTGTCCATCACATTTTCGTGCACCAACTGGCTGCCATGTTTATTGAAGTGATGACAGAAATTGTATTCGAGGCCTTGTGTTCTGGCATCAGATCTGAATCTCAAAGTCGTATGAGCTTCTTCTAGTTCTTAATTCCAAGGTGTATTCTTCAGAAGAGGACTGCAATGGGCAAAAATATAATATAAATTCAACCATTGGCTGGCAAAGTCCGGTGTGGGATCTATGGGGTATCGTCCCTGTGGAATGTTAGGGAAGTTTCAGACAGACAGAGAGAGACATAACAAGGGGAGGTAGTATCAGGTTTGACTATCTCCCTCCCATCAGCAGAAAGCCATCTCTTGCAGACCTTTCATGTTGTGTGTTTGCCCTTCCAGGAATATACAAAAAAAAGGGGTGAGGATACTGAATGCACCTCTGGCCTGTGTGCACTAGTGGATGATGATGGTGTACCAGTGAAAGGAGGCATTGACCTTTTCAGGACTTAGTGTACTGTGATGTTCAGATTGGAAGACTCGCCCGTCAGTCACTCCTGCATTGCAGTTAAAAGGAATCTCTGACTCAGCGTACCAAAACCAACTAGGCAGCAATCCAGCAGAGGGAAACAGGACAAATAGGACTCTCCCAGATCATCACAGAGAATCCTGGAGGAACTCAACAGGTCTAGCAGCTTCTGCGGAGAGAAAAACTAAGTTAACACTTCAAGTCCAGTATGATTCATCTTCAGAAGCTTAGGGTTCTTAAAATGTTAATTTCACAGATATTACCTGCTGAGTTTCTCCAGCATTTTCTGTGTTTAAATAGAACGTAGAGCATGGAACAGTACAGCACAGTACAGGCTCTTCAGCCCATGATGCTGTGCCAAAATTTTACCCTAAATCTGAGACCTATCTAACTCCACCCCTACCTTATACTATCTACCATATGCCTATCTAATAGTCACTGAAATGGCCCTAATGAGGCCGACTCCACTACCCTCTCCGGCAATGCATTCCACGCCCTGACTACTCTTGGAGCAAAGAACCTACCTCTGATGTCTACCCTATATCTACCACCACTCACTTTAAAACTATTCCCCTTCATAATAGCTACCTCCACCCCAGGAAAAAGTCTCTGGCTTTCCACTCTATCTATACCTCTGATCATTTTGTACAACTCTATCAAGTCACCTCTCATACTTCATCGTTCTAAAGAGAAAAGCCCTAGCTCTCTCAACCTTTCCTTGTAAGACCTTCCCTCCATTCCAGGCAACATCCTGGTAAATCTCCTCTGCACCTTTTCCAACACTTCCACATCTTTCCTGGAATGAGGCGACCAGAACTGGACACAATACTCCAGGTGTGGCCAAACCAGGGTTTTGTATAGCTGGATAATAAAATGTGAGGCTAGATGAACACAGCAGGCCAAGCAGCATCTCAGGAGCACAAAAGCTGACGTTTCGGGCCTAGACCCTTCATCAGAGAGGGGGATGGGGGGAGGGAACTGGAATAAATAGGGAGAGAGGGGGAGGCGGACCGAAGATGGAGAGTAAAGAAGATAGGTGGAGAGGGTGTAGGTGGGGAGGTAGGGAGGGGATAGGTCAGTCCAGGGAAGACGGACAGGTCAAGGAGGTGGGATGAGGTTAGTAGGTAGCTGGGGGTGCGGCTTGGGGTGGGAGGAAGGGATGGGTGAGAGGAAGAACCGGTTAGGGAGGCAGAGACAGGTTGGACTGGTTTTGGGATGCAGTGGGTGGGGGGGAAGAGCTGGGCTGGTTGTGTGGTGCAGTGGGGGGAGGGGATGCACTGGGCTGGTTTAGGGATGCAGTAGGGGAAGGGGAGATTTTGAAACTGGTGAAGTCCACATTGATACCATATGGCTGCAGGGTTCCCAGGCGGAATATGAGTTGCTGTTCCTGCAACCTTCGGGTGGCATCATTGTGGCAGTGCAGGAGGCCCATGATGGACATGTCATCAAGAGAATGGGAGGGGGAGTGGAAATGGTTATACAATGGTTTTGTATAGCTGGAGCTTTGTTTCTGATTTTCGGTATTTTGCATTTACTTGAAGGCTCTCTTGGTCTGCATGTTCCCAAGCACAGCAAAGGAAATTGGATTTCAACTAACTTTAGAGGCCAAGAATCCCAAAATGAATTGTTCAGCTATCAGTGTTCACTATCCACTCTTCACAAACCGCAGTGAGATTGACCCATAAGTCTTAACTTTTGTTTTTTGGACTCACTTCTTATTCGTAATCTGTGTTCAGTTATCATTTCTCCTCGGAGATAGCAAGAACTGCAGATGTTGGAGTCAGAGATAACACAGTGTGGAGTTGGAGGAACAGAGCAGGCCAGGCAGCATTAGAGGAGCTGGAAAGCTGACATTTTGTGTTTTTAATGGGTAAACACTGCTCTTTTGTTAATTAAACCCAGCCTGGTTAAATTGGCTGTTTTGAAAACATAAATTCATTTTGTCTGGCATTCACAATAAAGCTGCCTTTTTTAAATGGACCTTGTTATGATCAGCTGAGGGGCTGAGTGAATAAGGAAGGGGATCCAGTTTATATTTCTTCACCTGGGAGTGCCACAGTTTTTGTCTATCCTATCTAGAACTGTAACAAGATGGAGAACTTGCCTGAGGACCAGGATGTAACAATTGCAAAGTACATTGGGATTCCCAAAAGACAGTTTACCGGCTGTTCCTTTATTTTCTTACTCTGTGTACTTGGTTAGAAAGAGTCAGCATTTCAAATTCCGCAAAAGATTCCTTTCCCATGAGAGGCAGCTCAGATTAATGGAGTTCTTCAGGAATATGGCTTTAGTTGAGAACATTGCAAGGTTTTCATTAAAGATAAGATTCAGAGCATTCAATTTCCAAGTCCGTTAAACTGATCTACTTGGTGTTTTGACAAATTATCTAAGGGAGGTGCAAATTAATTTAACATTTGATCAGTAAATTGTATTACATGTAATCGACAGGAATAATGATGTGGGAGCATTAGTATTTCTCCTGCTTTGCTACTCCAACAGTGCATTTTCTCAACTCCTGTAAGATTCCCATGAACTAAGTGATCCAACAGGGATGCGTTGGGCAATATTGTCAATGGTGTTAACAAATAGAATCGGTAAAGGGACACCTTTAAAAATTGGAGTGTTCCAGAATAGCTCAATCCTCTGTGGCTGAAAGATATAAGGACAAGTGTGGGTATAGTAGTGGGTACTGTACTTCTCTGCAACTCATTAAAATAGATTCATCACTACAGTCAGCTCCAGGGGACGTTCAGATAGTTTCGGATAGGCAGGTCATTAACAAGAAAATATGAAAGCTTAGCGACCTGAAATATTAATCACAATGTGGTTAATTACTGCAGATGCTGGAATTTGTACTGAAAACAAAAATTGCTGGAAATCTCAGCAGGCCAGGCGGCACCCATAGAGAGAGAGAGAAAGTCAACATTTCGAGTCCAGAGGACTCATTAGACTCTTCATGAATTGGCATCTAGACTTACAACACTGCCTTGCTCGCTGTTTTTCCATGGGTGCTGCCTGGCCCGCTGTTATTTCCAGCATTTCTTGTTTTCAGACCTGAAATATTAACTCTCCTCTCTCATCAAGGACGCTTCTTGGCCTCCTGAAAGTTTCTGGTATGTTCTGTTTCCCTGTCAATAGGAGACACTTTCCGCTCAATTTCAGGGAATCACTGAACCTCTTAAACTATTTATCAATGATGATACGCTGTATCTGCCAAAGGGGTTCAGATAGGCACCCCATCTTGTAATAAATCTGATTTCAATTCTCAGGACAGAGCCCAACCAGAGACTAAATGATAAATCCATAGAAATCAAAGTGACAAAAATATTGCCTTCTCTAAAAAATCTCAAACTACTGCCCCACCTTTATCTAAAGTATTATGGAGAGCAGTGTGTATCTCTATCAAATCAGAAAGCACCCTTTGCTGATGGAAAATGCCTTGGCTTGACTTTGACATTCTCTCATCTGGCTTAGATGTTTCAAGCCCATCCCAAGACTTGAGCAAAAAATCCAGGCTAATACATTATTGCAGTAGCAAAGGAATGTACGGTCTTTTGGATGACATGCTATGTCAAATCCCTGTTTGATTTCATAGATGAACATAAAAGATGCCACAACACTATTCATAGGAGATCAGAGGAATGACTCAATAATGAATCACACCATTGACATTACTTAACTAATCCTTGCAATTATACACTGACCTTTCACAACCTCAGGCCACCTTCACGGCATTTTACATCAACTCATTGTGGGGAGATGGTGGTGAGGTGATTTAATCACCAGTGTAGTAAATCAGAATGCCTGCAGCACAGAAGCAGGCCATTCAGCCCACCAGTCCTCTGGAGAGCAGCTCATCCAGACCCACCTCCCCACCCTATCCCTGTAACCCTGCATTTCCCACGGCTAACCCACCTAAAACTTCACATCTTTGGACAGTGGGAAGAAACCTACACAGATACAGGCAGAATGTGGAAACTCCACACAGACAGTTGCCTGAGGGTAGAATTGAACTTGGGCCCCTGGTGCTGTGAGGCTGCAGTGCTCACCACTGAGCCACCGTGCTGCCCTTCCAAAAGAAGCCAAGCTACTCTTCTGGGGAATCTCCAATTAATAGTTGCATTCATTAATAGATCTCAAACTAAAAGATAGTCTAATGATGACAATAAGTTAATTGTCATAAATAACCTAGATCACCAGTGTCTCTAAAGAAGGGATAGCTGCCAATATGACTCCAAGCCCAAACTGAAACAGAAAAGGGACATGTGTCACCATGCAATACGCAGCTGCCTTGTCAGGCTAGCTGCTGCTGACCTGCAGAATATACAGTGACAAAGGTGTGCGGCCTTGAGTGGCAGTCCCCATTAAATCCTGGCCACCTTGCAACAGAGTAGTGCATTGTGTGAAACCTGCATGTTATCTCTTTCACTGAAGCAGCAGATCATCCAGAACCAGGACCAATGCCTGAGAGCCCTTTAGCATTGTGTGTTCTCTCCCTTTTTGTGCTCCAAGTAGGATATGGGTGACTATTGACTTTTATTGGATCGACCCTTGGTTCTGTTTAAAGCAAAATGCTGCGGTTATTTCCATTCGCTTTCCACAGTGGTGCCGAGCAGAAACCTTTCCTGCCTTTAACGCTTGCCGTGGGCACATGAGATGGATTCACCCATTTGCCATGTAATGAGCACCTTTCATGGTCAGCAAGCGCTTAAGTAGGATTTGAAGCATGAGTCTCTAGCCCAGGGATCTCACAATCCCCTTTCTCTCTCTTCTTACTCTGTAAATACAAATTATCAAAAGGAATTCAGAGAAGGCTAAGCAGCTCAAATTTATTCCACATCACTTCCTTCTAAAAGCACGAATGCTGTAATTTTCATCCATTGGAATCTTGCCCTTTGTTATGCAAATTGAGTCAGAATCAAAAACGCAAGCGCATATTGAGAAGGTGCTGCAGACGGAGACTGAAAAAGTCCTGAACACAAGTGCTCTAATTACAGACAAGCCATGTTCTTAAAGTGATAGCATTTTTTGCTCCAATTCTTTTTCAATTGTGATGATACTATGGCTTTAAGGGGTGTATTTTATCCTTTTTTTGTGAAGAAGGGTTGAGACACAGGAGCCTGGCAATCTGCCTCTGGTTTTTATTTACATTTGGAACAATAGAAGCAGTCTGAATGGGTGGGGTCACTTGAAGCTGGATGTAGAAGCTCTTATTCCTCTCTGTTACAACTACAACCTGGGGTTCACTTCCTGCAGCTAGAATTGCATTTGAGACAATCTGTTTTACTGAATTTGCCTTTGCCAAGGGTGTGTTTACGGGATGTTACTATATTGGAACAGTTAATTAGTCGTAGTTAATATATCTATTATTTGGTTAAACGGTAGCTCAGTGATTAGCACTGTTACCTCACAGCGCCAGGGACCCAGCTTCAATTCCACTCTCGGGTGACTGCCTGTATGGAGTTTGCACATTCTCCCCGTGTCTGCGTGGATTTCCTCTGGGTACTCCAGTTTCCTCCCACTGTCCAAAGATGTGCAGGCTAGGTGGATTGGCCATGCTAAATTGTCTGCAGTGTTCAGGGATATGTAGATTGGATGGACTATAGGAGGATGGATCTGGGTGGGATGTTCTGAGGGTTAGTGTGGACTGGTTGGGCTGAGTGGCCTGTTTCCATACTGTAGGGACTCTATGACTCTGTGATTTCGATAGAGTTACAGTTAAACCAACCCTTTTGTCTGTATTTTATCCATAACATAAAAATAAAGCGTATTTTGCTGAGCGTCAAGTAGTTTGACCAATCAAATTGCATCTAGAACACAGCTCTTTATGTTTACCTTCAAAATGAGCAAACGTTAGGGTCTAGGCCATCTCTTACTATGTTTTAAGGAGGTTTTGTCTGGTCCATAACACAATTCTCAGAATTACTATCACTGTAAACTGATCATAGCTCCCCATGGCTCAAATAGGCAGTTATCAGATTCTCCAGATCAGAATTTTAAAGCCACACACCATCCTTACATGGCATATGATCTCGCATCATTGTTCCTGTACTGTTCCTGGGTGAAATTCCTGGAAATCACCACCCACTAGTGCTGTGGTAGCATGCACTGCCCGTTCCTAATTGCCCTGGAGAAAGAAGTGGTGAACTGCTTGTGCATGGACACCTTCTGTGATGATTGGAAGGGAGTTCCAGGATTTCGACCCACTGACAGTTGAGGAACGGTGACACAGTTCCAAGTCAGGACGTTCAGTGACTTGGAGAGGGATTTACAGCTAATAACATTCCCATGCACCCTTGTCCTCCTAGGTGATGGCTGTCGTGGGTTTGGAAGGTGATGTCAAAGAATCCTTAGTAAGTTTTTGAGTTATATCTTGTGGATGGTACACACTGTGTGTCAGTGATGGTGGGAATGGAAGTTTAAGTTAGTGCTGGACTTCCAGCATGGACTTATTAAAGGAAAATTGTGTCTAACTAACCTGTTGGAGTATTTTGAAGGGGTAACACAGTTTTTTTCCAAAATTTATTTATTTTCACTTTCATTGTATGGTGAATAATGCAGTAAAATGCAACAAAAAGCTCCAACAGTAGCCACAATCTGGCACTATTTTGAATAGTTTAAGGAGAAGAAGAGGATAAAAAATATAATTGAAACAGGATCCTGAGCTGGCTCACCAATGACACCTGTGCCACCACCCTTCCTCACCACGATCTGTGCCAGACCCACCAATGTAGGAACCGCCACTGAGTCCACCTCCCCATCGTAGATTCCCATGTCCAGTCCCATGCTGAACCCACATTCGCCCAGCGACCAGGAGCCTGCGGCTCTGCTGCCACCTCAATGATGCCAGGCGCTCCTGCTCTGGGGCCTGCTTCAACCAAAAGTCCCCGGCTCTGCTGCCAGACCAGGCTACCGCCACTGTCTAACCAAGAGCCCCGCTCCAGCCGTCCTCCCCGCACCTTGGCTGCGCCACAATGTTGAAGTGTCCCCTGCCGCTGGCAGTCCCGAAAGCTGGGAGGGACATTTCCCTACTGCCTTCAGCCGTCATTCAGAGTCATATCCACTGCCGCCTCCAATCGCCAGGAGAAGGCGCCATTCCGTGCTCAGCCCACCTTAGCTCCCACTCCGATTTCGCCGCCGAGTCCACCGCAAAAGGCTCCAAAGAAAAGAAAAACTCAAGAAAAGTAATGGAAGAGAAAGAGTCAAAGTAAACAGAAGGGGGAGAAAAGGAAGGGAAGCATGCAGGCTGGATGAGATCCCTGGAAAGAGCCCTTACACTGTCCTGCTACTCTACCACCGTTTTGAATCAATGTAATGAATTATGAGGGTAATGCTGCTGATGCTAATTCATTCCCAAAAGAATCCATCACAGTATCAGAACAGACATGTGAGCAAGGTTACAGCTCATGGAATAAATGGAACACTGGTACCACAGATACAAAATGGGCTCAGGGATACGATAAAAAGAGTAATGGGCGTATTTTTCAGGCCAGAGGAACGTTTGTAGTGTTGAAGTTATTTTTTGGGGGCCTTTGCTTTTCTTGAGATATGTTGATGAGCTGGGCCCTACTGTTCAGGAGACAATTTCAAATTTGCAGATTATGCAAACTTGGAAACATTATAACCTGTGAGGAAGAGAATGTAAAGCTATGACCTGAACATTGACAAATTGGATTGCTAGGTAAGGTCAGATGACTTTCAATGCAAAGAAGTGTGAGGTGATATATTTTGATAGAAAGAACTTAGAGAGATAGTACAAAATACTGAGTACTATTCTGAATGATGGTTCGGAGACTAAAGCTCTGTGTATATATGTACATAAATCATTAAAGGTGGGTGGAGAGACCTGTTAATGCAACGTATATTATCGCTGGATTTATAATAGTGCATAGAGTACAAGAACAAGGAAGATATGCTGAATGAGTAAAAAAATCCAGCTGGATCTCAGCTGGAGTATTATGTCCAGCTCTGGGTCCACATTTCAGGATGGATGTGAATTCAGTGCAATGAGTGCAGAAGAGGTTTGCAAATATGTTTCCAGTGATGAGAAATGTCACAAGGAGATAGGTTAGAGTGGAGAAGGTTAAAATCAGAGACCATGAGGAGCCTGGACAGATGAAACAGGGAAAAGCTGCTCCCACTCACAATAGAAGTTTTATATAAAAGACTCCTCATTTGAAAGTCTTCATTTGTTTACATTTTATCAGGACCTCAGCAGAAAAGTTGTCTCTTCACCAACACTTCAGTATAATGCTATTTCAACACTGCAGTGGATGTACTGAGGTAGTTCTACAGCGTGAGAAAGTATTGATATCAAAACTGCTTATCACTGAAAATGCAATTTGCTGAAAGGAAACAGTGAACCACTATCACAGCAAGCTACACTTTCTGAGAAAGTCTTAAAAACCAGCACAACCTTCCTCCAAGGAATTCTCAAGCTCGAGGCCTGATTACAGAACAAGTGCATGTTTGTAATTTAAATACCTTTTTTTAAGCACTTATAGGATGTGGGTATTACTGGTCGTGTCAGCAATTGTCACCCAGCCCTGGAAAAGTTACCGGTATGCTGTCTTCTTGAAATGTCGTAGTAAGTACACCAGTAATGCTGCGAGGGAGCGAGTCCCGGGATTTTGACCCAATGACAGTGAAGGTACGGTGATATATTTCCAAATCGGAATGGAGTGGGACTTGGAGGGGAACTTGCAGGTGGTGGTGCTCCCATGTATCTGCTGCCCTTGTCTTCCTAGATGGAAGTGGCAGTGGGTTTGGAAGGTGCAGCCTAGGCAGTCTTAAATTTCTGCAGCACATCTTGTAGATGGTACACACCGTAGCTACTGAGCGTCGGTGCTGAAGGGAGTGGATGCTTGTGGATGTGGTGCCAATCAAGTGGGCTGCTTTGTTCTAGATGGTGTCAAGGGTCTTGGCTGTTGTTGGGGCTGCAGCCATCCAGGCAATTGGTATTCCATCACACTCCCTACTAATGACTTGTAGATGGGGTTTGCGAGTCAGAAGGGGGATTCATTGCTGCTGGAATCCCAGCCTCTGACCTGCTCTTATAGCCATGTTATTTCTATTGCCACCTCTCAGCCAATGATAATTTCATGAGGTTGGTAGTGGAGGATTCAGTGTTATGGAATATCACAGGGTGATGATTGGATTCTCACTTGCTAGAGATGGTCATTGCCTGGCACTTGTGTGACATGTATGTGTTGCTGCATTTGAATGTGGACTGCTTCAGGAGCAAACGGTGTTGAACACTGTGCAATCAGAAGTGACCATCCCCACTTCTTGCCTTATGATGGAGGGAAGGCCATGAATGAAGCAGCTGAAGATGGTTAGGCCTAGGACATACCTTCCGCATCGTGAAATATTCCAAAGCATTTCAAAGACAGAATCAGATATTATTTGAGCAGAGCCAAAAAAGGGCACGTTAGACCAGATCGCTGATAGCTTGATCAAAGCGGGGGAGGAGGGAGAGATGGGAAGGTTTTGGGTGGAAAGCCCAGCGTTCAGGAGCTAGATTGCTGAAGAAACAGCTGCCACTCGGAGGGTAAAGGAAGTCATCGATCCTTGGATCAGAGCTGGAAGATTCCAGAGATCCCAGAGGGTTGACACTCAGTGGTTGCGGACATTGGGAGCATCAGAAATAAAGAACAAAGGCCAAATAAAGTTACAAAAAAAACAGACAACATCATAAAAGCAGCCACTAAAGTAAATAGCAATTTCTTCAACTGGATCTCCTTTATCAAATGTAGGGTTATAATAAACACAGAGGAACATTCAACCACTACATTTATCGTTTTTTTTCACCTCTCATTGAACCCTGACAGACTGATAGCACTGACAGACAGCAAAGCTCCAGTCATAACAGATGTGTAAAATATACTAAGGCTAACATGTGTTTTAGCTGCATGCCAGAAAAATTCATGTCTGTAGCCTGTAATCAGAATCAGTGCAAACTGTCTGAAAAACTGAACAATACCAGATCTGTGAGCAATAGGGTCCAGCTACAATCATTTTTACTCCAGGAAAACAGAACTTTTTATTTTCTCCACTGCATTTAATCCTTCTTACCCATATTTCTTGTGAAACACACAGATGGACAGAAGACGATGGGACACGGAGCTGGCTCTAATGACGCAGGAGCAAAGCTTAGCGGGTTTGGCTGGAACAAGAACTTGGCAGGAGAAACTGTAATTGATCAATAGGTCACCTTCAAAGAGCAGATGGTTCGAGTGTAATCAAGGCACGTTCCGTCAGACAGAAAGCATAGAATAAACAAACCCAGAGATCGCTTGATCGCAAATGAGGTGGAAATGAAGATTGGAAAGAAAATCTGTGCTTATGACAAATGTAAGACTGAAAATGCAATTGAGAAGCCAAGAGGAATTCTGAAGGTTTAATGGGAGATGAAAAGCAAACAAGAGAAGCAAAGAGGAGTAATGAGAAAAGGCCAGCAGGTAACATAAAGGAGGACCCCAAGCTCTTCAATAGGCGTATCAATAGTAAGAGAGTGGCTAAAGGAAGGAAGGGGTCGATCAGAGAATGAGGGGATTTATAAAGCCAGGTGGGTATGCCTGAGTAATAAAGGAATACTTTGATTCTATGTTCACAAAAGAGACTGTTACTGCCACCCCATAGTGACAGAGGAGAACACTGTATCACTTGGAGCAGCTTTCCTTCTAATTTTCTTTCTGGTTGCACAGGCCTCTGAGTACAACTTCTGGAACTGGAAGTCAATGACACGATTGGCATTTCGACACGTGGAGACCTTGGAGCGGACATGCACACAGCCGCACAGAGTAGAGTCATAGAATCCCTACAGTGTGGAAGCAGGCCATTTGGCCCGTCAAGTCCACACCGATCCTCCATAAAGCATCCCATGCGAACTCACCCCATCGCTGCATCTCCCATGGCTGACTGACCTAACCCACACACCCCTGGACACCATGGGCTATGGTGCACACCTTTACACTATGCAGACACAGGGAGAATGTGCAAACACCGGACAGACAGTTGCCTGAGGCTGGAATTGAGCCCATGCCCCTGATACTGTGAGGTAGCAGTGCTAACCACTAAGGCACCCCAGAACTTAGAACTGAGGGAACTTTGATTGGAAGCATCAAATTTAATAAAGAGTAAGTCTTCTGCCAACTTGATGCTTAAAGCTAAGAAGGCTTCGGGACTGACCAGGCACATCCAACGATTTTGAGGGAAGTGAAGGTAGAAATTGCAGAGGCACTGGCCTTAAAATTTTAGTCTTCTGCAGACTCTGGGGTGGTATCCAAAGACTGGAGATTGGCAAATATTGTTTAACAAAAAGTTGTAAGGATAATCCCAGCAGTTACAGACCAGTCAATTAAACTGCAGTGGTGGAGAAGCTTTTAGAAACAGTGATGTGGGATGGAATTAGCAGTCGCACAGAAAAAGGTGGGATGATTAGGAAAAGTCAGCACAGTTTTCTAAAGGGGAAAGAATGTTTAACTTGCAGCAGTTTTTTGAAGAGGTAACGGAAAGGCTTGATGACAATAACACTGATATGGTGTACATGGATTTCCAGAAGGTGTTTGATACAGGACAACACAACAGAATTGTCAAGAAAATTATCAACATGGTACAAAAAAGGACAGTAGCAATATTGATCAACTGAGTGACAGTAAATAGAGAGTAGTAGTCAACAGATATTTATCAAACTGGAGAGAGGTTTGTAGTGGAGGTCTCCAAGGATTGGTACTAGGAGCTTTGCTTTCTCTGATACATATTAATGATCTGGATCTTGGTTTGTGAGAGGACAATTTCAAAGGTTGCAGATGACACAAGACATGAAAGAATTGTAAACTGTGAGGACGATGTGGAATCCAAAAGGATATTGACAAGTTGGTGGAGTGAGTGGATAAGTGGCAGATGAGGTTCACTGTAGAAAAGTGTGAGGTGAGGAACTTATATTGAAGGACAATATAAATAAGGGGTAGAATTCTAAAGACAAGGTAAAAGCAGAGGGGCCTGGGTGTATCTGCACATCGATTATTAAAGGTGGCAAGGTAAGTGGAGAGAGAAGTTAATAAGGTGTACGGTGTCCTTGGTTTTATGAATAGGGCCATTGTGTACAAGAGCAAGGAATGATATTGAACTTGTACAAGACACTAGCTGGAGTGTTGTGTACAGTTGTGGTACCACATTATTGAAAAGTAGCGAATGTATTGGAGAGAATCCAGAAGCCATTTACATGAATGCTTCCAGGAATGAGGATAGATTGAAGAAGTTGGGACTGTTCTGTTTGGAGAGAAAAAGGCTGAGAGGAGATTTGTTAAGGGCTTTCAAAATATTGAGTGGGCTGGATAGAATAGATAGGGAGGTGTTATTCCTGCTCATAAAAGGAGCAAGGACGAGAGGGTGCAGATTTGCAGCGATGTGTGAACGAAGTGAGGGTGATGTAAGAGAAAGCTTTTAGTTGTGGGATATAATGCACTGCCTAGTGGTGGAGGCAGGCTCAGCTGAGGCATTCAAGAGGGTTTTGGATGATTATTTGGATATAAATAGTGTGTAGCGGTATAGGACAAAGGCAGGAGTTTGGTGCTAGAATCAAACAGGTACACTGGGCTGAATGGCCTCCTGCACCATAACAATCCTGAGATTCTGTCATTCTATGATTGTGTGATAGTGACAGAAACCTTAGAGGCACAGATGCCAACTAGACAACCAATTGAGCCAGTGAAAAGGACCACTTTGTAACCTATGGACATTTTACCCACAATGGGAGGACCAGCTGCCAGATGAGGAGCTTGCCAGGTAAACACTTGTGGCATCACAGTAGATTCAACCAGCAGCAGATAATTAAAAAGCTAATAAAGAGAAAGACAATTTATTATAAAAGTAAATTGACAAAAGTAAATCGAAATATAAAAACAAGAAACAATTTCTAAAGGTTTGTAAAATGAAGAGAGTAGTTAGACTTTATGTGCAACCTTTGCCTGGCTAAAGCTCTATAATGGCAATGCCAAAAAAAGAGAAATTATTTTTATTGAAAGCCTCCATCACATTGAGGAGACGTCAAGCCAATCCATATCCAACAATCTGATCTGAAAACTCTGCTCACATTTTGACAACTGAAACACATCTACCACAGCAGCAGAGATAAACAGCAACATTCTATATAAACTAATTCACAAGATTCCAAATGTGAAAGTTAATTTGCCTCCTCCCTCAATGTTAATTGATGTTTGAACAATTCTATTTTTAGATTTAGACTTTTAGACCTGGATCTGGATTCACATCTTTGCCAAAATAAATTCTTCCTTGGACAGCACCTTGTGTACCAAGGATTCATTCATTCATTTTTGAGATAACTTATCTACAGTTCGATAGGTGAACACACTAGAAAAGAAACGTAACCTTTTTCCACGTTCAGTCAACTACAAACAAGAAAAGAGAGAAGGTTTATTTTAAAATGTTATGAAGAAAAATATAATGTTTCATCTTCAGCAGTGGAAAGAAAAAGAATGGGAGATATAAAACAGGCTGTCAACTCAATTTCATGAGGAATCCACCCCAAAGGCCTCACAATCAGGCCATGGAATCTATCTACAAACATCTAAAGTATTTTGATTGAATTCCTCTTGTTTCTATATAAATTTAATTGTTCCACAAATGTGGTGATGGTATAAAAAGGGTTAAAAGCTTGATTGCAATAGTGAGTGATTGTGTTTCGAGTCATTATCAAAGTAGCGGAACTCCAGTGCTAACAATATTTGAACTTTTCCAGATTACTATGCTGACAGATTCATCAGAAACAAAATCAAACAATCTTCATTTCCAGCCCTTTGTTTTGCCAGCTGTTTTCCCATTGCTTTGGGTCAGTTCATTTTCCATTGCTGGACTTTCAGACAAACAATGGTATCTTAACAAAGGCTCGTCCTCTGTAGTCCAGAGAACCAGGGCATCAGACAGCACAAGAAAGTCATTTCAGACAATCATCCATACGCTGTCTCTTTTGAAAAGACTATCCAACTGATTTGATTCCCAAGCTCTATCCTACTGGCCCTCAAACCAGCAGTGGCTCAGGATGGTAGCTCACCAGCTGTTTCTCAAGCACAGTTAGGGATGGGCAACAATTGCTGGCCTAGCCCAATCTTTTGAGTGAATTTAAAATGTTTCCTTTTCAAGGATATGTATTTTGAAAGCTATTATTGAACCTGCTTCCACCAACCAGACTGTGATTCCAGATCATAATAACCCGTTTTGGACCAATATATTGTCATCTTCTCCCCTTTCATTCTTCGACCAATTGCCTTAAATCTGTTCACTTACTGAACCTTCTTAATGACTTTATCAAATAATCTTATTAGTTTTGAAACCCTTTGTTAAATCCCCCCCAGGTTTCTCTGTTCTGAGGAGGAGACCTCTAGCTTTTCTGATCTCTCCACATAACTGAGGTCCCTCATTCCTGGGTTGATGATCCTTGTAGCTGTCTTCTGGTGTTCTCTTCAAAGCAATGGCATCCTTGCTAAAAGCCAATACCCAACACTGGACACAAAATGAGGTATTTAAATAGCCCTCTGGGGACTGCTAAGGGAGAGCATGGTGTGACCTTTACAATGGTGAGTGCCCTCTTCCTGGTACTGTGCCATCTGACCAGCAGTAGGCAAAGTGATGAATACCCCATCCACCCATTAATGCCTCCTCCCAATGTTGCTAGCCTTTCTGGCCTTCAAGGAGGGGTCCACTGCAGTGCTGGCCATTCCCTTCCAATGGTGGCACCTAGCCTTCACCCTCTCCCATGCCAAGCCTCCCTCTCTGACTCTGGTGCCCCCAACTCCACATACCTGGGTGTGTTGGCCACATCCATCCAGAGTGACCACTCATTGCAGGTGTGGGCTGGACAGTGTCTGCCAGTCCATCCAATTGGACACCAGGCCGTGTGGACCAATTGGCCATCCTTAATTGGCTGCTGTGGGAAGTCAAGGCCCAGATCTTGTTGCATAAGGGAGTGGCTCTGAAAGGGTTTACTGTTTAAGGTAGATTGTCTCCACCCATTCTATTGGTCTGGGAGTGGAGGTTTGAAATCTACTCTGGCTTCCAGACAGATGTATGTGAACCTTGTTTTATTCACTTGTGAGAGTTGGACGTCGCTGGCTGGGCCAGTATTTGTCCCTAGGTGCCCTGGAGAAGGTGGTGGCGAGCTGCCTTCTTGAATTGCTGCAGTCCACATACTGTAAGTTGGCCCACAATGCTGTTCAGGAGAGAATTCCAGGATTTTGTCCCACCTCCCCAAGTAATTGCGTCTGACCAAACTTAGTTGTATATATTGCTATCGTGCAATGACCTTTTGCCCTCTTCCTTAATGCTGTATGGTGATATATCCTCTACTGTGAATCACTAGGCAGGCCCAAGACAGAGGACGGTTAGTGGCAGTGAACCACCTCGGACAACTCTTACCCAGTATTGCTTACTGATGGAGGTGGCATAATCACAAGGTTCCAGAGGTGGCCAATTGTGAAATTACCACAAGTTCCACAGACTGGAAGATCTGCACCACCTCTGAGCACGTTGTCAGCATGTCCACATGTGATGACAAAATCCAGACCAATTGCTGCAAGGCCTGGCTCAGTGATTTATTTTGTGTGGCTTAGGGAAGCCTGGTATATGGCCCAGTCCTTACTTCAATAGTAATGCCTTTTCTCCTACGCAGATCCACTGGATAACGTCAGGACAGGAGGCAGGCTAGGGAGGAAGTTGGCACAGGAAACTTGGTTTTCTCATCACAAATACAGAAGTAAGGAGGTTATGATTCATTTATATGGGCAGATTGGTGAGATCACAGTTGCGCACAGCATTGTTCACCTTATCTATCGAAGGATGCAGATAGGTTGGAGGCAGATTCAGAAATGTTTATGACAAATATCTAAAATGGGAGGGGAGGGGCTGGTTTCTGAAGAAAGGTTCAGCTGTAACCATTGAAGTATAAACAGTAGGAGGTGATTTGATTGAAGTATATCCTGATGGGTTCGACAGGGTATATTCAGACACAATACTTTCTCTGAGAGGAGAATCTAAAACTGGGGGGTCACTGTTTGAAAATCGGGAGTCACCTGTTTAAAACAGACATTACTTTCTCTCAGAGCATGCTGAGGTTTTGAATCTTTCTTCCTGAAAGAGGTAGAATCAGAATCCTTGGATACTTTAAAGGCAGGCGTGGGTAGATTCTTGTTAAGCAGGGGTGTGCAAAGTTATCAGGGATAGGCATTTATGTGGGTATGAGGTTATGACCACATCTACCAGGAATGGCAGAGCAGGTTCAAGGGGCTGAATGGCCTACCTCTATTCCTAATTTGTACATTTGAGCGTATGCTCACATTAAAAACACTCGCAACTTGCGAATTAAGTAAATGGAATGGAGCTAACCTTTAACTTCTAGTCTTCATGCTCACCAATCTTGGGTGTTAAAATCCCAGCTCACCCAGGAGTTAAAACCCATTCTTTAAATCATTAGCAAATGCTGATCACTCCAATCTCACTGCTACATATCTTTCATTCAAAAAAGTGTCATTGCTAATTGACACACAAAAAACTGACCTTGCCTGTTTTGAACACCCCAAATGCAATCTGCAAGTATTCTTTTCGTCAAGTTGTGAAGAAAACTGGCAGGAGTGGCATTTTTTTAAACCCAGTCCCTGTTGCCCATGGCACAATGCCATACTTTCTTCTCTAACTGTTGTGCAGTTAGAGGGCTTCCTCAGTGTTGTGAGGTAAGTCAACAAGAAATCAGAATTTTCATTCATTGCTAAAGAAACCCCAGTCAGAAACATTGCCTCTGCTGACTGAGCAGACTAAAGATCATCTTACTGCACAGGCATTTGATAGCCATGCATTTCTGAATTTCCATTTCTGGCTGATAGCATTGTAGATAAATCAGAGGCAGCAGATAAATAAAGATTTTTACTCGGACACCTGGTGTGGCTCAGTGGAAAAGTAGGTAGTGTCCCTTTAAGGACACAATGAGTGCCACATTATTTGGCTGCTGTAAATCAGACTGATTTAAATATCTGTCAGAATATCCACTTCTTCAATTAGTATTAATGTTGCTAGCAAGTGTATTTATACAACCTTAAGTGCCTCTTCATTCGGCGAGCAGCTAATCATTTACAACATGTTGAAAAGAGGCTGACAGAATAATTACAAATTAAATCTGAATTGACAAATAATCCAGTTTATGCAGTGAGCCTACAGATAGCAAGAGCTGTGACTGGCCAAAGCCTAGCATCTTCAAAGTGTTTAAAGTTTATTCCTCTGTTAGTTCATTACAGGATGTTAAACGAGCACACAACCATGACTTTAACTTAATCCCACTGAGTAGGACTCAGGCAGGCTTGGCAAAAAGCTCCAATGTTGCATCACCCAATCTGATTCCGTTTGGATACTGTGAAACTTGAAAGGGCTCAGGGAAGAGTTACAAGGATGTTGCCAGGGTTGGAGGGTTTGAGCTACAGGGAGGGGCTGAACAGGCTGGGCTATTTTCACTGGAGCGTCGGAGGCTGAGGGGTGACCTTAAAGAGGTTTATAAACTCATGAGGGCCATGGGTAGGTGAAAAGACAAGGTCTTTTCTCTGAGGATGTGGAAGTCCTAAACTAGAGGGCACCCTGGGGAGTCCAAAACTGGAGGGCATAGGTTTAAGGTGAGAGGGGAAAGGTTTCTAAGAGCAACTTTTTCATGCAGAGAGTGGTGCATGTATGGAATGAGATGCCAGATGAAGTGGTGGAGATGGGTTCAATTTAAAAGGCATCTGAACAAGTGCAGGAATAGGAAGGGTTTAGAGGGTTATGGGCCAAACGCTGGCAAATGGGACTAGATTTATTTAAGATAACTGATCGGCATGGGCAGGTTGCGCTGAAGGGTCTGTTTCCATGCTGTATAGCTCTATGATGAGATGGGACAGAATGTAGAGCAGGTATCTAGCCCTTTTCCGGCCTCACTCCTGCCTGGTGTGCTTCGTTCCAAACATCCAAATATCTCCAACAAATATGACAGCCATAAATCAGATGTAAAATGGTGATGGACACTGAGTGCTGCATGCTTTTGTACTAAACACTCACGTTGTTTAGAAGAATGAATAAAATATCAGCATTTACACAATAACCTTAAAACATCACCAAGAGGCTGTCTTCTCTGTAAGTCAGAAACCCCACGTTATTCATACAAAGCTGTTTGTAAAATTGTTTCATATAAACATCAGTGCTCCAAGAGTCTTTTTCAGAAAGATGCATTTTAACATGCTTGTGTATTTACTGGGGTGGATTCAATTCAAGATCTTCCATTAAAATGGTCATTACTCTTTTATGGCCCATTGTGGCGGTCATAAGCAATGGTTTAAGTGATGATCGCAATCTTCCATCATTTTATGAACTATCTGTTCAGAATTAAAACCCTGCATATGCTCAGAGATGAGTTTGATCTGGAGAGGCTCATCATTCCTCAAAGGTCTTGACTGATTCCATACATCGCGCAGTTCGTTTCATTTCAAAAACAGTTCCCCAGCTGCAGCAACAAAATGTACGAGGGGTTCCTGTTAACAAGCGTTATTCAGCACTGGCTTTATAATATGATATCAAATTCCCTGCATCCCATGGGTGCAATTCAATTATTGATAAGTATGTTTCAAACCCATCTATCCATGCATTCCCTTAGAGTTACCCTAAGCAAACATTGTTACCCTAAACAAACCATCTCTCACCTGAGAGCTATTGTCGGAGCCAATATTTTGATATTGTGCAATAGAGACAACAACATGCATTTCTATACCACTTTTCATGACCTCAGAATAGCCAAAGCTGATTAAATACCTTTGATGTGTAATAACTTTCACAGTGTAACGTACAACAGGAACTCTGGGAAGAAGGGGTGGCATGGTGGTTTGCACTGCAGCCTTGCAGGGCTAGGGACCTGGGTTCAATTCCAGCCTCAGGTGACTGTCTGTTTGGAGTTTGTACTCTCTCCCTGTGTCTGCTTGGATTCCCTTTGTGTGCTCTGGTTTCTTCCAAAAGTGCACTAATTAGGTGGATTGGCCATGCTAAATTGCCTATAGTGTCCAAGGCTGTGTAGGTTAGGGGAATCCAGGGTTGATGTGCTTTAGAGAGTCAGTGTGGACTTGTTTATCTAAATGGCCTGTTCCCACATTGCAGGCTACCCTTTATTACAAGGGGTCAGAGGAGGGCAGGATGTTCCTTTTTAATATTAGTACAGCTAATGCTGGATTTACAGAAGCTTTTTGGCGAACCTAAATAAGGCTGACCCGGGATGAAGACAGCAGCTGAGAGGAGCAGAGCATTTATGTACATTTAATTGTTACATATCATTTAATTTAATGGCTATAGCCTCCTCCTGTTTACCAGCTGCTATTCCAATAACACTCCATTAATTTACAAGAAGCTGTTTCGCCATCTTCCAACCTAGTAGTCCGTTTGCAGAGCCAGAAACTGTATTTATATAGCACCTTTCACAACCTCAGGCCACTCCAAAACACTTTACACAGCCGCTGAACCATTTTTATCACTGTTCAGAAGTAGGAAACAGTCCTTACACACAGAAAGCTCCCACACCCAGCTATACGATAACGATGAAATGAGTTGTTTCTGTGATGTAGATTGTGTGATAAATATTGACCAGAATTTTCAGGGTAACTACCCTCCTCTTCCTCGTTGTGAACGTATTTACATCAGCCTGAGAGCGGATGGGGCCCCTTTTGACAGTCTCAAGCAGAACACAGCCCCTCTGGCACTCCAACTGTCCCTCAGTACTACAGTGGAGTGTCTGGGTGGATTATGTCCGCCGGTCTCTGAAATGCATCTCAAACCCACTGCCTCTGACTCTAAAGACAGCTATACTGAAGCTTTCCTGGCCCACCCTGCTCTTTCAGCTTCTTCATCAGCTGCGCTAGGAAACTCATGGGGTATGGAGAGGGATGGTGAATGAACCTTCCTGTGTTTTGGGTAATGTCAATTTTAGGGAGTTATGTGGGTGGCTTCTCTCTGTCAGCCATTGCGGCTTCCCTGACAAAATCCTCCACTGCCCACCTCATTGATCCTGTAATTGGGCTCCACACTGCCCTTCTCATTTTACAATGTACTGCCAGGGGTGGAAGTGTGTGCCTGTCGAGACCTCCTTGTATTGGCACTGCGGGCACCATATTTAGACTCTCTCTACAGAAATCCCACATCCATCAACATGTCCACTTCCAATCCTCATCTGTTTGATCAACTGCTGCAGGACCTGGTTTAACTGGAGACCAAGGAAGAGATAAGCAGTCTCTTCATACATCCAGGATAGAGACACAAAGGCCAGGCATTGCTTGTGTCCGAGAAATGACCTGGATGGAAACAGATTTCAAGCATTCTTTGACCCTTACTTGCATGACTGCAGCCAAGACACAATGATTTAGCGAGGAGATGACTGGTTGCCAAGTTAATGGGAATGCTTTTGCCAGGCCCTCGCCTCAACTCACTTACAGTCATTTCATGTTTGTCGGTAGGTGATCATTCACGACTGTACACTTCCCTGGGGCTCATTCCACCTTTGTGCCTTAGACTGAGCATGGCATAGAAGATGGATGCTGTCTAATGCCCCATTAACAACCAAACTCTGCTTCTCAGCACTTTGTTCCATTTAGAAAAGAGGTTTAGAGCGCTGACTGCGGAACTCTAGACATTGCGGTGAAGCCTACGAGAACATTTCATGCTCGCTTAGCACTATATGTGAAATCTCAGCTGCTGAAGGCTGAATGGCGATGGGTGGGTGAGAAAGATCTCGAAGTGTTAATGGCCCTGGCAGGACACAGTATACAGCCCTTGGATGCTTGATCATGAAGTGAACCTCAGAAGCTAACTTCCTGCTGTGCCGTATAATGTTACAAGCTTGTCTGAATGAATGTGAGCTTTGCCCTCATCTCCAGCTGAACAGACAAAGTTGCTATTCTTAAAAGTGGGAACTGCGGTGAACTTAGCGCCTTCAGCTGATGGCAGTAAATTTTACCGCGCAACAGGAGAAGAGAGAAAGAATAATAAAGCTGCATTTGTTTTTGCCCATAAACAGGGGCTGCTTGCCTTTGTGACAACAAGGTATCTACATCCAGTTTACATCTAACTCAGGTATCAATGAAGGTCTGTTTGGCTTGTTGCACCTGACACTACACCACTCTATCATGGTGAAGCTAATGTTCTTCCTGCTCAATGTCCTCATCTACATCCTCAGAAGGTTGGTCCCAATCTCCCACCTCTTCACAGTCTATCACATCCCTTGTTTCCTGCTCCAGTTGTACAGCGTCCCAAGATTGCACAAAACACTCAGTTCAGCCTATATCTCAACACCTATCCAGAGTGATCCAGGCATTGGGACTGTTAAGTAGTCTGACTGTGTTGTCTATGATTGTTGCGAGAGGACACTGCATTGTATCAACAATCTGCCTCAGTTAGGGAGGGTGGGGTTTATTAAAGGAGTATTTGTAGAAGTAGCACATGTCTCCTAACAGCTAACCTTGGATGGCATTCAGCCTGTGACTGAGCCAGGAACTTATACGTTATCAAGGATATAGGCATCATGGCTTCCAGGATATTGATCATGGACCTCTCCGATGCGGTTATGATGAGTTGGACATTGATCAAGTGGAATCGTTTCCTGTTAATGAATTCAGATGCATGATAATATTTTGCTGTGAACATGACGTGTGTACAGTCTACAGTGCCCTGTGCCTGGGGGATGCCAGCGGTGTGGGGAAACCCCACTGCCAAGCCTGTAGCACTGACTTCCTCATGAGAAACGGAGCAGTGCGATCCTGAACAAATTGCAATGTCAGCAAGCTAACATGTTATCAGAGTGAGCATATCAAACACCGATGAGGCTTTGACATAGCCCGATAGTGGAACATGGAGGTAGCTGCAATAAAGGACTTCCATATGTAGGTGCACACATTGGGAGAAAGGAATGGGAGCCGGGCATTCATCCTGTAGAGCATGTTCACGATGCTAATGATCAAACACTTCAATGCCATTTACTCACTCCATCTCTGTAACTGTGCACACCAATGGTCATCCGAAGCCTATCAATTTCTGCCTTGAGCAAACTCAAAGATTGAACCTCCACAACCCACTGCGATAGACAATTCTAAACATTCGCAACCCTTCAGTAAGCTATTTTGTCCACATTTCTGTCCACATTATTTTTAAATTCGGCTACTTGATTCTAGACTCTTCAAGCAGGGGAACATCTTTGCTGCATCCACCCTATCTGACCCTTCCAGCATTTTGTTAATGTTTCAATGAGATTGCTCTTTGAAACTCCAGAGAATACAGGCCAAATCTCCCTTCATAGGACGGTCCCACCTTCCTGGGAACAAGTCTGGTGAACATTCACTGCACTCCCTCTTGGACAATATATCTTTCCTGAGGTATGCAGACCCACACTACACACACTACTCCAGGTCTGACCTAACCAAACCCCTATACAATTGAAGCAAGAGTTCACTACTGCTGCACTCAAATCACCTTGCATAAAGGCTAACATTCCATTAGCCTTCCTAATAACATGCTGTGCGTTCATGTTAGCCTTCACTTACTTATCAACAAGGACGCCATGCGCCTTTTGTATATTTACACTTTGCAAATTCTTACCATTTAAGAACTACTCTGTAAATCTTGTAGCAAAAATTCTTTAGGATATTGTCACTGTGTGTTATTACCTTGTTTTATTACTCCTGTGTCAGCCACAAAATGCTATTTTAGCAATAAGGGCCTTACACACACCTGTTGGCGAAGAAGGTAGCCCTGTGCCCGTGTACAGCTGTGAGACCTTTGGAATGTGCTTGAGCATTAAAGAAGGCAGATTTTATAATGTCTGCCTGTGATCACTTCTGCTCTGTTGGTTGGATTAACTTGTCATGATCGATGATGTGGCCATGATTGACTGGGGACCATGTGTGCAATGTGAGTTTCTGCTCAATGCACACGCTGCACACAAAGAGCAATTTGTGTCCATCACCATTGACTCTCTAAGTTCCTGGCGAATGCAACTGCCCCTTGGAGAGCCTCACATTGACCACAATTCTACACCATTACCCCCCAGAGAAAGCAAAACAAACTGACGCTGCCCAATGTGACTTCCCTGACATCCATTTGTCAGTCAGGCCTTGTTGGAAGATGAAAAAATACCCAGGCGGTGATCCTGAGAGTACGTTCCAGGTTCTACACAAGTACTCAACTGACGGTGGCTAATCCCCTAGACTGAGACTGAATGATGTCCTTGACTGAAAGTGGCAGCATCCTCAGACTGACCATTGTCCTCCTTCACTCGACTAATAACTATTCCCCTTAGACGTTCAGACATGACCATCTGGTTGAAGCACAGGCAGTGTATTTGTGGTGGAAGCTGCTGACACATGCTATGGGTGTGACATTGGCATAGCACCGTACCACGCAGGCATTATACCCATCTCTTTGACTGGCAATCATGACAAGCTAATGAGTATTGTGTCTGTACTGAAAAGCAAGGCACGGCAGAGACATTGTGAGCAGCCAAGAAAGTACAAATAGAGCAAGTGCTAAGAAAACGAGCTGAGGAACTTGAGGGAGATAATGGGAACTGCAGATGCTGGAGAACCCAAGATAACAAAGTGTGGAGCTCTTCCAGGGATGCCTAGCCTGAAGAAGTTACCCTCCTCCCTCCGGACCAACCTCAGGGAATCTCTCTCCCACTGCACTCCATCTTTGGTCTGCCTCCCCCTCTATCCCTATTTATTCCAGAATCCAGTCCCCATCCCCCTCTCTGATGACGGGTCTAGGCCCAAAACGTCAGCTTTTATGCTCCTGAGATTCTGCTTGGCCTGCTGTGTTCATCCAGCTTCACACTTTGTTAATGAGGAACTTGAGGGATGCTCTGAGAAGTGCCTTGATCCAATGTATGACATGGGTTTCTGTCCTTGTGTGCAGTATAGAAATGGAGGGTATCAGCAAATAATGTTGGTATTGAAGTGCTAAATTGCTCTCTAACATAATCTAAGATTAGAATCAAGATCAATAAGGAACTACAGTTCCTGATCTTCCCACAGCATGTATATGAGCAGAGTGATTCATTTCCCTCAGGGACTTGGTGACTAAAACTGAACACAATCTAAGCAGAACACAGGCCTAAACATGGTAGTGCCTGACTTTGAGTGAATTCTGGCTGGCACAGTATAGTGCCCAGCTCCCAACCAGGAGATGTCAAACATTTCAAAAGCATGAGCAAGACAATCAACAATATTAAAACGTGCCTGATCTCTCTTTAAGCCTATAAAGTTGCAATTTTAAAACCATTTCTAGTATTTTCCAAGATGTCTTGACCTTGAAAGAGCTGCAGGGCAGATTCACCAATATGGCACCGGGAGTAAACAGATAAATTAAGAAGACAGGTTGAATAAATTTGGATTATAATTCTTCAGAATAGACCAGACATAGGCATGATTGAACATTAGAAGTGTTTGGTCAGGCTGACAAAGACAAATTCTTTTTTTCTGATGTGGGATTTCAGAACCTTAAAATTCAAAGAAGTTAGCATTACCTCACGAGATAGCGAGATTCAACATATTCTCCCCATTATCAGAGAATAAAGCAAGTACTCATAACATCCAGTCTATTCCTACAGTTTCATAAGTCAATCTCGTGCTGTCCAGACATTGCAAAAGTTACTTAAAGTTGTTGAGGGATTCACAGAATATCTCATAAGGGGATAAATTTCAGGTCAAAGTGTTTACACTTTCTGCAGCAGTGGCTAAAACAGATCGTGCACTATAACATTTAAATAACCAAACGCCAGATTTCAATTCACTGAAGATTGAGACTCATTTTAAATTCTGATGAATGCGAGTACTAAATGGGATCAGAATGTATTTTCAGGTAAAAGGCAGATGCACAATTTCCATTTGGACAGTTGTGAAGACAAAATAGGACAGTTACTGATCCTGTTCACAAACAGCGACTCAGAACATTTCAAAACATTCCAGATATTAATCCAAGATGAAAAGTGACTTCCATAAGCCTATTAAGGCACCACCCAAGTTCATCAATGAACTATGTCTTTAGGCCATTTGTAATCGTCTAGACTGGTAAAGTGGTGTTGTGGTATACCGCTAGACTGGCAACACAGATCCCTGCACTAATGAACCTCACAGATTCAATCCCATCATCACAGTTTAAGAATGTGAACATAAACCTTTTGGGAAAAGAATTGATATTAGCAAAAGTCATTATGGAGCATCTGGCTTTTTGTAAAATCTCGACCAATTCATTAATTTAACCATCTCTGCTCACACAGCTTGACCTATTTGTGACTCCAGTTCCACACTAAGTTCTTTAATTTTAATTGTTTCGGAACCATTACAAAAAATAGTAACAATAAAACAATAAGGAGCTTCACTATGCGGTGTAAATCAGCTCGGTAGAAAGTCCCACTTGTAAAAGGTTATGGTTCTGAAACACAGTTAGAGAAGATCCTGATGAAGACAGAATCACCATCTCTGGTTCCCAATGGCTTGAAACATCCTGATCTTCCCACAGCATGTATATGAGTGAAGTGATTCATTTCCCTCAGGGACTTGGTGACTAAAACTGAACACAATCTAAGCAGAACACAGGCCTAAACATGGTAGTGCCTGACTTTGAGTGAATTCTGGCTGGCACAGTATAGTGCCCAGCTCCCAACCAGGAGATGTCAAACATTTCAAAAGCATGAGCAAGACATTCAACAATATTAAAACGTGCCTGATCTCTCTTTAAGCCAATAAAGTTACAATTTTAAAACCACTTCTAGTATTTTCCAAGATGTCTTGACCTTGAAAGAGCTGCAGGGCAGATTCACCAATATGGCACTGGGAGTAAACAGATAAATTAAGAAGGCAGGTTGTATAAATTTGGATTATAATTCTTCAGAATAGACCAGACATAGGCATCATTGAACATTAGAAGTGTTTGGTCAGGCTGACAAAAACAAATTCTTTTTTTCTAATGTGGTAATTCAGAACCTTAGAATTCAAAGAAGGCCATTCAGGACTCTAAAAATCTTTTTACATGAAAGGTCATAGAAATATGGAACTCTTCCTCCCAAAAAAAGGTTATGGATACTGAGGAGCTTTTGATGAAATCAAGACTAAGCCCTGGTAGATTTTTGTAGGCGTAAGGAAGAATACAGAGCCAATTCAGGCACATTGAGTTAAGGAGATAGTAAGAACTGCAGAAGCTGGAGTCAGAGACAACATAGTGTGGAGCTGAAGGAACATAGCAGACCAGGCAGCATCAGAGGAGCAGGAAAGTTGACATTCCAGGTCAGGACCCCTGTGAAACAGCAGCTTTCCTACTCCTCTGATGGCCCATTGAGTTAAGGTGCAGATTGACCTTGATCCATTTGATGAATTACCTGTTCCTGGTCCTATCTTCCAATGGCTCTGGATTTGAGTTCTTATCCTTATGGAGTCAACCTAAAGCAGTGAGGGCCCTGAAAGGCACTCCAAATCCCACATTTCAGAATCAGTTAGGTTCATGACCTGGCTGTCAATCATAACGACGAGAACAAATTTCAAACATCAAAAGGCTCAAACTCAAATAGAGAAATGCAAGAGCGCAAGGAAAGTCATGCAGGGTCATGCAGCAAAAAAAGGAGTCTTCATTCGAATGGGCCTCTTAACATTGCCCATATGAAGCCACTTCCAGAATAGGGAGAATAAATGACTGTCCTTACAAATATAAAGCACCTTCAGAATGTCCGAAAGAGGTCTGCCGACGAGTTACTGTAAAATGTTGTCACTGTTGTTACATAGGGAAAATATAGCGGGCAATTTGCATGCAAGCAAAGTCCCAAAAACTCTCTGGCCGTTTTCAAGCAAGAGATTGCAGACACGGGAAATCAGGAATTAAACAGAAAATGTGGGAATCTACAGCAGACCTACAATATGTTGGGTGTTTCTAAGCTTCTCAGTTTATGACAGTCCTGGCCTACAGATAAATATTGGCTAGGATATAGGTCTTCTTAGAACTGTGGCACATTTAAGCAGAAAGACAATGAAAGCCACCTCTGAACAAAATATAAGCACATTGCAAAATCCTATTGGGTCATACTCAACCCAAAGCATTAACTCTGTTTCACACTCCACAGACACTGGCAGGCCTGCTGAGTTTCTCCAGTGTTTTCTGTTTTGATTTCAGATTTCCAACATCCGCAGTTTTTATACAAAGCGTTTTTACTGGCAATCTTTATCCATGATGATCATTTCCCACATGTTCATAGGGAAGACAGCAGTCTTGAGTAAAGGTATAATGTTACAGAGCTGAGAAAAAAGAAGCAATTTGAACAAAAGTGATTTGAGCTGGAGTTTCCTCTATATGAAACCAGTAATAATACCATTGGTGATGAAAATCAACAATGGATAGTAATGCCAGTTTTATGCCCAGGTATCAAGGTGAAAATCTAGCTCAATGTCTGAGTAATTACATTTTAACCTGACAACTTTGGAAAAAGAATACAAAAGAGAAATAATCTGTCTTTCATTACTGCTCTCAATAAGAGTTGGAATGTTTAGGGCAGATTCTTGGTATCAAAGTTCAGACAATTCCAGTTAAAATTCTGAAGTGAATTTTATTAAAGAAAGCTGCCCTGTCAATAAAGCAAATTCCACTGATGCATTAAGTACAAAAAGAGAGAGATTTCTTATTTAGCACCAATCCCTTGCCCACAGGCTCTGCCTCAAGTATGATATTCAGATTAACATTACAAAAAGATTAGAACAATATATCAACTGTTGCACCAAGGAATCATCGTTTGTTAATTTATTACCTTACTTGTGTATGACCTATCCCTAAATACAGAATTAATTCATTAATTAAAGTGCTTTCACATATTGAAGCTGTAAGCTGTTTAACCCATTTGCCTGCAAATGTTACCAGGTCATTCTCAAACAACTATCTTGTGTTCTATTACTTAAGGGTTTCTCTGCTTTAAGTCTCTTTTACCCTCGCCTCCGTTTACATCGGTGCTATTTTTTTATACTTTTCTATGTACCTCAATTATGACAACTGGAGTTTTTATTGAAGAGTTTCTGTTTTTGTAAAATTGCTTTCAGTGAAACACATGTAGCTAGCATTAGTGGTTACTATGGAGATGCAGTGCAATTATAAAGATACTTATTCAAAGACGAGTAGTAGCAGATGGAAATTTGCTGAGTCCTTGGGGACAGGATAATCTCTACCTTTACTTCTGTGGGAAAGAAGCAGTATCGTATTTTTAATCTTCCCTTCCTCCAACATATGCACAGCAATGATAAACACACTACTCTCCCAGCCCACCTGCCTGTCTGTCTAGTTGTCTCAATTTCAATCTCTCTGATTCACATTCTGTCCCTCTGTCATGTTTATCTCCCTACCTGTACACTGTAATGCCTGTCTCTCTAACTGCACTCTGCAATATCTATCTGTCTCTCGATCTAACAAGACTTGCCCAACGCAGTTCTTTCTCTCTGCCTCTCCTTGACTGTATTTTAATCAGTATCAGTCCATGGAATATCAATTAAGTGGAAGAGTATTGAGCCTGGAGCAGTAGCCTTATCCTTAATTGTGATCTAAGGTGTATGTATCTCATCTGTTAAACCTCAGTTTTATTCAAAATATTCTGTAAAGCAACAAATGCAAACGTGAGCTTGAATGTGAGATTCACTAAACTGCTGTAATTCCCACTTCAGTGTCCTGGAGTGCAAACAAGGTAAAGGATGATGTTGAGTATGAAAGGGTAGAATTTCTTTCTTGTTTTACTGAGCTTTTCATGCAGAAACCAATGGGCTGAATATTTGTTTTCAAACCCTAATTTCCCCACTGGGAGTAAAGGGGTTAGGAACTGTCACATGCCAGGACTGGGATACTTTATGACAGACTGCAATGTAGCATTGAGGGAGAGGCTAAAGGAACACTAGAAGGAGAAAGGAGTAAATAGAATATCCTGAAGTGAGGCAGTAGGAGGCTCCAATTGAAAATGAGCATTGACAACAGCATCACAGGTTTTGTGAGTGTGCTGTACATTCAGTGTGATATTGGCTCAGGTGAGTATCGGACACCCTAACACTGAAATAAAAGCACCTTTTGGAATCTGGCTTTAGTTTATTCTTTCTTATTCATTCCTGCTCCAGAAAACCTGGTATCAACTCTGAGGAAGCTGTCTGAAATTGGAAAGGAACCTCCAAATCCATAGAATCGCTGGGAAGTCATTTTGCTTCCAATGTCCAGAAATGTTTGGAGCAGTTCTGTTTCCAAACATTTCCAGAACATGGCAAAACTACAGAAGATCAACACCACATCACACACCTCTCTGAATGTTGGAAGGAAATTTTTCTCCGTGCTGGTCCTCTCCACTCAGTCATCTACTCCAGCAATTCCAAGAGATGAATTCTTCATCTCAAGGAGGTGAGAGGCTGCTGATCATCTGGATTGGTGAGAAAGATCCCATTGCACTGTTTCAAAGAAGGGCGAGGGAAATTCCCTGGTATCCTGCCAGTATTTAGCCTTCAAATAAGGTCACTGTAACAGATGCGAAAATAGAAGTTGCCAGAAAATCTCAGCTGAGTTTAAAGATTGGAAGATCCAAACCCAATTCCAGAAGATTGAGTACATCTTCTGTTCTTCCATTCTAAACCTGAAGAGTCATGGTGATGCTGTTTGGGCACATGCAGTGCCGTTTTCAGCCCCAGTACTTCCATTCTCATCCTCGTGCGTTCAGCAGCAGGAAGGAGACCCCCAGCAAACCCACTGTCACCATCTGGTTCATCGTTGGCTGATTTATACCTGCAGTCACTGACTTTGTAGCTCTGATTGGAGGCTTGGACCGATACTTATCGTCGATGGAGGCTACAAGGCACGGTGTTGTCTGGGAACATCTCAGTTATCCCTTCAGTGGTTCTGCCAGACACACTTGTTCCCAGCCCTGGGTGCACTCACTTCCTTGTATGACAGGTTGAATGGCCAGGGTCGAGACACAGCAGCAGGAGATGCTGGAAGAGGGAGGGCAAAGAGGAGGATGAGGTGGGGTCTCAGTAGGAAACTCTCCAGTCAAGGTCATTAGGCAGCAAACCTCCTGTTGCAGTCTAAGGCAGAGGCAGTGTGTATTGTTTTATGAGTGAGATGCTGATTAAAATCTGCCTTTTGTTGCTGTTTAACCTGCAGTGTCAGAGTAAGGCGAAGATGGCATTGTGGGTTATGACTGCGTGTTTTGGAGGCTCCTGTCAGGTTGCCAACGACTATTTCTCCAAGACCCCCCGACCCGAAACATTAACTCTGATTTTTTCTTCACTGATGCTGCCAGACCTGCTGAGCTTTTCCAGTAACTTCGGTCTTTGTTTCTGATTTATAGTGTCCCCAGTTCTTTCGGTTTTCGTTTCGTGCTGGAACAAATGATCTAGTTATTATCAGGATGCAGTTTGTATGAATTTACGGCATGCAAATTGTTGTGTTTCTTACATGACAGCAGCAACTACTCTTCAGAAATGTACATCATTGGCTGAGAAGTACTGAACTCACAAAAGGTGCTGTATAAATCCAATTCTTCTTTCTTGTTGAATGCAAAACATGGCCGATTTAACCAGGAAGGATAGACATATGCATAAAAAAATGTATTTTACAGGAAAGAAATTATGAGAATGCTGGGAACCCAAATCTTGAATGAAGTAATGGTTCTGAAGGAGTGAATTCTCATGATACATTAAGTCTTAGCAATCTTCTGGCATAATTTGGGTAGACAGATTTAAGTCATGCATGAAAACACAGATGGAGTGAATGTATTGTGCACAGCTCTGGAAAGTCTTTATCAATTGTGCTGAGCAAGTTAATGTGAACTGGGCCTATTGGCGTCATGCAATCAACTGCCTTGTTATCCAAGACACGTTCATTTTCTGTTTAGACTCATCCAGTGATCTATCCTCTACCCTCAATAATTAAACAAGCCTTAGACTCAGCAGAGACAATGGAGAATTGATGGTAGCAATCTATCCACAGCCAAGTACTGCATGCTGGTGGCAGCGGTATCTGAAAATCTGACACCAACGCTCCATGTGGGCTTGTCAGGATGAAATGGAGAATCTTCAGTCAATTGTGGGTGATGTCCATGTTTTCATTTGCTGCCATTTTGCAGCTGGGGTTTCCAACAATGGACAACAGGCACTTTTGTCAAATCAGCCACAGTTGTTTTTAAAGTAGTATCAGAGATAATGGGAACTGCAGATGCTGGAGATTCCAAGATAATAAAATGTGAGGCTGGATGAACACAGCAGGCCAAGCAGCATCTCAGGAGCACAAAAGCTGACGTTTCGGGCCTAGACCCTTCATCAGAGAGGGGGATGGGGGGAGGGAACTGGAATAAATAGGGAGAGAGGGGGAGGCGGACCGAAGATGGAGAGCAAAGAAGATAGGTGGAGAGGGTGTAGGTGGGGAGGTAGGGAGGGGATAGGTCAGTCCAGGGAAGACGGACAGGTCAAGGAGGTGGGATGAGGTTAGTAGGTAGCTGGGGGTGCGGCTGGGGGTGGGAGGAAGGGATGGGTGAGAGGAAGAACCGGTTAGGGAGGCAGAGACAGGTTGGACTGGTTTTGGGATGCAGTGGGTGGGGGGGAAGAGCTGGGCTGGTTGTGTGGTGCAGTGGGGGGAGGGGATGAACTGGGCTGGTTTAGGGATGCAGTGGGGGAAGGGGAGATTTTGAAACTGGTGAAGTCCACATTGATACCATATGGCTGCAGGGTTCCCAGGCGGAATATGAGTTGCTGTTCCTGCAACCTTCGGGTGGCATCATTGTGGCAGTGCATACTACCACTGCGCCACCCTTGTCCCAACCCTCCTTCCACTGACCCCTTCACCCGCTTCCAACACAAGTCCTCCTCCTGGACACCACCCCCAGGCCTCCTACCCTCCCTCGACCTCTTCATCTCCAACTGCCGTCGAGACATTAACCGCCTCAACCTCTCCACCCCTCTCACCCACTCCAACCTCTCCCCCGCAGAACGGGCAGCCCTCCGCTCCCTCCGCTCCAACCCCAACCTCACCATCAAACCCGCAGACAAGGGTGGCGCAGTGGTAGTATGGCGTACTGACCTCTACATCGCCGAGGCCAGACGCCAACTCTCCGACACCACCTCCTACCGCCTCCTCGATCATGACCCCACACCCGAGCACCAAACCATCATCTCCAACACCATTCATGACCTCATCACCTCAGGGGACCTCCCACCCACAGCCTCCAACCTCATTGTTCCCCAACCCCGCACGGCCCGTTTCTATCTCCTTCCCAAAATCCACAAACCTGCCTGCCCTGGTCGACCCATCGTCTCAGCCTGCTCCTGCCCCACCGAACTCATCTCCACCTATCTGGACTCCATTTTCTCCCCTTTGGTCCAGGAACTCCCCACCTATGTCCGTGACACCACCCACGCCCTCCACCTCCTCCAGGACTTCCAATTCCCTGGCCCCCAACACCTCATATTCACCATGGACGTCCAGTCCCTGTACACCTGCATTCCGCATGGAGATGGCCTCAAGGCCCTCCGCTTCTTCCTGTCCCGCAGGCCCGACCAGGCCCCCTCCACCGACACTCTCATCCGCCTAGCGGAACTCGTCCTCACACTCAACAACTTCTCTTTTGACTCCTCCCACTTCCTACAGACTAAGGGGGTGGCCATGGGCACCCGCATGGGCCCCAGCTATGCCTGCCTCTTTGTAGGTTACGTGGAACAGTCCATCTTCCGCACCTACACAGGCCCCAAACCCCACCTCTTCCTCCGGTACATTGGTGACTGTATCGGCGCCGCCTCTTGCTCCCCAGAGGAGCTCGAACAGTTCATCCACTTCACCAACACCTTCCACCCCAACCTTCAGTTCACCTGGGCCATCTCCAGCACATCCCTCACCTTCCTGGACCTCTCAGTCTCCATCTCAGGCAACCAGCTTGTAACTGATGTCCATTTCAAGCCCACCGACTCCCACAGCTACCTAGAATACACCTCCTCCCACCCACCCTCCTGCAAAAACTCCATCCCCTATTCCCAATTCCTCCGCCTCCGCCGCATCTGCTCCCACGATAAGACATTCCACTCCCGCACATCCCAGATGTCCAAGTTCTTTAAGGACCGCAACTTCCCCCCCACGGTGATTGAGAACGCCCTTGACCGCGTCTCCCGCATTTCCCGCGACACATCCCTCACACCCCGCCCCCGCCACAACCGCCCCAAGAGGATCCCCCTCGTTCTCACACACCACCCTACCAACCTCCGGATACAACGCATTATCCTCCGACACTTCCGCCATTTACAATCCGACCCCACCACCCAAGACATTTTTCCATCCCCACCCCTGTCTGCTTTCCGGAGAGACCACTCTCTCCGTGACTCCCTTGTTCGCTCCACACTGCCCTCCAACCCCACCACACCCGGCACCTTCCCCTGCAACCGCAGGAAATGCTACACTTGTCCCCACACCTCCTCCCTCACCCCTATCCCAGGCCCCAAGATGACATTCCACATTAAGCAGAGGTTCACCTGCACATCTGCCAATGTGGTATACTGCATCCACTGTACCCGGTGCGGCTTTCTCTACATTGGGGAAACCAAGCGGAGGCTTGGGGACCGCTTTGCAGAACACCTCCGCTCAGTTCGCAACAAACAACTGCACCTCCCAGTCGCAAACCATTTCCACTCCCCCTCCCATTCTCTTGATGACATGTCCATCATGGGCCTCCTGCACTGCCACAATGATGCCACCCGAAGGTTGCAGGAACAGCAACTCATATTCCGCCTGGGAACCCTGCAGCCATATGGTATCAATGTGGACTTCACCAGTTTCAAAATCTCCCCTTCCCCCACTGCATCCCTAAACCAGCCCAGTTCATCCCCTCCCCCCACTGCACCACACAACCAGCCCAGCTCTTCCCCCCCACCCACTGCATCCCAAAACCAGTCCAACCTGTCTCTGCCTCCCTAACCGGTTCTTCCTCTCACCCATCCCTTCCTCCCACCCCCAGCCGCACCCCCAGCTACCTACTAACCTCATCCCACCTCCTTGACCTGTCCGTCTTCCCTGGACTGACCTATCCCCTCCCTACCTCCCCACCTACACCCTCTCCACCTATCTTCTTTGCTCTCCATCTTCGGTCCGCCTCCCCCTCTCTCCCTATTTATTCCAGTTCCCTCCCCCCATCCCCCTCTCTGATGAAGGGTCTAGGCCCGAAACGTCAGCTTTTGTGCTCCTGAGATGCTGCTTGGCCTGCTGTGTTCATCCAGCCTCACATTTTATTATCTTACAGTTGTTTTTAACCTATTTTTTAAAATGCCTTCATGGTGCATTCAGGAGACCTTTTGCGAATTGAAATTCACTGCGTCTTCAAAATTCACCTGGGGATGCGGGCATCACTGCTGGGCCAGCATTTATTGCCCATCTCTAATTATAGGAGCATAGCAATATAGGAATGGCAATAGGCCATTCAGCCCCTCGAGCTTATACACTGTTCAGTGAGAATTGCCGTTGAGTAGGTGTTGGTGAGTGGCTTTCCTAAACCGCTGCAGTACAGATGGTGTGATTTTATCCCTATCCCGTTAGGAATGGAGTTCTCAGATATAAGTGAAGAACAGTGATATATTCGCAGGTCAGGATAGCGAGTGGCATGGAGGGGAACTTGCAGTTCCCATGTGTCAGCTGCCCTTGCCATTCTGGATGGTAGCGTCATGGGTTTGGAAGTTGCAGTCGTAGGAGCCTTGATGAATTTCTATAGTTCATCATGTAGAAAACACACACTCCTATTACTGGTGAATATGGCGCCAGTCAAGCGGGCTGCTATGTCCTGGATGGTGTCAAACATCTTGAGTGTTGATGGAGCTGCATCCATCCAGGCAAGTGGGGAGTATTCCAACCCTCTCCTGACTTGTGCCTTGTAGATGGTGGACAGGCTTTGGGGAATCAGGGGGTGGATTACTTGCTAAGTATTCCTAGCCTCTGACCTGCTATTGTAAACATGAGTAGACCCGTTTAGCTTTTGGTCAAAGGAAATTGACACCCCACCACGCCACCCCTCAGGACATTGATAATGAGACAAATAGCATAGCTATTTTCTAGGGAGGAAAGTCATCTATGCACATGATGGATGGAGGATAGAAGGAGAACCTGAAATGGATGGCGAACAGCTCACGTGGAGGTGAAAACTGGGGCATAGGTTAGTTGGGTCAAATAGCCCACCCTAAGCTGCATGTTCTACATGATTAAGATTAAGCCTGTGCAAGAATCAGAATCAGAATCCCTACAGTGTGGAAACAGGCCCTTTGGCCCAACAAGTCCACACTGAACCTTGGAGCATCCCACCCAGATCCATCACCCTATGACCCACCTAATCTTCACCTCCCTGAACACTACGGGCAATTTAGCATGGCCAATCCACCTAGCCTGCGCATCGTTGGACTGTGGGAGGGAACTGGAGCACCCGGAGGAAACTCACACAGGCACGGGGAGGACATGCAAACTCCACGCAGACAGTTGCCTGAGGCTGAAGTTGAACCTAGGCCCCTGGTGCTGTGAGGCTGCAGCGCTAACCACTGAGCCACCGCGCTGACACCCCCACCCCTTGCAAGATAGCTGAATATTCTCTTTCAGAGCCCTGATTGTCAGATGTGCATTGTAACCTGTTGTAGATGAGACATGTAACAGTTCACATTCTGATGCAGATGAAATTCACTATTTTTCTCTTGTAAAAGATCAGTCTATTGGCCAATGAGGGTTATATCTGGAAACTCATCACAATCTCAGCCAGAACTCCATTACCAGTACAGAAAATCCATAGATAGCACAGAGCCTTCCTGTAATTAAATTGCCTGAAGTGCATAACTGCATAAACCTGATACCACGTGCATATCTATACTGCCCATTACATATCATCGTCTGTGGATTAAAAATATCTGACAGGATGCATGTAGCTTATTCAACAAACCACCACCTCTTATCTACTTTAGAGGCTCGATCCGTGAGCCTATTCATTTTCTCTCTTGAGCAAGAGAATTGTTTTCCCTTTACAATGGACATTTCAATATTTTCAGCTGCTCTGAGAAATGTTCTCAAGGAAGTGGGAAAAAGAAGTGCTGTCTAGAGGCTCACAGGGGGTTTTTCACGACTGTCTTGGACTATCAAAATGAGCAAACTGACATTGTGCTAAAGATAAAAAGAGGCAACAATAGAAGCAGTCCGTGTATCACTGACGGACAGGCACAGTTACAAAAAATAATGCACAAGGCTAATTGAATGCTGGCTTTTACTGCAGAGGACTGAATGATGGAGGCCTATGGTAACACTTTACAGGGCTCTGGTTAGACTCAGTCTGGATACTGCACACAGTTCCAGCACCACAACTCAGCAAGGATATGCCCTACTGATTTCTGATGGGGTGTGGAGCAAATTGATTCAATGATACCAGAGCTGAAAGGGTTAAACTATGAGACTAGGGTACGTAAATTAAGCTTATATTCCTGTAAGTATCAAAAACAAAGGGCTGGCTGGATTGAGATGATAAAATGGTTAAAGATTTTGATAGGGTGAATTAAATTCTTCCCTCTTGTGTGAGACTTTCAAATCAGAGAACTTAACCTTAATGTTAGAGGTAGATCAAACAAGGATGCTCACAGAATATTTTCTCTACAATAAGCAGTGGAAAGATCGAATCTTGCGTCCCAATGAGCACGGTGAGTTGAAAATGTCAAACTGAGCTTGCTGGAGTTTTGTTAGCTCAGGGTACTGAGAGACATAGAAGCAAAGTGGGTGTAGTAATCTCAAAATACAGATCGCCTGTGATCCAACTGAATGGAGGTCACAATAGAAAGTGACCTGGTAGCCCACATGGAGACAGACAAACACAGGTAAGGATCAGGCCAAGGCCTTTCCTTCAGAGCTTGCAATTGGTTGGAGGAATAGTCTGATTGACCTACAGCTCCTCCCATGTTCCCAAGTTACCTATTGAACACTTTTCCTCCCAGGCCCCCTTCCAAGCTTTGATCCCTGTTTCAATCATTCCTCCCAGGGTAAACTTCCAGCAGCCAGTCTACACATCTGGGAGTGCACGGTGGTTTTAAAAATATTTGAATCAGCAAGGAACCTGACTGCAAGCCGCTGAATTCCACATTTAACTTCAGTGCCCTAAGCTGCGTGAGTCACTAACCTAAATATGTCGAGCGGTGATTAATAGCTTTTGTTTATTTTCATCAGGGTTTTCAGTTGTAAGCTAGAGTACACAGACATCGCAGACTCCGTGGGCCACAGTGTGAGTATGCTGACTATTGAGCCGGCCTGACGAGTGATGGGATAAAATGTCCTTTGTTCCAAAGACTGCAGGCCGCTTCCCCGTGTGAAAGAGATTCCCTCTCTGGCTCGACATGAGAATTTACTGCCATTGCTTTGCTGGGTGATTCCCGCAGAACTCAGTGGTCACCAGCTTTACTTTGGAGGAGGTCTGCATACCAGCTCTCTCTACCAGCCACTTGCCGGTCACACCATGCTGCTTTACCTTTGGCCTTTGAGGAAGAGGCCTGCAACACCACCTCGAGAAGCATCAAAAGGACGACAGAATTGGTGAGCCAGGATTTCCTGTTGCTTTGACCAGCGCCCCTCTGTCAACTGTCAGCTGTCCAGAGCCACTTCACATAGTTCGGCCAAGTTGGCTCATACAAACACATGAATCAGGAGTGGGAATAGGTCATTCAGCCCCTCAAAGCCGCTTCATCCTTTGCTAAGGTCATGGCCGATCCCATTGTGGGCTCCAATACACATTCCTGCTTGCTCCTCGCACCCTCTGACTTCCTAGTTAATCATGACTTGCCTACCTCAGCCTGAGGAGTATTGAATGTCCCAGTTCTGCCTCACTCTGAGCGAGCTAGTTCCCAAGATGCATGACCCTCTGAGGGAAAAGAATTCCTCACCTCTGCACCATGAATTGGAGAGCCCCGCCCACCCTTCCCTTTAAGCCGAGCCTGTGGTTCTAGTCTCACCCATAAAAAGAAACATCGTCTCAGCATCCACCTTGCGACATCCCTCCCGGGATCGTAACCGTTTCAAGGGGATCATCGCTCATTCCACGAAACTCATGCAAGTCCTCGTCGCCGCTGTCTACTCAAATTCACCAAGAAACCCAGACATCAGGTGCAAATGCAGCATCACAGTAAGAAGAGCCACTGGCAGGTGTACAGTGCCCTCATTCCTGAGTACCTGTGTGTTACCAGCCCTGACAGCTCCAACAGTGCTGTCATGTTCACATTCCATCTTATATCCCCTGTTGCTTACATCAGCGTCATCGCATTTATAAAAAGCCTTCTTGAAGAGGTCTGGTTTCATTCCATTGCTACGTCAACGCTGACATTCTTTCGTGGTTGCATGAAGTCACAACCTTGTTGGAGAATGAAGAATACGTTACTCTTCAGAATAGGGCCTCAGTCTGTTTTCTTCTTTGGAATCCACAGAACTAGAATCCCTTACAATTTCAGACATTAGCACGTGTGCCTCGTGGAATGAATTAAGACATACTGCCATGCTCCAATTTCCTGTAGACAGCAGTCTCCCGTTTAGATACAGTATGACCAAAGGAAGCAGCATACTGTTATTTCCGAAACACCCCTCGTACACAGCCAATGAAGCACATTTGAAGCACAGTGATTTAACCAGGACGCAGTGTCTGATATAATAAAATGTGAGGCTGTATGAACACAGCAGGCCAAGCAGCATCGTCTGATGGTTGGATTTCAGTGCAGCACAGACAGATGGGATCTGATGGTCTGAAAATGTGTTTGCACCCTGACTGGATATTGGACAGGGCCTCTGTGGCCCACTACCATGATTGGCGTACCTGCCACGCAGCAGAATTCACATGAAAGCTCCCTCTGCACTCCTTCAGAAGGAGACAGTGTACGTACTGCTTTATCTTTGCATGCGCAGACCCAATGATCCACCATGTGCAGCAATGCTGTAACAAAGAACCAGGAGGTCTTGGAGAAATAGCCTGTGGCAACCTGAAGGGAGCCTCCAAAACACGCAGTCATAACCCACAATGCCATCTTCGCCTTACTCTGACACTGCAGGTTAAACAGCAACAAAAGGCAGATTTTAATCAGCATCTCACTCATAAAACAACACACACATCCTCTGCCTTAGATTGCAACAGGAGGTTTGCTGCCTAATGACCTTGACTGGAGAGTTTCCTACTGAGAGCCCACCACATCCTCCTCTTCGCCCTCCCTCTTCCAGCATCTCCTGCTGCTCTGCCTCGACCCTGGCCATTCAACCTGTCATACTAGGAAGTGAGTACACCCAGGGCTGGGAACAAGTGTGTCTGACAGAACCAGTGAAGGGATAACTGAGATGTTCCCAGACCACACCGTGCCTTGTAGCCTCCATCGACGATAAGTATCAGTCCAAGCCTCCAATCAGAGCTACAAAGTCAGTGACTGCAGGAATAAATCAGCCAACGATGAACCAGATGGTGACAGTGGGTTTGCTGGGGGTCTCCTTCCTGCTGCTGAACGCACGAGGATAAGAATGGAAGTACTGAGGCTGAAAACGGCACTGCATGTGCCCAGTCAGCATCACCCTGACTCTTCAGGTTTAGAATGGAAGAATAGAAGATTTACTCAATCTTCTGAAATTGGGTTTGGATCTTCCGATCTTTAAACTCAGCTGTAAGAATGCCAACCCTGAATCTCCTGTTTAGGAGATTGACTCCCGATCAATGACCATCCCGTACCATGTGTTGATGCATGGCAGGTAGGGAAATGAGATTTTGAATGTGACACTCAACTCAAATTAAATTTCACAAGCTAAGGGAGTACATTAATTCACAATCTCATATGATCTTTACAAAATGCTTGCCTCTTTGACTTGCCATTGGACCCGATTTTCTTTGAACAATTTTGAAAGGTTACACAATTTGACTGTTTGTTCGACAGTAATGCTCTCGTCATTTTGATCTTAATTATTTCATGCTTGACTTGCAGGCAAGCTAACAATTATTCCTGCATTTCCTCAGATCAGCGTTCAGCAAGCTGAATTTTTAAAAAAACGTCAAACCACTACACCTTGGAGTAAAATGTGAAATAGATGACAGAGCTTGACGAATTGCAGAGACCAAAGCTGGAAATGTGCCAGGATTTTACAGCAGGAGGGAATTTACTCTGCACAGCCTGTGTTTTACACGAACACAAAGCATCACAATTCACAAGCGAGCGCCATGTGCCTCAGCCGGTGCTGAGGGTGCACTTCTCTGAGTCAGGAAGTTGTAAATTCAAGGCCAGGTGCAGACATTTGTCAATCCTCACTCATTCTTCACTGACTCACTAGCCCCAGTGGACTCCCAAGACCAGGAACAGTCCCCATCTTTTCTGTTCCCATTGACCTGTCCAGTCTGATCATGCAGTGCCTGGGAGAGGTACGTAGGACTAGTATCTGTCATTTTGTGATCTACAGGAAGTCCATACCCCTTTCCCACGTGAATAATAAGGACTGAGCTGATGTAGTGCCATACTGGTGGACAGTGTGTGTGTGTGTGTGTGTGTGTGTGTGTGTGTGTATGTGTGATGTAGAGAGAGTCTGAGTCTGTGTGTGTCTGTGTGTGTGTATGTGTGTGTGTGTGTGTGTGTGTATGTATGAGAGAGAGAGAGAGGGTGTGTGTATGTGTGGGTATGTATGAGGGCGTATGTATGAGAGAATGTGGGTATGTGCGTCATCTGTGAGAGTGTATGTGTATGGGCACAATTGTGTGAGTGTGTGTGTGTGCATGTATGTGTGTGTGTGAGAGAGAGAGTGAGAGAGAGTGTGTGTATTGTGTGAGTGAGTGAGAATGCATGTGTGCTTGTGTGTAAGTGAGAGTGTGGGTGCATGAGTGAGAGAGAGTGTGTGTGTGCTTGTGTGTAAGTGAGAGTGTGGGTGCATGAGTGAGAGAGAGTGTGTGTGTGCTTGGGTGTGAGAAAGTGTGTGTATGTGTGTGAGTGAGTGAGACTGTGTGTGTGCTTGTGTGTAAGTGAGAGTGTGGGTGCATGAGTGAGAGAGAGTGTGTGTGTGCTTGGGTTTGAGAAAGTGTGTTGTATGTGTGTGTGTGAGTGAGAGTGCATGTGTGCTTGTGTGCAAGTGAGATTGTGTGTGCATGTGCATGTGCATATGTGTGTGTATGTACATGAGTGAGAGTGTGTGTGAGTTAGTGAGAGACTGTGTGTGTGCTTGTGTGTGAGTGAGAGAAAGTGTGTGTGTGTGCATGTGTGAGTGCGAGTGAGAAAATAGGTGTGCATACGCCATGTGGAGGGATCTCCTGGGCCTGATCTCTAATCTGCTTTGGAATTCTGTATGTGAACCAGAGCATGCAAAGCAAATACTGGAGCAGCTTTGGGTTTCTGACAGTGAATGAAGGCTAACGGTTTCAGCTCACGCGTGTCCTGCCCTTCACCATACGGTCACTAATGTTAAAACATTGGGGATTGAAGATATGCAGTCACAGTCCACTGTACTCTTCCTCTTTCTCCCACTCAATCATGAATGAACAAGCAAACAGTCACCAGACTATAAGCACAGTGAAGCGAAACTATCTATATCCTCCAGTGAGTGCAGACCCAAACTCTCAATCTCAGTCCTAAGGATGAATACAATCCCAGACCAAATATTGATATGGGCTTCACTCTATATTTCATGATAACTCAAATACTAAATCAAAGTTAATCTTAAAGTAAAGCAAAATGCTAAACTTTCACATAGTTAAGCAAATCATTTGCAATTCAATTTTTCAACCATTCTCACTGGCAAATGTAGTCTTATTTTTCCTATCATACAAACGTTGTTTAAGAATTTATCTGCCTGACCTATAGGGTCACCCGACTATACAATGTGCTTTCACAGTGTCGCCAGTTACTGAGAGTAGGTTTCCTAAGGGCTGAGGATCTCAAGGCTCAGGAGGACAGGGCACTATTTTCAACACAGGTCTTGTTTTGTCAGAGTAAATTACTGTGATAGACAATGTGGGACTTTGTCCTCAAAGCTGAAACAATGTCTTTCTCTTGCCTGGAGTCGGTTGCTATCAAACAAAGACAAAAGCAATGTATTTAGAAACTACAACAGATTGGTATACAGCACAGCGAGCAGCATTTTCTATTGCAAGGGATGAAATAATTCAAAACAACTGAAGTGAGACTTTAAAGCGCAGACTGGGTTGTGTATAAAGTTACATTTTCAGCTACTAGTGTGCAAAAAATTCTGGTGTCTTTCATTCTCAGGAGTAACAGAGAGATCTGAGGAAATAAGAGAGCATTCAAATCTCTTCCTTTTCTTTATTGTGTTTCCCCTTGGGGCCTTGCTTTGAAGCTACTCATAATAGCTACATAAATATCATACTACCTTCTGGAAAACGCTGGCTTTGTCTACTTAATGACTGCATCAACAGTCAGTTCCTTGGATTCCCACACAGGGACAGTTCCCAGCCACTGCAGAGACCAGGGACAGAGTCAGTGCACTGGGCTGTGAATGGGTGAATCATGCCAGTGAGGACAGACTCATTCCTTCCACAAAAATATTTCTTAAGTTGGAATCAACAATATATCAGTAACCAACATGACATAAGGTGCATTGAAAATTGCGTTTTAAGTTGCCATAGTGGTTTGTTACTTTTATCGTCATTTTCATATTTTCTCATAATTTTATCACTTTAAAGGATAATCCACAATAACTGAGCACAAATTCACTATTGTGACACCTGAAGATATGAATGAGCAAAGATATTTTCAAGAAGTAAAAGAAAGACTCGCATTTATACAGCACTTTTCCAACTAGCAGATATCCCAAAGGACCATACTGTCAATAATATAGTCTTGAAGTGTAGTCTCTGTTGAAATGCAATGAAATGTATATATTTCTGCTGGATCATTACGCCAGAGGTACAGCTGTACTGGACCTATAGGAAACTGACACACTCAAACACAGCAGGGAGGTAGGAAATTCACACACACACACACACACACACACACACACACACACACACACACACACACACACCAGGGACATGGGAAACTGACACACACACACGCACACGCGCATACACATGCACACATACACACGCACACACAAACACACACACACACGTGCATACACATGCACACACACATGCACACACACACACACACACACACACACCCACACACACACACACCAGGGAGATGGGAAACTGACACACATGCATGCACACGCGCGCACACACACACACACACACACACACACACACACACATATGCGCGTACACATGCACACACACACACACACACACACACACACACACACACACACACACACACACACACACACACACACACAGAGCAGGGGGACGGGGGACTGACACTTCCACCACACCAGATGGAAGGAAATGAAACAAAGCACTGAACAACGAACCAACATTATTTACACGATCCCATGCAAAGGCCACCGAAAACACCCCACACATCCCAGATGTCCATGTTCATCAACAACCGCAACTTTCCCCCCACAGTGGTCAAGAACGCTCTTGACCACGTCTCCCGCATTTCCCGCAACACATCCCTCACACCCTGCCCCCGCCACAACTGCCCCAAGAGGATCCCCCTCGTTCTCACACACCACCCAACCAACCTCCGGATACGACGTATCATCCTCCGACACTTCTGACATCTACAATCCGACCCCACCACCCAAGACATTTTTCCATCCCCACCCTTGTCTGTTTTCCAGAGAGACCACTCTCTCCGTGACTCCCTTGTTCGCTCCACACTGCCCTCCAACCCCACCACACCCGGCACCTTCCCCTGCAACCGCAGGAAATGCTACACTTGCCCCCACACCTCCTCCCTCACCCCCATCCCAGCCCCCAACATGACCTTCCATATCAAGCAGATGTTCACCTGCACATCTGCCAATGTGGTACATTGTATCCATTGCACCCGGTGTGGCTTCTTCTACATTGGGGAAACCAAGCGGAGGCCTGGGGACCGCTTTGCAGAACACCTCTGCTCAGTTTGCAACAAACAACTGCACCTCCCAGTCGCGAACCATTTTAATGCCCCCTCCCATTCCTCAGACAACATGTCCATCATGGGCCTCCTGCAGTGCCACAATGATGCCACCCGAAGGTTGCAGGAACAGCAACTCATGTTCCGCTTGGGAAACCTGCAGCCCAATAGTATCAATGTGGACTTCACAAGCTTCAAAATCTCCCCTTCCCCCCACTGCATCACAAAACCAGTCCAACCTGTCTCTGCTTCCCTAACCGGTTCTTCCTCTCACCCATCCCTTCCTCCCACCTCAAGTCGCACCTCCATTTCCTACCTACCACCTCATCCCACCTCCTTGACCTGTCCGTCTTCCCTGGACTGACCTATCCCCTCCCTACCTCCCCACCTATACTCTCTCCACCTATCTTCTTTTCTCTCCATCTTCGGTCCGCCTCCCCCTCTCTCCCTATTTATTCCTGTTCCCTCTCCCCATCCCCCTCTCTGATGAAGGGTCTAGGCCGGAAACGTCAGCTTTTGTGCTCCTGAGATGCTGCTTGGCCTGCTGTGTTCATCCAGCTCCACACTTTATTATCTAGGAAACTAGCTATCAGGATGCACAAACACCAACGAGCTACCAAGGCACATGACCATCAATCACTCATTTCAATACACATGGACAAAGAGGGACACCATTTTGACTAGGACAACATAGTCATCCTAGGAAAAGCCAAGCAAAAACACACAAGAATTTCTGGAGGCCTGGAACTCAAACCGGAACTTCATTAACAAACATGTCGAGCTGGACCCCAGAAACCACCCACTAAGAAACAAATCTTGAAGTGATGCCACCAACCCCAGCAAACCCATAAAAAGCAAGTGGGACAGAACATCGACACTTCACCAGAGGCACACTGATGGTGTTACCACGTACGGTGACGCAACATCTGAGAACAAACCTACCAACTCAGCGAAGAAGTCAACAATCTTGTGCTCTCGAAGACTGCTATTCAAGTTGTTGGAGAACAGAGACAACAAACTTTGAGAAGACCTTCGCTCCTCCCAGCTTTTAATTCATTTTGGAGAAGAGCCCTGTATTTGATACCCATTAAATAAATCTGTTACTATTCTTGGTGCGCACTGGAGACACCCAGAATACAGGAAGGATGAGTCCTGCGAGAAGCACCACTGACTGCATGCACTGCCCTGCACCCAGGAAGTGAAATTCGTTGAACCTATTTGAGCCTTCAAAATACAACAGATCCCAAAGTTTCCTTTATGACTTTAAGAGATATGTTCCCAACAAGAGTCAATCTCCCTGGCCTTCAATGCCCATTGGCAGTGCCACCTATGGTTTAGTTTCTACCCTCTCACTTCTGGATTCACAACCTTATGCCAAACAATAAAGTGCATGACTCTCGTTGATATTTCAATATGACACTACACGATCAATGCTACACTGTCGGAGTACTTTCTTGGGTAAGATATTTAACAGGGAGGCATCACTATTTGAAGAAGAACGGTAGTGTTCTCCACTGTGTCCTGGACACGATTTGTTCCTCAGCAAACATCACGAAAGCCAATTATCCGGTCAGTACCTAATTTCTGCTTGCGGGTGATTGCTGTGTGGAAATTGCTATGTCTCCCACATTGCAATTGGAGTTGTTAATTTAGAAAGGCACCTCAATGAATCCTTACAGTATGAAAGCAAGCCACTTGGTCCGTCAAGTCAACACTGGCCCTCCAAAGAGCATTCCACACCCCCTACTTGATCCCCGTAACCCTGCATTTCCCCATGGCCAATCCACCTAACCTGTGCATCTTTGTAACATGGGAGAAAAGCACAGCACCCAGAGGAAACCCACACACTCATGGGGAGAGTGTACAAATCTGAACAGACAGTCACTTGAGGGTGGAATTGAATCTGGGTGCCCAGCACTGTGAGGCTGCGGCACTAACCATCGAGCCACTGTGCAACCCCAAAGCAAAAGTGTTTCAGGACAAAGCTCAGTTCACCCTTGATGGGACTTGAACCTACAATCCCTGCCTTAGGAAGCCTCAGCCATTGTTCATTTCAGGGATTTAATACATTTCAGGGATAACCCTGAAGTTGTGAAAGGTGCTGTACAAATCCAAGATTGGTAGTTTGCATTTAAAGTGGGCGATGCACTAGGTTCTTTTGAGCAGAAATTCACAATGTGCGAAAGATCTGCGTGAAACTGAGTAAACAAGAAGGTGGAACTCCGAATGACCTTCCTTCCTTTCATCAACCTCATCTCACCTTTTAGTGTGTTTTCCCATTCCCTCTGCTCCCAGGTATTCGTTTAGTTTGCTTTTGAAAACATCTCCTTAACCACTTCCTCTAATTGTACGCTCCACAATCCAAAGTGCTTCCTGAGAAAAGACATTTCTCTCTATATCTCCCTTATTAATTGACACTGCAACCTCAGGGACAACTAGGATGGATAAGTGATGGCTTTTCCCACAATTTGAGAATGAATATTTCAGGAAAATTCAGTAGGCAGCTACACCGGGCCAGAACAAACCTGAACTGTATATTTCCTACGAGGGATAATGTTTGGCCATTACAAATACTCAGCTCTCCACAAACATGAAGAGGAGTTGCTGAGATCTTTAAATCTTTCGCATTGCTCAGAATTAAGCCTTGAGCATGCAGTCTAAATGATGTCACAAGATGTATCACATCTTGATCTTTAAAACAAACAACTGGTGTAGTCTAGACAATAATATTGGTATTATAAATTTTAAAAAGACATAAACTTGGGATTAGCACTAGGAGGATGAAAGGTAAGTTATTTTTACTCTACAGGTGATATTGAATCATGCACTGTAATGCCAACATCGTTTAAAAGGAACGGATAAATCACTGATAAAGAACTAAATGGGAAGAAGTGGCAGGAAATAGGACTAAAGGGAGGTAATGAGCTTTAATAGATACCTTCAATGGCATATTGTTGCAGTTTCTCCCTATTGCTATTCCTGCTTGCTCAGTTAGCTCAGTTTGTTATCAACAGTTCTCTCCGACTCAACCCCACTCATCTCCTCCGCCCTAGAGTCTCTCTGTTGCCCAGCTGCCTATTTTTAATGTTTCCTTTTCCTCAGATTTTAGCCTTTCTCCCTTCAAAATTGGCATCAGCAAACCCTCTCTGAATAAAACCCCAACTTTCAGTCAAAGGCCGCTGTTATCAGAACTTTGAATGGACCACTTTAATGTTAATGTTAGTGCCTCTCCCTCTGCTGCTTCTCAGCAGCTGTATCACTGAATCCTGCACTCTGCTCTCTTACCCCGATGCACTTGTACAGTACAACCTGCCTGTAAAACATGTAAGACAACACTTTTCACTGTACCTCGGTACATGTGACTGTAATAAATCAGCTCAATCAAACCAATGTTCCTCTCCTCTGTTAGTTCCACATATGTTGCTCCATTGCAATCTCTCACAAGACTCTCAAATTGAATTTCTCCAGTTCGGTTTCTGCACTCATTCCAAATGTCCCTCACAGAAGTACGAACGATAGCCCTGCACACTTGTGCGTGTGGAACCAGACCCTGCTTCCTTGCAGAAACCTACCAAGTGTCATTTTTGATGAGTTTTGCAGAGGTTTCTCTCTGCGCGTCCCAACAGGTTTTCCCGCCCTGGCTTCCGAAATTCACCTCATAACCTCTGCGGGATCTCCCTGGGGCACCTCATTCATCGTGTGCTCCCACTCATCACAGGTGAACCATGTTGGCTGTTGCTAAAACCACCAGGATTCCTGGCACCGCTTGCCATCTTTGAAGTCCAGCCACGCACGCAGCCTGGCACCGTCAGCCTGTACCTGCCCCGCGCTGTTTGTTGATTTGCCCCAGGCATGTTGGACAGAAGGTTTGCTTTGCCAGCTTGGAGCTAGCGGTCCTGCTGGATGGATGAGAGGTGGGCGGGTGCATGCAGTTACTTCCTATAAAGGGTGCCCTGAGATGTTGGTGAGTGATGGAGGTCTAGAGGAGTTCGTGGTAAGCAGGAATCACTGGATAACTGCTCTGACTTACGTCAGAAATTGTCACGACCCAGTTTCTATCCAAGCAGTTGGGAGAATGGGAAACTGCATATTAAAGATATGAGATTAGGCAATATCAGTGCATCCAAATAAGTCTCTCGCCACTCCCTTGCGAGAACGTCATCTCTTGTAGGAAATTGGGGCTTTTTGCTCTCCACTGCACCTCACTGGCTATCTCACATTTTATTCCTAACATTCTTACCGATGCCCAGCTCGTTCAAGGCCTGGGAAGATTCTGTCTATCATCCTTACTCACCAGCCTCAAATGGTTTGTAATCTTTGATACAGTTGACTACACAAACCTCTGAGATTGTTTGCCTTCTGCTAAACTTTCCTTGGACTCCGGAGAATCATAGAATCCCGACAGTGTGGAAGCAGACCCTTCAGATATAGAGCCCACACTGATCTTCCAAATAGCATCCCACCCAAACCCAACCCCTTATCCTACCCTATCCCTGTAACCCTACATTTCCCATGTCTAAACCCCACCCAGCCTGCACATCCATGGACACGACGGACAATTTAGCACGGCCACTCCACCTAGCCTGCACATCTTTGGACTGTGGCAAGAAACCGGAGCACCCGGAGGAAACCCACGCAGACACGGGGAGAATGTGCAAACTCCACACAGACAGTTGCCCGAGGAATCAAACCCAGGTCCCTGGTGCTGTGAGGCTGCAGTGCTAACCACTGAGCCACCGGTCCACCCCAAAGTGGGCTCAGGAATTTAATCTCATGAGGAAATTTCAGACCTGTTCCTTCTTGGTTTTCTTTTGCAACCCCACCTCCCCAGCACACAGCTCCCACCCCAACCCCAATTGCAGTTCTCTCCTGAAACATGCTGTCCACAAGTTAGCCATTTATAGTGACTATCCTTCCTTCTAAGTGTGATACTGTGCTCATGCCCACCTAGGTATTTGCTGGTCTATGTATCTTTCTACTTGTACCCCATCATTGTAGCATTAGCCATCCTGTTCTGTGTAATTCCATCCCTAAATATCTCCACTGGGTTCATCCATCCCTTCACCTTTGAAACACGTGTCTTGTCTCAACACTTCAATCAAAGTTCTCCTCCACCAGCCCCCAATACACTAGCCCCTAATGAATCTCTTTCTCCTGGCATTGTGCCCATTTCTTTAAGCCAATTTGCAGACATTGCTTCATGTGGAAATGCTGTTTGAATGCTTCACCACTTCTTCTGAAGTTTCCAGCATTTCATGTTGGACAAACCCAATGCTCATTGTAAAATAACAATGGATACCAAATAAATCATTCTTGCCATGACCCTTGTAATTCCTGTGTGATTTCCAAACTAATCTACAAAGTCATTTATCTTGCTTGAAGCTGTGGTCCCTGAGACGTTCACTTAACACAAGCTTCTATTTTATCTTAATTAGAAAATTATGATGCCTAATTCTGCTGATGTTACTCAGAGGAAGCAAGTCCATATGGGCTGTATTACTATGCTGTTACCTCTGAATTTCAGCAAAGTGCATATACTGTACAGTCCAGCAGAATGGAATGAGCAAGCATTGAATTTTACCTAAGATATCTTGTTTTGCTTCTGAAATAGCCACATTGTCATGACAACCAAAGTATGCAGTTTTATAGGACATTGGTGAGGCCTCTTCTGGAATACTGTGTCCAGTTCTGGTCTCTCTTCAAGAGCAAGAGTGTTATTAAGCTAGAGAGGGTCCAGAAGAGATTTCCCAGGATGTTGCCAGGTATGGAAGGTTTGAGTTATACAGAAAGGCTGGATAGGCTGGGACGATTTACACCGGAGCGTAGGAGGATGAGAGGTGACCTTTATGCCGGTTTGTAAAATTGTAAGGGTATAGATTAAGGGAAGGCAATGGCCTCGTGGCATTATCACTGGGCTGTTAATCCAGAGATTCAGATAGCATTCTGGGGACCCGAGTTTGAATCCCACCACGGCAGATGGTGTTATTTGAATTCAATAAATATCTGGAATTAAAGAGTGTAATGATGACCATGAATTTATTGTTGGGAAAAACCCATCTGGTTCACTAATGTTCTTTAGGGAAGGAAACTGCCATCCTTACCTGGTCTGGCCTACATGTGACTCCAGACCCACAGCAATGTGGTTGATACATAACTGCCCGCTGGGCAATTAGGGATGGGCAATAAATGCTGCCTGGCCAGTGATGCCCTCATTCTGTAAATGAATACAAAAAAAATAGGGTCTAGGCCCGAAACGTCAACCTTCCTGCTCCTCTGGTGCTGCTCAGCCTGCTGTGCTCATCCAGCTCCACACCTTGTTATCGAGGGTTAATGGGAGGTTTCTTTTCCCTAGGTCTTGAAATCCTAGGGAGCATATTTTTAAAGTAAGGAGAGAGAGATTTTAAAAAATACATTGGCAAATTTTTTACACAGAAGGTGGTTCATATGTGGAATGGACTTCCTGTGGAAGTGGTGGATGTGAAAACGATTACAATGTTTAAAAGACACTTAGATCAATCCGTGAATAGGAAAGGTTTGGAGGGATATGGACCAAGCACACACAGGTGGGGCTAGTTTAATGTCCTCACGCACTACGTGAGGAACACCTGAGACAACATCAGTTTCAACATATTCCAAATGGAAGACCAGTGAAAAAAACAAAGCCAGAGCAGAGATGAGTTTGAGTTTTTGAGAGCACCTCTTACACGACATATGGAAGTCCATTCCATGCCGGAAACATGAGTGCTGACATCTTACTGCAGACAACTTCATTCAGAATTTCAATCAACTGTCCTTCTGCTGACTTCCAATATTACAAATTTCCAATGCTCCTGAAGATGGCAGGAATACTGTGTGAATATAGTGGTTATGCCAAACATGGGGGAAACACAAAATAATGACATGTCTCCAATGCATTTTTGATTGATTGGCTGATTTTTTTGTCACATGTGCCAAAATACAATGAAAAGCTTTGTTTATGAGCTGTACAGGCCGCTCACAGCAATCAAAGGACGTACAAATTGAAAGACTTGGAGGTAGTGATAATGGGAACTGCAGATGCTGGAGAATCCAAGATAATGAAATGTGAGGCTGGATGAACACAGCAGGCCAAGCAGCATCTCAGGAGCACAAAAGCTGACGTTTCGGGCCTAGACCGTTCATCAGAGACTCAGAGGTATACAGGTTACATTGAAGGTTAATTATTTGAGACTAGAGTCCATTCAACTATCTGATAATGGCTGGAAAGAAGCTGTTCCTGAATTTGCTTGTGTATGTGTTCAGGCTTCTGTATCTTCTGCCTGATGGAAGAGGTTGTAGGAGGTCATTACCAGGGTAGGATGGGTCTTTGTTGGCGGCCTTACAGCGGCAGCGAGCCGTGTAAATAGATTCCATGGATGGGAGGTTGGCTTCCATGATGGCCAGGGCTGTGTACACCACCAGCTGCAGTTTCTTACAGTCCTGGGCAGAGCAGTTGCCATACCAGGCCGTTACGCACCTGGACAATGTGCTTTCAGTGGTGCATCTATAGAAATTGGTGTGGTACCTGCCAAATTTCCTGAGCCGCCTGAGGGAGAGGTGTTGTTGTGTGTTCTTGACTGATGCATTTACCTGGGAAAGTCCAGGACACATAGAACATAGAACATAGAAAAGTACAGCACAGTACAGGCCCTTCGGCCCACGACGTTGTGCCATGGAATAATCCTCTTCCAAAAATAAAATAACCTAACCTACATTCCCCTCAATTCACTGCTGTCCATGTGCATGTCCAGCAGTCGCTTAAATGTCACTAATGACTCCACTTCCACGACAACCATTGGTAAACTATTCCATGCGCTCACAACTCTCTGGGTGAAGAACCTCCCTCTGACATCTCCTCTATACCTTCCTCCTAACACCTTAAACACTCTGAAGAACTTGATGCTCTCACCTTGTCGACCTCAGTTCCGTTGATGCAGATGAGGGAGTGTCCTCCTCCTTTCTCTCTGACGTCGATGATCAGTTTTGCTGTAATTACAGACTGAATGTTTTCATTGTACCACGTCACCAAGCCCTTTATCTCCCTTCTGTATTTTGACTCCTCATTATTAGATATCCATCCCACTATGGTGGTGGCGTCAGCGAACTTGTAGATGCATCCATTCAGAACTTAGCAACACAGGTGTACAGGGAGTGCAGTTAGGGGGGGCTGAGGACACATCCTGGATGGGTGGTAGCTGAGTGCTACTGTGGAGGAGGTGCAGTTAACCATCGTCACTAATTGTGACCTGTGGGTCAGAAAGCTGAGGATCCAGTTGCAGAGGGCAGAGCTGAGACCAAGGTCATGCATTTTGAGATCATTTCTGTCAATGAACAGCCAACCCAAAGCGAACATAACCTCCAGGAATGTCTCTGCTGTAATCGTGTGAAGATCCGCCAACCCAACCATTCTTAATGGCCACCAAAATGTTAATGTCTACTACAATGCTTTATCAGGCTGAAGCTGGTAACCTGGAATTCTAGAGCCTGAAGTTTGTTTCTCAGAAATTTCACACGACGCACCAATTTTAAGGCAGTGTCTCAGCCCCACCATCTTTTCAAAAAAGAAGGACAGAAGCTAATTACAATAATGTGCACACTGGGGCCTGAAACAGCAAATGCTTTGTGGATCCTTTGAAATAATTAATTCCTCCACATAAATCTAAACCCGTTTCCATGGAGGCAGCAGTAGCTCGGGTTACATGTGGTGATGTTAGTGCTATTAATGAGCCAGCTAGAACTGATTTTTTTTTAATTCAGATCCGATCAGCACAAGTGATGTTTTATTTTGAAATATGTCAATATCCTCCAGAGTTACCATGGCAATGATATAATTGCAGGCGGATCAATTAGTTACTGATTAGCACTCTGGGGCCTTGAGCATTGAGGTCATATAAAGTGGTTGAAAAGTGCAATTAGCATTCCCAGTCTCATCAGTCACACTGTTAGTATTCTAGTGTCAGTTACTTTCTTAGCAACGCAAATAACATAACCATGGAACCGAAGGGCGCAAAATGGGACATTCATCTCATCACGCCTTTACAAGCAAGTAGGTACAATGCCATGGACAGAATGGACTGCTGGCAGCAGATCCAACAATTTCAGAGGGCATTGGATATCCATTTGAAAAGGAGACACTGATGGATCTACAAGAAAAGATCTGGGCAGTGTGACTCTATAATTTATGGCACTCTATCCATTTCATTGTCCCACAAAATCATTGGCCACTTCTGCTACAAAGCCATGTTTTCTTTCTTTTGGACAAAATTCTAGTCCCGTGCCTTGCCGAGTCTTTTAACTTCTCAAGGGACAGAGCTTTTAAAACCTCCAAGGGTAACTCCCCCTAACTCTGCTCAGAACATGTTGGCATTGAACACAAATGCCTCTAAACTGCAGCGTTGCCAAATCAAATAAAGCCTCTTGCAGTTTTCCCTTTCACAATTGGTTTTAAAGTGACAATTTACTCAGTCTAATACCCTAATTTGTCACGGCAAGACTCTGTGGGAGATTTACCAAGTTATTCCAGTTCCAAAGTCAGAAGTCACACAGCGCCAGGTTATAGTCCAACGGGTTTATTTAAAATCACAACCTTTTAAAGTGTTGCTCCTTCATCATGTGACTTCTAACTTTATCCACCCCAGTGCAACACCGGCACCTCCACCTCACTCCAGCTGCAGACAGACTATGCACCAGTTAATAAAATGTGAGGCTGGATGAACACAGCCGGCCAAGCAGCATCTCAGGAGCATAAAAGCTGATGTTTCGGGCCTAGACCCTTCATCAGAGAGGGGGGTGGAAGACACATACACAAGAATAGGAATAAGAAGTGAGTCCTATGCACCAGTTGTTCGGTCTATGGTGAGGTGGGATGAACAGATTCCCCCCCTTTATTCATCCCCTCTCAAGTTTGGTCACAACAAGGTTAATTTAGAAAGGATCCTCTCCCTTGCGGATAATTTTCTCTCAGCCCAAATACATTTATATTTTAAAAGGAGCCAGTTTAACTAGGTCTCCTGAGTTTAAAATAAAATTATTAATTACTAAATTCAAAAAGAAATATTCATGCAAGACACATACACAAGAATAGGAATAAGAAGTGAGTCCTAAACAAAAGATCAACGTTAAAAGATACCTAGGTCAGTCTCAGAAGTTTGCTCGCGAAGGAATAGTGAATTGTTGATGGAGTCAACTTTGGGATTCTTGGCCTGTTTGTTGAAATTCTTTTGCCATGGTTCCTTTGACAGTGATTGGTTAGCAGCACTCATATTGGGAGAGTCCTTCCTGTCGCGGTTCCTTTCAACTGGCCTGCTGGCTAGTTGGCTTCTAACACCCAGTGAGTAGTGTCCTGTACCTGCAGTGGAGGGGTGACTAGTGTGTGATTCTTTCATTATGGTCTTCAAAGCACAGTATTGATCAAAACCAAGGCAGTTCGCACAGATTTCTCAGTCCACTAGCACTTGTCCCAAATGCACCTTCTGCCATTAACACCCAAAGACCAGGACTGAATGGTCTTTTATCACACGCTCTTGAAATGAGAAGACGCAATACATGTCTCTTCTGCTTTTTCTCCCACTATGTCCACTGTTTGAGATAGTTCCCCATGAGATTACAATTCAGTTTGTGGCACAGTTTTCCTACTTTTAAGGTCATCTCTTTGAAGCCTCCTTGGCATCTCATCAAGTGTAACATTCAGGGTGTCTTTTTCTCTGACTCTAGGCAGCCATTGAATTTACAATCGCATCATCTTTTGGTTTATGTCCTCTTTTTAAAAAAATACCCTGATCAAAAGTTCAAAATCTCCGTAAGTACTTGGAGACAGTGATCTGTCATTGTGACCAAGTACGAGGTCCCATCAACACCTACTGCCTGAAATCTCCATTTCCATAGACTGTAATAAGAGTGTTCCAGAGAATAGGGGAGACGATGGCTTAGAGGTATTATCACTACACTATTAATCCAGAGACCCAGGTAATGTTCTGAGGGCCAAGTTCAAATCCTATTGTGGCAGATGGTGGAATTTGAATTCAATAAAAATCTGAAATTAAGAGTCTAATGATGACCATGAATCTGTTGTCAATTGTTGGAATAAACCCATTTGATTCACTAATGTCCTTAGGGAAGGAAATATGCCATCCTTAGAGATAATGGGAACTGCAGATGCTGGCGAATCCAAGGTAATAAAATGTGAGGCTGGATGAACACAGCAGGCCAAGCAGCATCTCAGGAGCACAAAAGCTGACGTTTCGGGCCTAGACCCTTCATCAGAGAGGGGGATAGGGAGAGGGAACTGGAATAAATAGGGAGAGAGGGGGAGGTGGACCGAAGATGGAGAGTAAAGAAGATAGGTGGAGAGAGTATAGGTGGGGAGGTAGGGAGGGGATAGGTCAGTCCAGGGAAGACGGACAGGTCAAGGAGGTGGGATGAGGTTATTAGGTAGATGGGGGTGCGGCTTGGGGTGGGTGGAAGGGATGGGTGAGAGGAAGAACCGGTTAGGGAGGCAGAGACAGGTTGGACTGGTTTTGGGATGCAGTGGGTGGGGGGGAAGAGCTGGGCTGGTTGTGTGGTGCAGTGGGGGGAGGGGACGAACTGGGCTGGTTTAGGGATGCAGTAGGGGAAGGGGAGATTTTGAAACTGGTGAAGTCCACATTGATACCATATGGCTGCAGGGTTCCCAGGCGGAATATGAGTTGCTGTTCCTGCAACCTTCGGGTGGCATCATTGTGGCAGTGCAGGAGGCCCATGATGGACATGTCATCTAGAGAATGGGAGGGGGAGTGGAAACGGTTTGCGACTGGGAGGTGCAGTTGTTTGTTGCGAACCGAGCGGAGGTGTTCTGCAAAGCGGTCTCCAAGCCTCCGCTTGGTTTCCCCAATGTAGAGGAAGCCGCACCGGGTGATCGAGAACGCCCTTGACCGCGTCTCCCGTATTTCCCGCAACACATCCCTCACACCCCGCCCCCGCCACAACCGCCCTAAGAGGATCCCCCTCGTTCTCGCACACCACCCCACCAACCTCCGGATACCACGCATCATCCTCCGACACTTTTGCCATTTACAATCCGACTCCACCACCCAAGACATTTTTCTATCCCCACCCCTGTCTGCTTTCCGGAGAGACCACTCTCTCCGTGACTCCCTTGTTCGCTCCACACTGCCCTCCAACCCCACAACACCCGGCACCTTCCCCTGCAACGGCAGGAAATGCTACACTTGCCCCCACACCTCCTCCCTCACCCCTATCCCAGGCCCCAAGATGACATTCCACATTAAGCAGAGGTTTACCTGCACATCTGCCAATGTGGTATACTGCAACCATTGTACCCGGTGTGGCTTCCTCTACATTGGGGAAACCAAGCGGAGGCTTGGAGACCGCTTTGCAGAACACCTCCGCTCAGTTCGCAACAAACCACTTATGCCATCCTTAGTTGCTTTAGTGTACATGTGACTCCAGGCCCACAGCAGTGTGGCAGACACTTAACTGCCCTCTGGGCAATTAGGGATGGGCAATAAATGCTGGCCAAGCCAGAGATGCCCACATCCCATGAGTGAATAAAAAGGAACAACTGGCAACAGCCAACACAATTCAGAGACTCTCCACCTCATGGGGAGGAAGGTGACAGATTTCAGATTAGTTAGATTACTGAGGGTTTTATTTCTGAAATCGGTAGCCCAAGCATTTCAACCACCAAGTATCTCCTGCTGTACTGCTGGTCTTTTACTGCTGTCACAATAAAGCACAGACCCCAGATTTTTGAAAGTGCATTGTGTAGGACCATACCAGCCTTTTACAACGGAAACTTGCCACACCACCTTTCAGAAACCACCTGATGTGTGATCCGTGAGCAACTATTCACACTGCAGCATTGCCGGAATTGTCGCAGCATCTCTAGGATTTGCAGATTAATTTGCCAAGATGCTGAGACATGTGTTATCTCACCTACTGCTGTTTGGAAATAGAAGAGGAACTGTCAAATGTATGAAACACTGCAGTTGAAGGCATTCACTTATTAATGATGGTAACATCAGAGATGTGACTGAAGGTTTTACTTGCTTGGTCAGTGAAGAGTCTGTTCATTTCCCATCTGGCTTGGGATGGAAGTGTTTCGCTTGGAACACTGATGAGTGCTAGAGTGGGGTCCAACTGTTTGCCAGCAAGACGTACGTGATTAAATCTCCAGCACCAAGTCCAGGAAGAGTTGGCAATCCTGTCGCACTATGGCGAGCTGCAAAATACTGGTGCTAATATCATCTGTACCTGCTCCTGAAACCTGCAGCATCTCTGCGCTGCTTTTCTGTGGATGAAATAAATTGGCACACAACAGGATGTGCAGCCAAACTGAAAGGGGGCATGAAATGCCAAACAGCTTCCTTGACTGATGCTGAAAAGGCCAGCTTAGTCCTGACTGCCAGGAGAGGGAAGCAGGACTTGGAGGAAGGTCAAAGCATAGCCATAACAGAACAAAAGCAGTGCAGGTAATAAATTGCCGGGAATCTCATAGACCTAGCATCATAACATTGGCGTCTTCAGGAGTTTTGCTAATGCTTGAAACACTCAAAAAAGTTTGGTTTTGGATATCCTGATAATTATATCCAGATCTAAACAATTCCTTAATTCCCTGCTTTAATTTCTCTCTAAATAATCATCTGAGGTTTAACCAGGGAGCATTGGCCTAAAGGTGAATAATGCCAAACTCTGCTTCCAGATTGTGTTCTGTTTAACCCAGTCTAGATCTACATTTGCTATTAACTGATGTGCCACTGTGAATAATCAAAATGAATACATTGGCTCCCATAAGCACAGATATGGGTAACACGGTATGAAAAGTATCAACAGATCCTGATATGTACATATGTTATAGTCACAGACACATTAGTGTCTGGGCTACTGTTAAGCTATTCATGGCAAACAGTAGCACACATCCATCAGCATGGCATGATTCAAGTATTCATGTTCATGCTTCTAGTTAAGATTGAGACTGGTGTGGACTTGTTGGGCCGAAGGGCCTGTTTCCACACTGTAGGGATTCTATGATTGTAGGATTCTACGACTGAGAAATAGTGCTAATATTACAAATATGTATCTTAAAGGTATACAGTTCAAGAGCAAAATTTCACAACCTCGCTATGTTCTGAATTACTTCCCACCAATCAATCAGCTTTGAAGTGAAGTCATTGCTGCAGTGTAGGAAACAAGGCAGCTGTTAATTGCACAGCAAGATCCCACAAATACCAATGAGATAAGTCGCGAGTCAATCTGTATGGGTGATTGTGGCTGAGGGATGGATGCTAACAGTCACCACACTTCACGAAATAATTGGTTAATTATAAAAACTTCAATACAAAATAATTGCACATTTATCATTTCATTTATTTATTATTTATTTAATTATTGATGAACAGCTATTTTTTGTGCTTAACTTTGACCATTGTCTCTGAAAGGTCCTGACTCAATGCCATTATCTACACCAATCACTGTAACTATCAGTTACTGCTCCTCTGAAGCTGCTGGGCCTGCTGTGTTCATCCAGCTCCACACTGTGTTATCTCGGATTCTCCAGCATCGGCAGTTCCCACTATCTCAGCTACAGAAGATGTGCAGGTTAGGTGGATCGGCCATGCTAAATTGCCCGTAGTGTTCAGGGATGTGTCGATTAGGTGGGTTACAGCGGGATGGGCCTGGGTGAGATTCTCCGACGGTCAGTGTGGACCTGTTGGGCCAAAGGGCCTGTTTCCACACCGTAGGGATTCTATGATACGGTTCCGGTGGAGGTAAACGTCTCATCATCATATTGAAAAAAAAATTAAGGAAACCTGGAAATAGAAAACTGGCAGTACTAAAATCTGCCATAAAAACCCATCTGGTTTAATGATGTTCTAACCCATCTGGCAGCTTAGGCCCAAACTAACTTTTAGCAGCCTGCTGAAGTCAGCAAGAAACTTTCTGAGTTGCCTCAAAAAGCCTCACAAACAGCAACAAATTGAGAATAAAGCCCATTCCATCTTTCTCCGGTTAATGAGGAATGAGCAACAAATAGCACCCTTAAAGGAGGGTCAAGGCCTGAAACGTCAGCCTTTCTACCCCTCTGATGCTGCTTGGCCTGCTCTGTTGATCCAGCTCCACACCTTGTTATCTTAGCCTTTGCAGCACTGGTCATCTCTCAGGAACAAATAGGGAGTAGTTTTGCCGTTTGCAGTTGGGTTTTGTGACTTCTAAACATTATATTTCACATTTCCTACTTTAAAGTAGTGACTGTCCTTCAAATGTTTCTTACTGGTTATAGAGAGTTTTGGAATTCCTGCGGCTATAAAAGGTGTGAAAAATGGATTGTAAAATCTCAATGCAAGCTCTTTCCTTTCTAAAGAGTAGCTTCATTGCACCACTGCATTCAAACAAAATCTCTTTTTGTCTTAAGGATGGAGTGTTAAACCTGCGCTAAAAGTTAAACACATCTTTACTTTAAATGAGCCAAAGCTGAATGCTTACAATTTGTATTCCCCGCATCCATGGGAAAAAAAAGATAATTACAATTGCCCAAGTGCGTGGGTCTGCAGCTGGAACCTGGTTAAAAAACACTGCATTCTTTGATGTGCAGTGCCTGTGGTCTGGGAAGTTGAGAGGCAGCTTGACTGATTCACAGGCAAGTTTTCTTTTTGAAGTGTGCCTGTGTGATTCATTAGCTGGGGGCTGCGACTGGGAAAGACTGTTTGTGAAGTGACTTGAAATAGAGGGCATGAAGAAGCGTGTTGGTCAATGGTGCAATGTTTGTACAGAATGATCCATGGAACATCCTTCCGTGGGGTGATAGCCCTCCCACTTTGGCTGGGAGACAATCTCCTGATCAAAACGTAAAACAACATGTTAAGCAAGTAAACTAATATTTATTCCAGAACCCTCACCCCATCCCCCTCTCTGATGAAGGGTCTAGGCCCGAAACATCAGCTTTTGTGCTCCTGAGATGCTGCTGGGCCTGCTGTGTTCATCCAGCCTCACATTTAATTATCTTGGATTCTCCAGCATCTGCAGTTCCCATTATCACTCAAACTAATATGCTCAATTGTTTGTACATAGAAGCTCATCACTCACCGTAAAAGGGTGATTTGACAGCATAGCTAACAGCGAGATCGTGTAAACCATAAACTGGCATCAACGCAGCTATTCTGCACTCATTTTTTAATTGTTTCTTCACTCGAGAGACATGGGCAACACTATCTGGACGGTGTCAGAGATAATGGGAACTGCAGATGCTAGGGAATCCAAGATAATAAAGCGTGAAGCTGGATGAACACAGCAGGCCAAGCAGCATCTCAGGAGCTCCTGAGATGCTGCTTGGCCTGCTGTGTTCATCCAGCTTCACGCTTTACTATCTGGATGGTATTTATTGCCCATCCCTAATTACCCTTGAGAAGGCGATGGTCAGCTGTCTTCCTAAACCGCTGCAGTCCATGTGCTATAGATTGGCCCACCATTCCCTTAGAGAGGAAGCTGCAGGATTTTGACCCAGCAACAGTGAAGGAATGCTGATATATTTTTATGTCAGGATGGTGAGTGGCTTGGAGGGGAACTTACAGGTGGTGGTGTTCCCATTCTGATCCCTTTATCAAAGGTGTGCAGGTTAAGTGGATTGGCTGTGTTAAATTATCCTAGGCTGCGCAGGCTAGGTGGATTAGCCATGGGAAATGCAGGGTTACAGGGATAGGATGGGGGTGGGTTGAGGGGGGCGTGTGAGCTGCTCCTTGGAGGGCCAGTGCAGACTGGATTGGCATTTATCTGCACTGTAGGGATTTCATAATTCTATGACTATCATTCTCGATGGGAGTGGTCATGAGAAGTGGAAGTTAGAATGTGCTGTCCAAGGATCTCTGCAGTGCATCTTGTAGACAGTACACACTGCTGCTACTGAGTGTCAGTGGTGGAGGGAGTGAATACTTGTGGATGTAGTGCTAGTCCAGCGGGCTGCTTTGTCCTGGATGGTGTCAACTTTCTAGAGTGTTATAAGGGACTGCACCCATCCAGGCAAGTGGGAGGTACTTCATCACACTCCTGATTTGTGCCTTGTAGATGGTGAACAGGCTTTGGGGAGTCAAGAGGTGGATCCATTACTGCTGGAGCGACTGGAGGAGAGGAATTGAAGGAAGGGAGGACGGGAGGTGATGGTGCTGACAGTGTTAATACTGGAGATTGCATTCACCTAACTTGATGGCTGTCTTTGGACCTAAAAGGCAACAGACCCATCAGGTTAGACTTCCCAGTATTCTTGGTCAATTTTGCATCTGATCGCAGACCACATCTCGTTTAAGACATGCCCCTCCTCTTGTTCAAAAACTCAACCATTTTAGACCAAGTCACCCCTTTAGTTTAAATTAGATTTTATTGTCATGTGTACCACTGAGCACAGGAGTACAGTGAAAATGTGTGCAGAGTAGCCCCTCTGTGGTGCCATCTTAGAATACAATAGATAGAATTAAAAGTAAGAGTAAAAATTAAAGAAACAGAAACAAAAAGAAAAGGTCCATTTAGATCCAATTTCAAAAGGGGATGGCGTCAGTAATCTACCGATTGCATGTTGGCATCACATACCATTAGAAAGTTCCTCCCACACACTGAGGTTCGAAGAAAATGAAAGCTAGTTTTGTGCAAAACTACTGTGCAAGTGAATGAGAATTTATACAGAAGGTTTTAACTGGTATGGAATGGTTTGAGAAACCTCAGCTTGCTTTCCTATCTCACACTCCCTTGGGACCCACTTAATTCCACCAACATCTCTTGGAATGTGTCTATGCAGGATCGACAACTATATCCATTCAGTTGGCACCCAGCATATCGAGCACCTCACCAAAGCTATTAATTCACCAAATCATGTCAAAAAAATCAACAAACTGCTCCTTTAAAATAAAATGTAACATAATTGAACATAATAACCGGCAAGAATAGACCAATGGCTCTGTTAGGCCTAGTGCACCCTCAGAGCGATTGCAGCGTCATGGCTAGACACTTACGTTTCAGTCACAGACACATCATTTTCTGGAGAATTTCAATGAGGCACAAATTCAATGTGCTTGTTGCTGCATGCTCTGATGATTAGTATATAAATTACCATTACCCATTTTGCGTGACTGCTCAGCCTATTGCTGTAAATTACATTATATTGTTCTGGTCATGTGAGGAGGCATAATTGTCTCCCCACGCCACCTCCCCCCCACCACCCCGACCTTTTAACTTCCCTTTGGTCGGTAGCAACACTTTGTTTTCTTTTTGACACACAGCTATCACTCTTCAATTAAAATGAATTAACTAGATAAAATTGGACGACATTTACAAATTACAGAGATTTACAGAGGAAAATTACAGGGTTTTCTTAAGTGTAAGGAGGAGGAATTTTATTATCCACTACCTTGAAAATTTTATAAAATCACAACATTAAGCACACACATACACATTGAGTCATAGTCATAGGGTCATACAGCATGGAAACAGACCCTGCAGGCCAACCAGTCCATACCAAACATAATCCCAAACTAAACTAGTCCCACCTGCCTGCTCCTGGCCCATATCCCTCTAAACCTTTCCTATTCATTTATCCATCCAAATGTCTTTTAAATGGTGTAATTTTACCCACATCCATCAATTCCTCTGGACATTCATTCCACACCTCTCGTGCCTTTTTTAAAATCTCTCTCCTCACACCTTAAATATGTGCCCTCAGGTCTTGAACTTACCCATCTTAGGATAAAGGCAATACAGGTAGTAAGGATGGAAAGAAGTCAGGGGAGAGGGGGAAGTTGATTAGTATAGAGAGATCGAGAAAGACAAGTTTAAAGTCAAGGCTTGTAGACTTGCTCCCCAAGCCGGTAAGTTGTCACCCTGCTAGACAACATCATCTGTTTGTCTCCGGTGAAGCATTGCCGTTCTGTCCCACCTGTAATTTATATGCCTCAGTTTGCTGGTATTATCTCCAGTTTTGCTCTCAGTGGTTTGTACACAGTGTCTAATTCAGTGGGTTCTGTTTGGAATACCAGGCCTTGGTCACCAATTCTCACTTGTCTCACTACACACAGACAAAGAGGGACACAAATTCAACTGGGATAACACATCTATCACAGCACAAGCAAAGAGAGGCGTGCCAGGGAATTCCTGGAGGCCTGGTATACAGCTACTTTGTGGATTCTGGTGTGTGACATCAGCTTTTTCTTTCCCAAGCTGGAGGATCTGCAAGTGACGTTCATCTCATTGTGTAGAGTCCAGGAAGGTGTGAACCAGCCTAGGGATACCGATATGAGTTTCAGTGCCTTTTATAACAATGGCAATTTTAGCTCCAGCAGATCCTTGTTTACTGCTGTGTCCTTGAGCTTGGTTCAACCTGCACAGGAAATCACAGAAGTCATTTTCAGTCAGTACTTGGCCTCATTTTCTAAAGAAAAGCCATCGGTAAAGGTTCCAAGCATTGAGATCAGACAATGCGTGTTGAATATGGATAATCCATCTTTACTATGATCATAATAACACTACTATGTAGACAATGCTAGGGTTTCCCAAAGTAGACCTCAGGGCCTCAAGTGGGGGTCACAAGCTGAAACAATGCAGTTATGCGCTATGAGATAGCAATAAGCTCCACCCACTTCCCCTCAATTCTCCCCTACAGGTCTTCTCCCCTACACTGCCACCTCTCGGTTTTCACTGAGGGGTTGTGACAATTTCCAAGATGAGGTCACACTGGCAAATTTTACGCTGAGCTGCGTAAATTGGTGTTTCCTTCTTTTTCGCACTTCAGTCCCAACTGAGTACCAGATGGAAAGAATTTACTGTATCTTTACTGTTTTAACACGCAATTTCTATTGTGAGGTTAACACAGCCAGGATACATTAGAGAGAGTCTAAATGTGCAAGTTCTTTCAGGAGTTGAGCTTGTATTTTGCCCCATTGTTAGTTTTATTGCCACCCTGAAGAATTCTTTTCACCCTGAGAAGCAGCTTGCAAGTTCTGATTTGTGAATCCATTTCAGACTTTTGGCTGCTGGCTGGAAAATCCCATCAGAAGTCTGTGAGTAGGATCTTATGCTGGCAGCCTACATGTGGCATGTCATGTTCTGAGAATCCTTTGACCCGTAGCTGTCTGTCTGTTCAGGTTGGGCACCTTGTCTATCCAGGAAGGTTCAAGCTGCATCTTCGGCAGAGGATCAGACACGCTCTGAGCCAAAGCTCGGAACCTCCACAGCGCGATCCCGTTTACAGCGTTGGCCACGGATCATACCAGGATTTACAACGTGATGTCAGTCTGTCTGGTCTGCAAAGGCAAAGTAACTTTTCAGACTTGTGCGTCATATTGGGCAGAATTTTCGCGTTCCCCAGGGAGTAAGCTGGGAAGAGGGAGTGGAGTTGGGGGGCACAGGGGTGTTATTCAAGAGGCAGAAGGTTTGGAGTGGAGAGGTTGTCACCTGTTGACCCACCCCACCACCGCCACCTCACTCCCGCCTGGGAATCAAGAATCAAGGGCAGACTCCCTAGACAGAAGCTAATGGAACTGCTTAAGAGTGAGCTAAATGTCTCATCCCAATGCCACTGCAGTACTACCAGCAGTAGGCAATGCCACAGTATGTGGGGAAATGGGTTGTACAAACAGTGGCTACTGGCTCAAATGTTCAGGAGGACTCCAGCTTCCTTCCCTCCACCCCACGCTCCTCACCTGAACCTGCCTGACTAGTCCCCTCCACATTTTCCTGGGCTCCAGAGCTCTCCTTCAACCTGGGGACTACAGCAGTACCAGCAGTGGTTACTGCCTCCGGGTGATGCTAATGCTGAAACGCTACCTACCCAGTGACTGACCAGCAGCTGTCTGAGGCTGGCATCTATCAGTGTGGTCCTAGGAACTCAGGCACCAAGCAGGAACGCACTAGATTGGCCCTTGATCAAGTTGGAGCTCTCGAGAATGGCTGCAGCAGGATCTTGCACCAGATCTTCAGTTGATGGATGGATGCACTGTTGTGGTTATTCAATCCTGATCATTAGATCCTTACAGCACAATTCGAGGCTATTCAGCCAATCAAGCCTATGCTAGCTCTTTGAAGAGCTAATTCATTATATTCTCCACAGCCCTGCAAATATATATATTTTTACTTAAGCATCCGATCCCATTTTGAAAGAGGGACTTGCATTTATATAGCTCCTTTCAGCAGCATGAATGTCTTAAACTCTTATGAAGTATATTTGAAATATAATCATTGTTTTAATGAAGGGAACACAGTATGCACAGTAAGCTCCCACAAAGTGTGACGCGATAATCTGTTTTTTGTGATATTGATTGAGAGACAAATATTGATGGGGGCAGTGCAGGTGGAAACATTGGGAATAGCTCTCGCTGCTATTCTTCAAAATAATGAGATCTTTTACATCCACCTGAGAAAGGCAGTCAGGTTTACAGTTTAATATCTCGTCGGAGATTTGGCACCACCGACTTTCTGGTGTGTCAGCTCTATTCCTGCGCACACTGGGGATTGAACTTTCTGAGTCAGAGGTAAGACAGCAGCCAAGTGACCCATTTCTTTGAGCGTTAATATTGAATCTGTTTCCTCCATCCTTTCAAGCAGCATCTTCCAGATTATAGCTTGAATAAATTCTTCTTATCTCTCCTCTATTACTTGTGCTAATTTTCTTAAATTTCTATCTACCCTTCCTGCCAGTTTCTCATTCCTTCCGGCAAAACCCTGTTGTTAATTGTATTTTCTTTTTTAACCTGCCCTTGGAGTGTTCTCAGGTTGACTCGCAAACTCATGGGTCAAAATGTGCACAGTCTTTCTGCAGCTTTGTACCACTGGATAGGATGGTTGGTGCTATGCAGTGTCAGGGCATTTACTACAGAGGCTGTGGAGTGGTGAGGTGAGGTCAACCCATACCCCCCCTCCCCTGAATTCAATTACCCTTCTGGAAGTGAAGACAAATTCTGAGCCAGTTCCCGGACTCCAATCACCGGCTGTCTGGGGTAGAGTTCAATCCCTCACTCAGAAATGGCAAAGAAACTGAATCTAAGGCTTGCTCACAAATTGAAGTAAATAGCCAAATCAAAGCTCTTTTGTTTTGCCTCCCTAGCTGTTTCTCGTGCTCTCGAGTTCCTCTTCACATCGGGCACGCATGAGTTCAAATAAACCTGAGCTGTTCTATAAAATGAGTCATAGTTAGAAGGAATAATGTTGATGACTATCATTGGAGAGTGTGACACTGAACCCCTTTCACCAAGCAAGTGTCGAATTCCTTTTGATCTCACACACCTTGGTCACAGATGATGTTGCAGATGTACTTTTGTTCCTTCATTAATAAGCCTATCAAACAGTCAGGGGAAAGCTGCATGGGGAATTTGGTGAGAATGGCAGTGGTTTACAGTCTGCTGTGGGATTAAAAAGGCACTCTCTCATCTTGCTCAACGCTCTCTGCGAACCTTTGATCATTGTTTAGCTCTAAACAAACTGATTTTTGTCAAAACCAGCATCTGTCTCTCTTTTTCCCCTCACTGCTGATTTGTCACTGCGACTATGACCCGTGCTTGCACCAACTGCAAACCAGGCAGAATATTTACGTCTGCGATAACACAGTACAGAGCTGGAGGAACACAGCAAGCCAGGCAGCATCAAAGGCGCTGGAAAGCTGAGGTTTCGGGTCGGGACCCTGTTTTTGACCAGCAGAGATTCACAGAGTCATAGAGTCAGGAGATGTACAGCATGGCAACAGACCCTTCGGACCAACTTGCTCATGTTGGCCCGATATCCTAAATTAATCTAGTCCCAAGTTGCCAGCATTTGGCCCATATCCCTCTAAATCCTTCCCATTCATATACCCTTCCAGGTGCCTTTTCAATGTTGTAATTGTAGCAGCCTCCACGGCTTCCTCTGGCAGCTCATTCCATACATGCACCATCCTCTGGGTGAAAAAGTTGCCCCTCAGATCCCTTTTAAATTTTTCCCCTCTCAACTTAAACCTATGCCCTGTAGTTTTGGACTGCCCTACTCTGGGGAAAAGACCTTAGTGAGTCACCCTATCCATGCACCTCATGAGTTTATAAACCTCTATGAGGTCACCCCTCAGCCTCCAATGCTCCAGAGAAAATAGCCCCAGCCTAATCAGCCCCTCCCTACAGCTCAAACTTTCTAAACCCAGCAACGTCCTTGTGAATCTTTTCTGAATCATTTTCAAGTGTAACAACATCTTTCCTATAGTTAGATGCCTTGCTTTTGATCGCAGAGATCAATGGGCCAAAGGGTCTTTTTTTGGATGTTGTAAGCCTCTGGGACATTTCCAAGTTTGCGCTCGCAACCCTTCGCAGCCGTTTGGACAAAAGAGGAATTGAACAGGGTCCTGCAGGATCTGAAACTAGAACAGAAAATGCTGGGAAACATGCCACCCATCACCTGTGAGTAGGCTTTTGACCAGTCATCAGGACTAAACATCGACTCTAAGCCTTAACACTGCAGATGCTCTGAGTGCTTCGCAGGATTTCCTGTTTCTAGGGTTCTACTTTCCAGAATCTGCCTTTGTTCCCTATCAAATTACAACAGCCCAATCCAAGCCAAGAACAGAGGGGGATGCACTGCCATCGTCCAAGAGCTTGTCATTTTTCCATGTGTTTTCCTGTCCATTGGTTGAAACATTCGAATGTCAGCAGCAAGATAAAGAGACCTTCTTTCATCAGATAACACGGTGTGGAGCTGGAGGAACACAGCAGGCCAGGCAGCATTAGAGGAGCAGGAAAGTTTCTTTCATCAAACAGGTTTGTACCAGTTAAAGTGAATGACATGTTCATTTCCCCTGATCGCAGCTTGTGTCTGATGTCGACCAGCTGATCTTGTCCACAACTGGCAGTAGCCCCACCCTGTTGGCTGAGAAGCACTTCAGGATGTCTTGGAGCAATGCACAGCCTCTTGTTTGCTTCCCCCTGGCTCAAAGACAAGGCAGTGGTCTGCCCCTGGTCCATCTGGAGAATAAGGAGCTGCAGAACGAATCCTTTGCATTGCACTCTGGTTAATGGATGCTCAATCCAGGGGCGGAATCTCTCAGATCTAGGCAGGAGTGGAGGTAGGGAACTTCATCAAACCAGAGACAAAAACAAATTCTTATGGATTGAAGATTCAGTATTAAGTTCTCAAAAGCTTTCAGGTCAACTTTCCCATCTTCACAGTCAGGAAATCCTTTTGCAATCATTAGAACAGCCTGCTGGAATCCCATTCGTGGGTGCAATCTTGTTTGGCACAAACAGGAAAAACGTGTGTAAACAAACCCCATTTTATATATGAGGCATGTGCCCGGCAGGCTACTGCTCTCTACTCCAATCTCCAGTGAGTACAAACTTCTTGAGTAAAAAAATAGCTTGGCTCCTTCATAACCAGCATGTTACTTAGTGCCAAAGCTCGCAGTGTAAGGGAGGGGCAAAAGGCCTAGTGGTCTTATCATCACACTATTAACTGAGCAACCTACTTGGGGACCTGGGTTCAAGTCCCATCATGGTAGAATTTAAATTCAATTTTTACAAATCTGGAATTAAGAGTGTGATGATGACAACAGCAGAACACTGCTCAGTGATTAGCATCGCTATCTCACAGCACTAGCAACTCAGGTTCGATTCCAACCTGAGGTGACTCTCTGTGTGCAATCTGCACCTTCTCCCTATGTCTGCGTGGCTTTCTCCCCACAAAGCTGGGCACATTAGGTGGATTGGCCAATCCAAATTTCTCTGTAGTGTCCAGGCATTGCCCGCCAGTTGTGTTTGCCATAGGAAGAACAGGTTATCAGGATAGGGAGTTGGTTCTGGGTGGGATGCTCTTTGGAGGGTCAGTGTGGTCTCAATGGGCCGAATGGCCTGCTTCTGGACTGTAGACATTCTACGCGACAGTGGAGACAAGCCCATTTGGTTCGCCATTGCCCTTTAAGGAAAAAAACTGCCATCCTTACCTGGTCTGGTCTACCCTGTGACTGTCCACCCAGGGCAATCAGGGATGGGCAATAAAGACAATGGCACTCACGTCCCATGAACGAATCTAAGGAAAAAAGGTGAAGCCAGACTGGGTCAACAAGGGGAGGCAATGGCCTGGCAGTGTTATCGCTGGGCTATTAACACAGAGACTCAGTTAATGGCTGGTAACCCAGGTCCAACTCCTGCCAAGGCAGATGGTGGAATTTGAATTCAATAAAGAATTTAGAATTAAGGATCTAATGAGGGCCGTGAAGCCGTTGTCAGATGCTGGGAAAACCCATCTAATTCACCAATGGTCTTCAGGGAAGGAAATCTCCCAACCTTACCCAGCCTGAGCGACGTGTGACTCCAGACTCACAGCAACGTGGTTGACTCGGAACTACCCTCTGGGTAATTAGGGATGGGCAATAAATGCTGCCCAGAGATGCTCATGGGTGATTTAAAAGCCTGCCCAAACAAGGCAGCCGCACTATTTAATGCCAACTCAGCTTCCTGGGGCAGGCAGGTGGAGCTTAACTTAAGACATTCTGAGAAAGGGCCATTTGGTAGAAGGGAATGGACCTGAAATGTCAAGGTGTTGGAGGCAGTTGAAGGATCCAGGGGAACAGAGAGAGGAAAGTGATGCAGTGGAGAGTGAAATGGAGAGAGGTAAGGGAGACATTGAAGAATAGGACCTGCAGTTTTAGAGAGAAGAACACAATGGTATAATTATGAGGGTTGAAGAGTTGAATAAGGGACACTAAAGCTCGAGTCATCAGGATCTGAATAAGTGTGGGATCAGGGCGAAGCTCAGGAATATCAAGAGAAATAGCAAAAGGGCCATCACAGAGTGAGATTGAAGGCGTGATTGGATGTCAGAGGAAAGGACAAGGCCAAGTAGAGTGATGAGGTGTGAAGTACAGTTTACAGGAGGCTGGTAGATCTTTACCAAATCAAGTCAAACATTTACAATCATCACCTTTCTCCTGAATTGGATCAGAAGACCCTGTGGAGAATCCACAGGACAAATGGGAGGATCCCAAGATTTGTCCACACATGTTTCTGTACAACGAGAAAAGGTCCAACTGGGGAATCAACTCAGAAACTGAACGGTACTGTTACATAAGCACACAGTTAATGGCGTAGCACTGAAGGGAGGCATTTACTCCAGGACAAACGCCAGTAAACATTGTGAACCCCGTATACCAACATCCCGTCTATGTCCCATAATTCAGTTCACTTTGAGAAGAAGGTTGTTTGATGCTAACAGTGGGCATGATAGTGGTAATGATTGGGAGCAAGGCTGTTCTTCCATGCATATCCATTTGGGACCATTCCTAGGCCCAGGTAACTGTAAATTAAGGATGTGGAGATGAAACCATTCTGCAGGCTTCAGATTCCAAGGTTGTAGGGCTCCATTGCAGGGAATAATGAAGACCTGCCAGAAGTCAGATTGGGTTCATTGCTACCGTAGCTGGAAAATAATGTGTAGGTCAAGGCTACAAGGATGTTGTAGATAGCAGAATGGGGAAGAGGAAATCCAGTCATGAACCTCACTGTGCAGAACAGCCTGAGGCAGGCCTCAAGGGGATCAGGGCTACGTCAAGATCTCTAGTCGAAAGCAAACATCTCATTCCTGATATTTTGTCACAGATCAGGACTCCCATCCTAGCTCTTTGATCAACTTAGCCCAGCAGCTGGACTGGCGTTTCTAAGGCTAGGGAGCAGGAGAAACAGAGGACAGGGTGCCCAGTGCCAATTCAAACATAGACACGAGGCTCAAGGAACAGACAGTGCCTGGAGAAGGGAGGCAGGGTCTTCAGTGAGCAGCTACCAGTGGATTTTCAGAAGGGAATACTGGAGACACCTCCATATGACAGGGGCACTGCCACTTCCTCCCAACAAGGCCTTACAGCAGGGAAGGCAATGGCCTAGTGGTATTATCGGTGGACTGTTAATCCAGATACCTAGATAACAATATGAGGATAACAAAGTGTGAAGCTGGATGAACACAGCAGGCCAAGCAGCATCTCAGGAGCACAAAAGCTGATGTTTCGGGCCTAGACCCTTCATCAGAGAGGGGGATGGGGTGAGGGAACTGGAATAAATAGGGAGAGAGGGGGAGGCGGACCGAAGATGGAGACAAAAGAAGATAGGTGGAGAGAGTATAGGTGGGGAGGTAGGGAGGGGATAGGTCAGTCCAGGGAAGACGGACAGGTCAAGGAGGTGGGATGAGGTTAGTAGGTAGATGGGGGTGCGGCTTGGGGTGGGAGGAAGGGATGGGTGAGAGGAAGAACAGGTTAGGGAGGCAGAGACAGGTTGGACTGGTTTTGGGATGCAGTGGGTGGAGGGGAAGAGCTGGGCTGGTTGTGTGGTGCGGTGGGGGGAGGGGACGAACTGGGCTGGTTTAGGGATGCGGTGGGGGAAGGGGAGATTTTGAAACTGGTGAAGTCAACATTGATATCATTAGGCTGCAGGGTTCCCAGGCGGAATATGAGTTGCTGTTCCTGCAACCTTCGGGTGGCATCATTGTGGCACTGCAGGAGGCCCATGATGGACATGTCATCTAAAGAATGGGAGGGGGAGTGGAAATGGTTTGCAACTGGGAGGTGCAGTTGTTTGTTGCGAACTGAGCGGAGGTGTTCTGCAAAGCGGTCTCCAAGCCTCCGCTTGGTTTCCCCAATGTAGAGGAAGCCACACCGGGTGCAATGGATGCAGTATACCACATTGGCAGATGTGCAGGTGAACCTCTGCTTAATGTGGAATGTCATCTTGGGGCCTGGGATAGGGGTGAGGGAGGAGGTGTGGGGGCAAGTGTAGCATTTCCTGCGGTTGCAGGGGAAGGTGCCGGGTGTGGTAGGGTTGGAGGGCAGTGTGGAGCGAACAAGGGAGTCACGGAGAGAGTGGTCTCTCCGGAAAGCAGACAGGGGTGGGGATGGAAAAATGTCTTGGGTGGTGGGGTCGGATTGTAGATGGCGGAAGTGTCGGAGGATGATGCGTTGTATCTGGTGGTTGGTGGGGTGGTGTGTGAGAACGAGGGGGATCCTCTTTGGGCGGTTGTGGCGGGGGCAGGGTGTGAGGGATGTGTTGCGGGAAATACGGGTGACGCAGTCAAGGAAGGATATTAGTAAGCTGGAGAGAGTTCAGTAGAGATATACCAGGATGCTGTGGGAACGGACAGGTTGAGTTATAAGGGGAGGCTGGATAGGCTGGGACCTTTTTTCACTGGAGCTAGGAGGTTGATGGGTGACCTTACAGAGGTTTATAAAATCATGTGGGGTTTAGAAATAGCTAATGGTAGGTGCTTTTTCCCTTGGGTGGAGGATTTCAAGACTACAGAGCATTTTTTTTAAGGTGCGAGGAGAAAGATTTTAAGAAAAAGACATGAGAGGCAATTTTTTTTGCACAGAGGGTGGTTCGTGTGTGGAGCGGACTTCCAGAGGAAATGATGGACACAGGTACCATTACAATGTTTGAAAGACATTTGGATAAGTACATGAAAAGGAAAGGTTTGGAGGGATATGGGCCAAGAATTGGCAGGTGGGACTAGTTCAGTTTGGGTATGTGGTTGGGATGGACTAGTTGGACAAAAAGGACTATTTTCACACTGTATGATTCTTTGACTCAAATGTGAAGGTTGAAATTGTGTTTGGGCATTAAGTGACAAATCCGTTTTTTCCCAGTTTTGAGCAATGAGCTGCCTGAATCCTCTCCACAAGTTTATGCTCACATTTAGGCTTCTCGATGTTTACTGACAAACTTTTCAAAAACATAAAATCTGATGTGCTGCTCCCTCTGTCCTTAGCTCCACCTTTTATTCACTGTCATTACGCTCTTTACGCTCCTTCCCCAGCATTGGGGTATGAAGTCCAGTAAGGCTGGGAGGCTTGTCACCAATTTTTCCAGCACTTCATTTCGAGCGCTGGTCTTTCTTTCAGTTACTTCAGGTAGATAACACAACTCCAGAATGGTATCCAACACAGCTTTGATCCCTTCTCCTTCAATTCTACTTCTTTCTTCCAATAGGCACCACAGAGCAGGAATCAGATGTAGTCACTCGAAGTTAACTTTGTTACCGGGCTGGGCCAGGGCACACATTAATGCACATTGCACTGCCTCCATTGGTGAGATCTTTGCCCTCAGCATGGTCTGTGTGATTCAGTATCACCCTTCAGAGCATGTCGAAACAACCAGTCATGTGAAAACTGGAAAAAAAACAGACTTACATCAAATACAGAATGATTATTTATGGTCTTGAAGCTATTTAGTGACCATCCTAACATATTTGAAAGTGGGCCTCAGAAACATCCCATCCCGCAGCTCCGATTCTAATTCAGGCAAAAGTAAAGACATTGTCATAGGCTCAAACAATCAGGAATCTGGTAATCTATCAACTGAGCATCTGATTTACTAAATTGAACCAATTAGCTAGAGTGTAATGTGTTTTTCTCTATTCACGGGGAGTGGATGGTGATGCCTGGCCAAGCATTTATTGCCCAACTGTACTGCGGTGATGAGCTGCCTTCTTAAACAGTTGCTCTCTTTGGGGTGCAGGGACACCCACAGTACTGCTAAGAAGAAATTTCTAGGACGTTAACCCAATGACAGTGAATAAATGGTGGATTAATGGATTCTCACAGACTGCTGCCTTGCATCTTGTAGATGGTACACACTGCTAATACTATGCATCAATGGTGAAGTGGGTGAATGTTGAAGATGGTGAATATGGTGCCAGTCAAGTGGGCTGCTTTGTCTTGGATGGTGTCAAACTTCTTGAATGTGAATGGAGCTGCACCCAACCAGGCAAGAGGGGAGTACTCCATCACACTCCTGACTTGTGCCTTTTCTAACTATGCTCATTTCTGCAAAGTTGATGTAGAACTTTATCAGAAGTAGCATTGCCCAGGTTTGGAATCCTGGTGTTGGATTGTGTGCCAATAAGATAGTGTTACAGATCAAAGATGCCCCTGTGCCACGCTGCTCGCAGGAACGTACACATCCCTCTTGTGTGGCAATGCACATGTGCTGCACAGGATGGACGAAGCTGGCGTTGGAGGCCGCAGTATCATTGGCAGCATTTGGCATCTAAAGAGCCTCCAGGATTAAACAGGGCAGTGCCACACGCAATGAATTGTTCTGACACCGGCCCAACACACCGTGAATTAGAGAAGAGTCATTCAGCAACAGAATTCCAGCTCGTTTGGGAACTATTTTGAAGTTCTGTGAGATTTTATCCTTAGCCATCCAGCAAGCAAGTTGGAAAATGTTAGAATGAAGGCAAAGGTCAGGACTCTGAGATCATAGAACCTACACCACAGCAAGAAACCATTCAGCAACACCAAACCCCTTCCTCCACCCCATGGTGTCAACACTAGCTCTTAGAACCCCTACAGCGAACCAGGAGGCTACTTGGCCTTTTGAGTCTGTGTTGACTCTCCAAAGAGCATCCCACCCACTCACCCACTGTATCTCCTAATCCACATCTATCACAGTTAATCCAAGTATCCTTCTCATCCCTAAACACTATGGGACAGTTAGCATGATCACCCCATCTAACCTGCACATCTTGGGACTGAGGGAGGAAACTGGAGCACCTAGAGGACACCCACGCAGATTCGGGGAGAATGTGCAAACTCCACATAAACATTAGCCCGAGGGTGGAATCAAACGCAGGCCCCTGGTGCTATGAGACAGCAGTGCTAACCACTGAACCATCATATCACTGTTCTTTGAGAATATTAACTAATGCGTCCCTCTCCCCTGTTCTTTCCCCCAGTCCATTCCCCACATGCTTCTTTGTCAATTATTTTTCCAAATCCCTTGTGAATGTTACTGTTTAAGCTGCTTGCACTATCTCTTCAAGGCAGTACATTCCAGATCATCATAAATTACTGCATAAATACACCCCCCTCATTACCTACCGATTTCTATCTCCAATTTCAAAGGCAGAGCTAATTTGTGGGTCATTTCTATTCATGAAGAGAATGCTCAGAGCGGCAAATATTTGAAGCAGATGAAGCTGCAAGCTTTTCTGGTGATAGTTTGGGATTGTGCAAGAGGTCAGCACAGATACACAGGGACCCTTCTGTGCTGAAAGCAACAGCAGCTTGACAGCAAACAAACACTATCAGATGGTCAATTAATAGCTCTCTGAGTATTAGCCAATTGAAATTGGAGGTAAGAAAGGTGCGGGGCGGAGGGGAGAAAAGCTTGCTTTTATGTAGCAGGATATACTGAAGCACCACTGTTGTATTGTAGAGCAATCATTTTATGCACAGCATGATCCCACAAATGACCATGTGGTTACATGATATTGCTTGAGGGGAAACTACAATCTCACTCACACACACATACACGCACACGCGCACACACCCATACACACACCCACACACAAACAACCACACACACACACACACCAACACACACATGCACACAAACACCACACACATACGTACACACAGACACACACGCACACCCACGCACACATACACACACACAAACTCACACACACATATATGCACACACCCACACACACATACACACACACATATACATACACACACATATATGCACACACACACACCACACACACACACCACACACTCACACACACACACACACACACACACACACACACCACACACTCACACACACACACCACACACTCACACACACACACACACACACACACACACACACACACACACACACACACACATATACATGCACACACATATATGCACACACACACAACACACCACACACACACACAAGAACCTCCATTACCCTGTTTAATGTCTCACCTGGAATCAATAGCTACTTTGACAATGCAACATCTCCTCCCTTAGTACTGACTGGAATAGAACTTACTCAATCTATGGAATGGATTCTGAACACATGGCCTGCTGAAGCAGGCATAGAGTCATAGAATCATCCAGCACAGAAACAGGCCCCTCTGTTCAACCAGTCCATGCCAAACATAATCCCAAACTAAACTAGTCTCACCCTCTTGCTCCTGGCCCATACTCCTCCAAAGCTTTCCTATATATCTGAAATTATCCAGATGTCTTTTAAACGTTGTATTTGTACCCACATCTGTCACTTCCTCTGGAAGTTCATTCCACACATGAACCACCAAAACATTTCCACCATTGTCTTTTAAAAATTTCTTTCCTCTCACCTTAAAAATATGTCCTCTGGTCTTGAAATCCCCCATCCTAGGGAAAAGACAATGACCATATATGATTTCAGATTGACTGCTCAGTGGGCAGCCACAGAGTGGCCATTTGAGTCAGGCCAAATCCTCCCTTGTTGTCACAACTCCCCTGCCCTACAAGTTTTGAACACCTTCCAGGAGATGTTCACTTATGTTAAACTCAGCCCAGTTCTCGTGCGATGGGGAACATGGAAGACATTATTGCTTAAGCAAAAACAAATGGTTGAAATGATGAACTCATTCAAAATTCCAAAACTGTCTGCAGCTCTTCATAATGTCAGCTCTGAGTGAGGGCACTTAATTAGCATTGCTCATTTGAAGCTCGATAATAGGATTCAGGTATTGTGAATATATAAAGGCTGACGTAACATCTTTCTCCTTGACATTGACAATGTCTGTTAATATAAAATAAAACATCTGGGAAGGATCGGAATTCTGAAGGGACTTGAATATGCTACAGGTTCATTTCATATAACCACTCAGGACAAACTTGCAAAGATGACTGTCATAAAACAGCTTCCAATCAATAAATGATAATGGGAACTGCAGATGCTGGAGAATCCAAGATAATAAAATGTGAGGCTGGATGAACACAGCAGGCCCAGCAGCATCTCAGGAGCACAATCAATAAAGTGGACAGAAATGAGCCAGCCTTTCATTCAAGGTCACATTGTCCTCAGAAACATGCTCATCCCTTACTCCCCTCAGCAGCATCATTCAAACAAGATGAACAACTCCATGTTAAGGGAAGGCTTGTATCCACTGGAGTTTAGAAGAGTAAAAGGCAGCTTGTTTGAAACATATTAAGACCTTGAGGGATCTTGACAGAGTTGGATGTGGAAACGCTGTTTCGCCCAGTGGGAGAACCTAGAGTGAGGGGTCATTACAGAAGTCATGGGTCGCCCCAATTAAACTGGGATGAGGTGAACTTTGATGTCCCAGAGGATCAGCAGTCATAGAGTCATACTGCACAGAAACACACTGCTCTGGTGGAGGGAAACTGCTTGAATACATTGAAGGCAAAGGTAGATAGATTCTTTGAGATGTTCAGCACAGAAACAGACCCTTCAGTCCAAATCGTCCATGCCGACCAGATATCCTAAATTAATCTAGTCCCATTTGCCAGCATTTGGCCCATATCCCTTGAAACTTTTCCTATTCATGTACCCACTCAGGGGCCTTTTAAATGTTGTAATTGTACGAGCCTCCACCACCCTCTCTGGCAGCTCATTCCATAAATGCACCGCCCTCTGCGTGAAAAAGCTGTCCCTTAGATCCCTTTTATATCTTTCCCCTCTCACCTTAAACCTAGGCTGGGCAAAACACCTTGTCTATTTACCCTATCCATGCCCCCCTCACGATTTTATAAACCTCTATTTGGTCACCCCTCAGCTCTGGGGAAAATAGTTATCCAGCCTACCCCTATAGCTCAAACCCACCAACGCTGGCAACATCCCTGTAAATCTTTTCTGAACCCTTTCAAGTTTCACAACATCATTCCTATAGCAGTGAGATCAGAATTGAACACAGTATTCTTGTTAAGCAGGGATGTTAAATGTTTTCAGGATAAGCTGGATTGTGATTTTGAGGTTAAAATCAGTTCAACCATGATCTTATTGAATGGGAGAGCAGGCTGAAGAGGCTGAATGGCCTGTTTTTGGTTTAGATTAGTATATTGGCATGAATTCTGTGGTGTTAGTTAAAATGGGAGGTAAAGAGGGATGTCCAGCTCCAGATAAAGAGGCTTGAGTGAAACGTGGGCGAGGAGAAGCCAAGTTCTCACGTTGAGGAGACTCACAACTGGAAGACAACTTTCTGAATATTGTCTAATCGAAGTCACAAACCAGCCACAGGTATGGAGACAACAAGACTGCTTCAGTGACATGCACACCCACACTACTTTATTTAAAACCTCCATCCATACAGTCCAGATAAATGCGCAAGATTTTTAAAGGTCGCCACCATTCCCTGTGAAACCTCCTTGTTCCCAGTTTGCGGTTTTCACTTTACCAAATGTGACAGAGCTCACAATAGCTTCTCACACTCCAGCCAGCTGCTGCAGGGGATGCTTCATGGCTAACTGATCACTGACAATGTCGCTGTCCTTCCTGCCAGAAACCTCTCGCACCCCCAACCCAATTGTCCGACAAACATAACCCACACCCTAAAAGGGCACCCTGACCTCCCACTGACCACCGACAGCCCCACCTTAATGAGTAGTCAGACACTCCCCTCCCCTCACTGACCATCCAGACACCAAATCTCCCACCATGTGCACCTGGATCTCTCTCCTTCTCTGGCCAAATCCTAATCCACAAGCCTCTCTCCACCCAGATCAACTCTCATTCTCACTCCCCCTCTCACTCACATTCACACTCTCACTCCCCCTCCCCGCTCACTCACACACTCTCACTCCCCACTCACATCACACTCTCAAATACACTCCCCACTCACATTCGCACGCTCACTCCCCTTCTCACTCACTCTCACTCTCACTCCCCATCTCACTCACACTCACACTCTCACTCCCGCTACCCCTCATTCACTCACACTCACTCCCCACTCACATTCACACTCTCAGTTACACTCCCCACTCACATTTGCATGCTCACTCCCCCCTCACTCAAATTCACACTCTCACTCCCCCTCGCCCCTCAATCACTCACACTCTCACTCTCCACTCACATCACACTCTCAAACACACTCCCCACTCACATTCTCACTCCCACTCCCCAACTCGCTCACTCTCACTCTCACTTCCCCTTGCCCCCTCATTCACTCACACTCTCACTCCCCCTTCGCCTCTCACTCACTCACACTCTCTCACACTCATGCACAGTCCTCACTCTCACTCACACACACTCTAACTCACACTCATTCTCACTCACGCACACACACATTCACTCAGACGTATGGTCACATTCTCACACTCACGCCCATATTAACCAGTTGCTGATCATCACTTGCAATATAAAGACAGGGCATTAGCTGTAGAGTTGAGTTTTAAAATGGCAATGTCGGTATCTAATCAGCAATAGACTCTGATTGACCACACACCTGCCACATCTGGCAACGGCTCCCTCCTTGCACACCTCAGGCCTTCACCAAAATGGCACCTGGTGCTACTCGCAACAGGAGTCATCACCATTGTATAGCCAGAACAAAGCCCTTAGCAACAAGAACACAAAGAAGCTGAATAGTCTGGGTCCATCTCAGTGAAAATGAACATTTTCCCGAACCCTGCCTAATGAATGATCTTCATGGATGGAAAGTTGCCATCCCTAACTAGTCTGGTCTATATGTGACTCCAGTCCCCAAACTATTCTGTTTTGTTTTTCAATGCTTTTCTCCCCTCGAGTTTTAAAGAGTGGGTTTCAACATGGCGTGGACTCACTAGCAGTCAGGCAACCACATGGCAACTATAAATACAAGACAATCTACTCGGAAGCTACAAATGGCTGCCTCGTTTCACCAATGTATGTGGTTGGGTTTACCCAAGGTTAGGTGGGTAGCTCTCCCATCTGAGTTGGAGTTCCAAGGGTTCAAACCCAACTGGGGGCAGCCTTGGTGATTGAATGTCAGGCAGGGTATCAGTGGCTGATGGAAATGGAGGGGCGACCAGCGCCCTTCCCCCTCATCCTCACCAGCGCCGCCACCCCCTCACCACCTCGATAGTAGCTATCGCCCTCTGCTGGTAGAAACAGTGCAGTCAAGCAAATGCCCAGTCTGCGTAGTTGAAGACAGCAAACAGCCCCAAGTGTGATCTGCTGCTTGAATGGCTCCAAGTGCAATTCGTCAAAGGAAAAGAAAGGGTTTGGTGGGATTATTTCCAAACATGTTTTAAGTCGCCTTGGGAGCCTATTTTGATGGCAACACTCCCGCACTACTCAGCAGTCTCATCTGATTGACTGATGAACCCAACAATCACGGTTTACAATTGAACACAACAGCACTACCATAAGTAAGGCCCGCAGACGTTTCTCCCCGGTGACAACCACCATTTCTCTTTCAGCTCAATTGATTTAGACGTGCGGGTTGTACAACATTAAACATTCATCGGGAGCTGCGAGTCCACGTGTAAGCAATGGGAAAAGCAGAGTCTGTTTGGAGTTGTTTTGGGGCAATTTGCCAATCCATTCAGACCTGTCAAATTGAGTGGCTGAGGTCGAGTGTCCAAACGTTGGCAACAGCAATGCAATCGAGCATTTATTTCCCATGCAATTTAGCCGTCTGTGGATCAGCTCCCCTTTTACAGTACTTGAGAGCTATAATGCTTGGTTGTGTGCTGTCTGGACAAACTAGGACCCAGGACTCATTTAAAAATTCCTCAGTGCACACAACAACGTTGATAATGAAATGTCATTTCAATTAACAAGAAGTGTCTGCCGTGACACCCACAGGCATTCAGAGCTCTGCCATTTTTGTAACCTTCGATTTCCTTCCAGCCTTCACTATCAATCATTACTCAGTCGCACCCTGAGGTTAAAAAGGGCAAACTCATTTCAAAGGCTCATTGTGACATTAAGGTACTAATTAGGGGTGGCTCAGTGGTTAGCACTGCAGCCTCACAGCACCAGGGACCTGGGTTCGATTCCAGCCTTGGGTGACTGTCTGTGTGGAGTTTGCACATTCGCCCCGTGTCTGCGTGGGTTTCCTCCCACAGTCCAAAGATGTGCAGGGTAGATGGATTAGCCATGGGTAATGCAGGGCTACAGGGATGGAGTGGGTCTGGGTGGGATGCTCTTCAGAGGGTTGGTGTGGGTTTGATGGGCCGATTGGCCTGCTTCCACACTATAAGGATTTATAACCAGTGGATCTGACATATAACCGCTCTTGCCCCCACCAAACCTGGAAATCTATTCGAGCCCCAGCTTTCTTCACCTCACCACGTGCTCTTCTCCCAGCATCCACCTACAGCCCATTAATCGTACCATTTCCACTCCCAGGGCCCACTTAGGAAGCACCAGCTCTGCGTTGGAGTTGAGCAGAATTTGACACCCCTCAATGATTGAGTCAGAATTGACAGAATTGCTCTATCACCGCTAGGCCTCAGGCCTGTGCTGGTCAGTGACCCCTTGCCATCAGGGAGTCGAATTTCTCCCTGACTCTTCTGTCAAACTTTCAGAAAGCAACACACATTGATCGGGGTTTCAGCTTCTCGCTATCAAAGCCTCTCTCAAAAATAAGGATTTTGCCTCTTCACACCCACTGAGTATCTCCAGGTTGAGACGGGATGAGAAAGGAACAGAGTTAATGCTTCAGGCCCATGAGTACTTCTGAACTTGGTTAGGTCCATCACTGTGTGTTTTAATTTAATATTGCAAGCACCCTCAGTATTTTAGCTTTCGATGATAGGAGGACGCTGCTTGGTACTCTGTATTTGCCTGCCATCTAGTGAAGACGTGACAAAATACACATTGAAATGGACAAAGCACTGATCTCTACAGTGACTGAAAGACCTGTTCTCCAGCTGTGTTCAACCCACACTGAATCACAGAATATCTGCAGTGCAGAAAGAGGCCAGTCGGCCCATCGAGACTACAGTGACCATCCAAAGACCATTTCACCCATATCCTATCCCTGTAACCTCACATTTACCATGGCTAATCCAACCAGCCTGCAAACTTTTGGTCAGTGGTGGGACCAGGCAGAAACCCACACAGACATGGGGAGAATGTGCAAACCTCATGCAGACAGTCATCAGAGGGTAGAATTGAGCCCAGGTCGGTGGCACTGTGAGGTGTCAGTGGCAACCACTGAGCCACCGTGCCACCCTTTATACTTACACTTGCCTCTCAAGTTATAGGGAGGTCAATTTTCTCCCAAGGCCATGTTCTTGCTGCCTGTCAAAATAAGAACTTATTGGCGTTACAAGCCCTTCTTTTCATTTTTTGGAATGTGGGCCTGTCATGAACAAGTTTGACACTAATTGCCCATTCCTAGTTGCCCCTTAAGGAGTTAGTGGCAGGCTTTCTCATTGCAGCCTCTATGAGGAAGCTATACCGACCATGCTGTTAACTAGGGATTGCCAGGAGTGCCATAATCTCATCCCGAGGGGCAATTCAGCTGTGATGGGAGTTTGGAGACGGAAGTAATGGGTTAGCAAGCAAATGTTCCAAACTTTCTCAGTGTTCCTGTACACAGTGAGTATGGAGGTCATGAGTTTAGGAAGGACATTAGATAAGGGCTCAGATAAGAAATAAAGATGTCAAAGGTCATTGACGATAACATTGCAAGTAAAGTACCTGAGTAATGACAGGAGAATTAAGAAGGGTTGCTGAGGGATAAGATCTTCGAGTAACTAATGATATAAGAACAGTTATGGACTAGACTGTGGAACATGTTACCTCAGTTTTTACTGGAAAAAGTTACCACAAGTAGGTGAGGGCTCTAAAAGAAGTCACAATAGCTTAAAGGTTAGGTCTTAGAGATTTAGAGCAGGCAGCAGGAGAAATATCTTTACACTTCTGGTTAAAGGGGCCCAGACAGTCTATTGGTAATCAGGTCTACTTCATTTTGGACCCAAAACAGGCCCCCAGTCACCCATTTTGACTCATTAGCTATCACTGTGCTTTTTAAAATCTTTCTTGTGGACTCAGATGCAAGAGTATTGCCCTCTGGCATCATAGGCATCACGAGCTCTCTCTCTCTTAAATGTGTTCCAATCCCTTCTTCTCAGGACTTATCTGTGAGCTGCTACCACATGTAGGAGGCCCCCAAGCATTGATGTCTCCACTTGGTAGGGGAAGGGAGATCGGCAGCAACCCCTGTCACTGAGTACAATACAAGGGAGCCCAAGGATTAATTGCTATCAATCCTTGATCCTCAAGCACAGCCAGTGAAGCACACTGCTGAGTTTCGATGTGAAAATGGACTCAGCCTGATTTCGAGACAGTCTCTTGAATAGAAAAATAAAGCAAGATGTTCCCTGGGTTGATTTCAAGACCCAGTGAGCCAGAGTTCTCCTGGGGTCCTGTCAACATTCCTTCTTCAGTAATCATAGAAACCCTACAGTGTAGAAATAGGCCGTTCAGCCCATCGTGTCCACAGTGGCCCTCCGGAAAGAATCCCACCCGCACCCACCCTCCTACCCAATCCCTCTAACCCTGCATTTCCCATGGCCAATCCACCTAGCCTGCACATCTTTGGAGTGCAGGAGGAAGCTGGAGCACCCAAAAGAAAGCCACACAGACACAGGGAGAACGTGCAAGCTCCACATAGACAGTCACTCGAGGGTGGAATTAAACCTGGGTCCCTGGTGAGGCAGCAGTTCTAACCATCATGCCGTTCCTAAAACTATCAGCCAAAAGCAGATCCTCTGGTAATTAATATGTTGTTTGCCTGCCCTTGCTCGGCTGTCACACTTTACCACAGTGACTTCAGTTGTCAATTATTTGTTGTAAGTCTCTGGGTTAGACTTTACACAAAGACAACTTCATTCATTCAGAGATAATGGGAGCTGCAGATGTTGGAGAATCCGAGATAACAAAGCATGGAGCTGGATGAACGCAGCAGGCCGAGCAGCATCTTAGGAGCACAAAAGCTGATGATTCGGGACTAGACCCTTGGTCAGAAAAACTGACGAAGGGTCTAGGCCCGAAACGTCAGCTTTTGTGCTCTTAAGATGCTGCTCGGCCTGCTGTGTTCATCCAGCTCTATACCTTGTTATCTCAACTTCATTAATTCTTAGCTGGGAATGAACGCAACTGCGACCGACAATATCCTAGCGTTGTTCCTTGTTGTGGCTCAGTGATTGTAAAATACCAACTGTGTGACAATCCTCTGGAAGCTCGTGTGAGTGCGAAGATCAGTCAATCCCTTGGAGGAGAGGAGAGCTCTTTCTGACCTTCAAAATTCAGCCTTGATCTCTTTTATTGGCATGTGATGACTCTCTTGCTTCAGAATCAGAAAGTTTGAGTTGTCAGCCTCACTTCAGAGACTTGACGACATAATCCCGACTGATACTTGGTGGTGTTTGTTCTAGGTGTGGTTCTAATGTAAGGCCCTCATCTACCTCTCTGTGTGTGATGTAAATGATCAGAATGTATTTTCGACAGGACCGCAGGTGTACTGTCTCCCCGTTGCCCGACAGTAAAAATGTCCAATACACAGCGATCGGCTCCTGCAGCCTCTGAATTAAAGGATGACCCTTAAAACGTATCTCATTTCCACCAAAGCACTGTGGGATATTTGTGGCACAGTGGTAGTGCTGGCAGACTAGTCAGGCAGAACTCCGGCCTCACGTTATGGGGATAGGGGTCCGAATCCAACCATGGCAGACGGTGAAATTTGAATTCAATCAAAAAAATCTGGCTTAAGAAATCAGGTCTAATGATGACCATGTAAACACTGTCAATTATTATTGTTAAAACAAAACAAACACACTACTCCCCTTTAGGGTAAGAAAGCTGCTGTCCTTCTCTGGCCTACATGTGACTCCAAAACTATAGAATTGCAGCTGCCCTCTGGTCAGTTAGGGATGGGCAATAAATGCTGGTGACTCCAACATCCCCTGAACTATTTTTAAAACCCTGAGGTCAAGGAGAGGTCCTAAACGAACATAAGTTCATTCTCCAACACAAGTGATCACATAACAGTAACAAAAGAGAATTCGTTTTGTGCATTGTGTAAGAGATAATACGATGGCCCTGACCTTTCGCTGAAAACAAGCTTCTCGAACGCCTGTTGAAAATCCACCATTGAATCTGCTTGCTCCACCCTCTCAGGCCCTGCATTCCAGATCCTGACAACCCACAGCATCACAATAGCCTTTTCCTCATGTAGGCATTGAATCTCCTGCTGAACCACTTAAGTCAGTGTCCTTTAACTCTTCACCCTTCCACCAATGGGAACAGTTCCTTTCTCTATCTACTCCATCCAGGCAGATTTGATGTTGACTCCCTCCAATGAATCACCATTCAATGTCCTCTGCTCCTGGGAGAACACCTCCCACTTCTCTAACCCATCCATGGCACGGACGTCCCTCATCTCTGAAATCATCCTTCTAAATCTGCACTGCAACCTCTCTGGTCCCTTCACATCCCAAAAAATGGTGTCTCCATTTGACTCAAAACCGGTAGTTTGACCCTAAGGGTCGAATTTTGTGAATTGAGTTGGGGTTCTTAAAATGAGCCAATAATGCATGTTGGTGACATGTTTGGCCATGCGGTGTGACATCACCTTGATTTTATCGGAGGCAGCTCATTAAGAAGTTCTTACTGGCTTTGTCCTCTGGTGTGCAAAGACCACCCAAACTCTACCAGCATCAGTACTGGCACCAGAAGTGGAGACCTCTCCTGAGGAAACCAAACACCCTGCAAACGCTAGATTGATATTTTGGTGCTTAAGTGGTCTTGGCCCTTTTCTTACTGGCTTTTTATTATTTGTAGAAGACTTTGGGTTCCCATTTCAGTCACCAGTCTCTTTTAATGATCTCTCTTTCGTTATTTCCTCCCTGAATTTCTCTCGTTAGCTTCATTTTCGTCACAGTGCCAAACTGACTTCTGTCAGAAACATCTTTTTTCTACTTCACCTCACTCATTCTTTCTTCCATTCTCCAAGAAGTATGGGTTTTACTTGGCCTGCTATTCATCCTTATAGATATTTCTGCCAATTGTTCCAGAGCCATCTTACCTTCCAAAGCCTTACTCAGCTATAGTCTGGCCCAATGAGTGCTGACTCCAATTTAACTGGACCGTTACCATTCTCATCCCATTGAAATTGAACTTTCACCAGTTTAATATATTTATCCTGAGTTGGTCTGCTTTACCTGAGTTATCCTAAAGCTTACAATAACACAACCATTGTTACCTAAATGTTCCCTTACTGGCCCTTGATCGACTTCAACTCCCAAAACCAAAACCAGCAGCTCCTCCTCCCCCATTTGGCTAGGATGATCAAGAAAATTCTCATGAAGTATTTCATAAAGTCCTTTCTCTCCCTGGTCTTGATGCAATTACAATCTCAATTGATATTGGGATGATTAAAGTCTGATTACCACCTTGCTATAGATTTTGCACCTTTCCCGAAACATTTACTCTGCATTTTCTTTCACTTGGTATTAGCCGACAGAATACACCCAGAGGGATAATGATAACTGTTTTTTCTTGGCTCCAACAAAACAGATTTAGTCTTTGACCCCTCTAAGACATCCTCTCTATGTAATACTGCAATATTCGCCTTTTCTCAGTATGCTTTCTCCTCTCTTTTCTTTCCTTTCTCCCCCAAATACCTTGCAAATGGAAATATTTATTATTTGGTGTCAATTCTCTTTTTTATGCCACAGCATCAAATTGCCATGGGAGTAACTGTGCCTACAGCTCACCATCCTTATATACCATGCTTTTTGCACTTACATATAGCCATTTTAAGCACAATTTAAACCTTGTTGTCTCCAAACCAGAACCCATCTAACATCAGAGATAACAAGGTGTAGAGCTAGATGAACACAGCAGGCCAAGCAGCATCAGAGGAGCAGGAAAGTTGATGTGAAGGGTCTAGGCCAGAAACGTCAGCTTTCCTGCTCCTCTGATGCTGCTTGGCCTGCTGTGTTCCTCCAGCTCTACACCTTGTTGTCTCAAATTCTCCAGCATCTGCAGTTCCTACTATCTCTCCACCCCATTTAACATCAAAACGGTTGGTGCTCTGCGGCTATCTGCCTCTCCTAATCCTTTGTACGCTTTGTTTCTCCTTCCTACTGCTACAGCCTTACTTCCAGTCCCCTGCTAGTTTAGCTTAAATCCTCTTCAATGGTGCTAACAAAAGGAAATGAGTTAGCTGAGGTGCACCCCACTTGACCTGCGTAGGTCACACCTCCCCGGAACTAGTCCAATGTCTCAAGAACCTAAAGCCCTCCTTCCAACCACACAAAGAAAGACAGAGCAGTTCTATTTCAATGCTCAAAGCACTAACATGCAGTGGCATCCTGCCTGAACATATTAAAGCTAGCTCATGTTCCAGACAGGCCAATGCAGATTAACTTGACAGTGAGTCAAGGTCCCACAAAAGCAAAGAAAGAACCAAATTATCCAATTTATGTGTTGATCAGGACACTTTCCTTCTTCAAACTAGTGCTGTGTGATCTTTCACATCCACTCAATAGAACGGGGATAGGGCCTTGCTTAACATCTCTCAACCGAAAGACATAGTCTCAGATGGTGCAGTTCTCCCTCAGTACTGCACAGGAGTGTAAACCTAGCTTTAATGCTCCAGTCTCTAGATTGAAGTTTGAGCTCACAACCTCCTGACTGAAGTGCTACGATTTCTGCCAAGTGAATAGCATCAAAAAGCAGCCGAAGAAATTAGGTGTCACTCGTTCTACTATACATGGAAGAGTTGAAAGAAGAAACGACCTTGTAAGCTCAGAGGTGTGCCTAGTATTTAACGGGCATGTCATGTTACCTGTGACCCACACAGAGTGTAAACACGCCCAGATCCAACTGTTTTACATTCCTGATTTCAGTCAATGGATTCTGCTTAGGATATGCTACAGATCGAATGTATTGCACAAAACCTTTGACATAAAGTAGCACACTGATCCATGACAACAAGTCAAAATAATTTACTTCCTTAAGAAATAATCTGTTTTTCAGTTTATTCATTTATGATACAGGCTAGAGCAATTTTTGCTTTTACAATCACTGGCTCAGTTGACACATCCAGACATTTATATCCATTTCTTAAAAGTTTTTATTGAAGCACTTGGATAGTGAGCATCACGGACACACTTAAGCTGATGACAAAAAAAATGTACATCACAGGGATAGGCGAAGCCCATTCAGTCACTCAATATTGACCTGCTGTTCAGTGAGGTCATGACTGATCTGTGCTAGACCCCATTCATCCATCTTTGCTCCATACCAAATGTCAGCCTTATCCATAAAAAGCACAAATACAGTCACAAGAATTCCCTTGACTCAGTGCCCATGCTCTTTTGAGAAAAGAAAGTTCCAGTCGGGCTAAGTTCGGGGCACCACGGTGGCTAGCACTGCTGCCTCACAGCACCAGAGACCTAGGTTCAATTCCACCCTCAGGCAACTGTCTGTGCGGAGTTTGCATATTCTCCCCGTGTCTGCGAGGGTTTCCTCCGGGTGCTCCAGTTTCCTCCCACAGTCCAAAGATGTGCAGGCTAGGTGGATTGGCCATGCTAAATTGCCCGTAGTGTTCAGGGGTGTGTAGACTAGGTGGGTTATAGAGGGATGGGTCTGGATGGGGAGGGTCAGCATAGACTTGTTGGGCCAAAGGGCCTGTTTCCACACCATAGGGGTCCTATGAAGAATTCTGTTGTCCTTCATCTAATGATGGCCTGCAGTTCCTTCTAACTTACATTAAAAAGACAAACAGAAGTCATAGTTTTTTTGGTATAAAGAAGCTATTAACTTCAAAAATGAAGACTGTTTGCTTCATGATGAATCTAATGGATATTAACAACATGATCTGTGCACTGAACCAAAAAAAGCTATTTTGTTTCACTAGAATTCCTGGATTGATCTGTACTTATAATGAGCAGGAATTTGTTATTATCAGGATCCGAAGCAATGTCCTACATGAATTATGGATGACAGCATTGCCCATTACAGCTTCGCCTTACCAATGTATTCATGAGAGTCAATTACCTTCAAGAATCATTTTATGTTTTGAAGAATCACAAGAGAACTGCTATTTAAAGCTGTATCCAACTGTAGCCAGACCTTGCACAGTGGCTTGAGAACAGATCCCTGGAATTCTTTCCCTTTGCAACATCATTCAATGTCAAGTGTTAAAACCTGCATGATTAGAATCAGCTCGAAGCACTGGGGGAAAAACAGGAGACAGAGTCTTAGAAACTAGATTTCTCCTCCAGCGAAATCAACAGGCAAGGAAAGCAATATTCACGTGGTGCCACTAACATACTGAGGCCTTTGAAGGCACACTTTCGAACAGAATTTGACGCCACACACACCTAAGGAAATATCGGAGCAGAAGGCCAAAAGCTTAGCCAAAGAGTTAGGTTTTAAGTGTGTCTTTAAGGAGAAAAAGAGAAGTCCTGGGAAACAGAGAGCATTCTAGTGCTAAAATCCTCACTAAGGAAAGGCAAAGCTGACAAAGTTACAGCAATTAAAATTGGGGATCCTTAACAGGCCAGAACTGGAGAAATGCAGATATCCTCAAGGACAACAAAAGCAAAATGCCGAGGCTGTTGGAAATCTGACATTGAAACAGTGGTTTCTACCTTGCCATTTTGAACACGGCCTTTGTAGCAATTGTACATGGACATTTCAAACAAGTCCATTCGTTTTATGAGGCCAAGGCATTTTCACCCAAGTCGAGTTAGCATTAGACATTGGCAACTAAAGTCTGTGTTCTATTTATTCTAAAGAAATTAATATCAAAAACCTCGTGAGTTATTCTTAATCCGACGAATTTGCCCAACAATTCAACTGAATTGTTTAATCAATGGTCATCAGAAACAAATTTATTCAGCACATGCAATAAGGATTGAAAAGGTCAATACAATATTTTGTATGAACACACACTAAAAATCATGATGAAGATTTTCCCTTAAAGAAGAGTTCAACATACATTACTTATTGGAGATTGGATCCCCTTATCCTTTGCACCTAGGCTGGTTTTTGATGTAATAATTTTGCAATGTTTTAGCACATTGTAACATTTTCAACAGCTTGGTGTTGAACTCAAATTACTAATGTGATCCTGAAAATATGAACTCAAATTGCAGCATGAAATTTGACAAACTGAATTCAATTTGAGAAAACATCCAGAAATAAAGAAAAGATTTCAGTAAAAGTGACCATAAAACAGTGTTGTAAAAGTCAACTCATTCATGGATGCATTAACGAAGGAAACTGCTGTTAATGCCCACTTGGGCCTATTATACGTGATTTCAATATCTCAGACACAGACGCCAACTCCTGATTATAAGCCACCCAGGTCCATTTAGAAGAGATCTTCAGCATAACCATGAGAAAATATCAAGTGTAGACATGAATTTGCAACTGCGTCTGTACAACAGTTATGCAAATACAAATTTCACATTTAATGACAACTTAATTCTACAAATTTGACTCAATTAGCTGCTTCTTGCGTTTCTTGTATGTCTATCGTGCCACTTGAGAATAATGCACTGCCCTCATCAGAGGATTGCGTGCAACTCCAAAAGACAAAATTGTTCGTTCTAAACCACTATTCTAAATGACGAAGTTATTCAACCACCGCTGTTGCAGCTCTGGTAATGTGTCAAATGTTCGTTGATCAAGGTGATGAAGCTGGGAATGAGGGAATGTTTATTGACACCTAATGACAGTAACAAGCACATCAATGTTGTGCACTGCGACTGTTGGTTAGAATGGTGAGGCTATACAACCCCAAGCACATCAATTATGATATCAGAGGACCTTGGCACAATATAGGTTCAACAGCTAAATCCTCCTACTGCTTGCGTCTTTGCGCTAGAATATGCATCAAATGATAACCTCACAACTACTACGAACAGAAAACACAATCCCTCGACACCTGAAAAGATCGGGGTAGTGATCATTTGAACAAATGGAAAATGTTTGGTGTTTTGACACAAGTAAAGCTATTGCACATGTTCCCATTGGGAGTACCACATTGTTTCCATCAATCAATGCTACCAGGCTTACTGTTGCACTCGCAGGGTAGATGTGATCAAACATACAATGAACATAGGCAATCGAAAGGAGCCGGAAGTAATCAGGGTCCTGTAGAAATGCTGACTGGACCTGATCATCACATGTGAAGTGCAAGGTCAATTCGTCTGGGATTTTGAGATGTTAATTGGATTCCAAAGACACGCTCTGACTAGTAATGCTACATTTAATGTGTCTACAGCACTTCACTCAAACTGTGAGCTTGCACAGCTGGAGGCATATGCTGGATCTCGATTAGATTAATCATGCTCATTTTACTCATAAATGCAAGTGGCAACCCAAAGTCACACTTGAGATTTACAAGTTAAATAATGAAAGGGTAATTGGGAATATTACATCCTCATTTACAAGGCTGCTGTGTGCACACTGGAAATTGCTTTTCACCTAACCACATTCAAAACCTAGTCAATCACCAAGATCGCATGCTCCATTCATTTCAGCACGCTGTCAGACTGGGTGTCTTGTCAGCTTTTCAGTTTTTAGGGAACCACACGCAGAAGACAATGGCCCCTGGCCTTCCAACAGGAAGAAGCCAAAGCTATTGATAAGGGAAACCAATCAATCCAAAGACAGTTAAAGCAAACCCACCACCGAGAATTCGCCTCAATCTCGTTCCACTACAGGCATCTTCCTGTACTCCAAATCCAATGAAGTAGAAAGTAGTTCCTGACAAAACCAGCACTCAATCCTGCAGCAAAAACTCCCAAGGATCGAAAAAAAAATGGTTCTTAGACCTCCACTGGGTCAAGCTGCCTGTGGAGGCAACAGATGTCAAGATGCTTGCCTTCTAAAGGCCCTTGGTAAGTTCTAGGAGGGAGAGTTGGATTGAGCATGCAGTTGAGCCCTGACTCCTGAAATCGAGGGAGCAATCGCATTCCACCCTGCTCCATAGGAAGTTGTTCCAGAAGAAAACTTAATGGTAAGGTTCCGGGAAGTGTTGCTTCAAGATACCTTGGAGTGCAAGTTCATAGTTCCACAAAAGTGGAGTTGCAGGCAGACAGGATAGTGGAGGAGGCATTTGGTATGCTTGTCTTAAGGTGTAGAGCTGGATGAACACAGCAGGCCAAGCAGCATCAGAGGAGCAGGAAAGCTGGGAGCCACTGACAAACTGTGTAGAGCAAGCCTGGCCCTTAACCCCTGACTACAGTTCTGAAGAAGTCATACCCAACTCAAAACATTAACTCTGAAACTCTCTCCACAGATACTGCAAGAGTCACTGAGTTGGCTGTCTTTGTTCTGATTTCCAGCATCTGCTGCATTTTGCTTTTTATTTACTAAGAGGACCAATTTATCAAAGGGAGAGTCTTACAACATACATTATAACACTAACTTATATATTCAAATGCCCCAACATCTTCATCGATGCCTTAAAAAAAAATCAGCTCACCACTTCACTGATGGGAGCACTTTTTGTACAGATCAAGAACAAATGACCCACTGCTACTCTGCTGTGTTAGATAACTTTTTAGTAGCCAGTCACTCAACATTTCTTCAGGTATTTTTATTGAGTATTTGTACCTGTTAAATGACAATTACTCATCAGCTTTAGGAAGGTCTACACTGATACAGTAGCAAATAAAGCATCGAATATCTACATATTATACATGCCTTATGAGACTGTTAAAACAATCATTGGAATTAGTTTTCCAATTTCTTTTCCAAAATGAGATAATTTGAATGTAATGACTGAACAAAAGGGTGGAAGCCTTACATCCTGCGGGAAGCAGGTCGAACTAGGCCTGATTGCTATCCATGACGATTGCAACCAGCCTGTGATCAGCTTTCACTTTGACCTGATCACCGTACAATCTTCACAAACCCTTCACGGTGGACAACATTTACACAAACGCCCTTGTACTTCAGTCAGTGTGAGTAAAGTGTCAGCTACAGGCTTGTCACTAGGAAGAATCCTGGACACTTAGCCCAACCCAGTGGACCTGGAGATGTTGTGACCGAATAAGTTTATTTCCTCAAACCTGTTCTTTCATGTTTGGCATTCCATCCACAACAATGTGCAATTATAGACATAGACAAATACCGCTTCGCAGGAAAACTGGCAGAAACTGGCATGGAGCTGAAGGAGGAAACATGAGAACAGGTGACCAAAAGTTTGTTAAAGAGAGGAGATTGCAAGGAGGAGCGATGAATGGGGAGATTTGGAGGGACAGACAGAGCCTTTGGATTGTACGGTCAAAGGTACACGTTTTCTGAAAGGAAATTGGAGATACAAGAAGCAGCTAGGATTTGAGGAATACTGAAATCTTGGGAAATTAGAGCAATAGGTAGTTCCTATTGTAGTAGCTGTTGGGTGTGTTTCATATCCCATCAACATTGATTATTTTTTAAATTTGGATCAATCCAAGTCCTTTAGCAGCAAGATTTTCAAATTAATCCCAAGCTGATTCACTAATGTCCCTCGGAGAAGGAAGAGAGTGGCTGCCTTACTCTATCATACCTCTAGGTGACTCCAGCCCCACATCAATGTGGGTAACTTATAGCTGAATTAGCTAAGTAAGCTACTCAATGGCTCAATCAGAAGTTCACACATCATCTTCTCAGGGTACATGAAGACATTGAGCTCTCTCGTTGGCTGCCACACAACAAACATGAACTGCAACTGGAACTCTCAGTTGAGCCTTGCGTCCTCCCTTCACAATCTTCTCAGCGCAGTGCATTGATGTTTTATACTTGCCTGACATGCAATCATAGCTTTCACCATACACTATGAAAGGTGAGGTATGGGCAGCTCTATCAATGGGGATATTTCTCACTGGTTAGGTACACTTCAACACTTGGAAATTCGAAACATACAAGGCCCAGAGTTCGTGACTGTTCCAGTGAAACTCTGATGAAACCTTTCTCATGGAATGTGTGTGTGTGTGTGTGTGTGTGATGCTGCCCATCTCATTCTGTGAGAACGGTCACAAAAGCAATGGCAGGGCTCTGGTTCCTAACTTGGTCCCAATGTTTTTGGTGATGGACTTCAGAAGATGCCTGCCCCTCATAACATTGTGGTCATGGGCGAATGGAGCAGGTATGCCCATGTTGGAAATTCCAACCATCTCTGGCCTCAAATAGATCCTTGTGTACGGCTGATGTCAGTCTGTATTTAACCAAATGAGATTTAAAGGTTGACTCTATAAATGGATGTGAGAGGCCACTTGCAGTTCAGTGGCCACTTGCAGTTCAGTTCCCACTTGTGGCTCAGGGCTCCCTAGAGATTTGGAACTAAGGAAGGCCAACTCTGCCCTCTTTCCAAGAAGGATATGTTTCTATCAAGCTATGCCACACCCAACACCCTCTGGCTTTTTACAACAGCCTGTGCCTCAGATGTGCCCTCTCAGGAGAAATGAAGTCAGGTCACCGTATCTTTGATCTCTGACAATGTCGGGGGCTGATATGCAGCAAGATGGTCTAACTTGCTTGTTTTCAGCCTTTTGTTTCATTTATCTGGCCGCTCTTTCAATCTTGCATCACTACAGGATCTTATTTAATCTCAGGATGTCTTAAAGTGCTTTCCAGTCAAGACAGTAACTTTGACTTTTAATTGTAATAGCACAGGGAACGCAGCAGCTAATTTACACAAAGCAAGATTCTATAAACATAATTCTAATAATAACTCTATGACTCTATATCCGTGGATTTGTTTTATTGATGTTGTTTGATGGATAACTAATGGCAAGGATACAAAGACGACTAACTCCATGTTTCTTCAAAATACTGCTATAGGATCTTTAATTACTCTCTGATGTCCCACAAGACAACACCGCTGACAGTACAGCTCTCCCCCAGACTGTCAGCCTGGGTGTTGAAAGGTTTTAGTTTGGGGATAATCCAAGGGAGGATGGTACGCTAAACTGTGGTCAATATCATCCTCCAGCTTCTTTGAGAATCCTGAACTGCTCCAAATCTGGGCAACTGTTTTTTTCTTTCTTTCTTTCCTTACTCTTTCACAGACTACGGGCATCGCTGGCAAGGCCAGTGGTTGTTCTCATCCCTAGTTGCCCCTGTATTTAGTGGCTGGCTATGTCTTCTCTGACGGTATGCAACTGGGTTTGTTTCATCTCCCTTTATCCTCAAACTGGTGTCATGCCTTCAAAAACTCTACATTTTGCTTTGTCAGTCGTTCGCCCTTTGTTTGCAGCAATATTTGAGAGTCCATTGGCCTTTACAGGTAAAGTGCAAGAAAAATATCTATTGGCAGGTCAATAGCACAGAATAATATTCAATCATTCACATCCTGAAATGTCCCAACATGTCTTCTGAAACAGAACACTGTTGTTTGTGAACTTTCGATGCTAATTGAATCCAGCTACTGAAATGTCGTTAGTAATAATCGTTTTGAAGTGTGATTTAGCTTTGCCATTTTAGATTTAAAACATTTTTGTATGTGATAAAATCTGTAATGTAGCAGGAGTCAAATATTGATTCTGATGATGTGATTATGGATGGTGAACAGGGAAGGGTACTGAAAAATCAAGGGGGTTGAAATCAGTTTTGAGTCGCCGAGTGACAGATTTTAGCAACTGCAAACCCACCTAAGTTTCCGTGCATACCTCACAATGGATTTTGCAAGCTACCTTGTCAAGACCCCCACTTTATTATGGTGTGAATACTCAGCACGTTTCTCTTGAACTCCTTTCTCCCCACATTCTAGTGGAAATTTTATCCCATATTAAAATAAATCATTGAACACAGGAGAATGGAATTTGAAAGAACATTACCCTGGACTGACACACTGACATTAATACAATATTGTTCACAATTCGCTGCCTATCCGCAAGTTCAGCTTAGTTTTACCTGTGAAACACATCATGAGTAACAAATTTCACCATGCAAATAAAGTGCGTCATTTTGCAACTTTGCCCCCGAAACAAATATAAACAGCGTACTGAGAACGGTTGTTGTTTGATACAGTGCTCAAGGGTTTAAAAAATGACTGTTCTGCTTAACCACTGGTTAAAGTCCATGGCTCCCATTTTAATACAAAATGGGAATCCTCCTGTGTACCGAGGACTTACAACACATCACATCACTTATCACATCAAAACCTCAGTGCTTTCCAGCCTCACACACCAACTGTCAATTACAGTGCAGTTACACTTGAAATTGGCAAGTTCCATTGTTGATTGCCCTCTATCTCAACAACAGCTGGCATTCATACAGCGTGCTTAGTGCAGTTGAAGCATTGTCAGACAAAAAACATCAAGCCGACTAAGGTAATATCAGAATCAATGACCAGAAGCTTGGTCAAAGAGGTAGGTTTAGAGGATAGCTTAACAGGATGGGAAAGGTAGGGAGGAGCAGTAGCTAAAGGAGACAGTAGGAACTGCAGATGCTGGAGAATTGGTGATAACAAGGTGTAGAGCTGCATGAACACAGCAGGCCAACAGCATCACAGGAGTAGGTAGGCTGATGTTTCGGGCCTAGACCCTTCTTTAGACCCTTTCTGAAGAAGGGTCTAGGCCCAAAACGTCAGCCTTCCTGCTCCTCTGATGCCTCTTGGCCTGCTGTGTTCATACAGCTCTACACCTTGTTATCTTGGTAATTAAAGGAGGAGTTTCCAAAGCTTGGGGCCTGAGAAGTCAATGGCAAGGCCACTGGTGATGGAGCAGTGAAAATCTGGTGTGTTAAAGGAGAGAATTGGAGGGGTGCAGAGATCATAAAACAGCAGCAGGATTGGGGACTGACACAGCCACAGGAGGGCAACAGTCTCCAGGATCTCTGCTGCAAGTGGTTAAATATACTGGGATGCCAATTGCAGCCTGAGAACTGTGCTCCACAGAGAGAAGACAGCAGAGAAATGCAGGTGAGCAGCCGACCATCATTGTGAAATTGTTCAATGACGAGCCTTCAATTTTCTCAATACATGGATCTTCGGGGTGAAACTCATGGCATGTTTTGGCAAGAGAAATGGTTTAACTGTGGGCAAGTGCTGGTCAATTTTGATGGTGTCCAAATGAAGCAAATTGTACAACGCAACAGTTCAGAATGCAAGAAATCCACTGAAATAGGTACAAGCAATCTTCCCGATATGGCAACTAAATTATGAATACATCCCGTATTAAAATAAGTCATTGAACACGGGAGAATGGAATTTGAAAGAACATTATTCTGGACTGACACACTGACATTAATATAATATAGTTCACAATTCACTGTCTATCAGCAAGTTCAGCTTAGTTTTACCTGTGAAGCACATCATGAGTAACGTTATTGATTTAACAAATTTCATCGTGCAAACAATTGTGTCATTTTGCATCCAAGACAGACGCAGATGATGTACTAAGAACGGTTCTTGTTTGATACAGCGCCAATGCATTAACACCAAAGCATTCATTTTATCTTTGAACGCAATTGTAGGAGAGCTTTACACAATGGGAGCCGTGTTTCTGACTGTTTTCTGCAAGATTTTTGTTTTGAATGCATGGAACATCTTGTGGGCCCCCTGACAGATCAAATCCTCAAGGTGCACCAGTAGGTACAGAGTTCTGAGTCAACAGCAGTCAATTGTAAAACTTGGCACAGTGAGGAATTCTGTTGGCATAGTTCAGTTCCTGCCTAATGTTTCTCAACATAACTTGATCACCTTTAGCTCATAAGGACAGAGATACTAAGGGATGGAAGCTACATTGCTCTGGTTAGCTTGCATTTAGAATACTGTTCCCAGGTCTGTGATCACCCCTCACAAGTAGGTTACACTGACATTGAAATGGGGGCAGTGCATATTCACTTCAATTATACCATTCGCTGATCGAGTTAAACTGTGGTTGCTAAGGCCTGGGCGGGGTTTCTTCACACCAGTGGGTTTAAGGGGACCGTAAACACATGAGGGGAAATGAATCGAAGGAGATGTTTATAGTTTGAAAGGGGATTGGAAAGGTTGAGGCTCAAGTGGATCATAAGCCTTAGCACAGCCCAGTTGGGCTGCAGAATTCTACATAATGCGTTGGCGTGAACACAGTTTATTGTTACTCATCACATTTCTTTTGAACTTGATGGGTAAATGAGGAAATTATGCAAGCTATTTTTTTAAATACTGGCATTTTCTATATTAAGCATCAATCCGAACAGATTTAAGGGTTATGCCCTATTTTTGCCTGGTACAGTAGCTCTTACTTAGCGTTCGCTACACCACTGACCAATATCGACATGCTATTACATTTATTAATCTCTACTGTTTTACCCCTAGTGGGCACAGTTCTCCGGCCAGTTAACATCAGATACATCCTCCACCACAGCATCACACTCTACAACAGAGCTGCGGCTTTGGCTCTTCAGTCATCCGAAAGAACACAATGAACTCGCCACGACTCGGTCTTTACTCAGTGCATTGCTGACAGCTCCTCCGCTGAACGAGTCTGTTTTTGAGAGAAGTTCTGTTGATCCCCTGATTAGACTTTCCATTCACTGAAAAGCCACCATGTCCTGAGAGTCTGTCCTGCCATTTCACTGCGAGAATTGAACTGGGCAAGGCAGCATGGTGACCACACGAGTGGTCAATTGAACATGATGGATTCAGGGTCCTGATTTGCCATTTGGGCCATGTGCCTCAGTACGTCTTTTTTAGTTAAGATGCCCAGGAGGCGTCTGCAAGAAGAAGAATAAAAATACTTATAATATGGCATTCATCTGGTTCAAGATACAGAAGAGGTTACAATTGTCTAATTATTTTCATGCAATCCATTCTGCAGTGGCAATAAAAAGGTTTTGCCAACACCGAGCTGGAGTTATTGCCAATTCTGAGTTGCTCTAAACACGTTTAATGACAATGTTAATGGTGTCCTTAGCTACTGCTTTGTGATGAACTCTGGCCATATCCTCAGTCCTTACTTCCATGAAAATGTCACCATCCACATGGTCTCTGACACACCATCCACACCGGGAAACCATTTGCTACACCCACCTCCTAATTCCAAGAGGTTTGTCGATGCTCCGCAATGATTCAATCCTGCCAATGCCACCACAGGAGCTCAGGCTTTAACTCCAATCTACTATCTCTTATCCCATTCGCTGTTAATGAATCCTAATATTAATGTAACCAGGCCGAGTCTAACTTTGCTTTCCTAGGGTCTATCTGCACACACATTTTGATTGCTGCTACACACCCGAGATTACCATTCTATCCCATTCCTCATGCTTTCTCTCTGCTTCTGCTGTCTTTACCTCTCCTGGGCTCTATTCAAGATTGTTGTGCTTCCCTTCAATTCTCCTCTCTCAGGTATTGTGCCATCCCAATTTGCGATGTCCCCTTCATTATTCCTCCAATTTATTGCTCTTTTGCTGCAACCTGGACTTGATTCCCCATTAGGTCAGCCATCATTTTGCCTCTGTGCTTCTCATGGCATCAGACCTGCCTTAGTATGTAGCACTCCTGCCCCCGAACACCAAGGCTCCGGGTTCAGGACCCAAACCCAGGTTTGAACATAACAATCAAGGCTACATTCCAGTACCATTCTGATGGAGCATGGCAGAGAATCTGTTGACCCAAGGCCTCCCCAACGATCTGCTCAGCTCCATGTAACATATCACTTGGCACCCTTTGGAAGAATTCCCAGTGTCCTGATCAATATGTATCGCGCAATCTACATCTACAATACAGGTTGTCCGTTCACTGTGACACCATTGTCTGCAGCAGGTTCGCTTCATGTGTTTTGGGCTGTTACATTGCTCAATTATTCACTTACTGAAGCAGGAGTCGATCAGCCTTCCAAAAATGGTTCATCTGTACTTCATAGCTCAGTAATTTGTTTGATCCCCGTCCTGAACAATGCCCGTTACTGGAGAAAATTAACCATTCTACTGTAACTTTGGAAAACCGACCACCACATCATCCAGTTGACAAATAATTCATTCCAAGCACTGCCCACCAGCAGACAACACAAACAGGGGAGGGTGGTAAGGGCAGGAAGTTGAAAGGGGGACAGAAAGCACTGCAGTGATCACCTCTCCCTAAAGGTATTCAGGTTTTTGACGCGACTTGTTCCCTCTCTAAGGAAACTTAGGCACAAATGTAAGAAAAAGCTCTTTACTTCCTATCCAGAGATATGCTTATGCACATCTGAACATTTGTTGTAACTACCTAATCACTCTTGTTTCTAATTAAAAGCGAAATGACATCAGAAGTGAGGAAAAGCATGGAGAGGGGAAAGGACTTAAGTAAAACACAGTTAAAAAGATCAGCAGCTCCTGAGTATCTCTGGAGGATGTCCTGCTTCATTCTTAAAGGGACCACGATCCATGACATTGAAAATGGCTGCCACACTTTCAACAGTGGCGACACTTCAACGAGTGCTTCATTGCCTGTAAAACATGTTGCAGTCTTCAAAAGCGCTATATTAATGCAAGTGTTTCTTTTTATTAAAGGGACTGAGCATTGCCTCATCTCACTTTCTCATTGACGTTCCCACCCTGTGCACTCAGCTGCACCTCCAACCTGTTTCCACAGGCCGTGACTGTCAGGAGAAACTTCGGAAATAATTTACAGGGGATTCCAAACCAATACAGTTACAGAGACTGATCAGGCTTTTGACTATCTGTCCCAATCTTGCTTCCTGTAGACTTTTGCCAAATTCTAACTAATACTGTTCCTAAAAATGCCTTGGGATGCTTCATTGCATCAAATGTACTGTACAAAGACAAGCTCATGGTGTTTTGACAATATCACAGCCTCCATTTTGCTCTATACTTGAAAGTTTTTCGTCATTGGTTATTCTAGTCATAAGACAAAAAGATCAAAAGAGGCAGTAGCAGAAATAAGCCATTTGGCCCACTCAGTCTTGTCTGCCATTCAATGAGATCACAGCTTTCTGATAATCCTCCGCTCCATTTTCCAGCCTTCTCCTGTCGATTCTTTTACTGATTTAAAAATCTGACTATCTCGGCCTTGACTGCACTTGATGCTCCAGCCTCGACAGCCCCTCCGCAGGAAAGAACTCCACAGATTCACTACCTCTGCAGAGAAGAAATTCCCTCTCACCTCTGTCTTAAATGGATGACCCCTTATCCTGAGATCATGGACTCTCCCACAAGAGGAAACAGCCTCTGAGCATCTACCCTGTCAAGTCTCCTAAAACTGCTGTACATAAGATCACCTCTCATTCTTCTAAACTTCAATGATTACAGACCCAATCTACTCAACCCCTCCTCATAAGACAGTCCCTCCATACCTGGGACCAACTAAGTGAATTTTTTTTGGACTTGCCTCCAAGGCCAGTATATCTTTCCTTCGATAAAGGGCCCAAAACTGTTCACCGTAATCTAGGCATGGTCTGACTAGTGGCATGTATAGCTTTAACAAGACTTCCTTGTTTTTGGGCTCCATTCCCATTGAAATAAAGGCCAAGGATCTTAGTTACCCACTGAACTTTTATGGAATTTTCTTTTGCAATTTCTACAGGGCAACCCCAAATCCCTCAGCTGTGGCTTTCTACGGCACCATATGACGTGGCGTCCATCCCTCAGTCTGTCGCTGCTGTAGGCGGATGTTCTGTGGGAAAGCAGTAAACTCACTCAGAAGATGCCCTTGGTACCAACGAAACACAACTCACCCGCTGCGGGTGACCAGGCACTGCCGGAGACCAAGCTTACGGAATATGTCCACCACCGTCTCCATGGGCGTGTGGTCCGTTACCGTGAAGGGGCTCAGGTTGAGAATCCTCCGCAGCTTGAGTGGGCACGGGCTGTTGCCAAGTAACGGTGGCGGGTCCTCAGTGAAATACACAATCGAGTTGCTGACCACTCCATCCTGTACCTTTCTTGCGTTTTCTGACATGGGGAGGAAAACAACAAACACTGAGCGAACACAAAACCTGGCTGGTTAACCTTTTGATTCCCCCAACCCACATGAGTATGCAACACCTTTCATTTTCTCCTCTCTTCTCCAGAAGGCACTATTTCATCCAGGGGTATGATACCAATGGGCATTATCAACTATCTCATACCTGAACCAATGGTCCTGGGCACCAAGCACAGTAAAGGGCTAACAAGAGCTTAACTGTAATAACTACTGAGCACCTGTGAGGACCTACATTATGACGATATGAGGCCACACAGAATAGGACCCAGGTCTGCACAGTTCCAGAGATGCCCCTTCTTACCATGCCTTATACAAGCTTATGTTTTGTAAGGGCCTGTTCATGTTCACTCGCTCAATCTCACTTCGCTAATCGTACGCCAGGTTCACAAACATTTTCCAGGCAGAAGCACAGAACTGGTGCAGCACAGTACAGGCTGATGCTTTCACCAATTCCTAGCACTAGGCTAACTCAACTCAAACCAGGCCATCAAATCCGAGATAACAAAGTGTGGAGCTGGATGAACACAGCAGGCCAAGCAGCATCTTAGGAGCACAAAAGCGGATGTTTCAGGCCTAGACCCTTCAAATCTGGGTTTCTTCTGGCCTAGATGGTACAATGCTAAGTTGTCAATGGATTTAACCACTGAGCCATTTTGGGGCAGCCTCTACCCCTCCAAATCCCTTTCTGCAATCCCACTTCATTTATTCAGCCACTTTATTCCCCTCACAATCAGGAAGACTGTGATAAACACGGTCTGGTGCTCTCCGCAAATTCTGAGAGAGCTCCCCCACCGATTTCTGACGGAAAATCATTTCTGTTAGTATTGAACAAGTTGACCATCTGGACCTGAACGAGAAATCCCATATAACTTCTCATGTTATTGCCCCCGCATAGGTTGGAGTGTTTGGATGGATGTGTGTCAAGTTCCTACTGACATTGCCAGTCACGTTTAGCTCAGTTTCTGGTTTTGCACTTTCTGGAATGAATTCAGTTGAAGGGGAGAAATGAACAGGTCAGTTGACACCCTGACAGACCACGACATGAATAACCCATCCAGGTACACAACCATTCACTATGAGCCACCAAGTTGCCTTCCTCTATATAGCGGATGCTGCTGGGTGCCCTACAAAACCAGATGCTTGAAGCGAGGTGCATCGCAAATACCTACTGGGCATGAATACGCTACTGGATTTTATTTCAGATATTTTAGATGCAGCTGAGGAGAATTCTCTTCTTTCTTTCAGAGATATGTCGGTCTCTAAATTCCCTTCCCCAGACAGACAGACTCACTGAATACTTATAAAGCAAAAGTAGATAGGCCCCTTGGCTAACAACTTAAGGGAGTCAATAGTGATTGGGGGTAGGTAGGAGTGTGGAATTGAGGACACAATCAGACCAGCCACAGTCTTGTACAGTGGCAGAACAGCCCTGAGGGACTGACTGGCCTGCTCCTAATTCACATGTTTGTCCACTCACTGGGGCTGCCTGGAGCAATGCTCAGGCCCAGCGCCACTGGTTCCACTGAGCCAACGGCTCACCCCAACTTCAAACATTCAAAGGAAGTCTGTAAAACTCAATACTGTCCTGAATCCAAAGTAAAAATGCAATGCACAAATAACGTCTGCCAAGCTGAAAAACTCACTGATTGCGGGAATGAGATCCCTTCTTTGGACGAAGCCAATGAGCCGCTCCGATTCCTTAGTGACGACCACAGGGAAGCCATTGTAATCTGTCTCTTTAATAAGGGTCTCCACATCCTCCACTGTCATACTGCTTTGGGTCAAGACAGAGAGTGGGGGCTCAGTCCGTCTTGGCCTCATCACATCCGTCGCCAGGGTCCTGTGCCTGAACTCATCCTTCGAATCCAGGAAGGGGTAGCCATTCAAGTGGATGTGCGCTTCGTAGATACCCACTTTCCCAAAGGCATCTGCCACCCACTTGCTGGTCACCGCTGCAGCCATTAATGGTACAATGTACTCCAATCCGCCAGTTAGCTCGAACATGATCACAACCAGGGACACCGTCATACGAGTGACTCCACCTGCGGCAAAATTGTCAATAGCTAGAACGAGGGCACTCTTAAATGTTTCCCATAAAGTCAATGGCTCAACAAGTAGGAGTGTGATAAAGCTGGCCCCGTATTTATTGTTAAATTCTCACCCTCTGTTTTCCGAACCCTTCACGGCCTATCCCATCTCTGTAACTCCGCTTTACCTGTACAACCCACTGAAATCTCTACACTCTTCCAACTCCTGCCTCTTGCATCATCTCCGTGATGTCCTTTGTTCTATCGGTGGTGTCCCACTAAGCTGTCGAATTCCCTCCCTAAACCATTGAAGGTTCCCGCTCTCGGTCTCCTATCAGACGAATTCTCAATCACACTCCTTCTGACTTTTGACTAAGATACTCCAGTCTCCTTCTGTGGTTCGCAGTCAAGTTTTACTCATCTGATTGCACAACATGTCATATGTAACGTGAATGCATGTTATATAATCCTTAGAATCTCTCACTTCAGAACTGCAAGTTGTCAAGTTTGGACAATATGCCTATCGCTATCCAAATTCTACACTACATATGCAAGGTATGACTACTCCAATGCTCTACTGACTAACTTTACTCGTTCCACCCTCCAGAAAACCCGAGGTTACCCAAAACAAGGCTACTTGTGTCTTAAATCTCATCAAGTCATGTCCACCTACCACCTGGTCCTCACTGGCCTGTACTGGCTCCCAGTCAAGCAACATTCCACCACAGTCCAGCCCTTCATATCTGTGTAATCTCTACCAGCCCCATATCCTCCAAGGTTATCAGTCCTCCCCTAATTCCCAGCCTTTCAGCACATCGATTTGAATCCAATAAGCAGAGGCAGTAGTTTTATTTTCTTGTGTCTCGAAGTCTGGATTCCACTCTTTGTTATTCTCAGGGTCTCTCCCTTGCTTCCCTCCTTTCATACCCTCCTTAAAACCTCTCATTCTGATCCAAGTTTTTGGTTATCTGATCGGAACCTCTTTTTATGTAAGTGACTCAGTGTTACATTTTGCTTTCAGTGTAAGATGTTGCACACCGTTGTCGCAGCCAGACTTGGCTCAGCGCTGACATTCTTGTTTCTGTGTCAAAACCTTGCGAGTTCAGGATAAAAACCGAGAGTACTGCAGATGCTGTAAATCAGAACAACTTTAGCAGAAATTGCTGGAACAGCTCAGCAGGTCTGACAGCATCTGTGGCAAGGAATCAGAGTTAAAGTTTCGGGTGTAGTGAGGAAGAGCCACTCGACCCTGAATGTTAACTCTGATATCTCTCCACAGACGCTGCCAGGCCTGCTGAGCTTCTCCAGCAATTTCTACTTTTGGTGGCTTGTGAATTCAGGTTTTGGAAAAGTAATCCAGGCTGTCACTCCGACACAGTAGAACATCGAACAGTACAGCACAGCAACAGGCTCTTCGACCCATTATGTCTGTGTCGACCATGATGCCATTGTTAACTAATCCGGTCCGCCTGCATTTGGTCCCTGTCCCTCTATTCCCTGCCTGTTCATGTTTCTTTCTAAATGCTTCTTAAACATTGCTATAGTATCTGTTTCTACCACCTCCCCTGGCAGTGTGTTGCAGGCACCTATCAGCCTGTGTAAAAAATTTGTCTCTCATATCACCTTTAAACCTTTCCCCTCTCCCCTTTAACCTATGCCCCCTCATACTTGATATTCCCACTCTGGGAAGAAGACTCTGAGGTTTGTCCAACCTCTCCTTATAACTAATACACTCTCTTTTGCACCCTCACCAAAGCCTTCACATTTTCCCTATCGTGTGGCGACTAGAACTGCACACAATATCCAAATGTGACCTAACCAAAATTCAATACACGACAAAACAGGGATTGCTGTTCTGTCAGAGTGCTATCTTTTTGATGAGGCACTGCAAAGCTCCACTTTCATGTCCCCTCTCAGTCTCCTCTGCTCAAAGGAAGACAATCTCAGTTTGTCCAATAGCGCTGCTAACTGAAACTCTCCAGCCCTGGCTACATCTTCATAAATCTCCTTTGCATTCAGTGCCAATACATCCCTCCCACATTGTGGTGTCCAGAACTACACACAGTACTCTAGCTGTGGTCTAACCAATGTTTTATACAGTTTCATCAGAACCTCCCTAGCTCAGCTAATAAAGGCAAGTGCTCAATATGCCTTCTTAAACACTTTAACCACAGTTGAGGGCCTGGTGATACCTTAAGGAACTGATGTATATACACATAGAATGTTGGCCAAGGTATTGGGAGACCTCCATTTCTATTCTTCAAATTAGTTGATAGGATCTTTTAAGTTCACCTGAGAGTGCACAAGGTCTCGTTTAATAGCCCAACTGAAAGAGAACACTTCAGATAATGTACTGTTTCCTCGGAGCTGTGCTGAGATGTTAGCCTGGATTATTTGTGCTCAAGTATCTAGAGTAGGGACTTGAACTCTCCACCTTCTGACTTGACCGAGAGACGTTCCATTAGGAAATCTCCAGTATTTACCCAGCTGAACGAAGACCTCACTATAGTTGTCAAGCTTTTCCTTTCAACTCAAAGGTGCTACCCAACAAAATAGGTCAACATTCACAATGCTATCAAAAGATTCCAAAATATGCAATGTTCAATATGGATATAAGTCTAAAGCTCGTTGGCTTTGCTGAAATCAAAGTCACTGGTTAATGGCACAGCAGGTATCACTCACCAAGGCAGGCAGCAGCGCCAACCATAGCATACAGCCCCGGGGTGACACAGTCAGCACCAGGCCTGCACCAGCTTCTGAAGATGAACCAGTCATGGTGGTGATAGGCCATCTGCTCCACACCAATACCAACCATTCTGCCAGCTATGGCTCCGACAGCCATGCTCGGAATAAACAGTCCTGACGGCATCTGCAGAAACAATGAGGATAAAAGACCTGACACATCCTTTTGGTGTTTGCAAGCTTGCTAAGGGGTTGGATAGCTGGACGGCAGGTTTGCAGTGCAGAGCAACACCAACAGTGTGGGTTCAAAACCCACACCAGCTGAGCTTACTATGAAAGACTCGCCTTCTCAGTGTCTCCCCTTACTTGAGGTGTGGTACTTAGTCGTCCCTCTGTCTCATAGGAGAGCAGCCCTGCAGTCCAGTAAGAGGCTGACATTTTTACTTTGATCTTTGCTAGCATGCTATTCTGTAAGGAGTTGTTAACACCAGATGCATTAGGAGCGTTTAACTCCCATGTCAAGTCAGGAAGCAATGGAAATGAAGCCAACATCCGTCACTTCTTCATAGCAATAATGCTGGTGCTCCGACTTACAAAGGTAAAGGTTAACAAATTAACTTTCCTTCAAATACAGTCAGAAGGGAGCTCGTGGATATTGAGATATCCAAGCACCTAAAGCTTGAAAATGTCTTTATGAAAACTTTCTATCAGTTCCAACCTTGGCAAAATTAATCGATTGTTCCCATGTCCAAAAATAATATGCAATTTTAATAACATTAGTACACAAGGTAACAAAACTGTTCCTACAGTTCACTGCTTCCTTACTCAGTATTTTAAACAGATATAAACCAGTAGTAAACAGCAACATAAGCAGGGGTCAGGGAATTTATGTGAGGCTGCAGTTGATGTAATTATTGCGCAGGATGTCGTGGCACGACATAGCCAACAAAACCAAAGGAAACGAGATTATTTCTTATATTACTCAATGCCATTCAGCCTAAAAAGAAGCAGCTTACAATAGCACCTTGGATATAAAACAAACTACCTTTCTTTACCCAAAGAGTTAATGTTAAGCATACAAAAAATAAGAAATAGACAAAAATCATATGTATAAATCTCAAATAAATCTTTTTTTAAATACAGAGTATCTCGCATGTGGAATGAATTTCCAGAAGAAGGGGTGTATGTAGGTACAGTAACAATGTTTAAAAGACATTTATATCAGCACATGAATAAAAATGTCTGGAGGGATACGGGCCACATGCAGGCAGGTGGGAAGTGGGAATATAGTCGGTATGGGCTGGTTGGGCCAAAGGGTCTGTTTCCACGCTGTATGACTCTTATGTTCTACTTTAGAGCAGAGAAGGTTACGGGGAGACTTTACAAGGTGCTCAGAATTATGAGGTGTCAATACAGTAAATAAGGTGAAACAATTTCCACTTGTAGGAGGATCAGTAAAAAGGGGAGATATTGAAAATAATCCACCAAGTCACAGGGGAAGTCAAATTTTGCTTTCCTCAGTGAGTTGAGATCTGGAACCTGCTGCCTGAAGGAGATTCACTTGTAATGTTTTCAGCTGGGTATTAGATGTGTACCTCAAAAGAAAAGAAATAATCAAGGGACAGAGAAAAAGCTAGGGATGCGTTTAGCTGCACAATAGGCTGAAAAGCCTCTTCCTGGGCTGTAGGATTTTAACACAAGCGATAATTTTGAGGAGGCACAGCCCGGAGGCTTCCCATCACGACAGATCACAGGGAAACCCAACTGTTTCAATGATCTTCCGCAAATAAGGGCAGAGGTCCACCTTCACATTAAACACTAAAATTGAAGATCACAACCAAATGTGCAAGATTCCCTTTGCTCTGGGTCACTGCAGAAACTGTAAATGTTAGTTTTAATCAGGAACAGAAAAACTCAGATTTTGCTGAGTGGTAAATTAGCTGAGCTAACCAAAGTTTTAAAAATATCCAAGAAAAAGCAGTAGCTTTCAGTTCAGAGCAGGCAGTGACAAACAGTTTGGTGGGGGAGTGCCGCACAGCGTGCAGCACTGGTCTCCTTATTTAAGCAAGGATATAAACATATCACAAGCAGTTCAGAGAATCACAGGCACGAGAAGAGAGGTACTGAGTAAACTGAAGTTTACACTAAATGCCCCAGTCCTGGTTGGCTTCCCCACCCCTCAATGGTTTTGAAATTGAAATAGTCAGTATATGGATTTTAATTTTTCAAAATACCATTGATTCAGGGGTGGTCTGCTTAGATTAAAAGACACTGAATATAACTCTTTTCATCAAAGATTGGGAGAGCAGAAAACTTCAGGCCAGTTAGCGTCACATCTTCGTAGAATCATGGAAGCTATCATAGAATCTCTACAGTGTGGAAGCAGGCCATTCAGCCCAAACCACCCCTCCAAAAGACCACCACACCAAGGCCCACATCCCTACCCCTACCCCTATCCTGTCACTGTAACCCTGCATTTCCCATGGCCAATCCACCTAGCCTGTACATGCCTGGATACATGTGGGCGATTGAACATGGCCAATCCACCTAATCTGCACCCCTTTGGACTGTTGGGGGGAAACCGGAGCACCCAGAGGGAATCCACGCAGACACGGGGAGAATGTGCAAACTCCACTCAGAAGTAGCCCGAGGCTGGAATCAAACCTGGGCCCCTGGCACTGTGAGGCTGCAGTGCTAACCGCTCAGCCACCGAGCCACCCCCTTAATCTATTCTAGAGAAATTGTTAGAATGTTATAGCTGGGCACTTGGGTGAGTTCAAGGCAATCAAGTCCAGTCAGCATGGTTTTGTGAAAGGGAAATCATATTTGACCAATCTATCAGGAGTTTGTAGAGGAGGAAATATGTGCTGTGGATAAAGGGGAGCCTACAAATGTACTGTGCCTATATTTCCGGAAGGCATTTGATAAGGTACCACATCAAAGGATACTGCAGAAAAGCTCATGATATAGGGCTAGCCCCTTGGCTTGGGCAGAAGATTTGCTGGCTAACAGGAAGCAGAAAGCGCATGTGAATTGGCCTTTTTCAGATTGGCAAGATGTAATGAGTAGTGTGCCACAGGGGTCAGTGCTGGGATGTCAACTAATTATAATGTATGTTAAGCAGGGCTTAGATTAAGCAATTCGATATAGCTGCCAAATTTGCAGATGACACACAGGTTGGCAGAAAAGTAATTTGTGCAAAGGACGAATGTTAAAAAAGTCAATGATAGATCAAGAGGAGTGGGCCGAAAGGGGTCGGCAAAATGTCAAGTCATTCATTTTGGCGGGAAGACTAAAAAAGTAGCATCTTATATTAAAGGTGAGAGCTCTGAGGTGCACAGAAATCTGGGAAAATGAATTGCAAAAGGTCATTACGTACACAGACTGAGCAGGGGACATTCAGGAGGCATTTAACTCCTGCACTTGGGAATTTATTGCAGCAATTCTGTGGGATTGCAGATCTGAACTATCTCACCATGGCCCTTCACTCCATCTTGTTCCCTCCTCAAAAGCCTGCCCATTGTCACCCATGACCTTTAGAACCAAGTGGCATTAAAGGGATTCCCAGGCCCCGGGTCATAATGGAAGGTTTTGGGCTGACTTCCTTATTTGGACAGAGACAAAAAGCTACAAGTAAGTGATTGGATCAGACCATATCTGTTACCAGGGACCCAATGCCATGGCCGTCTGAGGGAGCAACAGCATCAAGGGAGCATTGGAAGGGAATGGTCCAGGAAGCAAGCTGCACACCTTGCACATCTCAGGAATGGACAGGGATGGAATGGCTAATATCAGAAACAGGTCAGGCCGGAGATAGCCTGCCCCGCCTCAGAGGGTGGAAGAAATTCCTCCCTGTGTCCGGCAAAGGCAAGTACCCCCAACAGCCTTGTGAGGGACAAATGTTACTGACACTCCAGCACAACATATGCTTGTTTTAATTTGGATTTACCGTCAATGAATCAAATAATCACATTAGCTGCTCTTCAATCTGCTGTCCCCCCCACAGTTCTGATTTCCTGGGGGCTTTCATTACTCTTTGTCTAACCAACCATCAACACCCTCTCCCAATGAGCACCAGCACACCAATTCATTAAAAATTAATTCTCAGGGATGTTAGCAAGTTTTACCGAGACCAGAGTTTTACTTATGGATTTAACCTGTATTCAGAGTTCTCTGAGTAGACGAATTTGAACGCATCCGAATGCACGAGGGAGTTCTGGTTACTGTTTGAATAACACCTGCTACCAGAATGCCGTAACTAGATAACAAGCCGAGTCAAAGAGCCAGGATGACTCAAAGAGCTGAGCTTCCCTTACTAAGGGCCGGCCTGTTTTCCCCTGATCTAATTCAAAAGGGGTGGCACGGTGGATCAGCGGCTGCCTCCCAGTGACCCAGATTCGATTCCAGCCTCGGGCGACCGTCTGTGTGGAGTTCGCACATTCTCCCCGCATCTGTGCGTGGGTTTCCTCCGGGTGCTCCAGGGTCCGCCCACAGTCCAAAGATGTGCAGGCTAGGTAGATAGGCCACACTACATTACGCAAAGTGTCTGGGGATGTGCAGGCTAGGTGGGGGTTGGCCATGGTTAATGCAGGGTTACAGGGATAGGGCAGGGATCCGGGTGGGATGCAGTTCGGAGGGTCGGTGTGGACTCTCAACGGGCTGAACAGCCTGCTTCCACACCGTTAGGATTCTATGAGCGCTACACACACTGGGGTTCACTTATCCTTGGCTGATCAAGATGGCACAAGGTGGAACGGCCCTTACCTTCATGCCAAAAGTGAATATGGTGATGACAATTTTGAAGACCAGTGCAAGAGCTAACTGCCATATGGCTGCGTAGACCCCAGGACCAGCTGGCCTGTCCGGGATGTCATCCACGGGCCACGTTGTGTTCGGGTCATTGACGTAGTCACAGAGCTGTGAGAATTCGAGCGCTCCGCAGTCATTGAAGAGCTCCGAGATGAGCTCACTGGTACTCTGCCTGGTGTACTGATTCGGGAAGGAAAAGATGGCTGTGATGGCGGTGACCATAATCACCTCCAGCACCGGGTACCTTCCCAGCCTCGTGTTCTTGCGCTTCCGACACCATGCGATGTTCCCCCGGATGAACAGCGTTCCCCACAGGCCGCCAAATACCCCGAGGGAAATGAAGGGCACCAGTTCAGCCATGTACCAGGGGGTATGGTACTCCACGTAGAACAGCACCAGCCGGCTGTTGCCGAAAGGGTTGATGGATCGCAGCGTGAAAGCAGCCACCAAAGCAGCAAAGAATGATCTCCACAACGTCTTCAACGGGAAATAGTAACTGACCTGGAAAACAAACAGCAGAAGCTGCTAACACATCTTCCATTTTACTCACTTCAGGTTCAACATAGAACAGTACAGGCCCTTCGGCCCACGATGCTGTGCCGACCTATTATCCTACTCTAAGATCAAACCACCCTGCATGCCCTACATCCGTCCATGTGCCTATCCAAGAGTCGCTTAAATGCCCCTAAAGTATCTGACTCCACTACCGCGGCCGGCAGCACAATCCACACACCCACCACTCTCTGTGCGAAGAACCTACCTCTGACATCTCCCCTATACCTTCCTCCACTCACCTTAAAATTATAGCCCCTCGTAATAGTCACTTTGCCCTGGCAAAAAGTCTCTGACTATCCACTCTATCTATGCCTCTCATCACCTTGTACACCTCTATCGAGTCACCTCTCATCCTTTGTCACTCCAATGAATAAAGCCCTCGCTCGCTCAACCTTTCCTCATAAGACCTGCCCTTCAGTGCAGGCAGCATCCTGATAAATCTCTTCTGCACCCTGTCTAAAGCTTCCACATCTTTCCTATAATGAGGTGGCCAGAACTGAACTCAATATTCCAAGTGTGGTCTAACCAGAGTTTTATACAGCTGCAGCATAACCTCTTAAACTCAATTCCCCCGCCAATGAAAGCCAACACGCCCTACTCGTCCTTTACAACCCTATCAACTTGGGTGGCAACTTTGAGGGGTCAATGGACTTGGACCCTCAGATCCCACTGTTCCTCCACAGTGCCGCACTTGCTTTTACCAAAATACTCCTTCCCTGCTGCCTCCCACTAGCCTCCTCAGAAAGCCCTAAGATTGTGAATGTGAACTTCTCTGGGCACTTTTAACAGTGCTCTATACTGGCTGATAGAGAGTAAGTGCTCTTTCTTCCCTAACCCAGGGGACCAGAGGTTGGGGGAGTCGGGGGGGGAGGGGGGTCAATTAGAATATCTCTACACCAGCAGCAAGCCCAGCAGCTTGAGAACTAAAGCTGGCATTTTGCTGCCTTGTAAGATATAGTGGTGTTACAATGTGCCTCATTTACTGACATCTCAGGCCAGGCCCCCTGACAGGCAGAACAATCACTTTCATTTCCACAGACATTTCAATTCATCAACCGAAGGAAGCAGTCGTTCAGCCCGGTGCCTTTGAGATGATAGACCTGGATGATGATATTGGTCCTCATCTCCATGGCCGGAAGGGAAAACAATCAGATCTGATTGGCGGAGGGTACGGGAAAACCAATGAACGGGGAGTGGAGATGGAAGTGTGACCTTTGGAGAGCCCTCGGCCTTTATCACCATGACCACAACACCACAAGGGTGTGCGCTTTCTGCTGGCCGTCTTGAAAGTTCAGAAGGTCACTTGGTACTCAGACAATGGGTACTGCCAGGGCCACATTTCTAAGTTGATTGAACAGTAGATTGTTCCAAGGAGACCAGACTCTCATTGGTGAGTGAAACATGAGATGCCAACATCTGTAAAGTTTAGGCCTGAAAACATTCAGATCGAGCTGGTCAGTCACCAGAATCCAATTCTGTCAAATGCCCCAGAGGGGTGGGGGGGGGGGGGTGGGGGGGGGGTGGTGGTTGGTAGTGAAACCATCAGAGGCTAATCATACCTTGACCAAAGACTGAGAGTTCAAAGGAATGAATAAGGACTGCGTTAAAATGGATGAAAGCTCTCACCAAAATCTGCCAGAAATAGTACAAATCAAAATCTAATTCAAACTGGACTATATCCATGTTTTGTGATCACAAAGAATTAACGACACTGACCCGTTCACACAACCAAGGGCTGATACAAGCATTCTGTGCAGAGTTAGATCAGTTCAATCAGACCACACTCTCTACAAGTGTACAGACATGATCCCTAACTACACTGCCTCCATATCTCATTGCTAGCGGAAGCGAATCAATCAAGGGAATTATGGCCCTATTCCATTATTAACATGTACAGATCATCTCGCGATAACAGGCAGACTCAGGGCTGTGTATTAACATATGTTTGTTTATTATTATTTGGAGCTATGTCACACGTAAGAAGAAGATCACAAGCAGGAGACTATTTTTGTCCAGGGAACGAAGTAACTCAGGAAATCGCTACTAGTTTTGAAAACCCTCCACCGAGGCTTGAGTGGAGTTCCCCTGCTCTCTTGCACTCCCATTCCCTTCAGCAGTGGATCATGTTGCTACTTAATAGATGTTTACTCACTAACTGCTCAGATGCAGAGCAAGAGCCTTACCAACGCTCTCCTGTCGGAGAGAGCAGCCCACTGGATTTCAAGCCAGTACTGGGAGGTGAGAGCTCAGCTTCCTGCTCTCCCATCTCACAGGGCAGTTAACCCACCACCATCTGGAAGGACAAGGGCAGCAGACATATGGGAACACCACCACGTCTAACGTCCCCTCCCAGCCGCTCAACACACTGGCTTGGAAAAATATATGCATTCCTTCACTGTCGCTGAGTCAAAATCCTCCAATTTCCTCCCTAAGGGCATGGTGGGTCAACCTACAGCACACAGACTGCATCAGTTCCAGAAGGCAGATTGCCACCACCTTCTCAAGGGCAAGTAGGGACTGACAAAAAATGCTGGCCCAGCCTGCAACACCCACATCCAATGGATGAATGAACTGGGAAAGTAATATGTTTGGCGAATGGGCAGAACATAAAATTTCATTTGATATTCTACTGCTCTTAATTTCAAGCCTACTTTGACACCAGTGGGGTCGACACAACTTTGGGATAAAGCAAGTCCGAATGGGAATGTTTTACCTCTTCCAAACTGAACAGTACACCGCCGATGGGAGCACCGAACGCAACAGAGACCCCTGCGGCAGCAGCAGCTGACAGCACCTGCAGGGAAGAGAAATGTTTGAGCTGTGTGAAGCCCAGGTATTCCCACCGTGAAGCGAATCTCCCCTCTCACCAAGCTAAAACAAGGAGCTGCAGATGCTGGAGATCTGAGACAACCGTGCTCATTGCTGAAAAACAGCAGAGTTAGCGTTTCGAATCCGGCGAATGTACGTCAGAACTGGCAGTAGTTGGGAAAAGGTGCTAGTAAAAGTCAGGGGTGGCTGGGGGGGGGGGGGGGGGGGGGGGGGGTGAATGGACAGGTGGAGATGGAGCCCAGACAGGGTCAGATACGAAAGGGGTAGGTGAACAAGGAAGTTATGGATAGCAGGCCAGGACACTGGAGAAACTGAATAAGTGATAGTAAGAGCTAAGAGTTAGAAAATGGAAATAACAAAAACAGTTAATAAAATGTGAGGCTGGATGAACACAGCAGGCCCAGCAGCATCTCAGGAGCACAGAAGCTGACGTTTCAGGCCTAGACCCTTCAGAGCTGCTGGGCCTGCTGTGTTCATCCAGCCTCACATTTTATTATCTTGGATTCTCCAGCATCTGCAGTTCCCATTATCACTGATAACAAAAACAGAAGTTGCTGGAAAAGCTCAGCAGGTCTGGCAGCATCTGCGGAGAGAAATCAGAGTTAATGTTTTGGCTCCGGTGGCCCTTCCTTAGAGCTGAGTGAGAAAATATATAATAACCATGCCAAATGCAACCCACATACTGTGATAAAAAACAGTTCTGAGGAAGGGTCACCGGACCCAAAACATTAACTCTGATTTGTCTCCGCAGATGCTGCCAGACCTGCTGAGCTTTTGCAGCAACTTCTGTTTTTGTTCCATATAGTGCAATAACTGGTCCAGGAGTACGTGCGAATAGGTGACAGTGCTTCAAGCAACCCATGTCATTACAAGACTGGGCTGAAGTGGGCAAAATAAACAGAGAAGGATGGATTCAGGTTCAAAAGGTATTGAACTCGATATGGAGTCCTAGACACTGCAAGGCCCCCAGGTGGAAAATGGGATGTTGTTCTTCAAGCCTGTGCTAAGGCTCACTGGAGTCTGTGACAAAAATGTTGGCGTGGGAGCATGTTTGGGGGGCAGGTGACTGGACACTCAGAGTCATTTTGCAGTAGAGCTTAGGTGTGGTGCAAAGCTGTTACACAGATGGCGTTTTATCTCCCCAGTGTAAAGGAGGCCACGTGGTGAGCCGTGAATTCGGTCGAGTAGATTGAATGCAGTGTCGGTAAATCACTGCTTCACCACGTCTGGGGCTTTAGATGGTCAGGAGGGAGGAGGTGAACAGGCAGGTATTCCATCTTCTGTGATTGCATGGGCTGGAACCTTGTGAGTGTGTGGAAATGTGGGAATGGACGAGGAGGGTCCTGAAAGGAACAGTCCCCGCGGAATGCTAACAAGAAAGGGGAGGGGAATTTGTGTCTAGTCATGGCATCCTGTTGGAGGTCACAGAAATAGAGGCTTACAATTCTTCGGAGGCAGACTGGCGGCGCTGCTAAGTGAGGACCAGAAGCACCCTATCACTGTTGTGGGAAGTAAAGGAGGGCTAAGGGCAGAAATGAGAGAGATTGGGCAAATATGGATAAGGGCCTTGTCGACCATGGTGGCAGGTAATTCTCGGTTGAGGAAAATGGCGAACACTTCCGAGGAGCCCTGAAGAAATTGGCATATTCAGAAAAGATACAACCGAGACAGAAAAACTGGGAGAATGGAACGGAGTCCTTACAGGAAATAGAGTGTGAGGACGAATAGCCTGCAGGAGTCAGTGTGTTTGTAACAGGTACCAGTGGCCAATCTATCCTCAGAAAAGGAAGCAAAGACAGGAAGGAAAGGGAGGAGTCAGAGATGGATGAGGTGAAGATGAGGGCTGGGTGGATTTTGGAAGCAAAACTCATCATTTTTCCAATTCCAGACAAGAAAAGGAAGCAGCACCAATGATATCGTTGTGGGTGGGGGCCTGAATAGGACTGGAAGAGGGAATGTTGCACGTACCCCACAAAGAGACAGGCATAACTGGGGCCCATGCGGGTACCCATGGCAACCCCCTTCGGCCTGAAGAAAATGAGAGGGGTTTAAAGGGGAAGTGAATTGGACAGCTTTCGGCCAAAATGGTTGAAGGGTGGAATTGGGTGAAATTCCTCACTGTCTTCCCAAGCTTCTCTGACAATCAACAAACAATTCAGGTCCTACTGCATATCCACTTGTCGAATGTCTGTCTTTCTTCATTTCATTCTCATGTTCTTACCCAAAGGCTGATGGATGTGAATCGCTGGACGCTGAATTAGGATCTTCAATGCATAGAATTCCTGTTAGGCAAGGGTTAACCAGAGACGTAGACTAATATAGGGTAAAAGAAATAAAACCATAAAGTGCCGTGAAGTCTAGCATTTGCGGAGACAGTAGCAGAGTTAAAATTGCAAAGCCAGTGTGATTCCCTGCTGAGTTTCTGTTTTATTTCTGATTTCCAGTATTTTGCTTTCGGTGGGGCAAATGGAGTTGAGGTAGGACATTGAGGGGCTCAACGCCCTTCCCTTGGCTTGCCTTCCATGTCACAGCATTTCCAGCATCTAGAAACCATTCCTGCACCCCCTTGACTCTGAGGAGCTGCGCTCCACCTTTTGTATTTAATGCTGAAGCCTCCAGATCAGGATCTGATCCAGTTCACTTCCTACCAGACATATCCTCCTTTTCCAGGGAGCCAACGCTTACCTCTCTCCTCTTCCCTTCATTCTTGCTGTACTTGGAAAACAAGCAACAGAACAGGTTGCCACAGCAACATGCCACATGAACCAGTGGCCCTTCCTTCCCCAGGCTTAGTCCCGAAGACACAGCTAAAACCAGCGTGACTGTTTTAATCATTAGGGTCCATTTACCCAGGTAGCCTCTGATAATGAAGCCACTCAGGATGGTCTTGATCTGGAAGAAAAAAAAGAGTTAAGCCAATTAAAAGGGAGTTAGAGGCATTAACAACTTTCTCTGCAACACAGTACAATTTAACCCCGATAGGTACTTCTTTCTAAATAATTACTCATTTCTAAACTATTAACTTTCATTAAAAGCTGGTTTTAGACGTATCGGGGGCACATTTCATCGCACTCACAGGTCAGTGCGCAGAACATTAGAATCCTCTCCCTACCCCGGGCACTCTGCGTGACTCCCACCTGTACATTGCTGATTGTTACCACTCTGCTATAGGCAGCTCTGCCTTCAACCATTTTAGCCGTAAGCTCACAATTCACTTCTCAAATTCCCTCCCCTTGCAGGAGAAGGACTTAATGCTCATCAATTTGACCGAGTTTCCGGCAACTGTCCTAATTCCTTTCTATGTAACTTGGTGCGAAATCTTTGATACATTACACCCCTGCACTTTAGCATGGGGTGCTGTGCCACATGAAGGGTGCTGTACCAATTCAACCTGGTGTAATTGTCTCACATAAAGAGAGACAGATTTAAAAATGGGGCCTGTTTTCATTTCACTACAGAGGGCAGTTGGGTGATTTGATCGGGATTATGATAATCTGGAATACAGGGTCCAAAAGCATGCACATGGCGGATTTAATAGTACCAGCACAATAGAGTGAATGGCTATGCTGTATGCGCTTATCACAGGGGCTGAGTTTACCAGGATAATTCGGGCACACTTGAGACTCAGCCCATGTTTAACGCAAGAGCACCCAGCCTGTTCTGGAGGCGTCCTGCCCCTGGTTTTTCCCCTCTCCCCACCGGCCCATTCTCCATGCAGGTAACAGAGCTAAAAATTATTAACGAGGCCCTGTTATAAAGGTTGGTCACTTTCGACCTGACTCACTCCCATTCTTCAAGTGAATAAGGGATCTCAAATGAAGGGGTGCGGATACAGGATGAATTCTTTAGCAGAGTGTAGAAGTAAGTTGATTCCAACCAAAGGTGTTGGAGGTTGCGCGTGGGTTAGCGACTCAGGCAGAGAAGCAGTCAGGACTGGCTGGCACAGCTGTTTTGTCGGGAAAGGAGGGGAGCCATGCAGTGGGCAGAAGGGATCGAGGACTGCCCCCTGGAGGGAGGTTAAATATACAGCAGGAGCTACTCAAGCTGCCTGCACCTCTGTCGATATCTCTACACAATGTGATCAGTTGAATGGTTTAACACATGTTAACAACTTGATCATCACCAGCTTGGGATGTGAACCTCAAAAGGTCAGGAAGGAGAATATGAGCAAAACCAGCTTCTGTCACAGGCATCCCAGTTCTAGGTGCTTCAGCAGCACAGACGCCAGCCCATCTTACAACATTAGCCCGCAATCAGATGTTTCATGAAGCATTACATTCATTATCTGCAACAGTCTCGCAGAGAGGTGAACCCAGTGCGGGATATTTTGTCAGTCAGTGGGTGATGTGACAGGTTTTATGATGTAGGAAGCAACAAGAGGTACGTGATCATTGCAACAAAACTCAGAACGCAGTTCAAGCTCTTCGGGCAGGGACCTACCTCAGGAATTCCAGAGCCACATGCGTAGGGTGCAAATGTTTTAACCAGCGACACTCCCAGGAACGCAAAGAGCAAAGCCCAGAGAACATATATAAGGTAGTTCAGGATATATGCACTGGCACCCTGAGGAAAACAATATAGATATGGGAGCCTGTAGTTAACGTAAAGTTTCTAACATACTGCATATGGCATGCTAAAGTTTTGATTGGTATGTATCATACAGAAACACTGCTATTCATAATGTGGAAATACCCAACTACCATCCTGGAAGTCACAATGATACAATGATAATGGAGTTCTTGGCTAGTTATGACAATCAATGTCACAAACAGACCCAGACACAAATCCTGCCAGCTCTGGCTTGTTAAATCCAGGCTGACGCGAACGTATGCAGCGAGGGAGTGCCGCACTACCTGCAATTCCATCTGCCCGATGCAGTGTTAAACCAACGTCAAAACGCTTGGCTGTACTTCTAAAGCCTCAGCGATCTCAGAACGGGCGACTGAATTCACAATTTTACTGTTTAAAGATGCTTTTAAAAGATTAGCTACCTCTCTCCTGTTGCACATGTGGAGGCATATTTTACCGAAGTGGATCCAGCACATTGGAAAATGTTCTAATTGGAAAGTCCTCACTTGCTCACAAAAATGTCAGGGCCCTGATATTTATCTCTGGATGCAAATATGTCAATAAATAATTGCAGTGTCAGGTCCTTTGAATAACACTTATGCTTCAACTCACTGTGTGGCTATAAATGATCAGCCTGATACAATTAACTTGTCAAGTTGCTACCTGCTATCAATTCTCTCTTCCCTACAGACTAATGTACATTTTATTATGTCACCCCACACTCAGATTTATGTGTGTAATCTAGTTTATACTGAAGAAGCCTAGACTCTACTCTCTGAAAAACCCATCCAAATCCTATCTTTTTCTATTTCTGCTAACATTCTGCTTACAGTTTACCTTTTTGACTAAGTTTCCAATAGCCAAACCCAACAATTTCCAAGTGGCTTATTGTGAATTTTGTTTAAAATGCTGGGAAGCGCATTGGGACATTTTGTGAAAGTGCTTGATGAGCGATGCATTAGAAGCACCATCCTTCAGTAGAGACTTTAAACTGAGCTATTTGCTCAAATGAAAGTCATAGCACTGCTCTGAGCACAGAGTGCTCCCAGCATCCCTGATTAACATTTCTCTCTCACTGCCTCTGCAAACAAAAATCAGATTCACTTGCGCGCTGATTTTGGGGGCTGCTCACTGGACAAAGTGGATTCCACGTTTGCCTGTATTAGTTACCCCAGAATAATTGATTATATTTGAAATATTTCCAGGATGTTTCTGAGAAACATGATGATGTGCAAATGCCGGTGGGTATCGATGCAGAAATCTCTGAAGGTACCAGGATAGGTTGGGAAAATGGTTAAAAAGGACGCACAGAATCTTACATTCTATAAATAGCAAAATTGAAGGCAGTCATGTTGAAGCAGTATACCTAAGAACATAAGAACATAAGAGATAGGAGCAGGAGTAGGCCATCTGGCCCCTTGAGCCTGCCTCCACTGATCTTTAAGACTCAGCTCCACTTACCCGCCCGCACACCATTACCCTTAATTCCTTTACTGTTCAAAAATTTATCTATCCTTGCCTTAAAAACATTCAGCGAGGTAGCTTCAACCACTTCACTGCGCAGGGAATTCCACAGATTCACAAGAAGAAGTGAAGAAGTTCCTCCTGACCTCAGTCCTGCATCTGCTTCCCTTTATTTTGAGGCGATGCCCTCTGCTCCTAGTTTCACCTGCTAGTGGAAACAACCTCCCTGCCTCCGCCTTATCTATTCCCTTCATAATCTTATATGTTTCTATAAGATCTCCCCTCGTTCTTCCGAATACTATATACAACCTGTATACAATCCTGGTTTGGTCTCACTTTGCTCACTTCTAGCCATCACACTCTGGGTAGGATGTTGCACATTTTAGGGACAGTATAGGAAAAGGTGAAAACGAATGGTTCTGAGGATGAGGAGTTCTGCAGATAGATTGGAGAAGCTCTGGATGATTTCCTCAGAGAGAAGAAGGTTGAGAATGGAAGTGAGGATGATCAGAACAGGTATGATGGCAGACCTGCTGGCCCCTCCCACTCCAGTGTCGTTAACTGGGCTGTCTTGGGCCTGATAGGATGCTGGGCTGAACAACTGATTCTTTGGAATATCATTGCTACGATACTGAGAGACAGGAAGTGAGCTGATTTCATAGGGTCGCAGATAACGAGACTTGAAGTCCAAAGAGCTGAGTGATTGATTGGCAGTGGCACAGTGCTGGGCGGGATTACCCACCAGTAATTCAAACTGTGGAATAAACAAGTAAATTTGCACAGCAGTCAAATTCGAGTGTGTCCCATTCAGAGAAGCTGTGAATTTCATTGATAGTGAGTTACATCTCGAGGATCGTTCTGGCCCATTACGCAGAAGATGCGGTATGTTCTAAAACTCACTGAACAAAGGCCCTTGGAACACAAAGAGGAATTGGTGACTCACAAGGGGGAGCTGACGCATTGTAACTATGTCATTATCGAGAATTAACCACATCCAAAACCGAGCACTGCAAGTGCTATCATGACAGAGCCCAAGGGACAAATGGAGCCCTACAACTTCTTACGTCTGACTGGCCAGCCAAAAGCTCTGACCATGTCTTCCACTGAGGACATTTGTCCCTGTCCTCGAAGGTTGTCTCGTTGGACTTCCAACAGCACTGTTCATGACTGAACCAGAACCCGGCCAAACAGACTCCCTCCTTCAGGTCCGTCATCCAGTCAACAGCCAGATCGATCACTCCAGCCAAAGTTCCTATAACAGTAAGACACAACATTAAAACCAGCAATGGCAAAACATGTTCCATTTGCTTGAAGTTACAACAGCTATTATCTACCTTTATCTCTTCTGTTACAGGGAGGTTTGCATTTTTGCGGCAGCCAGCTATTGTCGAGGATATCCCAATCTTTTTGGAGGGGATTGACACAAAGATGGTAGGAGCCCATCCACCACATTAAACTTTCAATCTCTGAGACTGCCAAGGCTTCATGGAGAGCACCTCAAATCTTCACAACCTCAATTATCTGGAAGGGCAAGCGAAGCATGAAGCAACGCTGTCATCTTTAAATCAAAAACTATCCCGTGTGGGAAATGTATAACCAGCCTTTCGTTGCTGCCAGGTCAGAAACATGGAACTCAATCGCTTAACAAGCGCGATTAGGGACAGGCAATAAATGTTGGCCCTGCCAATGACACTTGTATCCTTGAGAATGAGTTTTCACTAATTCACAAGACCAGGAATTAAGATAAGTCAAAGAACCACCAAATACTAAAAAACAATTGGGAATGAACGAATTAAAACAGAAAAGACTGCCTTCTACCAATTTCGAAATCAAAGCAGCACACACCAGAAAACCCATGAGAATTCGTTTGCTCACACAAGACCATGGAATACTTTCAAGAAAATGACTCGCTAACAGGGAATTTAAATCTGAAAAAAAACAAACATGTTAAAACACAAGAAAAGGGAGAATGTAAACGGATGCAGAGAAAGGACTGTGACAGCCCCACTTGGAAGTTAGCACAGATACAACATAACTGTGCCGTCAACAGTGCTATAACTTCCGAAAATTTTCACGAGTCTCCTGGCCACTGTAAAAGTCAAATTTTCTGATAGGAGCAAAATACTGCAGAGAACCAAAAAAACTGTAAATCAGGAACAAAAACAGAAGGCGCGCTCTAAGGAAGGGTCACCGGACCCGAAATGTTAACTCTGATTTTCTTTTCTTCACAGCTGCTGCCAGACCTGCTGAAGTTTTCCAGCAACTTCTGTTTTTGTGCAAAATACTGCAGATTCTGTAAATCTGAAATTAAAAATGCCAGACACAGTCAGCAGATCTGGCACGATCTGTGAAGAGAGAGAAGTAGAGGTAATGGGATCGGTTTTCAATATCAAGGCAAGTTTCGAGAACTCACCAGACCCACCTTACTCAAAAGTACACGGCTGTGGGTGATTTTTCACTCTGTTGGTAGGATTAAATAGAGAGAGAGAGAGAGAGAGAGAGAGAGACAGAGAGAGAGGAAGACAGAGACTGAGAGAGAGGGAGAGGGAGAGACAGACAGAGCGAGAGAGACAGAGAAAGAGACAGAGACAGAGATAGAGAGACAGAGACAGAGACAGAGAGAGACAGAGAGAGGAAGACAGAGACTGAGAGAGAGAGAGAGAGAGAGAGAGGAAGAGACAGACAGAGCGAGCGAGAGAGAGAGAGAGAGAGAGAGAAAGAAAGAGACAGAGACAGAGATAGAGGGACAGGGACAGAGACAGAGACAGCGAGAGAGAGAAGGCTGGAGACAAGGAAGTTATAAGGGTGGGTTAGAATGGATTTGGATCAGGAACTTCTGTTTCACAAGCTTTTAGATCCTTTGGCCCTCACTGCTCACTTCCGTCCACTCCAATGGTTCTCATATCCTCTCATACCCATTTAATGCCAATACATTCCCCAAACAACACTCTATTCTATCTCATACGTTCACATTACTTCAATAGTCGTTCAACTGGTTTCTACCTTAGGCAAACCTCATATGGCAATGAAAAAGAACGAACGTCTAACAATCAAATACACTCCCACATGATGGTAGAGAAACAGTCATTTTTGTGAAACACATTCGAAGTTTTTCAGATCTCAAATGGTTAATCACTCATATTCAGTCACCCTACCAAAGACAACTAATCCTTTAACATAGCCCTTAAACTATCAATTAAACATTGAACACGGAACTTCACACAGAAATCGTTCTAGGTTTTATTTTGAAATGCAGCCGACCATTCTTAATGACAATTTAAAACAAAAAAAATGCTGGAGTCCACAGCGGGTCAGGCAGCGTCCATGGAGAGATAGCAAGCTCATGTTTCGAGCCGAGATGACCGTTCATCGGAGCAGTGATTTCCAGCAATTTTTGTTTTCTGTACAGATTGCAGCATCCGCAGTAATTTTCTCCTGCATTCAAAATGACAATTTCCTTTGGGAAATACATCAACAACGGCTCAGCTGAAATTGGCAGGAGATATGCCACTTATTATTTCTAACTGCATTAGCTGAACAAAGCAGTCCAGCAGGGAGTATTTTTCACATTAACTAACAGCAGCAGTCTGGTTTTGTCAGTCTTTAAAGAGTGGGGTAATTTAAAAACTTCAGATTATGATAATTAAATAAACCCTACTGTCCTTTCATGTATATTTACATCTCCATTGAATTGTAATTACCCCCCCCACCCCCCCCCCGACCCCCCTGCCCCCCCACAACTGGTTTAGGCAACAGCAAAAATGAGGTCTGGGTGAACTTGGTGATGAGTTTTAAGATTTCTATTTCATCCTTAACTCCTGGCATATTTACAGGTATCACCTGATGGTTACAGACAGACACAAAAGATGCGAAAACCAGATGAGGTTTGGCTATTCAGCAAACCCTGCTCCAAGCACTGGCATCTCTGAGGTCAACAGAACGGAGAAACAGCCTGGACACTGTACAAAAGGGATGGATTACAAAACACCAACTTTTTACCAGAGTCAGAGGATAGTGACTAGATTTTCCCCTACTCCCCCCACTCCAATACTATCCTGCCTCAGGTTCTTGCAGTCAATGGAGGTGGCCATTCGGACAATATATTTGCAAGACTATTCCACAGTGAAAGCATACCTGCCAGAAGTCCAATCAGCAACATCACGACCCATCCTGACCATGCATCCAACAAGCCTTTGATACGTTCCCATAGCGACTCCTTACTGCGGCTTGTGATCTGAAAAGAGAGGCAGTGCATGTTTCAATCGTTCTCATCATAGTTAACCAATTTCATGGTGATTGCACATCATTAACTTCAATTCATATCAGTGTAGCCCTGCTTTATAGTGACGGTGATGCACGTTAGTGCCTGTTCATGATCAGGAAACCAGTTATCAATGGCAAAGGATAATGTTGTGGGCGTTGACTCAGATCGGTACATCCTCACCTCCAGGTTCAAGCCTAGAATGGAGCACAATACCTGGACTGACATTTCAGGGCAATGCTGAGCAATGCAATGCTGGAGGAGCTTCTTTTCAGATCATATGCGAGACCTCTTGACTACAGAAAGACCGCACTTGCAAGTAACAGATGTTCTCACCTGTGTCTGGCTCTATATTGACCCCAGAACCATTCCAAGATGGCTACAGCGTAGAATACTCCAGCCAGAGCTCCTCTGTTCCAATCGTTCCTTTTCATTCTTTTCTCTCTTGTTTTTGCCCTCTCATGCCAGCGGCTCTCAGCAGAGAGAGCGGTCAGTGGGCCCGGAGCAGGGAGAGCGGTCGGTGGGCCCGGAGCAGGGAGAGCGGTCGGTGGGCCCGGAGAAAGGAGAGCGGTCGGTGGGCCCGGAGAAAGGAGAGCGGTCGGTGGGCCCGGAGAAAGGAGAGCGGTCGGTGGGCCCGGAGCAGGGAGAGAGGTCGGTGGGCCCGGAGCAGGGAGAGCGGTCGGTGGGCCCGGAGCAGGGAGAGCGGTCAGTGGGCCTGGAGCAGGGAGAGCGGTCAGTGGGCCCGGAGCAGGGAGAGCGGATAGTGGGCCCGGAGCAAGGAGAGCGGTCGGTGGGCCCGGAGCAAGGAGAGCGGTCGGTGGGGCCCGGAGCAAGGAGAGCGGATAGTGGGGCCGGAGCAGGGAGAGCGGATAGTGGGCCCGGAGCAGGGAGAGCGGTCGGTGGGCCCGGAGCAAGGAGAGCGGTCGGTGGGCCCGGAGCAAGGAGAGCGGTCGGTGGGCCCGGAGCAAGGAGAGCGGTCGGTGGGCCCGGAGCAAGGAGAGCGGTCAGTGGGCCCGGAGCAAGGAGAGCGGTCAGTGGGCCCGGAGCAAGGAGAGCGGTCAGTGGGGCCGGAGCAAGGACAGCGGATAGTGGGCCCGGAGCAAGGAGAGCGGTCGGTGGGCCCGGAGCAGGGAGAGCGGTCGGTGGGCCCGGAGCAGGGAGAGCGGTCAGTGGGCCCGGAGCAAGGAGAGCGGTCAGTGGGCCCGGAGCAGGGAGAGCGGATAGTGGGGCCGGAGCAGGGAGAGCGGATAGTGGGCCCGGAGCAGGGAGAGCGGTCGGTGGGCCCGGAGCAAGGAGAGCGGTCGGTGGGCCCGGAGCAAGGAGAGCGGTCGGTGGGCCCGGAGCAAGGAGAGCGGTCGGTGGGCCCGGAGCAAGGAGAGCGGTCAGTGGGCCCGGAGCAAGGAGAGCGGTCAGTGGGCCCGGAGCAAGGAGAGCGGTCAGTGGGCCCGGAGCAAGGAGAGCGGTCAGTGGGGCCGGAGCAAGGACAGCGGATAGTGGGCCCGGAGCAAGGAGAGCGGTCGGTGGGCCCGGAGCAAGGAGAGCGGTCGGTGGGCCCGGAGCAAGGAGAGCGGTCAGTGGGCCCGGAGCAGGGAGAGCGGATAGTGGGCCCGGAGCAGGGAGAGCGGATAGTGGGCCCGGAGCAGGGAGAGCGGTCGGTGGGCCCGGAGCAAGGAGAGCGGTCGGTGGGCCCGGAGCAAGGAGAGCGGTCAGTGGGCCCGGAGCAAGGAGAGGGGTCAGTGGGGCCGGAGCAAGGAGAGCGGATAGTGGGCCCGGAGCAAGGAGAGCGGTCGGTGGGCCCGGAGCAAGGAGAGCGGTCGGTGGGCCCGGAGCAGGGAGAGCGGTCGGTGGGCCCGGAGCAAGGAGAGCGGTCAGTGGGCCCGGAGCAAGGAGAGCGGTCAGTGGGCCCGGAGCAAGGAGAGCGGTCAGTGGGCCCGGAGCAAGGAGAGCGGTCAGTGGGCCCGGAGCAGGGAGAGCGGTCAGTGGGCCCGGAGCAGGGAGAGCGGTCAGTGGGCCCGGAGCAGGGAGAGCGGTCAGTGGGCCCGGAGCAGGGAGAGCGGATAGTGGGCCCGGAGCAGGGAGAGCGGATAGTGGGCCCGGAGCAGGGAGAGCGGTCGGTGGGCCCGGAGCAAGGAGAGCGGTCGGTGGGCCCGGAGCAAGGAGAGCGGTCAGTGGGCCCGGAGCAAGGAGAGGGGTCAGTGGGGCCGGAGCAAGGAGAGCGGATAGTGGGCCCGGAGCAAGGAGAGCGGTCGGTGGGCCCGGAGCAGGGAGAGCGGTCGGTGGGCCCGGAGCAGGGAGAGCGGTCGGTGGGCCCGGAGCAAGGAGAGCGGTCAGTGGACCCGGAGCAAGGAGAGCGGTCAGTGGGCCCGGAGCAAGGAGAGCGGTCAGTGGGCCCGGAGCAAGGAGAGCGGTCAGTGGGCCCGGAGCAGGGAGAGCGGTCAGTGGGCCCGGAGCAGGGAGAGCGGTCAGTGGGCCCGGAGCAGGGAGAGCGGATAGTGGGCCCGGAGCAGGGAGAGCGGATAGTGGGCCCGGAGCAGGGAGAGCTGATAGTGGGCCCGGAGCAGGGAGAGCGGATAGTGGGCCCGGAGCAGGGAGAGCGGTCAGTGGGCCCCGAGCAGGGAGAGCGGTCAGTGGGGCCCGAGCAAGGAGAGCGGATAGTGGGCCCGGAGCAGGGAGAGCGGATAATGGGCCCGGAGCAGGGAGAGCGGTCAGTGGGCCCGGAGCAGGGAGAGCGGATAGTGGGCCCGGAGCAGGGAGAGCGGTCGGTGGGCCCGGAGCAGGGAGAGCGGTCGGTGGGCCCGGAGCAGGGAGAGCGGTCAGTGGGGCCCGAGCAAGGAGAGCGGATAGTGGGCCCGGAGCAGGGAGAGCGGATAGTGGGCCCGGAGCAGGGAGAGCGGTCGGTGGGCCCGGAGCAGGGAGAGCGGTCGGTGGGCCCGGAGCAGGGAGAGCGGATAATGGGCCCGGAGCAGGGAGAGCGGTCAGTGGGCCCGGAGCAGGGAGAGCGGTTAGTGGGCCCGGAGCAGGGAGAGCGGTCGGTGGGCCCGGAGCAGGGAGAGCGGTCGGTGGGCCCGGAGCAGGGAGAGCGGTCGGTGGGCCCGGAGCAGGGAGAGCGGTCGGTGGGCCCGGAGCAGGGAGAGCGGTCGGTGGGCCCGGAGCAGGGAGAGCGGTCGGTGGGCCCGGAGCAAGGAGAGCGGTCAGTGGGGCCGGAGCAAGGAGAGCGGATAGTGGGCCCGGAGCAAGGAGAGCGGTCAGTGGGCCCGGAGCAGGGAGAGCGGATAGTGGGCCCGGAGCAGGGAGAGCGGTCGGTGGGCCCGGAGAAAGGAGAGCGGTCGGTGGGCCCGGAGCAAGGAGAGCGGTCAGTGGGCCCGGAGCAAGGAGAGCGGTCAGTGGGGCCGGAGCAAGGAGAGCGGATAGTGGGCCCGGAGCAAGGAGAGCGGTCGGTGGGCCCGGAGCAAGGAGAGCGGTCGGTGGGCCCGGAGCAGGGAGAGCGGTCGGTGGGCCCGGAGCAGGGAGAGCGGTCGGTGGGCCCGGAGCAGGGAGAGCGGTCAGTGGGCCCGGAGCAAGGAGAGCGGTCAGTGGGCCCGGAGCAAGGAGAGCGGTCGGTGGGCCCGGAGCAGGGAGAGCGGTCGGTGGGCCCGGAGCAAGGAGAGCGGTCGGTGGGCTCGGAGCAAGGAGAGCGGTCAGTGGGCCCGGAGCAAGGAGAGGGGTCAGTGGGGCCGGAGCAAGGAGAGCGGTCGGTGGGCCCGGAGCAAGGAGAGCGGTCGGTGGGCCCGGAGCAGGGAGAGCGGTCGGTGGGCCCGGAGCAGGGAGAGCGGTCAGTGGGCCCGGAGCAAGGAGAGCGGTCAGTGGACCCGGAGCAAGGAGAGGGGTCAGTGGGGCCGGAGCAAGGAGAGCGGATAGTGGGCCCGGAGCAAGGAGAGCGGTCGGTGGGCCCGGAGCAGGGAGAGCGGTCGGTGGGCCCGGAGCAGGGAGAGCGGTCGGTGGGCCCGGAGCAAGGAGAGCGGTCGGTGGGCCCGGAGCAAGGAGAGCGGTCGGTGGGCCCGGAGCAAGGAGAGCGGTCGGTGGGCCCGGAGCAAGGAGAGCGGTCAGTGGGCCCGGAGCAGGGAGAGCGGTCAGTGGGCCCGGAGCAGGGAGAGCGGATAGTGGGCCCGGAGCAGGGAGAGCGGATAGTGGGCCCGGAGCAGGGAGAGCTGATAGTGGGCCCGGAGCAGGGAGAGCGGATAGTGGGCCCGGAGCAGGGAGAGCGGTCAGTGGGCCCCGAGCAAGGAGAGCGGATAGTGGGCCCGGAGCAGGGAGAGCGGATAATGGGCCCGGAGCAGGGAGAGCGGTCAGTGGGTCCGGAGCAGGGAGAGCGGATAGTGGGCCCGGAGCAGGGAGAGCGGTCGGTGGGCCCGGAGCAGGGAGAGCGGTCGGTGGGCCCGGAGCAGGGAGAGCGGTCGGTGGGCCCGGAGCAGGGAGAGCGGTCGGTGGGCCCGGAGCAGGGAGAGCGGTCGGTGGGCCCGGAGCAGGGAGAGCGGTCGGTGGGCCCGGAGCAGGGAGAGCGGATAGTGGGCCCGGAGCAGGGAGAGCGGATAGTGGGCCCGGAGCAGGGAGAGAGGTCCGAGGGCCCGGAGCAGGGAGAGAGGTCCGAGGGCCCGGAGCAGGGAGAGAGGTCCGAGGGCCCGGAGCAGGGAGAGAGGTCCGAGGGCCCGGAGCAGGGAAAGTGGTCAGTGGGCCCGGAGCTGGGACAGCGGTCAGTGAGCCCGGAGCTGGGACAGCGGTCAGTGGGCCCGGAGCTGGGACAGCGGTTAGTGGGTCTGGAGCAGGGAAAGTGGTCAGTGGGCCCGGAGCAGGGAAATCGGATAGTGGGTCTGGAGCAGGGAGAGCAGATAATGGGCCCAGAGCAGCGAGAGCGGATAGTGGGCCCAGAGCAGCGAGAGCGGTCAGTGGGTCAGGAGCCGCGAGAGCGGTCAGTGGGTCTGGAGCCGCGAGAGCGGTCAGTGGGTCTGGAGCCGCGAGAGCGGATAGTGGGCCCGGAGCAGGGAAAGCGGATAGTGGGCCCGGAGCTGGGACAGCGGTCTGAGGGCCCGGAGCTGGGACAGCGGTCTGAGGGCCCGGAGCTGGAACAGCGGTCTGAGGGCCCGGAGCTGGAACAGCGGTCAGAGGTCCCGGAGCTGGGACAGCGGTCTGAGGGCCCGGAGCTGGGACAGCGGTCTGAGTGCCCGGAGCTGGGACAGCGGTCAGAGGTCCCGGAGCTGGGACAGCGGTCAGAGGTCCCGGAGCTGGGACAGCGGTCAGAGGGCCCGGAGCTGGGACAGCGGTCAGAGGGCCCGGAGCAGGGAGAGCGGTCAGTGGGCCCGGAGCAGGGAGAGCGGATAGTGGGCCCGGAGCAGGGAGAGCGGATAGTGGGCCCGGAGCAGGGAGAGCGGATAGTGGGCCCGGAGCAGGGAAGGCGGATAGTGGGCCCGGAGCAGGGAGGGCGGATAGTGAGCCCGGAGCAGGGAGGGCGGTCAGTGGGTCTGCAGCAGGGAGGGCGGTCAGTGGGTCTGGAGCAGGGAGGGCGGTCAGTGGGTCTGGAGCAGGGAGGGCGGTCAGTGGGTCTGGAGCAGGGAGGGCGGATAGTGGGCCCGGAGCAGGGACAGCGGTCAGTGAGCCCGGAGCTGGGACAGCGGTCAGTGGGCCCGGAGCTGGGACAGCGGTCAGTGGGCCCGGAGCTGGGACAGCAGTTAGTGGGTCTGGAGCAGGGAAAGTGGTCAGTGGGCCCGGAGCTGGGACAGCGGTCAGTGGACCCGGAGCTGGGACAGCGGTTAGTGGGTCTGGAGCAGGGAAAGTGGTCAGTGGGCCCGGAGCAGGGAAATCGGATAGTGGGTCTGGAGCAGGGAGAGCGGATAATGGGCCCAGAGCAGCGAGAGCGGATAGTGGGCCCAGAGCAGCGAGAGCGGATAGTGGGCCCAGAGCAGCGAGAGCGGATAGTGGGCCCAGAGCAGCGAGAGCGGTCAGTGGGTCAGGAGCTGCGAGAGCGGTCAGTGGGTCAGGAGCCGCGAGAGCGGTCAGTGGGTCAGGAGCCGCGAGAGCGGTCAGTGGGTCTGGAGCCGCGAGAGCGGATAGTGGGCCCGGAGCAGGGAAAGCGGATAGTGGGCCCGGAGCTGGGACAGCGGTCTGAGGGCCCGGAGCTGGGACAGCGGTCTGAGGGCCCGGAGCTGGGACAGCGGTCAGAGGTCCCAGAGCTGGGACAGCGGTCTGAGGGCCCGGAGCTGGGACAGCGGTCTGAGTGCCCGGAGCTGGGACAGCGGTCAGAGGTCCCGGAGCTGGGACAGCGGTCAGAGGGCCCGGAGCAGGGACAGCGGTCAGTGGGCCCGGAGCAGGGAGAGCGGTCAGTGGGCCCGGAGCAGGGAGAGCGGTCAGTGGGCCCGGAGTAGGGACAGCGGTCAGTGTGTCTGGAGCAGGGAGAGCGGATAGTGGGCCCGGAGCAGGGAGAGCGGATAGTGGGCCCGGAGCAGGGAAGGCGGATAGTGGGCCCGGAGCAGGGAAGGCGGATAGTGGGCCCGGAGCAGGGAAGGCGGATAGTGGGCCCGGAGCAGGGAGGGCGGATAGTGGGCCCGGAGCAGGGAGGGCGGTCAGTGGGTCTGCAGCATGGAGGGCGGTCAGTGGGTCTGGAGCATGGAGGGCGGTCAGTGGGTCTGGAGCAGGGAGGGCGGATAGTGGGCCCAGGGTAGGGACGGCGGTCAGTGGGTCTGGAGCAGGGAGGGCGGTCAGTGGGTCTGGAGCAGGGAGGGCGGTCAGTGGGTCTGGAGCAGGGAGGGCGGTCAGTGGGTCTGGAGCAGGGAGGGCAGATAGTGGGCCCGGAGTAGGGACAGCGGTCAGTGGGTCTGGAGCAGGGAGGGCAGATAGTGGGCCCGGAGTAGGGACAGCGGTCAGTGGGTCTGGAGCAGGGTGGGCGGATAGTGGGCCCCGAGCAGAGTGAACATGAACAGCTGCCCAGAGGGAAGACAGCTACTGGTTGGAAACTGGTAGTGCTCAGTCAAACCACATGAAAGGCCTTATAAAAAGGTGTAACATCTGTCTTGCTGGGCTCACTTCTTATTTTCCTAACTTACACTCTGTACATTTGTAATGTAGCCATCACGTCTTTCTTTAGTTCCTCTATTTTAACTAGTATTCGTACCTGGATTCTTTGTATTTAAGATGCTGCTGTGTTTGCGACATTGTTCACTTTTCACTGTTACTCCTGTTCTTTTGTAACTTGAGTACGCGTGATAGTAAACCTAATGCTAACTCTCAAACTAAATCACATCATTGATTTCAGTGCAGTCTGTGGGAATTCGCTGTACACAGAACTGACTGCTGCTGTACATGGGCCTGGAAGGATCTGAAAGGGTTAACACACAATTGCGTGCAGTCAGCACTGATGGCCAGACATGGGAGACAGATAAGGCTTGGTCCTCCCACAGTCTTTATTGTAACGTAGAGCTTAGTAGCTGAAGAGATGCATTAAATTCCATCTTGTTTACTCTCCAAGCCCCACACTGAGGTGAGTTACGGATGAGAGCACACGTGTGTGCTACCGCATTAGTTTCATTACAACAGTGACTGCACCTCAGAAGTACAGTTCGGAACTGGCTATAAAGCGTTTTGGGAAGCCTTGAGTTTATCAAAGGTGTCAAGTGATTTATTTCTTCCTTTTACTTTTATCTTTTGATTTCTTTCCAGAAGTAGATTAACATATAAGTGTTTAGTCAGTTCTAAGCTAATAGCCAGGCTCACATAACTTACAAGAGAATGCAGACACATGGTGATACCCACACCCTGTCTTGCAGGAATGCTTTTTCTAACTTCGAAAATATGCTAAAATTTTCTAGTCACAAACACAGTTTGGTTCTGTATAGTAGCATATCAAGAAAACAAGCAAACATTGGAGTTTGGCTCTATCCAAACACACCAAAGTTATCTCTTACTTGTCCAAGACTATTTTTACATGCATTTGAGGCACCGGGAGGATCTAATAACTGAACGGATTTGCAGGAATGCTAACACAGTTGGTCTGCACCAAGATATTTAGTGATATAAATACAGTCCTGGTTTAAACTTGGCAGGTTAACCAATCCTTGCCCACATCTGATCCTCAGTATAAAGGCACTTAGTGTCAGTCATACCTTCAGACTCTTTACACCCTTCCTGTTTCCACACTGTAGGAAATCAATCTAATCTTAACAAATCCTATAACTCAAGGCAGTAAAGTATTTGATTAGTCACATCTTCCTAAACACCCTAAGCAACAAAATATCCTTTGTACATAACGAAACTAAACAGAAAAAAAATGCACATCCAAAACTTATTGTGTGGAGAGTAACGAGAATTCATTAGAAAGCTTTGCTAAGTTTTACACAGTTTCATTCCTTCTTTTTTCCCTCTCTCACGTCTTGAAATTAGAAATGACATCTGTCATAGAACTGCTTCGATTTATGGTTCTCTTCTTGATCAATGAAGCTAACTGTCCACTTCAAATAGTTAGACCAACAGAGGCTGAAAGGCCTCATCCATGCACTTTCACACTAGAGTATAAACTCTTATAAGCTTCCTAACAGTTTTGAGCACTGCTGCCAACAATTAAAGTTTTTTTGTTTCATCCATTCACGGGTTGTGGTTGTCCATGGCGAGGCCAGCATTTATTGCCCATCCCTAATTGCCCAGAATTCAGTTAAGAGTCAACCACATTACAGTGGGCCTGGAGTCATAGGTAGGCCACACTAGTTATGGAATGCACTTTCCTTCCCTAATTAGAGCAGGGCATTAATGAACTAGATGTTTCTTCTAGGGTCATCATTAGACTCCTAATTCCAGATCTTTATTGGATTCAAATTCCACCAGCCAGCAAGGCGGGATTCGAACACAGGTCCCAGAACATTATCTGGGTCTCTAGATTAATAGATTATACCACTAGGTCATCATCTCCTCCATGGTTCTTAATTTAAACAAATCCTTTCCACATTATCCATATTATGGAATATGGATAAAATAAAAATGATGTAAAAATATAGGATGTCCTCACATTTAGAATCATTAGTACCTGCTCAAGTTCTCCTTTCCCTTAAAAAGGAGATTCTTCTCCATGTTGGCATAGTTACAATCTTCACCCAGGCTGAGCTACACCTACACGGTTCTCAATCATGAGAATTGTAGCTAGTTTTCATTCACCTAAAACATTAACTTTGCTTTAACAGTGCAGCTAGAGTTGCCTCTGTGCTATTGCTTTAGAAACTCATGCATTAATATTGATGGGACAATTAGGAGGCATTATTACTTCACAGTCTAGGTATGCTCATATTGGCGGGTCAACTCACATTATTTATAGAATCCTTGAAAAAGCAGGGAATTTCTATTCACAGCACATCATCAGAAGCCATCAAAAATAGTGAGTTTATATTCACAGTACCAGCAAGAGAGTGATTAACTCAACTTCTAAATACATTTGCAGGGGGGCTGGGATCCTCAACCGCAGGAAGGCAAGTGTCGGGCTGGTAGGAGATAAGTAATCAGAAATAGCAAGCTGAAGAGACAGGCTGGAACATGACAGGGAGCGAGGAATGCCAGTTGGCTTAAATTGCATCTATTTCAATGCAAGAGGCCTGACAGGTAAGGTCGATGAGCTCAGGGCTTGGATAGGCAAATGGGACTGAAGTATTACAAATACATGGCTAAGGGAGGGACAGAACTGGCAGCTTAATGTGCCAGGGTACAGGTGCTTTAGTCGGGACACAGGTGGAGGAAAGAGGGGAGGAGGAGTTCCATTTTTGATTGAGGGGCGTGTCACAGTAGTAGTCAGAGATGAATTAACTGAGGAATCATCCAGTGAGGCTTGGTAGGTGGAGCTGTGAAGTAAGAAGGGGATGGTGACGTTATTGGGGTTGTACTATAGGCCCCTAAACAGTTAAGGGGAATTAGAGGAACAAATATGCAGGAGGATTGCAGAGACTTGGAGGAGCAAGAGGGTTGTCATAGTGGGGGATTTTAATTTTCCTGACATATACTGGGACTGCCGTAGTGTTAAGGGTTTAGGTGGGGCAGAATTTGCTAAATGCGTTCAGGAAAGTTTCTTCAGGCAGTGTATAGAGGGTCCTACTCGGGAAGGGGGGAAAACTCAACCTACTCTGGGGAAATAGGGCAGGACAGGTGACGAAGGTGACAGTGGGGGAGCACTTTGGGACCAGTGACCGTTGTTCTATTAATTTTAAAATAGTTATGGAGAAGGACAAGACTGGTCCACAGGTTCAAGTCCTAAATTGGGGCAAGGTGAATTTTGACGGAATTAGACAGGAGCTTGCAGGGGTTGATTGGAGTAGTTTGTTTGCAGGCAAAGGGATCTCCAGCAAGTGGGAGGCCTTTAAAAGTGTGACAGCTAGAGTTCAAGGTCTATATGTTCCTGTAAGGGTGAAGGGCAAGGTTGGCAGGAATATGGGAACCCTGATGAGATTTCGAAGCTTTGACCAGAAAAGAAGAGGCAAGGCTCAGGAACAGACAGCTGGGATCAAGGCAATCCCAGGAGGTATATAGGGGATACAAAAATTTACTGAAGAAGGAAATCAGGAGGTCGAGAAAGGTGGCATGAGGTGGCTTTGGCTGAGAAGATAGGGGTGAATCCAAACAGATTCTTTAAATAAGTTAAAAGAAAAAGAATAAGTGGTCAGAAAATAGGATGCCTCAAGGACCAAAGTGGACATGTATGTGTAGAACCGCAGGAGATGGGCGAGGTCCTCAATGAATATTTCTCCTCTGTGTTTACCATGAAGAAAGATGTGAAGAATTGGGAACCTGGGGAAGTTAGTAATGATATTTTGGGAACGGTCCAAATCAGAGTGGAGGAGGTGTTGGATATATTTGAATGTATGAAGGTGGATAAATCTCCTGGTCCTGACCAGGTGCATCCAAGAACCCTGCAATAGGCTAGAAAAGAAATTGCAGTGATCCTGGCTGATATATTTGCATCATCACCAGCAACATGTCAGGTCCCGGAAGACTGGAGGGTAGCAAACGTTGTGCCCTTATTCAAGAAGGGTTGCAAAGCAAAACCTGGGAATTACAGACCAGTAAGCCTAACATCTGTGGTAGGTACATTACTTGAGAAGATTCTGAGGGATAAGATGTACATGCATATGGAAGAACGGGGTTTGATTAGGAGTAGTCAGCATGGCTTTGTGCGTGGGAGATCATGCCTCACAATTCTGTTGGAGTTCTCTGATGAAGTGACCAGGAAGGCTGATGAAGGCAGGGTGGTAATTGTAGTTTGTATGGATTTCAGTAAGGCCTCTGATAAGGTTCCATATGGTAGACTGCTCTGGAAGGTTAGATTGCATAGAATCCAGGGAGAGCTGGCAAATTGGATACACAACTGGCTTGATGGTAGGAAGCAGATAGCAATAGTGGAAGGATGCTTGTTCAAGTGGAGGCCTGTGACTAGTGATGTGCGTCAGGGGTCAGAGCTGGCCCATTTGCTGTTTGTTATCTCTATCAATGTCCTGGATGAGAATGTACAAGGCAGGGTTAGTAAGTTTGCACATGAGACTAAAACAAATGGTATCGTGGACAGTGATGAAGGTTATCAGAAATTGCAGCAGGATCTTGATGGGCTGGGGAAGTGGGCCAAGAAATGGTAAATGGAATTTACTATAGATAGTGTAAGATGTTGCAGTTTGGAAAGTCAGATCAAGATAAGAGTTTCATGGTGAATGGTAGGGCCTTAAGGAGTGTAGCGGAACAAAGGGACCTTGGAGTTCAGGGGGACAGTTATCTGAAAGTGGAGTCTCAGATAGCCATGGCAGTGAAGAAGGCTTTCGGCACACTGGCCTTCATCAGTCAGTGCATTTAGTATAGAAGTTGGGAAATCATATTGCAGTTGTACAGGATGTTGGTGAGGCTGCACTTGGAATAGTGTGTCAGTTTTTGGTCACCTTGCTGTAAGAAGGATGTTTTTGAACTGAAAAGAGTGCAGGAGAAATTTAGAAGGGTTTTGCTAGGACTCAAGGGACTGAGATATAGGGAGAGGTTGGTCAAACTAGGATTTTTTTTACTTCAGAGCTTAGGATACTGAGTGGGGATCTTATAGAAGTGTATAAGATCATGAGAGGCATGGCTAGGGTGAATGTACTCAGTCTTTTTCCCAGAGGGCAGGGGAATCGATGACAAAAGGACATCAGTTTAAGGTAAGAGGAGAAAGAATACATAGGAACCAGAGGGGCAACATTTTTACACAGAGGCTGGTAAGCATATGGAATGAGCTGCCAACAGAAGTGGTAAGAGAGGGGTATGCTCACGACATTTGAAAGGCATTTGATTGAATACATGGATATGACAAGTGCAGGGAAATGGGGTTAGTGTGGATGGACATGTTGGTTGGCATGGACCATTTTGGGCCGAAGGGCCTATCTCCATGCTATCGGAATCTATGGCTCTATAACTCTATCTTAAAGATAGGATCAAAACTTAAAAGAAAACATATAATTGTGCAAAGACAAATGGAAGGTCAGAGATTGGACTGAATTTTTTTTAAAAAGCAAAGTATGTGGATTGGCAAGTGCCTGGGTCCTGATGGACTTCATTCTAGGATCTCAAAAGAAGGAGCTCATGAGGTGGGTAATGCAGTGGTTTCCAAAACATATGTGGGATGGTCTTATAAGACTGGAGGATAGAAAATGTAACTCCCTTATTTAGAAGCAAGGAGGGAGGCAGAAAACAGGAAACTATAGGCCAGTCAGCTTAATTTCTGACATAGGGAAATGTTAGAAAGGTGTTAATCAGGCACTGTCAACACGGTACAAACAAAGAAACAGAAGTTGTTGAAAACTCTCAGCAGATCTCGCAGCATCTGTGCAGAGAAATCATAGCTAATGTTTTGTGTCCACTGACCCTTCTTAAGAACAGTTTCGCAAAATAGAAATCATATTGTGACAATGCTGTGGCTTTAAGAGGTGTGTTTTCAGCTGGTTTCGTTTAAAGAGAGACTGAGGGGCAGGTAACAAGCAGTCTATGAGAAGATAAACAACTTGTGAGGCCTCATTTTTTTTAAAAGTTTGAATAATAGAAGCAGCCTGAGTGGGTGTGGTCAAGCTCTCACAGACTCTAGGGTTTTAGTTTCAGTTTTTGCAGTTGTTGCTAGGGTCTCAGCAGGGTTGGAAGGTGGTGAACCTCTCTCAGCTTCTATACACTCTCTCTCAGAGTTGTCTTTTGATATTTTTTCCTTCTGCACTGGCGAACTGTATTTCAGACAATCTGTTTTCTGATTGTCTTTTTGCCAAGGGTGCATTTACTGGATGTTACTACATTGGTATAGGTCCTGCTTTGTAGTAAAATAAACTATTATTCTGTTAAGTTTTCCAATAGAGTTGTTATTCCAAGTTTCTCCTTCTTTCGTTGTATTTTAACCACAGTGCTTGAATAAATTCTGATTTGCTTAATGTCAAGTAGTTTGACCAATCGAATTAGAACACAGCAGCTCACATTTATATTTAAAATAAGAAAAACTTAGGGTCGAAGCTACCCTCTTGATCTATTTTGAGGGGGTCTGGTCCACAGCAACATTCAATCAATTTGTTAGAGTTTTTTGAGGAGGTAACATGGATGAGTCAGATTTCAAAACTCTACGTTCCCCATTAACGAGTATGGCGAAAAATCAAAGCTCAGGGTAAGGGAGTAGCACATTGGCATGACAGAAATTCAAGTGGCCAACAGGAAGCAGAAGGCACATGTAAATGGATCTTTTTCAGGTTGGCATGCTGTAACGAGTGGTGTGCCACAGGAGTCTCAGCTCTTTATAATTTATGTAAATGACTGAGACGAAGGACAGAAGATTTGGTGTTGAAATTTGCTGATGACACAAAGATAGGTAGGAGAGTGTGAGATGGACACAAGCAGGTTACAAAAACAGAACAACAGGTTAGGAAAATGCGTAAACACACCAATAGAATATGATGTAGGATGGTATGAAATTGTTCATTTGGTGGGAAGAATAAATGAAGCTGATTATCTATATGGAGAGAGACTGCAGAGTGATCTGGGTGTCCTGCAGCAGGAATTGCAAATGATTAGTATGCAGGTACGGCAAGCATCAGGAAAGTTAATGGAATGTTATCATTTATCGCCAGGGGAACTGAATGCAAAGTAGATAAAGGTAATGCTTCAGTTATATAGGGCATTGCTTAGGCCACATCATCAGGAGTACTGTGCACAGTACTGGTCACTTTATTAAAGGAAGAATGTAAATGCACTGGAGGTGATTTAGAGAAGGGATTCTGTACTGATCCCTGGAACGATCGGATTATCTTAAGAGGAAAGGATGGACAGACTAGGATATTATCAATTGGAGTTTAGAAAACAAGTGCCCACTTGATTCTAAAATATACAGCTCTGAAGGGTTGTGACAAGGTAGACACAGAGATAATAAAATGTGAGGCTGGATGAACACAGCAGGCCAAGCAGCATCTCAGGAGATGCTGCTTGGCCTGCTGTGTTCATCCAGCCTCACATTTTATTATCTTGGAATCTCCAGCATCCGCAGTTCCCATTATCCCTAGACACAGAGATGCTGTTTTCTCGCATGGGAGAATCAGGAACTGCAGGTCACTGTTTAAAAATGATGAGTCACACTTTTCAAACAGAGACTGGGCAAAATCATTTCTCTCAAAAGGTCACGAATCCCTTCCTGAAAATGTGGTGGGACGTAGAATCCTTGAATTTTTTTTTCCATTTTTGTTATGGAGGTGTTGGAAGGGTTTTGCTGAGAATGTAGATTTGGCATTACGATCACGTCAGCCATGATTTCAATGAATTGCAGAGCGGGCTACAGGGACTGAATGACCTATTCTCACCTTCGATTTGTTCATTCGATGAATACTTTGGTAATGTATAAACTTTGAATAATAACTGATTTATTTTCTTAGAATATGGGTTTGATAGTTTACAGGCACAGAATGATCATGAGGAAACAATTGGTATTTGATATTTCTATGATTAAGGATTGGCCAAGGGACTGAATACTTCATTCACTATGACTGTAGGTTGCAAACAACATTTTTATTTTATACCCATGGCAATGATTTTAAATTCAGATTGTGTTTAGCTTCTCAACCAAAGCAGCAAAAGTGAAAATAAAATCTTTGTTGGCTTCCAAACAAAGTGCTACATCTTAAAAACAATTTTACCCCAAAATTCCAGCCAAGAGGGGAAAGGGTAGCTTTAAACAAATTCTCCTCGCAGCCAACTGGATGGGATCAGATTGACTGCTGGTTTAAAAACTCTCCACCTTTTTGCATCTCTTTTATTTACGCCCTCCGCCATTTCGCTTTCTAATTCCTTTCCTGGAAAGTAAAATCAAACAGGGGTACCAAAGGGTTTGACAAAGTGACATTGTCTAAACTGAGTACATTGAGTTAAATTGACTCCTGCAGTGACAATACTGGGTCAGAGATGATTGACCTGCAAAATAGCTACAGCCAGTGGAGTGTTTTCTCCCCGGATTCCCATGGACTCTGATTTTACTCGGGCTCCTTGCTACCTTAGGTGTCAGAGGCACCTCACCTCGCACCAGATGTACTGTCACCTATCTCTCCCTGTTGGCGTTAAGTGTGAACCCGGTACTGCTGTATTGGCGTTCCTCATTATCGTAGCGCTGTGCAAAGCTTTTCTTCACCTCTGTCTGCCTGGCCTCAGTTCCAACTAACACTCACCTGTGATTTGAGATAGACTGCACACTTTAAAAATAAAACAGATTTTGTCCAGTTGTTGCCGGATCGAAATCCTAACAGCACTGTGTCCGAACCCTGGAAGAAGGCAGCCCGCTGCCAATTTTTTTGGGAACACGGGCGTTTAATTCCAGCCTTGTTATGAATGACTAAATAAACGAGGGCAGAATATACCTTCCTATGTCTGTCAGTATCACGGGACTTTTCTCTGAGCCAGTCGATTGTGTGAAAGTCTTCGTACATTCCGACCTCTGGGGCTGCTTCACCCAGGAAGTCCAATAAATTCCCTGAGCCGTTCATCTCGCCTCCTGTTGCCATTCCAGACCCTGTTAAAAAGAACAGGAAGGATCAAACGAAGAAAAAAATACATCTCAATGTGAAGAAAACATTTGAACAGTATCTCCAAATCTGTCAAAAGTGTTCTGCTGTTTCCGCACGAGCTGTTATGTCTTACATTACAGCTGCAGCATTACAACACAAGAGTTACCAAACTTGTTCCCACTGGGATCCCAGTTCAAGGTTGGAGAGTTGCCGTGACATCTCAGTGCAAACTGTGATTGTGCCAGGAGGGCGTGCACTCTAAGAGTGGGGTAAAGAGAGAGCAACCTGAAAGAACTCAGGGTGCAGCATAGAGAGGGTTGTACGGAGTTTCCACACCTTTTTAAATACATTCAAAGCCTACCTTTTTGACTGCTGCAGTCCTCAGAGTTGAATCATTCGGGACCCCACCTGTGATTCAAATAATTAAAAAAAACCACAAAGATTTAAAGTTGCTTCGCAGTTTTCATAACCCAGTCAGATGTTCCTGGCACAAGCAGTTGCTTCCTCACGGTCCCAACCCTCACTGTGGGAAGTCCTGCTCTAACAGTTGTTTGGGGATCGTTTATTCGAGTGGTGCTACGTATAACTGATTGGGCTAGTTTAGTGAGGGAAGGTGAGGCAGGATCTCCCCAACACCTTGTACAAACATCGAAGGTAGCGGGCAGCTAGCAACCACATCTCAGATATTCTCACCAGCTTGCAGAGGGTGAAAGGAGGGGCGAGTTCTGTCTCTAAAGCTACCGACTAGCAACTGGGAGCAATGGCTAGGCTAGTGACCTACATGGCACTGTGACCATTCGATGATTGTCTGATTGGGTGAGCGTCAATGTCTCCCTCTGTGGGAGATACAGAAACTAGAGGACATGATTTAAACTTTCCCATTTAAGGCAGAGATGCAGAGAGCTCACTTTGTCTCATGAGTCTGTGGAATCCTCTTCACCAGGCAGCAGTGAAGACTGGGTGGGAAAGCCTTTTTACGTCAGAATTAGACAGATCCTTGATTAACAAGGGAGTCAAAAGTTATAGGCAGTGGGGTGGCAGGTGGAGCGGGCCCACAACCAGATTATCCATAGTCTTACCAAACAAAGCAGCAGATTGAATGGACTGAATGGCCTTTTCCTGCTCTGAATTTGTAAATTCACATGTAGGAAATAATGGATTTCTACCATGGTGAACCAGAAGTCAACGGAGAGTCAACAGGGATTTCCCAACTTAAAGTCTTTAAACTTTTATTTTAATACCCCTTTATTTTTCTCTCTGACAAAGACATTCACTTGTAAATCTCTGTCAAGCGCACAGTTGTTTGTTTCTCTGGGAACATTACTGACTGACAAACCTCAGCCTATGCTGTTCTGTCGCTGAACTTTAGATGGCACACTAAACCAGCTGAAAAATCTCATGGCAATTGAATCCTTTCAATGAATTCTGACGTGGTCGTGCTGTTGGCAAGGCTGGGATTTATTGCCCGGCTTTACTTGCCCCTGAGAAGGTGCAGCAGTTTGATGGCCTGGATTTTCTGAGGAGGCCCAATCGTGCACCATCTGTCACCGCGCTCCTTCTTTGACAGAAAAGGGCGTTGTGTTTCCGACAGGAGATTCCGGCCAGAACTCCTGCAGAAAATCAGACCCGTAGTTCCATTCTAACAGGTCCCTTGTTGCAGATAACTATTGGTGTGGGGAGGGGTGGGGGCCTTTCTGACAGCAGTCATTTCCCCCATCCTTTAACCAAACGGTCTGGCATCACAGAAAACCACATTGGCAGCTCCTGTGAAAGGTTAAGCACATGAGGTTAAGCATGAGGTCAGTACGCTGGGAGGATAGGGTGCCAGGCAGGTAAAGGGCCAGGTGGGTAGGGACAGGGTGCCATGGAAGGTGCACTGTCCTTGATGGCATCGAGTTCCTTGAGTGTTGTTGGGGCTGCGCACATCCAGGTAAGTGAGCAATATTCTATCACACTGCTGACTTGTGCAACTGCTAAAAATATCTTCCACCTCAACAAGCCAAAAATACTTAAAGATCTAAATTATTGTGTGCTGGCAGCAATCTGTGGTTAAATTACAGAGAAGCAAACAAAAAAAAAAATCGCAGTAGGTAGATATCGAAGTTAAAAACCAAAGCTGTTTTTGGAAATGCCCTCCAAGCATTCTGACAATGCATCGACAACGGATTTATGCCCCTTTCCTCATGAGGGCTGAGTGACCCCTGGAGATTGCACCATTGCTGGGATTGTTGTTAAGCGAAGGCAGTCTCTATTTCAGGAGAAGACATGTTAAAATGCAATGATCTGGCTCACAAACTTTGGCATCACTCAAGATTTAATTCCTCCTCACACCAGCACCTTTGTTACTGCCTAAATATTATTCTGCAGACAAGCAACATGCGTCCTCATCAGGCACATTCATGGTTTAGCAAGAAACTATAAGGAATGACCTCTGCCCTAGACAAATCTTAAGCAGCGTCTAGACAGGTCTGTATCAAACTATAAATAAGGGATCTCAATCTCTTGAACTGGCAAGCCAGTGCAATAATGATACTGTTTGCGCAAATGCCAAATTGTTCACACACCTCTTTATTGTCTGCATTCACAGCAAATCCAAATTCAATGCTGAATCCAGGAGGTATCTTACCTTATCCTAAGGTAAGAAATAAGAGCAGGAACAGGCCACTCTGCCCTTCAAGCTCTTCTGTCATTCAGTAAGATCATGGCGATCTTCTATGTCACTTTCATGCGTTATTCTCATACCCTTCGTACCCACAACTCTACCGATCCTGAGTCTGAAATACGCTTACTGACCGAGCATCCATGGCTCTCTGGACCAGGGAATTCCTGAAGCTGAAAACCATCTCAAACCAAATGATTTCTCCTCAGTTTACTCTCGAACGGCCGACTCCCTATTCTGACACCGTGCTCGAATGATCTGGATGGCCAAACGTCCTGTTAACATTCATCCGGCCAGGTCCTTGAAGAATGTTATACAGATCAATGAGATCTCCTCTTGGTCAATTTCAGAGAATGCAGGCCCATTCCACGTGATCTTTCCTCACAAACTGTTATCTCATGCTAGGAATCAACCCAGTGGACCCTTATGGTGCCATCTTAATTACATTAAATTAATCGACACCTTCGAAGGCCTCATGATAATTTTTAACCACCAATGTTTCAGGCCAATATTTTTCACACCTCCCCATTCTTTTGCCGATGGTGGAAATTGTCTTTATGCTCTCAGAAGCTGCACCACGCAAGTGATAGGTTATCACCCGGCCTTTAACTCGCTTGCCTGTCTGACCGAGTTCCCCTCAGCACCTGTCCAGTCAGCTGTGGTTCTGTTCCTCTCCGGGTCCGAAAGCTGTAGTTTCAACTTGTACTCCATGGGCCTGAGCATAAAATCCAGGTGGAGGTGGTTTTGGAATTAAATGTGCCCCTTTGGGAAGATTAAACCCAGCTTACGGAGGAGTTCCCGCTTGAGGAAGATCAGCTAAACCCTTGAAAGTGCTTCAAATATGGGGCAGAAACTCAGTTACTGTTCTGGGGACCCGGGTTCAAATCCTGCCATGGCAGATGGTGGAACTTGAATTCAACAAGGAATCTGGAATTAAAAGTCTAATGATGACTGTGAAACCATTATCGATTGTCAGAAAAACCCATCCAGTTCACTGATGTCCTTCAGGGAAGGAAATTGCCATCCTTATCTGGTCTGGCCTACATGTGACTCCAGGCCCACAGCAATGTGGGTGGCTCTGAACTTGCCTCTGGGCAATTAGGGATGGGCAATAAATGCTGGCCTAGTCGGGGCACCCACATCCCATGAGTGAATTTAAAAGAACAGGGATGCTGCTACAAGGAATGTGCAGCTGGACTGGTCAGTGGAGTTTACTGTATCATCAATTCCTTAGACACTGCAACAGGAACGGCCTTTCAAAAAAAATACTTCACAGCCTGTGAAAGGCTCGAAACATCCTGAGCTGGTGAAAGTGTTAGGTTCAATTCTTTTCTTCAGCCATTTCACAATCACTCCTTCAAGTCTGCTGTGTACTAGTTGGGGGCCAGTAAACTGTGTTGCAGGTGAAAGCACACAGTACAAAATGGTCAATCACCCAACAGGTACATTTCTGTTTTTTTAAAGAAAACGTCAGCAGACAATGGAAGGCACCCCATGCAGTTGGACACAGAATCTAAGCAAGACAAGGCAGTAGCTGCCTGTTTGTACAGTGTAATAAAACAAAGTCTGTGCCTTTGCTAAGATGCAAACTTTAGGAAGAAAGAGGTCTCTGTTGAATTGATTGAATCATTTCAATCATACTTGACAGAACCTCTCAGCAAGAATCAAATGAACATACAAGAATTATGGCCAAGTACATCACAAGCTTATTTTTACTTTGGAAATTGCAACTTCTAAATTGTATGGCAAATGAAAGAACGCCTTATCTGAGGAGCTGGAATGATTACAGAAACTGGGTCTTCCTGTGATATGTCAGTGAATCCATGATGTTACAAGTTATACAACAAAAGCCTCGCTACCTATCTCTTGAGGAGATACTCTGTCTGTAAGGACTCAGAAGAAAATTTAAACTATTCAAGTAATTTCCCCAGGAGGTTTGCAGGCAACAGGTAACCAAGGGTAGGTTTAGATTTAAAGAAAATTAATTGGAGTTTCTATCTGGAAACAGGCCGTATATGTCATGTTACTGTGGAGGTGGTGTCTACAGTAGGAAGATTTTTTTGTTCAGGTAGACCGATGGGAGTGTGAGAGCCAGTTTGTGTCTGCAGCAGGATGAAACAGTCAGAGAGAGAATCTGCCAGTAGCCATGACAGGGCTAGCGAGGTGTTCAGGAATCAGGGACTTCCAGTTGAAGGATGCAATTTAGGCCTGTGCACAGGCTAGAGAAACCACATCTGAAAGATAGTGAAGTACAGTTTGTCTAGCTTGATGCTAGAGGGAGCATATTCAGGAAACTCTTTTGCAATAATTGGGAAATTGCACTGAAACTAAGGAGAATCAAGTGAATTCCTGCGATCTGTGGCATCCCTTGGTTCAGTTGCAAGTGAACTGAAATGTCCACTCACACGGCGAATGTAATTTGACGGTTGAATGAATCCACAAACATGATGGATTCTCAGCTGAAATTAAAAGTGGATCTGGGGTGTTCTGTTTGGACTGCTGGTTGTTTAAAAGAGGAGGCCTAATGAGATGCAGTGTTAAATCAGTCGGACTTGTTCTGTTTTGAGATTTGTTACAACAGGTAGGAGGTTTTATCCACAACATGGAATCTTGCTGCATGGTCTTTTTCGATTAATAACTGGGAATTTGAACTTCTTTTTGTTTAAAATGTTAGCAGTCTCAGCCAAGATTGTAATAGCTGTTCCATAGAGTCTGTTCCATGTCAGCACTGTGACTAAAATATTCCGAGCCCATTCTCATCCATAGTTAACTCTGCCAGGAGACAAAGAGAAAAAAGATTTTTGAAACTCAGTGCCCATAAGGAGAGAGAAGACTTTGAGCAATTCCTTTCTTTCTACCAATCCACATCAGTGGAAAAACAGGCCAGCTTGCTTTGGAAGACATGCAGAGAAATCATTTATACCATAATGCATTCCAGAGGCTTTCCACTGTTTAGGAAAGAAACATCTATTGTTACTTCTGCATAATCCAAGTCGAAAAGCAGGGAGTATGACAGATCCCAGCTAGACAAGACAGAGGAGAACCACAATCTATTTCTGAAGAAGAGTCTCGACCTGAAACCTCAGCCTTCCTGCTCCTCTGATGCTGCTTGGCCCGCTGTGTTGATCCAGCTCTACACCTTGTTATCACAGAGGAGAACCAGGCTGGATAGAAAGTTAGGAGAGAAAGGAACACCAAACAAGGAACAAAGAGAAAGTCCAAGAATAAATTGGCAGCTAACTCTTAAGTAAGTGTAAATATCTTCTCAAATTGATGATAAAGGTATGCGGCTGAGGGCTCCCTGCCTGTCCCTAGATGAACTGTGTAGCTGGCAGTGGGACCATATTGGCATTCAAGACAGTTTTTATGGTATTTCCTATTCCATGTCTAATTTATTGATCAGACTGATCACGACCGGCCTGTTCATTCATGATAAATATATATCACTTCTGTTTCATTAAAGTTGCAAAGAACTGGAATCTTTCTGGCAATTTTGTCATTTGGGTGTCATTCAGCAAATTTGGTCATTTTGGTTGACAGGGTCCTGGGGGGACTGTTTCACTAATTTATTTTCCAGCTGGTTACACACAGCAATGTCCTGTAATCTCGAGAAAGTCCGGGGTCATCTGGCAAAGCTGACAAGTGTGCCTGCACTAGCCCAGGTCTTCGTACTTTGTCTCAGAATGAGGAACTCTTAGACTATGAAATGGAAGGTAGTTCAGCAAGTATCAGACACTGTTTATAGCTACTATCTGATCCGGCAACCTTACACAACAGGGAATATAGGAATAAGAGGAGGCCATTCAACCCAACTAGATTGTTCTACCATTTAATCAGATCATAACTGGTTTGTTTCCTAACTACATTAGCCAATCTTGATACTGGGTCCCCTGTGGTCTCTCATTCATATCAACAATTTAGGTGCGAGTATAGAAGGCACTGTTAGTCAGGTTGTGGGCGACACCAGAGTGTACGGTGAAGATTATAAAGAGATGTCAATCAATTGGGTCAATGGGCTGAGGGGTGGCAGATGGAGTTTAATTTGGATAAAGTGAGTTGTTGCATTTTGGTGAAACAAGCAAGTGCAGGACTCGTACAATTAAAGGTAGGGCCCTGGGTAGTGTTGCAGAACAGAGAGACCTCGGGTGACGGGTCTGTAAGTCTTTGAAATTTGCATCAGAAGTAGACGGTGGTTCGGAAGGCCGTTAGCACGCTACCCTTCATTGCTCGGGCCTTTGAATCTAGGAGTCATGTTGAGGCTGTACAGTATGTTGGTGAGACCTCTTCTGGAGTTCTGGTCACCTTGTTACAGGAAGGATATTATTAAACTGGAGAGGGTTCAGAAAAGATTTACCACAATAGTGCCGGGAATTGGAGTCTGAGATATAGAAACAGACTGGAAAGATTGAGGCTTATTTTCACTGGAGCATAGGTGATTGTAGGGTGACCTTCCGGAGGGTTATAAAATCATGAGGGGCATAGATCGGGTGAATAGCAAAGACCTTTTCCTTAGGTTTGGGAGTTCAAAACTAGGGGCACATTTTTAAGGTGAGAGGAGAAAGATTTAAAAAGGACACGAGGGGCAACTTTTTTTTAAACACAGAGAGTGGTTCATGTGTGGAATAATCTGCCAGAGAAAGTGGTGGATGTGGGTATAGTTACAAAGTTTAAAACAAATTTGGATAAGTACATGAATAGGAAAACTTTGGAGGGACATGGGCCAACCACAGGCAGGTGGCACTAGTTAAATTTGAGAACACTGTCAGCATGGACTGGTTGGACCGAAGGATCTGCTTCCATGCTGTACTACCGCATATTCCTCATCGCCTTGTCCCATATCTCAATTCTACGCATCTCAATCTTGAAAATTTCAACTGACAGTGTCTACAACATTTCTTACATATCGTGTGAACAAGCACTAGCTGAATTTAATTCTAAATGACTGCGCAGTGTGCATTTTTTATTCTGTTGTGGAATCACATACTAAAGGAAATAGTTTTTCCACATCTATCCAACTGAATCTCATTATCATTTGATCACCCTCCAGTTTGGTAAAGTCAGATAAAAGAAGCATTCCCATCGCCAGCACTGCTTAGTACATCGACTGCTGGTAATTTGAGAACCTGTGTTTATTCAGGTCGTCCTCTTGCTGCTCCTATGACTCAACAGCAACTTTCCATTTATATAGCATTTTTAAGCATGCAACACGTCACATATAATGACACCAATGCTCAGTTTGTTTCTGCTGGGGCTCCTTGGCACTTGACGTCAGCACATCTTTGGTCCAATCATGGATAAAACACCTGAAATGAGAGGGAGTACCCTTGGCATTAAACTAGCATTTATACGAAGGTGGTATTAAGGACTTTGCAAAACAGAAATCAATGAGAATCTGGGGAAATACTCAATAGCAGCTGGAATCTTGCTTAGCATCAAGAATGATGCCTGTTGTTTAATGGTAGTTGTGTGTGTTCTGGATAAGGGTTCCTCAGGGTAGTGTCCTAGGCTCAACCATTTTCAGTTGCTTCATCAACGACCAACCCTCCATCATAAGGTCACAAATGGGATGTGTGCCGATGAGTGCACACTGTTCAGCACCATTCGTGACTCCTCAGATATTGAAGCAGTCCCTGCTCGAATGCAGCAAGACCGGGACAACATCCAAGTTCCGGCTGACAAGTGGCAAGTAACATTCATGCTGCATAAACGCCAGGCAAGGGCCATCTCCTCCAAGACAGGATCTAACATTCTCCTCCCACCTCAACCCCAACATTCAATGGCATTTTCATCACCAAGTTCCCCACTATAAAGATCCTGTGGTGGTGGTGGTGGGAGGGGGGGGGGGGGGGTGGTTACATTTAATCAGAAATGGAACCGAATCAGCCATTTTAAATACGGTGGCTACACTGAGTTCAAGGGCTACAATTTTCACCCACCTTCCAAAGCTTTTGCACCACCTACAAAGTTCAGTTCAGGAGTATGATGGAATACTCTCTACTTGCCTGGACGAGTTCAGCTGCGAGAACACTCAAGTAGTTCAACACCATCCAGGAGGAAGCTGCTTCATTGATGGACACCCTGGTCCAACACCTCACATATCCAATCCTCTCCCCACCAGTGTGCAGTGACAGCGTTCTGAAAGATGCACTGCAGCAATATCCTTTAACAGCACCTTCCAAACTACAAGAATGCGCCTGGCAGACGTACGGAAAGCCTGCCAACTGTCAGTATCCCTCCATGCCATGCTCTCCAGGCCAGGAATTAGGCCACAAGCCCTCCACTGCTGCTGTCAAATTCATGCCGGCCACTTCCTAACAGCACAGTTCAAGATGTGACGGTTCACAAAGGAGACTTACTGCCCCTTTCTGAATGGTAACCAGTGATGGACTCTCTTCAACAGCCAAGCAATGCTGCTCTATCTCTGCACCTAAACAGAGTTATGGGCTCCGGTCAAAAACTCAGGAGCTACCATCAATTACAGCTGGACTCAGCCAGTCCTGTGTTGTCAGGAGAAATACAGGAATTGTCCTCATCACTGTAATTTTCTCAATATTTTTCTATGGGAATGATGGATGACAGCATGTTTACTCAGGAGAGAAGGCGAACCTTATTGCCTGCTTTTGTGTAAGGGCCTCAGGACCCTGGAGAAACTTTGTGATGATGTCGTGGGGCTGCTCCTCACTGGGCATAAATATTAAAGCCAGGGCAGAGTCAATACAGCATGGAGCTGGAGGAGTGCAGTAGGACAGGCAGCATAAAGGTAGCAGGAGAGTCAACCAGTTCTGATGAAGGGTCCAGACCCAAAACATTGACTCTTCTTCTCCTCTGATGCTGCTTGACCTACTGTGTTCCTCCAGCCCCACGCCAAATCGACTCTGACTCCAACATCTGCAATTCTTGCCGTCTCCAAAGTCCGGGCAAAGTTTGAAGATAGAATGCTTGAAACACATAAGGAGAAGCATGTGGAGTACACCAACTAGTATTAGGCAACGAGTGTACGGAACAGTATTGCCAAGATGTAACGGTAAGATTGCAGTCTGGATAACCTCTGATTACCATGTTTTGTAGTATTAGTTTTAACATTGTTACAGAAAAAGGAGGTTAAATGAAATAAAATCCCTGAGATTCGCTTTATAAGTAACAATTTATTTATTTAACCCTAACAGTGAACAAATTAACAGAACTACTAACAAACCAAACAATTCCCCCCAACTCCTAACTATTCCCTAACTGAACTAAGTGCTTGGTTTGAATTAATTGGCTGATTTCAGTTAGTTGCTAAAACTTCAAAACAAGTCTTAGCTTCCCAATCACACGGCGAGTTGATACATGTGTCAATTTCAGAACTGGCTGTACATCTTCAACAACATGCAGATATAATTTCTTTTCCTGTATAAATCTCTAGACTTGGAAAAACACTTCATATTCTAAAGGAACCACACACTCTACACAACTTTGTAACAACATACAATAAACACTAATTTACAGAATCCTTAGCCTGAAGACAGTTCTCAACCTTGTCTCTCCATCAGTCTGCCTTGAACCCCAACTCATGGATGAGGGCATAAACGTAAACACTAAAAGAGCTGTCACACATGGATCTTTATTGCCTTCTACCTGTGAATTCATTTCCTCACAGAGAGAGAAGGGGAGCTCTCAGTAAAGTTGAAAGGTCCTAGAGTTCATCAAGATTTCACCCTGCATACCCTGATCTGAATATTTCCTAACAAAGCCATTCAGAGGTGTTCTAACATTCCTCTGGAACAGGTGGGACTTGAACCTGGGAATTCTGGCTCAGAGGTAGGGAACCAATTTCCACATTCTTCAAGGACCGCAACTTTCTCCCTGCAGTGGTCAAGAACGCCCTTGACTGCGTCTCCCGCATTTCCCGCAACACATCACTCACATCCCACCCCCGCCAAAACCGCCCAAAGAGGATCCCCCTTGTTCTCACATACCACACCAACCTCCGGATACAACGCATCATCCTCCGACACTTCCGCCATCTACAATCCGACCCCACCACCCAAGACATTTTTCCATCCCCACTTTTGTCTGCAGTCTGGAGAGACCACTCTGTCCGCGACTCCCTTGTCCGCTCCACACTGCCCTGCAACCCCACCACACCCGGCACCTTCCGCTGCAACCGCAGGAAGTGCTACACTTGCCCCCACACCTCCTCCCTCACCCCCATCCCAGGCCCCAAGATGACCTTCCACATTAAGCAGATGTTCATCTGCACATCTGCCAATGTGGTATACTGTATCCATTGTACCCGGTGTGGCTTCCTCTACATTGGGGAAACCAAACGGAGGCTTGGGGACCGCTTTGCAGAACACCTCCGCTTGGTTCGCAATAAACAACTGCACCTCCCAGTCGTGAACCATTTAACTCCCCCTCCCATTCCTCTGACGACATGTCCAGCATGGGCCTCCTGCAGTGCCACAATGATGCCACCCGAAGGTTGCAAGAACAGCAACTCATATTCCGCTTGGGAACCCTGCAGCCCAATGGAATTAATGTGGACTTCACAAGCTTCAAAATCTCCCCTTCTCCCACTGCATCCCAAAACGAGCCCAGTTCTTCCCCTCCCCCCACTGCATCACAAAATCAGCCCAGCTTGTCCCCTCCCCCCATTGCATCCCAAAACCAGCCCAGCTCAGACCCATCTCCCTAACCTGTTCTTCCTCTCACCCATCCCTTCCTCCCACCTCAAGCCGCATCTCCATTTCCTACCTACCACCTCATCCCACCCCCTTGACCTGTCCGTCTTCCCTGGACTGACCTATCCCCTCCCTACCTCCCCACCTATACCCTCCTCTCCACCTATCTTCTTTTTTCTCCATCTTCGGTCCGCCTCCCCCTCTCTCCCTATTTATTCCAGAACCCTCACGCCATTCCCCTCTCTGATGAAGGGTCTTGGCCCGAAATGGCAGCTTTTGTGCTCCTGAGATGCTGCTTGACCTGCTGTGTTCATCCAGCTCCACACTTTGTTGTCTTGGATTCTCCAGCATCTGCAGTTCCCATTATCACTGATCCTGAAAGTTTGTTCAGTCCTGTATGATGCCAGTGCGCAAACAACATTGTGTCAATATCAAAGCATTGGATGGGAGAGAAAGAAAACATGGAAACTTGTCATCTAGACTGGTGCCTTCAAACGGCTTCCCTGTTTTTGTTGTATTTCCCACCCTTTATATCCATGACAAGTCTGACTGTCCCTGTCAGTCTGCCTGTATGTGAAAGGGGAATTTAAGAAGCCGTAGGATTTGAGTTACAGGGAGTTTAAGTTGGCAATTCGCATTTCTTATTTACCCTTTGCTAAAGAGAAATTATTTGCAAAATAGTTAATTCCTTATTCAGTACAGAAACTTGCCATTTTCTTGTAACCTAGTAAGTCGTGACAATTGTTAAGTCGTGGAGCTGTTTTCGTTTTTAAACCACAAAAAGTCTAATTATAGACTTCAACCAAAAGCCAGACAGAGTAGATTTACTCAATGACACTCAGCAACATGCTCAAAGGTACGCAACAACGTGACGACAATCAGGGTAAAACTGCTAGATCAGACTGTGGAAGGGCTCGTGTGGTGCAGTGGTAGCATCCCTCCCTCTGAGTTAAAAGGTCTAGGTTCAAGTCTCAGCTACTCCAGAGCTGTGTTTCCAGTGTGGCTGAACAGGTTGCAAACGTTATTAAGGCAGGGGTAGTGTCCCCACCTCTTGGCCAGAAGACCTGCATTCAAGTACCATCTGTACCAGAGGGTTCTGCAGCGAACAGCCATCAGACTGCATTAGTAATCCAGGGATCCCAGGCTAATAATAGGGCACAGGTTCAATTCCAAACATGTATTTGGATTAAATAATATTCAACTGATGACTGAATAAAAAAACTTCACAAAGACTAGTCTCAGAGATGATTCAATGAAGCCAAAAAGCAATTATTGTAAGGACCCATCTGGTTCACTAATGTCCTTTACTGAAGGAAATCTGCAATCCTGAACTTGCCTGGCCTACAGGTGACTGCAGACCCACAGCAATGTAGTTGACTATTAAATACCCTCCGAAATGGCCTACAATCTACTCAGTTCAAGGGCAATTACCGATGGGTGACAAATGCCCGCAGCCCGTGGAGGTGGGGGGGGGGAGCGGTGGAAGGAAGACAGGGTACTGAAACTGACAGTCATGTTCCTTCTGTCTGGGTTTGAATTCCAATCTCAGCTAATACTGGACCTAACTTCACCCAAACTAGAGATGATCGATAGAAGAGTCACGGATGAACTGAATGAGGAATTTGGAAAGCTGTCCACTCAGTTAAATTGCGAGAACACTACAGCAAAGACATGACAAACGTTTAGATGAAAAATAAGGAGAAGTTGCACAAACACTGGAAAGATGGTGAAGATTACATTTATCGGGTTACAGGGAGAAATGAGAGGAAGCTTATGTCAGCCCTAAGACAGGCACAGGCCAGATGGGTAGAATGGACTGTTTGTATGTTGTAAATACTATGAAACTGTGCGCGATTCATCATTTTGGACTGGTTCTTGCACATATTTGGGAATTAGTGGGAATGGTAAATTCCTGCCTTATGAAGAGAATCCAGACACAAAGAGAGGGTGGGGAGGGAAAGAGACAGAGAGAGAGGGGGAGAGCGAGAGAGAGAGCGAGACAGAGTGAGAGAGAGAGAGAGAGAGAGAGAGAGAGGGGGAGAGGGGGACAGAGAGGGGGGGAGGGAGAGAGAGAGAGCGAGAGAAAGAGAGAAATACTGAAAATGTTGGAATTCTGAAAGAAGAAACCAACAATGCTGGAAACAGCATAAGTTCACAGTTTGAGTCCTCTCCTTTAATTGGAGAAAGGTTCTTTTTGTTCTGTTTAAGACCTGACAGAACCCTGGCAGCAGCGGTTGTCCCTCTGGAATCTGATTCAGGAAGTTCTTAAAACCTGAGGGCAGAATCTAGGCTGGCAGCACAGCAGGAGTGCAACACTGGCTGCGGTGCTGCTTTTTCACTGAGACTTTAAACCAAAGCCCCATTCTCCTTTGAAGAAGCATGCATAAGCTTTCCACAATGTCCCGGTTAATATTTATGGCTGAAAAGTATCAGAAATTACTTATTTAATAAGTAATCTAATATAATTATCTAAATCCTATCCTATTAGGTTGCATGACCTTGTTCAATGCAAATAGTTGCCATTTTTCCTACATTATAACAGTGAATACACCAAAGGTACTTCATTGATCATAAAGTTTTGGGATATCCTCAAATCATAAAAGGTGCTAAATAAAATGCAGAAGCAGTTTTCAGCTCAAGGTGCAGTCCTTCCACCAAGAGTAACATGCTACATGATAAAGCATCTCAATCTTGTGAGAGATTACACTGATAGCGCTTGCCTCACCGTCATGAATGTTCCTGGATGCTGGTAGCAATATCTCTTCAGGCCCAGGTATTAAAACTGATTAAACCCCAAGCACATCTCTGTGCCTGCTAGTGACTGAAAATAATTAAAGATGCAATCATAAATGCGTTGAATCTAAAAGTCTCCCATTGGCATTTGAATGTCACTCTAACCTTCCCACCTGCAGGCCTCAGATCCTGCAGTTTCCCCCCTATTCTGACCTCTTGGTGCATTCATAACTTGCATCATTGGCAGCCAAGTCTTCAACCTCCTGAGCCACAAGCTCTGGAATTCCCTCCCTAAACCTCACATCTTCTCTTCCTTTAAGAAGCGCCTTAAAATCTACCTGTTCGACAAAGTTTCCACTCACTGTTCGTAGTGTGGCTCACTATCAATTTTATATCAGTGTACCTTCCTGTCAAATGCAACAGCATGTGTACCTACACTGGAGTGCTCTCAAAATGCAGGTCCTTGTGGTAGAAATTCGAAGCCGTCAGAGACTGTTAAACAAAGCTTCACCACTCTAATGCAGTGAGAAGACATACAGAGTTGCAATTGATACCTCGTTAACAATAAGAGCAGTGTCCCTTTAACCATGCCTGCCTAACTGCAATATTATCAAAGATGCACCCAAACACAACTTTCGCCAAATGACTGCAGCAAGGGATGATATTTTTCATGTTGCTATGCAACAGACGTGTCTTTTGTTAATGTTTCCGCTGAAACGCAGCCAAAGATTTCAAGCAGGGATATGCTAAAAGGCCACGATAACTCTGAACTCACAGAAAGCAAAGCCGTTCTTTCTAAAAAGGTGTCCCCCAATACTCTTACTGACCACATCTGCCACCTTGGGACCCATATACATGGGTGTAAACCCCCTGAAGAGCTTCTACTGTCAGTCAGCAGCACTCTTTGGGAATATGAGAAGACACAGCCATTCAGTTATCATACTTAACAAGATTTATTACAGTGCTTGAACTTCCTGTGTTACAGCATCAAATAATCCACGCTTGATTTAGGAGCAATCACCTGGAATTTAAGCAAATCCTTCAAAGTGCATTCAATTTGGGAGATAACAATGGAAAGCAAACCTCTTTCCACACCCATATTCATTGTTTTGTCGTGGTCTGTCTTTGTTCAGACTGCCAGGGCTGATTTCTTTACCCTGGAGAGAAGATCTGACAAAGAGGTCGGCAATGCGCTGGCAAGGTGTATCAGCTGTTACTAAGGGATCCAGTTAAAGTCAGCGAAAGTGGCTTAATGCAAGATTGTTGGGCCCAGTGTAGTTTTGCTTTGATTTATTATTGTCTCATATACCTAGGTACAGTGAAAAGTTTTGTATGCGGTACAGGCAGATCATACCATATTGACATATCCACATTGGCTTTGCTGGTGATAATACGGCATTGCCTAAGCAGATCGGGCAAAGAACACTGACTGTCTGTTTGCAAGTGTGGTGCTAAGCTTGCACTGGTGTATCATTTTAATATCTTCCTCTGCTGCCATCCTGAGCTCTGCATGCTCCAACACTACTCCAACAATGTGTTGGATGAACAATTAGGGGCACTTTATAGCCTTCTGGAAGATACTAAAACTTAAACATAAGTACCAACAGATTCAAGAACAGCTTCTTCCCCGCTGCTATTAGACTGCTGAATGGACCTCTCTAATTTAAAATTTTATATTGATATTGACCTTTGTGCACTTTCTCTGAAGCCATAACAGTGTATTCCTTGCTCTGTCCTATAACCCTAATGCACATTGTACGGTATGATCTGCCTGTACCGCACACTAAACTTTTCACTGTACCTAGGTTCATGTGACAATAATAAATCAAATCAAATCAAATCAACACTGGGCCCAACAATTTCAGATCAGAACCACTGCTCCCATTTTGAAGCAATTTTTGGTGATGATTCAATTCATCACAGTCATGCCTCAGTTTGATAACATTGTTCAAAAATTTATTTTCTAATTCCATTATCATCCTTCCTTTTTGCACTGAATTTCTCATGCCGTCCACCCTATCACAGGTATTTCATTTGGTTCTTTTCTTCCCTTCCCACCTTGCCCGTCTCTGCACTAGATCAAAACCCGTTGTCTCTCCAATGTTTTCCAGTTCTGATCCTCCATGGATGCTGCCAGACCCGCTGAGTTTCTCCAGCATTTTCTGCCTTTAGTATATATCATCCTGACAACTGATTAATCTGAAAATTGAGATCAATCACACTGCATGATAATAGAACAAAATAAGAGGCAAGATAGCTTTTAAGAAGCAAATGAGAAAGATGTAACCTTGCAGCAAAAACAGACGGACGTCTGACCACAACGAAAACAGCAAACATCACAAACCTCTTTTGTCAGAATGTGTGATTACTGGTCATTCCCAGAATGGGCTTTGTCTGCTTTATTGTAATCTTTCTTATTCTCAAAGCCTGTTTAATGTTGCAGCATGTGACTGCTTTCAGTGGCGGTGAATCTAACTGCAGTTTACACACTTCCACATAATATCAAAACCAAAATTAACCTAAAATTATAAACTTTTTGTTTTACTTTGTTAAGGCAGCACTCTTCAAGTCGTTAACGCCGGTTCCAGGACCCTGATTGTGATTTTTGGCCAAGGCGAGATGGGGCCTGCACAGTGCACACTGTAAGCAGTACCATTAGCAATACAGAAGGTGAGCATCAATGAAAATATCATGCACAGTCAACACAGGTTTATGAATGGGAATTGTACTAAACAAATCGATCGCTCCTTTTAAGGTTGTAACTAAAATACAGATGTAGGTAAGGCGGTTGCAGTATATTTGGATTTTGAAAATCCATTCTAACTGTGAAGAGAGGCTGAGTAGATTAGGATTACTTACATTAGAAAGACGGAAGTTGAGGGGAGACCTGATTGAGGTCTACAAAATCATGAGAGGTATAGACAGGGTGGATAGCAAGAAGCTTTTGCCCAGAGTGGGGGACTCAATTACTAGGGGCTTACAATTTCAAGGTGAGGGGGGAAAAGTTTAAGGGAGATATGCGTGGAAAAGTCTTTATGCAGAGTGTGGTGGGTGCCTGGAATGTGTTGCCAGCGGAGGTGGTAGAGGCGGGCACGCTAGTGTCATTTAAGAAGTATTTAGACAGATACATGAATGGTCAGGGAGCAGAGGGATACAGATCCTTGAAAAATAGGTGACAGGGTTAGATAGAGGATCTGAACTGGCATAGGCTTGGAGGGCTGAAGGGTCAGTTCCTGTGCTGTAATTTTCTTAGTTCTCCTTGTTCTTTGTATTCCAATCAGTTGGTGAGCATAAAGTTAACATTGTTACGATCTGAGCTGATGTTAATCCGAACACGAAAATTAGGAGCAGACCGTTCGAACAGGGTGGCTCAGTGGCTCGTACTGCTGTCTCACAATGCCAGGGACCCGGATTTGATACCGCCTTCAGACAACTGTCCGTGCGGTGTTTGCACATTCTCCCTGTGTCTGTGTGGGTTTCCTCCGGGTGCTCCGGTTTCCTCCCACAGTCCAAAGATGTGCAGAGGAGGTGGATTGGTCATGCTAAATTGGCCAGTGTCCAGGGCACGCTAGGTGGGTAACAGGGAAATGCAGGGGTGGGGCAGGTCCAGGTGGGATGCCCTCTGGAGGGTCACTGTGGATTCAATGGGCTGAATGGCCTGCTTCCACAGTGCAGACATTCCATGCTTCACCTCTTCGTGCCTGTTCCATCAGTCAATAAGATCGTGACTGATGCTAATAGTCTTCTCGCTGCTCTCTAGGTGAGAATCTTGTCTCATGTCAACCAACAACTTCGGAATAATTGCAAGCTATCTTTTTTTTCCCACAGCAATGGAAGAGCTTGGAGATTTGAATGCCTTAACAGATACAATGAACCCATTCTTACACACAGTTGTGTCTACTTCAACAATCTAAAGAGATTCCAGTGTCTCCTGATCAGATATTGGGGTTCCTCAAAAGGGACCCCTACCTCTCAAAATGACTCCAGCTGCCTTAGAACTTTCGCTCAAACATCTAAAGCCCAGATTGAAATAGTTTTTACTTCACACTTCTTACTTTGCAACTCTTTGAAGCTGTCCCATCTGGTTCTCAAACCTTTCACGTGTGAAGATAATTTTTCCCAAGCTGCTCTGTCCAGACCTCTCATTGTTTTGAAAACCTCTATCAATGCTCCCAGGCCTTCTCCTCTTCCTAGAAACCAGTCCCACCCTCTCCAGTCTGTTCTCATCACTGAAGTGGGCTTATCCATGGTACCAACCATGTCAACTTCTTTTGAACTCTATTTCATTATTACATTTATTTATTGTCCGTACGTAATAAATGCAGTGGAGAAATGAACCCAGACACTGACAGTGAAGGATGTGGGATTTAGGTAACCCACCATGATACATCCATCCATCCCAGTCTCAGGCAAACACTGATTAAATGACCTTGGCTCACCTCTAATTGAAGACAAATCTCTTGCTTATTAGGCAAGATGTAGCTTTTTCCACTTTGGGCCTTAATCTCCTTTTCCTGTGCCCACAAATCACTTGACACTATTAACACTTTCCACAGCGGAAACAAATTGACATTCATCTGTAATCTCATCTTTCAGTCTCCTCTTTCACAGTGAGATGACTAAGGCCCCTCTAAGTCTTCACAAAACCAAAATACTGCCGAAATCTGAAGTAAAAACAGAAAAAGCTGAAACACTCAGCAGATCAGGCAGCATGTGTGGAGAGAAAGCAACAGAGTTAACATTTCAGCTCAATGACCTTTCATCAGAACTGGACTGTTGAAAGGCCTTTGGTCCTAAGTGTTAATGCTGTTTCTTTCTGCACAGATACTGCCAGACCCACTGAGGGTCAGTTGCAGACCTTTCTGTGCTTGTCTCTACAAACGTTCCTCACAATTATGATCTGTGAGGATCAGAGGTTAGTACAGTACAGAAGTGGCCCTTCAGCCCATCAAGAATATACTATGAGGGAAACCAAGCTCCAGGATCCTTCCTCCGCTGCTCTGATGTTTGTGTTGCTGGAAACAGGCACAGTTTGTGAGATGGTGTCTGACCAGAGCTGGGTATAATCTGCGATAACACAGTGTAGAGCTGGATGAACACAGCAGGCCAAGCAGCACCATAGAAGCACGAAAGCTGACATTTCGGGCCAAGAGCCTTCAGAAATGGGGGAGGGGAAGGGGGTTCTGAAATGAATAGGGAGAGAGGGGGAGGCAGATAGAAGACTCTCTCCCTATTTCAGAACCCCCTTCCCCTCCCCCATTTCTGAAGAAGGGGCTAGGCCCGAAACGTCAGCTTTCCTGCTTCTATGATGCTGCTTGGCCTGCCGTGTTCATCCAGCTCTACACCATGTTATCTCAAATTCTCCAGCATTGCCAGTTCCTACTATCTCTGGGTATAGTCTGACTCCAGCTACCTTTGGCTTGAATTTTAGTGGTAGAGTTCACCATTCTGGAGAATATGGATCAATAGCGTGGACGCATTGGACATAGCAGGTGTTGGATTGCTGGCTTTGAGCTGAAGCTGAGCACCGCTGCAGAAAGAAATTTTGGGAAAGCTTTAACTCTCGGCAGAATTCGTAAAATTCCCACAGTAACCGTTTCCAGGGCAACCAACATTGGTTATGACAGCAGCCACACAGGGACACAGAGTCAATAATTAGCTACTGGAAAAGACAAGACCATCACCCCCATTGAAGAGGTGTCCATATGAGCCCAGGGAATACAGAAGCAAGGTGCTTTTCAGAAGATAGGGACTCCCTGTTCTCAAATCAGTGCTACCAAGAAGGTGAAAGTCACTGTCTTTCCATCATTTACAGGCAGCATGGTGGTTCAGTCGTTAGCGCTGCTGCCTCACAGTGCCAGGGACTCAACCACTGGGCGACTGTTTATGTGCACGCTGTACATTCTCCCCGCGTCTGCCATGGGGTTTCTCCAGTTGTGTGTGTGTGCAGGTTGGGTGGACTGGCCATGCTAAATTGCTCATAGTATCTGGGGATGCTCAGACTAGGTGGGTCAGCATCAGTAAACACAAGGTTACAGGGCTAGCGGAGGCAGTGGCTCTGGGTAGGATGCTTTTCAAGAGGGTTGGTGTAGATTTGACGGGCCGAATGGCCGATTTCCACACTGTAGGGAGTCTATGTCGGCCAGGCACTGAGGAAACTGGCAGACGGGCAGTCACGCAGCAGCTACAACACGTAGCAAAATAAAAAGCCAACAATTGATTTGCCACAAGAAAACTGCAGTGCCAGGCTTACCTTTCTCAAAACAAATGGGCTCTCCTTCAGAGAAAATAAACTGCAAATTCAGTTCCAGGGTTTCAAATCCTTTTGAACTGAGCAGGAACTGTAGGTTACGAGGTGGTCATCAGTAAACCTGGGTCCAACAGATATATTTCCATGGGGTCGCTTTTTTCCCCCTTCCCCCAGAAGACGGTGGAAAAATTCAGTGGGTATCTTCTCCAGGTACATAGCCGAGCGCTGTTCATCGCTTTAATTTCACCTCCATCGAACGCTAAACAATTGTTATTTCGCTGCAAAGATGACACAGGAGGGGGAGGAAAAAAAACTCACACAATGGCCCTTGAGAACAGACTGCGTCGTTGCTTCTCTTCCCTTTCTAGCCCCTCTCCATTCTCAGCACTGCAGACTATTTCTACAGTGCAGGCCCACGCTGGTACAAGGATTAATTGCTGTCGTACAGCCTTCGCTTTGCTGCTGGCAAACTGTCTCTTACACATTGCAGGTTACAGATGCTCCATCTCCATCAGCATTCCCTCATCAGTCAATGGACTCAAGTCGGCGGCCTCAGTAAAACGCCATTCATTTTGACTGGTGTCCTGTACGAGCCTGTGCTGCCGATCCCTTCCTACCTGAGTGCTCACACAATCTACAGCAGCCTACTGCTTTCTGCTACCATCCTCTCCAGAGAACAGCTGAAAGAGAGAGAGAGAGAAAAAAGCACTGATGTCACCAACAGGAAAGCGTTAGAATCACATGACAGAGATAATGGGAACTGCAGATGCTGGAGATTCCAAGATAATAAAATGTGAGGCTGGATGAACACAGCAGGCCAAGCAGCATCTCAGGAGCACAAAAGCTGACGTTTCGGGCCTAGACCCTTCATCAGAGAGGGGGATGGGGGGAGGGAACTGGAATAAATAGGGAGAGAGGGGGAGGCGGACCGAAGATGGAGAGTAAAGAAGATAGGTGGAGAGGGTGTAGGTGGGGAGGTAGGGAGGGGATAGGTCAGTCCAGGGAAGACGGACAGGTCAAGGAGGTGGGATGAGGTTAGTAGGTAGCTGGGGGTGCGGCTTGGGGTGGGAGGAAGGGATGGGTGAGAGGAAGAACCGGTTCGGGAGGCAGAGACAGGTTGGACTGGTTTTGGGATGCAGTGGGTGGGGGGGAAGAGCTGGGCTGGTTGTGTGGTGCAGTGGGGGGAGGGGATGAACTGGGCTGGTTGAGGGATGCAGTGGGGGAAGGGGAGATTTTGAAACTGGTGAAGTCCACATTGATACCATATGGCTGCAGGGTTCCCAGGCGGAATATGAGTTGCTGTTCCTGCAACCTTCGGGTGGCATCATTGTGGCAGTGCAGGAGGCCCATGATGGACATGTCATCAAGAGAAATGCTACACTTGTCCCCACACCTCCTCCCTCACCCCCATCCCAGGCCCCAAGATGACATTCCACATTAAGCAGAGGTTCACCTGCACATCTGCCAATGTGGTATACTGCATCCACTGTACCCGGTGCGGCTTTCTCTACATTGGGGAAACCAAGCGGAGGCTTGGGGACCGCTTTGCAGAACACCTCCGCTCAGTTCGCAACAAACAACTGCACCTCCCAGTCGCAAACCATTTCCACTCCCCCTCCCATTCTCTTGATGACATGTCCATCATGGGCCTCCTGCACTGCCACAATGATGCCACCCGAAGGTTGCAGGAACAGCAACTCATATTCCGCCTGGGAACCCTGCAGCCATATGGTATCAATGTGGACTTCACCAGTTTCAAAATCTCCCCTTCCCCCACTGCATCCCTCAACCAGCCCAGTTCATCCCCTCCCCCCACTGCACCACACAACCAGCCCAGCTCTTCCCCCCCACCCACTGCATCCCAAAACCAGTCCAACCTGTCTCTGCCTCCCGAACCGGTTCTTCCTCTCACCCATCCCTTCCTCCCACCCCAAGCCGCACCCCCAGCTACCTACTAACCTCATCCCACCTCCTTGACCTGTCCGTCTTCCCTGGACTGACCTATCCCCTCCCTACCTCCCCACCTACACCCTCTCCACCTATCTTCTTTACTCTCCATCTTCGGTCCGCCTCCCCCTCTCTCCCTATTTATTCCAGTTCCCTCCCCCCATCCCCCTCTCTGATGAAGGGTCTAGGCCCGAAACGTCAGCTTTTGTGCTCCTGAGATGCTGCTTGGCCTGCTGTGTTCATCCAGCCTCACATTTTATTATCTTAGAATCACATGACAATTGTGCAAAGCTGCCAGAGCCCAGAATAAATCAGGGCTTCAATACCCCTTTGGACAGACTGAGTGTAGCAAATGCTGTTGGCAATTCACTGTTTGCCAAAAGGGCACTGAACATAAAAGACATGCAAACCCTGAAAGCATCTCCATTTAGCCAGAGAATTGCCAAACCCAAATCCTATTGACAATTTACATTGGAAATGTATCAGAGCCCTGTTTTAAAAAGAAAATGCAAATTGTTTGCAAACAGGCGGGTTCTGACATAGAATCTCTACAGCACAGAGAGAGCTCATTCGCCACTGAGCCTGCACTGACCCTCTGAAGAGCATTCCACCCAAACCCACCGCATTGCTGTAACCCTGCATTTCCCATGGTTGACCCACCTAGTCTGCACACCCCTGGACACAACGGGCAACGTAACACAGACAATCCACCTAACCTGCACATCTTTGGATTGAGGGAGGAAACCCACATTGACATAGAGAAAGTGCAAACTCCACAGAAACAGTCGCCTGAGGGTGGAATCAAACCCGGGTCCCTGGCACTGTGAGGCAGCAATGCTAACCACTGAGCCACCGTGCCGCCCTATAAGGAGTGTAAAATAACGAGCTAAATCTGACGATATTTTGTCAAATGGTCCTTTTTTTTGTAGTGTACTTGGAGGGTTTCCGTCAGCGAAGCCCGGTGAGTTTTCAAGTGCTATCATCCCAATTTCAAACACATAGCCTTGAACCTCTCACACCTCTACAGTGCCCTTCCTGTTCACTGCGAGCCCCATTCTTCTACTGATCGTAGCCGGACGTGTTCAGCGCTGCCGGGATATCCCGTGGCTCACCGGCATCCCTGGCACCAGCGCCATCTTTAAAAGGCCCTTGTGCACCAACTCAAGCACCATCACTCCACAGCTGCCCTTCATAGTTTATGACATTTGTTCCAGACACGGCAGAGAAGGGCTAATTGGAACCCGATTTGGGTGGACAGGGACCTGGAGGTCCAGGTGAATAGGGCGGTACAGAGGAGGGAAACCTTCTTCCCCATGACTGGCACAGGAGATCGTCACACTAGACCCTGTTGATCAGGTCCAAGGTTCAGCACGGTCTGTCTTCTGAACGGCCCCCCCAGTGGTGCAGATAAAAGGTCAATGACCTTCTCTGGTTTGCTGCAGTAAGTGCCACCATCTTCTCTCCAATACATCTCACACTCACTCTATCTCTACCTCTGTACCCACCTCTACCACTCTCACTGTCACATGTACCATCCTCCCTCACTCACTCTCACCCACTCAACTGCGCCACACGACAAACCCCGCGCACCCTCTGTACTGCCTACTCATTCACTCGGGCCACCTTCCCACCTTTCCCCCACCTTCACCAGCACTAACAGCTGTGCCAGCCACATGCATCTCACTCGAACCCTTGCTTTTGCTCCATACGGGAGAAAATAGCCCGTAAAAGGGCAGAAAGAGCTAAGGTGAGTTGGCCAATATTTGACTCCTCATTCTCTACAATTCTGTGGAAGTGCCGGAGTTGCACCAAGATAGATGGACATGGTCAAAAACCACAAGACACCAGGGTGTAATCCAACAGGTATATTTGAAAACACAAGCTTTCAGAATCTCCCCTTCTTCAGGTGCTCATGAGAGAGGAAGCAAAAAGACAACAGAATTTACAAGTAAAAGATCAAAGGGTCATACATTGTTGCAAATTAAACAAACCTAAGATGCTGTTAACTCTTTAATCAGTCGGAAAGGAGATGCAGATTTCGATTCATTAATATGCTAATCCCTGAATTTGTGCCCAGTGATAAGTAAAGGCTTTATCAAAAAAGACATGACATTTCAGGTCAGATATTGCATGTTAGGTGTGAGGCTCTGTTTAGAATCTGTTTGTGTTTCCACTTGGAGTCAGACTAGTTTTATTTCTAAAGTAGGAATTTATAAAATGCCACATTGACTAACTGGCTACAAATTGTGTGGTTTTTGAACAAAATAGAATGTATCTGCAAATATAGATATGCAAATGAAAATTCACCCCATAGACGTGTGTGTGTGTGTGTGTGTGTGTGTGTGTGTGTGTGTGTGTGTGTGTGTGTGTGTGTGTGTGTGTGTGTGTGTGTGTGTGTGTGTGTGTGTGTGTGTGTGTGTGTGTGTGTGTGTATGAGAGTGCATAGTGTAGGGGATCATCTGCAGTGCGACATGAACCAAGGATCCCTGTTGAGGCCATCCTAATGGGTACAGAACTTGGCCATCAGCCTTGCTCGGTGACTCTGCGTTGTTGTGTATCCTGAAGTCCGCCTTGGAGAACGTTTACTCGAAGATCCGAGCCCGAATGTCCTTGACCGCTGTAGTGTTCCCCCACTGGGAGGGAACACCCCTGTCTGGCAATTGTTGTGCAGTGTCCATTCATCTGCAAGGTTTCACCAATATACCATGCATCAGGGCATCCTTGCCTGCAGTACACAAGACACTCAACATTGGCCGAGTCACATGAGTATCTGCTGTGCATGTAATAGGTGATATTCCCACATGTGATGGTAGTCTCCATGTTGAAGATCTGACATGTCTTGCGGAGATTACCACGGCAAGGTTGTATAGTGTTGTGGTTCATGTTGTCCTGAAGGCTGAGTAGAACATGGTGTAGCTTCTCCGCATCCAGGAAATACTGGACGATGAAGGGCACCCTATAAATCACATCCCATGTCCAAACTCTGAGGATGTCATTATGGTTTTTAGCTGTGGCACGTGGGAACTGGCGATCGATGAGTTGAGCATCGTATCCTGTTCCTATGAGGGCATCCTTCAACACCTTCTGGTGTCCGTCGCGTTCCTCTTCATCCAAGCAGATCCTGTGTATGTGTAGGGCTTGTTTTTAGAGGATGGCTGTTTTAACATGTTTCGGGTGGAAGCTAGAGAAGTGCAGCATTGTGAGGTTATCCATAGGCTTGCGATAGAGTGAGGTATTGAGGTGTCCATCCCTGATGGAGATGTATGTATCCAAGAATGAGAGTGATTCTAAACAGTAGTCCATGGTAAGTCTAGTGGTGGGATGAAACTTGTTGATATCGCTATGTAGCTGTTTCAGTGATTCATCGCCATGAGTCCAAAGGAAGAAGATGTTGTCCATGTATCTGGTGTATAGCGTTGGTCAGAGATTCTGTGCAGCAAAGAAGTCCTGCTTGAACTCGGGCATGAAAATGTTGGCATACTGTGGAACAAATCTGGTCCCCGTGGCTGTTCCATGTGTCTGGATGAAGAACTGGTTATCGAAGGTGAAGACGTTGGGGTCAAGGATGAAGTGGATGGCATCTGGAAATTGGCAGTTGTTGGTATTGAGTATTGGGGCTGTTGTGGCAATGCTGTTGTTGTAGGGGATGGCGGTACAGAGTGTCAAAACATCCATTGTGATGAGGAATTTCCTGGTTCGACTGGTCTGTGGGAGCTGATTTTCTGTAAGAAATCTGTGGTGTAGCAACAGAAGCTGGGGTTTTCCTGTACAATGGATTTCAAGATGCCCTTGACATAGCCAGAGATGTTCTCACACAGAGTCCCAATGCCTGATACAAGGGAACATCCAGGTGTGTTAGCTTGTTGTATTTTCAGAAGGCAGTAGAAATACCCGACATGAAAGGTACTCGAGATGAGAGTGCGTAGGGCACTCTGAAGGACTGGATCTACTTGACCAGTTGGCTGTTAGGTCGGATTGGCAGGTAGCTGTCTGTAGTGTTCCTGCTTGTTCAGGTGTTGGTATACTTCCTTGTAGCAGTCTGTTCTATTCCATACAATTCCCTACAATGAAAGGATCCTGCCTCTGAATACCCTGAGTTGCTGACTGACTGTGCTCAGAGCCCTGGGCTAATATTGGAGACTTAGTGTGCTCAGAGTGCCGGACTGTCCTCTGACCTGACTGATGATGACTCCTTTAACTTTGAGACATGGCCAGTTGCTTGATACACAAACACTTCGTGACACAAGGTCTAGCTGCTTCACAGCGCCAGTAACCCGGGTTTGATTCCACCCTCGGGCGACTGTCCGTGTGGAATTTGCACATTCTCCCCGTGTCTGCAGAGGTTTCCTCTGGGTGCTCCTGTTTCCTGGAGAAAGCAGGAGAACACTGCACGGGTTCAGAACCATTAAAATCAGGTTTTTACAAGAGCCATATATCCTGACCTCGAAGCCAAAAGCTGTTCCAGAATGTGTGAAAGAAATACAGATCTTCAGATTAAAATATGATGCACAGTTTAGTATTGAAGAGTCCACTGTCAAACAGAAACACGACTCATAAAACCCAGATCATCCACATGCTCCCGAGTATTTGGGCTCTCCACAACCTTTTTAGTCAGTGTAAACGTACAGCGTTTGTCTGTATTGTGTAGCTTATTTTCCAGTTGTAACTTTACACCAGCAACAAGCTGTTGGACACCACTGACACTTCAGTGTAAAACTCAGGGATTAGGCAGGCACACAAGTATAAGGGCTCTTGTGGTGCAGTGATAGTGTGCCTACCTCTGGACCAGGAGACCAAAAAAAAGGTTAATCAGAAAATGTCTACATGACTAAACAACAAAATTAAACTTTACTGAAGTAAATGCTAATGAAACAGCCTGGGCTCAATCCCGGGATGACAATTCAGTACAGGAGATATATATGTCAGAATATCTGTGTGGAGTTTACGCATTCTTCCTGTGTCTGCATGGATTTCCTCTGAGAGCTCAGGCTTCCACCCACGGTCCAAAGATGTGCTAGTTAGATAGATTGGCCATGTCAAATTGCCTGTAGTGTCGAGAGGTAGGTGAGGTGGATTAACCATGGGGTTTGTAGGGATAGGGAAACGGTGCGAGTCTGGGTGTGATGCTCCTCAGAAAGTTGGTGCGGACTTGTTGGGCCGAATTGCTTGTCCCTATAGTGTAGGGATTCTATGGAGAGACTGTGGTGTAGTTAGCAGTTTGCCATGTTGTACAGCAAAATTTCTACCCTCTTTGGCATTTCACAGCTGGCAAGCGGCCTGGCATGCTGTCTGCCTTAGAAAGCAAGGCAAGACTGCTCCTAGTATTCAGGTAAGCCCAAAGTGAGTGAGCAGTAAGGGTACAGCTGAGATGCAGTCTAGTGCATTCTAAGAGGTGGGTCTACATGCAGCATTAACTTATAGAAACATACCTTGAGTGGATTGGAATGATGCCATGAGAGTGCAGAAGGTCTGGCACATGACAGATGTCAACATCTCTGTACATGTGTTATGTGTGATCATTGCTGACAGAGCATGCCCTGGGATGCTGGCGAGATGAAGGAGTGTAGAATTTGCATTTTAGTGTTCAGTGACAATTGGGCCACACCCACGATGAAAGGATTATAAGCATCAGGAAACCATATGGCAGACAGTGTGCAGCAAACTGAAGAACTCGAGTCCCAGTGAGACTGAGCACCCTGGATATTCTGGAATTGTCCTGAAATATGCTGTCCTCTCCCTCAACCCAGGCAAGGTGGTCCTGGGATGATTCCTCTGGGCAGCAAGCTTAAGAATCTGTTCACGCTGCTCTCCATCTATCTTTGGTGCCAGGTGCAAAGGAAGCAGAAGAACTTGGCTGGTACCCTGCTCTCTGAGAGGAGCCTGCCTTGAGCTAGTGGTGTCACCAGCACAGTCCTAAGAGGTTAGAGTGGTCTGGGTGGACCCAAAGGGGAGCTAGGTATCCAAACAGGCTGGAGATGGTAGTCCAGGCAGACATGGAAAGGGTTGGATGACTCCTCCCCACCATACCTCACTGCCCCACAAGTAGAAGGGGCGATCTGGGCAGACCTGATAAAGCTACCCGCATCCCATGAATGGGAAGGAAAGGCTTCTGTTCCCGATCTTGCACAGGCACCTGCGAAATTCCCCAAGAATTCATCCACAGTCTTCCACCATCACGGTCGCTGTTTCTCATTGACATGCTGCAGCTTGAGAATGTGTTCTGAAATCTTAACATCAGGATTCACATAGTTCCTGATGATATCCTGGTCTACCTCATCCCCACCTCTCAAAACCCTTCCACTGTCTTTAGTTCTCACACTGCCTGTCTGACATCAAGTATTATACAAACAGAGATTTCCTCCAATTAAGTATTGGGCCTGCTACAAACTGTTTCCTCACCCCTGACTTCTCTCACTGTGGCAACAGTGCAACTGTTACAGTAACTTCTGTTACACTTGACCCTGAGATGAGTTTTTCCAACAGCATTTTGTCAGCATCACCATTACTGCCCATCTCCACTTCCATAACAATTACCCAACCAAGTACCTATTTCAACTCACCTTCACCAGGTCTTTGTAACCTCTGGGCTTAACTGTTCTAACACAACTCTCACCCTAGCACACAACCAAATCCCACTGCCCCTACAATCCTTGTGTTCACTGATCTGCAGTGTGGCTGTACCTTCAGTTGCTTAGGCCTCAACGTCTCAAATTCTCTCCTAAGCCATTACCCTCCTGTAAGATGATCCTTTCATCTGATTTCTTTAGCGTAGCCTATGGTCATGCGACCCAAAATCGCTCTCTACAGCTGTGTTTGGAATCCTTCTGTACAGTGCCTGGAGATGGTGCATTGTATATAAAATAAGTGCTATGTAAATGCAACTGTTGTTGAGGTGGTTTACTGGAGAGAAGGTGGTCAAAACAGTAAATGGTTTTAATGGGGTCGGTTTTAAAAATGTTTCCCCACGACAGAAGTCACAATAACCAGAGGGCATAAGGACAGAGAGATTGGCAGAAGGATCACAGCAGGAAAAAGGGAAAATTCTTTGAGAGACTGAGTTATGATTGGCAGGGCACTGCCTGAAAAGGCATTGGAAACAGATTCAATAACAACATTCAAAACAGAATTGGGAAAGTATACAAAGGGGAATAAAAATTCGTATGACTGATGGATTAATTGGATCCAGGCCATGTGCTAAGTCTCAAATGAATCTACTTCCATAGTTACCTCTTTGAAAGTACATCGAAAATCGCACAATTATTGATTTGGGCACCACTTAGCACAAAAATCAATGCTCCATCTTCAAAAAGACAGCATTTTGTAGCAAATTGCTGTGGAAAACTGAATGAGACCCAAGTGATAGGGTACATCCAAGAGTGTCAATTAAGCCTTATTGAGTTCAGGACTGGGAGTACCTTCAAGCAAAATTTTGAAATTTTGGATAAACTCAGACCTGAAGAGGGTCATAAACCAGGTGTGCACGCAGGTCTCATTGCTGTTTCCAGGAAGTACTCTGTCATGGAATGTGAAAGGTAAAATCCACAAGAGTCCTGAATGCCAGCAATGAGCATTGTGAGATATTTGAGAAGTTAGCAACAGCATTTGCTATTTCAAATTCTTTTTCTGAAGACCTCAAGGCATACACTCGTGAAGACTACCATCAGGTGGGATGTGAGCCAAACCAGATATCACATGTTCAAGTCTGGACACTAGGCAACTAAGTTCTTGCCACCTATGATTCATTGTACAAACATATACTGCGCCCCAAATGCCAGCCTGCAATACACAGGCAGTGCCTTCAGAACAAGCCAGGAATCCAATCTCCAAAGGACCATGAGTGGAAATGTAAAGAATGATGTATTTGTTATAGATTGAACAACACTTGCTCTAACCTTGGCAAGTGTAGTGAAGCTTATACATTGTCTGTGCAAAAAAAAGAGTATATAATGACAATGTCCCTTGAGTTCTCAACGAGCTACACTGCACCATCATCTGCCTATATGTAGGCTGTATGAATAACGCACCTTTGCCTGAGACATCTGGGATTCAGGAGTCAATACCCTTGTCTAAAATGAAGATGTTTCATTGAAACACAAATATTAGGCAAAATAGGTAAATGGATAACAATGAATGAGGAAAACTAAGTATACCCCAGCTTCCCCAGTGGCCATTAGTATCTACCTCCTTCCCACTTGTTATCAAGGGCTATTTACTTGCTGAATGGGAGAAGATGGGGGCGTTGGAAGGTTAATGAGTGCAAATGTCTCTTTGAAGCTTGAATGATTCTGACAGGAATAAAATGATTACTATGGGTGATTTCGTTCTTAGAACCTGATGTGCAAAACAATGTAGATACATATCTGAGCCCAAAGTGAGAACTTTCTACATCTCAGCCGTCCCAGTGACACCTCTTTTGACCAGGTTTTACTGTATCTCCATTCAAATTTTATTAGGGATGATAAGTCAGTCATTACTGGCAGCCAACAGAAAATTGAATACATTTTTAGGTTCTTCACCATTTTCAGCAACTTCCCAGCAACATTTGATTTGCAGACTCGGGAATTTGCAGCTTTTGCACGAGATCAATGATTAAAAATATTTTTACTAGCTCCAAGTTCTTCCCAGATAGGAATTATGGAACTAAAAACGTAGACATCAGGCTTTGGCCATATGCTTAATAAGTCTAGCAAGCATGATGGGTTGAATGGCCTCTTTCTGTGTTACATTATTCTATAAATGAGCTATCGTGCCAATGAGGGTAAATAAGGAAAGAAAAATTACTTCCTCTGACTAGGAAGTCAATGACAGGAGAATGAGATCAGCGGTGTGGAGAAATGTGTCATTGATTTAAAATGAGCCCTGAATAAACACTCAAGCGGGTGTGGTACATTAATGTGCTAAGCACATTGTGTGTATATAGTATTTTAGACAGGAGACGCTGGAGTCTAGCTGTTATTATCGACATCCCATTAGAAGGCCCCCCAGTGTCCAATCCATCACAATGTAGTCGGGAAAACATCACTGCATCCTTTAAACCATCATTTCAAAAGTCAGTCACCATTGTGGGGTGGCAGTGTGATCCTTATAGATTACTTTCCTTGACTAATCCACAGTTGCATTATTATTGTGCCATGTAACTACCAGTACAGCTAGCATGGAGCTAGACAACAATATGGTCATTATTCATTTCAAATCTCTTGCTGATTTGATTTGACTTGATTTATTATTGTCACATGGACCAAGGCACAGTGAAATATTTGGTTTTAAGTGCAGTACAGATAGATCATAGTATACAAAGATCACAGAATGATAGAACAGAGCAAGGAATACAAAGTTACGGCTGCAAAGAAGGTGCACAACAAGCAAGATCAACACGTTACTATGTTGAGATAAGTAGATACAAATATGTATCAGCCATAAAACTGATAGAGAAAATGTACAGAAAGCAGGAATGTGGGTTTGGTTTCAAATAACTCAAATAAAGAGACAGCAAGTACACCATAAACTCATTCGTGGGCTGTAAACGTTTTGAGTTCTTCTGAGGAGCACCTAGTTTTAAAGTGACAGCTATCACTTTTCATTTTAATGGACTTCAGAATAATAATTCTATTCTTTGAAGCGTTAACAGAGCACAATACCCCTCATCCAAGCAACCTCAATAATAGAGAATTCAAACTTGTAGTATCTACTCGATATTTGCAGCAGATACATGTGGATAGTAATCAGGAGCATGATCCCAGTTAGATTTTCTGCTCTCTATTCCTGGCAATTAATTGTGGCATCTCTACTGGCAGCTCCATGGGAAATCAGTTAGGTTAGCACAGAGACTGACATGTCTCTCGCTTGTTGGAAACACAGAAGTGCCAGAACAATACGGCACATATATCTGCTCCCTCTTCAAATTATGTTACAAACCAGCACAGCCCAAGACTGATGGATGTCTTTTCATTTGCTTAAGGATATCAAGAAATGTGGAACAAAGCTAGATAAATGGAATTGAAGTCGTGATGACCCATGGTCTGAGGGTGGAGCATATTCCAAAGGCTGAACGGTCTCCTCCTGTTCCTCAGTTCAGCAACTTTGTTCAGCAACAGTCAACCAAGAGGAACCATGTGTTTCAGCCCGAGAACTTGTGTTACAAACAGAAGCAGAGCGTTCTCCCAGTGGCCTGGCCAAGATATTGCTCTGAACCAACAGCAACAATACCAGATTAACTAGTGATACATCTGCTTCTGACACCTTCATAAATATAAAAGTGGAGGCCTTGTTTGTCCAAACAAAGCAGATCATAGTTCAAAAATAGCTCGTTGGTTATGGGAAGCTATCACATATCCTGGAGGATCTGATATCACTTTGTACCAAGTGATGGCTGTCGGGGTGTTGTGGTTATGCTATTGCAGGAGTAATCTGCAAAACTGGATTAATGATACTCAAGACAATTCCACCATAACAATATTTTGAATTCAGATTAAAAAAAATTACCCCAGAGTCAATCAATACAAGTACCTTCAAAGACATTCATGGTGTCTCCACTAAGAGACATTGTGAATGGTTTGACAAGAAGGCAAAGACAACCTCATCTAGCATAAGTGCAAAATGCTCACAGATGGGAAACTTCATCGATCCTCAAGTCCTCCAGGTTATTGGAAGCTAGTTATGGAGAAAACAACCTGCAATGTAAAGGCTCACATGAAGCAAATCAAATTGGCTGAAGACTGATGTGATGATGGGGACCACTGGTGGAGGCCAAGATGGATCATCCACTCGGCACATGCTTCAGCCTAATCTTTTGCACTGACGTGCTGGGCTCTTCCATCATTGAGGTGTAAATTGTCAACCACCATTCTTGACTGGATGTGGCAGAACTGCAGAGGATTGATCTGATCCATCGGTTGTGGGATCCTTCATCCCTGTCAATTACATGTTGCATCTGCTGCATGGTGTGCAAATACTGCCACATTGTAGATTCATCGGGTTGACATCTCATTTTAATTATGCCACACGCTGCTCCCGGCAAGGCGCACACTCATCATTGAGCCAGCCTTGATGGTAATGGTAGACTGAGGAATATGTTGAGCCATAAAGTCATCAACTGCAGCTGAATACAGTTCTAAAGCCATTGATGGCCCACAACACCTCATGGATTCCTAGATCTTTTCAAACAATGTCCTATTTAGCTTGTTTCTATGTCCTATTTAGCTTGTCACACAGAACGATGGAGGGTCATCTCAATGTGAAGATGGGATGGGCAGACAGACAGAAACAAACTCAAGTAAATTTTATCCTCTCATTGGTTTCCTCACCAAAACCCCAGCCTAGCAGGTTGGGGGGTGAGGGAGAAGCCTGGGTGGGCTGCTCTTCAGACAGTCAGTGTGACTGTGCAGTCACCACCTCTGATGGGACTGAGGGAACCTGGAGCTGACGATGATGGTGACATGCAAGTTAGGTGGATTGGCCATGCTAAATTTCCCAAAGTATCCACGGATACGCAGGCTACGTGAATTAGCCATGGGAAATGCAAAGTTACAGGGGGTGGGTCTGGATGGGCTGCTCTTCAGAGGGTCAGCAAGGAATTGATAGGCTGAATGGCCTGCTTCCACACTCTAGGGATTCTATAATTTGAGATCCGGACACTGCGACATGCAGAACATCCCCACTTAATGTGGGACAGGTCCCACTCTAGCACCTTCAACTCCTGAAAATGCGCACACAAGGCATGTACATGAAGCAGGTCAGAATTCAACCACAGAAATTTGGCAACTGGAGATCATTAGTGGTGGACATCAGAAGAGGTTAACCTTATGATATATGATATCTATACTTATATCGCATTCATAGAATGGATGACTGGCTATATACTGGAGAAAAGATTGCTTTGCAGCAGAATATTGGAAAAGGTAACACATATTAAACTAGCAGGGACCACCCTGGATCAAAAGGAGGCTCAGTTAAAATATGTTGATGTCCTGTTTATACATCCAGCTCCCCAACTGGGCTCAATTTGAGAACAGACATTTTTGATCTGTTCACCTCCCTTTGTTAAAGTAGTAATCCAGGATTTATTAGCCCAGGAACCAAATGTCAAAAGAATGAATATAATAATGTGGTTAGTTGAGTGGGCACAATGAGCAAATGTTAGAACTTAGGGTTTTTTCCCCAACTCTGAAATTTCTATTCACAGCAAGATCAAATAGTGTAACCTCACCAAACGGATCTACACCTCCCAGGAGCTAAAATTTGACCTTTATTCCAATGGAGTAGTGTATCATAGGGTTAATAATTCTATTTTTCCTCAATATCAAATGCCACAGATTGTCTGGGGTGTTTCAAAATATCCTTCTGCTTGAAAAGGTAGCATGAATCATACAGGGCCAATGAGATTTAGGAACAGAAGGAGGCGACCATCTGACCCATTAAATGTGCTCTGCCATTCAACAGCTGATCTGATAAACCTCAACTCCACTTTCCAGACTTTTCTTCATCACCCTCGATTCCCCTACTGATTAAAAATGTTTACTTCAGCCTTGAGTATACCCAACAAATCAGACTCACAGATGTAAAGAATGTCACAAATTCACTGCCATCTGAGAGAAGAAATTCCTCTTCATCTTGCTCTTAAAATGGGTGATTCCTTCATAATATTATACCATCCGGTCCTAGACTCTCCTCCATGAGGAAACAACCTCTCAACAGCTAACAGATTTTTTAAAAAAATTGAACTTATCTGCAAGTGACACAACTACTCAAAAATAAAAAGACCAACACAAACTGAGCAAAACAAATAAAATCGGTCAGTTTGATTTGCTACAAAAACTGTTTCAAAAGAATAAGACATTGCATTTAAAAAAAAATTCTTTGCATAACGTTTGAACTGAGTAAAGCATTGCTCGGCCAAAGTCTGACAGAAGGTGCCTCCCGAATCCAGACGATCAATAAGTCTTGTCAGTAAGTTGCTGCCTACAACAGAAGGGATGACTCCACAAACCCACACTCTCTTCAGCAGATCAGGAAATCAGCCTGATATTCCCTGGAAGACTATCCCAGATTGTTTCAAACATCATGCAACCACAGCTAATGAATTAAACCAGTCAACTCAATGAAGGCTCAGCTTACAACTACAAGGTTGCGGTCTGTTGAGTTGGTTTTGCCCGAACTTCTGGCCCATGACAGAAAATATTTGGTGCGAGCAAAAGTAACATTTGGGAGGCATGTAGGACCTGGCTGAATAATATAAACCAGTCAGGGCAGGCAGAGTCTGTGGAGAGAGAAATGGGATTAATATTTCAGGACAGTGAAGCTCCACTGGAACCGGAGGCTATTGGCGATCAATAGAGATGAAGCAAATATAGAGTCAGAGCAAAGGGGAAACATAAGGCAACAAAGAACCAAGAGTTTACAGAAGTGTGGAGGACAGAAAAGTGCTTAAATGGCTGAAAAGATGATATTGCAAAGGCAAAATGGTAACAATAACGGACAGGTGGGGAGTTAAAAGATGGCTCTATATCCAGAGAATTTGTAAATGGTAATAGCCAAGTGGCCAGGTGGGAGAGAAACATGGGAAAATATGGATGAAGGCTTGAGAATATGACGGAGAGGGGGAGGCAGAGTGCCAGGATGTGTGGAACATCCTGCTGGCTACGCGCGGATAGGAAATTTCCGGCCAACACCTTATCCTCGATGGGATACCAACATCCTCCCTGACGAAGTGAAGATGGAAAGAGTTCTGACGAAGAGTCACTGGACCTAAAACATTAACTGTGATTTCTCTCCATAGATACTGCCAGACCTGCTGAGCTTTTCCAGCAACTTCTGTTTTTGATTCTGATTTCCAATGTCCGCAGTTCTTTTGGTATTTTATTTGGAAAATTGTTAAATTCAAATTAGTCTGATGCCAAACAGAAACCAGGAGCTGACTGTTTCAGTTACCAGTATAAATAGCTATCTCCAGTCAGTTTAATATATACGCTTTGAAAAAAAAAACGTTTTAGAAACACACGTCCTTAAGATCCGCAATTAAGTCAGACTTTAATTCATCTAACATTTCTGACATGGAAAGAATTCCTGACTGAAGCACGAGGAAGCTTCATCAAGATCATTTAACAAAGTGCCTGTGACAATCAACATTCCCAAACAGTAGGAAGACTGTAACACAATACCCATTAGGACTGCAAAGAGTGGGACAGAAATAGAGTAGCAAACCTGGAGCCAACTGCAGATAGATGCAAGAACTTTACAGGAGTGATAAATGAGTATTTTCATTATTCTGACCAAGAGTGGGATAGCAGGCTGACAATTCCCACAGGGACAGGGCTGTTTCGGAGTCTCAGACTGTTGGGTGGGGCTATGCGGAAAAAGAACCATCGCTCAATAATGCTGCCCCTTTATTGGGCATGGTGATGTGTCCTTTGTTCAGCAAATAGCAGCAAAATACACTTTTGAAACTAGACGGCCCTTACAAGACTTTCAATTGGAGAGAACAACAGGCGACATTGGAAAGGAAGAAGCGTCAGCATGGAACGCCCTGGCCTGGATCTTTCCCTCAAGTTTAGAAATCCTGTTTTCCACCATGCTCAAACAAATAAAAAACATGTACTTTTCATTCTGAACAAAGATCCACTGGAGGATCCTAAAGGATTGACTCGGCTCAGTAAGTGTCAGAGGGAGCCATGCAGGCAATCCATTTACCACACTGGCTGCTGTATTCCAGTAAGGATGGATGTCCCAGGACGCTATGGAGAGAAGCTAAGTGTTTCAGGGAATAGGGTGGGTACAGTAAGTAATGGAGTAGGTGGCAGATGAGTCAGATTAGGAGCAGCTGAGGGGTTCGGGGACTAGGCAGGTTGGCTGGGGTCAGTGGTCAGTGTTTGTGATGAAGTGGATATCAGTTGTCTAGCCACCCAAGAATAAGTCTCAGATTTTCTGTCTAACGCTTCCTGGGTAACTATCCAGAACCACTCAAAGTGGAAGACTTTTTGGCAGGTAATGGGAGTACGGGGAAATGCCCATTTGAAGTTCAATCTATATCAAATATGGATCTTCCGACCTCATTACAAGCTCCCTTATGAGTTTCAACATGGCAATTCTTGATTCCAGTGACTGGGAAACCGAGCAGCTCAGGAGAATCTGAAAAGGTTTTGGGATAATGCCATTACAGTTAAGGCCAGGAAACTCTGAGCAGCCTGCAAGCCTGTACCCAACTTCATCCAAGTTTTTTTTGTTTCATGAACATTGCAGTCTCATACAATGAAATCTTAGCTATCCAAAGATCCCAATACTCCACTCTCCAGTATCAAGAATCAGACCTCGCAGCCAGGAGGGGCCAGTGATTGATTCCTGCTCCTGCTTCCTCTCTACCCCGAACAGCAACTTCAACTGTGGCTGAAGTCCACACTGAAGCACACCTGGTTCGATTGGAAGCCATGCCAGTCAACCAGACTGGGAAATCCACCAACAGGTACAACAGGGGAAGGCAATGTCCTAGTGGTATTATCACTGGACTGTTAATCCAGAGATCCCGATAACATTCTGGGGACCTAGGTTCAAATCTCGCCATGGCAGATGGTGGAATTTGAATTCAATAAATACCTGAAATTAAGAATCGATTTAAGACCTTATAACCATTGTTGGGAAAAACCCATCTGGTTCACTCAAGGAAACCGCCATCCTTACATGGTCTGGCCTACATGTGACTCCAGACCCACAGCAATGTGGTTGACTCTTAACTGCTCTCAAGAACAATGAGGAACAGGTGAAAGTGCTGGATGTGTTGATTGGTGCCCTTGTCCCATGAAAGGATAAAGAAAACAGAGTGGCAACATTTAGGATACTGGGGAGAACACTGCCATGCCATAACTTCCACAATTTATCATTAGACACAGTAAGGTCATAGTGATACGTGACACAAACACCAACACACGTGTAATGCATATTAAAAGCTGACTGACCACCATAATTGCATAATGTTTGAAATCTGCTGCTTTTCTTCTCGATCACTTTCTCAAATGTCAGTAAATGAAATTGACTGCAAACACTCCACATTCACTAATAAAGGTTCTTTTTTATTTTTTAATAGTAAAAATATTGAAAGACGTTACTATGAAATTTTTTTTATACAATACACCGTTGTGGCAAAGAATACAATGTTACAATATAGTGTAAAGGCACAGAGTAATATAAAACACTAAAGTTATGCGTGTGGCTTGAAACATATTATGGCAACATTAATAATCAGCGCATAGTATTTTCACATCAGGTAACAGAAACAAAGCCAGCTTAAGATTTCATTCCAGTGCACCCAAAATACTGCAGAACTTTATAGTCTTAAAATACACCTAAAACTGAGATTTTCCTTCAAGGAAAAATATTTTTTTTTAAATAAGAAACCTATATTACAGTGGATATGATTAAGCTGGCCTTGTTTCTATCTTCCAGCCTTTTAAGCCCACAGAGTACACAGAAACTGAACAGATATACAACAGCTTAGTTTGTTTTAATATAATACCATCCCTTCAGAGGGATGTTAAATTCATAACAAGGACAAACCACGCCTTGCTTCAATTCTAGAATTATAATATATATATATATATCCATATGTAAAGATATATATATATATATATATATATATATATATTTATATAACATAAGTATATAGGCTTTTTTTTTTCCCTTTTTTCTTTTTACAAAAGGTCTATAGGAATAATCCTGGCAAAAGTGTTTAATAAACTCACTTTTTTTTCTAGTAACTTCACATGGATAAAATTGAGACTGATAAATACTTCATATTTAAAATATAGTAAAGTGTCATACATCATCCGCTGGCAGAGGAGGTATGTTGATTCGTGCTCGGGTGAAAAATGCCATTTTCTCTCTGCGAATACAAAAGAAAATGTCAAGGTCACTCCTCAAAGTGTCTTTTACTCACCAGAACTGAACTCACTGGAACTGGCATTCCAGTCAGAAGGTTTGACCAAGAGCTCAAAAACATTATGTTGAAAGGTAATCTTGATAAATTTTACTGGGAACGGAGGCAGGGGAGAAGAGGGAGACAGGACAGCTGAGCCTTAACAGAAGAATGTTGATTGTGGGAGTGGAGGCAGAATGGAGATTAGCCAGTGTTGACCTAGGGATTAATACTGGAGTGCTCCTTCCAGCCCTATGTTCAGGGAGTAGCACTTAGTGTTACCTTGCTGCTTTCACCAAGAGTTCAATGACACAGAAAGCCTCAAGACTGAAGGAGATCAGAACACATTGATTTTAATTTTCCTAACTGAACGTAATAGGTTTGTCGAGGCTAAAGAATCATTAAAACAGCATGGCTGCATTTTTTTTAAAAAAGTACATATTGGCAGGAGACAAAGCGATGGGAATTGTTCTGAAAATGTTTTAGGTTTTCTCCTGAATTGTTAATTTATTTCAAAAGATTGTGCTCAAAGCAATAAAATGGATCTAGAAATTTAGCCATGTCCACCTTTAGGATCAGTACCCTTTGCCCAAGGCTTAATTTCCACTAAGTCAGTGAGCTGTTTGCAGCAACGGGCAGCTCATAGGTAAAACCCTTAAAGGGAGTTTGGGGCACTGCTGCTTATTGACGGAGGACTACAGCTGACCAAGCAGTGGGGATTTTGGAGGGGCTTGCAGTGGCCACATAAATGCCAAGCTGGTCAGCATCTAGCCAGTGTCAGCTGCCTCCAGCCAAATAGAGGCATCAGGACCCTTCTCTATGTATTTTTTAAATATGTTTACATTCAAGCTAAAATGTACAGTCATATTTGTGGATGACCAACGTTGCAGGAGAAAGACTCCAATGGTGGATGTAGATAGCGAGTAAAGATCCAAGTCCAATGGTCAAATAGTCACTCCTCAATTTCCATAATGACTTGTAATCTGCTGGGTTTAGATTAGATTATATTCCCTACAATGTGGAAACAGGCCCTTCGGCCCAACAAGTCCACACTGCTCCTTGGAGCATCCCACCCAGACCCATCCCCCTATCACCCACACACCCCTGAACACTATTGGCATGGCCAATCCACCTAGCCTGCACATCTTTGGACTGTGGGAGGAAACCGAAGCACCTGGAGGAAACCCACGCAGACACGGGGAGAATGTGCAAACTCCACACAGGCAGTTACCCAAGGCTGGAATCGAACCCGGGTCCCTGGTGCAGTGAGGCTGCAATGCTAACCACTGAGCCACTGTACCACACCCTTAATCTATCCTAGAGAAATTGTTAGAATGTTATAGCAGGGCACTTGGGTCTGCTGATCTTCTATTGACTAGCCAATCCAAGATTCATTCAGAAATATTCAATGCCCTGAGACCCGTTTCAGCTCTAGGTATGTCCCTATGGAATCCCTCCACATCACAAATGCTGATACGGAGAAATGTTGGAACCTTCATCACAAGCATTTGGAAGTGGAGCATGCTGCCTACCTCCCCCTATTGGCAACTGGTAAACTTGCATACAAAATAAGACTGCCTTAGTGTCTGGTGAAAAGCCAAAGACCACAGACGGTACACATTGACACAAAATGTCTCTAGAAAGTTTACGCTGAACATTTCCCCAAACACAACAGCTGGTAACAGAAATATTTGTTTCTCACTACAGCTGGATGTCAAAAAATGATTAATTTTCCTTTCTGCTGGTGGAAAAATTGATTACTGAAGGACACAGTTTTTTTTATTCAATTGATGGGAAATTTATAATGCCATCATTCATTGCCCATCCCGAGATGCCAATGGCAGGAGTGACTTCGTGGGCAATTTCAGATGGCAGCTAAGAATCAACCACATTGCTGTGGGTCTGGAGTCACATGGAGGCCAGAAGAGATCAAGACAACAGATTTTCTCATCTGAAGAATATTTGTGAACCGCTACAAAAAAGAACTGAAATGCACATTCGAAAATAAAAAAATTTGCAGCCGACGAGGGAAAAAGCAAAAGGAACTAATCTGATAGCTGTCAGAACTTGTACAGGCTGCATGCTGCATGTTAACATGCTGTAATTTATGGAAAGCAGCATCCAGAATCTTAGCTGGACCTTTACGCCACAAATGGGCAAGCGCAGAATTTCACAGGTAAACTATTATGATGTTTAAAGACTTGCTACAACCTATGAGAACCTGTTCGGGGTGACAGGGAAACTTTGTAACTGCTGGAGGTGGATATCCAGCAATTTACCAGGAACAGAACTCCCCAGGCAGGCTCAGAGTCCACTGTAACCTATCCAAGTCAGCCATAGCCCACTCTGCAATGTGTTCTGCCCCATGACCCAGTTGCTCAGGCAATTCAAAGGTGTGTCCGTCTCAAATACCCACTTCTCTTTCTACCTGGACTGGAGGGCCTCCTGTTTCGTCCCCCTCCAAGCGCCCACTGTTCTAATTCTTAATTGGATGACTAACTGCAACTCTGTCTGCACCGCCCCCAAACTATCCCACAGCCCCACTCCCTTCCAGCCAGTCACTGGTGAATTCAGGAAAAGAAATCACACCGATGACATTTCCCAACAAAGCAAGGGCTTCTAGACCCATTTGATTCTGACAACAGACAGGTTCTGAAGTCAATGGCATAAATCTTGCCTCCTTCTTTCAAAATAGCCATGATTGCTGGAAATAAATACATTTCAAAAGTAAAATTAAAGTATGATTTAAAGAAAAGATCTAGATCACAGAAGTAGTATAATAAAAAGAGATGAGAAACAGCAGATATTTTAAACTTACCCTAGTTAGAGATTCCTATTCCAAAAAAATATCTGTGTGCTTTAAATGAGATCACAGCTCTACCTCTCCCCTTTTAAAATGGTCCTCAAAAAGCCTATATATCGAACCAAAATTCTGGTCAGTAGATCAGGCTATGTAATGAGATAGTTGGTGTTAAAGGTGGCCTGTGAAGTGTCATAGGACATATTGATTCTTTAATGCCAACACCAAACAATAGCCCGCATTTATATAGTGCTTTTACTGCATATTCCAGGTCACTCATTTTGCACGACTATTGAAAATTGTGACATAACAGAACAATTCTCTCTTTCTTAAATCTTACCTGAAGGACTGAACCTGCAAGGGCTCTTTTTGGCTTTTCCCTCTCAGTTGATACACTTCCTTCGCTGCTTTCTTCAGCATTTTCTCAGCTGTTTGGTCTTGGCGTTGCTCCAACTTAGTTTGCTTTGCCTGCAAAAAAGTGTTTTGGAAGAGTACTTACTTCACTGCAATAAACACATTGTACTTTATCTATTTATCAGTCTCCTCACTAACGTTCTCTTTGATACAGAATCCATTTTCACACCAGCTACAATATTTGGGGAATGAGCCTTCAGCTCAATAGCAGCATTTCCACCATTGAGTCAAAAGGGAACGGTTCAGGCCATGCTCCAGTTACCGTAGCAGCTGGAGAATGGAGCGCCAACATCCACAGAACCATAGAGATGATAAAGATCAGAAGGGGGCCATTTGGCCCATCTCGTCCATGTTGTCAATGAAAGTCTAACATTTAATGGGTGCACGAGATCCTCTCCATCCAATGTAAAGGGTAGATGAAGCTCTTTAGCCTTGGTAGCAGCCCTACTTGGAAAAGACATTCCAAATTGAAAAGGGCAATAACATCACACACAAGGCAGAATCGTGGATCAGAAAAGAAGGCCAACAATGGGAAACAGTGGCTCAGTGGTTAGCAGTGGCCAAACTACAAGGAAGATGGACCCTAAATATTTCTGAGAAGCATGCAAAGGCAGTTACAGGCTGATTATTTAAGTGAATCAGACCACGATGTTCACAGCTGCTAGCTGGTATTCCATAATCCCGACATGTCCCTGCAACCCACGACTGTTCGGTTCATCCCGTGTAACCTAGTAACAACTAGGTTCTAAACCTTGCACAGCCCACCCGATGAGAGACCAGTCTGGTTAGGGCTTAGAGCTTTGTTGCCATCCCAGCACTTAGCCAAAATTGGGCACATGAGGGTCATCATTTCAGAGGAATGGCAAGGTGTATATCCCGACCATATCAGTGGGATACAGCACCAGGTTCGATTTCACCCCTGGGCAACCGTCTGTAGAGTTTGCACATTGACCCCACAGCTGTGTGGGTTTCCTCCCACGGTCCAAAGATGTGCTGGTTAGGTGTATTGGCCATGCTAAATTGCCCATAGTGTCCAGGGAATGTGCAGGCTAGGTGGGTTACTGGGAAATGCATGGTTAAATGGGTGGGGTAAGGGGTTGGATCTAGGTGGAATGCTCCTTGGAGGGTCAATGTGGACTTGATGGGCTGAAAGGCCCGGTTCCAATGATTCTACATCACCTTCCTCCTGGTAAATTGAACAGTTTGCTTTGAAAAGTGAGAAGACAAGTTAGCATTGCTATAAAACTCCTTTATTCCTCATTGGCTGCAGTCGATTACAGACATGCAAGCGCACATCAAACACAGATCACTCAATTAATAAAGCACGTCCTCCTCACCTGTCTCTCTGCTTCCTTTAACAGATTGCGGAACTTCTCATCTCGTAAAATCCATTGAGGGAGGTCGGCCTGTCCTCGAATCCGGCTCTCCTGCAGCCGCTGTTTCAGCTCTCGCAGTGCGGCCAACTCCGCGTTCAGTTGCTGCTGTCTAGTCCTGGACGCCTGGAGATCCAGCTCCAAGTCCAGGGATGTTCGTGTTGGATGTTCAACAAGTGGCGTTTTGAAAGATGGCTGCCGTGTATCAAACAACAAACAAACACACACGGAAAACAAAAAAAAAGGCATGAATGTCCAGCACAAGAGGGGGACATGCCAGTGTCCAGGAAATCAGATTTTACAAGATATTAATTAATGAAATTGTGTGGCAATTTAAGATCTAATCATTTTTAAACCACAGCGGGAAGGTAAGCACAGAGGAATCGCAGAGTGATCTGAACCTCGGTTGACTTGCACTCCATGCAAGTGCAGTGTCTCCTTTAGGACTTCCGAATATATCTTCTCCCTAAAACATCCCTGTCATTAACCTTTGCTCCCAGTGTCTTGTTTCTTCTCCTCCTGCCATACAACCAAGCGTTGCAGATGAGAACGTGTCAGAGAACATACTGTCAATAAGATTTTCATTCCTTTCTATACAAGCATATAAAAGGGTACACAATGAGGGGGGACAGGAAACAGAACAAAACTGACTAGCGCAGTAAAGTAGGAATAAATTAGATTTTACATGAGTCACCCTTATATAGACTGGAGCTCAAACTCCCTATGATACTGGTTCTGGTGCACGTTAAAGAAACATTAGTTACGCGTGACAGAACAGTTTCCAGAACAACATTAACACTGTCTCCAACGGGGCCATAAAGATTATAGGTGTTCACTTGCTGCATTGCAGTGTGGGAGACTGTACCATTTCCTATAAATCTGTGACTGTTCTTCAGACAGCATTGCACAAATTACACTGTGAAAAAGGGTTGAAGGGGTCGTCGAAAGTGCTGTACAAATGCAAGTCTTTACTGCACCGATTGTAACTCCATCGGCCAAAAGTCCAGCCCTTACAGCAGCCTGAGGTCACTTTGGCCATTACAACAGACCGAAATAATCCAAGACTGGATTCAAAATGGGAGCTTAGCAGAGAGTGAGATGGCGAGGGATTTTAAGTCAGAATCCAATCTGAATAAAGATTAGATTTACAGCAGGCTAAGTAATTCCAATTGTCCAAAACCTTCCCGTTAATTGGGGTCACTCGTGTTTGGAAAACTTGGGAGGCCTTTCCTAGCTAAAAAATAAAGCCAGGTTTACTGCAGGGCTTTCACAACCCTTCTGTAGAGGATTGAATGGTTGGGGAAGGTGGGGTGGGGAGGCTGCACTGACAGAGCAAACCCTATCTTGCAGCAGTAATGCCGTCACACTGACTTGAAAACATTATATACAAGACCTACTTCACCCGTTGGGTGTATCTACAAATCAGAGATAATGGCCAAACTACAAGAAAGATGGACCCTAAATATTTCTGAGAAGCATGCAAAGGCAGTTACAAGCTGATTATTTAAGTGAATCAGACCACGACGCTCACAGCTGCTAGCTGGTATTCCATTATCCCAACATGTCCCTGCAACCCACGATGCATACTGTCCAGTTCATCCTGTGTAACCTAGTAACAACTAGGTTCTAAACCTTGCACAGCCCACCTGATGCGAGGCCAGTCCGTTTAGGGCTTAGAGCTTTGTTGCCATCCCAGCACTTGGCCAAAATTGGACACAAGAGACTCATCATTCCAGAGGAATGGCAAGGTGTATGTCCCAACCATATCGGTGGGATACAGAGCCTTTTCAGCACAACTGAAGGCTGCACAGTGTTGTTGAGCCTGCCAGCAAAACTAAATCCTGTATTCCCCAACCCTGCTTCAGCGGCAATCAGGTGGTAACTGGGATCCAAGAACTAACATTTCACACACTCCACGGAAAGGCAAAGAAGGACCTCCCTCCAGTTTTGATTCCCACCCAGCTTAGAATGGGATGGTACACCTGCGTAAGCATAACTGGAGAATGCACAAGCTGAATAAAGCACAAATGATTCAGACCCTAAGCTGCCTTAGTATTATCTGTGCTGCTTACCTGTTTATAACGCAGAGTGCGTCTCTCCAATGCATTTCGGATAAATGGGGACCTTTTAGGAAGCGTCGAACTGTCGCTGTCACTTCGGTATAGCTGCAGTAAGGAACATGGCGAGGCAAAATTATTTGTACGTGTCCAATTCTACTTCACAGCGGTGCAGCTATTACAGTCGACATTGCGATCATACTTTCCTGAAAATAACTGCAATCTTCACTTGAATCTCATTCCTATGAGCGGGGAAATCTACACACATCTAGATGGTCACTGCATCAGGCCAGGGATGCATCAGAATGCTGGGTGAGCAGGACTGGTGCAAGTTAGAACACAGGAGCAGAGGTTGCAGAGAGTGGGAGGATGGAGCACTGCGAGTAAACATGACTGAAGCATGTCTGGGCTTGGACGAGAGTTACAGCTGACAATGAGCTGAAGCGAGGGAGAGGTGGAGCCACACTAAGTTTGGAAGCTCACTCTGAGCTTGTGTATTACACCGAATCTGGTTTAGCTTCACACAGTGGCCCTGAAAACAATGGAGATGGTCACTAAGATCTGGAGCTGGTGGCAAGGATCAGGACAATAGCCTCAATCACCTCAATCCTTGGCTGGAAGATATCTCTGCTCATGTTTGTCAAGCAGTGTGACAAACCAATGTTACGGAGAGCTTATAAACAAGGTGGGGAGGTACAGCAAGTGTTAACAGTAAACATGTGGAACTTGAGGATGTGTTTCATAAGTTTTATACAACATAATGTGAGATACCAAAGATGATTTGCTATTCGAGCAGCCAACAATTTGGGTTAAACTTCTTCAGAAAGGGCTGACTCCTGTTTTAGGTGTAAATAAGTTCTAAATTTGAAGAAATAAACCACTTTGAAATGGGGCATGTCACATTCTGCCTCGTGGAATGACACATACCAAAACGCCTAACAAGGGCTGTGTCCCAACAATTCATTTCCCCACCCAAAGTGCTCCACCAGCAGTGTTATCAAATGAGAACTGAAATTAAGCCAAGGGAAAGTTCAGGGCAGTTGTGCAAAAGCTGTGGTCAAATACGTTGATTTGAAGGCATGATTTAAAAGAGAATGTTGTCGCAGTTTAGGAAGGAAATGTCGGAGCTTGTAGCCTCGATAGCTGAAAGCACACCTCTCAGTGCTGGGACACAGGAGGTTGGAGATTCACAGAACGCTGGGCATTGAGGTTGTGTAGAGTTCTTGAGTAACGTAGCATGGAGTTATGGAGGAAGTTAAAAGCTACAGAGTGATTCCAATGCATGGGTGTTTGAATTATGGAGCGACAACACAGGCACTGGAAGTAAATAGTCCCATATTGTATTTAAAATTCATGGCCGTCGGGAAGTAAGGGTGTACAACTTCATGCTCCATGTACTGATTTCCACATAAAAGGTGGCGACTGTACTGCAACAGTTCAGTTGCAGTTCCCAGCAGAGCGCAGAGGGTTGACCATTAATTTCAGGAGATTCCAGGATAATCCCAGCTGGGAAAATGCAATTTATTCCCCAGAATCATGAAGACGGAAGGCCCAAAGGATTGTTCCTGCAATGACAGGGAGTGCTACTAACCCTGCAGACATACTGACTGCGTGCTCCTGGCGAAAACGTCTGTGAGCGGACAATGGTGCTGCTACGGACAAACGGAGAGCCACGTGACCGTCGACTGCTCCTCTCCTTCGGTCGTATCATGACCTCTTCAGGGAAAGGCTCTTCGGTGTTGGTCTCTTTGTCGACCTGCAAGAGACAGCAACTCCGTCACCTCCAAAATCCTTTACCCACTTCAACACAGCATTCACTCCCACAATCTGGCAATCAATCAATCTCTTCACAATTTCATTCGCTGTTCATGACAGTAACTATACAATCAACTCCAGTACTATATTTTGGTAGCACTGCAACTCACAACTTAAAGGCTTTTTGCTGTGTGCTGTGCAGCTAATTAGAATAAGAACCGAAAAAGTGGCTTCTTTCCCCAAAAGGCCGAAGGAGATTTGAAGCCAGAGTAAACTATTACCAAGTACTGTGCAACCAAACAGGTTTTGTTTACAGTTATTTCCTGCATATATTTCCTCATAACATTCCTCCAGTGAATTCAAAGAATGACAAAAAAAACCCCACAAATTAGAGCTGTGGTGTATTCTATGTCTCACATCATATGACCAACGAGCTGACATTTTGACAGGAAAGTATAACAGACAGCAATTCACTCCACTTTTCTGTCACACATCTCGGGCCAAATATCGAGGACTGAGTTCCAAGCGCTCTTGCAGGGCTTGGAGCACAGGAATCTAAACTGACACTGCAGTGCTTCTATAGGAGGATTAGTCAAGATTCCACATCCCAGTTCACCACACAAAACAGCCTCCCATCCACTGACTCCATCAATACTCCCCTCTCCCTCGGGAAAGCAGTCAACTTAATCAAAGACCCCCTCCCACCTCCTGGTTACAATCTTTTCCATCAGGCAGGAGAGAGAAGTTTACAAACACGTACCAACTGATTCAAGAACAGCTTCTTCCCTGCTGCTATCAGACTTCTGAACAAAACCGTCATACATTTGAGTTGATCTTTCTATAAGCTGTAACACTATATTCTGCAATTTGGTTCTATTACCTTGATGTACTTCTGCATCTGGGTAGCACACAAAACAACACTTGTCATTGTATCTCGGTACAGGTGGTAACACTACTGCTCCAGTTTTATCTGGGTGCTGGAGGTTGGGGGTGGTGGGGGGGGGGGGGGGGGGGGGGGGTGGCACGAGGAGGTGGCGTTAAGGCAGACGTATCAAGCTGCCGCAGTGCATCATGTAGACCATTTAGAATGCAGTCCCAGTACAGCAGTGGGTTTGGTGGCTAAAAAAAAAATCAGTGACAGGGGCACTGAACAAACAAATGGTTCTGTCCACATCGATACAAAGCTGTTGAGACGATGGTTATCACCCAAACAAGTATTCTGTCGTACTTCTGAGCTGAACCTTCTAAGCAGTGAGGGGGTTTTGATGGTTCAGAAGATGACTCAGTGTTTACAGCGATCCAGCATTTGGCTGACTCTTGTAGCCACTGTGTTACATTTCTAATCACCCATTTATCAAAGCAGGAGTCTGTCTTCCATGTGATAGCACAATACAAACTCCAGTCTGCGCTCTCTCCCCTTTCAGACCAACACCTCTTACTGGGGAAGACCAGCCTTTCATGTCTCTTTGCATTAGCCTGTTCAGAGAGTTGATACCATAACTCTGGAGCAGGTGGGACATGAACTGGGGTGGGGGGCTACCCCACCACAACAGAAGAGGGTGGGGGCTACCCTCCAGGCTTCTGCAGTCACTTCTATGCAGCATGACTGGTCAGGTCTGGCCTGGCCTGGCCTTGGATTCCTTTTGGTGACTTCAGTGGTGTTTTTGTCAGCATTGGACTAGTCCCCCATGCAGCAGCTTCAGTCATTCCATGCGGCTTTTCTGCTGCATCAAGGAATTTGACAGAATTAGGAATTTGTACCTAGGTACCCTTGTAACTAAGATGACACCACAAGTGGCAACTTGTAAACTTTTCATGTGAGAACGTGTGCCAACAAAGCCAATTCTAACTCTACTCTGCAACAGTACTGTAAGTCATGAGGAAACGACTGGAAGAGTTTCCTTGTTCATGATAGGATGTGAATCTACCTGCCACCTGCCAGTCTAAGTCTCAGTGTTATTCAGACCCTACTGGAGGGTGCACAAGTTGTTTCATTACCCAAGAAGTCACAAAGGGAACGAAACGGTCAACACAAAGTTCCACTGCTGACTGTATAAGAAACTTGAAAGTTAGGTGCAGGTAGTTGGCCAGTAGATGTTTTCCAAAAGGAACAATGGCGGCCCAGGGCTTTACTGGCTGGCTGACTGGCAACCCCACATCGTGCGCAATTCTGACCACTCGAGGTTTTCCTTTTAGCAGCTATTGACAACAGGCTCCTTAGTGCCACGCTTTGGCTGCCTTCACATTGAGGGCAGAATCCTCTAATGTTCAGTGTCTCGGAATCTTTCTCAATCAAGTCTGTGATGAGATCTGCAACCAAATCTGAAGTGAAGTGAACATCTGGGAGCAGAATACCAGCAAATAGGTAATGACTGATCAGTGGCTCAGTGGTTAGCACTGCTGCCACACATTACCAGGGGCTTGGGTTTGATTCCAGCCTTGGGCATCTGTCTGTGAGGAGTTTGCACGTTCTCCCTGCGTCTGCATGAGTTTCTGCTGGATAATCTGATTGCCTCCTACAGTCCAAAGATGTGTGGGTTAGGTGAATTGGCAAAGCTAAATTGTCCATAATGTCTAGGGATGTAGGAAATGTATAGTTACAGCGATGGGGTGGGGGGTCTGGAGGGAGGTGGTGTGGTTCGGGATCTGGGTGGGATGCTCTTTGGAGGGTTAGTGAGGACTCAATGGGCCGAATGGCCTGCCTTCACACTAAGAATTTGATACTTCTACAACGGTACAACTCTGGCTGACGACAGTGGCCCAAACATTTGTCTACCATGACTGCTGGACAATAGCACAAACTGTCTATATGCCACCACCATAAACATCGTGGACATAATCTGACCAGCCCAAAAATGCATTAGTCATAAACAGCACTTGTAGCCCGGGAAAAAGTGCCTACCTTCATACGCGAGGCTCTCATTCGGAGAGCAGCAAACTGGCTCATTTGATCTGCAAACTCGTGCAGGTGGCTCCCATTGCCATCCACCCCACTGAGCTGTTCCAACATTGGGTATTGCGGGCTAAGCTGGGCACTATTGCTGCAGCCACTGTCCACTGACTCGGCCTGCCAACTCCTAGGAGAAAGTACATCAGTACAACATTACACATCAATAGTTAAGACAAGCACACAATTCCCATTGTGAAGATAAACAACATGACTTTTATAAAAAAACAGACTAATACAACTGATGCAAGGTCAATCAATCATTAGCAAAACTGCACTGCCTATGGTAGACACTGTTAAGAGTTATTAGCCTTAAATCAACTTAGGCTCCATCCAAATCATCCCCTACCATCCCTCTGGTCCGGTGGTAAAATAATGAAACTGATGACGAATGATAGCAATCTCTCTCTTTATAAATTAGTCGAAAACAGACACCAACATCAAACAAGGTATTTCCCAGAGTTTGGAGAAGCACAAACGTAAAGGCACGATTTCCAATCAGCACATGGTGTCCCAAACTGCCTGGGATTTTCTGAAGAAATCTAACTCATTTACAGTCAAACGAATGGGTGGTGGTGGGACCTAGTGGTGACCTTCCAATATGCAACCAAATGGAGTCCAGTTGAGGCAATAATGGGTGGCAGGTAGCCTGGGGCCACATCATCGAGGCCTGTCTGCAGCTTTCACACAGAGAGTAGAAGGAGGGGTGCAGGAGAAGTGAGCCAGTGGGACAGGAACAGTGGCTGCATTTAAATACAGACTGGCAAGGGAACAGCCATTGAGATTCTGTTCCCAGCAGACAGGGCAGCAGCCACACGCAAGATGCAAGACTGGATCTAGCCAACAAAGTCAAAAAAGGGATGGGTGATACCAACACTGATACAGCACATGAGACCATTCAACAACCAGAGGTCTGGTACATGACAGCAAGTTGGTGGCCCTGCACCTCTTAGCGCCAGCCCTGAGCTGTAAAAGGAGAGGTAGTTGACCCCCACAGAGGGACAGACCAGGGACCATGGCAGACCGAGTTGCAACACCCAGGAGATCAGTGTCAGTAGTGCTGACTACATAGGGCAGATAGCTACTTAAAGTGGCACAGGTTGATGTCCACCACAGAGAATGATAAGTTTGATGTACGTACTTCTGTCAATGCAGAAGCAGTGTGTTCCGCCATGCACAGGAGGTGGTGTCCCCAGCATTGCTCGAGTCACAGAGATGGAGGAAGAAGCGACGGAGGTTAGGAAGGTTTCAGCAGACCGAGTAGAGTCCATGGCCCTTGATCATCACAGGAAGCTGCAGATCAAAGGCAGGCAGAAGGATAGGGCTGGCCGTGGGAGCTGTATGCAGCAGGCAGCTCTCTCTCTCCAGTCCAGCAAGAGGCGAGGTGCTGCCAAAGGGATGTGAACGACATGAGACATTGGAGAATGACAGCCATCCACCTGGTACACGCTCTTCCAGCACAGCGAGGGGTACCCACACACATTTACAACAGGTACCTCTGGCTGGTGAGCAAAGCACAGATGGGCAGAGGCAGGAATAGCTCCAGCCAATCCCCACAGGAGGTTTGAGGCGTGATCAGTGAGAGGCCCAGTGTACTCCCTGTGCTCTGGAGCAAGGCAGCCATCACCTACACAATAAGAGCAGTGGGCCACTGACAGTCTCACTGATGGCTCACCCACCATCCTGGGACAAGCATGATGGGAAAACCTCATGTGGTCACCTACACACCACATTCCAGAAGCCACCCATCTCAATAGACAGACAGACTTCAGAGACACTGGTGTCTGTCACCTCTACAAAGTGAACCCTTTCTTTGCATACATCTCGAGGTGGGTAATGCTTTCTTCAAACAAACATCGGGCTACTTTGCTGCTTCTATACCCTGCCTCTGTTACTGGTGTCTGCCTGTTTCTCTCTTCACTGCAGGACTCAAAGCAAATCACCCACTGAACTTTGTCCTGTTGAAGTGCCAATGTGGTGATGTTGTCGACACAGATTATTAGCGACCTGGAAGATGGCCTTTCGCCAAAAGCTCTCACAGTGGTGTTCCACTCTGCAATGCCTCTGAAGATCCTAGCAGTTTATTCTCAGACCCAAGCCTGCCTGCCTGCAAACATAGAACTCTCAGGAGGTCATTCTGTCTACTGTACCTATACCAGCTCTTCAAACCAGCATCTTTACGTGGCGCCAATCTCCTGCCTTTCCCCATATCCTTGTACGTTATTTCTTACTTCCCAAATAATCATCCAGTGCCCTCTTGAATTGAACAAGCTTCCTCCACGTTTCCACACTGTGCATTCCTTACCTTAACTACTTGCGGTGTCAACAAGATTTTCTTCACACCACCCTTGCTTCTTTTGCACATTACTTTATATCTATGTCTTCTTGTTCTTGATCTTAAATGTCTTCTGCATGGGAACATCTTCATCTTCTCCTCTTTGTCTAGCCCACGCTCTATTTTGAAAACCTCGGGATAAATGGATCTGTTTCTGGTTCACAAGATGAGGTGCTAAAAAGGGTTCGGTCCCTCAGGCCTCAACCATTTACAAACCATGTTAATAACTTGGATGCGGGGATTGAAAGCACTGTTGCCAAGTTTTCAGATGACACCAAAAAGAAGAAAAATTGGGAAAATAAGTTGCAAGGAAGAAATAAGAAATTTATAAATCTGACCAATGAAGTTTAATGTGGATAGGCACAAAGTCATTCATTTTGGCCGTAAGAATAGACTGAGAAATAATTATCTAAATGGAGAGACACTTCAGTGTGCTTCAGTGCAGAGGGACCTGAGTGTCTTTGTACATGGATGACAGAAAACCAGCAGACAGATTCAGCAGGTAATAGGAAGGCAAATGAAATTTCAGCATTTATTGCAAAAAAAAGTATAAAAGTAAGGAAGCATTACTGCAAGTGTGCAAGGCATTAGTGAAATTATATTGTATACAATTTGGTCCCTCTACTTGAGGAAGGATATGATTGTATTGGAAGCAGTTCAGAGGATATTCACCAGATTAATTCCAGAGATGATGGGTTTGTTTTACAAGGAGAGATTGAGATGAGGTGTATACAGCCTATAGTTCAGAAGAATGAGGTCTAGACCTGATTGAGGTCTAGAAGATGCTCAAGAGGATTGACAAAGTGGATGCAGGCATGATGTTTCCTCATGTTGGCCAATCAAGAATGAGTTTTAACATAAAGTGTAACAGATTAAACAAGATGAAGGGAAATTACTTTACTTGAGGGGTCGTGAGTGAATCTGTGGAATTCATTACCCCAGAATGTGGTGGATGCTGGGACATTCAGTAAATTTAAAGGAAGAGGTAGACAGATTTTTTGACCAATAATGGGTCGAGTGGTTATGGAGAGCAGGCAGAAAAGTAGAGTTGAGGCCAGGCCGAGTGTATTAAATGGTGAAGCAGGCTTGAGGGGCTGAATTGCCTACTACCGCTCCAAGTTCTGTCCAGTCACATCTCCTCAGCCAGCCACTTTCTCTTCAAATTCAATCTATCCTCATTACTGCTGTAGTTTAATGACTGTGGCTCTGAGCCAACAAGCAGCTGCTGCACAGCCCTTTGCTTCCTTTAAGGAGAGGAGCGGCTGACAGTCCGGGGAACTCCCACGAGTCCTGTGCGAGAATCAGCAAGACCTGTGTAAAGGAAGGCAAATGGCCTGCTCTACCAGCCTCAAATACCTGTCTGCTACCAGCCTGCAGGGTCCCAAATTGTCTAGGTAAGTTGGCCGGCAGCTGTAGGACAATCCCCCCAGCCACACGAGCTTGGAGCTGGGAAACATTTCCACAGATTAACCTTTCAAATAAAGGCTATGTGCTCTCGCTCTGCTGCTCCGAACAAGTTAAGAAATAGTTCATTGTGGAGCATATGCTCTCATCCCTTTACAATTCCCCCCAAAAGCACATCAGCAATCATACCACCTTCCCACAGAAACCATGACCAACTTACACTCCGTACTCCTCAAAGTCCCAGCTTTCTAACCCTCAACCAACTTCCGTTCAGACCACCAGCCTCTCCCACATTAACATTCCCCAAAACACACCCCCACCCTGGCCAAAATTTCTGCTCTTGAAATTCATTTATTAAAAGCAAGATTAAAGGTTACAAAGTTAACAAGCAACTCTTTCTGCCAGCAGATGATCACAATGAGCCTTTTTTACCCCTCCCTTAAAATGATGCGAATGTTAACACTATTATGTTACTACAAACAGGAGAAATCTGGCGTGTAACGTCAGGGGCACAGGCTTATTGGTTCAGTTCTTTAACTATCGGACCCTTCAGTAAACTTGTATAAACCTGGTTACCATTTCATTGTTTCAGTGCATGGAACCATGGCAGGTCTGAATTGACAAAGACACTCTTGAGTGGTTGTCAAAACTGACCAGTTGTGTCAGATGTCATGACATGTTAGACTGCATACTGCTGAGCACTGGGCCTCAAAATGTTCTTGCTCCACAGTGAGGATTGCCTTCTGGTGCCCAGCCTGTGGGCTGGACTTTATCTAAGGGGTCTACCTGCAGTTCTTGATCATATTCATGGGCTATGGGAATCTTTTCCCCTCAGATTGCTCATATTTTCCTGCTGTGAACTTTTACACCTTCTACCTTCATACATACCTCCTCTGGATCAATCTTCTGTTTCTCTCACTGCTCCTTCATTAACCCTTTTCACCCCGCACGTCACTACTTTCGCTGCTTAAACCATTTCTCGTCCACCTTTCCCTCACTGTTCTTTCCATGCCTTCTCCATTTCCTTGACCCCCTATTTGCTGAAAGGGTTGATTGTAACACTGATTCTGTTTTCTTCTCTGTCTGAGGATGTTGCCTGACCTGCTAAGAATTCCCAACGTTTCAACGTACCTCTCTGATGCAGCTTCGGTTTTCTCTTCCTTCATCTCCTCCTGGATTTCCTCTTCCGTACATTCCAACTTCACTCGCTCCTCTGCTAACTGTTTCTCCACTGCTTCCAACTGAGCTGTGGTCCTTGCAAGAAGCATTGACACTGCATCCTTCAAGTGGATAAAACAAGTATATCAGTACGTACCACCTGGGTGTGCACAGTAAGAAATCCAAACAACAGAGATAAAGAATGAGCGAAACATTTAAAATTCACCCCTCTTGTGTCTCACAGCATTGGGTTAATGTACAAAATAAGGTGCTACGGTCAATGCGACAGCCCGCCACTTATTGAAGTGGCAGCATTGAGTTCATGATTTCAAGGATTGTGGTTGAGAAAGCTCAGCAATGTACTTACCAGGGAATAGTAACAGACATCAAAACAACAGTTGTTGAGACGGGTAATCACAAAGCTGCTGACATTTAATACGGAGAAGTACAAAGTCCAGAAGAAACAAAAACAAAATTGCTGGAGAAACTCAGATAACGGGAACTGCAGATGCTGGAGAATCCAAGATAACAAAGTGTGAGGCTGGATGAACACAGCAGGCCAAGCAGCATCTCAGGAGCACAAAAGCTGACGTTTCGGGCCTAGACCCTTCATCAGAGGCTCGAAACGTCAGCTTTTGTGCTCCTGAGATGCTGCTTGGCCTGCTGTGTTCATCCAGCTCCACACTTTGTTATGCTGGAGAAACTCAGCAGGCTTGGCAGTATCTGCGGAGAGAAAGCAGAGTTAACATTTTGGGTCTGAATGTGAAAGATGGACAGCAAAGAAATAAATTAGGCAATTGTAAAGGTGCACAAGGACAAAGTGAGCTGGGGATTTGTGCATTTTGAAAGTTGACAGGACAAGTTGTTACAGTGATTAGGGAAGTATATAGGATACTTGACTTTGTACATAATAGCACCGAATACAAAACAAGTCACGAAGTAGCCCTCAACCAGCAAGCTCTGCAAAAGCTTCGGCATCGCACTTCTGGAAGGAAAGAAGACAAGGCTTCAGTACAGAGGTTTACCAGGAATTGAGGTGTTCAGTTAGGAGTCTGCTCTAGGAGAGCAAAGGAGGTTAGAGAATATCTACTTAGAAGTGGTTTGGACGGGCCAAGTAGAGAAAAAAAAATTTCTCTGGCAAGTGGCTCAAGAGTCAGACATCCCATATATAAAATAATTTGTGGAAAAAAAGGTGGGAAATGAGGATAATTATTGACAGGTAGTTCTCCTGTAACGCAATAGTTATGTTCTTATGCAACCTTACGTTACAAAAAAAATCACATATAGAGAAATCATTATACCATACAGTAGAAATTTTGCATTATTCAAAGTGTCCACTATTCATCAATCGCATTACAGCCAATTCATGATCTTGAGCTCAATATTTTTTAAAATCCATTCACATCATAGATATCCAACAGACATATTTGCTCATAAAAGCATTACTGTACTTGCCTCTGTTAGTACATGAATGAACACACATTAGCACATATTCTACTTTACCTTCATTTCACTATCCGTCAGCTTTCCAACAATTCCAGTACTGCAAGCTTGCCTGCTGTTCCTTTCAGGTATTGCCCCCATACTACTGAAGGTTAACAGTTGATACCAATGGAGCAACATTTCACCTGGTCTTTCAATGTCAGCCAGGCTTATCTGAACAACTCCCTAAACATAAGAAATTCATTGAGTGAAATGTAAAACAAACATATCAAGGTTAAGAGCATGTTTTCTTTAAGCCCCATTTGTATTACGCCATTGAGTTACTGTAGTTCAGAAAGCTCAATGGCTTCCTGGCCAAACTGGTCTGCTTGCTCCACACTTCATCTCCAGTGTCCTGGGCGCAGTGCCCCCTCAAGGCACCCAGCAAACTGACCAGGGTTCTTCAGTAATATTGGTCAAAACCACTGGCTCCATTGCTGGGAAAGAAAAGGGGACAGCAGATACTTGGGAACGGGACCACCTCCAGGTTCCATGTCATCATGATCTGGATATCTACGGCCTTTTCTCTATCATTGCTGCACCCAGGCTAACTATGAAATACACGGAATGAATTCACACCTCGACTGTCTGCAAATCAATTGAATCCAGATCTAGACCTAATGTGACACTTCCCGGGGGAGACAATTTATGTGTGGACAGCAAAATAGGTTTCACAGTGAGCTCAGAGGGAAACTAGTTCATACAGTTGTTAAACTTGCGACGTTAAGGGAAGATATCAGTATCTGAAACTAGTTCACACTGATGGTAAACCTGCGGTGTGCGAGGATATCAGTGCCTGGGCCGAGATCACACCAATGTTAAACCTGCAACGTGAGGGAGGATTATCAATACCAGGAAACTGCAAAGCAGCACCTACCAATAACTCTTCCTGAATTTGCTGGTCAATGGAACATATATCCAGCTGCACAGTCTTCAATCTCAACATGCTGGGTGCCACTGGGATTTGAAAGGATTCATTGAATGTCATTAGGGCCTGAATCTCTAAAGCCTTGGAGCGGAAGGTAAACGTTGTGCCTGGGTCAATCGGGAGCAATGAGGTCCTTATATACCTGCAAAAAGAACAGAATTATTCTTGCTCACAACAGATTGAGTTTTAACATACAATATCCCAGCACCCAGCAGTAACAGTGACAAGCTGGTACGGATGCCATTGTATCCTCTGCTGGCTATTAAAAAGCATCCAATTGCCCACCCCACTCTATTTCTGCTGTGTTAAATTAGGGCTTTCTCTGCAGGAAGTTAGACCTCAATGTATGGCATAAAAGACTGCAAATCTCTTCAGCTTCTCATCTACTTTCCTGTTAAATTTGATGCTGCCAGTTAATAGAATGAACATTGGTAGGGCATAGCTTCTTTCATAAAGTTCTGTAGTTCCTACCACTTTCTGGAACCCCTCACAATGTGCATGAGCCAAAAGATGACAGATAAATTTACAAGAGGACCGATTATAATCAATCCAAACTTGATCTCTCCAAGGACAAACCCCAATTGGTTGTAATCCTGGAGTTGAGGCCATGTGAATTGATGACATAGCATTCAATTGCATGACGCTGCTTCGGGGACGCTCAATCACATGACATTTGCTAGATAACAAAGTGTGAAGCTGGATGAACACAGCAGGCCAAGCAGCATCTTAGGAGCACAAAAGCTGACGTTTTGGGCCTAGGCCTGCTGCGTTCGTCCAGCTCCACACTTTGTTATCTCGGATTCTCCAGCATCTGCAGTTCCCATTATCACATGACATTTGCTGTAGATTGCAAATGTTCCTTCAGTTACCTTTGTCTCAGTACCCCCAAGATCTGAATAAACCAAAGGCTTTTTGCTTTCAAAGTGAAATGCGTCACAATTTATAAACCAAAATTGAAAGATTTAAGTAACACTTAAACAAAAACTACTTCTACAATACATCCACACAATGAAGCAAATAAATTACCACTGACTCAACAAAAACATTGATAAATGTAACTTTCATACAAAAACCAAAATACTGCAGATGCTGGAAATCTGAAAGACCGAAAACTTTCAGCAGCTCTGGTAGGATTCAAACTGTAAATTCTGTTTCTTTTTCCACTAGATGCTGTCAGAATTGCTGAGTATATCCAGCACGTTGCCTTTTCATTAATCAAAAAGCGATAAGATCATACATAAACTTCTACCATGAAGTGCTTAAAAAAAATTTAAGCACTTCATGGTAGAAGTTTATGTATGATCTTATCGCTTTTTAACAGTCCATGGCAAGCAGTAAGAACAAACTGAACCAAAATCAAATCTATCATAAACTGACTGACTCCCATGCTGCACTTCAGGGAGGTGAAGCCCAATCCTCAGAGAAATCTGACAAAGTTGCCCTAATTCTGAAACCAAATACATTTCTGCAATAGTCCAAACCAGAGGCAGACATGCTCACCCTCTGCAAAAGGCAGGTTAAGTGCCAAAGGCAGATGGTGGCCATAATGGGCCCTGGTGCTGTCTTCCATTAGAAAGGAGGTGGGTGGCCTGATAACCTGACCAAAGCCAAAGGTAAACAAATGGATTCCAAAAAAAAGATAAAAGCACACTACTGTGAGGTTCACTAATTCCTGAAGTGTGCCAACATTAAAAACTTTCATTTCTGCCCACTTTGAACTCAATAGGTGCACACTCATGTGTCTGGAGTCGGTAATCCCAGCTCTGACATTTTTTTTTGCCCTCAGTGGCCTCTTAACCTTCTCATGGAAATTGATGAGTCATGGATTGGAATCGAGCCCTTTTCCAGCTTCTCACCTCTCACCCTTTCTTGGAAAATTGCATCGTTTTCTAGAGATAGCAGATCCAGTGTCACCCTCTAGTATCTGCAATCTTTCAATATGTGCATAACAATCCTTCTTCACTCCAGTGAAATCAAAAATCTTGGTTAAACGCTCACTCACTCCAGTTTGTGCATCAATACCCTCCACCCCAGCCCCCACTCAGTTTTCGACAGCTTCTCTCTAAGTCTCATGAACAGAGAAGAGATTTCTACTCATTAGCTCAGTGGCAAACACACATGATCCCCAGTGACTAGACCTCTGCCCTCAACATAATTCGAATCTTTGTTCAAAAGTGTCGTTAGTATTGTGTTGGACGTCATTTTAATATGGATCCAAAGTCAACATTGGCACTGGGCTCTATCAAGAATCAGGTCAGTCCTACATAATAGTCAGGCAAAAGCAGGCCTTTTATGGTCATAACTTGTATTATCGTTTCCAACTTACACTCTGCTCCCATCTTTCACCTGTAGGGCAGTGAGATTCCGTAAATGAAGGATGTGAATGATCAAGCATTCCTCCCGGTGATCGTACCTGAAGATACAAAAGTTATGGAAGCGTATTTGCCAAAGTAGTAAAAGACCTGCATTTATAAAGTGCCTTTCCCAACCCAAACAAGTCTCAAAGCACTCTGCAGCCAATGTCATAACTTTAAAGCCGAGTTACTGTTATGATAAACTGCTGATACCAGGGTATTACTGCCAGACATTTTAAACTGATTTCAAACCCTCAGGTTACTGTCTAGTGAACTTAAAACCTCTCGATTATTAGTCCAGTCACATCACAGTTAAACTACCGGATTCTGATTGTACATTGTTGCTGATGCAGAACTCTGTTGTTGAGTGTGCGCACTTTAAAGAACTTTAACACATTACTTTTCACATTGGTTTCCTCACGTTCTAATCATCCAGAGGTTGGATTACTATTGACTCATTTGTTTAAACTGCTTAACATGACAATAAGGAACATTCAGCCTGCTCTATTGTTTGATATGATCATGGCTGATCAAACACTTCATTGCCTTTCCCCACTCTATTCCTGAAACCTTTATGCTTTGGATAATCAGAAATTCAGCAACCTCTACTTTAAATATTTTCAAAGTCTGAGCTTCCAGAGTAGCGAATGCCAACAACCACCCTCCAAATAAAAGAAATTCTCCTCATCTTGGTCCCAAGATTTTTTCTTATTGTTTCTCCAGTCCTGGTCTCCCCAGTGAATGCAAGAATCTTATCCACTTCCAGCCTGGGTCCACCCCTTTCAGTATTTCAACGAAATCACCTAATTCTTTGAAATGCTAGAGAATACTAGCCCAGTTTGCCCGACCTCACCTCACAGGATAGTTCCTGGGATAGTGGGACAAATCTGGTGAACCTTTGTTGCACTACCTCTCGGACAATAATAGAATATATCTCTCCTGAATTAGGGAGACTAAAACTATACACACCACTCCATATGTGGTCCAATCAGGTTCCTATACTTTAGGACCATCTATTGTTCAACAGGTTCAGTAACAGTCCTGAGAATTCCTCTCATACCTCTAACAAAACACACCTCCCAAATAAAACAGGAGACAGGAACTACAGTTTATGGATGTCATTGAGAAAGCCCGGTACATTTAAACACTTACACAAGTCCCATTTTAATTTGTGGTGGATCAAAAGTGATGGAACTACTATCATACAGAGTCTCGTCTGCATCTTCAGGCCTGCAAATCCAAACAGTTGGACACAATAAATGAAAAGCAAATTCACAATCTAATAAGTCACAGTTAATACAAAGGCATGTCTGCATCATGCATCATGAATGAGTGGTCTTGAGTGAGCTTTGGCTCAGTGTGAGTACTCCAACCTGTGTCAGCCTATTGGTTGAAACCCTTTCCAGACAGCTATGACGGAACAGAGAAGTGTTCCAGTCTTGCAATAAGCGGCAGACATCCCATCTGGCAGATGTGAAATAATGACTCACACTACAGCCCCTGCACATTATGCCTTACCTGGTGAGACTAACCAAATGACCACGTCAGTGGATAGTCTCTGCAAGAAAGACCTAAGTGCAATTGACCCAAAGTAAAAGCAGTGGAAGGAATGAGCTGGCCCTATTTCCTCGAGGCTCAGGAGAGGGAGAAGAGTTAACAGTTTGATAACTTTGTCACTGAAGTGAGACAGAACGGCTGCACGGGCTCACCCTGTGCAAAAGACAGATGTGGGGGAAATGCACCCAGCACCAAGTAACTCCCTTGCTAGTGATGATTTGCTGCTCTCCCCAGACAGATATTGTACAGCACAAACAGAAAGCCGCACTGAATTTCAGGGTCCACTGTTACTGCTGCAGGTAACCTCAATAACAGGATTAAGCACGACCCTGCAATTGGCGGAACAGAAACTGCAACCGTCGACAGTTTCACACAGACGGGGGCAGCCCCTGCGTCACTGAAGAAACAATCATTGCTCAGATCAATCTAACAGATGCACAGAGTATTATCATAATGGTCAGAATTGCATGCAGCACTGCCTGCACAAACAAAGTGGCAACATATCGGTACCCCTCACAGCTAGTCAGAATCCCGAGAGAAGGACGTTCTTGGAGGACACCGGTAGGGTTTGCTCCACCAACTTGATTTGGTGCAGAAGTAAATAATTTCATCACCTTTTACTCAATGCTTCGAAGACGCCACTGTCTGTGGCGAGGGAATCATCCGAGAAACCCGTGGAGACTCTTCTCACTCTTCGGCCTGCTTTAAGGGCACTGTCAGTGCGCAGGGTTACCGCTACAATAAAGGAGGGAAGACACACAGTACATTAATGGTGGTCCTCAAAACAGGAGAATTAAAATACAGTGTCTGCATTTACATAGCACATTTAACTCAACATGCTTTACTGCATTGTTATGAAATAAAGATTTAATTTTGTTGACGAGATAGTAGGAACTGCAGATGCTGGAGAATCTGAGATAACAAGGTGTAGAGCTGGATGAGCACAGCAGGCCAAGCAGCATCAGAGGAGCAGAAAGGCTGTCGTTTCGGGCCTAGACCCTTCTTCAGAGGAGCCTTCCTGCTCCTCTGATGCTGCCTGGCCTGCTGTGCTCATCCAGCTCTACACCTTGTTATGTTCAATTTTGTTGAGTTGGCTTGTCAAGAAAGGATTAAACAACATCCCAGTAGAGCTGGGTCTGGATTAACTTACTGTGGAGCAAAAGGAAAACTCTCCGTCCCACTGAGAAGTATTAAGGTGGACGAGGTGCATGTATCAAAGCATTGTGCCTTTTTAACTCTGGGACTTGAAACACAACTTTACTTCTGAAACCAGACTTTTGAAACCAAATTATGATGAGGAACACATTTTTATAAAAAAAACACAAAAGAGCTGCAGATGCTGTAAATCAGGAAGGCGAAGTTGCTGCAAAAGCTCAGCTGCTCTGGCAGCATCTGCGAAGAGAAATCAGAGTTAACATTTTGTGTCCGGTGACCTGAAAAAGAGGTCCGAGGATGGCTCAACGGACCCAAAACCTTAACTCTGATGTTTTCTTCATGGAGGCTGCCAGGACTGCTGAGCTTTTGCAGCAACTTCTGTTGGTATATGTGATGACAAACATAACCTTCTGAAAAGGCAATGCAATTGATGGTGCATTCCAGAGACGATGGCTGCCAGGAAAAGAGAAAGGAGGTAAGTTAGAGACCAGGCAGGCCTCTGTAAGGAATATGAGGGAGGACATAACTCTCAACTTGCTGACCCTTGGTCTAGAACTCTGAGCACCACCCCTGCTTAAATCCAAACCGAGATTGGAATTGCATTGTAGGATCTTGATTTTTACACGTGCATGTAGCCAGTGCCTTGTTGACAGCATGAACAATGCTGCTAAAATGGAACAGACAGATCACCCACCTGAACACATACAGCTACATATGGGGAGTTAAAAAAATCCAGCCTCATCACTCTCAAAATCAGAGAGTGTGACTTTTACATGACACCACCACAGGATGGCACCAAACAACTGGGCAAGTCTCAATTGTGCATAAAAATGTTGCTCCCCTCCTAAGTTTTTTTAGTGTGTGGCAGAGATTAACCTGAACTCCAAATTAGTCTGTATACTGTTAGCATTTTCTTCCTTGTAATCCTTTCATGGATCTCCATAAACAGCACTGCCATCACCATTACATAATACGTGGTAATGGATTAAAGTGATGCATGCTGGTAAACTTGGTGAGTACTAGTATATTCAGCCTTTAGAAATACCTACTGTTTTACTGTTCCCGGAACATACATGCTTTGAATCATTTTCATTTCAGTAACACCGTAAGACTGTCAGAGCAGCTGTGACCGTGAGACTGTTCCAATCCAGCAAACACCCAGACTACACCCAATGCCAACGCCCCACATCTACCTTGTTGCATTTTCCATCAGGAATCCCCATTGGAATGTTCCCTCTGACACCCTGACCAGGAGATTTAAAATTCATCACAGACCAGAGAGATATTGTACTGCAAAAACTTCAAAAGAACATCAATACAAAACGAGCCACTGGAGGATATAAATCCACATTATCAAAAAATGTATTCAAATATCATACAGTGATTATTACAAACTGTGGCAAAGCATAAACAGCACAGAGACAAGCCATTTGGCCCAATTTTGGTGTTATGGACCTCATCGTTCTAATATTTGTGATCTAATCCTATCAGGATCAGTTAACTTAAATATCCTTTTATCTCTGGCTCCCTCGGAGATTATTTTGCCATTTGCCACAGCTACTTTATGTGGGAACAAGATTCACTTGCTATCTAGCTAAAGAAATTTCTCCTAAAATACTTGGGCATTTACTAAATGCCTTCTTATTTTTGTGGTTTCCAGTTCTGGCTTTACCTCTAAGTGGAAGTATCTTCTTCAGGACTTCCCTAACAAACTTTTTCATATTTGGAAAACATCTACCAGCTCACTCCTCAGTCATCTACTTCTTTGAGAACTTGGCCCTGGGCTGTTTGAAAAAGGTAGAAGTTCCCAGTTGTGATGTTATTTGAGTAATTTTTATTTTGCAACATTTCTAGTGGTCTTTTCTACAATAAGAGACTCAAATTGTTCACAGTGCTGAGGGCATGGTCCAAACAACTTCAAGATTCAATGCAAGTTTGATATAATTGCTTTTTTAAAATCTAGTCATTGAGAAACAAGCCCCAGTACTTTGTGGTTTCGTTTTAGAAATGGACTGAATGAAATACACTGTTATTTTTAGTGATTTGTGCACCTGTAATCCCAGGAACTTTCTTCCTCTAAAACATGCAATATCCCAAAGCATTGCCAATGTCCTCAGCAGCTGAAGAAACAACTGCTAATCCGTTCTGAGTATTCAAAACAGACACAACCAAATCCAGTTTCGAGCAGGTATTAAGTGCCACAACAGCACTAAAGAAATGTTACATTTCACAGTTACTGTACCTCCTACAGCCTGCATTGCTGGCCTCACTCTGGGATCCACATCTTGGCATAGCTTGATATCGCTGACCGAAGCTCCAACAACTTGGGCAGACGCAGCTTCCTGCAAATCGTGACAGACAGCCTGGGCTTGCAGTCGCAGGTTTTCAGACTCCGATCTTCCTAGCAGCTCCTCAAACTCCTCGTTCATCTGGGCCAGCGGAGAGTCGCGAGAAGCGGAGAGGTATGGGGTGTCGAGTGGGGAGCTGGGTGGCGAGAGCGAGGACAACGAGGACCTAGAGGAGAGCGACGCCAAGGACTGAGGCTGGTCCAAAGACCGCCTGGGCTTGCTCAAGTTGGACAGTCCTAAATGGTCAATAAAGGAAGGGTCCTTGGCTATCGTGTCAAACGGAAGCAGATCAAACTGCAGATAGCACCCCAAATCAATTGATGCGTCGGTCTCGTATTGTGGAAGGCCATAAATGTCAGTAAAACTGACTGAGCTTAAAGAACCTCGACTGGAAGCCAATGATCCACAGCTGGATGCAAGTGAACCTCTACTACTGCTGGATGACACCGTGAGCGAGCTAGCAGATAAGCTGCAAAATTAATAATATTGATTTAGTTATAAGTGTGAGATCATAGGATACTGATAATGTTCCTTATTACAGCATGGACACAACACTTGTACCAACATACTCTTGCTGGGACATAGCGAGCTCAGGTAAAGAAGGGATTTGTGTAGCCTAGTGTTTGTTGTACAGCCTAGACACAGTGGGCAAAAGGCCTGTTTCTATATCTGTATGACTCTACTTCATTTAACAACAGCATCTCCTAAGCACCTCTGTTTCCATGCAAACAGGAGGTAAATAGGTCATTTCAAGTAACATTGCATAAATTGAATAAACATGACCGAACATTTGCTGTATCTATGCTTTTAACTGATGTGATTTTTCTCCCCCCGCGCCACCCCCTTGCTTTGTAGACTGGCTGAAGGAGATTGAATTCTCTAAGCCATGAGCAGCAACCCAGCTTGCAAACCTACTAAGCCTGAGGGGTTGCCGTTGGGGGGGGGTGGGGGGGCACACACAGCCTCTTCAGAGGGCATTCAAGAAATCAATCACACTGGTGCGGGACTGGAGTCACATAGCATACAGAATTGGTAAGGATGCCAGATTTTTGCCATTACCATCATTTTCACAAAACAAAAATCCAACAAGCCTTATCATCACTTTTACTGATGCAAGCTTTTCATTTCCAGATGCTTTCTTAAAATCAAATTTAAATCCTTGAACAAACCAGTTTTGGGATTTGTATTTGTATCTTCACGTCCACTACACTAACAAACGTCACGCTTATTATACATGGGTAGCTATGCAAATGTATAACTATGAATGAATCCTGTTGCCCAAAAACAGCATAACATTGTTGATAACTAGATGAAATCAACTGGATCTGGTTTACATTTATATTATAACGTGCAGTTTTGTACAGATCATTCTAACAGATCCACTAACCTCTTCAGCTGCGAGTGCAAATATGTGGTTAAGCGTGTTGCTTCTTCCAGCTGCCTTAATAGACAGTTTCTCTTGTCCTGCAACAGCATTCTACAAGGAGATAAACACGTAGGGTGTGAAAATGAGAACCTAGCATGGGGCTGCAGTTTTGGCATAGCTACACTGGAAAAGGAATGATATATGTCTGTCAGAGCAACCTGCATTTATTTTACTACAGAACATGCATCCATCTATTTGTGTAGCAAGGGTGTACAAATTTTAAAACTTTTTTTTAAAAAGACAATGAGGCATATATTTGGCAGTGATAAAGTGTGGAGCTGGATGAACACAGCAGGCCAAGCATCATCTTAGGAGCACAAAAGCTGACGTTTTGGGCCCGAAACATCAGCTTTTGTGCTCCTAAGATGCTGCTTGGCCTGCTGTGTTCATCCAGCTCCACACTTTGTTATCTTGGATTCGCCAGCATCTGCAGTTCCCATTATCTCTGATACATTTGGCAGTTCATTCTGTGCCTTCAGGCTTTTCCATTGTTCCTTATTCAGCTTTCCCAGAGCCCAGGAGCTGTTAACAGAACAGTGATGAACATTGTCCTAATTTTACATTTTTTAAAAAATCTTTGACTCCTGTCATTAATAAAAAGTGACTTATAAAACATTTTACTGTATTTTTAATGTAAAAGTACACATTACAATAAATTTCTATTCTATTCACTTATACAATGCATCACCTGGAATACTAGTACCCCCTCCCCCAAACCCCCCAACCCATTACTGATCCTTAGCCCTAACTGCAAAATGTTGCTGTACCTACTGACTCCCAGAACTAATCCCCGACTTTTGCACAGAGCTGACCAACTGCTCAACTTCTTAAGGAGCCTCCAAATATATTATTAGCTATGTACTTACTGTATACTGCTAGTAGCCCTCAGTCGCCTCCACAGTAGCACAGACAGGAAGTTATTTTCTGCCATCCTTTGAGTAACTACGTAATCTTCTCCAACTGTGACATTAAAACTGTCCTTCAAATGACCCAATAACTGTTTTAAGTGAGCTTTTGAAAACTTTGCCACAAGACCCACCTTTTCCCCTTAGTAGCATTTAAAAAAGAAACTAATATGGTGGAACATAATACAGCAACTTCACGGAACTCAGTGTCATAATGTTATAATTTCCACAGATTGCTGGCTGCTGCAGAATCAATGTACTACAAGGAAGAACAATCACACAGTCATTACTCGGGAACACTGTACCTTTCACAGTGCAGCACTCCCTCAGAGCACTTGAAGTTTTGCTCAAAATCCCCACAATTGGGATTTTACCCACAATTCTAAGACACGCTGTGTCATGTCATTAAGAATGTGACGGCACAGTAGCGCATCAGGCATTGGAGGTGGAGTTCCTACATCTTTTGCAGCTATGGAGCTGACCATTGGCACTGTTCTGTCAAACAGGGAAAACTGAACTCATGCTCAGTTAGTAGAATAATGTGCATAATGTACAAAATATTAGCAGGCAGGATGAACATTTCAAATGTTCAATGTGCATTACACGGTTCAGTAAACTTCACTCAGTGGGTGATTGCGACTTTGGACAATTGTACAAAAGGCGGAGTAACAAATCAGCTGCGTCATTACAGGACTTTTCCCATTTTATTGGGAACCTGGTCAGAAATTATCTGTCTTACAATGTTACTGTAAGTCAAAGTTACTCCACTTTTCTCTAACTTAGGCAGTTGGTTGTCTTTTTAAAGCAAATATGGAAGAAAAGGCAGTTATCCAAAAAGGTGAAGAACTACCGACCCCCACCTCCTGGAGATGCAGCATATGTTGGATTTTTGACAAAGTTCAACAGCAATGGTGATCATTGCACTTTGACTCTGCAGGTTGTGGTGGAACAGGCTGGGTATATCACCAGTCTCTTACTAAGTGATCCCTACCCAATGACCCCACACACACATATCTCTCAACTATCTTCAAGTAGCTGATCCTGTCACAACAAAGATCCTGTTGCCAGGTAAATTGAATTAACGTGTTCCCCTTAAACATTTTCTTTCACCCTTCCTCCTTTAGATCTGTCCTTAAATTCTACCTCTTCAACCAAACTCGTCTGGCCTGTTGTGATTCTGTTCCTGGGAAGTGCGTGCAGATGCTCCCCTACGTTTAAAAAGGTGTCGGAGTAGCAGGACTTTAATGGGAAACCCAAGCAGAGATGGATCAATTGGATAGACCTTACACAGAGCCAGAACAGTCATGGTGGATCAAATGGCCACCTTCCACATTGGATGATTCGGTGATATCAAGGAGTGTGGTCTGGTGGTGGGTGAGACGTTTTAGTTCACATTCCCAGCTACAAAAGAAAAATGTTGCTGCAAAAGATACACAAACCTTTCAGCGAATTCCTGACAGGGAATGGACTGTGCATGCTGGATATCGTCTTCCAGGCGCTGGCGTTCTGCTTCGAGCCGAGCCAGCTCCTCGGGCAGGCGTTTCTGCTGACTGATGAGCTGCAGCTCCTGGAGCAGTGCCTCCTTCTCCCTGATCAGCTGCAGACGGTCCCAGTCTGCCTCAGCCCTGCCTGGCCAGCTCTCATTGTCCAACTGAGCCAGTTGTAGCTGGATACTAGAAACTCTGCAGGACAGAGGTGGGAAAGTGCAGAAACAGAGAAAGAGAGGGTGTGTGAGAGAGAGAGAGGAGAGAGAAAAAAAAAAGGAGGAAGGGGCTAAATAAAGCTGTGGGTACTATCGAAGCAAAACTACCGTCATACATTAACAGGAAATAGTTACGATAAGTGTAGTTATGATTCCAAAATGAAACATAAAAAAACCAACATTGAGATGCCATCATCACTTTTCTCCACCCCACACTGGGTTGAATTCAGTCCACTTTGCAGATTTCAACCTCAGAATTAGCAGGACCAGCTGTCTATTTCTTAGCCCAAATTACCCAAATAAAGCTGTTGGTGCTGACTGTCTCTCTGATGGTATTTCCATACAGCACATCCAGGGGAAGGTAATTATCAGGCGCATTAGTGTGGAACTGGAGTCAGGGAAAAGAAACACAGACACTAATTTCATTCCCTTTAGACAGTCTGACAGGGGATTTTAGCAACTGCAGACAATTACTTCCAGTTTCTGAAGTTCACAAACTGAAGTGCTCTCGGGGTGAACAGTCTACCTTATAACTTCAATTACATAATCGCTATTCTGTTAGAGTGGAGAGCTGCTTTACCCATGCCCCCCCCTCCACTGTGGGGACCTGTTATAGTCCCCTCCCAGTCGTGGGGAGATGTCTTACCCCCAACCCGTTGAGGGGGGAAAGCTGAGTTAACCATGCCTCCACCCCACCTCATCAGCTCAGGAAAACTGACAATTCTGCACAACATACAAACGCTGCAGCAGGATAAGCTGAGAGCTGGAGTGCTACAGTGACAGTGAATTCACAGAGCAACCAGCAGGATGTCCCGAGACTGGATTCAGTCTCCATCGGGAGACTCTTCAGGTGGAGGCAGCTCACGGGAAAAGCAGCGATGAGGGGTAAAAACTGCACTCTCTCCAATTTTACATTGTTTCACCAAGTCAAGGTCCACCCGGAGGAATCGGGAATATTGCCGACCAGTAACAAATCGTTTGAAGCAGCCAGTTATTCTTTTTTCCCACGTCCCCCTCCCCCCCCCGCCAGACCCAAACTCTCCTACGCCGTTTCGAAGGGGAGGGTGGTGATGGAAGCAGTAAATGTGCATAGCCGGCAGGTGTTGCTAAGGGGGCCCCGATTCAATTCTGGCTGATAAATGTTCACCTTTCTGCCAAAGCAATCAAGATGCTTTACTCACGGTCTGAAAGCTTACGTCTAATGAGCCCACCCTGTGATTACGTCCCTTTCAATTAGTACTAAATGTTGCCTTATTCCCTCAGGGCCATGGGTATATTTTGAGTACAAAGAGCAGCTCTGGTATGACTGCTGACCTTGTAGATGGTACGCATTTCACTAATCTAACAAGAGAATCCAGCGGCTGCCTCTGTTCGAGTCTCAGTTGAAAGTGCTGGATACAGGTATCAGACAAAATGTACTGAGTCAAGAATGTCTGAGACCTTCTCACCCATAGCAACGTCACAGACCTTCAAAGTCTGTGTTATGTCTCAGTTATCATGCCACCAGTCACACAATGGGAAGGGTAAGGAAGAAGAACTTGTATTAATATGCTGCTGACAATCTTAGTACATACAGCTATTGGAGTAATCATCTTTAGCATGAGCACTGCTGTTCTGTAGGAATTTCTCCACAAAATCCTGACTCTGCTGGACACTGGAGGCAGCCAAGATTCTCAATGCAGTGACAACTTAGTGATTGGGCAAATTTGCTCTCATTCAGCATGGTCAAATGTGTCCATTTTATGACATCTTTGAAAGCAAATAAGTTTGCAAGACTGTAACATACTATTACTTAAGCTACAATGCGCTCATTTCACAATTAACTTCCCACATGATAACAAACCATTGTACAGTACTTTGAGATATCCTGAGGTTGCCAGTAACCATATATAAATACCCAGGGCCTTCTTGCACTTGTTGGCAAGGTCACCCTCAAGTGCATGAAGTAGCTGCTTGGTTTGTCAGTTCACATCTAGGTACTTTTCAAGTCTGTTTTTCTTGAAAGATCTCCCTCATCTTACATACTGACACTTCCTGTAGTTCATCAAAAATGTTCCCTTAAAATAAAATCAAAAACTGATTACAGTGTACGTTTTGATATGTTTAAGTATTCCCTTGAACTTTTAGAGATAAATATGGGGAACCTGTCGTACTGTTGATGTAATGTTGACAGACAGAAATCATATTTCTTGCTTAAACATAGTACAGCACAGCAAATTCTCTTGTCCATTGTGTACTGACATCCACCAGGAGAGAGTTAGAGTGAAAACACTAATGCATGTAAACACACAGGCTTTCCAGAAATCCCAACAAACCAAGGACCGGAATACATGATAAATGAAGAATGTGACCACAAAAAGATAATAGCTACTCAATGTATTCAATACACTTACCCTCACGTTATGACACTTCCAGTGAAAACACCACCCCCTTTCTCCAGAACCGGTTATCATGCCGAAGGCAAAAGGGGCGAAGTAACCTGCTTTTTGACCTCATCTTGTCTTTTCATTGCCATTCCTGGATTTTAATTTTATACAGTAAACTCTGCACTAGGCAATGGATATCTTTCCTTTTCAAATTCACTTGTAGGATTGCTGGTGTCGCTGGCTGGGCCATCATTTATTACCGGTCTCTAGCTGCCCCTTGAGAAGGTGGTGGTGAACTTCCTTCTTGAACCACTGCAGTTCAGGTGCTGTAGGTAGACGCACAGTGCACATGGAAGGGAATCCCAGGATTTTGACGAAGCAGCAGCGAAGGAACAGCGATACATTTCCAAGTCAGGATGGTGAGTGGCTTGGAGGTGGCGGTACGTCCGTGTATCTTGTCCTTCTAGACGGAAGTGGTCGTGGGTTTGGAAGGTGCTGTCTAACGATCTTTGGCAAATGCTGAGGGACTGAATGTTTCTCAACATTGTACTCGACATATATGCTTAAACTTAGAAGTGATGGCAAAAAAGCAAGCAGGACATCATTTAATGGGTTTACGTTTCTTGCAGTGATGTGTAGCATTCAGATTGGTTCCTCTGACAAAAGTACCAACCACTCTGGGGTACAGGAGTGCCTCCTCGCCAATGTTTGCTGACCTCTGTGCTTAACCAAGTGAACACTGGTCAGTAAGAGCCAAAAGATTATGCAAAGGCACACTACACGTCAGCTAAGCTGGACTGCTCAGCCCACATCCCAGGAAGAGGGCAGTAGCCAGTGAAGGGCTGTGACAAAAATCGATTGGTTTCTCCGTGAAACAGAGGAAGACTGTATTCCCTGCATGACTCTACCCAAGATTGGCTGTCATGTGACCTCACGGCCCTCAGTACCTTCACAACATGTTATTTTGCCAATAAATTGTAACCAGCAGATTCCCCAACACAATCCTTCTCCAAAAAGTATATCAATAAGAAGGATAAAGACAGCTAATAATTGAGAGATAAAGATTGTTTGTGAAAACGTTGAATGTTAATTACCTCTTCTTAGCTTCCTCATACTGCCAACTAAGTCGAACTCTGTCTGCTAGTTTCGACCTTCCATCAGATGAAAACTGTAAAAGGAAAAGCACTAAAATTTATTAACAGCAAGCATTGATAAATCCTAAACTCTTAGTTCAGATGTATCGCAAATGTTTGCATTAGAATTGGTGACTTGGCTTGTGAGAATATTTAGATAAAAGGACAAAATACTTTCAAATAAAGGTCAAAATCAACAATGTAAAAACCTGCTAGCAAACATATAACTGTTAGCAAAAATGTGCCTTCTATGTGTATATAAATGCACACTGACTAAAGAAGCCAGTCTCCAATAGCCAGACTAGGCACTGCATTGTTTAAACAAGATGTGCAGCAGCCCTTACAAATGATTTAAACAAAAGCAAATTATAGGAAATGTTGAAGCTCTGAAATGAATACAAAAACTGCTGAAAAACGCAACAGGTCTGGCAGCATCCGTGGAGACAGAAAGCAGCTTTAACATCTTGAATTGGACTTGAAATGCTAACTCTATCTTTCTTTCTCCACAGATGCTGCCAGACCTGCTGAGTTTCTCCAGACCTTCCTTTTGGAAATGATTTACATCCTTCCTAGAGCAGGATCGTGACATGAACCAAACAAACCTTATCCTTCAAAAGGAGTACAATCCACAAATAAATAACCCCGAAAGGATGGATTTGAAACTTATATACATGTTACAAACAATTGAGCATCATTGCCAATCATTTCTGCATTCCAGAAGTAGAATGATTTCCTTTTAGATTCTCAAAAGTGGGAAGCTGAATTACATAAATTAAGAATATACATGGGATGAATGAATGAAGGAATTAATAATGTAAAGCTTTGTAGGTAACACATATGCCATACACTGGAGTTTCCTTCACAAAGAAGCAGAACAACAGCCTCTGGCTCAAGTATTATTTCGATGAAAAGGATTTGAAAATCGCTATTTGACCGTTGAAAATCAATTGGCATTTATCAGTTGCTGAAGAGGTACGAACAAGCTACAACTGAGAAAGCAGCTCAGAAACAAACAGCCAAATTAGCCCAAAACAAACGCAGTTGGTCTGGCACCATCTGTGGACAGAAACAGAGTGAACATTTCAAGTCCAGTATGACTAGTGCTTGTCCAGTCATTGAATCCCTTTTGCTGACATGTTGTTTTTGACTTTCCCTGTCCAAGGCTGCTTTTGTCTACCTTTGCTCCTTGTTTCAGTCAGGACCAGTACGGGCTACAAAAGGTATTCAGGCCACTTGCCTATTTGAAAGGTGCCCAAACTGACACAGTTATTTGTGTCTGGTCTATCACACAAGCGCTAGCTATTATCCAATCCATGTTCATATTAAACCATCTTTTGCATCTTGTATGTTCCTACCACTATTCCTACAAAAACTCATCCTTGCTGTTAGCCTCGAGGATCTAGGATGTAGTGACAAAGCCGCCTCAGTGGCTGACATACATTAACAAGTATGAAGTAATGTACCTGTACCTGGGTGGACAAGCACAAGGTTAGCAGACAGTCAAAAATCTGCCGGGATAAAGAAACTCAGCAGGTCTGGCAGCATCTGCAAAGAGAGAAAGCTACGCAGAGAAGTTTTTGGTTTTGTTTCCTATTTCCAGCATCCATAGTCTTGATTTTTTTCTTGAGTTGAGGGTGGCAGGGCACTTGTGTAAACTGATGCAAACACCATAGTGTATGAACAGTGGGGTGGTGGAGAGGGAGAACACATATTATAATGTGGTAGTGATAAGGGACAACATGGTCAGGGTGACAGCCACAACTGCAGAGGTTCCAAAGGTTGTTCCAAATCTTTAGAGAAAAATCAAGGCAACAGAGCAGTAAAGTACCTTTCGTGATACGTATTATCCCCATGCAACAAATAATACTTTAAAAATAAAGTTAATGCTCTTTGGCCAAGTACATGAAGCACTTGTAACAAGATAAATGAATTAGTGGAGACATAAATAAGATTATTCTGTACTGGCAATGATATCAGAGTCATAGAATCATACAGCACAGAAACAGGCCCTTCGGTCCAACTTGCCCGCGCCAATAAAGTTTCCCAAACTAAACTAGTCCCGTTAGCCTGAATTTGGCTGACATCTCTCCAAACCTTTCCAATTCGTGTACCTGTCCAAAATGTTTTTTTTAAAATGTAACTGCACCTTAATCTACCACTTCCTCTGACGGTTCATTCCATACACACACCACCCTCTGTGTAAACAGGTTGCCCCTCAGGTCTCATCTAAATGTGCCGGGAAATAATATCCCAGGATACACAATCTTTCAAAGAAGACTGGCATAAAGTGAATGGAGTTGCACTGATTATAAAGGATGATAGAGGGACAGTGGTTGGAAAGGATTTTGGCCCAGAAAAACCAGGGAGTGGAAGCAGTTTGGGCAGAGTTTAAGAACAGGAACTGCGGGAAACGCAAGTGAACAACAGTTACACCACCTGACTGAGGACTAAACAGTTAGATTATTGTTGCAAAACCCATGTAGTTATTGCGGAGAACTCCAATCCTTATATAGGCTACACACCATCTGTATTCTGACATTAGCAATGCAAGGTCATACGTACTTCGCCATCCATTCAACTTACATCCCTTTTATACATCGATGAGATACTGTCCAAATGACTTCTTCACTTACTGGGGCTCCTATTTCAGTGTGGATGCTGTTTCATGGCTAGGGACATCAGATTTACAAATCTTTTAGTCCATTGACATTTTCAGTGCGAGATTAAATAAATCAGGTAACAGCCAGGATCATTTACTTTCCCTAATTGTTGATCTAAACCCAACAGAGTCATTTCCAATCCGGTCTAACACTGCTCAGGGACTTGGGAGATGGTTTCCCGTCAGATTGGGCAGTTTTTCACGCATATCATACATCCCAAAAAAAAATGCCATATTCCTTCCTTACAACATCATTCTCGTCATTACAGAAACAAAAGGAAAAACCCAGAGCTTTTCACTTTGCATTCTTAATGCACAGGAGCATGACAGATTCTGCAAATGCAGTCTGAAGTGACAATGAAAATTAGCCCAGAGTTAATAAATAGGTCTTTGCATTTGAAAACATACCTCACCGATGATGTCAGTCTGTGAACTTGCTTCACAGTACTGCTGTGGTAAACACTCAGAGGCCAAGGTTGCATTCATCTGGAGATCCTGCAGCGAGTTTTCAATGCAGCAGCTATTCCTGAATTCATCTGTTAGTTTAGCAAGACTCTGAAAAGCCAGACAAATGATACAGATTCTAATTCTGCTCAGGCATGCTGCGTAACAAATTTACAGCCGCATTATAATCATTGATTTGACTAAAGCACTTGCAGTGCTGGTTAGGCTGTGAGAGTGTGATGAGTAGCAAGTCAGAACAGTCATTTTGTGTCAAACTCCACTAATGGAGCATCAGGGTTCAAAATAGAGCACGTGTCAAAAAAAAAAACACTTATTTTCGAACATTTTGTGAAAAACAACTTCCAGAACTAAAGGAACAGATGGGCTACCTATTAATAATTTCCTCCCATCGTGACAGATTATTCTTTTGAATCTCTAATAGATTATCTCTATGATCATTCAATAGATCAAGAACACAAGCTAACCTTAATTGTAGTGAACGATGGAGGATCTACACTATCATGAGAATTCCAAAGATTCACAACCTCACAGGCCATTGGTTTCCTCCTGGCTCTTACTTCTAATAATCAATACTCCAACGTTATGTCAAAACTCCTGGATTGCCACTCACAAATGAGTAACAAAGTTTATTTTATCTACTTTTAGTAAACCAATCACAATCACTAGAACACAAGAAATAGGAGCAGACGTCAGCCACCCGCCCCCTCAAGCCTATCCTGCTCAGCAACTTGACACTGAAGGAGGTGCAGACATTCCCTTAAACTTTATGGGAAAAAAATGTGAAAGATAATTTATTGAATGGCTACAAAGCTTCATGAGACTTTGATACGTTTACTAAAGTGGAGGCACAGAAAAATGCATGAGACTTTAACTGATTAGCGAGTGTTATGAGAGAGAGACTGCGGTGACTCCACTTGTAAACTTCTACATCTGTACCTTCCTTCAAATGGTTGGATTGCGCCAGAGTATCAAACTTGAGTAGGGTCTTGGCTTCAGCCAGGGTTAGATTCAAGACAGTGACATGCTTCTAGATCAGATGGCTAATGCTTTTGGGAAAGGATTCACGTCCAACCTTTTTCAAGTTACAAATGGGGTCATCAGCATAAAGTAATACAGCACAGAAACAGACCCTTTGGTCGAACTCATCTGTGCCGATACGGTGGCTCAGTGGTTAGCACTGCAGCCTCACAGCGCCAGGGACCGAGGTTCGATTCTAGCCTTGGATAACTCTGTGTGGAATTTGCACATTCTCCCAGTGTCTGCGTGGGGTTCCTCGGGGGGGGGGGGGCGTTCCGGTTTCCTCCCACAGTCCAAAGATGTGCAGGCTAGGCGGATTGGCCATGTTAAATTGCCTGTAGTGTTGAGGGGTGTGTGGGTTATAGGGGGGATGGGTCTGGGTGGGATGCTCCAAGTGGCGGTGTGGGCTTGTTGGGTTGAAGGGCCTGTTTCCCCGCTGTAAGGAATCTAATCTAATCAAACTGACCTAGTCTCATTTGGCCCATATCCCTATAAATCCTTCCTACGCATATACCCATCTAGATGTCTTTTCAATGCTGTAGTTGTACCAGCCTCCACCACTTCCTCTGGCAGCTCATTCCATACATGCACTGCATGTAAGAGTTGACCCTTAGGTCCATTTTATATCAACCCCAGTATCATCCTGGTAAATTTTTTTTCTATACCCTTTCAAGATTATCTACAGTAACACCAAAACTGGAGGATACAAGCTGGCAACATTTCTAGGCATTTGTACTATAGGGCTCTAGCAGCAGTGCGGAAAAAAAATTAAGCTAGAAACACTTTTGACAGCTGCAAAAGGAGATAGGTAATCACAGAAGGATGAACGCCAGGAATAACATGAACACATTTATTAATGTTTCAGGTAGTGACTCAAACTATCATTGTGTGTGGAACTGTCCTAAAAGGAATAACTGAGTTTTTGAGGTGACATGACAGGGAGGATAATGAGTGAGAGAAGGATAACACTGACCAGTCATAAGGAATCATATTGATCACTAGACCAATAGTGAGCATCCTGGTAACAAATCTGTTCTATTGTGCGGTTCTATGTGGCAGCTGTGAATGGACAGTATATGGCCTAGACAGCACAATCCAGTGAAACGCCTTTACTGTTAAATAAACCTTCAAATAAAAAGGCCAAATGAAGTTAGATAGGGAATATAATAAATCAATATCTTTGGGAGATCTGTAAATTTGCAACTTAGAGTCAGGTTACTATAGCATTTTCTTAGCAATGCTGATCATCTTTAAGTAGAATGTTATGGAGAAATTAATGGCACCCAGGTGTAGAAATATATAGGAACAGAAGCAAATTATTTCAAAGCTACATCGACAGTTTGCATTCCAACTTGTTATAAGTTGAAGATTCCATTAAAGAATACAGGGCCACTAGATGAGGAATGATCACTAAACTCAGAAAGGACATTAATGAACATTGTGATATTTGCTAAAAAAAAGAGAAAATGCCTGTGTGACCAAGAGTAAGTCTTCCCCTGGTGACAGATTTTTAATGAAAAGGACCTGATGAACCTCAAGGTATGGAATAAGACAAAATGTTTTATCCTACGGTCTGTGGACAGAGCAACTAGGTTTAATTGGTCAACAGTAATTTATCGTAAAGACAATAAAGTTATAATTGATGAGATAATTGAATGATAATATGAATGGGATTCAGAGGACTGGCTAAATTCCTAATTGTTAACAAAACAGAATTTGCCAAATGAGGGAATAAGAAGTGTGTGTATATGACACTACTGTGCCTTTAAGAGGGATTTATTCTGGGCCATTTCTCTTGCAGAGAGGTGTAGCCACAGTGGCGCCAGAATGTGTTTCAGAAGTAGCAGGGAAAAAGCTTGGACTACCCAGAGAGTGTGTCTTTTTTTTTAAATTAGACAATAGAAGCATGAGTCGGTGCAGTCAGGCTTGCACAGACTGAGGGTATTCGTTTTGCTGTAGGTCGGGGTTTGGTATTGTCTATTGAAGTTGATAGATACAGCTCTCTCTCTCCACTGCAACAGAAAGCTCGAGTCCTCTTTCTGCTGCGAGGCTGTTCCATTCAGTGTTCCTTTCTCCTGGACTGTAGAAGAGATAGCATGTGAGAAAAATCTGTTTTGCTGAATTTGCCTTTGCCAAGATTGCGTTTATGGGGTGCTGCTATAGTGGAACAGTTCATGATTAGTAGTTAAACAATACACCAATTAAGCATTTGAATAGAGTTAAAGTTCTTTATTTTGTTTGTATTTTAACTGTGTTGTAAGAATGAAGTGTGTTTTGTTTTAAGCCTTGTCGTGGACCAACTGAATCACATCTGGAACCGAGTGCATTACAGTTAACTTTAATTAAAATAAAACAAACATTAAGGTCTGGGCTATCTGCTTGATATTTTTTGAGGGGGCTTGGTCTAGACCATGACATACGTGAGAATCTGAATATTGTACCAATGTACACAGTAGCAGAATGTCCTTTCAGTAATGGGAATTCTGAACAAAATCACTCCATTATTATGAAATGGTCTGAAAGATTCTGACTGGTCAAACACGCTGTAAATTCACAATTGCTTTAGCATGGGCTGTACATGCAGAAAACATGTTTGACGTGCTTGCAGGCTACAATCTCTATTAATTAATGTGGGATCATGCCCCAGCTTTAGGAGGGACCACAACTGGTTCAAATTTTTGCAGAACACTTAAATGGCATGCATGACATTGTCAAGAATGACATCTATTAGGCAGAGGTTTCAGAAAATAAAAATCAGGAGAGCTCTGAGGTTCTGACTGCAGCAAATATTGGGCTAAGGGTGGACCAAGTAATAGCAAAGCTCAGAATAAGACCACTTATCACAAAGTGAAGTTAAGATAACAAAGTGTGAAGCTGGATGAACACAGCAGGCCAAGCAGCATCTTGCTCCTGAGATGCTGCTTGGCCTGCTGTGCTCTTCCAGCTTCACACTTTATTATCTTGGATTCTCCAGCATCTGCAGTTCCCATGATCTCTGATACAAAGTGAAGTTAAACAGGCTGGTGTACATGCCAGAATAGGGCTAGTGAGCGGATGGAAACCATCATAGACGGAGGAGCAGGAAAGGCCATTGTAAAATAAAAAAGACTGGCTGAACACGCAGTAGAATAATCAGATTTATGGATTGGCAGTAGGGAGTAAAAACATAGAAAGCCAGGAAAGATGGCATAAGTTCAGACAGAAAGCTTAATTCTGACTGTAGCACAAAAGGGAAAGCTCAACGACCTGTGTCAGGAGTAACAGGTTAGCTGTAGTAGCCTAGGTAGAGACAGGAGAACAAATAGGCCGCCATAATTTAACAAGAAGCAGAACCAAAGAATAGATGAAATACGGCACCAAAATATGGACCCCTATGGTAGAAAGGTTCTAGTGGCGACAAAAAAATTCAGATGACCAACTACAATATGGGCCTTGGCATAGGGACAAAGGAGACTCAATCTTCAAAAGAAACAATTTAGTATTGGTTTATTTTTGAGGATTTGATCAAAATCTGCAGGTTCCACAGAACGTGACAGTTGGAGAGAATTTAGCACACACACAGAGAGGTATCATATAAAGACCAGGCAGCATTGCTCCATGGGTGAATATCTGCAAGGAAGGTTTTTCTCAAAGGTAGGCATAAAGCTAATGCGAAACCTCTGTAGCTCAGGAATTTCAGAACCAATTGTGCGACCAGCAAATGCAAGGAGATTCCTCAAAAATGGGAGAACTAAGTTTGAGGATTTTTCTCGCACTTCAAGTGACACATCCATGGGAATGTCAATCTCCTGATGACAAAACAGCATTTTTCACAGGCAACAATTTCAAATGGACGTAATTTTTAAAGCCTCCAAAAGAAGCTGGAGATATGAAAGGGAAATTAAGGGGGTTATTTTGAAGTGCTCATGGGGTTAAGTGACACATTCAGGGCGTGGAACAAAGACAAATGGAACCAAGATTATCCAATCTGCTCAACGGGTACCAACTAACTTTCACGGTCATAAAAGAGCACAGCACATACAGTTCTCTCCTCCCTGAAGGACAGCATATGGAGTCTAGCAGTTTTCAATAAACAACAGAGGAATGGGATGAATTAAAGATGATATGAACGTTCTTTTGATCAGCAATAAAGTCACTAACACAGCACACTACAGAAAATTCTCTTGTTCAGTTGTAGGCTCCTGCTTTACACAATTGGCATGGAATGTTGAACAAAGAAATTTCCAGTGATGGAAACTCGATGCTGAAAGGGGAGTCATGCTGACAAGAATACAAATCATTGTCATCTTAATTCTCAAATTCTTACTTAAAAACAAACTGCAACACGTGTTGTGGGCAAGCTAATTACTTCTAAAAGCTCATCGCCTACTGTTTAAAGTCCTGTTACTCTCATTCAAGATACTAAACCAATGAGTGACAGATTAAGGGTGCTGTTAGAAAGAAATATTCATTCATTCATTCTCAAGATCGGATGGTGCTATTCAAACCAGCATTTATTACCATCCCCAATTATTCTGTGAATGTGCTGATGCAGTCATTCCTGGTTTTATACAATTGACTGGTTTGGAAAAACCCTTTAAAGGCCAGTTAAAAGTCAACCAATTTGGCTGGGACTGAAGTTGCACACAATCTCAGACCAGGAAAGGGCAGGTACAGACTTAAAGAAGTTCATTTACTTAAAAAGAACTTCAATGAAGCAGTTGGTTTTTAAAATGATAATCCAACTGTTTCAGGCTCACTTTTACAAATTTCAGCCGTATATTTTCAGTATTTTTGTAAAAATTGAATGAAGGTTCTCCGGTTTTCATATTTAGATTTGAATTTTCTGTTCTATGGATGATTAGTCAATGAACTTGGGTTAGTCTGCTAATTTTGCGATGTAATGAGGGAGAAAGTAAATGTCTTACCTGTATAAGGTCCTGTTTCTCTTTTTCTCCTAAAGTAATTGACTTTTTGATCATTCTCAGCTCATTCATAATTTCCTGTGCTTCATCCAGTTTATAGTTGGTTTGACTGTCAGACATTTTACGGTCAATCCTGAATCAAAAGGAAGGAACGAAATATTTCAACAATGGTTTTTACTTTTCTCCCCTTTCTGCATTAGCATTTTGTTTAAAAAAAGGCTTATGGGAACAATTTGCAAATTTCAGTAATAAAAATCCCCAATTGGGGTTTGAGCCACTCTGGAGAAAAACCGTTGCAACCACTAAATTAACCGGTTTGCTGACAGTCAGTGCTAAAGAGGATTGTTGCAATGTTACTTTTCCATTGGACGGTTTAACGATATCAAAGGCACTGGGAACAAAAAGAAAAAGAACTCTTGTTGTCTCACAGTGTGGCGATGCATTTAGTAAATTCAGTGTTTGGGATCAACATATCAAAACCAGCTAGGACAAACTGAAATACAGGCCATGGCACAGAGACAAAGAAGACTCAATTTTCAAAGAAACAGTTTAGCATGGGTTTATATAAAAGAGGACTGATCAAATTCTGAACGTCCTAAAACAATCCAGTTCCTCAAAAGAATGCAATTCCATTAAAATCACACATTTGCCTCCAAGATGGAGGAGGTCACGATTGTCTGTCCTGACTAGAGGAAAAACTGAAATAAATAACACTCAAACACAGTATTGCTTTGTGCTTGACATGGCCCATATCCCTCTAACAACTTTCTATTCATATACCCAACCAGATGCCCTTTAAATGTTGCAATTGTACCAGCCCCCACCACTTCCTCTGGCAGCTCATTCCACACATGCACCACCCTCTGCGTGAAAGTGTTACTCCTTAGGTCCCTTTTAAGTTTTTCCCTCTCACCTTAAACCTACACCCACTAGTCTTGGGCTCCTGTAGCTGCAGAAAAGACCTTGCTGTTCACCCTATCCATGCCCCTCATGATTTTAAAAGGATCTCTGCAGGGCAACACCTCAACCCACAATGCTCCAGAGAAAATAGCCCCAGTCTATTCCACCTCTCCCTACAGCTCAAACCCGCCAAACCCAGCAACATCTTGGTAAATCTTTTCTGAATCCTTTCAAGTTTATCAACATCTTTCCTAAAGCAGAGAGGCCAGAACTGAGAGCGGTATTCCAAAAGTGGCTGAACCAATGTCCTGTACAGCCACAAGTTGACATCCCAATTCCTATACTCGATGTACTGGCCAATAAAGGCAAGCATACCAAACACCTTCTTCAATACCCAATTCTTTAGGAACTGAAGCCTCCCCATCTGCACCCATTAGTACCCACACCCTGGAGTTAAACTACCTCCCTGCCACTCCCCACCATACTTTAGAGCTGTTCCAGTAGCTTGCCGCCTCCATGGAGAGATTCTGGGATTCACCAGTTTCAAGATTTCTGCCTGTTGAAGGGAAACATACCTACTCCTTTTAATTTTCTGCACTTTTCTACCTTAGGTTGGTTGTTAACTTTCTGCAACGATAGCAAGCCTCTCTATCAGATGCTCAAAGTCATCACATTGGAGCCTAGGATTTCAGATGACGTCAATAACCATAAGGGTCCTCCAGAGCATGCCAACAATTGCAGGGAAAGCCAAACACACAAAACATGGAAAACCACTGATGTAACACAAAATCAAGGTTAGCATTATTCAAAAACATTCAGATGCTTGATCCTCAAGGTCTCATCTGAGAACAGGAAAACCGATCAATCTGTAAAAACATGATGGGAAAGCAGAAGCGAGCAGGGGGAGTGGGAGATCAGTCTTGAGCGTTCCTTGGGAAACTCAACCATCAGCAGGGGAGGATGCACTGCTTATAACCTTCCACCAACTCAACAACACCCGCTTAGCTTCCAGGAAAGTCACAAGGTTGGAGTGACACAATGAGTCAATCGCAGACTGAAATAACCTTCCAAATCCCGTAATCCCTCAAGATACTCGATAGGCTTGTAAAAAGCATTGTAGAAAATATAAAGGTGCCTTCCATGCAATGCTGCAGACCAGTTTGACATTTGTTCAGCTCCTCTACTCATGATGCCTTTTAACAAAGACCCTCCCACAGATTGGAGTTAATATTCGCTATTGTTGTTCCCCAGAGAACTGACTCTCTCCTTGATTTATCAAGGTACTAAATTGCACTCATTGCAGTCACATATCATCTGAAAGAGAATACTGCCTTCAGATTAACCTGTCATAGGCTGTATTTCAAATCTACTTAAAATCGTAAATCAAATCACATAGAAGACATTTTTAACATACTTTAGCCTTTGCTGAAACTCCAGGGAATTTAATCGTTCTCCTCAGATCCTTCAAAGACCAGGAGAAACACTGCGTGGTTTCAGAACCATTAAAGTCAGGTTTTTACAAGACCCATATATCCTGACCTCGAAGCCAAAAGCTGTTCCAGAATGTGTGAAAGAAATACAGATCTTCAGATTAAAATATGATGCACAGTTTAGTATTGAAGAGTCCACTGTCAAACAGAAACACGACTCATAAAACCCAGATCATCCACATGCTCCCGAGTATTTGGGCTCTCCACAACCTTTTTAGTCAGTGTAAACGTACAGCGTTTGTGTGTATTGTGTAGCTTATTTTCCAGTTGTAACTTTACACCAGCAACAAGCTGTTGGACACCACTGACACTTCAGTGTAAAACTCAGGGATTAGGCAGGCACACAAGTATAAGGGCTCTTGTGGTGCAGTGATAGTGTGCCTACCTCTGGACCAGGAGACCAGAGTTCAAGTCGCACCTGCTCCAGAGGTGTGCAATAACGTCTCTGAACAGGTTGATCAGAAAATGTCTACATGACTAAACAACAAAATAAAAAACTTTACTGAAGTAAATGCTAATGAAACGGCCTGGGCTCAATCCCAGGCTGACAATTCGGTACAGAATGTATGTATGTCAGAGGTACTTCCTTACGAACGAGACATTAAAATAAGATTCATCATGTTTTGTTGGGTTGGTGTGAAAGATCCTGCAATATTGCTTAAAGAACACACTGGATGGCACAGTAGCTAACACTGCTGCCTCATGGTGCCAGGGACCAGGGTTCAATTGACCTGTGTGGAGTCTGCATATTCTCCCCATACCTGGGTGCTCCGGTTTCCTCCCAGTCTAAAGATGTGCAGGTTAGGTAAATTAGCCACACTTATTTGCCCATGGTGTCCAGGGTTGCATAGGCTGGTGGATTACCAATGGGAAATGCTGGGCTATAGAGGCAGGGTAGAAGGTTGGGGAAGACCCAATGGGCTGAATGGACTCTTTCTGCAATAAAACGGCATGAGTTTTCTGCAGTCTCCTGACCAACAATGGAATCTCAACAAAAGAAACACTAGAACAATGGTTATTTCATGGCTCCTTGTGCGACCCTACTGTTCACAGATTGGCTGCTATACTCCAGGTGAGTATCAAAAGGGATCCAGCTGGCAGCACTTTCACCATTGTAGCACAAGATTCCTAGATCAATTTCTACTCCACGGCTGCAACATTTAAATCAAGGCCGATGTTGGAGATGCCATGCTCCCAATGAGCATAAAATTCAAGTGCCTAGTTTGACCTCTCACATGGACGTACAAATTTCCATGGCACTATTTCAAAGAATAGGGGGAGGAGATATCACAAAGAAAAACTGCAAACTTAACAGAAAAATAGATTTAACTACTGAACAGCAACTGTCCCAATATAGTAACATCCCATACACACACCCTTGGCAAAGGCAAATTCAGTGAAGTAGATTGTCTCACGTGCAATGTTTCTCCAGTCCAAGAAGAACATCAAGAGGGCAGCACTGTGCTCAGTAGTTAGCGTTGCAGCCTCACAGCACCAGGGACCCAGGTTCAATTCGAGCCTCGGGTAACTGTCTGTGCAGAGCTTGCACATTCTCAGTGTCTGCATGGGTTTCCTCCGGGCGATCCAGTTTCCTCCTACTGTCCAAAGATGTACAGGGTAGGTGGATCAGCCATGCTAAATTGCCCGTAGTGTTCAGGGCGGGGGGGTGTGGGTTATAGGGGGATGGGTCTGGGTGGGTTGCTCCAAGGGGCGGTGTGGACTTGTTGGGCCGATGGGCCTGTTTCCACACTGTAGGGAATCTGATCTAATCTTACAGAAAATTCTAGTAGAGAAACAGATAGAGCAGCTTCCACTACCAACTTCAAAATCACCAACTACTGAAAACTGAACTAAAACCCTTGTTCATGACCAATTCCATCTTGAAGGACATAGGCAACAGATACCATGGCCTGCAAATTCCCATCCCAGCCAGTCGCCATCCTGACTTGGAAATACATTGCTGTTCCTTCACGTTCACCGGAGCAAAATCCTGGAATTCCCTCCCCTAGGGCATTGTGGGCCAACCTACAGCACGTGGACTGCAGCAGTTCACCAACACCTTCTCAAGGGCAACTAGGGACAGGCAACAGATGCTGGCCCAGTCCGTAATGCTCACATCCCATGAGTGAATGAAAAGAAAACAAGGTGATATCAGGGCCATCTCTATCTCACTGAATATTTCAGCACAGGCTGATGCAAGGTAATTTGTTTTTTTTTTCTTGGCTGGCGCCAACGAGTTCTCAGTGTGCTCAGCACACTGAGCTGGGAAAAGGAAAATGTTATTTTGCTTCACATCTTGTGGAGACTCGGCACCGCTCGTTGTAACCATTCTCCCTGCAAAAGATATGCAGTACATCCTGAAAGAATGGCAAGTTCTGTTGCCTTAGCTGCCTTTTACATCAGCTGCTGGCAACGTTCCCTCACCTAACCACAGCCCACTTCCTGCAGAGCATCCCATCAACAGCAGGTACTGTTCAAGTGGCCAGCTTTTCACTCAGCCTGCCCAGCAGCAGAAAACAATTAAACCTTTATTCCAACACAACACACACTTTTAGATGTTTGACTGTTATCTGAAGATCACCCTGCCTCCCCCCAGCCTTTGTTTTGTGTACATGTTCACTCTACCTCGTGTACTATACATTCTCTTGGTGTCTGTTGAGCTGCCAAAGAACAATCGTGTTCTGTTTGAAAAGTATCCCAAGGCTTTCAGGTCTGGGGGCGGGGACAGGAAAGGGATTTGGGCTTGGGCTTGATGTTGCTATTTTGGTTGCGTTTAGTGACAACACAATGAATCCTCAATGACCAAGGTGCAACATTAGACCGGGAAATCTCACTTTAGTCACACACATCGGCAACAAAAAGCAAGTCAGGCTCTATTGTAACACAGCGTACGTACGTTTGACGAAAAACTCACTCAAGGAGCCAATGTCTCAGTATTGTACTTGCTCTCAAGCACAGACAGTGGACACTCATGCCCCCAGGAGCAAGCACTGAAATATTATCAGTGTGCTCCCCGAACAAAGTGGCCATTATTGGCAAGTCCCCGCTAGAGGAAAAGCGTTGTGAAACTTGAATGGGTGCAGGAAAGATTTACAAAGGATGCTGCCAGAGTTGGAGAGTTTGAGCTACAGGGAGTGTCGGAGGCTGACGGGTGACCTTCTAGAAGTTTATAAAATCATCAGGGGCACGAATAGAGTGAATAGCCAAGCTCTTTTCCCTAGAGTAGGGGAGTCCAAAACTACAAGGCATAGGTTTAAGAGGAAAGCAGAAAGATTTAAAAAGTGACCGAAGGGCACCGCCTTTTCCACACAGAGTGGTGCATATATGGAATGAGCTGCCAATGGAAGTGGTGGAAGCTGGTACATTTCAACACTTAAAAGGCATCTGGATGGGGATATAAATAGGAAGGGTTTAGCGGGATATAGGCCAAATACTGGCAAATGGGATGGGATTAATTTAGGATATCTAGTCGGCATGGACAAGTTGGACGGAAGGCTCCGTTTTCATGTTGTACATCTCTGACTGTCTAGGAGCCCCGTGATTTCCATATGTGCACCTCGGGTACCAGCCTTACAATTCACCGAGCACGCCGCACTCTTCATTCTTGTCTCTTCTACATTCCCTATCCTAATCAGTCTACCATTAACAGCCATGTTTTTAAGCTGCCAAGTACATCAATTCTAGAATTCCTTTCTTAACTCGCTAGGCCTCTCTAACACACACCCCTCCTTTATGACACTACTTAAAACTATGGTCTTTGATCAACATTATGGTCACCCTTCCTAACACTTCTTATACACAATACAGGGTCAAATGTTGGTTGAGAACACTCCTATTAAGTGCCTCAAATATCTGCATTATGATAAAGGACTATACAAATACAGGCTAAGGTGGAACAAAAATAAACCGTTCAGGCCATTGAGCCTGCTCATTCCAGTAGAATCTTGATGGTTATTACTAGCCCTTTGTCACCTCACTGGGACTTGTATAGACATCCTCCAATCAACCTGTTCAGGGTGTCGCTAGACACTAGGTGTAGATGAGACTTGAAATTTGACCTCCTGGTCCAGAGGTAGAGACACTACCACTGTGCCACACAAGCACAGGAGGGATGAGTATAGACAGCTCCACTCAATATTCTCCTCAACAGAGTGTTTCCTACATTGTAAACTGGTATTTTCTTGCTGAATTGTCTTTGCTCTTAAGACATGAGTCCAGCCTCAGCGCTCATTTATGTGCAATGGTTTGACACATCAGTTTCAATTGTGCAATACTCCAGGGTGTCACATAACTTTTGACGTACTTTGACAATGTGAATGGTTTTAAAAATCTGCTAATACCTCACCCCAACCCTTGACTTCAATGGACAATTCAGCAAATTGCTAATGTATCAGCCACATTATTGTTTACATTTTTCAAACTTGAGCATCAAGGTGCTATACCTTCCTGACCACAGTGGTCACTGGATTATGAGATAACCTGTGCCTGTATTTATTCATGTAACATTTACCTAACTACAAATCTAAAAAATGTAACTGCATTGTATTGGCTGTTAATGATGGGAGTGCTCAGGGACTAGAAAACCCTCACTCTTTAGTCTTTCTTGAAACTCTTCACAGCTTCTAGCTTTACAAATACATGTTATGGTTTAATTATGAACGGTCACTAATCTTCTCTGTCCTTCCTAGGGATTACAAACCTTGCGTAGTTCCTTAATGTCCAGAGTGCCAAATACCCTTTGAAACTGCCAGATCAAGGGCCTTGGTGTTGGTTAAAAATACTAATTCTGAGACAATCACAATTATCTTCTAAATATCTGTATCATACGTAGAGTGCCAATCAGAAGGTAGAATCAATGGACAGCAAATGACTGGAGTTGGTTGGGGCTAATGGGAGACCTCTATTCGATATTACAAAATCGTTTCTGATCCTCTGGATTATGGTTTAAATTTCTAAATTAAGAGATCCTGCAAGATTAGACATCCTAATGTAATTGAGCAAGTAACTGGTGCTTTAATTATAATGGTACATTTCTCTACCTCTTTGTTCTCCATTTAAGGGCCCTTCCAGTAAATTTAACAGCTTATGTGCCTGCAGTAGGGCATGTCTAATTTTTATTAATATGTCTGTATACATGTCTATAGCAAGTTAAACATGAACCCAGAACATCTGGCCAGAGGAAGGGCCACTACCACCACCCCCCGTCCCCAACCAACCAAATAGGATTTTGGGATCATACACTAATTAACATGAGGCACTAATACAGGTACTATAGAGTAGCTTGAAACTACCATCTATTCAAAATGCCCATAGCCAATTTGCCAACTGGAATACAACTGCTACCCAATGTGAATAATAGATGAGCAGTTGACCCCCAAGTTGGTCAAGTTGATGCCTTAGTCTCTATTCAAAAAGATTAGAAATAAAGTTTGTATCATATCATCTTCAAAAAGTGTTGTCTTTCTGCGTGGTTGGAATTAAAAACATGAGTTTGCAATATCGTCTGGAGTGTGAACAGTCGAACACCTCTCCTTTGTTCACAGACAAGGCGGTGAGATCATCTACTTAAATTTATCAATGCAACAGATGAAGAGTGATCTGGAAGTAGTGATGTAGGACAGCTCTTGACTCCTTTCAAAAGAAAGGAAATCAAATAGAGCAACAAATGGGCTTTTCCAAGAAGCAGATTAACAAAAATGGGAAGATATGAAAACATCACCAAAAAAGGAGTTAGGTTACTGAACAGTATTACTCATAGTTGTATTCAAAAAACCTTTGTTAAAGGCAATTAGGTAGTCAACTTTATAAATTGAGGAGAAAATAGCTGTCAAATCTTACAAAGCAGGGAGAGGCCATTTGGCCCATTGTCCCTGCACATGCTTTCCAAAAGAGCTTAAAACAACTTAGGAACACAATGAAAAGTGAGCCACAAGATTCTAATCATACCACTTTCCTTATATTTTGTTCTCTTGATACGAGGCCAGCCTTCCACGTGTACTTATGATCATATTCTGCATTTGTTCCCAACAGTCTAATGTTTTATCTTTCTGAATCCTCAAGTCTTTTTGGACCCACAGTGTTTAATTTTCCACTATTTACAAAGTGCCCTATTCCACACATTTTATGTTCAAAGTAGTTGACCTCACATTTATTTGCATCGAAACTAAAAATTGCTATAGTTTTGCCCATTGTTTTATTTATCAACAGCTTTGCAGTGATTTACTTTTTATACAATTACAACACTGCCAATCTTCATGTCATCAGCAACATTGGATTTGCAACTTCCTAAACAATTATTTAAGTAACTAATGACTTGTGAATTATTAAGAATCCAACACAGAATCCCAGTGGCCTTGTGGTGTAGTGGTAATGTCCTCATCTCTGAACCAGGAGGTCCAGGTTCAAGTCCCACCTGCTCCAGAGGATAAAACATTGCTAAGCTGGTTGTATAGATAATATCTGCAACACAGATCCTTGCAGAACTCCACCCAGTAACACTCTGCCAATTAGATTACCTTCCCATTATCCCCACCCTCCGTCTCCTGCAGCTCAGCCAAATTACTAAGCCGTTCAAGCATTTGACTTCAGTTTAAGGTTGCCAACTGTGACTAAATCTGCTCCTGTAGGTTTCGTCACACGACAGCTGTTTGTCAGCCAAACCACCCATTCCCTGTGCATACTGCCTTCCAACATGAATCAGAAAGCACAAAGATGGATGACTCTCAATTGTCAGCCAAACAAAATTTCCCTGCCACTTTTGTATCCAGTAAAGAGAAATGTTCAAAGAAAATGATAAAAAATATGAAATGTACCAATAATTTTTAAAAACAGGTTAGTGCACAGAAGATCACATCAATTCCCAGAGACTGAAGGCAATCCTGGAGGCTTAGGAGCACTACATCAGTGCTACAAACTACACAAATCTAGCCAGTCTCTTATAAAACTGACTTTATCAAACGCCTCCTCGAAGTCCATACAAAATGACCCTGTCCATCACATTAGTTACCTCAAAATCAGATCAGACAGGTACAAAGTGCCCTTTACAAATCCTTGCTTGCTCTTTCCCTGAGCAGCCGAAAATGTCCAAAAGTGTTCAGTCACTCAAACCTTAATTGTAGACTCTTAAATTTCTCCCCTTCACCTTCCTTAAACTACACAAAATAATCCAACTTCCCGGTCTTTTCCCCACAGTCCTGAAGGGGAGGCCATCTCACCAGGGAGTATTCTATCATTATTAACAATTTCCACTGAACTTGGTCTCTGCAGTGTGCTTTCGACAAGAACTCAGAGTACAATGGCTCTTACAAATCACTGTCAGGGAATACGGTAGGGAAGGAAGTGATGAGAAGGGACTCAACAAAACAGCTTTTGGAAAAGCAGGCAGTCCTGTGCACATTGTCTTTTCAAATCATCGTACCATTTAGCGTAAAAACTGGAAGAACTGTGGGTGCTGTAACCCAGGAACAAAAACAGAAGTTGCTGGAAGAGGTCAGCAGGTCTGGCAGCAGTCAGCCAAGAAGAAAAAAAAATCAGAGTTAACATTTCAGTCACAGATGCTGCCAGACATGCTGAGCTTTTCCAGCAACTTCTGTTTTTGATATATTTAGCATTTTTTTTTACATGTTGATGGTATATTTATTAATCAAGACATTCGTCTTTGTACTTACTTCTTTACAGCAAGGCTTTGGTCATCTTTCCGTACATTTTTTTGCAAGGGTTAGTGTCAATTTTGCCTCATACACATCACTAATACATCCTGGGATGTTTTACAACATTGAAGATGCAAAATAAATGCTTGTTCAGATAGATTTACAGATGGCCAACTTGTAGTTAGCATACATGCAACAAGCTGACATCATGTTAACTTGCCCTTTCTAAGGTGGGAGGAGAATTATTGAGTATTCACACTCTGGAATATGCTCCGATTCAGAGTAAAACGCTAGAGGTGGGCTATGCCGTGCCTGAAAAAGAGACATACAACGCTGGTTTAAAATGCGGAGTCTGATTCTTGCAATCTGCAGTCCAGCCATAAGCTGGGGGTTGCCAGACTGCAATAATTAACAGCACATAATAATTTAGCCGCAGCTCGTCATGTCAAACCTTTCTGCAGAATGCTTTGCTTTTGGGATGCAACAAGTACATCACTAATACATTTGCGATTGTAAAGGAGCCAATTCTGTCATTGATAGGAAAGTTTAACTCTCAATATTCGAACAAATCTTAAGTGTCAATGTTCCAGAAAAATACACACTACGCCAATTATTTTAAAAACCAAAATGGAACAACAATTAAGTGCATTCACACAGCACCTTGCACATGCCAAAACACTCAGGAATGGAATCAGATAAAAATTGATAATAAGTCAAAAGAGAACTAATTGTGTTAAGCAGCCAAAAGCTTGGTGAACAAAGTAGGCAATGCAGAAATAACAGAGGTGGTGCCTAATCATAACAGGCAATCTTTATTAATTAGTCTATGGCAGATCTAGACGTGGGGTGTGGAAATTCCCAGATATTGACAGCTTTGCAAACTACTGGCACAAAATCACTTGTTCCATTCAAGAACACTTGCCAGATAGCAAGTTAGAGAGGGGGAAAAAAAAAGAACACAAGACAGGCAGCACTGAAGAAATTGTAACAAATGCTACAAAGCATGTAGCTTATTATCAACTCAGGGTGAATGGCTAGACCCAGTCTATTGTTGATTCTCATTTTCCACATGTAACAGGATAATTAATCCTCAAACAAACACAGAACAGAGGTGAAGAACAGTCATACTGGACTCGAGACATTAACTCCATTTCTCACTACAGAAGCTGCCAGACCCGCCGAGTTGCTCCAGCATTCAGATTTCCAGCATCTGCAGTAAATTTTTTTTCAAAATCTACACAAGGACTAATCCTCAATCTGCCCTGCAGACAGAAAATCAAAACACAGTTTTCCATGTGAGAGACAACATGGCCCTCTGTGGTTTAGTAAATGTCTCCGACTATAAAACAAAATCAGCCTTTGCAAGCTACATTTTTTTCAGTGTCAGTGATGCTTTGGAAAATAAAGTGATGATGTCATGCAATTCATACAAGTATTGTAATTAGTTTGATGCACAAAGTTACACTTCATAAATTACTGTCAATGAGCTTAATATTACATTCATAAGAGCCAATGAGTTTCTTTAAATTCAGTATCGTCTTATAGACTCAAAGTTATACAACACAGAAACAGACCCTTTAGTCCAACTTGTCCATGCCGACTAGATATCCTAAATTAATCAAGTCTCATTTGCCAGAATTTGTCCCATATCTCTCTTAACCCTTCCTATCATATACCCATCCAGATGCCTTTTAAATGTTGTAATTGTACCGACTTCCACCCCCTCTGGCAGCTCATTCCAGACACACACCACACTGTGTGAAAAGGTGCCCCCTAGGTCCTTTGTATATCTTTCCCCTCTCACCTTAAACCTATGTTCTCTAGTTTTGGACTCCCCAGCCCTGGGAAAAAGACCTTGGTTATTCATCTATCCATGCCCATCATAAACGTCTACAAAAGGTCTCAGTCTACCCCTCAGTATCTACCAGACAACTTGGGAAATTGCCCAAGCATGTCCTGTACGCAAAAAAGCAGGACAAATTCGACCCGGCCAATTACAGCCCATCAGTCTACACACTAATCATCAGTAAAGTGATGGAACAGGTCATCAGCAGTACTATCAAGCAGCACCTGCTCAGCAATAACCTGTTCAGTGACCCCCAGTTTCGTGGGGCCACTCTAACATGAACAAAAGAGCTGAATTTCAGATGTGAGGCGAGAGTGACAGCCCTTGGCATCAAGGCCGCATTTCGACTGAGTGTGACATCAACGAGCCCGAGCAAAACAGGAATCAATAGGTATCGGGGGCAAATGCTCCAGTGGTTGGAGTTATATCTGACACACAAGAAAATGGGCGTGGTTGTGGGAAGTCAATCATCTCAGCTCCAGGACATCTCTGCAGAATCCAGGGCAGTGTCCTAGACCCAATCATTATCAGCTGCTTCAATGACCTTCCCTCCATCATGAGGCCAGAAGTGGGGATGTTTACCGATGATTGCACAAATGTTCAGCACCATTCACAGCTCCACAGATACTGAGGCAGTCCATGTTCACATGCAACAAGAGCTGGACAATATCCAGGCTTGGGCTGACAAGTGGCAATAGACATTCACGCCACATAAATGCCAGGATATGACCATCACCAATAAGAGACATTCTAACCACCAACCCTTGACATTCAATAGTGTTAACATTACTGAATACCCCACTATCAAACATCCTGGGGCTACCAGTGACCGGAAACTCAGCTGCACTCACCACATTAACACAGTGTCTACAAGAGCAGGCCAGAAGCTGGGAATACTGTGTCCACCATCTACAAGGCACAAGTCAGGAGTGTGATGGAATATTCCCCTCTTGCCTGGATGAGTGCAGCCCCAACAACACTCAAGAAGCTTGACACCATCCAGGACAAAGCAGCCTGCTTGATTGGCACTCCATCTACTCCCTCCACCACTGACGTTCAGCAGCAGCAGTGTGTACTATCTACAAGATGCACTACAGAAATTCAAAGATCCTCAGACAGCATCTTCCAAACCGATGACCACTTCCCTTTAGAACGACAAGGGCTGCAGATTTATGGGAACACCACCACCTCCAAGATACCCTCCAAGTTACTTACCATTCTGACTTGGAACTATAATCGCCATTCCTTCACTGTCGCTGGGTCAAAATCCTGAAAGTCCCTCCCTGTGGCATTGTGGGTCAACCCACAGCAGGTGGACTACAGCAGTACAAGGCGGCAGCTCACCACCACCTTCTCAAGGGGCAACTAGGGATGGGCAAGAAATGCTGGCCAGCCAGTGACATCCGCATCCCACAAAAATGAATAGAAAAGAAGTCTCCAATGCTCCAGGGAAAATAGCCCCAGTCTATTCAGCCGCTCCCTATAGCTCAAACACCTCAACCCTGGCAACTTCCTTGTAAATCTTTTCTGCACCCTTTCAAGTTTAACAACACCTTTCCAGTAGCGGGGAGACCAGAACTGAATGCAGTATTCAAAAAGTGAACGAACAAATGTCGAGTCTGGCCACAATATGGTAGTTTTATCATTGATGTCTCTATATTCAAAACTGAGAATTAAAATTTATTTCTGTCCGACCTACAAGTCAACATATCAAGAGTTCAGCCACATACAATTTAATGAACATTACCATTCTCCACTGCTATTTTCCAGATACTTTACAGTTTAGAGTGGAAAAACTATGAAGAGTCTCCCATTTATCTGCCCACCTTGCTATTCTCTCCACCAGTCTTTCAATGCTTCTGATTTCACCGCACTCCTAATTTGTCAACAAATTTCAAAACAGTTCTCTATGTTTGCAAATGCAAGGTTCACACGAATAGCAAAGTAACACAAAAACAGGTCTCCATTGTCCACCATTCATTATAACTTTTTAGAAGTTTTCAGAATGGATTTCCAAAGGGGAAATTATTTTAACTAACTGGTTGGAGTTTGTTGAAGAGGCAAGAGAAAGGCTTCTTGACGGAATGACTGTTTGTGTACATGGACATCCAGAAAGCATTTGACAGGGCACCACATAAATCATAACCATGTTATAAAAGAGACAATAACAATGTGGAGACAGAATTGACTGAGTGATCAGAAACAGAGTGTAATGGTCAATGAATATTTTTCGGCTTGAGGCAGTTTGTAGTAAGGCACCCCAGGGGTTTGTAGTGGGATCTTTGCTTCTTCTTACGTATATTAATTACTTAGATCTTGGTCTGCAGGGCACAATTTCAATAACACAAAAAACTTGGAAGAGCTGTAATTTACAAAGAGGACAGTGCAGAACTTCAAAGAGTCATAGACAAGTTGGAGGAGTGTGAGATGAAGTTCAATGCACAGAAGTGTAATCTTTGTTCAGAAGAACATTGGAAGAGAGTATAAAGTATGGGGTACAATTCTAAAGGGGTGCAAGAGCAGAGGGACCTGGACATACATGTGTACAGATTGCTGAAGGTGGCAGAACAGGTGGAGAGAAAAGTTCATAAAAGCATACACTATCCTTGACTTATTTAGTAGAGGCACATTTCAGCATCACCTTGTTGTTGTGCATTTATGTAAGATACTTGTCAGCCCTCAGCTGGACTTCTGTATATACCACATTATAGGAAAGATATGAATACATTGGAGAACGCACTGACGGGTCTTATGAGGATGGTTTCACAAATAGGAAACTTCAGTTAAGAGGCTACAGTAAAGAAATTGGGACTTTTCTCTTAGAAAAGAAGGTAGCTGAGAGGAGATCTGATTGAGGTTTCCAAAATCTTGAGGGGCTGCGTAGAGTGGATGGGGAGGAACTGTTCCCATTTTTAAAAGGATAAAAAGAACCAGAGAGCTGAGATGTAACCGGATTTAAAGTGATTGGCAAAAGAAGCAAATGAAAGATGAGGAAAAACATTCTCACACAGTGATTTGTTAGGGTGTGAAATGACTCCCTGAAAGTGCGGTGGTACCAGTTCACTTAAGGCATTCAGATGAGTATTTGAATTAAAATAACGCACAAGAGTAAAGAGAAAAAAGGAGGAGAGTGGGCCAAGGTAATGATGCTCATTTGAAGAACTGGTGTAGACATGATGGGCTGAATGGCTTCCTTCTGCAATTCACATTTCCTTGACTTACTGTGTCATCATTTTAGCCACAGGCCCCTTAAGAAATGATTTTTGAAAATCCATACAAACCACAACTGCTCCATTTGATTAAATATTCAAATATTTATATGCCGATTAGACAATTAAGATACCTATAGAAATCTGTACCTCCTCCAAATAAGGTCAACTCAAGTTTCTTTTTATGCTTCACATTTTCCCCCCCTTATTCCAGACTGGCAGCTTACGTTGTGAAGTGATCCTAACGGCCAAGGTTTTCCTTCATCAGGTCTTCATTTATTGTATAAGATCACATTTACCTTCCTCCAGTTCTCTGGCACACATTTCCCATTCACTGAGTTTTAAAGAAGATAGATATAGTCTCTTTCTGCTTCTTCCCTGTTCTGGACGTAAACAGGCAATCCTTGGTGATTTGCTAAGAGGAGTTTGAATAGATTCTCTCAGTCAATCACCCCTTGTTTTATATTACTGATTCTTCTTCCATTTAAGATACACCTTTCTCGTGAACTCGAATGCTGAGTATTTTTTTTCACCATTGCTTCATCATACGTTAGTCTTCCAACAACCGTACCTTGATTCTGATCTTGCAACGAATACAATAAAAAGAAACTTTCCCACACTGTGCTTTTTGCTCCTTTTCTCCCACACTTCTCTTGGCGACTTCTTTTGCAGCGTTGTTATCTATCTTTAGAATTCCTTTTCTACTAACAGCACTAACAAATTGTGTCTCATCTGTCCATTTGTTTGTGGAAGCCCAGAACTCAGCAAATTGGCTTGTTTATTGAATTTCTCTCTAGTTTGACTATTTTCTGATCCACAGAATGGGCAATTGCCTCTTCCAGTTAATTTGGCATATGTCCCTTTAATCTCACTGCTGCATTTCCTTCTCAAATTATTGCTGTCTTGCTCTGTTCTTCCACTGAGCCTAAATTATCCTGTAGTCCCTGCTTTCCAATCGGTTCCTTACCAATAGGACACCCACTTACTGAAACAGCAAACTCTTGTTCGAACCTGACATGATATGAAGAAAGCTCTCTGCTCTCTCAACAAAAAGCTATACCCTACTCTGTTGTTGGATATTTATTACCGTTCATAATTACAGTTCCATTAATTTTAAATTTAAATGTTGATCTCGCTCTAGGTACACCTTCTCCAGCCATAATATTGTATTCCTTGCTATGTTCTATTAATGGTCATTCACTTTGTATGATATGATCTCTGTACTGCAGGCAAAATGAAACTTTTCACTGTACCTAGGTACATGTGGCAATAATAATCAAAGTCAAATGGTTAATGCACACCCCACTTAGTGTAGAAATTTCACAGCCATTTCCTTTCTGTAGTTTTGTGGGATATCATAATCGTTTTACAGTCCTTCCTACAGAAGTTATAGAATTTGAGGAATTTTAAGGAAATAAAAACATGTAACTAAATGTGGTAAAGAATGCTGATCTGAGATTCATTGTTAAGACCAATTATTGAGTTAAGTACAGGGAATGTCACCCAGCAACACACCAGATTTGACAATGGAGAGCCCTGCAGACCAGACACGGTGGGTTGAGGGTCAAGGGGTTTACATACGGGGAGAGCAAAACAGATACACATCACACTCGTATTGCTTTTAAAGGGTAAAATGGAAGCAAAAAGTGTAATAAATTCAACACCCTCTACACAAACTGTGCAAGGTTCGATCGCATCGTCGGAATTTGAGATGTCTTTTCTTTGGTGTCCCTCATACAACCCAAAGTAAACCAGACTTTAATTTACATAAACAAAGAATGCAATACCTGTGGAATAATCCTTTCTCAGATTTAAACACTGATGAGCAGGTTAAGTGCTTGGCCTGTCCCACTCAAAGATCATTAAGAACAAATCCACTTAGACAGCAAATTCCATCAGGTTTCACTCCCACGAGCAGGGTGCCACTATCCAGCTTCCAGTCCCAGTTATGGAAATGTGTTCCGGAGTCCACACACCTCTTTTTCATAAGAAAGTAAGTTTTCCAAAACATGGACTATCGAAATGAACCATCTACTACTTTCCTTATGCTGAAATAAAAAGCGTCAGGACTGATCGTAAACATTTTGAAAAGCACTTTTTTGGAGAAAAATCCTGGTTCACAAACCTATGAGGCATTTGTACAGTAACTGAAATGGGAAATCAACATGCAAAAGAAAAGACAACAGCATCTTAAATCAAACCTCATCAGAAAGCGAGGAGGAAATTAAAATTTACAACAATATTCAGTTTTGTTTCCTGACAATCATGTTTCACTCTTACACACGTTTTCCAGCAAGTATGTGTCAAATCACTTCTGCACATCATCAATATGGTCACTAATGCCTTGCCTTGAAGTTATTGATTGAATACCAGCACATCCAGTATTGCAATACGAGATATTTTCCCCAAGTGTTGACAACTTACAAAGCAGATCACATTGCAAATTTGAAAGAGAAAGTACATTGACATAGAGGTTAAACAATTTATGCTTGAAGATCTGATACGTATAAGCAACTTGTACGTAAATATGCAAAGAACTGAAAACACTGAACACTTCTTCCTCACATTGCTCTGGTCACTTGCATACAGACAATATCATGATCTTGCATAGGTGAATAAATACCAAATAGGTAAAAAATACACAATTTAAAAATACTCAATTTGGGAATGATAAAAAAAGTCCATTAAAACTTTTTTTAAACATACGGATATCACACTTACTCTTGTAGTGTCTCTACACCTTTTTCCTTGTACTGCAACTCCTCTTTCATCTGTGCCAACTCCCTTTTCAATCTGGAAACCTAATAACAAAGCAAGTCACTTCCAATAAATGCAGCCAGATCTCAATAACTAACAGTAACCAGGCATTTAAATTCGGATTATAGGAATTAAATATAATCCATCAAGACTGACAGGCAAATCATGCCAACTGTTCCAGTGGATGGGTAAGTGTTTAGTCAGTGGTGTGATGCTGTCCATGTAACAATGTGGATTTCATGCCTTGTTCATAATGTCAAAAAGCAGTCAGTCAATTTTAAAAAAAGGCACACCTTCATTAAATATGTAAACTTAAGCCACTCAGTGAGCAATACCCTTCTTTATAAATGCTTTTACTTGATCCTAATTTCAGAGTTTCTGTCAACGCAGAGGTTGGCAGGTTTCAAGCTAAGATTGGGGGTGGCAAAATAATATAAGCAATCGCATCTGTCGCACCTCACTAACAAGAAACAGTTAATATGACCAACATTAGGGATTGTTTCTTATGGCACCACTAGTGGGGCTATGCACAAGTTCACTTTTCCTTGTGGACAACTTCACTTATCCAAAGTTTGTGTTGAAATGATGCCAGTGAAGGGCCAATATGGAAAGGGAGTTTGGGAGGAAAGAACTGGGAATGTGGGGGAAAGGTGCTGAAGACAAAGCATCGAACTCCTACTTAAAACATGCACACATTACACATGTGCTTTATTGAAAAACGTTTGAGGATATTTATGTATTGTCCCATGTGTTGTATGACAAAATACAGTCAAAAGCATTGTGTAATGGTGCCAGTCTCCGACACCATCTTAAAATACAGAAAAATAAACCAAAATATAGAATATTATTGCAGACAAATGAAACAAAGAAAAATTGTTCAACAATGTGTTAATGATCAATAAAGGAAGCCAGGTCTACAACAGTAATTCACAAAAACCTAAGTTCAACTGGGATCACAATTCAGCTGGCAAACTGGACAGCATCTTACATTGCTCAAGATTTAAGACTACGAGTGTATCCAATATGATTGGATTAGGAATAAAAAGACACATGATAACACCTATATTGTATACAAATTTTTTTTGCATATAAAACATATTTCTTAAGATTGTTTCACATCAGTATGACGATGTAATAGAGAGAGACTCCCTTAATGAACAGCACCTTACAATATATTAATTGGCCAACCAGCGTGGAAGAAGTGACTCGCGCTGGAGCACTGAATTTAGAGATGTGTTCGTGTGAGCTTGAGCTGCTACATAAACAGCTGCCTTTAAAGTTTAGCAAACTTATTCATGTTCATTCATTCATTCTCAGAATGTATATAATCCTAAAATAAGTTGAAAACAAAGAACTCTAACCTCCTCAGTGGTAAACTGGGAATCTCAGTAAGCCCATCTCCAGAGGCACACAGTCCAGAGATTCCAACACAGGAGCGTAGTCATTCAATTCACTGCACCGCTGCCAATTTCTTTGATAGCTGCACTCACCTGCCCCTTCCAGGTGTTTTTTCCCCCCCTCAAAGTACATATTCAATTTTGTTATCGATCTGCTTTCAGCGCCCTTTCAGGCGGACTGCAACAATGCACTGTGTAAAAATCTATCAACTCATCTCTCCACTGGTTCGTTAGGCATTTATCTTCAATCTGCATCCCTGATTACTAACCCTGCTACCGCAGCAAACAGTTCTTTTTCATTTAAAACAATTTGAGCACCTCTATTAAAGCGTCTTTTGAGAAGCTTTGCTCAAAAGAAGAACAAATCCTGCAGATAAAGCCTCTTCGGGTGCTGATATAATAACTCTCTTCTGCATTTTCCAAAAGCCTGGATTTCCTTACTTGCCCAGGCTTTTCCTGTTCTCTGGGCCTCTTGTGTACACTCCCAACAAACCCACAAAAGTTTTTTTTTTAAAAGCAACAGCCTTCTCAATCTTTTCCTGTCACATTCAAATATTTATGCGCATACTCCTAGGTCTCGCTCTCTCTCACTATTTCAAATTGTACTATTTTGTTTGACCGCATTCCTTCCTCCCACTAAACCACATCAGCTCAACTGTGTAACTTCATCAGACATTTGTACGGTCATTTCAACCATCAATCTATACTGTGCAGAACTTTGTTATTATCCTCCTCACTCTTTATTACATTCTAAGTTCTGTATTATTTGAAAACTTGGAATTATACCCAGTGCAAGTCATCAGAATTATCAAAAAAGACCACCGATTTCAATACTAAACATATCATTCTTATATCTTTGAAAAACAATTTTCACCACTATTCTCAACTTTCTGCCCCTTGGTGAATTTTGCATCAACACTGCAAGGACTTAATCCCTTGGACATCACCCTCCTGTTTCCCACAGTCTTTCAAATTCTTCCCTTCCAAGGATTAATCCAATTCCCTTCTGAAAATCACAAATAATTGCTCCCGCTACCTTCCAGGCAATGCATTCCAAAATTACAGCCACTTGACATGGTGGGAAAAAAAAAACTCGTTCCCCTTTTTGTTCTTTTGGCATTTATCTTAAAATTCTCCCTTTTGGGAGAAAAAATAATTCCATTGTCTTCATTCTCCTCAAATCTTCCAACTTGCAAGGATCTCTATTAAATCTCTCCTTAATTCTCTCCGTTCTGAAGGACAACCACAACAGCTTGCCTCCTATCTCTGCATGATTGAACTCCGGCTTCCCTGACTCTTTCTTCAGGCCTTCTGAAATGCGATGCTCAGAATCGGACTCTCAGTTCTCTTGACTTCAATCACTTCAGACCGACAAACAATTGCTCCTCAGCCAGAGATCGTGGTCTCAACTGGGTGATTACTGGACTGGAATGGAAAAGTGCTCCATTTTAAACATGACTGAACCTCTCCTCCCTACAGTTTCAGTTACAATAATGATCTCTGGCTTTTCAGTGCTGGAACTCCTACCTTGATTGCACAGCCTTTCACTTCTGTTGCTACTTAAGGGGGAGCTTCCCAAATGAAGTGATAAAAGCTTATCCCATTTGATTGAAAGGATCCAAGGGAGTTGTCCCGTTACCACATCGTTTTGCCTTGCACCCTTATCCCTTTTGCCACTTAATTATCCCTGCTACCCCTCCCCAACCTTTCACAAGCCTTCTATTTTCACACTCTCCTTCTCCTCTCCCCATTCCCTACCCCTGTACTTGCAGAAAGACAAAATCTAACTTCTTCATTTTCAATTTCTCATGAAGGGTCATTGACCTGAAAACGCTGACTCTCGTTTCTCCCACCACGGATGCCGCCAGATCTGCTGCGCATTTCCTGCACTGTGCTGTTTTGTTTAATGTCGGTTTTCCAGCATTGACAGCAGACATGAAATCAGACAGTACAGAAACAGGCCCTTCGGTCTAACCAGTCCATGCTGACGCTAATCCCAAACTAAACTAGTCCCACCTGTCTATGTTTGGCCCATATGCTTCCAAAAACATTTCTGATGCGTGTCTTTTAAAATGTTGTAACTATACCCCGCATCCACCGCTTCCTCTGTAAGCCACACATGATCCACTCTGCATTAAAAAAAGTTGCCTCATTTTTAAAAAATAAAATCTTGGTCCTCTCACCTTGAAATCCCCTGCCCTACTGCATTTTGCTTTGCTTTTACAAACTGATGCTGGCTTAGATTTTTTGCTGTTATTTCCAGTAGTTGTCTTGGAAACACTTTTTGTCAAAAAAAAAAATCCCAATAACTCTGCACTAGAAAATGTCACTGAAGTGACTAATAATTCCGAAGAACATTCTTCGCACCTCTGTAAATACAGTAAAACCAGCAGTGTGATTCCAGCCTGTCTCTTTGCAGTGGTTACTCAGCGTACAAGCATTGCAAAAGCTCTGTCCAAGTATAACGGTTCGACTATTTCCAATCTGGCGCAGCAGGTCACTTTGCTCAAGCCTAATGCGGTCACCGTCAAATTCAGAGCCTTACTTACCCGCTCTCTTCGACTTGCTATCTCAGCTTTGATCTGGTCAGGATTGTACTTTGTATTGGAGGATGAGTTTGAGTAAGCTGCGAAGACAAAAATTGGGAATCTGTAAATCAGTTAATGGAGGGGTGGGGACTGCCAAAATCAAACCTATTGGATTACAAAGCAGCAGGGTGCTTTGGTATGGCTGACATGCAGGAAGTGGCTTGTCAATTGGGCAGGAAAAGAAGCGGTAACATTGACGTATCCAGTCTGAGGGCCAAAGTAAGAGGGTTGAAGACAGTGAAGGAATGGAGGCACATCCTCTCAAGTGGCTGACCATAAGACAATTGAGGGGAGGGTTCATGACCCATTTCACCATTGGTTCCATCATAGAAAATCAGCACAATGCCAGACTAGCAATGACAAGTTTTTTTTGGTGTGAACACTGTCATTCAGGTTGGTAGCATCTTGGGAATTAACAGAAAATATTATCTGTACGTGCTTTTTAAAATCTAGCTGCAATTTTATTTCAGCCTCAAGCTTTTGCACAGTAGAAATTCTGGTGTCAACAAAACGCAGTCACGGAGCTATCAGAAGGTCAGTCAAAATCCAACACGTACACTAAATTCTCTGTAGGCAAGGAAAGAGGAAAGGAAACAGATGTTGCTTGTTCTGGCTTATCCGTGACTCCAGTCTAAAGCTAATGCATTTGACCCATCACTTTCCTCGTGAATCCATTATAAAAGTTCCCAGTGAAAACACTGCAGCCCCTTCACTACACAGAATGCAGCAGCTCAAGAAGGAGAGACCCCAACACCAGCCTCGCTGGGTAGCCCATACCCAAGTCCCAAGGCTGAACTCAAAAGTATGATTTCAGCAGTTCAGCTGAAGTTCCGCACCAATGATGAAGTCATCGAGCACTCTTTCTCCCACAAGTTTAAATTGAGTGTTTAAATGAGGCAATGGGCTTCTTCACAAGAAAGTGAGTAAGGAACTTGAAAACAGCAGGTGAAAATACATGGGCTGCTGCCCTACAACTATTTAATGCTGGCTAAGTCCTTGGAAATATATCCCAGTAGTCCTTTGGAATTTAACAAATACGCTACAAAATAAACAACCAACCAGTCAGTCAGTCTCACGTGACAGCATTAACAAAAGTTGGGAACCATGACATATCAATGAGTTACCTTAAAACAAGAAGTCTATATATATAAAATAACAAGAAGGGGCGATTGTCACAATCTCAAATTAACATCAAGTTTAGACCAAGGTTAAAAGGTTAGGAGATGGCTCTGAGTAGTGGAGCTGTGGACAGGCTGTGGGCTTGTGTGGTCAACATCAACTTACTGATTCCTTGGAGTGAGATCTGGAGCAGTTTCTGGCTCGGGAAGAGGTCAGGAAGGTACAAAATGACTGCAACTACATCCGGGCCAAAGCGGTCTGCTGGAATAATCGTGATCTCTTACTAGGTTCAAAGAGCAGTTTGCCTAGTATTTCATCCTTGCATGTCCATTAGCCTGGATGTTTTTTTGTCACTTTTCTTTCCCTGTGAGAGGATGGCATCAGATGGGGGAAGGAGTGTTGGCATCATGATGCACAAGGCCTCTTAGTGATTTGGGACTGGCTGGATAGACAACCTTTGATCAACATGGTATTGGACATGCAAACCATCATCTTCTGACCAATTGTCAGAGACCAGTACGTGGTTTTAGAGAAAGTGGAGGAAAGAAAAGGCTTAAAAACGAAGGTGCTGTTGGGTGTGTCTTCATAACATTTTCTCTTCTGCAAACGTGGCAAAACTAAAGCAATGGATCCAAACCAGATTTCAGCTGATGCCAGACTTGGGGGGGTGGGGAGGGAAGAGACAGGTCCAGAAAGTAGAAAATAAAATTATTTGAAGCCAAGCGCTTCCCGAATTTAAAAATCAAAGCCTCTCTCAGTGCTGAAGAGATAGTAGGAACTGCAGTTGCTGGGAGAATCTGAGATAACAGGAGGAGACTCGACCCGAAACATCAGCCTTCCTGCTCCTCTGATGCTGCTTGGCCTGCTGTGTTCATCCAGCTCTGCACCTTGTTATCCTTCTCTCAGTGCTGGTTACCCAATGTCTGTACGCTGTTGGGGAGTTATCGAACCAGTGACAGGATCTTTGAGAGCAGCAGCACAGCCAGTAAACCGGCTTCAGTAAGTGCAGTGCAGGATTGACAGACCAAACAAAAATCCAAGGCCACGCGTCATCGCCTGAAATGGCTAACTTGGTATCTTCTCAGTGCTAATCTGGAGTCACTCAGCTGGAGTCATGCTTCTTTGTAAGCAGCAAACCTCAACATTCCAGTCAGTAGCTGGCTGCAGCTCAGGCAAGTACTTCCACTTCCCAGCAGAGTCAAGTAACAAGTTCGGGAATGTCAGCAGACAAGAGCATGTGGTTCAGAGGGTTGGCGGGCTGCGGGGCAGGGGAAGAGCTGGAATTTTAAAAAAAGTGGGAGGTGACCAAATTTCCAACCTGCAACCCATTCGTTAAATATCAAATGCGGAAGCACTGGCTGTTTTGAATTCACTGTGAAGCCATGCCATTTGAGGTATCTGACTCATCTTAAAAACTTGGACAAATTTGCATCTGTTTTTTTTAAGAAAAGAAACTCTGATCCTGTGTGGAAGCAACTTGATAAAGTGCAAAGCGAGAAAGGGCACCACGAGAAGAGAAGAAACTTGTCACTTACAGCTGACGTGAGAGACGCTATCATTCTCACACAGGTCATGCAGCTGCTGATACTCCTCCTGGGCCAGCTCCAGACGCTGCTTTTTCACCTGGTAGATTTCTTTCTTGGCATTCAGAGCTTCCTGGGCCACCACCAAATATTCTTTCAGCATACGCTCCTGCTCTCGCCGCCATTGTGCCCTGGGGTCTTCAATCTGCGTGATCTCTGCACAAGGATAATTTTGTCAGTACAAGAACGGTTGCTACCCTTCACTTAAAGTTTCAGTGCAACATAACAGCCATTTGTGACATTTTCTCCCCCTCATTCAAGGCTACATTCCATCACAACAAGCTTGCATATGATTCATTAATCAGCAGCAAGGCATTTACAAAGGAAGCATTGATCATTTGCAAAACTCGCCTGTGTTTAGTCATTTCACATACTTTGGAGATGATCCGCTTTAAAAAAAAACATATGTACTATTGGAGTTCTTTGGGTGTCAATCATGGAATTTTTTTTTCCCCCAAATTTGACTACATAAATAAATATGTCTGGCTTCCTAGTCTGCTCCAGCTCTGTGCACAAACAAATCATTGCTCACTCCATCACCACTCAGCCGAGATCCTGGAAGTCCGCAGCACTCGTGGGAGTACCTTCACCAAACAATCTGCAAGAGTTTCTCCACCACAGTTAGGGATGGGAAAAATAAAAGACTGACTTGCCAGTGACACCCACATCCCAATCGTTCACTGAAGGAAGAATCCAGGTGCACATAACTAAATGCCCCACCAACACTCATCCACACTACAATTTAGTTGGAATGAGCACAAAAGAAATTGCTAGCCATATAATACCTCCAAAACAGCATATATACTAGATATGAGTAATCATTCCAAAAAAATTAAAAGAAAAAAGGTAATTTTCTCCAAAGTCAGTCTATAATCTAATGATTCTCCTTCAGGTTGACTATTTACCCCAGCTGATAGTCCCCCAGCCCCACACAGCTTGCCTCTACCTCCTTCCCAAAAAAAAAAATCTACAAAACAGGACTGTCCAGGCAGGCCCACTGTTTCAGCCTGTTCCTGCCCTACAGAACTTATCTCTTCCTACCGAGACTCCATCTTCTTTACCCCAGTTCAATCCCTGCCCACGTCAAGACTGGCCACTAATATCCACTATAAATCCACAGACTCCCAACGCTCCCTGTACTATACATCCTTGAATCCTGCTTCATTCCCATTCAGTTCTCCATTCCCTCAGTTCTTCCATCTCCATCACATACGTTCTGACGAGGCCAATTTTAACAAAACCACTCCGAAACGACCACCTTCTTCCTCAACTGAGGACTCCCCAGCATTAGTGTTAACAGGGCCCTCAACAAGGTCCAACCCATCTCCCACATTTCCGCCCTCACCCCTTCACTTCCCTCCTAAAACAGCAATAGGATTCCCCTTGGCCTTACCTACCAACCCACCAGCATCCACATCTAGAAGATCGTCAGACACCATTTCCACCATCTCCAGCGAGATGCCACCACCAGACACATATTCCCCTCCCGTCCCTTGTCCGTCTTCCACAGGGACCAGTCCCTCTAGGACTCCCTGGCCCATGCTTCCTTCACCCCCTACATCGCCCCACAGCACTGTGGGACCTTCCCTGTAACCAGCGAAGGTACAACACCTGCCCATTTACATCCTCCCTCCCCAGTATCCAAGGGCCCAAACATAGCCTCCAGGTGAAGCAACACTTCACCTGCACTTCCTAGAATCTAGTCTACTGTATTTGCTGCTCACAATGTCGTCTCCTCAATATTGGGGAAACAAAGCGTAGACTGGGTGACCACTTCGCAGAACATCTATGTTCTGCTAACAAAAAAGACCGAGCTACCTGTTGCCTGTCACTTTAAAACACCACCTTGTTCCTTGGCCAACATCCGTATCTGTGGCTTGCTGCAGTGTTCCAGTGAAGCCCAACACAAGCTGGAGGAACAACACCTCATTTTCCGCTTGGGGACCCTGCAGCCCTCCAGACTCAGAGTTCAATCATTTTAGGGCCGGAGCTCTCCCATGTCCTAGCCACACACACACACACACACACACACACACACACACACACAACCTGCCATTACCACACTATCTACTGTTAGTGACCAGTAGTCCCCATAAACAACTATTCACCCTCCTAGCCAAATCATTATCAACTCCTTTATCTATCCAACTGCTCTTCTCTCTCTTTGGGCTCTATCCTACCACTTACTCCCTACCCCCATCCCCGTCCCTATTTTCTGCAATATAACCCGACATTTCCACAGCTACCATCAGTTCTGAGGAAGGGTCACCTGACCCAGTAGGTTAACTCTGGCTTTTTTTTTTCTTCAGAGATGCAGTCAGACCTGCTGAGCTTTTCTGTTTTTTGACCATTTACCTTGCTGACTCTCCAGTCAGGAGATACATACCACGCCTTGTCTGCCAATAATTTTGCTCCACACTTGTATCATCCTCTCCTGTCATTGCTACTTCACATCTTGATGCTGCCAGATCTCCCCCCCCCACTCCCCCATTTCTGTGCTAGACTACTGCACAAAAGAACAGTGCATCCTGAGAGTCTTCATTCGCAAGGACAAAGATAGTCAGGAGTTAATCGTAATCAGTTAACAGCATCTTTCACTTAAAACAAAGGAGAAATACCTGGCACGATCAAAGCTGGTGTCACATTTTGAGGTTTGGGGGTGTGTCAGCAGCAGAAGTGTTCACTGAGCAGCCAAAGAAGAAAATGTGACATTTTCCAGGTCAGACTACCTGGCAATGAGGTCTAGCTTACAGCTCAGATGAATATTGAAACGTCTAGTCACAGTAGACACGTCTGGGTGGGGATGCAGGGTGATCTTTTCAGGTAATGGTGACGAGTCCTTTTTTTTGACAATTTAACACCATTAGCAAAGCTGTTTGTGGGAAAATCAAGGCAAGAGGAATGTTGGCCTAATTGCCTGGAAAAATGAAGTGTTCTTTGAGAAGACAACCTCGTGCGTACAACTGGAGTCTTGCCCTGAAACAAGGCAAAACTCAGGACCCTGGATACGATGGTTTAGTTTTGGGGTGAGTGGGATAGAAGTCATTCTGAATTACTATTACCTTCTACGCCACGAATGATGAGGAATTACACTCAATACATAAAAAAAACCAAAAACAACTGTTTGGATGCTGTAAAGAGGAGACAAAAGTTAAAATTGCTGGAAAAGCTCAGCAGGTCCGGCAGCATCTGCAGAGAGAAACCAGAGTTAACGTTTCGGGTCGAGTCACCCTTCCTCAGAATGGCTCTTGGGCCTTTGGCCCATTAGGAATTACAGCAAGAAAGTAGGCTGAATTATTCCATGGCTTGATTCACATACATAGCCTTTCAGAAGTTCAATGTATTCAGCCTGTGATGCCAGGAGCCTGGGGTTTCCAGACTCTATGTGCACCACTGCTGACACATGCTCTGCATTTTATCACGAGTTCTTAAAATGGTTAGTTGGTTGCTTCTGTGAAATACTGAGGTGGCAATGGGGGAGAAATAGTCCGAGCCCAAGATGGGGAGTGGAAAGGGAAAGAGAGTTGTTCAAGGCAAGTTCATTCCTTAAACTCAAAGTTGTCAGCAACTACTCTCAAGGGTATATCATAGAGAAACCAACTTGGCAGGTGTTGCCAGGTGGGATGTCTTTGAAGAAACTTGTTTTTTGTTTGATACAGTTGGGAAAGACCAGAAACAGAGATGGCCCAACGAATGTTGGCTCAGTAAATCAGACCAGACAAATACAGGGTGAATGCTAAGGTTCTGGACTTCGTCTCCAAGCTGGTGAGTTTGACTGCAGACATTTCCTCACCCTGTTTGGTAACATCGTCAACGCACCTGTGGTGAAGCATTAATGTTCTGTCCCACTGATTAATTATAATACCTTCTCATTACTGGTGAAATAAGATGAAGGGAGGAAGAAAGTATGTATTCATTAACAAAACATAAAAGCAAGTCTCAAAAATATCACAAAGGTGGGCATCTCTCACCAGACGTTTGTAAGGAATTTGCATAAGATATTCTGGCCACGTGCTAGGCATTACTGTCCATATCGAACCTTAATGTGAATGGAAGGAAAGACTGCTTGTGCTTTCATGTGAAACAGCTCAGTGGATTCAACTTTGAAAGCAACGCACTCCACTCTCAGCTCAACCAATTTAAAAAAAAACACAGACAGCATACCATTGACATTTTTGCTGGACCTCCAGTTTAGGGCCGATTTTTGCTCGTGGTCAATGCGCTAATGCTGAAGGCAACTTTCCTTCTGCACAGCAATGGCAGGCAATATGTACCATTGATGGGCAAGGGTCCTTTTCTCCTTCAGAGAATCATAGAATCCCTACAGCAGGGTCTTGGATCCACAGAGTTCACACCAAACCTCCAAACAGCATCACACCCAGACCCACCCCACCAGTCTACCCCATAACCCTGCATTTCTCATGGCTAGCTTATCTAGCCCACACATCCCCAGACAGTACAGGTAATTTAGCACAGCCAATCCACCTAGCCTGCATATCTTTGGACTGTGGGAGGAAACCGGAGCACCCAGAGGAAACCCACGCAGACAAGGGGAGAACGTGCAAACTCCACACAGACAATTGCCAGAGGGTGGAATCGAACCCGGGTCCCTGGTGCTGTGAGACCGCAGTGCTGTTGTGCTACCCTTATAAAGGCTGAATCCCCTATCGCAAGATCATTTCGTAACTTTAAAAATATTCAACACTCCAAACGGCAACAAAGTTCACAACACACTGTCTGACTTCACAATTTACTTTGAAATAGAAGGCCATGAAGTTAAAAAGGAATCTAGAAGCTTTGGGCATTGTACATAGTTACCACCCCCCCCACCAGCTCCAATCTCCACAGAGGCGGTCAAGCAGCAAACAGACTGCTGAAATATATCATTCTAAAACAGCAGCTTTGATTATGATCCTAAAAATCACTAATAGTTTCCATATCTAAATAAGGAGAGATTGCTTCCATTGGAAGGAGACACAGATTTAAAGTGATTTGCAAGGAATTGAAGACAGTATGAGAATCTCTTTCCCAAACAATGAGTTAGTAAGATCTGGACTGCACTGCCTGAAATGATCATCGAAGCAGATTCAAATCATAGCTTTTGAAAGGAAATTGGTTAAGTACTTGAGTGAAAAGCATTACACAGGTAAATTGGATAAAGAGCAGGGCTAGGATTTGGGCCAAATATATAGCTCTAAAGAACTAGCAAGGGTAGAATGGACTGAATGGAATAAATTTCATATGAGGATTGTGTACAAGCAACAACCTCCGAGTCAACCAAATTCAACGATGCAACATTCTAGACTCTTTTTGGTTTCTAACACCTAAACAAATTTCCTGCTTATATTGTAGAACAGGAATTTTCTACTCCCATATCCTCGCAGCAACTTAGGACGTTTCACCACATCATTACCTGGGACTAGCAGCTATAATACATGACATACTCCAGCTAATGGGAAGTAGAGGAAATTCCAACACAACACTTCACATTCGATTCTTCACTTTTTAGTTGGAAATCTAATGCACCCCAAAACCTGTTTGGCTTTAAAGATTTGATTTAGTACTGTTATACTGTAATAAAGCAACTCAGTTTTAAGAGTTTTATAAAACATATGGTATGAAACAGGCCATTCAGCCCAACTGGGCATTGTTGGACCTTACATAACACAAGTTCTCTCTCACCTTATCTAACCTAACTATTAATAAGTCCTTCTATCCCTTTCTCCCTCATTACCTCTGTGCTATTCCTTTCAACATCTTCATTTGATACCCAAGCTGCACATTCTCACCACTCTTCTAAGAAATATTTGTGCCACGCAATTGCTGAGCAATGACCATCTCCAATAAGAGTCAATATAACCACTATACCTTGACACTCAACAACGTTACCATCACCAAATCATCCACTATCAATATCCTGAAGTCTACCATTAACCAGAAACTCAAGTGAACTGGCTATATAAATGCAGTGCCCAAGACCGCAAATGAGGGTCTGGGAATACTGTGGTGAGTAATTCACCTCCCAACTCGCCAAAGCCAGTCCACCATCTACAAGGCACAAGTCGGGAGTGTGACAGAATACTCCCCACTTGTCTGGATGAGTACAGCCCCAAAAACACTCAAATTTTGACACCAGCCAGGACAAAGCAGCCCACTTGGTTGTCACTAAATCCACAAACATTCACTCCCTCCACCACTAATGCTCTGTACCAGCAGTGTGTACCATTTACAAGAGGCGCTGCAAAAATTCACTAAAGACTCTAGAGACAGCACCCTCCAAACCCTGGACTACCCCCATTAAAGAGGAGCAAGGGCAAAGAATACATGGGAACACCATTGCCAGCAACTTGTCCTCCAAGCTACTCGCCTTCCTGACTTGCAAATGTATCACAATTCCTTACGAGTCGCTGAGTCAAATTCCCGGAACTCCCTCCAAGGATCTACCTATGGCACATGGATAGCAGCGGTTCAAGAAGGCAGCTCACCACCACCTTTCAAGGGCAACTCGGGACAGGCAATAAATGCTGGCTCAGTCAGCAAAGTACACGTCCCATGACTGAATAAAAAGACTGAAAACAAAGAAGTTTATCCCGAATTCCCTTGTGGATTTAGTAATTGACTAACTTTGATTGTTCAACACTGGTTTTGGACTCCACACAGAGGTAGGAATCATCAGTTAGTGTACTCGAGTTTTCTCAAGGATATGGAGGTGGGGAATGGAATAGCAGGAGAAGTTACATAATTGTAGGTAGAACAGCACATTAGTGAAGATATACGCTACAGAAAATGGGAAAAGACTGATTATTTGGAAGTGACCACATTCGTTGATGTGTAGATGAGACAATTATTAGAATTTACAGCCAGTTTGGCAGGTCAATGTTCCCAATTAATTGAATTGATAGCTTTATTTTTGTCATGAATCAAAAAGGTTGGATCAGCTTCAGTGTGGACTGGTAGCATGAGGCATTTGAAGAAAGAGATAGGTCCTTTAGGAGCTAATGTGCTCTGTGACAGACAGTATCAGAGACTCAGAAGGTCAGATTTTATAAGTTGCAACATTAATATGTGTATCTGATCATAGCTAGGGTCACAGTCAACCACCAAATGCTCTCACTGCTCGAGAGGCTGAGTCAGCTCAGTCTTGAAATGATTAGCTAGTCCAACTCTTCTTTTTATTACTTCCATATACTGAGAATTAGGTTTCTTATCGTAAAAAAACTTTGGACTGTTCACGCATATCTAATGCAAGTAAATAAATTACCAGTTCAGCTGAGTTGAGTACTTATTTCCTTCTATAAAAGGAGGATGAGAGTTTCTACGGCAACACATGACATATCAGTAAATGCTATTCTGAAATAGGGTTGTTCACTAAAAACACTGAATCCTTCTAAAATTCCAAAAGGACATTTGGAATGTTGGCCTTTATTTCAAGAAGGCTGAAAATATAAAAGGGATGAAAGCTATGGTCCAGTTGCAAAGGGATCTGGTTAGACTCCACCTGTGGGGCTGCACTCACTCAGGTTGGGGTACGAAACCTCAGGAAATGCATACTGTAATAGTTTTTGAGGGGGCCCAGAGCAAATGCATCAAAACAAAAATCAGCCTAAAAGAGTTCAATCAAGAGGGTAGGTTGTGGAGACTAACTTTGTGCTTTCTCGCATTTTAAAGATAAGGGGGTATCTAATGAAGGTATTTAAGACTGTGATCAGTAGGCTAGGAAAAGCAGTGACTTCCCCCAGTGCTTAACTAAAACTAAGCCATGCAGGAATGCCCACTTCTTCACACCAGAAAGTACACAACATCTGAAAGTCCCTCTGCAGAAGCCGTCAAGGCTGGAATTCATCACAATGTCTCAAAACTGAGGCAGGTTGTTTATTGCTTGGTACAGAGTTAAAAGGTGATAGGACCAGGGTGGTGAGAATGAATTTAGAGTCCATCAATACTCTATCTCAATCTCAAGGCTGGAAGACCCCTACTGCTGACTACCGTTTGTGGAATTTGCTTCTTTTTGTTATAACCCTTATATCAGACTGCCCTCTGCCAATAAAAGGGGTACACTCCAAACTGTCGGTGACACAAAGCTCCCTTCCAGAACTGTCTAGTCGCGGAGAAGCATTGAGTGTAAAATCCCAAAATTGAGACAGACAGTTGTGGTCACAGGAGGATAGATGGGGATAGCAACATGAAATCAGAGAAAAACAACAGATGCTGGAGATCACAGCGGGTCAGAGAGCACTCATGGGAGAGAGAACAAGCTAACGTTTCCAGTCTAGATGATTCTTCACCGGAGCTGAAGGGAAGTCCTCATTCGCTTCAATCGGAAACATTCAGTGTTGCCAGCTGATCTCCTTAAACTGTGATGCTATCAACTTAGAGTCAGAGATGTACAGCACAGAAACAGACCCTTCAGTCCAACTTGTCCCTGCCAACCAGACATCCTAAATCTGGCCTCGTCCCGTTGCCAGCATTTGACCCATATCCCTCTAAACCCTTCTAAATGCTGTTCATTCTGTACATGAACCACCCTCTGCGTGAAAAAGTTACCTCTCAGGTGCTTTTAAAATCTGTCGCCTCTCACCTTAAACCTATGACAACTAATTTTGGACTCCCAAAGCCCCGAGGAAAAGACCTTGGCAATGCACCCTATCCATGCTCCACTATCTGAATTTATGCAGCATTTTTCACATCCTCAGGATATTCAAGTGCTTTGTAGACAATGAAGTACTGCAGAGGGCAGTGATTGCTGTAATGTAAAACGGTAAACCAAGCAGCAAGAGGAAACCATTGTGCCCATCAAACCTGCTCTTGCGTATTAAATCCTGGCCAAGCTGTACCTCCAACTTAATTTCACCATACTGTCATCCAAGATAAATCCATTAGTCCAAGTTTGTAAATTGACAATTCAACTCTGCGGGGAAAATGCTCCAGATTTCCTTCGTTCAAAGAAGTGCCTACTTATGCTATTCCTAAATGGCCTAGCTCGATTTTAAGATTTTGATCTGAACTTCTCTATCAGCTTTGTCAAATACTTTAAACACCTGCAATACATCACCTCTTAACATTCTAAACCCAAGGAAATAACAAACCATGTTTCTACAACAGGTCTTTATAATTTAATCCTTTTACTCACCCTGTTGAAACTGAGGTGTACCTCTGTAAAGGACACACACATTTCAGTCCTGAAACTAGCAGCAATATTCCAAATGGAAGCTAATCAAAACCCTACACAAATGAATTATTAACCCTACACTTTTTTTAAAATCTTGATTCCTTTAGGTAAAACCAAAGTTAATCTTTTTGATCACTCGCTGTAAGAGATTTTTATGGAGTGCTGCACATGTATTGCTCCTAGTTTCTCCCTGCTAGCTTTAGTTTAGAATGGCTACTTAATTAAGTATTTCCAAACCATAAATGCTCTCAAAACAAATGGAAACTGAATGAGTAAGGTTGAACATGAACTCACGCAAGACCCTTGCCCGAACAAGAAACACTGTCAAAACCAAACAAACACCTTTCACAACTTGCATAGCCGCCAAAGATTATCTACTCCTGGATATCTGTAGCAAGTGTTTGTACAAGTTCGGTATGGAACCAGGTGACTGGGTCTGTACAAGTGTAACAAGGTAGGAATGAATGAATGGGTAACAAGGTAATTGTGAGACAAAGAATGGTAATATCTCTCAGGAGTACATGCAAACTTTCAGGAACAGAACTTTCATGCAAGGACACATTTGTTTCCTCTGAAAGTTGTCAATGTAGGAGAGACACTTTGTTCTTTCACCAGATGTCAGTGTCAATGGCTTAGGCAGCATTTACTGTCCAGAGCTAGTTGCCTTGCAGAAGGTGGTTCTTGCAGTCCTTGGGGAGTAGGGACACCCCCCCACCCAATGCTGTTACAAAGGGATCTCCAGGAATTTTGACCCAGCAGCATTAAAAAAATGGGCAAGGGGAGGTGGGAGTTGTCTTAAGCCAAGCCTAGGCCTGAGGGAGGAATTTGCATTGAGCGGATTCCTAGCCTTGAAGAGTGGGAGCCTGCATTGAGCCAGGTCCAGGTCAGAAACCAGAAGGTGGTGCGCTGAGCTGGGTTTGGATCTTCAGGAATGCACCGTGCTATCTCTGGGTCTAAGGAGATGGGGGACATCATGAGCTGGGTCTGGGAGTTTTCACCTGGATTGGAGCACTAGGGGAAAACAGGAAAGGAGGAAGCTGAAAGCTGACAGGGGAAATAAGGAAAAGATATGGACACAAAGGGAGAAGAGGAGGAGGCTGTAAAGCAGCAAAGGAAAACACAATCGTTTAGGAGCCAGGAAAATTTGAAATCACCGAGATAATGAAATCCTTGAAAATGAATATGGGATCTCTAACTCCAAGCTGCACAGTTTCAGGAGCTACACTATGGGGAAAATGTAATGAATGTTATTGCAATAATCACTGTGTCATTGTTAAAATTAAACAGGACTGTGATCTGTGATGCAGTGAGTAAGGTAATAGCTGCCTGAGTAAATCGCTCCAGCTTTGTGCATATGCAATAGAAATGCATTACATGCAAGATCACCAGTCTAGAGAAGGTATGGTTAGGATGATGGCTTAAATTTGTTAAAAGCTTGTGTCAGATATTTTTAAAAAAGAACTGCTATTGCTAACTTAAATCTGTTGTCCCAATTTAAATACTATGGTATCTCATAAATTATTACTTTGCTTACCTTTTACAAGGTGTTTCAAGGATGTTTTCTAATCCTGCTTCCTGCTGTGCAAGTCCAAATACACCAGTGGTCAACTCAAAAACAGACAGCGTTGTTACTACATCACCAAACAAAGAGTGCTGCACCATTCTGTAGGACTCAAAGAGCATCAAGGAGATGCGAGCGAGAGTTAAAAGTGGGAGTGGGATGGCAGTAAGAGGCTCAGAAGCAGGAGAGGCATCAGAGCCCACAATTCACCTCCCTGGTCCTGGACAGCACACTGCCATTGTATGTTAGTGTTTGAGGAAGTGAATATTTAAAGGTGGGGAGCTCAAGAGTTGCATTCAAGGGAGCATTTCGTCACACTCCTATCTCATTGCCATAGTAGATACCAGACAGGCTTTGAAGAGTCTGGACCTGAGTTACTATAAGAGAATGTCTGGCCTTTGCCTGCTGTTGTAGCTGTAATATTTAAAGAACTCACCAAACCTGTCAATAGATGTGGAACTGGAAAAGCACTGCAAGTCAGACAGCATCTGGAATAGGGAAGTCAATGTTTCGGCCAAAACCCTTCATCAGGGCTGGGGGAGGGAAAGGGGGGCAGGGTGCGGGGTTGGGCGAAATGGTGATAGGTGGATGCAGGTAGGGGGTTATTGCGATTCGTCAGTGGGAAGGAGGTGGAGAGGAGAAGTACGTAGGAAGATGGACAGGTTTGGTCAGATTAGGAAAAAAAGAGGGGAAGTGTGGGGGCAGGTGCTGCACCTGTTGCAGTTGCAGGGAGAGGTATTGGGTGTGGTGGAGAAGTCGGTGGGGAGTGTACAGCTGTCAAGGGAGGCCCTCTCACCTCCATCCAAGGTCCCAAACAATCCTTCCAGATCCAGCAGAGATTCACCTGCACTTCATCTAACCTGATCTATTGTACCATTACACGCGATGTGGTCTCCTCAGTATCAGGCAGACCAAACACAAACTGGGGGACCAGTTCGTGGAGTATCTGCACTCTGCATGCACCAAACCAACTCAATCTTCTGTTTGCCATCCATTTTAATTCTCTCTCCCACTGCCCAGGCGACATGCCCATACTTGGCCTCCTCCACTGTCAGACTGAAGCCAAACGTAAACTGGATACACAACACCTGACATTTCACCTTGAGAGCTTACAGCCCAATGGGCTCAATGCTGATTTCACCGGCTTCAAAATCCTTCCACCCCTGCCCTTCCTCCTTGCCTCCCTGGCGTAAGCCAACCTGTCTATCTTCCTACTCACCCATCCACTCCACCCTGCCCAGTGACCAATCACAATAATTCCCTACCTGCATCTACCTATCACCATCTCACCTACCACTCTCCCCAGCCCCAGACCTCTCCTTTTATTTACTTCTGGACTCCCTACCCCCTCCCCAGTCCTGACGAACGGTTCCGGCCTGAAACCGTGACTTTCCTGCTCCTCGGATACTGTCTGACCCGCTTTTCCAGCTTTGTATCTATTGATTCTGGCTTCCAGCATCTGCAGTCCTTATTGTTTCCAAGTCATTGGTCCAGATCAGCTTCTAGTCAATGGCAATCCCCAAAAGATTGAGATAGGGAATTTAGTGATGACTTTGTCATTGACGGTCCGAAGGTCACAAGAGACAGTGATATTCTCTCTTGTTGGAGATGGTCATTACCAGGCACTTCCCAGAGACAAATGTTATTTGCTACATATTATCCTAAGTCTGACTGCTGCCCCAGGAATTGCTGATTACGAGCACAGCACCCACATTTACTGTGGAGTGGAGAGTCATGCTAAACATCAGCAACATCCCCATTTACAATGGAGGGAAGGTCATTGATGGAGCAGCTGAAGACATAGGGCGCTGGACACTCCCCTGAGGAACTGCTGCAGAAATACCTCAGGACTAAAGATGCTTGACCTCCAACAATGCCAACTATTTCCTGAATGTTGGGCATGGCTGGATCCATTAGAGGGAATCCCCATGTCTCCCAGCTCCCAACAAAGAGGTAAATGTTGATGTTTGGTTTCACAAGCCCAGAAGGTAAGTGAGGGACAGCACAAGACTTTACCTGTTCTTCCATGCCACCCAGGCACCAACCAGCACCTCCAGCCTGTTCCCCAAGTTCAAATTGTGAACCAGTTATTGTCCACTCCAGTCAAAAATTCCAAATCAGGGTTCTAAGCTCGTTCAATACCAGTGTGATGGCCTTTAGATGAATACCAGTATAGGATTTTAACCACACAGTGGAATTATCTGAACGTTTCCCCCCACCCATCCTGGGGTAATTAAACCTATTCAGATTTTATATATATGATGGTATTCAACATGCCCTTTTCAGTGATGTTTTGACAAACACAGGCTGTTGTGCAAGATAACGAAATGCTTGATAGATTCCCAACGTAATAAAAGATTAGCACAAATGACACTGATACTTGGAATAAAAAACACATTTTAAAAAGGAGCTGTAATCTAATCCTGGATAATGATGGCTAGGGTTCACTGAATTCCGGAAATATATCTTTCAGTTCTTATCACATATCTGACTCGTTACAGAACCAGGCAAAAAGGGATCCTGAGGTCAAGTAAGAGGGATTCTATTTCAAAAAAGTGACTGACCTGACTTGTTGATACAGTACATTGCAGAAGAGAATGTGCTGAGAAAATATCCAACAATCTGTTGTCCTACCCCACATCCATTTGAGAAAATGTGAAAAATTCTCCAGCAGGATCAGGAATCTTTCAAGCAATACAGGCACATCCAGTCACTGGGCCGGGAGTTACAAGAACATTGCTTGCTCGTTGCTGTTATTCTGGCACATAAAGGGGGAAGCTAGTGACAACTGTAGTACAAGCAGCCCACAAGAGATCTTGCACTTTGTTGTGCAAGAACCCACATACTTGTGGCTGGGAGCTTTGCCCCTGCCCAGAGAACAATCATGATGCAATTGCACCAGTGTTTAAAATGACATCCAAGTCCCAACAACTTCATCAGAGTACAATGCTACTAATCAAACCAGACAAAGCCTGAAACAAAGAAGCTAGCTAAAAATGGTGAAAATAGGGTGGCAATAAATTTCCTGTCTTTTCCCTGCTCCCTCATGAGCAAGGTGATAGTGCCAAAAATTGTCCATCCAGATGTAACAGAGTAATTGCCCAGCAATACAGAGCTTAAATATCACAAACGGGGCCAAGACGTCACAGCATTGCATCTTGTACTCATTGGGGCTGGGATGCAAGGATGTAGACTTGAGGCAAAAAAAAAGGACATTCTGAACAAATGGACCATCACTGGTATGGACAGTTAACTGTCAATCTTCATTCACAGACTAAGTTGGTAGACTCTGAAAAATCATGAAACTAATCGATATAATGGTGGTCAGGGTCCAGTGAATTCTGGAAATGTCTTTATCAGCTCTTATCTTAAACCTGACTCGTTACGGAGTCAGGCAAAAGGGATTCGGAGGTCAAGGAAGAGAGATTGTATTTCAAAAGTGACTGACTGACTTGTTGATATGGTATATTACAGGAGAAGTGAATGTGTCAAGAAAATATCCAGCCACTCCAGTCTCTGTCAGGTTTACACATTTGTATAACAGGTTTGCCTTGAAGCCATACACTGGACTGCACTAAGAATTACACTGGAATTCCAGGTCAGTCGGGATCACAGTATGACGTACTTGTGGGTGCTCCAAGCTACATTTATAAAACACCACAAGTGCATTATTGTCGGCTAAAGGAATTTGTATATGCATTGCAACTTTCTTGTGGAAGAGGAATGGAATCTTGGGAGACTGGGAATCTCTGCTGCATTCACAGCAACAGCCTGACCAATCACAGCTTATCTGCCCAGCCTGAGGCCAAGGATTGACAGTCGACTATTCTACTTATTCACCATGCCAACGGTAGCCCAATCAAATCACTACCCGCTTCTCATGCTCTAGAAAGGTGTTCCTTCTCTTAAGGCTGCTTTGGGTGTCCTACTCCTGATGAGTATAAGATGAAAAACTGACTCTTTGTCCCGTTTCAGCGACTCTACAGATAGAAAAATGCAATGCAACCATCACAAGTGCGGGCATTAAGGGCACAAGCACTGACCTAACACCCAGGAAACCAAAAACATGTTCAACTCTTGTCAAAAATCACACATGGATTATTGCTTTACAGTGGATTAGCAAAAGGCGTAATTAAAAGCTCCCTTATTATTGAGATTTCCAATTATTCTTGGTGGATGCTAACAATTCCTTGCCCTTGCAATAGTTTCAGTCAACTGAACCACTGGAGGAAAAATCAGAAATACGAAATCTGGTTTACACATTGTAAATCAACATTCCAGAGGACACTAGTTTTTTTTGGAAAAAGATGAATTTTTACATTTTATTATATTTATTTCCTATGCTATCTTGATGCACAAACCAACTTCACACATTAATATTAGTGAAATGCGTAAGCCTCAGCATTGCTTTACATTTTAAGCTCGGTTTAACTACCATGAGAAAAGTTTTATAGTCGAACTCCTCTGAACAGTGAAATAATATTAAATTAATCACAAATCTCTTCATGACTGCACTAGTAAACAGATCATTTCAAGCACAATAAAATGAGGATTCTGAAAGGCACTACAGCAATTGTTCAAAAACACACAAGTAACAATTTACATAAAAGAATAAACTAAAGAATCTCATTAATTATACTCTGCTTAAACCACTTAAAGAAGGAACAAAAGACCAAAGGAACCAAAAAAGTTGGAGGAGGGGTAAAATGAGAATTACTTTAACCAAAAAGTCTCCACTAGCCCAACATAAGGAGTTATTTGAAGAATACTAATCTACTTGTAGTTGACTGGTGAATAGGATAAAGCACACAATTACTAGACATAAACTGCTTAGATTTTCATCTTTGAGGTGTGTAGTGGGACTACAGAAATTTCACAGCTTTGTGTGGCTGCATAGGAAGAAAATGACTATAAAGACATAATCTTCAAGGCCAGAGATGGGAGCAGGCTGCAGTAAGATGATCTAAGCTGGGAAAGGGACCAGAAGCATGTACTGTGAGGCCAGGGGCATGCAGAACAATGCAAAATGACTATGTTACAAAAAAAAAAGCCCTTTCTATTATATTGCAATGAAAGTGTTAATCATCCAGATTGTTTCAAGTATTAATTGCAGAACCACATCTCATTTTGCTGTAAGAGCTGAGAGCCCTGACATCCATTAGCTTGTTGAAACAACTGAGTCCCAGAGAAAAATACAGCTTAATTCCTAACGCTGCCTCTGTGATTTCTGCTATCACCTGCACCATGTTTAAACAAAGATTAAGAGGTTTCAAGAGCTTGTGATTTCTGCCACTGATACATTATTCACTGACGCCTTTATGGCTCTGTAGAAAAGGGTCATTTTATCAAACCTAGCTGAAATTTATGGAAGATTTTGTTTTTTCTTAAAAAGATTTACTAATACAACTTAATGTCTTTAGGTTGCTTCGGTTCTACACAGTGGATGGGCATGAAAGTGCCACAGCTTGATATTGGAGGCAAGAGAATCCATAGAGATAGACATTGAGAGATAGCTTGACATTAGAGGTATGTGGGATCCTGGGTTTAGAATGACTTGGAGCATGTGGAGAACCTTCTTTCTCATGCAGACCATGTTCAGGATACACCTGATATGCGATGAACCATTTCTCTTGTATGGAGGTGATACTAATGGGATCGTGGGATCAGAAGTAGGCTATTCAGCCCCTCGAGAATATTCCAGCAAGATATTAGATCATGAATAACTTATACCTCAATTCCATTTCCTTACCTTTACTGAACCTCTCAGCATTTCATCGAGCAACAAAATACTTTCAATCTTGAGAGAAGAAAGGGCCCCACCATTTCCAATATTCTGAGGAAATAAAAGATTCCTGATCTATCTTCTAAATAGCCTGGCTCAGTGTTGAGATCACATCCCCTTGTTTTCAATTCAAAATGCAAAACCTCTTTGGAATGATTACAGGATTAGAAACAAAAAGGCTCGGTCACTATAGCACAACCAGACCAAGGGCTCCTCAGAACAAATGAATACATTTGTTGTCTTTCAAACTGCAAGGCCACCCCCCCCTAAAGTGGAAGAGAGGTCGATCAACTTGGCAAGACAGCACAAACTCTCCCACTAAAACCTATTCTGAAAACACACCCCGCCATGTTGTGGAATCATGGGAAATCTCCATTATACTTACGGTTAATGTGGTCAATATAGTAAATGCCAGCCTGTGGATCATAAACTACTTCCCAGCCAAGTGGCAGCTCATCACCAACACAGTCAGCAAATGTTAATGGCTTGGTCAGTCTGAAAAAGTAACAGAAACATGAACTTATAAAATTTGTGAGGACTGCACTGAACATCTCAGGAGGTCATACAATTTCAAAACTAAAAAATGAGTAGCAACTGATAAAAGTCCCAACTTCTTCGTTACAGGAACAGGAACTGGCCACAATGCCCTCAAGCCTCTTACACGACTCAATTTGATTATGGATAATATTTTTCAACTCCCACGTATCCATCTTAGTTGCACATCGCTACATACTTTTACCAAACCAAAATCAACTGGCACAAAAGCAAATTACAATAGATCTTGGAAATCTGTCGAAGATATCAGAAATACTCAGGAGACCTGTTAGCTGCTGTGAAGAGGGAATCGGAGTCAAAGCTTCAGATTAATGACTTGTCTGTAGAACTGAAGAACAATGTTATCAGTCTCAGTTTTGAAATTTTCAATTGTTTTCATCTCAAATTGCTTTGAAGGGACAGGCTTCCAGGTTTCCACTGCACTTTGTGTGAGGATGTGTCTCTTAACATTTCCCCAGTTTAAGGTTAGGTCCTCTTGCTCTGCATTCTGACACCAGGAGCAATAGTTGTTCTCCATCTACTCCCATCAACTGCACAATTATAAACAAGATGTGACACATTGCATCCATCACTATTGGCAGTGAAACATGCATCTTCTTCATGCTAATTAGACCTTGTCTAACTCCTGTATTAATCCAAAGGCCACAAACTGGACAGGCAGAAACGTTATGACATTGTCCCTGTGTGCAGAAAGGCAGCTCCCACAATATCATGCAACTGCTACAAGTCTTGGATTCATTGTGGTGAATGTTTCTTTTCTTCCTCACTAACAGGTTACACTGGGCAGCACTTCTGAATTAAACATGCGTTCTAGTTCAGGGTCCTTTTGTTATGTGTTACAGACCATGCCATGTGGGTTACAGGGGTCAAAAGCACTGGGCCAGTGAGGCAGGGTAATGAGATTACAGCACATAAATTGCACTACTCCTTGAAACTTGACTTGTCAAATGTTGTGGATCCAATATTAGCCCTGATCCTCTATGCGTCGGAACTGAAACCCAAGTGCTTCAAGTTTCCCCAGTGTGGGAGTGGCACATTACAAATAAAGGGGGTCGTTGCTGATGGGCAAATCCTTTTGGTGAGAGGGCAGGGAGCTAAAGCCCACATTGTTGCTGTGTGACAATGCCAACTTAAATTCCCACCAAAATCCTACAGGTTGGAGAATGGACAGAAGTGAACTTTCCTCATTTGCAATTGTGAAAAAAGTCTTTGCTGTGCACAATGCACTCTACACCCCCATCCCCTGCGTTACCTTCAACATATTTGTTTGCAATTCAACCTGTCCAATTTTAAATAAACCATCTCTCATCTCAGCTGAAAAAAAACACAGCTTCAAAAACGCGAGGCCTGTTTACAGCAAAATGTCAAGCACATTCCATTCCTCAAGGAGCAGTCTAATTACTTCCTTCACCTCTGCTATCAGCAAAACTCCTGGAGCTTTGGAATGCACCCTTTGCTGATAGTACAACAGTTTGCAGTGAAAAAGCAGTTTTTCTAAAATGTTAACCTAGCCTAGCACCAGCAGACAGCTAATTTACATAGATGGGACAACAACGAACACTAACTTTTCTTGTGCATTCGATAAAAATTAATCCACATTCACTTCACATAACCATGTTGTACAAGTTTCCCCATCACCATGGAAGAAAAATAACCAGGACTTCACTCTACTGTTTGGAGCAAAATTCATCCTTCGATCATCACTGCCAAAAACAGGTGACTGACTCATTTATTTCATTGTCATTAATGGGAGTTTACTGTGTGCATAACCATAAATTCCCTGCCGGCCATTCTGCCCATTCAGTCCACATCGACCCTCTGAAGAGCATTCCAACCAAACCCATTCCCCCAGCCTACCCCTGTAACCCCACATTTCCCACGGCTCATCCACCTAACATACACAACCCTGGACACTATGGGCAATTTAACATGGCCAATCCACCTAATCTGGACTGACGGGGGAAACTGGAGCACCTGGAGGAAACCCACCCAGACTGAATACAGTATTGCCAAATTACATTTCAGAAATACTTCATTATTTGCAACACTTAGATATTTGGATATGGAAACAAAACACGCTACATTAAAGTTTTTTTTCTAATAAAGAATAATGCAAATATCCAACTGCAGTTTCCTCCATTACTGCAACTGAGAGATTTCTTGTTATCCCTTGATAGTGTGTGGGTAATCGGCTAGGTGTTTACTGTCCTTTCCTTAACATAATTTTTAATCTTTTTGAGAAAACTGCTCCCCAATAAAAGGAAGGGGTCAGAGACAAATGGGAACTGTGGATGCTGGAGAATCCAAGATGACAACAGATGGTCTGGGGTCTAGGCCCAAAACATCAGCGCTTGTGCTCCTGAGATGATGCTTGGCCTGCTGTGTTCATCCAGCTTCACACTTTATTATCCCCAATAAAAAGGAACTAATGTTTAGCAAGCTGGGCTGACATTTCCACATTGCAGCTTTTTAAATCTACTCATGGCTGTTCTCATAAAAAGGCAGAAGAAAGCAACACTCCTTCAGAGTGCAGGAATGAGGCTGTAGGTATAGACTTCAGAATCAGCAGAATCCGGCTCATATGAAGTGGCAGAATTATACAGCTATAGCTATGACTGTGTGTCATAGGTTGGTGTCTTCCATGTAAAAAGTGAATAGTGTGGGGAAAATAAAACACAGTTAGAGTTGTAGTTGCATTATGCAACTACAAAAATGCTACTACATTCTGAGAGCTCAAAAGGATTAAAAAGCAATCTATAAGCCTTGAAAAGATTAATAAATCTTCACAGGCAGAAATTATATTTGAGAGACTTAAACTTAATTGAAGTATTTGTTTAGCATTTCATTATGCAGTACTTTGATCAAATTATTAACCAGTTTATTTTCAGCAGGTTAATAGATTGCATTGAGAGAATTTACACGAAACATTTACACCTAAAGACTGAATACCTGATATTGGAGACCACAGTAGCTATTATAACCTGTTCAAATTGAACAAGAATTGTGTTAGCACCTTTATCAAACTAAACAACAAGAGTTGCACTGTCATGTGCTATCTAAGAGCAAATGTTAACACTGTCATTCTAACCCATCTGTAGCACATTTTGAAAGGGTACAATTGTTCAAAACTGCCAAAACATACCACTCAATTTAAATAAACAACACTCAGTTCCTGATCTCATTATAGCCTTCGTTCAAACATGAACAAAGAGCTGAATTCCAACGGTGAACTCCAGCTTTTGACTTAGTATGGTATGCAGGAACCCTAGCAAAATTGATATTGATAGTACTCAGAAAATTCTACACTGGAGGAAGTCAAACCTAGCACAAGGAAAGCTGTGAGATTGCCAGAGACATAGGCCTAGGACATCACCGCAGGAGCTCCTCTGGGTGGTGCCCAGGGTATTGTCATCTTCAGTGGCTTCCAAGCTCAGTGGTGGGGGCATTCGCTGATAACTACAGCACTCAGTACTACTGTCAACGCGACAAATAATAAGGCAGTCCATCCCAACCTGGGCAATGCACAGGCTTTGGTAACAGGCGAAATAATTGAAATACACAACTGTCAGTCATCAGGAATCTTCAGCATGAGGGTTTAGCTGTAGCTCTTTGGATGTCCAACAGCAGTAACATCACTGAATTCCCAACAACGTCCTAGGGTTATCATTCAGCAGAAATTCAACTGGACCAGCCATTTTAAAAACCTGTCTCCTCTACTGGAAGAAAAAAGGTAGAATCTGGGAATGTTACTGGTTTAGTACTCCAGAGAACACTCTGGGAACTGCGGATCAGATTCTGCTGCGGCAGTTCATGTAACTAGTCTCAGAAATGATGATCATATGAACCACCTTATACAAGACTAAAGTTGGCCCTTAGTTGCTCCCCGAAATGGCCTATCAAGTTAACTCAGTTCAAAAGTAACAACTCCACAAAGCCTGTCCACCATCTACAAGGCACAAATCAGGAGTGTGATAGAATACTTCTCACTTGCCTAGATGGGTACAGCCCCAACAACACTAGAAGTTGGTCAGTAACTAGGACAAAGCAGCCTGCTTAACTGGCATACGATCAACCACCCTAATCATTCACTCTCTCCACCACAACACACCAGAGCAGAAATGTATATCATCTACAAGATGCACAGCAATTATTCACCAAGGGTTCTCCGACAGAACTAAATCCACAACGTCAACCACGTAGAAGGACAAGACCAGCAAATGTGCTGCCACCTGCAAGTTTCTCTTCATGCGTTTCATTATCTTGACTTGGAGCTGAATCACTATTCCTTCACTGCCTCTGGGTCAAAAATCCTCAAACTCACTCCCTGAAAAATGCTGGGAGTTGCCAGCGCCATAACACTATTCTCTTCAATTGTCCACTACTGTTCACCAAGAATTGCCAACTAGGTTTGTGGGGAGATGACAGTGATGAAAATCTGCATCTCCTAGGCTGGAGAGGCAAACAAACATTGAGCTGCTCACTTGTGCCTGTGAGCCAGCAGCAAGGTATAGTGAACCCAGCCTTAATTTCATACAGGAGATAACCCTTCACATGCAGAAAGGGAGAAAGAAAAATAACAAGCTATACAAGATATTAGGACTTGTGAGCATAACCTCAGTCAAAGAGGTTGCTTTTAACAAACAGATCATAATGGGGGCAAAAAGATGGATAGTTCCAAAGCCCATTAATCTTTTAAAACTCAGAACTGGTACAGGTCGATCTCTCACTACTCTTTGTGGAGGTGTGCTGTGTGTAAATTGCACATTACTACAGTGGCTACACTTAAAAGAAACATTTTATTGGTTCTGAAGTGCTTTCGGATGTTTTGGGGTTGTAAAAGACAGCTCTGAAGAGTCACATCAGACTCCAAATCTTTCTTTCTCCGTGGATGCTACCAGACTGGAGGGGAAAAACATCCCCTATTCTTCTTCAAAACACAGCCCTATCCTCAGTCTGGATAGCTGTCTGAAACGAATTTAATACTAGAGGCAGGTTTCATTGCTTTCCCCATCTCAGGGAGGGAAGCCACCTTCCAGAGTTGTTGGGTATGTGGAAAGCTGGTAGTTGGGTGGTCCCTGAAGTGACAGGTGGGGGGCAAATGGTAGTGCCCATCCCACCGAGGAGCTCAGGAAAGTCCGGATTTGTGCATCTTGGCATGGGTATTGAGGGAGTGCTGATGGCATATGGCAAGTGGGAAGGGCATAAAAAGGGAGATAGCTTTGGGAGCAAGTTCACAATGGCCTGCCGGCCCCTCGGCCAACAGCCTGAACAGCTAAAGCTACTAGCATTGACCCCAGGGGAAAACAAAACCAGTGTTGGCACAATAAGGTCCTTAAATTATGAATGGCACCTAAAAAGGACTAAACTGGTCCGAGGACATGTGGGCCATCTGAAGTCACTCCCACCCGCTGTGAAATCTCAGCGTGGGGTAGGTTACATTGGTGGCAGGTGTTAGATCGTGTGCCCACCCCTCACTATCCTGAGATCAACCAAATCGAGCATTAAATCCGGTGCTATGTATCTAACCCCAATGCAAATTCCTCACCTACACAACACAACAAAGTCACATTGGGAAAGTATGTTCCCATTGGGTGGCTTATACAGGTTCCTCCTTTAATGCGAGTAAGTAAGCAGTTTATAAACAGTGCAGAATGTCAATTCATACAGTGAGCTGAGCTTGTAACAAGACTAGCTGCATGCCTGCAAAAGTAAATCAGAGTTCAAACTATGCCCAAACGGTTAGCTCGATTTCATATGGTTGGCTGCTCCTCCTTAAATTTGAGCACTCAACAATGCCCCCGAAGGTCCCTCCAACTAATTTCTGGCATATTTAAAAATTCGTCCTTTGGGTGGGTCAATTGCAACACTTCCAAAAGGAGGAACCAGTCAGCTCAAAACTCCTAAGGTGAGGAACAACTGGTTTGAAGTTTACAGGAGATAGCAAAAAAAAGAGAATTTTTTTTTAAAACTGCAAAAAAGTTACACAGGTAAAGGTAACAAAGTGTGGAGCTGGATGAACACCAGCAGGCCAAGCAGCATCTTAGGAGCACAAAAGCTAAGGATAGATTTGTTTCCTGGAGCTAGGGGTAAACTTCTATTGTAAACATACAATATGTGTGACTCTTGTTCTTCATTGCACATTTCATCTTTTGTTTTAAAATAGCTGCTTAACAATTTAATCTCAAAGCAAGCAATTGCTTACTGCAGGCACAAGAGATCCCATACAGGCCCAACTTACTGAAGGTTTTGACGCAATTTGTAGAAAGATTGCCCTGTTCAACATCACATGGTCATTAGAAAACGCTGACAGAAATACTTGGGGCTAGTGAAGAGATACTCTTGAAGTAAAGATACTTGCTAACAGCATGCTCAGATTCTAGTCAGTAAATCCTGAACAAAGAAAATAGATTTTCAAAAACACTCAAACGAAAGAAGTCCAGTCTGCGTTTGATGCAAACTGTTTCTCACTCCCAGTTGGTCCTTTTCTGTAAATCACAATCACTTATCAAAGAAACTGTCAGCTCTGGAAGCACTCACACAGCCCCTGGTACCTGTGCCAGATCTTTGAGAGAGATACCCAGTTTAGTCTCATTCCTGCTGCACTTTGTGCACACCCCCTCACCAACTTCTCTTCACTGTGTGGTTTGGAAAGAGTGAGTCATGCTGCTGAGCATTCCCAGGCCCACTCATCCACTTGAATTGTCAAACCAATATCTTATTCCTTTGTCTTCTGAAGAGAGTACAGGTGCAAATTAGATGCCAGACTTCTCTCACAATGAGTAATGATGCAGCCTGGCTATAAACAGACACCATTCCAACTTGTTGCTGCATTCAGCAAGATTCCACTTCATTTGAGCACAACCGCATGTTCAGAGAAGTTAACATTCTCAAGCATCCAGAGCATTCCTCTCCACACCATTCCCCCATCTTAAACATTAAACTAGCACTGTGCATTTGAATTGCAGGGAAGTACCCAACAGGGTATTAATTTGGCCGTAAAACTCACCAGGTTACGTTGAATCGTCACATTCAGCAGGAAGCAATAATAACGTGATATTTGTTCAGCTTATCTCGAATGATTTAGCACTCCGTTGCATAAAGCGATCCCTAACTACTTGGGCATTTGTCCTCATTTGAACTTCAGTCAACTGGAAATGCTCAGAACATAAACGGACACATGGATGCACAATAATCGGTAGCAGTCCTATACCAATGCTGCCCAATAGATTAACCACTAACCACATGCCGCTGAGTACAATAAGTAAATCAACTTAAGTGATTTTAATATTCATTCACATGGTAATGTGGTTAAAAAGAAAAGCAGAGTGCCTAATTGGTTTGCGACCAGTGTTTTAGTCTCTTGACTTGTATTAGAAGCCTATCGAATTTTTTTTTGTGTGGCCAGTTTATTTTATATGGATCAGGTAAACTCAGGAACTTCAATAGATGGGAAAGGAGATAACAGGATGTCATTTTCACACAACTGTATGTATGTATCTCACACAGAGAAGCCTCCCTGCCCGCAGCAAGCATTTCACATGTAGATGGTGTGCGTGTACAGTTACAAGTTACTGCCCAATTTCTGCATAAATAACAGGGAGTGCTATTAGCCTCACTGCACACTTGCAGCAAAACATGGTCCCTCGTATTCTTTCCAGGTGTGGATTCACCATAGGCTTACATTGTCATCGTCCCCACTTTGGAAGTTGCCCCAAAGCATCTCTGTATTGAAGAATACAAATTCTAGATTTGTACTCTTTGACAGGATACACTGTCATTTATCCTCGTCTGTAGGCCGAGGGCCAGGGAGCGAAAACTGCTAGCACCAATGAGCAGGCAAAGCCATTGTCCTTCAAGCAAAAAGCACTCAAATGTCACCCAATAATAGCAAAACATGTTCTTTGACCTATTGCCCCAAATATAAATCCACCAACTAAAATGGATAGTGTCATGATCATATTATTGAGTTAACAATCGTGAGAAGGAGTTCAAATTCCATGATGGCAGGTTAAAAATTTGAATACAGTCAAAACAGCTTGGTAAACATAAAGCTGTCAGATTTTTGTTTAAAAAAAGACTCATTCGCTAATATGCTTTGGAGCGGGAAACCTGCTATCCTGATCAAAATGAGTCTAAGTCTCAAACTGGTGACTCTATGATTTTATGACATTTATTAACCAGTCAGTCATTGCAGACACCTCTTCCAGGAATCTTCGTAAAGTCAAACATAAGATCAGGAAGAGCTCACAGGTGGAATCCTGGGATCTGTGTTGCTGTGGATGAAGATTGGTTGGAAGTATTAATGATTAAGGAGGTCACAGCACAAGACGAATCTGAGCGAGAGATATCTGATACAGACTCTTAAGAAATGGGCTTTAGACACCCAGTGTATATCCAACAAGGGCCAGGTCAGGCTGTGGAGTTGTTATCACAGTTGTTAGAGGTGGAAGCAAAGACGATAGTAGGATTTATACACTCTGTCTCAGAGCACTATTCTCAGTTTAGATGGAAGCTGCAGAAGCAAAACACAAAAATTGCCAGAGAAACTCAGCAACATCGGTGGCAACAGAAACAAAATTAATGCTTTGGGACCAGATATCCTTAAATCAGAGTTTCCAGCAGCTAAGAAAAAGTGGTATATTCACTGAACACCAGGAACGGGGGTGTAAACAAATATGCAACAGGCAGGAATGGAGCCCAGAGGGAGAGGGAAAAAGACACGAAGGGATGGAGAATAATATGCCAGGGAAGGAGAAGAGCTGATCATGGGGACGGTAAAATGGGTAATGATGCGTTGGCTGTGCTGAAAGCAGCCCATGTGATCAAAGGAGTTGGGGTGTGGGGACTGTGTAAATGACATGGAAGAGGGTGCTCAGGTCCTAAAATTGTTGAACTAGATCCAGAGTCCTGAAGGCTGCAGGGTTTCCAAGCAGAAAACAAGATGGATGTTCCTCCAACTTGCGCTGAGCTTTGGTGAAGCACTGCAGCAAGCCCGAAACACAGAGAACACGGTGGAGTGTTGAAGTTTACCCATCCGTCCCTTTGTCTGCCTAAATGCTGTTGTGTCTCTTGGGACTCCATCTCCAGCTATTGCATATTCCTTCACACTACTTCCTGCATTGGTTTATTTGTCTGTTCCACAAGCACCACCTCGCACAATCCAGAATCGAATTATTATTTAACCTGAAAGGGATTTAGTGAGGAAAACTACCCTACACGCATCCAGTGGATGGCAACAGATAGAGAATCAAATTATTTCAGCTATCAAAAAAAGGTGACGAGACTGTGGTTCAATCACCATGCTCTAAAATTCTAAACGGGCACAAATTAAGAAAAAGCGAAGAGCAATGTCTTTCTGCTCAGAAGGGGAGGATGCACATTAAACAAACAGGAAAGGCAGACGTGACAAAACGCAGGACTGGCACGGACATCAGTCCAGAGAACAGACTTAATGTATTCAATAGAGTTGGGAGAACACGGGAACGGTCACACATTTGTGTGTTAACAGCAAATAGAAAGGTTCAAAATTCAGGACTAACCAGGAACTACAATGACAGAGGCATTAGGAGCTCTGGTCAGACCTCTATTACAGGCGTATGTTGAGAAGGGGAAAAAAAATCAAGTTGAGAATGGTAATAATAATTGCTTGTCAGACCATCAGAAAGAGAAAGGGGTTTGCTCAATAGTCCTCAGGAAACAGGTCCTTCGGCCCAACAAGTCTGCACCAACCATCAGAGCAGCCCATGCTGACCCATCCTCCGCAAATCGACACACCCCTGAACACTACAGGCAATTTAGCACAGCCAATCCACCTAGGCTGCGCATCTTTGGACTGTGGAAGGAAACCCACACAGACACAGAGAGAATGTGCAAACTCCACACAGACAGTCGCCTGAGGATGGGTCCCTGGCGCTGTGAGGCTGCAGTGCTAACCACACAGCCACCGTGTCGCCCCAAAGAGTAAGTGTCGAACTCATACACAGAAAACGGCAAAGGACAAACAGCTCAGGCAGTCGTTTTGGGAGTCTAGTTTACTCGTCAGCAGTAATTTACATACAAAGATCTTGTGGAATATTTAAGATAATATTTTAAGTGATCTCAACCAACTGAGATACAAAGGGTCTTCAAATTTAAGAGCCAAAACATTACAGTATAACCAGACAGGGTACACATTTTAAGCAACAATGGCACTGTACTTGGTCCCATCCAAGTTTCCAAAGGATGACTGCAACAGTACCAGATTGCTTACTAGTCACTGTGTATCTCAAAAGGTTCCAGCTAAAAGAGATCCAGAGGTAGAGAAGCTCTGCCCGAGTACAGGAGCTGGGGTTTTCCTTATAAGAAAAGATGGCTGCAGGATCTAAGGTGTTGCAGATCATTTACCCTCACATCTGTCGTGGAAACTATTAGTGAAAGCATTTTATCAGCATCTAGGCCAAAAAGGTCGGGGGGGGGGGGGGGGGGGGGGGTTGTTGGAAGTTCCCTTGGTTTTGAAAGCAACAGACCACAGCTCACAAATCTATTGGAATTCTCAAGTGTTAACCCAACAGCAAACATAGAGCACATTTTCAAAAAGAATTTGAGTAAATTCTGAGGTGAAGTTACAAACAGTGATACAGGCTAATGCAACAGTCACATGTCAGCCAGCACAATTGCAGATCAACACAGCAGCCAAAAACAGGGGGTGGTGACAAATTAATTCAATCAGGAGGACAGATCTGCTCTGGTTCCATTTTTGTTTTATTTCGGATTTCCAGCATCCGCAGTATTTATACCTTGATCGTTTAGAACTGACCCTATTTGCATTAAAAAAAAAGTTGAGAGCGCACGCGAGCAAGCGATCAGGTTTCACACAAAAGACAAGGATAATGTGTAAAAATAAAGCTGCTTACTTATTGTATTTTGATCATATTTTGGAGGATACCATCTCAAAAAATCAGCAAATCTCAAGTCAGACCAAAGTTCAAATGAAATTCCCCCTTTTACCAGTCACTCCCATAAAAAGCTAAAATGTTTCACAAAGAGGTCGGCCATTCCACCCAACAGGACTATGCCAATCCTTTGGAAGAACTGTCGTTTTTGTCACACATCTCTCCTCCAAACCCATGGCCATGAAACCCTCTCCTTTTCCAAGTACCCATGCCTTGTGACATCAATAAATGGACCTCTCACTTCATAATAGCGGTCAAAACAGATACAGCCACAAAGTTCTTAAAAGTCCTGTTTAAAGGAATCAAGAATACCTTCAATTGACAAAAAATTGATCCAAAAAGGACTTGACAGAAGCAGAGTCTTTGATTCTGTTAATTGTGTCATTTGTATATCCAAGATATATTTACAAGTCAAAAGCTTCCCTTCTGATCTTTTAAAAAAAAAGTACAGGCTGATATATTTGGAAGTCCCACTGCAAACATTACTGTCGAATTTGCTCCCACTACCGTTCCAAGCAACACATTCCACATCATCACAACTAAGTGCATTTAAAAATTATATAATTTCCCCTCTGGTTCTTTCACCAGTTATTTTAAATCTGTGTTCTCTGGTTACTAACTCTGCTCTCACTAGAAATAGCTTCTCTTTCTTGCCGTATCAAAGCCTCTTATATTTCCCATTCAATTTCACCTTACGTCGCCTCATCTCGTCAACACAATGGTTTACGTGATATGTATGTGTCAGCCTGTGTACTATAGAGTTTTAAAAGTATGGGTTGGAAAATTGGGTTGACTTTCTGAAAATTTGTGCAATTCTCCTGAGCAGCCTTGAAGAATGCATTCTCCAATGTAAATGCAGTAGGAAAATCGCCCACAAAGGATTGAACAGAGCGCAAGAAGTTACGTGACTTGAGATCTTAATGTTTCTTTTCCAGTTCACTGTCTGCTTTTACAATCTCCCACCTTCAAGAAAAAAAAGTGGAAGCTTTAAGTATTTACCAGCGCTGAATTTAAGCATCTTAACCAAGCAACGAAGTCCAGGCTTTCTTGAAAGTGCTTGTGGATAAGCATTTTTTTTAGGAAGTTTCTTTTTTGTTTTGATTCAGGGGACTGGACATTCAGTGAGGAGAAAGAAACAAACAGCAAGAGAAAGGAATGAAGTAAAAGAAGAAGATTTCAATTGTAGCAATCTCCCAGGCAACTAGACACTACTTGGCGTTAGACTAGAAGAATTCATCAAATTTGAATAAGCACTTCGTGATATTAAAGGCAGAGAACTTTGTGCCAGAAGTTAAAACACACTCAGACACAGCTGGAAAATTGTTAGCAACCCAGTTTACAGAAATTAAGAATATTTCCAACAACAGCACATAACATGGCTAAGCAAGGCATCTAAAGGACTTCTAATTTGCTTCATTGAAAAATCCACATATCCAGGATTTAACAGTTGAGGATATAATGTGATAATTTAAAATAAGCAGCTTCAACAAAGGCTTAAAATGATTAACATGCAGGTGAAACAGTGACTCTGGAAAAGATGAGAGAAAGATCATCGAATCAAAACATTAACTCTGTTTCTCTCTCCATAGGTGCTGCCAGGCCTGCCGAGTTTCTCCAGACATTTTTAATGTTCTTTTCAAATTTCCAGTATCCACTGTGCTTTGCTTTTTAAAATCTGAAAATGGTAAAGTTAAAGTTATTGTTAATCATTGCTTCTTCCAATTCGTTCCCTGGATACGGATAACATGGCAAGACTACATTCAACATCCAGCTCTGTCATCCGGTGATGTTTTGAGAGATTTTGGATGATACTTGTTCAGCAAAATCAAACCAGGAGACGAAAACAATAGTCAATTGTCTCATGATCATGGGGATTGAGAGAAGTAAACAACTTGCCAGGAAATGTATCTACTCATCTTAAGAAGAGGAATATTTTTATTTTTTAAAACCAAAATTTGCTAACATTTATAGCTACGATAATAGATGATTTGGATGTAGGGTTCAGAAAGAACTCGCTACTCTTTCTTTCAAATTCTTTACTGAATAAAAAGGACATTTTATTCCAGTCAAAAATATTTCTTTCCCTTTACGATAGGCACAGGGAGGGTGATAATCAGGAGTAGCAGTTGAATATCTGTACATCACAGACAGCAGGTCAGAATTCCTATTCAATTTGTAGGACACACAACAAATCGCCTCTCTGGGATGAAGTAGAAAGTCAGTCAGCCATTTGTCCAAATCCTGATCACTATCCCGTGACCTATGCTGAGAATTTCAATTGTTTGGACATCACGTGAGAACAGGTAGCATCAAGATAGAATCCCACCAACAGTCCAGGCTAGCAGACCAACAAGATCAAGACATGTGAGCCAGGAACCAGAGCATGAGTGACAGCCATTAGACCTTTTGCACCTTCAAAAGATGTCAGAAGGGAAAAAAAAACTAGAGGGACATGAGATATTACACGGGACACGTATTAGTGTAAATTGTGAAAGCTGCACAAAGCTAACAGTGAATATACGGTTCAAGGAGCAAAGGTCAAGCAAATTTGAGTAAATAGCCAAAACCTGGTAAAGCTAAGTCAGGAAATCAATTGGATGTTAACTGTGGCTATATGGATGGCGTCACTGCCTCTGAATCAAGGCTACATAATCAGAAATTTGGGCATATAATCCAGGCTGACACCTCAAAAGTAGTAACAACCTCTCAGCTGGGTGGAAAAGATCCCATGACACTATTCACTGCATGAAGCATCTCTTCCCAGTGCCCAAGCCAATATATATTCTTTAAACCAACACTACTAAGAGATATTACCTGATTATCACCTCATTCCCAATTGTGGGATCTTGCTAGGCATATATTATCTGCCATGTTTTCTACATCGGTGCCCATAGTTCATATGAGCTTTATTGGCTGTGAAGAACTTTCGGATGTCCTGATATCATGCAAGGCACTACCCAAAAGTCCTTTCCTTCCAACAAATAAATGATGGGATTGGGTTTTCCAATGCAGGGCAAGTAATAACTACATGAGGGCTTTTCATAAACAGCAGCTGAAGTATCCCCAACAATGAACCAGCAATCAGGGAGCAGCCCTCTGAAGTAAAAGTATACCAGCCTCATACCTGTGCCAAAGTTGGAATGAATCTCGAAGAAAGGGCTCAACATGAAGCTACTGTCAGCAAACGATGGTTGATCAGTTCATTAACTCAGGGGGAGTCATGTTGACACAGTAGGTAAATTCCGAAGGTTTCAATTATAAGGAAGACATCAGATGAAAAATTAGAAAATGCAATGTGGGTTTACTCCTGGACCACTGGCTGCGTGTGCACACACCTTCACTATGAAATGACAACTGTCACTCATGACTGGGGTAACTTTCAATTTTCTCACTTTGGAAGTAACATGGCAAAGCTATTCAACCATCCAATACAGAAACCGTCTGTGTGCATCATTTCGCTGAAGAACCGAGTTGATTAATGGGACTACTCTCTGGTTTTCTGGGAACAGTCAGCCTTCATCAGCAGCCTTACCACAAAGTTGCCATTCCAATCAATATGCAGTCATACCAGACCGACCAGAATGGTAAACAGTGAGTAACCACATCAGATCACTACCGTGGGGATTTCATATTCATGTTAAAAATGGTGCCGATTTCAAATGGGCTAGAAGGCTGATTGAGTCGATCTCTTTCAGCTAACTTCTCAAAAGGTGTTGGTCAGTACCCAACATTTAGTATTCCGCAGAGATTCCATCATTGCGCTGATGAACTTTTAATGGAAAAGTTCCACTTGTCGGGAATCTTATGAGTTAAAAGAACATAGAACGGAGAACAGTACAGCACGGTACAGGTCCTTCGGCCCACGATGATGTGCTGACCTATTAGCCTACTAAATGATCAACCTACCCTGCATACCCTACATTTAACTATCCTCCACATGCCTATCCAAGAGTCGCTTAAAAGTCTCTATAGTATCTGACTCCACTACCACTGCTGACAACACATTCCACACACCCACCACTCTCTGTGTGAAGAACCTACCTCTGACACCTCCCCTATACCTTCCTCCAATCACCTTAAAATTATGCCTCCTCATAATAGTCATTTCCACCCTGGGAAAAGTCTCTGGCTATCCACTCTATCTATGCCTCTCATCATCTTGTACACCTCTATCAAGTCACCTCTCATCCTTCTTCACTCCAATGAGAAAAGCCCCAGCTCCCTCACCCTTTCCTCATAAGACCTGCCCTCCAGTCCAGGCAGCATCCTGGTAAATCTCCTCTGCACCATCTCTAAAGCTTCCACATCCTTCCTTTAATGAGGCGGCCAGAACTGAACACAATATTCCAAGTGCGGTCTAACCAGAGTTTTATACAGCTGCAGCATAACCTCGTGGCTCTTAAGCTCAATTCCCCTGCCAATGAAAGCCAACACACCATACTCCTTTGCAACCCTATCAACTTGGGTAGCAACTTTGAGGGATCGATGGGAATGGACTCCAAGATCTCTATTCCTCCAAACTGCCAAGAATCCTGACATTAACCCCATATTCTGCATGAAAATTTCGACCTTCCAAAATAAATCACTTCAGACTTTTCTGGGTTGAATTCCATCTTTTCCTGTCAATGTCTCGTTGCAACCTACAACATCCCTCCACCCTGTCCACAACTCCACCAATCTTCGTGTCATCGGCAAATTTACCAACCCGCCCTTCCACTTCCTCCACCAGTTCGCTCATGCTGAAGGCTATTCTTCTCAGCCAGATGTATTTTAAATTTCATACAGATGCCTGGTCTGACTTTCAAAGTGCTCTCCCATCCACCAACTGATAGTCTGGAACTCATACACCAACAACAAAGCAACTTATTCCCAATGTTTCAATTGCATCTGCATGAAATTTGACGAATGTGGTTGGAATCAAATACCTTTGCCATTTGATAAATGTTGCTTGCACTTTACCTCAATACAGATCAATGGCCGTGGGGGGACAGCAACACAAACAGATTCAGATTCAGATTCAACAGAGCAACAATAAGACCTAGAGGGTTCAGTTCAAGCACAGGTTTCAGAAACTTCACTTGGATCCCCTTCAGGATTGAAGATGACCTGATCATTGTGTTAAAAATGATAAGAGGATTCAATAGACAGTAAACAGAAACAGAGAGCGTTTCCTCCCCCAAGATCAAATAAAATGTAAATAAACTGTAATTTCCAATATTGAGATTGATAGATTTCTTTTATTCAGTAAGGGTACAATGGAATAGAGAGGAAGGAAAGGGCAAAAGGAACTGAGATCTATATAAATCATGTTCCAATTGAATCACGAGGCATCAAGATGCTCAATGGCCTACTCCTGCTCAGATATTCCCAACTGGAAATGGCCCAGAACATTCAATGAGTCAGTGATCAGCACATTGTCTTTTTAAGCTACTTTCTAGTTCTGATTCCAATATCACGAGTTGTTGCATTTTATTTGCAAACAGGACATGGGCATCACTGGCTAGGTCAGCGTTTATTACACATCCCCAACTGCCCAGAGACAGAGACACAGTAGGTCAGACCAGGCATCTGTATGAAATTTAAAGTAAAGTATGTGCTTTGATTCAAAGATGCTCGCAGCAGTTTTCCTTCCCTGTAGGAATCAGTGAACCAGATGAGGGATTTAATGACACTCAACAGTGGTTAAAGGGTTGGCATTAGGCCAGCTCTTTATTGAATTTAAAACTTCACCATCTGCTTCAGTGGGATTCAAACTCCTGTCCCTAGAACATGAACCTGGGTTATTTAACGGACTCCAGTGACATTACACTATGCCACTGTCTCCCCTTGAAGCACTTGCAGTAACATGAACAGTAGAAGTGAAAAAGTTCTTGTGGAATTCCTCTGCCACTGTGATGAAATAATTCATCCATTTTCAACAATTAGCACATTCTTTAAGGGGGCCAGAGGAATTCCATACACTCTGTAAACACATTCATCATTCGTAATCACAGAGCCCGATGTTTAACCCAATTGCGTCAGACCATCACATAGAAAAATTTACTCCAGAGCTATGAACAGTAAAAAAATTCTGATCGCCTCCTCAAATCTTTCCAAGCCATCAGCACCAGCTATTGGAAACAAAAAACTGCTATTTTTGTTACAACTCCATCCAGCAGCTGAGGAGGACTGGATTGTGTCACTCTCACTGCAAAAAGGACTTCAACATTCCCAAATCTTATCCATTATAAAGCAATGCGCACTAACTGATTCATTAATAAGTCCTGCCTAAGCACATTCTTGTCTCACTCCAAATCTAAATTTCTAGATGTGTGAGCTGATTTAAAAACAAAAACTACATTTAAAAAGCTTAGCTGCAACAGTGCTTCCATTAAATTTAATTTTCGTTCTTAGAATGGCAGCACAGCTGACAAAGCCAGCATTTATTGTTTAGCCCCTTGTGACCCTGAGAAGATGGTTGTGATAAATCTCCTAGAAACTCTGCAGTCCATGTGGTGAAGTCCATGAGCGGTTTGCTTCGTCATTTGGGAAGGCAGTCAAGAGTCCACAACGTTGAAGTGTGATCTGGGTCACATATCAGCCAGGACACTAAACAACTGCAGGTCTCCTGCCTCTACAAACACATTGGTGAATTAGCTACGACACACAGTGTGGAGCTGGAGGAACACAGGAGGCCAGGCGGCATCAGCGGAAAAGGAAAGTTGACGTTTCAGGTTGAGGCCCTTCTGAAGGCCTGGCCTGTTGCATTCCTCCAGCTCCAGTGTTCTCAGACTCCAGCATCTGCAGTTCTTGCTATCTTTTGGCGAACTAGTTGTGTTTTAGGGCATTCCCATAATTTCAGGGCCACTTTAATGAATCCTGCTATTTAGTTCCAGATCTTTTACAGAAAACATGTCAGAACTTGAACTCATTCTCTGAATTACAAGTCCACTAGCATTCAAACTGTTCTACGTTTCATAAAGTTTTTTCCGTAGTTAATTTCTTTCATGTATCATGTATTTCTATAAGGGTGCAGAGTTTACTTGTAACTCCAGTTCCAATAGGTGCAGAGAGTATGGTTTGAGTTTTCACAGAAAATTGCCAAAATGAACAACAGCGACTTGGAGCTACAGTTGACTCAAGGCAAAGACCAACATAGGACAAATAACTGAAAAAAAAAGGAGCAATAGCCAGGTTATTACCTTCATTTACATTGGTACAAAGGCATGCATAGCCAAAGCACATCCTCAGAATAGATAACTAGCAATAAGAAAACTATACTTTGTAGTTTCAGAACTCTTATGCTTTTTTTAAAAAACTTGACACAAACAATCCAGTATGTGCAATCTTGTCACAGTGCTATCATTTGCTGGATGTTTTGCAATTGTTTCATTTTATTAAGTGTTTAGGTGAGTATCAGCTCTCATTTCACCTCTCACTCGGCTTTGCTCAAGATTTTCAAGGAAAGGATTGCCATGCAATTTAGAAGTCCTGAATAAATTTGTTGACAGCTGTTTCTCAAATTAAAAAGAAACACAATTCTAATAATTCTTCAGAACCATCAATTTGCATCAGTGAAGGTCGACAGCAAGTACAGGCAGTCCTGATGTTGCGAACAGATTGAGTCCACTCGCAAGTTCATTTGCGTGCAAATCCAAAACACTATGCAACACAATATAAGACAGCCGTTGTAAGTACAGTGAATGTTCATATGTCAGATGATTAACCTTACACCCCTGTATGGGATCATGTTCATCAATATGAGCGTTTGTATGTACAATGTTCTGAAATTGGAGACCCCTTGTATGAAGAAATTAAACACTTGATTTGATGGACTGCAAATAATACAGGCACCAAGTGGAGGCTTTGTCCTCTAATTGCATGTGGAGTTAGCTGTTCCCAATACTGAGCAGCAGTAAGGGTGATAGAGCTGGCCCTAGGACCAGGAAACCTTACAGAGACAGAGCAAAATCACCCAGGGATTCAGAGCACAACAAGTAGTAGTAGGGAGAAAAGCGATGTTGTACAGGACATTTCCCTTGAAAATTCTCTCCACCGTGCATAGCCTCTTCAGTTCAGCGGCCAAAACCATTAACAGACTTCATTAGCACAGCTTGTTAGAGGAGAGTGTGGTAACTTCGAGCGTGCAGCTCATAGGGAACATTAGACAAGGGCTATACACAGCATCTTACAGAAGCTTACTCACAATCCACTCGACAAGGGATTGAAATGGGAGGTTGTGTCACAGTTAGAACATGGATCTTGCTACAAAATGGGAGTTGAGATGCACAGCCGTGATAAGTACTCGAGAGGGAGCTGTAGATACATACAAAGAGAATGCTGTTGCTATTGTGGACGGTAAACGATGATGTGGGCCAAATGGCCTGGTACTCAGCTGCAATTCTAACTTTACATAGAACCTCTACATTCTCAGGGAGTACAAAATCTTTTCCAAGAATGCAATACTATCTTAGTGTTAAGTAGGGCCGGATATTACGGAGGTCTGCTTCCTCACCCTATCCCATGCTTGCTCAGTGCCATGTGTTATATATATCTCTCTCTTCCCATTAGAGGGGGGGGGGGGGAAAAGAGAGAGCGAGCGCGAGAGAGCGAGAGAGATAGTGAAGGTTGAGAGACAGGGTCATGTCTCTACTTCTTAGCCATAAGTATTAGGTTCAAATCCCACCCCAGAAATTTTTTTAAAAATTCATTCACGGGATGAGGGTGTCGCTGACCAGGCAGCATTTATTGCCCAGAGGGCAGTTCAGAGTCAACCACATTGCTGTGGGTCTGGAGTCACATGTAGGCCAGGCCAGGTAAGGATGGCAGTTTCCTTCTTTAAAAGGACTTTAATGAACCAGATGGGCATTTTCCTGACAATTGACAGTAGGTTCATGGTCATCATTAGTCTATTAATTCTAGGCAATTTATTGAATGCAAATTCCACCATCTTCCATGGCGGGGATTTGAACCCAGGTGCCCAGAACATTCTCTGGGTCTCTGGATTAACAGTCCACTGATAACACCACTAGGCCATCACCTCTCCTTGATAACCAAAGAATTCAGAATGCAGCCAAGCAAGTGATATTTCTGGTCAAATCCACAGCCGGGAGGTGGTGGAATTGCAGACTTTTAAGTCATCACCGTATGTGGCTATGCCTATAGCTGTCTGGGGACTACTGCTTCACATTCCTTCATTCAGCACAAACAAATTGGTGTCTCAATGTTCTATGAATTGTTAACAAAGAAATCTCACAGCAATTCTGTCATTTAAGGGTGGATTTTTAACAGCACTCTTGCTCTCTGTTGAATGTTAAAAACCTCCTCAGATCTCGAGCACTTCAGTCACTGACTTATAGGTTTTCACAACACAGGATAAAGCCCTCACTGGCCAGAGTCGCTGCAGTACTTTTTGTAAATAATTATGTGTCCAAACAGGCCTGAAACGTCAGCTTTTGTGCTCCTGGGATGCTGCTGGGCCTGCTGTGTTCATCCAGCCTCACATTTTATTATCAAAGTAGAAAAATTAGTCAGGATCAAAAGAACCAGGAAAAGAAAAACCACAACTGTAGAAGTCCCCCAGTGATCGAGAACGCCCTTGACCGCGTCTCCTGTTTTTCCTGCAACACATCCCTCACACCCCGCCCCCGCCATAACCGCCCAAAGAGGATCCCACTCGTTCTCACACACCACCCCACCAACCTCCACATACAACGCATCATCCTCCGACACTTCCGCCATCTACAATCTGACCCCACCACCCAAGACATTTTTCCATCCCCACCCTTGTCTGCTTTCCAGAGAGATCACTCTCTCCGTGACTCCCTTGTTCGCTCCACACTGCCCTCCAACCCTACCACACCCGGCACCTTCCCCTGCAACCGCAGGAAATGCTACACTTGCCCCCACACCTCCTCCCTCACCCCTATCCCAGGCTCCAAGATGACATTCCACATTAAGCAGAGGTTCACCTGCACATCTGCCAATGTGGTATACTGCATCCACTGTACCCGGTGTGACTTCCTCTACATTGGGGAAACCAAGCGGAGGCTTGGGGACCGCTTTGCAGAACACCTCCGCTCAGTTCGCAACAAACAACTGCACCTCCCAGTCACAAACCATTTCCACTCCCCCTCCCATTCTTTAGATGACATGTCCATCATGGGCCTCCTGCAGTGCCACAATGATGCCACCCGAAGGTTGCAGGAACAGCAACTCATATTCCGCCTGGGAACCCTGCAGCCTAATGGTATCAATGTTGACTTCACCAGTTTCAAAATCTCCCCTTCCCCCACCGCATCCCTAAACCAGCCCAGTTCATCCCCTCCCCCCACTGCACCACACAACCAGCTCTTCCCCTCCACCCACTGCATCCCAAAACCAGTCCAACCTGTCTCTGCCTCCATAACCTGTTCTTCCTCTCACCCATCCCTTCCTTCCACCCCAAGCCGCACCCCATCTACCTACTAACTTCATCCCACCTCGTTGACCTGTCCGTCTTCCCTGGACTGACCTATCCCCTCCCTACCTCCCCAGCTATACTCTCTCCACCTATCTTCTTTTCTCTCCATCTTCGGGTCCGCCTCCCCCTATCTCCCTATTTATTCCAGAACCCTCACCCCATCCCGCTCTGATGAAGGGTCTAGGCCCAAAACGTCAGCTTTTGTGCTCCCGAGATGCTGCTTGGCCTGCTGTGTTCATCCAGCCTCACATTTTATTGTCTTGGATTCTCCAGCATCTGCAGTTCCCATTATCTCTGTAGAAGTCACCCAGCTCATTATGTCACTACTCAAAACCTAGCAGTATCAATTGTCATTTCTCGTTTGCAACTGGTCAGGATTCACAGATGACAACACTTTTGGCACTATTTTAAATAGCCGCAGCACCATAAATTTTAAATTTCCTCATTTACTTTGCAAAATCTTTTTGCAATGCCATTGAAATATGGCTATGAATGGGAAACGTACTTCCAAATTTTCAAGAGACAGCATTTTGTTAAAAGCAAATGCACTTTTTAAAGCAAAAGCCAATCAATGAATAACATTTAAATTCATGGATTTTACAAAAGCTAGATTGACTAAGGAGATGCAAATTTGAACAGAATAAAGCAGTTAAATAATCCTCTGTAGTTTGCAACACAGAACATGGCAAATACAAGGGAATAAAAAAGTAGGCAAACAATTAGCTTGCTTATTTTGAAGCTCCACATTATATGCCAAGAGCTGGGAAATTCATAGAGCATTTGGAAACTATTAAGAGGCATTATTTTCACATTCACCGTCGTGATTCCTTCATGTCGTGACTGGGTTTGTTACAGACTAATTAATAGGAATATAGTTTACAGGAGCAGGCCATTCAGCCCCTCAAGCCTGCTCTACTATTCAATAAGATCATGGCTAATATTAAAGATCCACTGATTTTTGTTTGATTTTGATTTTATTGTCACATGTACTGAAATACAGTGAGAAAGATTTGTTTACAAGTGGTACAGGCAGATCACAGCAAGCAAAAGATGTACAGATTGAAAAGACTTACAGGCATACAGGTTAGATTGAGGGTTACACTACTTGAGGCTAGAACCCATTTCAGTCTGATAACAGTGGGCTGACCTCAGGAAGGCCGATCTGATTTCTGAAGCAATGACAGTGGGAACAGGTATGTATGGCTCTGTCAGGGCAGGCATCGCCACGCAGTGGTATTCTGCTCCAACTGAGCATAAAAAACACTGAGCATGTCAGGGAGGGATGTTTCATTGTCTGCCATTTTACACTGTTTCATTTTATATCTTGTAATGTTTTAGATTAGATTAGATTCCCTACAATGTGGAAACAGGCTCTTCGGCCCTACAAGTCCACACCGCCCCTTGGAGCATCCCACCCAGTCCCATCCCATCACCCACACACTACGGGCAATTTAGCATGGACCATTCACCTAGCCTGCACATCTTTGGACTGTGGGAGGAAACCAGAGCACCCAGTGGAAACCCACGCAGACACGGGGAGAATGTGCAAACTCCACACTGACAGTCACCCGAGGCTGGAATCGAACCCAGGTCCCTGGCACTGTGAGGCTGCAGTGCTAACCACTGAGCTACCGTGCTGCCCCTAGGTTAGGCCTTGCCACTAGGTGGCGGGAGTTTGTTTAATAGGTCTGGGTCTCTAACTTGGAACTGCCCCTTGGCATCCATGTTGGCTTTGCAGAGGGCGTAGAGAATTTCTGTATTGGTCAGGGTCATCCAACTTGAATGTTGCACTGCTCATACATTGCAAATATTGGTCATAGCTGTATTCTTGTTTTTAGTTTAAGACCAGCCGGATAATAGAAGATGGACTGGATAGGTCTCGGTCATTCTTCCTGCAGTAACTCATGGGCATTAGGACAACATTTTAATTTGTCAATTCACAAAACACCCAGAAGTCCCTACATATAAGCAGCTAAATTTTCCAGTAAATATTGAACTTCTAGCATTTTTAAGCTGAATCCTACACAGATTAACATTCATACAAGTGAGAATTTCCTCAACGTCAGTCCCGCAATGAAACTTTACTGCTTTTATGCTGTGTTCCATTGAAGTATGCGTTCAGTTCATTTGAAAATAAAAGTTATCCCAAATTTACTTCTCCACTCCCTTAACCACGGTGCATACATATCAGGGTGGAATTTTACAGATTCCTCTTAATTGGCTCAATTCTGACCTGTCCCAAGTCACAAAGCTAGTAGTTCTCTGCCCCCAACAGCGCCACCAGGCACACTGGTCACTAGCAGAACTGTAACCAGCTCAACACAAGGTCTGTTGCTGGAGCCACACACCAAAGCAACTTTCAGGCATTTTTTTTTTAAAAAAGTGGCTGTGGGCAAATCCCTGGGACACAGTCAAGAAAGAATACTGTGGGGAGAGGGCTACAACTGAGCAAGCAAGGGGAAAAACTTGCAGCGGTGGGAATGGCACTCAAACTGAAGGCATCCAGCTGCCAAGGTGTAGTTACAATTTACTTGGCAGTTTCACCATTTGGTAAATCACAGTACCAACACCTCCCCACTCCTGCAACTGATAAAATACCAACGGCAGTGGAGGGAGACCATGAAGTGTCCCCAGCCGTTGGACCACCCAACACCTCCCACCAGAGATAGGTCAGCAACAGGCACATGCCACTCAACTTTACACTGCCCAGGAGGGAGCACAGACGTAGCACCCCAGCCATGTGTCAGCATTGCGCAGTGGGCAGCACTCACACTAGAAGGATGTTGTGCATTGAACACTCCCCTGCCCCTCCCCCAACCATGACTAAATCCAGGCTGACACTGCAGTGCAGTGTTGAGGGGGATACTGTCATCTTACACCAACACCTAAGGTTTGCACCCTTGGGTTGATCTTAAAACTCTGATTATGCTTTTCAAAGAAGAGGAGAGGTGGAGCTCTCCTTGTATCCTGGTCACAATTAATCCCTCAGCCAACATCACTGGGTCAAGTTGATTTTTAATGGGACCTTGCTGAGCACAGTGTATATTGTAACACCACATCAAATACCTCATCGGCTGTTAGTTGTTTTGGGGTATACAGGGCTTATGAAAAGGTGCTATTTAAATGCAAGTCCTTCATTTTTTAATAACTTAAACATTAACCACCTACTAGCTTAACTTCGCATTCTTGCCAATACTTAGAAACCTCCTTTGCCCAGAGCTAGATGCTCTTCCTGGTCCGGGTGTACAAATACTAGGAAACTGAAGTAAAAAACATTCAGTTCACAAGAGTACTGCACAGATCTAACTCCTTTCTTTTGTAAACGGTCGTCCTTACTCATAGTCACTACACTGACTATAACTGCAAACATGTCAGGCAAGAACCTAATATGAAAACTCAAAGTGGCTTCTGTTTCCGGGCATTTGCTTTAAATCAGGTTGTGCCTTCTTCAATCCCTAGACTACTTCTTCAAATCCTTCTCTCTCTCTCTCTCTCTCTCTGAACACTTCACATCCTCCTCTCTCCTCTCCCCCACCCCCCTTTTCTCATGGTTTCCTCAAAGAGCAGATCTCACTGAAGATAAAGAATTTAAAACTGATTTAACATGCCAGCCCTGGGCTTGCACTTCCCAAGTTACTGCAGCACCCCCAAAAAAAACACAGCAAGCAGATATAAGCTTCCACTCTTAAGTCCCAGCTATGTTTGTAGATGCTATTAAGAGGTTTAGAAATCCAATATCTATAATTCCGCCTAACCCAAGGAGGCCAACCTATTTGTGGTCTCGTAATTTTGTGCTATCTGGAACAGTAAGTTATTGCTTAAGTACCTTTTATGTGACTGCGGGTATTTGCTATTCCAGTATGCAGTCTACAGAGTGAAAGTGATATTCTTTGATCCAATCCACGGTGTTGGAGACAGATGGGAAAGAGAAATGTTGCTGATCAGCATTCTATGCTCCCTGAAAACCAGACAAAACTCCAGCTTTGTATCATTGCAAGGACACAATGAACCACATACAGTTTCTCACTAAAACCTGAAATCATTTCAATTCTTCCAATTACTAGCATCTGCAAGGGCCAAACATCCCAAACAGAAAGATGACTGGAATGAAGTCTTTCCAGATAGGGAAATCACACAAAATCATTAAAACAAGACATAGATGATATTTACAACAAATATATATATGTATAGACCTAACTGAGGAATCAGGGTGTGGGAGGAGAGACAGAAATCAGCAGACTGGGAAGAAGCAAATTTTGCAAAACAAGAAGTGCCCGTTTAATCAAACTTCATACACATTAGGGTCTCCAATAAATCACATCGATAATAAAGATATTAGAGAACAGAAACATGTCACCACAGGAGGCCATTCCATTTTTTCAGTCTGTACAACCCTTTGATGTAGTTACCGAACTAAACTCACTTCCTGACTCTTTGCACGTGGCCCTGCAATTTTTCACTTTAAGTATTTATCCATTCTTCTTTTGAAAGTCTGCATTGAACCTGCAAACCACCAGCCTTTCAGACAGCACATTCCTGAACGTCCCTCACTGCATACAAAAACCACCGTCCATCTGGTTCTTTGTCATTTGTCTGAAGAGTGTCCTCTGGTGACCCCAGTGGAAATAGTTTCTCATTACTTATTCTATCAAAATCTCTCAGACCTTTGAGCGACTAAACTAGAAATCATGTAAACCTTCTCCTTGCTCTGAGGTGAACAGTCCCAGCTTCCCTGGTATCTCCACCACAATGTTCACTAAAACAGGGTGCAGGTTGAGAAATCGCACAAATCCTGTCTGCAGAAACACCTGGGAGATCTCACTCAAACTTTACTGAAACCTGCAGCTTAACATGAGCCCTAAAGGAACTATTACTAACAATAAAGGCTTACTTTTACCAACAAGCGTCTGTGTGTACTTTCCGAGCTTATGCCAAACCCATTGTTCAGATGGCAGGAAATAGCAGTCGATCAGAAAATTTTAGAGACAGGACTCAACTCAAAATTGTTTTCCTTACACTTAAGGGGGTAAAAAGTAGTTCTATTAAATAAAAAAAAACTATGACCTGCCTTTTGGTGTGAGATCATGTACAAAATTCACTGGAGACCCCTACTAAAAAGAAAAGCCCATTTTTTAAAAAATCCTCCACATCATAAAATTTCTTTAAAACGCCTGTTGAAGGGCAACGTTTTGCTTTCTCCAGGGTGCGGGGTGATCTAAGCAGTGTCTCTGTTCAAAATGACAACAAAACCCACACAGTGTTGTAAGATTTGGACAGATTAAAACGAGATTGATTTTTTTTGGTTTTGGCTGCCGCTGTCCTGTTCCCCTATTAAAACTGAGGGGGTGCATACACAAACGCTGTCTTCACGGCCTGCAGTAACCCAAGCGCCCCGATTGAGAAAAAAAGATAATAATAACGCAGCCCCCTGCACGGTGTGCTGTTGGGATTCAGCCTCCAGCCTGGCTAACACTTTACCCACTGGGGAAGGCGGCTTTGTCCTGCAAAGCTGTGCGAAAGACAGAATCGGTTTTCTGCCAGTGCGCCTGGCTGGAGGCAGAGTGGAATCATACAGTCAAGCAACTGGCTAGAGCTGCTGGCAACATCCTCAGTTTGGGGTGGGGTGGGGGGTTGCAGGAAGGCAGCTCCTAACTGCATCCCCGGGCGATGCCTCCTTTGGAGCCCCGGCTGTGCAACATTAGCCCCACAGCTTGTTCCCAGGAGCCAGCTATCCAGGCTTTCCTGAACCTCCGTGCAGCAGCACACAAGAGCTATTGTACGACAGTGGTCGACTGCAGTCGTGTCTGGTACATTGGAAATACCCAGCCTCAGGGTGTTGGTGCAAAGAATGCTTGGCATACCACTCATTCCAACCCATGTAAACGCATTGTTAACTGCTCTGAGCAGCCAGGAGTTGATTAGGGGAGGCCTAATAGGTCAAGGAGCGATACTTACTATATCATTTATATTCCACAATTTACAGCTGGTTTCAATTATGCAGCTAAAATCAGAACAGAAAAATACACACAGAAAAACACTCCCTCTCTCTCAGAAGACTTCCACTTCCGGCTACTATATTCATTGCTCTTGGTGTGTGGACCTCTCAAACTGTACGCCGTGCAGTCTGATGGAGCCGCTGACATCATTTGGTATGTGGTCAACAAGGGTCTGCGATTAATCAAAGCATTCCTTCTCTTCAGGTTCACATTAACTTAAATACTCTTCCATTGTAGGCACAAATCTCTGCATCAAGGCATCAGTGGGAAAAACAAAGCAGTAAATTGTGAAACAAGGGCCTTGATGTTTCAAAATAAAGGTAGTGGGTGACTGGGCCTCAGCTAATATAAAGGTTAGGGAGACCAGCCTTCGCCCAGCCAGACTCATGACTCATAAAAATGGCCTTCGCACAGTCAACCAGGGTGGGGGACAGAGGGGCTGTGCAGGTGTGCAAGCGACACCCAGCTGAGCTCAGGGACTATGCAGTCCCAGGAGTAAGAAAGGGCAAAACATTCCCACTGCTCCTGACCCACGAGGTGTTCACAGAACAGAGAGTTAGCTGCTCATGTTCTGTCCTGGTCCGATCCCAAGCAGCAGCCAAGGCGAGATTCCTTCCGGTTGGGTGAGCTGCAAGTCAAACGCCTGGTTAAATCATTGAGCCCCGGCTGCTTTTGGTGAGAACCTGGTCTAGGCCCCGAATCACTGTCCCGTTCACACAGCAGCCAGGAAATGGGACAAGTAGGAGTGAGGGAAATCAGCAGGTTCTGGATGTATTGCCTTTGTTTGAAAAGGGCCACTCCTTAGGCAACCAGGGAAGAGTTGAACAAAGTCTCCGAACTGCTCCTCAACTAGACTTTTTCACAAGCCAAGCAGAACTGTAACAAAACTAGCAAGCACTGAACATGAACCTGTAAAAATGATGCTCTGACAACCAAACGGCTCCAATTAACCACTGAAAAACATGTATGTACTCGTGGATTTTGCAATGCACAGGAGAATGTCTGAACACAGTCCAAAGTCCATTATGAAAAATCCAGAGATAGTAAGAACTGCCAACGCTGGAGAATCTGAGACAACAAGGTGTAGAACACAGCAAATCAAGCAGCATCAGAGGAGCAGGAAAGCTGATTTCAGGTCTAGACCCTTCTTCAGAACACCCAGGTCTGGATGCAATGAAAAAGGATGGTTCCCCCCTCAAAAACCAAAAGCAGACACACTGGGCGGCCATGGAAATGGTTCCACCTTCCCATTAGATCACGGTTGCTGTGACTCCATTGTTGCACTTGTGTTCCACATTCCTTTAACATAACAACATTAAAAAAAAATCACGTTGGCTTCAGTCTCATGTCCAGAACACTGTCAGCATGCACAACATGAGGACTCAGACAGCTCCAGACCTTGCCCGCTCTCTGCTGAAAATCGTACTTCCTGGCAGCCCTCCAGAACAGCTGAGGTCCAAGTTTTAAGACTGTGTCCTTTCGTCAGCGTGCCACCCCTCAGTAAGTGAAATGTTCCTGCAAGACCCTCAGTGCATGGGGATGGGGGTGGGGGTGCAACGGAGAGTCTGCCTCTCAGCATGCCCAATTTCCCAATACCAGGTCACATGGGAATCTGGTGCTTGGCAATGAAGGGATACCCCCACCCATCCAACCGCAGGAGCCTGAAAACAATGTTGGCAGGAATTACTTCACATTCTCCAGATGGCGAGCCACCCAGCCGCTGCCAGATTAGTATCACCAGCTGTGACATGAGACCGTGAACTGGGTCTATGACCACCCACTTAAGGGCCTCAATTGGTAGCAAGCCAGGAAGGCTGTTCATCGAATTGGGGCAGAGATAGGAGGGCATTGGCACGACTAAATGAAATTGGTCACTAACTGTGGCACAGGGAATGGCATGTAATACTACCCACTTTACCCAACTGAATCTTTATGACTTTCAACCCCATTCCATTACCATTCAACTTGTTGAACTCAAAAAGGAAGAATGGCCAAGTTGATATAACTCACCACGGTAACACTGGTGCTCCGGTCATTTATACTTTTACTGAAATGTCATGCAACTGCATCAAAGTTTCAGTCCTGCAAAACCCTATCTCCTTCAAGACTGATGTCGTAACTTATTCAGAGAAGAATGAAAGAACAACTCAGAGGATCTGGTAGAGGTTCCAAAGAAGTTCAATTGCTTCTCTGAGCTAAAAAGCAAAGAATTAATATTACACTAAAGATTTAGTAGAGGATATCCACAAAGGTGAAGGAAACGAGAAGGCCCATACTGTAAAAATGGTGCAAGAAAGGAAAATCAAGTAAAAGTGAAGTGACAATAGCAGTTATTAAAATCATGTTGTATGTCTCTTATAGAGATGCTGAAGGGATCTAACAGGGAGAATTCTGGGAGAATGCCTCCTCTAAATGGTAGAGACAAGAACTATGGGACACAGTTCAACTTCTTCAGAAACACTTCATCAGGAAGGTGTTTTAGAGACAGTAGGAACTACAGATGCTGGAGAACCTGAGATAACAAGGTGCAGAGCTGGATGAACACAGCAGGGTCTAGGCCCGAGACATTAGCTTTCCCGAGACATTAGCTTTCCTGCTCCTACGATGCTGCTTGGCCTGCTGTGTTCGTCCAGCTCTGCACCTGGTTATCTCATCAGGTGTCTTCCTTTTGGGATGTAGATAATGGGAATTTTACTTCTCACTCTGAGGGTTATTAAGTTGTGGAATTCTGTTCTCGGACAGAAAAGGAGTGGATGATGATCTATTGAATTTAATCAAAGCAGAGTTAAACAGATTCTTGTTGACAAAAGGGTTCCAGGATTTGAGATGGGCAAACAGACAGGATAGTGAAGTGGAAACCCCACTGAGATCAGCCACAATGTTAACTGCAAGGCAGGGCAAGCTCAAAAAGGGCAGAATGGCATACTCCTGCCCTAAACAAATCCTAAATTCCGACATGACGGGAGAACATTGCAATCCAGGAAACTACATCCACTTGTAAAGAAATCCATCAAACCCCCATTCTGTTTTTTATATAAAAGGTAAATGGGGCACAGGTTATATACAGCATTGACCGTAACAGCACAAAATAAATCATAGCATCTTAACGCACAGAAGATGGCTGTTTGATCCTTCAAACCATTCAATTCATGGCACTGCCCAAAAGCTCAATTAATTTCTCATTTAGTATATATATATATAATTCCCTTTTGAAAGCCACCATTTCAGGCCAGATCCCAGATCAAAGCAACTCACTTGTTCAGAAAAAAAAAGTTCTTATTCCTCACCCTAGTCCTTTCGTCAATTGTCTCAAATCTTCATGCTCTGGTTTGTGATCCTCATAGCAATGTAAGCCATTGGTCAAGATTTCCTCAATCACAACCCCACATTATATGTGCACAACGAAGAGCTGTGTTATTACTGGTGGCAGAACTTGCACATACCACTGGTGTCTGTTTATTAATTACAAACATGGGAGATTTACCAGGACACTGCCTGGTCTGGAGAGGCTGAGCTATATGCTGGGGCTGCTTTCCTTGAAGCAAAAACAAAAAAAGTGATACCATAGAGGGGTATATGATTATGAGGGACACTTAATGGGTGGGCAGGGAGACACACTTTTCCACGAGTTACAGCAGTCAATAACCAAGACCATTGATTTAAGGGAAGAGTTAGAAAGCTACAAAGGAGAATTTAGAATTTTGTGTTTTCCGATCAAAGTATGGTGGGAGTGTGGACATCATTGCCTGAAAGGTTGGTTGAGTCAGAAACCCTCGTAACATTGAAGCACTGTTTATGTACTCAGTTGCATTGTTAGAAGTTCCAGGCATATGGGCCAAGAATTGGGAAGTGGTACGGGTGTAGTCTGATCTACCGTGCAAGAGAGTCATGACGGGCCAAGTGGTCTCCTCCTAAGTTTTAAGTGTCCTGGAATCTATGGATTTAGCAAAAATACATAGAATGACGTGCACTTCTTTCTTAAAAAAAGAAAAGTAAAAACTGTGGTACACAGCACATAGAACAGGACAGAACATTTCTTGTATTAGTCCTCGGAAATTTCAGATTTACCATCCAAATTATCCAACAAAATTTCCCAAGTATGCTTATCACATCCAGTTTCCCTTTGTTTTGCAGATTTTAAAAAAAAAAGGGACCTGAATTCACATCACTTCCTGAAACTTGCCAAATGCAATATAATGCTGTATCTTGTACCATTTACAGGTTATCTTTCATTACCTTGCATATTCAGCGATTCTACAAAGCACAGAATGCGATATGCAGTTCCAAAACAGAACTATGTTTATGTACTTGATGTCCTACTTACTGTCATCATGGAGCAAGACAAGCCCAATGGACTATGGAGTTTGGCCCAAAGAGACCACAAATCAGGTGATTTAAATTATAGGTGGTAAAGGTCAAAGAGCCAACAAGGCAGAAATGCAGCAAAAAAAAAATCACGAAGACAAGGGATGAGAGAGGGTTCAGAGGTCAACAGATGGAGGTCTACATGCCGAAAGCTTCTCCCAAATTGTACACTGACCTTATGGAACAGTTTCCAATGCAGAATGACACTGTATTAGGGCATAACAAAATGTGAGGCTGGATGAACACAGCAGGCCAAGCAGCATCTCAGGAGCACAAAAGCTGACGTTTCGGGCCTAGACCCTTCATCAGAGAGGGGGATGGGGGGAGGGAACTGGAATAAATAGGGAGAGAGGGGGAGGCGGACCGAAGATGGAGAGTAAAGAAGATAGGTGGAGAGGGTGTAGGTGGGGAGGTAGGGAGGGGATAGGTCAGTCCAGGGAAGACGGACAGGTCAAGGAGGTGGGATGAGGTTAGTAGGTAGCTGGGGGTGCGGCTTGGGGTGGGAGGAAGGGATGGGTGAGAGGAAGAACCGGTTAGGGAGGCAGAGACAGGTTGGACTGGTTTTGGGATGCAGTGGGTGGGGGGGGAAGAGCTGGGCTGGTTGTGTGGTGCAGTGGGGGGAGGGGATGAACTGGGCTGGTTTAGGGATGCAGTGGGGGAAGGGGAGATTTTGAAACTGGTGAAGTCCACATTGACATCCAATGTGGACTTCACCAGTTTCAAAATCTCCCCTTCCCCCACTGCATCCCTAAACCAGCCCAGTTCATCCCCTCCCCCCACTGCACCACACAACCAGCCCAGCTCTTCCCCCCCACCCACTGCATCCCAAAACCAGTCCAACCTGTCTCTGCCTCCCTAACCGGTTCTTCCTCTCACCCATCCCTTCCTCCCACCCCAAGCCGCACCCCCAGCTACCTACTAACCTCATCCCACCTCCTTGACCTGTCCGTCTTCCCTGGACTGACCTATCCCCTCCCTACCTCCCCACCTACACCCTCTCCACCTATCTTCTTTACTCTCCATCTTCGGTCCGCCTCCCCCTCTCTCCCTATTTATTCCAGTTCCCTCCACCCATCCCCCTCTCTGAAGAAGGGTCTAGGCCCGAAACGTCAGCTTTTGTGCTCCTGAGATGCTGCTTGGCCTGCTGTGTTCATCCAGCCTCACATTTTGTTATCTTGGAATCTCCAGCATCTGCAGTTCCCATTATCTCTGTATTAGGGCATGTTGGGAGTGTAATTACCTCTAGCAATGAGACACTGAAACAACCAGTCCATACGCAAGCAGCAAAGTTTTGAAGAAGCTGGTGTGGAATGTCCCCCTGCTCCTGAACAAGGTGGGCGCTCGTGAGGAAGTTGGTAGTATCACGCAAGAAGACCAACGAGGGTCCTCCTGCTGCCGAGAGCAAAACATCCCATTTTTTAACCAAGCGTCGAACAGCGAAGGGAGAATCTCACGAGTGATCAGCAAGAGGTCAAGGTGAAAGTATAATTGTGGGAGATTGAATCTTTTTGTGTTCATTCACGTGGACTTACTGAACCCCGTGATGGTGAGATAACTATTCTTCCAGTGAATAACACACAACCCATTCCTCACAACAAATTTGTGTTGGCTTCAACAGGCTACAAAATCCTTGAGTTTATCTCCCTGGCCAACAGCGAGACTCATGGGTTACTGCTTACAGTCCAAATGTGGATAAAGCTAGTTGTGGTTAGGGGCCAACATAAAAGAGGGAGATAGCAATCTAACAGTTCAATTTCCACTCCATCTGATTCTCATTTCCACTGAAGTTGAATGGCTCTCATCAAGACTCCAAACAGCTCTTCCCTAAATCAAGATTGTCACCTAATGAGCGACATTGAACAAAAACAGAAATTGCCAGGCAAGTTCGGGAAGTCCGGCAGCATCTAACAGACAGGAATTAGAGTCAACATCATTTTGGGTGCCAACTCAAACGCTAACTCTCCGACACCACCTCCTACCGGCCCCTCGATCATGACCCCACCCCCGAGCACCAAACCATCATCTCCAACACCATTCCTGACCTCATCACCTCAGGGGACCTCCCACCCACAGCCTCCAACCTCATTGTTCCCCAACCCCGCACAGCCCGTTTCTATCTCCTTCCCAAAATCCACAAACCTGCCTACCCTGGTCGACCCATTGTCTCAGCCTGTTCCTGCCCCACCGACCTCATCTCCATCTATCTGGACACCATTTTCTCCCCTTTGGTCCAGGAACTCCCAAGCTACGTCCGTGACACCACCCATGCCCTCCACAAATTCCAATTCCCTGGCCCCCAACACCTCATTTTCACCATGAACGCCCAGTCCCTATACACCTGTATTCCGCATGCAGATGGCCTCAAGGCCCTCTGCTTCTTCCTGTCCCGCCGGCCCGACCAGTCCCCCTCCACCGACACCCTTATCCGCCTGGCCGAACTCGTCCTCACCCTCAACAACTTCTCCTTCAATTCCTCCCACTTCGTTCAGACAAAGGGGGTGGCCATGGACACCCGCATGGGCCCCAGCTATGCCTGCCTCTTTGTAGGTTACGTAGAACAGTCCCTCTTCCGCACCTACACAGGCCCCAAACCCCACCTCTTCCTCCGATACATTGATGACTGTATCGGCGCCGCCTCTTGCTCCCCAGAGGAGCTCGAACAGTTCATCCACTTCACCAACACCTTCCACCCCAACCTTCAGTTCACCTGGGCCATCTCCAGCACATCCCTCACCTTCCTGGACCTCTCAGTCTCCATCTCAGGCAACCAGCTTGTTTACTGATGTCCATTTCAAGCCCACCGACTCCCACAGCTACCTAGAATACACCTCCTCCCACCCACCCTCCTGCAAAAATTCCATCCCCTATTCCCAATTCCTCCGACTCCGTCGCATCTGCTCCCACGATGAGGCATTCCACTCCCGCACATCCCAGATGTCCAAGTTCTTCAAGGACCGCAACTTTCCCCCCCCCCACAGTGGTCGAGAACGCTCTTGACCACGTCTCCCGCATTTCCCGCAACACATCCCTCACACCCCGCCCCCGCCACAACCGCCCAAAGAGGATCCCCCTCGTTCTCACACACCACCCCACCAACCTCCGGATACAACGCATCATCCTCCGACGCTTCCGCCATCTACAATCTGACCCCACCACCAAAGACAATGGAATCAATGTGGACTTCACCAGCTTCAAAATCTCCCCTTCCCCCACCGCATCCCAAAACCAGCCCTGTTAGTCCCCTCCCCCCCACTGCACCACACAACCAGCCCAGATCTTCCCCTCCACCCACTGCATCCCAAAACCAGTCCAGCCTGTCTCTGCCTCCCTAACCTGTTCTTCCTCTCACCCATCCCTTCCTCCCACCCCAAGCCGCACCCCCATCTACCTACTAACCTCATCCCACCTCCTTGACCTGTCCGTCTTCCCTGGACTGACCTATCCCGTCCCTACCTATACTCTCCTCTCCACCTATTTTTTTTCTCTCCATCTTCGGTCCGCCTCCCCCTATTTATTCCAGAACCCTCACCCCATCCCTCTCTCTGAAGAAGGGTCTAGACCCAAAACTTCAGCTCTTGTGCTCCTGAGATGTTGCTGGGCCTGCTGTGTTCATCCAGCCTCGCATTTTGTTATCTTGGATTCTCCAGCATCTGCAGTTCCCATTATCGCATCATTTTGGAGCCACTGACCCTTCTTCAGAACTGGTGGAAGTTAGGGGAAAGTTTTTTTTAAAAATGCAGAAAATGGGGTGGGGAAGGAGGTAAGTAGCAAGCGATTTGGGGGGGGGGGGGGGGGTAATAGAGCACAAAGAGAGGGAAGAACATTTGGACAGACAAAGGAGTGGTTAATGGTCAGCCTAGGAGAATAACTAGCTGCTAAATGGGGACTAATAGTGGCTAACAATGGGTCATGTTTAATAGCAGACCATGTCATAACAAGACCTGGTTTGTGGGGATTGGGGTAAGGACACGGGAGATGGTGCCTCAAGACCTCAAACTGTTGAACTTGATATCGAGTGCTGAAGGCTGCAGAGTTCCCAAGCAGAAAATGAGATTCTATTCTTCCAGCGTGCAAGGAGCTTCACTGCAGCAAGCCTGGACAGAGATATTGGCCAGGGAACAAGGTCGTGTGTTGATGTGGCCGGCAACAGGTAGATCAGGTCTTTTCAGCGGGCAGGAAGTAGGTGTTCTGCAAAGCAGTCACCCAGTCTACGCTTTGTTTCTCCAATGTCGAGAAGACCACATTGTGAGCAGCAAATGCAATAGACTCGATTGTGCTTCACCTGACATTGAACATTATGGCTATTCTCAGTGCTTTTTGTCCCTCATCAATCCTATAAAGCAATAGTCTATTATTTACACAGCATCTTCTGTTGTAAAACAAGAGATGCAAAGCGAGTTTAAATCTGAAAGGTTGAAGTTATTAGAATAACCAAGCCCAGTCACTGCTGACCTGACATGGTGCAGCTCTGGTCCCTTTCTCCTCTGCAGCCTGTATCAACTGCATTACTTCCTCTATTCCCTGTGTCACACTGGGTGATGAAATGTTAAAGATCGAATGCTGTTAAATTTACAGTTAGGAGACCTCCATGGCAATAAGTGCTTTCAGCTTATTAATATGTCTCGAGTGTCTTTAACCCTGTTTTTTGCTCATAACAGCTCCTTCCATGAGGTATGGATTTCTTTATCAAATAGGAACAAGAATGAATCACTGAGAATATAGAACTATGGAGCTCTTCACAAGTTCCCTAAGGGGATCTGTGTAGTAGCACTCGTAAACCCATAAACTTGACTCGGACGCATGACTCACTCTAGAAATCTGAGCTGCTTCTCCGGTGCACTTCTGAGGGAGTGCTGTACAGTCAGAGGTACTGACTTCTGAATCACCCATGACTCAAACATATGCTGAAGATCTCAATGCAGCATTGTGAAAAGGGTGGGGAGTCATTCCTGACATCCAGGCCATTATTTATCCCTCAAAATCAACATTAAAAAAACAGGATTATTTGGTTGTTATTACGTTGCTATTTTGAGAACTCTTTGGGTGCTTTGCCATCTAAACCATAGCAGTGACTATTTTACAAGAAAGCATTCATTGGCTGTGAACTGCTTTGGAAGATCCATAGTTTGTAAAAGGTACTGCAGAAATGCAAGTTCCCTTTTTTATCTTTTTAGTTGCTTTTATCGTCAGTTAATTCCACATATCTGTGTGTGTGTGTGTGTGTGTGTGTGTGTGTGTGTGTGTGTGTGTGTGTGTGTGTGTGTGTGTGTGTGTGTGTGTGTGTGTGTGGGGGGGGGTAAGAAATTCTTTGAATTTCAATTGACGTCCCAGTGCTTAAATTTTATTGCCGTATTCTGCAATTTAGACACTCGGGTAGATTAGGAAGTAATCGAGTCGATCGAAGCAACATATAGACGATTGATAAAGTGTTTAAAAATGTAGAAGAGATTTTAAAATACAAACTGCAGTGCAAACCACACTTTTACCTTGACTGAGACATTCACATGTAACAGATGTTGCATCACACGAGGGCATTCAGGGTTTATCAGGTTAAAAACCTTAGTACAGACCAATCACTTACGCTGAAACACACTGTTACAGGGGTCAATCAACTAGTGTCACCACAAGCACCAATGCTGACGCATACTTTGTAATTCCAACACAAAGTACAGAAAGCTTTCAGAACTGGAACACCTACACACCGTCAAAAAGCAAAAAAACGAAGTTATTTTTTCGGCTTATTCCAAAGAAAACCGGTCGCAACTATGGAACCAAATAGCTCAACTCATTTGCTGGATTTGTGAAGAGCTTACACTGAGGCGGAGATGAAGAGGGGTCCGTAAACAACTGCAAACAGTAAGTTGTTCAGTCCATTTGTCTTTAATACCCAGAGAATAATGCACCCATGGGAGCAATTAAAGGATAATAATGTTGGTGGTACAAACGTCTTGGACATTGATGTAAATTCAGAACCACCTTATGAGCTTAGAGCAACAAAACAATTCCTTTGCAATTAATTCGTTCTTGGATCCAACACAGATCCTTCTGAGTTCTGTGCTTTCCACCAGCCGGACCTAAACACAAAGCACCCATCCCCAGCGTAAAATTATTTCCCATCCCTACTTGCCCACCAGCATTCTGAACTTTTGATAAAATGCTAGTTTGTGCAGAGTTAAGTGGGAGTCAATTCCCACCCAGAAGTTGCAGGTTCAAGTTCCATTGCCAGCACTTGGTCATACATACCATGCAATACTGAATGAGGGCTGCACAATCAGAAGTCCCATCACTCAGATGAGGTGTTAAAGAGAGATCCCACCAGTGCTCTCGAATGGGTGCAAAAGTGCTTCTTATCTGAAGAAGAGGGGTTCTCCGCACTATGCCGTGGCCAAAGTTCACGCCTCAACCATCATCACGAAAGCTCATCATCGTTAGATTTCTGTGAAAGCTTCCTTTGTTAACTTCACTGGTTATAAAGCTGTTTGGGACACCCCACAGTCGTGTGGCGATGCTACACAAATGCAAGTGGTTTCTTGCTCATCAGCAGTTAAGTTGGCACTCCATGGTTGACAATAAAAGGTTTCCCACCGTCCCAGCAAAACTAGAAAAATCCATAAATGTCAGCCACATCAGCAGCACCCACTCAAGAATTAAAAATATCAATGTATTACAATCTTTATCCATTTTTGACACAAAAACACTTAAAAGGAAAGGCTTCTTGTGCATTCTTCTGCAAGTTTATCTTCATTCCTGGGATGTGAACGTCACTGGTGAGATGGTCACTTATTGCTCACCTCTAGTTACTGGTTTTGGTACAGTTGGGTTAAACTGACCGTCTACATTAGAGAGCAGTTAAAAGAGTCGACCACGTTGGTGTTGCTTTGGAATTACATAGCTAGACTGGTTAAAGATAGTCGATTCCCTTCCTTAAAAGGATATTTGAAAAAGAGATTGGATTTTTCCAACAATTCTGTAGCTTTGTCACCACTTTTAAATCGACAAACTCTTTTGGTTTTTGAATTTAAACAGCATTCAAATTTTCAAATGGAATCTGAACTGACATCATCCAAAATTAGTTCCAACTTTGAATTAGCAGTAATTTGGACACTACATTACCTACTGACTGCATCCATAAATAATATCTATAAATCTTAGAAGTAGCCAGATTAAATGAAGAAACAGCAAAGTCCTTTTGAAATTTATTTGCCTACAGTCAATGCTTGGATAGTCAGTTATTTGATGTTATTAAGAGTCGATCTCCCATAATTACTTAACAGATTGATAGATGTCAAAATTGCAGCACTTCGAATAAAAACTTTGTAGCCTTGTTGCACATTTTTTTTAGTGAGCCAAGATGAACAGGTTACATCAAATTAAGAATTAAAGCCGCCTAATGTCAGGATTTTTACTCACTGTGTCTGGTCCACAAATGTGTGTCAGGAAATGTCTCCCCTCTCTGCTGGTTAAAAGGACTCAATGTGAAATGGATTTGTAAAGTGTTAATGAGCTTTTTTAGGCTCACCAATAAAAAACAAACAAACAAATAAACAATCTTTAATTTCATGAGCGCTAATATATCAGAGAAGCCTGAACGAGTGTGGGAAATGCTTTTAAAAGCAAAGGCAAGAAAAGATGAGAATGTCCTTTTAAAGGCAGAAGTAGCTGAGTGAGAATGACAAGCGGGGTCAGGTATGAGGGAGTAGTGAAGGAATATCTAATTACTGATCATTCTGCAAGTGAAAGTACAGGACAAAGATCGAAGATAATTGGCAGAGAATAGATTTGGAAAATGGTTTTTGTTTCTTAAACACAATAATTGTCAGGTTTAATGTACAGTACAGCTTGGTAGAAGCAATGAGGTTATTGACTTGCTCGCTGTGCTGGCTTGTTCTCATTGGAGGTGTTTCGTCACCATCTGAGGGGACATCGAAAAGTGTAGCCTCCATTGACGCAATGTTATTCTACTCTGCTTGGAATTTATACTGTTGGGTCCATAATGGCAAACAAACACGTAGAATTGGACCCCATATAGAAACCAACAGATCCAAACCGGACATAAAACACTACTCACCGTAACGGACCGGACAGTATAAATTCCAAGCGGAGTAGAATAACATCGCTTCACCGGAAGCTCCACTGATAATGTTACCTAGCACGATGATTAAATGTCTGAACGAGAACAAGCCAGCTCGGTGAGCGGGTCAACAATCTCACCCACAACCCGAGCTACAGATCTTCGCCAAAACTCTGGTAGAAGCGATTTCAAAAAAGGAATTGCATAAATCTCAGAGAGCAACACACGCGGGGCTGTGGCAATAGAGCTGGGAAACGGGACTAATTAGACAGCTAATAAAATGTGAGGCTGGATGAACACAGCAGGCCAAGCAGCATCTCAGGAGCACAAAAGCTGACGTTTCGGGCCTAGACCCTTCATCAGAGAGGGGGATGGGGGGAGGGAACTGGAATAAATAGGGAGAGAGGGGGAGGCGGACCGAAGATGGAGAGTAAAGAAGATAGGTGGAGAGGATCTTCTTTACTCTCCATCTTCGGTCCGCCTCCCCCTCTCTCCCTATTTATTCCAGTTCCCTCCCCCCATCCCCCTCTCTGATGAAGGGTCTAGGCCCGAAACGTCAGCTTTTGTGCTCCTGAGATGCTGCTTGGCCTGCTGTGTTCATCCAGTCTCACATTTTATTATCTTGGAATCTCCAGCATCTGCAGTTCCCATTATCTCTGATACTAATTAGACAGCTTGTGGCTGCAGACGTCGCTGTACCTGACAGAAGGATACTCAAAGCTGACAACGTATATGATGTTTTATCAAGACAAAACCACAAACTTGCTTCTTGAAAAGAAAAAGGTGTCACACTAGATTGCCGCTCAGCTTTCTAGATACAGGCTTAGAATGAGTATTGAGAAATTCCAGAAATGTTTTATATCTCGAAGTTTGGCAAAACGGTCCAGCCACTCTTGTTGCCTCGTGAACAGCCTTGACAACAAGCTTTTTCTTCCAGTTTGACAGTAAATGTACTTCTGCAAGAAGATTAATACACTTGCAGCTGCACCCTGCAAACCTTAAGACTGCAGAACGGGGAGCGAACTACACGCGGGCCGTTTTTAGCAATCACCATATCAAAATGAACCTGACTGAGATGTCAGGACACTAAGATCAACTGTTGGTTGAAAATCCCAAAATGCCAAAGACATGGTGCAACCTGGGGTCAACCACCCAGGGTGTGAGAAGCGTCAGTGACAAAGCTACACAAATTACCACCTCCTTGACCTGTCCGTCTTCCCTGGACTGACCTATCCCCTCCCTACCTCCCCACCTACACCCTCTCCACCTACCTTCTTTTCTCTCCATCTTCGGTCCACCTCCCCCTCTCTCCCTATTTATTCCAGTTCCCTCCCCCCATCCCCCTCTCTGATGAAGGGTCTAGGCCCGAAACGTCAGCTTTTGTGCTCCTGAGATGCTGCTTGGCCTGCTGTGTTCATCCAGCTTCACACTTTATTATCTCAAATTACCATGTATGTAGTTTCATTAAAGGGTGCAAAACATTATATGGACCTGCACAATGCTGAAGATGGGTAGTACAAAAACAACTATTTCTGTCTACTTTAGTCTCCAATCGGGGTACAGATAGGTGCTCAAATTAGTCTGTGACAGTGCAACTTAAGTGAGAGAGGTATTGCATTCTAGCATTCTCTTGCAGCAAACAAACAAGCTGCTACCAGATAATAAAATGTGAGGCTGGATGAACACAGCAGGCCCAGCAGCATCTCAGGAGCACAAAAGCTGACGTTTCGGGCCTAGACCCTTCAGAGAGAGGGATGGGGCGAGGGTTCTGGAATAAATAGGGAGGCGGACCGAAGATGGAGAGAAAAGAAGATAGGTGGAGAGGAGACGTGGGGAGCAGAATAGGTCAGTCCAGGGAAGACAGACAGGTCAATGAGGTGGGATGGAGGTTAGTAGGTAGGAGGTGGAGGTGTGGCTTGGAGTGGGAGGAAGGGAGGGGTGAGAAGAAGAACAGGTTAGGGAGGCAGAGACAGGCTGGACTGGTTTTGGGATGCAGTGGGTGGAGAAGAGCTGAGCTGGTTGTGTGGTGCAGTGGGGGGGGGGGGGAGAAAAAAAGAGGACGAACTGGGCTGGTTTTGGGATGCGGTGGGGGAAGGGGAGATTTTGAAGCTGGTGAAGTCCACATTGATACCATTGGGCTGCAGGGTTCCCAAGCGGAATGAGTTGCTGTTCCTGCAACCTTCAGGTGGCATCATTGTGGCACTGCAGGAGGCCCAGGATGGACAGATGTGATTGGGGTAAAAGGCTGCTGAAAAGCTTCCACATTTAGATCCAGGGCAGACATCCAAGTGTGAATATGGTGGCTGCAGTTCTGGTGCGTGTTACCTTTCAGGTCAGATGCTAAATGGAGGTCCAGCCTGCCTTCTCAGGAAGGCACCCTAGATTCCAAAACAACACTAGGTCACAAGTGAAATTAAATTCGATAGCAAGGGGAAAATGTAGGGTCGGAACATGTAGAATCTGCATGGATAGAGTTTAAAAAAGTGCAAAAGGAGAAAAAAAGAACCTGGTGGGTGTTATGTACAGGCCTCCTTGCAGTAATCAGAATGTGGGGAGGGAAGTAAATGAGGAGATTTTAAAAAAGGCACGCATGAAGAACACCCTTTCAATAATCATGTGGCAAGTCAATATGCAGGTGGACTGGGAAAATCAGGTTGAGAGCGAATCACAAGAAAAAGGATTTGTGGAACGTCTAAGAGATGTATTTCTGGGAGTGGCTTGTGGTTATAGACCACTGGGGAACAGGCACTTCTAGGAGTCATGAGTAATGAGGGAGACCTGGTCAGGGAGCTGAAGGCGAAGGAACCCCGTCGGGGGCAGTGGCAATACTATCATAGCATTCGCTATGCAATTTGAGGGGGAGAAACTGGAATCAGACGTAACATATATTAGAAATGAGTAAAGGGAGCAAGCTGGCCAGAGCCGATTGGTTTGGCAGTCTGGCCGGAAAGTCAGTGGAGCAGCAATGGCAGGGGTTTCTGGGAGATAATTCAGAAGGCACAGCAGAAACTCAGCCCAAGGAAGAAGATGCAAACTAAAAAGAGAGGATGAGGCTACAATAGCTGACAAGAGAAGTCAGGGATAGCATAAAAGCAAATGACTGTAAATGTTTGAACTTTAAGCTATTTTTGTTTATTTTCTACTTAAAGCTAGGAAGGTCTGCAGTGTGTAACTTTTAACCTTATTTCATATGTTTTATGCTATACTATAGTTACTGCAATGTTTAACTTACAGCTGTGTTCTTTCTATCCGTCTTGTTCTTGAAGATTCAGTAATCAGGTAGCTGTACTTAAGATGGCACCCTGTGTGGCAATAGATATTTTTCACTGTACTCCTGCACTTTTGTATTTGAGTACGTGACAATAAAATCTAAATCAAATCAAAAGAAAAAGCATGCAATGTGGTAAAGAGTAGTGAGAAAAAAGAGGATTAGGAAGCCTATAAAAACAAGCAGAGGTCAACTAAAAACGCAGTTAAGTGAGAAGATGAAACATGAAGCTAAGCTAGCTGGTAATATAAAAAGACTGCAAGAGTTTCTTTTGATACATAAAATAGTAAGAGAAAGGCAAGAGTGCTAGCAAATGATGCTGGAGAAACTGTAATGAGAAACAAAGGATGAACTGAATAGGTACTTTGCAGTTTGCACAGTGGAAGATACCTGCAGCATACTACAAGTTCCAGTTCAAGACAGTCAAGGGGTAGAGATGAGTGTAGTGGCCATCACTAAGGAGCAGGTACCAGGGAATTTGAAAGGTCTGAAGGTGGACAACTCACCTGGACCACATCCCATGGTTCTGAAGAAGATAGCTGAGGAGATTGGAGAGGTACTGGTGGAAATCTTTCAGGAATCATTTCTCTGGGACTAGCCCTTTCTGCACTGTAAAATGGCTAGTGTAGTGTAGTGTAACACCCCTGTTTAAGAAGGGAGGGTGACAGAAGATGGTAAAATATATAGACTAGTCGGCCTGACCTCAGTCGTTGCTAAGATTTTTAGAAACCATTAAAGGTTGAGATTGCAGAGTACTTACAAGTGCATTGTAAAACAGGGCTGAGTCAGCAGCCTCTCTCATCCCGTGCCTGGTTCGAAAATGATGCACTGTTGAATGGTTCCTACACTTTTTAAAATGCAAGTTAGCTGACATTCAATGTAAGTGCTGTTTCCATTCCTGTTGATTCTAACAATGGGAGAAGCCTAGTTACAGATGAGCTGGAGAAATGGGGCTGTGTGTATAAATGGAGATTTTTGCCTGCAAAAATGAAGCTGAATGAAATTGTGATCAGTTACCAATGGCATAGATCGCCAGCCTGCCAACAATATGCAGTTGCCTGTCAGGGGCCTGAACACCTTGTGGATGTGAACACTTGAGGGAGAAGTCATTGAACTTCCAGAAGGGAAGGAGCTGTCTGTGTTGTTGAGTTTAAAAAGAAATCTCAAGCCTGAAGATAGCCAGTTCATTTCCTCCTCATTAATTGAAAGCTTATTGCAACAAATAAGTCAGAGACATTTATAAGTGTGATGCAGTCACTCAGTGGCTCCAGTAAAGTGAAAGCACCCAGAAAAGGAAGATTAAGGAGCAGTATATTGACCAGCACAAGAATTATCTCAGTAAACTCTGTGGACTGGGACCACAGAACTGCCTTCTCTGTCTTCCCCTTCAACTCATTATGCCTAGGTTGTTGTATGTGCCTGAAGAGGGGGAGCGTTTCGTAAACAGGTTAGAGATTTTAAACGAGTTGAGTTATGTCAAAATTGTTAATCTGTAGAATCAGCCACGTTAAGCAGTGAAACCTGGTCCGTACTTCCTGCCAACCTGGGTCTAAACAACAGGTCAATTTGGGAATTCTGCGTGGTTTTAAAATCTCTTTCTCTGGCGTGATGACTCTTAGGAATAGTGAGATTTATAATACAGCCAGCCTTGCTTCAAAGCAGCAGCAATAACCTGGTTTTGGGGGTGTACTCTTTCAGGAACGCCATAACAAAATGGGTCAAAGTTTTACTTGACTTTTAAATTAAGTTGCCGGACACAAATTCTAACCAATATATAATCTTGGGAAAAAAATGATACCACACAGAAGGAGGTTGTTCTGCCCATCGTGTTCCTGCTGGCTCTTTGACAGTGCTGTCAAAAATGGTCTAATCTTCTGCCCATTACCCTGGACTGTATTGGTAGAAATAGTTTTTGTGCCTTTTGCAGTAAAATAGGCATATTGAAGATAAATAAAACCCAATCTATCTTTTTGTTTTGAATGAGGAAAGTTTAAAATGGTGCTTTTTGCACTGCTACAACCTGCCACACTGAGCCTGGGTCAGTCAGTCTCAATAGATCAGCTGGAGGTTTCTAATCTGGTGTGACCACACTGCCCCAACCATCAAAAACCTCACATTATCACTGCAAGTACAGCTTCGACACTAACCTCAAGCCACAATGACATTCAAGCTCCTTTGTGCCACTCGGCAGCTAGCCCCATTAGCAAGCTTAGCACCAACTCAAAAAACAGCCCATTCAGAGCTCCCTCCAACTTGCTTTGTTCTTTGAGAGCTTGCTTCAAGTTAACCTTAGCTCTCAGCACTTAGAGTTCACACAACTCCAGCTGAAGATTTTCTTGGGGCAGTTCCACCTCTTTAGTGACCTTGAAACTGCAACCTTTCAGATCAAAAGGCCTTCCATCTGAACTGGAAGGTGATATTTACTCACCAACCTGTGTTCTTGAGCTACATCAGTTACCAGTGCAACTTGAATTGCAAATTGCCATTGTAGTATTGAGATCGCTCCCAGCCCCAGTTCTCCTCATCTCTGGGTCCCCTCTGTCCCTCCTGGAACTCCGTTTCCCTGCAGTCTTGTAAGTCAAACATCTGCTGCAGCTTAAATGTCCTTCAGCTCATTATTGGCAGCCATGCCTTTAGCTGCCGGAGGGTGAAATCCCCTCCTAAATCTTGCCACTTTGACAGCCTCCTTTATGTCGACACCTCTAGCTACACTCACCTGTCCTATCACATTTCAGCATCCAATAAATCTCCTGGTGAAGAGCCATGGGTCGTATTACCAGGCTAAATAAGAAGACAAGTCTAAACGCAAAAGCTAGATGAATGAAGGCAGTAAGAGAACGACAGGAATGGTCAGTGATAGGATGAAGGGCACAAGCAATTCAATCGCAAAAAGGACAACAGCAAGAAGAAAATGATCATGAGACAAACAATGTGCCCCACCCCGCAAAGGATCGAGGAGCTATAAAGCATAATGATGCTGCCTGCTCTACCAGATGTGACACACTTCTAGCACCCACTGGATTTGCAATTTGACTCAATAGGATATTGACTACTTGACAAAACTGTATGACCCAAAGCAAGGAGTGTGGGTTGCATTCCACACACACAGCTTTTCATACTCAAAGACATATGTACGCTATGGTGATCGCTCACACTGCTAACACCAAGTGATATCAAATACTGAATGTTAAATAGTGTGAAGAAATGAGGAAAGGATCAGTGCCACAAAGACTCACTTCCAATCCTGGCGCTTTCCAGTCTTACTCTGTGATACCTTTCACACAGCTACCAGCCAGGTCACTGTGACACATGAACCTGCACCAAGGATTCTGTTGCTACTGTTAAATGTGCTACACGGGGTGTGAGATTATGTATTCCAAAGACAGCACATATTCCTGCATTTTTCCCCTCCGTGACATCAGAAGCTTGCTGGTATTAGTTACAAGCTTCCAGAGCGTATTCACGAAAATAGCAAGACTGAGGAACCCATATTAGAGCAACAGGAGAGCCTGCCACAACAGAGGGAAGCTTCTGATACGCAATGCCAAATAACAAAGAACTAAATTTTCTCAATATGCAGTAGGACCAGACATTTTCAAGCATTTGACCTAATCTATTGAAACGTCCAATCCAGTTGCAGGAAGATGCCAATATTTTGGAAGCTGGAATATTCTTTTTCACACACACACACACACACACACACACACACACACAATGTCTCCAGAGCAGGACTTGGATCCATGACCTTCTGATTCAGGAATGAGAGGGCAACCAGTTGAACCACAGCCAATAAACTGTGTACTATACACCTCTGGTTTGTTGTGAGTACTGCAAGGGTTCTGATTACCATGCCTGTGTTTTGGATTAACAGAAAGCCAAATTCCTAACAGTCTTTTTCTTTAATCTGCTACTCATGTAAAGGCAGTAATGCGGTGTGCAGGGTGCTTTTCACCTGACAGTTTTGAAGAATGCTCGGTGGATGCGGGCAATTCCAGCACACACCCACTTGTTGCCCATCACTGGTTGGTGAGATGACAATTACAGGTGTTCTCCACAAAGCTCTCCCATTCACAAGGACATGAGGAGTTTTGACACAATAGCTGTAAAAACAGCAGCAGCACATACACAAATCAGGGCAGTGTCCAACTTCGGAAGTGAGCTTGCAGGTGAACATCCACATTCTTATTCTCCTTGGAGCTGAATGACTCTCTCAAACAAACAGTGTGCCTGGTAAATTGCTGCACTGCACTCGAGTGACTACAGATGCACGTATACACACACACACACACGACTAGGGAAGCTAGATATCGACTAGTAGCAGGCCAAAGAAACAGCTCTACCTTAAAAAGAATCAGGAGAAAATAGAAGAACAAGTGGGCTATTTGGCCTTTTAAGCCTTGCCCCATCGTTCAACAGGATCTTGGCTGATTTCTCGAGTCAGTACCCTATTGTCACTTTCTTCTCTGTATCCCTAAGAAATCTACTTCTCTGTAACATTTAATGTTTTCTCCTCAACTGCTCTCAATAGTGGAGCATTCCACAGACTCTCCACTCTCTGGGTGAAGACATTTCTCCCCCCTCCCCACCTCAGTCCTAAACAGCTTAACCCACATCCTTAGGCTGTGACCCTGGACTCTCCTGCGATCAAGAACATCCTTCTTGCATGTGCCCTGTCTAAACAGTACAGTGCTTCTGCAGCCCCTGCAGTCCATTATACTCCTGACTGGAGAATAGAGGATAGGGGGCAGGTTTTGGGCATGCCCATTGCAGAATTCCATCAGCTATTTTGTTGGTTTGATCGGTGCAGCTCTCAAATTTCTGAGCATCAGGTGAACCCAAGATGTTGGCAATGACAGGTCTCACAAATGGTGGTACTGGCAGTGGGAATGGTCAGAACCTTTTCTCCTTAGAGATGTAGCCTGTTGGCAGCCACGTAGCAGCAATATTACCCAGTATTTGTCAGCTAAAGTATGAAGATGGCCTGTTGCATTAAGCGTGAAGCTAAATAAATAAATTCTTACAAAGCAGGGAATTTTGAACTCAGCAAAACGTGAGGCTGGATGAACACAGCAGGCCCAGCAGCATCTCAGGAGCACAAAAGCCGACGTTTCGGGCCTAGACCCTTCATGAAGGAGGGTCTAGGCCCGAAACGTCAGCTTTTGTGCTCCTGAGATGCTGCTGGGCCTGCTGTGTTCATCCAGCCTCACGTTTTATTATCTTGGATTCTCCAGCATCTGCAGTTCCCATTATCACTGATCCAATTTTGAAGACAGTGTCTCTGGTTGAGAAAATTAAGCTCCGAGATTGAAACCTGCCTCTCTCCTTTTAAATCATTGATGAAAGACACAAGGTAATTAAAATTTTAAAATTAAACACACGTTCAAATCTTCATATGAAGCGATACCTTCGTACCTGCTGCAAGCGTCTTACATTCACAAACAACAAAATACTTCCTGGTGCTGTCAGAAGCCCAATCCCTGTTAAAGCTGATTTATTCCTGTTCCTAAATATGAACCAGTCATTTATCTGACCCTGCCACATTCCCAAACCCCAGCCCAGTCTCCAAGCTTGCTTTGTTCATTCACTGAGGACTTTGTAAACTCACCTTGGCTACATATCCATAGCCGGTTGGTGGGACTCTGGTTGAATATCCTACTCGGCGATAATGTAGGAGCAAAAATTACTGTAGACGCTAGAATCTGTACTGAAAACAACTAATGCTGGAGATCACAGCAGGTCAGACAGCATTCGTACAGAGACAGCAAGCTAATGTTGATTCTAGATGATGTAGAATCAACTAGACTCAAAACACTAGCTTGCTCTTACACAGTGCCCTTCTGACAACTCAGCACACCCTTGAGCAAAATTCTGAAGTAGCTGTTGAAATAGTGGAACGGGCTATTGGCCACCTGACTGAGGGGAGACCACAAAAACAAAAAAAAACAAAAAACAGTGGAAGTTTCCTTGTTCACTGATGGCTAGTTTACACGTGGTGACGTCAGCAGGCACATGCATGCAGTTCTGCATGAATCAGACTGCATCAGCCAGTACAGCACAAACTGCAGTCTGAATCCTACACAGCAAGCGTTTGTACTTACATGGAGCTACCTGCCATCTCAGGTACTACAACTGAAGTGCAGCTCAGCAGCTAAACTGTACAAAGTAACACAATGTGGCACAAATACCTACAGCCAGGTAACCAGTTTCAGTGATGTGGGTTTGGGAATAAATATTAGCCTAGATGCCAGGAACAGGTCCCTTATTCTCCCACTAAAGAGAATGCTACAGGGTTTCTCATGTCCACCTGAGGAGACAGGAATGAGGTCAGTTTAACTGAAAGACGGCTTCAGCTACAGTGCAGCACATCCCTCCACACTGAGCTGCGGTGTGAGCCTGCAAACCTTGCTCAGCACTGAGGCAGAGGTGCGACCCAGAATCCTCTGACTCACAGACAAATGTTATCACTGTGTCAAGACTGGTTCCCAGGGGACATTAGGGAGTTACCAAAAACTACATGTCAAATGAAGCAAGCTTCTCATATTTACCATTTAACTGGTCCAGAGCACAGGACATTGAGGCAGACAGAAAAAGGCAACAGAGTTGTAGAACTGAAAAGGAATTTGGAATTGCTCAATGTTCAGGGTCCACTTGGAAGAGGAAAAAGCCATTTTTCCCTCATTTGCTGTGGATGGACTGTGAAACACACCTGACTACATCATGAGCACCATTACTGATCTCAGAAAAATACGCTCAGACATAAAACCTGATGTTTAAGTAAGCGTCCCTGTGAAAATGCCAGATCGTAGCATTAGCTACATCAGGCATGGGCGAGAATAATAAAGACATGAAATTGCACACAGCATTTCAGAATAAAAGAATGGAAAAGAATTTAATAAGCTACAGGATGGGGAATACAGTTCCTTTTTGTGCAACTAACTACCTTCATGTAGCTCCACTGCCTTTAAATCAATCATCCTTAGTTCAATACCATGGCCTTTCCTTTTCCTAGAATTCAATATGTACAACCATTTCAAAAGGGACCTTCCCATCAAAATGAAAAACTACACAAAATAAAAATCACACGCCATCTCACACTTGGTCTGTTCTTAACACAGCCTCTTAATTCAAATGATTCTTTCATTCCATGGTCTTAAAAGCACTAAATTTCCTACGTTGAAGTTGCTTATTTCATTTAAAGAAGGAATGATGCAAACAAGAATAAATGGTTTTCAATTACCAGCAAACTGTCCATTAGGACTGCATTGTGGGAAACGTTCCAACATTACAAGTTGTCTGTTACAAGTGAAGAAAAATGATTCCAAGTTTGACCTGAGAAAGCCTAAGTGCTGAAGTCACTGCTGGAATTTCCTCTGTTTTGATCAGTATATACACCCAAGCTCTTTAATTCTCCAAGCTTCCCCAGTCTATCGTGCATGCAACATTAGCTTTCTGGTTAACTGGACAAAACATTACAAATCATTCAATTCAAGAGCTCTGGGACAGACCAGCTGAACAATAAGGACAGCCTATTAATACACAGCCCTTTATTAGGATAAAAAAAAAGAGCTAAACTGGCAAAAAACCCTCCAAGCTCCATTAAGTGTGAGGTATGCACACAGTCATTCTCAACAAGTACTGTACAATCTCCAAACACGCACAGACCAGAAATACCAGAGAAAACATTGACTGCATTGAAACAAACTTATAATGATCAAGGCTTGAAGTCCACCAGAGATGAACGCAACCAGGAAAATGTTTTTGCTGTGAACACCATTACAATGTAGCAACATGGTTTAATACCGCTGCAGAACAGCTGACAAGTTAACGAGTGATATACGGAATGGCAACCCTCAGGTACAGGCTCTGCACCTCGCCCGATCATTTTCAAATCATCAACACTGCTAAGTTATCAATGCAATCTTTTCTCAGTGTCCAGGCTGTGAAATGAAGCTGAAAGATATTCTTCAGTGTGAATTATAAAAGGAAAAGCCTGTATCCATATTGCTATTTGCTACCTCAACACCTTGAACCAACAACAGCGCTTGGTATAGCGGGACATGCAGAAGCCAATCTGTACACACCCAAGTTCCCGCAAACAACAAAGTGGTTCACGTCAGTCTGTTCTTGATGACAGATGGTGGAATTGGAATTCAATTTTTTTAAAAAAAAAATCTGGAATTAAGAGTCAAATGATAACCATGAATCCATTGTTGAGTGTTGGGAAAAACCCATCTGGTTCACTAACGTTTTTTGGGGAAGGAAACTGCCATCCTTACCTGGTCTGGGCAACAGGTGACTCCAAACCCACAGCAATGTGATGGAATCTGACCTGCCCTCTGGGCATTAGGGATGGGCAATCAAAGCTGGCCTAGACAGTGACGCCCTCATACCTGTCAAATGAATATTCAAAAACGCAACCAAGAAGGCAGTCAATAGTCTGGGTTTCACATGTCAACTGAAAGAGAAGATGCTGAAATCCTTTTCTAAAGGTAAAAGGCAGGTCTGTATCACACGGACACTCACTGGCCCACAGCACAGAGTAATTGTCCAAACAAGCTGCAAAGCCAAAATGGTAACCAGGCCGAGGCATTCACTCCAAATCCAACCAACCCGTTTCCAACTCACCTTAGATTGGGTTGTGCTGTGGGTATAGGGGGAGAAACAGTTCACAGCGCTCTTGTAGATCGCAGAACCATTTCTTGTTTCAGTCTGGGATCAAATGAGGAGGGTACCAAATGAGAAGATTGCTCCTCTTCCTTTCAAAGCAGAATTCGGTACTTGTCTATTAAATCAAAGCTGTTTCTTTGTGATTCCAACAGCTCCACAACACAAAGTGATTGCCAGCTGGCCCCTCGATTTAGGGATGGTGTCTACGCAAGGCTGGGAGTCTCTGCCGTGGGTCTTTCACGTGAACAAACGAGCAGAGTCTCTACCCAGAGGCCTTTGGACAAGACTTCCCGTGAGCTAGCTGGGCCCGCAGCAGGGTTTGCTTACTCATCTTATTCGAGCTGCCACTCAAACGAAGACATTTCACTTGAAACGTGACACTATTTGACCGATAAGATCCTTCCAATTGAGATCAATTCCTCTACGCTTCCAGGAAAGACTCAGTGACCTTTCTACATGGCCAGTGAAAGTTGAGGAAACAGGACCTGATGGGTTATTTTGCGGCCATCAATGTCACCTGCATCATGGTTTCTTTTGCAGAGTTCTACCTAGGGGGCTGGCTTCAAGGTGAACGCCAGCATTTATCTGCAGAATGTGATGGAAACAGTGCCAAAGGACGTTGTAAAAGGTGGGACAGCAACGGTCAACTGTAATCCTAAGTCTGCCACTTAGTTATGGCCACCTTGACACATTGCAGTAGAACACTAAACAAAATCATTACTTTTTTTTTGAAAGACCGACCACCCAAATAATAATTTGAATTTATACAGCTCCAGTGTCACAAGATGGTCACAGGAGCGCAATCACATGCAAGATAACACTGAGCGACACGAGAAAACATTAGGACGTGTGACCAAAAGGGCAGTCAGAGTGAAACTGAAAATCATTTCTTAAAAAAAATGCAGCGCTGTAAATCAGAACCAAAAACAGAAGTTGCTGGAAAAGCTCAGCAGGTCTGGCAGCACTTGTGAAGAAAATATCTAAGGAAGGGTCGCCGGACCTGAAAACATTAACTCTGATTTTCACCGCCCCCGCCCCCCACCACAGGTGCTGCTGGAAATGCTCTGCAAGTCTAGCAACTTCTGTTTTTGTGTCAGAGAGATTGATTTTGAGAAGTGCCTTAAAAGGAGACATTGAAGGGGGAATTCCAATGCATGGGCATCAAATCACTGCAAGCACAATGATAATGGTGGGGGCAATCAAAATGATACACCAGTTCTGGAGGAGCACGGAGGCCTGATCGGGTTGTAAGGCTGGAAGGGGTTAGAGTGACTGAGAAAGATGAAGCCATGGCATAGATTTGAAAGCAAGCATAAAAGGAATTTTAAAAATCAAAAGCAATGCCAGAATAAAGGAGCAAGCACGGACTTGGTAATGTGAAGACGTTGAACATTCAGCCCGTCAATTCTGCTCTGCCATTCAATGTGATCTTGGCTAATCCTCAACTCCACTTTCTGCCTTACCCCCACATTCCCTTACTGTTTAAAGGTCAGTCTGTCTCAGCCTTGAATGTACTCAATGGTCCAGCCCTGACAGCGCTCCGTGGTAAAGAATTCCACAGGTTTACCACCTTCTGAGAGAATCCTCCTCATTTCTGCCTGTCAAGGGCACCCTGTTACTCTGAGATGATGCCCTCTCCTTGTCAGAATGGGGCACCTGGTGGGATTTCTCTTTGTAAATCTGCTTTTCTTTATAAAAACTCAACACTTCAGACATTCCAAGCTTTCCAGTGGGAACAGCTTAACCAAATAACCAACAAAATGTGCCCAATGCTTAAACATTTGCATAAAGAGGGATATACCACTCAGCGACCTTATTTTAGTCATTACCTTTACATCACTACTGAAGTACTTGCTGTCCTCTGAAAGCTGCAAGCTGGTAATGCTGACAAGAGTCGGCGGCTGAATTGCTGCTGCAGAAATATAACCAGGAGAAGTTGCTTCCTCCAGTGGATACACAAGGCAGAGATTAGGGGCCAAACAGCCAAAAAGCACAGCCAGCAATCCTGAGAAATGCAGCAATCACAGGGCTCTCAGAATGGAGAAGGAGCGGAGGAAGCGGGGAGCGAGGCCACGGAGATACCTGAACTTGAGAAAAGGGAAATCTTTGTGGATCCAAAGCCACTGCTGTTCAGATTTGTTCTGATGTTTCCAACAAACTGCAGGAGGAAAGACAAAGCCCTTGCAGACAGCACAGCTGGATTTCAATCCAAAACACAGCGTACACACTTGTTAGGCTAACCACACTAAAATGACAAGCAGACTCGAGAGGAATTACCATACATGTGACACAATTGACGGGTTGCTGATAACACCTCACAAATGCTCTCCAAGCACACAAACTCACACTCTGTCTTCACCTCAATGCTTCACTGTTCCTGGACGTTTCACCTTGTGGAACAGAGCTTGCCTGATTTGCTACTTCAATTCACATTCATTCATCGCCAAATTCTTTTTGTGAATAAAGTACGTTTTTGAAATTTAAAAAAAAAGCATATAAAAATACACACACACACACAGTTACAAGAGTCCAGTTCTGTTTTTTCCATATGCTACTGCACAAACATTGAAGTTTGACTATCTAAAAACAAGTACTGAAAACAAAAAAAAATGCTGGAGATCGCAGGGCAGGCAGCATTCATGGAGAGAAAGCAAGCTAACGTTCAGTCCAGTTTAACCCTAACTTTTCAGAGCAAACCAAAGGCATTTCTACTTCTGCAAGGTTATATTTACATACATTTGAGGAAATGGGAAAGTCCGATAACTGAACGGATCCTCATTTACCTTCAGCAAAAAAGACCCCAGACGGTGGTCTTTCCTCATTATGCCCTGGCAGCAGCTGCCCCAAGTTTTAGTGCGTCCCTCAGCAGTTCTAGACCTTGGAATGTGTCAGTCTGCAAAAGTCGATCAAGGTCAACTCTTTACACTGGAAGACCAGCAAGTTTCAGGGAGACCAAAGAGCGCCTTTCACTAAGTTGCTGGTCCTCCAGACACACAGTGTTTGACTAGGTGCGTACAACAGGCAACAGCCCACAGAAGACAAAGTCCCGTGTCATTGAGTGGCTCGGGATGGTCCTCGACAAAGATCATTGCATCTTTCTCCAGACCTTCTTTGCAAAGTCACATTAGATACATTCCTGGCCAAGTGTCCAACACATCATTCAAAAAAAAAAATTGTTGGTAATTCAAAAACCAACCCACAATAGAGACTGGAGGATTAGGATATCTTCTACTTTATACAGTCATTCAAAATTTGCCAGTCAGCATATTTGTTCAATTTTTCCTTTAGCATTCTATCACAAAGTGAAATAGGACGAAATGTACTGCTACCACAAAACAATTTAAAGAGCAGCAAACTCCAAAGTTAAAAAAGTATTAAATTTGCACAAAAACATATACAGTTCCCCAGAAGGAAATGGCCAGGCTCCATTAGTGATTTTTTTTGGTCAGGAAGATTAATAATCATGAAAAAAGTTTAATGTCAACAGATGAACTGAATATCATTTCCAATCACATTATCTGACATAATCCACCAAACAATGAAGCTGTTCGCTAATTCAGGGCTATCAATCTTGGTATGAATTTGTTGCTTCATTGAACAAGTATACTAGGAATTAAAATGCTTTTGTACAGTTTATTGATCAGGATTACAATTTATATGTTTAGTTTCTGAAACACCCAAGGCATGCAATACACACGTAACCAAAATGCAAAAGGAGATGAAAGCGTGTGAGGAAATCCTAACGAAACAAGGTTTTGTTTTTAAAACACAGTTGCTGACTTAATATTTGCTAATAGATATCTTTAAAAGGCCTGTCATATTTGATGTGAACGCTCCTGTGATCTGCCTTTAGAACTTTCAAAATCTTAAAAGACAATTATCAATCATGTTTTCAGGAGTTGATGGACAGTACTGAATTATAAATCATACTATTTCTTCCTGGTCACCAGAGACTTTGCATGGGCCAGGAGCAACAGAATGATTTTGCTCTACATAAACAAATTGCATTAGCAATGTTGTCATCATGAAACAGCACTTCAGTAACTAGCTCAGTGGTCAAGGTGATGTCACGTTCTAACAAATCCACAGCAGCTCGTCAGAGGCCAGTGCAAACCAAAACCAAGATGTTACAGGGTTTTAGTTTGTTTTCCAGTTAAATGGAGATCTGTTTGAGGGTCTGCAGATTCTTGAACTAAGAAAACTGTTGTGTTTGTATTTTGCAAATCTGAAATTACGTGAAGCAAGTTCCACTGAAGTACACACAAGCATCTTCAGGCTTGGTGGCAAAGTGACAATGAGCTCCACGTGCCCAGTTTACAGCACCAGTTAGTTACACTTTCAGGCCTCATACTTATAACTTTTTGCTGGCCTTCTCTTGTTCAGAACATTCATGTAGCCAAACTCCAAAGGGCATTTGAATGTTCTGTGTAATAGACTAAAAGGGATGACAGCAAGCAAACTGCTTGGTCTACATTGCTCAAAGTTAAAGTCAAAGTCAATGGAAATGAGTGGGGGGGGGGGGGGGGGGGAGAGAGAAAGAGAGAGGGGGGGTGGAGGACAAGATATGAAAAAAAAGAGGCCAGTAACTTATTTCCATTTTCCACCTTCAAAGTCAAGACCACAACAGCAGGAACATATACTATCTACTACTGTGGGAACAAGAACCCATCAGTGGACTAAATTATTACTTAAGTAATGCTGTGGCAAAATACATATGCAACCTATCCATATTTTAGGTTTATTTTATTTTACAACAGTACCACAAAACTGAAAGAGTGACAGATATAAACCCAAACTCAAATTCATACTGTGGACCTATCTCCTGATGGCTGCTGGGGAGGATCACACCAAGAACCAAAGCAACATTTGCTTCTAATATTCACAGTGGCTTTTATGCCTTTCCTGTGATGCTCAACTGAAGTTCAGCATTAAAACAAGGTCAGGAAGTGGATGTCGCCGCACTTAACAATGCTGATTTTACTATAACAATTACAGAATTCCAGTTTGCAACAATAAGCACAGTTCATGACCCACGCAATGTGCGCTGAAACATCTCTATGAATGTTAGCTCAATTCCAAAATATGCTTTTTGAGCAGAGGCTTTAATCTAATGTAAATCAAAATAAAGCAGGTTAAACCCCCATGGTACATTACATATTGGCATACATGCCAACGTTTGCCTTAGAAAAATCCACAAATAGGGGTTGACATATACAAGGAATGCAAATGTGGCATGGGTATGGGTGTTGCCACCTTTGTTATTCAGCATGTGGGCATCTCCTAGACCCCTGCACACTTTCACAACACAGCCTACAATGCTGACTGGATACTCTGCACACAGTCAAAAAGGAAACATCCACTTGTTAAACTGAGGCTAACTGATAAGTTTTTGGGATCACATCATGGCTGAAAGGGGCCCGGGGAGATACCAAATCTACGTAAAGGCATGTCTTTCTGTGTTACAAAGTAGGGCTCTCACATGCCAAGCCAACCTTAATGCCACAATCCACGTTATGCAGAGTTTCACACAAAGTGAAAGCAAGCAATGGAGTCTTGCATTTATGTTGCACCCTTTGCTCCCGACACCTTTCACTCTTTTGGAATGGACAAAAGTGCTTTATACCTGATGCAAGTGTAGTGACTGTTGTAATACAGGAATGGATGTAACACTCTTCGCTCTGTTTCCGGTTTAAACGCAAGTTAATCTTGGCAAAGTGCCAATCTTAAGCTGGCCAAAGAATATGCTTTATTCATAAACTTATGTAACAAAAGCAGACAGGAGATAACAAAGTGCGCAAGGAGTATTGTGCTGTCGGAGACACCGTCTTTCAGATGAGCTGTTAAACTGCGATCAGACTAAATCATTGCAAATCAAAAACGGCAAGGGAGGCAAGCTTTATACTGTCTTACATCCCAATGCAATTGGGTGAGCCACAAATCTCATATTTAAAACATGACTGTGATGAATTCTAATGCACTCATACCATGCAATACAACTATCTCTATGTGGTACAAATGCTGGAAGTCTGAAGTCTAAGCAGAAGGTACAGGAAACACCAAACATCTCAGGAAGCATCTGTGGAGAGACAAATGCAGTTAAGGTTTCAGGTCAAGGACCTTATCCTTGGCAGAGAGGATGCTTGACCCGATGAGCGTTTCCAGCATTATCTGCTTTTAACCTTGTGTCACAGTGAATTCTGTACTCATTTGTTAGTACGTTGCCAACAGACTCACACTGACCCAGTTTGGGATACAGGGGGATTCTAGGAAAGTAGCGAGGTTGGGGGGGGGGGGGGGGGGGGGCGGTGGTGGAGGAGGAGTTCAGCAGCATAACACTGGGCAACTATTGTCACACGTTCATCACTGAAACAGGCCAAGCACACTGGCCCTGCTACTCAGTAGACAGTGAAAACTTTTTCACCAGGGCTGAACAGGGCTCAACATTAGCCAAGTTGAAGAGATGGCCTTTAGTTAGACATTAAGTCCCGCTCGTAATCCTTAGGTGAACACCAATGTCTCCGTATCCCTTGAACCCTATTTGCAATGGGAGAGGATTGCGAAACATGTCTGCTCACACATTACTAGTGTCCCTGGCTCTCTAAATTGTGCAGCATGCATGGGCATTTCTGAAGTACCTTCCCCTCTGAAGGGATGGGCACAGATGCTACTGTGGTTCTGTAGCAGCAAACGTAAAACTGACTTGAAGCCTGTATTACTTCCCAGACAGTTACATCACCAAGTATGAACCTGGTTTGGTTCAGAGTCTCATGATCTCAGCCGCATTCATGTGAAGACCAAAACTACTTCAACCGCAACAGATTGTCAAATACATATTCATTTGGAAGTTTTCAGGAATAATAACTGAACAATTGCATGTTAATAGATTCCAAGCCAGTTGGGAAGAGATTGAAATCAAGACATACCTCTTCTTTGGTAGAGAGACTTCCTCAAACTTACACCTTTTGTTCCATTTCCTGTGTTTCATGTGCTCCCTATCAGAAATGGATTTTTTTGGTTCCACTCAACCTGCTCAGAGATGTCACTATACACTTCTGGAGCAGATGGAACATGAACACAGACCTCCTGGCACAGAGGCTGGGACTCTACTACTACTGCAGTACAAACGTCCCTTCAAGGCCCTGCCGACCTTTATATATCCAGGAGTGCTCTTACACACCACTGAACCTTTTCTCCCCCAATCACCCAAGGCTTTATTATTTCAACATGAAACACAGGAAATGGAACAAAAAAAGTGTAAGTTTGAGGAAGTCTCTCTGCAAAAGAAGAGATATGTCTTGAAATCAAGACAAAAAACAAACAAAAAAAATAAATCACCTGCAGTCTCCAACTGAAAAATTTATGTGCCGATCCCATTAACAGTAAGCAAAGCATTAAAAAGGTGAGCGAGAGGTGGAAGGAGAGGAAAAGTGGTTAAATCAAACAGAGTTGGAAGGGGAGATGAAGCATTGTAAACCCTGCAGCGCCCAATCTCTCTAAACCTGGTCCAGCCTGCGCCCAGACAACTAACAGCCACTATTTGTTTCTCCTAAGTGCAAATGAAAGGTATGGACAAACATAAACTGACCACAGACATTAGATCTCAATTGCAGGATGATGATTTTGTTCATACAGATGTGGCTTCAAGAAACGAACACATGCTGGGCACCAAGTGGGCGTTTCAAATCTATAATGATGCTTCCACCAGCACAGTAGTGGTTATAGAGTCATACGGCATACAAACATGCCCTTGGATCCAGTAGCCCATCCAGAGTACGTTCCCAGACTAAACTAGTCCCATTTTCCAGCATTTGGCCGATATGCCTCCACACTTTTCCTATTCACTAACTTATCTAAATGTCTTTTAAACATTGGAACTGTTCCTACATTCAACATTTCTTCTGGCAGTTCATTCCACACATGAATCATTCTCTGTTTTTAAAAAAAAAATTGCCCCGCATGTCGCTTTTTAAAAATCTTTCTCCTCTCACCTTAAAACCTGTGCCCCCTAGGTCTGAACTTCCCACCCCCCACTGTCGGGAAAAGACCCCTGCCATTCTATAGCCCTGTAAAAGGTCACCGCTTCAACTTCCTACGCTCTAGAAAAAAAAACAGCCTATTTTTAGAACTCAAACCCGTCATTCCCGGCAGCATCCTAGTAAAATCTTTCCCAAACCCTCTCCAGCTTAATATCCTTCCCGCGACGGTGGCGAGAGGCCTCACCAACATCCTGTACAAATCTCAACACGACATTCTGACTCCTAGGCTCAAAAATGTCTGAACTTTGAGGTGTGCTAAACCCCTTCTTAACCACTGTCTACTTACGACACAAATTCCAAGGCTTCTTCTGGAGTACTGTGTCCAGTTCTGATTGCCAATGTCAGCAGAGTCAGCTGGTAGAGATAGCAGTAGATTGTTCACTCGGGCAGCGTCCTGTCTTCCTGTTTCTCTCCCTCTCAGTGACTGCTTTGGCTATTTAGAAAGTCTTGATACAGTGTTCCGTCCATCATACTGCCTCAACAAAGCTCTGTAGAATTGTGGCGAGACTTCTTTACTCACGTACTGAAATCATCTTGACATAGAGGCCAGTACACCATTACTTTCCAAAATGCTTGCTTCACCTACAGGTTAATTTTCAACAATTCAAGAACAAGCACGCCCGGGTCCCTTTGGGCATCATCACTTTCAAACACTCACCATTGAAGAAATGTTTTGCATTTCTGTTTTTTCTTGCCAAAACAAATAAATTCACATCTTTCCACACAATATATTCCACCTGCCATACTCTTGTCAACTTGACTAGCCTGTCTAAAACCCTCTGAAGTCTCTCTGCATCCTCCCATAATTCACATTCCTGCCTAGCTTTGTGTCATCAGCAGACTTGGAAGTGCTACAATTGGTTCCCACATCCATATAATTAATGCAGACTGTAAATAGCTGGGATGTCAAGCACAGAGCCTTGTGATATACCACCAGTCACAGACTGTCAGCCTGGGAATTTATTCCTTTTTTTTTCCCCCCCTATCCATTGACCAATTGTCAAGCCATCTTAGTATGTTACTCTTCATTCCAAGTGTGCTCTACATTTGCTTACTAAGCTCACATGCAGGATGTTGGCAAAAGCTTTCCAAATATTCTGAATATTCTCCTTTATCTGTGCCAAGAAGCATCCTCAAAAACTCACAGCAGATTCGTCAAAACAGAAATTCCCTTTAATCAGATCCATGTTCACTCTACCCAGTTCTCCAATTATTTTCCAAGTATCCCACTGTAACCTACTTGAATAATTGATTTTAGCATCTTCCTTACTATTGATCATGTATGGCTAACAGGTTCCTAGTTCCTTACTTTCTCTCACTCTGCTTTTTTAAAATAGTACGGTTCACCTTGTTACCTTCCAACCTGCAGAAGATGTTCCAGAGTCGATAGAAATTTGTTTGGATTGATAAAACAAGCATTGTATTCAACTTCCGGTAATCTTTTCCCTGTGTCTCACAGGCTATCCCGGTAACTTCGGTAGCTTTGTCTTTCAGGCTGGCTTGTCCACTTTTGGCACATTTTACTACCTCATCTCTACACTAGCAAAAGAAAAATGAACTAGGCCCCACCCCACAACAAAAATGGTAGGAAGCCAGCTGATTAAAGTTTTAATGAGAGAAATTTGACAGATCAGAATTTCATGCATTTCTTTGGTTTCAATTCCAACTTTTTTTAAAAGTTATGCCTGATATAGTAATGTATCAAAACATAGTGAGTAAACAAACATTCGTTTCTCTACTCAACAGGATGTAAGGTTTATTGACACTGATCTCGAAGTTAAGGGTCCAAATTGTGAAGTTTGATTCTAACTGTGTTTCAAAGTAAAAAATTGCTGGAGAATCTTTGACTCTGAAGCTCTGAGATGCAACTGCTTCAGGTGAAACTGGTAGAGGTGAATCACTGAACACTACAGCAAAACTAACCACATCCATACAATAAGCAGTTGTCTAAGGTATACAAGGTACTTCAAATCACACCTTAGTAATGTTCCTGTGACGCACATGTTGTAGAATAACAACCACAGTCTTGGCAAGAATCTTAAATATAACTCATAGTGCAAATGTGCGGACAGCAGATAAAATCAGATTTGACCACATTCTTACTGGGTGACTATAAGTTTGCCCAAGGCAATGTGGAAGCAAAATACTATCGAGCCAGTTGTGAAGTCAATAGCATTCCCATCAAGGGCAGGCATCACTTGTGCAATCAAAACGGTTGAGAAATGTAACATGTACAAGGCAGGTAGGGAAGAATGCAAGACACACAAACTGAAATATAGTCAGATTTGATCAATCACTCCCCAACACTTTCCCAGCTCCTGCAGGGAGATTTCTGCTTACTTTGTCCATTGCCGTCCCAGGTTGGGTTTCACCACCTGCAATCATCCCATTGCTCCCCTTGCCTCTCCTGTCTACAGATCGATTGTCTAGCAAACACTCCAGCTGTGCCGAGTGCAGACTCAATCCATTCACTACGGCTCAGCCTGCTCATTTCACAGGCGAGAGTAGCTCTTGCCATTATGTAAAATGTTACCGGCACACCCAGTAAACTTGAACGTTCACAAACTCAGGGTCTCTCAAAGCGGTTGCTGTGTTTCTGAATTACAACCACTGGTGTTGCTGAGGGAATATGACAAGCCAAGCCAATTAGGGCACAGCAAATTCTGACAGACAAGAACGGGAAATATGACTAGATATTGTTGATGACAGGTAAACATGGCCCAAACATGAACTCTAAAGGCAAACTTCTTCAAAATAGTGCCCATTGGATCTTCAACATCCACTTCAGACAGCAAGAGGGGCCTTGGTTTAGCATCTAATCCGATGGACAGCACCCCCTCAGAGTGCAGACGTAGTAAGCTCTGAACTGCCAGGCTATCTTAGGTGCTCAAACGTGTGGGGTATATTTGCAATCTGCATCCTTGGCAAGAATGCTATCACTGAGCCTTAGTTAACACTTATCCCACACACAGTTGGTACAATATCCCTTGCTAACGAACAAGCAGCTGTTTTCAGACAACTGCATCATTAATTCATGATTATGTTTACATGTCACAATCCTTTATTTCTGCGAGAACATTTTTATTCATTATGTACATAAAATCTGCAACCACAGAACACATCAGAAATATATAACAGCAAGAATGGAAAAAGAGAGAAGAGATGAAGTTCGAGCAGAACAGGACCAACAATGTTACAACTTGCCTTTTCAATCTGCAGTGGTGGACTAGTCTGCACTTCCTGTTTTTAGTTCAGATTCCCAGCAAATATATATGTTTCACATTGCATCTTGAAATGTACATCAGTTTCATTTACTTTCGCTAAAAAGAGTAGAAAAGTTCTTCCAGATTCTGAGATGCATTACAGCAACATGCATCCCCAGAAGTTTTCACAAAACTCTTTGGTTAAGTTAATTTGTTCCTGATAGTTCCATCAAATGCTGCTTTAATGATGTGGCACTCAGTGGAAATCCAGCCCATACAGCAGGGACACTAGGCTACTGTCTGATGGCTGTGAAATTAATGTGAACACAGTCTTGATTCAGCTCCCTGCAAACATACGACCAGGGCTGGTGAATTCCCACAACCTGGCATTCACGGCAGAAACTAAACAGCCTCATTCAGAAAAGCTGCAGCATTTGAAAGAGCTGATGTTCAACAAAAACAAGGATTTGTTAACAGGCACTCCCCTGGGACTGGGATTCAGGTCTTTGCAGCATGATAGACAGAAATGGATCACAACAGAGCACTAATTACCTATTGTCCAACCTGGCTCAGTGGTTTTCTTGCATGAACCAGCCAGCTCAGATTAAATGCGCAGGGACAACACCCATGCACACAGATGAGCTGAAGGAAAAGGTCAAGGAAGGTCAGATGTTTCAAGCAGCCAGGTCCAGAGATTAAAAGGTGACTTAGAGTTGAATATGATGGAGTGACAAGTCAGTGAGGTCAATTGACAGAATGAAGCTAAGTGTATGAAGAAAAGCACACATGACAGCTTCAGCACCCAACCTTCCTTCAATCTTAAACAACCCATCATCAGCACATTTGGTCTGGCCAACATTAATCCTGCAAGCAAGCTCCAAGAAAAGAGGCTATCAGGTCATTGGCATAATGCTGTTCCTCAGAGCTGGCTATGTCTTGGTTGGCTGTTCATTCTGCTAGATGCCAACTGTTGCCCCCACATCAAATTGTATGGTATTGACTGAAGGACTTTCTAAAAGCAGGTCCTCGTCTTTAAAAAGAGAAAAAAAAAGGTACAATATCATGTTGAATTAGATACACATCCATAGATAGGTTTAGCACAGGCCCAACATGTACCTTGATGCCCCATTCAAATCTGATTATGCTATAACATATGGGACAAAGTTAACACTATCCTAACACCAACTTGGATGGTCTCAGAAGACATTACACAGCTGAACCACAGGGAAATTTGGCAGCTCCAAACTATCATTTATGTGTTGCAAGTGTATAATTACATACGTAAATAAAACATTAAAATCATCAGCCAGAACAAAGACCATGTCCTTAACACAGTTATTGGTTTTGAACTGCAAAAAGAAACAGTCAATTTTGCAACATCGTCAACCCAAAAGCCATGGCTTCAACTTGACAAAAAGTCTACAACACTGATTTTTACCGCATTTTAAAAAAAAACACACCTTTTGAGCACACACTAAAAAGCTAGATAACAACATAGTGCTGACTCCAATCAGAACAGCAAGGCAATCTGTTTCACCATCTAGTTAGGTTACAGACAATCTGCAAGTCCTAGGAATGCAGAAATACATGGGAGACTTTGTACTGACCAATAAATAGACAGATGTGCCCAAAGTCTAAAGAAGCTTTCAACAACCAGACTTTAGATTTTTTTCCTGAAGAAAAATGGCAGTACACAACAGAACAAAGAAGTTTGGTCATTTTATGCATTGAACGTACACCAAAAATAAATGAAATAAATTTGTAATACTCAATTTTTTCTGAGGGTGATCTAATGCTGTAAAGATTTTGATTTAACAACAATGCCTGTTTCTATACCATCCTTAACATATGGCAACACTCCCCCAATGTACTTCTCAGCAGCATAATAAAACATAGCAGGACACTTTAGGTCAGGCAACTTGAAGGCTTTGAGAAAACAGGAGGAGGTTTGTTTTCAGGGGTGAAAAGGGAGTTTGTGAGGTGGAAAGGTGTATAGAGGATTCCAAAGGTGGGACTTCGACAAGCGAAGGCACAGCCAGTGATGATGTACAAGACGGACCAAGCAAAGATGAAGTTGACAAGTTGATTTAATCTTAGGCTGTTCCAAGGGCGAAGACATATACTCAGTGTTAGAGATTGATTTGTCTGTGTTCTTGCCTTTCCCAGGAGATTACAAAAACTATAGGAGGTAGGAGATGCTAGTCATGTTGCTCTAGATACAGATATTGGACCAGTTCAATGGATCAGTTTCTCTTTTCCTGCCTGACAAACAGCAATCTGCACATGTAGAATGATGTACACAGTTACCCAGCAAACTGCACAACATCAGGACAACCTAAACTGCTTGTAGACCAGCAAATGCATCCAAGGTATTGCCGTCACTGCTACAAAATAACAAGTGCAGCCAGCAAGAGGCCCCTCTGTTCTTCAGGGAGGGAATCATTTACATTGACCCATTAGCACAGACAAGGGCCTTGTTTTAACGTCTCACTTGACAGAACAGCACCTTTGAAGCCAAATACTGCTGAATACTGACATGTCGTCCTGTATTTTACACTCAATTCCCTGGAATGGATGTTAAATTCACTACCATTGGGTACACAGAGAGTGAAACTTCTACCACCGAGCTACAGTCAGCTCCTAATAGTTATTCATCTCAATCCAAACAGTGGCTTATACAAGCAGATGCATCTCAATGTGAAACGCATAATGTCAACGAAGGAAACATCTAACCTTTCTTTATTTAATCCAGTGGACATTTGAAGCAATGTTTGAGCCTGAACAGGAGCATTACAAAGGAAAAGGCAGTGCTTCCCAAATTTTTTCCCCACCGAATCCTATCTCAAGGTTTGAAAATTGCTGAGGGCCCTCAGCAAGGCCTGAGAGAGTAGGATGATGCGGAGGGGGTGCGCGCAAGACACGGCAGCCTGTTTGTCACATTGGGAAGGTAATGGTCATAACTAAAAGCTCTACAATCGGGCATTGATATGTTGGAGGTCGTGACCCCACTCATGAGTCCCAACTTCCTCTCCCAAAACCCATCAACTCCAAAGACCAGATCCCACACATTCTCTGAAAACTTCCTGTTTATCATAAAAAGACTTCAGTCAAAATGACATTACCTCGAGGGATCTTCAAAACATCAATTCCACTTTTCTGGACTGTTCTGCACCCGCCAAACAACAATTCAGCATTGACCACTTGCAAAGACATCTTTCAACATTTTCTGCATAAAACTGCTGAGTCCAATCAGCAGGAGTATTGAGAAGATGCTAGAAGGATTTTCTGTTATGATGGTTGAACACAGGTCAACCCGGTTCTTCTGGATCAGCTGCTTCTATTAAACTTGATCATTCGTAACTTGGAGGTTCCCATGGATAAGAAAAACAACTGGCATTTCAGAAAGAAGGCGCATCTTATTCAAAACTACATGGTCGAGACACAGTTGGGAGTCAATTTTTAAACCAGAAGGAATTATGGGACGACAGTTTTAGAGGGAAACTGCTGTTTGTGAGGATCCATTTTGAAAAGCCATTCACCAGTTTTGACAATAACTCTTTACTGCTCCCTTGGAAGAACATCACCTGCAAATTGGAAACTCCATTCATAAAGCCCGTAACGTGTGCTGGTGGGCGATGGAAGGGCAATGCAAATTGTGCAGCTGAGTTAAGAGACTTCCAGCATTTCCAGTGCCTTCAGGAAGGCAGATTATCTGAACGATGGCGGTTTAGGAAAAGGTGAGGTGCAACGAGACCTGGATATCATGGTGGAACAGTCACTGAAAGTTGGCTTGCAGGCGCAGCAGGCAGGTGAACAAAGCTAATGGTATGCTGACCTTCATAGCGAGAGGATTTGAGTAGCAGTGTAATGTCTTGCTGCAGTAATACAGGGCCTTTGTGAGGCCATACCTTGAGTATTACGTGCAGTTTTGGTCTCCTAGTCTGAGCAAGTCCATTCTTCCTGTGGAAGGACTCCAGCGAAGGTTTACCAGGTGGGACCCCAGGATGGCAGGACTGACATATGAAGAAAGACTGGATCAACTGGGCTTGTACTTGCTGGAATTTAGAAGAATGATGGGTTTTGGGGGGGGGGGGGGGGGGGGGTGGAAGATCTCAGAAACATTAAAATCCTGATGAGACTGGACAGGCTAGATACAGGAAGAATGTTCCTGATGCTGGGGAAGTCTAGAACTAGGGGTCACAGTCTAAGAATACAGGGTAAGCCATTCAGGATTGAGACAAGGAAGAATTTCTTCACTTGGAGCCTGTAGAATTCTCTCCCATTAGTGACGGTCAAGAGAGGGAGAGAGGGAGGGAGGGAGGGAGGGAGGGAGAGAGACGTGGCCCTTGAGGCTAACGGGATCAAGGGGTATCGGGAGAAAGAGAAAGAGAGAGGGTGATACTAAGACTGCGTGATCAACCATGATCATATTGAATGGTGGTGCTGGCTTGAAGGGTTGAATGCCTCCTCGTGCACCTATTTTCTATCTTTCTATTACACCGTACATCAAGGGATTGGAGGTTGATGCTGGGAGGTACAAATGTCTGTGTTACTCCCACACCATCATCCTCTACTATGACGGTGTGCAGCTCATCACAAAGCAGCCTGATCCTCAGAAGGAGGTGTTCATGTGTGTACAAACAGTGAGACATCTGCACTAAATCATCCTTTGTGGGAGGTGCTGCCACCTGGATAAGATGTTAATCCAAACCCATCACTCTCATGAGAGAGATACAAAATCCTGTGGCAAACAAATGTTTTCTCCAGTCTCCTGGAGATTGATGTGTGTCCCTCAGACAGCAATGAAAGCAGAGGACTTGGTCATCGTTAAATTGTTTGTGGGAGCTTACTGTGCACAAATTGGTTTTTCTATTTTCCACATGGCAACAGTCACTACACAAGAGAAGCAAATTGACGGTACATAGCTTTGGGATGCTCCAGGGTAATGTAAAGGTGCCACAAAAATGCAGATAAAACTGCCTCATATCTTCAAATTATCCCAATGGTTTGTTTAATGAGGAAACTGATTTGAGACCGCCAGCAGGACTCAAGAAAAAAATGTCTCTTTCCAAACTTGATTAAATCGCAGGAACAATCTTTCAAAAACACCAGTTACTATACTGCACGATGCCATAGCTGGACACTTTCCAATAATAAGCTTGTCTGAGATACTGGCTCCTTGAAACCATGCTGGAACTTTGACTGAAATCCGGGAGAGCGCTTTCAAGTGACTGCATTCACAGACACTCAGACGACACCGATTACAATACCTCCTTCCCTCTCAGGTTGGAAGCAATTAACTATTGCACGTTTACAGCTCCCAGAAAGATTGCTCTGGAATTCTGCAACTTCACTGGCATTCCATTTAGCTTGGACACAGGAGTTCCCTCCACTCATCCCAAGACCCCAAACAGAAATACAACCTTGGAGCGCAGCACACACTGACTTCAGCCCTTGGACGCTTCTGATATATTTCACTCGGCATTTGCTCGCAACCCTCACAAATGCTTTTTTTTCCGACAGGGGCAACAGTCTGGCAATCCCCGACTCAAGTACAAACCCATTCCGCCTAACACTCCCACAACCCCTACCCTGGTTTGTGATATAGCCAAGTACAGGTTCTAAACTGACCTGGCTGGTTGTGGCTTGCACTGAATCCTCCACAGAACAAGTCTCTTTTCGGAATGTCGTCAGCACCCTCACAACAAAAATCAATCTTGCACTGGAGTCTCTACAAGGACCAGGCCCCGCATTTCAAATCAGCAAACCACTGCTTTTGGTTCACAATAAAGATATGTCTCCTGGAGGATTAGAAGACCGCTCAATAATGATTTTTGAGCACTGAACAACTTATTCATAGGCCTCAATATGTACAGCTTGCTAGTTCAACACAATGGAGGTTTGAGCGCTCACGTTGACAAGCTCAGGCCTCAGACACCACCAGAAAACATAGCCACCCAAACCCCTAGGCCAGGGAGTCTGTCAATTTTCCCCGCCAGTACTGTACTCTTGCCAAATGACATCAATGGACACAATCCAGCAAAAACTGCTCTCCTTGTTTGGCTGATGCCAAATGTCGAGTTTCAGAAAGCCTGATGATATCTCCAGATGTTGGAGTCTGGTGAATGGCTGACGTATGAGATCCTCGATACATGTTTGCGTGACGGCTTAGGATTAGCCAATAGACATCCGCAAACATCGAGAGGAGACACATCCACAGCCCTGCATAGAAGAGCCACACAGTGCTCAGTCCCAAATGCAGTATCTGGTGCAGCATGCAGCTGTAGATATACAGCACAATTACCAACAACTGTAAAGAACAATACAGTAGGCAAAGGACCTGCATGATAAGGGCATTCAGTTTGTAAGGTGGTTTATTTAAATCCCTCACTCCAGCTATTAAGACAATGTTAAATCATCCATTCAACATCATTCAAATCAGATTTTGAACAATGCATGCAGTTTTCAGGAAAAGATCTGAAAAAAGCTTCCATGATACTTACCAGACAGATCACTTCAAAAGCAGGAACACATTAATGCACAGAACTAGAACCTACTTACTGACTCAGAGAATCAGTTACTTAAAATGTTTGCCAATACCAGACATGGTTGGAGATGTGAGGGAAAGGTAGTGGGGGTGGGGAGTGGGAGCCAGACAGAGACAGAGACAGAGACAGAGGGCGAGCGAGACAGAGAGAGAGAGACAGGAGACAAGAGAGAGAGGCCGGGGTGGGGGGGGTGGTCAAGAGCAAGTGAAATCACGACCACTTCCAAAGGGCAGTGTGGACTTGTTGGGCCGAAGGGCTGTTTCCACCCTGTAGAGAATCTAATCTAATCAAGCACTTGTGGCCCACAAAAAGACCCTCAATCCTGTCCACTAATCTCATACTAAATCAGAAGCATTCTGAAATTCAAGTATCCCACATCGAATGGGTCCCCCTTATCTATTTCACTATTTACATCCCCCAAAAAAAAAATCACAAGATTAGTTAAGCATAATTCCCACTTCTTAAAGCCATGCCAACTTTGCCTTAATGCTCCAATAATGCTTTCTAACTGTTCTGTTATCACATCTTTTATAAAAGAGCTCAAGCTTTTCTCCCACTAGTAAATGTTAGGCTAATCCAGCTGTAATTCTCCTCCTTTCTTAAAAAAAAAAGGCCTTATGTTTGCCACCCTCCAATCTGTAAGAATGACTCCAGAGTCTTTAGAATTTTGGAAGATGATTAACAAAACATCTAATATTTCCTGGGCCACTTCCTTTCATACTCTGGGATGTAGATTATCAAACTCTGCAGATTCACCAGCATTCAATCCATTAATTTCTCTAGCACTATCTTCTTTTTTGAAAACACAGTTTTCCTCTGTTCTTCTCTCACTTGGCCTTTGGCTCCTTAACATTTCTAGGAAATTATTTGTGTCCTTTTTTATTATGACAGACCAAATCGATGTTTAATTCTTCTCCCACTTCTTTGTTCCCAATTATAATATCCCCTACCTCTGACTGTAAGGGACCTACTTTGCCTTCACTGATCTTTTCCTCTTTGCATACTTATAGAAGCTTTTACAGTCAGTTTTTATGTTCCTTACAAGTTTACTCCTTTTTTTATTATTTTCCTCCTCTTGATCAATATTTTTGTTCTCTTTTGATGAATTCTAAGCTGCTCCCAAATCTCAGGTTTGCTGCTTTGTCAGTCAATTTTACATGTCTCCACTTTCATCTAATACTGTGCCTAATTTTCTTTTGTAAGCTAATGCTGAGCCACCTTCCTGGTTTTATTTTTGTGCCAGATAGGAAGGAATGATTGTTTTAATCCATGTGCAGGTTCTTTAAATATTAGCCATTGCTTATCCACTGATAACCATTTTAGTAAGGTTCCCCAATCCATCAATGCCAACTTGCAATTCATGCGCTCCTCGTTCCCTTCATTTAGATCCAGGATCCAACTTCTTCACTCTCTATCATTTATGGTCCCTCTTCCGCAATGGACCTCGCAACAAAACTACTCATTAATCCTTTCTCATTGCACAATATGCAGTTTAGTTGGTTCCCTTGGTCTGAAAAACTATCACGAAAACACAGCAGGAAATCCTCCTCCCCAGTATTATTGCTAGCACTAGACAGTAAAAGAGCAGGAATGAGAAACAAAAACTTTAAAATCAGCAATAGAGAAGAAACCAATGAAGGCTGGAAAGTTTGGTGGAAAGCCTGAAGTATAACAGGAGCATGAACATGGCAGAGATCAGTCAAAAACGGCAACAGAAACCAAGAGTTGTACATCAAAACAGATGAAAAATACTCTCTTCAATTACGCATAAATGAAAACTAGAAAAAGTAAACAAGTCTACAATATATTACGGGGAGATAACTGTTTCTTCAATAACTCACATTGACAGCAAATATATTGAAAGAGGGAATGCCGTCAAATTTGCAAATCACGTTTGTTACATAATATATTAAAGATTGAGAGACAAAAAGAGGGAGAGTGCGAGGGGATGAATGCGAAAAAAAAGTTGCAAGGATTTCAGATCTTTCACAGCCTTGGTGTGGCTCTGATTACCTTGCAGCCAATCACGTGCTTCTTAAAAAAAAAGGAGCACTTGCTCCTTACTTGCAGTGGATCAGTTGACCATACAAACTCGAAGTTTCACATTGCACACAAAGTGCAAACTTGAAACTTTGCCAGACCTGAGGGAGTCTGGTTGGGACAGACTTCAAGGTTGAATGGCTTGTCCCTGTTCTTGTATTGTTCCTATTCTAAAACAGGGATGGATGGAGAATAATACTACTGTTACTTCAGTTAAGTGGTCAATGCGATCTACAGTTCAAAAGCCAAGTCTTGCATCTAAACACACATTTCAAACAATGACTGTGCAGCCATACCATTAGCTACTGTACATCTTGATCAGCAGCCAGTGAGCACTCCTCAGTATTTGATGCTTATACAGCGCATAGCATTTGTACAAGAAATCTTCAGAGCCATAGTTAATGTTTTTCAGAAGTTAGCATAGGAATTGTTTTAGATGTACCAGCAGCACTCAGAAAAGCACAGAGCCAAATGCATAAGCAAGATGAGTGCAGGCACTAAAAATTCCTATTTCTCTATTGGAGATAATAGGAACTGCAGATGCTGGAGAATCCAAGATAACAAAGTGTGGAGCTGGATGAACACACTAAAAAGGTGATGTTTCGGGTCTAGACTCTTCTGATGAAGGGTCTAGGCCCGAAACGTCAGCTTTTTGTGCTCCTAAGATGCTGCTTGGCCTGCTGTGTTCATCCAGCTCCACACTTTGTTATCTCCTATTTCTCTATGTTTGGGTCTGTTGCCTCAACTTCCAAGTGCTACCCTGAAAGTGACACAGAAAGAAAACCCATGTGCAAAAAATCTACATCACTTGGCCTCAACATTGCATAAAGCAGCTGGAGTGGGAAACATATCTGAAAAACAGATTTTTAAAATAGTTCAATAATAAATTGCACAGAACAATGCGTTTACATTGTAGAAATGGGATCGCTGCATCAACAGTCAGTGACCCTTTAATAAAAAAGTACTTGGCACAGTAACAGTGACAAGAAATCATGACGCCACAGGAGGCTGAACTTTCATGTGGCTTCTTTCTGTTATATACTCTATGGCTATCAGAACACATCAATAAATAGTAAAATATACACTGGTTGAAACTGGAAACAGATTCCTAATTCTGGAATTGTTGAAAGTTTCACATTTACTCAAAAGCATGTGCTGGAAGAAGCTGCTCATGTTGCTCACAAAACTGAGCACGTCAGCTGATAACTGTGGAACTCAGCACTAGAAAGTCCAAGCTAATGGTGAACAACAGAGACTATTCTTTCCCACGGCCAGTTTCCTCCTCTCCTCTCCGGAAGTTGCTAACTTGTGTTGCGTACAGTTCTACTCTCACTTTGAGCACTTCATCCAATCAGCCACAGCTTACATGAGAGGTTTCACATTCCCATGCTTGGACTCAGCTGCATTCAGGGGACAACCAAACAATGATTATAACCAAGATTTTCCCATTCCCTATCACAGCCACACTAAGGTTAAGTGAAATAGATCCCCTGGAGAACTAAGCCCAAGGGTGCAGCACTGCACCTTCCCATAGTCTTTGGCTCAGCAGTACACCATATATTACTTTTATCCTGTAAAACTGTTGGGGCACTGGTTGTAAACTATTCTTTCACTGTTCCAAGAAGTATCACCATCTCCCAAATATAAGGCTGGAGATAGTAAAACAATTTTACTATCTCCGGTCTGCGAGAATGTGTATTTGTGACATATATTGCACAGTCCCTCAGGATTCTCTGATGTCTTATCAGCTGCATGGTGAACAGAAACATAAGCACAGACTGATCAGCCAAAAACGCACATACAAATAAAATCACGTTTAGTTCCGAAACTTGCTTTTACGGAATTGCTTTGGCATAATATGAACATCTCAAGCCATTCAGAGGTGCGTGGTCAAACAAATTTTGGCACCCAGCCAGGCAAGGAGATATCAGGGTAGTGGTCTGTTTCAGGGAGCATTGCAAAACTGGAAACAGAAGAGGTATTTGGACAGAGTTCTTCATCAACCTCTCCGGTGTTGTAGGAATTGAGGGATATTTTTCTGCATTTTCTCATCCACACTCTTAAAATGAGCCACTGCACCCATTCCAATCTGTACCCAAAGTTGTCTCAGTGTCTGCCTGGTACAGATTTGCGGCCATTCCTTACCCACCTGATCACATACCCGAGCCACCTATTCCTCCCCCTCCAGGATGTGGCCTGGGATCCCATGCAGAGCACCCCTGGTCCATCAGTATGCCTCCTACATTGGCTCTTCAAACTCAACCTTTACCCCTTGAACTAATCTGGATCAAGCAGTTCAGGGACAAATCTAAAGGACTCCCTTTCCAAGAGATTGACACCTCCCGTTCCAAACATTCACCCAAGAGTTATCCCCAACTTTTGATACTGAATATCTCCCAGATATAATAATTTAGAAGAACTTGGGGGAGGAAAAGTGGTGGTATCTCATAGAAACATGTAAAATCTTGATGGGACTGGACAGGCTAGATACAGGAAGAATGTTCTCAATGTTGGGGAAGTCCAAATAGAGTCAGGGAGGGTCCCAGGACTGGGGGGGGGGGGGGGGGGGGGAAAGAGAGAGAGAGAGAGAGAGAGGGAATAAGGCAAAAGATGGAAAATTACAGGCCGCTTAGACTAACCTCAGTTGTGGGTAAGATTTTGGACTGCATTGTAAAGCACAAGATTTCCGAATATTTGGAAGTGTATGGTAAAATAGGGCAAAGTCAGCATGGTTTCATCAAGGGGAGGTCATGCTAGAATTCTTTGAGGAAGTAACGAGCAGTGTAGACCAAGGAGAGCCAATGTATGTTATCTATTTGGGTTTCAAGAAGGCCTTTGATAAAGTGTCACATTGGAGGCTGCTGAGTAAGATAAGGGCCCACGGTGTTAGAGGCAGGGTGCGAGCATGGAAGGAAGATTGGCTGTCTGGCAGAAAGCATACAGCAGGGATAAAGGGGTCTTTCTCAGGATGACAGCCAGTGACAAGTGGTGTTCCGCAAAGGTCAGTGTTGGGACCGCAACTTTTCACTTTATACATTAATGATATAGATGAAGGAACTGTGGGCATTCTGGCTAAGTTTGCAGACAATACAAAGATAGATGGAGGGACAGGTGGTATTGAGGAGGTGGGGAGGTTGCAGAAGGATTTGGACAGGTTAGGAGAGGGGGCAAAAGAAGTGGCAGATGGAATACAATGTGGGAAAGTGTGAGGTCATGCACTTTGGTAAGAAGAATAAAAGCATGGACGTTTTCTAAATGGGGAGAAAATTCCAAAGTCGAAGTGCAAAGAGGCTGGGAAGTTCTAGTCCAGGATTCTCTCAAGGTAAATTTGCAGGTCGAGTCAGTAGTCAGGAAGGCAAATGCAATGTTGGCATTTATTTTGAGAGGACTTGAATATAAAAGCAGGAATGTATTACTGAGGCTTTATATGGCCCTGGTCAGGCCACATTTAGAGTATCATGTGCAGTTTTGGGCCCGTATCTCAGGAAGGATGTACCAGCCCTGCAGCGGGACCTGAGGAGGTTCACAAGAATGGTCCTAGGAATGAAAAGCTTAACATTTGAAGAACGTTTGAGGACTCTGGGACTCAACTCATTGGAGTTTAGAAGGATGAGAGGGGAATCTAATTGAAACTTTCAGAATACCAAATGGCCTGGACAGAGTGGATGTTGGGAAGATGCTTCCATTGGCAGGAGTGACAAGGACCCAAGGGCACAGCCTTAGAGCAAAGGGAAGACCTTAGAGGACAGTGATAAGGAGAAATTTCTTCAGCCAGAGAACGGTGAATCTATAGAATTCACTGCCACAGAAGGCTGTGTAGGCCCGGTCATTGAATACATTTAAGATTGAGATAGCTAGGTTCTTGATTATCAAAGGGATCAAGAGTTATGGGAAGAAAGCAGGGGCTGAGGAACTTCTCAGCCATGACTGAATGACACAGCAGACTCGATGGGCCAAATGGCCTAATTTCTGCTCCTTTAACTGATGGTCTTAGGGGTCACAGTCTAGGAAAGTGGTGTAAGCCATTCAAGACTGAGAGAAGGAAGAATTTCTTCACTCAGAGTTGTGAACCTGCGAAATTTTCTCCCACAGGAAGCTGTTGGCGACACTTTGTTAGATATATTCAAGAGGGAGCTGGTCATGGCCTTTGCGGCTAAAGAAATCAAGGGGTTTGGGGAGAAAGCAGGAGTGGAGATCCTGAAATTGCATGATCAGCCATGATCATATTGAATGGGTGTGCAGGATCAAATAGCTGAATGGTCTACTCCTACACCTATTTGCCATGAATTTATAATCAATTAGGCTTCATAAATCACAGGCCTTAATACTTTTGCAGTCATACATGTATTCTTGAATGAATTATAAATATGGCAGTGTCTTATAACATAGAGAGAAGCAATTTAATCCATTCCCAGATTTAGGCCCTCTGAAAGCCCCACTTTCCTGCTCATTCCCCATAATATTATAAAAGAAAGAATTTTCCCTTTCAAATACATATACATTTCCTTTTCAAAACTGAATCTATCGTTACCACTTTTCAGGCTGCTCATTCCTGATCATGACAACTCAGGTGTGCAAAGAAAAGGTTTCCTCTTCCACCCTAGTACTCTGCTAATGATCTTAAACCATTGTCCTCGGATTACTGATCCTCCTGCCAATAGGAACACTTTCTGCTCACTTATATTCTGTCAGAACCCTTCATAATTTTGAACCACTTAATTAAATCTTCACTGCTTCAAAGAGATCAATCCCAACATCGCCATATAATCAAAACCTCTCATCCCTTGCCAAGCACTCGTACATTCACAGTTAAATCTAAATATTTTCATAATCTTAAATAGTTTGCAATATCCATCTCCAATTCAACATTTCAAAAAATTTAATCATTTCTAGTTATATATAACTGAACAATTCAGATTTATATACTTGGATTTATAGCTGCACAAAATGACAACCACACGAATTCTATTTGTATCATATATTGTACATTGCCCACGTTTTTCATGCCAATCTAATCCATTTCTAATTATATCACACATACACCAAGAACATATGAGACAGATTTATTTATGTAACTGTGATGTGCAAGAAAAAATCTACATCTTTATTTATCACCCTGTAGTGAATTAGAAGCATGCTAATAATTTAAGTTCTCCTTTTAATTTTTAATCCTTAAAGTACTCAAGTCTGATCCAATAAAATACCAAGTCATACGTGGCTCCTTTGTGCATTGAATAGACTGTCAAATATCACACGTAATGTCAACAGATGAACATGGCCTGTATACTTTAAAACATTGTCATTTCAAGAATTGAGAAATCTATTCCCCTATACCGGGTGTTGTGATCACCAAAGGATATGTTTATAAACACCTGAAGCGGAAACATCCACAATTTTGCCTTCAAAAAAATCTGAAGTCCAAATTACAAAAGAAAAATGCATCTGTTTTGCAAATACATTTTTAACTGTCAAAGCCAATTGATTATAATATCTGGTTTCACACAGAGTTGAGAAAGGGGGGCCCTTTGCTCCCAAAGTTGAGATTTTAAACTTTTCCTGTACTTCACTCTTGGTTTCACGTCTAAAAGAAAAACATACAATTGCTTTTATATAGTGGCTTTCATAACCTCAGGACATCTCACAGCATTTTACAGCTAGTAAGGCACTTTCAGTGTGTAGTCCCTACTGTAATGTTGGAAAATGTAGCAACCAATTTAAACACACAGCAAGTTCTCGTGAACAGCAATGAAAACGGAATCAAAAAAAAAGCAGATGACGTTAAACAAGTTCACTAAATCATGACAGTCGAGTAATTTTCAGAAAATAAGTCAAAAGTTAAATAATGACAAGGACTACACTTCAAAAGTACTTCAATAGTTCTGGAGCATTCTGGGACATCCTGAGGTCAGGAAAGGCACGTAAATTTTTTAAAGACTACTCTCTTGAACTATAAAAATGCCGACAGGCTAGCACCATAAAACACTGATATGAAAACATGTCTGTTGGAGGGTTGCCATGCTGAAAGTATTCAAATGTACATTAAGCAATTTGTACACCATGTTCATAATTCCAGTTCCTTGAAACAAAGTTTTTTTCAGCTTTGTAATGAATCCTGTCTGAAAGATAGCAGGATAGCTCCACACATCCATAATGGCCTGTTTGTCATGGAATATCTCCACATAACCTCCGCTTTACTCCTCCCACTTACAGTTAAGAATAAGCAACTGAGAATTTAATCTTTTTAAAGATACAAAAATGGAGACACAGATAAGCTAAGAATGTGCCTGATGTACGCTGACCCGTATGCCCAACTCAAAGAAAGTGAAAAAAAATATTCCAACTGCATTACCATCAGGCTGAGCAGCAAAAAAAAAATCGAGGGAAAAACACACAAAAATTAAATAGCAGGATGTGGATGTGGAATTTCCTCTATTTGGGTGGGTAGAGGGGAAAGGGGAGGGGGAATACTAACAATAGCCAACACTAGGAGAACAAAAATCACAACTTGATAACCAGCAACATTATGCAAAGTAAAAGACTCGTTTAGTTCAAGTTCAAATATGCCTTAAAAAGAAAAAAGACTTTTTCCCCCCAAAAAAAGAATTGGGAACCTGCCTCGAATACAATGTGGAGAGGGGGGGGGAAAAATGTAGGAGTTAGGGAAGGAAATTTTTAAAAGAGGAAAAAGCTGCCACATCCCAGATTTTTTTTGAGGTGGTTGGGGGGGGGGGGGGGGGGGTGGGAAGATGGGAAAGTAACTTCGAGAAAGAGTGGCCCGAGTGACAGGCGGCCTGGGGTGTTGCCTGGGTCTGTCAGCGGGGGGGGTGGGGTGGGGAGGGGGGAAAACAGCAGAAACTACAGCCCGCCGTCCCCGATACATTGTTACAGACGGGGGGGGGCTAAAAAGTATCCACTTCTGAATTACAGTAACTCTCCGGGAAGGTGAGTGAGTGCGAGGTCCAATTACGAGAAGGTTAAAACACACACACACACACGCGCGCGCGCCGTGGCGGTCTACCTGTCCCGCGGGTCGATCCAGCTCGTCTGCCGGGTGTTGTGGTCGATATAGAAGACCCTGCCGTCGAAATCGCGCGCTTCCTCCCAGCCATTGGGCAGCGGCAGCTCCCCGCTCGACCTCCTCCTCGGCATCGCTCGGTGCTCACTGCCCTAGCACATTCCCCCGAAAGAGCGGCCCCGGTGCCTGCACTGCTCCCTCCCAGAGCGGGCGCTTCCACTCTCATGGTTCTCTTCCCCCTAGCTCCACTTCCTCCATGTTGTGTCGCTGTTGACCCGGGATCGCTGCCTTATTCCTTATGGAGATGGCTATTTGCATAAAACTCCCCCCCCCTTATTCTCTGAGGTGATTGCTTATTAATATGTCCCAACCAACCGCAGCGAATCTCAATCTGCACTTTTCACCAAAAAAAACAAAACCCAATCCCACACGCTGAAAGAAGTGAACTCGTCTCTCTCTTCCCCCACTGTTTTCTTTTCTCTCTGAAGCAGAATTGTCTTTGCAAAAAAAAAAGCTGTGCCTGGAATGTATCCTGCCTGGAAACAAACTCCCAGCTCTGATGCCAGTTGGAACAGGGAAGCTCGGAATATAGTCATCTGGAACTTTTTGCTGCCTCATTTTAGTTGTTGCTGTCGTTAGAAACGAAAAGTAGCTACCGCAAGAGCTGCCCGTCGCTCTATACCGGAGGTTTGGGAATATTGTGGCTACAGAGCTGGTTTTCCCATTCAAGTTGACTCTCCAATGCAGTCAGTACAAATGCAGCACTGTCGGGGGAGCTGTCTTCCAGCCCTATTTATAGGATAGAATCCCGACAGTGTGCAAGCAGGCCGTTCAGTTCATCAAGCCCACACTGATCCTCCAAAGAGCAACCCAACAATACACACCCCATAAACCCTGCATTTCCCACGGCTAACCCACCTAGCCTGCACATCCCTGGGCACGATGGGACAATTTGGCATGGGCAATCCACCTAACCGGCACATCTTCAGGATGTGAGTGGAAACCCACACAGACACAGGGAGAATATGCAAACTCCACACAGACAGTCACCGGAGGCTGGCATCAAACCCACTGCAGGAGGCCCACGACGGACATGTCGTCGAAAGAATGGGAGGGGGAGTTAAAATGGTTCGCGACTGGGAGGTGCAGTTGTTTATTGCGAACTGAGCGGAGGTGTTCTGCAAAGCAGTCCCCAGGCCTCCGCTTGGTTTCCACGATGTAGAGGAAGCCACACCGGGTACAATGGATACAGTATACCACATTGGCAGATGTGCAGGTGAACCCCAGCTTAATGTGGAAAGTCATCTTGAGGCCTGGGATGGACGTGAGGGAGGAGGTGTGGGGGCAAGTGTAGCACTTCCTGCGGTCATGGGCCTCCTGCAGTGCCACAAGGATGCTATCTGAAGGTTGCAGGAACAGCAACTCATATTCCGCTTGGGAACCCTGCAGCCCAATGGTATCAATGTGGACCTCACCAGCTTTAAAATCTGCCCTTCCCCCACCACATCCCAAAACCAGCCCAGTTCGTCCCCTCCCCCCACTGCATCCCAAAACCAGCCCAACCTGTCTCTGCCTCCCTAACCTGTTCTTCCTCTCACCCATCCCCTCCTCCCACCTCAAGCCGCACCTCCATTTCCTACCTACTAACCTCATCCCACCTCCTTGATCTGTCCGTTTTCCCTGGACTGACCTATCCCCTCCCTACCTCCCCACCTATATTCTCCTCTCCACCTATCTTCTTTCTCTCCATATTCAGTCCGCCTCCCCCTCTCTCCCTATTTATTCCAGAACCCTCTCCCCATCCCCCTCTCTGATAAAGGGTCTAGGCCCGAAACGTCACCTTTTGTGCTCCTGAGATGCTGCTTGGCCTGCTGTATTCATCCAGCTTCACACTTTATTATCTATTTTCTGAGGGTCTGTATCCCTTTGGTCCCTGCCCATCCATGTAACTGTCCAGATACATGTTAAAAGACATGTCTGCATCTACCACCTCCGCTGGCAACGTGTTCCAGGCACCCACCACCCTCTGCGTAAAGAACTTTCCACACATATCTCCCATAAACTTTTCTCCTCTCACTTTGAACTCATGACCCCGAGTAATTGAGTATCCCACTCTGGGAAAAAGCTTCTTGCTATCCACCTTGTCTATACCCCTCATGATTTTGTAGACCTCAATCAAGTTCCCCCCTCAATCTCTGTCTTTCTCGTGAAAATGATCCTAATCTACTCAACCTTTCTTCATTGCTAGCACCCTCCATACCAGGCAGCATGCTGGTGAACCTCCTATGCACCCTCTTCAAAGCATCCACATCCTTTTGGTAATGTGGCGACTCGAACTGTACGCAGTACTCCAAATGTGACCGAACCAAAGTCTTATGCAACTGATGAAGGAAAGCATGCCATGTGCCTTCTTGACCACTCTAATGACCTGCATTGCCAACTTCAGGGAACAATGGACCTGAACACTCAGATCTCTTTGTACATCAATTTTCCCCAGAACTTTTCCATTTACTATATAGTTTTGCTCTTGAATTAGATCTTCCAAAATGCATTTGGAAACCTTGCATTTTCCTGATTGAACTCCATCTGCCATTTATCTGCCCAACTCTCCAGTCTATCTATATTCTGCTGTAATCTCTGACAGCGCCCTTCACTATCTGCTACTCTACCAATCTTCGTGTCATCTGCAAACTTGCTGATCAGACCATCTATACCTTCCTCCAAATCATTTACGTATTGATGATGCTCCCTGAAGACATTGTACATTAAAGTCAAAGAAACTGCCATTATATTACACAGCCCCCATTAAAAGTCTATGCAATGTCCCTTCTGAGGAAGTTACTTATTTTCTTTTAAATTAATGTGAAGTAGACAATCCTGGCTAGGACATTGCCCATCCCTAACTGCCCCTGAAGAGGTAATGGTGAACTACTTTACAGAAAAGTTGTTGACCTTGTGGTGTAGATACAAATTACCTCAACTTCTTCTACTAAGTTAATTACTTTAGAAACTGATACCATTTGCTTTCCTCAGTCTTTTTCCAACATTATATAACATAGGCCCAAAAGCCTGATATCAAACTGTGAACCTTCATAGCCATTTGTGTTTGAAAATCATCACACAATTGATCAAAATCTCTGAGAATAATCAACCTTTTTTATGATCAGTACTAAATTACTTGTGTCGTAAGCAAATTTAATATTATTATACCTACTCTGTGAGTCACCACTTGTTACATTTTCCTAAGCAGTGTACTTCACAAAATCCTAGCATCCAATTTCATTGGGTAACAGGGAAGGCAAATGGAAAGTTGGCCTTTATTTCAAAGGGAATGGCATATAAAAGCAGGGAGATTTTGCTAAAACTATACAAGGCACTTGACAGATCAGAGCTGGAACACTGAACCGTTTGTCTAAGGAAAGATATACTGGCATTGGAGGCAGTCGAGAGAAGGTTCACTAGACTGATACCAGTACAGAGGGACTATCTTACAAAGAGAGGTTGAGTAGGCTGGGCTTGCACTCATTGGAGTTTAGAAGAGTAAGATGTGACCTATTTGAAACATATAACATTCTTAACAGGTTCAACATGAAGATGTTGTTATGCCCTTGTGAGAGAGGATAATTGTAGAGGCCATAATCTCACGATAAGGGGTCACCCTTTTAAGACAGAGATGAGGGAATTTTTTTTTCTCTCAAGAGGATATGAATCTGTAATTCTTTACCGGGGGTGTGCTGTTGAGGTTGGGTCATTAAGTACATTCAAGGCTAAGATAGGCAAATTTTTAATCATTAAGGGAATCAAGGGTTATGGGAAAAAGCCAGGAAAGTGGAGTTGGAGATTATCAGATCAGCTATGATTTCACTGGCAGAACAGACACAATTGGCTGATTGGCCTACTTCTGCTTTTACATACTATGGAACTTACTTCCCATTTATAATTGCCTGGCTTTTGTCATTAAACCAATTCTCAGACCACCTAAAGAACATGTGGATCATCCCATTAGCCATTTCTAATGGGCTCACATGAAGAGTTGTGTTGGACAAGTTTTGATGATCCTAGTAAACTACATTATCTTCATTATGTGCTGAAGATTACAACAGATTTCTAAGGCATTTTCAGTTCTGAAGAACAGCCATATCAGACATGAAATGTTACTTCTATTTCTCCAGCACTTTCTAATTTTATTTCAGATTCCCAGCATCTGCAGCAGTATGCTTTCAATGGACAGAGTCTTTTTTTTGGTAGGCAAGGTGATAGGGAGCTAAGGTGCAGATCAAGCATGACCTAGTTGCATTGTGGAACGTGTTCAAGGGGCTCAAAGATATACTCCTGTTCCTACTAGATTTCATGAATTAAGAGCTGCTGTCAGAATGCTGTCTACCCTGCAAATTACTAGTTGCACCAGCCTTTGTGAAACTGACCGTTAAAACCACTGTCCTCAACTGAATGCTTGAAATGTTCAGCAGATGGCAGCACCCAAGAAAAAGCAGAGAAGTTAACAGGCAGAATTTCTCCCATCCTTTGCAGTTGGGCTTTGGGCTGAGCAGGGTCAAAAAATGTTCTGGAAATTGGAGGTCCATTTGGGATTGGTTCAGGATCCCAGCTTTTGCAGCCTCTGCAGGAGCAGGATTAAAGGTGAGCGGGAACACCTCAGACCTGTTAGGTAAATAATTAAGAAGTGGGTGTAGGTAAGCGGCTAATTACGAAACTGGTCAGGGGAGCGATAGCGTAATCTTGCTGAATCATTAATCCAAGGATTTATGCTAATGCTTCAGAGTCATTAGTTTAAATCCAACCACAGCCATCAGTGAAATCAAGTTCAACCATTTCATGAATGTGGATGTTGATATAATTAATAAGAATCATGAATTGATTGGTTTGTTAAAAAAAGCAATCTGGTTTTCTCTGTTGACTCCAAGTTCACAGCAATGTGGTTGACTGGTCTCTGAAATGGTGTAGCAAGTCTTTCAGTTGTATTGAATCACTAGAGCAGAGTTGAATGAAAATAACACCATGCCAAGGCACGACCTGCCCCATTGACAGGAGAAATCCACCTCAGCAGTGTATTTTCAGAGGTCAGTGACCCTGGACATCATTGATTTTGACTCCAAAACCATGGGCAAGGAAATCTGCTTCTGATGACGACGATTGGGGAGTTGATGGCCAAGTGGTATTTTCGCTGATTGTTAATCCAGAGACCCAGATTATGTCCGGCGAATGGTGAAAATTGACATTAAAAAGGACCTGGAATTAAGAATCTAATGACGACCATGAATCCATTGTTGATTGTTGGAAAAATGAATCTGGTTCACTAATATCCTTTAGGGAAGGAAACTGCCATCCTGACCTGGTCTGGCCTACATGTGACTCCAGACCCACAGCAATATGGTTGACTCTTAACTGCCCTCTAGGTAATTAGGGATGGGCAATAAATGCTGCCCTAGCCAGCAATGCCCTTATCCTGTGAATGAATAAATATAAAAAAACCACCCACTCTCAACGGATGAATTCGTACTCGTCCATATTTAATTCCACTTTGATGAATCTGTGAGAGTGGAAAAGGCACAGAATGTACTCTGTCCAGGAAGGTGAATGTAAATCTCCAAGAACAGCTTGGTAAAACCATCTCTTGGGAAGCTGGCTGAATTGTGAAGGACTCATCTACCATGCTTATATTCAACCACAATGTTAAACCGATCCCTCTCTCTGTCACTACCATCATAACAGGGGATCAATGAAGAGCGCAGGAAGGCATGCCAGAAGCAGCACTGTATCCCTGATGAAGCTATAGCACAAGACTACTTGCACACTGAGCAGCGAATGTAGCGTGCGGTATTCCCACCACCAACAGATTAGATCTAAGCTCTGCAATGCTGTCCCAAAGAGATATGAATGGTGATGAACAATTAAGCAACTCACTGGAGGGACAGGCTCCATAAATATTCCCATCCTCAGGGATGGGGAACCCTGTACGTCAGTGCAAAAGTCACAGTTGAAGCATTTGCATCTGCCTTCAGTCAGACGTGCCAAATGGATGATCAATCCTGGACTTCTATTGAGATCACAACTACCAGCTTTTATCCAATTCATTTCACTCCATGTCACATCTAAAAACAGCTAAAAGGCACTGGATTCTGCAAAGTCTATGGACCCTGAATACATACTATAAGTAGTAATCAAAACACGAGATTTAGATCTAGCCTGGCTAGTCAGATTTTTGTGTACAGCTACAACATTTGCATATGCCCAACAATGTAGAAAATTGTCCATTGAATCCTATCAAAAATCTAATTCATCCAACCCCATCGGTCTACTTTCAATCATCATAAATGTGATTGTACGTGTTGTTGAGAGTACAATCAGCTGACTCACTGACACCTAGCTCGGTTTCTATCTGTCCGAGACAGCTCCTGACCTCATTCGAAACTTCATCCAAACATGGACAAAAGAGCTGAATATGAACAGAGCAATGCGAGGGACTGCCCTTGACATCAATGCTGCATTTAACCAAGAGTAGCAGCGAGGAACCACGGCAAAATTGAGCTGATGGGAGGTGATGACCTCGCGCTATTACTGCTAAACCATTAATCCAGAGATCCAGGTCATGTTTTGGGGACCAGGGTTTGAATCCTGCCATGGCAAGTGGTGGAATTTGAACTTAATAAAAATCTGGAATTCAGAGTCTAACGATAGTCATGAAGCCACTGCCAGGTGTCTAGAAAAAAACCCATCCAGTCCGCTAATGTTCTTTCGGAAAGGAAATTGCTTTGCTACCTGGCCTGTTCTACATGGAACTCCAGTGCACACGGAAATGTGATTCACTCTTAACTGCTGCCTGGGCATTTAGGGATGGACAATAAATGCTGGACCAGCCAACAATCCTACATCACATGAATGCACAAAAAAATGGAATTGAGCAAAGCCCTCCACTGGCTGGAACCATATCCAACAACAAGTGTTGTATTTACATAGCACTTTTCACAGTTATTAGATATCACAAAGCTTTTTTGAAACTAATTGAGTACTTTTCAGTGGTATTGAGGATTGTCACTCTTCAGATACTGAAGCAAATCCTGGACAGAATCCAGGCTTGGAAAGCAACATTCATGTCACCAAGGGAAATTCAATAACTACCTCTAAGTCGAGGACATTTTCCTTTTTCTTTCAAATGGAATGTGTCCCATCTACAAGCACATCTCCAAAGTGTGGTGGACTACCCCCTACTTGTCTGGAAGAATGGAACTCTAATAATCCTCAAGAAGCTCCACACTATCTAGGACAAAGTGGTCCACTTTATTGGCACTCCAGCCACCACCTTCAATATTCACTCCCTCATAACAATGCACAGTGGCAGCAGTGTGTACCATCTACAAGATGCACTGCAGTAACTCACCAAAACTGCTTCGTCAACATCTTCCAAACCTGTGACCTTGACCACCTAGATGGACTACGGCAGCACATACATGGGAACACTACCAGGAGCATGTTTCCCCTCAAGCCATTCACTATCCTACACTGTTATTCCTCAAAAGCCTGGAACTCTGTCCCTGAGTGTACCAATGCCATGTGGACTGCAGTGGTTCAAGACCATAGCTCAGCACCTTCTTCTCCAGGATAATTAGGGATGAACAACAATTGTGACCTGCCCAGCAATACCCACATTTCATTACCATATTAAAATTCAAAACACGAACATTCACTAAATCACTGCAAATCTGCCAAAGTTCTTTCACCATCTACTAAAAATAGTCTCCACCGTATAATACATCCCAAATTCGCAAATATTGTCAATATTCTTAAATATACTAAAATGGCATAGCCACACCGCCTGTATGGAACAAAAAGACATACATTTGCATGTTGTGCTCCTGAGATGCTGCTGGGCCTGCTATGTTCATCCAGCCTCACATTTTATTATCTTACATTTGCGTGTGTTATTTAGTGAAATTGAGCAGCCTTTTCATTATCAACGGTGATATCTCATCTAAAAGACAGAACGTCCGACAATACAGCACTCTGGCTGTACTATACAAGAATGCCAACGTGGACACTCATGAACCCAGCCCTGTTTCTGATTCCTCTCAAAAACTAGGAATCCCTCTTGCCGTCGGATTTAAATTCACCTTTAGAGTCAGTTGCATTGGGAGGCAAACCCAGATAAAGGTGGTTTAGAAATATCATTGAGGTATACTTCCTGGCAACCTGCCATAGTAGCATTGTTGGAAGTTTGTGAGTAGACATCAAGTGTGCGGCACAGCAGAGGCACAGCACACAGGGTGACACAGGGATGAAAAGGAGAGTGCACCGCCTTCACTGAAAGGTACATTCCTTCAGTAAAGTAATAGTAGTAATTATAGGATCACGAAGTAGCGAAACAAATTTAAAAGGTCACCGTCAGCTATTACAGATTAGGAATTCACACGTCCTGGACAGCAAGAACGTAAGGTTCCCTCTGGCCCCCTTGTGCAACTTTGAAACCACAGTACCCACACCCACCCTCTGTTCTCCATCTCCAAACTGGGCAGAGAAAGCTGGCCACCAGGACCTTTGAAATAAAAACAGAAAACTGTGGAAACAATCAGCAGCTCGGCCAGCATCGATAGAGGGAGTCAAAGTTCAGCATCTGCAAAACTGAGCAACAACAGGCTTTAAGCAAGTGGAGGAGGAGGAACCAAAGGGAACAGGGTGGGAGGCAGGAGAGATAAAATACCAAAAATGTTTCATTGGCATGGGTTAAAAAAAAACAAAAGGCTGTGGAACGTATCAGTGGGATCTGTGGACTATAATGTTCCCTCAGACGGGGTGATCATTGCTGGAGAGCGTTGAAGGAAATGGTGTGAATATCATGAGCTCCTGATGGACGAGGGGGTTGTTCGAATATAAGCGCAGCATGCTTCACATTCCTTTTTTGCAAGAAATGGTGTTGAACACAATTTGCCACAACAGCCAGCGAGAGGCCAGTGGCAGTGGGGAGCTGTAGAGAATTGTCAGATGCCTGGATTGCCGTGTCCATGAGGCTAGGACTGGCAAGGGAACATAGTTTTTTTCAAAGTTTGGGATCACGGGGTTAGGATTGTGGGGAGGAAGGCGTCAAAGGAGGGTGAGGCTTTAGGAATGGGGAGTTGGCTTTCAGCGATCACTCTCTGCCTCCCACATCATTCTCACATTTTCCCCAAATTCAGGCAACCTGCTCCTCCAGAAGACAGCCCAGCAGGCAGGTCGGCAGCCATGTTTTTTCAAATTCGAAAGTGGCCATTTTTTCCACCCACTAGGACGATGAGTAATCCAGCCAATCGTTGGATTCTGGCCCATGAATGGCAGATACATTCCGTTTTGATTAAAAAATAGAACCTGACCCCAATTTAACACATGGACAGATTCTAAGCAAGACCTCACACCCAAAATGCATTGTCTGACCTAAGATGTCACCTCTTGTGTATATTGATAAAACCTTTAATTATCTCTGGACAATGACTTGAGAGGAACATCTCTTTTTGCATTTTAATCCTTCCTAATTGATTAAATATTCAGCAAGAGCTGGCTAGTTTTAGGGTTGTTACCTTTCTGTTTATAAATTCTGTGTCTTATACTCTCTCTCACACACTACACCCAAAGAAGGAGCTGAGCTCATTAAGCTTGTGTTTTCAAGTAAACCCATTGGACTATAACGTGGTGTCGTGTGATTTTTGACCTTGTCCACCCCAGTCCAACATAGGCATCTCCACATCAAGTTCACTAAAACAGATTACCTTGTCGGTATTTCATTGCGGATTGTGGGAACTTACTGTGTGCAAATTGGGTGCCATGTTCCCCATGTTAGAACAATAACTACACTTCAAAAAGTGCTCTCTTCACTCCACAGTGGTTTGGAATGGTCCAGAAGTCCAGAGCAATGTTAACTAAATGCAGACCCTTTCAGTTCAGCTTATGTAAATATCTTGATAAGAATGTTCAAAAGATTTAAGGATTCACATTCTCCTACTCTTCAAGAATATCAATAATGTATTGAGCAATAGCAAATATTTTTATATTGTTTGAAGACTTCCAATTGCTTCTCATTCTTATATTTGTTTATTTTAATTTTTTGCAACTAAGATATAAGACAATTAGAATAGAATTTACAGCCCAGAAAAATTCCACCAACCTTCAGCTTAACCCTCTGAACAAATCCTTACCTTGCCCCTCTAGTAGTTATCTGGTTTCCCATTAAATGTATCTATACTGCTTGCTACAATTTTTCCTGACAGTAAAAAGTGTCACTTTCTAATTAATATCTAAATTTAAAAAAACTCTTGAATTTGCCTTCGACTTGGAATTCTTTTAATAAAGGATTAAACAGTCGATATTCAGTAAAGCAACCCCAACACTTTATTTCTTGTATGATCTACCACTGCTTAATTTCTCCACCACATCGTTTCTCACCACACTTTCTCCTGCTGCTAAGAGAGCCAGGGTGGCACAGACGTTTCCAAAGTTGGAGTGGATGGAGGAACAGCAAACTCGGGCCCGTGGTATCAGACAGCCTCCTGAGTGCTGTCTAGACTCCCTGATATCACCATCAAGCACACTGTGTCTGCATTGCATTCTGCTTCAATGTCCCGAGAATACCTGTGCATGGCAGAGAAACAGGATGCCGTACTTGCTATAAAAATAACGGCAATATTCCTGTCCAGACCCGAAACGTCAGCCTTCCTGCTCCTCTGATGCTGCTTGGCCTGCTGTATTCATCCAGCTCTCCACCTTGTTACCACAGGCTCCAGCATCTGCAGTTCCTACTGTCTCTGGGCAATATTTATGTTGTTTCTCATGAATGGCAAGGCAATTATTAAAACTTCTCTGACCCTGACTGGTCATAATAAACTTGCCTTAAATACTTTTACTGATGATACTTATGGCCAGCTTATCCCCTAAATCTCGATGCTAGACAAGCATCTTGAAATGCTTCTCGAAAATCCATCCAAATCGAACTGAATTGAATTAGCTTCATTGCCACATACTCAAATGAGTACAGTGAAAAAATTTATAAGTTGCCAGTTAGAGCACTGTCTTAAGTATAAAGGCACCTAGATAAAATCCTCAGGCACAGAATAGAGAAATGAAGGAAGGAACTTACCTTACTGCTACGCACAGTGTAACCATAGGTCAGAAAAAAGAAGAAGCAAAGTTAAAAAGACAAACAACACAATCTGTCTCCAGTGTGAGGGGCCTCCGCCTAGACTGACCATTAGCTGCTGCCACACTTCACACTGCAACCCTGGTCATTTGTGTCCATGCTCCAGGCTGCGGGTTGCCAGTGTCCCTCCTCTAGCCTTTGGTCACTGGTGTCTCCGCTCCAGGCCAACTGGGAGCCAGTGGCCGAGGCTGAGTTTCCCAGGCCGAGGGAAGGGAGGAGAGAGGGGTAGACAAAACAAAAATAAGAAAAAGAACAGGTGGAGCAGAGGAGCTCCAGGTTGAGCATCCTACTCCGCCACTATCTTACAGGGAGGACATCCTTGGACCACAAGAAACTCAAAAACAGGCCATCATCTGTCAAAACATGAACAGAACATGTGCGTTGAAATATGGAGATCCCAGAGATCATTGATCCCATAGTGATCACAAGGGGAGGGAGCAAACAGTCTTTTCATGTGCACACAGATTTAACTTCATTCAAGAATTTGTTGTCACCAGGTAGTGAGCATCAAGGGATAGGGACATACGTGACATGAAGGTGGATAATCAGCCATAATCTGTCTGAATTGCAGAGCAGGGTGAATGGGCTGAATGGCCTACCTTTTGCTCCTACTTTCAAAGTTGTATCTTGTCTCCTTTGGTTCAGTACCACAGCATTGCGGTACGTTTGAAAATAATCTGGATGAAAAGTATTTATTTTGAATAATGTGTGTTGTGTAAAGGTGAGAGACTACAAACAGCTATAAAACTCACTTTAAGGATGTGAGTTTGCTTGCTGAGCTGGAAGGTTCGTTTTCAGACGTTTCGTCACCATTCTAGGTAACATCATCAGTGAGCCTCCAATGAAGCTTCATCGGAGGCTCACTGATGATGTTACCTAGAATGGTGACGAAACTTCTGAAAACTAACCTTCCAGCTCGGCGAGCAAACTCACATCCAGAACCTCAACCTGAGCTACAAATCTTCTCAAAACTCGCTAACTCACTTTAAGGATTTACTGGTGTCTAATGACAGGACAATGTGCACCCAGGAAATACAAGTACTACAAACCTCTTATAGTTACAAAGGAAGCATTTCTAATCAAAGATTTAATCAGATGTCTGCTTCATTACTGTTGTCAGGAACATAAACGGTTAAAAAATACACACCATCAGCCTACTATATTCCAGTCTAACTTGATTAAATTGTTTTAAATATCAAGCTGGCTTGTCTTGGAGTGAGTCCAAGAGGACAGACCCGAGCCATTCAACTCAAATGCAAAAATCCTTTCTGGATTTGTTCCACTATGCGTTTAATTGGTTGCTGTTTAAAAATAAATTAACAGTTGTTTCAATTAGCTCACTCTCAGCCCTCTTTTGAATGTATTTACCATGAGATTGCTTTCAGAGTTTCTAAGAGGGAAAGTCAGCACCAGTGCTGGTCCTTTCTGTAAGCGACAGAGGGAAAGAAAGAGAACTGCTCGATGCAAGAATCTTATTATCATAGTTTAACATAACAATCGCAATTATCTGGGATGGAATTCACCAGAGGAGCAATACTTTCCTTATGAGGATCTACTGACAGTATAGATATGATATTATGCAGCTGGAGTACAAAATCTCCACTGCACTTGGACACAGTACTGGGGGGATGCTACATTGTTGGAGGTGCAAACTTTTGAGAGAGAAGCTAAGCTGCCCTGTTAGGCAGATGTGAACGATTCCATGGCACCATGTTGCAGAAGAGCAGTAATGTTCTCCCTCATGGCCTGACCAACATTTATGCTAGTATTTGCCGAATCAGCACTAATTTTGAGCAGGAGATCCATCCGTCTGCGAGACTGTATTGTCTATAACGTAATATTCTGGAAGCGTGATATTCCCGAGTTATTCTTAAAGCGCGGGGCGAACATATCGAGTGGTGACTAAAATGCCACCCGCACTGTCTGATAACTCACCGCATGCCAATGCGCTCATTAAAAATCAACAAGCAGAGCGTAGGCACAAGTTTCAGTGAATCACAGCTCCTGACACTGGTGTCCGGGTCACCAGAAGCTGCCAGCCAATCATGGCCAGCTGCTTCTGGGTCCTAAAGGAGGCCTGCATTTCGGGGGATGCAGATGGTGGATTAAAATGTATTTTTTGTCACAGAGAGAGGGCTGCTGTGGAATCACAGTCAGGCACAACAAAGGTTTGCTTTCAGAGGCCATCCTCTAACCTCACATCTGTGCCTCCAGTTGCCCAGAGTCTCTTCTTGCCAGTCAGGAAGGCAGCTAAGTGGGGAGGTAGCCTTAAGTCACCATTCATTGACTACATAAACCCAATGGATCTCCTGCCCAGGCTTCAATTGATGAGGTGGTGAAAAGAGGAAATAATTGGGCAAATTGATACAGGAGAGATATGTTCTCCTTCTCGCTACCTTCGAAGAGAAGAGAATTTCACCCTTGGTCTTGCATTGCTGCTGAGGAATATTTATGGGGTATGTTAAGGTAAAGAAAACAATATTCATGCAACATTTTATTGCGACTTCATCTTGCAATAGGACTACCAGGGGCTCCAAAATCATATGACATCACCACTTCCTGTGATGATGAGACTTCTCATCAGCACATCACACTGGAGGCTTGGACTCTAATTAAAATTGGAAATGGCTGAGATCTAAGGGGCAGTCCACCAGGTTTCCACCAGGGTGGGTGGGGTTCAATCTAACCCCTTCCTTCCCCATCAGAAACTCCATTGAAAGCAGTCACATTAGCAAATGTTAACAAATCAGGGTTAGCAGTGAATCAAAGGGGGCAGCATACCAGTTACAGAATGAGCTGGACAAAAATATGTAAGTGGGCAGGATAATGGAAGCTGGAATTTACTGTGGTCCCACACAGTAGAATGAAAAGTAGACAAGACACATAGCTCAGAAATAGTTCAAATAGTTAGGGATGAAGTTGCAAGGGATTTAGGCGTCCTTGTGGTTTCAACACGTGCTAAACACGTCCAGCCAATGTAGAGTCACAGACATTAAAACCATTGGGATTTTTATATACAAAGCTAGACAGAGTAGGAGTTAATAATCGGACCTCTAGTTAGACCACAGCTTGAATGTCGGATGGAATTTAACGTGGAGCAACACAAAGATTTAGGTGTGGACAGGGTTCTAAATCAAAAATTGGCAAGCAACGTGGAAGTCAGTTCCAATCCATTGACTTCCTCTTTCAGCTGGAATGCATGAGGATCCACACACATGATCCCATTGTAAGGCATGGGATGGCAATTAACATACGTCACTCACTTCATTAGAGTGATATTTATGCAGACCTCTAGGCTTAATGTCAAAAATACTTCCTGACATGTGCCAGTGGAAACAAAATGAGAACATTGTAGGGGGAAGAAGCAAACTCAGCGACAAATGGTAAAAATACTCAATAGCCATCGCTGCTCACATATTGAATGGTTCTCACTGTGTCTGAAGTGACTCTCCAGGCATTTAGTGGCAGGATGGGAGATGGAGGATAGGGCTAAGATACAGGCAACCACTCACATCATTGTGGCCAGGACGATGTCAATGAGGGGTAGTTGAAGGTGTGCTATACACCCACCGCATGACTGTTCCTAGCCCTGCTTCTGTAGAGCTCGCTCCCTTCTCCACATTCTATACATTCATTCCCACTGAGAGCTAATCTCTCTCCTTTAAAATTGGTAAAAAGAGCCAGAGTTTAGGAGATATTGATCAATGCAAATCGTTTTGCTGAATTGTAGAATCCCAAGAGTGTGGAAGCAGGCCATTTGGCCCATCATGTCCACACTTGCCCCTCCAGAGTATCCCACCAAGAACCATCCCTGTAACCCCGCATTTCCCTTGGCTAAACCACCTACCTTGCACACTATGGGCAACATAGCAAGGCCAATCCACCTAACCCACACATCTTTAGATTGTGGGAGGAAACCCACACAGACAGGGGAAGAACATGCAAATTCTACACAGACAGTTGCCCGAGGTTGGAGTCAAACCCAGGTGCCTGGCACTGTGAGGGAGCAGTGCTAACCACTGAGCCACCATGCCAGCTAGCATGAACTTTGTGAATTCTATTTTTCTTTATTCTTTCATGAGATGTAGACATTGCCGACAAAAGCTACTATTTGTTAGGTATTCCTGGTAGTCCTTGAACTGAGTTGTTTGCTGGGGCACATTAGACAGCAGCTAGGAGCCAACCACACTGCTGTGGGTCTAAAGTCCATTGTAGGGCCAGGCCAGGTAAGGATGTAGATTTCCATCTCTGAAAGGTATCAGTGAAATCAGATGGGGATTTAACATTAATCGATGACAGCTTCATGGCAACTGTGGGGGAGGCGATCGCCTAGTGGTATTATTGCTGGACTATTAATACAGAGACCCAGATAATGTTCTGGGGACCTGGGTTCAAATCCCACCATGGCAAAAGGTGGAATTTGAATTCAATAAATATCCGAAATTAAGAGTCTAATGATGCCTGTGAATGCATTGTAGATTGTTGGGGGATAATCCCATCTAGTTCACTAATGCCCTTGAGGGAAGGAAACTCCCATCCTTACCTGGTCTGGAGTACATGCGAGTCCAGACCCATGGCAATGCAAAATAATCTAAGATAATTCAGTTTTAATTGGACCACTTGATCTGTTGTAATGATGTTTAGCTCTTAACTGCCCGCTGGTGTGGCCAATAAATGCTGGCCTAGCTAGCAATGCCCTCATCCTATGAATGACTAAAAGAGAAAAAAAAACTAGCTTTATTTTCCAGGTTTATTAATTGAATTGAAACTTGACCAGCTGTGGCAATGGGATTTGAACACATGCCTCCAAAGAAAAGCCATGGTCCTCCAGATGAGGAGGACCATGACATCAGTATAGAGTATGGAAGTTGGGATATCATGTTGTAGCTGTACAGGACATTGGTTAGGCCACTGTTAGAATATTACGTGCAATTCTGGTCTCCCTGCTAGAGAAAAGATGCTGTGAAACTTGAAAGGGTTCAGAAAAGATTCACAATGATAATGCCAGGGTTGTAGGGTTTGTGCTGTAGGGAGGGGCTGACTAGGCTGGGCCTATTTTCTCTGGAGTGTCAGAGGGTAAGGAGTGATCTTACAGAAGCTTATAAAATCATGGGAGGGGCATGGATAGGGTAAGTAGTCAAGATCTTTTTCCTAGCCTAAGGAAGACCAAAACTAGAGGGCACAGGTTTAAGGTGAGAGGGAAAAGATTTAAAAGGGGCCTAAGGGGCAACATTTTCATGCAGAGGGTGGTGCATGTATGGAATGAGCTACCAGAGAAAGTGGTGGAGGATGGTACAGTTACAACATTTAAAAGGCATCTGGGTGTGTATAGGGTAGGAAGGATTAAGAGGGTTATGAGCCAAATGGGGCTGGATTAATTTAGGATTTCTGGTTGGCATAGATGGGTAGGACCAAAGCGTCTGTTTCTGTGCTGTAGAGCTCTATGATTCTATTATTCTCTCGCTGCCAATCACGTGTGACAGTGAGGTTATAGATGCGGGGCAGCACAAACAACATTTACCAATGACCCTGGTTCAATACCATAGGGGGGAAACCAAGAAGGTTTAATGTCACCCCCTATGGAAAAACAAATCTTGCAATATGTCACCAACCTGCACTTTAGAGAAGAATATGGCAAGACTGAGACTCAACTGATGCTCAACCTAAAGCTTGGGTCAGAATCTGGAACCAGGAAGCAACTTGGCAGCAGAATCAGTAAAAGGGGCTCTGCTCTTCATTCCCCAAAACTCATCCATTTCCACTCCCCACCCCAGGTCCACACTGGCCCGGATTACCTCAGGTCCATTTAGCCCGCGCCTCCTGACTGGAAGGAGGAGAGTTAAAAGACTCTTTCACATGCTTCCCCAGTGGGAATTTGAATTGGGATACATGGGCAGCAGAGAGTTGGCGAGATCCTGGTTCTGCCCTCTCCACTGTGAACCATGAATAATCTGCCACTTCCCTTCTCCTTAACTGCCAGCTGTTCAGGTTCTTGGTTTTCAGGCAGACGCTTGCAGATTGTTATTATTATATCTGGAAATCTTGTTATTCAATAACCATGGGTTCAAGGAAATGTTACCAGGCTGCAAATTCACGCTTTAACTGTCATTTGGATAAAGGCCAAGACAAATTAGCACTTCTGAGTTTTGCAGAGCCAGAAATTACTCTCTGTGAGAAATCAGATTGCAAAAGACACCAGGTGCCATTCATTATCCACCAAAAGTATAAATGTTATAAAATGTAGCCTATTAATCATACTGTCTGTAATATGGTTCCAATTTTCTTAAAAGCTTTATGTATTGCCTCTTTTAACGGCTGACAAAAATATCCAATATATAATTTCTTTATTCTACATTGTGCAACTATTGGTATGTAGAAAAAGTCAGATTGTGCAGTGCTTAAAGGGCCATTTCAGGGTACAAAAGATTCTCCCTTGTTTAAACAATTGTATGAGAGTAGACTCTAAAGTAGATTGAATGGGATTAATCTTTGCTTCCAAATAGATGAGCAACATGGAGTAATTGAGCAGACATTAGTGAGGCTTTATCTCTCCTATTATATAATAGCTGATATTTTATTGGAGACCCAAAACTCCCTTTGCAATAGGCTAGAACTTCATTGTAATACTATAATATGAGGAAACTATGATTGAGATGGTAACGGTTTTGTTTGTTCTTGATGCCAGATGTCCATTTCACCCATTTGAGGGTAGCATTGCCACACTCTGCCTTCCAGTGCAAATGTCTTCACATTTGCAACAACATTTAGACGTGATTTAATTTTTTCTTTCCACTGTTGCACTTACTTTTGTTTTGTTCTGGGTTACTGTGCGAACATCAGAATGTTGTACAGTACATTTATTTCTGTTGTACCTCTATCCTTTAACACATATTCTTACAAGAAGCACTTTACTATCTAGAGCAAAGAGAAAGAAGAACAAAGGAATGAACGGTAAAGCAGATAACAACGTAGCAGACTGCATTATTAATCTTAAAGTACGGACACAGGCAACAACAGGAGGTAAAACTAAATTAAGCCACATTTTGTTTTATGATCTGCAATGCACTGCCTGAACAGATGCATTGTGTCAGGCAGCAGATTCAAGTGGGAAATAGATAAGTAATTGTTAGGATTATGTGGATACAGCAAGGGGTAAGTCTAATTGTACCCATTCTATCAATAAGCTAGTATGGGTTTGGTGGGTCAAATGGCTTTCTTATGTACTGAATTATTTCACCTTCCTGTGAAGCAGATTTAAGAGAGCCAGATCACGTAGACTTGGGGATTGCCTACAGCTCTTGGATCAACAGAACCCTTCCAAATTTACTTGCAGTCTGATTATATATATTCTTCTCTTAAATGAGGAGGTGAATGTGTTTTGATAGGCTTTATTAATCAGTTAATAGGATTCTTTGCCACTGCACTCCGAAATCACCATGAATTACAGGGCAGGCTTCCTGTGCAACAAAGCAACTGATTAGGTCTTGAATGAGCCAACAACTGGTTGGCAGGTAGCATTTTACCAAAGCTTTGCAGCATTCTCTCAGCGGTGCTGTACCCACTTTATAAGACTCGAATTGACACCAGGACAACCACGTAGCAGATCAGCTGTGTGCAGGCATTTGGTCAAATGCCAAATCTGTCAGGCCCCTCGGTGGTTGACTGGTATGAGCTCACACATTTCCGACCTGGATTCCGAAACATGGTTGGAATGTTCATGGATATGGAATGGATTAACCAGTGGCCCTTAAATGGTTTGGAAATGTTTGCGTAACAGTATAAAATATTGGAAAGATTTGCAGGCTGATGAGCTGTTTGACAGGCTGTGAACACTTATTCCATTATCGTAACTATCTTCATGCCAGCCAACACCTCTTCTATGCAGCAGGAGGCTTTTAGCATTTGTAAAGCTCATGCAATGAGCAGAAACCACCAACATCCACAGATAGAACTGTCCTCGGACTGGAGACATAGAATTCAGGACCAGAGCTGCAGTCTGCACTCACTGGAACCACTTAGGGAGTGGTTTCAATCCTCTCCCTTCTGTCTCTGCGCTGGGAATGATACCATTGAGTCAAAAGCTGAAAACCTGGAGTTTATTTGCTGTAATTTACATGTCTACCGTTTTATGCATTTACACCAAGTAATTCCTTATTATCTCATTGCTTTACAGAAGTATTTATGTAACATCGGACTTGATAACTCACATTAGATTTGCCAAATGTTTTTATCTACTGTATTGAATGGTAGCAGTCTTGCCCCTGATTCGGTGGGTTCAATTCTCACACTGGAGACTTGAATGCTTAGTCAAAGCTGAACGGCCAGCCTAATATAGGAGGAGTGCTATCCTGTTATTGCACAGTTGCCATCAATGAACCTAAGACCCTCGCTGCCCCTCTCAGGTAAAAGAAAGACCACCTTGTTTTATTCAAGGGAGTTCTTCATGTTGTCCCTCAACCAATGCCTAAAACAGATGATTTACGATCGGAACTCCTTCGCATAAATTGGCCACTATGTCCTGTTTCACAGCAATGATGACAGTCCAAAAGAACATTTATTGGCTGGAATGCTCCATTGGATGTTCTGAAGACGTGAAAGGCAATATGTGAAAAAATGTCTTTCATCAATCACATGATGTTAGTACGTATCAGAGAGACACAGGACAATGGCCTGAGATGTCCCATTTACTAAGTTCAAGGGTTGGAAACCCAAAGTTCAAATTGAGCTCCACGCATGCAAATTACCTTAGGGTTTGCAAGGATTTAGTTAAGTTACCATTATATAAAACACTGAAAGGACTCAATTGGCAAGGACCACATGGGATTGTTTATTTCTAAACAAAAATTAAACAGACAAAAAATAAAACAGAAGCCATTCGTTTAGAAGGTGATATAAAATACAAGGTGAGAAAGAGGAGCCTGTCATGGTCTTGTATTGTCTGCTTCTTGGTAACCTAGTTGTGATTCATTTTTAAGTGCACAGTGAAAGGAATAAGTTCTGTCAGATAAAAGAAGGTCCTTCGCAATTTAAGGGAATTATCACTTTGACTTAACATGTAGATTTGTGTCGAAAAGCAGGTTGAACAATTGGTTCAGTGATAATGGGAACTGCAGATGCTGGAGAATCCGAGATAACAAAGTGTGGAGCTGGATGAGCACAGCAGGCCAAGCAGCATCTTAGGAGCACAAAAGCTGACGTTTCGGGCCCAGACCCTTCATCAAAAAAGGGGGATGGGGAGAGGATTCTGAAATAAATAGGGAGAGGGGGGAGGCGGACTGAAGATGGAGAGAAAAGAAGATAGGGGGAGAGGAGAGCATAGGTGGGGAGGTAGGGAGGGGATAGGTCAGTCCGGGGAGGACGGACAAGTCAAGGGGGCGGGATGAGGTTAGTAGGTGGGAAATGGAGGTGCAGCTTGAGGTGGGAGGAGGGGATAGGTGAGAGGAAGAACAGGTAGGCAGGCGGGGATGAGCTGGGCTGGTTTTGGGATGCAGTGGCGGGAGGGGAGATTTTGAAGCTGAATCCACATTGATACCATTGGGCTGCAGGGTTCCCAAGCGGAATATGAGTTGCTGTTCCTGCAACCATCGGGTGGCTTCATTATGGCACTGCAGGAGGCCCAGGATGGGCATGTCATCTAAGGAATGGGACGGGGAGTTGTCTAAGGAATGGGAGAGGGAGTTGAGAACGCCCTCAACCGTGTCTCCCGCATTTTCCGCAACGCACCTCTCACACCCCGCCCCCGCAATAATTGCCAAAAGAGAATCCCCCTAGTCCTCACATACCACCCCACCAACCTCCGGATACAACACATCATCCTCCGACTCTTCCGCCATCTACTATCCAACTCCACCACTAAAGACATTTTTCCCACCCCACCCCTGTCTGCCTTCCGGAGAGACCACTCTCTCCGCGACTCTCTTGTCCGCTCCACACTCCCCTCCAACCCCACCACACCCGGCACCTTCCCCTGCAACCGCAGGAAGGCTACACTTGCCCCCACACCTCCTCCCTCACCCCCATCCCAGGCCCCAAGATGACATTCCACATCAAGCAGATGCTCACCCGCACATCCGTCAATGTGGTATACTGCCTCCCTTGTACCTGTTGTGGCTTCCTTTACGTTGGGGAAACCAAGCGGAAGCTTGGGGTCCGTTTTGCAGAACACCTACACTCGGTTCGCAATAAACAACTGCACCTCCCAGTCACAAACCATTTTAACTCTTCCTCCCATTCCTTAGACGACATGTCCATCCTGGGCCTCCTGCAGTGCCATAATGATGCACCCATAGATTGCAGGAACAGCAACTCATATTCCGCTTGGGAACCCTGCAGCTCAATGGTATCAATGTGGATTTCACCAGCTTCAAAATCTCCCCTTCCCCCGACAGCATCCCAAAACCAGCCCAGCTTGACCCCACCTGCCTAATCTGTTTTTCCTCTCACTTATCCCGTCCTCCCACCTCAAGCTGCACCCCCATTTCCTACCTACTAACTTCATCCCAACCCCTTGACCTGTCCGTCCTCCCTGGACTGACCTATCCCTTCCCTACCTCCCCACCCATACTCTCCTTTCCACCTATCTTCTCCTCTATCCATCTTCGGTCTGCCTCCCCCTTTTTATTTAAGAATCCTCTCCCATTCCCCTTTTCTGATGAAAGGTCTAGGCCCGAAACGCCAGCTTTTGAACAATTGGTTCATTGTGTTGTACTGGGGCTTGTTTGCAAAGATGTTTTGGAGCGTGGGCATTGCTGGCAAGGCCGGTTTTTGTTACCAATTCCTAAGTGCCCTTGACAAGACGGCAGTGAGTGACCTTCCTCAAACACAGCTGTCTCTCTGATGTAGACACGGCAGTCTACAGTTGTAGAGGGACTCCCAGTGACAATGAAGGAAGAGCAACATCTTTCCAAATCAGGATGGTGTTTGGTTTGGAGGCAAACTTGCATGTGGGTGGTGTTCCCATGTATTTGCTGCCCTTGAACTTCCACTTGGTGGAGGTCATGGGTGTGAAAGGTGCTCTCAAAGGAATCTTGGTGAGTTGTTGCTGTGAATCTTGTAAATGACACACACTGCTGCCACTAGACTTCAGTAGTGGAGGGAGTGAGTATTTAAGGAGTGCATGAGGTGCGAATGAGTGGCTTGTGATCAAATATTCCCCACTTGTGCCTTATAGATGGTGGATAGGTTTTCAGGAGTCAGGAGGTAAGTTATTCACTGCAGATTCTGAGCCTCTGAGTTGCTCTTGTCGCCGCAGTATTTGTATTGCTTGTCCAATTCAGCATCTAGTAAATGGTAACTCCTAGAGTGTTGCTATTGGGGGATTTACTGATGGTAATACCACTGAATGTCCAAGGGTGATGGTCAGATACTCTCTCGTTGGAGATGGCCATTGCCTGGCATTTGTGTGACACAAATGTGGTTCAGCCTAAGGCCTTATTCAGAACTTGTTGCATTTGAACACGGACTGCTTCATTATCTGAGGAGCTCTGAATGGTGCTGAACATTGTGCGATCATCGGCAAATATCCCCACCTCTGGCCTCATGATGGGGTGAAGGTCATTGATGAAGCAGCTGATAATGATTGGGTCTAGGACACTACCCTGGATTCTGCAGAGATGTCCTAGAGCTGAGATGATTGACCTCCCACAACCATGACCATCTTCCTACGTGTCAGGTATGACTCCAACCACCGGTGCATTTGCCCCTGATACTCATTGATTCCAGCTTTACTCAGGCTCCCCGATGCCACACTTGATCAATTGTGGCCTTGATGTCAAGGGCACTCACCCTCACCTCAATAGATCTTTATATGTTGATGTATTTCCATTTAGGGTTATAATCTCGAAATATTATGAACCAATGGCATAGGCAATAAATGAAGTACAGGCTTCCGTTCTCTGGTATAAAAATTGAATCTTGCTCGCAGAAGGCAGCCATTCAATCCATCATGCCTCTTCCACCTTTGTGCAAGCACTTTCCAAGTAGTGGCATATTCAACAAGACAATTCATCATTCACATCACTGATAACATTGGAAGGGATTGACAAAACATAGTCTTTGCAATCCCTTCTTATCTGCTCCCAGATTGATTATGGCTTTTGATCATGGCCTGCTTATCCTTTCTGAATCTTGTAAAGTGCTTGAAATTAAATGACTGTAAAGAGATAAACAAAAATATTATTTTAAAACCCAATCCTTGGTGTTTACTGTTCATGCATTCATAGGCACATAAAACTAGTACAGTTTGCTATTTTGTTTAATAAAGCTGCCATTGTTCTATACATACTTTAATCGTTGTGTGTATGGCTGCTAATCTTTCTAGATAATTAAAAACTGGTGTGTTTCCCCAGCTAATGGGTTCTCAGATAATTAAATCCTGTTTTCAATATCCACCATGGAAATTTGAGACGGTAGAATGTGAAGCTAATGTTCAGCTACATCAGATTCAGGGAAACATTCAGCCATTCAGCCCATCTGGTTGATGCATATGGTTCTCCATCTTCTCTGAACTGTCCCTCATTGTGAAGGATGACTAGATTCTACACTATAGCGGAGTTCTCAGGTGACTGACTACACCACCACCAGTCTCTGTCCCAGCTGGGAGAGAGGGAAGTTGGCGGAATGGGTAGGAGGCACGCTGAGATTGCCTGCATGCTTATTTTAGCTATTGACTCTTCAGCTTGCTGTCAGCAATTGGACTCGAGGTGCACAGATCCTTCCCAAATACTTTGCCTCCATGTCAAAGTTTCAAAGATGCCAATGGCAATGTTACTTTTTTCCAAGGAAAGTATAAGGATGTCTTTGAAGCATTTTCTCTGGTGTGGTGAAGCTTGGCGTATAGCATTGGTTTTGACAGCCTTGTAACAGGCATCCAGATGGCTGTAGCCCACCCAATGGAACTTCTTGAGATGGTCAAAGTTTGATGCTAGGAAGGTTGGCTCAACAAAGAACACTGGCAATGGGGTGCCATCGAATTTGCAGGACCTTGTGGAAGCTGACAGCTGGTGGTATCTCTCCACAATTTGCGCTATTTGTTGATAGTCCATTTCTCTGAGCCACGTCAGAAGATGGATAATGCTCTGCAGGCTTGGTTCTGGGTTTGGTATTCAAACATTCTCTCCCTCAGGAAAATGAAGACTACAGTGACACATCGAAGATGGCATTGAACCTTGGTAGCAATGCCTGTCCTTGTTGACATTAGGATGCCATGCTATTGAAAGTGTCCAAGACCTCATGATGAATTTTGCTAATGGGGTTGGTGGGGCTGTAGGAGGGTGTAGGGGTTAAGATAGTAGAGGACTTTTGATTTATGAATACTTGGACCATCACCAAGTCACCGTTTACTTACATGGAAAACCCTTGACACTGGTTCAGCTCTCTCAGAGCGAACAGAACCTCTGACCCTCCAGTTTATATCTGTCAGCCGGGGGTCCCTGATTGGACCAGATCAACAGCCCCAAACAGGGAACTCATATTCTATGAGGTCCATCTGGCTGAGCTTGTTACGATCAGTACAGTAATGATGATTTGGAGCTTGTGTGCACAGGCACAAGTATCGTCTGTGTACTGTATTCACTGACAGAGATTGAGCTGAGCTTGGATGTATCCTGCAGGCAGAGGAGGTTGAACAGGTTCCAAGAAATAGCAAGAACTGCAGATGCTAGCGTCAGCGATAACTCAGTGTGGAACTGGAGCAACACAGCAGGCCAGGCAGTGTCAGAGGTGCAGGAAAGCTGACGTTTCGGGTCGGGACCCTTCTTCAGAAATCTGTATGTTATCTCCACTCCAGCTAGTCGGGGGGCCAAGGTGCAGCATTGCAGCAAGGACATTTGAGAAGCACTTTGTTGAGATACACAGCCTTGTTCCACTTTGGCCTGAAGGTGAACGGGGATCTGTGGTACATCTGATCTAGGTAATCTCGTGGAGCAGGCCGAAGATAACAACAAACTTTGGGGACATCCGAAGCAGAGTCAGATATCCTTTAATCGCTCACAATTAAGTGTTGCAGGTCTTTGTGCTGCCCAACAGGGCCGTGTATCAGGGTTGATGCTATTCCCAGCAGCAGTTGTTAGAGAGTGAAGAACATTGCTATTGTGCCTCCTAGAGGGCAGAATCCACACTGCGACTCTAGGAGGCAGTGACTTTCAGGTTACAGCACAGAAAGAGGTCTCCTCTGGCACAGTGTCCATGCCTCTATCCCTGACCCAAGGGGCCTGACCTCAACTCTCACCTCCCCCACCGGTGTGTCACAGCATGTCGGAATGGGTTGTTTAAAAATATCTGCAGAGGCCACTTGACCCGTTGTGCATCCAAGAATACAGTCTGACCCCATGTTCCAGAATTTGGTCTGTTTTGCTGCAGGGCCTCTGCAGCACTAACTCTGTAGTGCCACCATCATCCTCATCAACTCTCCTCAACCCTTACTGTTGTAGCCGGCTTACATTTATACCCTCTTGTTCGCAACTCACCCATGAGTTGAAGAGTTACAAAGGTCCATATTAACTCAATTTGAAGAGAAACAAAGAACTTAAACAGAAAGAGACTACTGTTTATCAAATGCTGAGACTTTGCGTATTGGGTAATGATTCATGATCATCCTGATATCAGCCATGTGGCTCAGACTACAACCTGTTTTGCACCTTCATGGCAGTGTTAGAAAACAGATTCTTCTTTCACCTTACTCCCTGAACTGCCTAATTCCTGCTATTCTCCGGCTTTCTGTGCTCATTTGACCTCGAGGGATCTGGTGTAACCCAGTAAAAAGCGACGGGGTAGCACGTCTGACCATCTGGTATAGTCGTACCACAGTGGCTGCAAGGTGAATTTGATCTTGAGGTCCATTTCATTCTTAAAAGTCCAGAGGGATAATGAGACAAGCAACCTTTTGTTCAATACCAGACAGGGAATGATCCTTTAATTTGCTCATTTACCTGAACAGAAGCAGTCTACAATATAATGTTCAATGTTTACCTTTTAAGAAGCATGACTAAGAAACGCTGTCATTCCAACCTGCACAGCACCCTGTCTCCCTTCACCTCTCCACACTGATTCTGTGTCTCTTGAATTCTCCTCCTGCTTCCCTTGGTGCTGTGTTTATATGACTGGGTCAGCCACTGAGGTATGGACTGGTTAATCGGAGGAGCATTAGATCCAATCCAGCCTCAGCAGCTTAAGGATTTTTTTTTTGTTTTGCCCAGGTGCCACCATATGCCATCCTTGAAGTGGCTGTGGGAGTTGGAGGGGAGACATTATCACACATCTCCTTCTGGAATGTGCCCTCGCAAAAAAGATCTGAAGAACGGTCCTGACCCGAAACGTCAGCTTTCCCTGCTCCTCTGATGCTGCCTGGTCTATTGTGTTCCTCCAGCTCTACACTGTGTTATCTCTGATTCCAGCATCTGCAGTTCTTGCTACCTCTGGAGAAAGACACAATGGTCTTTATCGATGTTTATCCCGAGCAACTCCATGACACAGGACTCTGTCTTCTGCAGTCTGTTGCCTGTGACACGCACCTAGTCAAACACTTGACTGTGTCTGGAGGACCATCAACTCAGCGAAAGGCACTCTTTGGTCTCCCTGAAACTCGTTGGTCTTTCAGTGTAGACAGTTGACTGAGTGTTGCAAACTGGTGCATTCCAAGGTCCAGAACTGCTGCGGGCCCACTAAAGCTTGGGGCAACCGCTGCCTGGGCACAGTTGAAAAAGACCACTGTCCGAGGAAAGACAACTATCTAGGCCTTTCTGCCAAAGTTAAATGGGGGTCTGTTCAGTTACCAGACCCTCCTGATGTCTCAAATACATTTAAATATAGTCTTGTACAAGTAAGAGATGCTTTTGATTTGTTTGGATAGAGTCAAACTCCAATGTTCGTTTGTTTCCTTGATATGCTACTGAATGGAACTGAACTGTGTTTGTAACAATGTAAGTATTTAAAAGGTATTTTATGAGCTAAGTATACTTTTGAAATAAAAAAAACCTGGAAAATAAAAGCTGCTGTCAGTAAAACAGACTGTGAATCATTTGAAATGTTAGTGAAAACCAAAATGGATCACAAATGACCTTTAGGAAAGGAAGCCTGTACCGATCATCCACTCGCAGATTCACACTGGGCAAGCCAATCAATTGAAGAAAAATGGCACCATCTTCACAAGAGTAAGAGAAATGGGCAATAAATGCCAAACTTCTCACCATCACCCACATTCTGGGAATACGTTTTAAAAAACAAATCTGAAAATGAAAAGGAACGCTTACGACTAAAAGTAGACTTTAAAAATAGGAAGTGTAGAAACTTTAGAATTTGGCATGCTGGGAACTTTTTTTGATCAGATAGGATTTGCTTGGATGGGTTGACTGAGGATTTCAATTCCCACGCTGTCAGATTAATCTGTAACCTACTCGGAACCAAAGCTCTGAGCTGTAATTAGAGGCAATTTGAGGACAGTAACGCAGTTCAGAAGTTTTGAGTGTAAAGATTTTTTTTCTGAGTATCACAAGACACACCCATTATCCTGTGCTTCTGTCAGTGTGAGGATGTGCACAATTTGCATTTAGCACTGCAAGTCATCAATGCTGAGCCAACAGAGTCATTAATACTGACTTGCATTTACTTGAGTGAGGTTCTGAATCAGTGGCAGCATTCCTCTCTCTGACTCAGGAACTGCTGGGTGCAATCACAGCTCCAGGCCGTTTCCAACAGGGCAGACTACAATGCCGACTCTGAATTCTGAGTTTAGATCCTACTGGATTATGATGTTGTGTGCGGTCACCTTTCACCACCTCCTGCTCCACCCTTCCCAGTGATGGCTACAGAATCCCGTAAAACCCACCCACTATACAGGATCAATCCCTCCCCCAGCCCCCACGCCCCCACACCATCTGACAGACAGACAATCACAGCTTTAGAAGGAATACTCAGGTGGCAACCCATCTGGCTGTTGGTCAGTCTGGGAATCATTCCGATAATTCCAAGAGAAATCTGTGAAGATGCAGAAACAACACGGTGCATTTGAGCGCACAGCATCTTTAATAGTCGATTAAGTATGTTCTTTGCTACTTGTACTGTCAAACTGCTGCGCAAAATGTGAAGAGCCCATCTTACCCAATTTAAGCCCATTGTTCACTCCATTCAATTGGTTATTGAGGGATAAAATCCCGCACTACACTAACAATTCACAGATACCTAATGCCATCTTAAAAGCTATTTTCCTCAACTAGAATACTATACCCAAACATACTAAAACATAGAGTTTTAATTAATCAATACATGTGCCTTTGAGAGTGAATCGAACCAACATCTATGTTTATTTGTTTAAAAACCTTTTGAAAGTGCAAAAACTGTGTGTGTGTGTGTGTGTGTGTGTGTGTGTGTGTGTCTGAGTAGATCACTCTGTATTTAGAGAACACTTAAAGAAAAAGCCATGGTAGTTAGCAGGTAGGGTTTTCATAAAGAGACATGCTTTGTGAATTGTCACAGACTGCCCCAGTTTACCATGCAGGAAAAGTGAAGTTTATAAGAAGAGTCTAGAGAGAAATAAAAAGTCTATAAAGGACTAAAGGGCATAGATTTAAGGTAAGAAGGGAGAGTTACAAAAGGGTCCAGCAGAGCAATTATTTCCTGCAGAACAGGCTGCCAGAACCAGTGGTGGAAGCAAGTACAATTTCATCATTTAAGAAACATTTAGATGGGATAGGTATGGAGGGATATGGGCTCAACAAAGGCAAATGCAACTAGTTTAATTGTGAGAACTGGGTGGTATGGTCAAATTGGGCTGAAGGGTCTGTTTCCATGCTCCAGACCTCTATGGCTCTATGACCCGAAACATTAACTGTTTCTCTCCCTACAGAGACTGCCAGACATGCTGAGTTTCTCCAGCACTTTCAGTTTGGTACATTTGGAAAACAGGAGCATTGAGTTGAATAGATAGCGGAGTTGATGTGAGTCCTGCAAGTTGTTGTCCATTTATACCGCAGCTAGGTCCCAGTGATAGACCATCTCTTTCACATAAGATTAGACTGATTTTCTTAAAGGAGGATGAATCATAGATTGGGGCTAGGTTTTATAATATAACTAGATGACAGCTTTCATTCTGCTGTCCGAAAGGCACATTGCTAGGAAATATTTTACAAATTTAGGAGTGTATTTCTGGATATGATGCCAAGGTGAAACCCATTCATAAAAATGCACTGCTGAGTCAAGGCACACATGCATGCTTGTACAGCAACATGCAAAAAGCTCCATGGACCAACTTATTTCAAGTCATACCTGTTACTTTTTGAGTTAGTCATTGGGATTGTCCAGACAGATTCCATCTCACTGATTGATGAATGAGTAAAGCAGACTGTGGTGAACCGAGCCCAATCAGAAAGTCGCAAGGGAAGAAAACAGCTCATATCCCAAAGCAATTTATGGTGCGAAACTTAATGTGTAAGAACAGTTGTAAACACATAAAAGGATGATTTCCATTTACTTAAACTCTTTAAAATTCTGTACAAGTTTCTACATGAAACTGTTCAACTGCTGAATATTTTCAGGCTCGCTCAGGAGTTTTTGATTATCACATCAAAAGTTCAACATTTGTAGATGTTCATGAAACTCAGAAGCATTATCAACTATGAGGAGACTACTATGCCAAAAGGGTATTGTCACTTCTGTGGATTGGGCACATCATGTTTAAAACTGAGAAATGAGAAGTGATTCATTCACAGAGAAGTAACATAAGATTAGATCCCCTACAGTGTGGAAACAGGGCCTTTGGCCCAACAAGTCCACACCACCCCTTGAAGCATCCCACCCAAACCCATCCCCCTATAACCCACACATCCCTGAACACTACGGACAATTTAGCATGGCCGATCCACCTAGCCTGCACATCTTTGGACTGTGGGAGGAAACCGGAGCATCCAGAGGAAACCCACGCAGACACGGGGAGAATGTGCAAACTCCACACAGACAGTCGCCCGAGGTGGAAATCGAACCTGGATCCCTGGCGCTGTGAGGCTGCAGGGCTAACCACTGAGCCACCGTGCTGCCCCATGTAGGGCATGATGTAGGGTATGATTACAGAGGGAATGTAGGAGCAGAGCATCTTGACTGAATATATACCCAAGTCATTAAAGATGGCAGGACAGGTTGAGAGAGTGGTAAATAAATATGCTGTATCCTGGGTTTATTAGTCAGGGCATTGACTACAAAGGGAAGAAGGTTGTTTTAAAACTATTATAACATTGATATGGCCTCACATGCAATATGGCGTCCAATTCTGAGCACTACACTTCGGTAAGGATGTGAAAGCACACCAGGAAATGCTGAAAAGTTCTTTGGGAATGATTCCCAGGGTGAGGAACTTGATAGGGTTGTATTTTGGAATGAGCAGTTACGGCAAACTGGATTACTACAGATGGAATGACGCTGGCTGAATCACAAACCATTTCCTCCACCTACAAATTCTTACAATCCAAATCTTGAACCTTCAAAGTTGTTTATGTTTCCATAAAAATAAAGTCAAATTTTGTTTTAAGGGCATGCCATGACAGATCTCACCCATAATGAGTTGCTGCCAACTGGATTGCGATTCATAGCAATGGGTAACCTGTCTGATTGGCAGCTCTCCCAATGTTGGGTCAATTTATTGAAACACTCTGAAGACAGGGACCTCCAGGGGTGTCCTTAATGCCCAGTCTATGAGCTGCACTTACACTGAACAATACTTCAAGTGAGGGCCAGAATCTCCAAAAACTTGCTGTTTAGGCCTAGGCCCAGAGATGGGAACTTGCAAAACCAAATGTATTATTTTTAAAGCAGCACACATTGAACAATTCCATGCCAGTGATGGGCACGGGAGTTATTCCATCAGTCCCATGTCAGGTTACAATGGGAGGTCAGGAGAATCACTACTGAAAGTCCAAATTTGACAGTTGATATTCGATTGCACCAGATGGCTCACAGTTGCACCTAGAGGGAGTGAAATTCAGCTAAAAACCAAATTGATGAGATTATTGACAGAGTTAACATAGTGAGGGGGGAGAATCATCAGGAAAGTTAGAGTCATACAGCATGGAAACAGTCCCTTTGGCCCAACTTGTCCACGCCAAACAGATTTCCTAAACTGAACGAGTCCCATTTGCCTGTATTTGGCCCAGATCCCTCTAAATTTTTCCTATTCATGTACTTGTCCAAATGTCTTTTAAATGGTATAATTGTACCAGCCTCCACCACTTCCTCTGGCAGCTCCTCTGACACATGTACCACCCTCTGCGTGAAAACGTTCTCCCTCAAGTCCCTTTTAAATCTTTCTCCTCTCATCTTAAACCCATGCCCTCATGTTTTGGACTTCCCTACGCTGGAAAAAGAACTTGGCTTTTCACCCTCTCCATGCCCGTCCTGATTTTATAAGCTTCTACACGGCCACCCCCTCAGCCTCCGACGCTCCAGGGGTAAAAGTTCCAGCCTATCCAGCATCTCCTTGTAACTCAAACCCTCCAGAGCTGCTAATGTGCCTGTACCTTTTTTCTGCACCAGTTCTCCTTTCCAGTTCAATAACATTACTTGGGGCGGAATCATCCCCTTCCAGAAGTGTTGAATTTGAAGGTGGAAAGAGCTCTTCATTACACTAGTTGGGGACTTGATCTAACAGCCCTGCCTCCACTGGAATTGAGATCTTGGAAGGACCCCCACTGTTAATAGCAACATCTCCCAAACCACCGCACCCATACCTCTCCTGGCCACCATCAATGGGAGCCCTTGAGTGGTTAACTGAGGTTAACTCCCACCACTGGGGTAAACACCCTAGACTGGGGTGGTGACAGGACTAGACTAGAGAGTAGATGGCAGGCAGGGGATGCCACACAGTGCCAAGGTTCAATGCTGTCCTCAATACAATGACAATCTCATCCGATCATTGCGGTTATCAGGAAAGCTTGCTGTCAGACAGTCACTTCCTAGACTATAGCTACATGCTGGAATGATCACGGTATTGTTGATTTTCAAACTCCATCGGTTAATCTCCAACAGACCGAGTCATGTGATGAGCAATCCTCCTCCCCCAGTGGTGGGAGGTTTTACATTGACAGTGATACACAACTGCAACTCACCAGAGAGTTTCCATTACAGTCTATCAAGTAGCTCACAATCAAGCATTTAGTAGTGGCTGCTACCCTGAAAGGACAAAGAACAAAACCATTTCTGAGCAGTATTTGGTGCTGGTTAAAAGATGCATTTATTCATAAAGCATTTTTTTGTTTTCTTTTTCAAGCCAGCATTTCACTGAGTGTGGCATCAAGAGCCCCTGTAGAGATGAAGTAAATGGGGATTGGGGGAAACATTCCAGAGGCTAGATGCATGCTTAGAAAAAGAAAGATTGTGGTTTGTTATAGAACCATGCCACGGGAATTCCCCAGGGAAGTATCCCAGTCTGTATTAACTACAGCTTCTTCATAAGCAAGACTCTATCCGTCATAAGGTTAAAAGTGAGTTGTTCACTGTATTACACATGGCATATCAATATCAGTCATATTTCGTAAAACTTTGGAAAAGTCAAGGTCCAGCTGCAACAAGGTCAGGACAGTTTCCAATACTTGAGTGGATAAGTGGTAAGTAACATTGGCACTATTAAAGTGCCAGGCAATAAGCACCTCCAACAAGAGAGAAGCTTAAACATCTCACCTATACAAATGATGACCTTATCATTGCCAGCTCTTCACTAGCAACATACTGGAGCTTGCCATTGATCAGAAACTCAACAACCCTAACCCAACCCTGCCTACACAGCAGATTAAGGACTGAGAATTCTTCAATGGAATAACTCATTCCCCAATTCCCCAAAAATTTCCCTGCCTGTCTGATATGTCTGATGGAATGCTGCCCACCTGCCTCGATGAGTACGCCTACAAGAATACTCAGGTAGCTCAACACCATCCAGGACAAAGCATGACTGAGATCCCATCCACTACTATAAAGATGCACACCCTCTCCAACCGACACACAGTGGCATGAGTGCATGCTGTCTACAGTGTGCATCGGAACAACTCAGCAAGACTCCTTCAAAAGCACCTTCCAAAACTGCGATCTCTCGAAGGATAAGGGTAAATAATACACAGGAACACCACCAACTACAAGCTCCCATCCAAGTCACGTGCCACCATGACTTGTAGCTTTTTGTACCATTCTTCAAGGTCACTGGTTCGATATATTGTACACCTACAGCAACAAAGATTTCAGTGGCCCAAGAAGGCAGCTCAAGGATAATTAGGGGAGGGAAATAATTACTGGCCTGGATAGTGACACTTAAGACCTCTGCTCCTCCCCAGAATAACTCCTGTGCCTTACCTCCTTCCAAGGAATGTTCAATACGGAAGAGCACTGATTCATCAGCTGATGGAGGGGAGGAGATAGGAGGAGGTTTCTATGCTTCTATTTGACCTGACGTCAAGAGAGGTCATAGGGTCTGGAATCAATGTAGACTGCATTCAGGTTAACTCCACCCAGACTGTGTAGCACTGTGTCAACAGCTCAGGTTAAACCCAGTGATGCTGATTGACTGAGTTTTGATTCCGTGAATATGACCATGTCAGGGTGTTGTATGACTGCTCTGTAGGACAGCTCTCCCACTTTTGGCACAAGTTCCCAGATGTCGGTGGGTGGTCTTTGCAGGGTCTAGACCGCAGACTGTTCCTCTATCATTTCCAGTGCCCAGGCCAAAGCCTGGTGGTCCATCCAGTTTTATTCTTTCTAAATGCTCACCTGTGGTTTGGGTACAACTGAGTCACGGGCTAGGTCATTTCAGAGAGCATTTAAGAGACAACTAACTACATTGCTGTGAGTCTGGAGTCACACGTAGATCAAATGAGGTAAGGGCAGCAAGATCCTAAGGGGCATTAGTGAATCGGATAGGATTTAGGACAATCCAGGAGCTTGATCGTTACCTCGAGACTAGATTTTTATTCCATTATATTAACTGATTGAACTCAAATTCTCTACAAGCTGCCATGATTGGTTTGAACTCACATTCCAAACCATTAATCCAAAAATCTGGATACTGACCAGTGACATTACCATATTACCATCTCTGTTCTCCCTCAAGTCTAAAACTAGAGCATTTCACTTAAATAAAACCAGTTATGTAGGCATGAGGAGTGAGTTGACTAAGATAGATTGAGAAATTCAACTATAAGGAATGAGGATAAATAAGCAATGATGAACATTTGAAGAAATGTTTCATAATTTGCAGTGAATACACATTCTAATGCACTAGCAGCTATTCCTTTCCACTCCTTTCTCTGTCCAAATGTTCTTCTCTCTCTTTGGGCTCCATCTATGTCTATCAGTTACTCCTTACACCCAACCCCCATCTGATCTTCTGCAATATAAACAAACTTTTTCCGAGTTACCATCAGTTCTGACGAAGCGTCACTGGAACCGAAATGTTAACTCTGATTTCTCTCCACAGATGCTGCCAGACATGCTGAGTATTCACAGAAATTTCTGTTCTTGTTTCATTTTTACCAATGCCAGCTTTTCAAATGAAAAGCTGCATTCGAATTCTCAAGGTGGGATTTTAACTAACTTCCTCTGGATTATTGAGATAACAGCGTGTAGAGCTGGACGAACGCAGCAGGCCAAGCAGCATCAGAGGAGCAGGAAAGCTGATGTTTCGGGTCAAGGCCCTTTTTTCTGAAGAAGGGTCTCGACCTGAAACGTCAGCCTTCCTGCTCCTCTGATGCTGCTTGGCCTGCTGTGTTCATCCAGCTCTATACCTTGTTATCTCAGATTCTCCAGCATCTGCAGTTCCTACTGTCTCTGGATTATTGTCTGGTTACATAACCAATTCAATACTGTATCCTTCAGTTCATTGCAGTTGTAACATAAGGAACTTGCTCCTTTCTGTAGCCCACAGATGCTGAGGCCAATTCTTCCAATCGTATTTGTCCGCCGTGTTTATCTGACTGGCTCTGGGACCTCTATACGTGCAATGTTAAAGTTCTATAATGGGCAACTTCCAACTCAGGCATCAGGGGAGCCCAAAAAAATATATTTCATAATGTTAAACAACTTTACTTTATACTTAGAAGCTGTTGTTAGTGCAATTCTACGACAATCCTATAGAACAATGTAAAAGAAGTGAAACTAAACACAACTGTGCTTTATACTCTCAATTACGATGTGCCCTCATAGTACCCAAAGTTGAAAAACTTCCCAACTGCACAGAACTCCAAGTTGTAACTTCACTCGTCTTTAAGTTCAAGCAGGCACCTCAACCAAACATATTGTTTTAACTCCAACATCTATTGTTTGTTGTAGATTTACATCCTCAAGTGCCTCTGGATAACATCGCCCAAGAAAAGAGGAGAAGGGGTCAAGGGGCTGCAGCAACTTCTGTCAATCTGTTTCGGCTGGTGTTTTCGGAGGAGCAGCCTAGAATAAGAAAGGGCTGATGTCCACATTTCTCGAACGGTGTGACACAGACACAAGAGCCTCGGATGCTGCCATCGACTCTGAGCCACCTTCGGGGAGACACAGCACCAACGGAATGAGGTCAAAACCATGCCAGTGTCAATGTGTAGGCTTCTGCCTGTCACTCCTCGGGTGGCTGTGCTCCTTGGCAGCCATAGTGCTGCCTCAGTGGCTGACCAGGAACACCGACTTGTTACAGAGTGAGACATTCTTCATCGGCATGTGGGAAACATGCGTTGCCCAGGATGAGGGTCCAGTCCAGTGCAAGGGGTACGACAGCCTGCTCGGCCTGCCAGATGACATTCAGCTCACTCGAATTCTCATGTGCGTGTCTGTGGCACTCGGCCTGTTAGGTTTGCTCTTCTCCCTGTCTGGATTGGACTCCATCGCCTGCTTCAGTGACCAGGAGGCTACCAAGGGGAGGTTAGCACTCAGCGGGGGTGTGTCCTTCCTGCTTGCTGGAGTTACAACCCTAGCCCCTGTGTCATACCTGGCCCATGTGACTGTGGTCAACTTCTGGGATCCCGCCGTCCCTCAGTTTGTGCCACGGTGGGAGTTCGGTCCGGCCTTGTTTGTCGGTTGGCTGGGTGGCTTCCTTCTCTTTTTTGGAAGTCTCCTGTTAGTCACATCCCAGTGCTGCTTCCGAAAAGTTAAAGGGAACATCCAGCTGGAACCACGGACTGTGAAGAGAGCCTTGTGGCACAAAACAGAGTATGTCTGATTGTAAAGGGGATACAATGAACAAGAAGTCAATTGCCTTAACTTGACCGATGTTTCTCTGAGCACAAAGTATGCAGAGATTAGACATCAATGCACTCTCTATCCCTCTTGAAAATTTTGCTTTGACTGTTCCTTGCATCATTTACGTCCTTTCCTACATGTCAGCTCTTCCACTAAGGTTTTGGATAATTTTGACACAACATTAAGCACAGGCACTAGGGCATCTGATTGTCATTCCAGGGTCTCTACTAGCCAGGATGTGCCTGCTGTGACTTGAAGTGGGAAATGCTAGGTAGAAACAGCGTCAATCAGTACAGAAACCGTCCCTTCGGTCCAGTCTATGCCGACCATGTTCTCAACCTAAACTAGTCCCACCTGCCTGCTCCTGGCCCATATCCCTCCAAACCTTTCCTATTCATGTACTTATCCAAGTGTCTTTTAAACATTATAACTTTACCCACAACCACCACTTCCTCTGGAAGTTCATTCCACACACAAAACATGTCCCTCTTGTCTTTTTTTAAAATCTTTCTCCTCTCACCCCAAAAACAAGCCCCCTCCCCTTGAAATTCCCTTCAATGGAACTAACAGGTTACTACTCCGAAAGGTGGAATGTCCTAACCCAGGACCTACATTGGAGTCTGTAAGGAACCAGTGGAGCAAATGTGGTGCAGTGGGAAGCATCCCTATCTCTGGGTCAGGAGCTCTGGGCCTGGGTCCCAGTTCAGGTTGTGGGAGGCATGTTTGTAATGTGTCCAAGTAGATTGGTTGTCAGCTCGTATAATCTGTCTAGTCCTCCATACTGCAGGCAGTAAGAGTCAGAAAGTCTCCTGGCCAGCTACCCTACAGAAGGCAATGAGAACTGCTGCAGTGTAGAGCCAAGATAAACACACAGATAGCCCACAGGTACCAAAAACCTCTGATGACACAGCACCTGAAGGGAGAGGAAGAATTTACATCATTCCAAGGGATGCTTCAACTTTGCTCATTTTGCTGCTGCTATCATGGGCGTTTGTTGACTGTGCTTTTGTGTTGACAACACAGAAGAAATCCAAACCAAGTTTATTATTGGGAAAATCCACTCATCCTGGTTCTCTGATGCATGTTTACTCGAAACAGCAATTTATCTTGTTTTATTTAAAATTCCATGGACCCAGCCTCCACAGGAGAGCGTGATCCAGAATTCCGCTGCCCTTTGTATGAAAAGTGCTTCCTGATTTCACTCCTCAATGGATTCCTTTAGTTTGATTATTTTACTTTGGACTGGACTCAGTTATCTGAGGAAGTGGATTCTCTCCAGCTGCCTTGCTAGCCAAGTCCACCCTGAACTCATTTAGTGCACATCAATTCAATCAATCCTCAACCTTCCCTGCTCAGTGGGATACCACTTTACACACACGGCTTCATCATTTAACTCTTTAGGCCCCAGTGGGATTCTGATCAATCTGCCCTGAACCTGCCTCTTGAAATACTTCTGGAGGAAATGACCTGTCCTTTCTCTCCTTTCTCTATTTATACGGCCCTCACAGGCACAAAGTCCTTTCGAGAAATGTAACAGTGCTGAAATATAGGAAACACAGCGACTAATTTATACACAGCAAGCCCCTGCAAACCATGCTCCAAAGAGAGAAAAATATTAGCCAGGTCGCTGGGAGATATGATACTGTCGGATATTTCATACCTAACTTAGTGGAGACGGTGCTTTATTTTAATGTCTCATCTGAAATGACAGGATTTCTTCTCTATAGAACACCCTCAGAACTACATTGGATGTCTCTGCCTTAATTTAGCCCTCAAGTCTCTGGTGTGGGGTTTGGATCTACAAACTACCGATTTGACTGGATTTGTTGTCATGTGTAACTTGGTACAGCAAAAAGTTTTGTTTTATGGCAGATCATACTGTACAACTGCATTAGAGTAATAGAACAGAGCGAGGAATACAATGTTACAGCTGCGGAAAAGGTGCACAAAGAGCAAGAACAATATTTAAGTTTGCAATTTGCAAGGCCCATTCAGAAGTCTGATAACAGATGAGAAGAAGCAATTCTCGAATCTGCTTGTCCATGTGTTTAAGCTTTTGTACCTTCTGCCCGACAGAACAGGTTGGAAGAGACTATAACCAGGATGGGATGGGCCTCTGGTGTTGGCTGCCTTTCTGAGGCACTGAGAAGTATAGATGGAGTCAATGGATGGAAAGTTGGACTGGGCTGTGTTCACAACTCTCTGTAGTTTCTTACAGTCCCGGACAGAGCAGTTGCCAAACCAAGCTATGATGCACCCAGATAGAATGCTATTTATGGTGTATCTATAAAATCGGTAAGAATCTTTACAGATAAGAGCCAGGGATAAAAGTATGATCAACTTAGCTGCAGTGATAATCAAGTAGGTAGTGGAGTCAATTTCAGGCTGTTAACACCTTGTGAGAAATGCATATTGTAGAGAGAGCATTAATGCAACGTATCATATCCATTGATTCGATATTGGAGAGAGAAGATGGAAGGGTGATCCAATCCAGGTTTATTTACAATGTTAAATGAATTCAGTAGGGTGGGTACACAGCAATAGTACCTCTTTTGGGGCATTCAATAAAGAGTCAATGTGATCTCAAAGTGAGATTTAGCTCAGTGTCATTACTCCATTCAGTAATTCTCTCTCTCTCTCTCTCTCTCTGTGTGCCAGCTATGCATGCTGAGGTCAATCAATGTCTGTTGAAAAAGGGAATCAAAGGATGTGGAGTAGTAGCTGGTAAATGGATTTGAGGGACAGAATGGCCAAGCTCTCATTGAAAATGATCGAGCAGGCCTAATGGGCTGGAGGAATTCTCCCATGTTTCTACTTGAAAGTATCACTGTTATCTGTTTTGTGGATTCTCTGATATTAGTGGCGCCAATGACCAGTAAAAGATTCTGGTGAAGTATTCTTAATTCTGGACTTATGGTAATTGGAACTGGATAATTTTCTTTTGAGAAAAGAAGATCCAAGCATCATGATTTAAGAGTTATGCAAATCTGTCTCAGAGAGGGTCTCTGGGTCAGGAATGGGTTAGGGCCAGGTATCTCGATCAGGGAGTGTCTGGCTGGGAAATAAGCCACATCAGCAAAAACTGGGAGTGGATTAAAAGGTGGAACCTGTTCTGGGCAGACAGTGAAGGCTGTGAGCTGGGTGGTTTGGAGGCAGTGGAGATAAGCGCACTTTGTGAGAGATGGGAAGGTTGAGGGATGTGATCTCGGATGTAGCTGGGAAATGTTTGTAAGAGAACGCAGACTGAGTGAAACCACATCAGAGAAGTTGGAGGAGAGAGGGGTCATAGGGGTTTTAGGTGGAGGTTAAAAGCGCCAAGCGTGATGAGATGGCTGGGGACGGATACAGAGGAAGACTGTGCCAACACGAACATTTTGAGTAAGAAGCATACAGGGCCAGGAAGACATCAAGTTGCCAAAGGAACAAATAGAGAAGTCGAACAGATACTAGTGATTTGACTGGACTGAGGGACATGGAGCTAGGTGGGAAGTGAACAGGCACTGCGTGGGGAGGGTGGACCGTTCTGTTTTTAATCTTCTCTATTGACACCTGAAGCTTTTCGGTCCAGTAATTTTTTTGAGATATCAAGTCTCTAAGGACCACAGTTCCTTGCGATCTCCTTGCAGCTATTCAGCCTTTGAATTATACTGTTCTTGGTCCATTCTGCACCTAAACACCCAGAGACCTGAGGACACAAGGCTCAGAGTATGGTCTGTGCAGCGTGGCCGCTTATCGGCGCTGAATCAATTGCTGAGTTTCCAGTGGGCGGGTGGGTTGATGTTTGTTGTCAGTCAGTCTAGAGGGGTGTTAGCAGCTGGGACAGGCAGCAAGTGGAAGCACATGTAAAATTACAACAATGGCCCTCGAAAGATTGACCAGTTGGGAACATATCGGGCAAGAATATAACAAACTCACCTCAACGCAGACACCAATATAACCACTATTTCACATGTAATGGCTATATTATGTGCCAGGACAGCCTTACGTGTCTCTAATGACAGTGAGGCAATCTGCGGTGGTGCATCCAGTATTCATGAGCTCCATCATTGACCACCCCATTGGTGAGTGTCAATAAGACTTGAGTATCTAGAGTGAACACAAGCTGAGGCCACCCGGTATACAGGAGGGCATCGGGTAAGCAAGCTGACAAGTGGAAGTGCTACAGAGACATCATGTGGTGCTGAGTTGTGTGGGCGGATCCACTGGTACAGTCCTTTGGATCAGCACTGGGAGAGAAGAGCATGGGAATGCGGACCCTTCAGGCAACACTGAGAGAGGCACAGAAGGAAGCCCATTCATGAGGCAGTTGACATGGAGAGACGGATCAGAGGGAAAAGTACATGAGAGGGGGCAAAAGGACAAAAAATAGAAGGCTCAAGAAGAGGTGAAGAAGTAAGGAGAAAATTGAGATCACTGCCCTCGAGTGACATGGGAGAAACGCATGTAAATTTCTGGCCTTAACAAAGAAAGTTGGTGTAATACAATCCATGCTGTATCAATGGATTGATACAATCTGGGTTGGAGGCTACATCACAATAAATTTTCAGATGCAGTCACTTTGAGATGATGGCCGAGAAATTTGTCTGGCTCCATTTCCAGATACAACCTCGGCACTGTGTGACCGGCAACAGCTATGTTTTAAAAAAATTCTTCAATGGATGTGAGCATCGAGCCAACATTTAATGCCCCAATTTGAGTCAACCACATTGGGTGTGGAGTCACATGGAGGCCAGACCAGGTGAGGATGGCGGATTTCCTTCCAGGAAAGATGTTGTTGAACTTGAGAGGATGCAGAAAAGATTTACAAGGACATGGCCAAAACTGGAGGATTTGTCTAATAGGGAGAGGCGGAATAGAATCACAGATTCCCTACGGTGTGGAAGCAAACCATTCGGCCGAGAGAACCCTCTGAAGTCCATCCCACCCAGACCCATCCCCATCCCCTACTCTATCGCTGTAACCCTGCATTTTCCATGGTTAATCCACCTAGCCTGCACACCCTTGGACACTATTGGGAATTTAGCATGGCTAATCCACCAAACCTGTACATCTTTGGACTGTGGCAGGAAACTGGAGCACCCGGAGGAAACCTACGCAGACATGGGGAGAATGTTTGTGTGGAATTTGCATAGATGGCCAAGGGTAGAATTGAAAAACCTGAGCCCCTAGCGCTGAGAGTCAGCAGTCATTACCACTGAGCTCTGTGCCAGCTGAGCTTTTATCCCCTGGCATGTGAAAGACTGAGGTGTGACCTTTTAGAGGCTCATAAAATCATAAGGGGCACGGACAGAGTGAATAGTCAAGGTCTTTTTCCAAGGGTAGGTAAATCCAAAACTGGAGGGCACAGGTTTACGGTAAGAGGGAAAGATTTTAAAAAGCCCTGGGGGTTTACTTTTTCAAGCAGAGGGTGGTGCATGTGTGGAATGAGCTGCCAGAGGAAGTGGTGGGGGCTGGTACAATTACAACATTTAAAGGGCATAAAGCTTGGGTACATGAATAGGAAGGGCTTGGCAGGATATGAGCCAAAGGCTGGCAAATGGGACTGCGTCAGATTGGGATGTCTGGCTGGCGTGGATGAGTTGGTCTGAAGGGTCTGTTTCCATGCTGTATGACTTTATGTGAAGCAGATGGGTTTTTCTCCTGGCCTTTGGCAACGGTAGCACGGTCATCATTAGACTCTTATTTCCACACAACGATTAAATTCAATTTCCACCATCTGCCATGGCAGGGGTCCAAACCAGGTCCCCCAGAACATTACCTGGGTCTCTCGATTAATTGTCTGGTGATGATGCAACCAGGCCATCGCCTGGCCTGATAAGGGTCAAGGTAAATAGAGATAGTCCCATCGGCATACTCAGCTAGAGGGGTTGCTGCTAATCTCACTACTCCCTGCTCCCCACAGCTCATCACAGCAAAGATATCAATGTTGGGGTTCTACCTGATGGCCTGTGGGTCTGGAACAGGCCACAGAGGGAGAGACAGTGCAGAGGTGGAGGGAAACACTGCAGTTCAGTGGGATATGTTTTGCACAGTGTCGGAAGTCACACGTATACTCCCTGAATTTCAGAATGGGGTTATCAAATGGGTGTTTGCTTTTAATACGTACGGTCCGAGACCCAGGATGCTTTCTTTCAAAAAAACCAAGAATTTAATAATCTCTGGACAGCTCAGATGTGGTAATCCCAATCCTAATTTTGTTTGCAGTGTGTGCTGGTTGAAATTTTGCATGGCCCCATTGGACATACTACTCTTGGGCAACATCTAGTGGCCACTGACAGAACATGTCAGGCAGAGAACAGGGTACAGCACTGCAGGCAGCCTGCCTGAGGGGCACGGTGCCCTGGGAAAACAGACAGTCAGATTAGCGCCAACAGCCGGTCAGGCATAATGCTGCATCAATCCCAACACTTCCATCTCAAAGCCAACCACCCAGTCAAACAGAGATAGTAGGAACTGCAGATGCTCGAGAATCTGGGATAACAAGGTGTAGAGCTGGATGAACACAGCAGGCCAAGCAACATGAGAGGAGCAGGAAAGCTGACGTTTCGGGTCGAGGCCCTTCATCAGAAATGGGGGAGGGCAAGGGGGTTCTGAAATAAATAGGGAGAGAGGGGGAGGCAGGCAGAAGGTGGATAGAGGAGAAGATAGTTGGAGGGGAGACAGACAAGTCAAAGAGGTGGGGATGGAGCCAGTAGAGGTGAGTGTAGGTGGGGAGTGATGGAGGGGATAGGTCAGTCCAGGGAGGACGGACAGGTCAAGGGGGCGGGATGAGGTTAGTAGGTAGGAGATGGGGGTGGGGCTTGAGGGGGGAACAGGTGAGAGGAAGAACAGGTTACGGAGGCAGGGACGAACTGGGCTGGTTTTGGGATGCAGTGGGGGGAGAGGATATTTTGAAGCTGGTGAAGTGCACATTGATACCATTGGGCTGCAGGGTTCCCAAGCGGAATATGAGTTGCGGTTCCTGCGACCTTCGGGTGGCATCATTGTGGCACTGCAGGAGGCCCAGAATGGACATGTCGTCTAAAGAATAGGAGGGGGAGTTGAAATGGTTCGCGACTGGGAGGTGCAGTTGTTTGGTGCGAACCGAGCGTAGGTGTTCTGCAAAGCGGTCCCCACACCTCCGCTTGGTTTCCCTGATGTAGAGGAGAACAGTGGGATACAAAATACCACATTGGCAGATGTGCAGGTGAGCATCTGTTTGATGTGGAAAGTCTTCTTGGGGCCTGGGATGGGGGTGAGGGAGGAGGTGTGGGGCAGGTGTAGCACTTCCTGCGGTCGCAGGGAAAAGTGCTGGGTGTGGTGGGATTGGAGGGGAGTGTGGAGCAGACAAGGGAGTTGTGGAGAGAGTGGTCTCTCCAGAAGGCAGACAAGGGTGGGGAGGGAAAAATGTCTTTGATGGTGGGGTCGGATTGTAGATGGCAGAAGTGTCGGAGGATGATACGTTGGATCCGGAGGTTGGTGGGGTGGTCTGTGAGGACAAGGGGGATTCTTTTTTGGTTGTTATTGTGGGGAGGAGTGTGAAGGATGAGTTGCGGGAAATGCAAGAGACATGGTTGAGGGCCATTTCGACCACTGTGGTGGGGGGATGTTGTGGTCCTTGAAAAATGAGGGCAATAAAAAACAAAGCAGGATCTCCCTTGTCCTCACGTACCACCCCACCAACCTCCTGATCCAACTCATCATCCTCTGATACTTCCGCCATCTGCAATCCGACCCCACCACCAAAGACATCTTTTCCTCCTCACCGTTATCTGCCTCCTGGAGAGGCCACTCTCTCCATGACTCCCTTGTCCGCTCCACACTCCCCTCCAACCCCACCACACCTGGCACCTTCCCCTGCAACCTCAGGAAATGCTATGCCTGCCCCTGCACCTCTCCCCTCACCCCCATCTCAGGCCCCAAGAAAACTTCCCACGTTAAACAGATGTTCATCTGCACATCTGTTAATGTGGTATACTGCATCCGCTGTTTCCTTTGTGGCCTCCTCCACATCAAGGAAACCAAGCGAAGGCGTGGGGGCTGCTTTGCGGAACACCTACAACTCGTTTCACGACAAACAGCTGCATCTCCCAGTAGCGAATTACTTCAGCTCCCTCTCCCATTCCTTCGACGACATGTCCATCATGGGCCTCCTGCAGTGCCACAATGATGCCACCCGAAGGTTGCAGGAACAGCAACTCATATTCCGCTTGGGAACCCTGCCGCCCAATGGTATTAATGTGGACTTCACAAGCTTTAAAATCTCCCTTACCCCGACCGCATCCCAAAACCAGCCCAGCTCGTTCCCGGCTCCCTAACCTGTCCTTCCTCTCACCTATCCCCTCCTCCCACCTCAATCCCCCACCCCCACCTCCTATCTGCCAGCCTCATGCCCGCCTCCTTGATCTGCCTGTCCTCCCTGGATTGACCTGACCCCACCCTACATCCCCACCTACACACACCTTTACTGGCTCCATCCCCACCTCCTTGACCCGTCTGTCTCCTCTACACCTATCTTCTCCTCTGCCTTCCCCCCCACTCCCTATTTACTTCAGAACCCCCTTCCCCTCCCCCATTTCTGAAGAAGGGACTAGGCCCGAAACATCAGCCTTCCTGCTCCTCTGATGCTGCTTGGCCTGCTGTGTTCATCCAGATCCACAACTTGTTATCTCACCCAAACAGCTTTTTCTGCTCCCAAACACCAATGTTTTCTATAATTAGCCAACGTGTTGAAAGCAAATACAAAGGAGACCCTTTTTCTTTTTGAGAATGGCTTCTGTTTCCGTACAAGATTTTAAGCACCCCATCTTGGAAATACGAATGTGGCAAATCAGATCAGGAGAGGGCTATTCAGCCCTACCACCCTATTCTGTAAATCAACACCATCATGGCTGATCTCCTCAACTCCATGTTACCAGGCAGTGTCCTCCTATCCCTTGATTCCCTCAGAGGCAGACGCTTGCCTTGAAAGAGCAGCATCCCACTTTGCTACCGCATCCTTCTGCTCAGCAAGATCCCAGGCTTCTCCACCAGGCCGAACTAACCCCACGTCGCAAAGAAACAAACTGCTGGTGGTGTGTGGGAGGTTGGTCGAGGACGGGGTCTGGCAGATACAGGTGACGTTCGTGCTTGGACAGGTATCGGTGAGGTCAGGCCTCTTCGGAAACTTGACACTCTCGTAGTCAATTCGCCCCGAACTGGCCGAGGGATTGGCGGGGTGCTGACGTAGACACGGCAGGAGTCAATTGAATATGATTATGATTATGATTAGATTCCCTACAGCGTGGAAACAGGCCGTGTGGCCCAATAAGCCCACACCGCCCCTTGGAGCATCCCACCCAGACCCATCCCCCTAACCTACACCCCCCTGAACACTATGGGCAATTTAGCATGGCTGATCCTTCTAACCTGCCCATCTTTGGGCTGTGGGAGGAAACCGGAGCACCCAGAGGAAACCCACGCAGACACGGGGAGAATGTGCAAACTCCATACAGAGGGTCACCCAAGGCTGGAATCGAACCCGGGCCCTTGGTGCTGTGAGGCTGCAGTGCTAACCACTGAGCCACCGTGGTGCCCCAAACACCTTCCTGAAGCCGGAAGCGATGGAATAAATCCAGCACTGATGAACATCCCGTTCTGCAGCACCAAAATGGGCCATTCGGTATATCAGCTCGGGAGCCCTATCCCAACTTATCTGCGGTGAACCTGAACAGCAAGGCTTTCATTTCCATCTCCTTCGTGGCCTTAAACATATTTCTGTTATTGACCTCGACATTACAGCAGCAAGTTTGGCATTCTCGCTACTGTCTAGGAAAGGAAATTTCTCCTGAATTCTGTGTCAGATTTAAAGCACCATGCAGCATGCACAGCACCAAAACGGGCCATTCTGCCCATCAGATCTCCTCCCATCATCCTTTATCGAACCCGGTCAACACATCCACCCATGCCTTTTCCCTTCTTGTGTGTATCCCTCATGCATTTATCTGGTTCACCTCAACTATGCAGAAGTACTGAGCGAGTTCTGCATTCTTGCCTCCCTTCAAGTTAAGAATTATTTCCTGAATTCCCAACGACTAAGTTACATTTCAAATGAAAGAAACACCTTTGTACCCACATTATCGAGCCTCTGCATGGTGTTGAAGACATTTATTAATGAGTAACAAACAGCGAAGATTTGCGAGCGCGCTTCCCTCAGCATCCAGTTATGATTTACAGCTGGATCTTGCCCTAGAGCTCTTCCAGTGTGTGAAGTTGCTTGGAGTTAAAGGACGGTTAGTCCACTTTCTAGAACTTTCTGAATGGACTGCAAAACATCGATTACTTTGGCCGGGATCTGTGCTTGTGCTTTAGCTTGGGCTTTCCAAGGACCTCGGTAATCCTGCAGAGCTACTGTCGGAAATAAACGATGGATTGTCTGCTCTGTAACTGGAAAGGGACCGCTCAGAGACACTCATTGTGCACAAACTGCTCCCTAGTTCCGGCAATGCCCTGGAAACCAAGCTGGAGCAGTCGGAAAAGTCATCGGGGGGAGGGTGGACCTTGGATCCAGAGAGCCGGGCAGCTTGCCCGTGACTCAGCAGGAAGGCGGCGGTCAGGAAGAGCAGAGCGGATGAGAAAAGGGCCACGTAGAGAGCTGCCCCTGGCTCCTGGCTCGCAGCCGAGGGGGGCAGGTGGTAGTGAGGTGGGAAGGTGATGGTGCGGTTACTCAGCACCGAGTTCAAGTTCCAGGCAGCAGGGACCAACACGCAGATACATGCCAGGAGCTGGAAACCGCCGCCCACTGCGAACGCCAGCCCGGCCCTCCTGGGCCGGCACCCTCCACAGATATACACGTCCCACAGGCCGTAGACATTGGCGGCTTTGCCCAGGGCCCCCCAGACCACAGCGGCGAGCATTAGGCCCTGCGCCACACCAATCTCGGGCGGGACGAAAGGGTCGAGGGCACCGAGTCTCCGGCACGACATCCCCTGGAAGGGCGGCGTGGTCAGCAGCCGGCTGTAAAAGCAGACCCTCCAGATGCCAACCCAGGTGACCCCCGAGGTGACCTCGGGCGAGCTCACACGCCACACTCTCCACTGGATGAGCCCTGTGGCAATGGCCGAGCCAACCCATCCCACTGTGCCCAGCACCAGACCCACCAGCTGGAGGGCCACTCTGTTGCTGTGGTGACCCATGACCCCGAGGTCATCGGGGCACTCACCGACCGAACTCGATTTGCAAAGACATGAAGACTCGGTGAGAGGAATCCTCCGGCCAGCTCACTCGCTGCAGGTAAGGAATGGAATGGGTGTTTTCTTCCTGCTGTTTGAGCTCCTTTACTTTGGGTTTCCTGGATACACTGTAAACTAATACTACCCCAACCAGCACACATATTATTAAGCTGGAGAGGGTTCAAACAAGTTACAACAGTTGCCACGAATGGAGGGTTTGAGTTATAAGTGAATGCCGGATAGGCTGGAGTGTAGGAGGCTGAGGGGTGACCTTATAGAGGTTTATAAAGTCATAAAGGACGCACAAAGTGAATGGGAGGTGTCTTTTCCCTAGGGTGGGGGATTTCAAAACCGGGGGCATATTTTTAATGTGAGCAGAGAAAGATTTTAAAAAGATATGAGGCAATTCTTTTTTTGAAACACAGAGTGTGATTCGGGTGTGGAATGAATTTCTACAGAAAGTGGTGGATGCAGAAACAGTTACAACATCGAAAAGACATTTGGATAAGTACAGGAATAGGAAAGGTTTGGAGGGATGTGGGCCAAATGCAGGGAGATGGGACTTGTTCAGTTTGGGAGTGTGGTTGGGATGGACTGGTTGGATCAAAGAGTCTGTTTCCATGCTGTATAACTCTATGCCTTTAAAGCAATCCTGCTTCAAGGACCCTTTGTTCACCAGCCAGCTCTATTGCTTAGCATAACTCCATCGATTTAACATCCTGGCAACTGGATGTGACCTTACACAGGGAACATTTGCAGGGCAATGAGGAAAGGAAAATCACAGAAGGCTGAATGGCCTCGTTATGTGACACATCCTACCACTGCGGCTGAATGTCTTACACTGAGCCGTGCTCTCGGCCTGGGGGTCGGCCTGCAGCCTGAGGCGAAGTATTAAGTCAGAAGTATCTCGATCATACTCACAGGGAATGAGCAAACATTTGTTATATGGACAGTTTGCTCAGCAGTGCGGGGGCGTCGACCAAGGGCTATAGACCTTAACAACACACTGAAGAACAGCAGGGTCGGGGAAAAGCATCAATAGAGCGCGGTATTACATTACTGTACGAATAATACTGGGAACATTACTTTATGAATAATACTGGGAAGGGGAGTTCAAGTCCCACCAGAGAAGATTGAAAATTTTAATTCCGTTCACAGGAATTCAAAGCGACCGCAAAGCTGAGGGATTCTCCTAAAGGGCCCTTCAGAGAACTAAAGTGCCATGTGCACCGAGTGTAGCCTCCACATGACTCCAGTCCCAATCCCTCAGCATTCAGCTTTGCCAAAACTGCTCCAGGTATAACCCCTCTTTTCCATGTCTGGGTGCGTTCAGGTTTAATATGAATTTATGTATCCACAGATCGCTCGGGGCATTTTCTCTCTGCCTGCTGCGTCAACCCACATGCCGAAGCTTGGGTACGCCACACCACCTCCCAAGAGCTTTGGTCACATGTCCACACATAACTCTTGCCATTGGCCAGTTAGGCCAGCCAACCCATAATTAAAAACCCCTGGAGGATGTACAGTAGCAATGAGGGAAAATGGCACTCATCTCAAATTACTTGCAGGAATGTGTCTGACAGATCAATTTTCATCACCAGTAAAATCCCAGGATAATTACCAATCCCCGCCAGCCCCCCAAGCTCACGCTGCAAAAGGTTGCAGGAACTGAACTGTTTTCCAAATCACAGACACAGTAAACGTTTGTCTCACACGGCAAGGATATTGCACCTCAAAGTCTAGGCTCAGCGGGCGGCCGGGGAAGTTTCCGGAGATTGGCAGTGGAGCACGTTTGTGCAGTGGGCTGCCCACCACCCAAAAAGCCGAGTGGTAGCCGCAGAGGAGAGAACAAAGGAACTTCCGCTCGGCCCTGAATCCAGGGCCAGAGTGAGGTCTGGAAATTCCCGAGGAGCTAGCCTGTGCTGTCTGTGCACTGCTGTCCCTGCAGGCCTCGGGGGCGGGGCGCGGCAGGGGGAATGCTGGCAATAGGCCTGACTGAAGCCTGAGGATAGGCCGTGGATGCACAAAACAATGGATTGGTCAGCAACAGAAACCAAGTCTTGTCCCTCCATTGCCCGAGGCGCTGGACACAGTTGAAGCTTGAAACAAAATAGGGCAGAGCCCTGTCAGCTGTGTACACATCTCAGGGCCGTGTGGTGCCTTAGGTGTAAGGCTCTTAAAGGGTTAATAACGAGCAGTGCATGAAAGTGATGTCTGTAGACTGGGATGATGGGGTGGGGAGGTTATAGCTTTGGATTGTGAAGCAGGAGGGCCCTAACACTAAGGTCGTCCTCACAGTCTCAGTAACCGTGTCACTCAGCCATTGTAACTTATACCTCATCGCCATCGTGGAAGAAACAACTGGTCTTCAAACTTTTACTCTGCCTCTCTTCCCCCAGATGCCGCCAGACCCACTGTGTTTCTCCAGCATTCTCTGCCTTTGTTTGAGACGAGAGCCTTTTCGCATGAGAGGAGCACATGATTTTCCTCAAGGGGGTTGGAGCAGACAGGCCCTGCAATGCCTATCCTGAAAACAGATGGTGGCAAGTGAATCGATCATATGGGATGTTACACCACAGCAGGCTGTGGTGAGGACCCACAGCTTTCAACAGGGCTTTGGGGCACAGGGGGTGGCTTTCCTGTGCCAGCCCAGGTTACGATCGCAGTCTAAGGGTCCATGTTGCCAGTGAGGTGGGCACAAAAGGCAGCAGAAACACCCCTATCACCTCCCTTCCAATCCAGCCTCTCCCCTCTAAAAGTCTGCGAATGTTCTCACACCTACAAGGGCGCTTCTGTGTTGAGGCAAGCTCACGGCCACAGATTGACATCAGCAGTGGCTATCTTTCCTGGAACGCCATCAAGAGGGCCAGCCATCCTGCAGTAGGCTGGCAACATCAGATTGGCTGGTCACGGTCACAGGGCTGTTTGTGGGAGCTTGCTGTGCATTCTTTCTCACCGTGCTTCCTGCATTCCAACAGTGAGCACATTTACAAACCTACTTCAGCAACAGCAAAGCACTTTGGAATCTCCTGAGGTAATGAAAAGTGCTATGTGAACGTATTAAAAATAACTGCATCCTCAGCAAAGGGAGCGGAGGTCCTTCTGTTTTCAGTTCTGTCTTTTCACTCAGATCAGGCTCCGGGAACTGACCTGGACCGACACATGCGGGAGGAACCTGATAAAGCTGGGCACTATCAGAGGTCCCTCAAGAGGGGAAAGAGAATCCAGTCTGAAAGTTCCATCGCACTGCATTCTGGTTACGTCAATTAACGGCCAACAGAGGAATTGGTGGGCGGGAGGTGTGGTGCAGCCCCTACAAACCACATACATTCCCAGCCAGGAAAACTGGCAGCATCTGATTGAAATAGGGCCGTGTATGTCTCCACTCTCTACACTATAAAGTAACACACTGTGACAGCCAGCTCTAGCTTTCCACGCTCCCCCGCTTCTTCACGCTGCTTCTCCAACATCCGGTAGAGATTTCCTTCCACTAAACATCGGGAGGTTTGAAAGTTCCTGTCCTAAGCTCCATTCCCCAGGCATTCCTGTCCCCTCTGGAACTGAATTCCCAAATACCTCACCCAGCTGTGGTCAGCTCTGAGGCGAGACTACACTAATTTGGCCTGTTTTCTCTAGAATTCAGAAGGTGATCACAATATTAACAGGAAAAGACAGGGTAGAGGAAGATAAACTATTTCTACTGGTGGAGGATTCTAGAACAAAAGGACATAGTCTGAGAATTGGGGCCAGACTGTTCAGGAGAGACGTTCGGGAGCTCTTCTACACACAAATGGTGCTAGATATTTGGATGGAGTTTCGGTTGTTAATTTTAAATCTGAGATAAAGTTTTTGGTAAGTAGAGGTATTAAGGGAAGAAAGGTATGCTGAGTTAGACCACAGATCAACCATGATCTCACTGAACAGTGGAGCAGGCTCAAGGGGCTGAATGGCCTACTCCTATTCGCACGTTCCTAAGCCTGCCCACACCTCTCTACCTGTGGAAAGTCACCCAAATCCACTCCTGTCTCAACACAGCTGCCACGCAAACCTCCTCACCTTTTGCTAGCTTCAGGTTTGACATTTCCAATAAAATCAGAGCGTGCTGGAGAATCTCAGCTGGTCTGGCAGCATCTATGGAAACAGAAACAGAATTAACATTTGGAATCCATTACGAGTCTACTCTGCATATTTTCCAAAACTCTCTCGGCCAGCATCCAATCTTTGGCTCTTCATTCACTTGAATGCATCCAAAAAGTCTGGTGACCTGCATCCTAACTCACACCAAGCCCTGTTTACCCATCTGCCCTGTGCATGTTGACCATGGCTGACTTTTAGCCTGACCTCAATGTTCAAATTCTTGCACCTTTTTCTCAAATCCCTGCACGGTCACACCATTTGCCATCTGTGTACCCTTCAAACCCATACCCTCCAAGATATGCTGCTCTCCTCCAATTCTGGCCTCTTACCCACCCCCAATCTCCTCTATTGCTGACTGTGTCCCTCTGCCTGGACCCCGTAGAGAGCCAGCTCCCTCAATGACCCCTGCCTTCACATGCCACTCCAGGGTTTGGGGCACAATATTCCAACATGGGGCTAAGAGCGCACTGCTGAGTTGGAAATACCCTCTTTCGCAGAGGGTATCAAATCACAGTCCTTCTGCCCGCTTGGATGGGTGTAAAAGATTCCATTGCAAAGACGGGCAGAGGAGTTCTCCCCCGTGCCCTGGTCAATATTTACCCTTCCATCAACATCCCAGAAAGAACTGATTACCCCTCATTACCACATCCCCTTTCTTTCTGAGAGCTTGCTGTGTACAACTCGGCTGCCACATTTCCCACGAAACTTCAAAAAGAATAACATCAGCTCTAATGTGCTTTGAGAGATCTGATGGTCATGAAAAGCAGTAGATAAATGCAAAATGTCAAATTAATTTTCTTCCTTTAAGATCCACAATCAAACCTTCCTCTTTGACTAAACCTTGGCTGGGCTCACTTCCCGCCACTCCGTGTCAAATTTCAGATGATCCCACTGCTGTGAAACAGCTCAGAATTGGCCAGCGATGTTAGAGGTGCTATATAAATGCAGTTGTTCTTGGTACTGTTTTACTTTTCGAGTTTTAACAGATCGTTATGGTGACTTGCAATAAAACTCTTCAGAGATCTGATTAGCTGTAGCTGTCGATTCTATTCCTGGTTGCAGCAATTACTGAGAATTGTCAACCTCTTATATTTGATGCTGTCAGGCATTGAAAAACAGATCAATGGTCATTGGTAACAAGAATAACAGGTACACAACATGGTACAAACTGCACTGATATGGGACAAAGTTTTGACAACACCTCTGCCTTTCAAAATTGTGATTTTTTGATCTGTGAGGCTGCCAGTGGCTCAGTTTGAGCTCTCCTCTGAAGTGTGGCACCTTTGACAGCGTGGCACTCCCTCAGCCTGGCACCGGAGTGCCAGGCCTGCACTGGTGCACTCAGCTCGCCATTGTACAGCACCTGGAGAACGGTGTGTTCCCAGCAGAGCCAGGCACAGGGCTGAAGAGAATTCTCAACAGGCCCAAAGCAATCCAAAGTGACCAGGTAATGCAGAAACATTGAGCACGTGCACTGGGAAAGGAGCGTCTTTGGGGCTAATCTGTGAGAACCAGTCTGACAGAATATCATCGAAGGCAGGCAAAGTTAATCTTTGTTTCTTTAATTACCTAGTGTGTTCTGCTGACGATTCTCTATTTATTGATATGATCCGGTTGCTAACGCACTGCATCGCGGTGACCTCTGAACCCCTAGACCTTCAGGTGACCACAGTGGCAAACAGCAACCATTCACATCATCAGGCTTGCAGCTGGAGTGTTGACTGTAGAAGGAACCGGGTAGATCCCCGTGACTGGGGCCATTTCTGTTTTCTCACATAATACTCTTCATGCCGCTCTTTACAAATGGGATTCAAGGCTTCTGGGTAAATCTTTGCCAATACAGAGGAACAGTGTGCCAGGCATAGAGCTCACCAACAGGCTGTTTGGCCCAGCTCATCCATGTCTATGCTCCACTCAAACCTCTTTTGTTATTTTTCCTCACATACATCCGCCATTATGGGGCAGTAGTGGTAATGTGGTACCTCTGAACTAGGAGGTCTGTCCCAGCTGCTGGAGAAGTGCGTAACCTTTCGCCAAGTTGATTGGAAAATATCTAGATCTATCATTGTGACCCTCAGTTTCCTTCTCCCTCGTGTTTTTCTAGTTCTCCCTTCAGCATATCTACAGTATTCCCTTCTCAGAATAAGTCCCACATTCTCTTCCACATTCTGGGTGACAATGTTTCCCATAAATTGCATACGGGAAATCTTGCAGGTCAACTCCCAGTCTCGCAGGAGGAAACACTCTCTCACGATGCCCACTGGCAGTCACATCATACAACTGAGTTGACAACTCGATGAAGACATTTGACAGAACACAGCTAATGGCTCAAGGATCAACGCAACTGAGGTGACAAAGTGTAGAGCTGGATGAATACAGCAGGCCAAGCAGCATCAGAGGAGCAGGAAGGCTGATGTTTCAGGTCTAGACCCTTCTTCAGAAATGGGGGGGGGGGCGTTGGGGAAGGGGGTTCTGAAATAAATAGGGAGAGACGGGGAGGTGGACAGAAGATGGATAGAGGAGAAGATAGGTGGAGAGGAGACAGACAGGTCAAAGGGTGGGGGGGGGGGGGGAATGGGGCCAGTAAAGGTGGGTGTAGCTGGGGAGTGAGGGAGGAGATAGGTTCATTCCAGGGAGGACGGACAGGTCAAGATGGTGGGATGAGGTTAGTAGGAAGGAGGTGAGGGTGGGGCTTGAGGTGGGAGGAGGGGATAGGTGGGAGGAAGGACAGGTTAGGGAGGCAGAGACAAGCTGGGCTGGTTTTGGGATGCGGTGGGGGAAGGGGAGATTTTGAAGCTGGTGAAGTCCACATTGATACCATTAGGCTGCAGGGTTCCCAAGTGGAACATGAGTTGCTGTTCCAGCAACCTTCGTGTGGCATTATTGTGGCACTGCAGGAGGTCCAGGATGGACATGTTGTCTGAAGAATGAGAGGGGAAGCTGAAATGGTTCGCGACTGGGAGGTGCAGTTGCTTAGTGCGAACCGAGCGTAGGTGTTCTGCAAAGCAGTCCCCAAGCCTCCGCTTGGTTTTCCCAGTGTAGAGGATGCCACAACGGGTACAATGGATACAGTATACCACATTAGCAGATGTGCAGGGGAACCTCTGCTTGCTGTGGAAAGTCTTCTTGGGGCCTGGGATTTCATAGATAGTAGGAACTGCATTTGCTGGAGAATCTGAGATAACAAGGTGACCGGCTGGATGAACACAGCGGGCCAAGCAGCATCAGGGGAGCAGGAAGGCTGATGTTTCAGGCCCATGCCCTTCTTCAGAAATCGGGGAGGCGAAGGGGGTTCTGAAATAAATGGCGGGGGGGGAGGTGGATAGAAGATGGATAGAGGAGAAGATAAGTGGGGAGGAGACAGACAGGTCAAAGAGGCACGGATAGAGCCAGTAGAGGTGAGTGTAGGTGGGGAGGTAGGGAGGGGATAGGTCAACCCGGGGAGGACGGACAGGTCAAGGAGGCAGGATGAGGTTAGTAAGGAGGAGATGAGGGTGGGTCTTGAGGTGGGAGGAGGGGATAGCTGGGAGAAAGGACAGGTTAGGGAGGTGGGGACAAGCTGGGCTGGTTTTGGGATGCGGTCCTCCTACCTACAGGTCCCAAGACGACTTTCCACATCAAGCAGATGTTCACCTGCACATCTGCTAATGTGGTATACTGTATCTGCTGTTCCCGTTGTGGCCTCCTCTACATTGGGGAAACCGAGCGGAGGCCTGGGGACTGCTTTGCAGAACACCTCAGCTCACTTCGCACTAAAAAAACTGCACCTCCCAGCCGCGAACCATTTCAACTCCCCCTCCCATTCTTCAGACAACATGTCCATCCTGGGCCTCCTGCAGTGCCACAACGATGCTACCCAAAGGTTGCAGGAACAGCAACTGATATTCTGCTTGGGAGCCCAGCAGCCCAATGGCATCAATGTGGATTTTACAAGCTTCAAAATCTTCCCTCCCTCCTACCACATCCCAAAACCAGCCCAGCTTGTGCCCGCATCCCTAACCTCTCCTTCCTCCCACCTCAAGCATACCCACTAACCTCATCCTCCCTCACTCACCACCTACACTCACCTTTACTGGCTCCATCCCTGCCCCTTTGACCTGTCTGTCTCCTCTCCACCTATCTCTTCCTCTATCCATCTTCCGCCTGCCTCCCTCTCTCTTCCTATTTATTTCAGAACCCCCTTTCCCTCCCCCATTTCTGAAGAAGTGTCCAGGCCCGAAACGTAAGTCTTTCTGCTCCTCTGATGCTGCTTGGCCTGCTGTGTTCCTCCAGCTCTATACCTTGTTATCTCAGATTCTTCAGCATCTGCAGTTCCTACTATCTCTGTAACAGAGGTGACTGCAAGTTTACACACTGTGACGCACTGCATCTCTGCACCAAATGCATTTACACAGTCTCAAAAAAAAGCAAAACAAGCCTCTCCTTATAAAACGCCAGTTGTGGATAGCAATGACAGACAAAGACGATAAACTCTTTGTAGAATCCCTGCCTCTCTAAAAAGCATTCCTCACCCAGTCCGAACAGCCTACTCTATCTCTGTAACCCTGTCTTTTCGTGCTTAGAGCCTCAGCTGCACATGGTGCTTTGTACAGTTTGAAATTCAATTATTCACACTGGTGTACATCATTGGTAGATATTTCCTGTGGAATAGATACAATACGGATTTAACAATAGCTCGCTATGAGCTGTGCCTTTTATTAAACTCAAGATGATGCCTAACATGGTGCACATCTGTGGAAGTGTTTTATTTTCAATTATTACAACATTAAATCGATGTCAGCACTTGAGAGGCTCTGTTTACGATGGAAATACCATGACTACACCGAGGATCAGAAGGGACAAGATTTAAAACAGGCACCGAAAATTTCTGACAGAAAAGGGTCACAATCCAACCAACAAAGGTTTAAGATAATTAGCAAGGCAACTGGAGGGAGACAGGAATTTCGATTTGACACACCACGTTATGAGTTGGAACACAGTGTAGTGGTAGCAGAGTCAATGGTAACTTTTTTAAAAGGGAATTGTAGAACACAAACACCGAAACATGACAGGGAGAAGAGACAAGCAAGCCAAGCAAATCTACCTCACAAGGTTAGTACATTTTAACCAAGATTCTGCGTTTGGCTTGGAGGGATCAGTAGAGCACTAGACATTGTAAATGTAAGGGTACAAGTCTGAACTGGGGTGGGGGGGGGAGGTGCAGGAGCAAAGGGACCTGGGAATACGTGCACAGATCATTGAAGATTGAAGGGACAAGTGGGCAGAACAGTTCATAAAGCATGCAGTGTTCTCAGCTTTATCAATAGGGGCACAGAGTATAACAGCAAGGAGATTGTGTTAACTTGTATTAGCCACTTGTTAGACCTCAACTGGAATACTGTGTACAGTTGTGGGTGCCACATTATCAGAAAAATGTGGATGCATTGGAGTGTGCAGGAGCAATTTCCAAGTACGGTTCCAGGAATGATAAACTTTCAGTTCGGAGGAAAGATTGGTGAAGTTGGGACTGTCTTCCTTCAAGGGAAGGCATCCGAGAGGAGATTTGATAGAGGGGTTTCAAAATCATAAGTGGGCTGGATAGAATAGATAGGGAGAAGCTGTTCCTTTAAGGAACAAGAACAGATGGCAAAGATCGGAAGTGATGCATAAACAAAGCAGAGGGTGACATGAACAAGATCAATCACTTTGACACTGCCAGCAGTTTGTGTATGGAGCGCAGCGCCTGCCAGGGGTAGGTTCAACTGAGGCATTCAAGAGGGTATTGGATACACAGAGCTAGTGGGGAAAAAGCAGATACCAGGCACAATGGATCAAATGGCCTCGTCCACTTACAATTTAGTGATTCTGTGATGAATGCTGGAAGAGCTGACCTGATGCCGAATTGTAATGTTGCCACGGAGATATATGATGGCAGGATTAATGAAATGGAATATAATTAATCGCGACAGTGAGTTTAACTGGCAACCGCTCACACAGCTATCCTAACAATTGTCTTTTTTGTTACAGTGGTGATTCAATAGTTAGCTGGGTTAATTGCTTTTAGTTTGCTCAACGCAGTACCCTGCCTCTGGGCTGGGAGGTCCAACAGTCAAACAACTCACTTGACGTTCACACATTGTAGACCAATGCAAGGTAAGCACTTGTGGTATTGTACTCCAGCAGCAGGCACTGCCCTTGGAGGAGGGTGGAAAATCACTGGTTAGAGGTCACAATGAGCAGTAACATCGTGGTGGCCCACATTAATCACAAACCATTGCAGGGTTGACTGAAGCATTAAGGCTGTTCCCCATCATTTCCAGCATCTCTCATCTTTTAAACTGAGGACATGTCCACCCCTTCCACGTGAAAGATCAAACTCGCTATTTAAGAGTTTTCTGCCCCTCTCAATCCAGGTCACTAAAATATATCACAGGATCATTGCTGTTTATGGTGTAAATCCTGACCATCTTACACTGCAACAGAATGAAAACTCACTCTTCCAATTATTGACATCTCCCCCTTTTTTGCTTCCTCACAAGGGAAAGTGCGCAGTTTCAAAACAAGCCATTGAACAAAATATTTCATCGTGAGGTGTCAACAGCCGGGGAGCTGACTCTCATGCTGTAATAGACTGAGTGACACCAATAGTACTCAGCAAGTTTAACCTGTGCAGCCTTCAGGTGAGACAAGCATAGAGGGTGGAGGATAACAGGGCTGAGGAATGCAGGCGTCATTAAGTTGGTCCCATTTGAGAAGCACAGATTCTGTCCCTGTGTCCACATTGACAATGGAAACATATCACACTGTAATTACAATCTGCTGCCACTGCAGCGCCTAGTTTACAGAGGCACGGGTAGAAACATCCAAGCTGCACACAGTTGGCATGAATCGCATTCAGGCAAAAGTAACAGAGTTAGACTTTTAAAATGTCAACAGTTTGCAAACTGGCAAAGCCCCACTCAAGAATCTGAAACTAAGTGCTAGACAGAGAGGCAGCCAAGCCATTCCAATGCTCAAACTCTTCATAAGCAGGTCATTCTGCCTGCAACGCATTGTGGTTTGGATGCTGTTTTTTGAATGGCACTTATAAAACTCGGAAAAGATCTCTGTCCACTCTGTTTGCAAACAGAATCCAAATACCTACACTTACTGGTGAGCTCCTAATTCTGTGTGTTGTACATTACAAACAGTAATGTTGGACTTCCGGCAGTGCAGCACAATTAATGCAAAGCAGCACCATAAATTCGGCTATTTTAGTTTTACAAAGCTGTAGAGCCACAACCTGCAATTTTCTAGAATACATTTCAGAATACCTGGCAGCGTATGTTGATGCAAATGTCAACGTTTAGTTGTTGACAGAACCTTAAGTGTCTGCCTGATTATTTTGACCACACATAGTTAGTTCAAAACATCCTTTCACTCCTTGACAGTCTTGACACGACTGAAGCCTACTGTAAGATGAAAGTAGAACCGTTTTGAGGCACACAACTGGGCTGTTTCTTTCCAAAAGCTGACCCGTCTTCTCATCTTCAAGTTTTTAAAAGTGCACATTTGAAGGCCAAACACAGGCCCTGCTGGTTGTGGTAAAAGATAGTTTACTGAAGCAAAAAGCTTAAGAGACATGTCATGATACTCAGTCTGAGTGCAAAGATCTGTAAACCAGGAAATAAAAGATTGACGTATTCAACATTGACTCCAAAGAAACACTGTTGGCTTCTGTAATCACCTATTTACTTTAATAAATGCTACAATAAATTAATTTAATGCACATTCTTTTTTTAAAGAAAAAAATATCCAGTTATCACATCATTTTATGAATGTGTCATACTTATCCAAAAGGAAATAAAACCAAATGAGAACATAAGTATCTGAACCTTGCTCAAAATCAGTGAGGAAGCCGTTCTTTTTCGCTTTCATGCTTCTCAGATAAAAACAGGACAAATTGGCAGGGGACGGTTTTGGGAGGCGGGAAGTGGGTGTTGTGGTAGCAAACAAAATGTTAGATGTGTGACTACATATCCAGAAGTTTAAAAAATATTATAGGTCCAATATGACAGAACTCGGTTCTGCATAGAAAACTGATGCTCAGAAACATGGTGTCAAGTCATTCCTCCCTTGCTGAGCTCCCCCAGTGGACAGATCCAGCTATACCACACACACACACACACGGACAGAAAGAGGGGAGCACACACTGATGGTAACTCAGTGTCTAGGATATGGGTTTCTACTTTGGTGGCCATCGGCAGGCAGGCTCTCCAGCAAACACTTGAGCTGCTCCTCCCCCAGTTTGATCTTGTCCTCCAGCTCCCTTTGTTCAATAATAAGGGCCGATTTCATCTTCACAAAGTGCTCGTAGTCCTGGAGGACCTCGTCTGTCAGGTAACTGGAGAGAATGTCAAACACTACCCCCTCCCTCCTGTCCAAGTTCTCCTTCAGCTCCTTTGCATCTTCATGCTGTCTTGTGAGGAGCCTTTGTTTCTGAGTGAGGGTCTTCTGCAAAAAAGAAAACAAAAAAAAAATCACTTGCGGATTGCTGAAGAGAGACAAGATTGCCAAATCTTTTTCATTTGCATTTACCAGGATATAACCAAGAATGCCAAATTTCAAATGATCGCAACAATTCACAGAATGGGGGAGAAGGTTTAGTTGAAGGCCACACTTCTCTGTAGTCACTTACTACAGAGTGTACACTAGATTATCATCCTGATCACTTCTGCACAAAGTGAGGCAAGTCCACTCATTCTTGTTTCAATACTGACTCCCTGCTATTCTCTACTCTCCAGAGAGTTGGGGCGTTGTTTGTTGGGTTGAGGTTTCTGACTGATGGGTGATCCACACTCTCTCAGATCAGCTCAGCATGTCCTCAACTGGAAAAGGCATTTCTGGAGTCCCCCACGCACACAGTGGGTTTGCTGGCAGCAATCATTGGACGCTGTTCTGATGGAGGGTCTGGGGCTGCTTGTTCTCCCTGGAGTGGAGATATTCCTGATCTGTGGAGGTGACCCGCACTTTGGGCGTTGTACACGGCCAACTCAAGAGTTCGGGACAGCCTTGGATTTTCGGTGCTATTTTTGTTTCAGTGGGTAGCACACTCATATCTGAGCCAGAATTGTTTTGAGTTAAAGCGTCACATCTGAGCCACATGTGGGTAGTATCCAAGCTGTCACTCTGGGAGTTCTGCACTGTCAGGTGCATGCCCTTTGAATGAAATGTTAACCTGAAACCTGGTTTCCCTTCCCAGGTAAAAGTAAAAGATTCCACGACACTAGCTTGAAGGGCAGGAGAGATCATCCTGGTTGTCTGGCCAATATCTATTCTTCAATTGGGCAACACGGTGGCTCAGTGGATAGCACTGCCCCTTCACAGCGTCAGGGACCCCGGTTCGATTCCAGCCTCGGGCAACTGTCTGTGTGGAGTTTGCACATTCTCCCCGTGTCTGCGTGGGTTTCCTCCAGGTGCTCTGGTTTCCTCCCACAGTCCAAAGATGTGCAGGCTGGGTGGATCGGCCATGCTAAATGGCCCGTAGTGTTCAGGGGGGTGTGGGCTATAGGGGGATGGGTCTGGGCGGGGTACTCCGAGGGACGGTGTGGACTTGTTGGGCCAAAGGGCCTGTTTCCACACTGTAGGGACTCTATGATTTTAACCGACACAGTTGATCTGGTGATCACTTCACTGATGTTTGTGGGATCCTGCTATGTGCAATTGAGCTGCTGCAGTACCAGGTATAGCCATGGCTTGAAAAATAGTTTGTGGTTTTAAAATGCTCTGTAACATCATCTTATTGTGAAAGGTGCTGTATAAATGCAATTTCTTTCATATCCCTAATTCTATGCCTAACATTGATCAGTGGATACACAAAAACTCCAGAACAAGGAATCTAAATATGTTTCAATTTTTGACATCTGTAATCCTAAAATTATCTTCAGCTGGCACCCCTAAAATAACATTATTCCCACTGTCAGGGTGACATGCTCTAGATGTCTGCAATACAATACGTGGCTAAGTCCCCGAAATAATGAGTTAGTATTTAATATTAATGAATATTTCTGTAAACAGTGGAAATCATCATATTCAGCAATCACTACTGCAAAGTGCAGAGGCTGGAAATCTGAAACCAACACAGAACGCTGGAGAAACTCATCTGGTCTGGCAGTACTGTGCAGAGACAGAGAGAGAAACAAAGTTTGAGTCCAGTATGCTTCTTATTTAGAGCAATGAAAAAGAGGGTTCTGAAGAAGGGTCACTGGACGAGAAACATGAAACTCTGTTTCTCTTGCCAGAGATTCTGCCAGACCTGCTGAGTTTCGGCAGTGTTCGCTGAGTTCTGGTAGCGACTTGGTGTTGCATGGATGGAATGAGCTGCCAAAGCAAGTGCAGGGGGCTGGTACGATTACAACATTGAAAAGGCATCTGGATGGGTATATGAATAGGAAGGGTTTAAGAGGGATATGGGCCAAATGCTGGCAAATGGGACTCGATTAATTTAGGACATCTAGTCAGCATGGACGGGTTGGACCGAAGTGTGTGTTTACATGCTGTACATCTCTATGGCTGTACACCTGCAAATTATTATGTCAGTGATTAAACTAAGATGGTCTGACTGGGATAATTGATCTTCACTGTCTCTCCCATGTTGCTCCAAGGCGGTGTGGGCACTCTCCTTTAACTGCTGGTAGTGTTTTGGAACAAGCCAAAAGGTTAGCTCAGCGGGGACTTCGGAATCAACCGCATTTGGTTTAAGGCTGGAGCCACATCCTAGTCAGACTGGGCATGGGTGGTAGCTCTCCTCCCGAAAGTGAATCAGTTGACCTTTCTGGACAATTCTGACAGCTTGGTGATTTTTTTTTGTTACTGATACTAACTGTATGTTTGCAAAGTCTGTCAACTGGGTTCAAGTACCCTCACGGACACTTTAGGACAGGAATTTACTCAGCTGGTCGCATCAGTATAGCATTCACTTTGAAGGATAGTGTGGGAAGATGTGAACTTCTTCATTTTGGAAGGGAGAACGAAAGAACAGCGTTATTTAAATGGAGGAAAACTGCAGAAAGCTGCATCGCGAAGGGACTTGTGGGGGTGGGGGGGGATCTTGTGCATGAAACACAGGAAGCTAGTACAAGGTTGCAGCAGGTAATCAGGAAGGGTCATGGAATGTTGGCCCTTATTTCCAGAAGGTTGGTGTAAAAGGGGAGGGAAGGCTTATTGTGATTGTACTAGTTTGTGAACAGTTTTAATCCTGTTATTTAAGGAAAGATAAATAAGCTTTATTGGATGCAGTTCAGAGAGGGTTCACACAGATGTTCCCTGGCACAGGGACTGCCTTACAAGCGAAGGCTAAACAATTTGAACTTGTACTCACTGGAGTTTAGAAGAATGAGAGGTGACCTCATTGAAACATATAGGATTCTTAGCGGGGGGGTTTGACAGTGGATGTTTCCTCTCATGGGGAAAGTCTAGGACCAGAGGGCATAGTCTCAGAATTAAGGTGGGGGGGCCAATTTAAGACTGAGATGAGGACGAATTTCTTCTCCCAGAGGGCTGAGTGTCTTTGGAACTCTGTGCTAGAGCAGGATCCTTTCACATATTTAAGGCTGAGGCGGATTCTTGATCAGTAGGTGAACTATGCAGTAAAATGCAGGAAAGTGGGTATGAGGAATGTCGGATTGGCCTCGATCCTATTGAATGGCAGAGCAGGGTTACGGGTCAACTCCCATTTGTATTTCTTATGATCTTATGGTTCGCTGAGTTATTAGCCCAGCCCTGGAATTCTACTGCAGTAGTGGAATCGATAGGCTGTATAATAATGCTGGTGATTTCACTTGTCCTCCTACCAGCTTTAAACCAGGGCAGCGAGTCCCAGAGTCACATACCCGCTCATCTGGAGAGGCATCCTTGTCCAAGGTGTTGAGGGCGTTCTCTACCCTGGCCAACCGTCCGGACAGCGACAGCAGCAGGTTGACCACTTTGTCCAGGTCACCGATGAACATTCGGAACTTCTCAAACTCATTGGGTTTGCAGACTTGCTTGACAATGGCCTCCACCTCATTGCCAAGGAGATTGTTGGCCTGGACATCGTCTTGCAGGCTCTCCCGGGCCTCACGCAGCACTTGCAGCTTCTTGCTTATGCTGTCGATCAGCTCTTGCTGTGGGGAACAAAACCAGACCTCGTTTAAACGACCGACGTCTAAAAAAAACAAAACACCTCCCGAGATGATCGCAATTCCACACCTCAAGCCCGAATCTTCCCACAATCTCGCGTGGTTTAACTTCAACTGGGATCCCTTGCTGTTCCAGATTTTTCTGCTGTGAATCCTTGTTAAAGTAATAAAATTGGTAACCCAGAAATATGAGCAAACGTAGCCCGGAAGTGAAACCGGGCACGAATGAGGAACAAAGTGGCTACGTTTGCAGCCTATCATGCAGTAGTTCTTACTTTTGGTAAACGTGACTTGGGAGTAGAAAGATCGATAAAGAACCATACATACATTTTCTGAAGAAGGGTCTAAGCCCAAAACATCAGCGTTCCTGCTCCTAAGATGCTGCTTGGCCTGCTGTGTTCATCCAGCTCCACACCTTGTTATGTCAGATTCTCTAGCATCTGCAGTTCCCACTACCTCTGAAACAATTTTAACCCCACTGTGAAGCATCTTCTAAGGATGCCTTCGCCAAAGAGGTTACCCTCCTCCCTCTGGATTTTCTGAAGGAGGGTCTAGGCCTGAAACATCAGCTTCCCTGCTCCTCTGATGCTGCTTGGCCTGCTGTGTTCATCCAGCTCAACACCTTGTTATCTCTTATACAGAAAACACAGCCTGAGCTCTCCCTGCAGTCTAGTTTTAATACTCATAATTATGAAAAAATTAAGCGACTTTTTAGCTTACAAGTTTAGGCATTTCAGTCCTGGGGAGATGCTGATTTGTAGCCATTTCTACCTCAGTGCATTAAGCACAGGCCATACGTGGGTCACTGGAAGTCTGGATTAAGCAAATTACTAAACAAGTAATGGATAACTGTGAGTCATTGGGTTTTATGATCTCAATATTCATATTTGCAGAGTGTGTGCGTGTAAACATGGAGTTTTTGGTGCAAGGTTGAAATGAGAACCAGAGATTTGACAGTGCTTTTTAAATCAGTGTGCGTGCCTGTATAGTGTCACTGCGGTTACCGTATGGTTGTAGGTGTTTGTTAATAAAAGGAGACATTTATCTGATTGTGTTTTCGATGACAAAATGAGTACGTGGCTAAAGCTGTGCTTCTGAATCCACAACAATGACATCAGTGGTGCAAAAGTCTGGTTTCAGTGCTCTTATTTTTAGACCATAAGCTGGGGTGTTGCAGAATTGGGGAGCTGGATACCTGACACAGTATTTGAGGCCAAAAGTAGGTATGTATTTAAGGGTGAATGAGCTAAGTGCCTGATGGAGAAAGAAAGAGAGAGATATGTTCTGAGGAAGGGTCACTGGAAACGAAACGTTAACTCTGTTTTCTCCTCCACAGATGCTGCCAGACCTACTGAGCTTTTCCAGCAACTTTGTTTTTGTTCCTGATTTACAGCATCCGCAGTTCTTTTGGTTTTTAGATAGGCATGTTGATAGGGTGCACTGAGAGACAGTGTGGTGTGTGAGCAGACCAACAGACTAGTTGAGCTGAAAGGGGTTTTCAGGGCTTGTAGATTCTATGTAAATAAGATGACTTTGAAAACAAAATGGGCTTCAGATTGGTATGACAGGTCGGCACAACATCGAGGGCCGAAGGGCCTGTACTGTGCTTTAAGTTCTACATTAACAGTGGATCTGAAGGGAGAAACAAAAAAGCTTTTTAAGAGCAGTGGTAGAGATGATTCTGCTGTGTAAAAGTTCCATTCTGATGCGAACGTCACCTCCCAGACATGGGGCAATTCAGGCAATGTCTCACTCACTGTGTCGAGGAGCTTGCTGAATAACCTGCAGCCAGGCCTGGCTAACCTTTTTCTAAGCACTGACAAGATAATTGCTCAGCTCTGGGAGTATGCCTGCACTAAAGAAATAAACAAACACAGGGTCTGCACTGGAACCAGATCACCAACATCACTGTCCTGTGCCTACCATTGTTGGCTCTGCCTTGGTGAGCCACACACTACCTTTATCCATGCCCTCTCTTGGTAACCCTCACCTCACTGACCTCTCCTCCCTCTGTAACCCGAGGGCGATGGGTATATCAGCAACGGCTCTTTCTAATCCCTTGTCCGCTCCAACAGCTCCGCACCACCCAGCCCCCAGACTAAATGAAGACGAGCCAAATAAATAGCGGGGTGAATTACCTTCTTTTCTGTGAGGTCATGGTTCAGCTCATCTTCCGAGTCCTCCTCCTCTTCTATCTGCTGTTGCATGTCCTTCATCTTATTGAGCAGCTCAGCTTTAGGTGCGGATGTACTGTAGTAGGTTGAGCTTGTGGTTAGGGAGACCCCTATGGTCATTATCTCCTCTTCCCTGCCGAAACACACAGCCTGTCATAAGCGCTGCTTTACGAGACAGTTAAGAGACACAAACAACCTTTGTTCATGTGCCATCAACAGAGATGATCCCTCCCACCAGGATCCCGTGCTGGCCTGTTGCTCTACAGCTGTTGTGGAGTTACACAGGTCAACTTGACTGTCTTTCCATGGGCAAACATTCGCTGGGTTGCTGTAGTCGCTGGGAAACATGGATCAACCAAGTGACTGAAGGGCCTGTGGGGGTTGGGTGGGGGGGCGGAGTTCAGTCTCTCATTGTCCTACACCTTTTGCAAACACCACAGCAGCGACAGTTACAGGGAGAAAAAGCGTCTCCTCTCGGCGAGCCAACAGCTCGGGAAGGTAGCCCATCAACCACGACCATTATTAACCAATCCAACCAGCCTCGTCAGCAATACCCAGGGCCCAAACAATCAGAACGGAAAAGGAAATAAAGGACTGCTCCTCAGAAGGTGTAACCAGCCTTAAGTTCTGCCGCTAGCTCTATGTTTGTTAGCAGTAAGTTTGTTTTAGCAGGTGTAGTGTGAACTTGCTACTAAGTAAACCCTCAGGACTCAAGAAGCCATCATGTATCTTAGATGTAATGTAATGTAGTAAATTCTAATATAATCTGTAATGAACACATTCTGTTTAACTAAGACCACGCTCCACCTCTGCCTAAGGCTTTATATGCTTCCCCATAGTATCACTAGTTTAGCAGGCAGGTACAATTACAAGAGATAACAAGGTGCAAAGCTGGATGAACACAGCAGGTCAAGCAGCATCAGAGGAGCAGGAAAGCTAATGTTTCGGGCCTAGACCCTTCTTCAGAGAAGGGTCGAGGCCCGAAACGTCAGCTTTCCTGCTCCTCTGATGTAGCTTGGCCTGCTGTGCTTGTCCAGCTCTGCACCTTGTCATCTCAGATTCTCCAGCATCTGCAGTTCCTACTATCTCAGGTACAATTACAACATTGACAAAGCATCTGGAGGGGTACATGAATAGGAAGGGTTTAGAGGGATATGGGCCAAATGCTGGCAAATGGGACTAGGTCAGATTGGGATACTTGGTCAGCATGGACAAGTTGGACCGAAGGGTCCGTTTCCCTGCTATCTGACTCTACAACTACAGCTACAGTGTCACTAAGTTCCAGTGAGCTGGGAACCCTCAACAGCCACCTCCATGTGAATTCCCCACAATGACCTTTTACCTGTCCTCTGGAGGCTTCGGCGAGTAAGGTCGAGCTGGAAGCAGCTTCCTGCGTTGCTGAGCTTCCTGTAGGACAGTCTCGTCTTTGGGGAAGATACCTTCCATCAAATCCATGGTGGTCTTTAGCTTAGTGTTCGGGTACAAAATATCAGCCAGTGTTCGGTCCTTGCCAACAATCTCCCTCGCCAACTCCTCGGACTTGATATCTTCGATGCTCTTCTCCTTAATCTTCCCGTAGCTGGGCACCGGAGAGAGTGGCTCGCTTTCCCAGGAGTTGCTTGCTGCTGGTTCAGACTGGGCAGTGTCGGGAGAAGTGCTATCCCGGAGCGGTTCCAGCTCCTCCCTGCTATAGGTGCTGAACACCGAGGAATGCTCGCAGCTGCCAACGGCTTCTCGCTGCTCCTTCAGGCCACAGCTCGCGTGCTCCCCCTTGTTCAGCCGGTTGTGCCGGCTCTCCTTCTCTGTCTGGCTTTCCGAACGGACGATCTTAATCGGCACCATCTTCACCGTTGTGTTGTTCTCCGTCACCTTCTCGATCCTGTCACACGGAGAGAGAAAACAAACCCCTCGCTGTCAGCAAGGAAGGAAACAGCAGCCTACACGATTCGTCAGTGCCGAGAGAAGGAGTTACAGATCCTTAGCTAAGGGTGACTGCCCAGTTTGCTTCAGCAACTCACCCTGACTCTGCAATCGTGTACATTAACACACAAGCTGAATGGGGTCCTCAAGATAGTCACACACATCACTTCCCTCACTGTGATTAACTGCTCATCTTTTGCATTGACTGACCAGAATGACTGATAAGACAGTCATCTGGAGACAGGTGTGATGCACTGAATGGCCATTTGCAAGAATGAATGCATAACAAAAGATAGCTCAGCACAGTCCACCTGAAAGGATATTTATGGGAAGGATATGGAATAAAAAGAAGGGAGAGTAAGAACGGCCGATGCTGGAATCAGAGATAACACAGTGTGGAGCTGGAGGAACACAGCAGGCGAGGTCCTGCTGCACACACTCCCCTCCCCCAGTTTACAGCCATTCAGGTGAACAGCCTCACATTTATCCAAATTACACTGCATCTGCCAATGAGTTTCCCGCTCACCCAACCTGTCCAGATGATGCTGAAGGGTCTCTGCATCCTCATCACAGTCACCCTCCCACCCACCTTGGTAATCATCTGCAAACTTTAACATTTTACATCTTGTTCCAGACAGCATGCTGCACTGGGGATACAGTGTCGGGCTGTGGAAAATTCAACCAGCAGTGGGATCTTGCTGTGCTGAGGGGAGGGCATTGTCAGATGGTGGACGGCAGTGAGCGGTGGGATTTGTTGTGCTGCTGTGGGGAGGGGGGGGTGTGGTGTCAGATTCCGAAAGGCAGCGCGTGGTGGGATCTTGCTGTGCTTTTGGTGCCAATTTTTTAAAAAAATTTAATCGATTTTTCATTTCTCTCACAGTCTTTACACACCCATCAACCCCTTCTGAGGAGATCTCAGCCGGGAGCTGAAACTCAGGACGATGCGGAGACAGAGAGAATTAAATCATTCTGCTGTGAGGAATCCTCAGACAACAGCGCAGCTGTGGGTCACACCGTCCAAGTTGTGATCCTAAGCGAATGTTAAATATCCTGTGGCGAAGATAAGATGAACCTGGAGTTGCCCCGCAGTCCCTGTGCCCATCCCTTGACCAAATTTTACCTCTCTGAGTAAGGGAAAGGTAGTGATGTCACTGTTCTAGTCAGCTCGACCCCAGATTGCTTTTGCTGTGGGGATGTGGTTTCACATCCCATCGTGCCAGATGGTGATATTTGAATTAAGGGAAAAACATCAGGAATTTAAAACTAGGCTAATGGTGATCGAGTAACCACTGAGGGCTGTCGTTAAAAAAAAATCTGGTTCACTGACATCCTTCACGGGAAGGAAATCTGCCAACTTTAGTTGGTCTGGGCTACATGTGACTCCAGACCCACAACAACGTGGTTGACTCTTAACCCTCTGGGCAATTAGGGATGGGCGATAAATGCTGGCCTAGCCAGTGATGCCCTCACCCCATGTAAGAGTATTAAAAATCTCATCACTCACATCCAGGTGTTTGTGCGCAAATTGGGTTTGTACTGCGGTGGTGGCACCTTAAAACTACGTCATTGGCGGGGCTTTGGGGTATCCTGAGGATGTGAAGGGTGCTATGCAAATGCACATCTGTTCATCCTCAGCACAACAGCCGCTCTGGTGGGTTTGGTATTCCGATATGAAAGTCACCCTCACTGGCCAAGCTCTGATTGCCTGCCACCAACATCTCATTGATGACTCAGGGTTGGTTTTATGTTTGTCAATATTCCCTTGAGAGGTACCTCTTGTGGGGTTTTACCGCACAAACGCACATTGTTACAGTATAAGGCTCTCCTTCGGTGACAGGACCACATCAGAGGGACGGGGATACAGAGTCAGGAAACTTCCTTGCCGCGTGAACAGACCTTTCCCCAACCCATCTGCTTCTTTTTTCAATGGCTTTAAAATGGTGCCCTCTGATTACTGGCCACTCGGATGCATAAAACTGTTTCTCCTTGTCGACTCTAACTGTTTCATATCTTTCAGCACTTTTATCAATTATCAAATCTCCCACAACTGACTCTGCTCTAAGGGGAACACACTCTGCCTCTCTACACTGAACTGATGTAACTGGTACCAGTCAAGTAAATTGCCTCTATAGCTCTTAAAGCCCCAACACCCTTCTGAAACACAGTGGCCAAAGATCAGCACAATACTTGCAGCAGATGCCTAATCAGACATTTTTAAAAGTTTCCTCACTTTCCATTTCGGGGAAAAAAGGTGGCTGAGTAGCACTACCATTGAACTGGGAATCCAAAGACAGAGAGGGAGAAATGCTCTGGGAAAACAGCTTCAAGGACCATTGCAGCCGCTAGAATTTCAACGTTATTAATTAAGTTTCAGAATTAATGGCTAAAACTGCCATAAACAAACGTTTCTAGTTTATTAATGTCCCCAGAAGCTCCTGTCATTGGCTGGCCTACTCCACTCCAGATCCACAGCAATGTGGTTGACTCCAAACACCCTTCTGATGTGGCTTAACAAACCATTCAATTCAAGGGCAGTCGGGGATGGGCAATAAAACGAAAGAAGCTGTGATACTCCAGGTGCAGAGCACGGATAAAGAGTGTCGACTATTTGACAACGCATTGCAGTTCATTCTGGTCTGCACCCCAACATGCACAGACATGAGCTTGCCAGCAGAAGTCGCTGTTTAACAGCCATGAGGGGAACTGATAGCTCGCACTCCCCAACCCCAGGGCACTCAGGGCACCGGACGCTTCCCTGAGACCAGCTGACTAACCAGGGAATCAAATTTGAGCTGCATGCCTCAGGTAATTGTTAACTTCAGCAATACAGAAGGAGAGAGCTCACATAAAAATCCCCGTTTGATAGGAAGAAACTTCCCTGTTCGTTTGCGGAGAACAGAATTAAATGTGGGCATTCCTACTGGTTTGATCATTTTCACTCATTTTTCTTCATGTAACAATGTTCTTGGTCTGACCAGTCCCTTTCTGACCTGACTGCCCACATTGCCTCTCGTTCTTTTCCCAATACTCATCAGCTGTCTCCTTTGCTTACTGAGGCTTCCTCCAAGTATTCTGTTTACGCCCCTCAGGATTTTGAAAAGCTCTGTTAAACTGTTCCTTAACCAGCTCTTGCTTCGGGAGCAATCCCGGCTTCTGAAATCTCTCCACGAAACCAGCCGGAGGGCCCCAGCTAACTCACCCTCCATTGTTAGAGCCACCTTCGGAAAGCTTGGCTCACTCCTTTCGGTTAAATCTCCCTTGGCCTTCAGCGCTTGCTAATCCTCCCTAAAGCTTGAGGCTCGAGTCCTGATGAAGGGTATAAACCCGAAACGTCAGCCTTCCTGCTCCTCTGACGCTGCTTGACCTGCTGTGTTCCTCCAGCTCCACATACTGTGGTATCTCTTGACTCCAGTAGCAGCAGGTCTTGCTATCCCCTGAGGCTTGGACATTGTCCCCACATGTTGGGGGGGGGGGGGGGGGTGGTGCTGACCCACTGTGACTGCAGGCCTACCTTTCACCCACTGTAGCCAGACTCACTCACTCTCCCTCCCCACCACAATCTCTCCCACCTTCTCTGCGTCATTGCTGAGGTGGTCAATGAACTTTCTAACTGCCCCATTTGATTCCTTTCCCACTTTCAGAGCCAACAACTAGATGGGTCTTCCTCCACACACTGTCCCACCAGCTTGACATCAACCTTCAGCGCAGGTCAGAGTCCTACTCATTTTCTCACTCACTCTGAGCGTCCTCCCATCATCCCAGTCTGTCTTCCCTAGCATTCGGCCTTCTTTAAAGGAGGGAAAGTTTAGATTGCTTCATTGTTTATTCTGTTATATTTTTATGACACTGTACTGTAGCAGCGTTTCACACTGAGAGTCTTCACCTTGAGTATCAATGACAGATGGAACGAACTCGTATAAAACATGTTCAGCCTGTTTAACTGGGACCCCCCATCCACCATCTCAAACATTCACACCCTCCACCGCTCAGCACTCCGCAGCAACATCATCTACAAGATGCGCAGCACAGCTCCTCAGGCAGCACCTTCCAAACCTATGAAGGATAAGGGCAACAGATATATGGGAGCACCACCACCTGCAAGATCCCCTCTCAGACACTCACCGTTCCAACTTGGAAATACACCGCCCCCTCCCTTCGCTGTTACTGGGTCAGAATCCTGGAGCTCCCCCACTCATGGCATTCGTGGGTCTACTGACCCCATGGAGAACTGCAGCAGGTTTAAGATGACACTGCCCTGTGCAGGACAATTTAGGGATGGCCAATATGTGCTGAAACTCCTGCAGCGTGAGGGTGGAGGGGGTAAAGGAAGGATGGGTTCTTTTGAAACCATGAGTTCCTGAGTAATTACCTGGGCAGCCTGTCACCTTCCACGGTGGGGGGCGGTTTGTCGGTGAGTCTCTGAGGGGCAAACTGTGGAGAAGGAGGACGAGCAGAATCCAATGGGAAGGAGGGTAAGGCCCAGCTCTCTCCAGTGCCCTCTCTCAGCTCCGCTTTCTCAGCCTGGGCATGGGCAGACCCAGAAGATCCACTGGGTGGAGGCTGCCAGGGCTCAGTGCCAATGGGACAGCTTGGCAGCCAATCGGTGATAGCAGCTGGTGCTTCGCTTGTGCCCACCTGGGGCAGGTCAGGCAGCAGCTGGGTGGCCTCCAGTGCAGCAGCCTCCCCGAGGTGTGGCAATTCCTGCTGCCAGGCATACTTGCCCGTTTGGGGCATCCCTTTCTTCCTGCTGGGCGATGCCCGTGTGTCCCCAGACCAGAACGGGTTCCCACCCGCGGCGCAGGACTGACTCAACCCCAGGCTCGGTGGACCATCAGACGCGGGTGTCCATTCGAGTTGGTCCCCATCCACTCCCTGGTCCTGGTGTCTGCTCAGCATGGCGTTGACTGGGCCTTCGTGCCAATCCCGGGCCTGATTCTCATTGGTGGGCGCATTTCGCTCAGACCAGCTGTGCTCAGAACCTCGCTCTGACAAAATCCTCAATCCTTCAGGGGCATTCTCTACACCCACTGGCTCCAGCGATCTGCCAATGATCAACAAAAAAAAACACAACATAAGATTTAAGTGAGATTGAATCATTACAACACAGGAGGCCATCTGAACCCGTCTGACCTTTCAAAGGGCTCTTGAAATCATCCCACTGGCTCTAGAGGGATTTCAGATATAGATCATCCAAGACCTGGTGGAACAGGATTGATGTGCTGAATGGCTGATATTCTCTTCCTGTGCTCCACTACGGCACTAGCCTCTGTCACTTGGTCTGGGCCTACATGTGATTCCAGGCCCACAGCAATATGGCTGACTCTTAACTGCCAAATGGGCAATTAGGATTGGACAATAAATGCTGGCCTGGCCAGTGATTCCCACATCTCATGAATGAATAAAGGCCCATTGTACGACTAGATCCCAACAAAGACCCACGAATCAATACACCATTGCACTGATAGGATACCACGAAATACCTTCACCTAAATCAGAAAAATTGCCCGCTCAAAAATGTTTCAATCATAAAATTCCTAGCCTTCAGAGTTAACTTTATTCCCCTTGCAGTTTGTTCCCTTTCATATGAAACAGAAACAATATTCTGGTGAATGGGCAGAATTATACAGCACACCAGGAGACCATTCTGTCCATCACTGCCCCTGCTAGCTGTCTCAGCTCCAAACCTTTCAACATAGTTATCAACCTCCCTTAGGGATCTGCTCCTGTAACTGTTCCAGAGTAGTCAACATTGCACATTATTTTGGCATTGGATCTCCTGTTGTTTGGCTCACCATTTCAAGTTGATGTACTCAATTCGTCGCCAGCCAATGGAAATCGATGCTTCCCAACTGACCCACATCTCACCATGACTTTAAGCATCTCCCAATCATTGTCAATCAAAGGTACCTCCCATCCCATGGGATCACTCTGTTCCTTCACCGCTACCTCTACGCAAAAGGCTTGGTCCCTTCGCTCAACTGAATTGAATAAAACTTGCCCCAGCATTCTCATTGTCACTTTAGGGGGTGGGATAGATCAGCCACTCAATTAACAGGCCATGTACCTTAGAACAAATAATATAAAAATCCCTTCAAAATCTTACACATTTCAAAGAGCTGGTCCCTTCTAAACCCCATTTCGCCTGCTTCTTAAGACAATCTGTTTATTTCCAGGTTGATTAAAGTGTGGGAGAAAGTTTGTGTGTGTGACAGAGAGTGTACACACACACACAGTGTGCACAGGAGAATGTGCGCATGCAAGAGTGTGAACTTGAGAGAGTGCAAAAGACGGAGAGAGACAGTGAGCGAGGGTGCGCGCACGCGGGCCGGAGGGAGGGAGCGCGCTCAAGGGAGGGAGCACGAGCGAGCAACAGTGCTTGTGAGCGTGCAAGTGCGCGTGAGCGTACGTGCATGTGTGAGTCCCTGTGTGTGTGCATAGTGAGTACACAAGAGTGCACTTGTTGAATGTGCACGTGCAATGGGTGTGAGAGAGGCTGAGGGAGGATATGTGAGTGTGCATGGGTAACAGTGAACGTGCAGAGCATGCAATTCAGAATGTGTGCGCGCACGGGAGCACGCGATGAGCGTGCGCTGTGTTGACTACAGACAACAACTAATTGTTGACTTAAAGATGTGTCACTGCTCTTTGCGTTACGCTGTGAATTTTTCTTACATAGCTGCCTGGGATAATAAACAGAGCCTTGGTTTCATGTTTCATCTGAAAGCTAGAACCTCCGCCAATGCAGCACTGTGGGAGTGGAATATGTGCCCCTACTGTATTCCAGGAGCAAGCAGTGGGAATGTCAAACCCAGATTTCCTGCATTTCAGTAATGTCTTTACGGTTGACCTCTGCTGACAACTCAGCGTGCGGGGATCTGGTTAGTGACGAGTGTGGTTGTACGAGATAATAATCCAGAATTCCCTAACCTCCGTTTTCAGTCCAGCTAAACATAAACAGCAGCTGTAATGCTGTTCATAGACAGGTGAATGACATGCTTTTTCAGAAGCAGTGCTTTGGGATATTTTATTACAGTGTCGGCTTTCCTGTCTCTCTCTAACGCTGAAAATATTAACAGTCAGACAGATTTAATGTGAGTCACGGTCGCTTTCATCGTTATGCTGCCTATGCTCGGTCTGTTAAAGGTTTTTTTAATTAAAACGATGGCTGTTAAAATAATCAGGGGACCAAGTCAAATGTTCAGCAAACAGCACAAAGATTAGCAGCATTCTGTCAGTGTCACAAAGCACATGCAAAACAGCGAGAGCGGAGCTGAACTCAGCATTCCGACTGCCACAGGCTGCATTCGAGCTCATGCAACATGCAGAATACATCTTACAGTTCAGAGGAAGCAGAGAGACAGAACAGCACTTCGAAGAATCAGTTGTGCCCAGAGGCAAAGACCTGCAAAGTGTGAAATAGCCAAACAATGAGAATCATTTACAGAGCAATCAGCTCTCCAAACCTTGCAGCAACTCCCAGTCCAGCAACAGAAAAAAAACACAAAAAGCAACCAAGAATGTGTATTTATATAGTGACTTCCACATCCTTAGGAGACACTGAAATTAAGTACTTTTGTAAATGGTGAAATAACCTGTTTTAATTATATTGCCTCATGAATAAAACTGAACAAAGCACTGTAAAGAACTCGACTGTCCTTCAAAAAATATATACCCTGCCTTTTTTAAAAATATCCTGCCTGAGAGATCAGTTGGGGATTCTGCCCAACACTGCTCTCTAAACACAGCTCCTCTGGCATTGTTGTGTACTTTCAGCCTTCTGTGTTTTTATTTCAAACTTATATTTCCCACTTTTTCCAAAATAAACAAGTTGCAGACACACACAGGTCATTTGCATCCCAAACATGATCTCCGTGGAGCTTCCAAATATTTTCCAGTTTCTCCCAAAAACAAACACAACTGCGTTGGGATACCAGAAGTGTTTTGCATTTATGCAGCATCTTCCACGGCAATGTGAGCATCCCAACCTGACAAAAGGAATGTGCGCAAAGCAAGATCCCAAAGGCAGCAGAAAGAAAGTGCACAGGTAATCAGTTTTCATTATGTTGGTTGAGAGATCAGTATTGATCAGGAAACCAAGACTGCTCCCTGCCCCTCTTCAGGCAGAGCCTTGGGATCATCTGCACCCACCCGAGAGGTTCAAACAGTGTCAGCTGAGAGACGGCACCTCTTGACAGTACAGCACCACCCCAGCACTGCACTGGAACATCAGCACAGATGACATGCCCGACTCTCTCTGGTGTGGATCCAGAATCCACAAGCCCTGACGCAGAGGTGGGCGTGCTACCAACCATGTCATGGCAAACACTTGCCAAGTACAGAGCGTGCCCACAGCACAAATTCGGAACAGTCTTTAAATTGGCAATTCACACGACCAGACTTTCCTCGCTGCGGGAGGGCCTCCAGCGAACTCTGTCTCTCAGGTCTGTGAGGCCGGGCTTGATGGTAAAGATTCAGTGATCAGCGGTAGGGTTTAAAGCTTGCCAAATGTTGGATAACCAGCAGCGGAGTGGTGGAAGGAAAAGAGACACAGGGGAGTATTGATGTCTCTCCAGGGAGGATCGAAACCAACACTGGAAATCCCTGTGTCACTCCGTCCCTTCCAGCTTGAAGGTTTCAAACAATCAGCTGCATTTACTGTGATGGCAGCTCTCCCAAACCTTTTAGCAACTCACTAACCAGTCACAGTTAAGTGTGATACCAAAGCCAGCCTATTAAGACTGGTGAAAGAGAGAACGCGTGTGCTCACCACCACTTTCGCAACCTCAATATGTCCCGATGTCTCTAACAGCCACTGAAGCACTTTCGGAGGACGTGGCGCCAGAGAAAACAAATCCCTGGAGAAACATGCTTTCACGAGAGTTCTGTTACTCACCCGCCAGCAGCTCTGACCCAACCAAAGTAAACATTTCCTTTCACGCAGTGACCATGTCAGATGGTGCTTACACATTTACAGCGTGTAGACGTGTATGACGCGAGGGATTGGAGCAGCAGAAAAGGGAGGCGAGGGTCCCAGTTCCGAGCGTCCCTGTGAAACACACACTCAGTCCTAGTGAATAGGCATCCCTCCCACGCCCACTTTTCACTGTATGCTCTCCTCCGGTGCCCCCTAGCCACCTCGAGGTGACAAATCCAGATCCCTGGCTTGGTGGGGGTAGCGTTGATGGTGGGGGTAGCGGGGGCGTGGTCCTGCTTCTGCTCTTACAGACATGTGGCCATCTCAAAGAGGACAAGACGATTTGTCTGCGCCAACACTCCATGAGCTGTCAGTTCACAGGCGTGTGTCAGTGACAGAGAGACCCCCCCCCCCTTTAATTCCTCACTTAATCAGGTTTGCATGTTCTGAGGGTCAGCGGACCCGAAACGTTAACTGTTTTTTTTCCCTTCACAGATGCTGCCAGACCTGCTGAGCTTTTCCAGCAACTTCTGTTTTTGTTGCATTTACTAAAGGTGCTTTATAGCTAATCAGCTCCTTTATGAAGTCTAGTCACTGTTGCCATGAAGTAAGGGGAGCAGACAATTTCATGCCACAGCAAGCTCCCATGAACAGCAATGAAATAATAACCAGTAAATCTGTGTTTGTGATGATCCAGGGATGTGTGCTGATCAGGAGGCCAAGAGAAATTCCCTAGAATATTCGTATCTTCACCAGAAGAGGGAAGACTAGGCTTCATTTGACATCTCAAGTGAAAAAGACAGCACCTCCAACTGTGCAGTGCTGCATCAGAACTCGACTGGAGCGACAGCCCAGAGAGGTCTCTGCAGTAGGAAGGACCCCTCAACACTTGGACTCTGAAGCAAGACTGAGACGCAGCCGAGACCTCCGAGGCCAGGACTCCCCTGCGATAAGGCAGGTGATCATTTTCAGCATGTCACCCACATACCTGGGGCAAGGTCCATAATAAACACAGCACCTCCACCCTGACCCTGACATGACAGTACCCAATCTGGCTCTTCAACAGTAATATAGAACACTGCATTGCTCTGATGTTCCAATCTCCCCTCCGGCCTCTGAAACAGTCATACCCCTGGAGGTGCAGTCTGAGCAGTAGATGGTAAATTTGATGGCTAATTGTTTGTACTTCTGTTAACATTCTAATCTTAAGATTAGGAGCTCAGTGAGTGGATATCACTGCCTGGAAGTCTGTAATACTTTGCACCTTTCCCTTACTCTATCCACAGTGTGCATTCTGGGCGTCTACACTCTCACTGAGAAACAACCCTCTCCTGCATGTGCATCCCCATTAGACAATTCCCCTCGTTGATACATCACAGGAAAACTTGCTACCCCTTCCGTCTAGCAGAGATAATGGGAACTGCAGATGCTGGAGAATTCCAAGATAATAAAATCTGAGGCTGGATGAACACAGCAGGCCAAGCAGCATCTCAGGAGCACAAAAGCTGACGTTTCGGGCCTAGACCCTTCATCAGAGAGGGGGATGGGGAGAGGGAACTGGAATAAATAGGGAGAGAGGGGGAGGCAGACCGAAGATGGAGAGTAAAGAAGATAGGTGGAGAGAGTATAGGTGGGGAGGTAGGGAGGGGATAGGTCAGTCCAGGGAAGACGGACAGGTCAAGGAGGTGGGATGAGGTTAGTAGGTAGATGGGGGTGCGGCTTGGGGTGGGAGGAAGGGATGGGTGAGAGGAAGAACAGGTTAGGGAGGCAGAGACAGGTTGGACTGGTTTTGGGATGCAGTGGGTGGGGGGGGGGGGAAGAGCTGGGCTTGTGTCGTGCAGTGGGGGGAGGGGGTGAACTGGGCTGGTTTAGGGATGCAGTTGGGGAAGGGGAGATTTTGAAACTGGTGAAGTCCACATTGATACCATTACGCCTGGGAACCCTGCAGCCTAATGGTATCAATGTGGACTTCACCAGTTTCAAAATCTCCCCTTCCCCCACCGCATCCCAAAACCAGCCCAGTTCGTCCCCTCCCCCCACTGCACCACACAACCAGCCCAGCTCTTCCCCCCCCACCCACTGCATCCCAAAACCAGTCCAACCTGTCTCTGCCTCCCTAACCTGTTCTTCCTCTCACCCATCCCTTCCTCCCACCCCAAGCCGCACCCCCATCTACCTACTAACCTCATCCCACCTCCTTGACCTGTCCGTCTTCCCTGGACTGACCTATCCCCTCCCTACCTCCCCACCTATACTCTCTCCACCTATCTTCTTTACTCTCCATCTTCGGTCCGCCTCCCCCTCTCTCCCTATTTATTCCAGTTCCCTCTCCCCATCCCCCTCTCTGATGAAGGGTCTAGGCCCGAAACGTCAGCTTTTGTGCTCCTGAGATGCTGCTTGGCCTGCTGTGTTCATCCAGCCTCAGATTTACCCCTTCCTTCTAGCGTTTGCTTCCCAGCAGAAACAGAAGGATTTCCTTCTCAAATGCAGGCATGGGCAGCTAGTTATTAGAGTGGGATGCAGCGACAGCATCATTCATGAGGAGCTCACATTGTACTCACACAGTCGAGCTCATTCAAAACTACTTTGCCCACCTCCTCATCATCTCTGAAGAAGGGTCCAGACCCGAAACATCAGCTTGCTGTGTTCATCCAGCTCCACACTACGTTATCGAAGACTCCAGCATCTGCAGTTTCTACTATCTCCTCATTATACTGTTTATCTCAGTGCTTACTGACCAAGAGTGACTACTGGTCCAACTACACTCTCACACTTCTGTTAAAAGCCTTGCCACCTCCCGACATCCCTCAATCACCATGATTTTATCCTGTGCAATAAACCTACAAAGGTCACTGCACTTTTCCACCTCTGACCTTTTGTGCCTCAGCATTTCCCTTCGCTGACCTACTGGGGACTGTGCATTCAGCTGCCGAGCCCTCAACTCTGGGATACGCTCCCTAAACCTCCCCGTCTCTCTCCTCCCTAACTAAACCTTTCACTGCCTTCATGTGGCTTGAAGCCTGACCACCTCTTATGCTGTGGAGCGGCTTGTGTTGATTTATCACGGTGCTGCATAAATGCAACGTGTTGTTGTTGCCCTGTTTTATAACGTGAATAGCAAACCCCTCAAAATGCGCTAATCGTCTTCGTTTACAACAGTACAAACTGCCACGCACAGCCCTCCCTCAGCCTTCAAACAAACAGCCAGGAGCTGAACTTGAAAAAGTGTCGCATCTTTATGACCCAGGTTACGTTGACTATCAGAGATAGTGCGGACTGCCAATGCTGGAGATTCTGAGATAACACAGTGTGGAGCTGGATGAACACAGCAGGCCGAGCAGCATCAGAGGAGCAGGGAAGCTGACGTTTCGGGCTTAGACCCTGCTCGGCCTGTTGTGTTCATCCAGCTCTACACCTTGCTATCTCTGCTTACTACTGACCATTTGGGGAGCTACACCCACATCTGTTTTTGGTCCTTAACGATTCCAGCCCCACGAGCCAAGTGGCTGCCTGGAGGGTCCTCTGTACCCTCTGCAATAGTTTTCTTGCTTTCCCTCTCACCCTCGTGCCTTTCACTCAGAACGTTTTCTCCTCAGTTCTCTGGGACTGTTGAGAGTTATCAGCTCCCGTAATCCAGGTCCCTCCCTGTTAAAGCTCCCACCATCGGTCCCTGTGCACTCTCCAAACTCAGCTCAGCAGGCCTCACCCAGCTCTGCCCACTTGGTCTCTCTGCCAGCTAGCTCCTAGCTTGAAGGAATAAGCTCAATCTCTGATGGTGGTACCGCTGCCTGTGCCACCATTTACCGCCCATCCCGGGAGACGCTGAAGATGACAGCATTATTTGGGAAGAGCTTGGTAGCAGCTTCAATACGATAATCGTTGTTGGGGTCTGGGGGTTTAAGAGTTAAGGGCCAATAATGTTGACCAGGAGTCACGTACCAGTCACCGCCAATACAAACATAGCAGGAACTGCAGATGCTGGAGAATCTGAGATAACAACACAGAGCTGGATGAACACAGCAGGCCAAGCAGGAAAGCTGACGTTTCGGGCCTAGACCCTGCTTGGCCTGCTGTGTTCATCCAGCTCTGCACCTTGTTACTGCCAATACAGATGCCTGCTTTCCATTCCTAATAGGAGAACCTACCAGTTGGAAATGAAAAAGCAGATTACTGGAGAAACTCAGCAGGTCTGGCAGCTTCTGTGGAGAGAGAAAGCAGAGTTAATATTTTGAGCACTCCCTCAGAACCCTTCTGAGATGATAGGGCCTCCTCCAGCCTTTGGGTGCAGGCTGCAGTTTGGGTGGGGGGGGGGGAACTCCATGTGAGGGATTTATGAGAGACAGAGCGGAGATCGCAGCGCAGCAAGCTCAACAGAGCATGGCAGTGGAGCAGAGGCTATAGACACTGTCCAATTATCAGCAGGGTGGCCTCTTCTCCACAGCAGATGCTGTAAACACCGCACAGGACAGCATTTCATACACTAACGTGACACAGATTGACAGATGCTGTGGTAATGGTCCTCACATATAACAGCCCCTTTTACCACGTTATAGAACAATAGGAGGTCAATCAGCTCAGTTAGTTTGGTGACTGCTCTGTGATTCAGAGAGATGCTAATAGCTCTGGTTCAATTCCCACAATGGCTGAGATAACCAAGAAAGACCTGCCTTCTCAACTTCTCCCCTTCACCAGAAATGAGGAGACCCTCAGGTTAAAGCAGCACCAGTGGCTTCTCTCAATCGAGATAGCAGGCTATGGCAACTTTTACAGGAACTGTACTACACAGGGCAACTTAAAGGGATTGCCCTCCCTGTTCCTACACTTTAAAAGCCCTTAGCCGAAAAAAAAGACACAAGATTTATATGACTACAAATGCACAGCGAGAACTTCATTTGCATAGCGCCTTCTGAAGAATAATATGACCAAAAATTAACACTGAACTAGCAGCAATACCCGGTCAGGTGGCTAAAGAGGGTCAGTTTCGATAAGCATCTTAAGAAAGGGGAAAATGAGGTGGAGAGAGAGCAGTGTACCTTTTTTTGTAGGAATTTGTTCAATCACATGGGCCCTTCACAAAACTTATCCTATGGCCAGACCACATGGTATCTTGAAGGGGTTGACCCACGGAAAGACAGCACAGGAACGTCTGATGGAGAAGTTGAAGGGTTTGGGGGAAGGAATTCCAGGGATTCTGACTCTAGTGGAGCTAAAGACACAACCATCAGTTTTGAAGCAGGGAGGATTACATTCAAGGCAAAGCAGTGTTACTCCAAACAGAGATGGTCCTCCTTTAAAAGGATCATATGAGGGACACGTGTGGATGAAAAGCCCACAATGAATATTTTTTATTTTTTTTTAAAGTAGTTAGCACAGCAACCTGCCTCACATCCACTTACAGTACACAGTTAAAGGGGACTTAGAGCCCCAGCTTTGGGAGTAGGTCTTATGGGGATACAGGGGCAGAAATAAAAAAAATAGAAATTCCCTCAGAAGTTGGCAATCTACAGGTTACTTCTCTTATTAGCTGACTGTCTCATGATCAACCACAACGCTGGCATCATTACAGAAAATTCAAATTCATCTGGCATGTCATTACCACTCAATCCCCTGCAATTTGCATTTCGAAGGTTTTCTATCCTCTCTCACACATTCTAGTTTTAACTGGAACTCTGTCTTAAAAGGAAGGTCTCCCCCCCCCTCTCAACTCTAACTCCAAACATCAGCATTACTGCCGCCAGCTGCCCCCACCCCACCAACCCTTTTCCTGTGGACCGTGAAGAAGTGAATGTGAAAGTTAAGAGTGTGACAGAACGCAGTGTGCCAACTCCAGGGGAAGGGCACAACCCACTGAGTAAACACACTGCAGCATCACTTAAATAACTCCGAGAACTCCCTCAGCACAAATAGCTGAGAGTTTAAAATAGCAGCAAGTGCTTGCAGACTTCAAACACTGCCTCAAACAAATTCTCTCACTTCACCTCCAGAGAACTTACCTCTTGGGAGAATCCTGCCCTGTCAGCTGCAAAATGACTCTTTCCCTCTGTATTGTAAGAGGACCCCTCTAGCTTTCAGAGCAAGCAAGCTGCCTTTGCAGTAATGAGTTATCTGCAAGTGACAATCCCTCAGATGTTCCACCCACACACACCCCCGGCCCCGCCACCTCTCTCTCTCTACATTACCTCCAGCCCATCTTCCCTCCCTTTCCTGCCCCGCCCATGATTGGCTCAGCGAGCCCATTACATCACTGGCAGTGACCTCACCCAATTGAAGGGCTGAACCAAGCCCAAGGCTTCAGTCTGCCTTTGCCATCACAACTTCCCACAAACTCCTCTAAAACCCAGCTCGCACGTTAAAAACCAAAAAACGTCTCAAGCTGACACATCAATCCGCAGTTTATGCTTGCACAATTATTTTGCTTCCAGCCCTCCCCAGCCAACCATCACACTTGATGACACCATCCAAAATCATACTGACTATCAGCAGCTATTACTTAAACGCACCGGATGAGAGATGTTTGAAATGATGAGGGGTTTTGATGCTGAAAAAGGGTTTCCGCTCATTCTCAGGACGGTGGATAACCGGAGGGTTCACAGTTAAGGCAATGGTTACGGGGGGGGGGGGGGGGGGCACACATGCACAAAAGATGCAGCAAGTTACCACGAGCTGGATATACTGTCTGAGAGGAGGAGACACCATCGTAACTGAGAAAAGGGAATTGGATAAGTAATTGTAAAGATGAAACTTGCAGGGTTGTGGGTTAAGATCATGTGAGTGAAGTTAACTGGATGACTCTTTGAAATGGTCAGGATGGTGGCTGAACTGCCTCCTGGACTCTTAGGACTTGAGTGCTTAGCTTGGCTTTCACTGCCATGGATACTTCCAGCCTAAATCTTACCAGATGATATTATGAAGGTTTCTACATTGTATGGATCCTGATAGTATTTGAAAGAAACAGAGTAATAAAGTGAGAAATTTATAGTTAACTTGCATAAAACATAGGCTCAGCCTCAAACAGAGCACAGCCCCAACTCTAGGCACCGTACTTTCAGGAGGATGTAAAGACATTAGAGGGAATACAGAAAAATATCCACAAGAATGTTTCAGGGGACAAGGAGCTTCAGGTCCACAGATGGGTGGGTTGGAGAGGTTGAGGCTATTTTCCCTGGATAAGAGATAATTCTGAGCAGAACTGGCGAGGGGCCGAGGCAGTGTGAACAGGGAGAAACTATTCCCATTGGCACAAAGCTCGAGGCCCAGAGACAATAGACCTGAGATGCATGTCACTTGCGGGGAGAAGCTTTATTCCACAGCCAGTTGCTATTGCCTGGAATGCACAGAGACTGTAGAGGAGACGGTGTCAAATCAAAGCCTACTAAGTGGAAAATAATCTTCAGAGAGAAAACTCGCAGGGCTACAAGGAGAAAGCAGGGCCTGTGGGACTGAGAGAGCAGGTCTATTCGAGCACAGCACGGTCACAATGGGTTGAATACCTTCACTTTGGGTTGGTTCTACAATGCAAAGCAGGCTGAAGAGGCAGTAAAATAAGACAATCATTTCACTGGTGTCTGTACTTCTTTATTGAGGTGGCTTCATTACTTCCCAGTTTATCTTGGATTCTGTTAACTGGCACACAAGGAAAGGGAGCTCAGACCTCTTTGACACTCTGCAGAGCGTGGCCTTTTCTGATTTCTTTTCCCCCATCTCATAAGGCTACATAAACAGCAAGAGTGTCCACTGCCCCTTGACATTCAATGGTGTTACCATCACTGAATCCCCCACTATCAACATCCTGGCAGTTATCATTGATCAGAAACTCAGCTGGACTCACTATATAAACACAGTGGCAGCAAAAGCAGGTCAGAGGTTAGGAATACTGCAGCAAGTAACTTACCTCCTGACTCCTCAAACACTGTCCACCATCTACAATGCACAAGTCAGGAGTGTGATGGAATACTCACCATTTGCCTGGATGAGTGCAGCCCCAACAACACTCAAGAAGATTGACACCATCCAGGACAAAGCAACCCACTTGATTGGCACTACATCCACGAGTAACCATTCCCTCCACCACTGATGCTCAGTAGCAGCAGTGTATCCTATCTACAAGATGCACTGCAGAAATTCACCAAATATCCTCAGACAGCACCTTCCAAACACAAGACCACTTCCATCGAGAAGGACAAGGGCCATTGATATATGGGAACACCACCACCTTCAAGTTCCACTCCAAGTCACTCGCCAACCTGATCTGGAAATATATCGCTGTTCCTTCACAGTTGCTGGGTCAAAATCCTAGCATTCCCTCCCCAGGGGAATTGTGGGTCTGCCTACAGCACATGGGCCGCAGTGGTTCAAGGCGGCAAGCTCACCACCATCTTCTCAAGAGTAACTAGGAATGGGTAACAAATGCTAGGGCCAGCCAGCAATGCTCATATCCTATGGATGCATAAAAATCAGCCAGCAACTGGGGAGAGAGAAAGGTCTCCTGCTGTTACCAACCTGAAACGTTAAACTTGCTTCTCTCCCAACAGATGCCTTCTGGTCTATTGTGCATTTTCTGCTTTGTTTTGGATGTCTAGCATCTGCAATGTTTTGCATTTGTGAAAAAAAAAAGCACAGAATGATACTGGGACTACCAAATGAAATACATTGTCACTGCAGTCGGCGCAGGGCTTGGTTCAACCATCCCATGGGTTCTGGAAATCCAGGGTTGACATTCAGTCGTGTTCCCTTTTAGCTCAACATCCACAAGGGTGTGGCTTCTTGAAGTGCGTAGCTCTTTTAAATTCTGTCCCACGCACAGACGGTAACAGAAAGGGGTGACCTTCAGGGCAGGCTGACCGAGTGCTGCGCAGCTCTTTACAGGGTGCATTGCATTGAACCAATCAAATGGTCTCCCGTTCCTGTCTCGTCAAAATGATAAATAGGAGGAGGAGACCCTTCGAACCTGGAGGAAGTCATGCTTGATCTTCTTTCTCAACATGACTCCCATGCACTAAAAATATCAAGAGGTATGGGGATAGCGTGTAGAAATCCACTGATTGTAATGTCAGAAACCTGGCACAGGTCTGCCTTGGGTGCCCCATGGTTGTTCTGGGTTCCATGGGTAAAGGTACAAGGGCCCGGCACTTCTACTGTGCCAATTTCTGACCCGAGGTGTGCTTTATCCAGAGGCATCATACGCACTCCCTACCCCTGGCATGTAACCAAACCCACTGGAAGTGTCCAACAGCTCGGAGCCAGAGACTCTTTGGAGTGCTGCTCCGTGTCTTCGGAGAAAAGGGAGAGAACCAACCACTTTTAATTTCAGCGTGCACCTTGAGGGGGCCCTGGTCCGTTTGCGGTCACGTTTTCCTCTGACTGGGAATTGGAGGCTGAGCATGTAATGGGTTTACATGCTGGGAAACGATGGCACCAGTGTGGGGGAGGAGCGGGGGGGCGCAGAAAGTACAGCTGGCTTGCTGGTGCATCCCCTGTAGCACCGACTGGCATTGTCCTCCTGTAGCCTCATACACTCAGGGCTGGGAAGCCTGTAACGGATAGCTGGGGGAGCAGTTCATGTGCGAAGCTGGTGAACAGGACACTGTAGAAGACAACTCAGCACCAGCCTCTGGACAACCACACACTGTTCCAGGACTGTGAATCATCACTTCCTTCTATCGTGATGAAGGAGCAAGTACATTGCCAGCACTCATACATAAATCATGGTCCGTGCTGTTCTGCACGGTCTCTTTTCCCCTCCCGTTCTGCAGGCATGAATTCCTCAGTACAAGGCCTTGCAAGGACCTACGGCCTCCCCCCTGAACATCAGGCCATAGTGGAAACCATAACAGATTCACTGTTTCCTCTTTGAGAGCTTCAAACAAGTATCACGTACAGATCTCTTCACATCAAATACAGATTCTGCTGAAAGATTTCACAATTGCGAGTCTGACATTCTTGAGAATATGGTGGCCATCATGCACAGGCAGCAAGCTATGGGTTAAAGGTCATGGTGTGTTTTTAGCAAGGATGGGAAGCTGCGCCACACCAGCAAGAAACGCAGGGACGTGCAGGGCAAATGCTGGCCTCTTGATCATCTCAGGATTCTACTACAACAAGACTCAATTTCCATTGTCTAACTACTACTCTATGGGCTGGCTTAGCCTGCACAGATAGCAGGCTTTTGCTATTACGGCTGCAACTCAGCAGAGCTGTTTAGACTGTTAGAAGGGAACAATTATACCACACCAGTGAGAAAAAAGGCTGCTGCAGGTTCTTTCCCTCCCTTGGAATTGGCTGTTAGCAGGCCTCACTGTTGTACACTAACTCAAGAAGGCTTCAGTGTTCACACTGGCAAAGCTGGTGCAATAAACATTAAACACCGGCACAGGACAAATGCCTCCGTTATTTTGGGTGAGGACATTGTGTCACCCCATTAACCTCCGGATTCAACACATCATTCTCCACCATTTCCGCCACCTGCAATCTGACTCCACTACCAAGGATATATTTCCCTCCCCACCCTTATCTGCTTTCCGGAGGGACCGCTCTCTCCGTGACTCCCTTGACGCTCCACACTCCCCATTAACCCCACCGCCCCCGGAACCTTTCCATGTGACCGCAGGAAGTACTACACCTGCCCCCTCACCCCCATCCCAGGTCCCAAGAAAACCTTCCATATTAAACAGATGTTCACCTCCACATCTGCAAACGTATACTGTATCCGCTGCTCCTGCTGTCGCCTCCTCTACATTGGGGAGACCAAGCGGAGGCTTGGAGACCGCTTTGTGGAACGCCTACGCTCAGTTCGTGACAAATGAAAATACCTCCCAGTCACAAACCACTTCAACTACCACTGCACCCATCCCTCCCGCCCCCAAAACCCTCCCCACTCACTGAACGACATGTCCATCCTGGGCGTCCTCCAGTGTTACAACAATGCCACCTGGAAACTGGAGGAACAGCACCTTTTATTCTGCCTTGGAACCCTACAACCCAATGGACTCAATGTGGACTTTACCAGCTTCAAATTCTCCTCACTCCCGGCCTCATCCCAAGACCAGCCCAGCTCGTCCCCACCTCACTGACTTAACTGTCTTCCCTCCCACCTATCCGCCCCTCCCACCTCACTGACTTGCCTGTCTTCCCTCCCACCTATCCGCCCCTCCCACCTCACTGACTTGCCTGTCTTCCCTCCCACCTATCCGCCCCTCCCATCTCACTGACCAATCCCCACCCACCACTTCCTACCTACTAGTCTCATCCTCGTCTGTCTTCCCTCCCAACTGCCCACCTCTCTCCTCATTGCCCAACTCCCATCCCAACTCCCTACCTACACTCACCTGTACTGGCTTCACCCCCACCTCCTTGACCTGCCCGTCCTCTCTCCACCTACCTACTCCACTATCCACCTCTATCACCGCCTCCCCTCTCTCTATTTATTTCAGAGCCCCCTCCCCCATTTCTGAAGAAGTGTCCAGACCTGAAACATCAGCCTTCCTGCTCCTCTGATGCTGCTTGGCCTGCTGTGTTCATCCAGCTCGACATCTTGTTATCTCAGATTCTCCAGCATCTGCAGTTCCCACTACCTCTGAATCAGTCTTGCTCTTTGTCTCTTCCACATATCTCTCCTTTCCCTCGGCCCACCCACTCTGGATTCACCATTCCATGCCAACAGCAGCTCCAAGTTCTGGGATTCAGTCCTCAAACTCCTTCGTCTCACATTTCCCATTTTGAGAGCTTCTTCAAACTCCTCTCTGCGGCCGAGAATGCAGCCGCATTCCAACATGTGTGTCTCTGACTCAGCGTTGAATTTTGTTGAGTTGGATACATTTCTGTGCTACAATCCAAGTGTTTCGTTGGTTGCTGTCCAACTGCAAAGTAGCTGTTCCAATCAAACAAAGCAAATCTAAATAGTATTTTAGCCTAGTGGCTACCTTCAGCCACCGTACCGTTTTACTTCGTCCCAGCAAAGGTACTGAAGGCTAGTCTCAGTCTTTTTCGTGGTACCACATGAGACAAAGCTCTTCATGTATCGAAGAACCAACAGGTTTGCATTGCTGTAGCACTTTCCACTTCCTCAACCCTGAAATTTCTTTTCAAGGACAGTCACACACTGTAATGTCACAGCCACATGAGAACGGCCAGATAACCTGTTTACCTGACGGTGGTTGAGAAATAAATATCAGTCAGGAGAACTTCCCTACAATTCTTTAAATTAGTGGCCTGGGATCTTTTCCATCTACCTAACAGGACCACAGCTGTCCATCTCAAACAGTGGCAGCTCAGGCAGTGTTCGTCTAGATTTGGTATCCAGCATGGGGTCTGAATCCACAACTGAGTGACCCAAAGGCAGGAGGGCTGTGTGCTGGTGTTCGTTGATGGGGTCTTATTTTTGGGTTAACTATCCCAGAACTGTTAGAGCATGGCAGGAGGCCATGTGGCCCACTGGTATATACTGGCCCTCCAAAAGTGAGCAGCTGAATTGGTGCCTTTGCCTTCTCTCCATAACCCTGCACGTTCTTCCTTTCCAAATCATTATCTATTTCTTTCTTGAATGCCTAGTTTGAACTTGCCTCCAACACATTCTCCAGGCCAGGCTCTAGCCACTTGCTGCGTGACCAAGATTTTCCTCACATTAGTTTTAACAAAAAAGGCAAAAGTAATAACTATAACTCCTCTCCATGATCAGGAACCATTTATCCCTGCTTACCCCTGTGCAGAGCTCTCGTGATTTGGATATTTCAATCAGAATTCCTCCCAGGCTTCAAGAGAATAGTCCTAATTTCTCCAATCTCCTTTACCCCTGGAACGATTCTTGCAAATTGCTTCTGCTCCCTCTTCAACGTGTTCACATGCTTCCAACAAGGAGGCACCTAATGCTCCAGCTGAGGTCAAACATTTCGCTTATATCAGCTCAGCATCAAGTCTATTCTTTTGTTCCCTTGTGTGATTATCAATGAAGCTTAGGACTGTGCAAGCTCTCCCTCAACTGGTCCTGCTACCTTTACTGACTTTTCCACATATAGCGATGTGGACAATCTGGAGGTTAACCGTGCCTTAGTCAGTCTAGTGAGACTAACGGGGTGGCACGGTGGCTCAGTGGTTAGCACTGTAGCCTCACAGCGCCAGGGACCCAGGTTCGATTCCGGCCTCGGGTGACTGTCTGTGCGGAGTTTGCACATTCTCCCCGTGTCTGCGTGGGTTTCCTCCAGATGCTCCGGTTTCCTCCCACAGTCCAAACATGTGCAGGCTAGGTGGATTGGCCATGCTAAATTGCCCTGTAGTGTTCAGGGATGTGTGGGTTATAGAGAGATGGGTCTGGGTGGGATGCTCCAAGGGGCAGTGTGGACTTGTTGGGCCTGTTTCCACACTGTAGGGAATCTAATCTAACTGTTTCCTCATCCTTTCAGGCCTGTCGATCATTGATGTCGAGGGTAGAAGGGTTCGTGCAGCAAAACTAAAAAGTAAACAACAAACCAGCCACCCATTTTCCACCCTGCCCAACTTCCCTGACCCCCAACAACTGCTCCACAAAGGCGCAAGGACAAGCAGCCAAGATCACAGGGTAAACAGAGCGTGGAGCAGGCGGGACACAGCAGGCCAGGCAGCATCAGAGGAGCGGGAGAGTTGACGTTTTTGAAGTAGGGTCCCAACCCGAAACATCAACTCTCCTGCTATTCCGATGCTGCCTGGCCTGCTGTGTTTCTCCAGCCCCACACCGTGTTGGCCCTGACTCCAGCTTCGGCAGCTCTGGCTGTCTCTGAGTGACTCAAAGGCAAGGCCTCCCTGGGCAGAGCTGGCCCTCAGCTGTCATGGGATCCACAATCTCCCTGTCAGACATGCAAGTTGCACTGAATCCTTCAATTGGCAGCATTTTGCCAATTTTCAAACACGCTCTCTCAATGCTGGAGAAGCATTTCCACGCCAATGCGAAATTTTGCGTTGCTGCGGAGGCAGGGCACAGCACGCTTCCCAAGCTCCCAGGTGGTTCACATAAGGTAGAGGGCTTGAGCACATTTATTGCTTCCACGACCGCATCTCTCACGAACCTAGCTTCCGGCCCAGTGCCATTGTGCCACCTTACAAGCTCGGCCGATTCACTTAAATCAGCTGTTAATGCAACGATTGGCAGAATTCTTACATGAAGGATGGAAACGGGCAGCGCCTGGATATCACTGTGTGCTGAAGCGGAGGGGGGCTGGGAGGACAAGGAAGGGAAACTGAGGGATCTGTACTCACAGGAAGTGTGACTCAGAGAGTGCACATGGGCAGCTGAGAAACCACACACTTACACGGCCCCACACATCACAATGATATCACTTCCCGCCCACCCAGATCTGCAAAATCTCCAATCAGGAGGCAAGAAAAGATTTAAACAACCCAGAATTCACTGGGCCATTCTCTCAGTGACCGAAGCAAAGTCGAGACGATGACGTTATACAGTGTTTTGCCCTTGTACAAGGAAAGCATCCATCGTTAGCAAGAGAGGGGTACACCGCTCACTTAGAGGAATTCAGTGAAGCGGAGCTCAGTACAAAGGTGGAGGGCTGATCCAGCGGTTCACAATTCTGAGGGTAAAGAACCAGCTCCTGTTACCCAAACCTCATGCCCGCCTCCTCTGGTCCGCTGAGTCGACGGAGCTGGTGTTTGCAAGGGCAACATCGTCCCTTCCCCATCTTACAAAACCTCACCAACTGTGTCTGTGGTTGTTTAGAATAAGGCAGTGTCTTTGTGACTGTCCCAGTGCTTTTCGACGGGAGGTGTCCACACTGGAGACAGCAGTTTAACGGAGGCCGAATGAAGAACTTGCGCGAGGCCAACACGGCAGCGACAGTTCACGGGGAATGTGGCTTCACAGTTGCTTCGGTTTTTGGCTTCTCGGATTGACCAGGAGCCAACGGAAGTGCTGACCTCGGTTTCTTGCTCCAGCTACTTTCGCCGAGTGGACGTGCATTTCAACATTTCACCATCCCACGTACAACCCCTGGCAGGTCTCGTGGGGAAGTATCACTCACCAATCACGTCAAGGTCTGCCCATAACTGACGACGACCAACCCCATCCCCCACTGCCATCACCAAGGCCAACATACCCCGAGGCACTGGGGCACTTTGTGGATCATTGACCCAGCCAGCGCCTTCACCTGAACAAAACATCTCAAATGGTCCTTGCACCTGTCCCTGCAGGTCATCACTTGATCGCCAAGTGGATCAAAATCGGTTGTGACAAAGTCTCGCGCCTGAATGCACAGTTGGCAATCCTAAAGAAAACATGGTTTTCTGTTGGAGCTGTAGAAACAGCAGTGAGCGATGGGCAGAAGGGGAACTCTCCTGGTGCACCCAATGCTGGATCACTGCAGTGGAGGCCGGAGGCAGGAGCTCTCAACTAGATCACCCTCTCGGCGCACGGAAAGTCCCTGTGACGTTTTAAACTGCTTCGGCAATCGAAGCACTGATGGGGGCAGTGAGAATCAACGTAAGGACAGCACAGGCCATTCAGCCCGTTTATCCCGAACCTGTTCCCCTCACTGTTTGGTGACGCTGTGGCTGCTTGGAGATTCACCTCTCTTTATCCAGCTCCACAGCGTGCGACACTGTTTGCTAACAAAAACACAAACCCCATCAACCTCAACAGCTTCCAGATGAGCATCCCCCAGCAATCGCAGACCACGGCCTTCCGGGGGAGAGAGAGTTTCAGAGCTGTACTGCCCTTCATGTGGGGAAATCTTCCTTGATGTCCCTCCGAAAGAGTCTGCCAGTGTCTTTCACCAGTGAGGCTCGACCTGAGATGAAAGGCTGGCAAATGCAGATGAGCTGCAGAGTTAACAAGATCTCATTTAGTGCTTCCACTGAGACACCTTGATCAACAGCACTTATCAAAAGTACTCTCTTGGTGGAGACAAAGTTTCAGTGCAGAATGTTGAGGCTCCAGAGCTGTAGCTGCTAAATATCCCGGGATCACATCCAGAAACCAACCCTCCTGTACAGTTTAAAATAAAAACCCAACCTCACTAAGAGTAGGCCACAAAACATTACAACTCCTGAAACCACAGATTGTTGCCATATGCCTGACCACGAGAGACACCAGCCCGTGTGCCCCGCAGTACGCACCTTGCAGGTGGGCTCGGCCCTCCTCCTTCAGCTCCGGGAGCGGGATGCTCCATCTCCCTCCGGAAACCCTCGGGCCGCCTTCTCGAGTCGACAGGAATGTCCTGCAGCGTGGGTACAACAGGAAAGATTCTGTTCACAAACCTATCATTTGGCATCTGGAAGTTGTATTTCATTGCAATGCGAAGCAGCTCATTCTGAAACCAAGCCCTGGTCAAAGTGTCAGGATCTCGGCCATTTAGCTGGTGTTTGGATTGGCGATCGGGGAGGGGTGGGGGAACTGGACTGGAGCAGATTGTTAACCATGCAGCCTCGGTTTCCTGTATCATTCACAAGGCTCCCCTGATCTGCGCTCCTTTATCCTGTATTTATCCCATTTTAATCCACTTTAGCTTGCCTGCACTCAGGAATGCGTCCCAACCAGATAATTGTAGGGTTTGGGAGGCTCAAGCCTCTCACATCAACTTGCCTGCAGCCCTTAGCAGAGAGGAGCTAGGCCCGGAATATGCTACTAGGTTTACTGCTGTGTTGAAATCGGTCTTTGAAAGCACAGCAAAGCACACTGACAGCTCAATATGGTGCCACACCCAATTCCCTCAGCCATTGGCTTTGTTTTAAGCTCCCATCCCCAGATTGGTTTCCTCGGTGTAATTTTTTTTTGGGGGGGGGGGGGTTGGGTTGGGTTGGCTGCATAGGAAAAGGGGGAAAGCCAATCAGCTCCTCGGGAGAGTGACCTGGGTCCCACTTCTCCAAGCAAAAAATCTATCACTTTGAGAGTGAAAATTAACAACTGGTAACAATCATTTACTGGAGAGGTGAGTTTCCAAACTTCTCACCAGCTCTGGTGACAAAAACTGTCTCCTTATCTCCCTCCTGTAAGGCCTCGTTCTATATTTCTTTTTCCAGATGATGTCCCAGGTCAGACTCAACCAGCTGATTTAATCCCTCAGTAACTGCCCGATAGCTTTGATTGAGTCATGGAGGCACGGTGGTACAGTGGTTAGCACTGCAGCCTCACAGTGCCAGGGACCGGGGTTCGATTCCAGCCTCAGGCGACTGTCTGTGTGGAGTTTTCACATTCTCCAGTGTCTGCACGGATTTCCTCCAGGTGCTCCGGTTTCCTCTGCACAGATATGCAGGTTAGGGTGGACTGGCCATGCGACATTTCCCCATAGGGTCCAGGGATATGCAGGCCAGGTGGGGAATGCGGGGATAGGGTAGGGTCAGGGTGGGAATTTCTTTGGAGGGTTGGCGCAGATGTGTTGGGCCGAATGGCCTCTTCCTTGCACTGTATGGATTCTATGAGGGTCACCCCCTCATCACTCCACCTGCATTGACCGAAAAATTTTAAAAAACCAGAATGGTTGCTTCCCTTGAGGCGGCTGGAGTTGAGTGACCCTGCCTGTCCTAAACCTCATGGTTGTATCCATGGTTACAGGTATTGCCAAAAAGCCAAAGTTTGGTGGTACAGTGAACAGTGAAGGTGGTTATCTAAGATTACAAAGTGATCTTGACCAATTGGGTCAATGGGCTGAGGGAGTGGCAGATGCAGTTTAATTTGGATAATTACTGCAATTTGGTAAAACAAAGGTAGGATTTATCCAATTAAATGTAGGGCCTCAGGGCAGTATTGTAGAACAGTGGAACCTAGGAGTTCAGGTGCATAATTCTTTGAAGTTGGTACCACAGGTAGACAGGGTGATTAAGAAGACGTTTAGCACACTTCCCTTCGTGACTCGGATCTTTGCGTATAGGTGGTGGAAAGTCACGTTGAGGTTGTACAGGATATTGGTGAGGCCTCTTCTGGAGCACTGTGTACAGTTCTGGTCACCCTGCTCCAGGTAGGATATTATTAAAGTGGAGAGGGTTCAGAAGAGATTTACCAGGATGTTGTAGGAATGGAGGGTTTGAGTTATGAAGAGAGGCTGTATAGGCTGAGACTTTTCTCACTGGAGTATAGGAGGCTGAGGGGTGATCCTACAGAGGTTTTTAAAGTCATATATGGCAGGTGTTTTTACCCTAGGCTGGGGAATTTGGAGACTAGGGGGCACATTTTTAACGTGAGTGGAGAAAGATTTAACAAAAGGCATGAGGGTCAACTTTTTTTTAAAACAGAGAGTGGTTCATATGTGAAATGAACTTTCAGAGGAAGTGTTGCATGCAGATAAAGCTACAACATTTAAAAGACATTTGGATAAGTACATGAATAAGAATTGTTTGGAGGGATATGGGCCAAGTGGAGTCAGGTGGGACTAGTTGAGTTTGGGATAATGATCAGCATGAACTGGTTGGACCGAAGGGTCTGTTTCTCTGCTGTATAACTCTATGACCGTCCAATAGCCCATACGCTCTCCTGCACACTAATGGGAAATGTAGGATAATTGGATAGACAATGGGAGCTTTGAACAGTGAATCCTCACCACGGTGTGAGACAACTTATTTTCATCAAAAATCAGTGACTAATTCCAGAGATGAGCAATGAAATAGGAAATGTGTAACATACACCTCATCAGCTGGGTGCAGGGGGAGGGGCAGAGGTCCTGAGGTAAACAGTGAATATTTCTCCCCACGTCTCTGTCTCTCACACCTGGGAACACATTGTCTTATTCTGTTCTGAGTCTAGTGACCAATCTAGAGATAATGTTTTCAAGGACCACCATAGCAGTTTGCGAAATGGAATTCAGATTTTAAAATAATGGTGCGGTGTTGGGGCGGTGGGGGGGGGAACAGAGATTGGGAAAGAGTATGAAGCTGTAGAAGTGCTGTAAAAACACATTGGGGCTCACTGATGCCCTTCAGGGAAGGTGCCCTGCTGCCCGTGCCCAGCAGGTCATTCCAGAACTACATGAAAGTTGTTGTCTCTCAGTAATACCCCGACCCCTGTCTCTGGCTGCAGCAGACAGCTCCACAAACATCTCAGGAGCAGTCAACATGCTATGCAGGATCAAAACTCCGAAAGCAGCAGCTGGGAAGTGGCAGGTTAGCGCTCTCTGGTTTGGTTGGGAAACACCCAGTGTCTGACTAAGGTAGGGCATTCGCTGTGACAAAGGCTCGATTGCACAACACTGCTTCAGGTACTTGCGTAAGCACACAGTCATTCCAAAGAAACCTCAAGGTGTGTAAACATAAGCCATCCAATAAAGTTCCTTATCTATGTTCCTTCCTCTGTAAACTTTCACTTGGAGCTAAAGGATCAAGGACAAGAGCTGCTATAACATGTGGCCAGCATTACACAGCAATAAGAGGGAGTCCCACTCAATCCGAACTAAATTAGAATATAGCTGATCCATATTTTAACCCAGAACAATTCCAGGTTCTTTAAAAGCCTTTCGGAGCAAAAGCAGCACAGGCTCAGTTTCGAAATTTCCATTCATTCCCTCCCTCCGTCCCTTTCTTGGGACAGGATTACCAGATTACCCATGCCCTTTGTGTGAAGGAATCATTCCTGACATTGCTCCAGGCTTTAAGTTTAAAGGTTATACCTCCACGATGTGCACACCCACCTCCCCCTCATCGACAGAGGACTTGGCCTCTCTCCATCCACCTCATCAACTCCTTTAAATCATCATAAACGCATCCTTTAGATCACCCTTTAACCTTTTCCCCATATCAAGAGCACACAAAGCCAATCTATCCAACGTGTTCTCACAGCTTTAACTCTTCAGGTCCCAGGATTATTCAGCAAATCCTACAAGGGCAAAGATGGTGACAAATGGTCCTCACAGTCCAAATGTCTGGTAAGTTAAAGGTTTCCAGTGAATCCATTACCTTAGTGAAAAAATACACAACAAATTCCAGGGAGAATCTTGAAGCTTAGAGTTGGGAAGTAAAAACCGCAATGAGACTCACATCACAGAAACACCTGACTGACGGTAAAGGAAACAAATTTCAGGTAGCTTCCAGAATGACACGTGACCTTGACACGAGGGATATGAGAACATAGCAGGTGCAGTTGACCAAGTTGCCTCAATCTGCCTTGGAGAAGATCGAGGTTGAGCTATTTCAACTCCACCTCTGTGCATGATCCCCATTTCCCTCAGAGCTCAAAAAAAAATGGACCGCAGCCTGGAGTATACCCGCTGAGCTTACGTAGCTCTCTGGGCTTGGAGATTCTGAAGATTCGCCATTTCTGTGTGAAGACACTTTTCCTCACCTCGGCCCTAAATGGGCAACCCTATTAACCTGAAGTGATGTCCCTTAGTCCTAGTCTCTCATTCCCTCAGCATCTTACCCTGCCAGAACTCTTCACAGCCTAGTTCCAACAAGACCATCTCCTGCTGCCATAAACTCCAGAGAAGCACTGGGCCTTGTCTACTGAATCTCTCCACATAGGATGCCCCCCTCTACCCAGGATTCAATCTGGTGAACCATTATTCCCCTTTTATGGCAGGTTTGTTCACCTTCTCGACACAAATGGGACACATTACTCCAGGTGTGACCGATGACGCTGGTATGATGCACCAGGACGACGAATTTCACGCATTCCTGACTACCTTGACAATGAATGGCCATCTCCGAGGGCACTAACATACAACTGCACTGTGGGAGTGTAACCTCTCACGGGGATGTGGCGGGGCGCTTCGGTGAACCAACCCTGTGCTTTTTAAACATCAATCTGTTTGGTTTTGACGGGTCAAATTTTACTGGCGCCAGATCACAACTTACAAACTCAAAACCTGGTCTGTGCCACTGACATTTACAAAGTGGTTTGACAGGGTAAGGGAACACCTGCCCTTTGGTGGGGTTTGGGGATTGATTGTAAAATAGTGACAATGAAACCTAGTTAGGAGTTCAGGAGAAATGGATTTTACCAAGAAGTAGAGAGCATTTGAGGTGATTGAAGTGGCTCAGTGGTTAGTTCTGGCAGTGCGGGTTTCCTCCAGATGGGCCACGTTTCCTCCCACAGTCGAAAGACGTGCCAGCTATGTGGACTGGCCATTCTAAATTGCCCGTAGAGTTCAGGGATGTGTGGGTTAGGTGGGTGAGTCATGGGAAATGCAGTGGAAGGCACAGGGAAGAGGGTGTGTCTGGTTAGGATGCTCTTTGCAGGGCTGGTGTGGACTCGATGGGCCGCATAGTCTGCTTCCACACTGTAGGGGTTCTGTGAAACGTTTCAGGAGATCTCCATAGGGTTGCAGGATGTGCTAATGGTAGTCCTGTTGGAATGAAATGAGGAAGTATGGGAAGGTATTATGGACTGGTTGGGACGAATGGCCCATTTCTAGGCCATTCATTGTGAACAGGGAACTGTGCAGCTGTGGCAACAGGAGCTGATCATCCCCCCCCACCCAGCCCCAAATAGGTGGGGGCACATTTCTTGCAAGCGCCTCACCCACCCCAGTTGCTGAGGAGCTGTAGGACTGGGTCATGGGGTCACAGAGAGAGAACAGCCACGTCTTTGCGAAAACTAAGTACTCTTCCCACCCACATAAACATATCCTCTATCCCCGCTGTCCCGTGTGTCCCCTCCCACCAGATCACCAGATTGGTAATCTAGAGGCTGACATTCAAGTTCTGGGAACACGGGTTCAAATCTCAGGAGGGGCTGGAGAAATCGGAACTCGATGAGGTAAAGTCTGGAGTAAGAGGGAAGTCGATTGGTGCAGAAGCCCACTGAAAAGCTGGGAGGTGGGACAGCTGCCATCTTTATCTCGTCCGGCCTACATGAGGCTCCAGGCCCACAGCATCTTAACTACGCTCGCAGTAATCAAGGTACGGGCTTTAAGTATCAGCCTAGTCCCGTGAACGAACAAAATAAACACTCTGCGGCTGTGGGTTTGTGGCGAGCCGCTTGCTTGGGAGTTCAAAGTTTGACGCTGCGCAAACAAACCGGGTGCAGTTGAGAGTAAAAGCCAGCGCAGCGACAATGAGCAGCGTATGGACAGGCAGTACTGATTACCTGGACATAGAAATCGGTGGAAGGTGATGATCTGGATCGTTCATGCACGTACTGTGGGCTCGCAGGCTCCTGCAAGTTCTGCTCAAGGATGTCGTCTGCAGAATGGAACCTTCCAGAACCCCGAGCCTCCGACAGCTTCCTCTGCTCCCTCCACGTCGCCTGGTACTCTGCAAAGGTGCCCAGGCGCTGCGGCCCAGCCTTGTGCCCGCTGGGGTCCGGGTTACGGAGATGACCGGTGGGGGTGGGCTTCTTAGGGAGGTCCCCGCTGGTTTGGGGGCCTGGGTATCTCAGTGGCCAGCTCCCTCCGGGGTCAGGGGCCCTCCGGGGGCTCTCGCGGCCCCCTCCCAGCGAGCTGGCTCGGACCCGGGCCCGGTCCTGGTCCGCAGCCTCCAGACGCCCGTACTCAGCCCTGCTTCCGCTGCCTTTCCCGTGCAGCGCGAGCTGGGCCTCAGCACCGCTAGGGCGGACACCCTGACTGGGTGGAGGTGGGGGCCTTCCGCCTGCCTCGAAGAAATGCCGCCTGTCGGCAAAGGAGGTAGGGGTGTCTGTGCCCAGGGGAGGGGGAGGAAGGGATGTCCCAGCCTCGTCAGGGGCCCCCACCTCGTTCATCTTCTCCGGCTCAGAATACGAGCGCAGCTTCTGCTCCAAAGTCAGCCGCTTCCTGGCACCCAGACGGGTCAGGGCCGGCACTCGTGGCTGGATGGCCGAGGGAGGCAAGGGCCCCTCTTCCTTGGCAGCGGGGGTGACAGGCTGGCGGGGGGGTGCCAGGGGCCCCAAATCCCTCCGCTGGAAGGAGGTGGCCCTCAGGACACGGGCCTGGGCTTCCTTCAGGTCGTCCTTGTAGGAGGAGCCGTCAGGGGAGGGAGGGCACTCAGCTGCCCACTCCTCCCGGGAGACCCCGGCTTTGCCCGCCACCTCCGGGGAAACGGGTGTCAAAACTGCGGCGCTCTTGCTCTTCTGCAGCTGTGCCCGCTTGGTCTGGATCTCGTTGCGCAGGGCAGTGGCAAAGCGATCGCTCCTCCGCTGTTGCTGCTGCTGCTTGAGCGGTAGATGGGCCGAGGCCTCAGCCGGCAGCTTCCTGCTCTCCTGTGCCAAGGAGTGAAGCAGGGGCGTCCTGTCAGGGCACACAGTCATGCCCTCTGCCCGTGGCCAGCTTCGATCGCTCAGTGCCCGGCATCGGCTGCCCTCCGGATGGCCGTAAGGCAGACGCGACGCCCCTGCTTCGGGCCGACAGGGGACACGGCTATCAGGCGGCAAGGCCTGGTCCCCGGGAGGCCTGGGACCTGCATCGCTGCTGCCGTGATCGGGGCTGAGGGGGTAGGCCACTGCCTTCTGGCTATCCCAGCATTCCAACTGGGTCCTCGCAGGGTGAGCTCCAGCTAGGTCAGGCTGCCGGGAGCTGGCGGGAGTGGGAAGGGCCATTTTTGTCAGCCCTCTTTGGCTCCAGTCAGAACGGGGAGCGTTCTCAGTTGGGTGTGGGCCAAGATAAATGCTGGTGCCCCACGGGCCCATCCTGGTTCCACCGTTATGGTGAAAGGTGCTTTCGTCACTGAGCTGCCTTTGGTGAGAGGTGGGCGAGGTGGGCTGGGAGTAACGGATGTCCGTGCTGGACAGGCTCAGCTTGCCAGCACTGGGCTGCTTGTGGTTGTCCCATAGGGCCAAGGGAGCTGCCTCGGCCCTGTACAGAGGGCTGGCCTGCGTCGCCCTCTTGCCGTCGCGCTCAGCGTCCTCCCCGACCCAGTCGCCTCGCAGCTGAGGCTTGGCTGAGGCCTGTTGCCAGGAGGACCCATTCCCGTCAGGGGGCCCCCCGGCATGTGCCTTCTCGTGCGCCTTCGTGGCAGTGAAGCTGTCGCTGCGGATGGGTGGGGGCGGCGGCGGGGATACCCTACGGAGCAGCCGGCCCTCGCCCTGGCCCTTCCTCTCCGGCACATGCCACACAGGCCCGAAGCTGGCCCTGCCCGATGCATGGGGCCTGCAGCCGAGGTATTCGTCCGGCCGCGCCGAGTCATCGGGCCTGTCCTCTAGGGTGGATAGCTCAGCTGCATTCTGACCTTGGTGCCCGTTGCCATTGGCGGGCTTTGGGGCATCCCAGGGGGGTCCCCTACTCAGCATGTTCTCCGTGGACGACGACATGTCACTCTTGGAAGACGAGAGGGTGTAGTCTGGGGTGCTGGAACTGGTGGAGAAGGAGCTATAGGCCGAATCCCGTTTGCCATGCCCCGAGATCTGGTCCATGCTGTTGCTGGAGTGAGCGGGCGACAGGCTGACCGCCTGGTAGATGGCAGGGGGCTGGTCCAGGCTCTCCATGCTGCCGAGGGAGCTGAACTGGTCAGAAGCGCGGTGCAGGGTGGTCTCGTCCCACTTGTCCGAGAGGTCATTCGATGAGGAGCTGGAGAGAAAGCAGAATGGAAGATGAAAGTTTGGGGGTGGGGGTGGGGGTTAGTGTCAAGGCATAGTTTTAGTCAGAATGGACATACACGTGGACAGTACAGGAAGCCATTCACCATGCAAGGCCTATGCTCACACTTTGCAAAAGCAATCATAGAACGTCTTCAGTTTGGAAGCAAGCCATTCAGCCCATCGAGTCCATACCAATGCTCTGAAGAGCATCGCACCCTGATCCACTCCACCACCCTATTCCTGTAACCCTGCATCTCCCATGGCTAACCCACCTAATCTGCACACCCGTTGACGCTAAGGGCAATATAGCATGGCCAATCCACCCTAACCCAACTAAACTCACTCCCTTTCACCTTTCAGATCACTCCGCCTTAAGCGCATGTGAGCTTTGTTTCCGAAAGTTCATTAAACCTGCCTGAATCAGTCTTGACCCACTCACAATGGTCCAATTATGAGGTTTATAACATTATTAGATATTGGGGCAGTAATGTGAAATTCTGATAAAATAAAGGAGGTCTTGTGAAGGTATGAATTGCAAATATTAAGCCACTCAGCCCCTCAACCCTGCTCCACCATTTAATAAGATCATGGTCGATTTGATTGTGAACTCTATTCTATATCCCCACTTCCTACTAACCCCTAATACCCTTTCACGCCCCTGTTGGTGGCAAATCTATCTACCTCTGCCTTAAGATTGATCAATAATCCATCACTGCCCCTTCTCTGGGAAGAGAACTTCAAACTATCTCAGCCACCAAGAACACTTTCTCTCGCTCTTGAATGGACAGTCCCTTATCTTTTAAACTGTGTTCCCCAGTTCTAGTCTCCTCCCACAAGGAAAAGCATCCTCTCAGTGTCCAATCCGTCAGGTCCCCCCAGAAGTTTATTTGGCCTGATTAAATAGATTCATTCTTCTAAACTCCCATGATCATAAGATGTTGGAACAGAATTAGGGCTCATCAAGTCATTCAGTGTTATCATGGCAGATCTGATAATCCTTCACTTTCCTGCCTTCTGCCCTGCAACGCCCGATTCCTTTACTGATTAAAAATCTATCTCAGCCGTAAATGTACTCAATAACCCAACCTCGACAGCCCACTGTGGTAAAGAATTCCACAGATTCACTCCCCTCAAGAAGAAGAAATTCCTTTTCATCTGTCCCCTTAATCTGATATTATGTCCTCTTGCTGCAGACTCTTCCTCACAGGGAAACAACATTTCCACATCTACCCTGTCAAGCCCCTCGAAGAATCTTATATGTTTCAATAAAGTCGCCTCTCTTTCTTCTAAATTCCAATGAGTACTAGCCCAAACCTCTCCATACCTAGTATCAGCCTAGTGAACCTTCTCTGGGCTGCCTCCAATGCCAATATACCTTTCCATCAATACGCGGACCAAAACTGTTTGCAATATTCTAGCTGTGATCTGGCTAGCGCCTATCACTTCAGCAAGTCCTCCCTTTTTCATACTTCATTCCCTTTGAAATAAAGACCAACTTTCCGATTGTCTTCCATTTACCTAACGAACATACAAGCTACGATTTGTGCACTATTCTCTCAGTCCGTAACTTTCTGCAGAGTTTCTCCATTTAAATAATATTCCGCTCCTCCATTCTTCCGGCCAAAGTGCTGAACCTTACCTTTTCCCACATCATAGTCCATCTGTCAAGTCCTTGCCCACTTGCTTTTCCTGTTCATATCTGTCTGAGGTTCTTTGACTCATCCTCTCCATTTGCCTTCCCACCTGTTGTTGTGCCACCCACTGGACATTGACCTTCTTTATCCACATCGTTAATACATGGACATGGACCCAGTCTGTCCAACCTTCCTTACAAGATAAACTCCCATCCCAGGGATCAGTCAAATGAACCTTCTCTGAACTGTTTCCAATGCATTTACATCCTTCCATAAATAAGGAGACAAAAGCTGTACGCAACTACTTGAGACGTGAACTCACTGAACTCTACACAGTGCAAGTAAGACATTGTTATTTTTACATTCCACTCCTCTTGCAACTAATACCAACAACCAATGTGCCTCCACAATCATTTGCGGTACCTACATGCTAACATTTTGTGATTTATTAAACAGCACACCCAGATCCCTCTGTACTGCAGAGTTGTGTAATTCCTTTTCATTTCGATAACATACAGCTTTCCTATTCTTTCTGCCAAAGTGGATAGATTCACGTTTTCCAACATTACACTCCATTTGCAAGAGTACGCACTTATTCACTTAACCTCTCTGCATCCATTTGTAAAAACCAAAGTTCTCGAAACATTAACTCTGTTTTTGTGGCTCAGTGGTTAGCACTGCAGCCTCACAGCGACAGGGAACTGGGTTCGATTCCACCCTTGGACAACTGTGTGGAGATTGAACATTCTCCCCGTGTCTGTGTGGGTTTCCTCTGGGTGCTCTGGTTTCCTCCCACAGTCCAAAGATGTGCAGGTTAGGTGGCATGGCCATGCTAAATTACCCATAGTGTTCAGCAATGTGTAGATTAGGTAGGTTATAGGGGGACAGGTCTGGGTGGGATGCTCTGAGGGTCAGTGTGGACTTGTTGGGCTGAAGGACCTGTTTCCACACTGTAGGGGCTCTACGATTCTACGAAGCTGCTGGACCTGCTTTCTGTTTTAGTTAAAGTGAACATCAAGATTTCTTCACTTTCTGTAAATTGCTCCTTCCAGAGAATGGAAAGCTAACAGACTGTCACAAGGAATACCATAACAGGAGTAAATCATTTAGCCTGGCAAGACCGTTTGGCCACTATTCAAGGAAGCGCTCAGCTGTACTTCAATTCTCTTTGCTCAAACCGCACCCCCCCCCCACCCCCAAACAACCACAACCTCCCCACCCAACATGCCCCCACCACTGCCCGTGAAGCTGTAGGACAGTTGGTTGGCTACATTCTGCCAAGTGGGAGTTCAGGCTGGTTGTACCCGGTACAAACCCATGGCATAACAGGGAAGCAGATGGTCAAGAGACACCCACCACTCGTCGGTTTTACCTCAATCTGCCTGAGCTTTGGGGGGGGGGGACCTCTGGCAGCTGTGCCAACGGAGGGCGAGTGAAGGAGAGCGGGGCAGGTTCAGGTAGAGCATTGGCGATGCACAGAAAGGTGGCGGCAGTAAACTTGTGGGCGAGGTGAGAGCGAGGCACTTACGTGGTATGATAGCGCGAGTGCCACGACGGACACAGTCCACTGGACGATAGCTGCATCCTTGAAGATTCTGGCTGGCTGTCTGTGAACTTTGTCGAATGCCACGAGTGAGGCCTACTCGCAGGCTCATTACTCCTGAAAGACATGGAGGGACGGCAGGCAATATTAACAAGGGAACCCGATAGTGAGTAAAATGGAGGTCTTTCCAAGTCACCTACGTTTCAATGTGTTTAACACAAAATTTTTCTAAGCAGGCAACAACCCACAGTTCAAAGAAATAGTACAACAATGAGCTGATTTTGCTGGCCTCTCCTAATCCAAAGTCCACAGGGAGGACACCGACACAGCCCACTTGTAAGGCCCCTGACAATCATTTTCGTTCCCCCTATTACTTTCTAGGTAGACTATTTCCTCCCCTTAATTCCAGTAACTCTGTCACAAACTCTCGAGCTGTTCAACTGCAGATCAGAACTAAAACTTAAGCTGTCCTCCGTAAAACATTAAGTGAGGCCTACCTCACATTAGATGGCTAGGTCCTACAACAATAAAAACACTTGGTGCCTTTCATTTGAAAAGACGCAGTGAAAGCAACTGCAAATCACTGGCTGCAGTGTCAATTTTCACCTGTCATTTTTAACTGCAGTAATAGTGAGCTACTGACAATGGGGAAGAGGATCGGTCACCTTGGGAAACCTGAACACACTGGGCGGGTCGCTTCAGATCTGACAGAGTAATGTGCAATTGATGCATTCGACCTCTAATAACGGGTCATTAACAGCAAACTGGGAAAGGGACAAAATGCTTTTGACTATGTAGGAACATCGCGAGGACACTTTCTCTCAGAATTGCCCTTTCGATTGTCCGACAGCCAGTAGCCAGTTCTGAGGAAGGGTCACTGGACCAGAAATGTTAACTCTGTTTTTCCATCGCCAATGCTGCCCGACCTGCTGAACTTTGTTTTTGTGGCTGTCAGACAGTCTCAGTTTATTAGTCCTATTACTGACTCCACTTTTCCAATCATTAAGGTGATGGATTTGCTCTTAAAAGCTCACCTACTGTGGCCAGAATTATTGTTCATCTTTAGGAAACACCAACAGTCCTGCTCAATGAGCACTTGCCCATTCAAGCAAAGGGGACTTTCACATCCATTAGTGAAGACACTGAGGGAAGAGCCAGCTCCAGCTTCTTCAACTGGGACTATCAAACACATCCGGGCGAATGTGAGGAAATTAAAGCTCTTTGTCGTAGTGAGATAATATTTCTGAAGATCATAAAAGCTCCATTCACCGACTGTGCCCCTTTGACCAGGGCTAGAACCTTCACTGGAGTGTGCCTGTATCCGAGCCTCGCTCCTCAATTAGACCTTGCAGTTCCTTTGTGGAAAATTCCTGTGCCTCACACCAACACACAGTGTACCTTACAAGGAGCCTTTGTGATAGCTCAACCTGTTCTATAAAGGAGGTCATTGATCCCTTGAACCAGTACAGGAACACAGGAGCTGGAGCAGACCTTTCTGCCCCTCAGTTGTGCTCTACTTAGGAAGGGAGTCGCAGAGGTCATGGCAGGTGGTTGCTGTGCTGAGGGAGGACCAGGGAGATGGAGGGGAGAGCAGACAGGGTTTGGAAGCAGTAAATCATACCTGATCGGTATCAACGCCACTTACAAGCTCTGTCTAACCAAAACCCATCAACCTCAATTTTCCACACTGCAGGGATTCTATAATCAGGTTTGGAATTGATCCCAAGGCAACCAGCTTTTTCCGTGACTGGTGGAGAGGCGAGTGAGGGAAGAGTTTCATTACTGTTTCTTGATGTTGCTCCTGAATGGCCTCACTTTAAATTTCGAGCATACTTGTCTTTGTGGTTGACTACCACAGCTGATAATACACACATGGATCTCCACCACTGGCCTCTGGACAGCAGATAAATAACCTACACAAATAAATTTCTCATTTTGGCAGGAGCACAGCCCATTCTTTCAGGATCTTGCAAAAAGTTCAAGTTACCAGCCCCTGTCCCTGTCAGAGGCTGGTGGATCCAGCTGGAGGATGAGGTTGTAATTGGGAATGTTGGACCCCTCCCGGGAACGTATTATCACTCACTCTCCTGCGAGACAACATCCAAAATATTAGTAGCGATCCATGGGTAGAACCTCTAAGGTTCGTTCTTGATGCTTACCCTCCAGACCACCCCTCCCCCAAACCCCACCCACAAAAACTGTAGCAACAGAAGCTCACGTACACTTCACACACACAAACATCACAACACTACAAGTTGCTGACTGGGATGTTTTAAACAAAAACCAAGGAGTAATGTTGAAATACGCAAAGACTGGGGTCTCTATTCCACCATTGGTCAGTTGGTTTGGGGGTGGGGGACAGGCATGAGGGGATTAAGGGGTAAGGCGTACTGTTACCTCATGGAATTTCTCATGATTTTCGTCAGAAAGCTCCTCGCCACTTTAGCCTCAATCTCCAGTGGAGTTTTCTGCGCTACAATAGCCACCATTTTGCGCTTCCTGACTGAGCCAAAGAACGAGAGGAAGACATTCAGCAGAGTTCGAGAGACAGGAGGAGTAGGGAAGCGCATGTGCTCCTTGCCTGAAGGCTTAGCCAAAAAGCTGTTCAGTGCAAGGCAAACCATTCAGAGTAAGCCTGGTCTTGGATACTGTTCTGAAAGGCCACTGCCAAATAAATCTTTCCAAGCAACACAACCATACAGTCGAGGCACACGTGGGTCACTCCTACATTATGAGCCCATCGCTTGTATCTATTCATCGCACTGCTACAGTTGAAATTCTATTTATACCAGGGACCTGTTGTCCAATATTAGCTTCCTCCCTCTTTCAAAGGCAGAGTTAGCACCCCATCATGGAGTGGCACCCGTAAATGCCCTAACTTTTCAAACAGCACAGTTCTCTTATTTTAACGTGCCCAGCGCTGTTGAAAGTAAAACCACCCGAGTGTTTTGTAGGCAAAGGTGCTAATCCCAATCAATGCTGACTCATCAATCCTCGGATAGGCAACAGCGGAGATTCCATTTCCCCCAGGCCGCCTCAGGATTGCAATGTGGTATGTTCAAGGCTCATTCCAGCATAAAATCCAGGCTGACTCTCCCGGTGCATCATGGAGTGAGGTGCTGCACTATCTTAAATGAGACATTAAAACTAGGCCCTGCCTGTCAAGGAGGTGGATTCCGGAGGTGAAAGGGTTGGTTTATGAGAGGAGTTTGAGCAAACTGGGACTATACTCATGGGAATTTAGAAGAATGAGGGGTGGATCTTCCAGAAACACAAGATTACGAATGGAATAGATAATTTGGAAGCAGGGAGGTTGTTTCCACGGGTGGGTGGAACTAGAACCGGTGGCATAGCCTCAAAATAAGAGGGAGCAGATTTAGGACTGAGTTGAGGAAGAATGTCTTCACCTTTTAACGTGCCCAGCGCTGTTGAAAGGATTGTGAATCTGTGGAATTCCCCGCCCAGTGAAACCGTTATGGCTACATTGTTGAATGTTTTTAAGGCAAAGGCTGATAGGATTTTTGAACCATAAATGGGATTAAGGGTAATGATGAGCTGGCGGGTAAGTGGAGCTGAGTCCATGAAAAGATCAGCTATGGTCCTATCGCATGACAGAATGAACTCAAGGGGCCAGCCGGCTGACTCCCGCTCCTACTTCTGATGTTTACTTATCATGGAATATTGCTGTGCACAACCCTGGCTGTTGCTCTTCTGCTGTTACAACATCATTAGCTGGAAAGCTTAGTCGGCCATGTTAAGAATGTCCAAGGTGCTACATAAATGCAAATTCTCCCTCTGTGCCTCCAAGCTGTATGACTGCCTTTGTTCAGCCCAAATAGTAGCCACCTCGTGGCTGAACAGCCTTTGGGAGATTTGCTTTCTGGCTTTTGCTTTGGCTGGGGTCAGTGGCACCAGATGAGATCTTAGTGGAATGAAGCGCATCAATGATAGTTTGCATTTATGTAGCACTTTCGATGTTGGAAACATCCCAAGGAGCTTCACAGACGCACAACCAAACGTTCAAACGTTCCGACATGCCAGGTCAACGCATGTTGATGTTGTAAATTCTACTTCCTGCTACTTATATAGTGCAGTGCTGGCCTGTTCCTGTTGTGCTCTGCTCTCTCTTCCCTTCCACACCCTTTCCCTTACAACTGGACAAAAAAATAAAGTAGAACCTGTTTAAACCATCCCAAAGCTTGCAGCTAGTTTGCTAGTAATGCCACTGGATAGATTTGATTTGGTTATCAAAATACCCTGAGGGGAAGCCGCACATGGCCTTGGTTTCAAACAAAACAAGTGTCTCAGTGTTGTCAGGGTCATTCCTGAATCTTGTACAGATGAATCAGATCGCCTCACATTCTTCTAAACTGGCCCACTTTGTTCGGCCTGTCATCATGGGGGAGCCCTCTCAGTCCAGGAGCCAGTCTAAGTGAACCTTTGCTGCACGAGTCTCCAATGGATGTACTTAAACTTGGAGACAAGAATCTCTCCAAAACAGGACAGCGTTCCCTCAGGACTGCCCCAAAGTGGACACCTAGCTCACGTACACCACTCGCAGAAGCGAGGCTTGAACCCATGGCTCTCCGACAGGGAGGTGAGAGAGAGCAACACACTGAGCCACAGCTACTCAGAACAAACCCGCGACCAATCAAGCAGGGTCATTTCCGCAGTAGGTCAACTGCTTACTTGCTGGGTGTACACAGGGGCTTTTATAAAGCTCCTTTGTCGCTGGGGTGTTATTTGAAGTGATGACAGGTTTCCTGTGGTTTTGGGGGGGGAACGGGGGGGGGGGGGGGGGGCGCTGTCAGACCACATGTCAAACACCAGCTGACCCTAAGACAGCGGTTCTGCAATAAAGTGATCACTGGGACTTTAATGCTCTCTGAGCAGCTGCACTAGTAACACACTGCCCCAGATTCAAAGCTGGCTCATAAATGGCAGCTTGCAATAATTTGCTGCTGACAATCTGCCACTCAATTTGGCTACACTGCACTCGACATTGATTATTCTCATTGATACAGTCGAGCATCAGGGACAGAGGGTCTGATTACAGCAAAACACGTTACTATTTTTTGTAGCAGACACTGCAGTAACCAACTGGTTTTGTATGTGATGTAGCTCGCAGACACACAACAGACTGTCAGGCAGAGTCACAATATTGTATACACAACACATGGAGTCCTCAAAAACAAACTCTCAAATTTAAGGTACATAGACAACAATCCAAATATGGATATGCAATGATGGCCCTCAGGGAATTTCTTCACAATTCAGCCTGTTTTGATCCAATATAGCCATCCTCCCACAACCCACCTCTCTACTCACACTGGGAAGTTATGCTAACCCCAAAATAAAAGAGAAATATGATATTAGCCAGCTCTCAAAAGCTCAAGCTCAAAACATCAGGCTGTAATAACCCTGTGGCTTGTCGGATCCAGCTTGTACAATTCAGTCCAATTAAAAATAAACGGTTGGTTCCTGGGGCAGGGGTAGAGATGAACAATACACCTCATAACCTCAGTGAGCATGCCTCACTATGAACTGCCCAGTTTCCAACCACGAGAAAATTGCCCCAGCCCTCGCTGGACAGACTATAATAATAGCGAGTTTTGAGAAGATTTGTAGCTCAGGTTGAGGTTCTGGATGTGAGTTTGCTCGCTGAGCTGGAAAGTTAGTTTTCAGACGTTTCGTCGCCATTCTAGGTAACATCATCAGTGAGCCTCCGATGAAGCGCTGGTGTTATGTCCCGCTTTCTATTTATCTGGTTAGGTTTCCTTGGGTTGGTGATGTCATTTCCTATTCTTTTTCTCAGGGGATGGTAGATTGGCTCCAAATCAATGTGTTTGTTGATGGAGTTCGGGTTGGAATGCCATGCTTCTAGGAATTCTCGTGCGTGTCCTTGTTTGGCTTGTCCTAGGATGGATGTGTTGTCCCAATCAACGTGGTGTCCTTCCTTATCTGTATGTAAGGATACGAGTGATAGTGGGTCATGTCGTTTTGTGGCTAGTTGATATTCATGTATCCTGGTGACTAGCTTTCTGCCAGTTTGTCCAATGTAGTGTTTGTCACAGTTCTTGCAAGGTATTTTGTAGATGATGTTCGTTTTGCTTGTTGTCTGTATAGGGAACACAGTCCACCGATTCCTCAGCAATAAACCCAAACAGACAAAATGGGCCCAGAAACCATAACCACTCTCCCCTACATCAAAGACTTTTCCGAAATGACTGCCAGACTACTCGGACCCCTTGGCATCAGGGTAGCCCACAAACGCACCAACACACTAAAACAGCAGCTAATGAACTTAAAAGACCCTTTACAGACAACAAATAAAACGAACGTCATCTACAAAATACCTTGCAAGAACTGTGACAAACACTACATTGGACAAACAGGCAGAAAGTTAGCCACCAGGATACATGAACATCAACTAGCCACAAAATGACATGACCCACTATCACTCGTATCCTTACACACAGATGAGGAAGGACACCACTTTGATTGGGACAACACATCCATCCTAGGACGAGCCAAACAGAGACACGCACGAGAATTCCTAGAAGCATGGCATTCCAACCGGAACTCCATCAACAAACACATTGATTTGGAGTCAATCTACCATCCCCTGAGAAAAAGAATAGGAAATGACATCACCAACCCAAGGAAACCTAACCAGATAAATAGTAACCGGGACATAACACCAGCGCTTCGTCGGAGGCTCACTGATGATGTTACCTAGAATGGTGACGAAACGTCTGAAAACTAACCTTCCAGCTCAGCGAACAAACTCACATCCAGGCTATAATAATGTTTAGATAAGGAAATTCAGCATGTCTGTAAGGACTCTGACCAATTCTCATAGATACACCATAGGAAGCATTCTATCTGGGTGCATCACAGCTTGGTTCGGCAACTGCTCTGTCCAGGACTGTAAGAAAGTACAGAGAGTTGTGAACACAGCCCAGTCCATCACACAAGCCAACCTGCCATCCATTGACTCCATCTATATTTCACAGTGCCTCAGGAAAGCAGCCATCACCAGAGGCCCATCCCAACCCGGATATAGTCTCTTCCAATATCTTCTGTTGGGCAGAAGATACAAAAGTTTAAAAATGGGGACCAACAGATTCAAGAACAGTGTCTTCCCTGCTGTTATTAGACTTCTGGGTGATGTCTCAAATTTGAAATTTAAATGTTGGTCTCCCTTCTGTGCACTATCTCTGCAGTCATAACATTGCATTGCTGATTCTGTTCTATCATCCTATGGTCGAGGGGGTGGGGTGGGGCTGGGGTTGGGTGGGGGGAGCGTGCTAGTGGGTGTCAGGAATACCGCATCAGAAACAAAAGAAAAGCAAATTTGAATTGATGGTTCACATTCTCAATCTATCCCCAAGTGCTTCAGAGGCTATTGAAGAATTTGTGACTGCGCTCACTGACATGAGAGGGGTAATGCAGCAGCCAAATGGCATGCAGTGAGCTCCTACACAAGGCAATGTCTAAATGAAGTGATTCCTGTTTTAGTAAAGTTTGTTTGGGAATACATCTTGGCCGAGTCACTGGGAATAATGGGTCGGCTCTTCTTCCCATAGTACCGTACAACTTTTCTATCCACCTGGGATGGCAAATGTCCCCCCTGTTTATTGTCTCACCTGAAAGTTGGCACCTCCGACAGCACGGCACTCACTCAGCACTGCACTGGAGTATCAGCCTGGAGTTGGGTGCCCAGGTCCTTGGAATGGGACCTGAGCACATCACTTCAGACTCGGAGACAAGACAGCTCCATTGAAGCGCGGCCTACTCTGAACCCAGAATCACTGCAAAGATGCCCCCCACTATTGCTTTCCACTGGGAATTTCATTGGCCAGGTATGGGCAAAGCTTAACAGGAGTGCCAGGTAGCAATCCCCTGAGGGTCCTATCTAAGCCCATGGTTAGGGGAATAGGAGGGTGGCCTGGGAAATTGCAAAGCCTCCTGCCACATTTCTGTTTCAGCCCACTGACTGAGAGTCTCTGCTCGGGAGTGCCCATGGACACTGATCGCCAAGACCCACCCCTCTAGGCTAGGAGGACAGCAACATCATTAACTATAGCACACATTTATACAGCTATAACCAACATAAAGCTCCTGCAAAGCAAAAATGTGACACCAAGTCACATAAAGCTCTCGTAGGACAGATACCACAAACTTAGTGGTTTTAAAGAGCATCTTCAACATATATATATATAATGTGTGTGTGTGTGTGTGTGTGTGTGTGTGTGTGTGTGTGTGTGTGTGTGTGTGTGTGTGTGTGTGTGAGTGTGAGAGAGGGAGAGAGGGAGAGAGAGAGAGAGAGAGAGAGAGAGAGAGAGAGAGAGTGTGTGTGTGAGAGTGAGTGAGTGTGTGGAGAGGAGGGGACAGAGGAGGGGACAGAGGAGGGGACAGAGGAGGGGACAGAGGAGGGGACAGAGACAGAGAGAGAGACAGAGAGAGAGACAGAGAGAGAGACAGAGAGAGAGACAGAGAGAGAGACAGAGAGAGAGACAGAGAGAGAGACAGAGAGACTGGGTTGGGGGTAGGGGCAAGGACAGACTCGAGATGGGGTTATCTGCTCCGTACCTTTCTGCAGTGTTGGAAATGAAGATGCTTACAGCTCCCAGATAGAGGGCCTGTGGCCAGCACTCTGCACCAGTATGGCAGAGATAACACAGTGTGTGGAGCTGGAGGAACGCAGCAGGCCAGGCAGCATCGGAGGAGCAGGAAAGTTGACGTTTCAGGTCGGGACCCTTCTTCAGAAATGGGCCCCGGCCCAAAACATCAACTTTCCTGCTCCTCTGATGCTGCCTGGCCTGCTGCGTTCCTCCAGCTCTGCACACTGTGTTATCTTCAAATCATGGGGTCTTGGGAGAATATGGGGACACCATCAGCTGTAGATTCAGTCGTGCATTTTCTGAGATTCCGGGAAGATGATCTGTAAGTCAGTCTGGACCAGCAGTGAGTTCTAGACATACACAGCAATGGCAATATTTACACCCCAGATAACTACTTGGCAAGCCCTTGTGCTCTTTCCTCAGGGACAGGACATAAGATACCCTGACAATCCAGGGACCTGACCCCTCACCTGCCCCTTGAGCTGGAGTGGTACATATTACACAGGACTGGAAGCAAACCGTACACTCTCGATCATACCCTGCACATCCACAGCACAAAGCCCTAAACCCAGACGATGGGTCCTTGCTGTTTCACAGCAGCGCTGTACAAATATTACAAAACAAGCTCAAGAATTCCCACTAAGATACCAGTGAGCTCGGACACATTTACACTGGAAAGAAAATACTGCAGCGCAGCTCCCTGAACCAGCTGGTTCAGCAGATTGCTCAAAGAACTAATCCAGATAATTCACGAAAGACAGCTCACCATCCCTGTCCAAATCCACAAATCCATGGAGGTTTAACAAAATGAATGACACTGGTAAATCCTTTGCTTACATGGAGACCCGGGTATGACCTGTTTACCCGTGGGCTGTGGGCATTCCTGGCAACGCCAGCATTTGTTGCCTGAACTGCCCTCAAATGAAGTGGTGTGCTAGGGTCAATGAAGTCACCCTTAGGCCAGGCTGGGTAAGGATGGCAGATATTCTTCCTAAAAGGAGAATAGTGAGTAACATGGGTTTTTTTTACAACAACTGAGGGCAGTCACTGAGAGCAGATTTTATCCCATACCTTATTAGGGGAATCAACTGGAGCAGCTCTTGCTCTTAGATGGGTAAGACAGACCCTTATGTTGCTGCTACAAAGCGGGTTAAGGGAGTTCTCCCCCAGTTCCCAAGTCATAAAGACAGACTAGCTGCTCATCTTATCATTGTGGGATCTTTCTGCATGCAAGCTGGCTGTTCTGTTTTCGACATTACAGCACTGACCTCAAAAGCACACAACTCCACTGAAACTGGGGCAACGCAAGTTGATAAACGTCGCTTATATAAATACATTGTCACCCTGCACAAAATCTCACTCTATCATTACCGATGTCTCTCTGCTGGCCAACTTTGCATTGCAACTTGGCCGTGGCCTCATCACTGATCTCCCTCACCTCTCCGTACAATCCTTCACCCTTAAGACCTCAAAGCTGCCTCTACCCACAAAGCTTTCTGGCTAGGACTGTCTTCTACATTGCCAGTATTTCACTTCCTCCCATGACCCAGGTCCCACACTCTGGGGTTCTCTACCTGAACCTTGACTGGCTCTCCTTTAAACTCTTCGCAAAGTCCTGTCTCTCTGGCCAAGGTTTCTGACATCTCATGCAGTTGACTGGACTTTAGCTGGATATAGTATTGTCGCATGCCTGCGTGAAGTTCAACAGGGAAGCCTGAGGAAAGGTCATTCTGATTTCTCTCCACAGATGCTGCCAGGCCTGCTGAGCTTTTCCAGCAACTTCTGTTTTTGTTTCTGAAGTGCAATGGCAGATGTTGCACTGAAGTCACAAAAAAACTAGCATCTCAAATGGCCTTTACTTCAAAAGGGAATGGAGTACAAAAATAGGGAGGCTTGATGCAGGAAGGTGGTTTTCCCTCCCGGGAGGGGCGAGGACCAGACAGCATCATCTCAGATTGAAGGAGGATGGGGAGGAGCTTGAGATAACAAGGTGTAGAGCTGGACGAAGAACACTGCAGGCCAAGCAGCATCAGAGGAGCAGGAAGGCTAACTTTTCAGGCCTAAATCCTTCATCAGAAATGGGGGAGGAGAAGGTGGTTCAGTATTTTCAAGGCTGAGATGGATAGAGTTTTAATCAGGAATGGAATCAAGGGGAAATCGGGAAAAGGCAGGATAGTGGAGTTGAGGATTGTCAGATCAGCCATGATTTCATTCAGTGGTGCAGCAAACTCAACAAACTAAATGGCACAGTTACGCTCCTCCAGTTTATGGTTTTATGGCTGTAATGAAGACAAGAAGTAGGTACAACTGATTGCCATTGATAAACTGCAAGGGGATTTGGAATCAACATTAAGCAATGGAGCTCATTTCCTGCCAATCATAGAATCTGATTACTTCCACAATGCGAATAGGGCTTCCAACGATCCCGCTTGAGCACTTTGAGGGAAATGGGAACATCTGATGTAGCACCTTTTTGGTCAGCAGTGATCCTCAGGGCTGAAGGGCAGTGAAATCAAACCTTAGACTTCAGCACGTAAACTAGGCCGGCACCGCAACCGAGGGAGGCTACGCTGTGGCAAGTTCAGGCTTTAAAACAAAGCCTTAAATCAAAAGGTGCCTCGATTCCCTCAGATAAATGTCGAGGATCTCCTGCGCACTGTTGGAAAGATGTCCAACATTCCTGCCTCTGCCGAGAAGAGCTGGTGGCTTCAATTATTCACAGTTTGTTGGCGCTTCCTGTGCACAATTTGGCTGGTGTGTAACAACACAAAAACAGCAACTGATTGAACCTTAAACAGTCTGCCAAACTTGAAGCCAAACTAAGATGCTATATAAGTCCACGGACCTCTTTCTTTCGTAACAAAAACACACATTTAGATTCCTGCCCAAAGGTGCACTCTCATCCTGGTGGATTCAAGCCAGTCCAGTCACAATGGATATTAACCTCAATGTCACATCGATGTAAAACAATACATAGCCTGCAATTCTGTCCATAGAGCATGAACCTAAAGTTAGAAAGGCAAGGCCACAGGTCTGAAGTTGCTTCCCCAGTTTCTGCGAAGGGAGCGCAGGAGTTGTAGGAAGGTTTCGGGAGTTCATTTAATCTTGCACATTGTTGTGGAGAGGTAAATCTCTCCAAACATTACATAATACTGTTGACATGTTGCCAATTTTCTTGAGCGACTGTGAGAAAACGAACTTGTTTCTTTGTGAAGCCAACCAGCACAACACAAACTGCAACACAACAATGCACAGGTAAAAGTGATGGATTTAAGCCAACGTGCATAAAAATGAACAGCAAACTGCATTTGTATAGTGCCTTTACATTAGTAAAGCATCTCAAGGTACGTCATTAGCTCACCACACGGTAAGTGTTTTTGCAGTGAACAGGACAATATAGTTACCAGTGACGATACCAACTTAAAAAATGGCACCCTACCATGCAAGAAGTATATTGGACTCTGTAACACCCACAATAATAACTGCATTTGTACAGTGTTGTAATGTAGCTAAATCCTCCCAGCCACATCATACAAATGTAATCCAAATCAAATTGACACAGGTCACCCAACAAGACACTCAACTGAAGCAAAACTATGAGAAAGGATTATCACGTGTACAGTAACAGCATAAAAAAGTGCCCCATCACCCCCACAGGACAACAGGCCATCAATAACAGCTTCACCAGGAATGCCCACAGCCAGAGATTACTCTTTTAAAAAATATTATCCAAGAAAGGACTCCATTCTTTAGTTTCTTTCCTCCGTGGGATCAACCCTTAATCAAAATACGAAGCCTCTCTCCAGCACAATGGAGGTGGAAACTGTCGTACAGTTTCTAACGGCATTGCAAGCCCACACCCCTGCCCTGTTCTTGGGTTGTTGTGTACAAACGTCAGGCAGTCCAGGATCCTGCTGCCATGAGGTGAATACAGTGGCATTCAGGATTGGAACTGCTGACATTGTTTGAAGAGTTCCTTTGGAAAGCGCCAATCAGTCCTCCCGTGCTGGTCCTGCATTCTCTACATGCCATCCTACATCAAGACCCCACTCGCCCATCAGCCCTGATGCTCACAGACCCACACTGGCCCCCTGGACCTGAGGATGTCAGACGTAAAACTTTCACCCTCATGTTCATATCCCTTTATGAATGTAGCAGCCTCATTCCCATTATATCTCTGTACTGTGATACAGCAGGGTAACAGGCCCTTCTGTCCAACTAGGCCATGCTGATCATGTTCCCAAACTTAACTGGTCCCACTTGCCTGTGTTTGGCCTATATCCCTCCAAATATTTGCTATTCATGAACTTAACCAAGTGTCTTTTAAACATTCTAACTGTGCCCACATCCACCTCTTCCTCAGGAAGCCCATTTCATACACGAACCAAGCTGTATAATAAATTTGCTTCTTATGACTTTTTTAAAATCTCGCTCCTCTCACCTTAAGAATATTCCCCCTCTTCTTAAACTCCCCGACTTCACTTTATCTCTGCCCATCGTGATTTTATGAACCTCGAGGAGGTCACCTTTCAACCCCCTAAGCTCCAGTGAAAAAAGTTCCAGCCTCTCTTTATGACTCAAACCCTCCTTTCCCAAAAACATCCTGGGATGAACACAGCAGGCCAAGCAGCAGAGGAGCAGGAAAGCTGACATTTCAGGCCTGGATCCTTCGTCAGAAATGGGGGAGGGGAAGGGGATTCTGAAATAAATAGAAAGTGGGGGAGGCGGATGGAAGACAGACACAGGAGAAGATACGTGGAGAGGAGACGGACAGGTCAAAGAGGCGGGGATAGAGCCAGTAAAGGTGAGTGTAGGCGGGGAGTGACAATGGAGGTAGGTCAGTCAAGGGAAGACAGACAGGTTAAGGAGGTGGGGGTGGGGGTTTAGTTGGGAGGAGCGGATAGGTGAGAGAAAAGACGGACAGGGTAGGGAGATGGGGACGAGTTGGGCTGGTTCTGGGATGCTTTCGGGGGCGGGGAGATTTTGAAGCTTCTCCAGCATCGGCAGTTCCTACTATCTCTGTCTACCTGTGATGCAACTTTCAAAGAATTATGTACTTGAACCTCCTAGGTCTCTCTGTTCTACAACACTACTACCCAGGGACCTTGTTTGCTTTACCAAAATGCAACACCTCGCAATTATTCAAATTAAACTCCATCTGCCGCTCACTGTAGCCTGAGAGCTGACCCCGTAAAACTCTCCCCTCGCATGCCCCTACCCTTTACGTCCCCACAATCTGTGGCTGTGCCTTCAGCAACCTACCATCAGGAATACCCTCCCCCAACCAGTTTCCCCCCCCGCCACCATCACCAAGATTTCATTCTGTTTTAGACCCCTCTCTTCAGCCACGCCTACGGCCACCACCATTCCAAACTTCCCCTTCATCGATCAGGATTTGGAATTTGTCCATCACTCTCTGTGAAGTGCCAAAGGACAATTTTCTCAATTAAAGGCCCTACATAAATGAAAATTGTTGCTGTCCAAAGTGCGCTTCAGGCCATTTTGAATTTGGATAATATTCAGGGTAGGCCCTGTTGAATGATTACTTGTCCCTATATCACTCATCAATATGGAAATCAGCCTTTAAAACAGTGTTTCTCCGTTTACATTGAGACAGATTACTTTGTTTCATTGCTTTCAATCCTTAAAAAGGCTCACCAAAGTCAGGGTGTTACCATGGCAATGCATGGGGCTCTTACACATTACAATGAGGTCGATTTTCTTGCCAATAGCCATCGTCCATGACGTGAAGAAAGGGCAGTGTGAGACAGGGGATGAAATCAATAATCACTTTGGCAAACCTGTGCCCCTCTCGAATTTTTTCAACCCAATATTCCCAGCTGAAACCTCCAGATCTTCCCTCTGGTTTCAATCCAGGCCACACACCCCCCAACTTGGCGCTGTTCAGTCAATTCAGGAAATTCTGGCTAATGTCTTGACACAACATTTATTCTTCAACCCACACCCAAGAGCAAGGTACCTGGCCACCATCTCACGGCTGCCAGTGGGATCTTGCTGTGCACAAATGGATTGTTATCACTATATCATGAACAACAATTCCATGCCGTCTAAACAAAAGTTCTTTCTTTTGTTCTGGTCGTGAGGTACGGGTCCCAATGATTTGTTTTGCCTAAGGTTCTGAAAGGGTTAATGTAGGAGACCTCATTGAGGTCCCATCAGACTGATGATGGCATCCACACTTGGAGTGGAGGTAAGGGAGAACATTGAAGGATGTCATCCAGATCCACGGCGACAATTCTCCCCACAGGCTTAGTCACAGTGTTATTGCCTACATGTCACAGTTACCTAACTGTGATCATACAATGAGCTACACTGTGTGAAGATAAGGGCCTCTTCTTGTTAAGGCTCATTAGTGGTTGTTTCTTTATGACTGTAAAGGGAATAGCCTGGTTAGCTCGGTCTCAAGGCAATGGGAATGGAGCCAGCATCGATCCACCCACAAATACCACAAACCTCAGGCGCGATAACCATGTGCCTGTGTGCACTCATTTGCAAGCACTACCAGTGTTAAGGGATAACACAGCGTGGAGCTGGAGGAACACAACATGCCAGGCAGCATCAGAGCAGGAAAGCTGGCGTTTCTTCAGCAACCAGTGTTACGACACAGCCAGCCCAGGAATGCAGCACGACATCAACTCCCACAGCACCTGCATGAACCTTTCAAGGGGAGGGGGGATTTGGCGGAAATCCCTGTGGAAACTGGAATGTGAAGCACACTAGCAATGCTCAACAAACTCTGAACAACGCTTGGACTGAGTCAACAGCTGACAACATATTACATAAGGATACGGCAGCTGTCACACAGCTCCAGGTGCTACACACTGATCCAAACAAACAGGGCTCTTGTACAAAGCAAAATATTCTCAACTTTAACCTTTCCATTCGAGGCTAAGAGCCAGAGTGGTGTTGCTGGGTCAGAGGGGCCTTCTTTCTCATGGGACGTTGTTCCACAGCCCCATTCTGACCCTCTTGGAGGGACGTAAAAGACCCCATGGCACCACTGGAGGAACAGGAGTGTTATGCCTGAAATCCTCACTCATTTTTATCTCCTACCCCACATCAAAACGACATTACTAAAAGGGCTTCAGAGATAGTAGTAAATGCAGGTGTTGGAGAATCGGAGATAACAAGGTGTAGAGCTGGATGAACACAGCAGGCCAAGCAGCTGCAACCGCAGGATGTGCTACAACTGCCCCTTCACCCTCATCCCAGGCCCCAAGACAACTTTCCACATAGAGCAGAGGTTCACCTGCACATCTGCTAATGTTGTATACTGCATCCGCTGTTCCCGTTGTGGCCTCCTCTACATCGGGAAAACCAAACGGAGGTGTGGGGACCGCTTTGCAGAACACCTACGCTCGGTTCGCACTAAGCAACTGCACCTCCCAGTCGCGAACCATTTCAACTCCCCTTCCCATTCCTCAACCGACATGTCCATCCTGGGCCTCCTGCCACAATGATGCCACTCGCAGGTTGCAAGAACAGCAACTCATATTCCGCTTGGGAACCCTGCAGTCCGATGGTATCAGTGTGGATTTCACAAGCTTCAAAATCTCCCCTCCCCCTAGCGCATCCCAAAACCAGCCCAGCTTGCCCCCGCCTGCCTAACCTGTCCTTCCTCCCACTTATATCCCTCCTCCCACCTCAAGCCCCATCCCCATTTCCTACCTACTAACCTCATCCCACCCCCTTGACCTGACCGTCCTCCCTGGACTGACCTCTGTCCTCCCTAACTCCCCACCTACACTCACCTTTACTGGCTCCATCCCCACCTCTTTGACCTGTCTGTCTCCTCTCCACCTATCTTCTCCTCTATCCATCTTCTATCCGCCTCCCCCTCTCTCCCTATTTATTGCAGAACGACCTTCCCCTCCCCCATTTCTGAAACATCAAGCTTTCCCGCTCCGCCTGCTGTGTTCATCCAGCTCTGCATCTAGTTCTCTCTAAAAGGGGGCTGCCCACTTTCTCCCCCTCAGTGACAGTCTTTGGGAGCGTGCTGCGCTGCCCTGCTCAATTCCGATGACAAGCACCAGCAGCTGCTGCCAGTAAAAACACCCGGCTGCCTGTTTGTGACACCCTGAGTTCGCAAAAGGGTGCTATGCAAATGCAAGTCTTCCCCAGCTTTGGAGAGGGGGAGGGCCGCACATGGCTGAAGCCATAACTGGATAAGGCACACTCCTCCCCGTAGTCTGGGGGAGAGGGAGGGAGAAGAGAGAACTATATTTGCAATGCACTGCACCACCTTGGGCACCTGTGGCATTAAGCATGTTGTCCAAGGGAGGGCTGGAAGAGGGGGAGGTGGGCAAGGCTCAGACAATGGCAGAACAGTGAGCAAACAGGCAGAAGACACAAAGACGATAACCAAGGAAAACACACTCCCCAAGATAGATCAACACGGTCAGAACCTACCTAACTGGGAGGCATTTGCGTGGTGGAGAAACACAGATCAAAAAACAAAGAACAAAAAAAGTCAAACAGCTCACACCCCACTTACAGTCCGAGGAAAGCAGACAGTAAGCTGTGAAACTGCAGTCACCTCGCCCCAACGCACATCGAGCCTAGTCTGTGGATTCCTCCTCGCAGCCATTCAGACAGTAACAATGGAACAACTTCAAGCCGGCCTGGTTCTCTCACTGACTCCACAGGGCTGCAGCAAACAGTGTTGAACAAGGGACGCAGCCACACACATGCAGGGGGCACCACATTCCTCACGTTAGCTCCAACCCGGGGCTCAGGCCCTCCTCTCAGGCAATCCCTTGTGATTAAGTCCACCCCCTCCCCAACACAGCCATCGATGATAGGCTCTCGGACTGAGTGCACACAAGCCGACTCAAACCCCATGCCTCTCCTCTGAAACCATGGCAACACATGTAACCCACTTCGTCAGCATTAGCAGCATAACAAACAGCTTTCCTTCCAGGTATTAATGGGGGGGTAGGGGGTGGAATGTGTCAAGGGTTGACATTCTCCCACCAAAAGCTGAGCGGCTGCTTCTCTGCCACACTCCCTCTCTTCCCATTTCTCCTCTGCCACACTCCCTCTCTTCGCATTCTGTAACCAATTACTACTTGAGGGAATAAGCCAAATGACAAAGAAGTGGGGAAAAAAGGTTTTGTGTTTCAGCTGTAATACAAACTGTACCCCCACTGCAAAGAAAAGCAAATCATTCGGTCTGATTGCACCTTGCTCCAGAAGCTCTCTGGGATAAGGGTTGCTGGTCCAATCAGGCTGCCGTGGAACACTCAACCATAATCACTGAGATAAGGCAGCTAAGTAAGCGTCCATAATGTCTTGGGCAAGGATAGAGGAGAGAGTGGGGAGAGCGCGGTCATTTTCAGGATGGCACCTGGTGACTAGTGGGATTCTGCAGGGGTCATCAGTGTTGGGACCACGACTGTTAACATTATTCGTTAACAATCTGCATTAAGGAACTGTTGCTATGTTTGCAGACAACGCAACGATAGATGGGGGGGAAACGGATAGTGCTGAGGAAATGGGGAGTCTGCAGAAGGACTTAGATAGGCTAGGAGAGTGGACAAAGAAGTGGCAGATGAAGTACAACGTGGGAAAGTGTGACGTTATGCACTTTGTTATGAAGAATGGGGCACAGACTATTTTCTAAACGGGGAAAGGCTTCAGAAACGTGAAGCACAATGGGACTTGGGAATCGTAGTTCAGGATTCCCTTCAGGTTAACACGCAGGTTCAGCTGGCAGTTAGGAGGGCAAATGCAATGTTAGCATTCATTTCAAGACGGCTAGACCAGAGGAGCAGAGATGTGCTGCTGAGGCTGTATAAGGGTCTAGTCTGACCGCATTTGGAATATTGAGAGTACTTTTGGGCCCTGTATCTAGGGAAGAATGTGCTGGCCTTTGAGGGGATTCAGAGTGGGTTCACAAGAATGATCCCGGGAATGAAGGGCTTGTCATATGTGGACTCTGGGTCTGTACCTGATGGAGTTTAGAAAGATGAGTAGGGATCTGTTGTAACTTACAGAGCACTGAGAGGCCTGGATACAATGCACATGGAGGAGATGTTTCCACGAGTAGAAGAAATCAGGACCTGAGGGGCACACCCTCAGAGTGAAGGGACAACCCTTTTAGAACCGAGAAGTGGAGGTATTTCTTCAGCGAGAGTGTGGTAAATCTGTGGAACTCATTGAGACAGAGGGCTGTGGAGGCTATGTCATTGAGTGTATTTAAGATGGAGATGGATAGGTTCCTGATGGGGGGGAGAAGTGGGGGTAGGGGTAAGGGTTACGGGGAGAAAGCAGGAGAATGGGGTTGGGAAATTTATCAGCCGTAATTAAATGGGTTTAGTTATAGTTGAGCAGACTCGACGGGCCGAATGGCCTAATTGTGCTCCCATATCCTATGTTCAGCAGCTCAGGACAAAACAATCCTCGAGGTATTTTTGATTAGATTAGATTCCCTACAGTGTGGAAACAGGCCCTTCGGCCCAACAAGTCCACACCGCCCCTTGAAGAATCCCACCCAGACCCATCTCCCTATAACCCACACACCCCTCGAACACTATGGGCAATTTAGCATGGCCAATCCACCTAACCTGCACATCTTTGGCCTGTGGGAGGAAACCGGAGCACCCGGAGGAAACCCACGCAAACACAGGGAGAATGTGCAAACTCCACACAGACAGTCGCCCGAGGCTGGAATTGAACCCGGGTCCAAATGTTTCCCTTAAATGTTTGTTTTTAAAATGGCGAGTCATTTGCAGACTTTATTGACCATCTTTCATTGCCAAAGGATTGGTCTGACTGAAGAAGCCTGAGTTTTATATCAGTAAGGGTCCACTACATTGGTGATACTGAAATCACATATACACCACAGCAGGTAAAAACATGCTTCTGTCGCAAAAAGTTGTCAGCAAAACAATGGAGTGTCTATCTCCATTCCCACACTGACATGATCATTCTGTTCAGTTTATCTTAAAAGGAACAATTTGAACTCTGGATTCCTGGTCGGGTAATTTAAGCACAACGCCACCACGCAATGTTATAACGGGGAGGTATGGCTCATTAGCCACGGAGACAGTCCAAGTTTGAGATTAAAAACTGCAAGGGTAGCAGTAGGGCACCACAAAAGCTCCTCTTTCCCAGTTTGAGAATCACGAGAGAGAAGTAACTTCGGGCATGCCCAAAGAGGTGGCGCACCCGGTCCTAGGCAACGGGTCTTCACCCCCGTGGAGAAACCAACAGCAATGGTCTATGTGCCTTTCCCCGGAGAAAGGCTGCTCGGTTAAAGCACACACCAGCTATTTGAGGGGCCTTTGGAGTGACTGCCAGGATCTGGTACAAAAGGGCCCCTTAGAATCTCAATGACATGCGTCAGTCGGCTTTTTGACAATGAGCGATGCAGACAGGACTTCTGCTTAGAACCACTACCAGTGAAGCTCTAAGAGAGTGCCACGTTGTTCGAGGTGCCACTCATCAGAGGGCAGGTTCATCAGGGCCCTATCTGTTGGTTCGAGTGGACGTGTGAAGTCCCATGGCACTATGTAAACAGGAATAGCAGCATTCCCCCTGACATCCCAGGCAATATGTAGCCCACAATCATTAACCAAAGCAGATTATGTGGACCACCAACTGATCAGGGTCTGTGGGATCTTGCTGTGTACGAACTGGCCGCTTCATTCCCGACAGCCAGGGCTCTTCGAAAACACCTGCAGAGTGTTTCGAGAATACCTCAAGGTTGCGAAAGGAGCTATGTAAATTCCTGTCGTCTTTGAACAACGAGATCCTATCAGCGGCACAGGGAAATTGTAGTACGGTAATCAGTAGGAACACAATCTGAGGCGTTTCAAGAGGCATGAAGGATCCTAGTAAGCATAAAGTCTTTCTTTCAGACAAAGGACAAATGTATACATGGAAAATTCCAACCTGCTGGTTATACAGCTGGGAGTTTATGAGCAAACCAGGCCATTAGGTTAGACTTCCGGAGTTCAAAATGGCCATGTAAACAGACGCCACTAGAACAGGCAGGTAGAGGGCAATTACAAAGCTGCAGCACACACTTCAGGGGCTCTGGTGACACACAGCCTGCACCAGCGATCCTCCAGAGGTTAACATACATTATCAAAACCCATGGATTACATTACTGCCATTAGGCAGGCTGATCGAAACGGCTGTCTCGGGGTGGGGGGAGAACCACATTTGCAAGTTTCAAATGTCATGCTCATTAAGCGGAGATTTGCTTTGAAAATGAGTCTCAGTGCGATGAATGCAAGGTAACAGCTCAGAAGGTTAATGCATTCCCATTCCCAGTATGTGGTGGCGCAGAAACACACTACAGTGAAGGTACTGATTCCTCAGGGATGCCCGGGAACCATCAGAAATTGGAACCCGACTGAAAATCTTGGGAGAAAAAGAAACGTAGGCATTTCTAAAAGAACGTTTTGTTGCACTCTCTGAAAGCTTTCCTGTTTGTCAGTCACAAAGTACTGAAGATGATGGAAAATAGGTGAACTGGGATGACACATGACTAGAGATGACGCGGGGGGGTGAAATGAGGGGGATCAGAAGGTCAGACATAGGGTCTCCTGTATAAGTGAGATACTTGTAAACAGGATCACCAAATGTAACAACCACTGTGCACTGGAATTACCACAGAAAACGTGCACTGGCGTTACCATATACAACATGCTGTGCGCAAGGATTTTCACGTACCTTTGTTAACATGTACAAAAATTGACGCCCAGGTGACCATGGGGTTGCCGGGGTTAGCCCCCGGGGCTGGCCAAGTGGAAACTGACCAGCTTAAACCGCTTTCCCGCTCACTGCACACCCACTATTTTTAGTCAATCACAAAGACAGTGGGTTCTATTCCCTTCTGTGCTACATATTCGGGGACATCTGGGTCACCAAGGCGGAATCAGAACGCTGGAGGTTAAAATACTTCACGATTTTAATAAATCCTTCCTCACAATTGAAAGTGTTCAGAACAGAGAGTCGGACTTCCACTCACCCAAAAGGTACCTGAACTGGAAACACATACTATAGTACCTTAGCAGAAAGGAACCTCAATTTTAGAATCTCTCTCTGGGGAGACTGCCCTTTTCAGGGATTCCTGTAGCAAGGAAGTTTTGAGTTCAGGTATCAGGTGTGTACAAATGAGACCCATGAAGCTGGCAGTGCCAACAGTGCATTGGGAAGCGGCAGAACAATTCCCAATAGTCCACAGAACCAAAATCAAAGCAACAGCTCACTAAGAATATAAGTTCAATATAAAGAGGGTACATTGCACCATGGCAGCACTTCAGTTCCCAAGGCACCTGTTCTCTACAGCTTTTAAATCATTTCAATTCTCCAAGCATTTGTACATCACAGTCTCTGGAAGTTTCCACATCGGTGCTACTTTCCGGGCTGCTGTTTCACCAAGTCACCCATGTTGACTCTCACGTAAACTGTGCAGACTGAGCCGTTCCAAAGGCCTGGATGGCCATCCCCCAGTGGATGCTGGGAGCAATGTCTGCACTTCAGGCACCTACACTGGGACCAGGGGCAGCCAGAACCTGCCAGGCAGGAAAAAAAAACACAGATCTGCCTGATTTGCCTAGGCATCCTAACAGTTACACGTTACAACAAACATGGAGGTGTTGACTAATCGTAGCAAACCGATTCACAAAAATCCACAACAGATCTAGATAGAGAACAAGAGGAGCCATCAATGGAGGAGAATTTGGGGCTGCATAGGTCCTATATCACCTGCTATTCTCCAGCATGCCACCTTTACCATATCTCATATGCGAAATTACTTGCAGATTCTGTGTTAAAACATTGTTTTCTTTCAGAAAACACTCGTATTTGTGACACAACCTGCTCCAACTATTTCCCCAGCGTGCCTGTGCCACGTCTAACTGTGGATTCACTGAATCATGGTTTGAATTGATGCCTTTTGGAGTTCGAACCATGGCCTCCTGTTTTGAAACAGCTCTTCTGGTCCCTTCCCTTCATGAACAGCAACAGTCACCATCAGTCTAAAACAAGTTGTCTTTCTGATTGATGCTTACAGCTAGATTCCAGCTCCCGATATTAGTGCACACTCTCTCATACACACACACACACACACACACACACACACGTTCACATTGTTTCCTGAGCACATTCTTTCATGTCAGTATTTCACTTCAATTTTCCCTTTCTCACCTCAGACTAAAACAGACACTAGCCTTTCACCCTCCAAAGCAAAACTCCCTTAAGAGGCAACCATTCTGAATGGAGGATGATCGCAATTAGAAGCAAGGGCAAGGCAGATGCGTACACAATGAGTGGGTTATTTTTAAGCATCTGTTTGTGAGGGGGTTTTACTCTGTCAATGCCAATTGAAGCTTGAACTATTCTCTCTGAATCCCTCACAAGCTGAAGCACTGTGACGTCAGATTCATGGGACACAGATGAATTCTCACATGCAACTTTCACCACAATTTGCGTTTATATAGACTCCAACTCGCAGAAATCTCCCAAGCCATTTCACAGGAGCATAGTTGGGTCACGAAAATGGGCAGCAACTTTGAGAGCTTGATCAAAGAGGTACTAAGGAGCATTGTCATAGAGGCCAGAGGGGTAGGAGAAATGGACGGGTTTAGTCACGGGTGCCAGTCACAATCACCAACTATAATTGGCACTCACTCGAAAAGGTGAAGTTTATCGAGAGGTTTTTTGCATGCAATTCTGGCTCATTCCTGTGCCGCCATTCTCAAGTGGACACTAACAAATCAGCTTGGGAGCAGTCATTTTGGAGAGGGGCAGAGAGGACAAAGTACTGCCATTGGGATCAAGGTGGTGAGTGGGCAGCATTAATGTACAGTAAGGCAAGGCAACTTCTCTCCTTTTCTTTCAATCCAGTAGTTACTAGTGAACTGGTATGCTCCTCCAGAGACGTGTGGGAGATCAGGGAGAAGTCAAATGTCCTTTGGTTCCACACATACATTCCCTCCTTTGTCCTGGAGGGGACCCACCCTTCGCCAAGCTGAGGGCAACATGATATAAATATTTAAAATTATGAGGGGCATGGATAGATGGACAGTCAGGATCTTTTTCCCAGGGGACCCTAGTTTAAGGTGAGAGGGGCAAAGGCTAACGGAGATGTGTGAGGCAAGGTTTTTACTCAGATGGTGGTAGGTGCCTGGAACGTGCTGCCAGGGGAGGTGGTAGAAGCAGATACAATAGCAATGTTTAACAGGCGTTTAGGTAGACATGTGGACAGGCAGAGAATAGAGGGATACAGACCATATGCAGGCAGATGGGATTAGCCTAGAATGGCATCATGGTCAGAGGTGAAATGGTGGGTCGAAGGGCCTCTTCCTCTGCTATGTTCAAATCATTGTCATCAGGCCTGCACTGATCAAAGCGAAGTTACAGTCAATGCTCATTATAAACAGTGCAGTGAAGTAACGAGGCGCATGTCTGCTGTTCTAATCACAAGCTGCTTCAGAGATTTCAAAAAGCACTCCAAACATTTTTACAAGCTGCAGTTTATGTGCTGTGTAACATGAAACTTGGTCACTGGAAAACAGATATGACAGTGATACCGTGGACAGCAATGTGGTACCACAACGAGGACTTCAGCAATTCGAAGTGCTCGAGACAGCACTGGGAATGGACAGTAACAGTCAGCGTTGCCAGCAATGCGTATGCACTAAGACTAGTAACCGTATGGATGCGTGTAACTGCCAACTTGTTCATCTCAAGGTTGGATGTCTGTCATTACTGAACTAAATCCTGAGCCTCAAATACACGAGGCCAGAAGACCAGGAGCAGAAGTTTGTCCTTGAACCTACTGAGCGTGCTCGGCCATTCAATACGATCATGGCTACTCCTCAACTACACTTTCCTGCTTTTATCCTATAACCCTCAAATCCCTCACTCATTAAAAATCTCCCTCTCTCAGCCATTCATATTATTGAATGACCCAGCCCCTACACCTCAGATTCACCACACTCACAGAGACAATATTCCTCTTCCCAGATGATACCGTCTGGCCTTGGACTCTCCAAGAAAGGGGAAAACAACCTTTCAGTATCTACCCCTTCAGGCCCTGAAAGAATCACGCAGGTTTCCACAAGGTGGTCTCTCGTTCCTGTAAATACCAAAGAGCACAGTTCCAACCTACTCAACCACTCCTCATAAGGCAGTCCCTCCACGCCTGGGATCAGCCGAGTGAAGCTTCTCTGGACTGCCTCCTACGCAGATTGCGTATCAGCAATACCTAAAAACGAGGTAAGATTAGCAACTTCCAGCATTGCTAGTGGCACAATGTGGCATATTGCCAGGCATAGGGCAATCTCATTATCAAAGGTAACAGACCATACTCTGCAAGAACACACACAATACCCTAGCACCTAAACAATACCAAGACCAGTACTTTAAGAGTTACTTATGGCAACTATTCAGTAGTCTTAGTGTATATGCAAATCAAGCTATGAAGACTCCAAAGGTGTTCTGCTTAATCATAAGATTTGATAAGAATGATAAAAATATTAGTGACTGAAATATACTGATCTATAAAGGCATTTTGTTTAGTAATTCACTCAGAGATAATGGGAACTGCAGATACTGGAGAATTCGAGATAACAAGGTGTGGAGCTGGATGAACACAGCAGGCCAAGCAGCATCTCAGGAGCAGGAAAGCTGACGTTTCGGTTCTGGACCTTTCTTCAGAAATGGGGGCGGGGGGGGCGGGGGTAAGGGAGCTCCAAAATAAATAGAGAGGGGGGGAGGCAGTGATAGAAGGTGGATAGTGGAGCAGATAGGTGGAGAGAAGATGGGCAGGTCAAGGAGGCAGGGATGAAGCCAGTACAGGTGAGTGTAGGTAGCGAGTTGAGATGGGGTTGGTCAGTAAGGAGGGAGGGGCGGGTAGGTGGGAGGGAAGACGGACAGGTCATGGAGGTGGGGATGAGGGGGAGGGGCTGGCCTTGGGATGAGGTCAGGGGTGGGGACGTTTTGAGCCTCGTAAAGGCCACATTGAGACCATTGGGTTGTAAGGTTCCCAGGTGGAATATGAGGTGCTGTTCCTCCAGCCTTGAGGTGGCATCGATGTGGCACTGGAAGAGGCCCAGGATGGACATGTCGCCTAGGGAGTGGGAGGGAGAGTTGAAGTAGTTCGCAACTGAGAGGTGTTGTCGCTTGTCGCGAACCGAGCATAGGTTCCCAAGATGAGACGTTCCACTCCCGGATATCCCAGATGTCCTCGCATTTCAAGGACCGCAATTTCCCCAACATCATTAATCTCCTTCTCTCCCGTCCCCAACATCATTACTCCACTTCTGTTTCACAACAGCATCACATAGACAGTGCCTGTGCGAGAGTGAGGGTGAGGGTGAGAAAGAGAGAGAGAGAGAGAGAGAGAGAGATACTGTGCATGCATATTTGTGTGTGTGTGTGTGTGTGTGTGTGTGTGTGTGTGTGTGTGTGTGTGTGTGTGTGAGAGAGAGAGAGAGAATGTATGTGAGCGAGAATGAAAAACGTTTTCTTCATGAAATAGAATGCAAATGTGGCAGAGTATGAGAGAGAGTGTGAGTGTGTGTGAGAGAAAGAGAGAGAGAGAGACAGACAGCGTGCAGTTGGGACAGTGTGAGAAACAGAGTGGCAGACAGAGCGCGTGTGTGAGAGAGCCTGTCAAACATTGTGACAAGAGTAAGCCATTCAGTCCCTCTAGCCTGCTCCATCAAATCAGTAAGATCATGGCTGATCTGTGCCCTAATGCCATATACCTGCCTTGGGCCCATCTCACTTATTACCTCTGCTTAATAAAACTTCATCTATCTCAGAACAACCGAACCAGCATCCATTTCTGCTTGCAGAAGAGAGGTCCAAGCGTTTACCACCTTTTGAGTACAGAAGTGCTTCCTAACATCTCTCCTGAAAGGTCTGGCTCTAAATCGCACGTGTGCCCCAAGATCTAGAACCTCCAATCAGTGGAAACAGTTTATCTTTATCCGCTTTGCAGAACACCTCCGCTCGGTTCGCAATAAACAACAGCACCTCCCAGTCGCAAACCATTTCCACTCTCCCTCCCATTCTTTAGATGACATGTCCATCATGGGTCTCCTGCAGTGCCACAATGATGCCACCCGAAGGTTGCAGGAACAGCAACTCATATTCTGCTTGGGAACCCTGTAGCCCAATGGTATCAATGTGGATTTCACCAGCTTCAAAATCTCCCCTTCCCCCACCGCATCCCAAAACCAGCCCAGTTCGTCCCCTCCCCGCCACTGCACCACACAACCAGCCCAGCTCTTCCCCTCCACCCACTGCATCCCAAAACCAGTCCAACCTGTCTCTGCCTCCCTAACCTGTTCTTCCTCCCACCCCAAGCCGCACCTCCATCTCCTACCTACTAACCTCATCCCACCTCCTTGACCTGTCCGTCTTCCCTGAACTGACCTATCCCCTCCCTACCTCCCCACCTATACTCTCCTCTCCACCTATCTTCTTTTCTCTCCATCTTCGGTCCGCCTCCCCCTCTCTCCCTATTTATTCCAGAACCCTCACCGATGAAGGGTCTAGGCCTGAAACATCAGCTTTTGTGCTCCTGAGATGCTGCTGGGCCTGCTGTGTTCATCCAGCCTCACATTTTATTATCTTATCTTTATCCACCCTGTCTTTTCCTGCTAACATCTCAAAGACTTTCTCGAACACAATGTCACAAATGGGAGCAACAAGTAAAGATCTACAGACCTGAACCAGCCCACACCCCCCACCCCAAGTCTCTTTGGCCATCCACTATATTTAACCTCATAACCATCTAGAAAGTACCCTAATCCATCCAAAACAAATAACCTCACATTTGCTTACATTGAAATCGCCTACCACAGTTGTGCTCATTCACTTGGTCTATCAATATCCCTTTGTAATCTAATACTACCAATTACAATGCTGCCTAACATTGTATTATCAGCAAACTTGGATACTTGCCTGTCTATGCCATTATCTAAATTGTTAAAGAAATAACATGATTAATTGAGGCCCTAACACAGACCTTTGTGGGACACCACTTGTCACATCCTCCAATATGAGTACCTACCCATTACACCCACTCTCTGTGCACTTCCCACACAACCAATTTCTCAGCAATGTGCCATTAATATCACGGGCTTCTGCCTTCATTACAGTCCCACTGTAAGAGACTGTTATCAAATGCCCTTTGGAAGTCCATATCAACAACATCCACAGACATTTCCCTGTCTGCCACCTTAGCCACCTCTTCAAAAATTCAGAGAGCTTTGTCAGGCATGACCTACCTGTCACCGATCCAGGCTGGCTCTCCTGAATAAACTGAAATATTTGTGCTGTTTCAGTTGCCCCAGCCTTGAGCATAGACTCCAACAATTTTCCCACCACAGATATTAGGCTAACTGGTCTGTAACTCCCTGGTTTACTTCTTTCACCTTTCTTAATTAGTGGAGTTACATGTGCAATTTTCCAATCCAGAGGGATGACTCCTGTATCTACGGAACTCTGAAAGACTACAGTTAGAGCATCTACAACTTCCCTTAATGCCCTCAGAGGGAAACCCTCAGATCCCAGAGGTTTATTGCTCTTTGATTCCATTAATTTCCTCATTAGCAGTATTTTACTTACATTAATTTTATTCAATCCCTGTTTCTGATTCACTATTAAATCACCTCAGGATTTCTGGAAAGCCATCCTCCTTTCTAGTATAAATACTGAGACAAAGTTATTATTCATCACATCTACCAATTCCCTATTGTCGTTGATAACATTGCCACTTTCCGCCTTCGGTGGGTCAACAATGTTCCCGACCACCCCATTTCCCCTTAAATTACAAGAAATTTCTTCTGGAAAAGCTCAGCAGGTCTGGCAGCATCTGTGAAGAAAAAAAAAATCGGAGTTAACGTTTTGGGTTCGGTGTCCCTTCCTCGGTTCAGAGGAACGAAATGTTAACTGATATATTTTTTTCTTCACAGATGCTGCCAGACCTGTTGAGCTTTTCCAGCAATTTCTGTTTTTGTTTCTGATTTACAGCGTCTGCAGTTTTTTCAGGTTTTTAGAAATTTCTTCTTGTGGATTTGATGTCTTTGGCATTAGTCCCTTTTAGTAGCTTTTATAAACTGCTAAGTGACTCTTCTAGACTTTTATCTTTCTTAATCAGCTGGATCTGTGCTTTTTTTTGCACTTTGTAAGCCCTTACTGTTAGCTTTAAGATGTCTCTTATCTCTACGGTTGTCCTTCGCTGTTGTTTCTGTGACTGTTTCTCTAAACATCCTCCACTGTTCTTCACGGTTTACTGCAGTCTCTGCCTCATCACGTTAACGTCGGCCTTACATAACGTTCGGGTTCTACTAGCGGTGGCGGTGGCTCCAGGAGGCGGGGACATGTGTGTGAGAGAGAAAGACAGAGTGTAAGTGTGAGAAACAAAGTGAGTGTGTGTGTGTGTGTGTGTGTGTGTGTGTGTGTGTGTGTGTGTGTGAGAGAGAGAGAGAGAGAGAGAGAGACAGAGAAAGTGTATGTGTGAGAATGCGTGAGTACGAGAATGAGTGTGAGAGAGAGTGTGCGCGTGTGAGAGAGAAAGACAGAGTGTAAGTGTGAGAAACAAAGTGTGTGTGTGTGTGTGTGTGTGAGAGAGAGAGAGAGAGACAAAGTGTACGTGTGAGAATGAGTGTGAGAATGCGTAAGAGTACGAGAATGTGAGTGTGAGAGAAAGAGTGTGTGTGTGAGAGAGAGAAAAAGACAGAGAGAAAGCATGCGTTATGTGTGAGTGTGAGAATGTGAGAGGAAGAGTGCACGTGCGAGAGAGAGAGAGAGAGAGAGAGAGAGAGATGCGTGTGGTTCTGTGAAAGACGGTGTGGTGGATGGTGAAGAGAGTGCACATGCCGGAGAGAGAGAGACACACACTGTGTGCGTGTGTTTGTGAGAGTCTGTACGTATGCACGCGCGTATGTGAAAATCATTTTCCTGATGTTGTGTCTGAGCAATCATAACTTCTGTAATTCCATCCGCAAGCAGGATGTGAACGAGTGGACTCCATTCATTTGTGGAGCAGGGCGTCTTGACAGAAATATTATCCCAGTAGACTGTAGCAAACAATTTGCAGCAATTACTCACAGTCAGTTCCCTGCTGTAGTGTCAGATTTTGAGTTCACTATTACACCTATCATTCACAATAATGTTTGTATCATGTCAGGCAGTGACATTAATCTAGAAATGACAGAATGAGCATTCAGATTTAGGGCATTTTCTTTCATCTCTGATTGCCAGATAATGATTAAATTATAAGGATAAAGGTGTAAATATTGCAGCCAGAAGCACATTCTAAGTAGTAGCTAGCTGTGGTCGTATAGCACCTGTCTGCTCTCAGACAAAATTGGTTCCCAGTCCAGCAACAGCTCAAGTTTAAAACTGCCACCCTGGGGTTCCTGCTGCCCTTTCTCAGTGAATGCCTCCAGCCCTACAACTCTCCTCATCCCAATCCCTTATCATCCCCAAATCCCATCACCTGACTATCGGCTGTCAGGCATTCAACAGCCAAGGTCCCCAAGGCTGATGATTCCATTTTAGACACGCCTGTCTCTCTCTCTCTCTCTTGAAATCACTGCTTAAAATCTCCCTCTTTACCAATCTATCCTAATCCATGGCTTATTGTCAAAGTTCATCTGATAATACTCTTGTGAAACGCGTGATAGTTTTACTACAGCAAAGGTGCTATCCAAACGTACACTGTTACATACAAACACGTGTCTCGGGACCAAAAGTAGACCCTTCAGCCCCTTGAAGCTGCTCTATTGTCCACTAAGACCTTTGCTGACACGTCTGTGTTTTGAATTCCACATTTCCGTCCAGCCCTAGTAATGCTCAATTCTCCTCGCAAACCTGGAGCGTCACCTCCCCGACGCCTATTTCCTTTTCCAAGCTTCGGACTTGTTACGCTCTTTCCATCCCACATCGTTGATATCGGTTTCCCCGAGAAAGATGCTGCCAGGGTGAACGGCAGATTCTCAGGTCACCTTGACCAGCACAAGTTGTTCGAGCCCAGCCCACGCTCGGGAAAATGGAATTCTACACAGTAAAAATGGCACTACTGCATTCTTCACACTCGTCAGCATAGGCCATGGTACTTATTCAGAAACCCGACTCATAACCCAGACATTGGGGGCTCAAATTCCACTGCGATGAATTACATTCAACTAACTTGATAATAAACCCCAAAAGAAACGCCACACAAGAAAGCCCTAGCATTTATACAGTGACTGTGCCCAGTTCTGGTCACCCAGCTATAGGAAGGATATTAGCAAGCTGGAGAGGGTTCAGGAGGGATTTACCAGGATGTTGCCAGGTATGGAACATTTGAGTTATAAGGATAGGCTGGGACTTTTTTCACTGAAGCGTAGGAGGTTGAAGGGTGATCTTATGCAGGTTTATAAAATCATGAGCGACATAAATAGGGTGGATGGTAGGCATCTTTTCCTTAGGTTGGGGGACTTCAAGACTGGAGGCATGTTTCTGAGGAGAGAGGAGAAAGATTTAGAAAAGACTGGGACCAATTTATTTTACACAGAGAGTGGTTTGTGTGTGGAATGAACTTCCTGAGGAAGTGTTGGATGTGGGTACAGTTACAATGTTTAAAAGACATTTGGATAAGTACTTGAATAAGAATTGTTTGGAGGGATATGGGCCAACTACAGGTAAGTGGGACAAGTTTTGTTTCTGATTATGGTCAGCATAGACTTGTTGGACTGAAGGGTCTGCTTCCATGCTGCATTACTCTATGACTGTCACTTACAGCCTCAACACATCCCAAAGTGTTTTCTATCAAATAAAGTTCTTAAAAGTGCAGTCAGAGTTATCATGCAGGGAAACACAGTAGGTCAACATGCACATAACAAGCCCCTCTTAAATAATCGGTTTCGAAGCGAGAAGCTGAGGGATAAATAATGGCATGGGATCTTTTACATCCACATCCAGAGAGGGTAGACTAGACTTTCATTTAACATGGCATCTGAAACCTGCTCCATCCAACAGTGCACAAGGCACTAAATGAGTTTCCACGTCCAAGGTTATTATGGATAATAAAAGCTCATGACGGACAGGGCATTACGATTCCAGCTGATGTCACTACAGGATAAGTCAGAACCCAGACAACAACCTGGCTTGATAGATCACATTTTGATTTGCCTTGGTTTTTAACAAAGTGGTCTTGCACTGAAACCTAAGCATGCAATGCTGCGGATGATGTTTTAAATATAAAACAGGAATTTTTGAATAAAAGAAATGGAAGTGAAGGAGAATAAATCAAACCATATAATTACAGCACAAATTCAAAGATTTTAAACACAGAGGAAAAGTAATCTTATCAATCTCAAAGTTCCCTTTCATAAATCAAAAAGAAACAAAAAAACTTCTGTATTGTGCTCAAAACACACCTCCAGTACATTATACCAAAACACCACCCATACAATACTCACACCAGAGTTCTTCACTCTAATACCTTGTTGTGATTTAAGTCACAAATGACTTCAACTTTCAGACAGTAACTGTAGGTATCTTCTTGCCAGAGCTATTATACATCTGCTTAAATGTGCTCTGCTTAAGTAATCTCATCAGGGTTTTATCCCAACAATTCTGGTCTTCGACAGACAGTAACTCCTCATTCCAAGGTAATCTAGTTTCTCAATACCTTTTCCTTCTCAAGAGCACTGTTCTATACAGCTGTCCTATTCTAAAGGCTTCAGGAATGGCCCAAAACTTAAAGTAAACATTCTAACCCAAAAATCAGCCTCTCGCAGCTTTAGTGTATCCCTTAGGGTTAAAAAGATGTTTCAGAAGACACTAACAAACCTTGAGACCCCATTTACTTTACCAGGCTACAAAACAATCAAGAATAAATACAAGTTCATCAGTAGCACATGGAAACCCATTGTTTCTAAAGCCAAGCCTCAAAAACCGATTTACAAGAAATCACCATAGCTGCAGAAACGTTTCCAAGTTAATTATTCACATTCAGCACAGAGAAAACCCACCAGCTACGAGTTCAGAAACCTAATTTGTAAATATTATTTATTGTAAAGTTAAGACACAAATCCTACAGTTTACATTTCAAGGGTCGTAGTATCAGCGTGGGTCGTCTTCTGGTTGGAATGAGGTAGCAAATGGTGGGCCACAGGGTCTGTGCTGGGATCTCAACTATTTACAGTTAATACAAATGATGAAGGGGCCAAACTTATGGCTACCAAATCTGCTTACGATACAAAGATAGATAGCGAGCTGTGACAATGACGTCGGGAGGCTACAAAAGAGATACTGATATATTAAGTGAGTGGGCAAAGATCTGGCAAGTGGACCGTGTGAAATTGTCAATTAATACAAAGAATAAAATGAATGGTCTAAATGGAGACAGAATGTAGATCTCTCGGATTCAGAGGGATCTGGGTGTCCTAGTGCGTGAATCACAAAAAGACCGGAAATCCCAGTGCAGCAAGTAATTGGGAACGTGACGGTTTATCATGAGGGGCAGAGAATATAAAAGCCAGGAGGTTACACTTCAGTTATTCAGGTTTGATCAACTGACCTGAGGGAGATTGTAAATATGTCTGAAGCAGTTCAGAGAAGGTTTACTATGCCAATACCTGTGGGGATGGTTGTCTTACAAGGAAAGGTTCAACAGGTTAGGCTTGTGTCAGCTGGAGCTTCAAAGTCTAAGAGGTATGATATGAGAGTCACCTCAATGAGATAGATGTGGAGAGGATGTTCTCTCTTACAGGATGACGAAGGATCATCATAGAAAAATGAGAAGTTTGCCCAGTTAGGACAGAGATGAGGAGAGTTTTGCTTCGGAGAGGATTATGAATCTTTGGAATCTCCTCCTCAGGAGGAAGTAAAGGCAGTCTTTTTAAGATTCTTAATAAGCAAGTCGATGCAAGGTTCTCAGGAGCTTACAATGATCAGACGAGCCATGATCTTACTGAACGGCGCAGCACAGAGGCTGAATTTACCAAATGCACTAAACCGGTTCACTAATCCTCCCCCCTCCGGCCAACCCACCCCCCCCTCACAGATATTGACCTCTGCCCTCCTCCTCAAACTGTTGCAAACAACTCCTGCTGAAATATTTGCTCGTGACTCTCATGACGTCAGGAAGCAGAACCGAGAACGAGATTTTAAAACAAAAACCGGACCAATTGTCACGACGCTGCACGTTTAGTACGTGACTCCGCCCCCCCACTTCCCCCACCGGGCTTTCCTCTCCCAACAGTCTGTAGGTGGTTTGCAGCCAATCTTACTGCGCACTGGCTCAGTTCCTGAACCGTTTACCTTGGCCTCTGCAACTCACTGCCACAGTCACCCGATAGGCACTGCCCCGAGCACAGCTGATGTAAAAGGTTGCCATGGAAACCTGGCAGCGTCATTAACTGAGGGCCTGACACACAAGAGTAGGCCATCGTCATCTCCCTGTATAAACAGTGCAACAAGAGGGAGTTACAGGTGGACACCAGCTGCCCAAACTGCACTGTAACCTGGAACATAATGTATTTGACCACATCAAAACATAGAACAGTAGGGCACAGTACAGGCCCTTCGGCCCACAATGTTGTGCTGACCTATTATCCTACTGAGATCAAACTACCCTGCATACCCTACATGTGCCTATCCAAGAACCACTTAAAAGTCTCTAAAAGTATATGACTCCACTATCACAGCTGGCAGCACATTCCACAGGCTCACCACAGTAGTTAAAGCAATGCAGAGAGAGAGAGGGAGAGAGACAGAGAGAGGGAGAGAGAGACAGAGAGAGAGAGAGAGAGAGCGCGAGAGAGTGACACAGAGAGAGAGAGAGAGAGAGAGAGAGAGAGAGAGAGAGAGCGCACTGTACAGTGCTTTACAGCTAACTACGTATATTTTGCAATTGTAGTCAGTAGCACTGAGTCTACAATTTCAGGTAGATGGATGAATGTTGGCCATGGTGCTGGGAGAATTCCTTTACACTTAGAGCTGCACAGTACAGAAGAGACCCTTTGGCCCATTGAGTCTGTACGTCCCAAAACTTCACTAAATCAACACTTGTTCCACCAGCCCTGAATATTATGACTTGTCAAATGCTCCTCCAAGTACAGTTTAAAGCTTGTGAGGTTTCCCGCCTCAACTTCCGTCCCAGGCAGTGCATTCCAGAGTGTTGCCACCCTCTGGGTGAAATTTCTTTTCCTGAAATCCCCTCTAAACCTCTGATTACAGCCCCTTTTTACTGACCCTTCAGCTAAGAGGAACAGCTGTTTTCTATTTGCCGATCCTTGTAATCTTATACATATGTATCAGGTCACCCTTCAACCTTCTCTGCTCCAAAGAAAACAACTCAAGCTTACCTAAGATAATAGGAACTACAGATGCTGGAGAATCCGAGATAATAAAGTGTGGAGCTGGATGAACACAGTAGGCCAAGCAGCATCAGAGGAGCAGGAAAACTGACTCTGAGGAAGGGTCTCGGTCTGAAATGTCAGCTTTCCTGCTCCTAAGATGCTGCTTGGCCTGCTGTGTTCATCCAGCTCCAGACCTTGTTATCTCAAGCTTATCCAGGCTCTTTTCATCGCTAAAATGCTCTATCCCAAGCAACATCCTGGTGAAGCCCCTCTGCACCCCTTCCAGTGCAATCAAATCCTTCCTAGTGTGCTGACCAGAACTGCACACAGTACTCTAGCCGTGGTCTAACTAAAGTTCTGTACAGCTTCAATGTGACTTCCTTGTTCTTATAACCTGCGCAATGACTGATAATTGTAAGCGTTGTGTCTGTTTTCTTAATTACCTCATTAAGCTGTCCTGCCACCTCAGGGATTTGGAGACAGGCATCCCATGATCCCTCTCTTCCTCTGAGCTTCCCAGCGTCCTGCCTTTCATTGAGTACTCCCCTGTTGTATTTACTTCTTCCAAAGTGCATCACTTCACACTTACACAAACTGGAAGCAGTGTCTTTATGAACTGTGAGATGAAGAGGGGAAAATCAGCTTTCCTTCGAGGGTTCAGTTCTTCAATATCAGGAGACAGCCTGTTGCCTCAGGTTTCGGCTGTCCACCTGACATGGCCTCAGACGAGCACCTCATTGAAGGGTCAGTATCTCTGACAGTGCAGTGCTCCCTCAGTACAGCACCGGAGCGTTAACCTTGCTCATCTTTAGGAGTTAAGACATTTGTTAAAAGCGTCCTGTCAAGGACCATTACACGGTGATTTTGTTTGCTTAAAAACAAATTGTATTTGTTTCTTTGTCTCTCTGTGGGCACATCATTTGGAAATTGAGGAAACATTGAGTGGCTGGTGAGAGAATGACTTGGGGTGGCTCTCCATCTATTTCCCGCCCCCCCATTTCTCCACGATTGAGGGTTCTGTTCTGGCACAATGCATTGAACAAACCACTGAATTGCTTGACCAGAGTGCATTGTCTCAGGCGCACTGGAGTATGCAACGAACATGATATGAGACACTGGGTGAAACGCTATCCAACCGACCATTATTGCAAGACCATGAATAACACTTTCCTGGAAGTCCGACAGTGTGCTCGTTTGTCAGCAGTACGTTCAAACTACAGTTCAGAGGCTAGAAACCATCTCTGAGCTGATGTGCTGCGCCGTGAGAAATGACATTTTAAACCATGGACCTTTTGGTCATAAAAGATTCCAAAAGATTCCAATTCTAAAACCAAAGTTGTTTCTCTGGTGATTATTTCTACTTCACCTAAAAGAGATTGTCTCAAGGTTACCTGCTGTAAAATATGGGCTGTTGTATTTCCTACATTACAACAAAGTCTAGGCTGCAGGAATTATCTCACTGTCTGTGGAACGTACTGGCCCGAGATTGCAGAGGGTGCCATACAAATGCAAGTCAATCTCTCTCCAACCAGAGGGACAGTGTTAACACCACAGAAATGCTTCATTCTGGTTCAGACAATCACACAATCCCTACAGTGTGGAAAAAGGCCATTTAGCCCATCCAGCCTTCACCTACCTGTGCACAGCACCCCACCCTATCCCTGTAACCCTGCACTTACCTATGGCTAGCCCACCTAGCTTGCACGTCCCAGCACACACCAGACAATTTAACACGGCCAATCCGTCTAACCTGCACATCTTTGGACTACGGGAGGAAACCCACACAGACACGAGGGAATGTGCAAAACTCCAGTCACGAGGCTGGAATCGAACCCAGGTCCACAGCACTGTGAGGCAGCGGTGCTAACCACTGAGCCACGGTGCCATTCTCTCAGATAATTTCTAAGACAGCATTCTGACCACAAGCTGAGGCATTTCTTAAAACAGAAGGGGTGAAATGTGACCTCTGAAGGAACAGCAGTCCTCGTGCTGAATGGATCTCTGCAATCACTCTCTTCCACACAGAATACCTCAGCTGCCTCTGTTCAAATATCAGCTGCGGCCGAGTCAGCGACACTCGCACCTCTTAATGAGATGGTTCAAGACCCCAGAGAGCCAAATATAAAATCCACACCCACAACATCAATGCAGTACTGATGGAGTGTTGCACTGCTACCAATAGCATCTTTCAGAGGAGAGTTTAAAAGCTGCACCAGTTCTCCTGGGTATTCTGAAGGGAAATAGGGAATTGTCTCTGGCGCCCGAGACAATCTATGCCTTTCAAGGAACGTTGCCGAAAACAGATGGCCTGGTGACTACCGCAACTGTTGGATCATACTGTGAGCAAATTGGCTACATCACAACAGTGCCATTACCCATAACAAGCACAGACCATTTTAACAGGGTCTCCACATTGCATGGAACCAGAAACTAGGGGACGTTTCTCTTCCTCAGCCTGTCCTGATCTCAGCCCTTGCCCCAGCTAAGTTCAGCACTAGGCAGGCTTCAGGCCTGGAGTCTCCCTCAATACCACGTCCATCAGCGTGCTGCCTCACTGAGCCGACAGCACTGTTCCATTTACGGGGGACATAGAAGCGAACTGTCTTTGATTTGCTTGTTGTGTGGACACCTTTCCAGCAGGTGGCGACATTACAAGCTGTGGTACAGGAGCTCCCCCTGCGGGGCCGGGGGAGAAGACATTGGAGCTGACACCATTCCTTAGCCCACTGTGCACTTTGGCAGTGAGGGACAATCGGAATTAAAGAAAACCAGGAAGAACTGCGGATGCTGGAAATCAGGAACAGAAATTGCTGGAAAAGATCAGGTCTGGCAGCAGTCTGTGGAAAGAAATCAGAGTTAACATTTCGGATCCGAACTGAGCGAGAAAATTGATTAGCAGTGCTGAATACAACCTATATTGTGTGATTAAAAAACAGTTTTGAGGAAGGGTCACCGGATCCGAAACATTAGTCTGATTTCTCTCCACAGATGCTGCCAGACCTGCTGAGCTTTTCCAAGCCTGATTGAAGCTTCAACTGTAACAGCAATGAAGCAGCCTGTGTCCACTCATAACAAGATCTGGCTTGGACTGTTAACAGCGAAGTTAACTAGCCTTTATACAAGTTCTGAACAATGATCCTCTCTTAAAAAGAGAGATACACCTGTTAACATTCAGCAGCATTACCACCACTGAGCTGCCCACTTATCAACATCCTACCACTGACCAGAAACTCAACTGGACCACAGAAATACTATGACAACAAGGGCAGGCCAGAGGCTGGAAATTCTGTCATGAATAATAGTGAATTGTATCTAAAAAGCCTACAGATTATATACACGGCACAAGTCAGGAGCCGGATGGAATACCCTCCATTTGCCTGGATGGGGGTCTCTGCAACAACACCCAAAAAGCTTGACGTTACTTTAAAAAAAAGCATCGCGTACGCTGGCTCCCCATGCCCACCTTTGACGTTCACACCCTTCACCATGACGCACAGTGTATACCACCTACAAGGTGACCAGCACTAAATTACCCAGGATCCTTCAGCAGCATCTTCCAAGCCCACAGCTTCTACCACCTTGAAGGAAAAGGGCAGCCAAAGTATCCCCTGCAGGCAGATTGCCATTCCCATCACTGTCAATGGGTCATAATCCTTGAACTCCCTTCCTAAAGGCAGTTCAAGTTGCTGGTTCAGCAATGTCCTTTAGGACTGGGCTGACCTATAGCCAGTGACACGCACATCTCATAAATAATACCAATATAATTAGAAAAAAATCTCATAACGGCTCAATGAAGCACCTGGAGACACCCTTGCTGTGTAATAGCTGCTGTTATTGTTATCAACACAAAACCAGATGTAACCCACAGGCACAGGGGGAGACTAAAATCCTCACTGTTATGACTGAATGCATTTCACAATTAAATACACAGGGCTGGAAACTCAGCTTCCAGCTTCCAAAGCCAAGGCAAACCTTCAGCACCAACAGACAGACCACGTGCCACAGGTCCTCGAACGGAATTTTCCCTAATGTAGATAATCACCCAAGAGAAATGACTATCGGTAACAGCCCCCACATGAGAATCTCCAATTTTCCCCTTGATTGGCAGGTAGCTCCAGCACGGTAATCCGATATTCCAATCCGCACTCTTTCATGCTCATTGGTGAAATGCGACAAAATATTCTTCCAGAAAGTATTTCACATTAAGGATCAAACTTACAGACTCCAAGTCCCAGACTGGGGCAGGGGGGCGAATAGCGCTTTGAAAGTGGAGTCGCAGGTAGACAAGGTGGGGGGGGGGGGGGGGAAGACATTTGGCACGCTTGCCTTCAACAGTCAGAACACTGAGTATGGGAGTTGGGACATCACATTGCGGCTGCACAGGACATTGGAGAGGCCACTTTTGGAATACTGCATACAGTTCCAGTCTCTCTGCTATAGAAAGGATGCTGTGAAACTTGAATGGATGCAACAAAGATTTACAAGATGTTGCCAGGGTTGGAGGGTTTGAGTTATAGGGTGAGGCTGAACAAGCTGAGGCTATTTGCCCTGGAGCATCAGAGACTCACAGAGGTTTGTAAAAATCATGAGGGGCACGGATAGGGTGAATAACCAATAGGCAACTCTTTCACACAAGAGGGTGGAGCATGTATGGAATGAGCTGCCAGAGGAAGTAGTGGAGGCTGGTACAATTACAGCATTTAAAAGGCATCTGGGTGTGCTCATGAATAGGGAGGTTTGCAAGGAATATGGGCCAAATGCTGGTAAATGGGAGTAGGTCAGATTGGGATGTCTGCATGGTTTGGACTAATTGGACCGAAGGGTCTGTTTCCATGCTGGATATATCCATGACTGGAAGCTGGAAGAAGCCCTTTGCTTTGTAAAATGATATATGCTGTTATCAGAAACACAAGACCTGTTGAGCCCAGCAAATTGACACAGACACAAATTAACAGGAACAATAATTTAAAACTTTTCAGCGTGGATTCCAAAAATGAATAATTTTCATTTACACAGCACCTTGCATGTAGTAAAACATGCCAAGGTACTTCAGACAGGGAATTGACGCTGAGCTATTGAGACATTGGGGCAGGTGATCAAAAACCTGCCCAAGGATCCAATTGTAAACAGCGTCTGACAGTAAGACCCAGAGAGATTGAGACTAGCAAATTATAGTATTTACGCTCCAGGAATCTGCAGACAAGGCTGATATGGTGGGAGATGCTGAGCAGGCCAGAACTGGAGAGAGGCAGAGTTCTCAAAGTTTTATAGGGTTCAGAAGGTGAAAGCAATAGGTGGCGGGGGAAAGGACATGGGCAGATTTGAACACAAGGAAAAGAATTTTAAAATTGAAAGATGGAAGGCCAGTCAGGAGAACATTAGAAGAGTGGTGTCTGGAAGTTACAAAACCTGAATTTAATCACACTTTGCTGACCTTTTTATTCAATCTTGACAGGTCCCCTGTGCTAAGTTCCATCCTGAAACCCCCAGGTTGTTTATTTAGAACTGCAGGGAAAATCATACCTTAACAGCAGATTAGTGAAGTGGGGTCTCATTTAACTTTTCTTCTTTTTTGATAGAGCCTGCACTCAAATTAATGAAAAAATTCTGTTGCTTGTTTGTACAGAGCTTGAGTGTTACTGCAAGTAGAGGAACTCTGCTTTTGTCTTACAAAAATCACAAGAATACCAAATCTCAAGGTAATTTATACTGCATGAGATAATTAGCAAAAATGTTGCCGTGGACTATGCACCAGGGAATAGTTAATTGTCGAGCTTTTCTCTAAAGTCAAAATAGGCAAGTTGGCTTTGACTCATAACAGCATTGCCAGGGGTAATGCATCAGGGTGATGCACTGTTCCCTGCCCAAGCCTTGTTTTATTTAAAAAAGATGCAATGTGTTCACTTGTTCTTTCTGTTTGCAAAGGGCTAGGCCTTGCCTATATACATATAGCTTTTAGCATGCATAAAGAAACCGCACTGGGAGCCAGAGTGTTACAACTTGCACTTATGGAGCACCTTGAACACAGCCAGGCACTTGCAGGGATGTGAATCAAACACAACTTGATACAAGGCACACGAGGAGATGTTACAACAGGTCAGCAAAAGCTGGGTAGGTTTTAGCAACACAAAGATGCAGAGTGGGATATAGGACGAGAGGTGTCTCGGAAGGGAGCTGAGGACCCACGCAGCTGAAGGCACGTGCACCGATAGCGCAGTGAGTAAAACTAGGGATGCGCAAGATGCTGAAGATGTAGGAATTTGGGGATCTCGGCGGACTGGAGGAGGTTCCAAAGAATGGGCACCCTGCGACAGCAATTTACAAACTGGAAGCACACAGAGGTGAGAGCGGGGAAGGGATTGAGGGCAAATCAGGATCCATAGACACAGAGAAACGCCATCACTGTTTGAAGAGCAGGAGTGTTCTTTGCGATATTATTCCTGGATCAGTTTCACTGAACAAAAACATGGTCTGCTCAACAATTGGGTTACAGCCGGTGGGAGGACTGTTCTGCAGCAGGTTCTGTAGTTCAGAAATGAGTTGTGTTCAGAAATCTGCTCCATTGGGTGTGAAGTTCTTGGGACATCTTGGACTGTCTGCTGGGCTGTGTGGATGCAAGGCAGGAGGGCCTTTCACTGTGGAAAGGGACTAAGGTGCATGGGTTTATACACCAATGCTTAGCATTCCTACACAGGATAAAACAATGTGAAGTCAAGTTTGTAATCGCCAAGGATGCCCATAGCTGGCACATTAACAATAACTGCAGATTTCTGAACTACAGAAGCTGCTGCAGAAAAGCACTCCCACCAGCAGCGGCCTGATTGTTGACCAGATCATGTATTTGCTCAGTGAAATTGATCCAGGAATAAATGTCACTGAGAATGCTCCTGCTCCTCAAACGGCGAGGAGGGATCCCGCACATCGCCCTGAGAGGGCAAGGCAGGAACCAGTTTAGCATCTCACCAGTCACACGTTCCCTTGGACAGCGGTGCAGTGTTTCTGTTGTCCACAAACATCTGATTCCAAGGGCATACCATGGTTCCTGGACATATACTGCAAGCCGATGGCCAGGCAGGGTCGCAGACCGGGACAGGGGCGCAGGCAGGGTCGCAGACCGGGACAGACAGCAGCAATTTCGGGCCATGTTTAAAGAGTTTGCCCTGTGTGTGACCGTGAAAACTATGGGACCTTTAATCCTGAGGTGTATGCACTTCCGCAGAATGTTTACAAATCTTCAATCATATGCCTTTACATCTTACAGCCAGAACTGGAGGTGGGCAGGTGCAGGGGATCGATACTTGGACAGCATCATTTTCTTTTATTGCAGGAATATACTTCATTCCTAAAAGCTGTATCTATAAGTACATTCATAAGGTTTTCAACCATTTCATACAGTCCTTGGAGAGTTAAAACAGAAGCACCAATGATGTACTGGAGTCTCAGATCCCACAAAGCTGCTGTGCAGTTACAAAATGAAAGGCACTTATAACACATGCAAGAAAAATATCTACACGCACTTACAGGCAATGGCAGGGTATTAGTGGGGGCGCTCTGGGTACTGCATGGGCCATCACTATATTAAAGCAGAAAGACTGCAGACGGTGGCCTTTCCTCATAGTGCCTTGGCAGCAGCTACCCCAAACATCCTCCAGCACAGTCATGGGCCTTGGAATGTGCCAGTCTGCAACACTTGGTCGCGGTCAACTCCCTGCTCTGGACACCAAAGAGAGTCTTCCACCTGACTGATGGTCCGCCAGGTGCGGTCACTACTTGCCTTGGTGTGTCCCCCGGGGGACAGCCCAGGGAGCAGCGCCCTACATCACGGAGCTGCTCAGGATGAACCGCGACAAAAAAAAACCACTGCGTCTCTCTGCAGATCTTCTTAACAAAGGCACATTCCAGCAGGAGACGTGAGGAGGGCAGCGAGCGGCGGCGCAGGCAGACTGGGTGCACTTGAAGGATCGGACTGGCAGTGCCCATCTCAAAGGTACATTTTGGTGCTTGTTGGAAAAGCTCTGGTGATGAGACATTCTGCCCAATGACTTTGACAGTCTGCTCAGGGAACTGCGCGACAGGGTCCTTTCTCCATGGGGTCTCAAGGACACTGCGTGCTGATCACTTCCTGATGGACTGTGGTCAACCTTCGCAAATTTCTCCGCATGATGTTATTGAACAGTCCAACTACTTGGAGCATTCCGCAGCAACGGGCCAGTCCTAGCTTGTGTACATAGAGACACTTGGTGTTTGTACACTGAGGGCCTACGCACAGTTTGACACAGCCACGTACAAAAGTGGCCAGATCTGCACCATGTATAACAACAGAGACAGTGCCTCACACCTGATGACCAGGTTTTTAGCCACAGTGATGAGTCCACAGAGCTCCCATCTGCCCAGTTTCTGCCTCACCTTGGTGATACGCTCCTCGCAAGCTCTGGCACATTCCCCAGTCCCTCCGAACTATATCCCCAGCACCTTCAGGTAATCTGTCCTGATGGTGAAGGGGATGAAGGATCAGTTGGCCCTGCTCCCAAAGAACGTGGCCTCGGTGTTAACCCTGGAGTGACGGTAAATCGAGGAGTCAGTTTGAACTGGTCGCAGAATTTCATGAGTCTACGCACTAACAGCGGATCTGAGCAAAAACCAGCATCATCCACACACAGGGAGGCTTCGACCTGCAGCCGTCCACTGCCTGGAATAGTCATCCCTTTTATCCTTCCTGATGGACATGGTAAAGAACGAGACTCAGAGATCATCCTCCGCAGTACAGCACAGGTTTGTTCAGGATGAATCACTGATCTCAGAGCAGACCTGACCAGGCTCACAATGCCCTATTTGGACAGTGTCATACTCTCCCCACAAGGTGGCGTGACAGAGCACTGTCCCTGCAGATACAGAGCCATCCAAGATGATCGCTTGCAGAGATAGTAGGAACTGCAGATGCTGGAGAATCTGGGATAACAAGGCGTAGAGCTGGATGAACACAGCAGGCCAAGCAGCATCAGAGGAGCAGGAAGGTTGACATTTCAGGCCTAGACTAGGCCCAAAATGTCAGCCTTCCTGCTCCTCTGATGCTGCTTGATCGCTTGCAGACTATTTTACTTAAAAAGATACATTAACATTTTTCAAGTAACAAAGGCAAGATGGAAGCTATGTCGAAGGGAGACTCCAGAAAGTGAAAGAAATTCTTCCAATAAAAGGCAATGTTAAAAGCTAATTCAATGAATAAGCTTATTTAAATAAAGCTACATTGCAATAAAACATTCACTTTGCTTCATCAATAAAGACATATTTGATACATTGGCCCAAATATTCCTCAGCGGGGTTCAGTCTCCCCGATTTCTTTCCCCTCGCCATTATGGAAGATTCAGTTCCTCCTCAGCCCCAGAAACCTTCCGAAAGGGAGGAAAGTCCAGATTTCCACCCTGCTTTGTTGTGTGTCTTAAGCAGCTGAGCTGTAAGTTTCAGTATTGCAGTACTGAGGGAGTGCTGCATATTTGGAGGCACTGTCCGTTAAACAGCTCCCATCAACAGCTCTATTCAAGAAACAATGTGAGAGTTTTCTGCGATAACAAGGCGTACAGCTGGATGAACACAGCAGGCCAAGCAGCATCAGAGGAGCAGGAAAGCTAATGTTTCAGGCCTACAGCCAGGAGCTTTCCTGCTCGACCTGCTGTGTTCATCCAGCTCTACACCTTGTTATCTCAGGTTCTCCAGCTTCTGCAGTTCCTACGATCTCAGAGTTTTCTGTGTTGCCCTGCTCAGTACCATATTTATCCCTTAACTAATTTTAAAAGGAGATACTCTCTGAACACATGGGAGCTGGCAAACTCTTTCATTCCAACAGTGATTGTACGACAAAACTTTTCTTCATCAATTGTAAAGCAGCCTGAGTTCACCAGAAGTGCCGCAGAGATATATCCCCCCTCTCGTTATGGTCTTTCAGGGGACCATATCGGGACAGGAGGCATCATTCAGTCATACACCACAGAAACAGACCTAGTCGTCCAACTCGACCAGATATCCCAATCTGACCTGGTCCCAACTAGCCAGCATTTGGCCTACATCCCTCTAAACCCTTCCTATTCGTGGAGCAGCCATAGGCCATTCAGCCCTTCAAGCATTCAACATGATTACAACAGTCTCCTGCTCCTGCTACCTCCCCATACCCCATGATCACTCTAGCCTCAAAACCATATCCACTCCTTCTTAAAAACACTCACTGTTTTGGCCTCGAACACTTCCTGTGGCAGACATTCACCACTTTCTGGTGCAAAATAACTGGTTCAAAACAAATGCACAAAGGTGTTACTGCTCAGTGAATCTCTAAGGAAATATGGGACAGAATTGGACTGGGTATGTTTCTGATTGTCACGATGTGGCCATCATTGACATTTATTGGCCATCCCTAGTTGCCCTGAGGGCAGCAGTGACTGGGCCTTACTCTTAGGCAGTCTGGGTGACAAAGCAGCACTCGTCATCCTGGGGGCTGCCGGACTCTAACCCAACGATGTGGGAGTAACAGTGATCTCTGTCAAAGACAAAGTAGGATGCCCTTTGGAATTGTCAGTCACTTGCCACAGATCACCATCGCAATGTGAAACCCGAGTCAGGAACTGTCAATGCTGTCTGAAGGGCTCCAACAATAAAACATGATAAAATATTGAGGGTTGCGTTCGGGATCTGTTTTGCGGTAACCACGGCAGCTCAGCTTCTGGCCATGAATGATTTACAATCCAAAGGTCAGCCTTTAACAAGTGCTCAATGGGAACGGTAAGAGGATGTGTAACCAATAACCTCGGCACCATGCCTGACTGTGAACGAACCCGAATCCTGCTGCAGACCATGAATTGCTTTCGGGGTCACCGGGCGCTCTGCAACCTCTCTGCTGCGACAGCTAGAAAGAACACCTGCGTTGACAAAGCACCCTTCGTGACTGCAGAATATCCCAAACCACTCTACAGCCAGCGAGGTGTGGCTGAAACGTGCAATGTAGGAAATGCAGTGGTCATTTTGTGGCACAGTATGCTCCTGCAAACAGTAAGGAGATCACAATCAGATAAGCTGTTTCCATGATTTTGACAGAGTGATAAATCCTGTCCTTCCAACCAGAACTCACCTACTCTTCCCTGGGGAGTATAATGGGATATTCAACATCTACCCCAAGAGTAGCTTCGGTTGAAAGTTTCATCTTAAATTTGACTCCTCCAACAGTGCAGCAATCCCCCAGGATTTCACAGGAATACCATGTGCCAACATATCAGGAGTGGGGCTCCAGCCATAGACCGGAGAGTGTAACGTACTGACAGAATATTACACTGGGGAATCTCCACAGGCAGCCAACATTAAACAACTAAAGTTACATCTCCCAAGCAGAGGGCAGCCTACCAAGATGCTCAGACCTTGCAATGCAGGGACTAATGGAGCACTTTAATTTACATACAGCCTTTCTTATACGGACGATAATCCAAACAGCTCCAAGGTTCAAATCATTTAAATGACTTATTTTGAATTGTGCAATTACTATAACTTTCCACGTCAAGGTCAGCCCGTATCTAGAAAGCTAGTTTCGTACATTCAAATAAAGAGCCAGGTAGCAATTTACTGCTTTCATGTTGTTTGTTCAGGAGCAGAGCAAGTTGGGTAACAAGGTCCAGATTGTCACACATCTGCAGCACTCAATTCTGCTCACACTGCTTATAGGAAAGATGCTGTAACACTTGCAAAGGGCTTGGAAAAGATTGACAAGGATGTTGCCAGCATTGGAGGGTTTGAGCTACCGGAAGAGGCTGGATAGACTAGGGCTATTTTCCCTAGGGTGTCCGAGGCTGAGGGGGAACCTTACAAAGGTTTATAAAATCATGAGGAGCATGGATAGGGTGAATAGTCAAGGCCTTTTCCCCAGGGTAGCGAAGTCCAAAACTAGAGGGCATAGGTTGAAGGTGAGAGGGGAAAGATTTAAAAGGGACCAAAGGGGCAACTTTTTCCACACAGAGGGTGATGCGTGGTGAGGGCTGGTGCAGTTTGAGGCTGGATGGGTACATAAATAAGGAAGGGTTTAGAAGGATATGGACCAAATGCTGGCAAATGGGACTAGATTAAATCAGGATATCTGCTCGGCATGGGCGAGTTGGACAGGAGGGTCTGTTTCCATGCTGAACAGCTCTATGACTCCATAAGAAGCTGCGTCCAATTTACATCTGAAAATAAAAGTGATTGCTCCTAACAGTTAATTTAGGGCCCATACTTTCCTGGAAGTAATGGTAAGTTTATCATTTTTAAAGAGTGCATCAGTCAGAAGCTACTGGTATTGATTTATGCACAACTAAACGTCCAAGATCAATGGCTCCTCTAGAAGACGCACTATAACATTATCTCTCTGGGTCTTGGCGTTGATGTTTGTGGAAGGTATGAAGCTGCTGTGCTGATACATTGACCACTAAATTCACCAGGAAATAGCACAGCTAATACATAACAACACATTAAGAATTAATGATCATACTCAGAACCATATTTTACAAATGTGGGATCTCATTTCTTCATATTTTATTTGTTGGAGATTTTTAAAAACGCAAACAAATTAAATCATATTCCTTTGTCTTTCAGAATCTTTTACCTTGACGTTAACCTGATTATCGTTCTCATCTATTTATTTTGGTTTCTGTGCCTGATTTGGCATTGAGCTATTTTAACTTGCAGCTCCTGGTTTTCAACTCTGAACAGTTCAGTAAGAACGGTTCTGTCCAAGTGGTTGAGAAGAAATAGTGTTACTTGCTTTGATCCTGCAGAGACAAGAGATCCCAGATCCATTTGAATTTCCAAACTCTTGCAAGTTCCAGAAGGATAAGACGAAATGGAAACAGAGTGGACACCTGCATTTCTTTACTCCTGCCAACAAAATACAGACTGCCGTCTACAGATTGTGATCAGAGATAATGGGAACTGCAGATGCTGGAGAATCCGAGATAACAAACTGTGGGGCTGGATGAACACAGCAGGCCAAGCAGCATCTCAGGAGCACAAAAGCTGACGTTTCGGGCCTAGACCCTTCATCAGAGAGGAGGATGGGGAGAGGGAACTGGAATAAATAGAGATAGAGAGGGGGAGGCAGACTGAAGATAGATAGAGGAGAAGATAGGTGCAGAGAAGCGTATGGGTGGGGAGGATGGACAGATCAAGGGGGCGGGATGCGGTTAGTAGGTAGGAAATGGAGGTGTGGCTTGAGGTGGGAGGAGGGGATAGGAGAGAGGAAGAACAGGTTAGGCAGGCGGGGACAAGCTGGGCTGGTTTTGGGATGCAGTGGGGGGAGGGGAGACCTCCCAGTCGCGAACAATTTCAACTCCCCCTCCCATTCCCCAGACGACATGTCCATCCTGGGCCTCCTGCTGTACCATAATGATGCCACCTGTAGTTGCAGGAACAGCAACTCATATTCCGCTTGGGAACCCTGCAGCTCAATGATATCAATGTGGATTTCACCAGCTTCAAAATCTCCCCTCCCCCCACTGCATCCCAAAACCAGCCCAGTTCGTCCCCTCCCCCCACTGCATCCCAAAACCAGCCCAGCTCGTCCCAGCCTGCCTAACCTGTTCTTCCTCTCTCCTATCCCCTCCTCCCACCTCAAGCCGCACCTCCATTTCCTACCTACTAACCTCATCCCGCCCCATTGACCTGTCTGTCCTGCCCAGACTGACCTATCCCCTCCCTACCTCCCCACCTATACTCTCCTCTCCATCTTCGGTCCGCCTCCCCCTCTCTCCCTATTTATTCCAGCACCCTCCCCCCATCCCTCTCTCTGAAGAAGGGTCTAGGCCCGAAACGTCAGCTTTTGTGCTCCTGAGATGCTGCTTGGCCTGCTGTGTTCATCCAGCTCCATGCTTTGTTATCTGCTGTCTACAGATTATTACGTTTACAGCACACTAATGTGCTTCACAGAACCTTGCAGCACAGAGGCAAGATAGGCATCTCATCACATCTATGTGGCTCTTTGAAAGTGCTCACCAAACAGTTGCACCCATCCTGGTCTCTCCCGTTGACCCTGCAAATTTTCATTCTCAATACTGCTACTGAAGTCACCTTCACCAGCCTCTCAGACAGCGCACTGTAACAATTTATCGCGTTAGGAAATAGCATTCCTCCTCATCCCTTTCTGAGTTCTTCTTCCAAAGAGCCATACCCTCTCATTACCAGCCCTGGCTTACTTGAATCCTTCATGGTTTTTTGAGAGTCTCGATTAAGTCTCCCTCCAGGACCTATCTCTGCTGTCGGGAGAACACAGCCAGAATCTCCAGCCTGATCACGTGTGTCGTATCATCATGATTCATGGTTTTCCACAATGTCAGGAGAAGGAAATTGGCTGACACCAGGATGGATGCTCAGGAAACAGGAAAACGATACTTGGTCTGTTTTAGGATGCGATCGGCCACTCACATTTGTAAAAGGATATCAAGCACTGGGCGCAAACTCAAACTCGAGAACAGAGTGCATGTTACGACCCCGCCACTCTTTTTCCCCAAGATGCCACCTGGCCTACTGCGCACATTTGCAGGAGCTCCTGCCTTTAAATGGATCTGCCACCTCCGAAACACCGAGAGGTCTCCTGCCAAGGTGAATGGCCTGGGGGTTACTTAAGCCACATTGATTTTTTTTTAACGCCTCACCTTCTCAACACCAGCTTCAGAGTCCGGTGCGAGCCCTTCACGAGGCAGATCGCCTCCTGCCTGTAGCCAGTGAGGATCACATCGTTGATGCTGACCATCTCATCTCCCACTTGCAGCTTGCCCGCAGCGGCTGCTTTACTCCCTTCCTCGATCTGCAACGAAACAGACAGATTGGTCAGAAATTTCTGCACACTCTCTGGAGAGTTGTCATGATCTAGAATGCGCTGCCCGAAAGGCTGGGGAAAGCAGAGCCAATTCCGATTTCCCTACTTCTCTCTGAGAAATTAATCACCCTCCATAAACATGGATCACGTAGAAGAATACAGAGATAAAACCGTGTAAGACTTGAGGCAAAATCTGAAACTGCGGGAGAAACTCAGTGGGTCTGGCAGCGTTTGTGGAGAGAAAGCAGTATCAACATTTTGAGTCCAGTGACCCTTCCGCAGAACAAGGTACTCTCGATTTGGCAACACGGTGATACAACATTTGACCAAATGTGAAATCAAGGAGCCCCAGCAAATCCTGAATCGGGGGGACAAACTCTCCGCTGGTTGGAGTTATACCCAGCACATAGGAAGATGGTTTCGGTTGGTACAGATCAATTGTCTCAGCTCCAGGACATTGCAACAGGAGCTCTTCAGGACAGTGTCCTAGGCCCTACCATCTTCAGCAACTTTGTCAATGGCCTTCCCCACACCACACGGTCAGAAGTGGACACGTTCGCCGATGACTAGACAATGTTCAACACTTACAACTCTTCAGACACTGTGCAGACTCAGTTGATATTCAGATTTGGGGTGATAAATAGAAAATGTTCACACCACAGAAGGACCAGGCAATGACCCTCTCCAACAGGCAGAAATCAGTGATCTCCCCTTAACACTCAATGGCAATAGTGAGGCACCCACAAATATACACAATACTTCAGCTGAGGTCTAACACGTGGCTTGTACAAGTTCAACATCACCTCCCTGCTCTAGTATGCTTTGTCCCTATTAATAAAGTTGAGAACACTATGTATGCCTTGTTAACTTCTCGCTCTATCTGACCTGCGACCTTCAATGATCTGTCCATGAATACACCCAGGCCTCTCTGCTCGCATGCCCTTTCTGTAATTGTACTCCCTATTTATCACGTATTTCAATGTTCTTCCCAAAGTGCATCACCTCACGCTTCTCTGCATCTCATTTCCCATCTATCCTCTACTCCACCAAATTGTCAACGTCCTTTAGGATTCAATGTTGTCCTCCTCAATGTCTCCTTAAAGTTGCTGACCATCAACACTCTCTTTCAAAAAAACCCTTGACCCCTCTACTTGCCAAAAATACTAACTTCCATTTTCTCTTCAAAGTTTTTGAATGTTTTGTCAGTTTGTATATCTTTTCCCATCTTCACTGAACTGAATCCCACCCATTAGGCTTGGACCCATGCCACAGTGCTGAGGCAGCTATTACTAACTATGATTGTTCCCCGCTATTTCCCATCTACGTGCAATATCACCGTCAGACAAAGCTTCGGTTTTTCATTTGTACACTGACAGCACACAGCTCTACTTCACTCTCAGAGACAGTAGCAACTGCAGATGCTGGAGAATCTGAGATAACAAGGTGTGGAGCTGGATGAACGCAGCAGGCCCAGCAGCATCAGAGGAGCAGGAATGGAGCAAAGGAGCAATAATGTTTCGGGCCTAGACCCTTCACGTCAGCCTTCCTGCTCCTACAATGCTGCTTGGCCTGCTGTGTTCGCCCAGCTCCACACCTTGTTATCTCTACTTCACTCTCTCTCGTTTTCCTCAGCATTGCTACATTGTCAGGCAGATTCTCCAAATACCCGTTCGTGGATAAGCAGACATCTCTGCTGAAGGCATTGTTTGCAGTCGCTGTCCAAACTCTGTTCCTAGCTGTTCACTTGACCCTTCTCCCCAGAAGTGGCCTGTGAGTAATGGAGTCTATTCAACAACCTTCAGGTCGCGAACAATCAAGAGATGTGCTAACAAACTCAGAGCCGTGTTATCATCTCAGTCACTGCCCAGTCTCAGCTGATGTGCTACTGAAAACATCATCCCAGCCTTTTCTCTTCCCTTCCAACCTGACTATTGCGATACATCCTGGGGCTAGTCTCCCACACTTGACCTGCTGTCAGGTGGATCTTATCTAAACCGCAGTTGCCTATGTCCTAACTCACAACTAACTCACTGACCTACACTGGCTTTCTGCTGAGCCAACAGCCTGACGTTATAAACACTCATTCTGGTTTCCAAAACCCTCCACATCCTGTTCCTCCCTACATGTAAAATCTCTTCTGATAATAGAACCCTCTGAGACATCTGCACGCCTCAAAGTCTGGTCTCTTGACTCTAACTGCTCCATCAGTGGTGGCAATGCTGCTTTAGTTCCTGAGGCCTCGACTGCCAAACCTCCCTCGCTTTTATCATTCCATCTTTCCAGGGCACGTTTCTCTGATCTAATGACTTTGCGTATGAACGAGTGTCAGATTTCATTCTATAAAATCCTGTGAAACATGTCAGACCATGTGGCCGTGAGGCACTAAGTCGTTGCTGTCGGTTACCATGGACCAGCCATCTTGATACAGTGCCCCTACCACCACGCGCCACACACACACACACAGCAGGTCAGAGGCTGGGAACTCTATGAAGAACCAACTCACCTTCTATCTCTCCACAGCCCTAAAGTCAGGCTGCAGGTTAAGAATACAGCTCACCACTGCCTTCCCCTGGGAAAACTGGGATGGCTAACAAATAATGGCTCCGACTGCAATGCACACATCCCATGAAACCATTAAACAGGAGTGTACATTACCCCTCTATACTGCAGGGTTTGACCACCAGTCCGTGGGATTGTGTGCGGGGGCCTCTCAGAACTCAAAGTGTGGCAACAGCTCAGATTCAAAGGCTGTGCACTTTCCAATCTCCAACACAGCACCAAGACCCTCTTCGGTGAGGTTGACTATTAGGTGTCACAACAACGTACAAATGGACAACATGCCAAGTTGAGCTTTACAAATAAAAGATGATTCAGCTGAGCCACTGGATATGCCAATATTTGCCAGTGTTTTAATCTTTAACAAGAAACCGCTTAAATCAATAACTTCTGTGCACCGTTTCCCACTGACTGAACAGCTTCAAAAGGATGTACTGTATGACTGCCAACAGAGGTTCAACTCTGTTTGATGGGTTTGTTTGGAAAAGTGAAGATTTAACAGCACCTTCACCGGGTCAGGACTAACCCCTTTACAACTTCCCAGTGGTCCAAAGCCAGGAGTGCATTTTCAAAGCATCTCTCTGAAACACTACACCTCAGACAGTACAGCACTCCCGTGCTCCAGCGCTGAAGTAGCCACCGAAATCGAGCCTCTGGAGTAGAAACTGAAGATCCCGAGGGAACTTTGCAAAGAAGTGCGGGCGAGACTTTCGCCAATGCTTGTTGCTGATCCACCGCCACGAAAATAGATAACCTCATTACCCTAACAATGCTGTTTAGATCAGTTGGCTGGATTTCTCGTTTGCGATGCACAGTGGCCCCAACAGTTGGGGAATTGAACGAACACTGATTGAGACCACCATGAGGTCTCTCCTTCCCGACCTCTCCCCAACCCGAAGCATAAACACCCCTCAGATTAGCTAAACTACCACCAGTCGTCTCACTCCAGTGAAGGAGTGGCCCCATGGTCCAGTGGGGCCGAAGCAACTTCACCTTCACAAAGCTGTTTATGGATGATAATCTTGAAAATAAGGCTGCCGTTTTAACATTTCTTTTGCTGTCATCTGCTTTGGAGCGTCCCCAAGGTTACGAAAAGTTGCATATAAATTTAAATTTTCCTTTTTGGAAAGAGTGAGAAACATCACTTCAAAAAAACAAGTACGAACTAGTATTCAGACTTTTGGCCTTTTTTTCCCCCCAAGTTCTACATGCGGGACCAAAAATAGATGGCTGAAGCTGACTCTGCTCAAGATTAGATTCACACCTCCCGAGCAGAGAGCCTGGTAGGGAATGCAGTACAGTACTGGCATGATTCCCAGAGAAGGGGAGCCTTTCTCCCAGCTGACGCTGGTGTTAGGACAACTACCTGGGAGAACATGAAGGAAGAACAAACTCAATACAACTCCAGGACGAAATCAGGGTTTTCTTTGAAATTAAAATATATCTGACTGAAACTACAGCTTCACACGTACATACATGCGCCACACACACACACACACACACACACACACACACACACACACACAATCTGATGTCAATAGCATTTCAGAGCCCTGCCCACATTTCAGCAGTAATATCAATGTTTAACAGGTGATCAGACTGACCAGCTACTGAAAGACAAGATGAGCTGCTTTCGCTCATTTCCAACTGAAGGTCTCCCCTACACACAGTCACACACCAGGACAAAGCCCACAGTGGCAGTGCCATAGCGCTGGCAGCTGAAAGCACCATGGGCCTCTCAGCACTGCACTTGCTCATTGGCCCATCACACTGTCATGTTCTGACACGTACATGTGAATAACAACTGAACGGCCTGTTCTCAACTATTCTTACATTCGGACCTGACAAGCACGTAGGAACAGGCTGGCCATTCAGCCCCTCCAGTCCATTCTACCAAGGAGATGGATCGTAATAGATTTCCATTGTAACTTCGACCTTTCCTACTGATTCTCCAACAAACTACAATCTGTCAAATAGTATCCTGGAACTGTACACACTGCCACCATCCAGGGCCCTCTCTTATAGGAGTGGCCGGGGGTGCCGTGACAGGAGAAGTGGTTTAGTGCCAGAGCTTCACTTGCCACTGGATGGAAAAGCGCTTCCTGATTTGCCTCTCAACAGTGTGGTCTTTTAATATTAAGAGCATACCTCCTTGTTTCTGGCTCTTCCCCCCAAGAGGAGGAAGAATCGGTCCATCTGCACACCATCTCAAATTCTTTAATCATTTTAAAACACCTCAAGACACTTGAGGTCTGTCTTGTCAAAAACAAAATCAACGCTGTGCAAAAGCAGCTCAATTCCCAAATCTCCACAAAGTCGAACCGAAGTCTGGAAAGGTTTTTTTTTAAATCCATTTTTAAAATCCCTTTGAGCTTTTCCCCGGGTACATTATTCCTGATTTGCAGTGAGAATCATAGTTGACAGCAAAATACTGAACAGTATGCCAAATTAAATATAGCAAACCAGGCGACATCGAAAAACGTCAATAGAGACAAAACTGTGCAACTTTACGAGATTCTTAAAATCCATTTACCAGCAGTGCTCACGTTTGGGAAGAATATTGTCCATCCCTTATTGGCCTAACTGTTTGTGGCATCAAGGCTCCATGATGGGACTGAGGTCATGTTTCTGGGCCAAGCAAGGTACGGGCAGCAGGTAATCTTCCCAAGGAGATGTTACAAAGTGACATTGTTCGGATTTTCATGGCAATCTGAAATATCCAGACTCCTCACTGATGACTGCTTTTGTTCTCGAGACGACAACTTCAAATTCTCAAGCTGTCACAGATAAATTTCTCCCTCCATTGTTCTTCCATCAGGTCTGGGGGCTCACCGGCAAAGCAAGTTTCTGTCACCCAGCTCTAGCTGTTCCTGAACCGAGTGGCTTGTGAGGCCATTTCAGAGGATAGTTAGAAATCGACCAGAGTGCTGCGGGCCTGGAGTCACATGCTGGTAATGAAGGTAGATGTCCTTCCCTGAAGGTGTGAAACTTGAAAGAGTTTAAGAAAAAAATCTTTAAAGGGACGTTGCTGGGGTTGGAGGGTTTGATCTATGGGGAGAGGCTGAATAAGCTGGGCCTATCTTCCCTGGAGCGTCAGAGGCTGAGGGGTCACCTTACAGAGGTTTGTAAAATCACAAGGGGCATAGATAAGATGAATAGTCAAGGTCAATTCCCCAGGGTAGGGGAGTCCAAAACCAAAGGGCAGAGGTTTAAGGTGAGGGGGAGAATATTCAAGAGGGATCTAAGGGGCAACTTTTTCACACAGACAGTGGTGTATGAATGAAACGAGCTGCCTGAGGAAGTGGTGGAGGCCAGTACAATTATAACATTTGGACAAGTACAGAGGGATATGGGCCAAACACAGGCGAATAGAACTAGGAAACCTGGCTGGCATGGAGGAGTTGGGCCGAAGACTCTGTTTCTGTGTAATATGACTCTCTGATGTCTTCGAAGAACTGGGGATCATCTTGCTACACATTGTTACACTTGTATTTAGCTTTCTTTCATATTCCAACTTCTTCCTCATGACTAACCTTATCCTCAGTTGTTCTTTAATCTCTAACTAATCAGCTGACCTAACACTCATCATTGCGTAGTTAATTTCTTTTGAAATTTGGTGCTTTCCTTGATTTTGTTAGGTAACGGTTGGTGGAGTCCTCAATTTAGCATTTTCCTTCACAGTCAGAATATACATCGAGTGTTCTGAAATGTTCTCTTAACTCTCTGCCATTGTGATCTATCCTCTAGCCTAGTATGCCAATGCACTTCAACTAGCTCAGCTTTCACGCACACCCAGCTGCCATTATCTACGCTTATAATACCAGCCTCAAACACAGTCTTCTCTCTCTTAAACTAGCTGTAAAATTCATTCATTTTGTTGTTGCTGGTATCTCAGGGTGCCTCGATTCTCAGGTCATTCATTAATTGTGTCACATTAGACAATAGCAACCCTCATCCAACCTGGTTAACAAAGTGTGAAGCTGGATGAACACAGCAGGCCAAGCAGCATCTTAGGGGCACAAAAACTGACATTTCGGACCTAGACCCTTCATTAGGGAGGACTTTTCTGATGAAGGGTCCAGGCCCGAAACATCAGCTTTTGTGCTCCTAAGATGCTGCTTGGCCTGCTGTGTTCATCCAGCTCTACACCTGGTTATCTTGGGTTCTCCAGCATCTGCAGTTCCCATTGTCTCTAATCCAACCTGGTCTCTGGTTTATCCCAAATAGTGCTGCTCTAAGAAACTATCATTTCAAAAGTATTCTGTGATCCTCACACTACAGCCAATTGGATTTTTCCAGCTTATATATAGATTAAAGTCACCTATTCACTGCAATCCTTTTATTAGAAGCATGCAACTTTATTTCTTCTTCCATTTATCACACATGATGGCTGCGACTCAGGGGCCTGCAGACCACTCCCACTACTAACTCTCCTACTCTACTATTCCTCAGCCTCACCTGAACTGTTCTATGCCCTGGTCTCCTGGACCAAGGTCATCTCCAACCACTGCACAAATACCGTCCTTAACTAACAACACTACCTCTATCTAGCCCCCTATTCTACTTGATATTAAATGTTTTTGTACATCTACGGAACTTGGGTGAATAGCGGATCACTAATTGCAGTTGTGGGGAGCTGCGGAATTTTGATCAGGCAACGCTGAATGAATGGTGGTTAAACTCCAACTTGGGATGATATGCAACTTAAGAGGTGGCATCGTTCCCATGTACCTGCTGCCCTCGCTCTTCCGGGTGGGAATGGCTGTGGGTTTGCAAAATGTGAACTCAAGAAGCCTTGATGAGTTACTGCAGTGCTTCTAGTGGATGGTACACACCACTGCACCTGTACACGCGTGGCAGGAAGTTAGCACTGAACTGGGCTGTTGACTTCTGGAACGTAGAGAATTTCTGTGTGTGTTGGTGGAGCTGCCCTTGTCCAGGCAAGTGGAGATTATTCTATCACACTTTTGACCTCTAACTTGTAGATGGTGGACAGGCTCTGGGCAGTCGTGAGGTGAGTTATTAGCCGCAGCATTCGCAGTCCTTCGCCTGCTCTTGTGACCGTAATATTTACATAATTGCCCAGCTCAGCTTCTGTTCAATGGTGACTACCCGGAAATTGATAGCGAGGGATTCGATGATGGCAATACTATTGAATGTCAAGCATCGATGATGAGGTGGTTCTGGCTTGTTGGAGATAGTCATCACTTGGCAGTTGTGCGGCGTGACAGTTACTTGCCACTTGTCAGCCCAAGCCTGGCGTGTAGAGGTGTGAGTTCCCATAACAGCCAGCATTGAAATGAGTTGGGGTTAGGCTGAAGGAAAGCATAGACCTCTTTGCAATGACCTTGCAACCAATGACAATAGATTAGGCTTGCTCCCAGCTGCTTTCAATCCGTACCTGGTCAACAAGCTCTCTGTCAACATTTTCATCCAATCGACAAAAAGAACCACGGATGCTGTAAACCTGAAGCAATAGCAAATAATTGCTGGAAAAGCTCAGCAGGTCCGTCTGTGGAGAGAAAGCAGAGTTAACGTTTCAGGTCCAGAACAGAGTGACTAGGCCTGACACATTAACCTGGCTTTCTCTGCACAGATGCTGCCATTCCTGCTGAGATTTTCCAGAAATTTCTCGTGTTTTTTTTCATCCAAACCAGACTGATTTCAAAGCCCGGTTTCCGTTATGACAGGAAATTACAACACTGTGTGCATTTATGTGGCACCATTAACACAGTAAAGTATCACCGTCAGCCAAAAGTTGACACTTTTAGAGGGTGTCAAAGAACTGGTAGAGGTCACACTGATTCAATCCGGTAATGGGAGTGAAGGGGGCAATCCCTGTTGAGACTTCTCACAAGGCATCATAAGGACCAGCCTTCCTCTGTCTCCAGTTCCCGCTGGGGTGTGTGGAAGGAGAGAAACCCTGACATCAGGCGTTGCGTTGAGCTGGTCTGTAAAAGAAAACGAAGTGGAAGGGACTTCCTGACCCTTGTATCACGCAACATTTCTGGGGCTAGAAAACGTGGCGTTCTGCATTAGCTTCTGCAAATTGCAGATGGCCTCTCTTTTATTTGGATGTTGATAGAGAGAGGCTCAATGAATCATAGCCTTAGTATTCCCAGATAAGCAGCTTGCCTCACTGCATTGTTCTCTTTATCCCGAGACCTGTAGAAACACCAAGGCCAGTAGTCTCCTGAACGCGATATTTGGAACGCAATAACACGCTGAGTTGCAAGATTTAAAGGCCGTGTGTTGTGTCTCTTATTGCTTGCAAGCCTGGTACCTAGGAAACAGAATGTCTTTGGTGATTATTAATGAGGAACTTATCAGCTCCTGATTTTGAAATAAACAGAGTGTCTTTATAAATAAATTATAAGAACGTTACGATGGATGAACACGCTCTGCCATTTATGGTACTGAGCAACATTGTCCAAGAATAGGCCTGTTTATATTCTGCTACAGTCTGTCAAATCACAGAATCCCTACCGTGTGGAAGCAGGCCATTTGGCCCATCAAATCCGCACCAACCCTCCGAATAGCATTCCAACTGGACCCACTCCCTAAAACCCTACATTTCACATGGCTAATGCACCCAACCTGCACATCTTCGGACTGCGGGAGGAAACCGGAGGACCCAGAGGAAACACGGGGAGAACGTGAAAACTCCAAGGGTGGAATCGAACCTGGATCCCTGGCGCTGTGGGGCAGCAGTGCTAAAAACTGAGCCACCGTGCCGCCCATTTTTCTTACTGGAAATATTTAGTGTTCACAGAAAACCTGTTCAGATATTGACAGTGCAGGGATCAATATAGTACAGGAAATAAAATACGAATGAACAGCACCATTGTACATCAACGCTGTACACAGTACAGTTGGTCACAGTATGGGATTGAGACTATTTTCTAGTAAAACAGAACTCAACACTTGTCTCTGAAAGATTTGCCTTTTTTTAAAATCTTCAGGTAGAATACATCCTTTCCTGCTTGCCTTGTCCCTGATGTAAGGATATTTGAGAAGCAGAAGGCCATTCAGGCTTGAGGCCTGCTTGGCTATTCCAGATCATTTGACTTTAACACTGTATTTCCACTTTGGTCTCATGTTGCTTGGCGCCGTTAGCGAACAGAAATCCACCAATGTTCACCTTGAACTTACTTCATGACTAAGCTTCCACAGCCATCCGAAGATACAGAGCGTTCCAAAGCTTCCTCCAAGTGAGGAATTTCGGTGCAGTCCTGCTTTTAATTCCAAGACTGCACCTCCTCCACCTGGGGACATATAGTTTCTGCAGGTACTCTGCCGGTCCTGCTCGTCTCTTAATGTTCTAAACCATTGGAAATATAAGCCCAATCTCCTGAAACTCTCCCCATCAGACAGTCCAACCATTCCAAGCTTCAATAAGGTGAAACTCCTCTAAATACCCTTAATGGGAAATAAAATGGAACCAACACTCGACAATACTCCAGCTGTGGTCTAACCCATTTCCTGACAAAAGAAGAAAGATTTCTTCGTGCCCGATTTTGAATCCTTTTACAATGAAGGATAACACATCATTTGCTTTCAGAATTGCTCGTTGTACCTGCAAAATTAGCATTCTGTGAGCAAGGACACTCGGGTCCCTTTGGACATGCACATTATCCAAGAACTCAACAGTCAAACAAAATACTCTGAGCCTCAATTTCTCCTATCAAGGTGGACAATAATCTCATGTAGATTAAATCCCATCTGCCATGGTCTTGCCACCCGCTCAGGCTGTCTGAAACCCCTTGGAACCTCTATAGCATCCTCCTTATAACTCTATTCTTCCTGAGTAGATTTGTAGCTTGGGTTGAGGACGTTATGGTTGGTTGGCTCGCAGACGTTTCATTACCCTGCTGGGTAACATCATCAGTGCAGCCTCCGACGGTACGCCATTGTGTTTTCGCACCTGGTATTTAAACTCTGGGGTCCACTGCAATGGGTTACCTCATTTTCAGTCTTTTTTTTGCACTGGTGTATATATAGGGTCTAGTTCTAAGTGTTTATTGATGGCCTCCTTGGTGGAGAACCAGGCCTCTAGGAATTCCCATGCCAGTCCCAGGATCCTGACATTGTCCCAATCAAACTGGTGGTTCTTCTTGTCTGTGTGTGTGTGGAGACAAGGGAGTATTGGTCATGTCAGTAAATGAACGCCAACTAGCAACAAAAAAAAACAGGTTATCTCACTCTTTCAAAGACCACAAGACATAGGAACAGAGATAGACCATTCAGCCCGATGGGTCCACTCCTCATAAAATCCCTCCACACTCAGGATCAACCCTGTGAGCCTTCTCTGGATAACCTCCAAAGCCAGTACTATATACCCCTTCTCAGATAAGGGGACCAAAGATGCTCACAGTAACAGTGAAGCATATATATTGACCAAGTCAGTGCAAAACCACTTTGTTCTTATTTATACATTACGTGATCTTGAAGTCCATTCAAACGAGCTTTAAAAGGGCCTTGCTTTAACCTCAGCTGAAAGTGAGTAGATTTGGAAATGAAAACCTTACTCAACATTACATTCAAGTGTCAATCTGCACTTGAATTTTTAGCACCAATAAATTGATTGAAGATGAATTCCCTTTGATGAAACCATGTTGACACTTTCCAATTATTCTGAGGTTCTCAAAGTGCTGGGCTGCAATATATTTCACCATCGGTCCTCACATCTTCATCATGACAGATGTCAAAGGAATCTGCTAACCATGTGCTGCTCTCTGCCTCCCTCACCATGGACTAGAGCAATAATATTTGCTACTTTCCAGGACAATTACACCTCTCCTGAATCAAGGGCCTTCTGGACAATTATCATCACTGCATCTCCACCATTAGCCACCCCCTTTAACACCTGGATCCAGCAATCAGCTCCAACAGTTTGCTCAGGACTACTGCTCTCGTGACTGTACCATCACTAAGTTCTTCTCTCCCTACCACTTCCCAATTTACAGCTGTTACTGTAATGTTTTTCTATCATCTACAGTGAGGACAGAAGCAAAATATTTGCTCATTCCATCTGCCATTTCCTTATTATCTATTATACACTTCCCCATTCTCTCTCTTTACAGGACTAACACTTACTTCACTTACCCGATTTCCTTTTTGAATACACCTTAAGACCACAAGAATTAGGAACAGTAGACCCCTGTGGTCCCTTGAGCCTGCTCTGCCATTCAATAGGACCTTACTTCTCTGATATTCCTCACGTCCACTTTCCTGCCTTTTTCCCACAACCCTCAATTCCCCTTCTGATTAGGAATCTCTCGCACCTTTGAAGATACGCAAGGACTCTGCCCCCACAGCTCTCCGTGGCAAAGAGTCCCGAAGACACTCAACTCTTGGAGAGAAGAAATTCATCCTCATCTCAGTCTTAAATCGGTGCCCGTTTATTCGGAGACTATACCCTCTGGTCCTCGGCTCTCCACAAGTGAAACATCCTCTCTGCATTTACTCTGTTAAGGCCTTTAAGAATCCTATATGTTTCATTGGCATCATCTTTCATTCTTCTAAATTCTAGTCAGTAGAGTTCCAAGCTGTTTAGCCTTTGCTCGTAAGGCAATCCCTCCATACCAAGGATTAGACTAGCGAAACTTCTCTGAACTTCCTCCAATGAAATGATATTTCTTTAAAGAAGAGGACCAAAACTGCTCACAGTATTTCAGATGTGCTCTCACATGAAGCACCTTGTACAAGTCTTCCCTTATTGTAAGACCTCCTCACTCTTACACTCCAATTCCCTGGATATAAGGCTCAATATTCCATTAGCTTTCTTCCCCTGCAAGACCTGTCATAATGATGGTCAAGATACAAAAAACACCTCAATTTGGACTGGACGAAAAATATTTATTCTTGTATTCCTATTCATGACAGATGGTGGAATTTGAATTCAATAACAAAACTCTGGAATTAAGAGTCTAGTGATGACTGTGCATCTATTGTCAATTGTCACGAAAAACCCATCTGGTTCACTCAAGGAAACTGCCATCCTTACCTGGTCTGGCCTACATATGACTCCAGACCCACAGCAATGTGGTTGACTCTGAACTTCCCTCTGGGCAATTAGGGATGGGCAATAAATGCTGCCTAGTCAGTGACACCCTCATCCCGTGAATGAATTAGAAAAAACATACGCACATTTGACCCTCATTCACCAGGAAGGAAAACATGATCGTCACTACTTTAAACCAACATTCAAATGAAATCAATGATTAGCCATGGGTGTGGATAAAAGAGACAGATTTAGCCACACGTAACAATTTCCATCGAAATCCTTTACATAAAGAGAAGCAATATGGGTTGATTTGCGTACATATCAATGAACGTCTCCCACTATTCAATAACTAAGGAAGTGAAGCACTCATAACAATCGAAAACCTCAGAATCTCTGCTCTTCATTTCTAGCTTTTGCCGCCGAGCACAAAAACAGCTTGAAGTTCACATATGTATCCTGTGCCAATATCAGGGCTGCAGACACATGTCCAACGCGAGTGTCTATTACTAATCACCGATCAGAAACTCAGTGCACCACATGTGCATTCACTGGACATTACAGGGAGAAGCCCTGGTCCGAATGGTTAATCCTGAACTTGCTGTCATGCCATGATATGCATCCACAGTGCACACAGTCTGACTCTCTCAGGCCAAAAGGTCAACACTGCAGCTGAATAAACTGGTAACTTCCCAGAGACTGAGCTAAATGGATAAAATAAACTATTCAACAAATGCTACTCAAAAGGTCCAACTGGGTTCACCTCTTTGCGACATCTCACTCCTATGAAACGGACCACGGTTTTTACTGGGGGAACAGGGTAGATGCCTATCTGTTCAGCAATGAATGAACCCAGACGGCCACTCTGTAATCCAAACAGGGTTTCAAAAGGCATCAAAACAATGCCCATTTCGACACACATCATTCAATGTTAATTCTTTCTGTACTTTTCCCGTAGCTGGAACACCCTCTCAGATCATCATTCACCATGCCTTGCTCTCAGTTGACATTGCCCTGTTCAATGTTCATAATTATAGTCACATCACTATTGAAAATGCGCAAGGCAGAGTTGATAACCCAAATTACAGCTTTTGCTAGATTTCACAGCGAAGGTAATGAATGAGAAACTGCCTGGATATGGTTTTTATTGGAGACGAGTTTCTTTGATGTTTGGAAACTCGGGTTTTGTTCGATGCTGTGTTGCATGAAGACACAGAGGTCAAATTGAATACAACACTACATCTGTAACTTATGTTTAACGCGTGCCCCCCTATAGAGACACATTTGTTGCTACATGCTGACTGACGTACTGATTTTTCCTACAGATACTTAGGCACAGAGACAGATTTCTGATCCAGCACAGTGTTAACATGGCAAAACCCTACTATCCCAATCCATGTGCCAATTGTTGGATTCCTACTGTTCTCGCAATCTTTGTGTATAGGTAACTGAATGTGAATGCATTAGGACCTCAGATACATACACAAAGCATATCAAATAAATAAATGCTGCCCAGCCAGTAACGTTCATACCCCTTGGATAAATTAAAACATTTTTCTTTCAGTTGAGCATTAAAATGCCATTATTTTCTCAGAATTTGAAACCAGTGATTGTCAGACATAAGCAAAGACACAAGACCAGAATGATGACAGTTTTGGCCTAGTGGTATTATCGCGAGACTATTAACCCAGAGACGCAGGTAATGTCCTGGAGACCTGGGTTTGAATCCCACCATGGCGGATGGTGCAATTTAATTACAAATTTTCATTGAACTCAAAGTCTAATGACTTCTAAGAATCCATCGTCGATTTTCAGAACAAAACCATCTGGTTCACGAATGTCCTATAGGGAAGGAAACTGCCATCCTTACCTGGTCTAGGCCTACATGTGACTCCAGACCCACAGCAACGTGGTTGACTCTTAACTGCCCTCTGGGGCAATTACGGATGGACAATAAACACTGGCCAACCCTCTGTCGCTCACATCCCACAAATGAATAACAAAAAAAACCTCATAAACCTTCTTCCATACAGTGAGGGTCTGAGACTGTGGTGGAGGCGATTTCACAGAAATCTATAAAACTCTAACAGGACTTGCTCGGGTAAATGGAGAAAGGATGTTCCTGATGACCAAGAAGGGGTCACAGTTTAAGGATACAGGACAGGCCATTTAGGTCTGAGATGAGAAATTCTCTCCCATGAGTGGTTCAATAGATCGACGTGGTTACCAATTTGTCTCTCACTGGATGGCAATCTGCAATAGGAGGACAGCCAGAAGAAACAGAGTGTGTCTGCGGAGAACTCGCAAAAGATGGAGTGTATACTTGCAGACAAGGCCCTTAAATTGATTCCACGTTTGCAAGCAGCATTCCTTTCATGTCAGATCAGAAGTGAGAAGTCATAAATCTTGACAGGCTGCAAGAAAACACTGAACTGCTGTTCAGTGCAAGACACATTTTCCACAATTACCAACGCGCTGATGTTAAGAGTGGTGACCTTTGGCACAGTACAAAGCCTTTTTCCTCTGTCACCATGCTCACGCATTTCATTTTCCCCCCACCCTTGCTTTAAGGTGCCAGACGTTCCTCAGGTAGTAACACGCTCACCTTCCGAGCTCGAAGGCTCTGTGCTCAAGTTCTACTTCAGAGAACTGAGCACAACAATCAAGACCAACACTCCCTGTGGAGTGTTACACTGTCAGTGGCACCGGTTTTCGGATCGAGACAATGAATTGCAGCCCAGTCTAACCTCTAGTTTGGATCTTCCCCACAAGTGGGGAAAATCCTCTCTCTGTCAACTTTCTCAGTATCTTTCCTCAGTTTGAAGATCTGCATTAGATCAATCTTTTTACAACCTTTCCAATGCATCTATATTCTTGTCATAATGCTACTACCAGCACTGTAAACTATATTCAAATCCTGACAACACCCCTTAAAATTGTGCTTCCCAGTTGGCTCAGTAACAAAAACAGAAGTTGCTGGAAAAGCTCAGCCGGTCTGGCAGCATCTGCGAAGAATGATCAAGATGATCATGGCTGATAGGATTGTAATCTTGAACCACATTCCTGCCTACCCCGATTACCTTTCACCCTCCTGCCTAACTAGAATCAATTCACCACTTCTTTAAAAATATTCAGAAGCTCTGCTTCCATCACCCTTTCAGGAAGAGAGTTCCAAAGATTCCTAGCCCTCTGACAGAAAGCATGTTGCGGAATCAGTTTTAAATGTATGACCCCTGATTTTTCAGGCTGAATGACCTGTTTCTACGCTGGCACGTTCAACGTATTTTCTCACAACGCAATGAACGCACTTCAAAAAGAACTCCACTGAGTGTTGCTGTACAAGGTGTGAGGTCCTCAAAATGTTAATACCAAGGACTGCATTGTGCATGGCCTGTTGTGATGAAGCTGTAAGGTTTATTGTGAGGGAACAGCTCTGGGCTTTGAAGGAGATGAACCTAGCAACTAGATCTCCCTCAGGTCTTAGTGACAATGTTGAGATATTAACGTAACTTGTGTCACACAATAAACTGCATCTTATTTGAGACAACAGTCATTTCTCGCTCTCGTTAAACAACAGTGGTTTTCCTTGACCACATTAAACCAGCCAGCCCCTTTGAATCTCACCCAAAAAGGATGACGTGGCGAAGACTCATTCAGTGATGATTGTGAAGCAATTTTAAGCAGTCGAGAGGTGGGAAAAGCTTTTCCACAAACGTAAGCCATTTATTTCTTATATGGGCCACACGCATGGCTCCCATCAGGAATTTCTTCCCCACTTTTAGGCAAGGTGTTTAGCCTTGTGCCAATTGCAGTCCTCCCTTTCCAACTTGTCGGAGCTGGGACTGGTGAAAGGAAGGAGCACATGGAAAAGGAACTGAAGTGTACAAAACGGGCAAAGGCAGGGCAGCAGGGCTAGCTACGCAGGCATGAAGATGATTGTTCTGTGTGTGGAGGGCTTGACCAAGCGTGAAATTGTGACCACATTCTCACATCATGTGGCACGTCCAATTCTTTGGCAACTGTGCGCCAGTCTGGCTGCCCTCAGGTATAGGACTGTCCATTTATGAACTGCAAGGCCTCAGGGGAACTACAGATCTGTCCAACTGCAATTCAAGTCGTTTTAATGCAGCAGCTCCGCATTCAGATTCAGAAAACAGTTCCCACTGTTTGGAGTCACACTGACAAAAATAGCACTGGATATTTTAGCTGCTTATCTGCAGACACTGTGTAGGGCTGATACCAGCACGCCACTCTTGATATCATGGAAGCAATGGAAAACGTACAAGTGAACAGTTACATTCCAATAGCACTGTCAGACTTCTGATGCTTATCCCTTGATAACCTACAGTCAGCTTCTCTGGGTCTAGGGCTGTGTCATTTTTTTCTAGTCTATGTTGCGGCAAGAAGAATGTGCAAAACAAACATGCTGTGTTGTACAGGGGCAGGGACCAGTTTGGGAGATTAACAAACACATCCAATATTAATGCACAGGGGAATGAGACAGAGAGAGAGAGAGAGAGAGAGGGGAAAAGAGAGAGAGAGAGAGAGCGAGCGAGCGAGGGGGAGAGGGGGAGAGAGCGCGAGAGGGCGAGAGAGGAGAGAGAGAGAGAAAGAAAATGTGGGGGAAGGGAAGAACATTGTGAAATGATTTGAGGCACAAAACAAGACAAGGGTCAGAGAAACATAGCAAGAGGTTGGAGAATGACATTGAGAGGAGGAGAAAGATCTGGGCTGACTGTAATTAGGACCAGCCCAAAGCTAACTTGTCAGCATCTTCAGAAATGAGAGCAACTCTGAATTGCATTAAGTGGAAACTCAAAAGTGGAAACCCTTGAAACGAAACCACGGGCCACATAACTCAGCAGACAAAAGGCAAGTGGGAAACCAGTAAGACAAAGTAATTCAAAGCCTTTCAGTTCATCCAGAAAATAAGTTGAGAATAATAACGAGTAATCAAGAGGATTACAATAATAAAAGCAATTAAATAGAAAAATGACTGAGGGATGACCTTACAGAGGTTTATAGAATCATGAGGGACATGGATAGAGTGAATAGCCAAGGCCTTTTTCCCGCGGTGAGAGAGTCCAAAACGAGTGGGCACAGGTTTAAGGTGAGCGGGGAAAGATTTTAAAAAAGACCTGAGCAGTAACTTTTCCATGCAGTGGACAGTAGATATACGGAACAAGCTGGCAGGGAAGTAGTGAAGGCAGATACAATTACAACATTTAAATGGCACCTGGATGGGTATTTGAAGGGTTTCGAGGGATATGGGCCAAATGTTGGCAAATGGGATGAGGTCAGACTGGGATATCTGATTGGCATGGACGAGTTGGACCGAAGGGTCTGTTTCTATGCTCCATGATCCTATGTCCTTTCTTGGTTTGGGTTAATTGAGAACCAGGAGACAACTTAATGTGTGTGTTTGGCTGCTCTGAAGTGAAATCTGGAAACACAATTTACTTTGTAGTCTCATTCTCCTAAGCCTGTGGTGTCGGGGCTGGTAGCAGCACAGCTGGGGATGAAATTACAGGATTTTAAATTCCAGGAAAAACATTTTTCCACAGGCCACAGGGCAACACTTCACTTCTTCAATTAAAGCCCAAAATTCTCAGAGGTCAGAGCAGGCCATTAAAAATGAAAACATGAATACCTTAAATATAAAGGAGAATACTTTTAATATGAATGCTGTCATTCAACAAGTTATTCCTGTTCGATTTGATATTCCTCTTTTATGCAATTCTCCCTTTTCTCATGTTTCCCTCCTCTCATACACTCCTTAAAACTTAACTCTTTGATTCAACATTTTAGTCAGCCCTCCTAATATCTCCCACAGCTCAGCTTCAACTGTGAGTTAAACATGCCTAGGGAAGTTTTCCTATATTAAAAAGCACTAGGTAGAGGTGAGCAGTGGTTATGGGTGATTGGGGAAATGTTGGTATTGCAACAAAAACATGGTCTCATCAGGGCTGTTCTCGGACATGCGTGTGGGAGACAGCCAACTGCTTGCACTCAGGAGTGGTCCCATTCAAGGCACTTGATTAAAACTGGAAAACTCCTCCCAGCTGAAAGGAGAAAGGCCACATTTCACTTTCAGTCTCTCTGCTTTTCAGTGGATCTGTCCTTCCTGTACTGATCTTGATCACTACGCTTCCTCTGAGGAAACTTGAAAAAATTGCACATTTTCCCCTCCAAAGCAAGAGGCCCGACCGTAGTAACCTTAGGAAAATTCCTTTCTCTTCATTCATAGGATGGGACTCCCCCAGACAGGGTCAGTATTTCTTGCCCATCTCTTGAGATGGCGGTGGTGAGTTTATCTGCTTGATGACTGTAGTGCTTTGGAAGGGGTGGGGTTGGAACACCCAAAGTGCTGTTAGAAAGTGTCTCCAATATTTGACCCAGTGACAGAGAGGGAATAGCGATCTAATTCAAGGTCAGGACGGTGACTGGCTTGGAGGGGGGTCTTGCAGACGGTGGTGTACATGTGACTGATGTCTTTCTGTGTTGTGCAGGTGGTGCTGAAAGAGCCTTGCAGTACTGCAGATGGTACGCAGTGCTGTCTGTGTGTGTCAGCGGGGAGGCAGGCTACTGTTTGGAAACATCACTCTTCCACACACTTCACCACTTGGCTCCTACTCTTTCCTTGCTACACGCCATTCAGCCCATCGTGTCGGCACCAGCTCTCCAGTTCAGTGCATTGTTTCAAATGAGCATCTCATTCCCTTTCGCAGAGTCAAACCTGCCTCCACCCCAGTCTCAGACAGTGTATCTTCGGCCCAAGCGCTCACTGTGTGGCAAAAGGTTTTTTTTGTTATTCATTCATGGGATGAGGACATCATTAACCAGGCCAGCATTCGCTGCCATTCCCGAATTGCCCAGAGGGCAGTTACGTGTCAACCACATTGCTGTGGGTCTGGAGTCACATGTCTGCCAGACCAGGTGAGGATGGCGGTTTCCATCCCTAAAGGACGAGACTGAACCAAATAGGTTTTTCTCTGATAACTGGTAATGGTTTTATGGCCATCATTAGATTCTTAATTCCAGATTTGTTTTTTTTTAATTATTGAATTCAAATTCCACCACTTGCTGCCAGATCGCCAGAACATTACTGGGGGCATCTGGATTAATAGGCTAGCAATAATACCACTAGGCCATCACATCCCTGCAAGCATCAAAACAAGTGCGGGCTGCTTCACAATCAGCTGGCCAACAGCAGAACGCAGGATCTGACTTGGTACTGCATCAAGAACAGTGAGAAGCTGCTGCTTTTCTGATCTGGAGTCCAACTAAATGCACGTTCTCAGTCTTATGGTCTCAGATAAATAAAAAATACTCCATTCCTCTATTTTCCAAGAGCAGTGCTCCATTGTCTGCTCTCGAGCTGCAACCCATAATCTGATTGCTCACTCATTTTCGGTGGGCTCCTGGTGTTCACCAATGTGGAGTGTCACATTCATTTGCGATTGTTAGCTTTGTAGCTAATTCAGTTGGGACTGACAGAATGCAAGGTGACATTTACCTAAATGCGCCTTCTTCCTCCACTTTATGGTAGGGACCTGGAACTCTCAGCCTGAAAGGGGCAGAAACCCTCAATTCCTTTACAAGTGCTGAGAGAATGCACCTCAAGCGTGGGGCTATGGACAAAACAATGTGCCGTAGGATTACGATTTCAGAGACATAATGGCCTCTTTCTCTGCCATACATCTTCTGTGACTCGATAACAAATCATCAGTGGTGTATCTGGTGTAGCTCCTATTTTAGAACAGCGACACTACTTCCAATGAGAATGGAACACACTGACTGCCATGCAGTGTGTTTGTGTGTGTGTGTGCGGTGTCTCTCTGTGTGCGCTATAGAAATGCAAGTGCTTTCCTTTGACTCTTTTATTCCTTCACATCAACAAGAGCCCTCATTCCACAGGACAAATGGCAGCCATCATTCTGGTCTGTGCTCCAAGCGTAGAGAATCGCACAACCGAGACAGTGTAGTGATGATGCCAAGTTTAGCGCTGCCCATCAGGCCAGCCTATGAATGGCCAGCTCCCTCTGCTGCTGGAATAAGAGACAGGGGCTTCTAATGCCACTGTCAGCATTGCAGTGGGCACAGAGCACTAGGGTAGCCCCAGAACAAAGGCACCAGACACAAGAGTGCTCCCCTCAGAAAAACCAAGCCCCTGCTGCCAGTCACCCAAGCATCACTTCGACCATGGCTGCCCTACTTTGCAAACTGTGTGCGTAGGGTTGTGAAAGGCTGGAGCACTTCCTGATTCTGCAGGACATACCTGGGGCTGATGTCGCAACCGAAGGGGAACAGTTCACTCCAACAGCCATTTTGCCAAACCAGAAGAAGAGCTCCACTCTAACCCTATCAACAGGGACCTTGGGCAGTCTCAGCTTGCCCTGTTGCTGAACGAATCTGCTGTTCAAGTCCCACCTGCTCCACAGCTTTGTCAATGAGATGTCTGAACAAGGTGTCTGGAATTTTTCTGCTTACGTTCGAAATACAAAGACACAGATCATGTCTCTGGATTTTCCAGGGGTCTTTTATCCCCCTTCAAGTTCCACTCTTCCTTCACTCAGCCCTAAAAGCCCACGTCTCAGACGTCTAGCTTAAGAGATTATAGGCCTGATTTTCTCCAATCCATCTTCGCTATCAGCACTTTAACAGCACAGGTCTCTGAGAGGAGGAGGGTTCTGCGCGGAATGCTTAAGCTTCTCAACAGGAATACATTCTGCATGCCACTCATTTCTGCAGGCCATAAACAACAGCCCACAAAGCTGACTTTCAACTGATGTGGTAGTGTGAGGTTAGCACACATCGAAGGAGGCGGCGATCATCAGGAATTTAAAAGCTTTGAACTACTGCATATTCTACGTTCAAACAGCGGCTCACGGGGTGGAAGGCAGGAGCCGGAAGGGGCGATCAAATCGGAGCTAAAGAATCCAGGGAGGTGATGGCGGCTGGTGGAAAAGGCTAAAGGAAGAATTGAAAGTTAGACTTCCACTTCCATCAGTCCTCAGGGCCACACCAGTCTGTGTACTCTGACAGGTCATACAGCTCAACAGCAGCCTACTGCCATCACAACATTTGGTCCAATGTTGCTTTTGAAGTTTTGAATTAAAAGTAAAAGCCATTTGGCGGGGGAGGAGTTAGAAGACCTCCCAGCACGATGTTGGATTGGAGCAGGGCTGCTCCCCCCAGGGTCTTGGTCACTATTCACCCCTGAACCCCGCATCATCCTAGTTCATCGTCAGGTCATGACCTCACTGCAGCCTGTGTGACTCCATTCCATTGGTTATGGGATGGTCCTGAACATTGAAGATGTGCTATGAATGGCTCTTTGTTCATACAAACGCATCACTTCTTTCCAATAGATCCCAAAGTAGTACTGACACCTCACTGCATCTTCTAAACTTCAGGTATTTAAGCCCCTCTGGACTCCACCCTATCACAGATAACCTTCCACTTTCCTGTCCTCTTCCCACATGCTCAAAACTCTTACCTTTCTATTTTTCCTCGGTTCTGACCCAAAATGTCAATTCTGTTTCTCTCCAATGAATGTTGCCTGACCTGCTAAGTTTATTCGTTCCCCCCCACCCCAGCTTTATTGGTTCCAGCACCTGCAGCGTTTCTGTTAGTGCGTCTTCAAGCCCACCTTGATACGCTTTTGCCCGATATTGACCATTGAATCTGCCGGGCGGAAGAGGCAGCCAGCTTATACCAAGCACAATCCGCCAAAAGAGCACCATTGCGAAGGGTGAATGAACCAGGGTACACAGAGGGACAGGCGTCAGTCACAAATCTCACCTGGAAATGTCAACCCGAAGGAGGAAGAGGGAAATTTGGTTTAACCCAGAAGGCAACAGCTTCAACAATGTCTGGGGGTGGCACAGCGGCTCAGTGTTTAGCACTGCCGCCTCACAGCACCAGGGACCTGGGTTCGATTCCACCCTCGGGCGACGGTCTGTGTGGAGTTTGCACATTCTCCCCGTGTCTGCGTGGATTTCCTCCGGATGCTCCGGTTTCCCGCCACAGTCAAAAGATGTGCAGGCTAGGTGGATTGGCCATGTTAGACTACCCACTGTGCTCAGGGATGTGAAGATTAGGTGGGTTATAGGGGGATGGGTCTGGGTGAGATGCTCTGAGGGTCGGTGTGAGCTTGTTGGGCCGAAGAGCCTGTTTCAACACTGTAGGGATTCTATGGTTTGGTCTCAGCCAGGAATACATCGTATCTTGAACCCTCAGATGACTGTAATGACACAAACTGAACAACCTCGATAGTTCGAACACTCAATAACAGGAGATGAAATCCTTGAGGCGCCCTGCGATCATCAGGGGGTCAGGTCACATTAGAAACCATCAGGGGTCACTGAACAATCATACTGAAGTCAGTTAAATCCATGGGAACTGTTCCAGAATAGCAGTTGTCTGGTTTCATAAAAATGAAAAACAGAACATGGAACGTGAGGCGCGATATACCCTCCTCACGGCTAAACTTTGACAAAACTAAAAGCCCCTTTTTCTTTGGAAGAAGCCTTACTCTATCCCTTTCCACACTTCTCTTGAATGGCTGATGAGGTTATCACAGGGAGCTGCCTTCAATTCACATGGAGCCCCCGCAGGTCCGTATTCAGTGACACACCCCATTGGATGAATACTTTGGTTTGGGGTTGGAAGAGTGGAAAATGGAGGACAAAAACAGGAGGGAAGATTTCCTGCACACTGAGGGTAATCATCTTTGCTATTCGCTCATGGCCAGCAATTGTTGCCTGTCCCTAGCTCCCCTTGAACTGAATGGCTCAGGAGGCCATTTCAGAGGCCAGTTGACAGCCAACCATATTGCTGTGGGTCTGGAGTCATGTGCAGGAGGGGGTGGGGGTGACAGATTTCCTTCCCTGAAGGATATTAGCGAGCCAGGTGGGTTTTTCCAACAAACAGCAATGATTTACGGTCTTCAGTAGATCCTTAATTCCAGTTTTTTTAAAAGTGAACTCAAATTCCACTACCTGACATGACTGGTTTTGAACCCAAGTCTCTCGAATGTTAATCGAGTTTTTGGATTTATTGTCTAGTGATAATACCACTAGGCCATCACCTTCCCTATGTTTCAGCTTCTAAAAGATCTGTCTTTCATCTTTTTGTTTAAATATGTCATGTTATTCTATAACAGTTCCCATGGATTTAACTGAATTTATTATCACTGAAAACCATCAGGGATCAGCAAACAATGTGACTGACCTCCATATAATCAGATAGCACTGCAAGGATTTCATGTCATGTTCTTGTATGTTCGCTCACTTGAGCTTGTATTCCATAATGCCACCATTGCAAATATTCTCTATAGCTCCATCCAATACACTAGCCCAAAACTCTATCTTTCTCTAGTTTCTCTCCCATCTTCCCTTCATCTCATTGGAACATAAGGCCAGCAGCAAGCCATTCAGCCTTTAAAATCTGCCCTGCTATTCAATACTATCACAGCTGATCAAACACTTCAGTGGTTTTTACTGACTGCAACTCCTTCAAACTCTGAGCTGATCTTAACCATGAGACCCACCTCCTGCTCCATTGACCGCATTCCAATCTGCTGACCGCACAGCTCCTCGTCCTGATCCCTTTATCAGTCAATACTGTTAGCTCGAGGGGTTGCCTCTCTCTATAAAATCTGTCATCACTCCTCTCCTCAAAAAATATAACAGAGCTCAGCACGCTTACAAAACTACTGTCTCATCTTCAACATCTCCTAGCCATTTCAACAATAAATATTTCGTCAATAAATAAATCATTCTGCTATTACTCAGGTACCTACTCAATACCCAGCAAAAGATACCACAATGGTCAATCTTCTCCAGCGAGCGCACACTTTGGCAATACTGAAAGTAAGGATAGTTAAGTGAGTGACAATGATGCTGGACTAGGAACTTAACAACTGCCAATTTAACGCAGACAGAGGGGCAAATCTGGAAGCAGCTTTCTGTTCTTCAGTCATACCTTGGCCGAGTTCTACCTCAACCCCATATCCTATCGCATATATTCTTACTCCGCACAAAACCATCCACCTCAGTTTTCCGCAAGTTAATCGGCTCAGCACATTTCTCAAAGAGAATTACAGATTTCCACACGTCTGACACTGAGCCTGAGGAGACATGAGGGACAGGTGACAAGAACCTGGGTCAAAGTCGTGGGATTTTTAGCAGCAGCTTAAGAGGAGGGCTGAGAGGGAGAGAGGACAGACTTAGGGAGGCAAATCAGGGAGCGGTGAAGGGGGTGGGTTAGTGAGAAAGTTTTAAAAAAAAAGAGGGGGGGAGAAAAAAACATCAAACACAGCCTAGAGGACAAGAAGATAACATCAATAATGGGAAGCTGTGACGATGGATTCAATCCTGAAACAACAGCCAACTTATGCAAATTACATAGGCAGGACAAATGTGGCTTGGTAACATTTAGAGGATAGGGGGTGGTCAATACAGAGGCTACCATTTGATTCCAAATGGCCCTTTCCTGTCCACTGAGTAACAAGTGCAAGAGGGAGCCACCAACCTACAGACTCTCACTGCCTCCTCAAAGAGGTAGCTGCGATATACAAGATAATAAAATGTGAGGCTGGATGAACACAGCAGGCCAAGCAGCATCTTTTGTGCTCCTGAGATGCTGCTTGGCCTGCTGTGTTCATCCAGCCTCACATTTTATTATCTTGGAATTCTCCAGCATCTGCAGTTCCCATTATCTCTTATAGCTGCGATATACAAAGCAAGTTTGTGAAACCCTGCACTGGCCACGTCATTGCCTCAGGGAGCTGCATCGGCCCCGTCTCGATTCGCTCTGGAGTTGCTTCATCCACATTCACCCTTCCCACTCTCCAACACAGTGTGTTTCTCAACCACTAGGACGTGCCCCACTGGTGCGGCACAAACACTGTCGAGGTGCAACACCAAGAGCTGACACGCTTGCCAATGGAATGCAATCACAGGCTTCTCACAATTCACTTCCTCACTACAATTCAGCAATACTACTTAGTCTCAGCAGAAAGCACTGCAATTTTTACTGTCCCTGAAATTTCCAAGAATGTTCAACAATAAAATGCAGGTTAAAAAATAACGCACCTCAGAAAAAGTTGGGGCCTGGTTTTTGTCAATGTGGGATTTCAAGGTTGAGAGCCACTGCTGTAATAGAGCTCCAACACAGTGCAGCGATTCAACATTAAAATTAGAATTCTGTGTATATGGATATTGCTCCAGGCAATACCAGTATAGCTGGCATTCCTTTACTCATGCTACACAACAATCACGTGTACAGACTTGAAGACGGCATTACAATTGTTTTCAGCTGCAAAACTGCCAAATAGCTTTAAAAGTCCAGGCAACACATTCAGAAAAACACCTTCAAATGGTGGATCTTGACCAATTAGCTATCTCTGCTTGTTGGTAAGATGGCTGCTGTTCGGGTCCTTTGTCCAATGATCAACAGATTATCATGCCCATGGGTAAGAACCCTGAAATACAACAGACACTTCGAATCTGTAATTCTAAAGGTTTTTCTTTTTTAAATTGCGGCTGTATATGTAAAATAAGTGGGTGTCTGGACACCCAAGGGATTTCCTAACTACAGATGCAAAGGGAACTTCAAGCAACAGCCAGCTAAAAAGAAAAGGGGGGTGGAGAAGGGAGGGATGGAGGGAGAGAGGGAGGGGGAGAGACACACAAGTCAAAATGGACTGTGATCTCTCATGACTACAAAGATAATGAAGGGTTGATGACCTCTTGAGGTTTATGTTGCAAACATTTTTTTTGGTTTTTCCCTTTGTAGAATACGCAAGAGCCAGAATTAAAATGCCAGCTTCAAGTCTACTGAGTATGCCAGTGAGACTGAGCATGTATACCAGTGGTTTAAGTTACCCATGTGTAGCAAAAAGAAAGGAATGCAAACTATGCTGGTATTGCCTTTGGTGATATCCAAAGAATGAGCACTGTTGTGCACTGTTGGAACGAGCCTGGATTCAAACATTAGGATGCTGGGATGGTCACGGTCAAAGAACTATCCACTAGTTACCCCAGTGTTGCAAGCAAAGAGACTCCCTCACTGACTGCAAGAAGTTACCCAGTTAGGTATCACCTTGGATGCTGGAATTCAGGTACTGGGAAAAGGAAACAGAACCACAGAATTTCAAACAAGCTGAAAACTAAAAAAAACTCGAAATTGATTGCTGACCCAAGAGCAGCCCTACTGCTAAAGTCACAATGTTCAACCATCCACTCTGTAGACGTTTCACAAACTGACCTGCACAGTTTTCAATTTCTCTTCCATCTCTTTTTGGACTCACCTCTTAGCGTTGCTGGTTCTTCTTGTGTTCCTTAATTAATAAACTCGTACTTTGGGGACTCAAGGAAATCTGGTTAAATTTGCTCTGATTATGTTTACCTGGGTCTCGCAGAAAAGTAAGGGACCAAAACAAGGGAAGGGATCTGTTTCTAAGCTAACATGTTGCAGTGAATGAAGTAGGGGAGTCACCCATCTTGGGAGTTTAATGATTCAGTGTATCTCTCCGAGAACCGGGACAACGTGGGAAACCTGGCCAAGGGTCTGTGTGTAACAGCATTCCAGCAGAGACGCTGCCTGAATCCCATCATGGGTGCTGTGTCATCAATGCATTTTAGAAGTAACCCTGCACACATTATGTAATGCTGCACATAAATCTCTCGTTCAGATCCCAGGGAGAAATCTCATGCTTATATGGGTTTCAAGTAGGGAGACTTAAAGTACACTGGTTTCATGTTTCATTTCTGGGACTCTCACAGCTGCTGTTTCAAAATCCATGCACTAATTTTTGACTCATGGTCTAACCTCCAGACTCAGCTGTTCCAAAACTGCCAGTACCTTCCATCTTCCTTAAAGGACAAGGTCAAAAATCACACAACACCATGTTATTGTCCACAGGTTTTTGAGGACACAAACTTTTGGAGTCTCGCTCCTTCTACAGGTGCCAGAGAGAGAGGTGGGATTGGACGCAGCATTTATAAGCAAAAGATCAAAGGTCATAGAACTGATGCAGTGATGAACAAACCGAAGATAGAACATAGAACATAGAACAGTACAGGCCCTTCAGCCCATGATGTTGTGCCGACCATTGATCCTCATGTATGCACTCTCAAATTTCTGTGACCACATGCAGGTCCAGCAGTCTCTTAAATGTCCCCAATGACCTTGCTTCCACAACTGCTGCTGGCAACGCATTCCATGCTCTCACAACTCTCTGTGTAAAGGACCCGCCTCTGACATCCCCTCTATACTTTCCTCCAACCAGCTTAAAACTATGACCCCTCGTGCTAGCCATTTCTGCCCTGGGAAATAGTCTCTGGCTATCAACTCTATCTATGCCTCTCATTATCTTGTATACCTCAATTAGGTCCCCCCTCCTCCTCCTTTTCTCCAATAAAAAAAGTCTGAGCTCAGTCAACCTCTCTTCATAAGATAAGCCCTCCAGTCCAGGCAGCATCCTGGTAAACCTCCTCTGAACCCTCTCCAAAGCATCCACATCTTTCCTATAATAAGGCGACCAGAACTGGACGCAGTATTCCAAGTGCGGTCTAACCAAAGTTTTATAGAGCTGCAACAAGATCTCACGACTCAAACTCAATCCCCCTGTCAACGAAAGCCAAAACACCATATGCTTTCTTAACAACCCTGTCCACTTGGGTGGCCATTTTAAGGGATCTATGTATCTGCACACCAAGATCCCTCTGTTCCCCCACGCTGCCAAGAATCCTATCCTTGATCCCGTACTCAGCTTTCAAATTCGACCTTCCAAAATGCATCACCTCGCATTTATCCAGGTTGAACTCCATCTGCCACCTCTCAGCCCATCTCAGATGGCTGTTAAATCTTCAATCAGTCAGAAATGATTAAAATGTGAATTCCAGAATTTCTGTCATGTCACTGCCAAGAAATAACAAAAAGGTTTTATCAGTTCCCTCAGCATATCAGAGGTGACATCCCAGGTCACACAATGCATTCTGGGTGTGCGGCCTTGTTTAAAATCTGACTGTGTATCAACGTGGAGTCAGGCTGGTTTTATTTCCAAGGTAGGAATTTTAAAAATGCCAGTGTTCTTTTTGAACAAAACAGAATATATCCGCAATTAAAAATCTGCAAATGCAAACTAACCCCATAGATTTGTGTGCGTGCGTGCAGTCAGAGAGCAGCGGCGGTGGGTGGGTGGGTGGAGTGTGACTGTGTGAGAGCGTGCACGTGTGTGTGTGTGTCTGACAGAAACAGAGTGCTGTGCCAATATACCATATCTCGGGGCATCCTTGTCTGCAGCGTACGAGATAGACAGCATCGGCCAAGGTCACATGAGTTTCTGCCATGTACGTGGTGGGTGGTGTTCCGATGCGTGAGGTAGTGTCCATTTAGAAGACCTGACACGTCTTAAAGGATAAGGCTGAAGTATTTCTAACAATCTTTAACCAGAAGTGGATGATCCATCTCAGCTTTGGGGGAGGCAATGGCCTAGTGGTATTATCACTGGGCTGTTAATCCAGAGGCCCAGATAATGTTCTGGGGACACAGGTTCGAATCCTGCCAGGGCAAACGGTGGAATTTTAATGCAGTAAAAAATAATCTGGAATTAGGAATCTAACGATGACCACGAATCCATTGTCGAATGTTGGGGTAAAAACCCATCTGGTTCATTAATGTCCTTTAGGAAAGGAAACTGCCATCCTTACCTGGTCTGGCCTACATGTGACTCCAGACCCACAGCAACGCGACTCTGAAATGCCCCATGGCATAAATGCTGCACAGCCAGCGATGACCTCATCCCATGAATGAACAAAGAATGAAAGCCTCTTCCAGTAGACCCCAGCATCACAGATGCCAGTATTCAGCCCATTCAATTCACTCCACATGATATCAAGGAAATGCTTCAGGCACTGGATGTCGAAAGGACTTTGGGCTCTGACAAGATTCCGGTGATAGTACTGAGGACTTGAGCTGCAGAATATGCCATTTCCCCAGCCGAGCTCATCCAGCAGAGCTACCACACTGACATCTACCCGATATATTGGAAAATTGCCTGAGTATGTCCTGTCCACAAAAAGCAGGACAAATCCAACCCATTCCATCCATCTACTCTTGATATCCAGTAAAGTGATGGAAGGTGTCAGTAACAGTGCTATCAAGCAGCACTTGCTCAGTGACGGCTAGTTTGGGTTCCGCCAGGGCCGCTCAGCTCCTGACCTCATTACAGCCTTGGTTCAAACATGGACAGAAGAGCTGAATTCCAGGTGAGGTGAGTGTGACAGCCCTTGACATCAAGGCCATACTCAACCGAATGTGGCCTGAAGAAGCCCTAACAAAACTGGAATCAATGGGTATCAGGGGACAAACTCTCGCTGGTTGGAGTCATACCTGACACATAGAAAAATGAAGTTGTTAGAGGTCTGTCACCTTAGCTCCAGGACATCTCTGCAGGAGTTCCTCAGGGTAGTGTCCTTGGCTCAACCATCTTCAGCTGCTGCATCAAGGACCACCATTAGGTCAGAAATGGGAATGTTTACCAACGATTGCACAATGTTAGGCACCATTCATGATCCCTTAGACTCTGAAGCGATCAATGTTCAAATGCAACAAGATCTGGACAATACCCAGTTGTGCGGAGACAAGTAACATTTGTGTTATGCAAGTGCTGGACAATGACCATTGCCAACATGAGGGAATCTAACCTCCCCTTGACATTTAGTAGCATGACCATTGCTCAAACCCTGCTTATAAATATCCTGAGTGGGTTAACCATTGACCAGAAACTAAACTGTACAAATCATACATATAACTGTGACTACAAGAGCAGGTCAGAAACTAGGAATCTTGATGTGAGTAACAGACTTTGTCAGTCTCCAAAGTCTAGCCACTATCTACAATTCGCAAGTCAGGCTTGTGCTAAAAACTCCCCACTAGCCTGGAAGGGTGCAGCTCTAACAACACTCAAGAAGCTTGGCACACTCCAGGACAAAGCAGCCCCAATTGACTGGCACCACTTCCACCTTCAACCTAGGGGCGGCACGGTGGCTCAGTGGTTAGCACTGCAGCCTCACAGCGCCAGGGGCTGGAATCGAACCCGGTCTCGGGCGACTGTCTGTGTGGAGTTTGCACATTCTCCTTGTGTCTGCGGGCGTTTCCCCCGGGTGCTCTGGTTTCCTCCCACAGTCCAAAGATGTGCAGGCTGGGTGGATTGGCCATGCTAAATTGCCCGTAGAGTTCAGGGGGGTGTGGGTTATAGGGGGACTGGGTCTGGGTGGGATGCTTCAAGGGGCAGTGTAGGCTTGTTGGGCCGAAGGGCCTGTTTCCATACTGTAAGGGAATCTACTCTAATCTAAACCTTGACTCCCTCCCTCACTGCCTAGTGATCACAGTGGCATAAACAAGATGCACAGCAGTAACACACCAAGGTTCCTTCAAGAGGACCTTCCAAACCCATGGCCACTTCCACCTAGAAGGACAAGGGCAGCAGTTACATGGGAACAGCACCACCTCAAAGCCACTCACCACCCTGACTTGGAAATAAATCACCGTTCCTTCACTGTTGTTGGGTCAAAATTCTCCAATTCCCTTCTTGGACTCACCAAAACACGCAGTGGTTTCAGAAGGCAGCTCACCACTACCAGCACCTTCTCCACGGAATCAGCGATGGGCATTAAATGCTGTCTTGGCCGGGGGAACCCCACATCCCATGGGCAAGTCATTTTAGAAAAAGGCAAAACAAATCAGGGAGAAGGCCAGAATTAGAGCAATGTCGAGGCTGGACAGTGGCGCAAGACAGGGAGGGGCAAAGCCATGATGGGACTTGAACAAAAGGGTGAAGAAGATGCCGGTGGATCAGAAGCCAATGTGGGTCAGTGAATGCAGAATGAACAGAATTTGGTACGTGCTAAGATACCAGCAGAGTTTTGGAAGCATTTAAGGACAGTAGAAGCTGGATGATTCTACCTTTTGCTTTCAGTGTGTGCATTCCTTTGGGAATCCTAACACACAGCAGTTGCCCAACTGTTGCTGAAATCTATGGCAGGCCCAGTTTCCCTGAATGGATGTAAAGGGAGAGGACAAAGTGGACTACAATAACATAAGCATCACACAGTCTGCCCATTGCTTATGACGGTTCAGAAGATACTCTTCACTCTTGGTCTCCGTTTACAAAACGTACTAGTTTTGGAGGAACTGAAAACCTCTTGTGTAATCCTGCCAGAATTCTAATACACTCTTAAATCAGCACAAGATCTAGTAGAAGCCACAGAAATCTGGAACTCTGACATTGGATACTTGACTCAGGAACAAACATTGCTTGGAGCCTTATTTCATCATATATCATTCCTGTACTGAGCAACGCAGCACAGCTTGATATAAACCTTCTTGCTCAATGCTGTGGTTCCTTTAAACATCAGCCATTAATTGCAGAGTGATCAGCTTGTTCTTAAGTGAATTACTTCCACAAAGCAGTCAGCAAACCCAAGAGAACGGCATGCATTTGAAATTTCTGCTTTCCATCCCTCAATGTCCCGCCCAGCTAATTTTATTCCTGCGGTTTGCTAATACTCTGGCTGAGATAATAATTCCCCAGCGGCAAGGCAGTACCAAACAAATACATTCTGAGCATAATTGGCTAGCAATTACTGCACAGCAGTTAGCACACAGCAATCTTTTGCTACTGTATCTTTCTACAACCACAGCCTTCCCTAGTGCATGTGATGTTTGTAGGCAGGAAGCTGACGAATGAAAATTGCTACAGTTACTCTCATTGTAGCTTATCTGCTGTCTGACAGAGTTACGAATTCACCTGGAAGTTGCAGCAATTAAAGACTAATCTCCAGGACACTATGGCAAGCAATCAAGAGAAAATTACAGAGGTGTTAAAACAATAGTTTCAATAACATTATGCTTAAAAAAGGCATTTCAGCACTTTTAATTAATACCCAATGCATGAAAACATTGCTTGATTTGCAGTCACAAATCATTCACTAGTATTACAGCGAGTCCCCACCTTCTCATTAGCTGTGGGAGGGAGGGTCATGTTAACAAACACCAATGGGAACAAAGTCAAAGAGAGTTGGCAAAAAGGATTTCGACAGGTTGGATGAGTGAGCGAACATTTGGCAGAATATAAAAAGTGGGCAATCTCATGAGGTCCACTTTGGCGGGGAGAACAGAAAAGCGGAATATTGATTGGAGTGGGACTGCAAGACACTAGGATCTGGGTGTCCTTGTATACGTTGGTAGACAGACACAGCAAGTCATTGGGAAGGGAAATGCAACAACAACCTTTATTGCAATGGGCATGGTGCATACAACTAGGGGAACCTTGCTGCAGCTTAGAAGTGTTGAGTAGTGTGTAGTTTTGGTCTTGTATTGGACATCATTCCCAGAAGAACAAAAACAAATTTGCTTGAAAAGCTCAGCAGGCCTGGCAGCATCTGTGGAGGAGAAAGCAGAGTTAACATTTTGGGTCCGGTGACCCTTCCTCTGCTTTCTCCTCCACAGATGCTGCCAGACTTGCTGAGCTTTTCAAGCAACTTTTATTTTGTTCCTGGTTTACAGCATCCACAGTTCTTTCGGTTTTTATCATTCCTAGAAGCATTATCAGATGGGGGAAGATTGGTTAGGTTAAACTTATGCTTAACTGCAGTTTCAAAAAATGAGAAACGACGTGTAATAGTCAGGAATGTGATGGAACACACTCCACTTCCTTGAATGAGTGCAGCTGCAACAATGCTCAATCTCACACAACCCACTTGGCCAGCATCACAGCCACTCCCACCACAACCCTTACACAGGGGCAGCAGTGCATATCATCAACAAGCTGCACTGCAGCAAGGGGTCTTTCAACAGCACCTTCTAAATCCATATAGCCTATGCTTAGGGGGAGTACAAAACCACCATTTGCAACTTCCTCTCGAAGCTGCAAGCAATTCCAACTTAGAAATACATCTCTGTTCCACTAGCGTGCCAAGAGCAAACGTTTGGACCTCCCTTCCCAATAGGCCAGAGTCCTTACAGCACATGGACTGCAGTCATTCAAAACTAAGCAAAGCACCACTTTCTCAAGAGCAATAAATGCTATCCTAGCCAGTGCCATCCACATGCTACAAACTTAATTTTTAAAGAAAAAGTTTTGACAGGCTGGAAGCTGAGAGGAATTCTTTTCCTCCTTTTGAGGCAATCTGGGCCACACAGTTCAGAATAAAAAGTGGGTCACTGAACTTTGGAATCGTTCTCCCACAGAGGACACTGGAAGTGGGCTCCTTGAAACCATTCAAGGCCAAGTCAGACAGATCCTTGTGCTCGGAGGCAGGGAATGAAGGATTGGGAAGGGCAGGCAGGAATGCGGACCAGAGACCACAATCAGATCAGCTGGGACTACCTCAAATACCCCAGTGGCTCTGGTTCAGGACTGGACGCGGAGCTGAAGCCGAAAACAAAAATCAGGCGGGATTCCTTGATCCGTTTCCAATAACTCCAGCTGGATATTAGACTGAATTCTGGTCACTGCAACATCTCTGCGATGAGTAGTTGCTACAGTCTGCTCCACCACAGACAAGATCAAGCATAAGGGGATGACAGTCCAGAGGATGGTGGCATTTGGGGAATAGGTAGCAGCTTCAGGTGAAGGCCAAAGAAACATAGAAAGGAATATACATTAACGTACGGTATTGTTGTGGACCATCCAACCACCATTTTAAACACTGCTTATGTTTGCCTAGTGTCGGCTGTGTCTCAGTGACTCTCTCAGCCTTGGCACAATGTCACAGATTCAAGCCTTGCTCCAGGGAACTGAGCACAATGAATCAAGGTTGACATTCCAGGACAGTACTGAGAAAATTCTGCACCATAAGCTGCTGTGTTTGGGGTTTAATATTAAACCAAGGTATCGCCTCAGAGGGACGTAAAACATCCCATCACAACACTTTGGTCAAGAACAAGGAAGGCCGCCTGGTGCAATGGCCAATATTTACCTATACAGTACGCAAAAACCAATTTGTGGGGACTTGCTTCGTGGAAACTGAGTGCCATGTTTTCACAGACCGCAACGGCTCCAGTGCTCAATGGACAGGAGAAACAGCACAGGAACGCAAGCTCTTGCTGTCACCTTGTAAAATGGGTGCTTCCTGGCATAGTCTGTAAGCAATGTGGTCACACTGCCTGGACGCAGGTTCATTTTCCTCCAACAGTCTGTCTCTCCAACAAACGGGCGATTCAGGCAACAAGAATAAAACATGGGGGTGACACCATGGTACATCCCAGCTGTAACCAAGCTCCTTGGGCTACTTGGTTTCAGCAGACAATGTCCATTAAGAGATGAGGCAGACCATGGTTTACCAATCCTCATGGATTGTCCCAAAGGTTTCAGGAATTGAAGACAAATCCAAGGGAGCAAATCCGGCTAGCATTTGGTGAAGTGGGATTTTTTCTTTGAACACCTCTTCACTTCTTTGTTAGGAAGTGCTTAAAATGGACAGGCAGGGGACTGAGAGGAAAGTGTACAGACTCTTCCAGATATAGCCTCTTCCCTGTTCAATTGGTATTGCAAGGCCTAGAGATGGACTGAATGGCAGCAGGTCACCCAATGCAGCTTCCAGCTTTATGACCCAGAGTTGACAATCTACTCTGTAGTCAGGGAGATCTGAGAGGTCAAAGGTCCGATGAAGTCTTGCAGGATCTCACTTCTCACCATTTCTCCTGCATTTAAAGGCAACCTCCAGTCAAGACCAAGCCAAAAAAAAAACATTTTTATATGCTTTTGATGTTACAACAAACATAAAACAAAGCATGCCCTGATCCTGGAACAGATAAACCATATGCTAGAGCTCTCAATACCATACAGCATATCTTTACAATATAGTAGTCAATATTTTGGGTAAATTAAGTTATCCTGGTGACTGCTGGAGGGTCTCACTCCCACTCCCCCTATGCCAGCTGAGCTCCAGCAACCCCCATCCTGCAATCTGCAATTCAATGTATTTCCAGAGGTTTGACTGTGCGGCATGAGATTGGGTGAAATTTGCCAATATCACACTTGCCCGCACAGATTGAAAATATGCATTTCTATCAGAAAACCTGCACTTCACCAGAGCCCCTACCCTCATGTTACCTGTCTGAGTGAAGGGCTTTGGGTTCTCTGCATAGCAGGAGGACAGAGAACACAGTGTGGGGCTGGAAGAACACAGCAGGCCACGCAGCATCAGAGGGGCAGGAGGAGGACAGACAACGCAGTGTGGTGCTAGAGGAACACAGCAGGCCACGCAGCATCAGAGGGGCAGGAGAGCCGATACGAAACAAACACCAAAGGCAGTAGAGGCTCTTGTTTTTCAAATCACAACGTGAGTCGATCTCTCCAGTCTGCACCCCCCACACCACCCGAAACATCTAACAAGGGGAAAGAATTCTTGCTTCGTTGCTGACCTCCTGCTAAACCCGTGGCCCTCTCTGGGGGGTTGTGCATTCTCTCTCAAACTCTGCTATTGAAATACTTCCAAAGGCATCTGTGGAATGCAAACATTCCTGAACACAAGAACTACAGGCACCTTCTGCTCCTCGCAATTAAAGGGGAGGCAAAAATAAACTGAGTGCTTGCTATAGTGAAGTGATTAAAACTCACCGCAGCTACAGGACTGTAACTTTTATTGAGGACAGATTATTGCATTTGGGTGTCAGACCTCACTGAAGCCATAGTCAGCAGTGAGAGTACGATTGACTGCCTGCTCACCTTCTCCCCTCATGAGCAAACATGAGCATCTGCTATGGCAGACTGACACCACTAGTTTGAGGGGTTCGAAATAAGAAAGCTAACACATTTCTCCCAACCTGTACTTCATTGTACGTGTGGCTGGGGGAGCAGCAGGAGGCCACTCAGCAGCTAAGTGGTCAATGCTGATTGGTCATCCTCCTGTAGGTACCATCATGTGACTTCCTGCCTCAACTCACCCCTGCACATCAACCCTCCTCCCACCATCGGCCCATCCTCAAGGTCAAGCCTTCCTACACCAACTGGGAAGAGAAATAGAGAAAGGCTGAAACTAGGAACAGTAGGCAGCCATTTGGCCCTTCAAGCCCGCTCCACCACTCAATGTGATCATGGCTTCCTGCTTTCTCCCCGTGACCTTTGACCCCTTTAGCTCCAGGAACAATGTTTGTAAGGAGGAGGTAGACAACGTTTTGGCCTCAACTGCTGCCCGTGACAAGGGACTATTTATATCAATGGAAAACAGAGTCTTCATTCTCCCCTCTTTGTCTACTTTCAATATTTTCTCGCATGGCTGACCCTGTATCTCAAAACCATTTCCCAATTATCCACTGAAGTCTGCACATCCTTCAGCGGCTTTGTCCAACAAAAAGAAAACACCTATCAAGCTCCCCCATGGAATTTCCAATCGAGCCGTAGCGTTCGAAGATCCCCAACATTTTGCTGAGCTTTGGGGAACTGGGAGAGAAGACAGTCCTAAATTTTCACTGTACTTTCTGCAACACTCTACAACACGCTCACCTCACTGAACCCACTACTCAGAGATGCCAACACATGACTAACTGATCCAGGCAAGCAATGCAAGCAGCAACACAAAAGGGAGCGACGATAAAAATTGGTGCTACAATGAGTTGGGCGGTAAACCACTGCGTAACCACATGTCAGCAATACAATACTGTCCTGTTCCATTTTACATCCATTTTACAACTCACATTAATTGATTTGATTTATTATTGCTGCATGTACCAGTGAAAAGTTTTGTTTTGCGTGCTACAGGCAGATCATGCCAAACAAAGTGCGTTAGGGTAACAGAACACAGAGCAAGGGATACAACGATACGGCTGCTGAAAGGTGCACAACAGCACAATCAACCTTAAAGTTTGTGGGGCCATATAACAGCAGGGAAGAAGCTGTTCTTGAATCTCTTGCTCCACGTGTTTAAGCTTTTGGACCTTCCGCCCGACTGAAGAGGTTGGAAGAGATTATAATGGGGGTGGGAGGGGTCTCTGACGATGTTAGCTGCCTTTCTGAGTATAGATGGAGGCAATGCATGGAAGGTTGGTTTGTGCGATGGACTCTGCAGCGTACATTATGTTTCTGCATGAAGGTGGACGGGAAAAACACAGTGCCAATACACACAGCTGCTGCAAAGTGGAAAGATCAAAAGGACAAAATAAAGGAAACAAGGGTAAATGCACGGCCATGCTTGCCAGTGCAAACTTGGTTTTGGACATCCTCGACGTTTGTTCAAATATTGATTGTCTCTCAGCCATTCAAGTCTGTGGCAGGGAAGCAGGGTTTAACCCGTGACATCCTCTCCAGCTTGGACTCCCTCTTTCACCATTGACCCAGCAACTAAGAAAGGGACCCGGTCAACACAGCACAGCAAACAGATTGGATTCCATATCACAGACACCGGGAAACTAGTTCCACTGAATGGCGAGTCCTCAAGTCAAAATTCACCTTCAGCTGATCAGGAGCAAAACGGGAAACATGCCTTCGGACAAAAAAAAACACATCAGGAAATCTGAAACTCTTGTCCAAATGCCACCACGCTTCCCCTCTCCATCTTGCAGCAACAGCTACAGACACTAAGGGTTAAGTGACCATTTCATGAGTGAGACCTAGTGTTTTTCTGCGGGTTTCACTGAGGATCCAACCGAATCTAACAAAATAAACAGCTGCATTTATACAGCCCCTTTTCATAACCACCAGATGTCCCAAAATGCTTTGGCGGAGTAAGAAATACTATTTGAAGAGCAGTCACTGATTAAATGTTGACAACAAGGTAGCCCATCTGAGCAGTCTCAGTACCACACTGTAGCGTCTGCCTTGTTTACTGTACTCAATCCCTGGAGTACAGTATGATTCCAGAACCTTCCAACTCAGAGGCAAATGCGCTGCCCACTGCACACTGAATACTAGAACAAGTTCGGACTTGATGAATGGCCTCCTGCTAATCAGAAGTTACACAGAGCACAGAGTAGCTTCTCATGGCTTAACAGCGGATCCATTGCCAGCAGGTCCACTCTACCCAAATGAATGGGTCTCACTAGAGGCAGCATGGCTTCCCAGTGAGACCAGCCCATGTACACATAGGAGGGAGTTATGCCAAAAGTATCAGAAATAATTACATAGCCAGAAAATGAGGTTACAAAAACTCCTCAATGCTGCACACAGGTAGAACTAGAAATTTAATGCCTTTCAATATCACCTTGAAGCCCATGCAGGCAAGACAGAGTGGCCAGTAACTGTGATGACAATCGTACCAACTAAAGAGGGAACTTGCATTTATGCAGCACCTGTCAGGCCAAACAAATGCTCTTGACAGCCGTAAGTTCTTGTACGAAGTGCACTCACTGAAGTAACGGAAGAGGCACAGCTTCCAGCTTTTGCCATACAAAATCCCAGAAATAACTCTGAGGTGAATTACCAGACCATCTTTTTCTGTTGTTGGTTGAGGGACAGACACTGGCTGGCACGATGGGAGAACACCTCTGCTCTTGGTTGTGTAAAGGTCTTCAGGACCTGGGAGTAGGGTGTCATGGAGCTGCTCCTCACTGGGCATAAATAACACCACATAGGTGGAGTTAAGAAAGGAGAGAGAAAAACACACGGAATGTCAAAAGTCTAACAAAGATATATCAGTACGGTTAGAGTCTAATTTATTTCTAAAATACCATAATTTGCAATATTTACTCCAAATATGTAAAATATTGTAAAGAAGCCCTAAGCTGAAGCTACATCTTAACCATGACTCCTCTCTGACCAGTCTGCCCCAAACCCAAACTCTTGGACACTGGCAGAAAACCACAGCACACAAGTGATTCTTCTCCTCAATCTGGTATAAAACTGCCAGAGAAAATGGTAGGCGCAGGTACCGTTACAACAGTTGAGAGATATTTGGACAAGGATAGGAAAGGTATGGAGGAATACGGGCCAAATGTAGGCAAATGGGACCAGTTTAGTTTGGGAAACCTGGTCGGCATGAACGAGTTGGGCCGAAGGGCCTGTTTCTGTGCTGTGAGAATCTGTTTGTGAGAATTTTTGCATCCAGCTGAAAGAGCAGGTATGTTCACTGGCCCACAGAGCATGAAGGCTGCAGGTTCCAGGGGCTGAATACACATATTAAAGCTGACCTATTCCAACACAGTACAAAGTGGGTGCTGCCTTGCTGGAGGTGTCACTCTTCGGGTGAGAAGCTAACGTGAGGGCCCATCAGAGACAAGCAGAAAATTAACCAAAACTGTTCAAACGAGGAGCGGGGAGTTATTCCTGGTCATCATTTAGCCATCCAGCCACCTCAGCAATACAGGCAGCCTGGTCATTGCCCAGTACTGTTTGAGACAACCTGCTGGGTAGATGCAATGACGTGCAGCACTGACCCAGAAGTTTGAACTGACTATTCAAACACAAACAACTTGATTACCGATTACCAATCCGGTTCCGAGATCTGCATCTTACATCAATCAGGAACACGGAAACTCCTTCAGTGTGGACCAGTCTGCACTGCAAAAACAAAAAGTCTTAAGGTCCAGCAATCTGTTTATCGGTAAGGTTTCGAAGAATTTGGCACATTACCTGGTACTATACTAGACTCCGGGACATAATCAGGGAAGGTACGCTTCGGGAATCATTTCAAACTGCAAATGTGGGAGTATAAACAGTGAGGTTGTGACCTGTCGAATGGCACGGTGGCTCTCAGCACCAGCGACCCGGGTTCGATTCCACCCTCGGTCTCTGTGGAGTTTGCACATGCTTCCCGTGTCAGCATGGGTTTCCTCCGGGTTCTCCGGATTCCCCCCCCACAGTCCAAAAATGTGCAGGTCAGGTGGGTTAGCCATGGGAAATGCAGGGTTACAGGGATAGGGTAGGGGGTGGGTCTGGGTTTGATTCTCTTCGGAGGGTCAGTGTGGACTCGATGGGCCGATTGCCCTGTTTTCCACACTATATAGGGGTTCTATGATACTCTTTATGCCAGTGAACTAGGAATCCCAAGGCCTGGATCAATGATCCAGAGACAGCGATTTCAAGTTCACTTCAGATAGTAGGCCATTCGAATTCATTGTCTGGAAAAAGAGGGGTCTGGAAAGGAAATGGGATCAGCACAAGTGGCAAGGAATGATAATATAACACACTGACAGTGACAGACAAGAGAACATTCAGTTTCCCTCAGGCCAGTCTGGGGGATCAGAGCAGGACAGAGGGATTTTAACTCCAGGTCAATACAGAGATGCAGCAGAGGAAGAGGTCGGTCAGAAAAAACTGCAATTTTTTTTGGGTGGCGGGGGGAACAACAGCCGAGGGACATCATCTGTGCAAAGGACATTTGACATAATGCCAGTGAGGATGTTGGGGGTGAGGTGGGGATGTTTGCCATATGGTCTAATCAGCAACTGAGTGAAGAGGGGTCTGAAAGCACAAGGTTCTCATGGAGGGGAAGGCTTTGGAGAAACTGCTTTCAGACTGAAGGATGAGACGGAGAATCAAAAGACAATACAAGGCGGGGAGTTGCGTGCAGCTGCGCGGCTGAGATGCTGATAGGGAACCTGCAGTTTAGGAGCAGGGGGCTCAGCGAGTGGGTGATGGCAGCACAGGAGGTGTGTGTGGGGGGGGGGGGGGGGGGGGGTGGGGGCTGCTGATGGTCTCACTACACCCACCGTCTCTTCATGTGTCAGTGACCACAAGAGGTCAGAGGTGGCCTTGTATCACAGGCAACACAGGGCAGATTCTGTTCTGATGAAGGGTCACTGAACCTGAAACATTAGCCCTGTTAACAAGGTGTGGAGCTGGATGAACCGAAACGTCAGCTTTCCTGCTCCTAAGATGCTGCTTGGCCTGCTGTGTTCATCCAGCTCCACACCTTCTGATCTCGGATTCTCCAGCATCTGCAGTTCTTATTATATCTGATACAACATTAACATTGTTTCTCTCTCCACAGATGCTGACAGACCTGCAGCAGAATCTCTCCAGCAATTTCTGTTTGCATTTCGGATTCTGTCCTTGTTCTCTATTTCCAGAAGGATTTGGCAGCGGGCTAAAAGGAGCAGACTGAGCTGAACTTCCGAACACACAACGCTGAGGGCCAGTTAATTTCCAAGCTACGTTGCCTTCTGCAAGTTGTATTAAAAGGTCAGTCTTGACAGTTTGTGAACGAGAAGGTCCCTGAAATCAGGGCCCTGTTTACTTCCATCCACACTTTGCTTTAAAAATAACAAAAATGGCTGCAGTTGTAAATCAGAAAGACATAGGCCCCTGTAGAGCGATGGAACCATTCAGCAGCTGTGATTCACACAGGTACAGGAGTAGAACAGAAAAGACTAGGAAGAGTGAAAAAGGAGGAAAGGCAATAAAACAACAAGAAAAAATTGGAAGAGCTGAGGCAATTGACAGTAATAGAGACTCAACCCAGAGTAGCAGAAAATACAGCCGGCAAGCAGCAGAGTGTCGACCACCTCTGGTCAATGATCAGCCCTCAACAGGCAATACTGCTGACTGTGTAAGCTTGTTGTGTCAGTATTTCCCGTTTTTCTACATTGCTTTAGTGATTATTCATCAAAACATTGGCTATAAATGGGAAAAAATTGGCTACAAGCTACTCTGGGACTTGAAGTTTATAGAAGTAAGGTGTCATTGCCTTTCTTTCCATTGTGAACACCAACAATTCTCAAACTGGATTATAGGATGCACTGCAGAAAGAAAAATCTAAACAGCTATGAAAAGCAAGGAAATAGTGCTCATTAAAGAGCTCAGTGTTACATATAAAGTATCACTGTTAAATGCAGTCAAATCCAATTTTGTACAGCCTTAAAGGGAGGCTGCTGTCACTGGCTCACTCTCTCACATTCTAACCAGTCACACCAATCTTGTCACCAGATAGTCTACAATCCATTCATTATAGCTTCCTCTTCTTTCTTTGTTAAAAAGAAAGACTGGAAGATACATGAGCAATAAATCAAAAGCCAAGATAAGAAGCACAGGCAGCATGAATTAACCTTTAGTTTGAACCACTTTAGCTCAGCTTTCACAATAAGGAGATCAGTAATACACCTGCGCAGAATAACAGCATCTCCAGCTTGGTGTCCTCTGTGGGTGACAGCTCAGATGAGGCTATTACAGTGAGTTAAACCAGTTTTAAAATTTTTGTTTTGAAATGCATTCACAGTATGTGGGCATCTCTGGTGACACCAACGGTCAAAGTGTCCTTGAGAAGATAGTGATGAGCCACCTTCCTGAACATGTCCGAGAGCCTTCATGGGCTATTTCAGAGGACGGCTGTCTGGCGGAGATTCTGGAGGAATAGATATCCAGAAGGACAGCTCTAGAATGTACCACTGGTCACCAACAGCCTGTTCTGCCATTCAAGGAAATCATGGCTAGTCCAATCCCAGTTAAAGCCTTTGCACTGTATAGACTAGGCCAACTACGAGAGGCAGATTTACTTCCTGACAGGGCAGTAGTGAACAAGGTCATGTTGTTTTAAAGTAACCATCCAGTCACCTTTACACAGACCAGCATTTTATTCCAGATTGATATAATTAACCAAATTTAAATTCTTTGTATTAGAAATCAAGTAGCATGCACACTATTCTAGGGGGCATACAGGTGGCAACACTTCAACTATTTTAACTCATGTTACTTCAGAACCCCCAACATGATCAATCAACGTGAATGTATCTCAAGCGTTAGCTATTTAACATCAGTCTTCAGTAGCAAGCATGTAATGACTTAAAAAAAATCACTCTATATTACGCTTCACTCTACACAACACTCACTCTTCCACTGTAAGCATACTAAAAGGTTGATTCATTTGTGCGAAAATGAGGATGAGATCACCCTAACTAATAAAAGTCTCATACTAATTTAATAATTTACTTATCAGAAATACAATTAGTCATAGCTACATTCCCAATTAGTCACATCGCCAATTGGACAGCCCTGAATTGATTTGTCGATTTATTATTTGGGTGAAAAAAAAGATACAAATTCACAGTTTGTATCTGTATTTTCAAGGTGACTTCATAAAAGAATGCACACAGACTGGTGCATTCAGCTGATTTTTGAAACCAGTTACATCAGTATATTCCCAGAGGCAAACTGTTCAACGTTACATGTCAGCAATTCTGCAGAGACTGCCTGCTCCTGGACCGGTTTGCTGACAGGCCCCCTATCCGGGATTTTTCTGGGAACTGCCCCTCTCCTATTTCGTTCCCATAGTCACTCCCTTGTCCTCGTGTAATACAGAAGACAGTAGCAATGTGCTACTGGTTGTAAGCTGGCTCAGAACTCCAACACAGATGGGCTTCTTCTTAAACTATATCTTTGCATTTTTCACTCAAACTATCAAAATGGCACCATATCATGGTAACAATTTAAAGTCTTCACTGTATTTTGTTGTATTTCGCATGGTTACATGCATGTGACAATAAATCAATCAAATCGAACAATAGAAAAGGAACTCCCATTCATCACAACCCCAGGACACTCAAAGCACAAAGTTGAATCACATCTGTGAAGTAGCACACATGGTCAAGTTTGCACAATTGGATCCCACAATGATCAGACAGCAAGCAAATGATATGTTTTACAGATAATGATTGATGAATAAAGACTGAAGAGGATAATGAAGAGTGCAGACAAAGCCTTGGGTTAAGGTCTCATGCAATAGACAGTATCTCTAACAGGGCAGCATTTCGAGTCTCTATATTGGATTCCCTGATCCATTCTGAGGTTGGGTTTTCACCCTCCGAGAAGCCATTCAGTCCCCAACATGGCAGATCCTAGAGAAAGCTTCTAGCTTTGGCTGCGCCAGGTTCAGCAATGCAGTTTTCCCACTTTTCCACTGCACTTCCACGGCCACTGCAGCAAGTTAAAGAAACAGTCGCACTTATATAGAATCGACGAAGATCACCACACACTCCTAAGCACGTTACAGTCAATGGAATAATTTCAAAGTGTTGTAACACAGGCACTCTGCTTGGACAATAGCTGGCAAACAGCACAGACCCAGGGTAATATGACTGAAAAGTCTCGGCTCTCAGTACATGCCCTCCCCCCAAAACTGACGGGGAGTGGTCCCAATGGTGGTTCAGGTGGCGATGAGTCTCCAGAGGGAAGAGTGATTCACATCACACATTTAATGCCAGTGATCTAATGAAAGGTCATCGATCTGAAACCTTCCCTCCGTTTCTCTTTCCATCGCTGCCTCCCTTACTGGGGAAGGTTTGCTGACCTGAGATTGGGTCCAGAGGTCAGTTGTGGAAAATGGAAACACCTCGTTGACTGGTTCTTTGGTGGAGCGGAGAGGGCGACATCACCAAGCAGGATCTCCATTCGAATGGTGATCCATGCATAGGGAAAGCTCAGCACCGTGACCGGGTAGAAGCATATCCCTTGCCTGAGCAAGCATTAAATGGAAAGCAACTTCTTTACAATAAATTCATACAATCATAGAGATGGATCACGGAAGCAGACCCTTTGGTGCAACTTGCCCATGCCAACCAGATTCCTAAATAAATCTCATCCCATTTGGCCCATATCCCTCTAAACCCTTCCTGTTCATATACCCATTCTGCATGTAAAAGTTGCCCCTTAGATCCCTTTTAAATCTTTCACCTCTCACCTTAAACCTGTGCCCTCTAGTTTTAAACTTCCTCCACCCCAGGGAAAACACCTCGTCTATTTACCCTACCCATGCCCCTCATGATTGTATAAACCTCCCTAAGGTCACCCCTCAGCCGCTGACCCTCCAGGGAAAGTAGCCCCGGCCTAGTCATCCTCTCCCTAAAGCTCAAACTTTCCAAACCCCAACAATGTCTTTGTAAATCTTTTCTGAACCCAGGCAAAAATATAGTAAGGGTTGTGCTTGTATTGAGCTAACAAATGCCTCACAACGAACCTGCATTTCATTGGCACAGTCAAAAGGAAGCAAAGTGGAGATGGTGGTGGGGGGGGGGGGGGGGGGGGGGCGGGGGGGGGAACCTCAGAGCCATCTCTTTGTTTTCCCATGCACCAGGCCTGTGCTTTGCTCGGGCACATGGCAGAAATATTGCCCCTGCCAGCTAAATGCAATGAATGGGTCATAAAGGGATTTTCAATTGAAAGGAACTCGTAACATTTGCACCTGGGAATAGGTCGGAGCAGAATGGATCAAAGCCATGTCAATCACTGAAAGAGGAAGGCAACCAGACAATGACACTGACTATCATCCATTTACAGCTCAGAGCTGTCGGCAACAAAGAATCCAGAAGGTGCTCTTCACCATGCATTATTCAAGCTGGGTTTTTTAAAAAAAATTGACACGAAATCCTCAAGAGTCATGAAATAGAATTCAGTGAGGAATAAAGCTGTAAAATCACCCAGATTCAGGAAAAGGGTGAGGGGGCTGAAGTGGTGCCCATTAGAATCAATTTACTTTCTGCAGTGGAACTGAAGCAGGTTGACTTGTTTCCTGGTTGATGCACAGAGACAGAGAGAGAGAGGGAGGGAGGGAGGGAGGGGTGGTGGGGGGGAAGAGACAGAGAGAAGGAGAGAATCTGTTCCGACTGTTAGGGAGAGGCTGGAATCAATGTTGCTGTTTGTATTCCTGGGTGAGGCATTGGGGTGGAGCATGCACCAGACAACCTGCTCAGGATCACTAACCAGCGACTGCTACTCTGTAACTCACTTGTGGCCAGCCAGGCTCAATTTTGGTGTCCCCTGGTCTGACACCGACAATTACCACCAGCACCCCTCACCATCGCATAGAGAAGTTTACCTTTCAACCTCTCAAGCCTGCACTTTCACATAATCAGCTTGAGAGTGCTCCGACTGCCCCAAGCCAGCTCTATAACGAGGAGGTGGAGGAGTTGCAATTGCTGTACACTGTAAAATCCCAAGAATTGAAAGGAGTCGATGAGCTATTTGATTTTGGCATTGTTCCAGTGTCTCACAGACACCCAGTCTCAGTGCATCCAACAAGATGCAAGACGCACCAGTCCATGACTCACGACTCAGGAGCTCCAGGGAACCTGAGTCAGAGATTTCGACTCCAGAGTCTGTAACTTAAACACCCACCATACAATAGGATCAATTTCGTGCTGCAGCCAGATCCCCCGTAACCCTTGATTCATAGTGTGCCTGCACTCTGAGTGATCCCATCTCAGTCCCAATGGCCGATTCCTTATCCCGAGTTACTGTGTGCCGGGGTGTGTGAAGAGAAGGCAGCCACTGAAACATCTGGAATGGAGGTTGGCACAGGATTTTGACCCAGTGATGGCAGGGGAACAGGGAGAAATATCCATGGCAGGATGGCATGCAACTTGGAGGGCAACTCGCATGTGGTGCCATAATGCTATTTAGAGGCTTCCTCTGTTGAGGCGGTGGAACCTGCTCACAGGATCATGATGGGGCAGGAGTAGGCCATTCAGCCCATCATGTCTCCTGGGCACTTTGATTTAGTGTTAAATATGCTCCCTTTCCCCACAGCCTTGCGAAGTGTTTCCAATTAAATAATCATCTAACACCCTCTTGAATTGAACCTGCCTCCATCACACTGCCAGACTCTAACCACAATTTCTTTGGTCACCTCACATTTGTTTCTTTTGCTAACACTTTAAACCCGTGCCCTCTGGGTCTTAACCCTTTTGCGAGCAGGAACAATTTCACCCTACCCAATCTGTCTAGACACCTCATGATTTGAAAACTCCAATTAAAGCTCCTCTTAGTCTTCTTTCTTTCATGGACATCAGTCCCAACTTCTCTAATTTCTCCTCATAACTGAAACATCTCATCTTTGGAACCATTCCTGTAAGCCTCTTCTGCATTTTCTCTGATGCGTTCACATCCTTCCTGCATTGTGGATCCCAGTACCATACACAGTACTTCAAATGAGGTCTAATAAAGGATTTTTTTTTAAGTTCTTCATAACTTCCCTGCCTCCTGCACTCTGTGCCCCTGTAAATGCAGCATAGAATACTGTATGCTTTATTAACAACTCTTTCTCCACTTATGCTGCCTCCTTTAATGATTTATATGTATGTACAACTAGGTTTCTCCATTTTCCCCACACCTTTAAGAATAGTGTCTCTATTTTCTACAGTCCCTCCATGTTCTTTGTACTGAAGTGTATCACTTCACAATTCGCTGCATTGAACTTCATCCACCAAATCCAACTTGCCAGCGTCCTTTTGAAGTTCTACACCGTCCTCCTCACAGTTTACAGTTTTCCACCATCATCCTCAAGTTCACACTACAATGACGACAGTAAATCTACAATATAGCACAAACAACCTTTCCCTGTCATCTGAAGCTTCAACCTGAACATGGTGGCTCAAAAAGTAGGAACCCCTTCATTGTGTCACAAGACTTAAAGAACCCAACTCCTTTTTTTTAAAAATGAAAAACAGATCGCCTCAGGGTTAACCACTCAGTTACAAACACTTCAAAACCCAGCTCTTAACTACAAAGTCCAATAACTATCAACAGCTGTCAATCAATTCTGAAGCTGTTCAGGTTGATCCTTAAAAGGGACATGTATTACAAACACTGACTATTTGATTGATTTGGCCGACCTCATTCCAAAAGGATCTTCATTCTCATTAAACTGGACATTTTCTTCTTATTGCAAAAATATACTTTCTTCATAAAAATATAAAGTACATACAAAAGTTCCAAAAACAGTTCTGTACAGATTTTGCACAGAGAACAACAATACTTCAGAATTTCACATTACTCACAGTTTCCATGCAGTTGCAAAACAAAGCCATTTTCTACTCACGAAAGGAAAAGTATTTACATTCCTTTTAAGGCAACAAGGGGGCTTCCGACCTTTACAGACACTTTGGTAGAAAGACCTCAGACAGTGGTCTTTCCCCACTGTACCTTGGCGACAGCTGCCCCAAGCTGCAGTGCGTCCCTCAGCATGTAGTCCTGGAGTTTGGAATTTGCCAGTCTGTAGCACTCGATCAAGGTCAACTCTTTACACTGGAAGACCAACAGGATTCGGGTAGACCAAAGAACATCTTTCACCGAGTTGATGGTCCTCCAGGCTCAGTTGATGTTTGTCTCAGCGTGTGTCTCGGGGAGCAGGCCATACAGCCCAGACTCCACTGTCACTGAAGTGCTCGTGATGAACCTCAACAAAAAACACTGCATCTCTCTCCAGAGATAATGGGAACTGCAGATGCTCGAGAATCCAAGATAACAAAGTGTGGGGCTGGATGAACACAGCAGGCTGCTTGGCCTGCTGTGTTCATCCAGCCTCACACTGTGGCATCTCTCTCTAGACCTTCTTTGCAATGGCACATTCCAGAAGGAGATGTGGTACAGTCCCTTCGCCAGTGCAGCCACTTTGAGGGCAGGGAGCGGTGGCACACGGAGTCTGGGCGTACATAAAGGATCTGATAATACTTCTGAACACAAACTATGAGTGTCTGCTCTTCCCTGTTCCCTTTACCCTATCACATGAGGAATTAAAGTCTTCTGTTGTTAATAGCCTGTGCTATTTATACCTGTGTAATGTCCTTACAGAATTAGAGTCATACAGTCATAAAGCACAGAAACAGGCCTTTCAGTCCAACTCATCCATGCTGACCAGACATCCTCAATTAATCTAGTCCCATTTGCCAGAATTTAGCCCATACCCCCCTAAACTCTTCCTATTTCATATACCCATCCAGATGCCTTTTAAATGTTGTAATTGTGCCAGCCCCCACCACTTCCTTTGGCAGCTCATTCCATACACGCACCATGCTCTGTGAGACAAAACTACCCCTTAGGTCCCTCTTAAATCTTTCCCCACTCACCTTAAACCTATGCGCTCGAGTTTTGAACTCCCTACCCAGGGAATAAGACCATTAATCTCAGTGTATTTCAGTCAGAGTTGTATTATATTCTCTGGTCTACTTGCCTAAAGCACTATAATATGGAACAAAAACAGAAATTGCTGGAAAAGCTCAGCAAGTCTGGCAGCGTCTATGTGGGAAAAATCAGAGTTAACGTTTTGGGTCCGGTGACCCTTCCTTAGAACATTTGACGAAGCGTTAACTCTGACTTTTTTTCTTCACAGATGCTGCCAGATGCGCTGAGCTTTTCCAGCAACTTCTGTTTTTCTTTCTGATTTACAGCATCCACAGTTCTTTTGTTTTTTATTCACTATATAATAGAAATGTGGCAGCCAATTTGCATATAGCAAGGTCCTCCACAAGCAAAGACACTAATAACATTAATCCATGTAAAGCATCAGAGATAAGATAAATATTGACCAAAATAATAGGGAAAACTCTGTTCTGTGAATATAGGACAATGGGATGTATTATGCCTATATGCAAAGGCAGATGGGACTTCTGTTTAATGCATCATCTGAGAGAACTCCAAGAGTGCAGCACTCCCTCGTCATGCACTACATGCCTGGACTGTGCACTCTGGACTGGGGCTATATATTCCCATTATGAAACACATTAGGCAAGCCTAGGTTCAAAGACACAGTCACATAGGAGTATTCAAAGGAGGCATAAAAGGGCAATTAGGAAGGGGAGATGGCCATTCAGCCCCTTGAGCCTGTTCTGTGATCCTGCGAACCATGGCCATGCTGTACTTATACTGTATCTAACGAAGAACCATCACTGTCAATCCCAGCATCTCACCCACAGTGTTTGAGAGTAACACAGAGGGCCACGGTTCCATGACCCTATGTGCGAGAAAAAAAATCTTGCTGATTTTCAATAGATAACAAGGTGTAGAGCTGGATGAACACTGCAGAACAAGCAGCAGAGGAGCAGGAAAGCTGACGTTTCAGGCCTGGAGCCGCCTTCTTCAGCTCTCCTGCTCCTCCGATGCTGCTTGGCCTGCAGTGTTCACCCAGCTCTACACCTTGTTATCTCAGATTCTCCAGCATCAACCGTTCTGACCATCTCTGCTGATTTTACAGCTCATTCTAATTTGAAGGATAACCTTCTGCTACCAGAGGAAATAACTTCTCCATCAATTCCTCCTATAGCTCCTTTATAACATCGACAAGGCCTCAAACTAATCACCTCTCAATCTACTTAACTCAGCGATGAGTTGAGGTTAGAAGAATTTAATTGTTTGACCACTCCCCCATTACATTAAGGGGAGTGCTTTTTGAAGCATTTACTTTAAAAGGTATCTCAAATCGATATAAGTTAGGCAACGGGCTAATGCCTCAGAATCTGGGCTTGGTGTCAGCGATCCTGAACACGTCAGTTCAATTAATAGCCATCGAACTCCCCTCCAAACCACACTAATAGGTGTGTCCACCCCCCCACACAAAAAAAACTCTGCTGTAAGAGATAATAAAATGTGAGGCTGGATGAACACAGCAGGCCAAGCAGCATCTCAGGATCCTGGGTTGAAGCAGGGGGAGGGGGGGGGGGCTGGAGAAACCACACAGGTATCCTCTCACACAAAGAGCAAACATTCGAGGGCTGGCAAATGGAACATTTGAGTCACAATTCACACACTGGCTGCCAGCTCCCGGGAGACTTTCATGCTGCTAACAAGGTTTTGTTGAACAAGCCGCATTCCTCAAACAGCGGGGAAACCTCCTCAAATCCCACCGCCTCCAATCGCCCAACACCCACCCAGCCCCCGCCCCTTACAAACTCCATCCTTGAAAAGAATCAAACATTCCCGCACTACTTCAGCTGCTGCAGCTTCTCATGAGCAAACAACAGAAAAAGGCCCAGCGTACAACAGCCTGGAGCTGTTACTCCGTTAACAGAGCTTGGAGCCCACAGGGCTGAATTTATTTTTATTTCACCAATAAAAATTCCTTTGCTGCTGATTCTGAGCTGCTTACCCAACTCGACACAGGGACTGAGGCAGTTCAAATTTAGCAGGCATCACAAGCAACACGGAGATAATCGCGAGGTGGTAAACGTTCCCAGTCGATCGTTTTGAAACACTAAGGGCAACTATGCCCCAGGGAAAATCTGAGCATTCAGTGTGAAGGCAGATCAGCCTCTCAATAAAGAGCATTGAAATTCCGATGCCATTGGGAAACTCTCTGGATGGTTTAATATTCCCCTATAAGACCAGACACACAACATATCCCAAAACCACAACACTCCTTTCTGCACAGCAGAATCACACTGGAATTATTGTTCAACAAACCTCACCGAATTAATATTTATCTCTCTCAAGACGTTCAGTAAATGAGGAGTATCAATAAATAAATCATGATAGGAGACAACATAAACTGGCAAAAGTTCTAGCTTTTGTGCTCCTGAGATGCTGCTTGGCCTTGCTGTGTTCATCCAGCCTCACATTTTATTATCTTGGATTCTCCAGCGTCTGCAGTTCCCATTATCTCTGATACAATTTTAACCTCACTGCGAAACCTCTTCCAGGGATGCCTAACCTGAAGAAGTTACCCTCCTCCCTCCAGAAACTAGAATACATCTCCTCCCACCCACACTCCCGCAAAAATTCCAACCCCTATTCCCAATCCTCCGCCGCATCTGCTCCCACAATGAGGCATTCCACTCCCGCACATCCCAGATGTCCAAGTTCTTCAAGGACCGCAACATTCCCCCCACAGTGGTCGAGAACGCCCTTGACCGCTTCACCCGCATTTCCCGCAACACATCCCTCACACACCGCCCCCGCCACAACCGCCCAAAGAGGATCCCCCTCATTCTCACACACCACCCAACCAACCTCCAGATACAACGCATCATCCTCCGACACTTCCGCCATCTACAATCCGACCCCACCACCCAAGTCATTTTTCCAACCCCACCCTTGTCTGCTTTCCGGAGAGACCACTCTCTCCGTGACTCCCTTGCTCGCTCCACACTGCTCTCCAACCCCACCACACCCAGCACCTTCCCCTGCAACCGCAGGAAGTGCTACACTTGCCCCCACACCTCCTCCCTCACCCCCATCCCAGGCCCGAAGATGACTTTCCATATTAAGCAGAGGTTCACCTGCACATCTGCCAATGTGGTATACTATATCCATTGTACCCGGTGTGGCTTCCTCTACATTGGGGAAACCAAGCGGAAGCTTGGGGACCGCTTTGCAGAACACCTCCGCTCGGTTCGCAACAAACAACTGCACCTCCCAGTCGCGAACATTTCCACTCCCCCTCCCATTCTTTAGATGACACGTCCATCATGGGCCTCCTGCAGTGCCACAATGATGCCACCCGAAGGTTGCAGGAACAGCAACTCATATTTCGTTTGGGAACCCTGTAGCCCAATGGTATCAACGTAGACTTCACCAGCTTCAAAATCTCCCCTTCCCCCACCGCATCCCAAAACCAGCCCAGTTCGTCCCCTCCCCCCACTGCATCTCACAACCAGCCCAGCTTGTCTCTGCCTCCCTAACCTGTTCTTCCTCTCACCCATCCCTTCCTCCCACCCCAAGCCGCACCTCCATGTCCCACCTACTAACCTCATCCCGCCTCCTTGACCTGTCTGTCTTCCCTGGACTGACCTATCCCCTCCCTACCTCCCCACCTATACTCTCCTCTACACCTATCTTCTTTTCTCTCCATCTTCGGTCCCCCTCCCCTTCTCTCCCTTTTTATTCCAGAACTCTCACCCCATCCCCCTCTCTGATGAAGGGTCTAGGCTGAAAACGTCAGCTTTTGTGCTTCTGAGATGCTGCTTGGCCTGCTGTGTTCATCCAGCTCCACATTTTATTATCAAAGTACTGGAAAGAATTGGTTTCAGCATGCATTGCCCAATTTGGCTGGACCACATCAAGATACATAGAACATAGACCAGTACAGCACAGTGCGGGCCCTTCAGCCCAGGATGTTGTACCGAAATTTTACGCTAAACCTAAGATCTATCTAACCTCCACTGCTATCTTATACTAGCATCCACATGCCTATCTAACTGCTGCTTAAATTCCCCTATTGAGGCTGACACCACTACCCTCTCTGGCAATGCATTCCACACCCCGACCACTCTCTGAGTAAAGAACCTACCTCTGACGTCTCCCCTATATCTATCTTTACTCACTTTAAAACTATGCCCCCTCGTAATAGCTACCTCCACCCCAGGAAAAAGTCTCCACTCTATCTATTCCTCTGATCATTTTGTACACCTCTATCAAGTCACCTCTCTTCCTTCGTCGTTCTAAAGAGAAAAGCCCTATATCCCTCAACTTTTCCTCGTAAGACCTTCCCTCCATTCCAGGCAACATCCTGGTATATCTCCTCTGCACCTTTTCCAGTGCTTCCACATCTTTCCTGTAATGAGGCGACCAGAACTGGACACAATACTCCAGATGTGGCCAACCCAGGGTTTTGTATAGCTGGAGCATAACTTCATGGCTCTTGAACTCAATCCCTCTATTAATGAAAGCTAACACACCATATGCCTTCTTAACAACTCCACCTACCTGGGTGGCAGCTTTCAGGGAACTGTGGACATGAACCCCGAGATCCCGCTGCTCCTCCATACCACCAAAGGATCTTTCCATTAACCCTGTATTCTGCTTTCAAGTTTGTCCTTCCAAAATGAATCACCTGACACTTTTCAGGGTTAAACTCCATCTGCCACTTCTCAGCCCAGCTCTGCATCCTATCAATGTCCCTTTGTAACCTAGAACAGCCCTCTCAACTGTCCACAACACGACCCACCTTTGTATCGTCCGCGAACTTGCTAATCCACCCTTTCACTCCTACATCCAAATCATTTACAAAAATGACAAATAGAAGAGGACCTAGAACAGATCCTTGTGGTACACCACATGTAACTGAGCACCACGTTGAATATTTTCCATCTACTACCACCCTTTATCTTCTAAGGGTCAGCCAATTCTGAATCCAATCTGCTACATTTCCTCCTATCCCATGCCTCCTTACCTTCTGCATGAGCCTACCATGGGAAACCTAATCAAACACCTTACTTAAATAGTATCAGAGATAATGGGAACTGCAGATGCTGGAGAATTCCAAGATAATAAAATGTGAGGCTGGATGAACACAGCAGGCCAAGCAGCATCTCAGGAGCACAAAAGCTGACGTTTCGGGCCTAGACCCTTCATCAGAGAGGCTCTCTGATGAAGGGTCTAGGCCCGAAACGTCAGCTTTTGTGCTCCTGAGATGCTGCTTGGCCTGCTGTGTTCATCCAGCCTCACATTTTATTACCTTACTTAAATACACATATACCACATCCACCGCTTTACCTTCATTCACGTGTTTGGTCATCTCTTCAAAGAATTCAAGAAAGGTTTGTGAGCCATGATCTACCCCTCACAAATCCATGCTGACTATCACGAAGCAAGCAGTGCCTTTCCAAGTGATCATTATTCATATCTCTCAGGGCCCTTTCCAAGAATTTGTCCACCACTGGCATAAGGCTAACTGGCCTGTAATTTCCGGGGTTTTCCCTATTTCCTTCTTTGAACAAGGGAATGACGTTTGCCTCTCTCCAATCTTCCAGCACCATACTCGTGGACAGTGAAGACAAAAAGATCGTTGCCAAAGGCCCTGTGATCTCTTCCCTCATTTCCTATAGAATCCTTGGATAAATCCCATCAGGACCAGGGCACTTACTTTTCTTCAACTTCTGCAAAATTCCTAGCACATCTTCCTTACTAACATCCACCTCCTCTAGTCTACGACCCTGTTTCACACTGTCTTCCTCTACAACTAGATCCTTCTCAGTTGTGAATACCAAAGAAAAGTGTTCATTAAGGGCCTCTCCTATCTCTTTAGGCACTGTGCACAAATTCCCTTTACAATCCTTGATCGGCCCTACCCTTTCTCTGGTCATTCTCTTATTCCTCGTGTACGTGTAAAAAGGATCAAAGAAAACTCCAAGGCTATCCGAGGTTTCTCATGTCCCCTTATAGCTCTCTTAAGCCCTTTCTTCAGCTCCTTCCTGGATAACTTGTATCCCTCTCGAGCCTTTTCCATTCCTTGTTTCCCACACCTTATATAGCCTTCCTTCTTCAACCTAACCAGTGGTTTAACCTCTCGAGGACCAAGGCTCCCTCACTCGACCGCATCTTCCCTGCCTGCTAGGGTCAAACATATCGAGCACATGTGGTATGCATTCCTTAAACAATCTCCACATTTCAATAGTGTTCTTCCCTGACATCATCTGTTCCCTTTTTATGTTATCCAGTTCTTACCTAACAGAATTATAATTACCCTTCCCTCAATTATAAACCCTACCCTGCTGTATGTACCTATCCTTTTCCATGACTATTGTAAAAGTAACAGTTATGATCGCTACCACTGAAATGCTCTCCTACCAACAGGTCTGACACTTGGCTCGGTTCATTGCCAAGCACCAAATCCAAAGTGGCCTCTCTCGTGTTGGTCTATCTACATACTGTCAGGAATTCTTCCTGAATGCACTGGAAAAAATCCACTCCATCTTAACAATTACAACTAAAATGTTTCCAATCAATATTTGGAAAGTTGACGTCACCCATGACCACAACCCTGTGACTTCTGCACCTTTCCAGTATCTGCCTCCCAATCCGCTCCTCCAATTCTCTGCAACTATTAGGGGGTCTGTAAAAAACCCGCAACAAAGTGACTGCTCCTTGTTCCTGACGTCAACCCAAACTGAATCTGTAGACATGTCATTCTCGAGCTACCTTTCAGTAGCTGCTATAAATAGCCCTGATTAGCAATGCCACTCCCCCACCTCTTTTTCCATGCTCCCCATTTCTTTTAAAGCATCTAAATCCCGGAACTTCCACAACCATTCCACTCCCGGAGTTGCCCAAGTTTCTGTAAAGGCCACAACATCGTAGTTCCAAGTACCCACCCATAAGTTCGTCCATATTTCGGTTACTTCAAGCATTGAAGTATCTGCAACTCAAACCATCTTTGCGTCCAACTCAACTGCTTTCCTTCGATAAAAGTGTATCTAGTTAATCTGGAGCCCCCAGTTTCCTTTCTTCATTACCGCTCACCTCGTCCAACCACTCTCCCTCACTCCCTCCATTCCCACCCCGAACAAAGTGATCACAGAATTCTTTCTCCCTGATCTTGAGAGGGGTGTTCAGCTTCGTCTGTCACATCCCATTCTTTTCCCTTGGTCTATTCAGCCAAAACTATTTCCTACTGTCTTTATCTTGTCTTTGCATCTGCTTCTGGTTTCTCGCCTATCTTGTTCAATTCATGCCTTGCCTGATCTAAGTTTTCCCTTTGAGATGAACCTGGGATTATGTATACAGTCACGCAGCACAGAAACAGACCCTTCGGTCGAACTCGCCTGTGCCAACCCGACATCCCAATCTGACCCAGTCCCATTTGCCAGCATTTGGTCCATATTCTACTCGTGTCCAAGTGCCTTTTAAACATTGTAATTGTACCCACCTCCACCACTTCCTGTGGCAGCTCATCACATATAGGCGCCACCCTCTGCATGAAAAAGCTACACCTCAGGTCCTTTTTCTCACTATCCCCTCCCACTTTAAACCTATGCCTTCTAGTTTTGGACTCCACTCCCTGCCAGCATGGCCTGCTGGGAGATGACATGGTCAACGGCTCTGCTTTGCTTTCAGAACCAAAACCATCTCCTTCCTTACCAAACTCACCCAGACCCCTCTGTCATCGCAAACAACATCCCTCTGTAGATTTTGAACAGGTTATAACTTCGCTGATGCATGCCTGTTTTGTTCACAATGCTCTGTTCCAATCCATTGGGTTTGTACCATTGATTGGCCCTAAGTTCAAGTCGCACCTCACGCTGACAATCATAAACCGTAATAAGCACCAACTTGCTTTTGGAGACTTGGCCTAAACCTAAACACAACCTTTTGTTTCTATAGTTATCGTCAGGTCATGTTAGCAACTGCAAAAGGATCAGACCATTTGAAACATTCTACTGCAACATACAGTCTCATCGTACCAGCTCAGTTAATGCAACGCCTGGTATCACTGTTGTATGCTGGACCAGAGGAATTTAGCGACTGTTGGTGAGGGCAACTTCAATCTTCTTCAATATGACAGCCCAGCCAAACACTGGGCTGGTTCACACTGACCAAACAAGACAGCACTGCAGTCCAGAACCAGTTAGAAAACTGCAGAAACCATTCCATTCATTGTGTTAAAATCTGCCGTTCTCTGGAACTGGTGAAAAAGAATTCTTCTGCCTGAGCAACACACAAACAGCAGCAGGCCATTCCGCCCCTCGAGCCTGTTCCACCACTCAATAAGATCATGGCCGATCAGTGCCCTAACTCAGTCTACCTGCACCCATTGTTGTTCATGAAACACAGCTCCAAATATCTACCACCCTTTGTGTTTGTAAGCACTTCCTAACACCTCTCCTGAACAGTCTGGACCTAATTGTTAGACTATGCTCTCCAGTTCGCGAATGCCCGACAAGTGGAAATCATTTATGTGGATGCTTTCTGGCCAACTTGTTCAGGTATGTTATTACACAATTCTGGAGAAGGTGGGACTTGAGCCTGTGGCTCAGAAGTGGAGATCCCCAGTCTTTTCCTATTATCTTGAAGACTTTTATTAGGCCACCACTTCACCTTCTAAATCCCAAAGAATACAGGCCTGCTTTGTACAATCTGTCTTCATCACTTAATCCCTCAAGTGCAGGTATCTTGAAAAGCCATGTTGTACTCCCTCCAGGGCCAATATATCTTTCCTAAGAGATTGATGCCCAGATCTGCTCACAGTGCTCCAAGTGGGGTCTAACCAGGGATTTGTATAACTGCAGCATAACTTATACTCCAGTCCTCTGGATATAAAGTTTTCTTTATCCTATTTTCTCTGCACACTTGGATCTTCTCCCATTTCATAACGTTTGTTCCATTTTCAAACAAAACAACTTATAATTAGCTTGCAGTTTTAACACGGTAAAACATCCCAAGAGACTTCACCGAAGTATCGTAAAGCAGAATTTTGTGAAGTTGTGACCAACGGTGACATTGGGGCAGATGATTAAAAGCTTGGTCAGATCGGAGTAGATTTTCCCTGAAAAGATGCAGCGGTCTCTGCCTCTGCCACTTCCTCGGACACAGCGATCAATATTTGAGCAACCTTCTGCTGTCAGTTAGTTGGAGAGCTGGCCTGCGATGTAGAGGCATGGGCTCCATTCCTGCACTGGCTGAAGCTACCATAACATTGCTGCCTTCTCCACTTTACCCTTTGCCTGGGATGTGGTGACCCCTGGGTTTAAAATAGGTTCTCTCTCTCTCGGTTTCTGACGGAGCAGCCCTCTGCTCCTCTGGCACTATGGCAACTTTCACCACTGTGAAGGTATTTCCTTTTGCCATTGAGTAACAATCCTAGATTACCAATTCCCCTACTTGGATCATTACAGACTGCCAACTCTATAGCTTCAGCAAGGACTTACATCTTTTCAAGACCTTTATTCAGAAGATCATTGCTTTTATTGAGAATACTCGGTCTCACTGTGTCCTTCTGACTACGACTTCTCATCCGTGCAGTCATTCTGGTAACACTGGTGTTTTCATTTCATATTGTACCTTCTAGACTAGCCCTCAGAAAACTAAATGCGTCCAAAGCAATGGAATGAACAAATTTATCACCATTTATTTAATCTTGTACCCAACTCCCCAATTTAAGAAATCTGCAAGTTGGTTGCCATTTTTCTGTCGCCTGTCTGTACCCACTCTTCCAAAAAATTGAGAGAGAACACATCGATCTTTGTTCAGCAAGCCACACCCTCCACTGTCCTCTGCCATCTCTCATTCTCCTTCCTAAATGTATTACCTCCAACTTACCTAACAAATGCTCATTCCTTCCAAAATCTCTTCCACCACACCACTCCCCTCAAAATTTAATCAAGCTTATCCATTGGATACTGGAAGAAAATTTCAAAATTATGCTCCCTATAATGAAGTCCAAAGCCATATACACTGGATTTAAACTGGGGTATAAGGGAACTCAAACTCAATTTTTTCTGTCACCACAAAAATAGGCAAACTAGTCAAATAAAGGTATCTAGCAGACTATATATATGAATTAACGTGCTGTGTATGTGTGGATTCAACTTTGATCCCAGACTGAAGCAATTCCAACCCTTCTACAACCTGGCAACAAGAATTTACCTCAAATTGTCCTTTATCTATCAATCAACCTCATACAATTGCTGGTGTACTCTCACTGACCACAGTGGTCAGTTTAGCAGTGGAACTAAAGGACATATACTGATCAGGACATACTCCCCTGTTCCTATTAGAACGGAATCACCTGCAAAAGAGGTAGAAACTCAACGCAACACCATCCAACAGACAAGAGCTCTGACAGGGTAGCATTCCCACACATTAACTCCAGTGTAGCTTCACCTGGATTTTGCGCTCAAGTCTCTGGTGTGGAACCTGAATCCAACTCCTCCGCTCTCAGGTGAGGCAAGGTTGACCAGTCATCTCCTGGTCATCAGAAGTGGGCACTCAAGGCTTCCACACAAATAGCTCTGAAACATCTCGAAGGTCAGCAGGAGTAGGGCGAGTTCAGTTGGAAATGAAAGCGGCTTTATTGTGCGTTGAGGTGAGACAGAAACAAGGCCAACTAGTACAATCTGTGTCCTCACTTCAATTAACACTACTGGTTTACGTGGTCGGAAGTAAAATAAAAACGAAAGCATGACCATCTTTGACAAAGTGAGTCATCTTACATAAGTTCAATCATTCCTCTTCGCCCTTTCATCTAGCCCTAGGGCTCAACCTTTTCCCTTCACCATCTGACTGCTTATCTTCAAAAAGCAGAATGGTCAAACAGACTAATCACAGCAAGAACAGAGTCCAACATCTTCACCTGGCAATGACTCAGAGTTTGATTTTTGTTCAAACAACATAAACACGACAGCAATGTGACAGAATAGTTTAAAATTTCAAAAGGATGGAGTCGAAGCTGACTGTTCAGAGCACTCCACCAACAGACAGGGAGGAGAGAATACTTGAGGCTTAAAACAGAGAATTAACAGAGAATTCTTCATGCATTAAGATTTGGGGAGCTGTGGAGTGCATATCAAGGTTTAATAGTTCAGACAGAAACCACAAAGTTTAGATCAGATCACTGAGTGAAAGGAGGGATTGAAGGAGCACATGAACTGGAAAATAACTAATGACATGGAGTGCATGGTACAAATGACCATTTCCATGGTTTCGATTTGGAGACTGAGATTGCCAACCAGCATTGAATCTGAACAGTCACTGCTATATCAAGGTGCAGAGCTGGAGGAACACAGCAGGCCAAGCAGCTACAGAGGAGCATGAAAGCTGACGTTTCAGATCTGGACGCTTCTTCAGAAAGTTGGTGGGGGGGAGGGAGGGGGGCAGAGGGTTCTGAAATAAATAGAGAGAGAGGGGGAGGCGGATAGAAGACAGGTCAAAGAGGCGGGGATGGAGCCAGTAGAGGTGAGTGTAGATGGGGAGTTAGGGAGAGGATAGGTCAGTCCATGGAGGATGGACAGGTCAAGGGGGTGGGATGAGGTTAGTAGGTAGGAGATGGGGGTGGGGCTTGAGGTGGGAGGAAGGGATATAGGTGGGAGGAAGGACAAGTTAGGGAGGTGGTAGAGGGAGGGGAGCGTTTGAAGCTTGTGAAGTCCACATTGATACCATTGGGCTGCAGGGTTCCCAATGTGGATTTCACAAGCTTCAAAATCTCCCAAACCCCCACCGCATCCAAAACCAGCCCAGCTCATCCCCGCCTCCCTAACCTGTTCTTCCTCCCACCTCAGGCCCCACCCCCAACTCCTACCTACTAACCTCATTCTACCCCCTTGACCTGTCCGGCCTCCCTGGACTGACCTATCCCCCTGCTAACTCCCCACCTACACTCACCTCTGCTGGCTCCATACCCGCCTCTTTGACCTGTCTGTCTCCTCTCCACCTATCTTCTCCTCTATCCATCTTCTATCCGCCTCCCCCTCTCTCTCCCTATTTATTTCAGAACAGCCTTCCCCTCCCCCATTTCTGAAGGAGGGTCTAGGCCTGCCTTCCTGCTCCTCTGATGCTGCTTGGCCTGCTGTGTTCATCCAGCTCTACACCTTGTAATCTCAGATTCTCCAGCATCTGCAGTTCCTACCATCTCTGCTGCTATATCAATTGGCTCAGATGTCCCATCTGAAACAGAATACATGACCAAAAACCATGTTGCCCCATAACTTTAATGACTTAAAAGCAAAACAAAATTAATTAGTTGCACTTTTAACATATATCATACCCAATCGTACATTGGTTTTAAATCCATTATTATGTCCGAATTTCCTCAGAAACACAACACCATCCAGTAGATGTTTCCATAGATCAGATTTTTAACTAGAACACTAGATTCAGGCCAGGCAAATCTCAGGATTAGACTGTTTCAGAATTCTACTGAATGAGAAACATGTTTTGGGATACAAGTTGAATATGAGACTGTCGGGATGAAACAATTTTGCACTGCCTCCTGGCTGTCGCTCAACCTCTCAAACACTGATTATTGCAGGTAATCCTGGTCCCTCACTCTCCCTCTTCTCTTCAAATTCCTCCACCATCTCCCCTCATTAGCATCCTCCAGGTTGAAAATAATCCAAGGATGTCTTGTTCCTACAAGTAGGGTCAGGAGAAGGCCTTTCAGCCCTTCCAGCCTGTTCCGTCATCCAACGAGGTCATTGCTGATCTGTGGCTTAACTTGTATACCTGCCTTTAGTCCATAACCCTGACATTTCTGTTCAGCAAAGGCATAACCTTTATCAGATTTAAAATTAAAACTAACAACTGATCCAGCATCAACTGCTGCTCGTGGGAGAGAGAGAGTTCCAAACACCTCCCACCCTTTGTATGTCAAAGTACTTCCAAACACCTCTCCCAAATGGTCCGAACATAATTCTCAGGCTATGCCCCTAATTCTAGAATCCCCAACTAGAGGAAATAGCTAATTTTTTTAAAAAATCTATCCTGTCTTTTCCTGTTCATATTTTGAAGGCTTCAGTCAACCATCTGAATTTGAGAGAAAACAGGCCAAGTTTGTATAATCTCTCCTCATAACCTAACCTCCAAGTCCAGGTATCATTCTAGTAAACCTACATTGTACTCCCTCTAAGACCAATACATCCTTCCCAAGGCATGGTATCCAGGCCTGCTCACAGTACTCCAAGTAGGATTTTGAACAAATGCAGCATAACTTCTGTATCTCTGTCCTCCTGCTTGATCATTTGTTGCACAAATCCAAATATCACCATTTTGTCCAAGCTTTCAGTCACCTGCCACAGTGTTTCATTTTATGTGGTGTATTGTTCTGGTTTGAAGTGTCTTAGGACATTTCATTGCATTAAAAATGCTATACCAGTGTACACATGGGAATGACACACATTGCTACAACATGCCATAGTAATGGCGTCAAGGTAGACACTGAGGCACAGCTCATGCATTTGATCTTGCTGAAGAACTGGAGCATTGCCCGGTACAGATATCACCCATCGGCTGGACAGTCAGATAAAGTGACAAGATGGAATTACACACTGCCAATACCCACACACAGGACGCTACACTTTTACAATAACACGCTGAGGAATGGAGTATCAAAACAATTGACGGGAAACCTCCACAATCAGCTTTTCTCTGGATTGCCATTCGCTAACCAATGTATCATCCAGTGCAACAATTCCAAAGCAAACAGCGAAAAAGGTCACATTTCACTTTCTGTTTGTCTGCCGTGTTACAGGAGAACGGCGGGGAATTCACAAAGCTGCTGTTGGTAGAGTAAAAGGAGAAATTTGAGAGGGAGGACAAAATAAAACTTGCATCTTTCATAACCTCAGGACATTCCAAAATATTTTACGATGAATGAGGTACTTTTGAAGTGCAATAGTTGCTCTAATAGAGTCATACAGCATGGAGACAGCCCCTTTGGTTCAGTAGTCCATGCAGATCATGTTCCCAAACTAAACTAGTCCCACGTGCCTACTCCTGGCCCATCCCTCTATAAACCCTTCCTATCCATGTACTTCTCCAAATGTCTTTTAAATGCTGTAACTGTACCTCCATCCACCAATTCCTGTGGCAGCTCATTCTGCACACTAAGCACTCAGTGAAAACGTTGCCCATTGTGTCCTTTTCAAATCTTTCACCTCACACCTTTAAAAAAATACTCCCCCTAGTTTTGAATCCCCTCACCCTAAGAAAAGACCTTTGCCCAATAACAAAAGTCCCAGTGTTTCTTGCCTCTCCTTATAGCTCAAACCCTCTATTCCTGGTAACATTCCAGTAAATCTTTTCTGTGCCCACTCCGATTTGCTAATATCCCTCCAATAGATCGGCAAGCAGAACTGCACACAGTACTCCAGAAGAGGCCTCACCAATGTCCAACCAACATGACGTCCCAACCTCAATAGTCATAGCAATAGAAGATGTGCTAAATGCTTTCTTAATTACCCTATCAACCTGCCATGTATATTTCATAAAATTATGTAACCAAACCCGTAGAACTCTCTGTCCTACAACACTACCCAGGGCCCTAGCACTAACTGTAATCAGTCCAGCCCGTGTTTGTTTTACCAAAAGGCAATACCTCTCATTTAACCAAATTAAGCTCCATCTTCCACTTCTCAGCCCATTGATAATTAATTAAGGTGTCTTTGTAATCTTCGATAACCTTCTTCACTGTCCACTATATTACCAATTTTGATATAATCCACAAACTTACTAAGCATGCAACCCCAGTTCTTCCTTTACCTGCAAACAATCTACTCCAATCAACTTCTGGAGGTTTTTGTCTCATATCATGAAAATTTCACTGACTCGAATCAAGAATTTGAATGCTTATAGAAGATTTATCCTTTTCCATGACGATGTTAAAACAAACAGAATTATGATCACTAGTCCCAAAGTGTTCCCCTACTAACACTTCAGTTACTTGCCCTGCCTTATTTCCCTCTCTAAGTACATTTGGGTATCGATAAAGAAAATTTCCTTCAACAAATTCCTCACCGTCCAAGTCTTTAACATTATGGCAGTCCCAGCCAATGTTTGGAAAATTAAAATCCCCTACTATTGCAATCCTATTATTCTTACAGCTATCCAAGCTCTCTCTACATATTTCATCCTCAATTTCCCTGACTACTGGGGGCCTATAGTACGATCCCATCAAAGTGATCATCCCTTTCTTATTTCTACCCATAGATTTTCACTGGGTGATCCATCAGAAATATCCTACTTACAGTCGTAATGATTTCCTAAATCAAAAACACCACTGCCCCCGCTCTCTTGCCCCACTTTCTACCCTTCCAATAGCATCTAAAACATTGTCTAATGGTAGCGGCATGGCATGGGGCTGTTGTTGCCCGCAGTGGGACTGTAGCAGCAGAGAAGGAAAATTGTGCTGTTTAAGTTATCTTACTTTATGTTTTATTTTAAGTAAATGTGAATGGCTCCAAGCATGGTGACGGTAGACACTTTTCACTGTATTTTGTTCTGAATGCACGTGATAATAAATGATTCAATTCAAACCCAGAACATGGAGCTGCTAGTCCAGCCCTCCCTTCAGCCAAGTTTCTGTAATAGCTATGACGTCCCAGTCTCATACTTGCATACATGCCGGGAGTTCATCAGCCTTACTAGTAAGACACCTCACATTGAAATAAATGCGTTTTAATTCTTCAGAGTTACTTTGTCCTCTGATTTGCTCTTGTCTGCCTTTACTAATTACATTTCGGGCCCAAAGCGTCAGGTTTTGTGCTCCTAAGATGCTGCTTGCGCCTGCTGTGTTCATCCAGCTCTAAACTTGGTTATCTCGGATTCTCCAGCATCTGCAGTTCCTATTATCTCTGATACCCTCTTAATATATGTTTCATTTTTAGTACCCAAGATCTGACTGCCACTTCTATTTATCCCTTCTACAGTACCCAAAATGCAGTATCTGTTTGAGAGGAATAACCACAGCTGACTTCTAAACTAGTTTCTTACCTTTTGAGTCACCCATCGATCTGACTGATCCTGCTGTGTACCCACCCTCTAAATTCACTAACAATCACACATCCGTGTCTTGAATGCCCTCAGTAACATTAAACCCATAAAAAAGGTCTTAAAAGCACTTATATATTAAAAAAAAACTAGCCTTCCTTACCCACAGATTTTAATCTTAAGCACGCAAAAAAAAATTTAAACATTTAAAATGTTTTTAAAAGTCAAGCACTTAGCTGAAACTCTCATCAACTTAAAAAAAGCATCAAGTCCTCCATCAGCCAGATTTTCAAATCTACAGGTAAACAGGGAAAAAATAATCTCTCTCTCCAGAGCCATCAAACGAACACTTGGACAGGCCTCTCCCACAAGATCCCTGTAAACAGCAATCTCTCCTCCTTCCCATATTTTTTTTCCATTTTCTTTTCGGGCATTTTTTTCGGAATTATAAAAATCTCAAATGGAAAAAGAATCCCTCTCCAGGTCGACATACGACAATCGCAGGGAGGCCTCTCTCACAAACCCTCATCTTCACAGATTTTTTTCTATTCATTTTGTTCGTGGTCTAAAGTCCCAAAAAAAAATTTAAAATAAAAATGTTCTGCTGCTACTATATAATAACCATAAGAAATCCACAAAAGGAATGCCTACAACCTAGGCGCAGCTACAAGATCTCATTCCACCTTTTCTTTAATTGGAAAACCCATTTTGACACAACAAGATCTCACAAATATTCAAGAACAATGAATTTGTTTTTGTGATTCCTTCCCTGAAGCGTGAAACAATACAGGATTGGAACCTCAGCTCTCAGTCAAAGAGGACATAAAGGCTGCGAACTGACTATTGAAGACAGTAGGTGGAGGAAGGGATGGAATTTCCTCATATCTGAAGCCAAAGACATTCCATCTTGAGAATGTTTAGCTGGAGGAAATTCTGATTTACACATTAGGAATGGAATAGGCTACTTGGCCCCCATTAGCCTGCTCTACCATTCAAAAGATCGTGGCAGAACTGAATTCCACACATTCCCACTACCCTGACGAATTCTCGATAGAACGACCGAGTGAAAATGTACTTGTGCCTGCCTTAAAAATATGCAAAAGGCTATGCTTCTGCCATCTTTTGAGGAAGGCACTTCGAAAGATTCACAATCCTCACAAAGAGGTGGTTTCACCAATGCCCCCTATAGCTGAAGCACAATGGTCCCACTTCTGGATTGAATACACCTTGTGATAAATATTTTCTCATCAACCTGTTCAGGGTTGTTAATGGCACACCTCTGGAGCAAACGGGACTCGAACACAGGCCTTGGAGCTCAGAGGTAGGGAGTCTCCCACTGCACCATACGGTGTCAGTTTTGTGACACACTACAGTCCTCCACTTTACCAGCTGAGCTATCGGAGGACAGCATTCCCATCATGATAAGTAGTAACATCCTGTATACATTCCTAATTATTTGCTGTAACTACAACCATAAGTTTTGTGATTCATGCACCAGGACTCCCAGGGAGCCCTCTGTATTCCCCTCTCCATTTAGGTAATATGTTGTCAAAGTGGATAATTTCACATTTGCCCCCATTATGCTCCAGTTTACAGGTTCAGTTCAACTGTCTATATTCATTTGTAGCCCCTTTTCTAGTCCCATTCATGGTTTATTTGTTTTATTATCTTTGTGTCGTCAAATTTAACAATATCTTCAGTCCAATCATCTAAGTTCTTCATATGAACTGTAAAAAGTCCAAGGCCAGAAGTGATTATTGCCACACTCATTATATCTGGCCAACCAAATAAAACCCATTTATAACTACTGCTTTTCATTAACTGGTCAATCTTCCATCCATGCCAGCATGTTACCCCATACCATGAGCTGTTATCCTCTGCAATAACCTTTGATGTGGTACCTTATCTGATGCCATACACAGTGTGATGACCCTAGCTGATAGTAATACTGGACAAACCAGGTTTCAGAGTGAAACCTGGCTCAACAGACTGTCAGTTTTATTTTTGCAATTTAGTTACTGTGGTCAGTCACCGAACACATTCATACAGGCTGTCAATGCAATTTCAACAAAACAACAAGTTTATTATTGCAAAAGAATAGGAAACAACAAAAGTTCTATATATAAAAAAAACCATTTGGAAAGATCTTATCTTTTCGCTGTTAATTATTCAACCCTTTTTCTCAATAATGGTCTTTACTGACAGTCAAACCCAGCAACATACTACTCCCATCTTCACTCAACCGAAGAGGTGATGTTTCCCTTTCAGTGACTTCCTGCACATTGACCAGACATGATTCTCTCTGTTACCGTCTCTCCAAGGTATACACTGATGTCAGCAAACATATTAAACTCTGAGAAGCAACCCAGGGCTTTGTGTAGCCCAGCGCAAGCTGGAGGAACAACACCTCATTTTGCACTTGGGGACCCTACTGCCCTCCGGACTCAACAGTGAGTTCAATAATTTTAGGGCCTAAACTCTCCCATGTCCCAGGCCCCCACCCCACATACCAGGCCTTGTTACCACAAAGCCTGGCACTACACACCCTCACCCCTGTTGTTAGTCACCAACAGTACCCATTAACAACTACTCACCCTCCCAGCCTGACCGTTAGCAACTCCTTTGTCTGTCCAGCTGTCTTTCTCTCTCTTTGGGCTCTATCCTATCCTTTACTCCCCACCCACCTCCCTATTTTCTGCATATAAACTGTTGTTTTCCCATCAGTTCTGAGGAAGGGTCACTGGACCCGAAATGTCAACTCTGCTTTCTCCTCCACAGATGCTGCCAGACCTGCTGAGCTTTTCCAGCAACTTTTGTTTTTGTTCCTGATTTGCAGCATCTGCAGTTCTTTTGGTTCTTCTTTTTGTAGCCTCGTCTAGTTTGACTACTAAGACAGCTTAAGATTTCTTTCCAACTCTAATGGCCTGGAGACAGCCGGAACGAGACTGGCCTTTGGCTGGTACGCATCTTTTTTCTCTGAACTGGACCTGCTTACGGTCTCACTGCTTCTGTCTTTCTCTCTGGGTTCCAAAACCTCAACCCAGTGAGTATTTCAGCATCATCACACCAAGTTGTTTGTCCAATTATTTAACTTAAGGCACATGGTTTTAATGGGAATGATCTACTGCTAAAAATAACCGTGACCTTAAATAAAAAAGGTCACCTCCACAGAACTGGAAACCATAGCACCACAGGTAGTCAGGGTGCTGAAGAAGGCATTCAGCATGCTTTCCTTCATTGTTCAAACCTTTGAGTTTACGAGTTGAAACGCATATTGACGTTGTACAGGATGTTGGCAAGGCCTCTTCTGAAGTACTGTTTGCAGTTCTTGTCGCCCTGTCACAGGAAGGATATTATCAAACAGGAGAGGGTTCAGAAAAGACTTACTAGGATGCTACAGGGTACGGAGGGCTTCAGTTATGGGGAGAGCCTGGATACGCTGGGACTGCTTTCATTGGCGTGTGGGAGGTCGAGGGGAGACCTTATAGAGGTTTATAAAATCATGAGGGATTTGGATAAGGGGAATAGCAAGGGTCTTTTGCCGAGAGTGGGGGAGTTCAAAACTAGCGGGAATATTCTTTAACACGAGAGGGCAACATTTAAAATGGACATGAAGGGCCACGTTTTGTTTTTTTTACACAGTTGGTTGTTTGTGTGTGAAATGAACTGCCACAGAAGGTGGGGGATGCAGGTAGAGTTACAATGTTTGAAAGACATTGGGATAAAATCATGAAAAGGAGGGGTTTGGACGGATATGGGTCAAAGATGGGGTTTGTTCAGTTTGGGAAAATGGTTGGGATAGACTGAAAGGGTCTGTTTCTGCGCTGTACGACTCTATGACCTCTACTTTATAACCCAAATTCCCGAAAAATAACAATGTATTGGAAAATTTCACCCGCCAGGGCACCCACCAACTCCCTTTATCCAAAGCACATTATTTCATCAAAAGATCTCCAATACATGCTCCATTTGTCTCCTTATATCCATCATTTGTTCCATGTACTCACTTTTGTACAGGTCCAACATTCACTTTTCTTTTTTAAAATAGTCTGCCTCATCCAGGAGTGGATGTGAGACAGTCTTCAAGGACATGAGGCGCTGCAGAGATTGAGTCATCGGCATAAAATTGTTGTCAAGGGGCAGCAGGAGGGTGGCTGGAAGGCAGAAACACTCGGTGCCCATCATCGACACCAAAACGAACAGCAACTTCCATTTGCACAAGAGCTTAATATAATCAAACATCCAAGACACTGCAGTCAAGCAAGAGTGGACAATGAGTCAGGAAGAAAACTGGGGAGATGGGTAAGGTGTGTTTTCCAACAAAAACAGAAGTTGCTGGAAAAACACAGCAAGTCTGGCAGCATCTGTGAAGAAAAACAAAAAATCAGAGTTAATGTTTTGGGTCCAGTGACCCTTCGTCAGAACTTAGCTTTTCCAGCAACTTCTGTTTTTGTTCCTGATTTCAAGCAACCCGCAATTCCTGCGGATTTTGTTAGATGTTTTCCAGTGATCTTGAAGGAAGTGATACGGAGAGGTAGTATTGCTCGGGAAAGGAAACAACTCAGAAAATGGGGCCTGAGCACGGCCAGAGTTGGAGAAACCATTTTTGTTCAGCCACTCCAGGTGAGGACTACCCTAAAAAGGGCATTAGGGAACCAGGAGGGTTGTAAGTTGGGAAGAAATGCAAGAAATGTGTATTCCCAGAAAACTGAGGAGGTCACTCTCCACAAACGTCATTGGCATCCAAAGAAGTCAGTCCAGGACCAGGGAAGTAGGTCTCACTTGTAACTAGCATGGCAACATTCCCCAAACCACAGGAAAGGAGATTTACATAATTCTATCAATACAAGTCATTCTTTCAACAAGGTGTACCTGGTACAGGAGTTGTCAGAAGGCGGGAACCAATTCATACAGCCTGCACAAATTGCCCCAGTCTGTGAAGAAACTAGGCCGAAGCCTGTACAAATTTATGAACTAGACAGAGCAAAAACCTATTTTCACTCTGTCTTTTCGAGCCTTCAGCCATCCCAAACAATGGAACAGCCCTGGAAGCCCAATGACTGCAGTACTGCAGAAAACATGGGTCAATTTGAGCACAGCAAGGCCCCACAAAACAAAAACACACCAGATAATAACAGTAAAAATACTTACATTTATTGTGACACCCTTCAACAACAGCAGTGAAATAAAAGGTTCTTAACTTAATGCAACTTCAACTATGAAACCATACCTCCAGACCGAACCCCAACCAAGACACACACACACACACACACACACACACACACACACACACACACACACACACACACACAGAATCTGAGCCCCCAGCTGAGGGACCCCTACCATACCCGATCACAGAGACCCACTTGCTTTTCAAGGAAAATCAACTGCTCTGAAAGTTAACAGTTTCCAACAGACAAGGCTGTTTAACTTAAGACCGAGTGAGTGGGTGGTGGGGTTGGATTGTAGATGGCGGAAGTGTCGGAGGATGATGCGTTGTATCCGGAGGTTGGTGGGGTGGTGTGTGAGAACAAGGGGGATCCTCTTAGGGCGGTTGTGGCAGGGGTGGGGTGTGAGGGATGTGTTGCGGGAAATGCAGGAGACGCGGTCAAGGGCGTTCTCGACCACTGTGAAGGGAAAGTTGCAGTCCTTGAAGAACTTGGACATCTGGGATGTGCGGGAGTGGAATGCCTCATCAGGATCCCCCTCGTTCTCACACACCACCCCACCGATCTCCGGATACAACGCATCATCCTCCGACACTTCCGCCATCGACAATCCGACCCCACCACCCAAGACATTTTTCCATCCCCACCCTTGTCTGCTTTCCAGAGAGACCACTCTCTCCGTGACTCCCTTGCTCGCTCCATGCTGCCCTCCAACCCCACCACACCCGGCACCTTCCCCTGCAACCGCAGGAAGTGCTACACTTGCCCCTACACCTCTTCCCTCACCCCCATCCCAGGCCCCAAGATGACTTTCCATATTAAGCAGAGGTTCACCTGCACATCTGCCAATGTGGTATATTGTATCCATTGTACCCGGTGTGGCTTCCTCTACATTGGGGAAACCAAGCGGAGGCTTGGGGACCACTTTGCAGAACACCTCCACTCAGTTCGCAATAAACAACTGCACCTCCCAGTCGCGAACCATTTCCACTCCCCCTCCCATTCCTTCGATGACATGTCCATCATGGGCCTCCTGCAGTGCCACAATGATGCCACCCGAAGGTTGCAGGAACAGCAACTCATATTCCGCTTGGGAACTCTGCCGCCCAATGGTATCAATGTGGACTTCACAAGCTTCAAAATCTCCCCTTCCCCCACCGCATCCCTAAACCAGCCCAGTTCGTCCCCTCCCCCCACCGCATCCCAAAACCAGCCCAGTTTGTCCCCTCCCCCCACTGCATCCCAAAACCAGTCCAACCTGTCTCTGCCTCCCTAACCTGTTCTTCCTCTCACTCATCCCTTCCTCCCACCCCAAGCCACACCTCCATCTCCTACCTACCACCTCATCCCACCTCCTTGACCTGTCCGTCTTCCCTGGACCGACCTATCCCCTCCCTACCTCCCCACCTATACTCTCCTCTCCACCTATCTTCTTTTCTCTCCACCTTCGGTCCGCCTCCCCCCCTCCCTGTTTATTCCAGAACCCTCACCCTATTCCCCTCTCTGATGAGGGGTCTTGGCCCGAAACATCCGCTTTTGTGCTCCTGAGATGCTGCTTGGCCTGCTGTGTTCATCCAGCTCCACACTTTGTTATCTTGGATTCTCCAGCATCTGCAGTTCCCATTATCTCTCATTCAGGAGCCAGTTGGTGACCTTGACATGGTACAATGGCTGCCTGCTTCTGTAGAGCCATGAAGATTGTCATGCACGTGGATACTAAGAGGTCTAAATGGGCTGCTCAGAGTCTGGATGAACACAGCAAGCCAAGCAGCAACATAGGAGCTGGAGAGCTGACGTTTCGTGCCTAGACCCTTCTTCAGACCTATTTGTGAAGAAGGGTGTAGGCCCAAAACGCCAGCCTTCCTGCTCCTCTGATGCTGCTTGGCCTGCTGTGTTCATCCAGCTCTGCAGTTCCTACTATCGCTGCTCTCAGAGTCTGTTTGCATCACAATGGTTAGTGCATCCAGTCACAAGCAACAGGGACACCAACATACTTACAGAATCAGAGTCGAGCAGTATGGGAGGGTTTAAAACACATTGCAGGAAAGCTAGTGAAAACTCTTTTGCAGAGAATGGAAAGCCCGTTACATTACAAGTTAAGAATAAGTTGGTTTTACACTTTTTTTTAAAAAAGCGTGCAGTGAAACTGAATGAGTGACTTGATCTTCTTGTTTGCTTTAACTGTACAAATAGCCAAACCAATACCCGAGTCTTAGTCAGTATTTGCTCCAACAGGAGAGGAAATGTGTTACACCTGCAACCCTGGCCCCTCTCCTTGTGAGCTCTGTTTTTGTTTTGGCCTGATAATACTGTGGAATGAGAGGCAGTTCTGGACTGCAGAAGGCATGCAGCCACTGGAGCAGCACATCGTGGGAATGCTCTGAGGTCAAGGCAAAGTCAAGGCATGGCCTTAAATAAAGCGCAGCTTCGGGGTTGGAGCAGAGATAAGAGCAAAGCAAAACTAAATTCCTTTCACATTTAGAGTGAACATTTCCAACAAGTGGCCGTCTTTCCACTTTAAGCGACAATTTGACCTTATCTGTTCAGTGTCTCTGTGATGCAGGCTCATCAACAATGGTTTAGACTGCAACATGAAATTACAAACCTGTCCTATCGAACTGTCAGAAGCCTTCTCCCTTCTACCTGCCTAAAGGTAGCGACAAAACCCTGCCCTTTACTTCAGTGAAGAAGGCACGTTGGCTTTTCTCACACTAGCCATAATTAAAGCGTTGAAGTTGGCCTGATGATTTACTGCTCAATCAATGCCAAATTGTGGGCTTTTTATGGTCGAACACTGTGGACCTTCACCCAATGTGAATTGAGATGTCCAAACCTCATGGAGTTAGAGAGCGGAGATATTTGTTTTATTAAGGCTGGGGTGTGTTTAAAAACCAGGGCTCTTAGCTCACCAGGGAGATGGTCGTCATTTGTAATGATGTCATGCAGAAAGCCAATTTGCGTGGGTTAGTCACTGTGGCTTGGAATGCTCGAATTGCCTTTTAAAAGAACCGCCCTTAATCGTCACCAAGAGAAACCCATGAGCAACGACAAGTAATCCACAATCAAATTAATCAGGAGCCAGGCATGTCTGCTGCAGTCAGGAACATGGGACAGCTTTCTGCTGGCAGCTGCACCTCTTCCCTCCCAAAGGCATTTTAATCTCATGCCACTAAACAAATGCCTTCCCTTCCCCTGAACACAGGCGGCTTCCCATCAATCCTCTAAATCCCCCAGGTTTTCTTCCCGATTCCCACTCTCCAGCTTCTCACGGCACACTTGAACACACGTGCTCCCTGTTGGGTCCAATCTTATCCTTACTCATTGTGGATTCAGGAAGCAGATGCCTTCGTCCTTTGCTGCTACAAGTTATTGGCCTGAGAAGTGGGCGCTTGTCATTTTAAACATTACAGGTTACACTTGCAACCTAAGGCGACGTTTCACGTCAAACTTTCTCTGCTGCATCCAACCGCTTGGTGTACTATGGTGAACAGCCTCAGTCAGTGGCTTTTTTTTCCCCCCAAATGAACTTTTGCACTGCCTGTTGTACAATCCAAAGCATTTGCTCCCAGAGCTTGCAATCAATCCGAATGCAACGCTTAGTAACCAACAGTACTTTGCACTTTCATGTTCATCGGACTGTGCAGCACTGGGACAGAGTGTGCTGCATTTCAAAGCTGTTCAGGATGAAAACCGCTGCAAACTCTCTGCCCCCCGCCCGCACCCACAAAGGCACATTCAAAAGAGCTGGGAACTGGTCCACTACAACTACCCAGGGGCTGGGGTGCTGCTGTGCACAGGAGGCCACTGACTGGAAGGCTCTGACCTGGCCAAGATATATCACTCCACCTTTTAGGAACGGTGAAAGAGGAAAACGAGGCACTTACAGACCGGTTAGCCGGACATCTGTGGTGGGGAAATTTTGTTGGAGACCCTGCTCAAGGATGGGGTAACTGAAACAGCTCGAAATTTTTCAGTAAGTCAGGGGCAGCCAGAATGGATTCATAACAGGTGGGTCATGCCTGACATATCTAAATGCGTTTATGAAAAGGTGACTCAGGTAACGGACAGGGGAATGAGTATGGATGCTGTTTATATGGACTTCCAGAAGGCTTTCAATAAAGTCCCACATGAGAGACTGTTAACGACGGTAGAAGTCCAGGGGCGCGAAGACAAATTACTGACATGACTGGGAAACCATTTGCATGGCAGACATCAGAAAGTAGGAATGGCTAAGAATTCAGACTGGCACGACGTGACCGGTGAGGTCACATAAGGAACGGTGTTAGGGCCTTGATTATTCATATTATTTACGAACAACTTACACGGTGTCATAGAAAGTAAGGTAACCAAATTTTCTGATAATACAAAAATTAGGCGACATTGTAGTCAGCGTAGACAACAGCATAAAATTACAAAGGGATATCGAGAGACTAAGTGAATGGCCAAAACTGTGACAGATGGAATTCAACAATGTGAGGTTATCTATTTTTGACTGAAAAAGGTTAGATCAGGGTATTATCCACATGTCATAATGTTAAATGTAGTGGATGTCCAAAGAGGATTGAGGGTTCAAGTGCATAGATCTTTAAAATGTCACAAAAACGGGCAGAAAATACTCAAGAAAGCTAATGGACTACCGGCCTTTCTATCTAGAGGACTGGAGTACAGGGACACAAGAGGTTAGGCTGCAGTTTTACAAAACACAAGAACCAGCCCATTTGGGGTACTGTCACTGCGTCTGGGCCCCATACCTCAGGGAGGATGTGTCAGCCTTCAAGGTAGTACAGCGTGGGTTTACCATAAGACCATAAGACATAGGAGTTGAAGTAAGGCCATTCGGCCCATCGAGTCCACTCTGCCATTTAATCATGGCTGATGAGCATTTCAACTGCACTTCCCTGCACTCTCCCTGTAGCCCTTGATTCCTTGTGAGGTCAAGAATTTATCAATCTCTGCCTTGAAGACATTTAAAGCCCCGGCCTCCACTGTGCTCTATGGCAATGAAATCCACAGGCCCACCACTATCTGGCTGAAGAAATGGCTCCTCATTTCCGTTCTAAATTGACCCCCCTCTAATTTTAAGGCCTTGCCCATGGGTCCTAGTCTCCCTGCCTAACGCAAACAACTTCCCAGCGTCCACCCTTTCTAAGCCACACATTATCTTGTAAGTTTCTATCAGATCTCCCCTCAACCTTCTAAAATCTAATGAATACAATCCCAGGATCCTTAGCCATTCATTGTACATTAGGCCTACCATTCCAGGGATCATCCGCGTGAATCTTCGCTGGACACGCTCCAGCACCAATAAGTCCTTCCTGAGGTGTGGGGCCCAAAATTGGACACAGTATTCTAAATGGGGCCTAACTAGAGCCTTATAAAGTCTCAGCAGCACATCACTGCTTTTATATTCCAACCCTCTTGAGATAAACGACAACACTCAACAGCAATACCTGGACTTCAAGGGTTAAGTTACGAGGAGAGATTATACAAATATGGCCAATTATCTCTAGAACTCAGAAGGTTAAGGTGTACTCTGATCGACATCTTCAAGATATGAACAGGGAAAGGCAGTGGATAAAGATACACTATTTCTGATGGTTGGGGACTCCTGAACTAGAGGGTTAGCTCAGTTGGTTGGACAGCTGGTTTGTGATGCACAAGTGTTGCCAGTGTGGGTTCAGTTGCCACAATGATGAGGTCATCTGAGGCCTGGTGACACTCAGGTTAAACCACCAACCGCCTCGAGAGAGAGAGAGGGAGAGTTGAGAATACGGCACCTTTACCCTTTTATTAGTTGAGTCGAGAGGACATTATGCCTGATAGACTCATGGTCCAAATGGTTCTTCTTCATAAATGTCTCCATAAGGGATAGATGCTACAGTACGGTCAAACTGATGCTTGAATTCCATGGCTACGTGGTCAGCCCCATCCTTGGCAACAGTGGGACAAGTAGAACCACAATTCAGGCTGACTTTTGCTGTTTGCAATTCAAAGGCCTTCGTGCAACTGTGTGTGAAAACTGCCCAGAGCAGGAGGCTGGCACTAGGTATACGCCTTCCCCTTCATCTCGAGATTTGCACATCACATCTCTGCAGATGTGATCCATATTCTAACTCCATCGAGAATGGAAATTGGTTTGGGGGACCCACCTGCCAATGGCGCAAGGGGAGAGCATGAGCCAGGCCTGCAGTACACAGTAAACAGTGACCACCTTGAACCTCATCAGCATGCTCTTACTCACAGTAGACAAGGAACATGGTTTCCATAAGCCTGGTCTCGGTTTCGGTGCGGCTGTACGCCCAGCCGGTTGCAGTGCAGCTGTACACCCAGCCGGTTTCAGTGCGGCTGTACACCCAGCCAGTTTCAGTGCGGCTGTACACCCAGCCAGTTTCAGTGCGGCTGTACGCCCAGCCAGTTTCAGTGCGGCTGTACGCCCAGCCAGTTTCAGTGCGGCTGTACACCCAGCCAGTTTCAGTGCAGCTGTACACCCAGCCGGTTGCAGTGCAGCTGTACACCCAGCCGGTTTCAGTGCGGCTGTACACCCAGCCAGTTTCAGTGCGGCTGTACACCCAGCCAGTTTCAGTGCGGCTGTACGCCCAGCCAGTTTCAGTGCGGCTGTACACCCAGCCAGTTTCAGTGCGGCTGTACGCCCAGCCGGTTGCAGTGCAGCTGTACACCCAGCCAGTTTCAGTGCGGCTGTACGCCCAGCCGGTTGCAGTGCAGCTGTACACCCAGCCGGTTTCAGTGCGGCTGTACACCCAGCCAGTTTCAGTGCAGCTGTACGCCCAGCCGGTTTCAGTGCGGCTGTACGCCCAGCCGGTTGCAGTGCAGCTGTACGCCCAGCCAGTTTCAGTGCGGCTGTACGCCCAGCCAGTTTCAGTGCGGCTGTACGCCCAGCCAGTTTCAGTGCGGCTGTACACCCAGCCGGTTTCAGTGCGGCTGTACACCCAGCCAGTTTCAGTGCGGCTGTACACCCAGCCAGTTTCAGTGCGGCTGTACACCCAGCCAGTTTCAGTGCAGCTGTACACCCAGCCAGTTTCAGTGCAGCTGTACACCCAGCCAGTTTCAGTGCGGCTGTACACCCAGCCGGTTTCAGTGCGGCTGTACACCCAGCCAGTTTCAGTGCGGCTGTACACCCAGCCAGTTTCAGTGCGGCTGTACACCCAGCCAGTTTCAGTGCAGCTGTACACCCAGCCAGTTTCAGTGCAGCTGTACACCCAGCCGGTTTCAGTGCGGCTGTACACCCAGCCGGTTTCAGTGCGGCTGTACACCCAGCCAGTTTCAGTGCGGCTGTACACCCAGCCAGTTTCAGTGCAGCTGTACACCCAGCCGGTTTCAGTGCGGCTGTACACCCAGCCGGTTTCAGTGCGGCTGTACACCCAGCCGGTTTCAGTGCGGCTGTACACCCAGCCGGTTTCAGTGCGGCTGTACACCCAGCCGGTTTCAGTGCGGCTGTACACCCAGCCAGTTTCAGTGCAGCTGTACACCCAGCCGGTTTCAGTGCGGCTGTACACCCAGCCAGTTTCAGTGCGGCTGTACACCCAGCCAGTTTCAGTGCGGCTGTACGCCCAGCCAGTTTCAGTGCGGCTGTACACCCAGCCAGTTTCAGTGCGGCTGTACACCCAGCCAGTTTCAGTGCGGCTGTACACCCAGCCAGTTTCAGTGCGGCTGTACACCCAGCCGGTTTCAGTGCGGCTGTACACCCAGCCGGTTTTGTTTTCGGGTCAGCTGTACACCCAGCTGGTTACAGTTTTGGTGCGGCTGTACACCCAGCCAGGTTCGGTTTCAAGAATTCACTTGATACTGCACTGGAATTTCTGCTTAGCCTGTCTGCCCCATTCCCCGATTAGGAACACAAGCTACAATGCTCAGACTCGGTGTTAACACTGAGCCCAGGCTGGCATTGAAGTGAAAACAATCTTTTGTTTACCCACAATGCTGGCCTGGCCTTTTCTCTTGGTTACCTGGTCCATATACGTTTGGGACTGTTCGGAAGCTTGACATTAAGCTTTCTGATACTTCAAGGAGATGGAAATTAGAAATTGACAGTCCCACTTGCCATCTATTGCTGGGTAACCATCAATTCCCTGCAGTCTGCCCGCTCAGGAAGCAACTGCAACTTCATTCTCTGCATTTCCCGGGAACTCAAAATCTCAAAAGGACATGAATCTGTTAGCTAATAAAATGTGAGGCTGGATGAACACAGCAGGCCAAGCAGCATCTCAGGAGCACAAAAGCTGACGTTTCAGGCCTAGACCCTTCATCAGAGTGCTCTCTGATGAAGGGTCTAGGCCCGAAACGTCAGCTTTTGTGCTCCTGAGATGCTGCTTGGCCTGCTGTGTTCATCCAGCCTCACATTTTATTATCTTGGAATCTCCAGCATCTGCAGTTCCCATTATCTCTGAATCTGTTAGCTGCTGTTTGTGATTCTGACAACGTGCTCACTTTAGATATCTTTATACATGCTTTGTGTTTTGAACAATGTGTAAATTACAGTGCTTTATAGTCGCATACGCTTGTAAAATGAAGGGACTACTTGCACTGGTTTACAGCATCATGGCTTGTGTGGGAATGTCTTCTCAATTCGAAAAGGGGTCAATACATAGGAATTTAGAGACCTGAATCCCAGAAACACATCTCTGCAAATGGTTCAATCGCTAACATAAGGTGTTTGAGGGCAAGTGTGTACAAAAACAAGACAGATTTTAAGAGGCCAAAGCCAGTTCATAGAACCGGAGAGAAAAAAAACAACAAGACAGTCAATGATTAGCAAACACCGTTCAGCTCTGTAGGGAATGCGAGAATGTGGTGAGGGAACAGAGAGTGAAAGGATTCAGAAGAATGGGAAGTTCTCTCAGAGAGGAAACCAGGTTCAGCTAGAATATAAAAGCTGCACTGGATATGGGCTACTTAGATCCACTGATGTTATCAAATCCATCGTCCCACTGACACAAAAAAAACCAAAACGGTGGGAAAAGTCTACGCAGTCCTGGGTGATATTGTTGCATTGCCACTGTGCCTAGGAATTATAGCCAACTGTACTGCACCCACAAAAGTGTTTCCTTTTCATTTATGTTGTGAGATGTTTTTGAGCAGATGAATATCATTCAGGGCAGAGATAGCCAAATCTAAACCAGCAAACATCCGAATGTGTGTCAACATGTGCAAACATGCAACAGAAAAGACATCAGAGAAGGTGCATAGCCTCCCCTTGCTGTCCCTCAGCAGTCCATCCAAGTCCTGTTTGCCCCAGGACATCATTTGCCCCATTCAGCCCCAGATGATCCCAGGTCAGAGCAGGGTAGACCGGGTTATAATATTCCCTAGGTCAGAAAAAGTTAGCAATACCACTATCGCTGGGGAGGGAGTGGCCATAGCTATAGATCTGAACAGTAGACGAGGGCCCTACAACAGAGCAAGAGATTAAATGAATTGAAAAGCACCAATTATACATTCCAAAAATCCTCAAAAATTTGATCAAATCAAAGTGCTGGAGGAACTCAGCAGGTCTGTACAGACAAAAACAGAGTTAACATTTTAAACTTAATAGGATTCTTTTACAGGGCACTGTTGTTGTTATTTTCAGACTTCCAACAACCGCAACACATTGTTTTGATCCGGAGTTCAATTATTCACAGATTTGTAGAATGCCTACACAGTGTGGAAGAAGGCCATTTAGCCCACTGAGTCCACACCAACAAGCATTGCACCCAGATCCCCCACCCAAACTCTGTAACCCTGCATTTCCCATGGCTAAAACATCTAGCCTGCACATCGCCGGACACTACGGGGCGATTTAACATGACCTATCCACCTAACCTGCACACCTTTGGACTGTGGGAGGACACCCACACAGACACAGGGAGAGTGTGCAAACTCCACACAGACAGTGACCCAAGGCTGGGATTGAACCCAGGTCCCTGGTGCTGTGAGGCAGCAACACTGAGTCATCTCACATGACATCCCAACTCCTATATTCGATGATCTGAGCAATGAAGGCAGGTGTTCTGTCTACCGGTGACGAAAATTTCCATTTCTAGGTCTCTCTGTTCTACAGCACTACCCAGAACCCTACCATTAATTTTACAAATCCCACCTTTGTTCCTTTTAGCAAAATTCAATCCTTCATATTTATTCAAATTAAACTCTATCTCCCACTCATCAGCCCATTGACCCAACTGACCAAGATCTCGTCATAATCATAGATAATGTTCACTATCCACTGTACCACCAATCTTGTCATCCGCAAACTTACTAAATGTGCTTTCTATACTCTCATCTAAATCATTTACATCAAATGACAAACAAAAGTGCACCCACTACTAATCAGCCAACAGCACCAAAAGCAGAGTGCTGAGGTTAGCCTGGTACTAGATGGGACATTGCCGGAGGGACTGGGGAAATGAACATGAAACTTACTCCCAGTGAAAAGGAAAGATTCCCATTAGTGATTCCAATTGCCCAAGAGGGTGAGGTTTGGAGGCCACGGACAGAAAGACATTGCTGTGGGCCAAAAGGGATTGACCCGTCAAGACAAAGTCTGTACTTAACATCAGGGAATGCAGCAGTGATTTGTTTTACTCTAGTTGCAGTATAATGCACAGCAGCATTGGCCTTTGTTACGACCTATAAACAAACACACACACACACACACACACACACACACCCCGACACACACACCCCGACACACACACCCCGACACACACACCCCGACACACACACACACCCCGACACAGACACACACACCCCGACACAGACACACACACACACACCCCTACACAGACAGACACACACACACACACCCCTACAGACACACACACACACACACACACACACACACACACACACACACCCCTACACAGACAGACAGACACACACACACACACACACACACACACCCCTACACAGACAGACAGACACACACACCCCTACAGAGACACACACACACACACCCCTACACAGACAGACACACACACACACACACACACCCCTACACAGACAGACAGACACACACACACCCCTACAGAGACACACACACACACACCCCTACAGAGACACACACACACACACACACACACACACACACACACCCCTACACAGACAGACAGACACACACACACACCCCTACACAGACAGACACACACACACACCTACACAGACAGACAGAAACACACACCTACACAGACAGACAGAAACACAGACAGACAGACACACAGACAGACAGACAGACACACAGACAGACACACACACAGACAGACACACAGACAGACACACACACAGACAGACACACACACAGACAGACACACACACAGACACACACACACACAGACAGACAGACACACAGACACACAGACACACAGACACACAGACACACAGACACACAGACACACACACCTACACAGACAGATAGACAGACACACACCCCCACACAGACAGACAGACACACACCCACACAGGCACACCTACACAGACAGACAGACACACCCACACACAGGCACACCTACACAGACAGACACACACACACACACAGGCACACCTACACAGACAGACACACACACACACACACACACCTACACACACCCAGACAGACAGACACACACACACACACACACCCCCACACACCTACACAGACAGACACACACACACACACACACCCACACAGACAGACACACACACACCCACACAGACAGACACACACACACACACACACACACACACCCACACAGACAGACACACACACACACACACACCCACACCTACACACACAGACACACACACACAGACACCCCTACACAGACAGACAGACACACACACCTACACAGACAGACACACACACCTACACCTACACAGACACACAGACAGACAGACACACACACCCACCCCCACACACACACACACACACCCCTACACAGACAGACACACACACACACCCCTAGACAGACACACACACACACACCTACACAGACAGACAGACACACACACACCCCTACACAGACACACACACACACCCCTACACAGACACACACACACACCTACACAGACAGACAGACACACACACCTACACAGACAGACAAACACACACACCCCTACACAGACACACACACACACCCCTACACAGACACACACACACACACACCTACACAGACACACACACACACACACACCTACACAGACACACACACACACACACACACACACACACACACACACACACACACACACACACACCTACACAGACACACACACACACACACACACACACACCTACACAGACACACACACCTACACAGACACACACACACACACACACACACACACCTACACAGACACACACACACCTACACAGACACACACACACACCTACACAGACACACACACACACACCTACACAGACAGACAGACACACACCTACACAGACAGACACACACACACACACCTACACAGACAGACACACACACCTACACAGACACACACACACACACCTACACAGACAGACAGACACACACACACCTACACAGACAGACAGACACACACACACCCACACCTACACAGACAGACAGACACACACACCCACACAGACAGACAGACACACACACCCACACAGACAGACAGACACACACACACACACACCCACACACAGACACACAGACACACCCACACACACACACCCACACACAGGCACACCTACACAGACAGACAGACACACACACACACCCACACACAGGCACACCTACACAGACAGACAAACACACACACCCCTACACAGACACACACACACACCCCTACACAGACACACACACACACCTACACAGACAGACAGACACACACACCTACACAGACAGACAAACACACACACCCCTACACAGACAGACAAACACACACACCCCTACACAGACACACACACACACCCCTACACAGACACACACACACACCTACACAGACACACACACACACACACACACCTACACAGACACACACACACACACACACACACACACACCTACACAGACACACACACACACACACACACACACACACCTACACAGACAGACACACACACACACACACACACACACACACACACACACACACACCTACACAGACACACACACCTACACAGACACACACACACACACACCTACACAGACACACACACACACCTACACAGACACACACACACACACACCTACACAGACACACACACCTACACAGACACACACACACACACACACACACACACACACACACCTACACAGACACACACACACACCTACACAGACACACACACACACCTACACAGACACACACACACACACCTACACAGACAGACAGACACACACCTACACAGACAGACACACACACACACACCTACACAGACAGACACACACACCTACACAGACACACACACACACACCTACACAGACAGACAGACACACACACACCTACACAGACAGACAGACACACACACACCTACACAGACAGACAGACACACACCTACACAGACAGACAGACACACACACACCCACACCTACACAGACAGACAGACACCCACACCCACACAGACAGACAGACACACACACCCACACAGACAGACAGACACACACACACACACCCACACACAGACACACAGACACACCCACACACACACACCCACACACAGGCACACCTACACAGACAGACAGACACACACACACACCCACACACAGGCACACCTACACAGACAGACAAACACACACACCCCTACACAGACACACACACACACCCCTACACAGACACACACACACACCTACACAGACAGACAGACACACCTACACAGACAGACAGACACACACACCTACACAGACAGACAAACACACACACCCCTACACAGACACACACACACACCCCTACACAGACACACACACACACCCCTACACAGACACACACACACACCTACACAGACAGACACACACACACCTACACAGACAGACAGACACACACACACACCTACACAGACAGACACACACACACCTACACAGACAGACAGACACACACACACACACCTACACAGACAGACACACACACACCTACACAGACAGACACACACACACCTACACAGACAGACAGACACACACCTACACAGACAGACAGACACACACACACACCTACACAGACAGACACACACACACCTACACAGACAGACAGACACACACCTACACAGACAGACAGACACACACACACCCACACCCACACAGACAGACAGACACACACACCCACACAGACAGACAGACACACACACCCACACAGACAGACAGACACACACACCCACACAGACAGACAGACACACACACCCACACAGACAGACAGACACACACACACACCCACACACAGACACACAGACACACCCACACAGACACACACACACACACAGACTGACACACACACCCACCCACACACAGGCACACCTACACAGACAGACAGACACACACACACACCCACACACAGGCACACCTACACAGACAGACAGACACACACACACACACACCCACACAGACAGACAGACACACACCCACACCTACACAGACAGACAGACACACCCACACACAGGCACACCTACACAGACAGACACACACACACACACACACACCCCTACACAGACACACCCCTACACAGACAGACACACAGACACACACCCCTACACAGACAGACAGACACACAGACACCTACACAGACAGACAGACACACACACACCTACACAGACAGACACACACACACCTACACAGACAGACACACACACACACACACACCCCTACACAGACACACACACACACCTACACAGACACACACACACACCTACACAGACAGACAGACACACACACACCCACACAGACAGACAGACACACACACACCCACACAGACACACACACACACCCACACACACCCACACAGACACACACAGACACACACAGACACACACAGACACACCCACACAGACACACCCACACAGACACACCCACACAGACACACACACAGACACACACACACACAGACAGACACACCCACACACAGGCACACCTACACAGACAGACAGACACACACACACACAGGCACATCTACACAGACACACACACACACCCACACACAGGCACACCTACACAGACAGACAGACACACACACACACCCACACAGACAGACAGACACACCCACACCTACACAGACAGACAGACACACCCACACACAGGCACACCTACACAGACAGACAGACACACACACACACACACTAGACAGACAGACACACACACACCCCTACACAGACAGACAGACACACAGACACACACACACCTACACAGACAGACACACACACACCTACACAGACAGACACACACACCCACCCCCACACACACACACACCCCTACACAGACAGACACACACTCTCACACCTAGACAGACACACACTCTCACACACACCTACACAGACAGACAGACACACACACACACACACACACACACACACACACATTCTGGGATTATTTCCCAGCAATGTTGAAGAATTAACATCAAAACTGAAAGAACTGGAAATTCAATACAAGGAAAAAGAGAAATAAAAACTGGAGAACAAGATTGGGGGTTGGGGGGAGTACTGACTGGAGATTGACAAGGGACCACTTCAAGAATTCAACGCACAAGGGCAAAGATTAATTACAACTTATTGTGTTTCAGCATTTTCACGAGGCAGACTGTAACAGGGTCTCACTCACTTGCCTCAACCAGTGGCATGGGGCATAAGCACACGTTTATTTTTCGCCTTAAAGGCGACTAAGAACACATTTATGAAAAAGTCACCTAGCACACACTTGGAGTTTACAGAGGACAACAATGCTGATTAACTTTAACCATCAAAAGGCAAACGCTGCTTTCAGGAACTTACTTTTGTAAAACTAACCAAGCTTAACTGATTTACAACTGGTGGTTGTGCTTTCTTTTAAAGGGATGTGAAATCTGGTATTTCCTCCCATAGCCCACCCTATCTGCAGCTGAGGGTGTTATGGATAAGTGACTCAATCTCAGGCCTCAGGCTTAGGGGCTCCAAAACATTGTGGACCAATGGATAGTTGTAACAAGGGCCCGTGTCCCTAAAGGGTTATACAAAGATACTTGCTAGACTTTTTAAAGACAGTGATGGAGGCAGGAATGCAAAGCAGCACAGGCCAAGAATTCCAAAGGGCAGGTTTCAGGATCTAGGGATGGGGGGAGGGGGATAGAACGATCATGAAATGAGCAGTGCAGTAATCCAAAGGAATAAGGGATAAATGTGGAAGATTCCACAGATACCCAGCAAGTATGACATTGAAAACACAGAGATTTTGAAATCGATTCAATGGAGCACAGGAAACTTGGTGAGGAATGCAGAGTAGGGCCAGATTTTGTGCTTGGCAGTACCCAGCCTGCACACTTCCCAATTCTTTGGAATACTGGAATCATGCAGACCATGACATGGAGAACATTCAAAGATAAATCTCCAACTCAATTAAGATATTCAGCACTGAGAGAGCAGATGGTCAACGGTTTGGAGATTAAACAAGTTAGCCTTGGTGATGGACGGGATGCAAGGTCAAAGCTTCGCCTTGAGTAAAGGAGATTAAGCATCACTTGGAGTGAAATCTTAGCCATGGCTCAGCTAGTAACGTATATAAGGTTATAGGTTTGAGTCTCGGTCCAGAGGTTTGAGTACAAAGTCTAGGCTAACTGTCCAGAGCAGTACTAAGGGAATACTACTGTTCGTCATATTAAAAATAACGGACCAGGAGGAGAGACTGTGATATTATAGGCTTCAGGCATTGTTGATGATTCAATACTGTGCTATCAGAGGTGGCACCTTCAGGATGAGACAAATTGATGCACTGTCTTCACTCTCAGATGGATGTAAAACATCCCATGGGATTACTCAAGAGTTAAAGGGAATTCTCCCTGTGTCCTAGCCATTGATGTAACTCATTCATATCATTAAAACAGAGCAACTGGTCATTATTACACAGTGCAGTGTGGGTACAAATTGACTGAGATGTTTCCCACAACTGACTGCTTGAAAATATATTTCTTTGGCTACAAACTGCTCCGTGTTTAAAAATTGTGTGCTGGATAAAATTAAATAGTCTCAGTCGTCAAAGGGTTAATGCGGCTTCTAATGGCCCAGATGGTGAAGAGAGAGGAGACAGCTAAGTCCACAAGGAAATGATATTGATAACACTGTAACAGCTTCTCATGAAGCAGACTATTTGTGCATTTGAAATAATGGCTCAAAAGGCTTACTGAGCAGATACTGCTAAAATACCAGATATAACCAGACTGTTTTTCCAGACCCCTCCCCCAAGAAATTGAAATATTGGTATCTATCAGAACGTGTTTCTAACTTACTTTAAAACGATGCACAAATCATTGATTATGAGGAAGTTTGAAAATTAGGCTCAGGACAGATGGCTAAATGTTTGGAAGGGAAATGTGGTTTGAATCCAGTTGGTTTTAGAGGGTCACTTCACTGGGCATGATTGCTACTCCACAGCTAGAAGCTAGTTGGGAGAGACCGGGCACAGCAGAGTATGGGGAGAAGCAAAGATTGGCAGAGTTCCCTAATTTGGCTCAATAGCAGTGTCGTCTAATTTATCAGTCACAGGCTGGAAGTGGTTAACTGGGATATGCCAAAATGATTAGTAAACACACACAGTAATTGGCTGCTATGTGCTCAGTGGTCATTCACGTGAGTGGATACTTTAACCTTGACCTGTGCTTGCTGGTAACATGCTGAAATGAAAAGCAGAGGGTGCAAATGATCTGTGACCATTAAAGTTATTGAATGTTGGCACTGTACATGTTAAGTAAACACACACACGATATACATTTACCTGTGTTGAGTGCGCATGGGAGCAGTTTTCTAGTGCATGGGGTAAAATGCTGTTGCTATCAACACAGTGATATCTACTGAAGAGCACAGTTGTAACAGTCTTTTTTTCTGAAAGACTCTAAATATCGTAACTAACTACATTGAAGGCACAAGAACATTGTGTCTTTTAAAAAAAAATCAAACTGTTCCAAAATGTTGTTATGATATTCCTCAGGCAGGTGGGACTTCTGGCCCAGAAATCGGGACACTACCCACTGCACAGTAATTTCATGGCATGTAAACACATTGTGACCTATTTACAGCAGGTTAGATACAGTTGCATATTCAGGCAACTATATACAATTGGCTTTGGGGACATTGACCATTTCATAAAGGGGTTGGGAGGGAGGAAGATTCTACAAATTAGAGGTCTTGTTGAAAATCGTGCAGTGTAGCAAATGATGCCTTGGAACACACATATATTTCTAAACATCCTTCATCATTGCAGAGGTATCTGTATCATCAATAACCACAGACAAGGTGCCAGAGGACTGGAGGTTGGCTAACATGATGCGACTATTTAAGAAAGGTGGTAAGGGAAAGCCAAGGAACTATAGACTGGCCAGCCTGACATCAGTGGTGGGCAATTTCTTTTTTGGAGGGGATCCTGCAGGACAGGGTTTACATATACTTGGAAAGGCAAACCAGAACAGGACATATATACTTATTGGTAAGGTCCTGGGGAATGTTGCTGAACAGAAACACGCCTTGGAGTGCAGGTTCACAGTTCCTTGAAAGAGGGCTCACAGGTAGACAGAGTAATAAGGTGGCATTTGGTATGCTTGACTTTATTGGTCAGTGCATGGAGTATAGGATTTGGGAGATTGTGTTTCGGCTGAACAGAACATTGATGAAGCCACTTTTGGAATACTGCATTCAATTCTGGTCTCCCTGCTATAGGATGTTGTGAAACTTGAAAGGGTTCAGAAAAGATTTACAAGGATGTTGCTAGAGTTGGAGGGTTTGAGCTACAGGGAGGGGCTGAATTGCCTGGAGCTATCTTCCCTGGAGCTTCAGAGGCTGAGGGGTGACCTTATAGAGGGGCATGGATAGGGGAAATAGACAAGTGGGGTGGGGGTGTGGAGTCCAAAACTACAGGGCATAGGTTTAAGGCGAGAGAAGAAAGATTTAAAAGGGACCTCAGGGGCAACATCTTCACACAGAAGGTGGTAAGTGTATGGAATGCGCTGCCAGAGGAAGTGGAAGTGGAGGCAGCTGGTATAATGATAACATTTAAAAGTTGGCTGGATGGGTATAAGAACAGGAAGGGTTCAATAGGGCTATGGGCCAAATGCTGGCAAATGAGACTGGGTTGATTTAGAATATCTGGTTGGCATGGGAAAGGTGGACCAATGGGTCTGTTTCCATGCTGTACTGCTCTACAACTCTATCTCCTCCTACTCCCATCTCCCAGCATATCATAGTGAGGGAATGTTGATGGGAGAGAAAATAAAGACAGGGAGAGCAATGCACAAGAATTCCTCCCTTAAAGTCGCAGTTGCATTGCTGAACGGGGAAAACAGCTTTAAGTGGATCAGGTGTACCCACTACAATCAATGTAAAAACTGTTGTTAGGTTCTGATCAGCCTTCCTTATCAGAAAAAAAACATTATACACTGCCAGCCAAAATGCTGAATGTTGTGCAATTACTATTTCTAACTGAAATAATTTTTAAAATAAGAGGGCTATGGAAGGAAGCAGAAAGACGGGTGGTGAACTGGATAAAACTACTCCAAAACAGCACACTATTTCACCTCCACCTTCAATGATACTAAGGCTTCCAATGCTAAACCAGTGTAGCTGTCCAATTATAGCCACAGCATTCAAGCACGTCAGCGTTTAATAAGGCAACTTGGAATAGAGGCTTCCTCTGTTTACTGACTAAGACACCACTTAAGGAAGAAAAGAATAAAGTGATGTCCTGAAATAGAGTTAGACTAAGTCGGGTGGGAGGAGAATTATGAAGAGCATAAATACTTGCATAGGGCAGATACGTCCAAACGACCTAGTTCACTTTTTTCCCCCCTCTATGCATTCACAAGAGATCCACATCGCTGGCTGGACTAGCATTTATTTCCCATCCTGTTTGCACTTGAGAAAGTGGTCCCTTCTCAAACCGCTGCAGTCCACGTGCTGCAGGTTGACCCATAACGCTTGGGGGGGGCGGGGGGTGAATTCCAGGATTTTGACCAAACGACAGTGAAAGAACAGGGACACATTTGCAAATCCGCAGGGTGAATGGTTTGGGGGTGAACTTGCAGGTGGCGGTGCTCCCATGTATCTGCTGCCCTTATCCTTCTAGATTAAAGTAGTCATAGGTTTGGACGGTGCTACCAAAAGATGTTTGGTGAATCTCTGCCCCGCATCTTGTAGATAGTACACACTGCGGCTACTGAGCATCAGTGATGGAGGGAGTGGATGCGCTGCCAATCAAGCGGGCTACTTTGTCCTGAATGGTGTGTTGTTGAGAGTTACACCCATCCAGGCAAGTGAGGAGTTAGGAGGTGAGTTATCTGCTGCAGTATTCCTAGCCTCTGACCAGCTCTTGTAACCATTGTATTTATATGCTAAGTCCCCAGATCCACCAGATTTTTAAGAAATGCCTGATGCTGCTCTCAAAATACCTTCCCGCATTCAGTATTGAAACAGGGTTGATCCCCTGGCCTGATGGTAATGGTTGAGTGGGGGTTATGTTAGGCCATGAGGTTACAGATTGTGCTGGAGTACAGTTTGGCTGCTGCTGATGACACACAGCACCTCGTGGTTGCCCAGTCTGGAGGTGCTTGATCTGTCCTAAGTATATCCAGTTTGGGACAGAGATAGTGCCATATAACTCAATTGAGAATACCTCCACGTAAAGACAAGTCTTCATTTCCACAACGGCCATTCAATGGTAACTCTTATCAGTACAGTCATGGACAGATGCATCTGTAAGGGACACACTGATGAGAATGAGGTCAAGTATGTTTTTCCTTTCGAGGAGGTCCCCTTACAGACCCAATCTTGAGGCTACGCCATTTCAGGCTTGAGAAGTTTGGTCAGTCGTGCTGCTGCCAAGCCACTCCTGGGGAGGAACTTTGAAGTCCAGAGTATGCACTGCACCTTTTCCAAACTGTGCTTCCTTCGTGTGATGTTTATAATGTTACATTGCATCTGAATCCCCCAATTTTTTTCCATTCCACTCACAAACTTTGGTAATCAGACTGAAGCCATGTCCAGAAGAATGAATTCAAGTTGATGGGTTGCTGATGGGTTTATCCTGTTCAGTCTGAAACTTTGCTTTGGAGTCTGGAAGATTGTTTTCCTCCCCAGATCTCACAAGCAAGGAAACAAGAGCAGATGACTCTTCCATTCCATTTTTGCCAGGAGCCCCGACATATTCTCGATTTTCATCTCAAATCCACGGCTCCATCAGGCATCACCCTTCACCCGCTGTGTGACTGCACAGGATCAACTACGATTGTGTTCGAACACATCACTCCAGAAAAGAAGCAACCCTAAACAATAGACTTCTTCAGGAAAAACAAGCAATCTAACTGATATACCAACCGAAGAAAACAAGGAAACATGTTCCAAATTTAAAATCAACATTTAACTTTCTCTAAATGCCACATACATTTCTTTGTCAAAAGAACTTCTTAAAAATTATGTGTTTAAGATTTTAAGATTTGTTTCCACTCATGGTAACAAAAATTTTTCAGAATAGTGGAATCAAGAGGGGCCATTCAGCACTATATGCTTGTTTCACCATTAGTTTAAAGCTATGCCTTTACCTTCCTTCAACTTTTGCCTCGAGCAAAAGGCCATCAAGCCATTTGTACCTATGATATACAGAAGACTGAGATATTCTGAAAATACTCAATATTAAAAGGGGTTGAGTGAATGCTCTTTTACAGATTTGAAAATGCTGAAGATTTGAGCCAAAAATGCACTCAGACTGTTTGTTTCAGTCCGGGCAGCCTAGCTGGCTGTAAAACACATTGCCAAATAGATCCTCTCGTAGCCAACACTCCAACCTCTGGCTAATTCCACACCCTAGCTAGCTCCATTTTGTTGTTCCTCATTCGCTTTAGAAGGAATTGCCCCTCCTAAGCCTACTGTACGTACCAAAGAGAGGTGTACAGCCAGAGGAGACACTGAGATTGGGCCACATCTGCTCTCCAGCAGATGTTCTAAAAAAAGATGCCACAACTATTTCAAAGATCAGCAGCCCATATTTATCACTCGACCAATATCACCTCGTCAGGCATCTCGCAGATGTTTCTGGGAAAACTGTTGTGCAAATTTAGCTGTCACATTTCTTGCATCGTAATAGTGGGTTCATTTCAAAGGCATTCCACCGTGAACAAATCTGAAGCATTACCAGGATGTGAAATGGTGCCACCTAAACACAAGCTCATCCGCGTGACTCTGGGCCACAGAAACCAATAACCAAACTTGCTAATATCCCACACAGTGGAAATTCGAAGCTCCTGAACATTGCAGCCAAAGTGGCATCAGGATGATCACAACTTCAGGCACTTGGCTCACAGGAAGCAATCATTACAAATCAGAAAAATACCATTTATATAGCGCTTTTCACATCCGCCACACACCTCAGAACACCATCAGCTAATTAAACACTCGGCTGAATTGTAGTCACTATTGTAACGTCACAAGGTTATGAAAAGTCTAGAGATTCAATGACAAGTGTTCAAATTTGAAATGCAGGCACTGACCACCGTTCTGAAAACTTTGAACACCACTTTACAATACAACAGTCCTAATGCCACAGATGACACCATTAAAACACTCCATAAACACCATCTTCGGAACACAATGCCTCTTCACAAACAATGCTCTCTCAACATAGAGCCCACATTTTTCAATTCCAAAATGCAGCAAGCTACAACAATTATTGCAGAGGTTTGAGACCAGGATATAGCACAGTTATTAATTTATTTTCATCAGCTGTAAATGTCACTTTACAACAGAAAAACACATGGAAAAGTCCTGCTGATGAATTGAACAGGACCATCTCAACTTGTTTGGGAATTCAGTTTCAGAAATATTAAAGAACTTGCCAATAGCATATAGATTACATTTTCACTACTGACTCATCTCGAACAAGTAAACATGATCATAGACTGAACTCTCAGTTTTTAGTAAATGCTAACAAAAATGTATCCTGTTGGAGTGGAGTCACTAACAACAGATGGTCTTTTCACAGAAAATTATTAAGAGCTGTTTCATTGTATACAATGTGTAGAGGTTGTGTCATGGCCAGTAGTGAACTGTAGGTCATGGATGTCAAGAACTACTAGAAAAGCATTTCCCAGAATAGCAAACACAATTCACACAACACATAAATATTATTTGTCACAATATTAGTGGATAAATATTAAATGCTCAATACGAGCTTCTTCCAATATTTTTAAACAATTAAATAAAATAGCACACAAATAAATGTCATGGCAAGGTGTTGAGAGCCTGTGGAAATATTGGCTGTTTTGTATAGGCTGTCACCAAATCATTTAACATGCCAGTCTGGTTCAGTTGGTTGCACATATGTCTCTGAACTAGGGGGTTGGGAATTGAAACCACACTTCACAACCTGTGACTACACCTAATCGTAACAGATTTTGGAAGCTAAGCAAACTCAGAGATAATGCTGAGTCCAGTATGACTCTTCTTCAGTTCTTTTAACTGTGTTCTGAGGAAGGGTCGCCGGACCCGAAACATTAACTCTGCTGCTCTCTCCACAGATGCTGCCAGACGTGATGAGCTTCTCCAACAATTTCTGTTTTCATTTTAGATCTGGTTGGTACTTAGACGGGAGACTGCCTGGGCATACCGGGTGCATAAAGGACGGGGCTCTTGCGGCCTAGTGGTAGCATCCCTACCTCTGGCTCAGATGGTCAAGTCCCACCTGCCCTGAATGCGCATCATAGCAGGTCCAAACAGGTTGATTAAAAATAATTCTTCTATAATTCTGACTAATTATTAAACACACCATGGAGGGGGACAGACAAGGAAATGTTACATTGTGTAAAGGGTCATCTCTTAGATGAGACTGTAAAATGAAGCACAGTTAGCTTTTGTTTCAGGTCGAGTCACAGAGTTGTACAGCAAAACAGACCTTTCCGTCCAACTCTTGCGATCAGGTATCCTAAATTAATCAACTCCCATTTGCCAGCATTTGGCCCATATCCCTCCAATCCTTCTTTCTTTATATACCCATCCAGATGCCTTTTAAATCTTGTAATTGTACCATTCTCTATTACTTCCTTTGGCAGCGCATTCCATACATGCACCACCCTCTGTGTGAAAAACTGCCCCTTAGGTCCCTTTTAAATCTTTCTCCTCTCACCTTCAGTTCTGGACTTCTCCCACCCCTGGGAAAAGACCTCGGCTGTTCACCCCATCCATACCCCTCAAGATTTTCTCAACCTCCATAAGGTCACCCCTCAGCCTCTGACGTTCCAGGGAAAATAGCCCCAGTCTACTCAGCATCTCCCTTTCAGCTTAAACCCTCCAACCCTGGCAAAGTTTCACAACATCCTTCCTATAGCAGGGAGACCTGAATTGTTTGCAGTATTCCAAAAATGCCCTAACTAATGCCCTGTACAGCCGCAACATAACCTCCCAACCCTAACACTCAATGCACTGGCCAATAAGGGCAAGCACATCATTACTTCTTTACCACTGCTGGGTTAAAATTCTGAAACTCTTTACCAAACACACACAACAGATGTGCAGAGGTTCACAGAGGTAACTGGGCAACATCATCTCGGGGACGAATGGACAATACAGGCTAGCCTTCCCTGTGGAACTCAGATCCTGAGCATAACTTCAGAGACCTATCCGCCAACATGGCCAGTAAAGATTGATGAAGGGTCTAGGCCCGAAACGTCAGCTTTTGTGCTCCTGAGATGCTGCTTGGCCTGCTGTGTTCATCCAGCCTCACATTTTATTATCAAAGATTGATGGCTGCTGTCTTCTCAGTGTGTGCCACAACTCATTTGCTGTTAAAAGCTGGTGAGACATCACAATGACTTGGTGGCCTCAAATATAAACCGAAAGAACTGTGGATCCTGCAAATCAGGGCCACAAACTAAAGTTGCTAGAAAAGCTCAGCAGGTCTGACAGCATCTGTGAAGAAAATAATAATGAGTTAACGTCTCGGGTCCAGAGACCCTTCCTCAGAACAGGAAGACTCTCATCCAGATGCAGTATCGAATAATCTGCATTCACATGACGGCTCTCACAAACTCAGAGGGGAACCAGTGTCCTACAGCCAACGAAGTGTAACGCTGGAGCAATAAGTTTGCGCACAGCAAGATTCCACGAACAACAACGTGATGGGGGTCCAGCTGGTCTTGTTTTATTAAAGCCATGGCCGGGGGGCGGGGGGAGAGAAGAGAGAAGGTGGTGGGAATAAACATTGACCGGGTAGCCTGGGGAACTCTCTTGCTCTGGCCACTAAGCATCAACATCTCAGCAGAAAGGGCACACTTGTGACAATGCAGCGCTCCCTCAAGCACTGGGTGAGCTGTGGGATTCGAACCTATGGATGAAGGGAACAAGAAATTAGCAACAGAACCACGGCTGGGTTTGTTGCAAATCCTGGCAAGAGTGGGGTTTGGATGTGCGCAGTTAAAAAGCACAGAGACAGAGAGAGGGCAGGCCAGCTTTCCTTACCTTGGTGATGAGGAGGGGCTCCTTGTGCTCCCGACCCCCTCGCAAGGTGAACCCCCAGGGCGCACCCCCGCTCAGGGTCACCTCGACACAGCGGGAGCCCTGCGCTGCCCTCCGCTCCCCCATTGCGTGCTCCTCGGCGGCGGTCGCTCCCTTTGTGCGGACACCTCCCCCGGCCATGGGGTTGGGGTGTGCAGAGAGAGGCCGGCTCCGGCTCCGCTCGCCAGCGGTTGAGTCCCGGCCCTCCCGGGTGGCCGGAGGTCACGGCTGTGCGGTGAGATTCGCAGCGAGCCTGGCGCCGCAACAGCTTTCCCCGTCCTCCCTCGCTATTCTGGCTCCAAGGCAATATTGCGCACCTTCCACCTGCAAAACACACACCACGGGATCCTCCCCGCACACACGGCGATTCACTCACCCTGCTGGGCACTGCCACACACAACAACAGCCGTCCCCCTGAGGAGCCGAGACCATTCAGCCCCCTCCGTGTCTGTGCTGGCCCTCCCCTCCAGTGACTCCTGCAGTGTTCCCTCCTCGCTTCCCTTTGGAAGGTTATCGCTGATCAGAGATGGTGAGAACTGCAGAATCTGAGATAACAAGGTGTGTAGAGCTGGATGAACACAGCAGGTGTTTCAGAAAAATGAATTTCTGAGAAAGGGTCTAGGCCCAAAACGTCAGCCTTCCTGCTCGTCTGATGCTGCTTGGCCTGCTGTGTTCATCCAGCTCTTCACACCTTGTTATCACTGAATCTGTACCAGTTCCATTTGAAAACAACGTAAAGAACATTTCCCTTGTTTACGGACATAGAGTTGTACAGCACAGAAACAGACCCATATCCAACCAGATATCCTAAACTCATCTAGTCCCACTCACCAGCATTTGGCCCATGCCCTTCTACACCCTTCCTGTTCATATACCCATCCAAATGCCTTTTAAATGTTGGAATTGTACCAGACTCGCATCACTTCTTATAACAGTTCATTCCATACACAAACCACCCTTTTGTGTAGAAAAAAACTGCCTCTTGATCCCTTTTGAATCCTTTTCCCTCTCACTTTTGAGGTGATATCACTGACCCAGTGGCTGACCCACCCAAGCTATATGTAATGTAACAAAAGGTTTGAACAGCACTATGGCTGACAGCACAACTTGAAATAAATAAATCAGAGATAATGGGAACTGCAGATGCTGGAGAATCCAAGATAACAAAGTGTGGAGCTGGATGAACACAGCAGGCCAAGCAGCATCTCAGGAGCACAAAAGCTGACGTTTTGGGCCTAGACCCTTCATCAGAAAAGGGGAATGGGGAGAGGGAACTGGAATAAATAGGGAAAGAGGGGGAGGAGGTACAAAGATGAATAGAGGAGAAGATAGGTGGAGAGGAGACACACAAGTTAAAGGGTGTCAGTGGAGGGGGGCTGGTCGGGTCTGCAGGACAGGAAGAAGCGGTGGGCCTTTAGGCCATCTGCATGGGGAATCTGCAGGCCCGACTAGTCCCCCTCCACTGACACCCTCATCCGCCTTGCCGAACTCGTTCTCACCCTCAACAACTTCTCTTTCGATTCCTCCCACTTCCTATAGACTAAGGGGGTGGCCATGGACACCCGCATGGGCCCTAGCTATGCCTACCTCTTTGTAGGTTACGTGGAACAATCCTGCCTCCATACCTACACTGGCCCTAAACCCCACCTCTTCCTCCGTTACATTGATGACTGTATCAGCTCCACCTCATGCTCCCACGAGGAGCTCAAACAGTTCATCCACTTCACCAACACCTTCCACCCCAAGCTCAAGTTCACCTGGGCCATCTCCAACACATCCCTTACCTTCCTGGACCTTTCTGTCTCCATCTCAGGTAACCACCTAGAAACCAACATCCATTTCAAGCTCAGCGGCTCCCACAGCTACCTAGAATACACCTCCTCCCACCCACCTTCCTGCAAAAATTCCATCACCTGTCCCCAATTTCTTCGCCTCTGCTGCCAGGATGAGGCATTTCACTCCCGTACACCTCAGATGTCCTCGTTCTTCAAGGACTGCAACTTCCCTCCCTCAGTGGTCGAGAATGCCCTCCACCGTATCTCCCGCATTTCCCACAACTCATCCTTCATACCCCGCCCCCGCAATAACCGCCAAAACAGGATCCCCCTAGTCCTCACATACCACCACACCAACGTCTGGATACAACACATCATCCTCCGACACTTCCACCATCTACAATTCAACTCCACCACTAAAGACATTTTTCCATCCCCACCCTTGTCTGCTTTCCAGAGAGACCACTCTTTCCATGACTCCCTTGTCTGCTCCACACTCCCCACCAACCCCACCACACCCGACACCTTCTCCTGCAACCACAGGAAGTGCTACACTTGCCCCCACACCTCCTCTCTCACTCACATCCCGGGCCCGAAGAAGACTTTCCGCATCAAGCAGATGTTCACCTGCACATCTGCTAATGTGGTATACTGCATCTACCGTTCCTGTTGTGGCTTCCTCTACTTTGGGGAAACCAAACGGAGGTGTGGGGACCGCTTTGCAGAACACCTACGCTCGGTTCACACTAAGCAACTGCACCTCCCAGTCGCAAACCATTTCAACTCTCCCTCCCATTCCTGAGACGACATGTCCATCCTGGACCTCCTGTAGTGCCACAATGATGCCACCCGCAGGTTGCAGGAACAGCAACTCATATTCGGCTTGGGAACCCTGCAGCCCAATGGTATCAATGTGGATTTCACCAACTTCAAAATATCCCCTCCCCCTACTACATCCCAAAACCAGCCCAGCTCGACCCCGCCTCCCTAACCTGTTCTTCCTCTCACCTATCCCCTCCTCCCAGCTCAAAACGCACCCCCATTTCCTACCTACTAACCTCATCCCGCCCCCTTGAGCTGTCCGTCCTCCCCAGACTGACCTATCCCCTCCCTACCTCCCCACCTACACTCACCTCTACAGGCTCCATCCCTGCTCCTTTAACTTGTCTGTCTCCTCTCCACCTATCATCTCCTCTATCCATCTTTGATCCGCCTCCCCCTCTCTCCCTATTTATTTCAGAATCCTCTTCCCATCCCCCTTTTCTGATGAAGGGTCTAGGCCTGAAACATCAGTTTTTGTGCTCCTAAGATGCTGCTTGGCCTGCTGTGTTCATCCAGCTCTACACCTTGTTATCTTGAAATAAATTAAGCCTGGAAGTGAAGCCCATGCCAATAGTGACTGTGAAACCATTAGTGATTATTGTAAATGGTGGTGAACAATTAAACCACACACTGGAGGTGGAAGGTCCACAAAAAAATTTTGTCCTGATGACTACAAGGTAAAAAGCTTGAACTGCACACCTCTTCTTTTTTCAGCAATGTTAATGAATTGTTGTTGAAATAAAAATTGAAAACAACCACAAAATTATTCAGTCCACAAAAAAATTTTGTCCTGATGACTACAAGGTAAAAAGCTTGAACTGCACACCTCTTCTTTTTTCAGCAATGTTAATGAATTGTTGTTGAAATAAAAATTGAAAACAACCACAAAATTATTCAGTTAATGGCAGGACCGTGAACAGCATTGATGTACAGACGCATCTTGCTGTTCAAGTCCACAGCTCCCTGAAACTGGCCGTGCAAGTAGATAGGGTGGTAAAGAAGGCATATGGCATGCTTGCTTTTATTGGTCAGGGAATTGAGTACAAGAGTTAGGATGTCATGTTGCAGGTTTGTAAGACTTTCGTTAGGCCATAGTTGGAGTATTGCATTCATTTCTGTTTGCCACATTACAGGAATTGTGTAGAACTCTGGAGAAAGTGCAGAAGAGATGCTGCCTGGAGTAGTGGGTGTGAGCGATAAGGAGAGGATAGTCTCCAGAGCAGCAGTGACTAAGGGGAGACTTGATAGAAGTCTGTTAAATTGACATGTATAAATGGGGTTGATGGTCAGAATCTTTTTTCCAGAGTTGAAATGTCTAATACTAGGGGCCATGCATTTAAGGTTAGAGGGGGTAATTCAAAGGAGGTGTGAGGAGCAAGTTTTTTTACACAGAGTGGTAGGATGCTGGAATGCACTGCTAGGGGTAGTGTTGGAAGCAGATACCAGAGGGGTGTTTAAGGGATTTTTAGATAAGCACATGAATATACAAGAAATGGAGGGCTATGGACCAAGGGCAGGCAAGAGAGATTAGTTTAATGTGGCATCATGTTTGGCAGAGCATTGTGGGACAAATGGCCTGTTCCTGTGCTGTATTCTATGTTCTATGTTCTATAAGCCATGGCCTCAATGATACAGGAGCCCAGCACATCAGCGAAAAAGACTGGGTGGAATCTTTTCTAGAACCAAAAGGAGGTGATCCATCTTGTCCTCCTCCAGACCTCTCCAGCATCACAGATGGCAGCCTTCACTCCAGGTGAGATCAAGAAACAGTTCAAGACATTGGATATGCAAAGGGGATGGGCAGTAATATTGAGGATCTGGGCTCCAGAAGTTGCCATGTCCCTGGCCAAGCTCCAGTACAGCCACAAAACTGGCATCCATCCAATATGATAAAAAATTGCCCAGGTATGTCCTATACACAGGCAACAGGTCAAATCCAATCAGACTAATGGCCATCCCATCAGTCTACTTATACACATCAGAAAACCAATATCTACAGCGTGGAAGCAGGCCCTTTGGACCAAAAATTCCACATCGGCCCTCAGAGTATCCCACCCAGACCCATCCCCCTACTCTACATATCCCCGAACACAATGGACAATTTAGCAAGGCCAATCCATCTCATCTGCACGTCTTGTGGGAGGAAACCAGAGCATACAGAAGAAACCCACACAGACATAGGAACAATGTGCAAACTTCACACAGACAGTCACCTGAGGATGGAATCAAAACCAAGTCCCTGGCACTGTGAGGCAGCAGTGCTAACCACTGAGCCACCGTGCCACTCTTGTGTGATGTGTGTGGCCAACAACAGTGCTAGAAGGTGGCACTTGCTCAGTAATAACCTGCTCAATGTATTCTACGGTACAAACTTGGACAAAAGAAGTGAATTTAAGATGGGAAGTGAGGGTGACTGCCCTTGACATCAAGGCACCATTTGACCAAGTCACCATCAAGGAGCTTTAACAAAGCTGCAGTCAATAGAAAAACTCTCTTTTGGTTAGAGGTTTATCATCTCCATCCCAGGACATCTCTGCGGAGACCCTTTCATGTAGACATTTTCCTAATCAATCAATGTGTAGATGTTATTACACAGCTCTGGAGCATGACTTGAAGTTCTGACTACAATCTGAGTCTCCTGGCCCAGCATAAGGGTTGCTATCAATGGTCCACAAGAGCCCTGAGATCCTTATGGTAATGTCCTTGGCCTGACCATCTTCAACTGCTTCATCAATGACATTCCCTCCTTCATAAGGTCAGAAATGGGGATGATCACTGATGATTGCACAATGTTCAGCACCATGTTCATGACTCCCCCGATACTGAAACAATCCACGTCCCAATGTGGTGGTGTCTGGGCAACATCCAAGCTTGGGCTGATAAATGGCAGTAATGTTTGTGCCACACAAATGCCTGGTAACGACCATCTCCAACAAGAGAGAGACTAACCATCACCCTCTAATGTTAAATGGTGTTACCATTGCTGAATCTGACATTATGAACATCATGGACCAGAAACTGAACTGGACCAGCCATGTAAATATTATGGTACAGCAGGCCAGAGGGTAGGAATACTGCAATGAGTAGCTCACCTCCTGACTCCCCAAACCCAGTTCACCACCTACAGGGCACAAGTCAGGGGTGTGATGGGATACTCCCCACTTGCCTGGATGGGTGCAGTTCCATCAACTCCCAAGGAGCTCCACACAATCCAGGACCAAGCAACCCACTTGATTGACTATCCATCCATCACCTCCGACATTCACTCACTTCACCACTGACACACACTAGCAGCAGTACGGACTATCTAGAAGACACACTGCAGTCACTCACCCAGGTCCTTTCAGCAGCACCCTTCAAAACTGCAACCTCCACTTGCTAGAAGCTTCCAAGCGACAGTAAAAATTGTTATTTGCATAAGAATGTAGAAAAAAAAATCTAAGGTGCTACAGAGAAGTGCAAGATGCAAAACAGAAGTATAAACTTGACCAAGAGGGAAGATAATTCACAATGTATGTACAACACAGAAACAGGTCAGTTTGAGTAACTGGGCATACTTCACTCAAACCTTCCATCAACCCTCCCAACTAACTCTATTTGTTGCCTCTCATTTTCCTAAACTCCAATGAGTCCAAGCCCAAACTTGTCCTCATAAGACAATCCCTCCATACCTACCTCCAATGCCTGTATATCTTTCCTTAGATAAAGGGGACCAAAACTGTTCACAACCAGCCAACCTGATGTTTTCGAGATAGTAGGAACTGCAGAAGCTGGAGAATCTGAGATAACAAGGTACAGAGCTGGATGAACACAGCAGGCCAAGCAGCATCTCAGGAGCACAAAAGCTGAAGTTTCGGGCCTAGACCCTTCATCAGAGAGGGGGATGGGGTGAGGGTTCTGAAATAAATAGGGAGAGAGGGAGAGGCAGATAGAAGATGGATAAAAGTTTCTCCTCTATTCATCTTCGATCCACCTCCCCCTCTCTCCCTATTTATTTCAGTACCCTCTCCCCATCCCCCTTTTCTGATGAAGGGTCTAGGCCTGAAACGTCCGCTTTTGTGCTCCTAAAATGTGTTCATTCAGCCCCACACTTTGTTATCTCGGATTCTCCAGCATCTGCAGTTCCCATTATCTCTGCCATTGTTCTTCAGATGTGTTTTCTGCTAAACACCTTTCCCAATCCAATCCAACCCTCAACCCTTCTTGAAGTTGGCACAGTTGTTTCCAGCTCTCCAGGTCTCACTCTGAAACTGAATGTTAAATTCTACTACTGTGAGACAATTTATGAAATCTGCCTTAGCGCACACCCCCAGATCGAAACCAGTCTGATCCCTGGTTGGATCCACAACATACTGACCTAGCAAACTGGTCTGAATGAAGTCAGAGAGATGGTAGGAACTGCTGATGCTGAAGAATCTGAGATAGCACAGTGTGAAGCTGGATGAACACAGCAGGATGAACTTTCCTGCTCCTCTGATGCTGCTTGGCCTGCTGTGTTCATCCAGCTCCACACCTTGTTATCAAAGCTTAAAGTCACCCATGATTAGTGTAGTATCTTTCTTCATATATCCCTCATTATCTCATGATTTATCCCCCGCCCCACAGTACAGGAACTGTTAGGGGGCCTGTAGACTTCTTCCACCAGTGTCTTCTTTTCCTTGTTATTTCTTATCTCCACCCATGTGGATTCCTTATCATCTGATCCAAGATAAGTTCTTGCTATCGTGTTTGTTCCATCTCATATTAACAAAGCTACCCACCACATTTCCCATCTGTTCTTTCAAAAAGTCACCTACCTCTGAATATTTATAGAATCTCTACAGTGTGGAAGGAGACCATTTGGCCCATCAAGTCCACACCAACTCTCCAAAGAGCATCCCACCCAGACCCACACCCCTGCCCTATAACTTTGCATTTCCTGTGGCTAATCCACCTAGAATGTACAAACTCCACACAGGCAGTCTCCCCAGGGTGGGCTCAAACCCAAATCACTGGTGCTGTAAGGTAGCAGTGCTAGCCACTGAGCCACCAATCTGTCCCTAAGTTCTTGACTTTAATCTCCTAATAACCATGTCTCAGTAATAGTTAATAAGATTACGCTGTTGACTCTTATTTGTGCTCTTAATTCATTTGACCACTAACCTATTCATCCAGAAACTCAGCTGCTGTTCAGGGGACCTGGGTTCAAATCCCACCATAACTGGTGATGGAATTTGAACTCAGTAAGTAATCTGGAAGTAAGGGGTCTAATGACGACCATGAAATAATTGTCAAAAGAAAACCCATTTGGTTCACTCAGAGGCAGTAGGAACTGCTGATGCTGGAGTCAAAGATAACACAGTGTGGAGTAGGGTTCCCAATCCGAAACATCAGCTTTCCCGCTCCTCTGCTGATGCCTGGCCTGCTGTGTTCCTCCAGCTCCACGCTGTGTAATCCCATCTGGATCACCGATGTCCTTTAGGGCAGGAAATTTGCCATCCTTACCTGGTCTGGCCTACATGTGACTCTAGACCCACAGCAATATGATTGACTCTTAAATGCCCTCTGTGCAATCAGGGATGGGCAATAAATGCTGGTCTAACCTATGACGCCCTCATCCTCTGAGTTAATTTAAAAAAAAAGTTTAAGAAATGAGTTTTGCCATTTAATCACTCGTTCCTAGTTTGATCTTAATGAATTGCTGCTTTTCTATGTTTGTGCACTCTATCCCTTCACATCCTGGGTGGCATCATCAAAATAGTTGTCCTGTGATACCACCAAATACTAATGCTCTGTGAGCCGGTGTGGCTCCCCCGTCCTCCCCATCATTAGTCAATTGGATTGGCCAGGACGCCTCTCCCAGCGCATTTTAACGAAGCTGGTCTGAATGGAACAGCCTTGTTCTGTCCCAGAGCCCCATGTTTCCTCAAACCCAGCTCTGGGATCAAGCTTGCTGTTGCAATTTTGCATTCTGTAGCTCTGTCATTTTGATTCCTGGGAAGTAAAACGTCCAAGGCGCATTATAAATGCATATTATTTGCTATACAGGGGCGATTCCTGGAAATTTAATCATAACATTTACCACCTACACCCCCCCACACACACACAGTCCTCGATCGTAGCTAATACATGAGAATGGAAACAAAAATAAATGTATTTTTTGCGCTAGCTGTGGTTTAATCCTTATTTCTTGCAAGGTTTGAAGCCAATTCCGGAATTCCAGTTTACGAAGGTCCCACTTTCAGCGTGACCAGTCCGAATTTGAGCAGTGTGTGTCGGCGGGGGGCGCTTGCTGAATGCAGAGGCAGCTTGCAAGTTGTTGTTGCCTTTTCATTTTGCTTCCGGGCAGTGGAGGAGTGTATGTGCGAGCAAGAGTTTGTGTCGGATGGCGGAGCTCACCTAACGCTGCTGGGACATGAAGGCAGCAGTTCACTAAAACGGTGTCGGGGGGGACTAGAAGAGGAAGCGAAGAGCCGCTGACATGTCCTTCTACAGAAACGGCGTGTGGTTTCTCAAGGGCTTGCGCGAGTATACAAAGTGAGTGCTGATCGCCAATCCCCGCCCTCGGCCATTCAGCCCATCTCTTCTGCGCGTACTGGCAGCCGGGGACATTTGCTTTCGTTGCTGCTTCTACCTGTCTTTTGGGTGTTCCTTGCAAAGGGGGTATTTGACAGCTTTGCGGGTTCAGTAGGATATTGCAAGACAAAAACGATAGATTAGAACGAGTGACCTTTCCAGCCCACGGTATTACACACACTCTCCAGGACGCAGTTACATAACGTAGGGCTGGGTCGCTCAGTACTTTACGCAAATGGAAAAGAAATACCGAGGCCCGTTAATCTAGGGCTATTCTGGGGGATTGTGTGCCGTTCTAGTTCTAAAATAAGCCTTTTTTAAAAAAAAACAAAATCATTGCAGAGAGGATAGTGTATATAAAAGTTCAGTTCAGTGATACCTCTGGCTAATGCAGTGTATCGTTACACTGGAGAACACACTTTCTGGATATCAGTTTAAATCAATTGTACAAGGCACAGGGTCTTGTAACGTGAACTGGGGAACTATTTAGAGACTGCTGGGAGTTGTAGTTTTTTCCCCCTCACTCTGCCTGTTTCCTTTTCAAGCTCCTCCGGTGAGTTATACAGCATGGAAACAGACCCCTCGCTCTAACTGTTCCATGCTCGCCACATATTTTACTCTAATCCCATTGGCCAGCATTTGGCCCATATCCCTGTAAACCCTTCCAATTCATATTCCCATCCAGATGCCTTTACATGTTGTAATTGTACCAGTCTCCACCACTTTAGGCATTCCACTCCCGCACGTCCCAGATGTCCAAGTTCTTCAAGGACCGCAACTTTCCCCCCACAGTGGTCGAGAACGCCCTTGACCGCGTCTCCCACATTTCCCGCAACACATCCCTCACACCCCGCCCCCGCCACAACCGCCAAAGAGGATCCCCCTCGTTCTCTCACACCACCCCACCAACCTCCGGATACAACGCATCATCCTCCGACACTTCCGCCATCTACAATCTGACCCCACCACCCAAGACATTTTTCCATCCCCACCCTTGTCTGCTTTCCGGAGAGACCACTCTCTCCGTGACTCCCTTGTTCGCTCCACACTGCCCTCCAACCCCACCACACCCAGCACCTTCCCCTGCAACCTCAGGAAGTGCTACACTTGCCCCCACACCTCCCCCCTCACCCCCATCCCAGGCCCGAAGATGACTTTCCATATTAAGCAGAGGTTCACCTGCACATCTGCCAATGTGGTATACTGTATCCATTGTACCTGGTGTGGCATCCTCTACATTGGGGAAATCAAGCGGAGGCTTGGGGACCGCTTTGCAGAACACCTCTGCTTGGTTCGCAACAAACAACTGCACCTCCCAGTCGCGAACCATTTCCAATCCCCCTCCCATTCTTTAGATGACATGTCCATCATGGGCCTCCTGCAGTGCCACAATGATGCCACCCGAAGGTTGCAGGAACAGCAACTCATATTCCGCTTGAGAACCCTGCAGCCCAATGGTATCAATGTGGACCTCACCAGCTTCAAAATCTCCCCTTCCCCCACCGCATCCCAAAACCAGCCCAGTTCGTCCCCTCCCCCCACTGCACCACACAACCAGCCCAGCTCTTCCCCTCCACCCACTGCATCCCAAAACCAGTCCAACCTGTCTCTGCCTCCCTAACCGGTTCTTCCTCTCACCCATCCCTTCCTCCCACCCCAAGCCACACCTCCATCTCCTACCTACTAACCTCATCCCACCTCCTTGGCCTGTCCGTCTTCCCTGGACTGACCTATTCCCTCCCTACCTCCCCACCTATACTCTCCTGTCCACCTATCTTCTTTTGTCTCCATCTTCGGTCCGCCTCCCCCTCTCTCCCTATTTATTCCAGAACCCTCACCCCATCCCCCTCTCTGATGAAGGGTCTAGGCCCGAAACATCAGCTTTGGTGCTCCTGAGATGCTGCTTGGCCTGCTGTGTTCGTCCAGCTTCACACTTTATTATCTTGGATTCTCCAGCACCTGCAGTTCCCATTATCACTCCAACACTTTGGCAGCTCATTCCGTACGGTCACCCGTTCCCCCCTTAGATCCCTGTTGTATTTTTCCCCTCTCACCTTGAACTTATGCCCTCGAGTTTTGGACTCCCCCCACCCCAGGGAAAAGACCTTGTCTATTCACCTCAATCAGGCTCATTACTAAAAACGAATCCTATCCATCTTAATCACAGCAATCGTTTCAGCAGCTCTTTTAGTGCAAATTAATTAAATAAAGAAACTTCTCCGAGAGCATCAAAGTCTGAAGATTTGAGGTGACAGAAGCATGACATAGCTCTGCAGAAAGAGAAAATAGCAGTAAGGCAACAGCAGTTGAAGTGGGAAGTGAATATGCTGGTTGCACAAGTATACTTCTTTGAGTCTTGCAGTTAGCTCATTTGGCTGAATGGCTGGTTTGCAATGCAGAGTGATGCCAACACGTACAATTCCCGCACTGGCTGCAGTGACTGTGATATTCTCACCTCTGTACCTTGAGACGTGGAGACCCTTAGTTTTAAAACCACCACCAGTCATCGCTCTCTAATGAGAGTTTGAAATGATGGTGACTTTACATTGGCCTGATAAGAAGTGCACAAGCCAAGTCTGATCAGTGTAATTTGTAAGTTTTACGTCTTTTTTTTTGCTTCTGGAGCTGCTGCATTTCCAGATGCTTTAAAAAAGTATCAATTTCTACATGTGAGTTTGCACTTTTTTACTGAAATACAGTTTTGTCACAACTTTTCTTTTGTCATATTTGCATATTGGGATAGATGAATAAAAACGATGACCCCCACCCCAAAAAAATGTTGGACGTAAAAGAATAAGCAAGGAAGTACATTCTTATAGCACCTTTCACAAAATTAAATGTCCCAGAGTGTGTTACAGCCAGTGAAGTACTTTTGAAATGTTGTCACTGTTGTAATGTCAGGAAATACATCAACCAGCTTAGTCACAGCCAGAATAGCAATGTGATGATAAACAGCCCATAGTTTTTGGTTGAGGGATAAGCGTTGGCCAGGACATCAGTCAGAATACAAGATAATAAAGTGTGAATCTGGATGAACACGGCAGGCCAAGCAGCATCTCAGGAGCACAAAAGCTGACGTTTCGGGCCTAGACCCTTCATCAGAGAGGGGGATGGGGAGAGGGTTCTGAAATATTTAGGGAGAGAGGGGGAGGCGGACCGAAGACAGTCAGAATACCCCCTGTTCTTTAATATTATTCCAAGGGATCCTTCATGTGAGAGGGCTGGTGACAACCCATTTTAAAGAGAGCAATTCCTCTGTCCGCACTAACAAGGTGTCCTATAGTGTGATGTGGTATGATTTGTATCTGATTTTTATGGGGTTAGGGATTTCAAAACCAGGACAGATTCTTTCATATGAGGATGGGAAGAGTCATCAACTAAATCTCACAAAGGCCTTTTTCCTCTTTAAGTAACCAGTTGACGCATTTAATGAATTAAGGCCTGAAAACAGTTTGAATATTTATGTCATGACAGTAGGTCAGAACCCCAAAGTACTCTTGGATGGTGTTGAAATTTTAATCACGGCATAATGCAGCCAAATGATGACTGTGGATGTAAAGGCAATGATGGCCTGGCACATTCCTATGTGGGACCCTGGAATGTCATACCTGCAGAGTGCGAGAAAAATCAAACAGGCTATAAAGGAAGTCATAATGAGAGCCTGACAATGGTGCCCTCTCTCTCAGCAGGAGGTCATTGCTTGTCATCATGTTTCATGTTTTACCATTCCAGTGATTATACAGTAGGGGCTAAATAGCCAACTGCAATGCACGGTATTTTTTTTTTGGCCTGGCAAGCGAATGTGTGCACAGTGCGCAGTGAAGCTGTACCTAATGGGAAATAGTTTGTATAGCATAGTGATGACCGCATCTGTATGAAGATTTGAACCCAGAACGAAAACTGGATGCAGCTAACGCTTCCATTATATTTGTCTGAGCCTTGATGCACTTAATGAGTAAACAGTAGTGGTGTGAGGAAATTAGTAATGTTATTTTGCTATACCTCTGGGTTGGAAGTCGTGACTTCTGTTGTTTCTTCAGTTAATTTCTTTCTCTAAATTCAGAAGGAGAGCGCGTGACCTGGAGAGGCCTCCAGTCATGCACTGCTCTTTTCAGCATTTATGATGGCATGGTAGTGAGACCAAGACCCCGAATCATGAGGTGCCAATGTTTTCCAACGCTAACCGTGTTCTTAGTCTTCTTGGTCCCGTTTCCTTTCACCAGATGATTGTTAAAGAAAGCACGTACAAAATTTAGTCAAAGGGCTTGAACTAACCCATCCCGGATCTCAGCAGGTAACGAAGTGACGGTCAGCTAAATTGTCCTCTGATGCATTAAATCATTCTGGGAATAAGCAACTTAACAATTTAGTTTATTTCTAGCCCACAGTACACATCTACAAGTTATGTATCGGTAAAAAGAAAACAAAAACTGTCATCATTTGTGATGAAACCAAATCCTAAATCCTATCATGTAAGAAGAATGTGACTTAGGTGCTCTTCTGCTGATGGATTTGAATCCTAAAGGAATGTTGATGCTTATCAACCAGTGTTGTAGAGGATTAGTGTCTGTTTGAGGAATGTGGATTCCACTATCATTCTCAAGGATGAGATTAAAGGTCATGCCAGCAAATGTTGGGGCTGGGCACAGTTGATCCATAACCTTTCAATTTTTTTTAAACGTTGTCCCAGTCCCAACAGTGACAGCAAAAGTGCCACCCAATTGTTGGTCCTAACTGCAGCTCTATAGATGCGTGGACACAGGCTGGTAAATCTGTCATGGATGTATCATTTCACTACAAGTGCATGGAGGTAAAGTTATTCAAGTCAGCTGGAAAAATAATGAATGTTGCTAACTTTTCTTGGGTCAAGATGTTGTGCATGTCCGTTGGCATAACTTAAAGCTGCCCATGCCCACTTGATGGCCCATAGCTCCATGAATATGTGAGACCAACATTCTCTTGATCAAATTCTGCCCTGCTACCCTCGTGCTGAAGTTGATTACATGTGAGGTGATTAGATTGTTGGTCTTGCTCTGTAGTGAATTTGGTGTTATTTAAATGAAGTGCGAAAACATTTCCCTTTCCCAACGACATTGCCTTACACTGGCGTGACCTTTCTTCAAATGTGAAATCAAATGCTGATGTTGGTAAGGTGACAATTGTGTGCCAGCCGCAAGACAAGTGTGTATTTTTTCTTAAACACGGAGCCTGTCTTAGGGATGCTGTATATTGGCTGTGTGTGGGAGGGATGAAGCACTGAGCTCCCTTAGTCCTGTTCATCGCACTTTTGTTTCGTCTGTACCCTGCAGAAGTGGATATGAAGCTGCTGCCCAACAATTTTCCCTGAAGGACCTCGATGTTGATGTGTCCGGAAGGTGCTTCCTGATCACTGGAGCAAACAGCGGGATTGGCAAGGCCACAGCACTGGAAATTGCAAAACGGGGTGAGTATTCCCGTAATCCAGCCTGATTCTGGCTGACCAGTGCTGAGATAGCTGGTGTACACCCTTTACTTGTGCTAGTGAGGATGGCTAGCCTCAGAGCAAGCACTGATAGATATTTATTGACAGCGCCTGAGCACCTATCCTGACCACATGTCTTCAACTACGAACGAGAGAAAAAAAACTGTAGCATCTTTTTCAGATTTCGGGGTGTCCCAAAGTGCTTCACTGCCGATGAAGCAGTCCTGATGTGTAGTTACTATCTTGAGCTGGGGCCAGTCTCCCTCCCTTTCTAGTTCCTGTCCAGCATTTTAACTACCCGCTTCGCTGCTGAACTCCAGTCGCTCATCTTCCATCTCGTGGAGGCTACGACCCAAAACGCGAGGGTGACACTTCGGAAATCGGTAAGATTGAGTGGAATTTATAGCGCAGGAACCGAGCTCTGAGGTGATGGCTGCAGTAATGGACAACAGGCAAAGCAACTGCTTGCCACATGCTCACAGGGTATTTCCCAATGAAGGGCATTGCAGCTGAGTTTGAAGTTTGTTATTTTTGGGTCCGTAAGGCTTTAAATAAGAATTCTGACAAGGTAGCAGTTTTCTTTGGTGTTTCTTGCAGTGACTACACTTCAGAAAGTCACGAAAGGCACTATGTATCTGTGTTAACAAAGTGTGAAGCTGGATGAACACAGCAGGCCAAGCAGCATCTCAGGAGCACAAAAGCTGACGCTTCGGGCCTAGACCCTTCATGGCCCGAAACGTCAGCTTTTGTGCTCCTGAGATGCTGCTTGGCCTGCTGTGTTCATCCAGCTCCACACTTTGTTATCTTGGATTCTCCAGCATCTGCAGTCCCCATTATCTCTGATCACAATGTATCTGTGTTGCCTGGTTTGCAGACTGTTGGAGGAATGGTGCCATCAGCTTGTGTTACTGGAGCACAAAGATAACTGGATCTTTTTGGAGTCAGGCGTTGATTAGTGATGAGGTGCGGGTTGGAGCTTTCTGCATAACAGGCTTTCAGAAGTCATTCTTTCTCCCTTGAGCACTTGTTGAATGAAGGTTGCTTATGGAGGAGAGCCAAGTCAATAATCTTTTCCTCTCTGCACTTCATGTATGTTTTAGAAACATCATTCTCCTCTAATATCTGTCCCCTGTAGTCCACTCTCCACCCCGAACTGTGCTTTCCTGGCTCTCTTCCCCTCCTTTGCAATATAAAGGTAAAATCATCTTAAGAGTTAGTTCCTCCACTGTATACATTGTACCTTACTATATCCTTTCTCTATATGCTATTGCTAAGTGATACCACTCAGAAGGACGGGGGTACGTTTTCTCCCATACACCACCAACTCTAACGTCTCACCCTTTGTCCCAGAGTCTGCTGGCACACTGTCTACCTCCATGCCCATCAGTTACCCATCTACCCTGTTGTGTTGAGGCAAAGGAGCGGTATTCTGGCTCACTGCTCCAGACTGAACTTCCTCTCCCACACCGATCCCTGTTAGAATAGTCCATTCTTGTACCACCATCACCTCGGACTACCTTCGCTCCTGCCTCGAATTGACTACGAGCAAAATTGTAGTGTGAGAGATTCTCATTTCAAGGCTTGACTTCTCTCATATCGCCGCAGGCAGCCTTCCTGCCTGCCTCAAATGAGAACTTATTTGAAATCTCGTATCCTTGCTCACAAAAGGTATCTGGTATTCCAGCTGCCTTCACCTTGGAGCTTTGTTTCAGTGGTAGGAATTCCATGGCATACTACTCAATCTTACTGATTTTTAGGAGGGCCATCCTTGAGATGGATCCATGAGATGGAAGATAAGCAAACAAAATTCAGCAGTGAAGCAGGCAGATAAAATTCTGGACTTGTGAAAGCATGAATACATCGTTAGGCCTTCTATCATCTTCAGTTTTGCCCCACCTTTCGTAGTCGGCTCGAGTCGACATTGGCAGAGCTTATTCCCTCCAAACAATTATTAGTCACTACATGTTTTAAAAACCCATCCATGAGATTAGGGTGTCACTGGCCAGCCCAGCATTTATTGCCCATCCCTAATTGCCCAAAGGGCAGTTCACAGTCAACCACATTTCTGTGGGCCTGGAGTCACATGTCGGCCAGACCGGGTAAGGACGGCAGTTTCTTTCCCTAAAGGACTTTAATGAACCAGATGGGCTTTTTCTCCCCCTCATCGTCAACAATGGATTCATGGTCATCATTTGACTCTTATTTGCAGAAATTTAAATTCCACCATCTGTCGTGGTGGGATTTGAACTCTGGTCCCCGGAACATTACTTGGATTCTTGGATTAACGGTCTGGTGATAATACCTCTAGGCCATCATCTCCCCATGCTCCGTCTAACCCTGCTGCGCTCCAGAACTCACTCCCTAAAATCCTTGTCTTTAGCCAGTAGGCATTTGGCCTCTCTGTTACCTGTACATTTCACCTCCTGTTATATGGCATTTCCTTTTCTGTTGTTGAATATGAACTACTCAGACATTTTCTCAAAATTGAAGTGCAAGATAGACTTGCAGGTTACTTGCTGATTTATTTTAACCAACAGTGCTGATAGCATTCATTACATATATAGAACGTAGAACATAGAACATTACTGCACAGTACAGGCCCTTCGGCCTTCGATGTTGTGCCGACCTGTCGTACCGATCTCGTGCCCGTCTAACCTACACTATTCCATGTACGTCCATATGCTTGTCCAATGACGACTTAAATGTACTTAAAGTTGGCGAATCTACTACTGTTGCAGGCAAAGCGTTCCATTCCCTTACTACTCTCTGAGTAAAGAAACTACCTCAGACATCTGTCCTATATCTTTCACCCCTCAATTTAAAGCTATGCCCCCTCGTGCTCGCCGTCACCATCCTAGGAAAAAGGCTCTCCCTATCCACCCTATCTAACCCTCTGATTATTTTATATGTTTCAATTAAGTCACCTCTCAACCTTCTTCTCTCCAATGAAAACAGCCTCAAGTCCCTCAGCCTTTCCTCGTAAGACCTTCCCTCCATACCAGGCAACATCCCAGTAAATCTCCTCTGCACCCTTTCCGAAGCTTCCACATCCTTCTTATAATGCGGTGACCAGAACTGTACACAATACTCCAAGTGCGGCCGCACCAGAGTTTTGTACAGCTTCAGCATAACATCTTGGTTCCGGAACTCGATCCCTCTATTAATAAAAGCTAAAACACTGTGTGCCTTCTTAAACAGCCCTGCCAACCTGGGTGGCAACTTTCAAGGATCTGTGTACATGGACGCCGAGATCTCTCTGCTCTTCTACACTACCAAGAATCTTACCATTAGCCCAGTACTTTGCCTTCCGGTTAACTCCTACCAAAGCGCATCACCTCACACTTGTCTGCATTAATCTCCATTTGCCACCTCTCGGCCCAGTTCTGCAGTTTATCTATGTCTCTCTGCAACCTACAGCATCCTTCGTCACTATCCACAACTTCACCGACCTTAGTGTCATCTGCAAATTTACTAACCCATCCTTCTACACCCTCATCCAGGTTGTTTATCAAAATGACAAACAGCAGTGGATCCAACACCGACCCTTGCGGTACACCACTAGTAACTGGTCTCCAGGATGAACATTTCCTATCAACCACCACCCTTTGTCTTCTTTCAGCAAGCCAATTTCCGATCCAATCTTTCATTGTAAAATGTACACCACTGTTTGTACTATACTGTGTTTGTAAGTGAAAGGCATCTACAGTAGGTGTAGCTTAACAGTGAATGTCACAACCAGAAGTCCTATTACACTGAACCTTAGACAGTGAAAAGGCTAAATCTGCATTGTATTAAGTTAATTTGAAACTGCATACAACTGTGTATTACATTTTCATGTGGGAGGTCTATCACTGAGTGTAATAATGCTATTTTTATAACTTTAGATTTTTTCAGATTTCAGCGCCTTTAAAGATCAAGTGAGTAGGATGCTGTTAAAAGTTTGTAAAGTTCTGACCTTAAATTGGAAACAAAGTTTTACAGGTTTAAGGCAAGTTCTTGTGAACTGTAAGATTGCAGGAATGAGTGGCCCGCTGTGAGTATAGCCACATGCTAGAGATGTCGAACAGATACTGTGTTAAGATGGGATTAATTGTCATTTGTGAGGCATATTTTTCAATTGTCATGGATGGAAGAGATACTAGAATGCCAGGACTTTTTTTTGCTGAATATTCCACTTAATAAAAGCCTTGGGTTTCTACAGGTGGTGTTATCCATCTTGTTTGTCGAAACAAAGAGCGAGCTGAAGAGGCCAAAGCTGAGATTGTGAAGGAGGCCAATAATGAGGTACAGGTATCATTGCTGAACAGTTTTGGGAGGAATGCGGCCTCTTTTGTGTTGCTGGCTGCTTTCGTTTTGTTAACTTTTGGCTGTGGGCGTGGTTAGGATTTGCTGCCTGGTCTAAGTCGTCCTGAGACAGTGCTGGGGTTGACCGTCATCTTCTGGATCACTGTAAACGCTTTGGCCATTTCCCTTTTGTGGCATTAAGCAATAGAAATCACGGCTATGTTACCAACGACAGGTTACCTAGCTACTTCTCAGGCCATTACCCCTGAGCTTAGCATGCAATGGACCATAATATGGTTTTGCGGGACAACAGCAAAGTGCTGAAGAGACTCAGCAGAGATCATCTTCAAGGAGTCATATCTGACTTGAAACATTAACTCTTTCTCTGTCCACAGATGCTGTCAAACCTGCTGAGTTTCTCTAGCACTTTCTGCATTCTTTTCCTGTCTCACACCTGCAGCATTTTGCTTTTATTTTCGAACGAAAGTGTGGGCCTTCTTAAGAGATGAGAAAAGAACTGGTACCTGATGACAGTAAAAGCACTTCACAGCCAATTATAAAGTAGACCATGGGCCAGGAAGTTGGGGTCTATGCAGGGACCACATACAGTAATGAGAAAAACAAGGAGATAATCTGCTTTTATGTTGGCGATCAGTGGTGGTCAGATTTCAGCCTTCTGTCCATTCAAGCCCAATCATAGAAAATGGAACTCCTTCATTTCTACTTGACAGGACTTTTATCCCCTCCCCCTCCAAAAAAAACTGACCATTCATTTCATTGCTGTTCAATGGAATTGTATGTAAATAGATTCCTGTTTTTTCTTACTTAACAGCAACTAAAGTACAGTACAGAAGGAATTGACTTGGGGCACCTTAAGGTGCTGTAAAAATACAAGCCCATTCATTCCTCTGTTGGAGAGCTGATGACCTAGTGGTATTATTATACCTGTTAATCCGCAGACCCAGGTAATGTTCTGGGCACCCAGGTTCAAATCCCAGCACAGCAGATAGTAGCATTTGAATCCAATCAAAATCTGGAATTAAAGGTCTAGTGATGATTGTGACTTCATTGTTAATTGTTAGGAAAAAAACCCAATCTGTTTCACTAATGTCCTCTAGGGAAAGAGATTGCTGTCCTTACCTGATCTGGACTGCACGTGACTCCAGGCCGTCAACAATATGTAGACTCTTAACTGCACCCTGAGCAATAAATGCTGCCCTCATCCTCTGAATTAAAAAAAATTGTTTTATGCTTCTGTCCAAAGTATCCCACCGGTCAATTGTATCTTACATCCAATAAATTACTTCAATGTAGTTCCTGTTGCTAATTTGCATCCAGCAGTCTCCTAAAATCTACAATGAACTATGGTGACTAGAGGGTTTGGTTTAGTGATGTTGATTTTACAGATATATATTAGCCAGGACATGGGGGACAGCTTCTATGCCCTTCTAAGATCGCTGAGCTGTTGTCTTTCAGATGAGATGCTCTGATAGGTCCATGCTCCCTTGCTACTGCACGGCAGTGTTTGTGTGGATTGAGTGTTGAAGCCTGTGGAATGGGACTGAAGCCATTCAGAGGCGGGAGTGCAATTGCTAAGGCACAGATCAGGAGGCATGACAAAATGTGCTCAGAAAGTTGAGTTGTAAGTGGTGAGAGAAAGCATTAAAGGATGGAGGTCTGGGAATTAAACTGGGGCGGCTGAAGACTCCATAACTTAGATGAAAAGTGAGACAAGTCAAATTATCATCCCATTCTAGTGACGTTCCTTTCCCATGCAGTTTGGAACTTGCCAAAAGTGGAAATGAAATGTAGTCTAATGTGGTTGGTATGGACGAGTTGGGCTGAAGGGTCTGTTTCCATACTGTATGACCCTGTGATGGGACCAAATCTTGTTTGGTTCTGAAGAAGGGTCACCAGACGTGAAACGTTAACTCTGATTTTTTTTTCTGTCAGGGATGCTGCCAGACCTGCTAAGCTTTTCCAGCAATTTCTGTTTTTGTCCCTTTGCTTGGTTTTGCCTTGTTGCAGTACCATGGACTCACACCTGGTGGCTCTCTTGAGCAAGTACCAGCCCAGCAGCTTCACCTGTACTGCAGCACTCAAAGTTAAAAGCAGACCAGCTCTCAATATTTGTAAACCTGTCAGCCTTGCAATGGTACAGTGCAATATTTGCATGCAAATGTTGAGCATATTTATCTGACAATTATCTGACATTTTACTGTAAATGTTGACTCATTTAATTTAAATCAATTCATAGCTTTTTGAAATTGTGTTCATGATGAGAACAGCTTATGTTAAATTATTCAGTGGCGCAATTTAAAAAATAAATATCGTGAAATATTATGGCCGTGGAACTTTCTTCAGGGAAATGGATACATTTAATCTTGTATTCCCTTCGGTGGATTCCTCACTGTTCAACAAGAGCAGCATGCATTTATCTAGCACCTGACAAAACTGTGGCAATTGAAGTTGTGTTCGTAAGTGCAGTGGCATCCGTTTTAGACCTGAATGTTTCCTGAGAAGCTGGGAACCGCAGAACAGCAGTTAGGGGTTCGTGCATGACATACCCCAAGATCCCGCTTCACAGCGAGGGCTATCACACAAAATGTGACGCAGAGCCACATGAGGAGGCAGTAGGTCAGCTGGCTAAAAGCTGAAAGCTTTGTGGAAATTTGTAACAGGGATGAGAGACTAAAGTAAGTAACTCCAGAGCTTAGAGCCTGGCAATTGAATGCACATCCATCGATAGTGGAATGGGAAAAGTCAGAAATGTGTAAGGAGCCAGAAACATGGAGGGTTGTAGGCCTGGAGGAGATTTGAGGGATAGGAAGGTGCGAGGCCATGGACTGATTTGAAAACATGGATGAAAATGTTTAATTTGATGCTAGAATCAGTGCAAGTTAGCGAGCGCTCGAGAAGAATGATATGTCATTTGAAATGTTATACCCAGTATTGGGTTTTCTTTATTAAATAACAGAGCTTGTTATCAAAGCTTGTTCCTCAGATGAAGGGTTAGGGTCCTGGTGGGTATGGTGTAACTGTAATGAGCGTGACGCCCTGTAACCACAAGACAGTTGGATTTGGAGCCAGTTAGTTTCAATTACAACATTGTCTTTGACTTTATCTTTCCTTTTTTGTCAAAGGAGGTTTTTGTCCACATTCTTGATATGTCAAGACCCAAAATGATCTGGGAGTTTGCAGATGCATTCCAGCAATCAAATGACAAACTGAACGTTTTGGTGAGTTTTGTTTTAAAGCTTTCTCTGTTGTAGTGTGCATTTTTTTTGCCGTTAAAGTAAAAGAAAATCACATTTTCTTTGAGTTGCAAGTGTTTGATTTCACCTTGGAGAAAGCAGACAGCCTGTGGCGATGGAAACATTCAGAGAATACCTGGAGAAATGAGAAGGGACTTTGTTCAAGAGCAATTTCAGCTCTGAACACTGGTCTAGGTTGACATCTTCCTGGTACTGCTTATGCAGAAAACATTCAACAGTGCAGAAATTCAACAACTTGGTAAGACAGTATTAATTGCTGCAATTAAGGAAAGGCTTATTTTAAAGTTTGTGATTCACTGAATAAAATTCTGATTTAATTGGCATGGCGACTCACCCTGGTCGAGTCGGGATAGCGATAGGGGCATTTAGAAACTGAATGGATAAAATGATGGCAGTGCTAGAGTTTCCACATAAAGAAAAAGCAAAGATTTCCACTTTACACCAAAGCTCTGACTGCTTTCTAAGTGTGAGTGGCTGGGAGCTCAGGGGGGTTACTGCGATTTCGGAGTTCATGCACAAAAGTCATTAAAGTCTGAAAGAAAAAATAATGTCAAAGGCTGATGAGATGTTAGGGTGCGCTTCAAGGGGTTGGAATGTAAAATGGCCAAATATATATTAGAGCTGAATGGATCTGTACGTAGAAACCATCGTGAAAATTCTGTGGATTCACAAGGAACATTCTCAGCCAAAAAGAGGTACATTGGGGATGTAGATAGCAAGAACTGCAGATGCTGGAGTCAAAGATAACACACTGTGGAGCTGGAGGAACACAGCAGGCCAGACAGCATCAGAGGAGCAGGAAAGTTGACATTTCGGGTCGGGACCCTTTTTCAGAAATGGGGAGGGGGAAGGGAGCTGGGGAATAAATAGAGGAGGGATGGGTCTGGGGCAGGTAGGTGGGATGGTGACAGGTGAGTGCAGGTGGGAAGTGGTGGGGATTGGTCATTTGAGGTGGAAAGGGTGGATTGGTGGGCGAGAAGATGGACAGGTTGTGTCAGGTAAAGGAGGTGGGGATGCCTTTGCTGCTGCTGATGTCACTAACTCCATCCGTACAGCCAGCTCTAACTTAGCTCCCAGCTCTACACCCAGTCCCAACCCCAAGCCCTGCTGTATTCACCTTCTTCCCAGAACCCCCCGCTCACTGAGTATTCGCCTTCATTCTCCTCTGCCTACATATCAATGAATTCCATTTACATTTGGATGTTGAGCACTTCTTCCGCAGCCTCTGCCCCTGTTCCTATTTCTTTAACCGAGAGTGTAACCCACCCTCTGCTGACCCCTTCTCCCACCTCTGACAAATCTCATTTTCCTGGTCACCATCCCAAGGCCTCCTACACTCCCTCGACTTCTTCATTTCCAACTGCCGTCGCGGCATCGATCGCCTCAAGCTCTCCACCCCCTCACTTACTCCAATCTCTCCCCCACGGAACATGCAGCCTCTGCTCCAGCCCTGACAGCATCAGCATCAAACCCACAGATAAGTGGGGGGGAGCACAGTAGTGGTATGGCGCATGGACCTTTACATAGCCGAGGCCAGGCGCCAACTCTCTGACACCTCCTCCTACTGCCCTCTCAGTCATGACCCCACCCCTGGTCACCAAACCATCGTCTCCCAAACCGTTCATAACCTCATCACCTCAGGTGACCTCCAACCTCATCGTTCCCCAACCCCGCACCACCTATTTCTATCTCCTTCCCAAAATCTACAAACCTGACTGCCCCAGCTGACCCATTGTCTCTGCCTGCTCCTGCCCCAGGGAACTCACCTCTGCTTACTTTCACTCTGTTTATTTCCCCCGGTCCAGGAACTTCCCACCCATGCCCGGCACACCACCCACACCCTCCACCTCCTCCAAGACTTCCAATTCCCTGTCCCCCAACACCTCATCATCATATAGACATCCAATCCCTGTACACTTGTATCCCCCATGCAAATGGCCTTAAAGCCCCCAGATTCACCCACGCCCGGGACACCACCCACACCCTCCACCTCCTCCAAGACTTCCAATTCCCTGTCCCCCAACACCTCATCATCATTATAGACATCCAATCCCTGTACACTTGTATCCCCCATGCAAATGGCCTTAAAGCCCCCAGATTCTTCCTCTCCTACCGGCCCAACCAGTCCCCTCCACCAACACCCTTGTCTGCTTAACTGAACCCGTCCCTACCCATAACAACTTCTCCTTTCACTCCCCCACAGACAAAGGGGGTGGCCAATGGCACCCGCATGGGCCCAAGCTATGCCTGCCTCTTTGTAGGTTACATGGAACAGTCTCTCTTCCGCACCTACGCTGGCCCCAAACCTCACCTCTTCCTCTGTTACATTGATGACTGTATCGGCGCCACCTCGTGCTCCCATGAGGAGCTTGAATGGTTCATCTACTTTACTAACACCTTCCACCCCAACCTCAAGTTCGCCTGGACCATCTCCAATACCTCTGTCTCTCCATCCTGAGCGTCTCTGTCTCCATCTCTGCGGACTGCCTCAAAACTGTCATCTATTTCAAACCCACCGACTCCCACAGCTACCTGGACTACACCTCCTCTCACCCACCCTCCTGCAAGAATGCGAACCCCTACTCCCAATTCCTCCACCATGCTTGTTCCCAGGATGGGGTGTCCCACTCCTGAACGTTGCAGGTGTCCTCTATTTCAAGGACTGTAACTACGCCACCTCTCACCACCCCCCCTCCACTCTTCCCTGCCCCAACCCCGGTAATCAAAAATGCCCTCAGCCGCATCTCTTGCATTTCCCGCACTTCTGCTCTCACTCATCCTCCCCCCCCCCCCCCCCCCCCCGCCCCCAACCAACAAAAATAAAGACAGAATCGCTCTTGGCCTCACATATCACCCCACCATCCTCTGCATCCAATATGTCATTCTCTGCCATTTCAGCCACTTCCAATCCCACCCAACAACTGAAGAGATATTTCCCTCCCCACCCCTATCTGCCTTCAGTAGGGACTGCTGTCTCCGCGACTCCCTTGTCCGCTCCACATTCTCCAATAGCCCTACCGCCTCGTCACTTTTCCCTACACCCAGAGGAAGTGTCACACCTGCCCATATACCTACCCCGTCATGTCCATCCCAGACTCAAAACAAACCTTTCATATCAGACAGGGGTTCACCTGTACATCTGTCAATGCGGTCTCTTGCATCTGCTGCTCCCAATGCGGCCTCCTCTACATTGGTGAGACCAAGCGGAGGCTCAGGGACTGCTTTGTAGAGCATCAGTGCTCGGTTCGCAACAAACAATGCCACCTTCTGGTCATGAACCACTTCAACTCCCCCTCCCACTCCCTGGGTGACATGTCCGTCCTGGGCCTCCTCCAGTGTCATAATGACACCACCCACAAACTGGATGAGCAGCATCTCATATTCCTCCTCAGGAGGTTACAGCCCGATGGCCTAAACATGGAATTCACCAGTTTTAAAATCTCTCTACCTCCGGCCTCATCCTATGACCAATCCTACATCTCATCCAACCCCCAACTCCTTGACCCGTCCATCTTCTCTCCCACCTCAGTGACCAATCCCCTGCACTCACTATCACCATCCCACCTCCCTTCCTCAGCCCCACCCCTCCTCTCTCTCTTTATTCCCCAGCTCCCTTCCCCCTCACAGTTTCTGAAGAAGAATCCTGCCTCGAAATGTCAACTTTCCTGCTCCTCTGATGCTGCCTGGTCTGCTGTGCCTCTCTGTTGAGGATAGTTTGCAACCAAGGTACAGATTTGTCATGATCTAATTGAATCATGGGGCAGGGTTGAAGGGGTGAATGAATAAGGGGTATGCACTTATCCCTAATTCTGCCCAGCAAGTGCAAGTAGCTTTGAGCGTCTGAGCTTTAGGGTAGAGTTGGAATTTGTAGTAACTGGTGTGGAAGTCTTAATATATTGATATTGGAATGGATCATGGTCAGTGCAGATACAATGGCCAAATAGCCCCTTCTGTGTTGGGACTGCAGTCTGCACAGAAACCTAGCCTTTAACTCTGTGAGTTTGTGTTAAACACGTTGATAATTGTCTGAGTATCAGGAAGGCAAATTAATTTTTGTTTCAAAATCTTTGCTAGATCAATAATGCGGGGTGTATGGTCAATCAGAGAGAGCTGACTGCAGATCAATTAGAAACAAACTTTGCTACCAATACGTTAGGTAAGCTCTCTTACTTTTGATGAATTTGTTTGGTTTACTCCTTCCTTCACTGTATTTTGACCATCACAGCAAAGAAGTTTCAAGGTACATTTGGACGGAGGGGGCCTGCTGAGTGCCTGAAGACAATCTACTTCACTTTTCAACACCACTTGCTGAATTGGGTGTGGAAATAGGCCATTCGGCCCTTCAGCCCTTCAAATGAAATCATGGCCGATCTGTTTGTGCTTTTCAACTCGACGTTCCCAGCAACCTGAGATTTTTGTTAGGCAAGGGAATCAACCTGCACCTGATAAATAAGCAGTGGCCGTCCTGCATCGCTTTCTGAGGGAGAGAGTTCCAAAGCTGTACAACCCTCTTGTGAGGGAAGGAAAATCTCCTCCTCATTCCTATCCGAAGAAAGCGACTCCAATTTAAATGCAGTGTCCCCTAGCTCTGGACCCACTGACCAGTCTATGTCTACCTTTTCCACACCATTCAGGATGTTATGAACCTCAATCAGTCAACCCTTCTTCTAAACTCCAGTTAAAGCAAGCACAACATAACAGAACCCACTTATTCCAGGTATTAATCTAGTGAACTGCCTGTAATGCATTTACATCCCTCCTTGCTTTAAATAAGAAGCCTAAAACTGTACACAGTTTTCAAACTACTGTAACTGAAGCATAATATCCTTACTTCAATTAGAACAGAGAGTCCTGGAGAAACTGAGCAGGTCTGGCAATACCCATGGAGTGAGAAACAGAGTTAACGTTACAAGTCCAATATAATCTGAATGTTATCCAGGTTTGGGACCAACAGGTGGTGAGGAACATCTGTGCTGCAACAAATGCCAAGCATTGACATTCCCAACATTGCCCCTTCACATTCAATGGCTTCACCGTCGCTGAATGTTTTCGGTTGATCAGTAACTGAACTCAGTTAGCCATACAAGCACAGTGGCTACAACAGCAGGTCAGAGGGTAGGAATACCACAGCGAGTAATTCACCTCCTGGCTCCCCAAAGCTACAAGGCTCAAGTCAGGAGTGTGCATCAATCGGAATGTGTGCAGCTGGAACAACCCTCTCGAAATCTGACCTGATTCAGGACAAAGCAGCCCACTTGATTGGTACTGAATCTACAGATATCTGGTCCTTCCACCAGCAATACTCAGTTGCAGCAGCTTGAACTAGCTACAAGATGCACTGCAGAAATTCCCCACGTTCTTAAGAGCAACTTCCAAACCCAGGACTCATACAACCTACAAGAACAAAGGCGTCAGCTACATGGGATACCACCAGCTGCAAGTTCCCCTCCAATCCACTTGCCATCCTGACTTGGAAGTATATCACCGTTCGTTCACTGTTGCCGGGTCAAAATCCTGGAACTCCCTCCAAGTGGGCATTGTGGGTCAACCCACATCAGGAAGACTGCAACAGTTCTAGAAGACGGCTCACCACCACCTTCTCAAGAGGTAACTAGGGACGGGGCAATAAATGCTGGACCAGTCTGTGATGCCCACATTCCATGAATGAATTTTCAGAAACGTTTTGTGGTTCCTGTTAGGGGACCTTTAGGTCACTTCCACAAACAAGTTCTGTCATTCGCTAATACCCATCCTCATCTAAACTGATCCTCATTAATGTTCTGAACCAAGTTCACCTTTGACTGAGAATATGCTCCAGGGTTTAAGAGATCTGCTCTGGGCTGGCGGAAGAAATGCAGTGGAAATGGGAGGATCCATTAGTCCTGGTCCACTTCAGTACCAATGAGACGGACAGCATTAGAAAGGAGATATATGTATGAGAAAGTCTAGACATTTGGTGCTAAATTAAAGAGCGATGCCCCTAAAGTAATAACCTTACATGGACAGCCTACAAGGTCTGCCTCCACTCCCGCATGTAAATATTTTGGAAATCAAACATGAAGTTGCGACTGTCATTACTGATGGTGTTACAGAGTATAAGGCCAGACAGTTGTGTTATCGGGACGTTTTATTTCTTTACTTTTCTAATTTTTTTTTCTTAAGAATTTGTTCGTAAGGATCTGTTCTCTAAGATTGTGCTGTAATGTGAAAATAAAGCTAATTCAGTTCCATTCGGTGTTAGGTTTATAGCCTGCACAATTGTTGACTGCAGTGTTGCCCGATTTAAATCTTCAAATAAGTTTCCAATAACTCTCAGTGCCACAAGAAGTGGTGTTATTAGACAGGATGTGGCAACTATTTGCTAAATCTTGAATGACTACAGTAGGTGAAGCCCAAACTAGAATTCAGAAAAAGCATTGGTGACACTATAGGCCCCCCCACCGCCTGTGAATTTTCTAAGATCCAGGAACATGGTTTGAAAACCAATGTATTAAATAATGACTAAACTACAGGTAATTATCTACTGGATTAGTGCTATTTGCAAATGGTTACGGGTTCCTCCTTCTCTTCTCAGGTCCGTACATTCTCACTACAGCTTTGATACCTGTCTTAGAAAAATGTGAAGATGCCAGAGTGGTGAGCTCAGTTTGATTTCGCCGCCTCCCCCCACAATGATATTGTATGCCAGTTTCTTGGTCGCAATCAATTGGCTTAATCTGCTGTGCTCTTGTTCCGCTCCAATATATTCGCGCCTTCATTTTTGTGCACGTCAATCGATTATTTTGACTTCTTTGCCAGATCACGGTATCCTCGGGGGGAATGCTGGTCCAGAAGCTGAACGTTGATGATTTGCAGTTTGAGAAAGGGAGATTTGATGGGACCATGGCTTATGCACAGAATAAGGTTTGTCCTCAAAAAATGAGCTGTGTATAAGTATTGGAGCTGTGTATTAGAGTTAGGAGCCACTTATACAGGGGAAACCAGGAATTTGATGCAGTAAGGAAGAAGATAAAGTACTTCTAAGTCAAATTCAGGACCACATGTACTCTGTGTCTGGAACCCTTGTTTTACAAATCGTCAGAAAGATGGGGAAAAAAAGAGGAGTTGACTTAACCACTCTAATAGGACAAGTAATTGATCACTAAGCAGACTTTCTTCAGTCATATTACATTCATATCTGAACTACCTGATGAAAGTCTCACCATTTCTGACTCGGCTGGATTGAACCGCAGGCCAAATTAGCAACTGCTTTGCCAGAATTAGCTAAGGTGTGTCTGTCATCATTATTGATTGGCTGAGATCAGAGTAATTCTGGGTCCTAAATGAACATCTCGTCTGGTTATCTCACACAGCCTTCCTTTTTCTCCCTCACTGAATTTCTGGCTTAATTCTGCATTTTGAGTCAAACAATAGCTTTTGAGGGTCATGGCGTTCACATTAAATATTGTCCTCGATTCAGTCTTTCTTGCTGTTTAACTGCTGTTTCTAACCCAGCGGCAACAAGTCGTAATGACAGAGCAATGGGCAAAAATGTATAAGAACATCCACTTCTCCTCTATGCACCCAGGCTGGGCTGATACAGAAGGTAATGTCAAATGATACCAGATGCTGGCTTTGCACAAAGACTAAATGAGTTTTTTTTTTCACTGCATGAATTATTTTGGATGTGACAGACATCGCGGCTTGAGTTTAAATCTCAGTAGATTTGATTTCAGAATAAATGAAATACTCCTTTCTCTTGCCAGCCGTGAGATCTTCCATGCCGGATTTCCACACGAAGATGAAGAACCGGCTGAGGACCCCATCTCAAGGTGCAGATACATTGGTTTGGCTTGCTATTTCCAATGTAGCAGCACAGCAACCTAGTGGCCTCTATTTCCAAGGTAAGGGCGACGGGCATGAATTCAATCCACCCAAAACTGTCTCGAGAAGCATTTTACCCAGCTATTCCTACTTTGCAGTATGAAACATGCAGCTTTCAGTCTGCAGTGCGGTTCAGACGAAATGATCAATCCTCTGGAGAGCCTTCTGCCATCCTGGAAATTACTCGATACAATGTTCAGGGAGCTGTGAATAAATTCGAGCAATCTACCTCTTTAATCTTTTCTCCCCAATGCATTTGTTCCACAGTTTGAGTGCAACCGGCTTTTATCACCCATCCATTACTGCTCTTAAGGTGATGGTGAGTGGCCTTCTTCTACCGCTGTAGTCCTTGAGGTGTGGGGAATGCTAGAAATCCTGTAAAGGAGCAAGTTCCAGGATTCTGACCCAGCGACAGAAGTGGCGATATATTTCCAAGTCGGGATGGTGGGTCACTTGGAGGGGCATTTGCAGGTGGAGCTGTTCCCATGCATCTTCTGCCCTTGTCCTTCTGGATGGAAGTAGTTGTGGGTTCGGAAGGTGCTCTTGCAGGGATCTGAGGGAGTTTCTGTGGTGCATCTTGTGGATACTATGCACTGCTGCTACTGAGTGTCGGTGCTGAGAGAGTCAGTGCTGACAATCGTGAATGGAATGCCAGTTGAGTGAGGCGCTTTGTCCCAGGTGGTGTTCAGCTTCTCCGAACTGAACGCATCCAGGCAAATGGGGAGTACTTTTAGATGGTGGCCCGGTATCTAAGAGACAGCAGCTGAGTGACTTGCTGTGGAATTCCTTGTCTTTGATCTGCTGTTTTTAGGCACAGTATTCATATGTCTGTTCCTGTTCCATTTCTAGACAATGTTAATCCCTCTGGGATGTTCATAGTGGGGGATTCAGTGATGGTGATAGCATTGAACATCGGGCAATAGTTAACTGCTCTAGTTGGGAATGATCCTTGTCTGGCAGTTGTGTGGTGCAGATGTTACTTGCCACTTGTCAGCCCAAGCCTGGATATGGCCCAGACTTTGCTGCATTTGAACATGGGTTCTTTCAGTAACCAAGGAGTCACAAATGGTGCTGAACATTGTACAAGCATCAGCGAACATCCTTATGATGGAGGGAAGGTCAGTGATGAAGTAGTTGAAGATGGTTGGGCCTAGGACACTACCCTGAGGATCTCCTGCAGAGAAGTCCTGGAGCTCTCCAGCAACCACGACCATCTTCCCATGTGCCAGGTACAGCTCAACCAATTGGATGATCCACCCACTTCCCCTTGATTCAAGTTTTAATAGGCCTACTTGGTCAAATGTGGCCTTGATATCGAGGGCAGTCACTCTCACATCACCTCTGGAATGTCAGCATTTGGCCCATTTCCCTCTAAACCCCTCCTGTTCATAGACCCATCCAGACGCCTTTTAAATGTTGTAATTGTACCAGCCCCCACCACTTCCTCTGGCAGCTCATTCCAAACACGCACCACCCTTTGTGTGAAAAAGTTACTCCTTAGGTCTCTTTTAAATCTATTCCCCGCTCACCTTGAACCTATGCCCCCTGGCTTTGGACTCCCCCATTGCGGGGAAAGGACCTTGTCTATTTCCCCTATCCATGCCCATCATGTTTTTATAAGCCTCTATATGGTCACCCCTCAGCCTCCTATGCACCAGGGAAAATAGCCCCAACCTATTCGGCCTCTTCCTATAGCTCGAACCCTCCATCCTGCCAACATCTTGTAAATCTTTTCTGGATCCTTTCAAATTTCACGACATCCTTCGTACGGCAGGGAGACCAGAATTGCACACAGTATTCCAAAAGTGGCAGCATGACCTCCCAACTCCTGTACTCAATGCACTGACCAATACATGTAACTGTACCAAATGTCTTCTTCACTATCCTATCAACCTGCGACTCCACTTTCGAGGAACTGTGAACTTGTACTCCAGCAGCACTCCCCAGGACCTTACCGTTAAGTGTATGAGTCCTGCCCTGGTTTGCCTTTCCAAAATGCAGCACCCCCTGTTCATCTAAATTAAATTCTCTCTGTCACTCCTTGGCCCAATGGCCCATCTGATCAAGGTCCCATTATACTCTGAGTTAATCTTCTTCGCTGTCTGCTACATCTCCAATTTTGGTGTCATCTGCAAACTTGCTAACCATACCTCCTATGTTCACACCTAAATCATTTATATAAACTATGAAAAGCAGTGGACTCAGCACCAACCCTTGTGGCACAGCGCTGCTCACAGACTTCCAGTCTGAAAAGTAACCCTCTAAGACTGCCTTCCAACTTCTACCTCGGAGCCAGTTCTGTACCAACAGCTCATTCTCCCTCTATTCTGTGTAATCTAGCCTTGCTAACGAGTCCACCATGGGAAACCTTGTCAACACCTCACTGAAGTCTAGAAAGATCAGTTTGACAGACCTGTTGACTGCTTAGCCCTTCCTGTCACTTTGCTGATGAGCGAGAGTAATGAGAAAGGACTGCGATTGGCTGGGTTTGATTTGACCTGCTTTTTGCACTCAAGACTGCAGGGTGAAGCTTTGATCCGTTTGATTTTGGGATTATTTAAACTTCCTCTCAAAAGGAACTGTCCAGGATTTTAGGACAATCAGCAGTGGTTTCACGGTAATCATTAGACTTAAGATTTATGAATTGAATTCAGATTTCACCGTCTGCTCGGATTTGATCCCATTTCCAATGTTCCCTTGAAGCTTCCCAACAGTGTGTGTGCAGCCATTCCAATATTCGCCAGACAGCAGTTGGCATCGGAATGCCAATCACAATATTAATTTCTGGTTCTGGACATCGCTGCCGTGCATGGATCATAGAGACTCACACAGCTGGAAAGAAAAGTCGAGGGAATGCTGCCCCATGTTCCCAGAACACTAGCCCGAGTCTCCTTGGATGACCGAGTAATATTATCGATCTGCCACGACTCCTCCTTCAGTAGGTCTCGATGGGAAATATGGAAAATCCCAGTGCTGGTGAGCTTTGGGACCATGAGATCAAAGCTAGCAGGCTAGGGAGAAAACATCTATCCACATTTCTGTTTAAGATAATTGATGTTTTAAAAATTGTGCACATCTTTCTTCTCAGCTTTTAAAGTGCTCTAAAGTGGCATCTCTAGTGCAGGCACTTCATCTGATTTAAAATTTTCTCGTGGTGCACTATGAAGTGTTTATCTTTGTTTCAAACTGCTGTGTTCAGTATCTCTATTGTTTTCCCCTTAAACAGACAGGAAGCCTGTGTCAACCCATCTTCTGCTGGCCCAGACAAGAGCAACAGCTGCTGAGGAAGAGAAACTGATGAATAGCTTGGCGGAAATAGCAATGAAGCATAAACCTGGCAGCGGGTGACATTACTGGGGTAAAGGCAAATGTAACTCTTTGAAAAGTTACTGCGGTGATACTGTTTCTGCGTCGCTGTCTAACCTATCGTTTTCACTATTGATTGATCAATCTCCTCCACAATGAGATGACGCCACACAGATGGAGTGATCACTTTTTTGGCATCTGTCTATCTCCAGCTGCTCTCCCACCTTCCCATCTTTTAACATCCAGCCATAGGTCAGTGCCGTCAGGAACAATATTTCATCCTTGCAGCACTCTCAGCTGAGTGCTGGTGATTTATTTTTGACCTTTTTAGTTATTTACCTCCGTTTTCCTTTTCTGCTTCTCCCCGTGCTTCCTTTCAACTTCCTTCACTTGGACACACCATAGAAATAAAGTCTCCCCTTTAACATTGTTATGCTTCAAAGTCATTAACAGTGACAAAAAAAATCCATTTAACATGGCCAGCTTCACTTGCATTGTTTGTCACAGATGTCCTCTTCTGTCGACTACGTTCTTTCATGACCTCTGCCTTTGCTTTAGCCATCAGTCTCCAACATTGCTCCCTTCCAGCCTTGCCTCTGTCGCAGGCATCATCTCTCCCTGGGGCCTTACTCCCTTCCTGTTCATTTTGGGGCTTGGATATTGCTGGTAAGGCCAGCATTTGTCACCATACCTAATTGCCGTTGAATCGAGTGGCTTGCTCAGCCATTTTCAAAGGGTATTTAATGGTAATCCACATTGCTGTGGGTCTGGAATCACATACAGACCAGAACAGTAGATATCCTTCCCTAAAGAATATGACTAACCTGGATGGGTTTTCACGATAGTTTCATGAATACAATTAAAGACATTAGCTTTAACGTTCCAGATTTATGAACCTGTGTTCTCTGGATTTACTGATCAAATCTGTTCCCACCTTACCCCTCTTTTTTTGTTTCCTTGCCTTAGGCTCTGGTGTTCTTCTCTTGGTTGCTGACTCCATTCTCACTGAGATTGAAGGCTTTAGATGGTGGTGGAAGCCCATCATTGCCAAAAGTCCCAAGAGTTTAGTAAATACTAGCACTAACCAACCTCTGTTTCTGATGGTGTCTCAGTCGATGCAAAAGTACGGTACTGCATGGCAAGTGCCTGCCGATACCCATAACTGCACATGTTCATTCATCTGGAAACGCGCACAATTCTGGACGGGCAATGTCATGGGTTTGGGTGGGTATGCATGTAGTCAAATGTGGGAGGGGCTGAGGATTTATTACCAGATTCTCCACATTTCAGTTCATATTTATTTAAGAAATCTGTCAGTATATATTTTGTCCAGATCTGTTGTCGTCTTTAAGAAACTATTAAAATGTTTTGAATGATTTCACCATGAAAATATAATGCCAAATATTTAATGTTTGTTTCAGGAGGACTGCTCCTAGTGTGATTAAGAGGATATTCAACAGACCTGTACCTCTTTCCATATGCAAGTGCTGTTTTTCCTGTATGATTTTTGAATGTTGATGCATTCAAATATCTTTTGACAACTATTTCAAAATATAATTAATAGTGAGAGACCACCTTTGTCATTGTGTGCAAACCCCCACAGCCAAGAGATTTGACCAGCCTAATGCACAAATATCTGGCCCTTCGTTTATGGTTTTGTCATCTATTTGTCAGCCATCTGCAGGAAGCCAGTGATAATCAGGGCCCATGTAGGTGTTCGGTCAGCAAGACCTGCACTTGGGAAACAGAAGTTTGTACAGGGAATGGAAAAGGTTGCGTGGCCTGAGCAGCTATTGGAATATCCAAGTCACAATCATGAAAGAAATGGTTGTGGATATAGAGGGACAAATGCAAAGTTAGAAAAAGGACCTTGTTTCCACTTTGGCAACAATGGTCAGGGTGAAGTTAAGACTGTGCTCAGGGGTTAAGAAGGATTCCAGCATTGAGAGGGTTCAGTTAAGGAGCAGAGTTTGAGGTGGAAGCTGAATATGACGGTACTGACCTTACTTAGGTTCAAAGAAGTCATGACCTGGCTCAAGATTGAGGACTGGGATGAGAGACAGTAGCGCGAGGGAAAGTGGAGGAGACAGAAATGTGGAATCTGCAGGTGAAGTTATCAGTATGTTAGACTGCAGCAGGCTAGATTACAATTCTTTTACAGATTATGGATATGAGTGTGTAGGAAAAGACAAAGAAGTTACTAAGAACCAAGCAACTCTTAGAAAATGGGACAATGAGGCAAGGCACTAGAGGTGTGTCAAATGCTGTCGCCACACCAAGAATAAATGAAGGAAAGTGCACCATAAAAGAATGTTAAAGTACAACGTGCAAGGTTAGGACAAATCTAGCAAATCTCAAACACATTTATTTTGATTGACAATACATTTATACAGTAACAATTTAGACACATCAATGACATTAAAATTCCAAACTGAACTGGTTTGTGTTAATGGTGAAACCAAAGTGGAGGTACAATAAAAGCTGGGTTACACTGAATACTTTCAGAAAAATTTAACACATTATCAGCACAAGATTAAAGAAAAACAGAAAATACCAGAAATATTCAGTTTTGATGAAAAGTCATCAGCTTGAAGGATCGGCTCCAATGCTACTAGAGCTGGTGTACTTCCACTTTCCCTGTTTTTATTGCAGACCGCCAGCATGCACACACTTTTACTTTGATAGCAATGTAATTGTTGTTCCAGTAAGAAAAAGATCATTTTGTAGCACGGCACTGGTTTGGTGTATTGAAATATTAGCAGCAATCTCATTAAACTTCATTCATGCTTCTGAGATTCCTCCCTTTGCAGTTGTACCAATACTTCGTAGTTAGATTTGGTCACATTAACATATTACAGTACCATAGATTTCTACAGCCTCAATTCAAGTTATAACTTAAACAAACTCAATTTTTTTTTAACCTGGGGTCTGGTACTTCCTAACTTAGTTGAATGTTCAATTATAGTATTCAATTGTTCCTGTTGCTAAGATGAACATTATTAATTGTATGCATACTTGGAACTTGATTTGTAGGCTGCTTGTGTGGATCAGATTCTCACTGCTAGAACATGTCTAGCTTACAGCTCCCATCTAAAGAGGAACTGGGTAGATGTCAGGATGTTTTACTGTTAGAGAGGGGTGAAAAAAATGTTGTACTTGACTAGGATATTAGGTTGATATTGTGTACTGCTAAACACAACATTCACCCCAACTCCACTCAACCTAAGATAGTTGCCTTGCAGAAACTGATTTTGGGACAGCTTTCTGCTCAGTCAGGAATGATTCAAGTAAAAGGCAAAAATAGGCAGGGTGCTGGTCCGTTCATTTAATGAAGGCCCTGTTCAGGTCTGAGCAGCTATCATCTCTGGAAACCAGATTGGAGGCTGGGGGGAAAGGGGTAGTAAGAGAATGGGAAAGTAAAGAATCAAACTGGACGGTCTTCCTTTATTTAAATAGCTCTTGTTTCACAAAAGTCAATAATGTACACAAAAAACTACACAAGTCAAATAATTGTGACAAACTGCACAGTAGGCCAAAGACTCACTGAAATTTTCGCTGCATATTCAAACATAATAATTGCATTTGGATTGTTTTGACTTCAAGCTTAGTGGTTCTTAATTTGCCTTTAAAATTTTTCCTCTTCTGGAATTTAGTTTTAACATTTCCATCAGCTTTTCTTCAAGTCAGCTGGGTTAGGAAATATATCTACCTGAAATGCTTCAAGCATGTCCGACTACCAAGTCTATGAAAAGACAGATACAAAAGAGAACTGCTAAAGGGAATTGCATTTTCAATAACTGGAAGTCAGAGCATTATTTCTCAGTGAATTCATTCATTGCGAACAGTTGTATCCTTCTTGCTACTTATTTTGTGCTTAAGCTGACGTTATTCAGTGTTTCTAGTGAAATACGCTTTTAATAGAGTAGTACATGTAGAGAAAAGCCTGTGAGCAGATTACCTCTGGACAGCACTGCGAGAGCATGAGAAAGAGAAAATTCTTAAAGGTTCCTTTGCCTCTGAGAATAGTACTCTTCATTGTTGTGGAAGCTGTAAAACGTATAGCTGTGTTTTCATGATTAAGAAACCAGAGGTTAAATAGGTCACTACTACAAGCACTAATGGAAACTAATGCACAAGAATACTGCTCCATTTTGGAGAAGATGGACTTTACACTGTGATATTTGGTCATATTATAAAATAATTATTTCTTAAACAGAAGCTTACAAGTTTCTTGAAAACAGTAAGGACTGATGATGGTGGAAGCTATAGTCAATAAATATGGAGCTGGAAAAGCACAGTCACTCAGACAACGTCTGAGGAGCAGGAAAAATCAACGTGATGAAGGATTTCGGCTCGAAACATTGACTTCCCCTGCTCCTTGGACGCTGTCTGACTGGCTTCAAAATGTTGCTGGCTCGACCTTTAAAAAGTTATGAGCTCTACAACGAACAGGTTTACGTGGGAGGGTGGAGACAGGAAGGAGATGCACAAGTATTTCTCTCATTTGCTTTCCTGGGATCTACTTTTGAAGAGAACAAAGAGCTGATGAATGTAGATAACTGTACAAAGTTACGAGAACACGAGGGCCTACATGGTTAAACAGTATAGACAAACCAAGTCCATGCAACTGCAGAAAACTGAAGGATGATCAGGTAGAATTTGATTAAAGCGATTAATGGAATCAGTAGAATAGAGACAAAGAGGAAACTACTTAGATTGAGGGGGTGGGGGAAGGAAATCAAGAATAAAGAGTCATAATCCCAACCTAAGAGCTCGGGCAGCAGAATCAGGCAATACCTTTCTTCAACAAAAAAGGGTACCAAGAGAAATAGAGAGGAGGTACTAATCAGCTCCTCCTGTTCCTTACGTACCATAGTCTGAAAATCAAAATCAAAAACTGTAAAATGGATATAAATAAATGGTATAAATGTGTTAGACCATTTGCGACTGATGACTTCAGACTTGACACAAAAAATTAATGTCCCAGTGCAAAAAATGGTAAAGGAAGAGAGTTGATGTGGCCCATTCGCTGAGACTGATCATGCTGTTGTGTGTTTTTATTTCAAATCATACAAACATCATATTTGCAATATAAATCGTAAGTGAATAAAACTTGGGTTTTTTTTTAATAGCTACATACAGCTTTCTACCATTAAAAGTTTCCTGCAGTTGCTGCCTTTTCACATTGTCAGGAAAGGCATCTGAAAATGTGGTTCCACAGAATACAATAACAGACAAAGAGTGTAAAACTGAATTACTGCAAGTGGAAGACATTACGGTTAAAGACCACTTGATGTCCATTTTCTGCCTGTTCTGGCTGTCCAGGAGAAGAACACTGTTATGGAACGCCAAATAGAAGTGCCGGGAAATAAAGCAGCAAGGTGGCGCGCACACATGAATTAGGAAGACAATACAACATTACCAGCTGAAGATCACAATTCTGACATTTGACTACCCAAGACCAATGTACTGTTCACAATGCAGCACAGAGTGCAACTGTTCACTGTACTAAAGAACTGTGCACATTTAACAAAACCATGAGATGAACAGAATGTGGACAGCCTCAACATTGTTGCTCTCACCAAGCAGTAATGAGATTGTCTGACTGCTCATAACTCCAGCTTTGTATCAAATGAGTAAACAACTTCAGTGTACAGTTATAACTCTAGTTTGTTCAGTCATAAAACCAATATCATTTGACCCATTGTATTAGTGTGCTACAGAAATTGACGACAAAGCTGGGAAATCTCAGATCTCTCAGTTTGTAAGAAAACTGGTGAAAGAATATTTCAGGTCAATAGAACTATGTGTTTGCCAGCATTTTTTTGATCTATTAAGTTTGATTTCTAGTCTCTGCAGCATTTTGCACATTATTTTGAGGTTGCACAATATAGGCCAATAGGAATATTGATTGTCTAGATAGCTCACGGCTTCTGAACTCCATCAGCCTCCAACCCAACCCAACCCAACCCTAGGCGGATTACTATTTACAGGGGCATGCTGCCACAGTACATCGGGATACAATTCCTATCATACATTACACATTGAAAAGTGTACACAAGCTTAATATAACAAATAACTCAAATTGTTCCATCAAGTAAACTTCTTAATGCACCGGTGTAAACCAAAATGACCAGATATTTGCAAATAGTCAGGTTCAGTTTGCTCCACTGAATCTGTTCAGACTAAATAGGACTGGTTGAGAAAGAGACAGGTTTTGTTTGTAAAAAACCCATCACAGAATACAAATCTCTGAAGATGTGTTTGTTTTTACACCTTGGGTTCATTCAATGTTTACTGCACACGACAAAACAAGCTTATGCCATTCTCAAAGTGTATTCCTGGGAAATCTATATTAATTCAGTGGTCCATAATTGCTACACAGTTCATACTGAGAATGAATTCCTCATTTAAAATTCATATAATATTGAACTTTAGAGTGCAGTAAATGTGCCCAGAATGATTCTGCTCTGCACTTTACATTATGTACATGATTCCAGGAAACTATTTTTCACATACAACAGCATGTATAAACCAAAAAGCCATGAAAAATTTCAAAACTAATCTTGTATCCAAACCTGACCTTTAACAGAAAGATACGCATAATAAAATAACTGCACTACTTGTAGAGATTTTCTGATCAATCTGTTGAGAGTTTTGGAGCAGGTGGGACTTAAACCATTCCCACTGGCCCAGAGGGAGGGACACTACCACTGCACCACAACAGCCCTTAGTTGTGCCGTTTGTAGTTATTTTAATCAACCTGTTCAGACATATTGTGACATATCTGACACATGTGGATCTTGAAATCCCCAGTAGGGGCATTATCACTATGGCACAAACTGTGCCATTTGTAGACTTGTATAAACAAACAAACACAATCTAAACATCAAAGCTAGTACCATTTGCCCCAGTTATGGGATAATTTAGTAATTAAGATGGCAATACCTTTATCCCAAATCCTGCTCAACAGCCAACAAACATCTGAGGCTCCTTAAATTTTTGTCCTAGGCCCTGAAAATTTGTCTCGTTAAGTAAATAATTAACTTTTCTTTTATAAATGACAAGTTGCCTTTGGGTAGAAATAGCATCTAGGCAATCACCAAAAGTAACAGCAATGCTGAAATAAAATTTTGGGAAAATTACAACATGCTGTAGCAAAACAACTGCTTTTTGTATACAAATATTGAAGGAAGCAAATCTCTGAGCCATCTTTCAGACAGATATTCTCCAATATCCATTATGACTCTTGTAAAGAAGCAGCTTTACTCAAGCCCTCAGCTAGAGCAGCTAATCCTTTCCCAAATGTACTTGTCTTGGAAGCTGAACAGAGAAGCTGCATCATCAATTCCTGGGATGAATATTGTCCTACGATGAAAGGTTGAGGAAATTGTCTACACTCTCTCGAATTCAAACGAATGAGAGAGATGATTTTATCGAAACATCCAAAATTATGAAGAAGCTTGGTTGAATAGGCACTGAGAAGTTGTTCCCTATGGTTCAAGAATCTAGAGCACTGGCATAGGAGTCGAGGAAAAGGGGTCATATATTTTGCATTGAGAGAAGACATTTCTTCTAAGGATTTTGATGCTTGGAGATTCTTATTTTCACACAAAAAGTTTGCTAATGCTCCATTGTTGAACATACTCAAAGCTGAGGTAGATAGACTTTTGAGCTCTTGGAATCAGAGGATGTTGGTAATAAACAGGAAAGTGCATTTGAGTCATATTAGCCATGCTCGTGTTGTATGGAAAAGGCTTTACAGAAGCCATGAGATCTATTACTGCTCTTCTCTCTCATGTCCTTTAGAGCCAAGACATTGTGAAATGCTTTCAAATATCACCTTGCAATGAGCAGAGTGTGGAAATCTGGAATCTAGTTTGGTTGGCAGTGTTGTAATGCCAGAATTTCCCTCACCTCTGGTGACTCATGAACAATAAGTGGGTTTTATTTGCCAGCCTAACTTATCAAATTTTGACAAAATGCTGGAAGGGTTGGAATTCTCAAGACAGACCTTTTTTGGGCACCAAGCTCCGACATGAAAAGTTTCATCACAAAAATGCCTTACATTCTGATTAGCACACCATGATTCATCACGTCAATCACCTGCAAAATGCACTCATTGTACAAGAGACTGAAGCAAAAACGAACTTGGAACATGGCCAGGTTCCCTGGTTTAAAGATAATTAGATTCACAGAGACCAGACAAGATTCCAATCAAAATCCTGATTGGATTTAAAAAAATGCTCCTTAATTTAGTCTCGCTGCCTCTTAGTACAAGACAGTATGGTATCAGACGCTAACAGAGTGCTTAGTGTTAAAAATATGCAATAGGGCAGAAACAAGAGAATCTACATTGAATGAGAGAAAAGGAAGAATGAGGAAAACTACCCCTTTTTCATGAGAAGACTAGTACAAAACCGGAGCTCATTACCAAGACAGTGTCCCCAGCAGTCGTGGATACTGAGCATTAAATGCAGCTTTTATCATGTGAGTGCACCAAGGAAGCAGAACGGGTTAAAGAGGATAAATAGCCTGCTCCTATTTTCATTTACATTTGCCTATAATGTTGTGCTGCACAAAATGGTGTGCTTTAACTTGGTTATTACTGGTTACTTAGTGCTTTAACGCAATCTTCTTGCCTCATATTGATTATAAAGCACAGCAGATGGAATGAAGATTAATTGCAAGCATTTGAGTAAAACCGTTTTCCTTTAATGTGCATAGTACATAAATTTATGAAGACTACCAAGCATAGACATGATGTTTTCTAAAGATTCAAAAATATAAATGGCAAAAGATGGCAAAAATGACAATAAGCAACGATGGCCTAGCCAATCCAAGCGATCCAGCCCCTTATACAGGGTCTATCATTGCAAAATAGTTGTTATTGATATTGCATGCAAACCATCTGCCATTTGTGTCAATATAACAACTAACTTCCAAACTAATTCAGTTGTGAATCACAATGGGACATTGAGCATATAAAAGGCACTAATATAATGCAAGTCTTTTATTCTTCAATATGTCCATCCCAACTCCACCCATTTTGCAAAACTGCCTCAGACAGGAGTCAGCTCATTCCATTTGACAAGAATATCTGCAATCAAGACTGGCTGATCATACTTACCTTTGTAAATATACCACAAAAAAGTGAACCAAGAACAAAATGCAGAATTGAAGAATAAACCAAGAGAATAGGAATGGAATCAACAGCTTCAATGTGGATGAACCAGCTGCACCGCTTACTTGTGTGTGTTCAAATGCCTATGACTTGGAATTGGAGGCAAGAATCCCTACATTGGCTCACATGCTACATCAAAAACAATTGAGACATCCAACATCTGGGTCAGCACCAAGAATTACAAAAATATTGAAATGAGATGGTGGAAGTCAAATGAGAAACTAAAAGGAAAGTAGTTAAAATTTCCATTATAATTTCTGAAATAAGGAATGTACTATGATTTGAAAAGATAAGGAATAAAACAGAAGTCCATTTTAACTAACAGCCAGAAGATTCAAATTCCATGTTGGTCATTAAAATACATCTATTACTGATCAGACTAGGTCTAGTTGGATCATAGGATGTGTCATATGACTGTAACCCTCATCTTCACAGTGGGTTCAGCCAGATCAGCAGACCATGGCACCCATTGTGATCAAAATGGGTTTGATCAATTCACTTAATCATCAGTATACTGTAAAGAAAAGCAGAAGCCAAAAGAAAGAATGCATTGATCGAGAAAGCGAGTAGCATAGCTGTAAAAAGTGCTCACTGTTCCTCAATTATTGCCTCTCCTCCTTTTGAAGGAGGCAATGAGATAAAGAAAGGAAGTAATAACAGAGTACAAAATCAGAGATAAGGGATATTTTTTGGTTTTTTGAGTATCAAAATCATATTCTAGTTAAAACAGTCTTGAAAACAAGAGTGAGTCAGCTGTAGTTAACATTGCTGAGTGTGTGCTGTGTTGATTTGTTTGGAACTACTGTTTGTTTGACTAATCAGAGTTCCATTAAACATTCCGTGAGCTATACTTGTATTTACTAATCATTTACACCTTACGTGAAAAAAAACTGGCTTTCTCATAATTTACTTCTGCACACCTAAGATCTTGGATTAACTGTTTAACATCACTGAAGAAAACTTGGAATGTTTTCAGTATGGAATTTGCACTGTTTGAGATATAGAAAATGAATATCCAGACAATTAACATACATCACTTCCTTCACCACAATTCTGTTTTCAGAAATGTGTCTTCTTCTGCTGTGGGGAAAAAAAAAGACCCAAATTATCAGTCTAAATTATTTCTCATTCACAATGAGAAATGATTTTAAGTAAACCTGCAAAGCAATGCAATTATTAAGAACATGACCAAGACAGGGTGTGTCCTCAAAGATGAAGTTTGGTTGTCAAGTGAGTAACAAATAAAATGGAAATATAAAACAGAAACATGAACAGACAGAATTTAACAATGCATTTAAGGAAACAGTTCACAAAAATTGTTCCACTCCATCAAACAAATTCCAGCAAAATTACACAAATGCCTCAACTGCACAAACTACCCTTTGGAAAACTGTACTTCATTCTTCACAGCCAAATTATTTTTTCCTGGAATCATTGCACTTTAGGCTCATCATAAACTGTTCAGTGTTTGGAAGGTTGCTTTGAAAATGTAAAATTCCTTTGTTCCTCATTTATGTGATCACACTGCATGACCACAGCAGACTGATCCTCCATGTGTAGACTAGCCTGTTTGACAGAATCCCTTTATAAGATCAGCAACAGCACGTCATGACACCACAGGAGTCATATCCCAGAGCTGTGGGGAAGTACAATCAGAATTCTGGTTAACACATTTGCAAGATTCATAATGTTGCTTGCATACCTAGATCCATTAGATAACATTAATGCCCTGGAGTATTATATCTCTAGATGGTTTCAGCCCTATAACTTGCTTCTCATGCATTTTTTTTTAAATAAAAGAACTCAACACTGGTGTAAGTAAACCTGGAGAAGTTACCCTCCTCCCAGGGATGCCTCACCAATAGAAGGTGACCATGTTATTGAACACACATACCACTATTGGATTTAGTTGTGATATTTAGTCAGGAAATTGCTTGCATCAGCCACAGTTTATAACACACTCAATCAGGAACAATGATTTAAAACTAGTGTTAGACAACAAGTGGCTGCAAGCCTCCTGGAGTGCTAATGGAAATTTGTTTATGCTGCAGGGTTAGACCAGGATAGATAAAACATTAAGCCATTAGCTTTAGTAGAATATAGTATGAGCATTTTTAAAGATTTATTTGAAAAGCTTTTGGTTCAGTTTGAACTGAAGTCAAATGCAAGTATAGTTTCTTGTGGAAAATTACTTTCATAGCAGAGAAGGAAATAAGTTACCTCAGTGAAAAAGAGTGTAGTTTGAGAGACTTATAGATCAGCGTAGAGTCAAACAGCATAAACACACCTATCCAGATGCCTTTTAAATGTTCTAACTGCAGTGTTAGAACTCTGCACATTAGTACAAGATGAAAATGATTAAGCTTACAGTTGAGAAAGTGGTCCAGGGAAAAGACTTCATAGGTCATGAAGTCACAGAAATGAGGATAAGCTGTTAAATCATACCTACAGATGAGATGGGGTGGATTTCTCAATTTTGATTCACTAAAGCAACAGTGGTGGGCAGTAGATAGGGTTTTGTTTTGCTCTGTGTTTTGAAATCTTATAAACATTATATTTAGACAATTTAGTTTGTCATTTTTTGTGTAATAAACTTCTGTTTAATTGTTAAAGTCAAGTCAACAGACTTGTGCTCGAACTATATTTCAACAAAGACTAGCACATTACAAAGAAAAAATAATCTGTCAAGCTAGATTTTATTCTATGATCTGGGTTATCTAGTCAGACCACTAACTGGGAGCATTGTAAATATCCAGCACTGTGCGTGCTATTCCAGATCAAGCGGGGTCTGCCAGTGACTGCAGCTGTACAGAACTGGGGAGATTAAACTTCATACTTAAAAATAATTATGAAAAGAAATATTGTTAAATAGAGTTCGTTTCTCACAGCATGGAAAGCAGCTCTTTGGCCCATTGTATCCATGCATGTTAGCAAACATTCTTTTATTCTAGTCTCATTTTGTATCTCTTGGCCCATAGGATTTAATTTATTAACATTTGATGTCAATGAAATGAATATGTAAATGGAGCCAAAACTGAAATAATTCCATCCACCATATCTTTATTATCTAATAATAACTCTCTAGAAGATCATTCACTTCACATACTCTTTTACCTTTTTAACTGACTGTACAAACTCTCACTATCCATTTTTACATCCCCTTCCTCCTGATTAACAATGTACTCATTCCCTGCTGTTCTTTATATTCACACTAATCATCTGACCTGCTACTCATCTTTATAGAGTTGTATGTGTTTTCCTTAAGTGTCATGGTTTCCTCACCTTTTTTTGTGGACCACTGATTTTGTGTCATCCTCCATTCTGAATCTTTGTAGTGCGAATTTAGTTGTTCTGAATACGTCCCTTAATACTGTGACTTTGTTAATCTAGCCCAGAGCCTAGTATGCCCGTTCACTTCAGCTGGGGCTCAGCGTTTGTTCCCATGGAGTTGTACTTATCGAGGGTTAAAATATACATCCTTTACCCTAACTTCTCCCTTTCAAACTCAATACAAAACTCAGTCACTAATGGGGATAACTTAAAGTATGCAGGTAAAATACCCCTTCGACAAACTCCACAATAATTGCCTTGTGCATTGTTGATCAGACTGTTGGTTTGTAGCTTTCTACAGGGAAAAGAAACTTTTGGGATCTCAGAGATACCGGAGATGAGAAGGAACAGTCATCACGCACCCTTACCTTAATAATCCGATCATTTCCGGATGTCAAAAGCCAGCCTCTGGTTACATCATAATGCATGTGAATCACATAGTGCTTGCTGTCATGGAAAGTAGCTGTTGGTGCTCGACTGCATGCAATGAAAAAATAAAAACATTCACAAATCCACAAGCAGCAAAACCAAAAACCAAAAATCAGATGTTGACAGGCATATCAGCATCTGTAATACTCAAACATTAAAATAAAATAAAAACCCTGAATTTGCCATTTGGTGAAAGGGAAAAAAAAAAAGAGGGAAACTTCTGTGCACAATCTGTCTACAGATGCACAGTTAAACCAAAAATCCACCAGTTGCCGATCTCATGTTTCTCCAGAGGGCTGGCTGTTGAGGTTCCCTCAAGAATTTAATTTTAAAATGACAGAGCTTCGACTCCTTTACTTACTTTCTCCAGGAAAATCCTTAAACAAGTTACATCTTTTCTTAAAGCACAACTGCTACAAAGCAATCTTATTTTGATTAATTATTCCCCAAAGAGGTCAAAAACTTCCTAAAGTATTTTTAAAATATTATTTACATTTTGCTGCCATTTTATTAGTGCAAGATCGTTGGAATGCAGACACTGTCAGCAAAACAGAAGAATTAGAAAGTAAACACAATTTTGCTGTTATTGAGGACACCTAACATGATTGATTACTTTTCTTGATGGCATCATTCATGCTGGTGATTTTTTATGGCATGGTACTAAGTTTCAAAATGATCGCAAGAAAGAGGTGGATCGTTTCACAAAAAAAAAACACAATTTTTGGATAGTTTTCTTACAAGTTAACAGTAAGTGTCATTGCTTTGCCACTGACTGCAAGATTCGGCTCAATTTCTGGTCTCCCTTTCAACTCAAGGTGTGTTATCTTCCTTTGTGCAACATCTGTGTCACAACCACTTGCCCTATCTTTAGGATAACATAGGTCCCCCACTCCAGCATCAACTTGAAGCTTCAAGACAACCATCATCGATTGTCTGAAACACTCCCCCCAGACCCCAATCCTTCATTTTTTTTTAAAAAAGAGATAATAGGAACTGCAGATGCTGGAGAACCCAAGGTAATAAGGGGTAGAGTTGGATGAACGCAGCAGGCCAAGCAGCATCTTGGCTGCTCTTAAGATGTTGCTTGGCCTGCTGTGTTAATCCAGCTCTACACCTTGTTATCTCCTTCATTTTTTTTACCCCTGCATAAAAGTTGATCATATTCACAGCCCCCTGTCTTACACATTCTACAGGTACAATCACAATTATAGAATCATGGAATCCCTGCAGTGTGGAAGCAGACCATTCAGCCCATCGAGTCTGTACCAACTCTCTGAAGTGCACCTTGCCCAGACCCCCTCCCCATAACCCTGCATTTCCGATGGTTAATCCATCTAGCCCTTGGATCTTTGGACTGCGGAAGGAAACCGGAGCACCCGGAGGAAAGACACGCAGACACTGGGAAAAGGTACAAATTTACACACAGATAGTCACTCAAGGCTGGAATCGAACCCAGAGTCTCGGTGCAAACCAGTGAGTTACTCTGCTGCCCAATCTAGACCCTCTCCACTCCAGAATCTCTACATATCTCTCGAACATCACATCTTTCACAATATCCTCTTCAGGAAACTCTCCTAAGTAACTAACAACTCAATTTTTAAGCTGCAAACACCTTACCCTTTAGCCCTCCAGTGAGCCGAATTATTGATTTGTTTTTCAAATCCCTCACCTCCAACTTTAATGTGCTTACTTGCAGGAAAAATTTAGAGTTTTTCCAATTTTGGCTACGTCCACTGGTCGAACCCCATCTCCATTGCCTAAAGTTACAAGGAAACCCAGTTTCATCTATTGAAAAATGGTACCCACAAGAACTATCGTCAGCTTTTGTGCTCCTGAGATGCTGCTTGGCCTGCTGTGTTCATCCAGCCTCACATTTTATTATCCCACAAGAACTATATTCAGTTCTTCTATACTTCTATGTATTCAGCCCTATAATGAAGTATCGATCTAGATTAATGTGTTATTCAAAGCAATTCACAAATTTTCCAGCTGAGCTGTGACTGTTCAGTAAAGAGCAGTAGATGTGGTGTATCCAGATTTCTAAAAGGCATTCGACAAGGTGCTGCACAAGAGGCTGCTGCTTAAGATAAAAGTGCGCAGCATTACGGACAATGTATTATAGTGGACAGAAGATTGGTTAACTAACAGGAAACAAAGAGTGGGGATAGGTGGTTCGCACTGTGGCCTCACAATGTCAGGAACGTGGGTTCGATTTCGCTCTTGGGCGACCATCTGTGCGGAGTTTGCACATTCTGTGTCTGCATGGGTTTCCTCCCACAGTCCAAAGACGCGCAGGCTAGCTGGATCGGCCGTGCTAAATTGGCCACAGTATTCAGGGATATGTAGATTAGGGGGATCGGTTTGGGTGGTATGCTCTGAGGGTCGGTATGGCTGTGTTGGGCTGAAGGGCATGATGACGGTGACGATGATGACGACGACGATAAAAAAAAGTGCTTTTCTGATGGCAATCAGTGACTAATGGTGTGCCTCAGGGATCAGTGTTGGGACTGGAATTGTTTACAATTTACATAGATGATTTAGAGTTGGTGACCACGTGAGGCGCATCAAAGTTTGCAGAAGACATGAAGATGAGTGGTGGATCAAAGTATGCAGATCACTCTGGAAGTTTGCAGAGGGATACAGATAGTTTAATTGTGTGGGCAACAATCTGGCAGATGGAGTACAATATTGATAAACGTGAAGTCATCCATTTTTGTAGGAACAACAGTAAAAAGGGCTATTATTTGAACGGTAAAAAATTGCAGCATACTAATCTGCAGAGGGAGCTGGGTGTCCTTGTGCATGAATCGCAGAAAGTTGGTTTGCAGATGCACAGGTAATTAAGAAAACAAATGGAATTTTGTTCTTCATTGCTAGAGGGATGCATTTTAAAAGCAGGGAGGTTATGTTACAGCTGTATAGGGTGCTGGTGAGCCCCCACCTGGAGTACTGCATGCAGTTTTTAGATTAGATTCCCTACAGTGTGGAAACAGGCACTTGGGCCCAACAAGTCCACCCCACCCCTTGCAGCATCCCACCCAGACCCATCCCCCTATAACCCACACACACCCCTGAACACTATGGGCATTGGTCTCCTTACTTGAGAAGGAATGTCCTGGCACTGGAAGGAGTGCAGAAGAGGTTCACTAGGTTGATTCCAGAGTGGAGGGGGCTGGCTTATGAGGACAGACGGAGTAGACCGGGATTATATTCATTGGAATTTAGAAGAATGGAGGGATATCTTTATAGAATCACAAAATTATGAAGGGAATACATAAGACAGAAGCAGGGGGTGGGGGGAGGAATGTTTCTACCGATGGGGGAAACTAGAACCAGAGAGCACAGCCTCAAAATTAAGGTGAGCAGATTTTGGACTGAATCGAGAAGGAACTTCTTCACCCAAAGGGTTAATAATCAGTGGAATTCCCTGCCCAGTGAAGTAGCTGAAGCATTGTCATTGAATGTTTTTAAAACTAGGAGACATAATTCCATTACTGTTCAAAATATTAAGCGTTACGGTGAGAGGATGGGTAAGTGGAGCCGGGGCCACGACAAGATCAGTCATGATCTTATCGAATAGCGGAGCAGGCTCAAACAGCCATATGGCCTACTCCTGCTCCTGGTTCCTATGTTCTTATACCACCACTTACATTTAATTGTAACTTTTCACTATACTTACTCTTCATCTGTTATTGATTCAAAGCAGCCGTCACAGACTCTTACTTCAAACTCAAATCCCATCAATGGAATGGAGGACCGCTTTGAGCTGCACTTCCCACACAGAGCTTTACCACATTTTCTGCAATGGTGCTAAAAGGAAACACAGATAAAGACAAAGCATATTACAACCAGCTCTACCACAGATCCATTAAACAAACAAAATCTGTAGTGAAATTTGACAAAAATGCTTCTCATCCTAGCTGAAGCTTTGCAGGCTGAGAAGTTCAAATAACGAGGATAGAACATATAGTCTAAGTTTGCGTGCCCCTGAACTCAGAAGATCCAAGGATGATTTAATTGATGCACTTACGGTAATTAACAAATCTGATAGGGTGGATGAACTAATTTATTTCCTGGGAAAACATGGACAAAAGGCATTCCCTCAAAATATTGTTAATTTGTTCAGAGATGAGCTCAGGAAGCAAAAGCAGTGTAAGTCTGAAATTCTTTCCTCCAAAAAGTTTTTCACACTGGGAATTAACTAAAAATTACAAAATGGGATTGAGAGAATTTAGTTAAGACAAGGATGTTAAAAGGTACTTGAGGTAGTTTGAAGTTTAGAGCTCAAAGATGAATGACTCACATGTTTCTCGGTTTGAAAGTATTAGAATAAACTTTTGTTGAAAGTAAAGTTATGTTGACTATGGATTCAGGAGGTGCCATAGGACCAGAGAATTGCAAACATCACAGCCTTGCTCAAGAAAGGTTGTAAGGATAATCCCAGAAATTACAGATCAGACAGTTAAAAGGGAAGCTTCTAGCATTAATTATTTGGTATACAATTATTGTCACAGAGAAACGCGTGTTGATTTGGAATAGTCAGCATGGATATCTAAAGGAAAAATTATGCTTAACCGAGTCACTGCAGTTTATTTTTTGGAGATGTAATAGAAAGGCTTGATAGTAACACTGTTGATGAGTTATACATGGATTTCCAGAAGGCATTTGACAGTGTCACACAACAGACTCGAGAACAATTGTAGGTCACGGTATTAAAAAGGACATTAGCAATGTTGATACAAAGTTGATCGAGATATAAGAAAGATAGAGCAACCATCAATGGTTATGTAATGGCCTGGAGAAAGTTTCTCGTAGATCCTATGGCGCCTATACTTTTCCTAATATTTATTAATGATCTGGATCTTAGTGTGCAGGAGACAATTTCAAAGTTTGCATATGACATGAAACTTTGAAGAATTGTAACTATGACAGTGTGGAACTCCAAAAAGACATTGGGAAGTTGGTCGAATGGGTGGATGGGTAGCAGAGGAGGTTCAATGCAGGAGAACTGTGAGGTATTGCACTTTGGTGGGAAGAACACAAAGACAATATAAATAGGGGGTGCAATTCTAAAAGGGAGTGAAGGAGCAAAGGGGCATGGGTGAACTCCATGTGCAATCGTTGAAGGTGGCAGGACAGGTGAAGAGAGCTATTCATAAAGTGTCCTCGGCTTTATCAATAGGGGCATAGTACAAGAACAAAGTGGTGACCTCAGCTGGAGTACTATGTACAGTTGTGGCTGCCACATTATAGGAAAGAAGTGATTGCATTGGAGAGATTCCAGAAGCAATGTACTAGAACGAGGAATCAAGGAATGAGAAACTTCAGTTAGGAGGTTGAAGAAGTTGGGACTGTTCTCCTTGGAGAGAATGCAGTTGAGAGGAGGTCTAATACAGGTTTTCAAAATCATGAGTCGGCTGGTTAGAGTAGATGGGGAGAAGTTGTGACCACTCGTAAAAGAAGAACGAAAGGGCACAGATTTAAAATGACATGCAAAAGGAGTATGGGTGATGTGAGAAAAATAAAATTTACACAATGAGTAGTTAAAGTATGGAATGCACTTCTGGAAGCAGGAAGGCATTGAGGCATTCATGACAGCACTGATTGATTATTTGGATAGAAAAAAGTGTGCAAAAGGAGGCTGAAGACAGGTAATGAAGCTCATTTGAAGAGCTGGAGGAGACACATTGGGCTGAATGGCCTTATTCTGTGACATAAGAATTCTGTAATAATTGACTTGAATTCCAAACAGCAGCCAGATCAGACTTGGAATGTTAACTTTGTTTCTCTCTCAACAGACGCAAACAGACCTGTTGAGCTTCTTTAGCACTTCCAATTTTACTCAAGTAAAACTGACTGGCAGCACAAATAACAAAGTTCACCTATGCAACCTGCACAATTTTGGACAGATTAAATTTTTTGACCCCTAAATATGAAGAGCACAGTTGCAGCAGCTTTGATGTCATATTTCATCTGCTGAACACACTGACACAAAAGATCATAATTAGAAAAGGTCATTAAACTCATCATGAGCAAGTGTTGCTCATTTTGTTTACCTAGGAGTCAAACTTACCAAATTGCTCAAAAAAATCTGTTCCTTGAATGAAGCAGAACAGTTAAGAAGCAGCAAACTGCTCACTTTACTAAGCAAGATGTTGAGAAATTTGTATTGAGAAATACAAATAAAATCATTAGCTGTCTTTTTCTCATTGCATTGTATATAATTAGTTCTGCTCCCAATGAGGCATAGATGAATTGTGATTTCCTATAGATTACTGGGGCAGCACATTTATATTTGGCTCTGTATTACGCAAACTTTAACGCAAATTAGAGAACTCACAATGGGACAATAAAATAATTTGTATATACTGTTTTGTTCTTACATAGTAAATGTTGCATACCTGTCTCAAGCCAATTTTCTTACTGTCCCACATTTGTTTGAAGTTCCAGAAAAAAGGCTGGTCACATTTCTGGCAGGAATCACTGTCTAACCAATCAGGAGTCTAACATTAAAATGGACAGAAAAAGGAGTTAGTCGGGTAAAGGCACCTCAAAAGCTTTAAGTTCCGGTATGAGCACTATTCAGATAAGCACTCCTGGATGACCATTAAAATTTGAAATTAAAAAGGGAGGATTGTTCTGCATACTGTTTTGCCACCGATCACAAATGTATTTCATTGCAACTGTCTGAAGAGAGTACAGGACACTGGTTCTACAATGTCTACTCCAGTAATATTGGAATACAAATACTGTTATAGCCAAGAGACTTAAATTTTGCACTTCATTTAGATGCATTGAATCCAGCAGTTTTCAACAGGGCATCTTGACAAACTACATTCAGACAGACATGTAATGTTCCAGAATGGAGCTTGAAATCTGTCACAATTGATCTACAACTTTCATTCAAATAACAATCTTTCTTGTCTGAACCTAGCACAGCATACAAATTTTTCAGCAGCTGAAAACTGATACAATGTAATATTTGTCAGTGGCCCCAAACAAACCTGAAGCCAGTTGTTTGCACTTGGCATTAAAATAAAGCAGAGGGTCAAAAACGTTCATTTATAACACATTTTTTCACAACCACAGGATATTCCAAAGTGCTGTGTAGTGGCAGAGGCATTCTCTTTGTAGTGGAGTCAGTCTTGGAATGTAGGAAATGCAGGAGCCAATAAGGAATTATTGCTCTGAAGGAGAGAGAGAGCTGCCTTCTTGAGCTGCTTGGGATGTAAGGATACCCACAGGGCTGTGAGGGAAGGAATTCCAAGATTTTGACATAGTAACAGTGATAAACTGCTAAGACGGGATGGCGTGAGACTTAAAGAGTACCATGACCTGCCAGTTTCACTCAAACATCCTCATGCATTCAAGTGATAGAGGTCACAGGTTTGTAGAGTGCTGTCAGAGGATTAGGTGGGCTGAGAGATGATAGTGAATACACTGCCACCAATCCTACATGAAACTATGGCTTCATCAACTGAAAAGTAAGAGATAAGCTAGACTACCCACTCCAAATATGCTCTCTTGTACTTGACGAGTCAAGGTCAACCTCCACATACAAACCAGAAGATTATCAAACTAGAGGAAAAAAACACCTGGCAACATGGGAAACATGTGAAGGTGGCATGGCCCTTTCCCAAACCCTTACTTAAAGAATGACATCTGCACAATCATTATATCCGCTTTATCCTGGAGGCTTAATACAGTATTCTGAAAGAATGCAGCAAGAGAAAAGAACTAAAGTGATCATGCATCGAGAATATGAACATCCAGCCAGTAAGTAATTCTGAGCACAGAGGATGAACTACAGTTAAAGACTGAAGACATCACAAATCCCCCTGCGGTTGATTAAATTAAAAACACAGAACATAGAAAATTACAGTGCAATACAGGCCCTTCAGCCCTCTATGTTGCACCAACCTGTGAAACCAAACTGAAGCCCATCTAACCTACACTATTCCATTGTCATCCATATGTTTATTCAAAGACCATTTAAATGCCCTTAAAGTTGGTGAGTCTGCTACTGGTGCAGGCAGGGTATTCCACACCCTTTCTACTCTGAGTAAAGAACCTACCTCTGACAGCTGTCCTATATCTATCACCCCTCAATTTAAAGCTACGTCCCCTCGTGCTAGCCATCTCCATCCGAGGAAAAAGGCGCTCACTGTCCACCCTGTCTAATCCTCTGATCATCTTGTATGTATCTATTAAGTCACCTCTTAACCACCTTCTCTCTAATGAAAACAGCCTCAAGTCCCTCAGCCTTTCCTCATAAAACCTTCGCTCCAGACCAGGCAACATCCTGGTAAATCTGCTCTGCACCCTTTCCAATGCTTCCACATCCGTCCTATAAATGCGGCAACCAGAACTGTACGCAATACTCCAAGTGCAGACACACCAGAATTTTGTACAGCTGCAACATGACTTCATTGCTCCAAAACTCAATCCCTCTACCAATAAAACCTAACACACCGTATGACTTCTTAACAACTCTATCAACCTGGGTGGCAATTTTTAGGGATCTATGCACATGGACACAGAGATCTCTCTGCTCATCCACACTACCAAGAATCTTACCATTAGCCCAGTACTCTGTATTCCTGTTACTCCTTCCAAAGTGAATCACCTCACACTTTTCCTGCATTAAGCTCCATTTGCCACCTCTCTGCCCAGCTCTGCAGCTTATCTACGTCCTTCTGTAACCTGCAACATTCTTGTGCACTATCCAAATGACTTTAGTGTCATCAGTAAATTTACTAACCCATCCTTCTATGCCATCATCCAGGTCATTTGGTGCTGGCATCCATCAGTCTCCAGAGAACATGGATCTGCGCCTGGACAGTTTTGATTCAACTGATGATAGTGCAGCGTCTGTTGTGGCTGTACAGTCCCACATGGGAGTGACAGTCTCGGTTGCAGCGGCTGCATTTGAATACACTCTCCTCCAGTGTTGCCATGTTGCTGTCTTTCCGTCGAGCGCGCTTTGCCTCAGCGGCAAGCCTCAGTTTCTTCTGTCCTCGCTCTAGCCCTCTGCGTAGTTCCCGTCTCCAGCGTGAGCGATCATTTGAGACGTCCTCCCATCTCTCAACGTCCATGGACGTTGACTTCATGTCCCTTTTTCAGACGTCTTTGAAACGAAAATGAGGTCGTTCTCGTGCTGTCTTGCCGATGGCCAATTCCCCATACAGCACATCTTTCGGGATCCTCCCGTCCGGCATACAATGTACATGACCCAAACAGAGGTGGCGTGGTTGGCATAGGGTGAAGAGGCTGGGTACCTGGGTGCAGGTGAGGACTTTGGTATTGGTGACTCGGTCGGTCCACTTGATGTCCAGAATGCGTCTCAGGCCGTGAAGGTGAAAAGCGTTGAGATGCCGCTCTTGACTGGAGTAGAGGCTCCAGGTCTTGCTGCCGTAAAGCAGTGCGCTGAGGACGCACACCCTGTAGACTGCAATCTTGGTGTTCGTAGTCAGCTTTTTGTTCTCCCAGACTCTCTCGGTCAGCTCGGTGAACGTGGAGACTGCTCGTCCGATCCGCCTGTTGATCTTGGAGTCCAGCGAGAGGCTGTCTGTATTGGTGGAGCCGAGGTATGTGAATTTGTGAACTACCTCCAGCTCGCAGTTGTTGATGGTGACAACTTGGTCGGTTTGTGGGGGGGGGGGGGGGGGGGGGGGGGGGGGCTCAATGCCTTGACCCAGCACGTTGGTCTTCTTTGGGCTAATGGTCAGGCCGACTTCCTGGCAGGCTCTTGAGAGGTTGTCCATAAGGTGCTGCAGTTGCTCTTCAGAGTGTGCTGCCAACGCTGCGTCATCTGCGAACATGTCTCTAATAAGTACTTCTTGAACCTTGGATTTTGCCCTCAGCCAGGACAGGCTGAACAGCCTTCCATCCGATCTGGTGTGGACGTAGACGCCATCAGTTGATGTTCCAAATGCGTGTTTCAGCATGACTGTGAAGATGATGCTGAACAGGGTGGGGGCAAGCACACAGCCCTACTTCACACTGCTGCGGGTGTCGAAATTTTGAGGAAGAGCCGTCAAATTGAACGACGCCTTTCATATCCGCGTGAAACACTTGGACTATTCTGAGGAGTCTCGGAGAACAACCAATCCTGACGAGGATTTTGAACAAGCCTTCTCTGCTCACAAGGTCGAATGCCTTCGTGAGGTCAATGAAAGCGATGCTGAGTGGTTGTCTTTGCTCTCGGCATTTCTCTCGTAGCTGTCGGAGGGAGAAGATCATGTTGATTGTGGAGCGTTCTGACCTGAAACCGGACTTGGATTCAGGGTATACGCTTCTGGCGATTTTCTGTAGTCTGTTCAGGAGCACCAGGGTGAAGACCTTCCCAACGATGCTCAGCGGCAAGATTCCTCTGTAGTTGTTACAGTTGCTTCTGTCCCCTTTGTTCTTACAGAGGGCGACAATGTTGCAGTCTCTCACGTCTTGCGGCACCGTTCCCTCCTCCCAACACTGGCACAGTAGTTCCAGCAGGTGGCTAAGCAGAACTCCCTTTGCACACTTGATGACCTCTGGTGGGATGCCATCCCACCCTGGTGTCTTCCCGGTAAGCTGTCGATGGCTCTGCTCAGCTCGTTAGCAGTCGGCAAATGCTTCCAGCTCCTCCATGTCCAGTAGGCATTCCACGGTGTCTAATGCATTGTCTGAGATGTCGTTTTCCCTGGAGTAGAGTTCGGAGTAATGCGCCACCCATCTCTCCATCTGCTGTTGTCTTTGATGATCTTACCTGTCCTGGATTTTAATGGAGCTGTCTTTCTCTGGGTTGGACCGATGGCGTTCTTGATCCCCTCATACATTCCACGTATGTTGCCTGTGTCAAATAACATAGTTGTAACCAGTAGTCATTTGCACAGCGTCTGGCTGTCTTCTGTGTGTGTTTCTTGCTGTCCTCAATGCTTGCAGTGTTACCTGGGTAGGTTGGTGTTGGTGTTTCAACAGTGCAGCACGCTGCGCCTCAATGGTTGCGTTGAGCTCATTCGCGTTTGCTTCGAACCAGTCCTGTGTCTTGCTCTGCTTCTTCCCTAAGGTCTTCAACGCAGTGCTGTGGATAGTGTCCCTTAGAGAGTCCCATCTCTGCTGAGCAGCTCTTTCTGGTGGGTCTGCAAGGAGGGCGTCCTCCAGTGACTTGATGAATACTGCCGCTTTGTCTGAATGTTGGGTAGTAGTAGCAATGATATGCTGCTCGCTTGCAGGCTTGGCATTGTGCATCTTCTTTGGTTGGAGTCTGAGTTTGCAGCAAACCAAGGAGTGATCCATGTCACAGTCGGCACTTTGAAAGGACCGAGTCACAAGCACGTTTTTCAGCTGGCTGCGTCTTGAGGATCAGGTCTAGCCGGTGCCAGTGCTTGGAGTGGGGATGTCGTCGTGAGACTTTGTGCTGAGCTATGGCCTGGAAGTAGGTGTTGGTGACACAGTTCGTGGAGCATGCAAAACTCGAGCAGTCATTATCCATTGTCATTCATGTTGCTGATCCCATACCGTCCCAGAGAGCCTGGCTAGGAGTCGTGGTCGGCACACACTCTGGCGTTGAAGTGGCCAAGTAGCAGCAACTGCTCCCGATTCGGGATCGCCTGTATTTTCCTTGAAAGCTGGTTATAAAACTCATCCTTTGCATCTTGTGTGAAATAGAGGGTTGGGACATAAGCACTATTAAGGTTGACAGGTCCATCAGCAGTGTGCAGTCAAAGTGAGAGGATCCGCTCCGATCCATCCTTGCTGGGTTCCACTATCTTCAACAGCGAGTTCTTCACGGCTAAGCCGACACCATACTCTATAGAACATAGAACATTACAGCACAGTACAGGCCCTTCGGCCCTCAATGTTGTGCCGACCTGTCATACCGATCTCAAGCCCGTCTAAGCTACACTATTCCATGTACGTCCATATGCTTGTCCAATGATGACTTAAAATGTACCTAAATTTGGCGAATCTACTACCGTTGCAGGCAAAGTGTTCCATTCCCTTACTACTCTGAGTAAAGAAACCACCTCTGACGTCTGTCCTATATCTTTCACCCCTCAATTTAAAGCTATGCCCCCTTGTGCTCGCCGTCATCATCCTAGGAAAAAGGCTCTCCCTATCCACCCTATCTAACCCTCTGATTATCTTATATGTCTCAATTAAGTCACCTCTCAACCTTCTTCTCTCTAATGAAAACAGCCTCAAGTCCCTCAGCCTTTCCTCATAAGACCTTCCCTCCATACCAGGAAACATCCGAGTAAATCTCCTCTGCACCCTTTCCAAAGCTTCCACATCCTTCCCATAATGCGGTGACCAGAACTGTACGCAATACTCCAACTGCGGCCGCACCAGAGTTTTGTACAGCTTCAGCAGAACCTCTTGGTTCCAGAGCTCGATCCCTCTATTAATAAAAGAGAAAACACTGTGCCTTCTTAACAGCCGTCAACCCGGGTGGCAACTTTCAAGGATCTGTGTACATGGACACCGAGATCTCTCTGCTCATCTACACTGCCAAGAATCTTACCATTAGCCCAGTACTTTGCCTTCCGGTTACTCCTACCAAAGTGCATCACCTCACGCTTGTCCGCATTAAACTCCATTTGCCACCTCTCAGCCCAGCTCTGCAGCTTCTCTATGTCTCTCTGCAACCTACAGCATCCTTCGTCACTATCCACAACTCCATTGACCTTGGTGTCGTCTGCAAATTTACTAACCCATCCTTCTACGCCCTCATCCAGGTCATTTATAAAAATGACAAACAGCAGTGGACCCAACATCGACCCTTGCAGTACACCACTAGTAACTGGTCTCCAGGGTGAACATTTCCCATCAACTACCACCCTCTGTCTTCTTTCAGCAAGCCAATTTCCAATCCAAACTGCTATATCTCCCACAATCCCATTCCTCCGCATTTTGAACAATAGCCTACTGTGGGGAACCTTATCGAATGCCTTACTGAAATCCATATACACATCAACCGGTTTACTCTCATCTACCTACCTACCTTGTCTCATCTATGCCTTTCCCCTCCCAGAAGATGGTATAGTCTCTCTCATGAAAGGGCCCCGATTCTGGGAGCCTTGTCTCTTGAAGCACTGCAATGTTCACTTGGAGTCGTAGCAGTTCATAGTTAATCACTGCCGTCTTGTGGGTGTTGCTGATCTCTCGAAGGTCGTCTGATAGACCAGTTGTCATGGTCCGTACGTTCCAGCATCCAAGTCTGAACGCTGGCTTCTTCCCTTGTTTCTTAGCTTGGTGCAGTGTTTACAGTCCACGATTCAGGATACTTGTATCCCTAAGCCCCATGCACCCAGTGGAGCGGGCGGACTACGGCAGGACAGCACCTAATTGGCTGGGGGCTGCCCAGCTTGAGGTGGGCAGTAGCTGTCCAGTGAGGTGTGATGGCCTCTCCCTCTATCGAAGGCAACCCCGGCGCCTTGCTCTACGCCAATTGAGCGCGGCTTATAACCAGTAGACTGCTGCTTTCCGTGTTTTGCCGCTGCGGTGAGGCGACGTTGGAGTGTCCTCTCCAGGGTGCAGGCCTGGACAGGGTTTTATGAGAGATCGGCAGTTGCCCATGCAACACATCTCCCCTCTCCATGCCACCCATGTTGTCCAAGGGAAGGGCAGGGGCCAATACAACTTGGCACCAGCGTCAGTCTGCCTTAGGAACTCCGGCTCCAGATTTATCCTCAGGGTTTACTCCCAAAGCCTTCCCCATGAGTGGGTCTGGCCGCAAGGCAGTGGAAGTTTAAAATCAGAGTTTTCCTTCTCTTAGATGGACTGCCCTCCCAGGCTTATGAGTTCCATCGACCTCAATTACAGATTTAATTTCTTCATTCCGCACCACTGTTCGACCTTCTCCCTGTCGTGCACCCTGACAATCCAGGTGGGGATGGCCCGCATTTCGCCCAGGAGAGAGTGGGTGTTTTACTTCCAGGCCGCCAGGGTTTACAGGCTGAAGCGGCCTTGGGCCGCCCTCCGTTCCACTGTCCACCGAAGGATCCATATCCCTCTATTCCCTTCCTATTCATGTATTCATCCAGGTGTTTCTTGAAAGCTGCTATTATAAAAATGACAAACAAGCAGTGGCCCCAAAACAGATCTTTGCGGTACACCACTAGTAACTGAACTCCAGGATGAACATTTCCCATCAAACACCACCCTCTGTCTTCTCACAGCTAGCCAATTTCTGATCCGAACCGCTAAATCACCCTCAATCCCATGCCTCTGTATTTTCTGCAGCAGCCTACTGTGGGGAATCTTATCAAACACTTTACTGAAATCCACATGCACCACATCAACCAAGATACGGAGATCGAAATATCTGATTTAAGAACGAGGCCAGCTTTAAGCACCAGAAAACTTGCCACTTTGAGCTGTCAGTTCAAGACAATGCTGTGCTAAGAGGCAGTACATGTTGTGCTCCGTGGCTACTTCATATTCTCAATACGCAGGTATAACTTACAGATTTCTTCCAAAATTGCAATAATGCAAATGGAATTACCATCAACTTCTTATGGTAGTCCTCAACAAAATTTTCTCTCCTCCTTCAAGAATACAAACTCCATTTATCTTTGGACTCACAAATGCAAGTCACACTCAATGTCTCAAGAAAAGGCTTTCATCACATCCAAGCCCTGACAATGTGGGAACTGTTTCAAATTTCTTTTTCTCTGTCGACGTGCCAAATTTTTATGTCCTTGTACAATTTTCTGCTCACTTCACAATTTACTAATTCTCTTTGCTTACTAGGAAGTGTGAAAAAAAACGTTAATACCATTTATTCCCAAATACAGGGTAATTCACCTGTGGAGTGAAAAACTGGGAGCATCGCTTGTCACAGTCAGTTGATTGGAGAATTTTCCTTTTACATCAACTCGTGCCTGCCAGTTTCCCAATAATATAAAAACATAAACATCTGCAGGATTCAGGCACCAATGGTCAAGTTTTTCTGCCCTCCAACTGTTCACTGGATGTTTTCCATGACTGCATTAAGCTGTCGTGTAATTCAATGTCCCTTTGAAATTTTTTTTGTGTGATCTCTTCATTTCTACACATACAATGCAAAACAGATTAACAGTTTTATCTTAAAAGGGGAGAACTTGTGAGTAGACCCTGCAATTCTATGCACTTACGCAGCTTTGAGGGAACAATGCTGTATGTTGAATTCAATGCTCTAGGTCCGACACAGGTGTTTGCTTCATGATAGGTTTTAGTGAGATATTTGGAGGCGGATGGGGGAGGGGTTAGTGCAATGTTAAAGGGGTAAATGCATTAAAAATCCAAACCAAGCAAAGTGGGCATGTGCACAACACTAAGATTGCATAGTTTCCCAATGCAACCAGCTGTGTTTTCTGTTTGTTCAGACCTAATGCACCAGAGAAATCTTTTCTCCTGTAAGGCCTTAACCGTTGGGAAATTTAGCCCTGTTTAATTTTATGTTTAGAAGCCAAATATTTTGCACATTTCAGAACAGATGCACACCAAGCCAAATGTCTGACAAACTTCTGTTTCATATTACAGATTATAATTCACCTCCACATCCTTTCCCCCCACCTGCAAACATCCAGAGTCACCTTATGGGTTTCAGTGTGTACATGGAACAGCACTGTTCACTGCAAACCATGAAAAGCCACAAACCTGAAAAGACTTGCATTAATTTGAAAGACAAACTCAAAATGAAGGATTACATTTTGGGCACACAAATTTTTGATTAAAACAACTAAAATGCAAAGGCTTGTGGAAAAAAAAGTTGATAACTTCTATGAAAATATATTCATAAGGCAGTTTTAAACAGTCAATTGTATTAATACACAGTTTAAACAAACAAAAACTTATGCTGTTTTTTTAGCATGCATGATCCAGCACTTTAGCCCATTTGCTACTTATATTCCGAAGGACTAGTTGTGATGGGAAGCTGTTGCTTCAATGAAAACATATATTCCAGTTAGAGCATACGCTTGCTAGAAGACTCATATGTAAATTTAAAACTGGTATCTCTGCCCTCAACACTCCCAGACACACTTGCTTCTGACTGTTCTTGCTTCTTTCATCGGTAAATTGCCCACAGCTTTATCACTGCTTGTTACTCTCCATAGCCTTATTTGCTTGATGGCAAAAGGAACAACATCTACTTGCAGCAGAGAAAACTATGCTCCGAGTATCTAATGTCAATTCAACTTTATCACAGTCCTGATTTGGAACATGACTAAAAAGGGGGCAAAGTCAGGTAAATAATTTAATTGAACTGCTGCTCCATACAAACACCTGAGCTCATTAGTTAACAGCAGAACGTGTGGAGTGCAACATGTAATGCCAAATCTCATTGCTCAATCAGTGGCAGTTTTGTTAATTAGTGCAGAGAGTAAGTTAACCTGAAGTACCTGGAATTGTGAAATAGTTAGATGAATACCCACAGCACTCTCGCAAGCTAAAGCTACATTTCTTTTTAAACCCACATTCAGACTAGTTCAAAACATAAATCACCACACTTAAAATTGGCAATACTGGACTGGATAAAAAGGCAGCCACAAAAGCATACTGAATATGTCTAGTTTCCATGCTCTGTGCTTGTTTATTTGATGGGCAAAGTGCCTGTACTCTGTTGGTGCTCCAGAGATTACAAATTCAGCAACAGAAACGTCCAGACACAGGCCTCTCATTCAACTATTCTTTAGCAGGTACACTGGAAAAATGATTAATCATTTCCAAAAATCCAGCATTGTTTTTCTTGTTAATGATAAATATCCTGACCAATGTTTTAAAAGATAAAACCTGTCATTTAAAAAGTCTAAATATGTTGAAAGCTGTACTGTACAAATATCACAGTAATGTTCATTTAGTTGAATAAGATCTTTGATACTTTCTCTTGGGGGGGTCAGTTGGATGTCTAACAAGCAAATTCAAGTACTGAGAAATCTACACAGAGCCACAATTTTGATTTGGACATTTAACCAAGGCAGAAGAATGCAGAAGCAGATGAACAAGAGACAAAGCTTTAGGGCAGAAAAGTGTTCAAGATTCGAACGAGCTAAATCCAGAAAATGGGAGTAACTGTCCGAGTTCGACAGTTTGATTGCAATTAAAAAAACCCCTCAAAATAAAGAGTCGATTTCAGTGAAGATGGACCTTAAACTATAAAATGAACATGACTGCCCTAGTTCCCAAAAGGGAATGCACTTGACTGGTCAAAGAGACAACTTATTCAGTGGAAGTGAGTTAACAATTGAGGAGCTATTATGCCAATCTCTGTTGTTTTTGGTCACAAAATAATTTCAAGTAATTAAAAGAGGGGTCTGGCAGAGAGATTACTGAGGGATGCACAAAATTTACTGTTAATGGCAGGCAAAAAAATCTACTGTAATAATGATTGAGTGACTGTTAAGAGCAAAGAATAGGAATTTCTCACAAATGTGCAGGAGAATTTGTCTTAATGACATGCTTCTTGCTCAACAAGGGAACAGGCAATGCTGGGTCTGTTGCAGGTTCACAGTTCCTTGAAAGTGGAGTCACGGGTAGATAGGATAGTGAAGAAAGCATTTGGTATGCTTGCCTTTGCTGTACAATGCATTGGGTATAGGATTTGGGAGCTTTATGCTGCGAGTGTACAGGAGATCGGTCAGGCCACTTCTGGAATACTCTGTGCAATTCTAGTCACCTTCCAAAAGAAGGATCTTGCGAAATTTGAAAGGTTCAGAAAAGACTTACAAGGATGTTGTTAATGTCGGAGAGTTTGAGCTATAGGGAGAGGCTTATTAGGCTGGGGCTATTTTCTTTGGAGTAACGGAGGCTGAGAGGTGACCTTATAGGGGTTTATAAAATCACAAGGGGCATGGATAGGGTGAGTGGACAAAGTCATTTCTCTGAGGTGGGGGTGTCCAAAACGCGGGCATAGGTTTAAGGTGAGAGCAGAAAAGATATAAAAAGGGACCTGAGGGGCAAGATATAAAAAGGGACCCAAGGGGGAACATTTTCATGCAGAGGGTGGTGTATATATGGAATGAGCTGCCACAGGAAGTGGAGGAGGTCAGTATAATTACAACATTTAAAAAGGCATTTGGATGGGTATATGATCAGGAAGGATTAAGTGGGATATAGGTAAAAATGCTAACAAATGGGACTAGATTTATTTAGGGTATATGGTTGGCATGGACGAGTTGGATCAAAGGGTCTGTTTCCATGCTGTTTATCTCTATGACTCTAATCCTGGGGAATGTTATGGATCAAATGGGAAACATCTTGGGAATTGTTATCATATCATAAACTTCATATTAGTTATGGAAAAGGGGCCAATTTCAGTGAATTGAAGAGAAATCCAGGTTAATTCAGGGTGAATACTGGCAAGTCAAAACGTAAAAGAGCTCAGATTGACATTTCAGAGATGCTTTGGGTCTGCTTTAAGTATACTTCCAGGGGAATAGGTGGGCAGCCAAAGCCAGAGCACCCAAGGCAAAGAATTTTGACTCGGATAAAGGCGAAAAAAGTAGTGGATGTCAGACATCAGTGAGATAATACATGGCTGAATGTACTAAGTGCTGAAATGAGGAAAGGTGATCTGGAGATACATCAAGAATGAAACACCAGCTAACAGAGCATAAATCCAAAGATCTTCAAAAAAGCACGATAACAGTAAAAGGATAGTCAAAAGGGGAGAAGGAATTAGGGAGCATGAGTGGAGATGGAAAACAGATGAGATGTTAAATGAGTCGTTTGCATTAATCGTTGCACCGAGAACAAAGCTTCAGCCAAAGCTGTGGTAAACAGTGGGTTGCCAGGACACTGCTAAAAATATGTAAAGACAGGTAACTGGATAGCTCATGATGTTCAAGTGGGATCTTTCTCATTGAGCAAAGTCAGTGTAAAATTCACAGCCATGCTACTGCAATTCTCCTCAGAAATAGGGTTGCTGCCAAAGAACTGGCTGACTGCAAATATCACATCCGAGATCTAAGAAAAGGACGAGTAAATTACTCAAGTGCTGAATTGCTCTTGAAAGAGCAGAGACAGACATGGAAGGTAAAGTGGCCTCCTTTTGTGCTTCAGATATTTTATTCCAGATTTTCTAATTAACCTGCTCAGAGATGTTATTACAACACCTCTGGAGCTAGTGGGAATTGAACCTGGGACTCCTGGCTCAGAGGTTGGAACACCAGCACTGTACTTCAGCAGCCCAATTCTGTCATCATTCTTTGATTGTTTTCTAACTGCCAGGATTACTCAATCAATTCAAGGTAGGTGGCAGGCAAGGTCTTAGAAAGAAAAACCCTGGATGAAACTAACCATTTGAAAGATATGGATTTTTAATAAAGAAAAGGTAGTATGGATTTATTAAATGGGACAGACATGATTTGAGTTTTATTTTGATGAAGTAAAAGAGGTGGTGTACAAAGCAGTGCAATTGATGTTCTGCGAATGTACCTTCAAAAGGTGACTGAAAAGCTACCACATACAGGTACATTAAAAAAACTGAAACCAACGAATAAAAGCAATATTAGCATCATGGATATTAAATTGGTTACTGGTAGAAAACACTTATGATAAATGGCCATTTTCTTTGTACAGGAGAGGAGTATATACCGGCCTTTCCCATTAAGTATTTGGATGAATGCATTTTAATACAAATTAGTAACTTATTCTTGGGGGTACCGGGTGTAATTTTGAAATTGTACGCAATTCAAACTAGATTTGAGGAGAACTGCAACTGGTTTCAACAGGACAAACGGCAGCTAGTGGAACGCATGTACATCGCTGATGAAATTCAACCCAGACAAATGTGCATTAGCTAATTTTGCTAAGAATCACCAATTGTAAAATTGATGGGGTAAACAAATGCCTGTGATAACTTGCACACAAATCTTGCAAACTGGTAGGACAGGTCAACAAGCAATTAACAAAAGCATTAAGAGAGTGAGGGCGTTAAAAACAAAAACAAGATTATAAAACACAAGAGCAATGAACAGTTATCATGCTTCATGGGATGTGAACATCACTGGCAGGGAACTGAATGGCTTGCAAGGTCACTCCAGAGGGTAGTTAAGGGTCAAACAAGTTGCAGTGAATCTGGAGTCAGACATCAAATAGACCAGATAAAGACATCAGATTTTTGTTCCCTGAAGGACATGAGTAAACTAAATGGATTTTTAAACAATTAACACCACCTTCACGGTCACCGGTACTGAGGCTAACTTTTAATTTCTGCTTTATCAAGTTCACAGGAATTAATTTTACAACTCCACCAGCAGCCATGGGATTTTATTTTTATATACATTCACTCATGGGATGTTTGGGGGAGGAGGGGGTACATATCAGCATTTATTGCTGATCTGTAGGTGCCCTCAAGACGGTGGTAGTCAACACTCTGCTTGAACTGCTACAGTCTATTTGCTGCAGATGCTGTTAAGGAGAGTGTTCCAGAATTTTGATCCAGTGACACTGAAGGAAGTGATACATTTCCAGATCAGGATGGAGAGTGGCTTGGAGGTGATCTTGCAGGTGGTGGTGTTCCCATGTATCTGCTACTCTTTGTTCTAGATGGAAGCTGTTGTGGGCTTAGAAGGTGCCTTTAAACGAGGCTTCATAATTTTCTGCAGTGCACCTTGTAGGTAGTACACACTGTTGCAACTTGAGTGATTGTAGGTAATTGAATGTTTGAGGATGCAGAAGATTTGAAACACTGTCTACATTGCATGTCTAATCTATGGATTAATAGACTATGGAAACTACCGCTTTGCCACTTCTCCTTTGAATTATACAAAATCTTTAGAAAATGGCTCAGTTTCATTTGTAAAATTTTGTCAAGTTCAGTACTATAGTTTATTAAGAAAATAAGGCTTTGGACAGGATACAGAAACTTTCATAATGCTTACAGAGATGATAAATGATAATTATTTGGATGGGCTAGAGGAGGTTTTTTGCCTCAAAACTGAAGGTTTCAAGCAGATTTGATAGAGGCGTTTTACAGATTATTTATTCATATTAAAGTAAGATACACTTTTTCAACAGTGAAAGGATTAGTAACCAGGGGGCATGGATTTAAGGTAATTCCAAATGAACCAGAGATGACATGAAGATGACCTCTTTACATCGAGTGTTTACAACATGAAATGCTATGTCTGATCAAGTGGTAGACCCACTTAATAGCAGCTTTTAAAAGGAATTGGCATAAATATTTAAACGAAAGAGCAGGAAGTGAAAAAAATGGATTGTTTTTACAAACCATCTTGCTCATACTTGACGGACTGAATGGTTTCCTTCTGAACTGTAAGGTACATCCTGTGGGGAAGGAAACTGGTTGTCCTGACCTGGTCTGCCGTTTATGCAACTTTTTAAACTTTTAATATGCATCTGTGGTTTCACACCAGAATTAGCTGACTCCTAACTCTCTTAAGTGAATTGGCAAGACATTCAGTTGCATCAAGCATGCCAAACAAAAAAAGATGGGCAATTTTTGTCTAACAGCAATGCACATGATCAGATAAAAGTTACTTGTTTGAAAAAAATGCTCTTCCTGGTCACTGGGCATGTCAAAGCACATGACAGCCAATTATGTACTTTGAAAGTGTGGGCACCATTGCAAAGTAGCAAATACAGCAGCCACTTTGTACACAGCAAGGTTGCACAAACAGCAATATGACAACAACTGGGTAAACTATATTCATGATACTGATTGAGGGATAAATATTGGCTCCTCAGCTCTTCTTCAAAATAGCGCAATGAGATCTTTTACATGCAAGGGAGCAATCAGATTAATCATTGGTTAAAAAAGAAGTTATCCCTAAAATCGACATATAAAAACAGGATTACCTGGTCATCATTACATTGTTGGTTTGGGGAATTTGCTATGTACACATGACCATTGCATTTACTATGTTATAACGGTGACTATATTTCCAAAGTACTTGGTTGATTCTATGCAGTAAAGCACTTTGAAATGTCCGATGGTTGACCAAAATCAGATTTCCAAGTCTGCTTGCTTCTGCATTCTTGCTGTGCAAGACTACAAATCACTACTTTGTACACTCTATCCTGAAAAGCCATGAAAATTCTCCCTGGCTGCCACTATAGCTACCAGAATGTAACTAATGTTATCAACGCAGCAAGAGCAGCTCTGAACCATTACAAATGGATTAGCATTGAAATCAAGAACATTTTCTACCTTGGACTGACTCTAGTGCAGTTCACGATGGAGGGAGGTGGAACTTTCACTGTTGAAAGCATGTGAATCATTAGAAATGAGCTCGATTCTATTTGCATGGTGTTCAAATTTGAAGACTGAATGAAATTGCATGCTGACCTCTTGCCTCTTTACATCCATGTTCCACACAACAATCCCACCATCTGCACCACAAGAGATCAGCTGTCGCGTATGATGTGCATAACAAAGGGACTGAACTTTGTCACTGTATGACAGAAACAGAACAAAGAGTTAGCTAAAGCAGCACCATTGCACTCATGCACTGATCGGAAAAGCAAACGTACATGTGAATCCATATTACTGCTGAACACTCACTTGTGGCCTTGTAGTTCAATAGCAGTTCCCTTTCTTCCTCCGATATCCCACATAATAATGCAATGATCGGAGCTACCAGAGAATAGTGTCCGTTGAACTGGATCCCAACAAAGTGCAGTGATGCTGCCTGTAAGACAGGGGGAATTTTAAATGGTTCAGGCAAAGAGTCTTTGAAAATAAAGCTTCAAACCAATCAAAAAAAACCAAACTTATTAAACTGCCAGTTAGTCAATTCAATTTTTTAAAAAAATTCTTTATGGGATGTGGACACAGCTGGTTAAGCCAGTATTTATTGCCTATCCCCAATTACCCTGGAGAAAGTGATGGTGAGCTTTTCTTGAACCACTGAGTCCACACGGCACAGGGACACCTAAGGTGCAGTTTGATTACACTGCCAGTCACCTTGTCAGGTACTTCAAGAAACGCAATCTCTTTGCTCTCTCGCCAACTGCAGAGAAACTCCAGAGGTCTAAGTATGGTTCGAGTCAGGAATTGGACTGCTGCCCGAAAACTTTCACTTAGGTTCTCTACATTGCATCCAATTTCAGTTGCGTGCTGCTATTTTGTGTAACTTGCTCCCATTTCAGTAGCAATAACAATTGTAATGCTTTCCATCACCAACATATTTCTTGACAATTCTAATATGATTGACCTTTATCTAGAAATAACCGAAAGTATCATCCACATATTAAATATATTCACTCACAGAAGGAAACATTGTAGAATCAACAGGCAAAGGTTGGAGACCATATGAACTCACGTCACAGGGCAACAAACATGAACTCCAACTACACAAGCTCTGGTTAGCTTACCACTGTGTCCTTTGAAGGTTGTAACAACTGAACAATCGTCTTGCTCAAGCTTCAAAATAGTCACCTGCCCAGAATAATCCCCAACAAAAGCGTGTCGTGTTTCAATATCAAATCTGAGATGGGTGGTTACGGAAAAGTAGTCTTCAATTTAAACAAGATACCACAAACCACATTCTACATAAGATAGTACACCATTAACATTGAGGATACTGCAGACACGAGGCACAAGCAGAGGTTCTGTGGGTACCTAACCTTCGACCACTCTCTGAACAATGCCACGTGAAGCTTTTGTCCTGTCCCGTGCTCAGCACCCATTCCATCTCCAAAACAAACAGGACCATTGTCACTCGGCTTTGATGAGCTGTGGGAAATATAAAGAACAAAATCAATTTGGTTATCGAATGCTCTCACATCTTAGTTTAACATAAGGAAAAATGTATCAAAGTGGTAAATGGTAGCAGCATAAATCAAAGCCAAAGCAATATCTGTCAATTCACGGGAACATTTTGAATTGTACTCAACAGTTGAAAATCACTGCCCCAATTTCAAATAGCAAAGAAAAATAGGTAGGCACAGAATACACTAATTATTACTTCAACTAGTTTCAATATAGATCTTGCTTCTGGGACACAATAGAAATTTTAAAAATAATGATGAAGGGTCTAGTTAGAGTTAGTGGTAGTTGTCTTTTCAAGACTGGGGACACATTTTTAAGGTGAGAGGAGAGAGCTTTAAAAAACGTGAGGGGCTTTTTTTCTAAGTTTATACACAGGGTGGTTCGTATGTAAAACGAACTTCCAGAGGAAGTGGTGGATGTGGTTACAATTACGATTAAAAAACATTTGGATAAGTACTTGAATAGTAGGTAATGGCCTAGTGGTATTATGGCTGGACTGTCAATCCAGAGACCCAGATAACGTTCTGGAGGACCCAGGTTCAAATCCTGCCACGGCAGATGGTAGAATTTGAATTCAATAAATATCTGGAATTAAGAGTCTAATGATGACCATGAATCCATTGTCAATTGTGAGAAAAACCTATCTGGCTCACGAATGTCCTTTCGGGAAGAAAACTGCCATCCTTACCTGGGCAGGCCTACATGTGACTGCAGACCCACAGCAATGAGGTTGACTCTGAATTAGGGTTAGGCAATAAATGCTGCCTGGCCAGCAACGCCTTCATCCCATGAATGAATAAAGAAGAAACATGGAAAATTTGGGGGTGGTAGAGCGGCATGGCGGCTCAGTGTTTAGCACTGCTGCCTCACAGCACCAGGGACCCGGGTTCAATTCCAGCCTTGGGCAAACTATGTGGAGTTTGTTCACTTCCCCCATGCGTGAGAGAGTTTCTGCTGGGTGTTCTGGTTTCCTCCCACAGTCCAAAGATGTACAAGTAAGGTGGATTGGCCATGCTAAATTACCCATCGTGTTCAGGGATGAGTAGGTGAGGTGCATTAGACAAAGGAAATGCAAGGTCAGAGAGATAGCATAGGAGGATGCGTTTGGGTGGGATGCTGTTCAGAGGGTTGGTGCAGACTTACTGGGCCAAAGGCTGCTTCCAAGCTATGTGGATTCTACAACTGTTCAGAGGGATATGAACCAGGAGCAGTCAGGTCAGACTAGTTTAGTTTGGGATGATGGACCAGTTGGACTGAAGGGTTTTTTCCATATGCTGTATGACTCTATGACTCACTCAGTCCCCCACATAACATTGAAATCTCAGTCTGCCCAACTGGAAAATGTCAAAGCTGTGCATGCCAATATCTCTCAGGCATGTTGCTATTCTTTTTCCAGCTGGACAAAGAAAGAAAGCAAACATGTACAAGTAAATTTATACCAAACTATGTGCTTTGTTATTGGGATTAAATATCAAACGTGTTTAAAAAAAAAAGCTGCAGGCTCAAGCATAACTGGTTTTTGCTCCAACTTCTTTAACCTGAACACCACGGTCCCAAGCACCTCAATCCAAAGCAGAGGATTTGCTCATTTAATATGTTATTTTACTTACTTGCCCAGAAAGTGAGAAAAAAATTCCTCCCACCACCTCCACGCTGTAGTATCACAAAGGCTCTTTCATAATCTGAACAGATAATTTTCTATGTGGAAATGCCACTCACATTGCGAAACTAGAGTGGCCAAGGGTCACATGCTTGGTATTTGGACATTTTAAAGTAGTAATGCCTATTGGCAAGCATGATTCCGATCACCGCAACTACCAAGAATATAATCAACTCAATTCAGTTTCATGTTTAAAATGGAAGCACAGAAGCTCATCAGATTTATTTTTAACATGGGTTTAATAGCCAGGTTAAAAACCTTAGTTACACAAATTAGCTCAAACAAACTAGGACTGCTCACTGCAAAGAAGCATAGGTTTCAAATGATTTGATCAAAGTTCGTAAAATAATGAAGGCGTCTGACGGTGTGTGCACTGACAGCTCGTTTCAGCTAAAAGCTTTAGGTAGGACGAGGGACCAGAATCCCAAGTAATATGCAGGCCAGAACTAGTTGGATCTAATAGTTTTCTTGGCAAAAACAAAAAGTGCATCTGTTGCTGCCATCGTACAGTTTCGTGGCTCACTGAAATCCTTTAACCAAGAATTAGACCTGTTTCTGGGAAGGTTAGAAGTCACCTCATGACGAGGTAGCTTTCATATACACACAGGTGGTCTTCTTGGCTAGTTTTGGTCCCTTCAGAGGGATTTCCTTACTTAGCCTCCCTGCCTCAATTGGCCTAGATGCTTGATCGAGATTTTCATCTTGCTGAAGAGACAACATTCGGTGGATTGAGTTGTACTTGTGTCAGGATGCAGGGAACAGTGGCATCACATTGGACAGGTTGAAAGGATTAGTAGGTCTTCCACTGGGATGGGCAGTAAACTTTGAACAAAGCACAGATAGGCTGTTCCACGATCTCTTCAGCATAGCATTAAACAGTTTTCAACCTCACTGCGACAAGCCAGCACCTCATATCTTTGGCTAGTTCACAACTCAAAGCCTCACACTAAGGGTTTTCTTCAAGTTATCAGCTCCGAACTATGATGCAGAATCTTGGGAACTTTACCCATAGGTGGGTAAAATAGCAATATTCTAGCACTTATCAGGGGTGAAAGTTCTTGTATTCTCAGGCCTTTCCCTCCCTTTCAGTTAGATCAAGAAGTTCCTTACCCAGGTAGCTCTTTGCTGAAGTCATTTTGTTGTAGTCTTCCGACAAAATAAACTCCTGACAAAAGACAAACTGTTAAGTTGTAAACTTCCTATATATTCCTTATATCAGTCCTACAAAGATGTAAGCCACTATATTAAAACACCAGAGATTTCAATGAGTTAAAATTTTAAGGAAATTTAGCATCAGAATTTATTTTTAAGAGACAACATGTGTGCTTAAACTTGGCAGATTTCTGAATAGGATTCATCCACTATTCACATCATCAGTGCAACAACAAGTCACATTAAGTAGTTAGACATAAAAGATATCAGGATCAATGATTAAAGGACACACAGAGAATGATTCATAAATGTGCATTAACAATTGGTACTGTTAATTTCATAGAGAATAATGCCCCGAAACTGTTAAGTTTCTGTGGGAGAGCAAGTTAAACAGGTCTGGTGTGCTTTCTCATTACAATGAATTCGGAATGTATCAACTCACTTTATGGTTTGTAATTTATTATTAGCAAGGGACAAAAACTTCCGCAAAGTGTTAAAATATAGCCAGAATTCATTCCAATCTGCAGCTAATGAGGAGGACCCCAACCGTAGGAAGTTTGGATTTAAAGACAGGTAATCCACATCCTGTGAGCAATTAAAATAAAAAATAAGGATTTCCCAAAATAGCCTCCCATTTTAGTCAGTTCACATGACATGACAAAATATGCCAGCCCAGAATAAGGCGGCTCCTCAACCAGGCCACTCAGTTATTCTCTCATTCAGCATCCTCCATGCTTGTTCAATTAATTTGATGAACATCACCTTGGATTTCCTTCCCCTCATATGCTTATCCAGCCTCCACTTAAATGCATTTCTATGATTTGCCTCAATTACTCCATTTGTTAGCAAGTTCCACTGTCTGTGTTTATGATATTTATTGTCAGTTCCTTACCCGATTTCTTGGTGAATATCTTCACTTGATGGCTTCTACGTACAATACAAAGGAACCACTATCTGAAGAGACACAAACCCAGTCTATTCACCTTTTCTGTGTCACTGTAACCTCAGTTTTAGGATTATCCTTTTAAATTGTTTTTGCATCTTCTCGTGCTTCTATATTATCTGCATGATACGACAACTAGACTGTAAACAGCTCTCCAAATAATAATTTAACCAAGGTTGATAACTTCCAGAGTTTTCAGTTCCAGTCCTGGAACTCAACTCCAGTGCTTAATCTGAATTGCTTTTATTACGGCCTAATGAGCTTGCATCACAACTTTTAGTAGGATGAAAAGTTATTGGGGTAGTCAGGGATGTGGAACACTTGGATCAACATTTGAGTTAGCATTTCCAGATCTCTCTGCTGTTTTGTTCCAATCAGATTCTTATTTTCTAAGCAAGATGTGCTCAATACCAAAATATAGTAGCTCCCACTTATGCCACTTAAACTCATTTGCCATTTATCTGTTTCATTCCCCAAGTTTCTTAATGTTGTCATGCTATTTGTCTTGCACCACACCAGTTTTGACTGTACCTCCTAATTCGGTGCTGTCTGCAAACTTACAAATTGTGTTAATTCCATGAAGCATTCCCAGTGTTGATGCTCATGAAGCTCCACCATCCTCCAATCTGAATCCCCTTCATCCCCACCTATTATCTCGAAGCCAGCCAGCTACCTACTCCTCAGATTCTGCAATCTCTAACCTTATTTGCTGGCCCATTAAGTGGTATCTTCTTAAATGCCTTTTGGAGATTTCAACAGATTACATCTAGAGCATTACCTCCGAATTATTTACATATCTGCTCTGAGAGCTTTTCAAAGTGGTTAATGAGGAAGGCATTTCTTCTCAAAATCCATCTAATACGATTAATGTTGATCCAAGTGTTCCACATCCCTGACTACCCCAATAAATTTTCATCCTGCTGATTATCAAGACTTGATCCATTTTTTTCTTTAAAAGCAAAGTCTCTACTTCCACTTACTTTTGAGCCAGAGTTTAAAATAAAAACTCACGACCCTCAAAAACAAATTCACCTCATTTTCTTAAATGGATGAAAACTAATTTTTGAACAGCGAACCTTAGGTCTAGAATTTCCCACAAGAGGAAACATTCTTTCCACAGCCACGTGGTCAAGACCCCTCAGGATGTTATGCGTTATATCCATATCTCACTTTTGTAAACTCTGTCAGATACGACCCTAGCCTATCCATCTTTTCCTCAATACAAAATGTCAGATCCAGAGATTAATCAGGCCGACGCTCTCTGAACTGCTTCCAAAACCGAACCAACCAACTTCAACACCCACAACCCGAGCCACAGATCTACTCCAAAATATTAGAGTGCTTCCAAACATTTACAGTGCTCCTTGAATGAGATGAATACTGTACATGGTACTCCACACTCGATTAGCTTTTTCTTTGATTTGGTTACCTTTCTATTTGAAAAACAAAACTCTGAGCAAGGGTCACCGGACCTGAAACGTTAACTGTTTTCTCCTCCACAGATGCTGCCAGACCTGCTGAGCTCTTCCAGCAACTGTTTTTGTAACTTTTTATTTGACTGTGATGATGGTAACAAGTGAGCTGCTTTGGCAGATTTCAAAGCTCGATGCAAGGATTTAGGTTTAATAACACAAGGGTACTGCAACAACAATCATTGCAACCATGCTAAATATAATTCTTTCTTGCTACTCCAAGTCACGTTCCCCAAATACAATCAACACACTTCTTTCTGTTGTTTGTTATGATGGCTGATTCCCAAATCATTGGTCCCTAATGGCAGAAAATAATAACGCATTAGTACCCCACCAGTAAATTCATACCAGGCCCCAAGTTCGTTCCAAAGCAAACAAGCTCAAACTAAAATAGACATCCTAGGAGAATTATGGGCGCATGTGCAATATATGCAAGCATATCATCTGTGTGTATCGACCCATCCAAGTGACAAATGGAACTACTACAAACCAGCAGTGTGTTGTCATAATGTAGGGCTTGACTGTGATGTTGTGCCAAAGGTTTCCAACCAGAACTACTGACTCCATAAATGGTCAGTCTGGAAGAAACTTGCAATTTCTGAAGTCTGATGGATGAATGCCAAAGAGTAGGCAATGGCTTAAAATAAACTGCTATTAAATTCAGACAAGGGAATCATTTAGACTGAATGGATGGTCCCCGCTGCTCATTTTAACAAGATCAAAAGACCTGTCATTCAAACCCAAATTTACGATCACATATCCATTCCCAACGTATACAAAACAGGGCTTGAATTCAGCAACATTAGTCAATAGCGAGATTAGACTTTGCTCCCTTGATATGTCAAATCCATTGACTCTACCCTCTATTCCTTCAACTCTGAGCTGCTACTCATTCTTCAAATGCTGGTATATCAGCAACTGATTCCTCTAAGAGCTCAGCCATGGCACCACCTTTTTCATCTTCAAACATTCCCTCATGAACTATAACCTTCAAAATTGTACTCACTGTGCACTGCCTAGCAAAGTATCCAGAGGGGTTTCTGGGCAGGTACATCCAAAATTGCCTTGCCCCTCACAGCATTGCATCTGATTTGCTTTAAGAATTCAGCATTTTCCGAGGTCATGCTCCTCATCCTTGGTTTGCATTATACAACTGTGTCACTTGTACTTCCTTGTCCTCAAAATACCTACACAATCAAACGCCCCAGCTCTTCTAGGCGATATCAGAACCATCAGTCTTTGCCTAATATATACAATACATTGCTGTGCAGCATGTTACTGGTCTGAGGCCTAGTTTCCTGCAAAAATATAGCCCTGACCAGTAACAGCACTGACAGTAGTTTTATGATCTGACATCCATTAATACCTGTGGATTTATTGTGCAGTGAAGCCGATTTTGGCAAATCCTGGCAGCTGCCAGACTAACATTTACAATGGTGTTTCAGCTTACCTCCAGGGGATTGTAAGTACTTTCTTGGCTTCAAGTCTCCCAATGCAGATATCTGATCAGTCAGGTTCATCAGTTAATTGTCATGGACAGCTATGTTAAACAGCAACAGTCTTAAACTTGAATTAGGCGGATGACATTCAATTCCTAGATTTGTCAGGCATTTTTCTGCCCTTTGGGAAACCCCTGAAATCCGCAGCCAAAGTGTCTGTAATCTTCAGTGGTGAATCCTTTCTTGGCTGTGCTAAGGAAATAGTATGCTGCTATCACAGCAGGGGCAAACAAATTTCAGTTCAGACCACTTCAAGCACTCTTCTCTTTTGCCCTCAATTGCCAATGATACAGTGACAGTATTCAGCGTGAACAGAAATATCAAGCTGAGAACGGCAGTGTTCAAGAGGAGAAATTCTTCAATTACTTGATCTGTGACAACATCCAATTGCTCACCCCAAGAAAACTGCTGCCCAAATAACAAAAAAACAGGAATTCCTGTGTCTACATGGACATTAAAACGAACAAAGAAGATGCTGCCTCTTAATTAAAAAAAGATACTGAGCATAAACATGGGGGAACCACTTCAGAGATATTTGCAACATGTTACCCTCGTTCACAGTAAAGTACTCACCGAGACTGTACCACTGTCTAGTCCTACAGACAGCCTCCTTGTTTCTGGATTGAAGGACATACTTGAACATGAAGCTGCAAAAAAAAAAGAAAAATGTTCACTGTAATATGGATTGGTCAACAGGAATACTTTCAAAGTGCCAAAAGCCAGTTTTAATTCATACTTAAAAGTTGTATATTTTTCAAAGGAATACAATTCCATGACATTCATTAGAGCTTCTACACGTCTATCAAGATGCACTAGAAAAGTGGATAACAATATATCAATCAAGAACCAAAACCTATGGTAGCATCTGTGAAGAAAAATCAGAGTTAACATTTTGGGCCCAGCGACCCTTCCTCAACTGATGGTAGCTAGGAAAATGTTGATGTATATGTAAATCAAACAGATTACATGCAATTCCTCCTCTCAGGAGGTTCACATGTAAATTCTGTGTAACTACATGGAATCCTCACCATTACCAAGCTGTTAACCAAGACCTCTCATTCACTCTGAGCTTCAAACCCCATCATATTAAGACTGCCACACACTGTCTGGCAAGGCCTGGTTACTGTTCTCCAACTCCCATCACAAACAATCTTACAAAGACATCACTGATGACATGACTCTGCCAGCAAAAGAATTTCAAGCATATCATAATGCAGGTAGCAACTTGTTTTTTTTCTTAGAAGTACTGAGAGCTCCAGATGCTGGAAAGGACTGTTCTGATGAAGGGTCACTGGACCCGAAATGTTAACTCTGCTTCCTCTCCAGAGATTTTGCCAGACCTGCTGTGTTTTCCCAGTAATTCCTGTTTTTGTTATTACTTTTAAGAGTTGGGTCACTGCAGCACAGTAATTTTCACCACCTTGCAACACTGAAGGTACATCAGCATTTCGGGTCTCAAGTGTATGGTGCACTTACCAGTTGTTGTGTGGACCACAGCAATAGCAGAAAGCCTTACAGTACCTTCAGCCTCCTCTGCCATTCTGACATAATCTCAGAATAAACAGGTGCCGATTTAAGATTAAGACGAGGTGCATTTTTTTTCTCTAAGAGGATTCAGAGTCTGTGGAACTCCTTATCACGGAGAGCTGCGGGGGACATATTTATGGCCGAGATAGACAGATTCTTGTTCAGGAGGGGAAATCAAGGCTTATGGGGATAGGGCAGAAAAGCGGACAGGAAGACTGTCAGATCAGCTGTGATCTTAAGAAGTGGTAGAACAAGCTTCAGGGGCCACACTCTACTCCAATTTCTATTTATTATGGTCTCGTTCAACTAGGTCATAATTATCCTGTAACTCAACTCCATCTGCATACTTTTATCACATAGATTTTTATTAGATGTGGCTAACAAAATATATTTCATCTAAATCAGAACCACGCAGAGTGCCTAGCTGATGAACTCATCAATATTGCTAAGGGTTCCATCAACTCATGCCACTGAGGAAGAGGCTGAACCGGAGTGTGTGGCTAAATCTAACCACTAATTTTGTCACATCTGCCATCTGCATTGTCTAATGAAACCGAACAAAAGACAAAAGAGAAATAAACTTTGGGAAGATGGATGGAAAAACAAAATGTTAAGATGCAGAATCCCGTAATGTCTCACAGACAAAAACTCAGGTTTATCAATATTGTCACCATATTGGTAGGTTGGCTTCCTACTATTCGAAGTGAGCACTGACAAAAGTACAATTTCAACTGGTGCAAAACTCCAAAGGCACAGTCAGCTGTTATTAAAAGAAAAACCTTTGGAGGCTACCGCATATTCATATTCTATTCAGCGAAGGGGAAAGTATACTGTTTTCTCGTTGATTAATACAGCAGTGGTAGGAGACAGGCCAGCAGGGAGTCATGCATGAATTTCACTAAATATATGAAACACTTCACAGTACAAGCAAGTTCCCATTTTGAGGAGAAATTAACACTCTCTTCAGGCCACAACAGAAACAGAGTATTTCATTTATTTACTTTCTTCTCATTCTCTTCTTTCTTTCTGTCACTGTCCATTGACCTCAGATCACAAAAACACTTGGACATTGCACCAAGTGCCATTCAGATGACAGGAATCAGACTTCATGTGTCTTGAATTACATTTCCCCTAACATTACATGCACTCTGGAGCTGTTCTTCTGATTCAATGTATCACAAAAACATCAAGAATACTTGGGACACATGACATGCATTTTAGCCCCTGCACGTACATTTCTCTTGAACTGCTGTTCTGACTCCTTTTGAAGAGGTTCTTCCAGACAACGGCAACATCTGACCCCAACAGTCAACTTTCACCACAGGTTACGCATGTGTCTACACAGTCTGCTCAATGAAAGGAGTCCATCACAAATGAGATCAACTGTTATTTTCAATATTCACATATGCATTTCTGACAAGGGTATAGGGGAAAACTCAAGAGGAATAAGAGGAGTGACATTTGCCAAATTTTCTCCTCCCCGAAAAAATGATACATAAATAATGATCAAATATACAGTGGAAGATAAAACACTGGGGCCATAAGCTAACAGCTAATATGTTACTTCACTCAAGCTAACTCTCATTGTTTAAAAACAAGCAGGAGTTCAAGGCTGCAGTAATTGAATGTCATTTTAGCAATGTTTACATTGACAGCCATTTACACAATTTTGAAAGAATGGTTTAAAAAAAATCAATTCAGGTTGTCATGTTTGGGTTTTGGACAAATGAGGTTGATTTAATCATGGGTCAGAGTGGGACAAGACATAAAAAATCCCAATATATCAAGACATAAATGTGCACTCTTCAAATTTCTCAAAACTAATGAGATTCAATTTCATAGCTTACAATTCCATGGCACTAATGTCATCACTATATCTAGCTATCATGAATACAGTTAATTTGACAAAATGCAAAAGAAATAAGGAATTTTTTTGGAGACTGAGTTATGATTTAAAATGCTCTTTCAGGCAAAGGAGAAATTGCAGTAATCTGGGCAGAGAGTAGGCTAAGGGGAACTAACTAAATAGATTTTGAAAACAGTGAGCCCAGGCATGACAGGCTAAATGCTCTTTGTCAGCTCTACAATTCTCTTGACTGCAATCAATGTTCATCTAAGCCCTCACGTAAAAGTTGACATGTTGGAAATCCCAATCCGAGCCAAGCACCAAATTACACAGGGCTAGTAAAGCTTCAACATACACAATACCACATGGAAGGTGCAAGTGCTTAAACCAACATACAAGAATCTCAGATGCATACTCTATTTTAAACTGAAGCTTGACAAGTGATGAACTTTTACTTCACATTTCATTTGCCGTCCCAAAGGTTAATCAGTCGTGACAGCCAATATAACATGAAAATCCTTTCCAATTTAATAACTACTTTTTAAGATGACTTCTTCACATTTTTTAAATAAACAGTTTTTAAAAATAAATCTAAATACAAGGAACCAACAGTGAAATTTTACTATGCACCTGATTAGAAGCAAATAATCAGGTGAAAAGTCACATTTTTCTCCTTCCCTAGAGGTAGCGATGTGTAAAATGCACAAGATGTGGGTACCAAACATGCACCTCTCTCTTCAGACATTATTTCATCCACGCAGCACTCCATGACATGCCAGCATACTACTTGAAACTGATGGAGGTTGAAACACACTGATCTTCTACTCCAAAATAACTTACTTGTCCATTTTTCAGAGGGACACAGGATAACAGTTTCAAGCAAGGACCTGCCCTTTCTTCACAGCCTTTGCACTATGATTTATCAAATTTCCTTAATCTGCACTGTTACCTATCAGATCACAAGATAGGGAACTGAATAGAAAGCTGATCACGAAGCTGCAGACTACCCTTGCAAAGTGCACTGGAACGATGTACTGCACCATCACATGGGAACTTAATTTACAACAAAAACCGAGCTAAGAACAAAACTAATGACGTCAAGATAAATTTTAAGGCTTCAAATCAACTCTCAAATTCATGTCTGAAACAGTACATTGAAGAAGCCAGGAATATGTTTCATCAGTTAACTGTACCATAATCACATGCTCAGTCCACACTACAGCTGAAAAGTGATCCGCTGTTTTAAATTGCACCATTTCTTTTTGATTTAGAATTTATCCCATATATATTATGCAAATAAGCATATTCACTCCTGCTGGTATTTGGAGGGACAGTAAAACAGGCAACAGCCAAAGTCTGAGAAACATGGCATCTGAATTCATCGTAGCCCTTCATGTTAAATACTCCTCATTGACATGAATCTGCTTACCATGATCTAATAGAATAATCTGCATCTCAAGAATACCAAGGTTGAATAAATTATTAATCCTCTCATCTATGGCGGTACATTAGATCTAGATACGGTACACCTGATGTTTCTCAGTGCCTTTACAATGTCTCTCAAACAACAATTAACCCACCTTCACAGGCACAAAAGGACAGTGTATACACGTACAGACACGGGTCACCATTACCCACTAATATATACTTTACTCACCAGAGTATTTCACTTGCAACAAATATTTAAAGACCTGTAGAGAAAAGGGGACTGAGAGGGAATCATAACCGGGGGGGGAGAGGAGAGAGAGAGGAGAGACACACAGAGAGAGAGACACACACACGCACAGAGACAGGAGAGAGAGAGAGGGACAGCGGAGAGAGAGAGAGGGACAGCAGAGAGAGAGAGAGAGAGAGAGAGAGAGAGAGAGGGAGAGAGAGAGAGAGAGAGAGAGAGAGAGAGAGGAGTGATGGGGATAGCTGTTTCAATGAGTAGACTGCGAGACAAAAGGCTGACTTCTGTATTGTAAGATTTCTTAGTTTTCAGGTAAAGTTTTATTTCCTTAAAAAAAAAGCCACAACAATTTTGCAGAAAGCAACAACAATACTGCTCAACGGTGAGTGAAAATTGATCTGAGCAGCAGACATTAAGTTGAGAAGAGCCGGGTATAGATCAACAAAGTTACAAAAGGAGATGGTGTTTCTCATGCAGGAAATGAGTGTAAAGGAGTTGTTAACAGGAGTGTGTTTGGCTTGGGATACAGTAAAATGGAGCTTGGGTGGATCTAAACTATTGCCGTACTTTCCAACAAGTTTTTCAAGAGACGTATGGACAAAGATCCAGCAACAAGGTGCTCTGATGATTTTTTTCAGGTACCAAGCATTAGGCAAGGATGCAGCGTGCTCCTCAAGAAAATATTTAAAGAAACATTTACCAACAAACTCCGCCAAGTCCTGTTTGCCAACTTGCTTATGCTAATGAAGCCACCCACAAAATCCAAAGTATTGCATCTGGTGCTAGTTTATACTTTTCAAAAACTCTAATAGCTGTCCGACAACTTTAAACAGGCTCCATGTTCCATGTTGAAACAAACAAAGACATCAAATATTGCAGAAAGGATGAAATAAAGGCAACAGATCAGAAATCCAGGTCTATTTTTACTCTAAAGTACTAGAAGCATATTTATTTTTAATTATTGATATTAAGATTATCACTTACTCCAAGAAACCTCATAGTACTTCCTGAACTCTCCAAAAGTATTCCTTGGCAGAAGGAACACAATGAGTTTTGCCAGACACATTCGCATGTTTGATTTTTGGCAGGAAATGCACTTACATGGCATTGAGTGGTAAACACTTGGCCAGTACTGACCGCTGTCTCTCTTAATCCATACGCGAATTGTTCTGGAAAAAAGGTTAAGAAAAAGTTACTTCCATTTTAACAGACACACACACACACACACACACACACACAAAATGGGAATTGTCATGGGAAGAATGCACAAATAATTGTGCCCTAATGCTTCACAAACCATTGCAAATATATAAAATCCCTATGTCAACAAATGGTTGGTAAATGATGCAATTTGAATTCAATGTAAAAAAATCTGCAATAAAAAACATCCATGTCTAAAAGACGAATGATGACCATGAAATCATCGTCTACTGTCAGAAAAACACATCTGATCCACCCTTCCCAAATGGACCCGAGTGATGTCTTCCTGCAAATCTAGACCTACAGCAATATGGTTAATTCATGACTGCCCTTCCCGGCAGAAAGCCAGGTTGACTATCCCTAATCAGTCCTTGCCTTTCCAAATGCATGCAAATCCTGCCCCTCAGAATCCCTCCAACAACTCACCCACCACTAACATATGGCTCACAGGTCTATAGTTCTCTGGCTTTTTAAAAAAAAATAATGGCACCACATCAGCCAACCACCAGTTTCCGGCATCTCACCTTTGTCTATCCGTGATACAAATATATCAACTAAAAAGGCTAAGCAATCTCTTCCCTAGTTTTCTACAATGTTCTGGATCACCTGATCAAGTTTCAGGCTTTATCTGCCATTATGTGTTTTAAGACATCTAGCACCTCCTCTTTTGTAATATAAACTCCTTTCAAGACATCACTCTATTTCCCTAAGTTCCCTAACTTGCTCAAAACCAAAAGCAGCTCTCACAGCCACAATCCTCTCCTGTCCACCATATTTCCCCCCCCCCCGTCTTGTTTGTCTCATTCTCCTTGTTACTGTTTCAAAGAGCAACATTGCACTGCAGTTTTAAAAAGGGCAATATTTGCTTCTGAATCGTAACACTTTCATGGTACTTCAACTTCCATTTCAATTTATAGGTCTGAATAAAAAAACAAACTATGTGGTCTGTTCCAGAACCTAAAAGCTAAACCACTACAGCGCTCTAGTTCACCAAAGACTGAGGTGCTGTGGGCCCCACCTTACATGATCATGCACACAATCTAAAATGGTAAGACACTGACTGGGTTTAGGCCAGGATCAGTGATGTGAATCAATACAGGAAAGTGGGGAAGCAGTTGTTAAGAACTCACTTCCCAAACAATTTAACCACAAAGCTCTCGGAGATTTTATTTGCACATCACCAGAATACAATAATGCCACGATATTAATGGGTTGGAGTGAGCAAGTGCTTCCAAATATTTTCTGATTTCTGTTTTTGTTGAAAGTATGAGTGTTTCAGATCAGCAGCACGATTCAAGAGAGCATATCAAGAAAATGTCTTTGGACAATTTTTGCCCAATCTGGCTGCACGTGATGGCCATGGATTTCAATGCAGTTACCATCTTACAAATTTAGATGCACCATTCTTCAAAGCAGAAAATGCAATAAAGGAATGAAATGCTGATCATGACTTTTAAAGCAACATAAATAAACAAACATATGATCTTTAACTAAAACACTAAGGACCAAGCCAAGATGTCTGCTCACCTCAACTTCAAAAGTATAGGCCCTGGACTTATGACAAATAAATCCAAGCACACAAATGACGAAATATCAATTCCAAAGTTTGATTTTAAATCCCTAACAAACATTGTGAATTTGTTGCATCTAACAGAACCCCGAAAAGTTCAACTTGTTCAGGACAAGCTTTGTTTTTCAGCCTTCTGCAAAAGGAAATTGACTGAATTCCTTAAATCTGCAATCAGAAGTGCCAGTTTTCATGGTACAAAAGTTACCAGCATCTAAAAAGTGAACATCCTTTGCTGTTTTAATGTGAACAATACAAGACAAATTAAAGTCACGTTTTAAAAAAAATTTCATTTTGTTTAGGTTTGAAATGTCTGAAAGCTTGGGATTGATCAGTTTGTCACCTGGTTAATAGCAAATCAGCTACAGAAGCACCATCATTGCTATAAATGTTGTGCCTGGGCAATAGAAGATATAGCTGGGAATTAAAATTACTGTAGCTTTGAAGCATCTAGCAGGTCTTAAGAAATACAGGTTTCATCAAATTAATTGTGGGCTGTTGCCTGCCTGTGACTTATAAAGAAGAAAATGATATCATACGGCTTGCATTAACACAAATTGCAAAGTTTTGGAATATCCCATAAACAGCCAGTAGACTCCCTTCTTTAACCTATGGAGAGGTAACTTACATGGTCAATATTTCACTAAGGCTTATAATTTAATCAGTACCTTTCTTGGGAACAAACTCACAAGTGCTTCAACAAGTTGGTTAAAGGTCAGCAGCGTTATTTCCTGCACTCTGCCCCCAACTTTAATTGTCCCAACACTGCCAGTTGTTAGTAAAGGCACTTGCACTCAACGGGAAATCCAGCAAATCTTCAGGACAACCAGCTCTAGCAAGGCTGCTTTGTCTTCAAATTTACTGTTTGAAAAGCAGTTGTAATCAGATTCCTAATTACTTGCAAAAGAGAATTGCATAAACATTGAAAAAGGTGACATTTGCTCAAGGCGGTGAGACTAACTGCACAGCTCTGTCAGACGTAATGTAGCACAGCTAAATCAACGTGTCCTGTGTTGTGGTTTCAAAAAAGTCATCTCCTGCATTTGCAATAGATTATAAATCAAAACATGATCAGCCTCTGAATATTCTATTGATAAAGTCATAAAAATAGAAATTGTACGATGTTGCAGTGAAGTAACAAGGATAGCTTCACCAGATGAGAATAATCCACCATAAGGAATCAATACAAATAAAAGAAACTGACAGTAGAATTCAGTAAATGATCCAAAGCAAAGAGCATACAGCAAAAATAACAATATACATAAATCACGCTGCTTACTAATTTTAAAGGGAAATGCTTCTTAGGTTCCTGAAACTGTAGGAGATTTGTTGGATTTTCCCTATTCAAATGGAAACAGGCTGCTCTTATCACACTGTCAGAGAGAGTCTGGCTCAGTGTAAACACTTGAAACTCAGTCCGAAGGTGCTTGGTTTCAAAATTCTATTCCCCGCAACCCTGCTAAATGGAAAATGCAGCTCCAGTTCTGAATTCTGGGATGATATTCAGTGGGATAATCACTTGTGGTTAACGTAGGTGTTCTCACCTCATATCACATAGCTTGTGGAACCCTAGAAAATCCTTTGGCCATAGAATATTAACCCAGTATCACAACTCACTGGGGTAGCACACTGAATATCAAGTCCTGCTATATCTGAAGTCGTCACAACAGTTAAAGAATTTTATTTGAAAATATACAAGATTTCTAATTGACCTATCTTATTCTTAAGGTTGACAGAAAACATGAATCCCATTTCTGCACTTAGCAAACACGAGTCTTTATTGCAAGTATATAGACTTTTGCTCCAGGTAAACAGTTATAAGGTGTCCGCATATGTTAAATTAAAAGTCAAATATCCCCATAAATTCCATTGTATACACACAGACAGGAAAATGATAAAACATGTGTGTTATGGATCGAAGGAGAAAGAATTGGTAAAGCAGTTCAATAGTTCCTGTTCACTAGGGTTGCTGAGGTGATTCTTACGCTGGCCAATGCTGCTTCTCAGCCATTTGCAAGAGGCACAGATTGGCTGCTTCACTTATAAAAGGTCACCGTCTTATCAAATAACAGTCACAGAATAGTTCATAGCAATTGAAGAAAAGTTAAAATGGTTTTCTCCAGGTTAAATGTAGCTTTTTTGTGCAGAGAACAAAGGGAGCTTCTGAGCTGCTCGTGGTCCAAAGGCTTCAATGTATCTTGTTCTTAGCCCCAAGATGCTCAGTGGCTTGAGAACCAATCACAAAGTTTTCATTGGTAATTCGTCACTCGTTCACAATAAAATCCATACTTTGCCAAAGCTTCATTTGAACATAACCCTTCAGCTACACTTTATCTGCAGTCACTGTGAATACAAAGTGCTTGCAATAAATATCAATATTATTGATTTCAAATCACAGAAATGCTTGGTTTTAAAACAGTTCTTGACTCATTTCAATCCACAATTTAAAACAAAAATAGAAAGAACATCTTTACATCAGTTAGTATAATGATGGGTACACTCATGCATGCAGCCTTCCTGACAAGACAGAGTCACCCATGAGCCCTCTCACTATTTCACCTTCTTCTCCAAAAGGAAGAGTAAGCTATGAAAACAAATACCATTGGAACATAGCACTTAGGAATGAATGCTGGTCTTTCACCATTGCAATGTTTCCACCAAGCAAAAGTCTCACTCTTAAAGCAAGGTAACAAGAGCCTGATTGAAATTGAGTTGAGAATCTAATAAATTCGTAGTAATATAGAAATCCAAGAAGCAATTCCCCTTAAAAAATGGTCAGAGATATGGTCATGATTTATGCATGCTGTTCTCTGCCATTCAATGCGTCTGCTCTACCTTAAAGAAACAATGCCTTAAATGATACAGCCAGTACTACTTTGCGGGGAAGAGAATTTCACAGATTAATGACCCTCACAGAAAATAAATTCTCTTTATGGCATCTTAGAAAGGAGACGACATAATCTTAAATTCTGTCCTCTAGTTCGAGTCTCCACACAAGAAGAAAAATCCAACCAACAAATTCCGTCAAGATCTGCTATGCTTCTATATGATTGCTTCTCATTTGTCTGTATTTTAATGAGTACAATCCAATCTGTCCTAACCTTATTCTAGGATAATTCCTTTAAACCAGGAATGAGTGGAGTGAACCTCCTCTGATATCCTAACAGAATTCTAATCCCTTACAAACAAAAAGAGAATAAAACTACACGAGTACTCAAGATATAGCCTCAATACTTGAAAGGTGATTTGGTTTGGTGCATAGCCTTACTGTGGGCTACAAACTTTCTTGAGAATCACAGTTGTGCTAGGAATAAGGCAATCGAACATGCCAAGTAATTTCATTCATTTTTTTCAGACCAAGGGTTCCTGAAATGACATGTTCTGCTTTTTAACTTTGAGTCAACATGAGATTGAGTTTAGAGCCCAGAATTTATCCAAAATTCAAGCAACTGCAACTTTAAAAGGAGATATTCTTGGAAAAAGGGTGTATCTGGTGGTCATGCACTTGTTAAGAATTCAAATCAGAATAAAGATACTGTGTTTAAGTTAAACTACATGCTCAGCACATCCCTTAGCAGTATACCTTCAGCAGATTCAACCTGAAGTAGTCGTAATCATTAGTATGCAGGGGTTTGCAGTAGCCAAACAGAGCACAGCACTAGTCACTAATGGAAAAATTACCAAAAAGATTTGATTGCACCAATTGAGTAAAATGTGTCAAACCCAGGAGCTCAGCAAGATGGGAAATGAAATCAAGAAGTTCTGTCACATAAAGCGCTGTAATCAGAATTCACTCCAAATGTGGATAACTGGAGCTTCAATTATAAGATCAATGTTTTTTTTCCCCCCCGAGTAAGGGCACATAGGAATACAGGGGACAATACAAGTTAAGTACAGGTCAGCCAATATCAGAAAGAACAGCAGAATATATTTGAGGGGTTGAATGGCCTCCTCCTGTTTCTATGTTCAAGTAGTACTATTTGGATCTTTTCTGTCTACCTAAACAGGAATTTGAATCCTCAGTATATTACATCATTTCTCTGTGTTGCATTAAATAGTAAATCTGTGGAGTTTGTTAAGCCAACAACATTGCTTATCTGTGTCACTGGTTAATGTCAAACTGACTCTAAGCTAAAACTAAGTCACAAACTAAACTTGCCAGCAATCTCAGCAGGCTAAATGATCAGTCTGCTTTCTGTTCCATTGTGGCAAATGAAAGACACTCCATTGCACAAGCAGGCTGAGATTTGTCGCAGTATTCCAGGAGTCAAATAAACACGCTGTTTGGGGTAGCAAAGAGTACTGCCACGATCTGCTGGACTCAGGTTTGATGTTGCAATAGAAAATAAAAAGTTTTAAGAATGGGTGAAGAGAACAGAAAAACATTTTTGGGAAAAATAACATGACCTTCTTGAGGCCAGCATTTTAACTGTTCAGGCTTTGGAACTGATCAGTGATTTCTCTGAGTCACAAGTGGTGGATGCATTTCATACATGTATCAACAACTTCCTTCCACTTGGCTACTCTCCTGAGAAGCCAACATTAGCTGAAAACAGATAATGGTGATCAAAGAAATCTTCAACTTCCCATGAAAAAATGCCTCAAGTTTCACATCCTGATCGCGGTTCCTGGTTAACCAAGTTGAGTTTGTAAAAAAAACATTTTCTACACTTACAAGTGGAAAAATAATATACAGGCCATCCATTTCTGTTCATCTGTTTGTTGAGTTTCACCTTCTCTTAACTTGCATCTGTTCCCTAACAAATTCCACCTCACTCCTTGCCCATTTCATTCTCTGGGCCCTCATCTTCCTTCAACACCTCAAATTTACCTTTCCTTTTCCTAACAGTCCTTCATCTTTCACACACACATCTCAATACTTGCAACCTGCTTTCTTTCCTCTTCCATGACCACTGCTTCCTCTGTTCACCTCATTTTCAGAACCCACTCCTCAATATACAAACCAGTCTACTTCATTCATTGCCCATGGTCTTCTCTTCACAGCTCCAACAAGCACATCAAGTCTGCTCTGCACACCTCACCCCTGAACCCCGTGTGCGTACAGAGCCCAGCCCTATTTACATCACCTCTCACTGACTCCTCTTCCCAGTCAGCTTTACACCTGACAAACACACTCCTATCCATCTGCACACATGCACAAATACATACATTGTCCCGTCACGAGTACGCAGTCTTCTGTACCCTTGAGACATACCCTCACCCACCACCCTGCATCCTCCATTCCCCGCTTTACACACCACCACAGCCCCCGCACCACCACCCCCAGTACAGCTTTTCCCTCTTCAAACCCCACCATCATTTCCTCCCCTCCAATTCTCTGCCAGGAGTTTTTTTTTTGTCGCCAAACCCTCCCCATTTCTGCACCCCCCGTCTGCTCTACACCCTACCACCCCGTACTCTCCACTACCCCCTCTCTGGCAGGACCCTTCCCCTCCCATAAAGGCCTCCTATGCATTTCTCACTCCGTCCGGCCTGTGTGCCTGCAGACCCCCAGCACGGTACCATCGCCCCTGAGCCGGCGCTGCAGGAATTCCTCAGCCAGTGAGCGCGTCTCCGCTTACGGACCTGTCCTCGCTGACGCTGATCACTCCGTCTTCTTTGGGGATGATGGCCGCCATGTTCACCACGTCCTGGGAGCCCTCGATCTTGCTGAGCAGGACAGGTCTCCGGATGCGAGCCCTGGGCTTGCTCTCCGCCGCCATGGTGATGGACCAACCCCAGCGTCACCTCCAAACACTGCGCACCCACCACCGCGCAGCGCCGGAAATGCCTCGACACGGTGCAGCCGCGAAACCTGTCCTCCGGGTGTCGCGGGGAAAATACTTCCCCCGGAAGTGGAGGAGCAGCGATTTGTGAATAATTCATAGCGGTATAAAAGTTCGACTCTCTCTTTCCCTTAAATAAATTGCCAGCATTGTAACTGGATTTTCAGCTTGTATCAGTTTTGTCGGATTCTAACGTTCTGCTTTTTATTTCTTCCAGCATTTCTAATGTATGCTTCAGTCTTTCCGTCACAGTCTGCACGTTGGAAATGGATGGTTACAAATATCATGTTTTCCCACCCACTCAGTTTCAGGTTCATCTTTCAGAAATACTATGATCTACATTTGTAATAGCTGTTTGTAAACTTGTCGAGGCTGCACCATCGCACCCAGCAGGAGAGTCCTATGGTAACTGTAGGCTATCGGGCCAGACTTTTGCATTTAGAGTGGTAAGTGACTGTGGACTGAGGAATTCAGGGTGCAAACGTTAACGTTAGCAACAGAATGAAAAGGTAAAACAAAAAGTAGAATTCATTACTTTTGTAGTAGGAGTTTGTGATGAACGATATGTTGAACAATCAATGGTGGGAGCCTAGGCTGTGAATTATTTGGATGTGGAAGATTATGTGATAACATCTGGAATATATCTGGACCGGGGTGTTGTTTTTTTTAGTTAATCTCTTTGGACATGTTATAACCGCTGTGTGTGTTCCGATACCATAAATACAGACGCTACGACTACATCAAAGAGGAATAGAAACAGAGAAACAGGAGTAGGCCATGCCCCACTATTCAATATGATCATGGCTGATCAACAACTTGAATGCCTTTTAATCACACCTCCCTCATGACCATATACGCCAGTAGTAATCAGGAGTCTATCAATCTCGACCTTATACATACACAAAGACAGGATAAAGAAAAGTTTTCATTCACTGACTGGGTGGCTCAGTGGTGAATACTGCTGCCTCACAGCGTCAGTGACCCAGGTTCAATTCCAGTTTTGAGTGACTGAGGACTTTGCACGTTTTCCCTCTGTCTGTGTTGGTTTCTACCGGGTGCTTGGGTTTCCTCCCACGGTCCAAACATGTGAAAGCTAGGTGGATTGGCCATGCTAAATTGCCCCGTAGTATCCAAGGATGAGTAGGCTAGGTAGTTAAGGCATGGTAAATTGCTGGCTTATGGGAATAGGGTAAGAGTCTGGGTGGGATCCCCTTCAGAGAGTTGGTACAGACTCCCCAGACTCAATGCCTCTTTCCGCTCTGAATGGATTCTGTGATTAGTATCAAACCTGGACCCTGGTGGTGAAAGATACCTGAAAGCCGTGTAGCCTGAGTTGTCAATATTCGGTAGATTATTTTAAAAGTTGTCATCAATAATTACATTGTTGATACCAAAACAAATGTGACAATTCAATTGGACACAGCAAGTTGGGTGTGAGGTGGGGGAAGGCAAACCAATCTGCTGCAAACAATGCAATATGATATGATGGGTGTTAACTAGAAGAAATATGACATTGTATACATTCTCTTCCGTTCATCCAGACCCAGTTTATGTTCCAGCAAGGGTGAAAATTGGGGCATTGAGACATTTTTGGGGAAATTGTTGGGATGCTGGGACATTGTGACAAGAGAGTCCCAATTTTTCATTCAATCTGGTCACCCTAATTAAATCCACACTGGGATTGCCAAATCCGGTCGTATGTGTTTCTGGATGTTTCAGGTGATATCCCGCCTTCAACCATTATTCTCCCATGTTAGCACCAATGATCTCTCAACATGTCGATTATCGAAGTATTTCACCTTTATACCCCGAATGGATGCTTCCTGATATCAGTCAAACAATCCTTTTCCTGTTACCAATACTTTTACAAAGATTTCATTCAGGAAATAAAAGAAACCACTTCTCTTTTTAAAGAACTCCTGGTTATTTGTAGCAGTACCCTGTAGACGAACAGTTAATTCTGGAGAATGGCAAACTTTATTCACATTTACAATGGAAATTGTTTTTGCAACAATTTACATTAATAAATTATACTTAGCAGTCAGAAACACGATTTCTAAATTTGCACATGCTACCAAATTGGGTGGTGCACATAATCTGAAAGAGGATTGCAATAAAATACAAGAAGACATTAATAATTGCACAGGATTGACACATTATTAGCAAATACATTTCAATAGCATTAAGTGTGAAGTGTTCACTTGGTGTAAAGAATTTTAAAAAGCTGCAAACTGCTTGAATAATAAATAGTAATAGGATTGAGGACCAAAATGATCAGGGAGTACAAATGCAAAAAAAAAGACTAGAGGTAGTTTCTCTGATTAAGAAAAGAACAAGCAAAGCACTGGGCTTCATTGCTATAAGCATGTTATTGCAAAATAGGGAAGTTATGTTAAACTGATGTAATGCTTTGGTTAAAGCACACTGAACAGTTCAGACCTCTGCAGTACACAAAGGATATAATTCATTGGGGAAGAGCAAAATAAAATTCACAAGTACGATACCCCAAATGTGACATTATAAACGCCAGGAAAGTTTGAGTAGGCTGGGCCTCTTTTCTCCAGAAAATAAAAATGAAGGGGTCACCATTTTTTTGGAACTAATAGGGACGTATTATTAAGACATAAATGATGCACACTTCCTGACTACAAAAGCAAATTCCTACTGTCATCGTCTTGGTTACATTGTTATTTTAATATTTGCAATGTTAAAGAAGGTTTTGTGTAACAAATAGTAGTGAGCAGAAATGTGTAGTAAACAATGATTCTTGGTAACTAGATTAACCAGGTCAATGTAGCTTTTGTGCTGCTGAGATGCTGCTTGGCCTGCTGTGTTCATCCAGCTTCATATTTTATTATCCTGGATTCTCCAGCATCTGCAATTCCCATTATCTCTAACCAGGTCAATGCTTGCTGTCAACTCTGATACATTCAAAGCTGCTGGTTTGTCACGAGCGATCCAGGTAAATGTGGCAAAGGCTCACGTTTCTGCCAACACACTACATTACAGTTTTAGCGTTTATTTTCCAACACTATTTTCACATGTCCTCTCATGACTGTGTTTTTTCATTTTAGCTATTTCCCTCACTAATAACCAATGTTCCATTCACGATTAGATTCTTCTGTCACGTCAGTTTCTGTATGGGTCTGCAAACATGGTCTTTTTTTCCTGTGAAATAAACCTAATGATTTATAGAAAAATGAACCACATGTGTTGACACAGATTATGCTTTCATACAATGCATAATGATCAGCCAATATTGCAGCTGTCTTTATCTTAGAAATGTTGTGGTCTTTTCATTGGAATCTTATTGAGGAACAGACACTCTTTTTAAATTCTTCTTACTTCACTGAGGTTTTCAAAATATTGCCCAATTTTCACAGCCTTGTGTCACCTACAAAACATCACCTCCCTTTCTCCAGCATATTTCATAAAAGTTTGATTAGGATACCTTTAGTATAAGATGATCATCGAAGAAATTGAATAGGGAATTCAAAAGAAATTTCCGTAAACATTGGCACATACTGGTTGAGTCAAATGGCCCGTTCGTGCGCTGTATATCTGATATAATTCCAAGTACTCTTGGAGTAGTACTACCAACGCTGCATTCCTGAGAATTTGGAGGGAAGAAAGACACACCAACACCAGCGTCCTCAAACAGGCCAACATTCCCAGAATTGAGGCACTGACCACCCGAGATCAGCTATGAAGGGAGGGGCACATCATCCGCTTGACCAGCTCAAGACTCACCGAGCAGGTGGTCTACTCCCAGCTTCAAAACAGCAGGTGAGCCCCACATGGACAGAGGGAGCACTTCACGGATACCCTCAAGGCCTCACTGGCAAAGTGTGGCCTTCCCACAGACCCCTGGGAATCATTGGTACAAGATCCAAAACGAAGGTGGAGCATCGAAGAAGGCGACGAGCACCTCCAGACTTGCTGTTGGGAAAAAGTGGAAGCCAGGCGAAAAAGGCAAAAGGAGCATGCTGCCACATCAATGCCACACCCACCCCCTTCCTGCAGCCATCTTCTGTCCCAAGTGTAACAGAGTCTGTGATAAAAGTGTGTAGCTGGATGAACACAGCAGGCCAAGCAGCATCTCAGGAGCACAAAAGCTGACGTTTCGGGCCTGGCCCCTTTATCAGAGATTAAGGGTCCAGGCCCGAAACGTCAGCTTTTGTGCTCCTGAGATGCTGCTTGGCCTGCTGTGTTCATCCAGCTTCACACTTTGTTATCTTGGATTCTCCAGCATCTGCAGTTCCCATTATCTCTAACAGAGCCTGTGGTAGCTGCATCCAACTATACATCGACCTATGGACTCATCCTGAAAGTGCAAGAGAGTCATCCTTGTCTGAGAGGAACCGCCAATGGAAAGTACTCTTCATGAGTTGCAGATCTTGCAGATCATCATGGTCAATCTGAGCAACAAAAGATATCCAATCATCAAAATTAAATGAAAAATCTAAATAAATGCTTTTGGCAGAGATGAAGTTAAAATCCAAAAATCTGGATATACGCTGGATTTTCAAGCTTGAGTGAAGAAACAGGTTAGAATATGAAAGCTGAAAGATGTACAAATAAAGAAACAGAGGTCAGTGTTTGGCGTGGATTGGGGAGGAACATGAGGATTGATCTCAAGAAGGGCAGGAGAAATTAAATGATTGAAGGCATGCTGGGGTAAAGCAAAAAGAAATGATAATCAGCCAGCAAAGAAACATGTGAATCAAAAGGGGGTGCATATCGAAATTACTGAATCCCCAAAAAAAGGAGGCATAGTTTTGAGTTGAAATTGTCTGACTCAGTTTTGAGTCTGAAAGCACATGGAGCACTTCAGTGCTTAATTGACTCTGTATCAAAGGGACCATTATCTTTGGTGTCCTTGCAATATTTATCATCCAACCAATACTAAAAATATTGTCTGGTCATCATCATATTGCTGTTTATGCAATCATGCACTCCATTTCTCATATTATTATGGTTCAAAAATGAATTAAGCAGTTGCAAAATTCTTTGGGGCATCCAACATTCATGGAATTGGGTGTCCCAATATAAAAGCTCATTCTAATGACACATGAACGCTCGTTTTCTCTCCCACTGATCCTGCTTGACCTCCTGGGTTATTTGCTGCATTTGTCTGAGATTTGCTTTCCTCTGCCCTGATTGTTTTGGATTTTGTCCTGCCCGAAGGAGATTGTGCACCAGTGCTTGCAGCTCCTGCTGGTGGGACCAGATAATTGAGTTGAGTGAGGGTGCAAGGAATGAACAGCCTTTGCACCCAGCACGCACGCGCAGGGTTGGGATCGGAGTATGCCTATTTTTTTTTAAAAAAAGCCGCACATGCGCAGGCGAAACGAATGACGTGTCGGTCACCCGGCGCGAGCGTGCGCAGCAAGGGGCTCGGGACTGGTTGGTTTTTGGGGGTGGGGCGGCGGGGGATGACACGCCGTTGAGGTACGAAGTCGCCGAACCAATCGGATAAGGCGAAGGGGGTGGAGCGAGCGCGTCACATGCGCAACGTGTGTGTGTTGGCGGAGTCGGGGCTCGGCTGGTGGGGGGCAGGGAGTTATAAGGAGAAGGAAAGTTGTGCGGAGCGGCATTTAAGCGAGGGACAGGCAGAGGGTCGGAAAAGAAAAGCTGTCCGTCTGCTTGGCAGAGACACGGCATCGGCCCGGACAGCTCCGGGGTGGACAGGGAGGGGGAGAAAGAAAACAAAAAGAAAGGGAGGGAGAAGAAAAAAAAGAGAAAGGGGGGGGGAAAAACGACACACAAGGGGGAATAGAGATCCTCACAGCTTCCTTCCACCAACCATTCAAACCCTTCCCCCCCGCCACCTTTCCTCCGAGTGAGGCGGGGGGGTGCCGGAAAGAAATAATAAAGCCCCTCCTTCCGTCTCCCCTCTACAGAAAGTTGGGAGAACAGGCACCCACTTGAGTGCAGAGTCCCGAGTACAGGCACCCGATTCGGACAGCCACCCCGCCACCACCACCACCACCTTCCTCCCACCCCCACCGCAATCCCAAAGCCGTCTCCTAGTGTCGGGGGGGAGATAACCCTCGAGTTTGCCTGTAAATACACTTAACCCCGGCCGGTGTCTCTCACTCAACTCCCCTCTCTCTCTCAACCCGCCGCCACCAGCACCACCCCTGACACCACCAGCACCATGCCCATCTTACTTTTCCTGATAGACACGTCCGCTTCCATGAGCCAGCGCACCCATCTGGGCACCACCTACCTGGACATAGCCAAAGGCGCGGTTGAAACCTTCATGAAGGTAAAGAAAAAGGAAGACTAGGAGTTTTTGAGAGCGTTAGGAGGATCGGGTGGGCGGGGGGTGGTTGGTTGTTGTTGGGTGGGAAATGATGGCGGGGTTGATGGGGGGGGGAGCTAGGCCTCAGGCCCCCGCACTGACGCCGAATGAGATCCTAACTGGTGTTTTTCTTTCTTAACCATCTCTCTCCCCCCCCCCCCCCCACCTTCTCCCTTCCTCTGCCTCCATCTTACTCTCACCCCCTCCTCCCCCTGCCCTCTTCTCCCCCTGTGAACAGCTGCGGGCCCGGGACCCTGCCAGCCGGGGAGACAGGTATATGCTGGTGACGTTCGATGACCCACCGCACGGTATCAAGGTAAAATTAAAAACCCTGTCCTCATTCACTCTGGGCATTTGTGGTTTTTTTAAAAAAAAAATTCATTCGGGTGTTTGAGAAGAGAGGTTCTCTCCCCCCCCCCCCCCCCCCCCACCCCCGTCTTCACTCAGGTACCCTAACTAAACATGGCCGACGTGTTCCTCCTGCTTAGGATGGCTTGGGGAGGTGCAGAGGTGGTTACCCAATTTACCCCCCCACCTTTTGCCCCAGGCTTGCTCTCTCTCTCTCTCTCACTCTCTCTCTCTGTCTCACACACACACACACACCTTAACTTAAAGAGGAAAGGGGCTCGGGGTTCAAAAGATGTGGATTCTCAGTTGGAGAGTTTGAGATGTTTGAATCGACTTTGTAGTAAAGCTGAGGTGGCTCTTGATCTCCCTGGTGACTCATTTTCACAAGAGTGTGTAGACTCGTCTTGCCTCTTAGAGAGGGACAGCAGAGGCAAATGCCCAGACTTGTTTCAAAAGGGGAAATGGCAGTTTAAAGATGTGTAGCCAGATTTTCTCGAGGAAAGATTAGTCCTGTGTGGAACACTTATTTCGGAAATGATTCATTTCAGTTTTTTCATAAGGCAGAAGTGAGCATAGATTTATATGTTTGAGCTGCATGGAGTGTTAAATCTATCTTGCTAAGCTACTCAGTGCTGTCATTTAGGGGACAGGTTTTTGAAGTGAGAGCGAATGGCTATTCATACACTAAAGAGATCTGGTGGGGTGTTAAATGGAGGGGTGGGGGTGCATTGTATGTATTCGCAGATCTTAGAGCTTTGACAGCTGAAGATTTGATGGCCAGCTTCTGTTCCCTGTTAGTCACTTTGTGCATCATTGACCTGTTTCTAGAAACTGGTAAAGCTTAAGCATTTTGAATGACTAATGTGCTCTGGAAGAGACAATGCACCTTAAATTGACTTGTACTCCAGAGTTTGCATCTTGATCATGTTCCTTTGACACTTCATTACTTGGGGGATGGGGGTGTGCTGGTGAAAGATTTACTTTAGAATGAGAGAGGGAGAGGTGAAAAAAAGCACAGCTGTGAGGCATTTGGTTTATCATCATGGTCAGCTTAAAAAAGTGGCAAAAGCTTTGTATGGAACTTCATGCCAAGGCCATTAGAAAAGAGGAAAGCTGGGTGAACGGTAAGCCAAGGACTCATAATGTTTACAATATAAAAGCTGATACAGACTATGTTTTGTAATTTCATACCTAAACTTAATGTCTAAAGTACAGGATCATGAGTGAAGAGTCTGTCTTTGGACAAGGGGGAGGAGACTGGAAGGAACAAGGAAAGGAAGTTCAAAATTAGAATCTGTTATAAAACTTGAAACTCTTATTTATGTTGTGAAGGTACTAATCTTCCAAATGCCTGTTTTATGTGTATGATGCCTTGCTACAGTGTCCTGCGAAAACTGATTTCCTGCAACTTTGTGATGAAAGATTTGGAAATGTTCTGAACAGAGAAAGCATCATTGAAATGTTTTATTTTTCAGGCTGGCTGGAAGGAAAACCATGCAACATTCATGAACGAATTGAAAAACCTTCAAGCTGTAGGACTATCAACACTTGGCCAGTCTTTAAGGACATCCTTTGATTTATTAAATTTAAATAGATTAGTTACTGGAATAGACAACTATGGGCAGGTATGTCTAACACAAGCTAAGATATCTAATCATTCAACACAAAAAAGTAAATCCTCCACACATATAGGGGCAATAAAAACTACTCATAATCGTCTACCTATTTGCAGTTGTCAGTACAGGAAACCATACGGATGGATTTGAGAATCAAATCAATTCATAGTCACATGGCTCAGCAGTTTGGAACATATATGCTTCAATTTACGAAAGACCACATGGGCCACTAAATGGGTGCTTGCATCGCAGGCTAATTTCTTTGTATGACACAAACAGGAGAGGTGGCCAAGAATTGTGAATCAAACATCCACTGCGATGAGTGATGCGACCTTTCATAACAGGAGCAGTGGACCATTAGTCATTGAATCGTGGGCATTTACAACACAAAAGGATGCAGTTCATTCTATCATTCCCATATTGACCAGAACAAAGTCTATTTGGCCTGATCCCACTTTTCAGTTCCGATGTGTGGCCTAGTAAATTACAGCACTCCAATTGTATATTTACATACTTTTTAAAAGCAATGAGATTTTCTACTTTTACCAGATTTCAAACAGTGATTGCCAGACTGAGTCAAAAATCTTGTCGCAATTCCCATGTGATTCTTTGACTGATTATTGTAGCTCATCCTTTATAGCTCCTGGCACGTCAGCAAGTTTTTCCCAGCGAGGCGACCAGCGATCAGTACAGTCCTTCATTCAGTTTGTGATATGTGCTGGGCTGTGGGGTTGGAGAGTTATCGTCAGGCTTCCCATTGATATTAGCATGCAACAGCATCAGATGAGTGAGAGTTCAGCAAGCATGTGATGATGCAAGCACTTGGTGATCTGGCTCCCATTGTTGCAGTTGAAGCATTGCATTAGTCATGGGTGCTTGGTAATATTACTAAAGGCAATAAGCAGTAGCAGAACGGTACCCAGATGCTGAGTCTTTTAAAAAGCTGTAAAGTAAAACATTTTCCAAGTCACACGGAGAAGTGAAAATTCTGCTTGCAATTGTTTTCCTAAACTCCACATGATTCTCCTAGACCTGACTGAAAATTGAAGCTTGAGTTGAAATTTTAAATTTACATTCGGAGTGATGTTAATGTCATAATTCTTTCTAAAGTCACTTTAGCAGATTAACACATGGGTGATCTGAATATTACTTTTGTGTTAGGTTTCATGGTTATACCATGTTCTTCAACTTTTACTTGCACACAAGCGAATTATCCCAATTTCTTAAATTTCCAGCCTCCAAAGTAAGGATCTTAAAAGGGATATGTGGTGACTATAACACAATACCATACAGCACAGGAACAAGCCGTTCGGCCCACCAAGGCTACGCTGGTCCTAATCCGTATTCAGACCTGCTGCTTGCTCATCTGGGGTTTCTATCCTTCAGTTTCCTTAGATCTTTCAAGCATTACTGTGGTCAGTCAGTACATTGTTCAGTAGAGCAGTTGTTATTGTTGAACTTGTTGACCTCTGCTGATCTGCATTTGATGACAGTGATGGGGCAATTGTAACTAAGGGCACAAATATTTTGAGATTAATACTGAAACCAATGTCTTCCCTTCATGCATTGTTCTCAATTTGATTTAAGTGGAATTTCAGTTGGTAAGATTAGTTTGTGTGTGTTTGCATATTCATAAATTTGTACCTTCAGTTTTATAAGGTTTTCTTGTGTCTATCACTGGAGTTGATTTGGGCTAATGATCAGGCTGAAGGAGATAACTCATGTATATTTCTGTGCTCCGATCAAAAATACCAATTAATGCTTGATCGCCACTTCTTTTCGTTGCAGCTTCAAAGATGCTAACTTTTTCAGGTTATGTTGACTTAGTTATCCTGCATTCTCGGGAAAGATATAATCTTAAGAGGCACACAGTTCTCTTATTCACAAGGTCCAGTTCAGGACAGATCTATAAGTCTGTGGTACAAGTGACATAACAGATTTATCTTGTTTCTCATCATGCTTCGACTTTGTTTCAGCACTCCGTTAAAAACAAGAATGGAAGGCAAAGGTTTAAAGTGGTCTATTCTTAATTATGAATAACCTTAGAAAGCATTGATATGAATGTTGGTAGACAATAGCATTTTGGATAGGAGTAAATTCATAGTTAAGTGTCTGAGCAACACAGTTAACATCACAGCACTGAGTGAGACCCATCAATTTCCAAAAGTAATGGGACAAACTTCCAGGTTTTTAATCTTCCGTAAGTGCGTTTGGAAAAAATGGAATAAAATAATCTCTTTCATTTGGGTTAAAATAAGTTATTCCTGTCTTGGTACGACTGAGTTGTGATATTTTCGACCTTGTGGTTCTCTAAGTCTTAAGCTGGCCCCCTAATAAGTGATGAGCTTGCAAGGGCTTTTTAATAGAACACAAATTTATTTTTAAGCCACCCACTGACCCTAAAAGCCTGGACTAAGGCGAGTTTTGCAAGTCTCCTGCTTTATAACGTGTTGCTTTGCCATTATTATATTGTCATGACATTATTAGCGTCATGATATTAAATTGAAGCAGTGCTTGTATCAGTGATATTTTGTTAAACCTCCAGAAAGTCTGGAAGGCAAAACAGGCAAAAATTGCTTGCAAACCTGAAATAGGTTTTATTTTGTTGTATCAGTACTGCTGAAGTGAGTTTATTTTTGTGTCACTGACTTCCTTTCACATATCCTGTGGTGAATTGAGCCATATTTGGATCTGAGTAACTTTAAAATGCTGCAAAGCGGGTTTGATTTTCTTCTCTTCTCTCTTCCTGTTGCATTTGTCCTACACGTTGTCTGAATGCCCTCCATTTCCTTGTCTAAGTAAGCATTCTAAATTCCAGCTCAGACATGCATTTAACTGGTTTTCTGAAGGATGAGGCATTCTGTTCACTTTCAACTCACCCTTTCCCTTGCATTGGTAGAGATTTCTGATGACACTTAAAAATAATCCTGAGTAATTTGGGGTCCATACCTGTCTCTGAAATTCAGTTAGCTAGTTTAAAAAAAACAAGTTTAATTTTTGGGCAAGCTTAATAAAATGGTTACGTGTGGGAAGGTGCAAAATACTCATGCATTGGTGCCATGAATGGTCTACTTTGCTCCCTTCTTACCTTTTGAAGATGTAAGAATTATGTAAGAATTAAATGAGATGCTTCTTTAGTAATGGTGAGTCAAGGTAATGTGATTATACTTGTCAACAATGTACCATGTGAAAATGCATCAGCTAGTGGTTTGCACTCGAATAGAATGATAAAGTATTTAATTTCTTGTTAATGATACTAACTGAATAGGGATTTAAGTATGGACTCTTTCTTTCAAGATATAGGTTCACCTAAGAGTCCAGACACTCAAATGATTGAATTGCCATTGGGATTCTAGGCATGTTCATTTTTAAAAATGTGTTCAACTGTTGATGCTTTTCAGCCCATTTATAACATTAAAGCACTTGTAATTTAATATCTAGTAACTAAATGTTCAATCCATTTGAATAATTTCTGTTCCACTGGGGTTTGAGGAGAAAATAGTCATAGATTACAGAAACTGTTGTATTTAATTTTGTTCAGCCGCTCCTTTGAGTTGGCAAGCTTAGAGGCAATTTATTTTAGAGTAGTGGTTGGTTTGATGGCTTATCAAATATGTCCAAAATAGCATTGTAAATAAAGATCCAGATTTGGATCCTTGATTTAACTGATCTCTGCTCAGGAAACTGTAGAGATTGTTTGGAGTACATTGGAGTCCCCCCACAACATTGGAATGGACTGCTCCTGCTCAAACATCAGTAATTATCTTGGTGAATTTATTGCCTTTTGTTTGTAAAGTGTGCTTAAGAAGGACTACAAAAGTGTGTGCTTCACCTCCCACCCCTTCCCCCACCCTGTGCTGCTGTAAGTGCCATGGGTGCTAAGTTGATGAGTTTCCTAGGTTTGACCTTGGTGTCTGATACTACTTTTGGGTTGATTGTGCCCAATGTTTTGCTTAAGTATAAGGGAGGCATTTGTTCAGCTGGGCCTTGTTTTCCATCCACTGTTGTCCACCAGTGTGAAAAGCTTCTGGGTCTGGCTGGGATAAGGTAAGAAACTGCTGATGCTCCCTGTTAAAGCTGAGAACTGAAAAGGCAGCAGTTTTGATGTGTTCCTTTTTGTGGACTGCCCTTCCATGGGGGGAAATGAAGATTAAGATCTTTGTTCTCTGTTTCCCTCAGCAATTTAAAACAATGAATTTAACTAGGTAGAAATATGTCATTGTCTTTTAATCAATGTTTGTTAAAGCTCGGATATGACATTGAGACAGGCAATCCAGCCTTCTGTACAAGCAACTTTTGATCTTTAACTCCATTTTCCTTTGTCCCTTCTCTCCTTTTCCCACTGTGGAAATTATTTCACCCAATGTTACATTTTGAAAAAAAGTTAATTACTATTGGAGTTAAAACACTCAGTAAAGAGGTTCATTCAAATGCCACTATTACAAATTGTCTCAGCCTTGACTTGGTTACTGTATTGTGATAAGGAACCTAATTTTAACTCTAATCATTGTGCTCGGGTGTCAGTAATCAAAACATGCACCCAGTGCCATAAATGATAAATAACTCATTGCTTAACAACATTGTTTAAATTCTTAGCTGTTGGAATCTTGAAGGCAGGGAAACCTTGTTGTTTTCCCCCATTAGGAAAAAGCTGACTTTTTTAAAAAAAATGAAGTGATGGGTATAAAATGACAAATGAGTGAAATTTCTGTTTTAAAAAAAAAATTTCCTTGTTGATCAGGTTGAAGTGAGATGTCATGTAGTCTGGCTATTAGGTGAGTTTTCTTTTTGAGAAGTACGTTTTTTTTGAGCAAATAGGCATACTTAGTTTGCCCTTGCAAGCCTGAGTTCATAATGCGGCCTCAGTGTGCCTCATGGTGTGAAAAATATTTCTACTGCATCTTTAAGTTCTCCACGAGTATCTATGTTCAGTTTCCTCTGTGCACTAAATTGATTGAAAATTGACTTTTAACTGGTGAAGCACATTTTTCTTAATTTCTGGTCGTTGTAAAATCTCCGATTCATTTGAATGAATGCAAAAGATATTTTAAAATTTCAATCTTTCACTTCAGCTCATAGAGCTGATGTCTACATTTTATATAATCCTAGCATTTTCTCAAAAGTTTTATCATTAAATGTTAAGGACATTATTAAACATTGTGCAGGAACGAAGGAATATTAATTTACAATGTACAGATTCTTCTCCAGTAATTCTAAATGTATTCTTGGGTTTGCCAATGCACTAAGACAGCAAATTACTTTGTCTTATACAAGTCCTTCTCCTATAATGCAATAGTTGCATTTTTGTGTGACCTTGCGCTATAGAAAATTGTGCTGTGGGGAAATCTCTATACTTGTACAACAGAAAGTTTGCATTATCCAAACAGCGTCCATGATTCATCGATCATGTTATAACCAACACTGGTTATAGCAGAATGACCCGCATGTGTCATTAATGTAAAATCAGTTTTTAGTTATGCATGTGACTTTTCATTGCTTTATGGGTTCTTCAAAGTATTTTATAATCTGACGTTTCTCCAGTATATGTTGCTGTATATAATGCAAGTCCTAACTGGTTTAAATCTAAGACTTCCAAATGAACTTTTGAATCCCACTTTTCAAATGAATCATACCATTGTTGGACCAAACATAATTATAGCTTCACACTCTGCCCGGCAAAAGCACTGAAATCTTCACGTTGAATTCAGGCTGTCTCTGTTGATAGAATGCTCCAGCAGTAATTTGTATTCTGCCATGACATGATACGATAGTGGTGTTTTGCAGTGTTGGTATTCTATCATACATAATTCGCTGCGCAGTGTAATATTGCTGACAATGAGAACGTTAGAATCAAAATGTATTTCCTACAGTTTAAATGTTCAAATGCTGTGATTGCCATATTAAAGAAAAGATATGAGAAGGCCCTTTTGTCTCCGAAGCCTGCCCCACACTTAATAAGACCAGGTCCGAACTATTCCAGGCTTCGACTCCTCTTATGATAACTTGGAATAGCTGTCAACCCCCTCTTATTTCAAAAATCTACCTACCAACCTCTAATACTTTGGTATAGCCTCCACAACTCTGAGATAGAGAATTCCAGACATTTACTCCCTTGAGGAGGAAAAAAATTCCTTTGCATCTCAGTTTTAAATGAGTGTCCCTTTATTCTGTAATGTCCACTAGTTTGAGGTTTGAGTAGTGGCAACAATTTCTCGACATCTACCTTGCTAAGCCCCCTCTAATCTTATATTTTTCAATTAGGTAATGTAACATTCTTCTAAACTAATGAATAATGCCTAGTCTGGTCAACCACTCTTGTTAATTGTCCCCTGCGTCAACGAATATGTCTAGTGAATCTCTAGAACTGACTTCAGTGCCAATACATCCCTTAAATAGAAGAATCAGTACTGCAGGTGTAGCCTCACCAACACCTGTATATTTGTCTGAAGACTTCTGTGTTTCTAAACTCCAACCGCTAGCAATAGAGGCCAGAATTCCATTTGCTGCCTTACTTGCTTTCTACATGACCGTACCAAGTGTTACTTGAATAAGAACGTGCTCCTCATGCTGCTTTTTTTTTTGGATTCAGGCCATTATTTAAATAGCCTTTCTTTTGATTCTTTATACTAAAGTGCATGACCTTACATTTTACATTGAATTCAATTTGTCAATTTCTTTCCCACTTGCTCAACCTGTCTATAACCTCTAGTAGATTCCTTGTCCTCATTAAAACATTCCTACCAAACTATTTTTGTAACTTCAGCAAATTCAGATGCAGTACTCTCCGCCCCCATCTCCAAATCATTCATGTAGCTAGCAAATAATTGAAACCATAGGACTGATTTTGGCCTTCCACTAGCTAAGTTTTTCTGACTTGGAACGACTCATTAATTATGATTCTGTCTTTTGTGTCTTAGCCAATCCTCAAACCATGCCAATATACTGTCTCCAATATCATAAGCTCCGATCTTGTGCAATAAACTTTTATGTGGCGCCTTATTGAATGCTGCTAGAAATCAATTGGGTTACATTGACTGTTTCCCCTTTGCTATGAAACATGATTCCCTTTTGCAAAACCATGTTTTCTCTGCATTTAGCTGTGTGGACTGTTCTGCTATTCCTTCCTTAATACAGGACTCCAACATTTTCCTAATGACAGATGCTCTATACTTTCCTATGTAGTGTCTCCATCCCTGGAATGGATGTCATAACAGCAGTTTTTGAATCCACTGAAACCGTCCCAAAATCTGGTGAATTCTGGACTATTTTGACCAATGCTTCCACTTGCTTTAAAACTCTTTAGTCCCGTTAGTTTCTCAAATATTTCGTCTCTTGATACAGACAGTTACAAGATATTTACTCCCATCTTTGAGGTGTTTTGTTTTAAAATCCTCTTCAGTGAAAACTAATGCAGAATATTGGTTTAAATTTTATGTCACTTCCCTGTGATTAAATTCATAGTTGCACTGTCCAAGGTTTCCACTTGTTTTAGCTACTTTCTTTTTGTATACCTGTAGAAGTTTTTGTGGTCGATTCTTGTATTTCTCACCAATTTGCCTTATCAGTTTTCTCCCTCATTAGCTTTTTAGCCATCAGCTGCTGGTTCCTAAAAGAAAAATATTATGGCCAGTTGCTAGTTTTAGCTGTTTTGTATGTTTTTCCTTAGATTGGAGACTTTCCTTGATCATCTTTGTTGACCACAGTTTGCTCTTCTCGTTCCATCCTTATTTTGAACAGTAGTAAATTTTTGCTGAGCATTCTGAGATTTCTGTTTAAATGCCTGATGAGGAATTATCTTGGTTAAATGTTCTGCATAAATCCTGTCTGTAAATGATGTCTCTACCCAAAAGGTATTCTGTCATCCATAATATTTTCCTGAAGTTTCAGCCTACACAGAATTTCTTTCAGGATCCCAAGTTTGTTTTTTGGTTAAGCCCAACATTGCGTGGCACCAAACCTACCCCCACGAATGGAACAAGTCATCTTTGAAATTTAGTATTTTTGTAATCTCAAAGGCAATCAAGTACAGCAATTTTTTAAATCACAAAATGCACCACGGCAGAAATGTCCAAAATTGTCCCTATGACAAAACTGAATTCTTGAATTCCTCTTCTGAAATTTTTGTGGTGTTGAACGTCTGTAGGATGCTTATTCTCTCTGAAAAGTGACTTGATCGCTGTTCTTCAGAAATTTTGGCAGCTTGTATCTTATTATTCCTTATCAACCTGCTGAGAGATGTTAAGACACTTCTGGAACTTGAACCTGGACTTCATGACCCCAGAGGGACATGACCACTGTGCCACAAGGGGGCCCTATTCTCCCATTTTTTTTCAAACTTCAATTTTTTTTAATGTTGAATCCTGTTAAAGCACTGTTTTTCTTATCCCAATTCTGCCTTGAAGTTTCGGAGTTATTTGGAATAATTATTTGGAGGGTCAAATCAGGAAGAAATAAATTTGTTTGTCTGGCAATGCATGTGTTGTGAAATGCCTGGTTAGATTTGTGTTTTACATTTTAAACGTTTTTCAGAGCACCTATGATTCTTGTCCCCTGAAGGAACAGGCTGGAAGGACTAAATGGCTTTCTGATCCCTGGTTTGATTTTTATTTTGTGAATTAAGCTGAGATAGGAACTGCCTCTGTTCGTTTTCACTGCTTTCTGAATCTTGTCCAGAATGCTGTCAACAGTTTAGTTAGATAGGTGATAGGTTATTTGCCCACCATGGAGAGGAAGAAAGATTTTCATAGCTGAGTCCAAGATTGGCTTAATTAAATGCCCTGCAAGCACTCACCCAGTACTAATTGAAAGTAGGTTTTGGTCTTGACTCTACTTCCTTACCCGGTTTCCCCCAACCTGAGTTGGCAGTGGAGAGTTCAATGCTAAATCTGGCATTGACGAATCCCAACACTGTAATAGTAACAATGCCGTCCAAATCAAGAATCAAATCAACGTGAGGCATTTTCTATAACACACAGATATACCATGCATTGTCACAGTAAGTCATGGGAGGAGCTCGTAATTGCAAGCTGTTTTACTGCTTTAAAACACAGGTTCCAGTCATTAAGGCATTCTTGACTTCATGTGTTTGGAAATGTATGAGTCTGTGATCCCAAATATCATTTTGATTTAACTTGTTAGAAACTACTTCTAAGTAGAATATGTCACATACATTGCAACACCTGAAGTGTAGTTATGCTGTGTAGACTGATGCAGTTGTCATTACTGAATTAATGTTCATTCTGAGGAAGGGTCACTGACCCGAAACATTAACCCTGCTTTGCCTCCACTGATGCTGCCAGACCTGCTGAGTTTTTGCAGCAATTTGTGACTAGAAAAATGTGCTTTTGTCCCAATGCTATGATGTTTATCCTTCCAGACCCCTCCAACGTAGTTACCATTCTTAGGTTCCTTTGTCCCTCATGCAGTTGTTTAGTTTCATCTTCCAAGTTATTTGCTGTAACTGCTGCTTAAAACAGTTATCACCTTCGAGCCACACTGAGGGAAGATGTTCAGAATATTGCTTAGAATGTAGATAATTATACTTCATTCAAATTGAAGTATATAACCAATTGTGTCCTACAAGTATAGATTTTGGAGCACCAACTATTCACATTAATATCTGGATATGCAAGAGAACCATGTCAAATTGAACAATGAGAGGAATTTTCAAGACACAGATATAGTGTAGACACAGGCGCAACTTTCAAGGAAACGATGGTAGATTCGTTGGGCACAATGGCAAAATGACCTCTGCACTTAAATGTGAGGTCATCTATTTTAGACCGTAGAAGTGTAGACCTGAATTTTTAGGTGTGGTAAAATTATCAACAGTGGAGATTTGGGGTTCGTTTGTGTAAATCACTAAAATTAATCAGCTTGAAAAACATTAAAAATATGTAGTGGTGGACTTTATGTATCAAAGGTTAGAATATGTAAGATACAAATTGAAGCCGGATAGGTACGTATAAATGTGAATATATTTTGCTGCGGCTTTGCAAAGCTGAACTAATAAAACATGGACAGAACACCTTACCAATGACCTTGCTTAGAGTGTCGTGTACATTCCCATAAATGCTATCAGGGTGCCAAGTGTTAGATTATGAGCAGAAGTTGCTTAAATGAGACTGTATTCCATGGAATACAGAAAGGTAAGTGGATTTGATTTTGAGATCTATTAAAAGCAAAAATTGTATGATCAATTAACAACCCTTTCACTGGTGTGAAGCCTAGCTCTTCAGATGTCATAAATTAAAGTTTGAGTCTGGCCTACAGAAGCAGGGAAATGCTTATTCACTTAAAAGTGTGGAAGCCATACTCACAAATAGGAATAAATTATAAAGTGGGTGTATGCATTTAGAAGAGACATGTTCCTATGACCATATCAGGGCAACAGTGTGGGCAATAAATACTGACTTGCCAATGATGCCCATGTCCTGTGCGATTTAAAATAAGTAAACATTTTCGTGCCCTTGAGTTGTGTCAAAGCATTTGAAATTTATCCATTGCTGTAATACGGGTACATGTGAATATCAGTTCTGTGCACCCCTTGGTTCAGCAAGCAGCAATAATGTCGTTGCCAGATAATTGGTTTCAGTGATGTTTTAGTGAGCTAGCTATTGGTTAGGATACCAAGGAGAGTGCCAGTGTTTTTAAACAATGTAACCATGCCAGGGGATCTCTTAAACTGGTCTTAGAAATAGTCTTAATTTAATGTCTCCTAGAAAATGTGACACTAAGGAAGAATGATTTAAGACTTAATTTAGAAAGTAAATAGCAAAATTGGAATGCAGCACAGATGCCTCAAACCTTATCAAGTTTAAAGTCTTAACATCCATAATATCAACACAGTAAATGTGACAAAAATCATTTTTCTGTTTAATTTCCCAAAACTTTTTAACTAACTTACAAACCCCACCCCACATCTCCCACTATTGCTGAATGGTCAGATGGCCTGTCTATCAATTCTGATATATTCTCAGCTGGCTGCTGGGATGCATGCAGCTGATGTTTGTCTTTTGTCCTGCAGAGAAGCAGTGATTCTGCAAGAGCCCAGCTGAGGTCAGCAGTTTGCTGTGTGGAAAACTTTGCAAACATGCTTCCTCCTTGAAGTAATGCGTTGGGACATTAATGTGCTGCATACTGGTTCACTGGCATAAAATTGTAAGCATAATTCTCTATTGTGTGGGTTGCATCCTTGCTTGCTGTGTTTAATTTTCAGCAGAAGGGTAGTGTATAATATCAAATTGGCCTTACTGTATAGAAATCTGAGGCCATTAAAGAATAAATTTAATGGAAAACCTTGGTTACTGAAGCACAATATGCTGGTTGACTGAATAGCTGGAATGACAAGTTGCATTTGATCTGAGTGAGTTAAAAATAGAATTGCTTAATTTATGAATTAGATGTCTGGAAAGGATCTTGTGCCATCAGTAGGTTGTCATGTTGAGACTTTGTTGAAAACACAATTTCTTTAAAACAAGACTGCAGAAGATGATGGTAGGTCAGACACCAGGCCTTTTGAGTGCTACTGCTTGGAAGCAAAGGAGGCTTTGAAGCTTTACTGCCAAGATTTGTGTTGAATTATTCTTGGTTGGTTTGTACCTTTAATGAAATATCAATTGAGCGTTGCATTCCTAATTTAGTTTCTGAGTGATGTCTGCTGCAGTATCTAAGCCCCTGAGCATGCTTAGTCAGTGAATGTGATCATGGTAAGACGAATGGCATTCAGCATGGGAGGTGGTGATTAAATGATTGTTGACGCAGCTGAGAAGTCCAGCAGACCAAGAAGTCTGTCACATAAGGACTTCCTGCTGTTTTGTGTGCTTCATTAAACCTAATCCAAGGAAACAGACTGAGTTGCTAAATTAGTGATGCAGAAAAATTCACGTTGGTCCCTGTAAGGTGCATGTAGGTCTCTGGTTATCTCTCTCTGGCTGTTTGCTCTGGATGCTGGGGTTAGATATGAAGCCTGTAGCTTAGACTGATCTGTGTTTGGCTTCATATGGCTGGTGAACAGCTTGGGAATGCAGCAATTACTTTTCCCTATTTCAGCAACTTCCAAAAAGGGGTCCCAGGACTGAATTATTTGAGTCAAGCCTCACTTGTGATCATTTTCTAGATAGAGTTTTAAGTGTGTAACAAGTGGAATTCAATTTTTCTTCAACAACATCAATAACCTTTTGTGATTGGAGGAGATTAAGTTGATTTAAATGAGTGAAAAGAGGAGATGTGGAATTGGGAGAGTGAGAGCAGAGATATGTTGAATGGTGAAACACTCTGCTGTGATGCTTGCATGCACCTTATGAATCATCCAACTCCGTCATGCAGCTCCTTTGCAGTAAAAGCTCAAGTGGTTTTCTCCACTAACAGGATGCTGCTGTCAAGTCAAAACTACATTTTGTCAACCACAAAATTTGTAATGTGATACGAGCTTCAGTGCATGTGTGATGCAGAAATGTAGGCTGTGCGCCCTATCTTCTCATGACTGGCACATTTTGTCAAACACATCTAATTGACCATCCTCGATCAGATCACCTGCATGGATGGGAATAATTAAAATTAGGCCTTGGAGGGATATTGGCAAGCTTTTCAAGCATAGATTAAAATGTTAACCTGTATTCTGGCTTGGAGCTTGCAGTCCTATGACAAATTACCACCTCCTTCATTAAGGTGAATCTAGTCCCCATCTGATTTGTTAAACCATTAGACCAGATTGCCAAGGAATGTTTGAGCACAGAGGCAAATTAGCAACACTTTTCAACTTCCTCATTAAGCCGTTGACAACACCAGGGAATTGGAACCGGCTGTTGTCTATAACTAATCGTGATCCAAAGACCTGCTCTTTGATCTTCAGTTTAAATCAAAGCTTGTGGTTTCACATTTTATGGACAACTTAACATTGAACCAGCTTGGGAAATGTAACCAAAATTTGGTCAATGAGTGTAGTAAAGATTTCCAGGAAAGTGAAATGAATTCCAGAGCTTGGGCCTTGGACAGCTTAAAAACAACTGCCAGTGGTGGAGTGAAGGAGGGATAAGGGAAGAGTTCCAGGTTGAGGGACTCGAGGTTATAGAGCTAGATAAGGCAAGGCCTTGAGTTTCTGACACGGATGCAAATTATAATTTTGAGCTATTTCTGGATAGGAATATAATTAGATCAGGGAAAGGTGCTGTATAAACAGTATTTGGGGTCAGGATGCAGACAGCTGTGTTCAGAACCTCACAGGATAGAAGGCGCACTGACAAGTTGGAGTAGTTGAGTTGGGGGGAAGTAAGCTTCAAGAGGATTATGGTAGGAGACTGTCAGAGCCAAGGACAGAGGATGGGTAAGATGATGGAGGTGATCATCAAAAGCTCAATGTCAAATAGATTTATGACTGGTGGTAGAATGTTGCAGTGGCTGGAATCATGGCTAGGAACTGTGTGGGGATAGGGTCAAAGTCCTGGCTTTAATCTTCAGTGTTTAATTGGAGTAAGTTACTGTTGGTAACGATGCTAGGTATTAAGAATCATAACCAATGGAGGGTGGTGGTGATGGTGAGTGAGAGGTGTGGCTGGTTGTCATCAGTGCAATTGTGGACTCCGATGTGATTGCATGATGTCATTATCCAGAATTGAGGTCACAGTTTAAGGATATGATTCGGGACATTTAGGACTGAGATGAAAAATTTCTTCACCCAGGGAGTGATGAGCTGGTGGAATTTTTTTGCCACAGAAAGCACGTGAGGCCAAAAGTTAGAATGTTTTCAAGAAGGAATTAGATACAATTCTTGGAGCTAAAGGGATCAAAGGTATGGGGCAAAATCAGGAAGGGTACTGAGTTGTTTCAACGATGAAGGGTCTAGGCCCGAAACGTCAGCTTTTGTGCTCCTGAGATGCTGCTTGGCCTGCTGTGTTCATCCAGCCTCACATTTTATTATCAGGGTACTGAGTTGGATGATCAGCCGTGAAGGTGTTGAATGATGGAGCAAGGTCAGTGAGCAAATTGACCTACTCCTCCTGTTTTCTATGTTTGTATGTTGCTTATAGGTGAGAAATTAGACTGGGAATGTGGAAATCCTTTTATGAGCCTTGATCCTCCAGTTCAATTTGTCAATCCTAAAAGTAGGGCAACATTCTTACCTAATCTGCTAGTAGTGTTCCCCATTATCCTGATAAGATATGTCAGAAGCTAGCTTAGCTGCAGTGCTTTGTGCCATGGCCTGGAATTCCTGGGTGTTATAATGTGCCTCAAGGCTTTGGTGCATAGTCTGTGGCTGGAGGTGCCTTCTTGGATCCTACCTTAACAATTGCCACCTCCACACTTGCTGTAGTAACATTTATTAGCAGACTACTACTTGTCCCTAAATGTTTGAAACGAGATATCCATGCAGATCCAGTAAACACTAGAATGAAAGGTCAGGTTGCCTGTCAGGACCCAAGCAAGGAAGAGCTTGTTGATACAATCCTGAAAGACAAAATGGACAGGGAAGCTTTGGGTGACTTGCTTTTGGGATTACGAAGAGTAATAAATGAGGCGAAGTGTATCGCCATTAATCCTCTAAAGCAGTGTGAATGTGGGCATAGTACTGGAAGCTTGGTGAATACTAACCACTTTTTAGTGTTGATTTAATTTTCAACAGTGGTTCTTTTCATTAGATTTGAACAAGAGGAGCTGCAGGGGCTATGGAGTAGGAGCAGCTGAGTAGATCTAATTGGATAACTCAAGGTTGGTGAAAAATGCTGGGTTGGAAGGTCTTGTGTGGTTCCATATATTGACCTTGCAGAAAGTACAGTCATACCTGAGATGACCGATCCTTTGAAGTCAAAGGTGATGAAAATCATGAAGAAAATAGAGAATGATTCTTCTGTCAAGGAAAGACCAGAAAATATGGGGCAACTTTAGAAATAAGTTGTAGAGTTCCTAAAAGTAAATTCAAGCAAAAAATCCATTCTCTTTTTGATAGGTGGTTGTGAATATTTTGAAATAGCTGCTGCAGCAGACCACAGAGGAAATATCATTTGATATGGGGAGATTATTATTTGGGGAATGATGGTGTCAGTTCATTGAGAGGGAATGGAAATTTTGATTGAGAAGCTGTCATGATCAATGAAATTGTAAGGCACATTCACTGAACCTGAAACCTTCTCCTGTTCTAGATTTTCTCTGATCAAAGGTAACTGTCCTCCCCTCTTCCTCCCAGCCTTCTACAAATTCATATTATGGGGTATTAATATCTTCTGTGGCAGTCAAATTCGATGGCTGGGTTTGAGCAGTCATTGCTATATGCTCAATTCATTCATTTAGTGGACTAGCCTACGCAAGTCAGTGATTTGTTTAAAAAAGTAAAAATCTTCAGGTATTCTGAATTAAATACTTAGTAGAGTGAGTGCCTGTGCATGTTTTGGTGATTATTTGTATTTTGAAGGACCGTGTGTCTGCTTTTTTCTGTTTATTTTCCCCTTATCGTCAACCCATTGTCGTTTTCTTGCTGTCAGGCTTCTGGCATGGATGCCGCTTGCCATTCTAAACTCCCTGTACTGAATGATCTATTGCTGATAGGGGTATGCCTTTGCTCTGACAGTGCATCCAATGCAGTTGGAGTACGGACTGGTGTTTAAGCATGCAACATTGCTGCACTATGGGAGCACGAGCCTCTGCACAAACAGCCTAATTTAGACATGGTGCAGCTGTTAGGAAAATAGGAGCAGGTGTAAGCCACACAGCCTGTTAAACCTGGCCTGTTTTTCATATGATCGTGGCTGATGAAATGTTTCAGTGCTTTTTCGTTGCACTGTCTTCATTAGCCGGTAATCAGAAATCTACTCAACTCTACTGTGAAGCGTACTCTGTCTGAGCCTCCACAGCAATCTGTAGTAAAGAATTCCAAAGGAACCCAGTTCACTGAAAATCCTGAATCTTGAAGTAAAATTTTTTGTGACTGAAAGTTGTAAGAGAGTGTTTAACATAAAATAATTTCTTCCTTTGCATGTTCGTATCCCTGATTTAGCTGTCCTTTGAACACTGATTATTGCCCATTCTAGCCACCAGCCATCTACCCTCCCAGTAAGCTATGTTCATGTGAGCTCTGCTGCCCATATCCTGATTTGCACCATGTCTTTGACACATTACCTTTGTTTTCTGATCATTGGTTCCCTGGTCTACCAGTGGCACTAAGTGAGGTACTGATTTCGAGAGCTACTGCAGACATGGTAGGCTGAATGTCCTTATGTACTGTATAAATTCTGTCATTTTTATCTGGCACCTCAGTGGGGAGAGATAATGTTTCAAGTCCACAACCTTACCAAACTGCTTTGTACAGTTTGATTACTTGAATGTGGTGATTGTAGCATGTGAGTCTTGAAGCCAGACCTTTCGGTCTGAGTGCTACCCCTCAAGTCGCTGGGTCTGCCATGAGCTCTCTTGCATAGAAATCCTGCATTTTGCAGAATAAAATTTCATTTCTAGGAAAAAGCACTGAAGCTGGAGAAGAGCAGTTGAATGTAAACCAGTCAACATCTTCTGATGACTTATTGTTACTTGCAGCACATAACAGTTGGTATCACAGTTGTTGAATGTTTTCACTGATCCTAAACATGGTGTAAATAATAGCTGGCTTGCACTCCACATTAGTAACAATATTGGTCAGCTAATTAGCAGCTTATGCCTTTTTTAAAATTACGAATTATTCAATGCTTCCCTTTGCTTTTCTTTAGGGGCGAAATCCTTTCTTTCTGGAACCATCAATTATTGTTACAATTACTGACGGGAACAAATTGACAAACAGTAGCGGAATACAGGATGAGGCAAGTGTTGGTGTCATGGTGTTCATTGATAGTTTTTTTTTCTGACAGTTTTCCCTCATGATCATAGATCCCTACAGTGTGGAAACAGGCCCTTTGGCCCAACAAGTCCACACCGACCCTCAGAACATCCCCCCCGGCCCAGTCCCCCTTTAACACACGTAATTACACATCCCTGCACGCTATGGGCAATTTAACATGGCCAATCCACCTAATCTGCACATCTTTGGACAGTGATAGGAAACTAGGGCACCCTAAGGAAACCCAAGCAGACATGGGGAGAATGTGCAAACTCCAGACAGTCACCCGAGGGTGGAATTGAAGCAAGGTCCCTGGTGCTTCTGTTGTCTTGGAATAACGTTGAATGCATCAATGGCTGGAGCTGTATTTTAAATCCAATAAAGTGAGTCAGTTTATGAACTTTGTGAATGTACATGCCCTATATTAGGCTTATATCACTTGTTTTCACATTTGCGCGTGTACGTCAGTTTGGACATTAAACATGCGTTGAAAAGTTACTGACTTTGTTAATTCAGATTAGAAGTAAATCTGATCATTATTTTGAGCACCTCATGCTGACGAGGATTCTCCTGTAGTATTTCAGTCGACTTAGTCGCCAACACACTCATTTCAAAACATTGAGTAAAATATGCCGAAAAAAAGTTTGGCATCTTGAGACCAGTCCCTTCAGTCTTGTTAAAAGGAAGTCAAAAAATGGTTTTTCTTTTCCTGCTGTGGAGACTAAAATCCAAATCGTCTCTTTCCCTAATGTCTGTACATTAACTTTGTGACAGTATGTGATTATGAAAATTCTGAATTTCGTTTGGATAAGCATTGCCAGCATTTGATCAGTTTGCACTAAAGATAGTGTTACAATGTGAAACATAATAACGCATGGATGTGGCCTGTGTAATAGATTATGCAACCTTGGACTGAGGTTGTAGACTTGCTCGCTGAGCCGGTGGGTTTAGTTGCAGACGTTTCGTCACCCTGCTAGGTAACATTGTCAGTGTGCCTCTGGTGAAGTTTTGGTGTTCTGTCCCACTTGTTATTTTTATACCTTGGGTTGCTGGGTGGTTGGCATTACTTCCAGTTCTATTTCTCAGCACCCCAGCAAACCAAGGCATAAAAATAACAAGTGGCACAGAACACCAACTCTTCACCGGAGGTGCACTGAATGTTAGCTAGCAGGGTGGTGAACCATCTGCTTCCTAACACCAGCTTGACAAACAAGTCTTCAACCTCGTCCACAGCCCAAGCTGCACATCATCTTAAAAACCTTAAACCTTGAACAGTTGTTTTGGGTAGTTTACTTACATACAGCAGCCATCCATAATGTAATTGATATGAAGTTAACTGCCTTGTGTGTACTGAAGGAACTGTCATTGTACAGCAGTAGGATTTCTTGAATCAAAATAAAACCAGATGAGTGATTTCTCTCACTATCCATATGAACAGCTACAAACCTTCCACAAGCCTTTTTATGCTCAAAACCCCATATGCATCATGTGATGGATATATACCTCCTGTTCTGCTGTTAAGGTGGTGCAGCTGTCTCAGACTTTGTCCTTGTATGCTACTACCTGGTTTATAACATTTTCATATTTATGCAAAACCACATTTTGTCCTCTCCCTGACCTGATGGGTTGCAATAATGAAACTGCTTGTTATGAAATTATGCTGAAAATTTACAGATGCCTTGTATGCTTTTCTTAAAAAAAAAAGATAATGATTAAAAATTCCAGCATGACCATCCATTATAAATGATCAAAATCAGTCTTTCCATTCTCACTTCTTGTTCTCTAAATGGGTGGTGGACCAGTTTATTTACAGTGCGGCTCATGACTGGTTGATTTAGCACAGGCAGGATTCTCTCTGCATGGCCTTGCATGTAAATGAAGTATATATTCTTAATTTGATTTTCAGCTTATTTTTAAACAATTGCTTATGAAGTCCCTTTGCGTTGGGCACTTCAGTAATTAAAATGGTCGTTGAAAAGTTAACTGTTTATTGAGAAGTGGTGAAGTTTGTACATCAAAATTGGTAAAACATTGATATTTTCTTTATGCAATTCCAGCTCCACCTACCACTCAATTCTCCTTTGCCAGGAAGTGAATTAACCAAGGAGCCTTTTCGATGGGATCAGCGACTATTTTCCCTCGTCTTGCGTCTTCCTGGATTGACGCCTCCCGAAGCAGAGCAGTTGGGTAGTGTGCCATCTGACGAATCTGCCATTACACCCATGTGTGAAGTAACTGGAGGTGAGGTGAATGCTGAATGCAGTTGTTAATTTTAATAGACCATCTCTTTTTAAAGAACACTTCTTTCATTTTTAACTAAAATTAGCCATCGCAGAAAAGCTGTGCCTTTGTTTTGTTTGTCAGCACATTGTCATGTTCTGTTGTGCTCCTGTCATTTGTACAGTGACTCTGTCAGCCAATAAGTTGATGTTGGGGCAGAATTTAAGGACATTCAAAGACTGCGAGCTGTAAAGCAAACCAGGTCCAGTTAGTCTAATTATAAAGTGCCAGATGACAGAAGCTTTATTTTGTAAAATGTCTCCGAATGTATGATCAAAACTCAGCAATGTCTTTTGATAAAAGCAGGGTGAGTTCTCCAGCAAAGAATAGTCATGTATCACGTGTGTAAAATTAATCTGTCCCCTTCATCAGTGCACTCTTAAGAGGTACTTGGTTATCATCTCCATTTTAGGTGGGAATGGTACTGACGTTATACGCAAACTGTTTTGCATTGCCAAATAATTGCGACAAATAAAAATTTTGGACCACAAAATTGTGTGGTATAATTTGACGTTTAGATTCAAATGATTAGTGTGTTACTGTAGTATCCTCTTTGCAGTTCAACATTTTATCTGTTCAAGTTATTGCCTTGTAATCTGTTACAACCATAATTAGTGTCCCTTCTGATTTTTGGATTTGTGCAATAACTTGCAATGCTAAACTGATGACTTGATTTCCCTCCTTACATGCTGCTCTCATCATCAGTCTGTTTGAATGTGGGCTTGTTTAATAAAAGTGAATGGAAGCTTTATTACCTACACTTGTGAAAAGTTCAAGCTTAATGATGAAAAAGATGCATTTAGTTAAATATTATTGCGTGTCATCAGCTGCTTGTTGAGTGTCTGATCTTCTTAATTATTTAACAGACTAACAGTCCTAATTGGGACATCTATTGAGGATTTGACTAAATTAAATAGCAGTTAAATAACCTTGATAATTGAAATAGGGTGCTCATGTTTTTCTTGGTTAATTTCCATGTTATTAGCAAGTGTACTGTTTCTCTCTCCCTTCTGGAATCAACTTTTGCCTTTTAGTTCACTGTCAGCATTTGTGTATCTAATGAGGCTGCTGCTTCCCTGAGGAGCAAGTGCTGGATGAGAAAAATAAGTCAGTTCATTTCAACTAATTCCAAAGGTACCCTAAGTTTCCCATTAGATGAATAAAATTTTCATGTATCTTCTAATTAACCTGTTCAGAGATGTTCTTGCGCACCTCTGAAGCAGCCTTTTGGTTCAGAAAAAGGGACTTTACCACTGTACCGCAACAAATCCAATTAATCTTGTTTTGATTTTGCTAATTAACCTTGTTATTCTTTTGCTGATTAAACTAGGGTGAGAAGCCATTTTCAATAGTTAATTGGAATGAACTCTTGGTGATTATGAACTTATCATCCTTTTCTGGATTGCTTTGAAATATTACCTCCTTCAAATACATTGTTTTCATAACTGTGTCTGCAATGACTTATCGGCAATGTTAGCCTAAAGATTTCAGCACAAAATCCAGACTGACACTCATTCACCATGAGAGCGATGCAGGATATATTCCTCTGTGTTCTCTCTGTCAGTAATACAGCTGAAGGTACTGTCATTTGACGAGATGTTCACCTCAGTTATGCCCTCTGGTGGAAGTGAAAGATTTAATGCTGAATTTGCAAGTTAACAGTCAAATTCAACCCATTTTCTTTTTCAGCATTTGCCCCTTGACCGACGTGGCCAAAAGCAGACTATCTGGTCACCATCGCATGGCTGTTTTGTGTGACTTTGTTGTTTGTAAATTGGATGCCTCATTTCTAAGATTGCAACATGGACATTTCAAAATTTTTTACGGGCTGTGAAAGGTTTCTGGACGTGCAAATGTTGTCCAGGGTGAATAGCCTTGTAGATGGTAAAGTTTGAATTTGTCAAATTTACTTTACAGCTCATGCTTTTGCACTTAAGTATTCTTCTCCTCTTGTGCCTTTTTGTAGCACAATGAACAAAATTGACAACACGTCTTTCATCCATGGATTATTGTTGCAATAATCCAGCTGGATGCTTTGTTATTTGCAAATCCAGGCAAGGGTGAGACTATTGTCACTGATTTCTGAAATCAATTTCTAAATCTCTTGAAATTTCAGTATGTATTGTTGTGTACTTTTTGGTGGTACAGTTTTCTATAGTGTAAAGTTTTGTATATAATAAATTAAGTTTAATTTGGTGCTTCTAAATTATGGTGTACCTGCATTTATATAATTACCTGAGGATGAGCATCTGAAATATTTTGTATATGGACAGCTGTGAAATCAATGCCAAACTTGGGAAGGTTAAAAAAATGATGCCAAAACTTGTTTGATAGCATGAGCTTTGAGCAAATTAAAGAAGGGAAAGAGTGGTGTACTGGGGGAATTTGGAATTGATCCAGGCATTTGAAAGTTTTGCTAATAGAGGGCAAAAGTAAAGTCTGTTTGACATTGGCAGCTTCGGCAATATGAAATTGGCCTTGGGGAAATTGCTGTGAGGATTGGAACATGAGAAAAGTAACAATAAGGTAACAGTTGAAATGTTGTGGCAAAAGACCCTCATCATGGGAGTTTATTGCACCTGGTGCTTGACAAATTGGATGAAATGTTTTGAAGGTGGTGGCTCATTCTTAAAGAATAAGAGCTTGTGGTTGTCACTGTCTTTGAGAATGATGGTTAAGTATTGAGCTACTTTTGACTAAGATTGCTTGATGTCAAACCAAACCTGATGGCTGGCTCGGCCACTTATGCTGTTTTCAGCTGCTAGCATACGTCTATGGGGTCCTCTCAGCAACATAGTGTTGATGTGGGTGGCACGGCTGCTCTGTGGTTAGCACTGCAGCCTCACAGCGCCAGGGACCCGGATTCAATTCCGGCCTCGGGCGACTGTGTGGAGTTTGCACATTCTCCCCGTGTCTGCGTGGGTTTCCTCCGGGTGCTCTGGTTTCCTCCCACAGTGCAGGCTAGGTGGATTGGCCATGCTAAATTGCCCGTAGTGTTCAGGGGTGTGGGTTATAGGGGGATGGGTCTCGGTGGGATGCTTCAAGGGGCGGTGTGGACTTGTTGGGCCAAAGGGCCTGTTTCCACACTGTAGGGAATCTAATATGCCTTACTTGTGGTAAATATCTGATGATTTTCAGTTTATTTGAAACAAAAAAACTTTGCCCTCACTTTGTCACTGGATGAATGTGTTTTTAAAAACTGTTCAGTCTCTTTGCTTTTTTCCCCCGAAAAAAAGTCCTGTATTCAGTCTCAACTGCCATTCCTAAAATTTTGCATTATATAAAGTGGGATTTTAAAAAAGATCCAATCAAATCCTGGAGCATGCAAAATCCCGTTTCCTGTTCATTCACACTGTCCTGGAACTTTGAGTTCCTGAGGTGAGGCATTAAAATGCTGTCACCCCTTTGGAAGATGGAACTGTCACTGGCATGAAATAATGGAATCTGTCTCTGCAAGATACAAATGAGAGGATTTAAAGGGCCTTATCAAGCAGGAGGGGAAAGCCAGACAATAACTGAAGACAGTCTTGAGAAACTGCCTCTCTTACTCTTATTCTCTCCCGTATGCCCACTTGAGCAAAAATTACCCACCTAGAGAGAAAAGTGACTGCAAATGAGATTTTGCTCATGAAGGAGTTCTGCATTGTACACATGCAGCCAGGAAACCAGCTGAACTAAATGGCCTAAAACTTATCTCACCATATAAAGATCTGTCAAAAAACAACCAACTATCATTTAAACTTCATTGAACTGAAAGATCCTTGCCAGCCTGTGCTGTTTGTCTGTGTGTATTTGGGCCCTGACAAATGTGTGGCTAAATGTATGTTTTTTTTTGTCTTAGCTTTAGAGGACAAAATAATTTCAGTGAACTTTGCTTTTTGAGGAAATCTGAGTAAAATCTTAAATCTTTTTAGATATAATTGGTGGGATACTTAGAGAGCTGGCAAAACACACTCTAAATTGTGAAGTAAAAGCTTTTTTCTCAAACAGAGTGGAAAAGTTAGAAGAATAATTTCATCACTGCCTACTTTAGTACACCTTTTAATACTCATATTTGACCATATGTATATATTTTTCCAAAACTCTGTTCATGTGACTGTGAATTTACAGTTTTCTGATATTGTGTAATCAAAGCCATAAAAGCTCAAACAACCGCTCTCCCATAATGAATGTTGTTTTGTAAATGAGCAAATTATGCCAAATTCCAGTATGCCGTTTCTCATTGTGGCCCACGATTTGACATGAGTAAGTTTTGTGCATTTCAGCGTAACATTTACTGCTGCATAATTCTTGCTTGCACAATGCCTCAAGTTCCACCGACAATTATTTTTGCAATGTAGGTTGAGCGTGGAGTGTGGGGCACTTGTGTACTGTACTTTACATATATTTGTATGTAGGACTCTGTTCTTTCCAAACAAATAATGTGCATGTCTTGCTTCTGTTAGAACTCATAAGAATAGGTGAAAGCCATTCAGTGGTTCATTTCTCAGGGCGCCTCGTCCAAACACAGTCAATCTCCTGTGTAAACTTTGCAAGCAGCATAACAATTTAACTATTGGCCAGCCTTAATGGCTTAATTCTCCATAGCAACACCTCTAACAATGAGTCCATTTGCCAACCAATCAACACACTCCTTTCTTGCAATAAAATGTTGATTTTACTCTGAATTGGTATTCTTGCAAACTGTTCAGAGAGAAACATGGACAAAATCTAATTTTTTTAAGCAACATTTCTCCTTTTCTTAACTGACAGCAGCAATTCAATCAAAACGATCAGTTGTCCAATGCATTAGCATCTAACAACGTGTGGTTAACCGAGAATACAAACTTAACGAATGTTTTGTCAACAGCCTACATCGTTACATATGGGAGCAGAATTAGGCCATTCTGCTCATGGAGTCTGCTCCACCATTTGATCGAGGCTGACATGTTTCTCAAGTCATTCTTCTGCGTTCTCTCTGTAACCCTTGATTCCTTTACTAATCAAGACCCTGTCTGTTTCTGTCTTAAGTTCACTCAATAACTTGGTTTCCACAACCTTGTGTGGAAATGAGTTACACAGAATTATCACCTCTAACTGAAGTATTTCCCCCTCAACTTTGTTTTAAAGGGTAGTCCCTTCACTCTGGCTCTGCCATCAGGTCCTAGTATCTCTTACTACTGGAAACATCCACTCCGTGCCCACATTATTCAAACCTGTCAGTATTTTAGACGTTTCAATGAAAGTACTGTACCCTGCACAGCTCTATTTTAACTAATGATGAGGACTTACCAAGCTCATCCTTAATATTGGAATCCAGTCTTAACAATGACCAAGGTCAGAATTATCAGCTTATAGTTTCCTGTCATCTGCCTGGCACCCAACCTTTTTAAACAGGATTGTTACATTAGCCATTTTCCAGTCCTCTGGGACCGTCCCTTACTCCAATGATACCCGAAAGATCATTCGAGTAAATTGATCTTGTACTGTCCTAGGTATGTCTGATCTTTTTTGTAATTAAAAATACCAGAATGGTGCTTCGCACTTCATGTGCTTGAACTGAGACTAACTCAAAGATTACTTGACAGTTTTTCAGTTCTGAGCCTCTTCTATTGAATGAGGATCCGATGCACATTTAGAAGTATGAGATTTCTGTCTTGCAGTTGTTTAATGTAAATCTTTGAAATCTTTTAAGTATTGCCTATAAATTGTCATTTTGTTGATTTTTAAACAAAAAGATATGGTCCATGTTCAGTGAGTGGCTGAAATTGTTAATGTAGAAATCTGGAAACTGACCAGATGTGTACTACATATTTATGTCTGAAGTACACCTTAGTATAGATTTAAAAGCATTTATTTTTTTTTAAATTATCCAGGTCGTTCATATTGTGTGTGCACACAGCGAATGTTACTCCAGTGTCTGGAATCACTTGTGCAGAAAGTGCAAAGTGGAGTGGTCCTCAACTTTGAAAAAACTGGTCCAGATCCAGCACCTGTTGGAGATGGTAAGTTATACCTTTTGCCAAAATTAACTGTTTAATCATTTGTATTTACAATTTTGTTCCACAAGCTGATGCTGAGATGAACCCTCAAAAGTTTTTAACTACTTGTGATGCCAATCAAAATGGATTGGTAGGCTTAAAATATCAGACTGTAGCAATAGCAATAGCCCCACAAATGTTTCCCATTACTTGGTTAGGTAGTGGCTGATCTGGATCATAATTCCATCTGCCTGCATATAAACATGAATATACAAGGTGAACAACAACCTTCCCATCTGTTTTTAAATTTTCAACTCATGGATGCTCAGTAGATGAGAGAGCTCCAGATTTTACCTTTCCATTGTAGAACTGCTTTTGTCATTCGTCTCGTTTTGCATGGTTAGACACCCTTGTTCTGGATATACCTGTCGGGGGGAAAAAACAAGTTTCTCTTTGTGTACCATATTAAATTCTTGAACAAGGATGCAGTGTTTGAACTTGTCAGGCATCCTATACAGCAAGTGACCAAGTTGGATTGAGTTCAGACCGTCATTCAATGTTGTGTATCCACACTGGTCTTCTGAATATGATGGTTGCTTTGTTTTGTGATTTAATAAAGAGACATTGGAGCTCTTGTGGCGAGTGTTCAGGCATTCCATCTGATTGTAAGATAATGTAATGCAAGATTAAATCTTAACGCACATGAAGATATTTTCAATGTAGAAGATGCTTCCGTGTTGTTTTACTATAATTGTGTCTCCAATGTAAAACAGATTCTTCTTGGAATTGCTGGAAAAATTGTCAATTTTATGGGTGTTTGCCGCATCTAATCGATTTAAAAACGCTCCCAGCCATTCGTGAAGATCATAGAGGATAGATAGACTGATGGCAAACTAGTGAGGACTGTCAAAATTGATAGAAAGAACTTCTTGAAATATATTGAAAGGAAGAGGTCTAGGTGAACGTGGGCATCCCAGAAGATAAGTCTGTGGAGGTAGTTGTGGTGATCAAAGAAATTGCAGAGGAGTCGAACAAATATTTTGCATCAATCTTCACAATGGAAGACACTTGAAACGTGACATTAATATCAATAATGTGGTAGGAACTAAGTATCATTACAAGACAGTAATATTAAACAAAGTAATAAGGCTAAAGGGAGGTAAGTCACCTGAACCTGGTAGAAGTAGCTAGAGATATATGGATGCATTGGTTGTCATTTTGTAAAAGTCCTTGGACCTGAAGAAGTACCAGAGGAAAGGAAACTGCCAATGTGATACCTCTTCTCAAAAAGAGGGAGAAGCAAAAAGGAGATAACTCTAAACAGATGGTCTGGACATGAATCATCCAAAAAAAAGTTATGATCAGTTATTGAGGATGTATTAGCATACTTGGAAAATCATAATCGAGTCACACAGAGTCACCACGGCTTCATGAGATGGAAGTTTTTTTTTGAGGCATTCTCAGCCAGAGTAGCTAAAGGAGAATCAGTTGATATTTTGTATTTGGACTTCAAGAAGGCACTTGACAAGATGCCTCGCAAAAGTTTAAGATAAGAGCCCGTGGTGTTGGAGGTGGTATATTCCCATGGATGAAGAATTGGCTTGCAGACAGAAAATAGTGCAGAATAGGATTAAGGAGCTCTTTGGGCAGGTTGGCAACCTGCGGCTGCTGGGGTGCCATAGGGATCAGTTCTGTGACTGCAGTTGCTCACAATATATGTTAATGGCTTGGAGGAAGTGAATATACTGTAGTCACATTTGCAGAAGACACACAAATTAGGTGGAAGGGCAGGTTGGAAGAGGAATGCAAACTGTTTAGAGGGCTATGTTAGGTGAAGTGGGTTAAAAATTGGCACGTAGTGTATAATGAGGGAAAAAGTCAAGTTCCTTTTGGAAGGGAGAGCAAAAGAGCAGAAAATGATTTAAATGGAGAAAAATCTGTAGAAAACTGAAATGCAAAAGGACTTTGGGTACATGTGCACAAAACACAGAAAGCTAGGAACTGTGCAGTAGGTAGTCAGAAAGGCCAGTGGCATGTTGGCCCTTATTTCAAGGGGTTTGGTGTATAAGAAAAGGGAATTCTTACTACAGCTGTCCAAAGGGTTGGTGAGACCACATGTGGAGTATTGTGAACAGATTTTTCCTTGGATAAGTGGACAGGTATTATTTTTTTGAATATTGTTCAGAATGTGTTTACCAAAATGAAATCCTCCAAGAATGTAGGACTTGTCTTCAAAGCAAAGGTTCAGTGGGTTGGCACTCTACTCAGTGGGGTTTAGAAGAATGAGAGGTTTCTAAAGGAGCTTAGCAGGGGAAATGCTGAGAGGATGATTCCCTTATGGGACAGCCTGGGACTTTAGGGGATCACCTCAGTCCTAAATTAGCTTCCGTTTATTCTGAGCCCGAGGAATTTCTTGAGGGTTGAGTGACTTTGGAACTCGTTGCCACAAGAAGCTGTGGGGACAGAGTGCTTATGTATATTTAGGGCTGAGACTGTCGATCAATAAAGCGATCAAGGGTTATGGGGACAAGGCAGGAAAATGGATGCTAGGACTGTTGGATCAGCTGTGATCCAAATAAAAGATGGAGCAGGCCCAAGAAGCTGGTGCACTCCTATTCCAATTTCTTATGTTTCTTATCGTCTCAAAAATGTGTATTCTTCACAAATTTGTAAAAGGGTTAAATCACTTTGCTATGAGCATCGTCAACACTGAAACCATTACGACCCCTCAATACCCCTATTGAAGTTGATTGTCATAAATTGTTGAATTAAGTGCATCAACATTATTCAAATGCTAATTTTATCGCAGCTGTGTAGGGATGAATGATAGATGTCTCAGGGATTTTGTGATTTATGGTGCAAGCTTGCAAGGAAACCAGAGTCTGAATGTTGCTTGTGCAAGACAAAGGAAGTGGACTGATGGAGTATGTAAGACAATGAATAAAGCTTCATAGAGTAAATGTGAAGTATGCTTCTAGTAAGCAAAGGAAAAAGCCCTTTATGGTGTCAAAATAACAGGCTGAAGTTGAAAGAGCTATGTGGTCAGAGTAAGCTCATCAAATCAGTGAGGAAGAATAATTGAGGTAAATAAGATCTAAGTGTCAAGCCAGCAGTATCAGTACATCACATTCATAATTCACCAATTTGTCCTGACGATGGCATGATAGTTGATGTTCAATTCAGTCCAGTAGTATGAAAGAACTGTCAATGGAGGTGTTGCCTCTGATCTTGTAAGAGAGACTTGAGAATTAAAGGGAAGCGACTGGCATTTCATATAGTAGAGGTACATGGTGTTATATACTAGGATAAATAAGTAGATCTGGAAAATTAACCCAAATCGGATGACCCAGGACAAGATCAAAGTATGGAGAACTGAAGAGGAGGTGAATAGTTCGGAATAAGGACAACTGAGTGTTAATAACGTTTGGGATGTTCATGAATCTTGGAAATAGGACAGAATAAGTGGCTTTCCTAATCTATGTTTATCTAACTGTTTCATTCAGTATTTGGCTCAAACTTGTATGCTTGATGTTTGACAATTTTGAGGATATTATTTCGAAGCGTAAAGGGATTACAGATTTTATAATTCACATATACACAAAAGGGCAAAGTTAGTGGCAACGCAATAATATTTCAATTATTCTCAACGGCTTTGTTAAAAAAGCCCAATTGTAAATAAGAGGAACTCCCTAAGAAAAATGCTGAAGCAGCATTGTTACTTGGAGTGAATGTGAAGGAGTGAAGTAACAGTTTTGAGGGAAGTAGTTTATTTGGGATACTTGAATCGAATACGGCTCTATAATTCCCATCTATAATTCTACAAATATTTCAATTGATGGCCAAAGCAACACTCTTAAAAGAATTCGGGATTAAGGGAGGAACCATTGCCAGTAATTCTCAATCTCGTCACAAACATTGCTGATCAGTCGTTGCAAATAATAGCCAGAGTCCACCTAGAACTGCAGGCATCTCTGTTGGAGCAAGACAATTTGCATGCAGTTTGAGACATCTACATCTGACTTAAATTATAGGGTATTTGTGTGCATCACTAGATTGAACTGAGAAACTTTTATTTTCCGAGAGTCACGAGAATATAGAAATCACTTCAACTCTGCATGTTTTAATTCTAGAGTTAAACAGCAAAATAGTGCTCCTTATTTTGAGCAAACATTTTCCAATAATAGGTCAGATTTTTAAAACATTTCTCAGGTCATCTTAAATTGCATTGAAACCTACTTGGTACTGTTGACTATATTGAAAACTCCTCTTCCTTGATGAAGCATTTGAAAAAGATACTTGGTCTTTCACAACATGGTGAAATTACCTCCGAGGTAATCATTTATCATTCCATAAAATGTGTTCATTTTTTCCTTCTGTTAATTTGCTGATTTTTATCTTCATTACACTTAGTCTTATGCCTTTTTGTTGAGGAGAGGATTGTTTCTCATCAAAAGAAATTGTTGGAAATGTGCAGCATCTTTAAATGGAACATATAAGCTAATTTCTTGTAGTTCCTTCAGAATTGAGGATTTTTCTGATTTCTTTTTTGAATTACTTTATGCCCCATGCTGTCCTGATAGTTCAATGATTGATGGACATGTTGTGGTGTGCTATTAATTTTCCTTGATTTATCTTCACTCACGTGAGCCTTGATTTGAGCATTAGCAGGCAAGTGAATAGCACTGAATGGATTTCCTCCATTGTTTTAGGAGGCCCATGTGATGTTCATTAATCTTAAAATATTTTTGTGCTCTTCAAGGTTGTTAATGCTGGAAAGTAAAATTAACTGCTTTTTCTGCACCAGTATGGTGGTCAAATTTAATGCCTTGTAAGGAATAATTTTCTGCTACAGAACTATGTTTCTTGTTAGGGACTGTTCATGCTTAAAGAAGAAAGTAGAACATTGACTGGTTAAGGACCGAACATTTTACATTGTTAAACAAAAACAAGCTTTGTTAAATAAATCAAAAGCAGCGTCACTATCTACAGTTTTGTGAGACATGTGTTATGAAGTCACTTTGGTTCGTTTCCTCGGTTTCTCTACCATGTAAACTCTTGAAGGTTTATTCACTTTTTTGGATTCAACTCTCACAGTTGGTTTTGGTGTTTGCTGCAGCTTTGAGTTGATAGCCAAGAAAGTAAGCGTTAGCTAGCCCTTCAAGCAGAGAAAATATCAAATTTAGCGTTCACCCTGTGGAATGCAGAATGCAGCATGTTATTCTGAAATGATTTTAATACTACTTTGTTTCGGCTCTCCTTTGCTTCACTCACGTTTTCTCGATGATCTTCCACTTTTTCTTCACAGGTTGCAAAAACGGGGATGCTTCACTCCTTGTTTAGGTTGCAGACAGATATCCAGTTGTCATTCTCATCGCTTCCAAGCTAGCTTTTATGACTGCTTTCAGGCTCTGAGGGGCACTTTAAATTTCTTCCTCCAGCTGCAAGCTGGAACGGATCTTTGACTTGCTCTTCCCTGCTGAAATTCAAACCGAGAGAACTTCATTCTGCATTCCACAGGGTGAATGATAAATTTGATATTTTCTCTGCTTGAAGGGCTAGCTAACACTTACTTTCTCGGCTATCAACTCAAAGCTGCAGCAAACACCAAAACCAAAACGTTACTTCCCAATCTGGACTGCTTCCTTCTGCCAGAAACTACAAAAAAACTTTCTAACCAAAGCCCCATCTTGAATTATCTGGATGGCGACATGAAAATAGAAATGCAAATAAATTGCTTTCCTTTCAATAAGTCTTTATTCCTGTCAGTTACAGAATCAACCTCTGTGCCGTATGAGTTTTATGATCCTCTTTTCCAGAATTGCTAACTTGTAACTTATTTTGTGAAGATGATAAGAAACACTATGCTTACCCAGAGGTCCAGACATGTGACTAATTTAAATGTTTTTTCACTATGAACTGAGCTTCTAACTTAATGCAGCCTAATTAAATCTTGCCTTGTTTGATTTTCCTTTCATATTTGGTTTGTTTGTCTAATTCTTAATCAAGCCTTCTCTCTGTACATTAGTGTTTTATTTCAAACTAAAAGTTCAATTCTGAAACATAAAATTGAATTACTAGTGCTAGATTTTTGCAATATTCACAAAAACTAGAGACAGCTCTCACTCTCCACAAAGGTTCCTTAAAATCGGCAGACGGAGGATTAATTGACTGCCTATGCTTGGGTCAGATTTGAACCCAGGATCCTCGAATTTGTCAGTTAATTTGTTCATTGAGTCACCTAGTTTATCCAACTCCCTTATGACCAAAGTCAATCAGTGTATAAAATAACTGAACATATGTTATCATTAAGGAACCTATTATAGTAAATTTTAAACCAAATAATTGTAAATATGGTTATTTATCACTTACATTTTATTAATCTTGTCTAGATGGTATTCTTGATGCTCTTAAATCTGCCCCTCCGTTTGGACCACAACTTTGGCACAGTTGTCACAAACTCATCTATGTACGGCCCAACCACAAAACTGGTGTTCCAGTTGGACATTGGCCAATCCCAGAGTCCTTCTGGCCAGACCAAAACTCTCCAACCCTAGTAAGTTTTTGCCAATCTACTAATGCATCTATTTGCCTCCAAAGCATTTCTTTTATTAATTAAATAACTTCAAGTACTGTATTCATGTGTATGTGCTTATCTAAAATGGCAACTGAAAGAAGACTACCTTTTGTTGCCTTAGTATCTTGCATTGTTTGACTGCTTGAGTGTGTATGAGACCTCCAAGCCACTTTTATCCCAACACTATCAGAGGTTTGACTCTGGATCGCCTTCTGTATGCACAATGCTTCCAAGTCTTGCCACCTGGAAAACAAAGGTGAACAAGCTCTTCTGGCACCTTAACACAACAAATTAAGCTCACTGTTACTTATGTTTGAGATGCCTCTAGAAAGTCTGTCAAGGAGTTGCTGTAAAATGTGATGTGTTGTATGCAAATATTGCAAATTCCATTCGATACTTTTTCTTTGCTCCTTAAACTAAAGAGGCTTAATATGTTTGCACAAATTCTAGAATGACTGTTTGAAAGAATTGCCAAAAAAAAAATGCATTTGGTCCAAGATTTTCACCTTACACTCATCAGGATAATTTACAAGAAATAGCAGTAGAAAAGGAACAGCGTGTGCATTTGAATGCACTTTTTTAGTGACATCATATATACCCAAATAGACAGTATTGCCACGTGATTCCTTCTGGGTCTAACACTCTCAACCGACTTTGTTGGATTCCATGAGAAGCATGTCTGAGGAAATGACAGCTAACCTCATCCAATTTTAGACATTTCTGATGTGTAGATGATACTTTTGCTTCGAGTAAATCCGTAGCTGTATGCAAGTGTTTCCTTTCACATCTTAAGGACTCCACCCTGTGCTCAAATCCACTTTTGAAATGGACCAGTCAAATTTATTTTTCCCTCATGGGATCTGGACATTGCTGGCAAGATAGTATTTGTTGTCTGCCCGTAATTGCTCTGGAACTGAGTAGCTTGCAAGAACGTTTTGGAGGGAAACTAAGAGTCTACCACATTTATGTGGGTCTAAAATGACTTGTTGGCAGACCATGACAAAACATCAATTGTCCTTAACTGGGAAGCATGTTAGTTAACCTGTGTGTTTTTAAAAGGATCAATAATAGTTAAATTTCTCACCATCTACATTCCAGATTTGTTGACTGAATTCAAATTACACTAACGGCAAAGTGGAATTTTAATCCATGTACCCAGACCACTTGTCTTGACTGCAGGATTACTAGTCGAGTGATATTACCGCTGCCACCTTTGCCTTCCACCCCCCCACCCCCAGCCAGGGGTATTTTCCTCTTCCGTTTACTGCAAGTATACTTTCACTGGCGAGTATGTAGTTACGGTTTCTTGTAGTTCCAAGCACATTGGCCCCATCAGCAACCTTGTAAATTGGGCTGCAACCATTTTCTGACCCTGCAAAGTAGATACTCATACAGAACATATGAAAGCTATTCTATATGATGATTACGACCCTGATTCGTTCATCAGCTCACTGGATATCATGCAAGCTAATGAACAAGTCTGAGGTTGTTCCAGAAAATGCTCAGGTTATCATTTTTCTTGAAAGAGTAGTCTCCCACAGTTTTGAGCAGAGGGTGAAGCAAACTGCATTGCAAGTTGTGCTCACCACTAACTGGATACACCTGTGAAGCCAAAAAGAAGTTCCACATTATGCATAAATGAATAATGAAAAGATGAATTTCATCACCATTGTGGTATGCGGTATGTAGGCAGTGTGCCCCAAAGATCAAAAGGTCCATGTTAACCAGTATATCCATTGTGCTATTCCCAGTAGGTAATGTATCAATTGTATTCAACCGGCTCATGTTTTAAAAAAAATTTCAAGCCTGTGCCCAGTGATTGGTAAGATTCTGTAATTGGACAAGATTTCATCAGTTATCCCTTGTATGAGAACAATTACACAGGCAACAAATTTAGGATTGTCAGTTGGGCTTGCAGTGTGGTACATTGTGTACTGGTAGCTACTTTACTGAATACACAGGACCTGTTTGCAGACGAAAAGAATGTGTATATACAGTACCTGTTTCAACTCAAAAAAAAGGGTAGTATCTATTTCTTGGTGGAAATTTAAATACAGCTTGACAGTTAACTCTCAATCATGATTTAACATGTTCACCACGGCAGTACTTCTGCCAATCAAACAGCGCACTCTTTTATACAGTCTAAACATGTTCCTTTTTCATTGGTATTATGAATTGTACTGATGAGTGCAACATGAAAAACTGGGCTTAAAAGAAACCTTTTGTCAATGTGCAAGTTTTGTACTACCAAATGACTTGTAGCAAATTAATTTGCTTTGAAACTGACTTGGTTTGTTATGTAACATTTCGATTCTGGACACTGCTTGTTTCATTTCTATACGCTTTCTCAAACCAGCCACCCCGCAACGCTCATCCTGTGGTGAAATTTTCCTGTGTTGATTGTGACCCAATGGTTATTGATAAACTGCCTTTTGATAAATATGAGCTGGAACCTTCACCTTTAACCCAGTTTATTCTGGAACGTAAATCTCCTCATATCTGCTGGCAGGTAAGAGAGTCCTGTACAATTCGTCTTTTGTTTACCCCACTTGACAGTAATTTTCAGGGGAAATCCTGCTGGAATTGATTGAAGAATGTCCTCATTATTGTTAAATTATGATTTAGACATTTTTTAAATTTTCCTTTTGTAGAGAACACTGGTTGTTTCATGTTTTTTTTTTCAAATTTGTAATCAAAAGAATATTTAGGCCTTTCCTTCGGTCGCTTGTATTTGAGGGTGAACACCCATTGATTTGTGGAGACTCTGTTTGTTTGCTGAGTTAAATGTTTGGTGTGTCAAATAAGAGATAAAAAGACAGGCCTATTGGGGAAAATGATTTAAAAGTGGCAGCCGAAGTTGAGGAAATGCAAAGTAGTTCAGGTTAAAGGAAATTAAAACTTTTGGCTATAACTTTTGACTGCATTGCCACCTCGAGTATGTGGCTCACATGTGGGACGCAATGATGTAATTGACAATTTAAGACTTGCCTATGTAGTAATAACCTCTCGTTGGCAGAACGGGTGCATACTTGAGAAACTGCTGAATATCAAGAGTGTGGGTGGGGAGTCTTTAAGCTTGTGTATTTAACTTGCCGTAGAACAGTGTCCTATGTTTTATGGCTGCAGTTCAGTTTTTAATTGTATTGGTGAGGTGTCTGCTGATAGGACACAGTGAAGGCTCTGCCATTTCACTGGGCCAGATCCCAATATAGTGTTTGGTCATTTTTTCCATGATGTAACTGCAGCTGAAACCAGAAGTGTTTCTCAGTTAGTTTAAAACACTTCATTTCACAATATGTTTTGGCATCCACTTTGCATGGCTAATCTGTTCAAAGGAAGGTTCCATTTTCTGGCATTTACCCTCACTGCTTGCTGGATCATGCTAAGTCTTGTCACTGAAACTTTAGCTGTCATCATCCAACGATATTCTGCTTAATGATTAGTATGTAGGAATGAAGGAATCTTGTTCAGACTGTACTCCCTCTGCCCCTACTGCTTAACATTGCAAACAATCCCATAACAAGGTGTAGAGCTGGATGAACGCAGCAGGCCAAGCGGCATCATAGGAGCAATCCATAACCAGGTATGGATGTTTCCGCAGCTGTGCAGATGGTACTGGTATGATCACCAATGTTCTGTTGCTCTAATCATGGCTGGCTGATCATTTGTGTTGGTGATGACTTTGGTTAGCTCAGTTGGTATCTAGATTGTGATGCAGAATAATGCCAAAAGCGCGCACTCTATCCAAGCACTGGCTGTCTTTTTCATTTCCTTTTTTTTCTTGCTGAAGCTGTTCTGTTCTCTCCCTTCTCCTCTCCCTCCCCTCTCAAATTCACTTCTCACCCTAACGATCTCCCCACCCCCACAGCCAGTGCTTGAAGCAAGATGGTACCCTGATGCCCTCTTAAACACTGAAATTGATTGAAATGTTGAGGTCTGCGAGGGCTCTTTCAGATATTGTACAACTTTTTATTGTTAGCAACATGGACCTTGTGCACTGATACCACTCTGTTAGCCAAGCGAACGTGATTGGTGAACTTTAGCTGCTTTTGGACTTGTGTTCAGCATGCACCCTAGTTGACCATGCATGTTTATCTTGATACTTGGATGCAAATTTTCCTGTTTGGGCATATAAGCTGCAAGCATAGAATATCCAGTTACAGTTTAGTCCCTCCTGCAATTCAATGACGTTGGAAGGTTGCACCACCTCCATCTCGGGGTGAGTTTCATTTCTAATCAGTTAACTTGAGGGTTCCATTTGTTTTATCACTTTCCATGTAAGAGCTATGGCACTGCATACACATTTTTACTTAGAATTAACACACTGAAACTGCGCAGGCTGAAGTAATTTCCGATCTTCCAACTGGCCGCAAACAAAAAGTCAGATTTGACAAAATTCAGTTAAGCCCAAGATCGAGTTTAAGATTTCCAAAAATACTGAAATGTTATTCATCGATCTTAAATTTATCTGAAAAGAAAACTTCAATTTATTTTTGCAGTGTACTGTTCAAAAAAAGTTAATTGATCAAAGGTTTTGTTATGAAAAGTCCTAAGTGGAATAAGACCTCAAAATGTGAGAGCAGAAGTAGGTCATTGAAACTGCTGTGACATTCTGTTGATCATGACCGATATAATAATCTTTCACTCTACTTTCTGGCCTTATCCCCTTAACCTTTGATTCTTTTACTGATTAGTAATCTGTTTGTCTCAACCTTGAACATAATTAACAACCCAGCCTTGCAGTAAAGAATTCCACAAAATCACCCTTTAAGACAAGAAATTCCTCCTCATCTCCCCTTAAATAGTGGACTCTTACTTTTTAGATTGTCTCCCAGTCCTCGACTTTCCCACAAGAGTAAATAACCTTTTCATATCTGTCCTGTAAAGCTCCTTCGGAATCTTATGTTTCAATAATGTCGTCTCTGATTCTCCTAAACTCCAGTGAGTCCCCATTTGCCCTTAAATGTGATGGTGAGCTGCCACCTCTAACTGTTGCAGTCCTCTAGGTTGACTCACAAAACCCTAGTGACCCAGTGGCAGTGAAAGAATAGTAATGTATTCCTAAATCAGGATGATGAGTGGCTTGGAAGGGAACTTATAGGTGATGGTGTTCCCATGTATCTGCTGCCCTTGTCCTTTGAAGATGAAAGTGGTTGTGGCTTTGAAAGGTGCTGTCTGAGGATCTTTGAATTTCATTGGTGCACTTGTAGATAGTACATACTGCTGCTGCTGAGTGTCAGTGGTGGATGTGGCCGATCAAGCAGGATGCTTTGTCCTGGATGGTGTCCAGCTTCTCAAGTGTTGTTGGAGCTGCACTCAGCCAAACAAGTGAGTATTCCATCACACTCCTAACTTGTGCCTAGTAGATGGCACCTTTTCCTTTGGGTTTTGAGAGCCGAGAACTGAGTGAATTGCCACAGCATTCCTAACCTCTAATGTGCTGTTGCAGCCATTTTGTTCGTGTCAAGTCGAGATGAGCTCTGGTCAATGGTAACCCCTAGAAAGATGACATTGGGTGATTCAGTAATGTTAAGACCATTAAATATCATGGGCAATGATTACTGTTGAAGTCTTGAAATCATAGCCTGGCATTTGTTAGGCTCAAATGTTACTTTTCAGTCCTGAGCGCAAGCCTGGATGTTACCCAGATCTTGTTGTAGTTGAACATGGAAAGCCTCAGAATTGGAGCAGTGAACAGTGCTGAAAGTTGCAATCAATAGTGAACCTTCCCACTTCTGACCTTTGGATGGAGGGGAGGTCATTGAAACAGCTGAAGATCATTGGGCCTCAGGCACTACCCTGAGGAGCTCCTGCTGAGATGACTGACCTCGGTAACCACAGTCATCTTCCTGTCTGCCAGGTATGACTCCGGCCAGCAGAGTTTGCTCCAATTTCCATTTGCTAAGGTTTCTTGATACCACACTGAGTCAGATGAAGCCTTGATGTCAAGGATTATCACTCACCTCATTCAGCTCTTTTGTCGTGTTTGAGCCAAGGCTGTAATGAAACCAGGAGCTGAATGCCACTGGTAGAACCCTAACTGCGTGTCATGGAGCAGATGTTGCTTGCTAGCACTTCCGTCGCTTTGCTGATGAACAAGAGTAGACTGGAGTGGTAATTAGATTTGTCCTGCTTTTTGTGTAAGGACATACCTAGACAACTTTCCACGTTGACAGGTAGATTGTAGAATCCATACACTACAGATAGAGGCCATTCGACCCATTGAGTCCCATTGATCCTGCCTGTCTCCATAACCTTGCATTTACCATGGCTAACCCAGGTGGCCTGCCCAATTTAGCATGGCCAGTTCACCTAAATTGCACATTTTTGGAGGGTAGCAGGAAGCCCATGCAGACACTGGAAGAATGTGCAAGCTCCGAACAGGCAGTCACTCAAGACTGGAATTGAACTCTGGTCCCTGGTGCTGGAAGGAAGCAATACTAATCACTGTCCCACTGTATGCTCAGATTCCAGTACCAGTGTTATAAGTACTGGAGAGCTTGGCTAGGGGAGAGAGAAGTTCTGGAGTACTATTGCTGGAATGTTGTCAGGGCCCAAAAGCTTTACAGTATTCATTGCCTCCAGCTGTTTCCTGATATCACGTGGAGTGAATTGAATTAGCAGAAGACTGCTATCTGTAATGTGGGGTCCACTGGAGGAGGCTGAGATGGATCATCCAGTTGGCACATTTCAGACCGGAGGCCTGTGACCACCAGTGTGCCACAAGGATCAGTGCTGACTCTAAAACATTTTACCATTTACATAAATGATTTGGATGCATAGCTATGGTTGGTGAGTTTGCAGATAACACCAAAGTTGGAGCAGTAGTGGACAGCGAAAGTTACTTCAGAGTACAACGGGATCTTGATCTTCATGGACCAGTGGGCCGAGGAGTGGCAGAGGGAGTTGAATATTAGATAAATGTGTGGTGTTGCATTTTGGAAAGGCAAACCAGGGCAGGACTTGTATGTTTAATGATAAGGACCTGGGTAGTGTTGCAGAACAAAGAGACCTTGGAGTCCGGGTTCATAGTTCCTTGAAAGTGCAGCTGCAGGTAAATACAATAACAAAGATGTTTGGTATGCTTTCCTTTACTGGTCAGTGATAGAGTATATGAGTTGGGAGTGTGTGCTGCAGCTGTGCAGGACATTGGTTAGACCACTATTGGAATACTGGATGCAATTTTGGACTCTCTGCTGTAGGATGTTGTGAAACTTGAAAGATCCAGAAGGATTCACAAGGATGCTGCTAAGGTTGGAGGGTTCAAGCTATAAGGACATGCCGAGTTGGCTGGGGCTATTTTATATGGAGTGTTGGAGGCAGAGGGATGACCTTTAAAGAAGTTTATAAAATCATGAAGGGCGTGCATAGGGTGAATAGTCAAGGTCTTTTCCCCAGGTTAGCAGAGTCCAAAACTAGAGGGCAGTTAGTGAACTATGTTGCTGTGCGTCTAGAGTCACATGTGGGCCAGGCCAGGTAAGGATAGCAGATTTTGCTAAAGAGCATGGGTGAATTCATTTTTATCAGTGGTAAATTTTACAGGTAGATTGAGTATGAATTGGGGACAAAGATAATTCTGGCTAGTTTTTTGAAAGAAGTATAATGGACTGAATGACCACCTGTGCTACAAGTTTTTATGTTTGTAATGGCAATGTGCAAAAGCGCTAATGTTAAGTTGGCTTTTACCTGAAGGTGAGGAGGAAATGGTTAGAATGCACAGAGCCGAGCCTCGGCCTGGAACGTGTGAACTTGCCAGGTAATGGAATTCTGAGGGGGTCAATTAACTTTGCTGAACTGAGATTAAAAGATTTTTTGGGATAGGACATTGCCACGTGCAGCAAAACTGAGAGGTTGGAGTTGAGGAACAGATTTACCATAATTAAATTGCTGAATTGGCCCAAGGTGAATGGAACCTTTTTATTATATTCTCTGGTTTCTGTGTGTTGTTTCCTTTATTCATCCGTGACATGTGGGCATCACTGGTATGGCCACCATTTGTTGCCCATTTCTCATCAGCATTGAAACTAAGTGACTTGGTACAGGTCTTTCTGTGGGCATTTAAGAATCAACTATTGGTACTGGAGCTGCCATCATGGGATTTGAGCCTGTGTGCCCAGGACATCGCCCTGGGCTTCCAGACTGTTAGTGTGGTGACATGACTGTCCCCTATCACCCTTGTTAATCAGACGATGTACAGATAATCTGTTTTGTAAAAGCTTTGATTTGATGTATGAATTTCCCAGAGTCACAGACTGTGGAGCCATCACTGGCAAGTTTACATGCAAAAAGGATTAAGAGTGAGCCATTTTCCCCTGAGCATGCTCCATCATGTAAAAAGATCATGACTGATCTGATTGTAACCATAAATCCATATTAACACTTGCCTGATTATCTTTCACTGTTATGTGATGTGATGATTCATGAAAGTGAAAATTAAAGCCAAAGCAGGAGTTTGAGAAACTGTTGCCATTTCATGAAGTTCTGTTTTTACTATTTGTTTCAGTTATTTTTAAACATACTGTATGTTCCCTGTTCTAACCTTGATCTGATAAATGTTCATTTTTATTGAATGAAAAATATCACGTGATAGCTGTCTAGGCAGCTGAGTTCTGAGCCTGACTTCAGAACTCCTACACAACAAATTCTAACACATCAAATTGTCATTCCAGGTATATGTGAACAACAGTGGGAAGTATAGTGACCTGGGTCATCCTTTTGGTTACCTAAAAGCTAGTACAGCTTTGAATTGTGTTAACCTTTTTGTGATGCCTTACAACTATCCTGTACTGCTTCCACTTTTAGGTAAGTATAATATTTTACAAGGATTTTAATGGGAGTCCAGGTTTTGAGGTTAACAATAAGTGCCTGCGTTAACTAGTTAATTTAAAATTTTTGTTTTAAGAGGTAAAATGTCTCAATCTGTAATTTTGCTATGAACACATGTAACCAAGTCCAATTACTCTGAAGACAAATGAGAATTGGTAGCTAAGAAGTTATTTTAATTTAAATAACTTCTCGTATCTGTGCCGATGAGCCAAAGGTTCTAATAAGGCAAAAAATGCCACGTGTGCCTTTGAAAGTTGTAATGGACGAGCTTTGTAGTTCAATAAAAATACCTTTTGAAATAGAATCATATAATTCCTTTCGAAATAGAATCATATGATCATTACTTGCATTGCATGGCAGCTTATTTGAAGACCTATTGGAAAATCATAATCCTTCAAAGAAATGTTGACTTGTCCTGTAAAGTTGTGAGATTGCCAGCTAACATTTGAGTGTTCCCTAGTAATGTAATCTAAAAGCATTGCACGTTAAAATGAAGTGTGACAGATTGGGGCCTTTTTTCCTGCTGGCAGGCATATAGCTATATAGGCAGATTAATTTGTTAAGTTTTGAGCCAGTATGCATCTTTGCAAGCACACTCTAGGAACTGCAGTCAGAATTCTTCATTTTGTTTATGTGAGTATAATCATTGGAACTGAAATAATTTTCTAGGTCATGTTTGGGTTAAGCTCGACTGTGCTGGGACAGCATGAGTTGAATGACACAGCTTCTGCCAATGCATAATGCACTGATACACTAGGAATGAGTGCCTATCTATTTGTGATCTTCGGCTACTGATTGCACATTTAGCAAAGAATCTGTTGTTTGCCATTCAAAACAAGCAGTTGGATAAAGTTAGTTGGTCTTTGTTCAGCATTTTAAAAGAAATTCTTGTCTTTACCATGTTAGAAAATAGCTGGAATTGGAGAGATTGGAAATGGAAGAAAATTGATTCAAATTTAAGAACTATTCTTTTGGTACAGTGCATTGATGTGTTTGGTGTGCAGTTATCTGAGTAATGAAGAACTGATCCTGACCGTGGAATCAACAGCCTTTGTAAGATGATGGAAAAGAATATTGCGTAGTTCACATGCAGCATTTATTCAAGGGCAAAAAAGCAGGCACAAACATCTTACCTGCCCTCTTGGACTAGGGTTAAAATTTATATAATGATGAATAAGTCCTAATGATGTGGCTGCAGTGAATCTGAAATGTCCCAGCAGTGATGTTTCATTGCTCACTGCAAATTGAAGAACATAAGGTACCATTTTAAAAAGTGTCCTTGTTGACAAAAGCCCACCACTTGACAGGATGGACTGACCAAGGTGCAGCTGTTCTCCTGCGCAAACGAGACTTCAATTCCATGCATTTGTGACAAGTGTTCCTGGTTTTGATATTCAGTGAGATCACTATCATGTCTGCTTTTCCATTTGATCTGGAATCTTAAAAAGCAAAGCCTCATGGATGCGTAATCTTGCTCTTCTTTATGAGAAAGAAGGTTCTAGAAATCAGTGAAGAGATTTTTAACAGTGGATGGGATGGGGTGTGGGTCACGTTGAAATCAACAATTAAACATCCTTTTCTGAACTCATGTAGCACAATTGAAATATTTTTGCTCAAGAAATGACTGCCATGCCAACCAGCAGTCGTTAGTGAATTAGCTCCAAAAGTAAGCCATTTTAGGCTGTTAAACAAGCACTAAGTGTTAATTGTTTCTTAACATAAGAAATATGCACATATTTGACATGGAAGTCGCAGAGTTGCTCATCACTGATCTTTTTGTGCTTGAAAGGTTATTGGTGCTGTTATTTAAAAGCCTAATTTTGTACCATTATCGAAAACACAGTCTTTGCTTCTCAGCCTTGGTATTACTGTATGTTGCATTTTTTTGTTGTACATGAATCTAATGATGGTTGTATATATGTGTGTTTTTACATGTCCGGAGAAATGCAATCAGCACCAACTGGGCCTGACCAATAAGCCTCTCTCTCGACTTCCTCTGACAGTCAGAAAACATGGTTCATTGGTCGACACCAAGGCCCGCCATTGCTGTTGCATTGTTTCATGGGTAGGTAACTTTTGCTAAATTCGGGTGTTATGTGACATTTTTTCGTGCAATTGCTTCTTCCCTGCTTATTTGGATTTCTTCATGTTGTAACATTTTAATTTATTTTAATATTGTTTACCAATAGCACATACTGAACCTCTTGGGATGATACTGCATCAGCAAGTAGACCGCATTTCATTGACTGTCTCTTTGTGCAAATGTTGAGTTCAGTGTAATGTCATCTAAAGGAGCAGATGGAGTATGTAGTTGATAAAGCGATGTTTAAAATTGGTTTGGTTTTAACAGTTCTAGTCACCCATGACCCTTGCACTTGTTGGCTTACAGTCCTACAACGTCTCAATTTTAAAATTCTGTATCTTGTGTTCAAATTGGATTGTGGCCTCTCCTCTCCAGCTCTGCAGTCATTTAATATGTGCTTTCTTGTAGATTCTCACTCACTTCACTCAACCATTATGAGCACTCAACTCTGGATTTACATCCATCCCTCCATCAAGATGCTCCTTCAAACCTACCTCTGACCAAATTTTATTATCTGTCCCAATTTCTCCCCTTTTGTCAGGGTTAGGTTTTTGTCTGGCACCCCTTGAAGTGTTTTGGGATGTTTGGCCATGCTATGTAAGTGCATTGTTGAAGGTGTTAAGTAAAATGTCTCTTTCATTGTTAAGTATACTTCCTCAGGCTTCACCGATGCACAAATGCAGCTGAGCCGCAGAGAACAATTGTTATTGTGATGACTGCTTCCTCTTGTTTATCCCAATTTTGTTTCGTAAAGGAACTATAGAATTACAATGATAGCCATTTCTCTATTAGTAACAAGCAAATTAAGTTGTTGCTTCGTGGTCATGGACTATGTCATACCATACTGAGCTTTTGATTCCAAATTGACTTTTTTTTTGGAAAATCTTAAATCGCAGTCATGTCTTGTAAATTCAGATATTGAAAACAAATGCCAAATTTTTTAATATTTCTTTTCAAAAGTATGCAGTCTAATTTTTGGATAGTTCGGCCATGAGGAATTCAATCAGAATGAAGAGGTTGGGAGTAACGTAGTATGATCCATCATTTGAAATGTGGCCTCATATTGGATGGTTATGAAATTGTACATTGTCACGCCAATATTTGAGGAGACTTCTGAGTGTACTTGTGATGTTGAAAGTATTCTAATCCCACTGTAATCATTATCATGGCTTAAATGCTGCTGAACTTGTTAAAAGTTCTACCTCTTCTGTGTGTCAGTTAAAGAATACAGCCCCATAGCCTGCATTCCTAATTAGCAAGAATGGATTTTGCACTCCAACCGATGGTCCCAATTTATGATATGCTGGTTATTTTCTGAGTTGCTTCAGGTAATTGTATAGATTTTTAAAAGGATGGTTCTCAATCCTGAACTGTTTATCCACAGCCATAAACTGTGGACATAGCTTTCTCCAGCCTGTCTCCCCAAAATTTTCTTAACGCTGCCATCATAAAGTTTGTCCTTAGTGATAGTGTGAACTGATGGAGTAGATAAAATTTATTCCCACTCATGGAAATTTAGAGCCTTGATAGTAGTCCAAAAAATACAGCTACATCTTTTGAGGAATGAAATTGATAAACACCAGTAAATACCAATGTTTGGTGTTCTCCTTTGCAAACAGCAATTGATGGATGGTCAATTATAAATTAAAACCTTGAGGTTGATTTGATTATATTCTATTTATCAGAAGGTATTAAGGAATAGGGAGCAAAGGTGGATGTACGGATTTAGTTCATGATCTTAGTAAATGGGAAAATAGGCTGGAGGTCTAGACCCGAAACGTCAGCCTTCCTGCTGCACTGATGCTGCTTGGCCTACTGTGTTCATCCAACTCTACACCTTGTCTCAGATTCTCTAGCATCTGCAGTTTCTACCACCTCGAGGAGCTGAACATCAAGTTTCTGTTCCAATTTGCTGTTCAGCAGTTTTCCATTGTGATGAGAAACAGTGTGATGATGTGGGCCTGCTGCTGTGAAAAATGCACACAACAGGTTTTCAAACATGCTCACTCTGTACATCACAGTATAATTTATGGGCCGGAATTGCAGATTTCCGTTATCAAGCAAGCAGTCTTTAAGTTCAGAACTGATTGACTTTGTAAGTGAGTGGTTACTGTCCTGAGAGGCAGGTGACAGACAGATGTGTTTTTACCTGGTCTCTGTCTAGCTGCTACACAAATTCTGCATTCAAAAACACACAGCTGGAACAAAAAGAAGCTGCTTTAGCTTGATTGTATGGAGCATACTAATTAATATTTGTAATAGCTTTTTGAGTGGCCCTATGAACCTATAGTATTTTCATGTTAAATGGTAGAGTAGCATAACTCTACATATGAAGAAATCTTTTGTGCATTAATATCATAATGAAGGGGAAATCTAGTTAAGTCCATGCACGAGTTCATAATGGTTATGTTTTTATAAATTAGATTTTTCAATTTTGATGTTTAAGATTACACTTAGCAATTAGCTCTTAACTCAAGCTATAAGATGTATGATTTTCTGATACCTTAGACTTTTGGACTCTTTTGGTGTGTGTTATGCTATGGATTCTCATTGGTTACATGATACAGAATAAAGCTGTTCGTAGACAATGAAGTCTCACCGCTTTTTTCACTGCTGCCTCACCCACCTCCGGAAGAAATGACATACCAACCATCCCTGATGTACTTTCAACTGATGCTTGTTTTCCAGGAGACTAGGTTATGCTATCGTAAGGGGAGCTAAATATTGCTACGCAGTTGAGAATGGTTCAAATAAGCACGTGTCCTGAAATTTAATCTAAGTGTGCACATAAGTGGCTTGTAATATGGATTCAGATGCAATTGGAATTGGAGAAAATGTCTAAACTAATCATGTGGGTTTTATAGCCAGGAAAGGGAGGAAATATCCATCCTGTGACTCAATTTATTTTAATCCCAAGATCCTTTGTTCCTGGTCCCCAACCACTTATTTTGTTTTACTTGGAATGTGGTTTTGTTGCATATGTCGTCAATGTGCCATGAAAAACTTCAGAGTCCGATATTCAAAATTAGCCCAACTAAAATAAATTGGAATGTGCAGTGGGTTTCAATCTGTAATATCAGAGGATGGGTTGATGCAGGTTTGAATTTATTTCCCTGCTGTTCACTTTCTGCTCTGACTACAGAGTAAGAAAGATCTTGAAGCAGGTTGCCTTCCTGATGGCAGGAGATTAGGATCATTTTTTTTAAAAAAGATCTGTCTGCTTCACTAGAGAAGAACACTGTTTGTAAAATCCAGATCAAATTAAGCATCAGGAAATTGACTTCGGTATAATTACAACTTGTTGTTTGGTTTTTGTTTTGCAGATGATTTGTTCAAAGTGCATAAACTGAAGCCCGTTATGAAATGGCGGCAGGCATTTGAAAATTACTTGAAGACAATGCCTCCCTATTATATCGGGGTATGCTTCATTTGATATTTTGCAAGTTACGTCCAGTGTGATTTGAGATGTGTGATATATCAATTTTAGGCTTTAGATTTCAAAATAGTGGCATATGGGTATTGGGTTACTTTTCTTAATGGGTGAGACAATCCTTTCAGAACAAGGACCTAATTTGCAAAGGGTCAGCATGTGGACCCCCCCCCCCCCCCCGAGTTTTATTGCAGTTTATTTTCGGGGGTGCTTTATTGCTGGTGGAGTAAACATTGAGCGCTATATGGCATTGAATATCGGTTTAGAAAACCTGAGCTTGAAATTTTTTAGGGCTGTTGGAGGGGTCTGAACTGAGTTCAGAAGTGTAGGCCATCTCCAAAAACCTAGTGATTTTTTTTTTCAGTGCAGTTTAGGGAATGTGACCTCAATAGAAAAGTTTTTAGTTTGTGCAGCTTCTAGACCAGGGGTGTTTGCTTAGAAATCTGCAGGGTATCAGAAGGTGAGAAAGTTTAAGCTCTGATTTGAGAGTGCTTATTGTAAGGAGCCTCCCCAATTCGGAGGTTAGAAACAGGGGAGAATTAGTCCAGTACAGTTTTAAAATTTGATAGAGGAGGATAATCTCTGAATTTGAGTTAGTGTGAACTGATGGTGCTGCGGAATAGGTTTAAACTTTGTTTTACTAGATGTTGTAAGATTTTTCTGACGGTGCTCGATATCTAAGTAACTATTTTGTTTTCATCTTTTGTGTAATCAACTTGTATTGTGCTGTTCAAAAGAACTGCTGCCTCCTGTGACAGTTTTCAGTGACTGAAAACTATGTGAGCAGGAATAAAACAAAAATCTTCCAACTAGATTGCATTCTGGAATCTTACTTGTTCAGTAGTACCATCAGTTGGGATTGTAACAGGCATTTAGATTCACTGCTCAGGATGAGGTACTTTGTCTGCAGGCAGTTAATACTTCACATGGTTAAAAGAATTAACTTTTAAAAGTTTCAAGTCTTCCAATTGTACATTAGCCTCATGTTGGAGAAAGCAGGAGAGAAAGCTTGTGCTTGGTTATTGCTGAATTTTAATGCATAGAGGTCTTTAGTTGTGGATTTTAGCTGTACCTCAATCACTATCATGCTATTCTATCAAGTTTATGCCAAGGTGTAGACTGATTCATGTTTTCTTGATTAAATGCTGCTTGCTCTGAGTGCTTCCAGTATTTTTGTTTTGGTTATGTATTCTTAGTAATTCTGCCCAAAAACTACATTTTTACGGTGTAATTGTATCATTTCTAAATTAACTGAATTTTCAACTGTGGAAATAATTTGAACTAATATTCAGTCCTTCGCTTGCTAGTGCTGGAGATGTTCCCAATTTTATTTATTCATTCTTGGGATATAGGTATCACTGGATGGGCAATGGTGCTGTGCCCACTGTCTGGAGTCAAAGTTGAGGACTTCAAGGGCAACTCCCTGCCAAGAGTATGACATTGTGCTGTCACCATTGTTCGCTCAGTGAGATAGGACATAGTCAACGATGATAACTGGTGTCATGTTCAGAAGTCTCACTAGACCAGGATATAGCCCAAGACGTTTATTTCAAGTCTCAAGTTTTCAGAGCGCTGCTACTTCGTCAGATAAAGTGACTTTGCCCGCTCCAGCCCAGTACTAGCAATTCCGCATCATGTTGTCATGAACATGGATTGTAATGTGTGTGTTTTGGTGTTAGTCTACCATGTTCATAAGGAGGGCTTTTGCGAGTCGACAGATTGTATGCTGCTGTCATTTCAGGTGCCTTTGTCAATGCTGTGTGGTCTGTCCAGTTTTACTGCTTTCTTCACACTTTGTAGTGTTTGATATAATGGAGTGGCTTGCTAGGCAACTTAAGAGAGCAATTAACAGGCAACCACGTTGCTGTGGATCTGGATTCGCATATCAGCCAGACCGGGTAAAGACAGTTTCAGTTTTGTGTCTGATGCATTTATTAGAGTTGGTTGAGGAAATCTCATTCAGTGTGAATAGAAGGGAACCAGTAGGCGTGTTATATTTGGACTTGCAGAAGGTGTTTTGCAACGTACATGATAAAAGGTTAAGTCATGAAATAAGACCCCAGATGTTGGAGGTAGTATATTGATTTGGATAAAGAATTGGCTAATGGTCAGGAAACAGTCCCAAATGGAGGTTAACGGTTCTTTTTCAGGTTGGTGACCTGTGAGCAGGGATTAATGCTAGGACTGCAACTGTTGGCAATATAAATAAATGATCTGGAGGAAAGAAGTGAATGTACCATATTTGAGATGATGCCAAAATAGGTGGAAAGGTAGATTATGACAGGGATACTAACAGTTTTATAGATAGTTATGGATGGGTTAAGTAAATGGGGAGCAGCCCGTTTGGTTCTCTGTCCTCCAGCGAATGAAACTGCCATCCATACCTGGTTTGGCCTACATCTGACTCCAGACTCTCAGCAACGTGGTTGACTCCTGACTGTTCTCTGGGTTGGGCAATAAATTCTGGTTGAGCCAGCAACACCCTCATTTCATGAAGATTTTAAAAAAAAACTTGTAAAAATGACCTGGGTCCCTGGATTATCAGTCTAGCAACAATACCATTAGGCCACCACTGCTTCTTATGTTGTTATTAGAGGGTAGTTTACTGCATCAGAAAGACTTCAGTAATTTCCAGTTGGAGGTTAGTCTTAACTGATCTAATACTAATCCAGAATTAAATGAAATCTCCATGCTTCTCTAAAGTAAAATTCAAAGGTGATGATCTGATTAGTAACATAACTAATTTCATGCTAGTTTGAAAACTAATGTTAATCAGAGGGTAAGTGTATTTACAAAAAGCATGTTGCCAGTTGATTTTGTCTCCCAATGCTGTTAAATAAAGTATTTGAATTTAAATGTGAAGGGTCAGAATCATTCCCTGCTCGAGTGAGAACTGTCTATATTATTGTTAACTGCTGGAGCCCTTGATGTTGTTAATAACCCACCCAAAGGTTGGTTTTGCCTGAATGCAGCATGTGACATTTTGAATTAGAATTCTAGGACGTGTAACTTTTGATGCGCTCGAGGTTATGAAATACGTATAGTTTAGACTTCCCAAAAAATCTTGAGGCATATTTTGAAAATTGCCCAACCCTTTTGGGTGAGGGGGCGTGGCATAATATAAATACATCTGAAGCATTCTGATCTAATACCAAGTTAATATCAAAACTCCTATGAAAATTTTTCCACTTGCACAAGTGACTAAAAAGACATCATGCATGAAAAATTGAAGGGTGAATGCTACTTTTGAGTAGCTCTCAACAATGCTGTTTTTTGGCCCACTGGTTAGCACTGGTGCTTCACAGCACCGGGAACCCAGGTTCAATTCCACCCTTGTCTCTGGGGAGTTTTGCACATTATCCTCATGCCTACGTGGGTTTCCTTCCACAGTCCAAAGATGTGCAGATGAGGTGGATTGGCCATGCTAAATTACCCATAGTGTCCAGGTGTATGCAGGTTAGGTGAATCAACCAAGCAGAATGCAGGGTTACTGAGATAGGATAGGTGGGATGCTGTTTGGACGGTCCATGTGGTCTCAATGGGCTGAATAGCCTGCTTCCACTCTGTAGGGATTCTGTGATTCTACGATGATTCGATGGAAAAGTTAGAATTGAGGAATCAAGATGAGGTGGTGAGACGTAGTTGTCATGGTACTGTGGCATAATGTGTGTTGTATTATCTGTCAACATGAATTGTCTCAATTGTGGTTTGATCAATGGTGAGTGAAGCATGTTTGCAGTGCAAATACCTGGCTGGCCTAAGAAACACCTGTGTTATCTATTGATGAATGCTGCTTAATGGACACTTGTCACAACATCACCATTAAACTAGTATTCGTCCTATTTGAACAGGTTCCCACAAACAACAATCTTGATAATCTGAATGTAACAGCATCAGCAAGGACATGAGAACATGCCTGCTTCTCCAAGAAGAGTGCAGCCATGAGATTCTGTTCACTGAAAAGTGCAGATGAGGTCTCTGAGCTAAACCTGTAGCCTACTGCACTCATTCATTGAAGCATCAGCTTGATTTTTGAGCTCAAGTCTCTAAATCTGTATTTCCCAAACATTTTACCACTGACCCCTATTTCAAATTTGAGATTTATTGAAGGTCCTCAATGAGAATGGAATGTGTGGTTTAGGGCTTGTAGCTGTGTGGCTAAAGACTTAATAGAAATGGAACAGTGCTTTTGTGACTTGGTTCAAAATCCAAGGCAATTTTTACTCTCTTGCCATTCAGGACCCTAAAATTTCAGTTCATGACCACACTTGGATCTTACCCTGACATTTGAAAGCCCTGCTTGAGAATGAGACTTGGAATCACAACTTTCTGTCACTGAAGTGCAGATTTTTGGATTTTCACATTCACGTAATTCCTTTTCATGAGTCAGAAGGATCTTTTGTGTTTATTTAATGTTGAAGGTTATGACACCCTCATTTAACTTTTAGTTCTAAAATTATGTTCACAAGTTGTGTTTTATGTACCAGATGAGTAAATTCCACCATACAGGGAAAGTTGAACAATCAGTGCATATGCTTACTGAGACCATTTACTGTCTTCCAGAACTAGTGAATGAAAGTTAAACGTCTTGGTGCATCTTAGATTTGAATAGGTAAAACTCCTGTTAGGTGTCAACTTTGCAAACTATCGTTTTCCTCCTTGGGTGCAGTTATCATTTGCAGGTATTGAGCATTGAAAAAAACCTGCTCAAGCCTGGATAGTTGTCAGTAAAACATTTTTCTTGTTCTGTGAGAGAGGAAACCAGGATGTGAAATTTGGCAATCTGTTCCAGCAAGAATTTCTTCCAGGTACTTCAAAATACTTCTCAACTTGGTCTGAAAGTTGGATTTCAAAAATCCCTGTTGTCTGTCACTTTGTAAGCTGGTGCGCAAAAACGCAACCTTTTTCCAACATCTGATTAAGTGGGTTACTTATGGAACTGGTAGTTGCAATGAACCTGTCCTGAGCTGCCACATTGCAAGTTAAACATTGCCCTCAAATCATTCACTTCTGTGCAGTTTGGAAGCAGTCGTTTGAAACTGCTATTTTTGAGTTAATCTAGAATTCTGACAAAGGAGCAAGCAGATTGGAGTCAATTTTGTGGTGCAGTTAATACAAGAGTAATTGTAGTTTGCTTGTCATTACAGGGAATGCTGACAAGAACTAACTTTGGCACTGAAGCAAAGGTCATAAAGCTAATTTAATGTGGCATCAATCCTGGTTTAATGGTGATGTTGTGATAGTGTCCGTAAAGCAGCATTCACCGATAGATAACATGTTTAGTAGTGATAATAAAATGTGAGGCTGGATGAACACAGCAGGCCAAGCAGCATCTCAGGAGCACAAAAGCTGACGTTTCGGGCCTAGACCCTTCATCAGAGAGGGGGATGGGGTGAGGGTTCTGGAATAAATAGGGAGAGAGGGGGAGGCGGACCGAAGATGGAGAGTAAAGAAGATAGGTGGAGAGAGTATAGGTGGGGAGGTAGGGAGGGGATAGGTCAGTCCAGGGAAGACGGACAGGTCAAGGAGGTGGGATGAGGTTAGTAGGTAGATGGGGGTGCGGCTTGGGATGGAAGGAAGGGATGGGTGAGAGGAAGAACTGGTTAGGGAGGCAGAGACAGGTTGGACTGGTTTTGGGATGCAGTGGGTGGAGGGGAAGAGCTGGGCTGGTTGTGTGGTGCAGTGGGGGGAGGGGACGAACTGGGCTGGTTTAGGGATGCAGTAGGGGAAGGGGAGATTTTGAAACTGGTGAAGTCCACATTGATACCATTAGACTGCAGGGTTCCCAGGCGGAATATGAGTTGCTGTTCCTGCAACCTTCGGGTGGCATCATTGTGGCACTGCAGGAGGCCCAGGATGGACATGTCATCTAAAGAATGGGAGGGGGAGTGGAAATGGTTTGCGACTGGGAGGTGCAGTTGTTTGTTGCGGACTGAGCGGAGGTGTTCTGCAAAGCGGTCCCCAAGCCTCCGCTTGGTTTCCCCAATGTGGAGGAAGCCACACCGGGTACAGTGGATGCAGTATACCACATTGGCAGATGTGCAGGTGAACCTCTGCTTAAGGTGGAAAGTCATCTTGGGGCCTGGGATAGGGGTGAGGGAGGAGGTGTGGTGGCAAGTGTAGCATTTCCTGCGGTTGCAGGGGAAGGTGCCGGGTGTGGTGGGGTTGGAGGGCAGTGTGGAGCGAACAAGGGAGTCACGGAGAGAGTGGTCTCTCCGGAAAGCAGACAGGGGTGGGGATGGAAAAATGTCTTGGGTGGTGGGGTCGGATTGTAGATGGCGGCAGTGTCGGAGGATGATGCGTTGTATCCGGAGGTTGGTGAGGTGGTGTGTGAGAACGAGGGGGATCCTCTTTGGGCGGTTGTGGCGGGGGCGGGGTGTGAGGGATGTGTTGCGGGAAATGCGGGAGACGCGGTCAAGGGCGTTCTCGATCACTGTGGGGGGGAAAGTTGCGGTCCTTGAAGAACTTGGACATCTGGGATGTGCGGGAGTGGAATGTCTTGTCGTGGGAGCAGATGCGGCGGAGGAATGGGGAATAGGGGATGGAATTTTTGCAGGAGGGTGGGTGGGAGGAGGTGTATTCTTGGTAGCTGTGGGAGTCGGTGGGCTTGAAATGCTACCTAGAATACACCTCCTCCCACCCACCGTCCTGCAAAAATTCCATCCCCTATTCCCAATTCCTCCGCCTCCGCCGCATCTGCTCCCACGACAAGACATTCCACTCCCGCACATCCCAGATGTCCAAGTTCTTCAAGGACCGCAACTTTCCCCCCCACAGTGATCGAGAACGCCCTTGACCGCGTCTCCCGCATTTCCCTCAACACATCCCTCACACCCCGCCCCCGCCACAACCGCCCAAAGAGGATCCCCCTCGTTCTCACACACCGCCCCACCAACCTCCGGATACAACGCATCATCCTCCGACACTGCCGCCATCTACAATCCGACCCCACCACCCAAGACATTTTTCCATCCTCACCCCTGTCTGCTTTCCGGAGAGACCACTCTCTCCGTGACTCCCTTGTTCGCTCCACACTGCCCTCCAACCCCACCACACCCGGCACCTTCCCCTGCAACCGCAGGAAATGCTACACTTGCCCCCACACCTCCTCCCTCACCCCTATCCCAGGCCCCAAGATGACTTTCTACAATAAGCAGAGGTTCATCTGCCAATGTGGTATACTGCATCCACTGTACCCGGTGTGGCTTCCTCTACATTGGGGAAACCAAGCGGAGGCTTGGGGACCGCTTTGCAGAACACCTCCGCTCAGTTCGCAACAAACAACTGCACCTCCCAGTCGCAAACCATTTCCACTCCCCCTCCCATTCTTTAGATGACATGTCCATCCTGGGCCTCCTGCAGTGCCACAATGATGCCACCCGAAGGTTGCAGGAACAGCAACTCATATTCCGCCTGGGAACCCTGCAGCCTAATGGTATCAATGTGGACTTCACCAGTTTCAAAATCTCCCCTTCCCCCACCGCATCCCTAAACCAGCCCAGTTCGTCCCCTCCCCCCACTGCATCACACAACCAGCCCAGCTCTTCCCCTCCACCCACTGCATCCCAAAACCAGTCCAACCTGTCTCTGCCACCCTAACCTGTTCTTCCTCTCACCCATCCCTTCCTCCCACCCCAAGCCGCACCCCCATCTACCTACTAACCTCATCCCACCTCCTTGACCTGTCCGTCTTCCCTGGACTGACCTATCCCCTCCCTACCTCCCCACCTATACTCTCTCCACCTATCTTCTTTTCTCTCCATCTTCGGTCCGCCTCCCCCTCTCTCCCTATTTATTCCAGAACCCTCACCCCATCCCCCTCTCTGATGAAGGGTCTAGGCCCGAAACGTCAGCTTTTGTGCTCCTGAGATGCTGCTTGGCCTGCTGTGTTCATCCAGCCTCACATTTTATTATCTTGGATTCTCCAGCATCTGCAGTTCCCATTATCTCTGATGTTCACTAGTGTCTTATCTTCCTCTGTGGGATCATGCTGTATATGAAGCTGTAATTCCATTTATCTCTATTAGGCTTTCTGAAGCATTCTATGAAGTGGTTTGTGGTGCTCAAAAACAGATGTTGCTGGATGTAACTGTGGGAGCCAGTGGGTGAGGGGTAATTTGGAAATCAAGTTGCTTTTCACTCCTGGATGGTTGCCTTAAAGTGATGTGGAACAGAAACCCAACATGGTCAGCATATGCTGAATCTGAATGTTTTTGTTGAGAATGGTTAGATATTTGGATAACACTGGAAATTAGATCCACATGAGACTGATAATGCATGGTGGGTAGATCAGGCTGCATCATAAACTATCTCTTGAACTCTTCCATTTTGACTTTGCGGTTGTCAGTTTGTACAGCTAAACTGTACAACTCCATTAAATATGGAAACTCGTGATGGTGTCCATATCAGCATGTTGTTGGAGGCTGGATTTTTTGCGGATTAGGACCTTTGCTGAATTCATATTGTGCAAAAATGTTACTGCAAATTACATTGAAGCATTTTTCTTAAACCAGATAGAGATTTTCAAGATTGAGATTATTATGGACCACAAAATGCTTGTACTTGTGGGGGAGATGAGATCCAAGAATCTTGTGGTATGAGACACTCAATAAATCAAATAGGAAGCTCAGGAAAAACTTGTTTTTAACTTGGAGAGTGGTTAGTAAATGAAACTTATCGCTGTAATGAACAGTTGAAGTGAAAAGCAGATCTATAGATGGACAACTAGATGACCGCACAATTGTGCTGAAGGGGTGCAAAGAGCCAAGGCAGGATGAAGCAGGGACCCACTACCATTGGAAGAATATTCCACTTTTCCCTGCTGAGGACTAAATTTCTGATTTGAAACAATATCTTCAAATTACACTGCATTGCCTTAAATTTTGATCATAGTTTAAATGCACCAACAAGAGCAAGCTTATGCTCCCTCACCATGACCTGGGAAAATCTTACTATTGTAAGCAAGGAACTGAAATGACAGCTTTATATGGGTAGCATGTTAAAATAGACCAATTAAGGTAGAATGGTTATGATGTGGTGGGGTATGAAAAGGACGATGCCAACCATGTGACTTTGAATACTTAGCCTTGGAGGTTTTAATATTTGAGTTTTGTTTCGTAAAAAAACAACGACAAGGTATATGTTTATATTTTAACAAGTTTCTGTGCCATTGCCACATACTTGCTTGTACATTGAGGTGTACAGATAGATTCCCATTGTTTGAAATAGGTTAAAGGATCTGGAATGATTTCTTGATGGTCTATGAATTGGAGAAATAAAATAGAGTTTTATAAATGCAGTAGCTCTGTTGGCTGAGACCCTCTGGGCAAAAGTAGAGTGTATGTGGCTTCAGTAACTTTGCGAGTGGTCACTATTGCAGACACCCAGGAATAGGCATTAGGCAGACCGCATCAGTTGATGTGACATGACACATTGATTTTGAAAAGGTCGTGTGAGGGACAGTTAGTGGACTACATGCTATTTATTGTGTGTGTGCGTGCGTGTGTGTGTTTCTTTATTTTCCGATCTTGGTTTTGTACTGAGGTTGCAGTAAGGTATTTTGTCCGTTGACCAGGAGGAAGTTAGAGGCATTGGCAATATGTAGTTTTGGAATTTTAGCATGTTTGAGTTTTGGATGCAGTCTTAAGCTTGGAGCTTGCAAATGCTGGGTCGAACAAGAGTTTTTGTAGAGGGTAATCTTTCTTCAGTGAATGTGTAACTTGGCTGAATGACTTTGCATTACTACTTTCTGATGCTACCTTCAGTAGGTACCTGAAATCTCTGACTGCACCAGATTAGAAAAAATGTCGCTAGGTTTCCAGGAATTGCAAAGTTCTTTCTAAGTAGATAGCATTAACTTAATTAGATGTTTGGCATTCCCCCATCTGCTTCTTAGTGTAAACAAAGATGATTGTGTTTGGAATGTATAGCTGTTCAATCCAGCCAAGGGTTGCTAGAGTAGGTCTGCTGTAGCCTATAATTCCCTTCTTTAGACCTGCAAAGTTATGTCTGATTCTGAAGCTAAGACCACCTTGATGCATTTAAAATTTCAGAATATGTCCAGTATTTACTATGAATTGACCTGAAATTCTAAAATATAGTTTTTTTGTGTGGTTTTGGGTGAGGAACAGATGCTGCCTTTGACTGCTGAATGGGACTGATGTGAATTGAAGTGTACATATATGCTTGCCCAACTATACTAGCTCGTAAATATTTAATCCTGGTGTATAAGGAGTGATTTTTAAAAAAATTTCTGTCAGCTAGTTATTTTGTTTGCCTTTTATCTGTGTTAGTGTTTGGTTACTATCCACTTAGGTCAGTTTGCTGGCTCTACTTGTCCACACTAAACCTCCGGGTTTGCACTCTGCAATTTGGATTAAGGATGAGCATAACAAAAGTATTAGAGCCCTAGTCTTAGCTCTTTACTGCTTGTAAAAAGACTGTATACTGCTTTATTGAGGAGCTCCAAATTTTTCTCGAACGGATAGATTGTACAAAATAGCATTCAAAAGCAGGTTGATCATGGTATTTAGAGAGCTGTTCAACATCCTCAGTAGTTTGTGGTTGTTTCAGACATTCAGATTACAGTAGAACTATAGTGTGTTTCAAACTTTGATTTAAGTTGGAAACCTTAGTTTTAGAGAATTTACCCTGTAAATGTGCCAGTTCAAACTTCAAATGTTCGTATTTGGGCAGCTGTTTTTTTTATGTATAAGGAGGTAATTCTGACAAGTGAATCTTTTTTCTTATGAACCCATGCGAGTTGATTGATTTTTATATAGGTTAATATTTAAGTAAATATTTTGTGTTTCACCAACAGCCTTTGAAAAAGGCGCTAAGGATGATGGGAGCTCCTAACCTGATTGCTGAAGGTGTGGATTCCGGTCTTAGTTACAGTGTCATTTCTTACCTCAAAAAACTTAGTCAACAGGTAAGTGGAGAATCTATGGCTGTTTTTCTGATGTCAAACTGGACACATCCAACTCCAGTAACAATTGGGAAGCTCAATGCTATCCAGGACACAGCAACTTGCTCAATTGGCACCACATTCACTAAAACTCTCTCCCTCTATCAGCAGCGTTAATGGCAAACAGTGTACACCAAGGCTCCTTAGACAGCACTTCGAAAACCTTAACTGCTTCCATCTTGAAGGCTACGGGAGTTCCATCTGCAAGTTTGCCTCTAAATCATCGTTCCTTAATTGTTGCTGGGTCAAAATCCTGACATACCCTCCCTAACAGCATTGAAGATCTACCTACACCAAATGGAGCACAACAGTTCAAGAAAGCTCACCATTGAATTCTCACTGCTGACTTTTTTGGCTTTAATGTTCAACCCTTGAGTCCTCTGATATTTGGACTTTGCTTTTTCTAATTGTTCCACCGCAAGTAGCTGTGCCTTAGCTTGCAAGCCCAAATCCCTGGAAATCACTTCACTAAACTTCTCTACCATTCTATCTCTTTCCTCTATCCTCTAATTTGTTACCCAAACATTGAGTAACATGGAGAAACTAAACAATCAGATTGTTGAATAATATTCCTGTGAAGCGCCTTGGAATAATTCATTATTGTATAGAGGAATCAAGTTGTTCGATCCCCTAATTCTTACTTTCAAGATAAGAGAGACCTATCCAATTTGTTTCCTGATGGATCTAGCCTGACCTTCCTGGTGGTATCCTCGGAAATATGTTTAGTGCTCTCTCCAGTGCCTCCATTTGCCTTTGTGAATCTGTGCTGTAAATGACCCAAGACCGTGCTAGTGCCAAGCAGCACCTTAAAAACTGGCATTGCTGCACGTCGTACAGGCAGATTACATATTTGAAGTTGATAACTGCCTGAAACTTGCCAAATTTAAGATTTCCAGCTCGATTTGTTGTTTCAAATAAATGTTATAACTGGGTTTCAGTGGCACAGTGACTTTGCTTTGGGATATCCTAGGCTAGGCAAAGCAGTATGTCAACTGAAATTATTTCTTCTAGTTTTGGAAAGGATGCTTCCATGCATTGTTTATGTGCATGTATTAATCTATCTTATACATGTTTTTGCTGAAAGAGAAAATCGATCTGCTTGTTTGTCAATGATTTCGTGACGATAATGTTATTCAAGCTATTTCTTTCAGATGGTTTTCGGGGTTTGAAGTTCTTTTAAAATGCTTTGTAATTCATATATATTTCATTAGTTTTAAGTCATTTTGCCATGGACGATGTCCTTTCCAATTCTCAGGCTAAAGTCGAATCTGACAGAATCATAAGTTCAGTGGGTAAGAAACCAGTTCAGGAGTCTGCCATTAAAGTGAAGAACAGAAGCAACAGCCTTTCTTTAGCTCATCGCAAAGACTTGAAGCAAATCATGATGGGAATCACAGGGGAGCTTCCATACAGACTTATGGATTTAAACGTGAAAGAGTTTGCTGGATTCCAGATTGGAATCTTGAATAAGGTGAGTTACCTTCCTTGAAGATGTTTTTAATGTGAATCAACTTGAAGTATATTCTCTTGCAAAACAGTTTTTTTTGTTTTGCTGCTAAAAAGCAGCAATTGAAATGGCTTGTTGTGTTTTCTCATTTCCCAAAGTTGCAATATGGGTGAGGAAAAGTACTGTTTCTTGGTTTTGAAAATCTGAGGCCCCTCACTGATCATGCTGGTTCAGAACTGAACTCGCAGACTTTATGGTGAAAACTTGAGGTTTGCTTCCTTTTGCATTTTACAGATTTTTTTGCAAATTCTTATACAGGTAGACAGTCAAGTATATCCATATTGCCTGCCATGTGATGACATGTTGAATTGGAATCTTAAAGTTTACAACTGTACAAAGCATATGTTTATTTCTGGTTGTTTAGTGAAGTTAAATGTCTTTGAGAAGCAGATCCTAGGCACAAATTTGTGACAAACTTTGAATATAGGAGAGAAAGAGGAGTGTCGTGTCCCTGCAGGGATTTTTTTTTAAGGAGCTGGTGTTTCAGTCGTTGTTTTTTTGATCACCACCACTTTTTGGATGTGAAGCATTTTGACGGGCAAGTGTATGCGTTTAGGACACAAGTCCATGCTGCCGAATGATGATGAATGTCTTAAATCTTCGACCTGTATCCTTTCACTTTTGTTGGAATGTCATTTTTATGTTGCTGACATAATTCTTGATCACGTGAAAATTTTGACATTGTGGATGATCACTTGCTTTCTCATTGCATTAACAGCACCATGGGACCTTAAGCTTTACACAGCTTGGCATCTTGTTAATGTTCCAGTGAATCTCTGCATCTTTAGTCAGTTTTTAGAATGACAATTTTTGACCCTCCAGTTCATGCTTCATGAAAGAAAAGGGTAATATATGGTGCCAGTCAGTTTCTTAAAAATGAATAATTGCTGAATAAAACCATGTTTGTTAGCAAGTTTTTCAAGCTTGAATTTAGGTGTTGGACACAGTAATCCTTTGCTTGTTGTCGTTGCAGTCTTGAGAACTTCAAAGGAAACAATGTTAAACAAATCAGATTTTTCCATTGTAATCAGTGCACAGCAGCTTTAAGTTGCAGGGTCATGGAGGCGAATAGCGTATGAGGGAATTTAGCCCTACATCACTCCCGCCACAAAATGGCATTAAATCAAATCAGCAACACTGAGCACAAATATTTGTTGTAATACAAGCACAATATGAAACTAAAACAACTTAAAAAGGGCAATTTACAGCAAGGAACCAATTTCCCAGATACTGCAACCAATGGCCTTTCAATTTTGCCAAATCAGATTTATGTTGTCATTTTTAAGAATTATCAAATAAAGGTTATTTTTGAAGAATCATCAGTTTCAATTGACTTCCTGATCATCACACTTTTGATTTACCATTCATTTGCCAGTTTCTGGCCCTCCCTCATATTTTGCCTTTGTATTTAATAACCTGGTGATGGTAAAGTTTGTATTAAAGTTGATAATGATGGGCTGGATGTTGTGAGTAAGCAAGATGAGTGAGAGTATTCTTCTCTTGGCAGCAGGCAAACTGGACTAGGGAGATAATAAAATGGGAAACCTACCACAACCAGTAGGAAGCTAATTTATATACTACATTGTCCATTTCCATTGAAAGTCCTTTGGACTTGGAGGAGACGGAGTCAAAGATCAATGGATTGATTTTTGGAAATGGTTTCTGTGTGTAGAAGTTACTGAGTTGACATTGAGAGGAAAGACCTCACATTAAATTCAGAGCCCAGGAAAAATTGGGACAAAATTTCAAGGGGCGGCACTCAATTGAGAAGCAGAGGACCTGCTTCTTAGAGACATTACGTTGGATTCCCTAGGGAGAGGTCACTGAAGCTGCTTGCCAGGGAAGGGAGCATAAGTGGCAGTATGGGAATCACCCACCCTGTCCTCCACTAACCTCAGATGCTGGAAAGGTGAAACTGGCTGGACTGTGACACCTCTGAGCTGTGAACCTTGTGATACTACCAGATGATCTTGGAATCTTTTCCCATCACTAGCACATCTTTTTCTGCTGAAACGTCTGAAATTCAGATGGTGGAGTTGTTAACTGCAGTACCTACTGACCAAGTCTGCAAGACTAAACTGAATGGAGGGCTGCGTCCCATTTTAAATAGAATACTAATTCCTGTGTAGTCATTGGGCATTGCTGTTCTCCAGCATTCCATCTTGTTGCCTTGTTTGAGTGGATGTATTTGTTCCCACAGTAACTGTCTGATTTGATCTGTACCCTTATGCTCAGCATTCATATATCAAAGAGTTGAGCATTGTTTAACCTAAGTTGTCAGTCATGCGTTTGTTTATTTAAAGCCAAGTTGACCAGTAATATCCAATGCATTTGTGCTAGATTTCAATGCAGATCTAACTTTTTTGAATCTGAAGTGTTTTTAATAAAAAAGGTATTTCGCAAACTCCAGTTTTAATTGCATTTGATTCTGATTCCCTTGCATGAACTGCCAACACAGAATCTCCAGCCACTTTCTTGCTTGAATTGGAAAAAAAAGCACTGTCTTCGTAGATGTGAGCATCACTGGTAAAGCTAACTTTTATTACCCATCCCTAATTATCCATGAGAAGGTGGTAAACGACCACATTCAACCATTGTAATCCATGTAGTTAAATCTAATTCAGTACAGAACAGTGTGTTTTGGTCCCATAAATTGCTGAAGTTCTAGTGAGGTATTTTCAAAGCACGATGGTGTGTGGTTTGAAGAGGGGCTTGCCTTGTCAGTGATGCTGTTCTTCGGCGTTCAGCCAGTTCACGATCCCGTGATGTGAATCAAATTTACTGAAGAGTGGTGTCTGTAATGTACCCAACTGCTCAGCATTTCTGGTTGAGAAGAACTAACTTGACTGTGTGCGTGCTTGCGTCTCTTTGCCTGGTTAAGGCCACGAATCTTTTCCTGAATGCAAAGAGATGACATATCTTTTTATATAAGGTGGGTAGGTGGCAGCAATAGGTCATTGGACCCTTCGGGCCTCCCTTGCCATTGAATAGCATAGCTAATCTAATTTTGGTCTGAACTATATTTTGATGGTCTGCCCCTCATCCTTGGACTCCCTTGAGTACTAAAGTCTACCAAACTGAGGCTGGAATAAATTCAGAATTAATTATTTCAAGTTAAGGCACATATTTGTGATGCGACAGTAAAATTTAAAAAAAACTTATCTTGCTGGTACCATTGTTCGCAACTTCTTTCTTTTTAAGGATTTAAAGCCTCAGAGTTATAAGAATGCATATGATATACCAAGGCGAAGTCTTTTGGATCAGCTTACACGCATGAGGTTAAACTTGTTGAAAACAACACATGCTCCGTTGAAAGGGCAAGATGAAGGTAAGATGAAAATTTACTGGATGTGGCTTAGTGGATTGTCTTTATTTCAATGAGTGCCATGGTAATAGGCCACAACGTTGTTTCTCTTAATGAAGACCTTTTCAGTTGTAAAAAAGCTTAAGTACAAGTAGTTGTTTTTCTGTTTAAATGATTCACATGTAGATCATGTTTTCCTTATTAGAGCTACAGTTGGTGACTAACCATTACTTATTTTTGTTCTGTGCTGCTGTGGTCTGTTCTTAGTGAGCCATTATTAAATTATTACTGACCATCAGTATAGTTGTGTGGCTTGCAATGCACTAATGCAGGTCATGTGGGGTGCCTTGAATAGTAACATACTAGCAAACAAACTGTCCAACAGCTGCTGCGTGCTTTGTCTTCTGTAGTTTCATGTTTGAATTTGGCGAGCTGGGAACTTAATTCAATTGTTGGGATTAAATTTCGGACTTCCACAGACCACGTTTTGCCATTTTTATTATGTAGACTAACAGGACCGCAACAGTTTGCACTTACATTGTTCCCTTAATCCAGAAAAATATCTCAATGTGCCTCATGGGAAAGTAATTAGAAATAACAATGGCCACTGACCCAAAAAACTAGAGATGAGTCAGGGCAACTGAACGTTCTGTTGAAGAGTTAAGTTTTTAAGGAGAGTGAGAGTAAAGGAAGCTGTGTAGAAGCGGAGCCATTTCGGGACAAGATTCAAGAACGTGGGGTATCAACAGCCCAGGAAGCGGGCTGTCTTGCCCAAGAGGCTAGAGTTAGAGAAAGGTAGTGCTGTGCGGCTGTGGGTGGTTCCGGAGATGGAAAAGGATTTTGAGCATTCAGCTGTGAATTTTCATTGGAGGCATTAGTTGGGTGAAGTGTTGTCAGGGTAATGTCACTGAATTAGTAATCCAGAACCCTGGCCTAATACTCCAGGGAGTGATTTCCACCATGAGTCCAACAGTAGCAGATGACAGAATGTGAATTTGGTAAAAATCCAGAATTTAAAAATACTAGCTTCTCTCACCATGTAACCATTGTAAATTGTCATGAATACCCATCTAGTTCACTCATACACCTCAGAGATAGAAATCTGCTGTCCTTACTTGGTCTGGCCTGTGATTCCAGACAAACAGCAAATGTGGATAACCCTTTACTGCCGTCTGAAATGGCCTTGCAAGCTACTTTAAGAGCAATTGAGGATTGGCAGATGTCAGCCTTGCTGGAGAGACACACATCCCATGAAAGAACATAGTATAAAAAAAGTTGATGGAAAGCTCTTGGAGGTGAGCAAGCACAGACTGGCTGGTGATTAAAACTTGATGTGTGATGTATACAGGCAACAGACCCCAAGGTGAGTTGAAATTTGTGGATGATCGGAAGTTGAGCAGGTCAACGCCAGTCTAACTGAGCCATGCAACTTGCACAGCTTGAGACAAAATTTCAGCTAACCAAAAAAAAATCAGTTTTCACTACTGTTAACTGAGGCAAGAATATTGGTTAAGGTGTGAGGAATATTTCCTGCTGTTCGTGGACAAGCGCCAAGGGATGTGTGCATCTGCATGAACATGATGATGGGGCATTTGGTCAGCATCTTGGCTAAAAAGCAGAACTTCTGACAGTGTAGCTGTCCCTCAGGATTGCCCAGATGAATGACCCTAGGGTGTGCTCAGTACTTGACTGGGGATTGAAATCACAGCCCTCTGATTTGACCAGTTCTGATGCCACAATGCAAAAGCAAAAATGCAAGTCTTGGTAATGCAGCTTGAAATCTTTGCAAGCTTGAATCTAATTTGTTCCTAAATTTCTCTCTCGTATGATTAGAGGAAGCATATTAATATGATTAAATATTATGCATTTTGTAACAGTAACTGCTTCTTGTTTATTAATGTCTGATTTTTCAATAGCAAGGTTACGTAGAAATAAAATGCAGCTTTATCTTTGTTAACTGTAGTTTACAGACTTTGTTAGGAATTCTTATAATCTGTGTATGGCATAATCTGAGAGTCTGTATGTAGCATTTGATGTGTTACAGTGTGGCATGTGGAATTATTTTGTTTTCAAGGCACTCTAAATGTAAGCTGTTGACATACTAATATACAAAGGAAAGGGAGCAAAGGGTGGAAACTAAACAGCTCTTATCATTGAGGAATTAATATAATTGGTTTTTAAATTAACTTGCCCAATCCCCACAAAACTCAATTTAAGTTTGATATGTGTACTTCATGTGCATTTCTTAGACTTTTAACTTTATCAGATTATGTGAATCCATGAAACCTTTTTGCATTATTGAAAATGTGAAGGGTTAACCTAGAATCTTGGTTTATTTGTAAGCAATAACTCTGTCCTGAATTCATGCATGTCCCAAAATTCGTCTTTTCTCAATTCAATATTTTCACTCCTTTTAAGGTATGACTTGCATCTATGTATTATGTACCTTTTGAATAATGTATGTATAGTTAATTGCTATATTTAATTAGTTACTGATATGACATTGAGTACTAGACTAATGAAATACTCTAAGTGAATAGTTGTTTGTTTTGATCATACAGATTTTTACTTCTGTTTCTTTGTGGTTACTTAGAGTCACAGTGAAGTCATGAAAAGCTTTGTACGTGACCTCTTGAATGTGATGACTTTGTAATTCCTGTAGATCAAGTGCACAGTGTCCCAATTGCACAGATGGGGAATTACCAGGAGTTCCTGAAGCATGTGCCTTCTCCTTTACGTGAACTTGACCCTGATCAACCCAGACGATTGCATACGTTTGGAAATCCTTTCAAATTGGACAAGAAGGTATGTAACCATCTCGTGGTGTACCTGGATATAGCTACTAGATTCGAGCCCCTTATCACTTCCGATTTTCTGGAGTCCTGGAAGGTGCATAAATGTTTATAGCTGTACTGCACTGTAGTCCAAATCTCTTGAGCTTTGTTTTTCTTCCAGTACTATTTTTGAAAGATGTTTAAGGCAGTGGCACCATAAGTAGCAGAAATAATTCAGTAGATACACTAATGCCTCCCAAATCAGAGCCTTTTAGCTGTTCTGACTCTAGCACTCTTAATGAACAGCATTTGGTATCTGAGTTAAAACAGTGCCTCTCACCGGTCACGAACCCTATGATATTCATGCGCAGACTCTGTTTAGTGTAGCAAACATAATACAACTGAGCATCAATGGTAACTGGTGACTTACATCAATGCAGATTGTTAATTGTATTTGGAAGGAGCACAAAATTGTTGCATGATATTTGGAGTAGAACCTTGGTTCTATTAGAAAATTTCAAGGTATGAACAAGTCATTGATGCATGTGTGTTTTTGCAGTCATTCTGAAGAATAGAAAAGCACTTTGAATAAACGTTGGCAAAATATCCCTTCATGATGTCACTTAAATGCTCATTTTCCCCTTTTCTTAATATTTTGCATTTAGAACTTTCTTCATTGGTATCCCAAGTATGTCCTTAATGAAATTTCTAAGAAATAATGTTGTTGAATTCATGATTTAAGTGTTTTAGCCAAAGTCCATCAGCCGTCTGTTCTAAAGAACTCTTAAATTTTTGTACCACAATGACAATCCCATCAAATGACCTTTTAGTCAGTTTCTTCCCACCATGAAACTATTCATTTCTTACTTAAAAATAAGTCAGTAGGCACAGAGTACTCTCAAATAGGCTTTGATTGTCAAGTCCCTCGTGAGAGTGGGTGGGTTCACTGCAGGTCAGTCACCAAAGTTGAATTTATTTTTGTCACAAACATATTGCTATGTGGCACAAATCATAATACAGCCGAAAGGAGTTGTTTCATGAACTTAGATTACATTAAGAAAATATATACTTTTTTAGTATGGGGAATGAGGGTCGTGAAGAACAAGGCAATGTGGCTAATTGGAAAACTCTTTTTAAATGAACTGCTTTGGTAATGTTGGATTACATGACCTCCTTTGCTCTGTTTCTATAATCAAAAAGTTAAAATCGATGCTTCAGTGCACGGCAAGATAAAAGTAAAAGGACCAGAACTTCTCCAAGCATAATCCAGTTTAAGTAACAAGCATTTCACCTTGTTCAGGGTAATCGAGCGGGGATTCCTATTAGCTTCATCTACTCAACTTCATGGAAGAAGAGAACGACAAAAGTTTTGCGAAATCTCTAATGTACAATGATGAATAAATGGTAGATATAAGATTGTCGACTAAAGATACAGTCTCCACATTGCACTAAGTCTGATTACCTGATGTCATCTACCAAGATTAGAAAATAAAGCTTGAGTTCAAAATGATAAAAAATGGAGACAAGATTAGGCCACTCAGGCCCTTGAACCTGTTCTGCCATTCAGTAAGATTATGGCTGATCTGACACCGCTCATGTCCACTTTCCTGCCCCTCCTCCATAATCCTTGATTACCTTGCTGATCAAGAATCTCCCCATCTCGACCTTCAATATTACAAGAGCAGTAATAGTTCGTGAGCAACCAAATGGGTGATAGCTATTCATTGGTTCCTGGAAAATGAACCAATAAATCAAACCTAAGATAACAAAGTGTGAAGCTGGATGAACACAGCAGGCCAAGCAGCATCTCAGGAGCACAAAAGCTGACGTTCCGGGCCTAGACCCTCCTTCAGAGAGGGGTTTGGGGCGAGGGTTCTGATATAAATAGGGAGAGAGGGGGAGGCGGACCAACGATGGATAGAGGAGAAGATAAGAGGACCTTTCCCCTCCCCACCTATACTCTCCTCTCCACCTATCTTCTCTATCCATATTCGGTCCGCCTCCCCCCCTCCCTATTTATTTCAGAACCCTCTCCCCATCCACCTCTTTGATGAAGGGTCTAGGCCCGAAACATCAGCTTTTGTGCTCCTGGGATGCCGCTTGGCCTGCTGTGTTCATCCAGTTTCGTGCTTTGTTATCTTGGATTCTCCAGCATCTGCAGTTCCCATTATCTCCAATGAATCAAACCACCTGGTTTGAAATTTTAAACAAGACCAGGCAGTTGCAGCAGCATTAATAGGTTCATTCTTCATAGTAACGACTCTACTGGTTAGAGTTTACTTGCCAACAGTCAGTCAGTGCTTTCTCTCAAAGTAAAAATGTTAGTTTTCCCCTTGAGATGGTAGGTTTTTTTTAATCTGTTCCACTGATCAAGACAATTCATGTTCCTGCAAAAATGGTATTTTTGCAGTGTTCAAGCTCTGTTCTGCCTAATGGCTATTTGTAATTTTACTTAATCTACATACGATATGCTTTGTAAGGTGGATTAATCTGAGGATTCTTCGCAGAACTTGTATTGCTGTTCACTCAAATTTGCTACTCTTGCATTTCATTAAACGTTTTATTATATCTTGGATTCATTTTGCATTTGTCTTTCAGTTTAATAGTAAGTAGCACTTTATTTCTTCTTTTAAATAAAAATGAGTAAATTTTTGATTAATGACAGCAAATTACAGCTTTCATTGGAAATCTTAATCTTTCTTGCATGAGCCACAAGACTTTGAGCTACAATACTACACTAATGAAATTCAAAATCTGCACCTTTTGGTAAATAACTTTGGACATAAAATGTTTTTAAAATGTTAGTACCGAAGCGTTGGATGAGTTTGTGCTTTAACTGGCGATTAAAGTCAATATCTGCTGATTAGCTTATCAACCGTCAGTGTAATGCATTTTTGCTACAGTGCAAGAGCTTTAAAGATTATGGTCCTTTACATTACAGGGAATGATGATTGATGAAGCAGATGAGTTTGTATCTGGACCACAGAACAGAAACAAACGACCACTGGAGCAAAACATGGCAGGGATTCCAAAACGGCGTCGTTGTATGTCACCATTATTAAAAGGGCGTACGCCAACTAATTACATTGGAGGAAAAGGCCCTCCTCTTTCACCAGTTCCGCAGCCAGACCTTATAAAGCCAATAGCTGCTGTTCAAGGTAAGGTGGTATACATTCCGTATGCTCTAGTCTGCTGCTTTATTTTAGAAGTGCCAAACTATTCAGGAGAAGGAAGTTGATACGTTTGTGGCAGCCCTGTTGCAACCATTGACAGATTATACCAATGTTTGCTGTACATAAAAATAATAAAGGCAAAATCTGCTGGTCACAAATGTTAAATCCATAGTTGCTAAGCACAAAAGTAACAAGCAGAAATGTCTGTCTAAATTCTAACAGTTTGTGATTTGTCACTTTGCTTATTGTATAATGATATATTGTTTATGGGAACTGCAGATGCTGGAGAATCCAAGAGAACAGTGTGAAGCTGGATGAACACAGCAGGCCAAGCAGCATCTAGGCCCGAAACGTCAGCTTTTGTGCTCCTGAGATGCTGCTTGGCCTGCTGTGTTCATCCAACTTCACACTTTGTTATCTTGCTTAATGTATAACAATTGTTTTGTTGAGTATACTAGAGATTCTTGTTTTACACATTTTCATAATTTAACTTTGTTACCTCTGACTAGCCTGTGATGTTATGCTGGGAGTTGTTTTACTGTCACTTCTACATGTCCCATATTTGACATGTGTGGCTCTCAACCCTGAATGACTCCCTTGTTCCCTCTTTCCAAGAGTTATGAGAACTATCTTTACACCCCTTCTGCCCATGAGATCAACTAGCTCAGCACAGATCGATGTTAAACCTGGGATACTTGCTTTTTCCTAATTGATCGCAAAGTCTTTTATGTCATTCACAATCTTGGGGTAGCTTACTCAAATTCATGCTGGTGATGTACGAAATTGTCAGTGATCTCTAATGTTTGAAGATTGTCCCTTGGAATTTTGCAGTTTGTAGGTGGATTTATGTACTTGTGTCTGAATTATCAGTTATGCACTTAACATTGCGTAAACAGCTGTTAATCCTGATTAATGTTGGACAGGTTAATGCTATCCTCATTGGTGTACTAACCACCGTACAAGTCCATGGGAGCAACTAAAAGGACTGCAGCATAACTTCTAGATTCACTAAGGTGATCAGAAAACCAGGCCACCCAGTAGTGAACAATTTCCTTACAATCTAGACAAACACTTCAATGTAATAATATGCAAAAATCCCGTAGGGCTTGAACCTACGATCTTCTGATTATGGTGTGAGTGCTAAACCTGCGTCAAACTGACACTTGGAAAGAACCTTGAACAATGGACTTTTAAAAGTGCATGTTTCAGGTATTTTAAGTATGTATTAAAAAAGTTATTTTATCGCCTGTTTCCCCCTTCCAGAAGTTGGAGAAAACCAGCCTCTCTGTGTTGACTACGTTGAAAACAATATTGCAGACCCGACTGCAGTTGAAATTGCAGCGCAGAGACTTGTGTCGGCCTCATCTCCAATCCATTCAACATCTGCGTCTGTGGAGTCCACAAAAGAACCAGCAAATCATGAGATGGACAGTGGTTTTCCAGTAGTCAACAATAATTGTATCAGTGTTGACCTTGACCATGAGCAATCAAAGGACAGTGGAAAATGTCAGGATGGACTTTTGGACAGGTCTCCACCAAATGCCATTAAAACACTTATGAGATCAAAACAACTGGAAAGTAACACCGAACTAAGGGCACAGATTTTTAGGGAGATACGCAAGCCAGGCCGACGTAAGTATTTTTCAAGGACAAAATGTATTTTTTTCCACAATGCAAATATCTGTCTATGCCAATCTGCTCTATGTTGGAATTAGTCAAAAATGTGTACTGTTGACACCATTAGGCAAATTCAGCTATATGCTGCTCCCGCTCCAGAGCTAGGCTTGGATGTTTGGGATCTTAATGTGTGTAGCTGAACATGTGACGTGTTCTTAAGACTCTGAATCGTGAAAAGTCACTGTCTTGTGATAGAAATCAGATTCCACTCTGTTTCCAAGTATATAACAAGATTTTAACATTTGGTTCTTGTCAGCTTCATAGAGTCCCTATGGTATGGAAACAGGCCTTTTGGCCCAACAAGTCCACAGTGAACCTCAGAGCATCCAACCCAGACCGATTTCCCTCGACAAACCCACCTAGTTGAACATTATGGGCAATTTAGCATGGCCAATCCACCTAGCTTACACATCTTTGGACTGTGGGAGGAAACCGGAGCACCCAGAGAAAACCCACACAGACACGGGGAGAATGTGCAAACTCCACACAGACAGTCACCCAAGGGTGGAATCGAACCCAGGTCCCTGGTGCTGAGAGGCAGCAGTGTTTTCTCTGTGTTTCTTTGTTTAAAACAAAACTGAAGTTCATTGTTCTGACCTGTCTAAAACATGAAAAATGTTTCAAGTCCAAAAGCATGCAGTATGCACTGCAAAATCCTCTCACACCTACAGATAAAAAGGATACACAAGTTATTTGGTCAAATACTATGTCGTGAAAAAGATTTTTAGGCATCTGGTCTGGCTGTAGATTTTGAGAATTTTCAGTTGTCAACTCCATTCAGAATGTGGCTAGGATATACCTTTTGTCTTAAGGCTGTTATAAAAATTGAGTTTTCCAGCAACAACATATTTCTACAAGCAGACAGAGAGACAGTTCAAAACTCAGCCGAAAGGGCTCACATCGCAAGCCCAAGTAAATAGCTGGTTGGTTTTTTCAAACAGTCGTTACAAGTTCAAGAATTCATTGTTTATTCCACAAGTGACTTTGATCAGTTTAAAGCTGTGCACGGCTTACCTTTCATGGTGCCAGGTGATGAGATTTTCATAACCAGTTTTGAAATGTTGGACTTGAGCAGCCTGTCTGAAGTCTTTGGTAGTAGCACCTCTGGGGTTTATCATCTTTGTATTGAAGTGCAACTATGTCGTGATGCAAGTTGGCAACCATTTTAGTATTAGTAACTCCTGTGTTTCAGGGAAATGCTCTTTTCCCATTTTGAGACTGTCATTTTTTTTCAAGCCGGATGTGTGGATTTGACCAATAATTCAACTTTAATAATAGATATAAAACAGCATTATTACACTGCACGTCACATGCAGACTAGCTTAGCCCTGTTCTGCAGGTCTGTTCAGTATCTTTGCTTGCAAACCTGTGCATTTGACTATTAAGTTGTTTAAAAATGGAGAGTTGAGATGAAATTGAAACTCATGTTACTTGATCATTTTCTTACGAGGATCACTGGATAGTTTAGTGCTAGTTGCTTTATCCCAATTCTGTAACCTGGGCCACTGAAGTCAGTTGTAAAATTGGAATTTCTGTTCTAATGCTTAATTAAGCAGGGGCAGTCAATCAACCTCTGGGTGTTCTGGTCTCTAATTTTGTAAATTTTCACCAAGGCTATAAGCAGGGGACAAATCCTCCTTTTGCCTGGTCTGAAATTTAATAATGATGGTTGTTTTCTACACCAGGTGGACAGCAAGGCGAGGAGCAAAAGCACTAAGAAAATTAACCCACATTAAATCTAGTATTGTTGAATTAGCCCCTTTTGGACTAAAGCATTGATGAATGAATGAATGGCTAAGATGTGAGTTTGTTCTGGTATCCAGCATTTATTTTCTTTCCAGATAACTGCTGAATGTATCAGTGAGGTCAAGAAAACTTGCTTCATGTGGAAAACATGATCCAGGGCAAGAAATCACAGCCTCCTTCGAGCCATACAGCATGGAAACAGACCCTTTTTGCTCAACTTGTCGATGCCAACCAGGCTTCTCAAACTATACTGGTCCCACTTGCCTGTGTGTTTAGCTCATATCGATCTAAACCTTTGCTACCGTGCACCTGTCCAAATGTCTTTTTCTTATCCCTCAGACATCCAGTAGTTAGCAGTAAAGAAAACAATTGTTGGATACCAAAACAAATGTGTGTTAAATGTTATAACTGTGCCTGCATCTGCTACGTCCTCTGGTCATTCATTCCACGCATTCACCACCCTCTGTGTGAAAGGATTGTCCCTCAGGTCCCTTTTCAACACCACCCCCACAATCTTAAATCCATGCCGCCTAGTTTTGAACTCCCCTACCCTAGGTAAAAAACATTTGCAATTCGCCTTATCTATGCCCCTCATGATTTTATAAACCTCTGGTTCATCCCTCAACGTCTCAACCACCAGGGAGGGGGAACAAGTCCCAGCCTCTCCTTAAACTCTCCAGTCCCAGTGACGTCCTATCAATCAATTCTGTACCTTTTGCATTTTAATAATGCCCTTTCTAGAGCAGGGAGACTGACTTGTACACAGTACTCCAAAAATGACCTCACCGATGTCTTGTACAGTTGCAATAAGATTCCCAGCTCCTATACTGACTGTTCTGACTAATGAAGGCAAGTGTGCCAGAAGCAACCTTCACCACCTCAACTACCTGTGATGCCACTTTCAAGGAACTATGTACCTAGACCTCTAGGTGTCTCTGTTCAAAAAACACCCCAAGGCACGACCATTAATTCTGTCGATCCTGCCCCACACTTCCTCAACAGCTTTCAAGATCTTACATTGGGCAATCCATCCCAGCTCAAAGTTTGAATTGGAGCTTTTAGATTTTTCAGCTTGCAAGGTATACTTTGAATATATTTAGGCAAGACTGACTAACTATTGGTTAAGTGTAAAAGTATGAAATTCGGGGAGCTGCCTATCTTTCTGAAATTATAAAAGGAGTGTGCAGGTTTTATTTGCACAGTTGCTGAAAATTAGACCAGTGTCTGTTCCCAGCACTTGGTTTTTTTCCAAACATGCAGGGAATTTTTCCATCCAGTGAATGGTCCAATCTTGCATGCTATCCCTTCAGCATAATTGCACCCTCTCTAGGAGAGACGAAATTCTGGCAGTCAATAGAGGAAAACTCCGGGAGCCAACATAGCATGCTTTACATTTGAGCTAGAATATGTCACACCTCCTCTTGTGAAAATATTCCCCTCAGAGGGCCTCCTGCTTTGGACCGTATAGTCACCATGTAGTTGAACTTGGTTTTTTCTGAATAAGATAATGCCTGGAATCTGACCAAACTCTGCACCAACAGGTTTGATTGGATTGTGTTTGATTTGCAGAATTTGGTTTCTCTGCTCCTCGGCCTGTTGTTTTAACAGAGTATTAGGCAAACTTCACGTAGTTTGTCATTATTGACTGTATGAGCTCTAAAGGTCTTGGGATATCCTAAAAATGTTATATATTGGATCTGCCAAAGATGCTGTAGATTTACCTAGATACCTAAAAAATATTAATTTTTTTGGCATTAGTTTGTTGTAAGACCATATTCTTTCCATTGTGAACATGTGTTATGGGAAGCCGAGGCGTTCTTGGGTGGAGTACAATCAGGTTATTCTGTGATTAAAGTTGCAACAATGTTCAGGTGAGTTGTTCAGCAGCCTTTCAACACAAGAGTTGCAGAAGAGCCAATCATCTCTAAATCCAAATTCAACCACTGTTAAAATCAGTTGATAGTAAATAGTGACAAGTTGAAGATTTTGAATGGGGGAATTATTTTCGAGTTTGCACCTTATTTGAAAAAAATGTTGAATTGCAATTGTAAGGCGTCACCAAGTGTTTCATGTGTTATTAGTTGAAAGCTGGTTCCTGTGGGAATGGTGGCAGATATTATACGCTGAAATGAGACACTGAGCTATCTTGCTGCTTTTCTCATTATACTTGTAAATTTTGATGTATACTTTAATCATTGGCCAGGAATTATCACAAGCAACTGAAGAAGCAATTTGGGTCCTTGATTGGTCTTTCCCAGCATCACCTTTCTACTTCAAATGATTTGATTGCTTCTTTAATCAGGCTATGTATGTCAAACTGAAGCTTTCACTATTTTCTCCCTTGTGCCGCAGTTTTAGATTAGATTCACTACAGTGTGGAAACAGGCCCTTTGGCCCAACAAGTCCACACCACCCCTTGAAGCATCCCTCCCAGACCTACCCCTCGATAACCCACACACCCTTGAACACTACGGGCCACTTAGCATGGCCAATCCACCTAGCCTGCACATCTTTGGACTGTGGGAGGAAACCGGAGCACCCAGAGAAAACCCACACAGACATGGGGAGAATGTGTGCAAACTCTACACAGACAGTCTTGTGAAACTGATTTGGTGATTTAGCCCAGTCTAGATCTTTTGCTCAGCCTCTATGCAGGTGCCCACTGCAACTCCTTGCTCATATTGCAGTATTTCTTAAACTTTAAAGTGCTAATCAGGTTTTTGCAATTGGAAAACTGCAAAATACAAGATATTAACAAGATACAGTATAACACATGGGTGTTAATGCAGAAACTGCTTGTTGTTCGAATCCATTGTTCTCCCAACTCACTTTTCTAAAGCAGTTTCATGAAATCTGTGTTACTGCCAACACATGGCACCTGCTTAATAAATGTGAACAGGGTTGCACTGCTAGACACTCATCTGTACGTATTATGAACATATTCTTTCCTTGATGATGAAGAGTTGACAGGATATCAAGCATCATGATGAAAAGGATGTCCTGCGTCATTGTAAACAATGGGTAATGACTTTGGCTCATGTGCCCATCTCGTGCAAATTTCAAGCCCCTCAAAAAGGCGAAGCACCTCCTGACTTTTCTTTTTGGAAAACTCAATATTAAACAGCTGGCCTGCTCCCTTTTTGTTAATGTTTCTGTAAAGCAGCATTTATTTGCTAAAAACCGAAAGAACTACAGATGCTATAACTCGGGAACAATAACAGAAGTTGCTGGAAAAGCTCACAGGTCTGGCAACATCTCCAAAGAAAAAGTCAGTTAACGTTTCGGGTCCGACGTCCCTTCACCAGAACTGTTTTAAAAATGGAGAGCAGTAATTCCATTTGTTTTCTAATACCCTACCTTTGTAGGGAAGAAAACAACGGTAAAGATTGGACAGTTCATAGGTGCAATCTGAAATCGGCAAAGCTGTTCTGAAAGAGTCAAGCATCTTGCACCATTCTGCCGCTGCTAAGTGATTTGACATAATGTTCGTTCGTAATTTTGCTTCTTGCTGTTACCATTTGGACAATGCAGTGCATGGTCGTCTTAACTTAATTGTAGCAACAGTCAAAATCAGACCCTTTCCACTGCTCATGTATTCTAACTTCTGCAACCAGAATTTCAGCACAATCTCACTTGTTGGAAACAAATGTCACATTAATTAGACGATATCTCATGCCCGCCATCCTGATATATCGCAATAATGAATTTGTACAAATACTATGTACTTATGTCATTTTCTGAAGTAAGAAATGATTTATTTTATAATGCCTAACATGTACACAACTTGATCGTTGTCTTTTCTTTTTTCCCTTACAGATTATGAGAATATCTTCTATTTATTGAGACTAGTGCAAGGTAGTTTGGAAACCCGGATGATGTTTGTGCAAAATGTCATCAAAGAAGCAGCAAGGTAATACCTTAACTAATGATGAAATGGCATTTCATGGACATTCCAAATGACTTTCAAGTCTGGTAAACCTTAAGTAAATAATCAAATGCAGCCAAGCTGAAAAAGAATGCATTTGTAGTAATTCAATCAGGTCATTTTGATTTTCACCAAATGAAGCTTCTCCTATTTGCATTTTAGGTTGATGCATTTTGTTGTTTTATTTAAAATCCACTTTAAATTGTAGAAAGGCTGTTTCTCCCATTTGAATCTCATGATTTGTTTCTGGTACAATTTTACAAAGTGGTTTTAAATGGCTCAAGTCCATTAAACAGTAAAGGAACAGTCACCTATCATCTGGTTTTGAATACAGTTAGATATTTTCAGAATTCAGTTATCCTTCTAAATAGGCCTTAATTATAATTTGTGGAATGGAAGTGTTTACAGGTAGACTACCTCAAAATTAGCAGAATCAGAGCAAACTTTTGCCACATCTGCTTCTTTCAAGTTTTGAGTTTGGGTGGTTTGGAATCGCCAAGTAGCTTATTGAAGGTCTGCTTTTCAAATAAAGATTGAGAAAAGCAGCTTTGAAAGAATGACTGATCAGTCAGTGTTGCCATTACTAGAGCAGTTACGTTTACAATGCCACTGACCTTGTATTTTCTTTGTATTCATTCACAAGATGTAGCCAGCATTTATTGCTCATGACTTATTGTCTGTGAAATGGTCCTGTTGGTTTGTAGGCTGTTTCAGAGGGCAATCAGCTATATGTTGTGGTCTCAAGGGTCATGTAGGCCAGACTGGCAAGGATAATGGATTAGTGGACCAAATCTTCTGTTAGAGCAGCATGTTTCAGTGACATGTTCCAACCTGGGTTGGGCAGTTCTGGACATGTGTTGGAGCAAGTCACTGCCACACTGTATCATAGGCATAGTGCCACTCAGCTGCCTATCTTTTGGAAGCTCTTCTTCAATGTAGATGGCGAAATGTCCGTACTTGATAAGTTGTTGTGCCACTTACAGAAATAGATTTGACTTTGAGGATGTCTACTTCTAGAGGTGTGCATTGGAGGTAAGATGTTTAATAATCTTAATACATGCAGAAAGTATTGAAATTAGCTGGCTGCCCATGTGAAAATTTACCCGGTTTTTGAATGGCAATCATTTTTGGCTGGCTTATGTCTGACCAGTTTAAGCTGTAGAATCTTGTAAAAAATGGTCAGCCAGGCAGGAACATGAAGCTGAATTGTTCAGGGGAGTTCTGGTGTGGTGTTGTCATATCCTGCTCCTTTTCCATTTTTCGGCCTCTTAATGCTTTATCTAGTTTTGTAGGGTTGAAGCATTTGTGACTACTCTGCTGTGCATGCGCCAGTATTCTTTTTTTCAATTCATTACACGTTATACTCTTTTTTTTAAAAAAAAGTCATTCTTACATGAAGCGGGTGATTAGAACATGAGTATTTTGGACTGCTTGGACTGATTAAAAGCTCCAGCCTTTCTGGTTTTGAATCCATTGCATTGAGTCCTGCTGTCATCTCCTGCCATCTGGCACAGTGTGCAGCGTTGAGAGCCTCAAATGAGATGGTCAATTATATCTGAGTAACTGAATCGTTAGTATTCCTATCTGAGTGCTGCACTCTACATCAAGGTCTGGGACATAAATGCGTCACTAGCCATGAGGGACGGATGTGCATGTAGCTTTGTGAATGAGTGGTTAGGTATGCTATTGACAGGTTGGAAGGATTGGATATCTTTCCAACCATGAAAAGTATGATAAAAGCTGCAGTTGGTCAGATTTTCAAAGAGAAGGCTGAGGAGTTTTGTCTTGGTTTGAATAGAAATGTTACTGGGCAATTAATGGTCTCAGTTGATTCATGATATAACTTGTTCGGTTAAGAAAGTACCCCTTTTTAGTTTATTGAATCAAAGTAATTTTTTTTTAAAGTTGATGAGGCAGTTTAACAAGGCAAACCATGTCATTGATTTGGCACTTGTTCTAGCTGCAAAGGTTAAAGAATTATGATCAACAGACCAGGTTTGGGTAAATCGGTCATATTGGTACAACCACAGGTTATGCTGTAGTATACGGAGTTAGAATTCATGAGTGACTCCTAGAAAAGTGAGAATCGCAGACCATAGTTTTAAAGTCAGGAAGATATATTGTAATAAGAAAATTAGCTTGAATTTTGAGAAGTATGCTTTAATATGTTATCTTGTTTTTGGGAGTACGCACAACAGCAAGGAAGAGGTACATTTTAAACTGCATCTTTTCAAAGGAAAATATTCCTAAAGAGTAGAGATGCATGAGATTAACTGTATCTGATACAAACAGATGGAGCAAAGAAAATTTATCCAGGACAACTTAGTGAACTATTTAGAATTGTCCAGACATCAGAAAAGGCGAAGTAAACTGTAAGAGTGTACGATGCCCAACAACTAGCACAAACAACTGTAGGAATGAGGGAACTAAGCAAACAGTATTATCAATATTAGACACTTTTATGCTGATCTAAATTCAATGATGTTTTATCCATGTCTCTTGTGGGTTCAGGAAGTTTATAAAGGACATTTAAAATGTTGCACTAAAAATTCTCATTATTTATTCTCTCACATAGGTTTAAAAAGCGAGTACTAATTGAAGAGCTGGAAGGGATTTTGGAAGAAATACAAAGTAAATCCAGTCGAGCAAATCATATAAATAACCGATAATGAATCCTGAGAAACCATGAGACTGGACTTTTTTTTGGAATTCTCTTTCAGCAGTAAAGAAAGCCCCATCTGGCCCCTCAAGCTTATTTTTACTATACATTCACAGGTTCACGCTAAAATTTGTTTTAATTTTCCTTTGCACCGTTAGACTGTCTGGACCTTGGCTAAAGGAGTATTTTTAAATTGTGCCATCTGATGGTGTATCTGCCACTTGGTTAACAAGATGTTTATACAATGCATTCAGTATCCTGGGCAAGGAGCTCTTCTACCCCAGCAGATTAACTGTATGTAATTTTTACCTTCTGAAAGCCACCGTTTTGTCGGAACAATTCCTTTCTTTGTTAACCCTTGTTTTTGTGTTGAAGCAGCTTGCTTCATTGATAGGTTAGATCATTTTGGCAAAAGATGAAACCCTATTAGGTTTTGTTACGTTGGAATTAAAGGAAGAAATGCCTTTTGCATCCGATGACTTTTGAAATGTGTTTTTGTCTTGTGTGCAATTTGTCACAGTTTCCTTCTTGCCTGGCTTAGCTTCCCCAGGTCATCCCTTCCAGTAACCTTCGGGAACTGGCCCTTGCCAAACTAACTCAATATAAGGACATTTGTCTTAAAGTTAAGATTTGTCTGTAGCAAATTATTTTTGAATGGAACACTGTGTGTTGTAAATGGCCATATTTTGAAAATTATTTAAAATGCTTTTGTTACAATTTCCTGCATTAAAAAAATCTATTTTACATTGACATGTTTGATTTGCATATGTAACTAGTTAGTTGGATTGTGGGTCTTCTGGCCAAAGTGGAATGACTAGCTCTCTTGTAATATGAGCATTGCGGTTGCATTGGAGGCCAGATTTATAATTACTGAGTCTTTGCTATGTAGGACTCTTTAGCAATATACATAGATAAGCAACATAAGGTTTGGATTGAATTTCCATTTTACACAAGGCAGCCTATGTTTTGAAGTGGAATGAATGGCTGAGGGATGACATTTGGGAAAACTGTATACCAAGTCTTAACCGTTTAAAATTCCTGTGGCTCTGCTGTTTCACTAGGTGTTACATGTGCAGGTGTCAGGTGCTGAGAAATCAGGCGAGTAATCAGCCAGGATATTGGTGACCAGGACTGTCATATTCTGTGTACATGTTAGCTGCATTCTTTAGCATCACAATTCCGTCATTTTAATTACGGCTGGTTGTAAATACATACAAACTTAGTTTGTCACTCCAAATTCATCTCTAACAAAAATTCTGCAACTTGAATATATAATCACACCAAGGTAGATTTATTGTTTGCTGTTCAAATTTACAAGATAGGTACTTGAGGTCTATAAATTTCTCCAAGAGCAGAAATCTTATTTCTAAATCAAAAACGGGATGGGGAGTAAAACATTTGGAAATGTGTTTACTCAAGAGGATCCATTACTCGGCCCATGAAAAGAATTCTTCCTGTAGAATTAAATGGATGATGTTAATAGTAACCCTTTACATATATTAAAAGCAAGTTCACTCAGTTTGTTCAATTTGAATACTCCATCATGTTAGTTATTAGCCCATTATGAAAGAGTGATGTTTTTGAGCTGCAGTTACAAATGAGAAACTGATTTAATTTCAGTCTATATTGCAAGATATAGTATAATTGCCAAAAACATGCAAAGAATTTTTATTGTCCGCCTAACCATTGTTTAGACATCTGCTAGAGTGTGGTAAGTAATTCTGGGCACCTTTTATTTTAGAAATGATGTCAAGGCTTTGGTACAGAGCAGACTTATTGGATGAGGGACTTCGGTTAGATCTGGAAAGCTGGGATCATTCTCAGCAGAGAAGGTTGAATAAGGTTGAGATTTGATAATGGTATTCAAAATGTGGAGTTTTGGTCGATTTAGGTAGGGAAACTGTTTCTAGTGGCAAGCAGGATAAGTAACTAGAGGATGTGGATTTAAAATACTGAGCAAGGAAGTCAGGGGGTGAGAATTTTTGTTTTTAACCTGGCATTCTAGATGCTGAGAGCAGATTCAATTGTAATTTCCTAAAGGAAATTTAGACCCCTGCTTATCAAAAATGGAAGGCGAGAATGGAGCTACTTAAACTCTTTGGAAGAACCAGCGTAGGGCTGACTGGCCTCTTGCTGTGCTACCTGATTCTAATGCAGAGCTGAGGAACGAAGCTCTGTCAAAAGGGAATCTCAAAGACCTACAGACGGGTGGCATATATTTTATTATCATCATTGACACTTAATTTCAAGCTAAAGTGGCCTAAACTAGAATGTAATCTGAAGTGACATGGCTGTGTTTATTTCTGCCCTGTAGCGAGTATCTCAGGTCCACCTGCAAACCATGGAGCAGTGTCAATGGGAATTAACCACATTATGTCGTGCCCTTGTCAGCGCTGTGGATGAAAGCGTAGCTTTCTGTAGTTCTTGCTAACAGGATTTTCCTCATCCCTACTTCAGCCCATCTGCTGAAACTCTCTCATGCCACCTTCAAACTTCATTTGCTCCATGTTTTATGGGCAAGTCTCCCCATCTTGCCCCTTCTCTGAACTTGAGCTTATCTGAAACTCCTATCCTAATGTGGACCAAGTCCTGTTCACCCCATCACCTGCACTCTCATTGACTCAATCCTGAATACTTGACATTCTTATCTTTTTGTTATTCTTGACCCTTCCTCCTTGCTTCCCATAAGAACTCTGCATCTCTACACCTGTAGCCCATGTTGCATCCTTTTCACCTTTGCTGTACAATCAGCAGCCACCCCAGTCTTTTCTTTGGTAAGATGGTCTTTGAGGAATCCTTCCTAAAGTATTTCTTGATGAAGATTTTAGTTTGTCTTATTTTCTATTGATTTGATTCAGTAGCCATTCTTGGCTATACTCCTTTGCCTGACATGTTCTTCTGCATTATAGGCTTTCTTTGCACAGTTATGGTTAAAATTGTTACAGAGATGGTAGGAACTGCTGAAGCTGGAGAATCTGAGATAACAATGTGTGGAGCTGGATGAACACAGCAGGCCAAGCAGCATCAGAGGAGTAGGAAGGCTGATGTTTTGGGCCTAGACCCTTCAGAAAAAATTTGAAGAAATCTGAGTTAATGTTGATTTCTTTCCAGTGGCTGAGGATCAAGTACATTCTGTGCGAAATGATGTCAAATCTTTCTACCCTTCTTGGTTCACACAATTACTGTGTAAAAATCGTACAGTAAACTGACCTAGAGCTGCTGCAACTGAAGATGAATTGTATTACCCATGGTGTATTTACATTGATTTACACACATTACCTGTGGTGTGCCGTAGGAGGAAGAAAAATGGCCTGTCAGCCTTAAAAGCCAGGGCTCGAGACCTTTTCAGCAAAACCACAGCTAAAACCAAATGAAATAATAGTTATAAAAGTTATGTCTGAATTGGGTCATTTGAAATAATTGGTGAAATATATTTGTTAAATATTTTATGTACTACCTTATAAGTTTTGAATAATATTTAATTCATGTATTTTATGCATGCATTTGTCTTAACTGTTTCTAGTAGGTGCAAGAAGAAATACTTTTCTCTCCCTGTACCCATCACTTGAATCTGAAGTTTTATAGGCGCAACCAACCCTCTGATGCCTCACTTCTGAAATCCATCTTCTTGAAACCTTTTGGCTGTAATTGCAATCCGCAAATTTTCTACACATGAAGTCTGTCTATAGCAACATAAATTCAGGTACTTGCCTGACCGTGGTGTCTGCTGTGCCATCTGAGAATGACTGAGTCTCTTTTATTTCGATGTATATGACACTGTTGTTAGTCCTATGGATGGTGCTTGTGAGTGGATTTATCCTTTATATCCCCCTTCAGCCCTTTACACAACTTCCATTTTGACGGAATTGTTTGTTTCTATAACTTTCTGCCATGAGTTTTATTTCCCTTTTTATAAACTGAAGTGATACTGTTTCCTGAACTTGAAAAATTTTAAACGTGGCAAAAGGCCTTTGTCATATACAGAACAGAAGAAAAGATGGCTTAGTGGTGATATTGGAATTTGTAGTCCAAAAGCAGTGGCTAATTCTCTGGGGGACACCAGTTCAAGTTCCACCACAACAGCTGATAAATTTAAGTGAAAAATGTGGAATTGTAAACTCATGTCAGTGGTGATTACAAAATAACCACCTTGTTCAGTAATGCCTCTAGGGAAGGAAATCTATTGCTCTGACCTGGTCTAGCCTACATGTGACTCCAGACCCACAACAATATGGTTAATCAGCCTCTGAGATGGCCAGAGCAAGCTGCTGTGTTCAAGAGGAAGGGCAATGGGCAACATAAGCTAGCCAGGCCAGTAATATCCGGAGTGAAGCCGGGGGATAAAAGGAAAAGAGGCTGTTTATTATCATTGTGTAATGTATTTTCCTTCATTTCCCTTCTGCCTATGGGTAGAGGCTGTGTCACAAACTAGAGCATAACCCACAGCTGATTCAAGGTAAATTTGGCATGCTAACTTTTTAGAAATGTGAGGTTTCTGGTTGGAGTGCTGCACCTGACATCTCAATGTCAAGAAACAGGTTTGACCTTAGTTTTGTACATAAACATCTGTATCATTCTGTTGAAGAAATTGTTCATGGTCCTCTGGGAATGCTTCTTGGAAACAGTAAATACCTGTAGCAGCTGCTGCTTCGGTGCCATCCTCTGTCACTTCTATTTTTGCTTCATGGATAGCTTCAGAAACAAACAGCTTTTCCTGCTCTAAAATTGTGAAGCAGCATCAGTTATTACTGAAATCTCATTTTACATTTAATACTGGAATTAGAATTTTGGTTTCATTCATTAGTGTTAGCCAGAAAGAAGTTTTTTTTAATTAAAGTTGGAAAAGGAAACTTAAAATGTCAGCAACTAAATCACTTGTTCGTATCAATTGAAAATTTTGACGTGGAATGACCCAGATTATTAGTACGGATTACAGTATTGAAAGAAGCCTTATTGAAATGTTAAGCTTTTAACCAATACACTAACTTAGCCTGGCTTACCAGAAATTCCACTGAAGTCTGCTTTGCTGGGATTGAAAAGGTCAGTGATTCCCAGAGTGGTCAGCAATGTCTTAAGGTTGAATTTACTTTGAACTTTAAACCTGTGTGTTAAGGTGGGACAGGATCCAATCAGTTTTGAGTTTATTGTAATTGCAATAGCTTAAAGCACAGTGTAACTAAGTTGGACAGTGATGGACATCAGCTGATGTTTCATGAAGAATAAACTACAAAGACCAGGGTTGGAAATGTGATGTGTTGGAAACTGAGGGTCATTATAACAGCATGTCAGTATGCAAATGTGCAGTCATGGAGTGGAAAGATACAACTTTAATTTCTCACCTTACTGACTTACCTGCTGCACACGTGTTTCCTACAGAGAAACGCAGACCCCCCCACCGGTCATCTGCTGCTAGATTAAGTTTGGGATTGAATGCGTTATCATTTGCTTCAAGAACAGAATGGTATAGTGTGAGAGAACAAGTTGAAGGAGCAAATTGAGCATCCAAGCATTTCTTAATGCCAAACACTACATTGCCAAAGTTATTGCAGTATTTTGATTCCATTATGGTGAAGCAATGTGCCAGGATGCCTGCTTCATGAACAGTTTTATTTGTTAAGCGGTCAAGGCAGAGTCACCCTGAGGGGTGAGAGAAAATCCCCTGACCTTGCTGACTTGTGTCCATGTTTTCGCACAGCTGAATAGCAGACTGACTGACTGTCCTGCAGAATAACATTGAGTGGATAGACGAAGGTGAAAAATGACTATTTAGTGTTAGGGTAAAGCATGTGGCTGTATTTCTTTAGTTTTACCTCCCTATAGAATTTAGTTCATACTTTTGGGATAGTGGGACATGGGTGGGGGAGTAACCTTTGTCCCTGCCTGTTTGTCGATCTTAAGTAATCCACTGTGTAAAGGATCGTGCAACTTTTGTTAGTTGCCGATCTTGCCCAGTCGTATAACGATGGCTTGGGCGGGGGATAGAACTGTGATGGTCTAGGGCAGTGCAGAGGCAGTTCTGCTGAATGACTAACTGTGCTATGTCTGATCTGGGAGGTCATGATGCTGGAACTCGAGCAATGAAGGGTGTAAAACAATTCAGTGTGATAATGCAACCAATATTTAAGATAAGTCTCCAGCATTGAAGTAGCTATTACAATTTGGAAGCTCATCATCAGCTAAATTAGAACTTTGTTTTAAAATGTAATGCTTAAAATTTCACTCCCTGTCACTTCATAACAAGTGTCATTTTCAGCGGATCAATGTGTTTGGAGGTGACTTGAGTGGAGCTGTTACGTTTCACAGTTCAGCCACTGCAAGAATTGAGATTTCTACTGATCTGAAAATAGATTTCTGGATTTGATCCTCTGTGTCAATTCATGTCATTGCTACTATCAGGCTACTGAGAATCCCAAAAGGAATTACAATAAGATGACTTACTTAGGTAAGAAAACTTCCATTTTCATTCTTCGCATGCTGTTGGTCCATGCTGAAAGGGTGAGAGCTGTGATGTGTGACTCTACAGAGGAGATGAGCTTTTCTCTTTCACTGGGAATGACAATGAGCATGCTCACTGCATGTTCCAGGTAGTTGAGTTCAATCGCTTTAAACCTCTGATTACTTTTAGTCTTGACCTGGCCTGCAATTTATTAGGCAGAGGGAAAGTATTGGTATTTAAAGTCATCTTGGGAGGAACAAAAGAACTATCACTAGGTCAGGTTTATTTAAAATATATACTCTTTGTGCCTGAGTGGTGGTCAAACTCGTGTAAAAGTTAACCCTCACCATTTGGTCAAAAGAAGTATCATTTTTGTATCCCCTATATCAATCCATGTCCAACTTCTAGTCAAAGTATTTTAAAGTTCTTTCTATGTGACACCCAGTCACTGCTGAAATGACACTCCACCTCAACAAGCTATTTCATCAACAGGGCCATAAAATAGTACACCAGTGAAGGTGGCTGATGAGACCCTTGTGTCTGCACGTCAATGTCGTCTCAAGGTTGTCACCTCATGGTGCATACGTTGGTTAAACCTCCAGCCTTAAAGAAGACTTCCACATTATGTATACAGAGTTTCGCAATTGTTTTCACATTCAGGAAGGTCGGCAAGAGATTTTGAGGAATGACAGGCTCAAAGGCAAATATTCTGTTCTTGTTTTGCAGATTTTATGCTTAAATCTCAGTCAGTGCCTTACTTATCTGTTAGTGGAATAATCCCCTGCAGAGAGCAGGTCTAGCAAGCTGCCACTTTTTGATTGAAAAACAAAAGAATATTTTCTCTGGAAGAAATATTAAGTTGTTTTAGACAAAATAAGAGACAGTAGGGCATTATAACTTTATAAGGCAAAAATTGGATTACTCAGTAAGCTGTCTTTCAGCATTTCTTCCAGAATGGTGAAACCAGGTGAAGGAACTGTAGATTAAGAAACACCAAAACTACACACTATATTGAAGCTAGCTGTCTGAAATCCAAGTTTCATAAAGAGACTGAGAACGTTTTCCACAGTTGCCGTAAAGGACCTGAATGGTGAATTTAAGACACAGGGTTACTGAACCAACTGTTTTCTTTTGGTCAGAATGTTGAGTTTTTTTTCAGAAACATGAAAACTACTGGAAAGGATTGTTTTAAATTATGGCAAATGTTACCCAAGATTTCATCAGGCTTGAGAAGTGGCTGTGTGGAATATTCATTGATACGATGGTCATGTAACAATTTTTCTCCTGAGTGAACGCTCAAGTTTGCGAGAGTAATGTTGACCAGATAGCCCCAGGTCACTGACTCTTTTGGCTGAGGATATCAAAGTACGTGGAGCAAAGGTGGCTTTCTAAAGTTGTTGGTTATAATGGTTTCGGGGGTGACTGGCTGACCTGTGTTCATCCATTGTAAACCCTCTTTTGGCCTTTTCCTTTTTGGTTCCATCATTTGCACATTTTCCCAACTGTTTGTTTATTTCATTCCCCAAACCCATATTCTGTCTTTTGGCCAAGGAGGAAGAAAGCTGATACTTCATGAGAGGTTCTTTGCAAATACTTCCTCAATAGTCTCTGGCTTTTTGCTTAGCTCCCCGGTGGCATGCCAAAGTCAAGAGCTCCAGCTGGGGATGAAACCTGTGTCTCAACCTGTGGTGCATTTGTTCTTAAATTTGAGCTAACATTGTGCTTTCAGAAATATCCTGTAGCTCTTTTTTTTAAAATGATATTTTCTAAAATTGACCTGTTCAGCGATTTTACACATTTCTGGAGCGGGTGAGACTTGAACCTGTATAGTAAATCGGGAGATATCTTCTTCACTTGTAAAAGGGTCGAGGTTGAAAGGTCACAGATTTTAAAGTGATTTGCAAATATCATACATGTGGTTTGGGACAAGTCTTTTTCGCATGGTGAATAATTGGGGATGGAATGCAATGGAGGCAGGTTCAGTTGAGTTTTTGGATGATTGGTTCGGTTTAAACTGTGTGCCATGAATATGGTTTAAGGCATGAGATTGGTACTAAGTCATGATGCTCATTTTGAGATCCAGTGCAGGAACTAATCCTTTCAGCTGCCAGTAACAGCACGATACTTACCATAGTTGACAGTTGATGTTTGATACATCATGGGCACTTTAACAACAGAGCCATCCGCCCTGGTAAACGAGAGGTGTTGGGTCTTTGAGGTTGAAAATTGGTTCTCCCACGTGCTTTTAAAATATACGGTGCTAATCACAGCAATCTGTGTAAGTGATGCACGTGCCATAGGCTGTGGCATGAAATCTTTAATTTCACCTGTCATAACAGGAAATGCCAGGGTTATTGTGTGATGAAGTATTTTGGCTGAGAAGCTTTTTTCAAAATTGTAGTGCATTAAAAATTGAGCAACATTGAAAATGTGCATTGGGAATATTAATTTGCATAATTGTGCAAGAATTGTTCACTGTTTCATAACTGAAATGATCCACATGCATTATGTAGTTACAAGCCACAACTACTTTATCCAATGAATGTTATCTTATTAGTGTAATTGCTGAATTGTTGGAAACAGGTTTTTCCTCCTGGTTCACTTTTCAATAGTAAAGCCAATAAACTTAAGCTGATTTGTGGTTCATTGCAAGTTACACCCCTATGTCTAAGACGGTACGAGTTGTACAGTTGCTGGGGCATCTGGATTTGCATTGATTTTTGTTTCTTCTTCTTCCCTGGTTCACAAACTCTGTTCAGATGCTTCCTGCAAGAAAGAGCAGCAAAACACACTGACTGGAATAATCAGCAAACGGACTAGGCTGTAATTGGAAGTAGGTTGTAATACTCATTCTGTGCTGTTAAGCAATACCATCCCGATTGGACTACAATGTTTTCATTGTACTCTTTAATGCAGTCACACCCTAATTGGTTTTTGGACTGTCATTATTTAATGTGCTGAATCTTAGAATCATTTCCTTTAGAAAAGACCTTGCAAGCGAGCAGTAAGTTACAGGACACTAAGTTTCACATTTTCTGCTGTTAGACAAGTTTGGATGGATTTGTATATCTCCACAAAGAACTTAACATGTGTTGCTTGACCACATGTATTTCAAGGGCAGATCACAGGAAAAGGAAGACTTGCATTTATAAGGCACCTTTTATGTCCTCGGGACATTCTAAAGTATTTGACTGCCAGTACAATGCTTTATTACAGCCATCGCCATAAAGGCAGGAATGTAGTGCTGCGTACAGCAAGATCCCTCAAGCAACACTGAAATAAATGATCAGAAAATCTATAATGTTGGCAGAGGGAGAAATATTGGCCCTGACACCAGGGAGAATTCTTTTCCAACTTTTTTTTTAGCCGGGGGCTCATTTAGATCCACGTGAGTGGAAGGGCAGGACCTCTTGTCTAATATGGTATCTTCTTCAGTGTGGTGTCTCTTATTACTGTGCTGAAGTAACAACATGAGCCAGGGGCTTAAGCACATGTTTTAAGAATAGTCAACCTTCCAGTGAGGAGGTGAAAAGCCATCGACAGTCTCTGTAAGCTAATGGTTGCTGGTTATGTGATTGCCTTGTGTCAATCACTTCCAACTGTGAAAGGAGACCCGAAAACTCTGTTTAGAGAGTGCAGTTGAAATAACTGTTTTAAAAACACTTAGTGGACGCTGCTATTAACTTGAGGTTACTGTGTCAACCTATCTCGATCTCACTTCAAAGTGAAACATTGAACAAGTTAAGTTTGACTTGGCTGCAAATTAATGAATAAACTCGAATCCAGATGTCAGTAATTGCCCCCATCTCTGTTCCAACTCTTTAGAAAAATCTTTCATCTCCCATCACAGATAAAGGCTATACACCCGATTACCAAGGAAAAAACTACTGGATTTGTTCCACTCTCTCTTTGCCGAGAAGTCCTCAAAAATTGTTCTTTTTAACGTTACTATTACTCTGCTTCCACCACCTTTTTGAACAGTGCAGTTCAGATCTTTGGAACATTCTCTCAAATTAATTCTCACCTCCCCGTGGGTTCACTGGCTAAATAGATTTGATTTGTGTTTCTTGCTTATTTGATTTTAAATTTAGACATTATTGGCATGTGTACTCCCAAGTACAAAAGTACAGGAGTAGAGTTTTTCAATGTTGTCACATAACAGCGTCATCTTGGGTACAAGTGCCTAGGTACAGAAACTTAAGAACAAAGTTAAAAGTTAAATATTGCAGTCACTCAATATTAAGTTTTAAAATAAAGAAGTAAAGCTAAATGTTCAACTACTGCAGTCTGTCTTAAGTGCTTAACTATGCTGCAAATGCACTTCCTATGAGGGCACAATCTCCTTTTATTGGCACATTTACTCTGAGCTGGCTGGATCTCTTCTGCTTTTCTGCAGATGTTGGGGGAAACTCCATTGCCATGTTCACCTGGCTGCTGGGATCTCAGGCCGCCCAAGTTCCAGTCCAGACCTTTGGGGACACACACTGGACCACCAAAGCCCTGATTCAGGTGCTGTCCTTATTTACTAATAATTGTTATAACATTCTGGGCTATTGAGTAAATTTCAAGTGGCTTGCTACACAAACCTCTCTGAGCCCACACCATAGCTCTAACAGAGGGTGACCTGTTCCCAAGCCTTTCTCCAGGTCTCTCTGTGCCTGGGTCAGTGTTCCTGTCTCTGAGCCAGCAGCTAGAACTGGAGTCCCCACTTGCTCTCAGCTATCAGGTGGGTAGCAGGAACAGTGCAGTTTCGACGCACATTCTGCCCCAACATGGTGACCCAACTCTCTATAGTTCCACAGTAAATAAAAACCATATACAATGTTCATTGGAAACTAGAGTTCAAAATACCCTGGGAAATGTCTGCAGGAACACACCATTGTATAATAGTGAATCTTTGTTATATTTCCATCACAGCAGTGCCATTTATTGCCCTTGTTTGCCTACTTTGAGTGTCCCACCTCATGGAACCCCAAGCCCATGTTTGTGGCAATTTGATACAACTGACTCTGGTCTCCCTGCTATACAAATGACGTTGTGAAACCCGAAAGGGTTCAGAAAAGACTTATATGGGTGTTGCCAGAGTTAGTGTTTGAGTGACCGGGAAAGGCAGAATAGGCCAGGGCTATTTTCCCTGAAGTGTCAGAGGCTGAGGGAATGATCTTTATAGAGGTTTATAAAATCATGAGGGGCATGGATTGGATGAATAGTCCAGGCCTTTTCCCCAGAGTAGGGGAATCCAAAACTAGAACAAGAGAAGTACAGTACAGCACAGGAACAGGCCCTTTTTGCCCTCCGAATCTATGCTGATCATCATGCCTTAACTAAAAAAAACTTCCTGCCCTTATTTGGTCTGTATCCCTCTATTTCTCTCCCTTTTCATACAACCATCCAGATGCATCTTCAATGTTGCCAATGTGCCTGCCTCCACCACCTTTTCTGGCATTGCGTTCCAGGTTCCTACCACACTCTGCATGGAAAAACTTGCCTTGCACACCTCCCTTTAAACTTTTGCCCTCTCACCTTGAACTTGTGCCTCCTTGTAATTGAAACTTCAACCCTGGGAAAAACACTCTTTCTATCCACGCTTGCTTTGCCTCATAATTTGGTAGACCTCTATCAGGTCTCTTCTCAACCTCTGTCTTTCCAGTGAAACAATCCTAGTCGTCTTAACCTTTCCTCATTGTCAATGCCCTCAAGGCCAGGCAACATCCTGGTGAACCTTCTCTGCGCTCACACCAAAGCTTCCACGTCATTCTGGTAGTGTGGTGACCAAAACTGCACACAATACTTCAAATGCGGCCTAACAAGGGTTTGATATAGCTCCAACATCGTTTGCCAACTCTATTGTACTCCATACCCTGGCTGATGCAGGCAAGCATGCTGTATGCTTCTTAATCACCTTGGGCACTTTTAGGGAACTGTGGTTCTGCCCAGATCCGTCTGTATGTTCATGTTCCAAAGAGTTCTGCAGTTAACAGCATAATTCACACCTAAATTTGATCCTCCAAAATGCATCACCTCTCATTTGTCCAGTTAAAGTCCTTCTACTATTTCTGAGCACATTGCCAATCTATCTGTGTCCTGTTGTATCCTTTCAGAGTTGTTAGCACTATCAGCACCTCCACCAACCTCTGTGACATCTGCAAAGTTAGTAATCAGAACACCCACATTTTCCTCCAGATCCCTTTTATGTACTACAAACATCAGGGAACCTGAGACTGATCCCTGTAGAACACGAGTAGTTACTGGACTCCATTCTGAAAAACACCATCCCACTGTTACCCTCTGCCTCGATGACCAAGCCAGTTTTGTATCCATCTAGCCTGCCCACCTTGAATCCCATGTGATTTTTAGTTTTTTGTACCAATTCGCCATGTGGTACTTTCTCATGCCTTTTTGAAGTCCAGATAAACTACAACCACAGCTGTTCCCTCATTAATTATCTTGGTCACCTCTTCAAAAAATTCATTCAGGTTGGTGAGACATGACATTCCCCATATAACACCATGCTGCCTGTCACTAACCAGTCTGTTTTCTTCCGAATGTGCATATATACTGTCCCTCCAGTATCTGCTCCAAGAGCTTCCTCACCACAGATGTCAGGCTCACTGGCCTATAATTTCCTGGATTATCCCTCCTTCCTTAAACAAGGGAACATCATTAGCTAGTCTCCAGTCCTCTGCCTGTGCTCAAAAGAGGATGTGAAGATATCTGCTAATGCCCCAGCTATTTCTTCTCTTGCCTGTCACAGTAATCTGGGATAAGTTCCATCTGACCCTCGGGACTTGTCTGCTGGAGGACATAGGCTTAAGGTGAGAGGCGAAATATTTAGAAGGGACCTGGAGCAACTTTTCCACGCAGAGGGTGGTGCATGTATGGAATGAGCTGCTGTGGAAGTGGTGGAGACTGGTACAGTTACAAAGTTTAAAAGGCATCCTGATGGGCACAAGACTAGAAAGGGTTTATGGGGATATGGGCCAAATGCTGGCAAATAGAACTGGGTTAATTTAGGATATTTGGTCTGCATGGACAAGTTGGTCCGAAGGATGTTTCCATGATGTGTGACACTGACTTTCTCAGCCGATTGAGGGGACGCCAATGGGTCAGTGAGGTTGCTGTGGCTGAAGTCACATTTAGTTCTGTCTGGTTAATTGCAGCAGCTTTGTGACGGTCAAAGTGATCCACTTGGGTTTCCACAACAGCCCAGTAGCTTCATGGTCATTTTTATTGATGCAGGCTTTTTTTTTGAGACCAGGCATTCAAACAATTTAAATCTTTTAAATTGTGCCAGTGCGCTTCAGGCTGCATTCAGTGGCAGTGCTTTCACCCTGGAGACAGAAGGTTGAATACTCAGGTTCTGTTCCAGATTGTTGAACACATCCAGTCTCCAGGCTGATCTCCCAGTCAGTCCTGAAGGAGTTCTACCTTGTCAGGGATGCCATCTTTGAGATAAAGATGATAAACTAAAGCCCACTACCCCCTTGGGTAGATGAACAGATCCTGTGACAGCATAATGAAGAGCTAGAGAATTTTCTTTGGTATCCTAGCCAGTATTCATCTTTCAACTGAAAACTTACATAGGATAATCGGATCTTATTGGCATTGGTGTTCATGAGATCTTGTCCTCTTCAAATTGGCTATCATGTTAGCTACATAGCAGTGACTACTCATCACGAAAGTGCTTCAGTAGATATAAAATACCTTGAAGTCCCAAGTTCATAAAGGGTGCTATACAAAATGCAAGTCTTTCTCCTCTCTGGGAGTAGACTTAGTCGACTAATATCCTAGTTGTGATAACTCAGCAGGCCTGGCAGCATCTGTGAAAGAGAAAACAGTTAACATATCTGGTCCGGTGACCCTTCCTGAGCTGTGAAAAAGGGTCACCGGACCTGAAATGATAACTCAGTATTTTTTTCCCTTCACAGATGCTGCCAGACCTACTGAGCTTTTCCAGCAAATTTGTTCCTGATTCACAGCATCTGCAGTTCTTTCACTTTTTGTCCTAGTTGTGATACTGTCCATCCATAAATTAGATCATTAAGTCCTTTAGTTGGTGATCAGATTAAATTAATTTGCAAGTGTGTTATGTAAAAGCTCCAGGCTTGTACTTGTTACCTTGACTCTTAGTGGTGACCCACTTGTTTATCAGCACTGCAGTTTCATTTGGATTGCTGAGATTCACTCGTTGTAGGCTTCCATTTAGCCAGGCAGCTGTGTCCTCTGAGAAATGTGAAGAAAGCTGCATGTTGGCCTCCACAAAGAGGCCACAGGCCAAATGAATGGTGGGCGTGAGAGTGGAGTTTGCCAGGTCCCCATACATACTCTGCAAGAAATGTCGTACCCGAGAGTCTGCAAAATAAATTCAAAATTAATAGTCACTGGTTGCAAAGTTAATAGCAGCAGCAAATGCATAGAGAAACTGAGAACACTAAAGTAACAAAAGTTGATAAGCGTTAAAATCTTAACACTTCTGCATTTTCATGTAAATTGGAAGTCTAATTAAAACTATTCAAACCAGATTAAGGCAGAGCCACCATGATACCAGTCATCAGCTAGGCATCTTGGCTTACATATGAACCTCAAGACATAGAGATGTGGAGCACAGAAACAGACGCTTCAGTCTAACTCGTCCAGGCTGGCCAGCTATCCTAAATTAATCTACTCCCGTTTGCCAGCATTTAGCCCATATCCTTCTAAAACCTTCCTATTCATATACCCATCCAATTGCCTTTTAAATGTGGTAATTATACCAGTCTCCTCCATTTCCTTTGGTAGTTCATTCCATACACACACCACCCTCTTCCCCCTTTCGGTCCCTCTTAAATCTTGCCCCTCTTACCCTGAACCTGTGCCCTCTACTTTTGGACTCCCCTACCTTGGGGACAAGACCTTGGCTGTCCATGCATCATGATTGTATAAGCCTGTATAAGGTCAACCTTCAGCCTCCAATGCTCCAGGGAACATTGCCCCAGCCTATTCAGCCTCCCCCTATCACTCAAACCCTCCAACCCTGGCAATATCCTTGTAAATCTTTTCTGAACCCTTTCAAGTTTCACAGCCTCTTATACATGCAAGAGCAGAATTGCACACAGTATTCCAAAAGTGGCCTAACTAATGTCCTGTACAGTTGTAATATGACCTTCCATCTCCTGTATTCTGCACTGATCAATAAAGGCAAGCATATCAAATGCTGCCTTCACTACCCTATCTAGCTGCGACTCCACCTTCAAGGAACTATGAACCTGCACTCCAAGGTCTCTTTGTACTGCAACATTCCCCAGGTCCTTACCATCCCATGTGTAAATCCTGCCCTGATTTGCCTTTCCGAGCTGTAGCACCTGACACTTATCTAGATTTAAACATATATTTATAAATCATATAGTAATAGCAGGCCATTCAGCCCTAGTTTCTCCACAAAACAGTTCTTGCAGCTCAGGGTGGTTTGTTTTCACTTCATTTGAGTTCAGTGCTGACATTGGGAACGCACTGTACATATAGTGGACTGATGAGGTTAACTCTAACCCTATCAAGTGACTGCCAGTAGAGACGAGTGGAATGACAAACTGAACATCTTTCAGAAATTTAATCCAAATAGTTTATATAATAAAGCATATTTGTTCCTTTCTATGACCATAATTTTGGTGTAGTTTTATTAATGTAGCTGAAAATATGGTAACTCAGAAAAAAGTATTTTTAATGAGTGATCTCAACTTTACATCACTTACAATACACTGAATTGTTCACTGGTTTCATTGTTACAAAGTAGTCAGTTTCTTAGTGAACTAATCATTCTTAGTATGTAATAACTTCTAAAATGTCTATATCTGTGACTGAAATAAAAATAGATGCAAATTGATGAGCTTTCTGAACCATTCTTTTTATTTGTGGGGAATTTGCCAGTTTCAGGAAAATTATTTTTAAACCGCTGTTTAATTTCATGCAAACTCAACTTGGGCTCAACGTGGTTTACCATTAATGTACTTTACGTTGTAAGTTCCCTGATTGTGCTGCAGTTTTAACAAAATTCAATTGGATTGCACCAATCAAACTGCTCTATCCTGACATACTTAAATGGAAAAACCTAGTTTGATTCTTCTACAAAAACTCAGTCACTATATATGAAGATTCACCAGTACCGTGAACAGTGTATCCTAATGCATTTTCCAGCTGCATGAAGGTGTTTCCTTTGGCTCCCAACTGTAGCAGTTCTAGTGCAATACTGACCCCTGTTGGGGATATGATGATGTTGCGGTATTCTTCGTCCACTGTCAATTTCTGGTAAAGGTTTCGCGCAAACTCTGTGTTCAGGTGTCTGATGGTGTCCTGAAAAGGACAGACCCTTTTCACAGTGAACAGCAAGTACAGCAACAAGTTGAGGACTGAGAGGGAACACATGGTGCTTATTGTGAGCTTTGAGTCTGCCAGGATCAAAGATGGCAATATCTATCAATACAAATGAGGAAAAATAACACAATGAAGAATCTTAAACACAATAATTGCAACAAAGACAATTCTGAAGTCTTTGGAAAGGCAGCCAAAGTGATATAAATATGTTCCGTGTGTGTGTGTGTGTGTGTGTTATCATCTGATATGGTGTTAGATGATGCAACCATTGTTAATGCGAGCATTTATGCAATACCTTTCAGTAGTCCCAAAGTGCTTTATGGCCAATTTAGAACTTTTTGAGATGTCGTCAGTATTACAAAATAGAACGCTGCTTCGATCAATGTCACAGGTTTGAAAACTCCAGCCAAGCTGGCTCTTGCAGTTGTTGTTATTCTCCTACAAGCAGGATGGTCTTCACCTGAACCAGAGGGGTACCAGTATCCTGGGGGGGGGGGAATTCGCTAAGGCTGTTCGGGTGGGTTTAAACTAATTCAGCAGGGGGATGGGCACCAAAGTTGTAGTTCGACTATAGAAAAGGTTGAGAGTAGGGAGGTCCGAAATAAAGTTTCAGGGAAGCAAGACGGCACCAGCAAGCAAGAAGTTGGATTGAAGTGTGTCTACTTCAACGCCAGGAGCGTGCGGAATAAGGTGGGTGAACTTGCAGCGTGGGTTAGTACCTGGGACTTCGATGTTGTGGCCATTTCGGAGACATGGATAGAGCAGGGACAGGAATGGTTGTTGCAGGTTCCGGGATTTAGATGTTTCAGTAAGAACAGAGAAGATGGTAAAAGAGGGGGAGGTGTGGCATTGTTGGTCAAGGACAGTATTACAGTTGCAGAAAAGACATTTGGGGACTCGTCAACTGAGGTAGTATGGGCTGAGGTTAGAAACAGGAAAGGAGAGGTCACCCTGTTGGGAGTTTTCTACAGGCCTCCGAATAGTTCCAGAGATGTAGAGGAAAGGATAGCAAAGATGATTCTCGATAGGAGTGAGAGAGACAGGGTAGTTGTCATGGGGGACTTCAACTTTCCAAATATTGACCGGGAACACTATAGTTCGAGTACTATAGCTGGTCAGTTTTTGTCCAGTGTGTGCAGGAGGGCTTCCTGACACAGTATGTAGATAGGCCAACAAGGGGCGAAGCCACATTAGATTTGGTACTGGGTAATGAGCCCGGCCAGGTGTTAGATTTGGAAATAGGTGAGCACTTTGGTGATAGCGATCACAATTCTGTTATGTTTACTTTAGTGATGGAAAGGGATAGGTGTATACCACTGGGCAAGAGTTACAGCTGGGGGAAAGGCAATTACGATGAGATTAGGCAAGATTTAGGGAGCATAGGATGGGGAAGGAAACTGCAAGGGGATGGGCACATTAGAAATGTGGAGCTTATTCAAGGAAAAGCTCCTGTGTGTCCTAGATAAGTATGTACCTGTCAGGCAGGGAGGAAGCTGTAGAGCGCGGGAGCCGTGGTTTACAAAGGAGGTGGAATCTCTGGTCAAGAGGAAGAAGAAGGCTTATGTTAGGATGAGATGTGAAGGCTCAGTTAAGGGCACTTGAGGGCTACGAGGTAGCTGGGAAAGACCTAAAGAGAGAGCTCAGAAGAGCCAGGAGGAGACATGAGAAGTTGTTGGTGGATAGGATCAGGGTAAAACCTGAGGCTTTCTATCGGTATTTAAGGAATAAAAGAATGACGAAAGTAAGATTAGGGCCAATCAAGGATAGTAGTGGTAAGTTGTGTGTGGAGTCAGATGAGATAGGGGAAGCGCTAAATGAATATTTTTCAACAGTATTCACTCTAGAAAACGACAATGTTGTCAAGAAGAATACTGAGATATAGGCTACTAGACTAGGTGGGTTTGAGGTTCACACGGAAGAGGTATTAGAAATCCTTCAGAAGGTGAAGATAGATAAGTCCCCTGGGCCGGATGGGATTTATCCTCGGATCCTCTGGGAAGCCAGGGAGGAGATTGCCGAGCCTTTGGCATTGATCTTTAACTCGTCATTGTCTACAGGAATAGTGCCAGATGACTGGAGGATAGCAAATGTGGTTCCCCTGTTCAAGAAGGGGAGTAGAGACAACCCTGGTAATTATAGACCAGTGAGCCTTACCTCAGTTGTTGTTAAAGTGTTGGAAAAGGTTATAAGGGATAGGAATTATAATCATCTAGAAAAGAATAAATTGATTAGGGATAGTCAGCACGGTTTTGTGAAGGGAAGGTCGTGCCTCACAAACCTTATTGAGTTCTTTGAGAAGGTGACCAAACAGGTAGATGAGAGTAAACCGGTTGATGTGGTGTATATGGATTTCAGCAAGGCATTCGATAAGGTTCCCTACAGTAGGCTATTGTACAAAATGCAGAGGAATGGAATTGTGGGAGATATAGCAGTTTGGATCGGAAATTGGCTTGCTGAAAGAAGACAGAGGGTGGTAGTTGATGGGAAATGTTCATCCTGGAGATCAGTTACTAGTGGTGTACCGCAAGGGTCGGTGTTGGGTCCACTGCTGTTTGTCATTTTTATAAATGACCTGGATGAGGGCGCAGAAGGATGGGTTAGTAAATTTGCAGACGACACTAAGGTCGGTGGAGTTGTGGATAGTGACGAAGGATGCTGTAGGTTGCAGAGAGACATAGATAAGCTGCAGAGCTGGGCTGAGAGGTAGCAAATTGAGTTTAATGCAGACAAGTGTGAGGTGATGCACTTTGGTAGGAGTAACCGGAAGGCAAAGTACAGGGCTGATGGTAAGATTCTTAGTAGTGTAGATGAGCAGAGAGATCTCGGTGTCGATGTATACAGATCCTTGAAAGTTGCCACCCAGGTTGACAGGGCTGTTAAGAAGGCATACAGTGTTTTAGCTTTTATTAATAGAGGGATCAAGTTCTGGAACTAAGAGGTTATGGTGAAGCTGTACAAAACTCTGGTGCGGCCGCACTTGGAGTATTGCGTACAGTTCTGGTCACCGCATTATAAGAAGGATGTGGAAGCTTTGGAAAGGGTGCAGAGGAGATTTACTAGGATGTTGCCTGGTATGGAGGGAAGGTCTTATGAGGAAAGGCTGAGGGACTTGAGGCTGTTTTCATTAGAGAGAAGAAGGTTGAGAGGTGACTTAATTGAAACATATAAAATCATGAGAGGGTTAGATAGGGTGGATAGGGAGAGCCTTTTTCCCAGGATGGTGACGGCGAGCACGAGGGGGCATAGCTTTAAATTGAGGGGTGAAAGATATAGGACAGATGTCAGAGGTGGTTTCTTTACTCAGAGAGTAGTAAGGGAATGGAACGCTTTGCCTGCAACGGTAGTAGATTCGCCAACTTTAGGTACATGTAAGTCGTCATTGGACAAGCATATGGACGTACATGGAATAGTGTAGGTTAGATGGGCTTGAGATTGGTATGACAGGTCGGCCCAACATTGAGGGCCGAAGGGCCTGTACTGTGCTGTAATGTTCTATGTTCTATAAAGTATTGGTGATTCTAAAGGTGATTTATTGCATTTGGATTAGAGTGAGAGTTACTTAAATATTCAAGCTAGATATAACAGCCCATCAGTTAAACTTCGGTGGTGGGGAAACTTATGGAAATTATTATTTGAGATAAGTTAGTTACATGAAAAAGGTACATCAATTAAGAAGAGGCAGTATGAATTTTTAAAGGGGATGTTGTGTTTGGCTAAACTAGCTAGAGTTTTGCTTAGAGATAACAGGTTCAATGTTGTTTATATGGGATACATCTGTTTCCAGAAGGCATTACATAGCGCTACACAACAGACTTGAGAGAAGTTTTAGTTCATGGTATAAAAGGAACAGTAGCAAGATGACCAAGTGATAGGTGGAGAGAGTAGTATGTAAAGCACATTGTGCTCTTAACAAAGAAACCTACTGCACAGGAACAGGCCCTTCGGTCCTCCAAGCCTGCGTCGATCAAGATCCTCTGTCTAACCTGTCATATATTTTCTAATGGTCTGTGTCCATTTGCTCCCTGCCCATCCATGTACCTGTCCAAATATGTCTTAAAAGACGCTAACGTGTCTGCGTCTACCACCTCTGCTGGCAATGCGTTCCAGGCACCCACCACCCTCTGTGTAAAGAACTTCCCACGCATATCTCCCTTAAACTTTCCTCCTCTCGCTTTGAACTCATGACCCCTAGTAATTGAGTCCCCCACTCTGGGGGAAAAGCTTTTTGCTATCCACCCTGTCTATACCCCTCATGATTTTGTAGACCTCAATCAGGTCCCCCCTCAATCTCTATCTTTCTAATGAAAATAATCCTAATCTATTCAACCTCTCTTCATAGCTAGCACCCTCCATACCAGGCAACATCCTGGTGAACCTCCTCTGCACCCTCTCCAAAGCATCCACATCCTTTTGGTAATGTGGCGACCAGAACTGTACACAGTTCTCCAAATGTGGCTGAACCGAAGTCCTATACAACTGTAACATGACCTGCCAACTCTTGTACTCAATACCCCGCCCAATGAAGGAAAGCATGCCATATGCCTTCTTGACCACCCTATTGACCTGTGTTGTCACCTTCAGGGAACAATGGACCTGAACACCCAGATCTCTCTGTTCATCAATTTTCCCTTGGACTTTTCCATTTACTGTATAGTTCGCTCTTGAATTTGATCTTGCAAAATGCATCACCTCGCATTTGTCCGGACTGAACTCCATCTGCCCAACTCTCCAGTCTAGCTATATTCTGCTGTAATTTCTGACAGTCCCCTTCACTATCAGCTATTCCACCAATCTTAGTGTCATCAGCAAACTTGCTGATCAGACCACCTACACCTTCCTCCAGATCATTTACATACATCACAAACAACAGTGGTCCCAGCACAGATCCCTGTGGAACACCACTGGTCACAGGTCTCCAATTTGAGAAACTCCCTTCTACTACTACCCTCTGTCTCCTGTTGCCCAGCCAGTTTTTTTATCCATCTAGCTAGCACACCCTGGACCCCATGTGATTTCACTTTCTCCATCAGCCTGCCATGGGGAACCTTATCAAACGCCTTACTAAAGTCCATGTATATGACATCTACAGCCTTTCCCTCATGCATCAACTTTGTCACGTCCTCAAACAATTCTATTAAGTTGGTAAGACATGACCTTCCCTGTACAAAACCATGTTGCCTTCATTAATAGGAGCATAGAGAACAAGAATTAAAAGGCTCTGTGAGACTTGTATGAGACGCACTTTAGACTTAAAACAGTGAAGCAGACTCATGAACCTGTTTTTGTTCCTAAAAATGTATCCAAGCCAGCAGCTGACTGCCAGTTTTTATGCTTTACATTGGCCTTAAGACCATGAGGCGTCTTGATGGAGGTCTGTAACATAATGATGAGGTTCACAGCAGTCAAAATATTTTCCACTTAGAGGAAGTTCAAAACTAATAGCCATAAGTATAATCTATTTATAAAATAATGGGTACTCAAATTGGCAGGATGTGACTCTAGAATCTGTTAGGGCTTCAATTATTCCCATGATTTATTAACACTTGGAGAGTGGTGTAGAAAGGTGTGAATCCAAATTTGCCAATGACACAAAGTTTGGTGGCATGGACCGTGTAGGTGATAGCATAAAATTGCAAAGGTATAATGATAAACTAAGTAAATGGACAAAACTGTGGCAAATGGAGTTCAATTTAAGCAAGTGAGAGGTCTTCTATTGGCTTGATAGGAGGAGACAGAGGATGTTGCCAGAGAGTTGTTTTTCAGAATGGAGGCCTGTGACCAGCTGTGTTCTGCAAGTATTGGCATAGGGTCCACTGTTGTCATTTGTATACATGGTTTGGATGAGAATATGGGAAGCTTGATTAGTAATTTGCTGTTGGTGCCAAAATTGGTGGTATTGTGGAAGGTTATCTGAGTACAATGGCCCACCTGATCAAGACCCCAGTGGGCTAGGGATTAGCAGATGGAGTTTGGTTTAGATAAATGTGAGGTGTTGCATTTTGGTGAAATGAACCAGGCCAGGCTTTGCACAGTTAATGGTAGGGCCATGGAGAGTATTGTCGAACAGAGACACCTAGGAGTTTAGGTGTATAGTTCCTTGAAAGCATTGTCACAGGGAGGTACGGATGTACTTGGTCTGCTTATCTTCATTGGTCAGAGCATTTGAGCATAGGAGTCAAGTTGTCATGCTGCAGCTGTATAGGACGTCAGTGAGGCCGATTTTGGAGTACTGTCTGCCTTTCTGGTCACCCTGCTATAGGAATAGTACTATTAAATTGGGAAGGTGCAGCAAAGGTTCACAAATATTACTGGCACTGAAGGGTTTGTGTTGTTGCGAGAGGCAGGATAGGCTGGGAATTTTCTTCCCTTGAGCACAGGAGGTTAAGGGGTGGCCTTAAGTAGGGTAAATTGTGAATGGCATGGATAAGGTGAATAACAAAGATCTATTCCCTCGGTTTGGGCACTTGTTACTAGATGATATAGGTTTAAGGTAAGAGAAGAAAGATTTAACAGGAACGTGAGGGGCCACATTTTCAGAGGGTGTGGCATGAATGGAATAAACTGCTAGAGGAAATGGTTGATGCAAGTACAGTTACAACATCTAAAAGACATTTGGACAGGTACATGGATAGGTAAGATTTAGAGGGCTTTGGGCTAAATGCATCAAATGGGACCAGTGTAGTTTGGGAAACCTGGTTGACTTGGACAAATTGGATTAAAGGGTTTGTTTCTATACTGTATGACTGACCAAAAATGGATGGATCAGGGTACTTTGTCAATGGTTATGACGTTCGATACAGTGGATGCCCAAAGAGACTTGGGGTTCAGGTACAGAGATCTTCAAAATATCATGAACAGGTTCAGAAAACACTCAAGAAAGCTAGTGGAATGCTGGCGTGTCTGTCTAGAGGACTGGAGTATAGGCATATCGAGGTTATGGTGCAGTTATACAAAACCCTGACAAAACATTGATTTACAAGAATGATGCCTGGACTTTCAGGGGTTATGTTCTGAGGAGAGATGATACAAATTAGAAACTAAGACAGAAATTGCTGCAAAATCTCAGCAGGTCTGGCAGCATCAATGGAGAGAGATCAGGGTTTACGTTTGGGGTCAGGTGACCCTTACTCAGAACTCAGTACTTGAGGAAAAGTCACTCAACCTGAAACATTAACTTTGATTTCTTTCCACAGATACTGCCAGACCTGCTGAGCTTTTCCAGCAATTTCTGTTTTTATTTCTGATTTTCAGCAACCGCAGTTCTTTATTTATACAAATTAGGCCTGTTTATTGTAGCATTTAGAAGGTCTGGTGGTGACCTAATCAAAGTCTTCAAGATATTAACAGGAAAAGATGGGATGGATAAAGATAAAAGTATTTTAACTGTTTGCAGTTTCTAGAGTTAGGGGATGTTCAGAGAATTAGGGTAGACTGTTCAGGAGAGAAGTTAGGAAGCACTTTGGCACAAAAAGTAGACATTTGGAACTCTCTCTTTTGCAAATGGCAGTGGGTACTGGATCAATTGTTAAGCAAAGATATTAAGGGATATGGGCTAATGGCATTAGGGCACAGGTCAGCCATATTCTTATTGATTGGAGCTGGCTGGAGGGCTGATCGGCCATCTTCTGCTGCTATGTTCCTAAATAAGCCCAATGAGTTTTATAAAAACTACTTCTGAAAGAGTGAGGCAGTCATTTTCACATTATATAGTTGGGGCACACAGCATAGATTCATTCAGGAGAAGTTAAATAGGGGTGCACCGTTGATCTGACCAGTCACCCTAACCAGTCGTAAGACTGAGTTGTTGGCCAGCATCACTTCGACCTAACTTGAGGCACAAGATGAACGTATGAATTCAGAGCAAGAGTAGGCCTGGGCCCTACCTGAGCACGCTATGCAGTGCAATAAGGTCATGGCTAAGCTGATTACTCTACATTCCTACTTACTCCTAACAACCTTTCACCCCCTTGCTTATTAAGGACCATGCACCCTTCCTCCTCCACTTTGAGGACAAGAGTTCTGAGGATACATGCCCCTCTGACAGACCAACATCCTGGTTACCTCTGTCTTTTACATTGGATTTTCAAACAGTGACTTCTAGTTCCAGATTATCCCACAAGTGGAAATATCCTTTTCACATTCATCCTTAACTTGTCTTATTGATGTTTATAAAATTAATTCATCAGAGCAATCAAGCACTCACTTATGTAAATTAAGTATAGCATAATTTAGATTGTGCTTTTGGAATCTTTTTAACATATTCTGATATTAAAACAAGTATTTGAGGGATACAGAAAATATATTGCAGCTCTAAGTAATATTGAAAATCTGAAAAAATGTTGCAACACTGGAAACAGATTTTAATTTTTGAGTGTAAATTTATAACTTTATGGAATTTTGCATGGGGATGAATCAATTTCAATGTGTCAAATAGAGTCGAGTTGAATAAGAGGCAAAAGGTTGTGGAAAATTCACCCACAGTGCGGTTTCAGTGTAAGTCAATTAAGTTCGAAATTTATTTGATGAAAAGTTAAGCAAATCTGATTGTCGTGTAACTTTCCAGGGAATTAGAAATGTGAAGTACACACAAAAGAACATTTGGATTCTGACTGTAAATCTTTTTTAAAAAGTGATGCGTGAGAGTCGAAGAATGAATTTGATTTATGATGCAATGGGATCATTGCTTCAAAGTGCTCGGTATCCTTTTGGAATAGAAACAGACAATAATGGACTGATCTAACTTTTCCCCTCTTTGCAAACCCTACCAGCTCTCGTTTGTTTATATTTGCTGCTTGCATTGAGTTTTGGTGTCAAGTTTTCTTTTTTAAACCTCCCCACTGAGGAGAAACTCCTTTAAGCAATAACATAGCCCACAACTATTGTTTACATGATACCTCGCCTTTGTCGTATCAGAGATGAATATTAAGTTTCGAGTGAGGTTTCAGAAGTGTCAACTGTTATTTCATGCGTGTATTAAATTGTTATTTCAAGCTTAATTGCAGCCAGTGATAATCACAAGGTTATTTGAATTACTTACCGGCTCACTCTTCCCACTGTCTCTCGTTCTTTTTCATGGCCGGTTGAACAAAGTCATAAGACTCTCTGCAGGCTCACTCTCTCGGTGATGTCTACCACTCACCCCAGACTCCTGTAAGCGACACTTTATACAGCCAAAGGCAGTGGGCACGGCACGTTATAGTCACAACTGAACTGCAGACAGTTCCTTCCATTCAAACAGGCCACTCGCACCTTGGCTGTGTTTCTTGCACCCTCCCGGAGTTGTCTTCATCCACTCCCCCTCTTCATCACAGCGAACTCGGAAGTATTGCAAAGGAGGTGTATTTAATGTCAAAACCCGTCCAAAGTGCAGTACACGCTGGGTGGCTTCCAGTCAAATCACCTAGACTATTAGCAGCAACATTCTGTACTGAACCTAAAACATATCAAAGATGTCAGAAATGTGAAATATCAGAGCTGTCCACTGGACGTTTTGGGAATGAGACACTTTCGTCAAACTGAAGGATTTGATTTGCAACAATGAATCAGTGCAGTTCAGCCTGCTGTTCTCCCCAGCGTTGTACCTGGGGTCTGCATTTTGACATTTGTGTGTAACAGCACTGCCGAGGTGTCGCTGCAGAATGGTGTGGTCCTGTCCTCTATCGTTATTATATTTCGAACACCACTCGTGCACACACTTTGTGTTGTAATTATGTGACCCTTTCCTTACGAGTGATTATTCATTTGCCAGATGTACATTTGAATAGTGTGTTCCATGCTCCCATTATTTTTCTTGACGTTCACATTTTCCCCACATGGGACTCGGATCTAACATGACAACTTACTCTTCTAACCAGGGCCAAAAACAGAAGTTGCTGGATAAGATCTGGCAGCACCTGTGAAGAAAAAAAATCACAATTAACGTTTCTTAGAGAGGGTCTCCGGACCCGAAACGTTAATTCTGATTGTTTTTCTTCGCAAATGCTACCGGACCAGCTGAGCTTTTCCTGCAACTTCAGTTCTTGTTGCTGGTTTACAGCACCCACGGATCTTTCAGTTTTTACTCTCAACCATCTTCGTATCCTCCTCTAGCTCCCACACTGTTGGTCCATTCATTCCAGTTATTCAAAGGGATTGTGTCAAATGGTTGGCTTAGCGCCCAAGAGTAGTGTCCCGAATTCTGAGCCAGGAGGCCTACGTTGAAATCCCACCAGCTCCAGAGCAGTGCAATAACATCTCTGAATGGACTGGTTATAAAATCTGAAGAATGGTTTCATCCACACACAGAAAATTCAGAGGGGTTGGGCACTAAAAGGTTGTCTTTCCCCAGACTGGAGCAGCCTAAGCTGTGGGACACAGTCTTGGGTAGGATTATGCCCATTTAACACTGGGTTGAAGAGAGATTTCCTTGCTGAATTGTGAGTCTGTGAAATTCTCCATCTCGTAGCTCTGTGGGATTATTGAGAATATTGGAAGTTGGCACGGAGTCTCGTGAAATCGAGGGAGAGCAGGTTAAGCAAATGACCAGCCGTGTTGTAAGTTAATGGTTTGAAGGAACTCCTGTGTAGATATTTTCTAATCAACCTGAGAAGATGTTATTTCACATTTCTGGAGCTAGTGGAGCTTGAAGCCAGGCCTCCTGGCTCAGACAGGGGCCCCAGCTGTTTTTTTTGTTAATTGAGAGATCTTTTGTTTTTGCTTGCACTTCAGCCCCGCACTCCTCATCTTTGGGCACCAGTGCAGAGGGGTGTGGGCAGATCAGACAATCTCCTCGTGGTTCTGCTCCAGGCTGGCAACAAACAGGTCCGGGCCGTGGGCGGTGGAGGGGGTTCTCTCTCGCTGCCTACCCCTCTTCCACAGTTACGTTCGAACCCAGCTGTCATTGGAGAGGGAGAACAGGGTGGCCATCAATGGTCTTGATGCCTTTAGAGAGAGGTGGGTACCTTGGGGGTAGGGGGTGAGGGAAGGTGCAAGACAGTGTTTTATATATCCAGAGATTATAGGAGCTGCCGATGCTGGAGAATCTGAGATAACTCGGTGTGAAGCTGGATGAACACAGCAGCCCAAGCAGCATCAGAGGAGCCAGAAAGTTTGACGTTTTGGGTTGAGACCCTTCTTCAAAAATGGGGGAGGGGAAGGGGGCTTTATGTATCCCTTCAGTTTCATTTTAATTTAGTCCCTTCCCACTCCCCGTACTCCTTCCTCACTTCTGATGGTTTGCATTGCCCGTAATGGCCTTTACATGTAAATATCCAACTGACAGCATGAGTGTTTTACTGGTAGCAGTTAATAGTCAAAAGCCGAAGAAAAAAGTCACGGTGATTTGGTTGTGAGGGTAGAAGAAACATTTGGTTCTGTGTAAGAGCACTTTTGAATATTCAAAAACATCATTTTAACATAACTCAAATGGCTGATGAAAGATGTTTGAAAACATAAAAACAACTGGAGAAACTTGGATTTAACAGTGTGTAAAACCACCAGCAGTAATTGTGCAGGACACTTACTGCAAAGTGTCCTACTCGGTGCTCCAACATGGTGCTGATTAACCCAGGGAGAGGATATGGTTATCAGAGATAATGGGAACTGCAGATGCTGGAGATTCCAAGATAATAAAATGTGAGGCTGGAGCCTCACATTTTATTATCAGAGGATATGGTTATTTTCTTTTTGACCCTTGCCCTGTATTTTGACCTCAACCAATTGCAAATGGAGCAGAGCCATGTCATTTGGGATGTCTGTTATCCCTTTTCTCACAATCTTAAACGTGTATGGTGTTGCTCAATGTTGTCTGTGTGCCCTCTGCTTGTTCATAACACTGGTGTTCCCATCCTTCTGTGTGCAGGGGCAGGGACTGTTTGTGGGATGGGTTGGGGGGGGGGTCGGGGTGGGTCACCAGATACTTTGCTCCTTTGTTTAGGCAAATGGATTTTGTTTCTGTCTCCGGAGTTCGCTAATTGGTAGCAGGACATGAGATTTCAATGGAGATGTCACTTACTGGAAGATTGCTACTGTATCCTGGAAGCGTTAGTATAGTAAAAGCATGAGCCCACAGACAAATTCCCAGTCATTAGATAGAGACAAAGACTTTGATCGCTGTGAGTGACAAAGAGGTTCTTTGGCAGTCACAATTTAGGCTGTCTCCCGCCAGCCTGACATTCCAGATATTTAATGAAATGACAGAGCGAGGGAGTTTCTAATTGAAAATGAATGAATACACCATTTCCCATGCCACCAGTGTCTGAAATTGCCAATTCCCCTCCAACCAATTATTCACTTACCTTCCCAAAGCTTCTCCAAAGAGGCTGCTTAGAAATTATCCAGCCTCCCTGTGCTCATTGTGGGATTTCACTGTGTGAACAGGGCCTGCTGTGACTTTCTATGTCACAACAGGATTTGTATGAAATCCTCATCAGTCACATCTTCCAGAGAAGGAGTAAGTTGTCAGCTTCAATTGGGGGAGAATCAGACTACCTGTATCCCTTGTCCTAACTTCACATCAAGTCCCATTTACTCAGCACTTTGTACTTACTGGGAAGTGTTTAGTAACTGGGAGGACCATAGACTCAAGTTCAACTTGAAGGCATTCACAGCACACTGTACTCCATCTTCTCCCTAAAGTTCACTCTTATGAACTTGTACAGTCATACAGCACGGAAACAGACCCTTCGGTCCAACTTGTCCGCACCAATCTGACCTAGTCCCATTTGCCAGCATTTGGCCCATATACCTCTAAACCCTTCCTATCCCTATACCCAACCAGATGCCTTTTCAATGTTGTAATTGTACCAGCCTCCACCACTTCCTCTGGCAGCTCATTCCATACATGCACCGCCCTCTGCGTGAAAAGATTGCCCCTTGGGCCCTTTGTAAATCTTTCCCTTCCCACCTTAAACCTATGCCGTCTAGTTTTGGAATCTTATGACACAGTGTCTGTAATGACCTGAAGATTGACCAAACTCTGACAGCTTGCTTTGCTCCTGGGTTTAAGAAAAACAAGTGGGCGTCTATAAAGCAGAGATAAGGAAACTTTTTCTCTGAGGGTTGACAGTCTCCCTTTCTCATCAGTGGGTGCTGAATCTTTAAATATTTTTTAAGGCGGTGTTAGATTCTTGATTACCAAGGGAATTGAAGATTATTGGGATATAGGGGTGTCTAATTCATCCCCCTCTCCTACCTTTTCCCAACAGTGCTGGGGCATCATCTTAAGTAATGAATACATTTTTAAAAGTTGCTATTGAACCTGTTTGAGGGAATTTATTACAATTCACTATGTCACAACATGAATAATATTGTCTTTCTCTCCCTTTTGGTTCTTTTGCCAATTTTTTTGTACCTTCTGGATCCTGAGTCCTCCACTATTAAAGATGGTTTCTCCTTACATACTTTATCAAGGTCTGTCATAATTCTGAACACCTTTATTAAATTGGAGGCAATAGGCTGAATGATGGACTCACAGTGGGGAACAACATTGGAGGTAAGCTTTTCATGTACGGTAACAAAGTACTGAACTATTGGTAACTCACCAAAAGTGGTAGATTAGAAATTGAACAGTTTTGGTGAAGACTGTTTGGAATTGTTGAGTTTAGTTGCAGATTTAGTGAAAATTTTGTTTTTATAGCACTTAAGACTTATTCCACTGGCAAAGCAGGGTGCTAATTACCTGTAGCTATGCCTGGCACAAAACAGAAGGCCTGTATTGCAGGGCAGCTGCAGAATGCCAACATTTGACCAATTGCTTGGCTGGTCTTGTGGCTGGTGCTGGGTAGTCCTGGCGGTCGCTGCCTGTGGTGAGTGGGAGAATGGGACAATCAATGCACCATAGGTAGATGGGTAACAAATGGAATGATAGCAGGGAAAACTCACAAGGGCTCTAAGAAGCATGCCAAAATTAACACTTAGCTAATCTCTGGAAAGATTCAGTCTTCTATCTATTAATTTAACCAACCATTGAAAACCATGTCTGACCTTTCATGTGGTGCAAATGGAATAAAGCAGAGACAAAAAAGGGATATTCTCAATGGTAGCCTAATCAGTATTTATTCCTCAGTTTCTAAAACAGCTTATTTAATTGTTAATCTCATTGCTTCATGTGGGAGCTAACTGTGTGCAAAGCTCGCTGCTTTCTCTCCTACAGCCCAACAGTGGTCACATTTCAAAAGCATTTCATTGTAAGGTTTATTTGGGGTGTCTTGAAGCCTTGATCAGCACTATGTAAATGCAAGTCTTTCTTCTGTTTCCTTCCTAAAGCACTAAAGGGTTTGGGAATGTGACCTTGGGAGTCTCCCAATTCCGGTACGAGCATATGTTGCAAGGGAAAGTACAGTGCTGCATGGAATAGGAATTGCTAATGTGTAAAGTGAGTGCAGCCCGGATACAGTGATAACCTTTTTCCTCTGCGGCATCCGAAATAATATCAAATAAATAATAAAATTAAAGTTGTCATAGTGTTACCACAGCAGAGCATAGGGCTGATCTCTCATGAGAGAGAGAGAGAGAGCTGATAGTTGTTTAGCCTGAGGGTTACTATGCCTACGATTAATGGAGAGGCTCGTGCCCTCAGCCCAGTGTGGGAATTGAACCAACGCTGTTGGTGTCACTCTATTGCAAACCTGCCATCCAGCTAACAGTGAAAATCTGAGCCTGTGAATAAGGTGGGTGCAGGCAGATCCAAGTTTAGAACATCTCCAAGGAACAAATAAGGTAGCAACTGCAAAACTGCTGTCTGTAAAAAGACTAGCTTGGGCCCATCTCTGAAGAGACGCTTACATTGTACACGGACGCATACTGTTACCATTGGGAATGATCTCCATTTAAGCCATTTTCAGACTTTCAGAAAGAGGCCCATATTGTCTGAAGCAGCCATTCGGATCTTCAACAAATGTCCAAGGTGGTTGGCTGCCATTTTGTTTTGTGAAAATCCAGCTTGGGTCCAAAGAAGATAACTTGTGCTTATTGAGCATGTACCTGGTCTCTGAAAAAAAGTAACCATTTCAACCAGTGTCTCTGTACCTCTCCCTGTTGGATGGAGTGTTTTTAGATTTATAGAGGTCTACGGAACCGGAAAAGGCCCATTGTATCTGTGCTGGTGAAATGGTATCCATGGCTTCTTCCTTTACTATTACAATGCTGTGAATCAACTACCAGAGGGGCAGCATTCATTTACTGTTGGATCTGCCATTCCACGTCTATTAACTGGTCTGATGTATGGATTGCGACAAATCTTCCCAAATTGCTGCAGAGAAATGTAGAACAGTGACACTTACTTGCACAGGATTGACAGCAACCTGCATAGGCTCTTAGATTAGCAGCAAATACATTTTATTTGCAAAGGGTTAGTAGCCTTCTGGATGCTCTTAAAGTGCAGCTAGATTCATGCCTCAGTCTGCTTTTTCAACCTTTATTATGAGACCCATTTTGAAGGGAACGGGCAACAGTTCTGTGGAAATTCTGCCGTGTGCCCTGACAAACACCACCCTGACGTAGATAAATATTACCATTCCCCCCACATCGCTGGGTCAAAATCTTTCAACTCCATTGTTTTAAATATATAACAGCTCTTAATTCACGTTGCTTCAGAGGTGAGAGAGTTTTTAAACCGAGGGCCTTAAATTGAAATATTTGTGACTAGGATGGCTGACGTCACTATGCCATCTGGAATGGACTGAACAACAGAGGAGGGAAAATGAGTTCTTCCGCTGCAGATGGGTTGAGTCCTGTGCTGGGGTGCATTTGGCAGGGAGAGTTGCATTCATAACATGGCCAAACGGATTAGCTGTCAGCCTGTAATTCCTTCCAATACACTGAAGCTAGGCCCTAAGAGTGGGAGAGTTTACTGGTCAGCCATCTTGCAGGAGGCAATGGTAAATCACTGCAGGCCTTTATCCACAATGGTGGACCAATCCCAAATGCTGCCATGACTCAACACTTGGAAACCAGCATGGAAGAGAAGACAAAGACCAGGGGAAGTGTCATGAACAACTGCGTCACTGTGCGACATTCTTTTCACCTGTATGCCGTGTGGTGGACACAGATTATAACTGCACTGTCTTGGTAAGAAGCCAGACTTTGACAAGGCACTGTCAAAACTCTGTGGAACTGGAGGAAAACAGCAGGTCAGGCAGCATCAGAGGAGCAGGAAAGTTGATGTTTTGGGTTTACACCCTCCATCAGGAGCACACCAGGCTCTTGCCCTAAGCACTGAACATTGATCCTTTCCCATTCACTGGTCAGAGACCGAGAGGCGTTATTTTCATGCTAATAATGGGGAGAAGAGGAAAATGAGAAAGTATATCCAGGAAAACAAAAAGTGCACTGAAAATGAAATGTTGTAGATACACAGTTCTGTGGTCAGTGTCTATAATGAGAAAGACAGGCAGCTCCTGCAACTGCCTTTCCCTTTTAGTTGTGAGACAAAGACACATATCTTTCAGTTCCTAACAGCTACTTTCTTTGGGGCTTGGCTCCAGGTTCTTCAGTAACTATTAGATTGCGCCCCTCCAGCGTCTGTTCCATGTTATACCCACTCTCTCACTACTCAAGCTGGGTCCATGCCCCCACCATGGAGCTGATAGTGAGCAAACCAATCATTTGCTCCAGGCTACAGTTTCTTCACGTAACAGTAGCCCATACAGCTGATGCAATGGCCGAAGCGAGGTGTTGATTTGTATTCATCACAACAAGCTGTTAGTTGCAAAAGAACACAAGTACTCACGTTGATATGTTCATTCTCAGGTTAAAGGCACTATTGGTGAAAACCATCATTTATTGCTCAACTCTAATGGACTTTCAAAGTGTGGCTATTCTTTGTAATGCTTGAACACAAATCAGTCACTTGTTGGGCCATTTCAGAGGGCAGTTAAGAGTCAACCAAGTTGGCGAGGACTAACTGGGAGTCGCATCACAGCCAGACTGGAATAACAGGGAAGGATTATCTTTCTCAACTTTAAGGGACTTTTCTCTCCAGTTGCTCTGCTATTTACCGAAGTCACAACATTATCACAAGCTTGAAATTAGACAATTGATTATAATCAATATTTAAATACACTTCAACACCTTAGCATAGATAAATCTACCTGAGACCAATTTCTTGAGGCATGATGGCAATTGTAATCAATACTGTAGGAATGTAGGGCCAAGTGAAGATTGTAACAATTAACCATTGCTGTGCAGACCAGAGGGAAAACTGAAGGTTGCCACAGAAACCAGTGGGCTAAAGGCTGAGAATTAAGAGGTGGGACCCTGCATTACCCATTATAAATTGGGCTGAGATGTTTGTTTTAGCAGAGAAGCGATTCTGGGTAACCAGATGAAACATGACTCCAGCAATTGCCTGAATAAAACCTGCTAACTGTACCCAAGACTCAGGAGTAGCTGTTTTAAAATGACGACAATAAACCCTTTTGAATATAATTTGTTGAAAATTCAATATGTTGCAGCCGTGAATATAACAATCACTGAAACAAAGCTTTAACATATGGCCCCATTGCTCCCACGAGTACATCACTGATATGCACATATCAACAGCATTAGCTAATTCTAATGAAGGACATGAAAGGTGAGTAGTTTTAATTGTGGAAAACAGTGCACCCTGTACGTTGTGATATTGGCTTGTTTCCCTGTAAAGCTGCAGAGACAAACAGTGTCACCATGGTGACTGACCACCTTCTGTTCACTGGGTAGCAACATGATGACACCTACCAATCACATGGCACCAAAGTAAGTTTTGGTGAGAGATCATCAAGGTGTGAAACTGAGACTGTGAACACAGAATCTGTACATTTGGTCTGATGAATTCAATTGTATTGAAATATATCATTCCACAGCCTTTGAGCTGGGGTTGTATGAGGATAGAGTAAGGCTTCCTATTATTGGCTGGGCTCTAGCCTCACAATGCAATCTTTCCAATGAATTAGATGTGGAGATGAAGAAGTAGGGACTGTTCCCCTGAGAGCAGAGTAGCTTATGATGGGATGGGGAGCCGGACAAAGTATAGCTGCTATTTAAGAGTAGGATATCTGTTATTGCTGTTGTGATGATTGGGATGCAGCTTTTAGATGATTAGCAAGAGGAAGATGAAGAATTAAACAAAAACCGTGTATGTACGTAGTCAGTTATGATAAGTTGGAACACACTGCCTGAAAGTGGAGTGGAAGCATGTTCAGTGGTTGAATAGGAGAATTGGGCAGCAGCCTCATAGAGTTGGCACAGGCATTAGCTGAGACACTCGTAGCCTCCTTCAGCATACAATTCTTCTCCATACCCTATCAAGAAGGTAGTACCCCTTTTGTTCACCTAGGCCCATGCCAAGTCTTGTGTCAGATAATACTACAGCTTATTGTTTCAAAACCTTTTGTGTTAGGAATTTGGCAGACAGATCAGTGAAGTTTCAAAGCAAAACTTTGTCAAAGGAGGGGAGAAACAAGTTCTCTGAAGAATGAAGTGATAACTTTTACACCACTGCAGTAAAGATGGCATGTTGCCATTGGCATTTCATTTATTATGAGAAGCTCCTGTAAATTCACAAGCGCTATATTAAACCTGATGATGTGTATCATATTCTGTTTGAAGCTAGAACCTTGCTATCCCTATGCAGAAACATGTCAAGTAACACAGTGCCAACATTTGCAGTTTCCTTAGAAATGGGGCATTTTTACCAACGTCATCAATTTCTAAGAAGATCCACTGGTATTTGTCATTGACAGAAATTGGGGGTGTTTGAGAAATAACGACACTTCTCCCAGTTTCCCAGCATTTCTGTACTTGGGCTTGTGAAAGTAAGGGGCACAGCACTTAAGAAACAGATCAGTCCAATCCCTATTAAAGGGCTGGATAAGTTGAATGATATCTCACTGCTGCAAATGGGAGAAACTCACTTCAGCAAGTGCCCAATCCACTCCAACAATGAACCAGGTAATTATTTTCCACAGATATGAAATATGATGAGACGATGGCCTGGAGAACATCACAACCATTTTAATCGTGAGAATCCGGCATGGATCCTGGAAAGGTGTTGCCTGATCTCCTGATAAAGGAGTGGTTGATGGCCAAGACTCCTGGGGAACAGACACATACCAAAGTTTGGAATTCCATTTCTACTATCTTCAGTGCATTTCCAGTTTTTAACATTTATATATTAGATTAATGTCTTATAATAGCAATTTTAATCAGTAAACTCCATTTTTAAGTTCTGCAATAAATAACGCCATAACACTTCACACTTAATGCACGCAAGACTAAACAGGCAATAATGCTATCTGCAAATACATTAGAATCAGCAGCTCATGAGATGATGCTTTAAACCAAGATTGATATTTTGAATTTAATCAATTAATGATTGTTAGATTTTCTTAGATCGGAAACGGACAAGAGTCTAAATGAATAAAAAAGTAGGGGCGCCTGCACGATTTGCTGTCAGGATGAAGGCTTTCATTATCCATCCCGAGTTGTCCCTCAGCCGTTCTTCTTGAACTACTCCTGTCATTTGTATTGCTGGTCCAGAGGAATGTCCAGGACATCGATCCACGGTGACGGAAGGAACGGTCAGGCTTATTCTGGCTGGAGGCAGCGTCATCAATGATGGTAATCCTCGGAGACAATTCAGAGAAGGTCCACTTGGCTGATTCTTGGGATGAAGGCCTTGTATCGGGAGGAACAACCTTGGGCCCATAGCCGCTGGAATACTGATGAGTGAGAAGCGATCTTGAAACACATAATATCCTGAGGAAGGATCACCAGATCCGAAATGTTAACTCTGTTTTTTCCTTCACAGATGCTGCAAGACCTACTGAGCTTTTCCAGCAATTTCTGTTTTGTTTCAAGATTCTGAGGGTATTTGCCAAGAGTGGATGCTGAGACGATGGGCAGGATCTGAATGGCGTGGGGCCTTGGCAAGATTTATGGCAGATTTCAATGAGATGATTATCTTGACCTGGAGAACAACTCACTCCATCTTCGATACATTTGCTGACTGCTGAGGTGAGCTTCTCCCATTCGCAGCAGTCAGTTGTCAAATAAGGGGGAATTTTCTCTTATTAAACGCCTTGTTAACACCCCAACTCAGCTCACAACACTCAGCTTCCAAACTTGCCAAGCAAGCTAGACATTGAGATGGAATTTGAAGTGGGTACCTGGCAACTTCAGCTCCTGGCACTGACTTCTCAGGGCATGTTTAATAGGCATTGGCCAAACACCACCCCATCCATGGACATCAGCATCTGACATGTGCCAGCCTCTGCAAACCTTCTCTGATCCTCTTAACAGGGCACTTCTGTACCTCAGGCTGTACTGGTAACTCTCATTGCAACACTGCAGCAAGGATGTTGTGTGCTCAGAGACACACACCCAGCTGACCCCCGGCAGTATCTCCGAGTTCCTCACTCTCTATCATAACCCTTGAGATGAACATGGGAATTTCTTTGCTCAGAGGATTATAAGGTATGGAAGTACCCCCCCCCCCCCCAAAACACAGACAATACTTGAGACTAGGCCATCAAATATATTTGAGTTAGACAGAGATCCGATCCAAAGGCAGTTAAAAATTACAAGGTGACAGGCAGTAAGTGGAGTTGAGGCCCTAATCCGATCAACTGTAGTCTTACCAAATGGCTACTCCTGCTTCTACTTTTTTGTAATCTTACAGCAGTAGCTGAATCAACCTCAAAGAAGATGCTGGTTTTCTGACTGGCTTTATTTTAACACTGGCATAAATGTGAAACGGACTGCGGTAACACCAACTAAAGATCCAGAGCTTTTGTGGCTCACTAAAACTCTGCAAGCATTTCCATTAGTTGCTTTTCTGAAACATGTGAAGCATGTTTGATCAAAGATACTGCAATTCTTCTCAGCAGCAATTTTAAGTGTTGTGAGCCAGAGATTTTGAGCTGTTTTGGTTTCTGTAACACTTCGATGCTTTTACTACTGTAAACTTTAACACACTCTGTCACAGTTTTGGGGGGAAAAAAGTTGGAAGAGAATCATTTTTAAAAGTATTCCAACTGGTGATGTTTCTGAACAGCTGCATTGCGACAGAAAACCCTGAATTTCACTTTGACACAAGCAGCATGGTAAGTGGACGGTCTCCAGGCCTAATAATCAGTGCTTAAACGTCCATTGTCTCACTTGTATTGTTTGATATTTAGTAACAATCGCAAGCAAATCGTGCCTGACCAAGAGGGTCAAATGTAAAATTCCTGCTCTGCCTCCAGGAGAGGAGCGGGTTGTCCTCCCTCAGGGCAGCTCTCGTTTCTAGTTGCGTTCTCCGAGGACAAGGGCTGGTTTATTCTGGGCCAGAGTTGCGACCCTGCTGTGAAGGCATGCGGAGGTGGGGTGCTCGAGGTCAGACTGCAGGAAGAAAATTCCCGGGACCCAGGAGAAGACCTGGAGGAAAGGCTGGAGGAGGAACGAGGCGAGCTATCCGTGGACAGTGAAACCCTGAAGAGACTTGCCTGTGTCCGGGTGCTACAGTCACCCAGCTGGGGTAGAGCACCCCCTAATTCTTTGCCCAAGCCGTTCAGTGTCGAGGGCACGGAGAGGGCAGCAAGGTCAGAGCTTGATGTGGTCAAGCCAGTGTCGACATCGGTCTCTTCCAGGCCTTTGGCCCCCACCCCAGAGGTGACGTCCCGAGCTGGGACCCGAGCCCGTGGCCCACGGTCGGCCAGCGAAAGGGCCAGCTCCCCCAGGGGCGATGAAGACGACGAAGAGCACGACGAGCTGCTGAAGGTCGGCAGACAGAACAAGGACTTGCTGCGCTGAGCTACCCGGGAAACCCTGGAAGTACTGGTGCCCGAATCCCCCCGGCAAGCAATCCAGATGTCCTCCTGGGATGCCCCTCGGAGACGGCTGAAGCCGCTGCTGTGGTGTGGTTTGTGGTTAGTCTGACAGTGGTGCCGGTGCCTGTCAGGGGCACATGCCAGGCACTGGGGGAGTGAGCTGCATGCAGGTCGGCAAGAACTGCCCCTTGCTGCAGTGGATTGGGCAATGATGTTCCTCTTCCAAGAGCTCCTGGACAAACTGTGTACCTGTAAACAAAAAAATAACATTTCAGAAACAATCTTTCATGGGCACACCTATGTACCTTTGCGGCGACAGTATAGCATCAATTTTCACTGGTCCGTTGTCTTAATTAGCAGCAATGGCCTCAGGGTGGGCACCAGCATCCTTAATGCCCTCTTGATTATCAAGGGGTTCAAAGGTTACAGGGAGAAAGCTGGAGAATGGGGCTGAGGAACTTATCAGCCATGATTGAATGGCAGAGCAGACTCGATGGGCTGAATGGCCTAATTTCGGCTCCTCCATCTCGTGGCCTTATTATGGTCTAAAGCCTTATGACTGGTGCCACGTTGAAAGGGGCCTTCTTGCAGGTGTCTGAAGCACTTCCTGTTTCAGGAGTGAAACATGTTTAAATATGGAGATGCGGGTCCTGTGCTGTGAACAGGGTGACACCTACCAGTTAAGGTCAATCCTGCCCAGTGCAAAATGCCAACCGAGTTTCCCAAAAAGGGCCAGCCCCACTTATGTATCGAATCAATTTTCTGAGCCTTGGAGAAGGACTGTTCCTCCAAGCACCATCTAAAAGAATCTGCAGCCCCTTGCCACCCTGGGACCCCAAACCCCCTTTCTTCCCATTATAATAAAAGTTTGGAACAATCTCATTTGGGCACAGCTTTCCAACTGTATGTTGATTGGGAGAATCCACCTGGAGGATCAAACCTTGTTCTCTCTGTGTCGAGGAATTCCAATGTTTCCTCATTTAACTTTTTGGGCATTCCATTTCATGAGGACTACTGTGCCCCCCACCCCACCCAGTGAAGGGCAGGACCTTGGGTCTGAACTCATGGACTTATGACGACAGCGACTATGTACATGCAGGGGAGATGGGAACTGAAAATTGGCCAGCTTTATTTCAGAGGTTCTTCAATGCTAGTTTTGTCACCCAAGCGGGGAAGATGAGAAATACCCGCGTGGACTCTCAAGAAGTGATCTGATTCAGATTTTCAAGATTATCAAAGACACACGCACTGTACATGTGGATTGTGTTTGAGGTGATGGGCTAAGCTGGAACTAAAACCACCCATAAAAGGTGGAATAAGGTTGCATATTGATTTCAGCTTACCACAGGGTATGACATCCTCCACTGGGTATAAATGTACCACCCATAATACACAAATTGGTAGAACATGATATGGGTTCTTTATTCAAGGGTAAGACTATAACGCTGATGAGGCTAACTGGGAAACTAATATGCCAACATCCTGCTTTTGCTGTTTGCAAACTGACTATCAGGCATCGGACTATAACATGTTATCTGGTGAAGATGGTAATAATTGACAGCAATTTGAAGTATAAGGTGTATGCACAGCACACCTCAACTATAACACTGTCAATACCGATGTCATTCTGGTGATCCTGCACTGCAGTTTCCAAGGCCAACACTTTCTTCCAGTGATGCACCATCTCGGACTGAAGATAATAATGCTGACAGGGGCTGAGCAGCACCTTGATAATCTGTAACATATCTCACATCCTTTCACATTGCAATCCCTTTGACATGCATGGTGAGATTCCATTAATCCTTTTACTGATTTCTTTACATGTGACCTGATGGATGCCCTTCTGACAAAAGAGCTATAAACAGCATATGGAAGGTAACAGGAAACAATTCTAGACGGAAGTGCAATGGATGAGAGAAACTTACGGAATTGGCCAAGTTTCCCCTTTGTTTTGCATTTACTTGGATTGGGAACGATTGGTTGGTGGACACATTGCCAAAGATAGATGCAGCTTTTCCTCATGACTCGGGGATACTGTGCTGTGATCCCTGTTAGAATATGGAACTGGCCAGCTTGGTATCATCAACTGATTGAGACTGGGCCATTGCATTGCAGTGGGTGCAAACCAGACAGGTGGGAGATTAACCCGCTCCCCACCCCCTCGCTTAATCATTTTGCCAACAGCGTAATAATATTATTATCCCTGGTAGAACATTGCTTTGCAGAAGTTGACTACCAGAGAGTGAGTCAGTATGAAGCAGTAGTTCAGTGATACAAACTCCTGCTGCTGAGCAAGAGGTTACTGTTTCAAGTCTTGTCCTGACCAGGCGAGTATAATATCAGGCCGACTCTCCCAGTGCAGTACCCTCAAGTGCCTTTAGTGACTGAGACATGAAACCACGTTCTCACCTGCCCCCCACAGGTGCATGTAAAAGGGCCTGTGGCCTTATTCTAATAAGAGCAGGTGAATTCACCTCCATGTCAAGACTGGTTAATAAAAACAGGAGCTGCACTCACATTGCTGTCTCTGAGATGCACTGTGGTCATTGGCTGCTACATGACAATAATGCTAATAACCTAAAAATCCTTCTTTAGTTATGAAATGTTAACGGACGCCCTGAAGTGGAGAATGGTGCTACACAAATGCAAGTTCTTTTCCTTGGCTAAAGTAATGTGTATTGCACTCAATTGGCTGTCTCTCTAAAACTAGCAGCAAATGTTGCAGAGTCAGAAGCAAAGATCAGTGTAAAGAGTTAAGTCTTTTCAATGAAGAAATGCCCTACTTTTTCTGTCAATTTCTCTTCAGTAATGTTTTCCTAGATTGTAACCCTAAGGCGACAATGTGCAAACGGCCGATAGTTGCCTTATTTTGCTCTGTAGGTCGGTTTATTTTTCCTGCATCGCCAGTCCATTGGAGGAACAGCTTGTGCCATTTCATGACTGATATTGAGATCATGTCTTTATTGCCTTGATTTACTATGACTTGCAGGGAGACAGCATTCTCCTCCAATACCTTATGATGGGGCGGTGGATTCAGTAAACGGCTCACAATTGAAAATGGGGACTTTGTTTAGCTTCACTGTGGAAGGTTGGTCAGCGCTAAGTGTGTTATACATGATGTATAAATCAATTCCCTTCCACAGCCAAAGCCTTTAAAAAGCCTATTACTTCCCTCAGGGTCACCTAGCACTGCCTGGTATCTCCCACTCGTGTGTGCCAGAGAGAAATGGCTATTGACTGAAACAACAAAGACCATTTGTCTACTTGGGCCACTCAATCTACTCAGTCAACACGGACTGACATCAGACTTAGCAACGACTTAAAGCTGTTATCGAAAGGCCGTACCCACAGCAGACCGGGTCACAGAAATATTTGTACTGCTAAGCATCGCCGATCTTAGGAGAACATTTAACCAATAAGTGGAACCCCAAGTGTTCAATGAATCAGAATTTACTCTGGCCATTGGCTGACCATCTGGGTAAGGGCAGAGGGCCGTTTACTCAGCAGTGGGATCCCATCCCCCACCGCCAGCTGCGATTCTGTGTCCATGGCTTTCACTGTACTCACAAGGGGGAGGCTGTACCAAGCCAAGCTGACACGTGGCACTCCCATCTTGCGACCCTTCTGTGGTATCAACTGTTCCCAGATGTGATTCCTACTGGGGACGCAGGAATGATAGCACTGGTTGTGTTTTAGTCGATGATGCTTCCGCCCCCAGTTGTGCTTTCAAATCCCATTCCAGGCACAACACGTGAGCACACAACCCTGGCTGGTATTCTAGTGCACTGCTGACCAGGTATAGCGCCGAACGGAACGCCATTTCTCAGTTGGGACCTGTTAAAGAGAAACCTTCAGTGGCCCTCGAAGGTGAACGTAAATCATCACGTGACAATATTTCAAGCACAGCAGGGGAGCTTTCCTTGCTTTTTCGGCCAATATTTATCCCTCAATCAACATCATAGACAAACAAAATGCCCAGCTATTACCAATTGCTACACTGTATATAACTTGGTTGCTGTTCTCTCTACATTACAACAGCGATTAAATTTCAAAAAGCACTTCATTGGCTGTGAAACACTTTGGCGCTTCCTGAGCTTATGAAGAGGTGCTACATAAGTGCGTATCTTTCTTACTATCAATCCGCAGAACCTCCATAGCTGATCTGTTATCTCCACTTTGTTTAACTTGCTTGGATCCCTTTACATCCTCAGCCATTACCCGTAAAAAAATTCCAGTTGACCTCGAAAATGCACAGCTTTGTTGGAGAGAAAGACCCCCCCCCCAACACACACACACACACACTAAGTCTGGGGAAGTCAGGTCTATTTATTTTTATTATTTAGTACAGTAGGCAAATTGTTCCAGCAAGGGGCTGGACAGTTGGAATATCAGAGTTGAGCATTTCAAAGCCTGAAGACAGGGTCACACAATTACAGACCCATGGAGCCACTTTCAGGGTATGAACAAATATTACAGGGGAGTGAGGAGAACAGATTCTGCCCAAAGGAAGTAACAGCAAACACTATGTGTGATTCTCCTGCCTCAAACTGCCAATGTCTGCTTACCGTGAGGAAGGACTTCATCCCTAAATATATTGTATGAGAAAGGACTTCATCCGTAAATATCTGAGTTCTTGTTTGAAAATCGTTCTCTTGATCCTGGATTCTGCCAGTAGAGGGCACAGGTTCTCTGTCTGTCCTATTGAATGCCTGAGCTTGCAAAACTCAAGGGAGTACAAACCATTGTAACCTCATAACCCTTTAAGCCCTAGTTTCATGTTAGTGAATCTGCAGCTGTTCCAAGGTCAGCCAACACTCTGAGATGCTAATGCAGTGGCTCAGGTCTAACTGGACAGTACAACCAGAGCACTGAGCTTTCACTGTTCAGCATTGTGTAAGTTTGAAAGGTAATCAAAAAAGGCTGAAGAGTAACAGTGACATTAGCAGTCTTTTTGATTACCTTTCAAACCTGCACAACTGCTGAATAGTGATTTGAGAAGACAGACAACCAGAACCCTAGTTTTTAGTCAATTTTAAAAACAAAAATATACTACACCAAGTGTACACTGGACATGATATGATGTGTGAATGTCTGTACATGTGACAGTGTACATGTTTAAGTATAAATGTGAGAGTGCCTTGTCGAGCCTGCAAGAGTGTATCTTAATTTTGTTCTTGAAAATTGTGAGCATTCCCATGGTATCACGATCTCTGTCAATGAGACCAGCATTTTGTCCCATATTTAGTCATTAATTTAAGTTCCTTCAGGTGCTATAGTAGGATTTGATCTCTGTCTCTACAGCACTCTACCCAGGGCCCTAGCCTACTAATCCAGTAACACTACCACATTGCTACCATTGTGTGCACATTAGTACAAGTTTACATAGAGTCATAAAGTCATACAGCATGGAAACAGACCCTTCGGTCCAACCGAACATAATCTCAAACTAAATTAGTTGACCAGTTTGTTCCTGACCCATATCCCTTCAAACCTTTCCTATTCAAGTATTAAGTGGGTTTTAAACATGGTGATTGTGCCCACATCCACCACTTTCTCTGGAAGTTCATTCTACATGCAAACCACCCCATAAAAACGTGGCCCCTCGTGTCTTTTTAAAATCTCTCTCCTCCGCCCTTAAAAGTAGACTCCCGAGTCTTGAAATCCCCATCTTAGAGGAAAGACACCTCCCACTAACCCTACCTATAACTCTCCTGATTTTATAAACCTGTTTAAGGTAACCTCTGAACCTCCTATGTCCCAGTGAAAGAAGTCCCAGCTTATCCAGGAACAGCAAACACTGTCCATGATTCTCCTGCCTCAAACTGCCTAGTCCTGCCATTTCTCCTGCCACCATTTCTAAACAAAAATTCTCTCCAATGCCCACTGATATCCTGATGCGTTGACAGAGAAACCGGGAGTAGACCATTTGGCTTTTTAAGCCTGCTACGTCACTTAAATTGATCATGCTCGATCCTCCATCTCAATGTCATTTTCTGTCCATACCCCTCGATACCTTTAACATCTGAACATTTAACACTACTCAGTGACCTGGCCTCCACTGCGTTCTGTGATACAGAATTCCACAGGTTCACCACTGTCTGAATGCAGAAATGTTTCCTCAACTCAGACCTAAATGGTCTATCCCATATCCTGTTCCAGGGAAAAATATCTTGCTTGCATCTAGTCTGTCCAGCCCTGTTAGGATTGTATACGTTTCAATCAGATCCCCTCCTGTCCTTCTGAACTCTAGCAAACACAGGCCCGTTGAACGACTCTCTCCTCATACAACAGCCCTCCTATCCCTAGGAAATTTCACTGTACTCCCTCTATGGTAATTATATCCTATCTTAGATAGACAGACAAAAACTGCACACAACTCTCCACCTATGTTCTCACCCTGGCCCTGTTTAACTGCAGAAAGATACCCTTACTTCTGAGCTCAAACCCGCTTGTGACGAAACCCAATTATACCATTTGTCTTCCTTGCCTGTTGAGCAGGAATGTCCAAGTAATCTTTAATTCCTGGAGACTTCCAAGACAATCTGAGAGGGCTGAGGCAAGCTTAAACTGATCTTTTAGCAACTCTTTTATTTTAAAGTTATTGATTTCCACAGAGGATTTGATGGCAAATTTAAGTCGATTGTGTGAATTATTACGAAATAAACTGCAGGGCCCACTCCCCACCCCAAGACATACGCCCTTCCTGATTTGTCTGGCCATAAGGGTGGGCAGCTAGCTGCCGTGTGGGCACACATGTTGTCAACTGCACCAAAGGCTATGAAACGACCCATTGAGCTGTTGGGAGGTCTTCCCCGAGGAGGGAGGGATGGGCAGTTAGCTCTGAGAGGTGGGTACAGTGAGACCCTGGGGCAACACGATGGCTCAGTGGTTAGCACTGCTGCCTCACAGCACTATGGACCCGGGTTCGAGTCCATCCTCGGGCAACTGTCTGTGTGGAGTTTGCACATTCTCGCCGTGTCTGCGTGGGTTTCCTCCAGGTGCTCCAGTTTCCTCCCACAGTCCAAAGATGTGCAGGCTAGGTGGATTGGCCATGCTAAATTACCCGTAGTGTCCGAGGATGTGCAGGCTAAGTGGATGAGCCATGGGGCATGTGGGGTTACAGGGATAGGGTCTGGGTGGGATGCTCTTCAGAGGGTTGGTGTGGATTCAATGGGCTGAATGGCCTGCTTCCACACTGTAGGAATTCTACAATCCATTACAAGGTGCTGGTTGGCCCCCGCTCCCTCTGTGAGACAGATGCACAACAGTGGGGAGTTAGAAATTTCACCCTTATTTTAATGATGTGACAACGGTGTTCTCTTTCTTTTTAAAGGCTAGACAAAGCATTTGCTGGCCCTCAGCTAAAGAAGGCGGATTACCTGCAACAGGAGCTTGTTCCCATCATAGTCCTCCGTCTGCCACCTCAGGTCACTGATTGGGCTGCAGGGGTTAGGCAGCAGAGGGATGAGGCGTCCGATGTCATGAACTCTGAACTCGAGCAAGGCCAGTTCGGTGGGGGAGGTACCCTGACCCTTCGGGAGCCTCTTCAGCGAGAGCTGGATATCAACCTCGGCGTTGGAATAGACGGTGAAGAACACAAAGTCTGGCCTTCGCTGGGACGACTCTCTCCTCAGGATCAGCTGGTACATCCTCGCCATGTCGAGAAAGTTGTCAAAGCTGCAGTAAATGGTGAAGCGGACAATCTCCTTCCCATAGTGCACCTGCCTTACAGCCCAGAGGGCATTGTGATTGGCCAGAGTGAAGAAGTCCTGGTTCCGGGGCATGTAGGGAAGGATTCGACCCTTGACCATCTCGGTATGGTGGTACTCCCACGGTGGGTGGAGGAAACGCTCGTGGAGCTCGGAAATCTGCTGCCCGCACTCTTCGTGGATGAAGACAATGATGGCCAGAGCTGGGTGGGCAGCACTGCCGCCACTCCTCATCCCCCGTGGCTTCGAGGAGCCGCGCTCGGAGGCAATGAAGAGCCGCAGCTTGGGGTTGATCCATGTTACAAGGCCGTCGACTGCGCTCTGCAGGGCTGCTGCATCTCCCGGGTTGGTGATGATGTGCAAGGTGACCAGGAATGGATCTGCCATGCAATCCAGGTTGCCTGTTTAGGGGAGAGAGCATAAGAAGGGAAACGTATTTGAGTCAGTGTGGCAGCAGAATCCCACAGCACAGAAAGAGACCCATTTGGCCCATCGTAACTGGGCTTGTTGTTTGAAATTTGTTCTGCTTGCCTACTGCTTCCCAACACCAATGTTTCCTTTTCCATCTTACATCCATTGCCCTTATAAAAAACCCTCTCCCATCACTCTTCCCAGCAGTGAATTCCAGATCACACCAACACTCACTGGAATTGGTCCTGCCCTGGTAATGCCTCTGGAGTAATTGAAAAAATCGAAAAAGTAGTCAATCATTCACACTAGCTGAATTCAGACAAGAAGAACACCTGACCTGTGAGATTCTTGACAGATAGTGAACAGGGTAAATGAATTAAAAACCCACTCAGATGCAATCAATGTGAACACACACAAGAGTTAATAAAACAGAAAGGCCTGAATGTTCATGATGTCCTTTCTATTTTCTCTGGAATAAGTTCTGTATCTAATTTCCAATTTGGTGTTGAGATCCCATCATAGGTTCTCAATACAATATAAAGTTGGTGCAGCATCTAAATACTGTAGCAGTTACAGTATACTGTCATCCAATCCACTCACCCAACATACACAGATCGTTTCAATCGCATGTAACTGTCCTGTTCCCATTTTATGCCCTTTTCTTTCAACCACAGAGCCCAAATACTCTTCACACAGTTACTTTCAAAGTAAATTCTTCAGCCTCTTAACCTGGTACAAAGAGTTCTGCCCTCTCTTATCAATCTCTGACATATAATCTTGTGCCTATGACCTCTCATTCTTGAGTCAGAGAGTCATATAGCATGGAAACAGGCCCTTCACTCCAACTCGTCCATGTTGACGGAATATCTTAAGTTAGTCTAGTCCCATTTGCAGAACTAGTCCCATTTGCAGAATTTGGCCCATATCCCTCTAAATCCTCCCATTCCCTATACCCATCCAGATGCCCCTTAAATGTTGTAATTGTCCCGGCCCCCACCACTTCCTCTGGCAGTTCATTCCATACATGCACCACACTCTGTAAGAAGAAGTTGCCCCTTAGGTCCCTTGCAAATCTTTCACCTCTCTTCTTAAGCCTATGTCCTCTAGTTTTGGAATCTCCAACCCTGGGGAAAAGACCTTGACTATTCGCCTTATCCATGCCCCTGAGTTTATAAACCTCTATAAGGTCTCCCCTCAGCCTCCAATGCTCCAGGGAAAATAGCCCCAGCCTGTTCAGCCTCTCCCTATAACTGAAACCCTCCAATTCTGGCAACATCCTTGAAACACTCAGATATAAGAAACATTATTCCCACCTACTCTGCCCTATTCATACTTATCAATATTTCATATTGCCCCAATCAGCAGCATTACCCTTCAAGTTCTCTTTGTCTTATTTAATATAGTAACATACACATTATTGGACTCTTTATAGGTAGAATATCAGTCAAAGATATTCCATTCAATGTTATCTGAGTGTCCTTGCACCTTTATAAATGAATTAGGCAACAGGATAATGGTGGGGATAGTATAATATTGGAAAATCCATTTGGCCCTGGTGTCAGGCAGGAAACTTCTTGGTCATTGGTTCATCATCCAAACTTGGGATGTCATCACAAAATCCAAGCTGCCATTTCAGTGCCATACTGAGGGAGTGCAGCACTGCTGCAGGTGCTGACTTGCACACAAAACATTTAGCCAAGGCCCCTGGTCCTCTCCAGTGCTGGGAAAAGATTATTTGCGAATATTCAAATAAGTTCGGGGGAGTTATTTCCAATGTCGTGGCCAATTGTAACTCCTCAAATAACACTATTAAAGTAGAATATGTTGATCATCTGTTTCAATGTTATATGTAGACTGTTAGGTTTTCTACATTACAACAGCAAGTTCTTCTTAAAATTATTTCATTGCCTTGAAACAATTTTGCGCACATGGACTGCAGGACACCGAGTGAGATCACTGTCTCTGCTAACTCTTTGTGAACGTGTTGTGGGGTCTTTCATACTGACCCAAGCTGGAAACTGAGTTAATACCACTCTTAATTTCACTTCAACTCTCACAGTGACCCTGCTGTCAATCTCAACCATTACACATAACCATGAAGCCACAATACCTTTACTCACTTGTCCGTTGTAGGTACTGCCAGGATATTGACCACCTCCATGGAGAATTGACCAGTTATGTCAGAAACCACCATCTCAATCTTCCTATACCTTCACCAGCTCACATACTGACACATCAGTCAGCCTTAGAAAGTTGGGAAGCACAATCCGATGAGCACCTCACTGCGACAGCTCCACAGCTGACTGAAGAAGATAGACCTCAGGCCGTTGGACTGCTGGAGACCAAGCACTTGGCAGGAGAGGAACCAGTGGAGTCAGTAATCAGGGACTTGGTCTGCACGCACAGGGAGGAACAGAAGCAGCAGGCAAGTATAAGAGGCGCAATGGCCCCCATTACCAAGAAGGTCCAGAACTGTTGCAGCTTATATGACTGTCTGGCTGCCTCCATGGACAGGTTGGCAGTTGCCACGGAGAGCTAGATATGGTAACCTCATGGTCTGCGGGAGAGGCGCACACACATCTGCACTCCATCACCCCAGCAATCGCTCCTCAGGACTGAAGACGTGGCAATGGAGGGGCGATTGTGGGAATCTGGCATGCATCCTCATACCCCTCCCTTGCAAGGAATCAGAGCAGTGCCAGGAGGCACCCAGCTGGATGAGGAACCATGTGCAGGCCCCTTGAGGCCCTCCTCTCAGGACACACCAGAGGTGGCCAGGCCCTTCACCCTAACCCTAACCCTTGAAAGTTCAAGCCAAACGTTCTGATTACCTGTAGAAAGAAGGCAATCAGTATGTTTGGCTAACGGCCCCTCAGTCACCTAACTATACCTCCAGGGTCAACAAGCTCTGCTGCTGGGAAGGCTCCCTTCACCCCAGCTGCTGAATCAGGGACTACACTGTAACATAGTCAGAGGGAGAGGAAGAAGAAAACCTACAGAGGGCACTCTGGTAGCATCAGTCACATTGTACTGTACGTGAATTTCTTAATTTGGCTCTACATCTGTTTGTTTGACAGACTGAGTAGCCTGGATGTGACTTTGGCAGCATGAAACCTCACTACAGCTCCACACAGAAAGTACCATGGTTCGACAGCTCTGTTAAGAAACTTGCAGCAGCAAGTGGAAGCAAAACGGTCACAACAAACAGAGGGCAGTGAGTCCTGGTGCAGAGGCTCCCCGAACCTGGTAGTCAGCTGAGGTTTCCGGGGAACCACCCCAACTCGCATTCTCGGTGTCAAGCTTGTTCAGCATGTTTGCTCAGATACACAAGCTAAACAGTAAAAAGGTGAGCTCTGCATTAATAAGGCATTTAACAAACTCTAATCCCCCCCCTCCTTAATTGAAAACTCGCCACTGCCTAGTTAGAAACTCAGCTCATCACTGAACAAAAGCATAAAAGATGGAGTGATCAGAGATAATGGGAACTGCAGATGCTGGAGAATCCAAGATAACAAAGTGTGGCGCTGGATGAACACAGCAGGCCAAGCAGCATCTCAGGAGCACAAAAGCTGATGTTTTGGACTTAGAAGGGTCTAGGCCCAAAACGTCAGCTTTTGTGCTCCTAAGATGCTGCTCGGCCTGCTGTGTTCATCCAGCTCCACATTTTGTTGTCAAAGATGGAGTGAGATGCTCCCAGCCCTGGCTGGGCTTATTTGTGTGATTATGTCATAAATCTAGCCACGGGAAACCTTCTCATGGACTTCCAGGGTACCTCAGGCATAGGCACGCTCACACACAGTTACAGACACACGCACGCTCACACCCACACACACAAACACAGACACACAACCACACATACAGGCACACACCCACTTGCAGACACTGACCCACACACAGACACACAAACACAGACACACACATATACACAAACAAAGACACACGCCAAGACACCCACACACAGATAGGATGTCGCATTTGCTACATTGTAACAGTTACTGGATGCTTTAGCTGTAATGTGGCTCAGGATGTCCTGAGGTAGAGAAAGGTGCGATCTAAATGCAAGTTTTTCTGTTTTGAATTACACTGCCAGGGTGTTAAGGTAATGAGTGGACTCTGCTGAGTTTCTGATTCAGTCTTAGGCTGCTGTTTCAGTGTGGGATCTTACCAGGCAGGAGCTCCTGCTAAATGCACTGCCCTACAGAGATTTTGCCCTGAGCTCCTGCTTACTATGACTGGATGCGAGCAGTGCTGCACTGTTCGGGGTTGCTGCACAGTTCGGGGTTGGAGCCCGGATCGGGGTTGGAGCACTGTTCCGGGTTGGAGCACTGTTCCGGGTTGGAGCACTGTTCCGGGTTGCTTCACTGTTCGGGGTTGCCTCACTATTCGGGGTTGCTGCACTGTTCCGGGTTGGAGCACTGTTCCGGGTTGGAGCACTGTTCCGGGTTGGAGCACGTTTCGGGGTTGGAGCACTGTTCCGGGTTGCTGCACTATTCCGGGTTGGAGCGCTGTTCGGGGTTGCTGCACTGTTCGGGGTTGCTGCACTGTTTCGGGTTGGAGCATGGTTCTGGGTTGGAGCACTGTTCGGGGTTGCTGCACTGTTCCGGGTTGGAGCACTGTTCCGGGTTGGAGCACTGTTCCGGGTTGGAGCACTGTTCGGGGTTGGAGCACTGTTCCGGGTTGGAGCACTGTTCGGGGTTGGAGCATTGTTCCGGGTTGGAGCACTGTTCCGGGTTGGAGCGCTGTTTGGGGTTGGAGCGCTGTTCTGGGTTGGAGCACTGTTCGGGGTTGCTGCACTGTTCCGGGTTGGAGCACGGTTTGGGGTTGGAGCACGGTTCCGGGTCGGAGCACGGTTCCGGGTTGGAGCACTGTTCCGGGTTGGAGCACTGTTCGGGGTTGGAGCACTGTTCGGGGTTGGAGCACTGTTCCGGGTTGCTGCACTGTTCGGGGTTGCTGCACTGTTCGGGGTTGGAGCACTGTTCCGGGTTGCTGCACTGTTCCGGGTTGCTGCACTGTTCGGGGTTGGAGCACTGTTCCGGGTTGCTGCACTGTTCGGGGTTGCTGCACTGTTCCGGGTTGCTGCACTGTTCCGGGTTGCTGCACTGTTCGGGGTTGCTGCACTGTTCGGGGTTGGAGCACGGTTCGGGGTTGGAGCACTGTTCCAGGTTGCTGCACTGTTCGGGGTTGCTGCACTGTTCCGGGTTGCTGCACTGTTCGGGGTTGCTGCACTGTTCCGGGTTGCTGCACTGTTCCGGGTTGGAGCACTGTTCGGGGTTGCTGCACTGTTCGGGGTTGGAGCACGGTTCGGGGTTGGAGCACTGTTCCGGGTTGCTGCACTGTTCGGGGTTGCTGCACTGTTCCGGGTTGCTGCACTGTTCGGGGTTGGAGCACGGTTCCGGGTTGGAGCACTGTTCGGGGTTGCTGCACTGTTCGGGGTTGCTGCACTGTTCCGGGGTTGGAGCACTGTTCGGGGTTGCTGCACTGTTCGGGGTTGCTGCACTGTTCGGGGTTGGAGCACGGTTCCGGGTTGGAGCACTGTTCGGGGTTGCTGCACTGTTCCGGGTTGGAGCACGGTTCGGGGTTGGAGCACTGTTCTGGGTTGGAGCACGGTTCCGGGTTGGAGCACGGTTCCGGGTTGGAGCACTGTTCCGGGTTGGAGCACTGTTCGGGGTTGGAGCACTGTTCCGGGTTGCTGCACTGTTCCGGGTTGCTGCACTGTTCGGGGTTGCTGCACTGTTTCGGGGTTGGAGCACTGTTTCGGGTTGGAGCACGGTTCCGGGTTGGAGCACTGTTCTGGGTTGCTGCACTGTTCCGGGTTCGAGCACGGTTCGGGGTTGGAGCACTGTTCCGGGTTGGAGCACGGTTCCGGGTTGGAGCACTGTTCCGGGTTGGAGCACGTTTCGGGGTTGGAGCACTGTTCCGGGTTGCTGCACTATTCCAGGTTGGAGCGCTGTTCGGGGTTGCTGCACTGTTCGGGGTTGCTGCACTGTTTCGGGTTGGAGCATGGTTCTGGGTTGGAGCACTGTTCGGGGTTGCTGCACTGTTCCGGGTTGGAGCACTGTTCCGGGTTGGAGCACTGTTCTGGGTTGGAGCACGTTTCGGGGTTGGAGCACTGTTCCGGGTTGGAGCACTGTTCGGGGTTGGAGCACTGTTCGGGGTTGGAGCACTGTTCCGGGTTGGAGCACTGTTCCGGGTTGGAGCGCTGTTCGGGGTTGGAGCGCTGTTCCGGGTTGGAGCACTGTTCGGGGTTGCTGCACTGTTCCGGGTTGGAGCACGGTTTGGGGTTGGAGCACGGTTCCGGGTTGGAGCACGGTTCCGGGTTGGAGCACTGTTCCGGGTTGGAGCACTGTTCGGGGTTGCTGCACTGTTCAGGGTTGGAGCACTGTTCGGGGTTGCTGCACTGTTCCGGGTTGCTGCACTGTTCGGGGTTGGAGCACGGTTCCGGGTTGGAGCACTGTTCGGGGTTGCTGCACTGTTCCGGGTTGGAGCACGGGTCCGGGTTGGAGCACTGTTCCGGGTTGGAGCACTGTTCGGGGTTGGAGCACTGTTCCGGGTTGGAGCACGGTTCCGGGTTGGAGCACGGTTCCGGGTTGGAGCACTGTTCCGGGTTGGAGCACTGTTCGGGGTTGCTGCACTGTTCGGGGTTGGAGCACTGTTCCGGGTTGCTGCACTGTTCGGGGTTGCTGCACTGTTCGGGGTTGCTGCACTGTTTCGGGGTTGGAGCACTGTTTCGGGTTGGAGCACGGTTCCGGGTTGGAGCACTGTTCGGGGTTGCTGCACTGTTCCGGGTTCGAGCACGGTTCGGGGTTGGAGCACTGTTCCGGGTTGGAGCACGGTTCCGGGTTGGAGCACGGTTCCGGGTTGGAGCACGGTTCCGGGTTGGAGCACGGTTCGGGGTTGGAGCACGGTTCGGGGTTGGAGCACGTTTCGGGGTTGGAGCACTGTTTGGGGCAAGAGCACGGTTCGGGGCTAGAGCACGGTTCGGGGCTGGAGCACAGTTCGGGGCTGGAGCACGGTTCGGGGCAGGAGCACTGTTCGGGGCAGGAGCACTGTTCCGGGTTGGAGCACTGTTCGGGGTTGGAGCACGGTTCGGGGTTGGAGCACTGTTTGGGGCTAGAGCACGGTTCGGGGCTGGAGCACGGTTTGGGGCTGGAGCACGGTTCCGGGTTGAAGCACTGTTCGGGGCTGGAGCACTGTTCCGGGTTGAAGCACTGTTCGGGGTTGGAGCACGGTTCGGGGTTGGAGCCCTGTTTGGGGTTGGAGCACTGTTCGGGGCTGGAGCACTCTTTGGGGTTGGAGCACGTTTCGGGGTTGGAGCACTGTTCCGGGTTGGAGCATGTTTCTCGGCTGGAGCACGGTTTGGGGTTGGAGCACTGTTCCGGGTTGGAGCACTGTTCGGGGTTGGAGCACTGTTCGAGGTTGGAGCACGGTTCCGGGTTGGAGCACGGTTCCGGGTTGGAGCACGGTTCCGGGTTGGAGCACTGTTCGGGGTTGGAGCATGGTTCCGGGTTGGAGCACGGTTCGGGGCTGGAGCACTGTTCCGGATTGAAGCACTGTTCGGGGTTGGAGCATGGTTCTGGGTCGGAGCACGGTTCGGGGTTGGAGCCCTGTTCGGGGTTGGAGCACTGTTCCGGGTTGGAGCACGGTTCCGGGTTGGAGCACTGTTCCGGGTTGAAGCACTGTTCGGGGCTGGAGCACTGTTCGGGGCTGGAGCACGGTTCCGGGTTGGAGCCCTGTTCGTGGTTGGAGCCCTGTTTGGGGTTGGAGCACGGTTCGGGGTTGGAGCATGGTTCAGGGTTGGAGCACGGTTCCGCGTTGGAGCACGGTTCCGGGTTGGAGCACTGTTCGCGGTTGGAGCCCGGTTCGGGGTTGGAGCACTGTTCCGGGTTGGAGCACTGTTCGGGCTTGGAGCACTGTTCGGGGTTGGTGCTGCTGTCTATTGGATACTTTCCAAAAGATCCATGTGCCCACCCACACGGACATCAAATGTTTTTCAAAGAACAGTGTGGGAATTTTATACATCCAACCCTCCATCAACTCGAAAAAGAAAGCAATGTCCAATCCCTTATTTATTCACAGACCTTGTTGTGATTTGGTAATTTAATTGTGGCAAAAATAAAAAATTTTCACCCAAGCATCTTCAAGTTTTAAATATTTCATTAATATTGTGTCCATTCTAAACAGTGTGAAATGTGACAAGCTGCTGTTACCTTTCACCTTAACCTTAACAATTTATTGAGAAGGGGTGGTCTGTGGACAGTTTTCCATGTTGTGCCGTATATTCTACTGAGGAGACTATCATGGAGTCAATGAGAGGCTGGAGATATGCTGGTATTCCCTGCAGTTGGGAGTGTGAACAATACTGGCAGTGCTGGAATCTCTTACCCATCCCTGACACACACCAGACCAGGTAAGGACAGCAAACTCCCAGATTTCCTTCTCTCGGGGACCTCGGTGAAGCAGGTTGGGGTTTAACCGCAGTCCGACTGTTTCATGGTCACTCCTCAGTGCCACCTTGACAATTTCAGAGGTGAGAATTCAAATGATCAAACTGCCACAGCTGGACCTGAACTCACAACCTCAAGATTATTCGTCCAGCTATCTGCTGGGTTACAGCTCCGGTTACATAACCATGTCCAGTTCTGCTGGCTGACACATGGCGTATTGGGACAGCAGAACAGGTCAGCTATGGAAGAACAGCCCAAAGGAATAAATAAACAATGAACAAACTGAAGGGCAAGATAAGTTTAAGAGGATGGATGCCTGTCCCTACAAATAATGTACATTGTATCAGTCAATATGATTTATTTCACGGGATGTATAAATTTAAATTGGTATAAATTGAAGCTCTCTGAGGTTCCTTAATGTTCATTCATTGAATGAAAGACAGGTTGAAAAATGCACTGTGTCTGGACACTGAGGGTGAAGTTTGATCCAGGCTCTGTTTTGTCTAACATTACCAAGTCGATTTCACAATTCTGGGTACTAGCATGATATTGGTGCGATCACCATTTCCACTCATTGATTCTGGAGGCAGGGGGACATGTGAGCAGAGGTGGCCTTCAAAGTTGATTTGAGCACAATGTGGTCTTTGAGAATACTTCCCCTGCCAGCACTGAATCAGTTTCAGAAGGAACAAGGATGTGAGAATAACTCCTACCCTTGCCTGAATGAGTGTTCCCAGTGTGTGGGGCTGGGAAATCTAACAACAATGGTTGAAGAACACTTTTTCATTCTTCTCTTACGTTGCTGCTCCTTTCTCCCCTCCTTCCCTATTAATAGTGCCATCACTATCAAAATGCAAGGGTCTGGTTCCAGATAAAATCAACAGAGGTGGAAACAGTTGGGTTGGAGATTTAGCACCATAGCTGCTCTACAACCTCATCCCTGACCTTTAGACTGCCGCCTAATGTAGTTTTACTTCTGCAACTGCACTTGATCTGGATTGAAGATCTGCAAGGACTGAAAATGGTGACTGGTGCAAGCCATGAATCTCCACTGAGCACTGGCTGGCAGAGATGGGGCTGTACTTGGGTGAGAAACACACATGGACATTAACTGAATGAAGTAACAATTGGTATTGGGCGACAGAAGATATGCAGCCCAGTCTACACATTGATGGCCAACTGGGACCAGTGTGAATGGTGATACAGACTTGCTATCACTCATTTTGCAACAACACCCAACACCCTGTGTACTCCTCTAATTCTGGCTTCTTGACAACCCCAATTTTCAATGATCCCCCTTGAACAGCCATACATTCATCTGGCCTGGCTCCAAACTCCAGAATTTTTTCCCTAAACCTCTTTCTTCTTTTATCCTAGCTTGATCAGCAAGTTTTGGAAGATCGTTTGTACTCATCTCTCCTAATGTGGCTTACATTGTCTAGTAAGGCCCCTGTGCAACACCCCAAGCCATTTTACTACTTTAATTATCATTACTACTTCTTGTTGTTCCAGTAGACTTGACTTAGATTTTCTTGAGATTCTTGCAAGGAAAATTCACTTGGATCAATTTCCCAGGATGTGAAAGGTTGTGTGAGGAGGAGCAAGAGTACCAAAGGTTCTGTTGTCTCTGGAATTTAGAAGATTAGCTTCCCATTGAAAAGGTATAGGTGTGAGAAGGCTTTGTAGAGCTGAGTGAGTTAAAAAGTAACCATTAAAGAAAGTTATGCGAATCATTGACTCTGCTTTCTCTCCACAGGTGTCACCAGAGTTGCTGAGCTTTTCCAGCAATTTCTTTTTGTTCTGATTTCCAGCATCTGCAGTTCCTTGGTTTTTTTTGTTTTGTGAATCAGTCTTTGATTTCCCTGTTTGGAGTCGATGGTGAGAAATTGCTGCTGTTAAGCTGGGTGATTCTGTGGCGATGGCTCTGGTAGTTAAGTAGTTGGTTCGGAGATTTTGGGTTCTGCAGATTCTCTGAGGGGTATTGTCTATTTTCCTGTTCCATTGTGGGTTTTAGCTGGTGACTTGCTTCAAACAGAGACAGAAACCTCCTGTTCTTTTCCCTTTCGTTTGCAAACACAGGGGCATATAGCAGATGTTCTTAGCTGTAACATTCACATGACACTCTAGCTGAATAGCACTAAGATGGCAGATAAACACACACATAAACCAGTGATAGTAGGAACTGCCAATGCTGGAGCCTGAGATAACAAGGTGTGGAGTTGGAGGAACACAGCGGGCCAGGCAGCATCAGAGGAGCAGGAAAGCTGACGTTTCGGATCGGGACCCTTCTTTCTGAAGAAAGGTCCTGACCTGAAATGTCAGCTTTCCGGCTCCTCTGATGCTGCCTGGCCCACTGTGTTCCTCCAACTCCACATATACCTGAGGTTCAGTTGGTTTTTAAGCACTTTCAGTTACATATTCCTGGCAGAGAGAAAAAACACAGGCGTATCTTTTGATCAGACTACAAGCTCACATTGGATAGTCATAGCTCCTAGTTCACATTGTGTCCACAGTCTGTGAACGTAACTCACAAGGGATGGTCCAGATCTTTGCATTTCCTTTGAAATGTCTCTCTGAAATTCTTTTCAGTTACCACATTCCAAGGTCTCTCTGAAGGTTGGGTATAATACATTTTTCCCGACTGTCACTGAATTCCATTCTCAACCATGTCTGGCTTATTAGTCCTTTCAAAACACAAACAAACAACCTGGCTTACTTAAAAGTTTCATATGTCCCTGAGCAACTTGGGTCTATAATCCTTTGTCATGGCTCTGTAGAGTTTCAAGCGTTGTTGGCGTTGCGCTCATCCAGGGAAGTGGCAAGTACTCCGTCACACTCCTGACTTGCACTTTGTAGATGGTGGAAAAGCTTTCAGAGCCAGAGGGTGAGTAAGTCCTTGTAGGATTCCCAATATGTGACCCTGTTCTTGTAGTCACAGTATTTATATTGCTGTTCCTGTGCAATTTCTAGTCAATGGTAATCTCCCAGGATGCGGATAGTTGGGGAGGGATTTAGAGATGTTAACACCATTGGATGTCCAAAGAAGATGGTTGGTCTCTGTTTCGTTGGAGATGGTCTTTGCCTGGCATTTGTGTGGCACAACTGTTACACGCTACTGATCATCACAAGAATGAATGTTGTCCAAATCTTTCTATGTATGAGTACAGTCTGCTTCCATATTGGATGAGTGATAAATCATATTGTACATACACAAACAGTGAACATTCCCACTTCTGACCTATTGGTGGAGGGAAGGTCATTGATGAATCAGCTGAAGGACACCCTCCCCACCCCAGCACAGATGCCTTGGGACAGATGATTGGCGTCCAACATTACAACCATCTTTATTCGTGACTCCAATCAGCAGAAACTTTTCTCCCTGATCCCCATGGATTTCAATATAACTAGGGCTCCTTGATTCTGCATTCAGTGATATGTTGCCTGGGTATCAAGAGCACTCAGTGTTCCTGCTTTGCATATCTTATGTTCAACTGATGCTCTACCAGAGGGGATCAAATGCAGGAAAGACCAAGAAGACTATCCTGCCATGTTAGATATTTCCCACCTTTTCAGTCCCAATGCTTGATACTTGCCAACCTTGTTTAATGTGCCTTCCTGAACAAGTCTAGAATTTGCTGTCAGGGGATCCTTCATACAACCCTTTCAGTGACAGCATGGAGTGCTTGTGGTGGAATGCCAGTGCTGCACATGTTTAGTGCAGTTTGGTGTTAAGTCTTAAACCCATTCCCTAGGAAATGAAGTGGTGAGACTCCCACTTGTAGGAGATTTGACTTCTCTTTTACACTCTGCAGCTGCCTTATGCAATCATTGCAGGGCTGGATAAAAAAGAAAGTAATTTCTAAAGCTATCTTAATCTCAGGGTGTTCCAAAATGCTGAATAGCCAGTGAAGAATTTTCAACTGGAGTCCATTGCCATGTTGGAAATGTGACAGTAAATGCAGACTGCAACAAACAGCAAAGCAATTACCAGTGGATCATCTGTTTGTGGCACTGGTTGAGAAATAAAGATTGACTAGGATACTGGGAAACCTCACCAGTCTTTTCAAGAGGATCTTTTACACATCCACCTAAAAGATCAGAGATAACAAAGTGTGGGGCTGGATGAACACAGCATGCTAAACAGCATCTTAGGAGCACAAAAGCTGATGTTTCAGGTCTAGACCAGAAACGTCAGCTTTTGTGCTCCTGAGATGCTGCTTGGCCTGCTGTGTTCATCCAGCTCCACACTTTGTTATCTAGGATTCACCAGCATCTGCAGTTCCCATTATCACTGATCACAACCTAAAAGATCAGATTTAGTATCATTTCAAAGTTGCCAACTCTAATGACAGGTAAAAGTGGACAAGAAGTTGGTGAGTAGAGTATAATGTGGAAAAAAGTGAAGTTGTTCATTTTGGTTCAGGAAACAAAACAACAGAATTATTTTAATGGAGAAAAAACTTCAGACAGTGGCAACATAAAGGGACTCGGGGTGGGGAAGAGCTTGTGCATGAAACACAGAAAGCTAGCACTCAGGTACAGCAGGATAATCAGGAAGGTGAATGGGATGTTGGCCCTTATTTCACGGGGATTGGTGTATGAGAGTAGTGAAGTCTTCCTGCAACAGTATAAGGTGCTGGTGAAACCACATCTGGAGCACTGTGAGCAATTGTGTCCCTGGCTCTAAGGGAAAGCAAAACTAGGGGGTACATTTTTAAGACCAGAGGGAAAGATTTAAAAAGGACATTAGGGGGCAGCCTTTTTACATGGAGAGTGGTTAGTGTGAGGAACAAACTGCCAGAGGAAATGATGGATACAAGTACAGTTACAACATTTAAAAGACATTTGGATAAATACATGAAGAGGAAAGGTTTGGAGGGATATGGGCCAATTGCATGCAAGGGGCTCTAGTTTAGTTTGGGAAAATGGTTGGCATGAGCTGGTTGGACTGAATTGTCTGTTTCCATGCTGTATGACTCTGACCTTGAAAGATATTATTTCATTGGAGGTAGTTCAGAGAAGATTCACTGGGATGATCCCTCAGTCTGAAGGGGTATTCTTATCAGCAAAAGTTAAACAGGTTGGGAGTCTACTCATTGAAGTTGAGAAGAATGATAGGCGATCTCATTGAAACATGTAGGATTCTTAAGGGGCTTGATATGGTAAATGCTGAAAGGACTCCTCTCATGGGAGCGTCTAAGACCAGAGGGCACACTCTCAGAATAAATGCCCACTGATTTAAAACTGAGATGGGGAGGTATTTCTTCTCTCAGAAGATTGAGAGTCTTTCAACTCCTTATCACAGAGGAGGGGCAGAGTTCTTGTGTATATTTAAGGCTGAGATAGGTAGATTCTTGATCAGGATGGGGAATCAAGCGTCATGGGATATGGGCAGGAAAGTGGACATGAGGAATGATCCTATTGAATGGTGAAGCAGGGCTTGAGGGACCAAGCAACTTACTCCTGATCCCATTTCTGATGGTGTGATGGTGCTTCTTCATGTGTTCAAGTTGCTGGAGTGAGACTAGAATTCATGACCTTCTAACTCACAGGCAAGACTGTTGGGAACTGATGACTGATAGCTTATTCCCCCGGAACAGTCTCCCCGCCATACCAGTCAAACCTTATAATCTGCAGCATACATCAATGCACAAGTCTTGTGAATACAGCCATTATCAATTGTGTCTTCATTCTGTGTGCCTTTGTGATTGGGCTTTCATTGGAAGGAAAGATGGCGGTCTCTGTTTTGAGAGGGCCTGTGTTTGTTCAACTTCATCAGCTCTGAGCAATGAAAAACAAGTGGAGACACACAGTTCGAAGCACAGGGCACAATGCAGCCATTTGAAAGGGGATGTTACAAATCCACCCATGAACAACATCTTTTGTCTGTGAAGGATGACAGTGAACACTGAAGCGATGACAGGGAGAGTGACCAACAAGCACCAACACACAGCTCAGAGAACCAATACAGTCATCACTTTCAGAAAAGGCCCAGTCTTTATCCAGACATGCAGATGCACTTAGCATCCCGCATTGCTTCACAGACATTAACCAAACAAATTAAACATATATTTTTTGTTCTCACTAATTTGCACAAGTACTATATGAAGAAAACCTGTTTGAACGATTCAGATTACACAGGACCAGAGTTATATCGAGAAGTTTCTTAATTTGCTCACCATCTGTTCTGCTTTGCTAAAAGCCAAGTGATTTGAGTCATAAATCTTTAATGAGCTCTAAAAGCTGCTTGTTGCTCAGCAAAGGTTGAGATGGCTCGAATTTGTCGATAAAATTTCTCACTGATCACGGCTGCTGTTCGAGGTTTTTTTTTAGAAACTATCGTGAATGAAAGTATGGATACCATTTAAAACTCCTTAATAGGAGGTGCACACAAACTGTAGTCTTGTCTGTTCAGTAGTTTTCAACAAGAAATTTTAAAATCTGCTGCACAAGGAAGTTTCTCTGATTCATGTCACATCTATTTATAAACAATAACCTGCATTAGTGTTGCATCTTCAACATAGCAAAATGCTCCAAGATCACTCACTGGTGCTAAATCAGATGCTGATTCAAACATACATTGAGATTAGAAGTTGGGATGTCATAGAACATAGAGCATAGAGCATAGAACATAGAGCATAGAGCACAGAAAATAGAACATAGAACAGTACAGGCCATTTGGCCCACCATGTTGTGCCGACCTATTATCCTACAAAGATCAAACTACCCTGCATATCCTACATTTTAGTACCATACATGTGCCTATCCAAGAGTCGCTTAAATGTCTCTAATGTATCTGACTTCACTACCACTGCTGGAAGCACATTCCACATGCCCATCACTCTCTATGTACAGAGAGTTGCAGCTATACAGGATATTGGTTAGTTCACCAATGGAATCCTGCGTTCAGTACTGGTCTCTCTGTTATCGGAAAGCTGTTGTGAAACTTGAAAGGTTTCAGAAAAAATTTATAAGGATGTTGCCAGGGTTCAAGGTTTAGAGCTATAGGAAGTAGCTGGATGGGCTGGGGCTGTTTTTTCCTGGAGCGTCAGGGGCTGAGGGGCGACCTTATAAGAGATTTATAAAATCATGAGGGGCATGGATAGGGTGAATAGCCGAGGTCTTTTCCCCAGGGTAGGGGAGTTCAAAACTAGAGGACATAGGTTTAAGGTGAGAGGGGAAAGATTTAAAAGAGATCTAAGGGGCAAATCTTTCACACAGAGGGTGGCGTGTGTATGGAATGAGCTGCCAGAGGAAGTGGTGGAGGCTGGTACAATTAGAACATTTAAAAGGCATCTGGATGGGGACTCGAATAGGAAGGGCTTAGAGGGATATGAGCCAAATGCTGACAAATGGGACTGGATTTATGTAGAATATCTGGTCGGCATGGACGAGTTGGACCAAAGGAACTGTTTCTATGCTGTACATCTCTATGACAGGTGAGAACAGGTGCACAAAAACTTGATGAAAGTGATTTTGTTTAAAGGAGGACCTCAAACAAGAGAGAGAGGGGACAGAGAGGTGTAGTGAGGGTGTTCTAAAGGTACATGACTGAAGTCCCAAGCACACCCTCAGTGGATGAAGCAAAGGATGTAGGGATGGGTAAAGAGTTAGAGGGCCACAGAGATCCTAGAGGGTGTGAACGTCCCAGAGATAGGGAGAGGTGAGGCTATGGGGGATTTGAAATCAAGGACGAGATTTCTAAAAATGTAGGCAAGCCAGTGTGGATTAGCTAGCACAGAGGTGATAGTGGAGTGGTCTTGGACAGGTTGGGATGTGGGTTAATGCATTTTCCACAGATGTTTATTACTGTGTATTGTGTGTTCCTACACACCTGCTGAGCTTCTTGACAAACCAACAAAATAGAAATTTATTGCAGCAGCTGTGTATTATACTGGGCTAGAAGACAGAGATGAGGGTGGTCTTTTTCTCTGACTATATGTGGAACTGTCTTCCTGAAAAGGCAGAGGAAACTGAGCCTTTGAATATTTTCAAGCAAGCTGGTTGCTTTGCAAGAGGGTGAAAGATTATCAGGGATAGGTGGGAATTTTAAAAATTCATTCACAGAATGTGGGCATCACTGACTAAGCCAGAAATAACTGCTCATCTCTCGCTGAGAAGGTGGTGGTGAGCTGCCTTGTTGAAATGCTGCAGTCCATTTGCTGTAGGTTGGCCCACAATGCTGTTAGGGAGGGAATTCCAGGACTTTGACCCAGTGACAATGAAGGAGCGGTGATATATTTCCAAGTCAGGATGGTGCGTGGCTTGGAGGGGAATCTGCAGATATCTAGTGTTGTTCCCAGGTATCTACTGCCCTTGTCTTTCTAGTTGCTCACTGGTTTGAAAGGTGCTGTCTGAGAATTTTGGCTGAATTTCCGCAGTGCATCTTGTTAACAGTATACGCTGCTGCTACTGATCATTGGTGGTGATTGAGGGAGTGAATGTTTGGGGATGTGATGCCAATCGAGTGGGCTGCTTTGTATGGAATGGTGTCAAGTTTCCTGTTAACAAGTATCCTTCAAAACTAGTTCATTAATTGTGAAACACTCTGGAACATCCTAAGCTCACGAAAATGCTATGTAAATACATGCGCTTCAAACAGAATCTCTGACTTGACCCACTGTACAGTGATAGGACAAAGGACCCACATCCTATCGCTTACCCAGTAAGTTTCTGATCTCTGCTGGATGGAAAGTGAACTGACTGATAGTGGCCAGGAACTCAAGCTTTGGGTGACTTGGCATCAAAGTGGGCATGGAGCAATACCGAAGCAGATGGCACCGAGCTCAAGACCACACACAAACGAATCAGGTGCTGAAAACAGCCGACAGAGCAAAATGAAGGTGATCCTTCAAACTGTTGTTGGGACAAACTCACAATGATCCGATGTTACAGGTGCCCCTGATCAACAGCTTGCCAAGTGTCTCTGCCACACCTGCCATGCCACTTAAGACAGAGGCCAAGCAAAGTGGTTACCCCACCCACCCCCGAAAAGGAAACAGGTCAGGGTGCAGGGCAAATGAAATTTAGAGAGCCAGAAATCTCCAAGTGCCAGCTTTCCTGTGGTGTTGTGGTAGATGGCTGTGGTTGGAATTCCCATTTGTTCTGACAGCCAAGAATATCACTTGAAACGATCAGAAAAAAACAAGGATATAAAACCAACTCCCCCTCTTTTCCCAAGCTGTTTGGTCAACATTAAATATAAATATTTCTATAGTAACTCTCCTTCTTGGCCTGCTCCCAGAGTTTGTGGATATTCGGACTCACTTACACTGACCTTTTGAGCTCGGAACAAATGAGCAGCCTAGCCCCTGTCATTCCCTGCTGACTTCATTTTTGTGAAAACTTTTCGTCAGCCTGGATTGACACTCCAGCACAGTTCTGAGGGAACGCTAGACTATCTGAGATGCAGTCTTTTGGATTAAAATTTCAGGTGAGTGTAAAATCCATGAGTATTATTTCCCCTGTGTCCTGGTCAATTACTTATTTGCCAATGCAGTCTCAACAAAGCAATTATCCCATCACTCTATGTCGGAGCTTGCTTTGCACAAACTGGATCTAAGAAAGATGTGTTATTGATTGAAGTTCATTCTTTCCTTGTCTTTATTTATTACTCTTACTGTAAATCCTCTTGTTGAACTCTTAACTTAGAGGCTTCCAGCTACCCACAGTGCTCACTGAAGTGCAAAGTGAAAGCTTGGTGACAGGTGAAAGCTGTCTAAATTTGCTTTCTATGTTTGTTTGGGGATTTGGTTTATCTCTTGGGTTTTATTTTTGCAGTGCATGTTTGCAGTGACCCTACCTCTGATCCAAGACTATCTAGATTTGAGTTCCAGCCAAGCACTTGGTGGCCCAGATAGGTGTCTTCCAAGTGCAGCAAAGAGGCTGACGATAACCTGTGAATCCTTCCAACAGGAGGCAGTAAAGAGCAGACACAATTCCTCATCAACCGTACGATGGGAAGTGGGAGACTCTCCTGCCACAATTCTTGCTTCCAGATGACAACACGCAAGTAAGAGAGAACATTGACACAGCAACTCAGATTCCTATAACTTGCTGCAGATAGCTGCTGATCTCGACCTTGCATCAGCCCCTTGATCTGCTGTGCCAGCTCTTAAAGGTAGTTTGGAATATTGTCACCCCACCATGTGTTTGATCCCCCACTGGCAATGTACTAAAGCAGACTGTAATGTAAGCAAGTACCAATTTGGAAGTTCAGTCCTGTGAGTTGCAAGTTTACTTTCTTTCACTTTGGTCTATTTGAATCACAAACAGACTAATTGCTCTGTCGTGCTTGCATCCTGCGTTTTTTCTTTTTGCAAAGCACTTTGGGATGCCTGACAGTCACAGAAGATGCTATATGAATGTAATGCAGAGCTATAAGGTGAAGGATCTGGAGCAGGCCACACAGTCCCTCAGGCATGGTCCACAGGTCACTGAGATCATTTTTGATTCTTGATCTCTGAACTCTGCTTTTCTACCTGAGCCCCATTGCTCTCAACTCCTGAGAGCCTATTGTCTGTCTCAGCCTTGAATGCACTCAACAGTTTCCGCCGAGGACGAAAAACATCCAAAAGCACATTGTTCTTTCACTCCAGGGCCCTTAATAAATCCACAATATATAATATGCATACAAAATATATTATTCAATTCTCCAGTTGTACATAGAATCATTGAATTCCAACAGTGTGCAAGCAGGCCATTTGGCCCATACTAACTCTCTAATGAGCATCCCATCCAGACCCACCCCATCACTGTAACCCCATGTTTCCCATGGCCAATCCACCCAGCTTGCACATCTTTGGATTGTGGGAGGAAACCTGCACAGACACAGGGAGAATGTGCAAACTCTACACAGAAAGTTGCCCGAGGGTGGAATCAAACCCGGGTCCCTGGCACTGTGAGGCAGCAATGCTAACCACTGAGCCACCATGTTGCCATCAGCAAGTGTGAGAGCAAGAATATTTTGATTGTCCTCAGCGTGGTCAGTTAAATTGACCAATCATTATAATATATATGACAAGAGGAAAATAAATACATTTTCTCAATACTTACAGCTTGTTGAGGACTTTTGGTTGCAGTCTGATCTGAAATGAAAGCAGTGATAGATTGAGTGCCTCACATCAGTCATTTGAAAGCTCTAGGTTATTAACTTTGCTGAAAGTCACTTTCTGGAAAATGAGTCAACGTGTATCAAAGGAAGGGACACAATCCCATTCCACTGGGTTGTTAAATTGCAGGACAGTATATACTGGTGAGCAGTTAAAATTATGCAGCAAGCTATAGGAAGGATATTATTAAGCTGGAAACGGTTCAGAAGAGATGGCTTGGTACGGAAGGTTGAGTTATATAGAAAGGCTGGATAGGCTAGGGCTATTTTTCACTGGAGTGTAGGAGGCTGAGAGGCAACCTTATAGAGATTTATAAAATAATGAGGGGTATAGATGGAGGTAATGGTAGGTGTCTTTTCCCTAGGGTGGGGGATTTCAGGACTAGGGGCCACATTTTTAAAGTGAGAGGAGAGAGATTTAATAAAGACATGGGGCAAATTTATTTTACACAGAGGGCGGTTCGCATGTGGAATGAACTTTCTGAGGAAGTGTTGGATGTGGGTACAATTACAACATTTAAAAGACATTTGGATAAGTGTACAAATATGAAATCTTTGGAGGGATATGGGCCAGGAGCAGGCAGGTCAGAATAGTTTAGTTTGGGATTATGGTTGGCGTAATCCATGGACTGGTTGGAGGGAAGGGTCTGTTTCCGTGCTGTATGGTTCTGTAAGCACTAAGATATCACTTGGCTGGTAATGAGAAGGGTACTATCTGTGAGACCCTTTAAGCATGCCCAGGGTCTTTGTGCCACCACACCCTTCCCTCAAAATGGCTGCAGGAGGTGGGCGGGGAGCGGGGGAAGGAGACTGTCACACATCTCCTTCTGCAATGTGCCTTTACATAGGAAGTCTTGAGAGAGATGCAGTGCTTTTGGAGAGCTCTGTGCTCTATGCTCTGTTCCCTGGAACACACACTGAGACAAACATCAGATGAGCCTGGAGGACTATCAACTCGGTGAAAGATGCTGTTTGGTCTGCCCAAAACCTGTTGGTCTTCCAGTGTAAAGAGTTGACCTTGACCAAGTGTTGCAGACTGGCACATTCCAAGCTCCAGAACTATGTGCTGAGGAACACACTACAGCCTGGGCAGCTGCTGCCAAGGGTCAATGGGGAAAGGCCACAGTGTGAGGTCTTTCCATTAAAGTACAACAGGAGTCCTTTCAGTTATCAAACCCTCCCAATGCCTCAGATAAAAGTCTATAGGTTAATTGTAAGTATAGAAAAAGCCAAACCACTGTTTTCTCCTCTATAAGGAAGACAGTATAGATCTGAATTACTTCATTAACTGCGTTATGTCCATAAAGATTTCCTTTTATGAATGAAGTATATTTTTGCAAACTGTAAAAAAAAAGCTGGGATGGCCAATGAAGATCAATAGTCAATTACTTTGGATTAATTTAATCTTGTTTTCTGCCTCCAAGTATTTTTTTTCTCTACACAATGACGTCTACTCCTTAAGTAATCTCGGTCTTGTGAATTGTGAATGGAGAAAAATCACAAGTTTCAGAGAGATACTACTCCTTCAGATGCTGAGCTCACCTCGAGAGCTGCCAAGCTCTTCTGCACAAAAGTAGCCACAACTGAGTGAGAATCAATATATCCACCTGCATTACACAGTTAGCACATCGAAACTCTTAGCTCCACCGACTGTAACACCCGTCGTGTGGCAGGATTGCTTCTGTCTTTACTTTAGTTCATTACTTCCATCCTTTGAAATGGCTTGACAGAAATAACTTGCATTTATACAGCACCTTCAAAATAGTCGGAACATTATCAAGTAAAATGTCACACTGAAGATATGAAAATGTAAAAAATATGTTATGCTGGTGCCCAAAGAGGTGGACGTTAAAAGATTAGTTAAAGGTTGTATATATAATATGAATATATTATATATTAAAAGGTGTGTGTATATATAATACTATATATAATTATATATAAAGAGTGTGAGGTGTGCAGTTTCAGAGAGGTAAACCCAGACCTTAGGGCCTAGCTACCTGAAGGTTTCGCTGACGGTGGTGATGTGATTAAAATCTGGGATGTGCAAGAGATTCTCAGAGCATTATGGCACTGGAAGATTGTTACAGAGATTAGGAGGAGAGCAAACATGGAGGGATTTTAACACAACCTTAAGAATTTTAAAATCACTGCAGTTCTTTTTGTTAAGAATTAAAACGTTTGAAGAGTAAATTACAATGAATAATCAATTGAAGGCACCCATCAGCATTTGCATTATACTCGCATACACAGCGACGCAAGGGAAATTATTCTGTACGAACAATTGACCCTTGATTATATGTACCTATATATGTCCTTCCAAACACTCAGCATGGAGCGTCTACCTTTATTTTTATCTGCTATGTTAAACCTGCTTGTCGGCCGTGTAAATTAAGTGCTTGAAGACGAAAGGTCTATCGTCGAACAGGAGCAGCTGTCAGGGTAGATCACTTGCCTAGGGGTTTTGGGCCGATATCAAGTCAAGTCCTTGCACCAGATCTCAACTTGAAACAAGCATTCAGGTTCCATTTTCAAGACCAATAACACAGTGTGGAGCTGGAGGAAGACAGCCGGCCAGGCAGCATCAGAAAGAAGTCCTAAGGTTCTTTATTCTCATCATTCAACTGCATGGTGATTAGCAGCTACCTCCAGAAGATGCGCTCTTTTATGAGCAACAGCAGGAGGCTATTCAGTCCCTTGAGCCGTGTTTCACCTTTGAATTAGATCAAGACCTTGATTCCATTGACCCACCTTTGCTCCAAGTCCCTAATATCCTGACCAAACTAAAATCTACTAAACTCACTCTTCAAAACTCCAAGTGCCCTCCAGCATTCAAAGACATTCGAGGTCAGAAAATTCCAGACATTTATCCATTCCCTTTCATGTGGTAAAATACCTTTTGCTTTCATTCCTGAATGTTTAGGCTCTAATTTTAACACTGTTCCCCTTCGCTTTGAAATTCCCCCATCGGGGAAATAGTTCCCATGGAATCAAATCCCTTAATCATTTTAAGTGTTTCGGTCAGATCGCCCTTCAACTTTCTGTGTTCAAAGAATGCAAGCTTTTATTTTGAGTAACCTGCCTTCATCATTTAACTTTGAAGTCGTGGTATTATCATTCAGGGAAATCTGAGTTGGCGCTCTCATTTTGGTTACAACTGATGCATTACTAAGGGAATCCATGTTCAAAGACATTGGCATATTCACCAATCATTTTATAGTACTCCCATATGTTCAAAGTGTACATCACCAACAATAAAGTTTCATTATTTGTGCATGCTCTTGCCAACATCACTCTGCAACAGCATCATTTGAATCAGCCTCAGGCATCTACTTTTTCTTTACACCTATCCATCTAGCCTCGAGTCAGAAACCATGGATTCTAGTTCCAATCCAGAGCCAGCACTCTATACAGTCCTGCACTGCTGGGGGAGCTACGGAGTGGGGGATGCAGTGTGGTGGAGGGGTGTGGGCATGGGGGTTAGTTTCATTTTTCCAATCAGACATTGAACTGAGAGCTGTCCATTATTTCAGTCGGACTTGAAAGATTCCACATCTCTATTCAAAGCTTGCGGAAATCTCCCCTGGTATCCAGGCCAAAAGTTTATTGCGCCATTAACACCCCCAAAATAAATTGTGCCCATTCCACCATTGCTGTTCGTGAGGTCTTTCTGCATGAAAATTGGTTTTGTCTTTACTACATTATAACTGTAACTCCAGTGCACCAAGTACTTAATTGCTTGTAAACTGCATGAGGCGAATGCTCCTGAAAATTCTATGCAAACAAATATTCCTTTTTTTTATAACTAATGACTTCATTCTTTTTTTCTAGTGTTACATTAACCTAGAAACAACTATTCCCCACACAGGAATATGGACATCGCTATGAATGACTAGTGCATGTGGACCAGATGCTGAATTGCAGGATGTATTCGTTTGCTGTGTAATTCCTTAAATACAGTGGTTCCAAAAGATGCAGAATAGTGAAGTCATGCAAAACCCACATGCTTAGTGCTTCCAACATTATTTTTAAGGCAAAAGTTGTGAGGAACTGATTTCCAAGGCTATAATTGAATTCCTAACTTTAGATAATACTTCCAGATGATATTTAGTATCCTCCTGTCGTTAATGACAGAATCAAATCCCTTTGGCAAATTCCAGTCTCACTCCCAGGTATCCATTATTGTCAGCTTAAGAAACAATTTGGACTAACTGGGTTGCTTGCATACATACACAAATGCATGAATATCACTTTACTGCATTAGAATATTATATCCCAAGGAAGTGACTCAACAATGGCTCACCTTTACCCGAGTAAAATGTCACAAGCTGGTTAGAGGGTAATCAGACAATAAGTGAACCAAAGAAGACATACAAAGCTGGATTAAACAGACGACTTTTTAAAATGAATTGCTGAAAGACGGAAGAGAGGCAGGAGAGGCAAAGAGGTTAGGGGAGGGTATTCCAGAGTTTTGGACATAGCTAAAGTCATTGCCACCAATTCTGGGGCAAAGCAGGTGCAGAGGTCAAGATAGGCTGGAATTAGAAGAATGCAGAGATGTCACTGTCACAGAGTTGTGGAGCTCGTGGAGCCTACAGAAATGTGGAAGGCTATCTGAGGGTTGGAAAGCAGAATTTCACAGTCTCAGCATTGCTAGACAAGAAGCTAATGCAGATCAGTGATCTCAGGAATGTTTGGTAAACAGGACTTGATACGAGTTAGGATATAGACATCACGTCGACATGTTGATGCTTTTAGTGGTTGGGAGATAAAAGGTTGGTTAGGAAAACATTGGGAATAAAAGTCATAGCATTTACCACAGCCTAGCCTTAGTGTGTTCAGAATTGTGTGCCAGTGCCATGTTACCTTTGAGTTACAGAGTCTGAAGCCTGCGCCTGTTATCTGCGAGCTGGCAATAATTTTCGGTGTCCGCTACATGTTCCTGATAATATTTTACTTAGACAGTTGTGCCACTCATTCTTAACAGTGAAACCTAACCCCTGCGTTCACTGTGAGCCATCCTGTCTCTCACATAACCATTTAGTCACAGCATTCACCCCATGACATGCTCCAGAGATTACCTAGAGCCCCACATCTGCTAGTGACAGATAGCTGTGATTCTTTTTAAGAAGCCCAACCTGACACAGCTTTAAACAGGCTGCAGGCGGGAGAGAATGACATAAATAGAGAGACAGTGAGATGTATTTATATACAAACACATTCATAAAAAGCACATCCTCTAATTACAGAGATAACAGTCTTCTTCCTGTAGACTGATCTACCGTTATTTGGGAGGGATCCAACGGGGACCCCAGTCACTTCTTTCACTGCAGACGCACCAGGGACCGGTAACACGAATCAGATTTCCCAGATTTTGTCTCTCTCACTTACACACACACACACACAGAGCCAGGCTAACACTCACACACATGGGAACATAGAATATTTCACTCATGACAAGAGCCGGGCACTTGCACACGCTTTTTCCTGACCCACTTACCTCCTGCCCTCAGGTCCCAAGAGCTCCCCGGGACCGCTGCTCTCCATCTCGCCGTTTTCCGGCTAAGGATTGCACTGACTCCCCTGCCCTGCTGGGGGTAGGCTCCGCCTCGCTGGGGCTGGGGCTGTGCTGGGCTGGGCTGGGTCTCAGGCGATTGCTCAGTCCGCTCCTTGTGAGATAACGTTGCCGGTGCAGTAATGGCTGGGGGACAGGACAAACATTCATCAAATGTTGCAAAAGTAAGGCAGAACCGGGGCTTTGAGGGAATATATTCACCCTTTAATATGCATTTAGCATTGATCTAAAGGGGATTGTATTAATAGTGACTGCAGCTATTTGACTGCTTTTCGAAATTAACTGGTGGGATGTGGGCCAGCATTTATTTGCCAGTGCTTAGTTGCCCTTTAGGGGGTGGTGGTCACCTGCCTTTTTGAACTACTGCAGTCCACCTGGTGTGGGTTCACCCACATTATCCTCAGGTAAGGGAATTCCAGGATTTTTTGATCCAGCCACAGCCAGGGAACTACAATGTATTTCCAAGTCTGGATGGTGAGTGGCTTGGAGGGGGCCTTACAGGTTCCCATGTACCTGCTGCCCTTGTCCTTCTAGATGGATGTGGTCATGGTTTTGGAAGGTGCTGCCTGAGGAGCCTTGGTGAATTTCCGCAGTGCATCTTTATAGACTGTGTGTACCTTGTGACAAACTAAAAATTGTAACAACATATTATTTCCAAGGAAGAGAAAGTTTTTTTTCTCATCACTGAAGCTGTAAGGTCACCAAGGAGTCAACTTCTACTGGCCTTCTCCTGGGGTTAAAGAGGCAGCAGGCAGTTTGGGATGAGTAAACCTGCACAACCATTGACAATGTGTCAAGCTCCATTTTACATGGGGCCTGTTTGTGCCGGCTGTCTAGAGAGCCCTGAGCACTTCAGGCAATAATGAGGAAATCAGGGGCCCATGATGTAATGGCCATTTTAGATTGGAACCAGTCAGGGTTGGTGCCATGTGTGACAAAGAGAGGACACCCAGCCACAACTAGGTGCTCGATCACTTTTGTGAGGGTCAGAGGAGCAGGAGTGAAGCACTGGATACCACGTTCTCTGCTGTTATGAGCCCTACCGCCTCAGGAGCCTCATTTTCACGATACTATCCGATGTGCTGTGTCAAGGAGCCTGGACCAGCAGCTTAGCAAAGGCTTGTAAATAAGGGTTAGACGCTTCACCACCGAAATGGCCAGTGCATTCCACGTCAGTCACCTAAAGATGATAATAGGTCAATGTAAAACTAGATTCTATCGACTGGATCAGGCCAAAAATCTGTGCACACATCTTTGCAATATGCAATATAAAAATAGACAAAATTGCTTGGATTCTGAAACATTACCAGGAGCAGCCTAATGATTGATTCATTTTCCATTCTTTGGCTTCACAAAGTGCAGTGTACTAGTTGAAAAGGGTCTGCTCCTCAGAAGGACAGGGTCCACTTCCAACTCTCCATCCTCCCCTGAGACATATTCCATTGTCGCTCCTCGCAGCTTACATCAGCATATTCCATCTCATTTGGTACTTTCCTTCTCCAACCTTAAAGAGTTGTTATTCTCCCTGTCCTTTCTCATTTGCTATTCCCTCAGTTCAAACAGACATTTTCTCTCTTTTGTCCAACCTGAACTAATCATTGGTAATGGGAACCGCAGATGCTGGAGAATCCAAGATAACAAAGTGTGAAGCTGGATGAACACAGCAGGCCAAGCAGCATCTCAGGGGCACAAAAGCTGACATTTCGGGCCTAGACCCTTCATCAGAGAAGGGGATGGGGAGAGGGTTCTGCTGTTTATTTCAGAACCCTCTCCCCATCCCCCTCTCTGATGAAGGGTCTAGGCCCGAAACGTCAGCTTTTGTGCTCCTGAGATGCTGTTGGGCCTGCTGTGTTCATCCAGCTTCACACTTTGTTGTCCCGAACTAATCATTCTTCACTCTCCAACCCTACTCAACCAACGTTTTATCTCCCATTTCCCACAAAACCTAGAATTTCTTTCTCTATCACTTTCCTTTCTTCCTTTTATTCCTCTCTTCAGTCTTCCATTGATTTGTCCCCTCAGTAGCAGGATTCCTCCCTGTCTTTCACTCATTTATCGCCAGCTTCTCCTTTCTGTTCACTATCGTCTGTCCCTCTGCCCTGTCACATTTATTACAAACCATTTTCTCTTTACCTTGTCCTCACGGCTGCTCCGAGCTGGGTCCTGGTGGCATTTGACAGACTTGAGCTGCTGCAAACTGTTGTCTGAAGAATTCTTTCCATGGAAGCCCCAACCATCAGCAGTAGTCCTCGAATTGAAACAGAACTGGGGGAGGAGGAGGGAACTGGAATATGCTGAACGTTACCTACTTTTCAGTAAATATGACCCTCATGTCCACCTCCACTAGCTCGGTTCGACCTAGTTTTAGAAAAGGAATTCACAATTGAAGGGTAGGCTGTTATCACTCTTCAAATGCTACTTTCCATTACACAAGTAGTATGCAATTATTCCTCACAAAATGATGCAGTGCTGGTTCATGTGAACAAATAGGATGAGAAAGAAAGTACTGTATAGGTTTAGTGCAAATTATAGAATCTCTACAGTGTGGACACAGGCCATTCGCTCCATTGATTCTGCACCAACCCTCTGCAGAGCATCCCAAGCAGACAAAGCCCCACCCCATCCATGGCTGATTCACCTAGCATACACACCCCTGGACACCATGGGCGACTCAGCATGGCCAATCCACTGAACCTGCACAGCTTTGGACTGTGGCAAGAAATTGGAGCACCCAGAGGAAACACGGAGGAAGACATGGGGAGAAATGTGTGAACGCCAAGGCTGGAATCAAACCCAGGTGCCTGGTGCTGTGAGGCAGCAGTGCAGGATGCTATGCCACCCCTATGGCAGGACTAACCATTGAGCCACTGTGCCATGCTGGGTCACACTTTGCCCCATATCCTGCATCCTCTGTAATCCAGCTTCTCTTGATCTCTTAGAGATAGCAGGAACTGCAGATGCTGGACTTCACAAGCTTCAAAATCTCCCCCGCACTACCGCATCCCAAAACCAGCCCAGTTTGTCCCCACCTCTCCAAGCTGACCTTCCTCCCACCTATCCCCTCCTCCCACCTCAAGTCCCACCGCCATCTCCTACCTACTAACCTCATTCCGCCCCCTTGTCCTGCCCATCCTCCCTGGACTGACCTATCTCTTCCCCACCTACACTCACCTCTACTGGCTCCATCCCCGCCTCTGACCTGTCTGCCTCCTCTCCACTTATCTTCTCCTCTATCCATCTAGTGTCCACCTCCCCATCTCTCCCTATTTATTTCAGAATCCCCTTCCCCTCCCCTACTTCTGAAGAAGGATCTCGGCCCGAAACATCAGTTTTCCTGCTGCTTTGATGCTGCTTGGCCTGCTGTGTTCATCCAGCTCTACACCTTGTTATCTCTTGATCTCTTGCCTTGATTAAAGTTATGCTCAAAATAAATTGTGAATGCACAAGATATTACTAATTCAAACAAGTACCAGCTCAGCCTCCTGTTTTTCCAAAGACTGGATATTGATTTAGTAGGGAAAGGATTGGATACTGGATTGAGCTACAATCTTGTCTTGTTTTATTTATTCACAGGATGGTGGGTGTCACCGGTTGAGCCAGCACTTATTGCCCATCCCTAGATACACAGAGGACAGTTGTGAGTCAACTACACTGCTGTGAGCCTGGAGTTACATGCAGGCCAGACCAGGTGAGGGCAGCAGATTTCCCTCCCTAAATGACCTGAGTGAACCAGATGGGGTTTCCCTCGATCAATCAATAATGGTTTCACGGTCATTATTAGACTCCAAATTTTTAAAAATGCATATTCCACTATTTGCCACAGCAGAACTTAAACCCAGACATCAGAACAATAGCTGGCTTTTTAGACTAATAGGCGAGCAATGATACCACTTGGTCATCACCTCCCCTTCCATGGACTTAAGGGTTAGTGTAGAACCTTTTGTAGGCAGAATGCTACATTCTATTATAGAAATGTTCATTATTCTGCATCAAAGCTGCATAGGGTATCAGGAAGGAGATCAAAAGAGGATCAGACAGCAATAGAGAGGTATTGTGTTTGCAGAGTAGGTCTATATGCTGGCTTCTCCACTTGTATATCTGAATGAGAAATGGTTAATTAATTGATATTTTATTGTCATTGTCAAATGTGGCAATTGGTAATGTGTTGTTAAGAACTATTATCAATCTAGACTCCACTCCTGTACAAATAATGCATTTCCCTATTTGGCAAGTGGAATAGGATATCATCATGTGCTGTTCAATAGATGAATTATCCATGTATTACTTCAAGTAAAAGCAGCTTGCAATGTCATGAGGGTAGCGAATGTCCTGTACAGATGCAAGTTTTTTTGTAGTGTATACTGACAATGATCATCACTTTTCTTAAACAGTGAATGAAAGATTGAGTGCTGCATCTTCGAAGAAGAATTTTGTTTGGATGAGATGTTAATCTGAGGTTCTGTCTGACTTTTTAGGGGAACGCGAAAGATCCCATGGCACCTTTCAAAAAGAGAATTGAGTTTTCCCAGAGCTTGTGTTAATGTTCCTCAATACGCCAACACAGTCATCTTCTTCTTATATACCCAGAGGTGCTATCACACACAACTGAGCAACGTTCCCATCACCAAATCACTGTGACTCTTGTTTTTTTTTCTAAACCAACACATTGAAAACAAATCATTTGGTTATCCATTCATTGGCTGTTTGTGGGAAATTGCTAATCACAGAGTGTCCTGCTGTGTTTGTCCAGGTTACGAGGTTAATTGATCTTCAGAGTACTCCATTGTCAATAAATTACGTTGGGAGTTCTGAGGTCATGGCAAGGTACGATTGTAAATACAAGTTCTGTCTCTATTGCTATAATTAAGAACACTGTCAATGTGGAGAAGGGAGAAGGAGGCCAACATTTTGACCAAGACATTAATTTGTTCCTATTTAACTGAGCATTATTTTGTGCCTTATTTGAAGGACAGATTGCAGTTTGTACAGAGACTTTATTTGTAGAATCACAGGCAACAAATGTGAGTTTTAACTTTTACACTTCTGTAACTATTAATGGATGTGAGTTTGCTCGCTGAGCTGGAAGGTTAGTTTTCAGATGCTTCGTCACCATTCTAGGTAACATCATCAGTGAGCCTCCGACGAAGCGCTGGTGTTATGTCCCGGTTACTATTTATCTGGTTAGGTTTCCTTGGGTTGGTGATGTCATTTCCTGCATTGGTGAAGTCATTTCCTGTTCTTTTTCTCAGGGGATGGTAGATTGGCTCCAAATCAATATGTTTTGATTTCAATCAAACACGTTGATTTGGAGCCAATCTACCATCCATGAGAAAAAGAACAGGAAATGACATCACCAACCCAAGGAAACCTATCCAGATAAATAGAAAGCGGGACATAACACCAGCGCTTCGTCGGAGGCTCACTGATGATGTTACCTGGAATGGTGACGAAACGTCTGAAAACTAACCTTCCAGCTCAGCGAGCAAACTCACATCCAGAACCTCAACCTGAGCTACAAATCTTCTCAAAACTCGCTAGTAACTATTAATAATCAACCAAAATGGAGATGTTGGTAAGATCACTGGGCTAGTAATCCAGGTATCAAGCTTAAAGCCTTGGGAATACGGATGCATAACAGCTTGGTACAGCAACTGCTCTGCCCAGGACTATAAGGAAGTTGTGTGCACAGCCCAGACCATATTGAAAGCTAATCCCCCATCCATGGACTCAATTTACACTTCCCATTGCCGTGGAAGGGCAGTCACCATCATCAAAGACCCCGTCCTGGTAATACTCTCTACCAACCTTTTCTGTCAGGAAGAAGGTACAGAAGCTTAAGCACCTGTGCCAACAGGTTGAAGAACAGCTTCTTCCCCGCTGTTATTAGACTGTTGAATGGACCTCTCTGATTTTAAATCTAATGTTGATCTTGCTTTTGTGTGCCTTCCATACCTCGCTCTGTCTAAGCACCCCATGATCTGTATGAGCTTTGTATGCTCTGATCTGCCCGTACTGATTGCAAAACAAACTTTTTACTTAAATATATGTGACAACAATGAATCAAATCAGATGACCCTCCATGTGCCTTAGCAAGCCATTCTACTCAAGATTAATTAGGAGCAACAAACGCTGGACTGTCCTGCAACATCAGCATCCCATGAAACAGTGGAGAAGAAACCATGGATATAAATCTGAATATTATAGTTTGCCTGCTAGTCTTAGGGTGTGATTCTTGCTTTGGGGTTTGTTGTATAATAATGTGAGAGGTCCTGTGTTCAGCTCCTGGACAAGCCCTCATTTGCTACCCATTGTTGTGGTGCACTGATAATGTCCCTACCTTTGTTCCAGAAGGTCTGGGTTTAAGTCCCAGATGTGTGTCATAATGTGTCTGAACAGCTTGATTAAAAATATCCACCAGTTAGATACTTTCTTTGGAATTGGCGATCGCTGACAAGATAAAAGGATTTTAGCAGGGCCAGTATAAAGAAAATAATTCATGCGGTGAGTGAATTCAGACATACTTTCAAAAGTCAAGCTATTTTTGGTTAGGTAAGTGTATTAAGGTAATATGGAGTTAATGGGGGTAAATGGCATTAAAATATAGACTGTTATTGTCTGTTAGAAATGGGGAGCAGATTAAGGGTTGAAACATATCAGTGAGTAACTAAGGTACCATCATCACCTTTGAATGTGAAGGTTGTGGTTTCAAGTTCTGTTGTGGACCTGAGAATATAACCCAAGCTGACCATTTAGTGCAGTACAGAGGGAGTGTTGCGCTATCAGAAGTGAGGTGGTCTTTCATGTGACATTGTTGCATCTTGCCAAAACATTATTCCAAAAAAACCAACTATCTGGCCATTGCCCCATTGCTGTTTATAAGATCTTGCTGTGTGCAATTAGATGTCAGTAATTCCCACATAGAAACAACAACATATAGGATGCTTTGAGAGATTAAAGGATCATTTATAATTGCAATTTATTCTGTTTTGTTTCTATTCTCCTCCCAGAATTAAAAGATACAGAATTATTTTTCAAAGGTCCCCGGAGTCGAGATACATTTAAATGAGTAAACTCCTCAGTGGGAAGGGTTAATAAGAATGCTAAAGGAAGCAAACATCTCAAACAGACAAACAACATTCTCTGGGATGAGGATAAAGTCTATGAAGAATGTAAACCTTAAATGCATTGTATCAGTGTTGCGTGACATTTGTCAGACATTTGGAATGCAATGATTTAAATATAGTGAGTCTTCAAATAAACACACAGTCTATCAGGTTTCAACTCTTAACCTCTGATGCTGAGTAACTCTAACCTCTGCCTAATGTGGAACACAGACACAGGCAGCTGCATCAGGCAATGATACCCCATTTCCTGGATCTTAAAGTAAGTCATGCTATTGTAAATGGGAGGGCTTTAAAGTGAACAATTCTGCTGTTTTCTAATCTGTTAATGGGGTGGCATGAAAAAAAATCAAACCCACCAAACTGTAATTTGCTCTTTCTGCCTTGAGATGCTGGGCATTTTCCATTATTTGCCTTATTTCACATTAATACTGGTTTAATAGATGTATAAGACATTTGCCAACATTTACCGCTGATTCTACAGTAATGATCATGCAGAAGGGGATGAAACAAAGATTCATGACTGTGGTCTGACATCCTGCCAGCATTCCATGTGGACAGTGGGACAGGTTGCCCACTGTTAGGACCAAGCATGTAAACAAGGTGCTGATGACATGACAAAATTTGGTTTCTACCTCCTGTTGTTACTGACTTGTTTCCGTTGAGTTTAATTGCTGAACATATTGCTGTTCCTTCATTATCTCTCGGCCAATGTCTAGAAATTCCTTGTCAAACAACATTGGAGAGGTACCTTCACCACACAGTTCAAGACACAGGCCTGACACCACGCCTGAACATAAATGCCAGCCTTGCCAATGATGCCCACATCAAAACCAGGAATAAAAAGCATCTTCTCTTTGTAACGTTTCCTCATTCCTCCGCCTCCGCCGCATCTGCTCCCACGATAAGACATTCCACTCCCGCACATCCCAGATGTCCAAGTTCTTTAAGGACCGCAACTTCCCCCCCACGGTGATTGAGAACGCCCTTGACCGCGTCTCCCGCATTTCCCGCGACACATCCCTCACACCCCGCCCCCGCCACAACCGCCCCAAGAGGATCCCCCTCGTTCTCACACACCACCCTACCAACCTCCGGATACAACGCATTATCCTCCGACACTTCCGCCATTTACAATCCGACCCCACCACCCAAGACATTTTTCCATCCCCACCCCTGTCTGCTTTCCGGAGAGACCACTCTCTCCGTGACTCCCTTGTTCGCTCCACACTGCCCTCCAACCCCACCACACCCGGCACCTTCCCCTGCAACCGCAGGAAATGCTACACTTGTCCCCACACCTCCTCCCTCACCCCCATCCCAGGCCCCAAGATGACATTCCACATTAAGCAGAGGTTCACCTGCACATCTGCCAATGTGGTATACTGCATCCACTGTACCCGGTGCGGCTTTCTCTACATTGGGGAAACCAAGCGGAGGCTTGGGGACCGCTTTGCAGAACACCTCCGCTCAGTTCGCAACAAACAACTGCACCTCCCAGTCGCAAACCATTTCCACTCCCCCTCCCATTCTCTTGATGACATGTCCATCATGGGCCTCCTGCACTGCCACAATGATGCCACCCGAAGGTTGCAGGAACAGCAACTCATATTCCGCCTGGGAACCCTGCAGCCATATGGTATCAATGTGGACTTCACCAGTTTCAAAATCTCCCCTTCCCCCACTGCATCCCTAAACCAGCCCAGTTCATCCCCTCCCCCCACTGCACCACACAACCAGCCCAGCTCTTCCCCCCCACCCACTGCATCCCAAAACCAGTCCAACCCGTCTCTGCCTCCCTAACCGGTTCTTCCTCTCACCCATCCCTTCCTCCCACCCCAAGCCGCACCCCCAGCTACCTACTAACCTCATCCCACCTCCTTGACCTGTCCGTCTTCCCTGGACTGACCTATCCCCTCCCTACCTCCCCACCCACACCTTCTCCACCTATCTTCTTTACTCTCCATCTTCGGTCCGCCTCTCCCTATTTATTCCAGTTCCCTCCCCCCATCCCCCTCTCTGATGAAGGGTCTAGGCCCGAAACGTCAGCTTTTGTGCTCCTGAGATGCTGCTTGGCCTGCTGTGTTCATCCAGCCTCACATTTTATTATCTTGGAATCTCCAGCATCTGCAGTTCCCATTATCTCTTCTCTTTGTAACGTATCCTGTTTAATGATTAAACAACCACTCATTTTGAGCACCAAAGTGTCAACTTGGCTCAGCGATAGCATTTTCATCTCAAATTCTGTTGTTGGATCCAAACCCACATTATAGCATACCAAGTAGCACTCCAGCACAGTAATGAGTGAATCCTATCCAGTTGGAGATGTGTTTTTTTTTAGCTGTGATACTAAACAATGTCTGGTTGGTAGGGTAGGGTGGATGTAGAAGTTCCTTCAGCGCTTTTCTTAAAATAAGCAAGAAGTACTGATTCATCCCTCAACTAGCATCTCTGAAACTAGTCAACCTTTTCAATGCTGCTTTTAGAATCTTGTTGTGCATGATTTTGTCGTAACTTGTCTTACCTTACAGCAGTTACTATGCTCCAAAGTAAAGATCAGTTGCTTTGTCTGCTTCATATGCCATGGGCCACTGATCTGGGAAGAGAACTAACAGAAGAACAACACTGTGGAGGAAGAGTTGATGGAACAAAATGAAAGTACTTTTCTAGATCTGTATGTTGAGCAATCAAGTAGGATATTATAGCAATTTTTGGACTATTATAGACATTGTGCACTGAGTCAGAGTTCATTGATAACCTTGCTGAAAAAGGTACATTTCGAAACACCCTTTTGTCTTACACCCATCAGGACAATTGCGAGAAATTCCAAAGTAAAGAGACAGCAGCATTTTATACTGCATAAGAAGAGATTGGCAAATTGACTCTGATTGATGAAGTCTACACCTCTAATCAACAAATCAGCTAGATAGAGTCTAATACAAAACGGAGTAAAATAAAAGTTCAGCTTAGTGTTTTGTTGAGTATCAGGTTTTAACATAAGACAATTGATTTCTTATTTCCATTATCATTGGGTGATTGAGTGTTTCTTCCTCAGAGGCAGAGAGAAGGAGAGAGAGCGAGTTTTTCAGGTTGTTTCACTTCTGCAGTCAAAAATCCATCTTCTCTGCTTCTGCCACAGCCTCTTCAAATTGCAACTAGATCATATATTCTGTCTGCTGAGTTCACTGTGCCCAAACTTGGTAATTGTAGGTGATGTTTCACCTCTAACATGTGAAGGTTCTCACAATGGAACAAATCCTCTGGGAGATGAGGATCTTCTCCTGGGTACAGGGGTGTTTGCTGGATGTGGGTGGCAGAGGTTGACAAGTTTAATTCCCTTTGGATAAAATGTTAATCTTAGTTCAAAATTATCATTGCATAATACATATTTGTTTAATTAAATTTGACTAACTTGTGTGAGGTAGGTGATGCTTGTGGTCATTTCATGACAGTGCTTTTGGTCCCTTACTAAAATAATTTTGGTCCGTCTAAGCCCCAGGCATTAAGCCATGTGATGGAATTTGATAATCAATAGTCTGTTTTTAATAACGTTGTCACACGCTATTTACCACAAGCTAAACTGATTCTACACATTGATCCTCCGAGCCACAATCATTTCTCAGTAATGTACATAGCTACCATACATCATTGCCTGTCTTCCTGCCTTTCTGAGATGTCAAATATCCTGGAATGTTCATGATTCAGCCCTGGTCACTTTGCAACTATGTAATGGTGACCTGTGATGGCTAACATTTCATACTCATTTATTTCTATTTGTTCCAGCAATTTATTCACCTTGTTATGAATGCTGCATGCATTCAGATGAAGAACCTGTAACTCTGCCTTTTTAATATTATTTCCTATATGATTATATTTATTGGTGTACTCTGATGCTGCCTTGTTCATTATCTTTGACTTTTCAAATCTGCCTTCATATGAATGCCTCCTCCATTATCCCATTCATATTTAGTTTAAAACCCTCTGCAGCCCTATTTAAATGATTTACTGGAGCACTGGTTCCCACCATGATTAAGATGAAGGCTATCCCAACAGTCCAATTCCCTTTTTCTGCAATACTGGTGTCAGACTCCCATAAACCAAAATATACTTTTCTCATAACAACCTTACAGCCATGCATTCAACTCTCTGATTTTATTTATCTGATAACTGGTTGATTGTGGCTTTGGTGGTAATCCAGGGATTATTACCCCTGTGCTTCCTTAACTTAGCCCCTATCTGCACATACTCAATAAGCAGAGACTCTTTCTCATTCCATACGTACACCATTCATACCTATGTGGATCATGAATACTAGATACTTCTGCATCCTCTATAAGTTCCTCTCCAGCCTTGCGGAAATATCTGTAACTCTTATACCAGATAAGCAACACTTCCTTGGGACTTATACAGGTGGTAGCACAGAACAGTATCTGCCTCCCTCTCGATCTCTTCAGCTTTCTCTCTGGGACCATTCCTTTTCTCATAGAAGATGAGGCATCAATGCTTCCCACCCTGTTCCAAATACCAAATTCCCTGAGTTATCACTCTACCTTTCTGCGTTGGAAACTTCACCTTCATGTTAAGATAACAAGGTGTAGAGCTGGATGAACACAGCAGGCCAAGCAGCATCAGAGGAACAGGAAAGCTGATGTTTCGGGTCTGGACCCTTCATTAGAAATGGGGGAGGGGAAGGGGATTCTGAAATAAATAGAAAGTTCGGCGGGGGGGCGGGGGGGAAGGCTGCAGATGGAAGATGGATAAAGGAGCGGAAATGTAGAGAGGAGCCAGACAGGTCAAAGAGGCAGGGATGGATCCAGTAAAGTTGAGTGTAGATGGGGAGTTAGGGTGGGGGTAGGTCAGTCCAGGGACGATGTATAGGTCAAGGAGATGGGATGAGGCTGGTAGCTAGGAGGTGGGGGTGGGGTTTGAGGTGGGAGGAGGGGATAGGTGGGAGGAAGGACAGGTTAGGGAGGCGGGGACAAGCTGAGTTGGTTTTGGGATGCAGTGGGGGAAGGGGAGATTTTGAAGCTTGTGAAGTCCACATTGATACCATTGGGCTGCAGGGTTCCCAAGCGGAATATGAGGTGCCGTTCCTACAACTTTCGGGTGGCATCGTTGTGGCACTGGAGGAGGCCCAGGATGGACATGTCGTCCAAGGAGTGGGAGGGAGAATTGAAGTGGTTTGCGACTGGGGGGTGCAGTCGTTTGTCACAAACTGAGCGTAGGTGTTCCATAAAGCGGTCTCCAAGCCTCTGCTTGGTTTCCCCAGTGTAGAGGAGGCCGCATCGGGAACAGTGGGATACAGCATACCACATTAGCAGATGTGCAGGTGATCATCAGTTTGATGTCGAAGTTTTGCTTGGGGCCTGGGATGGGGATGAGGGGGGAGGCATCCCTCACCTTCATGTTACTTACTTTGCACCGCTGCATTAATAATAGTTGAGATTCCAGCGATTGGAGTCTGTTACTTCTAGATACAGAACCAGTTCTAACTAGATTTATAATTAACTAACTCTGCAACTGCCTCTCAGCAAAGGAAAGAAAACAGTGCGAAGCTGGATGAACACAGCAGGCCAAACAGCATCTCAGGAGCACAAAAGCTGACGTTTTGTGCCTAGACCCTCTGATGAAGGGTCTAGGCCCGAAATGTCAGCTTTTGTACTCCTGAGATGCTGCTTGGCCTGCTGTGTTCATCCAGCTTCACACTTTGTTATCTTGGATTCTCCGGCATCTGCAGTTCCCATTATCTCAGCAAAGGAAATTGCTTTTCACTGAAAGATTGAAAGAAAACATCCATGATTGTTACAGTTAAATTAAATGCTGGATTTAAACCTGACTGGATTTTAGAAAGCGAGCAATTCTTAATATTTTCTCACTGAGCAAATTCCCAGAGTTGAGCACTATGTCTCACTGCAGTAAGGCGAAGCTGCACATATAAATCAATAACTTAGATGAGAAGGCTGAGTGTACTATCCCAAAGCTGGCTGAGAAAGGTTGCTGAGAACAAGGGGCAAAGAGGGAAGCTTCTGGAAGTGATAATTTGAGACAAAATTAATCAACATTTGGGCAATTGCAGGTTGCTTAAGGGAAACCAGTATGAATTTGTGGGAAAATGACACTTAATTAATTTGCTGGAGTATTTTGATGAGGGAGCAGAGAGGGTTGATGAAGTAATCCTTTTGGTGTGGTGTATACAGACTTCCCAAAGGCATGTAAATAAACTGACTTGTGAGCAATGTTGGAGTTCATGGGATAAAAGTGATATAATCATCACAGACAAAATTAACTGAATATTTGGTGTTCACTAGCGAGAGGAAATCAGGGAGAAGGACTGTGATATTGTTAAAAAAATTAGCATAGATGGAGAGGAGGTTCTGGGTGGCCTGGCATGTTTAAAATTAGATAGATCTCTCGGGATGAATAAAATGTATGCCGGGTTGTTGAGAAATTGCAGGGGTGCTAGCAATAATTTTTAATCCCTCCTGGCTATAGGAGAGGTGCTGATAGACTGGATCCAATATGGTACCATGCTTTAAGAAGAGATAAACCAGGAAATTACAGATCAACCAATCTGACCTCAGTGATGCGGAAATTGTTGGAAGCTATTCTGAGGGACAGAATTAATCTGCAGATGGAGAGGAAGGGATTAATCAAGAACAGTCAGCATGTTTTTATTAGGAGGAGTTCTTCAGAGGTGACCACGTATGTAGATGAGGGTGATGCATTTCACATTGACTATGTGGATTTCAGCAAGTCTTTTGATAAGGTCCCACATGGGAGACTGTTAGTGAAGGCAAGAGCCCATGGGATTCAAGGAAAGTTGGCTAACTGGATCCAGAATTGGCTGAGTGTTAGGAAGTGGAGGGTAATCATTGAACAGTGTTTTGGTGACGCAAAGCCTATGTCCACTAATCCACAGTGATCAGTATTGGGGCCCTTGATGTTTCTGGTTTATAGAAATCACTTAGACTTGAATGTTGGAGAGTTGATGAGTCATTTTACAGATATTACAAAAATTAGTGCAATGTCGAGTAGTGAAGAGGATAGTCTTCATCTACGAGAAGACATGTAAAGGCTGGTCGGATGGGCCGAACAGCAACAAAAGGAATTTGCTCTGGATAAGTGTGAAGTGATACAGTCAGGCAAGGAAACAAGGCAAGGGAATACATAATAAATGGTAGGGCCCTGAGAAATACTGAGAGTCAGAGGGGCCTCGGTGTGCATGTGTACTGGTCCCTTAAGGGAGTGAGGCAAATCGATAAATTGCTTAAGAAGAAATTTGGGATACATACCATTATTGGCTGAGGGAGATCATGCTGGAGCTGTATAAAAATTTGGTTGGCACTAAGCTAGAAGACAGTGCATAGTAGTTCCGGAATCCATATTGTAGGAGGGGTGTGACTGAATTGGAGAAGGTGCGGAGGAGATTTACCAGGATGGAGCCTCGGCTGGAGCATTTTATTTATGAAGAAAGAGTGGACAATGCTTTCCTTGGAGCAGAGGAGACTGAGTGGGGACATGACTGAGATGTATACAATTACGAGGTGTATAGATAGGGTAGACAGGAAGAAACGTTTCCCCTTGGTAAAAGGGTGAATGACTTGGGGCATAGATTATAGATGAGGGGCAGTAAATTTAGAGGGATGTGAGGGAATTTGTTTTTACTCTGAGGATGGTGGGGATCTGGAACTCACTGCCTGTAAGGGTGGCAGGGGCAGAAACCCTCATAACATTAAGAAAGTATTTGGATGTACACTTGTGATGCTACAGGGCTACGGGACACATGTGAGCAAATGGGATTAGAATGTTTTAGAGATAATGGGAACTGCAGATGCTGGAGATTCCAAGATAATAAAATGTGAGGCTGGATGAACACAGCAGGCCAAGCAGCATCTTGCTCCTGAGATGCTGCTTGGCCTGCTGTGTTCATCCAGCCTCACATTTTATTATCTTAGAATGTTTTAGCCCTTGTTTTTTTACTGGCCCAAACTGATGGCCCAAAGCGCCTTTTCTGAGTTGCTGACTCTATAATTACAACGCTATGATAGGAAACAAACAAGATTGGTTTTTGGAAGCTTTTCATTATTGGAAGATTTACAGTGGAGTTCCTAAGTGATTCTTGTTCAGACTCTGAGATGTATTGATGAGCTAGATTTTGGTGTAAAGGGTATAGTTTCAAAATGTGTGGGTGATGCAAAATGTGGAAGTATTATGAACTAGGAGGAGAATAATGTACAATTTCACAAGGATAGAGACAGGTTGATGGAATGGGAATAGTGGCAGATAAAGTTTAATATAGAGAAGTCTGAAGTGATTCAACTAAGAAGGAAGAAATCATAAACAAAGGGCACCATTGTGAAGTGGGTGCAGGAGCAGAGGGACTGGGATGTATATGTGCACAGATAATTGAAGATGGCAGGGCAAGTTGAGAAAGAAGTTTACACACCATGCAACATCCTATGCTTTATTAGTTAGGACATGGATATTATCATGTTAAACCTGGTCAAAAACACAGTCTCAGCTTCAGCTGGAGTACTGTGCTCAGCTCTGAGCATTACACTTTAAAAAAATGCATTAGAGAGAATGCAGAGAAAAGTGACAAGAATGGTCCAGAGATGAGGAACGTCTGTTCCACAGGTATGTTGGAGAAGTTGGGACTATTTCCCTTGGAGAAGAAGAGGTTGAGAGGATATTTGATCAAATTATTCAAAAGCATGAAGGTTTGGACAAATTGGATAGGAAGAAAATGGTCCTATTGGTGGAAAAATCAAAATTGAGAGGACATAGGTTCAAAAGAAACTAAATGTAGTGAGTGGTTAAAGTCTAGAGAGCACTACCCGAGAGTATGGTGGATGGAGGTTCAATTAAAGCATTCAATAGGGGATTAGATTATCTGAAAACCAAGTCAGTGTAGAGCACATTGATAAGTGGAAGAATTGCTGGTCCAGAGAGCCAACACAAAAATTATAGTCCAAATGGTCTTCTTCTGTGCTGTAATTGTTCTGGAATACATGATTCAGTGAGATACAGAAAAATTATGAGTGGACAAGAGCTTGACAATAAATACATTATGGGGAAATGTAAAGTTATCTTGATTTTAAATGCTGAATGGTTGGGAAACATTTGCATTCAGAGGGACCTGGCAGGCCTTATATATGCATCTCAGAAAATCAACATATAGGCATAGCAATTTGGAACGCAAACAGTATGTTAGCCTCTGTTATAAAACAATTAAAAGTAACAAAGTAACAACGTATTGCTGAAGTTTTGTAGCGCATAGATAAGGCCACACTTGGAGTATTGTATGAAGTCTTGTTTTCCTTATGCAAGGAAGAACCTGTTTTGCTGAAGGAAAATGCATTGAGGTTTCACTAGACTGATTTCTGGGATGGCAGGTTTTTCTGTGAGGGGTGATTGATGTCTGGTTCAATGTCTATCCTTCAACTCATCGGTAACAAAAGCCAAGTGTAGGTGTGACCTTGCATTGAAAATGCCTTTGTGATGACCCACAGTTGTAGAAGAGATCCTCATGAATATGCTTTAATAAACTCTCAGTCTGTGCGCTCAGAATAACTTCTCTCTTTGCCTAAATTCTAATTTTGTATTTCCAGTGGAGCAGGACTCCTTGGGAAAGTACTAAATGTTCACGGTAAAATTCTGTTACTGCTTTCTGCTCTTCTTTGTCACAGTTTTAATAAATGAAACCTAGCCTAGCCTGTTGTGTAGGGAGACAGGCCCATGAGCGCAGTAACTTTATCCCATCCCATTCATGATTTAACACAGTAACATTTCAGCTCCTTTGAAATGTTTAGCACTGATGTAACTAAAACTACATCTTATTTATTTTCAGAATTGCTGCAAAGAGTTGTTTTCTCCTAAATATTCTTGATCGAGCAGAAAGCAACATGCCACTCTGTATCTTCAATTTGTCAGTATCGATATTTGAGCTGTTAAGTACAATACTTGATAGCGCCTCCATTTCTCCTAATTGATACTGTTTGGGTTCATGATATTTGACTGGTTAGTGAAGATAAAAAGAACATTTGTTTGCAGAGGGACAGGGTGACACATGATCCTAAATGCTCATGTGACATGGAAGGAGATACGATCAGATTTCAACCCTTCAGCTTGTTACTGGAGCATCGACTATCCCCTGTTACTTTGCTACCTTCTACATTGACCCAGACACATGCACAGCTGAGTGTCGTGTCAGCTGGGGCCTGCGGACTAGTTAGCATTATTTTTATTCTGGGCTGCTTCAAGCTCTGTGTCTCTACATGTCCTTTCAGCACCTTGGTCAGTACCTGGTCTTTGGCTACAGTGATCATGGCTAAACATCTGTGATCATTAGCGGATTGAGTTGAAAGAAGATTTTTCGAACGGATAGTTTTTTTTAAACCAATGGGCCAACCATCGCACACATTGGGAGTGTGAAAGAAGCCTCTTTCTTCACAGTGCTGATGAAATGATGGGCCTCTCGACGAGTGCCATCTAACATCGTCTACCAAGTTCAGAGCCACCGACTGTTTGCAGCTCTGTGATTTGTTGACTCGGATAGACAAAGACACTGCAGGTGGGGGGGGGTGGTGTCATGCTGAAGAAGCTGAACTCAATGTTTCGCCCACATGAGGAACGAAAACTAAGTGAGTCCAGAGGAAACAAAGAGTGGCAGAAAGAAGAGTGTGAGATTAGGTTGGTTCGCAGCACCTCCCTCTACCTGATGGGGGAATGTCACCAGAGCCTGGGCAGTTCTCTGAAACGGAGCAAGAGTGCTGTAAGTGTGAGCTCCTCTCTCCACAACATCACAGCTGAAGATCGCGTCTGGATGTTGTCAAGGACACAACACTGTCTACAGTACCTACAGGATCTGATAGTCCTGCGCAAACAATACCAACCTGTCAGTAACCTCAATAAATGCAAGGAGAATAGGCCAGACCCGTCCTCTGCATCAACAAAGCCTTGCAAATCTAGCAAGAAAGTGTCAGCTTCCAAACACACCTCCAAAGTAAGTATTTAACCTTCTGCCTTCCTGGATAAACATTATGTTCCCAATAACTAATGGAATCACGGGTGTTTACATCATATTTTCATCTTAAATATAAAAGGAAAATACCTTGGATTCTAGAAATCTGAAATAAAAAACAGAGAATGCTAGAGAAACTCAGGGGCTCTGGCAGTATCGGTTATTCGGAACAGTCATATTGGGCTTGAAATGTTGATTCCATTTCTGTCTCTACAAATACTGCCAGACCTGCTGAGTTCTTCCAGCACAATTGATCTAAAAGGCGTGCAAGAGCAGACGGACCTGGACCCGTATATGCAAAGGTCATTAAAGGTATAGCAGGTAGAGAGAACTATTAATAGAGTATACAAAATTCTGAGCTTGATTAATAGGGGCACACGGTACAGGAGCAAGGAGGCTGTAATGAACTTATATAAGACCCTGGTTAGGTCTTAGCAGGTGAATTATGAACAGTTTCAGGTACCACACTATGGGAAGGACTTGAATGCCTTGGAGAGAATGCAGAAGCAGTTTTCATTTTATGTTTCCATTCCTGTTGTTTACAGTAATGATAATAGATAATAAATGCTGCCCTTTCTTTTGTCATTTTGCTCTTTTTATGTGAATATTTGATGATCTCCAAGCAATTGAATGTTACTGACTCCATGACAGTATACAAAGAGGCAGGTGTTCTTCCCAGTCGAAATGAAACATCCCATTCAGCTATTGCACACTGCAGGAGCTTGCTGTCTACAATTCGCTGTCACATTTCTCCACTCCAAACTACAGTGATTACCAAAAGTTGACTTGGCTCTAAAGTGGTTTGGGATATTCTGAATTAGTGAAAATGCTGGTCTTTAACTGAAGTAGAAATGATGGTGAATCATACACAGGCAAAATACTGAGGAAATCTGAAATAAAAGCAGAAAATGGCAGAGAAACTCAACAGGTCTGGCAGCATCTGTGGAGAGAGAAATGGAGTTAATGTTTAGAATCTGGCATGATTCTTCCTTAGAATGGAAAGGCATTGGAAAATAGGTTCATTTTTAAACTTTTTGATAGAATCAGAGGAGGAGACTGCTGTGAAATCTAGGACCAGTTCTGAAGAAGAGTGAACAGGGGTTGTGGGCCAGAGTTAAAACTGTGCTCTCCAGTTCTTGATCTGTTTATGAGTGGGAACAATTTCTCCTTATCCACTCTGTCCAGGCTCCACATGACTTCGAAAAGTTCCATCAAATCTCCTCTTAGTTGTCTCCTATCCAAGGAAAACAATCCCAATTTCTGAACTCTTTCCTCATAACTGGAATCTTTCTCTTAAACTACTTCTGCACTCTCTTTAGTGCAGTCATGTCCTTCCCATAGTGTGGAGCCTGAAACTGTTTACAATTCACCAGCTGAGGTCTAACCAGTGTCTTATAAAAGTTCATCACAGCCTCCCTGCTCCTGTACCGTATGCCCCTATTAATGAAGCTCAGAATATTGTAGACTCCATTAATAGTTCTCTCTACCTGCCATTGAGTCATACAGTACAGAAACAGACCCTTTGGTCCAACCAGTCCACGCTGAACATAATCTCAAACTAAACTAGTCCCACCTGCTTGCTCCTGGCCTATATCCCTCCAAAACTTTACTATTCATGTACTTATCCAAATGTCTTTTACACATTGTAACTGTACCCACATCCACCACTTCCTTTGGAAGTTCATCCACATGCAAATCACCATCCGTGTAAAATATTTGCCCTTTTTAAAAATCTTTCTCCTCTCACCTTAAAAATGCACCCCCAGTCTTGAAAACCCCCACTTTGAGGAAAAGATAATACCATTAACCCTATCTATACCCCATCGTTATTTTATAAATTTCTATAAGGTCACCTTTGTAGTGAAAAAAGTCCCAGCCTGCCCACCCTTACTTTATCATGCAAACCTTCCATATCTGCCAACAGCCTGGTAAATCTCTTCTGAACCTAACCTTTAATAACTTTTGTACAAATACACCCAGGTCTCACTATTCCTTGTATGCCTTTTAGATCAATACCTTTTACTTTTTACTGTCTGTCCATGTTCTTTATACCAAAATGCCTGTCTCACTTCCCTACATTAAACTTCCTTTGGCTCTTGTCTGCCCACCTATCAATATATTAATGTCCTTTTGAATTTCTACATTGTCCTTCGCAAAGCTTAGAATTCTCCCAAGTTTCATGTCAACTGCTACTATGATATTGTTCCTTGCACATCAGGATCTAGAATATTTATATATGTATCAGGAAAAGTAAGGATTATAATACCAAAACCTGGGGACCTCCACTACAAACCTACATTCTGCCTGAAAATACCCGTTACCCTGTCTTTCCTCTGTTTTATAAATGCAGAAGCTCAAAAAGGAAACTAAAGAAAGAATAAGGGTTGAATAGTGATCGAGAAGGTAAGCTGTGTGCAGAGGTGAAAGTTATGGGCATGATACCTTGATATCTTAATGAATGTAGGATAATGGCACAATGATGTAACACTGACACGTGCTAGAGTCTGAGGACAGAGAAGGAACAGCCTGTACCAGAGAGAGATGCACTACCTCACAGTATAGTGTGCTTTATAATGTACAGGGGATTTGTTTAGAAACCTAGCAGAGTCTGACCATAGTCACTCTGAGATAAGGAAACTTTCCTAATATATACCAAGCCACAAGTTACCCAGACACTCATCAAAATCAGATTTAGTAATGAAGACAAATCCCAAAGCAATTTATACATTGCACATAAAAAGAAGGGACAGTACAGAAAGTGTAGTAAAGGAGCAGGAGGGAAATATTAGACAGGCCGAACTTATTAAAAGAGGAAATATTAAGTGGTTCAGTATTCTTGAAAGTAGGCAAAATGCCAACCCTGAATGAAGTGCATCCTAGGCTTTAAGAAAAACAAGGAAGAAAATTGTGAGGCTCTAATTATAATTTCCCAACCCTCTCTGGTTACAGTCATGGTTTGGGAGGACTGTAAGACTATTAATGTAGAACATAGAACAGCAAAGTAGAACAGCATAGTACAGCAAAGGAACAGGCCCTTCAACCAACCAAGACTGGGCTGACCATGGTGCTATTCAAAACTAATCCCATCTGCCTGCACATATATCCCTCTATTTCCCTGCCTGCTCATGTATCTGTTTAAATGCCTTTTAAACATTGCTATCTTATTTGCTTTTACACCTCCCCCTGGCAATATGTTGCAGGTACCTACTGCCTTCTGTATAAAGAAAAACCTGCAGTGCTCATCTCCTCTAAACTTCTCCCCTCTCATCTTTAACCAGGTATATGTGACAGTTCCACCATGGGAAAAAGACCCTGATGATCCACCCTATCCATGACTCCCATACTTCTATCAAGTCAGCCCTCAGCCACTGACACTGTAGTGAAAACAATCCAAGTTTGCCTAACCTCTACTTGAAGCTAATACACTCCAATGAGGCAACATCCTGGTAAACCCTCTCCAAAGCCTCCACATCCTCCCTATAGTGTGGCAACCAGAACTGCGCACAATATTCAAAATGTTGCCCAACTAAAGTTTTATTCTGCTGCAACAGTACTTGCCAACTTTTATGCTCAGTTTCCCAACTGATGTAGGCAAGCGTGCCATCTTCTTTATCAGCTTATCAACTTGTATAGTCACTTCCAGGGAGCTATGGACTTGAACATAACATCCCTCTGTATGTCAATGCTATTAAGAATCCTGCCATTTACTGAATGCTTGCCTCTTGCATTTGACTTCTCACAGTGCATCACCTCATATTTTCCAGGATTAAACTCCCTCTGCCATTTCTCCACCCAACTTTCCAGCTGATCTATATCTTGCTGTATCATATGACAATCTTCCTCACTGTCCACAACTCTTACCAATTTTTGTGTCATCTGCAGATTTACTATCCAGACCACCTACATCTTCATTCAAAACTCTTCTAAATGTTACAAACCACTGAGGTCCCACTACTGACCCTTGTAGAACACCGCTGGTAACAGGTCTCCAATCAGAAAAACGCCCCTTCGTAACTACTGTCTGTCTTCCATTACTAAACCAATTTTACATCTAATTTACCAACTTACCATGAGCCCCAGGTGACTTAATCTTCTGGACCTATCTACCATGAAGAATCTTGTCAAATGCTTTAGTGAGGCCCATGTAGATGACATCCATTTCACTACGCTCATCAAGCTTACGCTGTAATTCTCAAAAAACTCAATCAAATCTGTGAAATAAGATCTCCCCCACACAACACCATGCTGACTATCCCAAATGAGTCCATTCTTTTCCAAATATGAGTAAATCCTGACCCTAAGAATTTTCTCCAATAATTTCCCTACACGGATTTATTTTCTGCATTATCCCTGTTGCCCTTAAACAAAGGAACAATACTGGCTATTGTCCAATCTTCTGGAACCTTGCCTGTGGCTAAAGAGGGTGCAAAGATCTCTGCTAAGGCCTCGCTTGCTTGTTTTACAAGACTCCCAACACCTCCTTTCTTAATATCAACATGCCCTAGAACATCAACACGTCCTTCCCTAATTTTACCATCATTCATGTCGTTCTCATGGTAAATATCAATGTGATGAAGGTCCCCACTCACCTACTCCATCTCCATTCATAAATTCCCTCCTTTGTCCTGGGGTTGACCTGCTCTTTCCCTCTTGCTCCTAATATACATATAAAATGTTTTGGGATTCTTCCTTGCCCTACTTATCATGGAAATTTCATGGCGGCTTTTAGCTCTCCTAATTCCTTGTTTAAGCTCTTTCCTGCTTCATTTATATTCCTCAAGGGTCTTGTCAGATTTCAGTTTCCTAAATGTTACATATGCTTTCTTTTCGACTAAACTTTTAATCTCTCTTGGTCACCCGGGGTTCCCAAATTTTTCCATCCTTATTATCATCACAGGAATATGCTGGTCCCGAATTCTGATTGACTGGTTTTAAAAAGACTATCATATGTCTGATGTCAATTTACCCCCAAACTGCTGCCCCAATCTAATTTCTCCAGTTCCTGCCTAACCCTGTCGTAATTGGCCTTTCCCCAATTTAACACTTTCATCCGAAGATCAGTCTTATCCTGACCCATAACTTTCTAAAAACGTGCAGAATTATGATCACTCTTCCCAAAACCATTTAAACTTTGATCACCTGGTCAAGCTCATTCCACATGATGAGGCCTCTTATGGCCCTTTCCTCGTTGAACTATCTACAGATTGTTTCAAGAAACTCTCCTGGGTGCACTGAACAAATTCTGCCCCATCTAAACCCTTGATGCAAAGGGAATCCCAGTCAATCCCTACGGAAGTTGAAATCACCCAGTATAACAGCCTCTACCTTCTCCTCACTCACTCCATATTGTTGATCTACTGCTCTGGTACCCACCCCCAGCCACATGAGTTTAAACACTCCCAAGTGGCACTAACAAACCTCCCTACCTGGATATTGGTGCCCCTTCAGTTTTGGTGCAACTGAAGAGATCCTAATGATCCGGATATCTGAAGCCCTCCCTCCTACACCAGGTTTTTAGCCACACATCCAACTAGCACATGGCACAGGGAGTAATCCCATGATTACAAACCTAAAGATCTTACTTTTCAACTTTCTACCTAACTCCCTAAATTCCCTTTGCAGCACATCATCTCACTTCCTGTCTATGTCATTAGTCCCAAACTGGGCCACAAACTCTGACTGTTCACCTTCCCTTTCAGAATCTTCTGTGCATGCTCAGAGACACCTTCAACCCTGGTGCCTGGGAGGCAACACACCATCCTGGAATCTTGCTTGTGGCCACAGAAACACCTGTCTGTGTCCCTTACTATAGAGTCCCCTATTGCTATCTATACTTTGACCCTCCTTGCTGTACAATAGAGCTAATCATGTGCCTCTTATGCTGTTGCTTTCCTCTTCTTTCCCCTGACAAGCCAGACAATCCAAAGCAGTAAATTTGTTTGGCAGGGAAAAAGCCACAGGGGACTCCTGTACCACTTGCCTGCTTCTCCTGGTGGTCACCAATCTATCTGGCTGTGAGCACATCCCTGAAACTCCTTCCTTTAAAATATTCTGCCTCCTGTATGCTCCTCAGTGAGTTCATCTGCTGCTCCCACTGACCCATGTGGTCTGAGAGGAGCTGCATGTGGAAACATTCCCTGCAGACATGGTTGTCTGGGACACTTGACTTCTCCCACATCTCCCACATTTTACAGGAGGAGCATACCACTCCACTAACTACCATTACTACCTTCTAGTAACTCCTGGATTACAAGGAAAGGAGAGACCTTATCTTAATGCGGTTCACCCTTCTCAGCAAAACCTGATGCCTCACCAAAGCCCACACTTTGACCCCAACAGCAGCACTTTGTCATCAAAGCCCCTGTCCAAAATGGCCGCTCCCAAATGGCTCTAAATTGGATGGTCTTTCTCTTGGTGAGCACTGGGTCCTCTGTGACCCCTTATTGTGATGTGTGTGCTGACTTCTTCCAGAATTCTCACTACCACCTTCTGTTGGATGCTCTCCCTTCTGTTGAGCACTCAGTTCCCTGCTACCCTTTCTCAGTTGTGGTGAGCAAGCTGACTTCACCCAGAATCCCTCCTCAGCTGTTTTTCATTGCTGCCCTCTGTTTGGATGCTTCTCCTCCTGTTGAGCACTGGGTCCTTATAACATTATGGAAAAAGGGTGAAAGAAGTAGACAAATTACAAATCAGTCAACCTGGCCTCAGTGGTGGGAAGATTATTGGAAAAATTTCTGACAGCTTTAATTGTTAGTTAGAAACATACAGTTTATTGAACATTGGACTCAGCCCCTCAAGCCCACTCTACCATTCCACTAGAGAATACTGATCTTCTACCTCAACAGCATTTTCTTGCATTATCCCTCATCCCTTGATATCTTCAATACATAGAAATCTATGAATCTCTGCCTTGAATATACTCATCAACTAAACTTCCATATCCCTATGGAACAAAGAATTTGAGAAATTCCTCCTCATCTCAGTCTTAACTGGTCCTAGCTCTTATTCTGTGTCAATGCTCTGTAATTCCAGGCCCACAGCTGGGGAACAAGTCCTGTAAGATTGTTGTATATTTTAAGGTGATCACCTCTTATTCATTCTTCGAGAACATAGGCCCAGTCTTCTCAACCTCTCCTCATTGGATAATCTTGTCATTGCAGGAACAAATCTCTGTAATGCCACACTGGTTTTCTTTGATTCTCTTTTGGCATATAGATGTCACTGGCTATCTAGCATTTATTGTCCATCCCTAGCTGCCCTTTAGAAAGTGGAGGTGAGCCTCCTTCTGCAGTACCTGTGGTGTAGGTACACTCATAGTGCTGTTCAGAATGAGCCTGGTGAAACTTTGTTGTCTCTATACCAACAATATCTTTCCTGGGGTCAGGAGAGCAAAACTGCACCCAATTCTCCGGTCTAACTAAACTCCTATACAATTGCAGCGAAACTTCACTGCTCCTGTACTCCAACCACTTGCAGTAAAGCCAAACATTCCATTAGCCTTCCAAAGAGCAAGCCAAACCTACATGTTAATCATCATTGACATTTTGACAAGGACACCCAGCTCCCTCTGTATCTCCAATTTGCAATCTTTTACCATTTAAGAAATATTCTGCGGAGCTATTTCTCCCACCAACATGGATAACCTCACATTTTTTCCACATTACATTGCATTTGCCACATTCTTGCCCACTCAGTAAAGTTTATTAATCAACCTGAAGCCACTTTCCATCTTCCTTACAACACACATCCCCAATTAGCTTTGTATCATCCACTACTTTCAAAGTACTACGTTTGGTCCCCAATTCCAACTCATTGATATATGTTGTGAACAGTTGGGGCCCAAGAACTGCCCCTTGAAGTATCCCACTCATCACAGCCTGCCATTGTAAGAATGATCCATTTATTCCCACTCCCTGTTTTCTGTGTGTCAACCAATCATTAACCCAGTTCCTGACATTTTATTCTGTATGTTTGAATCTTTTTAACCAGTCTCCTGTTAGGAACTTTATCCAAATCCTTCTGCAAGTCTAGGTATACTGTGTCCATCAACTCCCCTTTATCAATTCTGTTACTAACATCTTTAAAAAAAAATCCAACTTGTTCATACAACATGATTTCTCATTTGCAAATCCATGCTGACTATGCCTAATCCGATCATTATCATCCAGGAGTCTATTTATCCTGGCACTGAGATTAGATTCTAACATTCATATAAAACTAATGGGCCTGTTGTTCCATTTTTCACTCCTTGCTCTATTATTAAATCATGTGATTACATTTGTTACATTCCAATCTGCAGGAATCATTCAAGAACCTATCAAATTTGGACAATAATCACCAATGCATCAATTTTCTCTATAGCCACGCCCTTCAATACTTTGAAATATATCAGTTCCTGGGGAAAAATCAATTTTCAGCCCCATTAATTTTGTGCACAGCCTTCCCACTAATGCTAGTTTCCTGCAACTCCTCATTCTCCTAAGCCACTTGGTTCCTGAGCTCTGGGAGATATTCTGCATCTTCCTCGATGAAAACAGACACAAAGTACTCATTTTACTTCCTTGCCATTTCTCTTTTCTCCATTATATATTCTCCTGACTTTGCCTGTAAAGGACTCATATTCATTTTTGCCAAACATTTCCTTATTATGCACCTATAGAAGCTTTTACTGTCCATTTTTATGTTTTTCATTAAATTGCTTTCATATTTTATCTCTCTTACCAGTTTTTCAATCCTCCTTTGCTGTATTCTAAAATCCTCCCAATCCTCCAAATTACTGCTTTTTATGGCAATTTTATAAACCCTTTCTTTTAATCTTATACAATCCCGGACTTCCTTTGTTAGCCAGAGTAAACTGACCTTCTTTGATTTTTGCATCTTGAAAGAATGTATAGTTTGCTGTAAGTCTTGTAATGGTCCTTTAAAGATTTCCCACCGTCTATGTTCAGTCACACCTTGCAATGTATTTTCCCAATCCAGTTCAGCCAGGGAAAGTGCAACTAATGCAGATAGTCATGTATTTTTAGTGGTACAGGCTCGATAGACCAAAGGGCGTCTTCTACTGCATGATTCTTTGATTCTATGAACCAATTTTTGTGCCGCATACTTTGATATTTTTTCTTATTCAAATTTAACTTGCTTCGGAAAGAATTGCCTCACTTTCAAACGTGATGCAAAATTCTGTCATATTATGGTCACTCATCCCCAAAGGTTTTTTTTGCAACTGTATTGTTAATTAGCCCTTTTTCTTTACATAATACGACATCTAAAGTAGCCTGTTCTCTTGTTGGGTCCTCAGCATATTGATGAAGAAACCAAACCCTAATTCCCTCCAGAAATGAATCCTTCACTAGCTCTCAGTTCTTTCATCCGGACTATCTACAGATTGAAGTCACTAATGATTACTGCATGCCCATGCTGCATGCTTCTTACGGCTCCTGATTAATACCATGTCCTACAATAGCATTACTATTTGGTGGCCTATAGATAGGTCCAACCAATGTCTTGCTATTTCCCAGCTCCACTCAAACGGATTGTACAGTGTTCTTCTGATCTGAGATCCTCTCTTCCTGATGTACTGATCTTCTTATCAGCACAACTCAGCCTCCTTTTATGGTGAATTCCAGGATATCCACTGAGTGGAGAGCTGTTCCAGGAATAGTGCGTAGCATGATGGAGCTACCGATGTCACAATGGTGGGATTTGAGTTAATGAGACAAGTTTGGCAGGAAAACCTATGAGGCCTCACAATGGAAATCACTCCAAAAATCTCGATGCAACTCCATCTTAGCCAAAAAAAGGTTAAATTCAGCCTAAAGTATTTTAGTTTCTCTGCTATATTTTTGCCTAATATAAATTCTGCTTTCTCTGCCTGTATTGGGCCCACATTTGTCTTTGTTAATCCTTTTGTTTTAACATACATAAGAAAGCTTTTACAGCCCATTATTATGTTTCTCACCAGTTACTTTCATAGTCTATTTTCCCTTTCTTAACCTCAGCTGAATTCTTAAATACCCACAGAACCTTTGGCTTACTACTTTTTGGTTCCTTTGTAAGACTGCTCCTTCTACGTTATAAATTCTTTAATTCTTATTGTTAGACCTGATTGGGCAACTTTGCCTGTCCTCAAACACTCTACATGTGTTTTAAATTGTGTGTTAATTCTTTAAATGTTAACCATGACGACAGTAAAATGAACTTATCAAGGGAAGGCTATGTCTGGGAAATGTGGTTAAAGCTTTTTACAAGGTAATCAAGAAGGTTGTGAGGTAACATGCTTGTAGTTTGCAGGGATATTAGCCAAGTATCTGCTAAGATCCCACATGGCTCACTGGTCAGAAAGTTAAATGCTTACGCGACCCAAGAGAGAGGGAGTCGTAAACTTGATCCAAAGTAGGCTCGGTGCTGGAAGCAAAGGATAATGATTGATGGGTATTTGTGTGACTGGAAGCTGTTTCCAGTCAAGATCTTCAGGAATCAGTACTGGGTCCCTGCCTCTTTGTGGTGTACATCAATGATTTAGATTTAAATGATAGCGGCAGAACCGCTTGTATTTTAGAAGTAAAACTGTTTCTATGCACGCTTAAGTGCTGTGACCAGCTGGGCAATAAGACCAAGAGCTGTATTGTGGGATTATACAAAACAGCCTTTTCCAGCTATCACAAATATGATGGGCTGAATGGTCTCATTCTGTGCCATAATTTTGTACAATTCCATATTCTTTTCAGGTAGATGTAAAAGATCCCCATGGCACTAGTTTGAAGAAGAACAGCACAGTTCCCTCCTGGTTAGCATTTATCCCTCCAGCCAACATCCCTAAAGCAGATTGTCTGGTCATTGTGACCTTTCTAGTTGAAAGAGCTTTCTGTATGAAAATTAGTTCCTGCATCTCCTACGCTGCAACAGTGACCACACTTTAGAGGTATTTTGTTGGCTGTAAAGGGCTTTGGGACTGCCTGATGTTGGGTAAGGTGTTATGTGCATATGTCTTCCTTTCTCATTTAACTGAGGATGTGAAATGTATAATAAGTTCATAAAAACGATCACTAAGTCTGACAGATCTTTCAGCTTTTAACAAGCCCTTCCATTCCAATGACTCTAACCAGTATGCACTTCCATTTTTCATACCTAGGTCAATAAAACTGTTTTTTATTTATTTGCAAGAAACCAAAAGGTGAATCTAAGCCTGCACCAGTGTCAACAGAGGCTGAGACACTAGCCTATTTTGATTCAGTCATCGCAGGCTTTGATCAGGAAAACAAACCCAAAGTTCATCCAGCAGATGACACGCACATCGATGTGGATTTTGTTAGTAAGTACATCTTGATTAAAAACAAAAGCTGCACTACTATCCTTTAAAGCTCTATTAACATGACAGTCCAAGAGTTGCAAAATGGATCGGCACCGTGGCTTAAATATCTTAGCGTAATATTAATGAACAGTGAAATGTTAACTCTTCACCGCGCTATGATGCTAACATAGAAACTAGGAAGAGTTTGATCTATAAAAGTGCCACCATGCAATATACTTGGAAACAATAAGGTTTTCACATGGAATCCTTACAGTGTGGAATGGCCCAACAAGTCCACACTGACCCTCAGAAGAGTATCCCACCCAGACCCATCTCCCTACCCTTTCCCTGTAACCCTGCATTTCCCAAGGATAATGCACCTAATCAACACATCCCTGAACACTGCAGGCAATCTAGCATGGCCAATCCAACTAGACTGCACATCTTTGGACTGTGGGAGGAAACCGGAGTGCCCGGAGGAACCCCACGCAGACACGAGGAGAATATGCAAACTCCGCATAGGAGGTTGCCCGAGGGTGGAATTGAATCCAGGGCCCAGGCGCTGTGAGGCTGCAGTGCTGACCATATTTAGGCAAAATTGGTCTATAAACATTGTCTGGATCTGAGACCTTTTTATTCAACACTCTTACCTTGTTTGATTGTTTCACTTTCAGATTTGACTCTTGCAGTGATGGCCTCTGTTATAACTATATTGTGGAACTTGAGGGCATAGATATCAGGGCACCTTGATGATCCACTTCATGTCAGGGAAAGATGGCAGCACAAATGGAAATGGTCAACTGGTTTGATGTGAATCTGACCCACGTTTTATGGTGGTGAAGACAATGGGTTGGTTCGGGGCTCTCTAGTAGTCAGGAAGAGCCAGGGGTTTTTAACTGGATCTTCCAGTTTGCTGGGAAGAATTCCTGAGGCTGTTGCCCAGGCTGCCAACACATGCTGCCATGGTGATACTGTCAGGCTCACACACTGCTTTTGATGTTCCGTTATGCATGTGAGTGGTCTCACAGCTACATCCTTGTTAGCTGAGAGCGCTAAGAAGTCTGCCAGCAGGCAAGATAAAGTTAAGATGCAGATTAGGCAATGCAATTTGAATGACGTACTGCTGTTCCAGTCTTTATTTGTGTCTTGTTTGTTTTAGACTTGAAAATTTTAATGCTCTCCTGGCTCACCCCTTACTTTATGACCTCCAAACCCTCTGAGGCCTGTACCCTAAGTTGCACCAAATCTGATTCACCCCTGTACTCATCAGTCTATATTGGTTACTTTCTGGCAGTGCCTCAGCTTTAAAATTCTCAAGCTTGATTTCCAATCCTTGTATGGATCATTCTCTCCCTATCTCTGAAGCCTTCTGTTAGCACACAATCCTCCAATATACCTATGCTCCTCCAGTTCTGGCCCCTTGCAAGCCCCCAGCTTTCATTACTCCAGCACTGACCATCGTGTTTTCAGCTGTATAGGCCCTGGAAATCCCACCTGAAAACTGTCCATCTCTCTCTCTCTCTCTCTTCCTGTAAGATGCTACTTAAAATCTAGCCTTTTAACCAAGATTTTAGTAATATGGTTTAATAACACTTTATGCAGCTAAGTCAATTTATACCTAATTACCCTCTAGTGAAGTCAGCTAAGGCAACATACTAGGTTACAATTGCTTTATAAATGTACAGTTTGTCTCTAATGTAACAGACAATTGTATGTTAATGACAAATCAAAATGTTTCCTTTTCTATCTGTGTGCCAAGTTGCCACGAGCACGAGTGAACACAGTTTACATTCGAACTGGATTCTTAAGACACCAAGAAGATATTCTATTGATATTGGGCATTTGACAAAGACTGATCACTTATCTCGGAGACACAGCGATTGGATAGGATCGAGCCTCAAAAGGATTGACCGACGCCCAATGTACCTCCCGAAGTTAGTCGAGAGTCCAATTCACACATTGCGATTTAAACCGAGAGCTCGGGGTGAGGATGATGAGTTCTAGGTCACTACAAAGTGTCAAATGGTTTGAAACTTGGAAGCTTCTGACCACAAGTTTCCACTTCATCCTTCAAAATGCTTTGTTTCACATCAAAAACACCCTTGCAACCATCGATGATTATATTTTGAAACCATGTTTTCTTCAACAACTGGTGTCACATTTATTTGTACCACTCGTCCTATTTGAATGGCTTTCTCAGAGACTGGGAAGCCTTTACTGTGTACCTAGAGGTCCAAATCATGAATACGCTCCTTCTATGGGGTGGAGCTAGAGATAGGGAGAGAATGATCTATACAAAGAATGGAAATCAAGCTTGAGAATTCTAAAGTTGAGGCACTGCCAGAAAGTAACCAATACAGACTGTTGAGTACAGGGGTGAATCAGATTTGGTGCAACTTAGGGTACAGGTCTCAGAGGGTTTGGAGGTCATAAAGTAAGAGGTGAGCCAGGGTAGAGGTATCTTCTTGTTTCATCTTTCAGACTGATACATTTAACCAGCCCCCAGCTCATCTTATATAGAGTGAGAATGCAATACAGCCCATTGTGGGAAGGGCTCAGAGGGAACTCACTACTGAATTGGAAGTGATAGTGATGACAATCAAAGAGGGATTTGTATGTGAACAATGAACACCTCTAACTGCTCGCAATCTAACGGGCTTGAGGTGTTTAATGCTATGTTCCAGTCCTCAGAACACCGATTGAGCCCCCAAGGTTGAAAATACGTTTGCATGTGAATCTCACCCACACACAAGTTCGCCTCTGGCAATTTCTTCGTCTTACCACAGAAAACATCAACAACTTGCAGCTATATAGCTCCTTTGATACGGTGCCTCATGGGAGGCTGCTAAGCAAGGTGAGGGCCCATGGTGTTTGAGGTGAGCTACTGGCTTGGATTGAGGATTGGCTGTCTGACAGAAGGCAGAGAGTTGGGATAAAAGGTTCTTTTTTGGAATGGCAACCAGTGACGAGTGGTGTCCCGTAGGGTTCAGTGTTGGGGCCGCAGCTGTTCACCTTATACATTAATGATTTGGATGAAGGGATTGGGGGCATTCTGGCGACGTTTGCCGATGATATGAAGAAAGGTGAACAGGCAGGTAGTACTGAGGAGGCGAGGAAGCTGCAGAAAGATTTAGACAGTTTAGGAGAGTGGTCCAGGAAATGGCTGATGAAATTCAACGTGAGCAAATGTGAGGTTTTGCACTTTGGAAAAAGGAATACAGGTGTGGACTATTTTCTAAACGGTAAGAAAATTCGCAAAGCAGAAGTGCAAAGGGATCTGGGAGTGCTGGTCCAGGATTCTCTAAAGGTTAACTTGCAGGTAGAGTCCGTGATTAAGAAAGCGAATGTAATGTTGTCGTTTATCTCAAGAGGGTTGGAATATAAAAGCAGTGATGTGCTTCTGAGGCTTTATAAAGCTCTAGTTAGGCACCATTTAGAATACTGTGTCCAATTTTGGGCCCCACACTTCAGGAAGGACATACTAGCCCTAGAGCATGTCCAGCGGAGATTCATGCGGATGATCCCTGGAATGGTAGGTTTAACGTATGATGAACAGCTAAGGATCCTGGGATTGTATTCATTAGAGTTTAGAAGGTTGAGGGGAGATCTAATAGAAACTTGCAAGATAATGTAAGGCTTAGAAGGGGTGGAAGCTAGGAAGTTGTTTGCATTAGGCAGGGAGACTAGGACCCGTGGGCACAGCCTTAAAATTAGAGGGGGTAAATTTAAAACGGAAATGAGGAGACATTTCTTCAGCCAGAGAATGGTGGGTCTGTGGAATTCATTGCCATGGAGGCCGGGACATTAGATGCCTTCAAGGCAGAGATTCAACGAATTCTTGATCTCACAAGGAATCAAGGGCTACGGGGAGAGTGCAGGGAAGTGGAGTTAAAATGCCCATCAGCCATGATTTAAATGGCGGAGTGGACGTGATGGGCCGAATGGCCTTACTTCCATTCCTATGTCTTATGGTCTTATGGTCAATCTGGCAAAATGTCCTAAGTTGCTTTAGAGAGGCAGTATCGGATAAAATATGAAATCAAACTACCTTAGGAAAGCGATCAAAAACTTGATCAGCTGTGAAAATTTCAACAAGAATCTTGAAGGAGGAAGGAGGGAAATGCAGGACCTGAATTCCCGAGTTTAGGGCCCAGGCAGCTAAAGGCACATTTGCCAATGTTGAAGTGATTCAAAGTGATGCACAAATGGTCAGCTTTGGAGAAGTGCTGTCATCTGGAAGAATGGTGGAGTTGGAGGAGATGACAGACATACTGGGGGGAAAGTCATGGAGAAATTTGAAATTAAGACAAGAATTTTTAAGTTGCCAGAGTGGGAAGCTATGATGGTCAGCAGGCATCAAAGCAAACATTAACCATGGGCTGTGGGCACAAATAGTTAGGTGGAAGTAAACAAAGCTGCCATAGTCCTACAATCGCCCTGGAGTGGTTTAACCTGAGGGTCATCACGCCTCAGCTAAGGGGAGAAGTCGAGAAAGAGAGTAATATTTAATGGTAACCTCAGCCTGTGCTAGAATTGAGTCCACACTGTTGGCACCATTCTGCATCATTAACCATCATCCAGCCAACTGAACTAACCAATCCTCACAATTAACAATATAGAGAGAAACAGAAGTAGTAGGTAGCCACACAACATTTTATTGGCTATTTCAATTCAGAACAATGAGTAACAGCATGTAAAGTTGGACTTCGTGGTAAATTCTGCTACCTGAAGAATGTTTTGAGTTTTTCTTGACATTAAATAATTTGGAGTGTTCACCCTTTCTGTAAAATAGGACTGAAAGGATCGGTGTAAAGGGTTTGGTATGACGATATTTTGTAGCTTCCAGTGAACACTGGAACATCTCATGGACCTAAATATCCAAAGCTGAAGCATGATCGAGTGAGTCTGATAGACAAGGCCATGATTTTGTACACTTACAGTTATTGAATTGACATGCAAAGTAATACCAAGCAATCCTAATAGCTGTTGAACCCCCAATCTCTCACATTGACTTTGCAAAAGTTTCAAACCACATCTACACTTCTCCACAAGGAATAGCCCCAGTACCTTCAGCTAATTTCTTGGGAATATTCTTGCTGAATGTTCTACTTCCATCTCATGAAAAGTTCTTCACAAATTCTTTGTCACATGAAAGTTCTTCGGTTGGGAATTTGCCCAAGAAAATGCTGACCAGTCTACTTGAAAGATACTGAAGCTAATTAATCATTCACACTGGGATACAAACTCATCTGTCCTTACTCAGTTTGATTCGTGATAGTGAATGTCATGGCCAATATTTGTTGTCTATCCCAAGTGTAATCAAATAGTTTGCTTCAGAGAGCAGTATTAACCAAACATTGGAGTCACATAAAGGTCAGATCAAACTTCTATCCCTTAAGGATGATCTTGGATCCGTTGAGTTTTAACAGTAGCTATACAGCTTTATGGTCATTTTCACTGTCAACCCAACCTCAACCCATTGTGATTGAAGGCCAGCAAGCTGCTACAATGAAAGAGGTGACATGCTCACTGTTGTCCTGCCCATCCTGATCTATAGCACCATAGATATAGCTGACTTCCTCATGTGGCCAATTTCCATCCACTTCAGGATCTCATTCTGCCTCTGAAGGCAGCGGGCAATCAGGAAAGAGGACATACTCACTTCTGGCAGTCTTCTGTGCCCATCAGATGCATACACCCTGAAAATCACACCACCTCCTGCTACCTCCTCACCCTGACCCCAGGCTGTGATCTGCCAGGCAGGCTTGACCAAAATCCCTGGCCTGTTTCAAAGCTGCTGTTCTTTTCCTGGATTGCATGTAGTTCCAACAAAGGCCACAACTCAGCAACGGTGCTGCTTGGACTGCTGAGCTTAAAGTCCAGCTCTGTGCAAAATTCGGAGATAACATTAACCACAAAGCTGGTGAGAACTGAGCTGTTTATTCTTAACCAGTCACACTGCACTCAGTTGAATGATGTAACTCCCCAGACTGTGTTCAGAAACAGTGACTATTTTTATGCACATAGGAAAAGTCATCATTTTGTTCACGACTTTTGGATGGGATTTTAAGATTTTTGTCCTGCAAAATCAATTATTTAATGAAAACATTGGTAGTTCACTGGGACGGACGAGCTCCGAGATTTCGGTGAGTGGGGAGTTGGAGTCCCACTGAGGTGTGTAGAGTTCCACTTGAAAGGAATTAGAGCTGCCTCCAGCCTATAATCGCAGTGGGTAGATAGACTTCTGGTCTCAGAATGGCGACAGAGACATATAACCTATTGCTCTGTAAAATCTATTCCAGACCTCTGGATTGGTAAATCTGGAGCACAGCCACGGTACAACTGTATATTGCTATTTTTTGACCATACTACTGTAGCCCAAAACACTGATGTACCCATTTTAAACTCTATTTTACAGAAAGAATGAATGCACAGTTTACATCAATCTTTGCACCCTCAGTGTGCTCAGCAAAACCAAATGGTGTCACTTTGTAGTTTTTGAAAAATCCAAAAGTCTACACTTGACCATGAAGGATTGGGGTTATAATGTAGTTTGTTTGTTTGTTACAGATCAGTTCAAGTAGAAATTGGCAAAACTCTCTTGAGAATAAATTCTCGTTGTTTCCTAAGGCTGCAGTTCAGTTGATTGCACTCTTAGTTGCGGGAGTCGAACACAACTTTAGGCTAACTCCAGCATTACACTGAGAACAGGCCGCATGCCTGGAGGCACTGGGCTCAGACATTAAACCTCATTGATCTTCTCTCCTGGATATTAAGAATTCCTGGCACTATCCCGAAAGAGCAGGGGAGTTCTCAGATGTCCTGATCATCATTTATTCCACAACCAAGAAGAATGAAACAGATGATCTGTTTGCTATCAGGCCAGTGTTTGACAGATCAGATTCACATTACATTATGACAATGATGACATTTCCAAAATGGGGTATTGTATGCCAACACACGGGAGTTGATTCTACTGATATCATTATTGTGTGTGGACACTGCATTAGAATTAGAACAGGAAATAATGCATCCATTGATGCTGTCTCTGCATTGTCTCTTTCTTCCCTGCTCTCCTTGCAATATGCGTCCTGCCCTCTTCACTGCATCCCTCTCTGTCCCATTCTTTGTTCCCCTCACACCACATTCTCTGTTCTCCTCACTACCCTGTTCTGTGTTCCACTCATCACCCTGTTCCCTGTTCCTCTCACTATTGTGTTCTCCCTCACTGCCCTGTCCTGTGTTTCCCCTCACTGCCCTGTTCTCTTTTCCTCTCACTACTCTGTTCTGTGTTCCCTTCACTGTCACATTCTCTGTTCCCCTCACTACCCTGTTCTCTGTTCCTCTCACTACCCTGTTCTCTGTTCCTCTCACTACTATGTTCCCCTCACTGCCCTGTCCTGTGTTTCCCTCACTACTGTGTTTCCCCTCACTGCCCTGTTCTCTTTTCCTCTCACTACTATGTTCCCCTCGCTGCCCTGTTCTGTGTTCCCCTCACTACCCTGTCTGTGTTCCCCTCACTACCCTGTTCTCTGTTCCTCTCACTACTATGTTACCCTCACTACTCTGTTCTGTGTTCCCCTCACTACACTGTTCTCTGTTTCCCTCACTGTCCTGTTCTGTGTTCCCCTTGCTGCTCTGTTTCATGTTCCCCACACTGCCCCACTTGTTCTCTCCATCAAAAACAAAAGCTTAATTGGCTGTCAAATGCATGACAACAGCTTGAGGTCATGGATAGTGTCATAAAAAAGTACAAGTTATTTCTTTCTTTAAAGACATGAACCACTATAAAATCTGTGGGATTTTCACTACAGCAAATGATTAGAGTAATTTGAATCAATTAAGATAAAATATGAATGGGAATAATGTTGGGTTACTTTTTACTTTTGATGGGGGTGACTGGAGGTGTTCCAAAGTTCATCCCCACTAAATTAGATCATCTGGACATAGCCAGTGGTGGAAATTTGGATGATTGAGGATACGTACCATTCTATTTAATTTGACAGAGTTTCCTTTATGGAAGAGGAATTCCAGACATCCCATCCCACTTCTCCACTGCCTGTAGACCTGTGCAGTGGGTTCAGGCACAGAGACTTGCCCCCTTGCACTTCAGCAAGGCTCTAGCGTTGATGTCAGTAGCATGTGCAAAGACTTCCTGCAGAGATTGATTCCACTGGATTACACTCCCCTGTGTATTTTCTGTCATTCTTTTCCATCCATTTTCACCTCATGCCACAGACTCCACTAAGGTGACAGGGTGATCCACAAATGCCCTGCGCCCATCACCCCCTCCTGAGCTGACTTCTGAGTAGGGCATGCCAGTTAGGGTGAAAGCAAGGGACCCCAAAGGTGTGTTTAACATAGAGCATAGAACAGTACAGCACAGTACAGGCCCTTCAGCCCACGATGCTGTGCAGACCTATTATCCTACTAAGATCAACCTACCCTGCATATGCTGCATTTTACTATCCTCCATGTGCCTATCCAAGAGTCGCTTAAAAGTCTCTAAAGTGTCTGACTCCATGACCACGGCCGGCAGTGCATTCCACGTACCCACCACTCTGTGTGTGAAGAACCTACCTCTGACATCTCCCCTATACCTTCCTCCAAGCACCTTAAAATTATGTCCCCCTGCAATAGTCATTTCCGCCTTGGGATAAAGTCTCTGACTATCCATTCTATCTATGCCACTCATCATTTTGTACAACTCTATCAAGTCACCTCTCATCCTTCTTCACTCCAAAGAATAAAGCTCTAGATCCCTCAACCTTTCCTCATAAGACCTGCTCTCCATTCCGGGTAGCATCCTGGTAAATCTCCTCTACAGCCTCTCTAAAGCTTCCACATCTTTCCTATAATGAGGCTGAACACAGTATTCCAAGTGTGGTCTAACCAGAGTTTAAAGAGCTGCAGCATAACCTCACGGATCCTAAATTCAATTCCCTTCTGCCAATGAAAGCCAACACACCATACGCCTTCTTTACAACCCTATCAACTTGGGTAGCAACTTTGAGGGATCTATGAACGTGGACCCCAAGATCCCTCTGTTCCTCCACACTGCCGAGAATTCTACTATTCACCCTGTATTCTGCATTCAAATTTGACCTTCCAAAATGAATTACTTCAGACTTTTCTGGGTTGAATTCCATCTACCAATTCTTTGCCCAGCTCTGCAACCTGTCAATGTCCCGATGCAAACTACAACAGCCCTCCACACTGTCCACAACTCCACCAACCTGTGTGTCATCGGCAAACTTACTAAGCCATCCTTGCGCTTCCTCATCCAAGTCATTTATAAAGATCACAAAGAGCAGAGGTCCCAGAACAGATCCCTGCAGCACACCACTGGTCACCGAGCTCCAGACTGAATACTTCCCATCTACTACCAGTTAAGACTGGAACTCACAGTGTGTGGAGGGTTGTAGGTAGCAATCCATATTCCCTCAATCCTCAGCATAAGGGCCATCAGTACTGCTGGAAAAATAGGTTAATGGAAACAAGGATGAGTTAAAATGATGGGTGAAAAATTTTACCAGGCTCTGAGTGTTGTGGTCAGTTGAATGGTGGAATTAGGTGAGATGGTTGATCAGGTGTATCTTGACATTCAGACCATTTTGCTATATCACGTATACTTTTCTCAAGTGCTGTGGTGAGATTTTCACTAGGCAGGGCCGAGTTCTCAATTGATGCTTGTTATGTGCCTTGTTAACAGTCTGCCTCTACACGGGTTGCAATCTTAGCAATACCACCCTACAAACTCAATGTGGAAACCAGAGCAGGTTTTTGTCAGGTTCAACCCACGGCTTGCTCCAAAAGGCCTCCACACTGGACACTGGGCACTGTCACCTTGAGTACACTCCATGGGTACCTTCCACACGTGCCCCACGTCCATAAGAATGGCATCCAATGTGTACCAACCTCTAAGAATCAAGGCACATCCCCAGTCCACTGACAGAACACTTCTGCACTTGGTCAGCAACAGCAATTCTCATTGTAATGCTGCAGCAAGGACATTGCGTGCTCAGGGATAGAGCTCACAGTCTGGACTAGGCTATATCTCCAGCCTCTTAGTCTCTGTCTCAGTGCCCCCTTACTCTGAGCCTACCTGGATACTCACATTGCCTGGTCTTGCCTTTTTGTGTTTGTCCTCTCAGCCAGATATAACAGGCTCATAATACTTCTGTCTTTCCACGCTGTTAAATGGAAGGACACCTGTCCTGGTTGTCAACAGGATCCTGAACACATAAACCAGCGCAACAATGAAACACACACATGCACACACACACCATTGCAATATTGTGGTGAATAAATTGTTGGAATAGATTGCCCTCCGTTCACCACCTACCTTGATGAATGGGTAACTCTACACCTCTCATTTCAAGTTTGAAGATAGTGAGTGTGAAAATGCATTGGTTTTGAACTTTCTAAGTCCCCTATAGGAAATAGGAAGTGGGGTATTCTACAGATTGCTTCATTTAAACATTTGCATTTCAGGGGGAGGGCAATTTGCTTATGGTCATTTAATGTGGAACATTCCAAGGATTTCAATAAAGAGTACAGGACAATAAAATATGCCAGGAACAGCACCAGGTGTATTAAACTACAAAACAGGGTTACTTGCATGCAAAAGCACAAACATACATTGTTAACTGCTCTCGCTACCAGTCCTATCATCTTTAATGACTTATGCACCCACACACTCGGATCCCTCCGCTCCTACACTCCCTTTCGAATTGCACTGCCTATTAATATTGTCTTTCAATATTCTTTCTACCAAAGTGTATCATCTCATACTTCTCCACATCGAACCTCATCTGCCACCTATCCATCCTCTCCACCAATGTCTCAATGTCCTTTTGAAGCTTAGCATTGTCACCTTCACAGTTTATCGTGCTTTCAAGTTTTGAATCGTCTGGAAACTAGGAACTTGTCCCCATCATTCCAAGACCTAACTCATAAAAATATATAAGGAAAAACAAGGGCCGCGATGCCAACCCAGGAGAACTCCATGACAAACCTTCAACTCTCCATTTCCTATCACTAGCCAATTTTGTATCCAAGTTGCCTCTGTCCCATTTATTCCATAAAGTAACTTTTCTCGCAAATCTGTTGTGGACCACACGATTGGTAACTTTTGAAGTCCATGCCCATCATGTATGCAATATTAACCTCATCAGCTCTCCCTGTTACATTGCAAACACCCCGACAAGTTAGCTAAAAGTGATTTTTCCTTTAGAAACCCGTGCTAATAAATCTAACCAAGTCACATTTTTCTATGTGACTATTAATTCTGTCTTGAATAATTGTTCCTAGAAGTTTCGCTTCCATTGAAATTGAACTCACTGGCCTATAATTTCCTTTACCTGGTCATTTGTAGCTTTGACTTCTTTTGGCTAGGATCCAAGTTCTACAACTCCCCACCTATAACTCTCTTACTCTCCGTCTAGCTTCTCTTCTCTAAGGATCTCCTCAAAGTCAACTTCTTTGATCAAGCTTTTGATTATCTGTCGCCACTTTATGTCAATTCTCCTTACGGTCCTGCAAAGCACTTTGGAAACACAAGTGCCATGAGCTACTTGCTCAGGAGAATTATATTAGAACATGATTATTCCACCATGGTGGTTTATCAATGGTGTCCTGGAACATGCTGGAGCTCCTTTAACAATTACTCGTGCAAGTGAACAGGACTGTTTGCTGTCACTTTCAATCTCGTCAGAGGTCTCACTGATATTGCACACTGTTAGAACATGGCAAGGTTTGGTTGGGATTCCGGACTGAATGTTGCATAGGGGCAGTTCAGGTCGAATCAGGGCAGCTAGTTACCCAACTGAGGACGTTTCGTTTTGAGGTGTAAACATATGATACGACATAGAGATTTGCGAAGTCTGCGACAGATAGGCAACGCCTAAACCCCTCCAGTTTAAACATCGATGTAACAAGGTGTGGAGCTGGATGAACACAGCAGGCCAAGCAGCATCTTGGGAGCATTATCTCTCCAGTTAATCATCCATGTTTCCACCCCCTTCCCAGGTCTTCCCAGCACTAAACTTGAGCAAAATTGCTGATCTGACCGTGCGAGTCTTAAAAGTTCAGCTTCCAGCCGGTAGCTGAAATGCACATCGATCGTAAGTGAAATAAACGAAGGAACTACGGATGTTGTGAATTAGAAATAAAAACAGAAGTTGCTGGAAAAGCTCTGCAGGTCTGGCAGCATCTGTGGAGAGAAATCAAGAGTTAATGTTTCGGATTCGGTAACCCTTCCTCAGAACTGGACCCGAAACCTTCTGAGGAAGGGTCACCAAACCCGAAACATTAACTCCGAATCCTCGCCACAGATGCCGCCAGACCACCTAAGCTTTTTCTGTTTCGTAGGGATGGTAAGTATCTCTGAATTCACAGTATGTAATCCCGAGGAGAAACGTCTACACCTTCATATACTGAACACATGATGGCAGCACATCGGAAGGCTCTCCGACAAATGAGGATTTTTTGTCACTTGGGAAGAAGATCTAACCTGTTTACAATGAAACAAAAAGATTGCCCACAGCTGGAGCCGTGTCTGAGTTCACAATACGGTGCCGCAATGCAATGAATCCCACCATTACCACTAAGGACACCATAATAACAATTCATATTAAAAGTTGTTGCAATTTTTGCATATAATTAAACATTTAAAAGCAAAAATATGGTCAAATTGTATAATTTCGATAATATCAATTCCATATTATTAGAAACCGCAATATGTCATTACAATATTGTTTAATTGTAGGCTTTGAATAAGCAATGACATTTTTCATTTGGTAGAATTTAATTGTAATTTTTAAAATTTCTCATTTTAATACTTATGGCTTTTCGTTAGCGCTACGCAATTGTGGAGTCACCTAATTGCCTATTATTTAACTGTTACATCGTTTTTCTTCGCATTATTCACTGTAGCATTGCTCGATCGCAGTATTACTGTGAATATGATTACTTTATTGCACGAAATGCGACTACTACAAAGTACTGCCGGAGTACTTTGATGAGCATTATAATGTTGGCATTTTATAGAATGTCTCTATATTGTTATAGCACTGTAATATTACTGCATTGTTACAATGGCCACAGCGTTTGCAATATTTTATTAACACTGCGTGATTTTATACAACAATTGCTGCAAGAATTGTTGGTTTTGGCTGTTACAGGAAGTTTCAGGCTGGAAATAACTCTGTGGACCTGGGAGCAAACTCCACAGTCATTTCCAGCCTCCTCATACTGCCGTAGCAGTTATAGGGTTGACTTTGGCACGGATTAGAGTTTCTTGACTGATCTTTTGAAACGGATTAGATAACGCGGAGTGCGGGGACGGTGATGATCTGTGAGGGATAATCCGAACAGCTTTGATATTCGAATTAAGGGGACTGTTCCTTCTCACCCTATCGTGGCGTTCCAGGTTTCATTTCTGCTGCAAGACAGTTCTCCCAGAGCCAGCTTGTCCCCTGTCTGCAAAGTGACCATCCAGAGAGACATGAGTGAGGAGGAGTCGGAGGCAGCAAGGTGTTAGATAGGAACAGCTCGCCTACAGTACTCAGCTGATATCCATTACAGCACAGAGCGGGATCACAGTTTTCCAGAGCTGTGGACATGGTGAGTGAATGGTAATTCCCAGCCTCAGTGAACAGTCCCACATCTCCCTACTGCCCCCCCTTAAAACCCCACCTGATTTTATCCTTATCCCAACTCTCGAGGGGACCCTCTCTCTTTCTTATATGTTGCTGCCACGTTTTTCCCTAGCCCCTCACTTCATCCTCTTTCCAAGATACACCCCAGTCCTTCTGCATCCCCAGCGAATGCCTTTCCCACCAGGACATAGGAAATGTGTGAACTTACAGACCAGAGAGGAGACAGTCCTCACTGTGCGGCGGTCACCGGAGATGTTTGAAGTCTGTAAACCTTTTGAAAACAGATCCTGGGAGGGAAAAGGCGTCTCTGGGTGGTTTAGATGTGAAATGTGGAAAGCTGGAGTGCGTTTGTCTCATAAGCAAAACTATTTTCCAACAGCTGCACAGTGACAGCCAGAATATTTCCTTCCTTGCTTCCAGCCCCATCTGTAGCCTGGCGTGGGTCAGTCGATGGGGAGATGGTGACTTTCAAGCTGAAGGGTGGATAGTCGGATAAGCAGCATGCCCTGTGCCGACTGTAAGCGGCTTCCCTCTATCACTTGTGTTATCGCTCCCACTTTTTATCGTTACATATCAATTTGCAGTCTGGCTTCAGTATATGGGGTGATTCCAGAAGGAGCCAGATCCTGGGTGAGAACAGGCAAAGTATCTGGGAGCTGGACTGTGACGAATGGAGACAGAATGCTAGAATACAAGTTAGCAGTAGGTAGGACCATGAGGAGGCCAGTCAGCCTTGGGGGATTGCTTTAACCCGCCTCACCTTCAGATCCAGCCACAGTAATTTCAACCTTAGTCTTAAAAACTCCACCTGACTCACCAGCATCTGCAGCAGCGGATTTCGGATCCCCCAAAGAAAACAGTCCAAGTCAAATGAGGGGAAGAACAGTCTCGCCCGTTGTTTGAAATGGACAAGGGTCAGTGCAGCCGTGGGCAGTAATGGCTGATGACGAAGGCTGATGGAACAAGGATCACCATCAGAAGTGGTCCAGGCAATGCTGGGAATCAGCCAAGGACTGCTGGCGGCAAACAGGAGGTGGTACAGTCAAGGTCCAACCTCGCGGAAGATGGTTGCAAATTTCTGTCGGGCCCCCAGTAATTCCTCCTGCTGTTGGGGGAGCCATTTGCTCACAGTGCGTTCTTAGCTTTGCTAATTCCTAATTCCACCCAATCCGATTCTGCATCTTGATCTTTAGAGCTAATCATTGTCACTATTGTACGAATGTCACCATTAATTAAGAGTTAACTCACTACTCGTTCCTTGTTTCCTCCACTTCCAGGATGTTCACTAACTTTGAATTTTCAGGTCTCAGCCTTGGCTATCTTTCAGCCATATCTCTGTAACGTCTATCAGATTATACAGGTTTATTTCTATATAAACTGACAACTCACTTCCGAGAAAGGGTCACTGAGCCCAAAAAATTCTGATTTCTCACCACAGATGCTGCCTGACCTGCAGAGACCTTTTTAAAAATCAATTTCTGTTTTTTGTTCCTGACGATTTACTTGTCTTTTTAATGAATGCTACTTGCAGTTTGATACGAATCTTTTAGTTCTTCCTTTTTGTTACATTTACAACCTTTGATCCCTTCCGGCTATACGCTGTTTATCACTTGCCCGATTGCTACCTTGGTTTCCGGTCTTGACTTCTCACTATAATTTATCATATCTTCCCTCACTTGATATACTGTGCCACATTTTTTAGTTTAAATTCCTTTCTATCGGCCAAGATATGCGAATAGCTAGAACACAATTCCAGCACATTTCAAGTGAAAATTGTTGCTATGTTACAGATTTCCCTCTCCCCGGTGCTTATGTCAGCGACCAGCTAATTGAAACCTATTTCTCCACATCTTGCATCCAATTCTCTTGCTTTTTTGAAAACTCCATTTATGGCTCAGGTAGTAACACGAAGACTATTACCCGTAACGTTGTATGTTTTAAATTCGTTCCTATCTGCGCGTATTCCCTCCCTCTTCCTTGTACAGCAGACCATTGGTATCAAGGATGTTTTCCTTCATTCCATACAATGGATTCTAATGTAGTTGTTAAGTTCACTGTGTGATCAGCAAATCCGTCACTTGTGGGGCAACCGATGCTTGAAGGCGTAGAATCATACGATGCTTACCAGTTTGTGCTGTCTCTCAATCCCTTTTTACAAGAGGAACAGAATAATTAAACCACTTAAGTACATTTTCATTTTTCAGTACGGATTCATCAACACCTGCCTGAAATCTTTGGTTGTGGAAAAATTTGGTGAAGATACTTGGGACGCCCTGAGGTGTGTGTTAATGATTCTGTGAACTCTTTGAAACTCTATTTCAGTTGTCCTTGGTGTTATTTTGATTTGATTTGATGTATTATTGTCACATGTATCTAGGCACGGTGAAAAGTTCTGTTTTGCAGTAGAGGCAGACCGTACCATACAAAAGTGCAAGAAGGTAATAGAACAGAGCAATGGAATACACTGATATGGCTGCGGAGAAGATGCACAAAGAGCGAGATCAATTTAAAATTTAAATTTAAAATTTGAGAGGTCCGTTCAGAAGCCTGAAAACAAACTATTGTTGAATCTGTTGGCATGTGTATTTAAACTGTCGTATCTTCTGGCCAACAGAAGAGGTCGGAAGAGATTATAATCAGGGTGGGAGGGGCCCTTGATGATGCTGGCTGCCTTCCTGTGGCAGTGAGAAATATAGATTAAGTCAATGGAATTGCCCTTTCTCAGCTCTGATGAGAGGTGAGTGAGAATTTTTTTTAACCACCAGAGCTACCAGACCTGTCGAGCTTTACCAACATCATTTGTTTCAGTTCAGATTTCCAGCATTCGCAGCATTCAGTCATTTTTATTTGGAAATTAGCACACTGCTGGAAATGATAGCCATTATTCACAACTGGGCTTCATTGGTTACTTTTCTCAGGAAACACCCCTGGGCATAAATGACAAATTTGCATTTTGGGCTGGATGCCTGCATACAAGGGACTCATGTTCCCAAACAGCTTTGCAATCAGCTAGTTGTCCACGGGAAAGGAGACGTGCTTTCAAAGTGGGACAGACAGTTGCTTTGCACAGATTAGGGTGCGGGGGCGGCACGGTGGCTCAGTGTTTAGCACTGCTGCCCCACAGCACCAGGGACACAGGTTCGATTCCACCATTGGGTGTCCATGTGGAGTTTGCACATTCTCCTTGTGTCTGCGTGGGTTTCCTCCGGGTACTCCGGTTTCCTCCCACAGTCCAAAGACGTGCAGATTAGGTGGGTTGACCATTACCAAATTGCCCATAGTGCCCAGGAATATGCAGGCTAGGTGGGTTAGCCATGGGTAATGCAGGGTTATAGGGATAAAGTAGTGGGGAGTATCTGGGTGGGATGCTCTTTGGAGGGTCAGTGTGGACTTGATGGGCCGATTGGCCTGATTCCACACTGTAGGGATTCTATGAAGAATGCAGCAGCAGCTACATCAGGAAGACCATTGCCACTGTGGAGTTTGAGAAACATTCTGATTTCCTTGGGTCAGGAGAGAGGTAGGGGCTATTAAACAAATCAACTCTGGCAATGTCAGTCCGGGGGCTAAAGGATGTGAAGCAAAGTCAATCAAGATAGCACACTGCGCTTTCAAGGTAAGTTCAACCACTCTCCCAAAGAGGCAATTTTCCTAACCATCTGTAGACAGTTATTATACAGATTGGGTCGAATGTGATAAATAGCATATTATATGTGTCATTAAGATTTGGGACTTGGATTTTTAAAAAGATGCTGATAGATTTTGGTCAGTTCTGTAAAGTTTTTTTTAGCAAAGGTCAGAAATGAATTTATAACAGTGACTTAAATATATTATTTCCAAGAAGACATGTGATCCAATCAAGTGCTCAGCAGGACGCCTGTGGTTTTAATGGATTCATTTAACTTTTGAGTTCAGTTCAGAAGGATCAGGAGGTCAGTTCAGAAGGGACAGCAGATTCCTCCCAGCCAGAGAATCAAGTAGTCAGTTCAGGGGAATTAGAGACCCTAGCAGGAATGGTTTTATTTTCTGAAGCTTCCAAGCAGCAGGGGTCTGTATAGAAGTCTTCGGTGATTGAAAAATGTTTGGACCACCAGAAGTGAAGAATTTCATGCCAACAGACTTTTAAAGAAATTATACACTGCCTCAGCAATCCAAGAAGAATAAACTGGGAGGAGTCAGTTAAATGAGAAATTAAAGCTTTAAGGTAGGAGTGATATTTCTCTGAGATTGAGCATCTATCAAAGGATAGTCTTGGGAAACAGGTTTAAACTGTGTTTTGCTATTTCTGTTACGATCTTGCAAACTATTTTGTATAAATATACAATATACAGCTTTCTTTCCCTCTTGTGTAATAAACTTATGTTCTGTTTTTAAAGAACATTGACAGCCTCATGTGAATATGTTTTGGTGTCTACTCACCATGGTAACCAACTGCAAAAGATAAGCACATGTTTTATCAAGACAAGTTTCCTTCTGGGATCTTACTTGTCTAGTGTTATCATCATCTGGGACACAAACAAGTGGTCGCTGTATCACACAATAAAAACCAAATGTGGATGCTGTAAATCAGAGACAAAAATAGAAATTGCTGGAAAAGTAACAAATAGAAATTGCAGGAAAAGCTCAGCAGGTCTGGCAGCATCCATTACTTTTCCAGCAATTTCTACTTTTGTCTTTGATCTACAGTTCTATTTTTCTCCTACTGCACCGCAGTTGCTTCAGCACTAATATCAATCCAGGACAAGGTTTGCACATGTAATAAAATGTTAACAGAAGTCAGGATATCATAGTGAAAGTTGAAAGTTAAAAGAAGGTGTTTTATTGCATAGATCAACAAAATAAAGGAAGACTCTGCCCTTGAAGTGTAAGGAATAGAACTAGAGAGCTGACAATCAACTCTGTAAATGAAATAATAACTTGAACATGCAAAATCTCAACCCTGCTCAGTCGTCCTTGAAACAGGTGGCTATATAGCTGTCTCTGCCAGACCATCACCCTGCCTTCCACTCTTTGATGGTTGTCCTGGCCCAGACACAGAATGTTCAATCTCATCTTCTAGCTCAAAGGATTCCTCTCACTCCTACATCTCCCCCGAGTCTTGGATAAACTGCATGATGTGCCATGATTGACCCAGTCATCAGAGCTTCTCCTTCAGGTAGATTGGTACACAATGGCCCTGGTAGAAGCATGGGCAACTGTTGGCTTTCTCCCTGGGGGAGGTGGGCAGAATGTGGATATCCTACAAGTGTTGTCATCCAGCTGTGGACGGTATATTCCCGTGTTGCCTGCCAACTATCCTCACATGGGCCTTCGAGAAAGCTGGCATCTTCGAGTGGTCCAGGGTGTGCCAGCCATGGCAGCACCCTAGATATAGAGCCTGCAGTATCTGGCTGCTGTAGGTATGATATCAACATTAGGGGAGTGGAATCCTTTCCCATTCCCGAAGACAGCTGGTCCTTGATAGGCTGCTCGGATTGCTAAGGGCAATCGACTAGACCTGCTTCTGTGGGACACAAAGATAGTTGAAAATCTTCTCATGTTCTCACCGTCAAGGGGCACCAGATAAATTGGTGAGATCTTGCCGAGAAAGCAGCAGTGTCATCGCCGTCGCATTTATGAGTTGAGTAGTGTGAGACACCGCAGAGGCTCCTGAAATGATACGCTGGCAAAGAAATGAACGTTCGGCCCTTCGGGCTGTGGGGAATGAATGGGATTTCCCTTCAGACCTTTAGAGAGCCAGCTCTTGTCCAGCAGCTGGCACAAGTCTAACCCATGGGCTGGGAGCATCCTTGGTCATCTTCCGTACTTGGCTCTCACTCATTTGCAGGTGGCTCTGCCTAGACCTGTAAATTCCGTTCAATGTCAGACCGCTCCTGCTCTGTGGTGGCTCTTGACCCGCGGTGTTGTCCCTCGGGAAGCTGAGTGGCGGCTGGTGCTAGCTTTGTTTTGTTGCCACAGTGTCTGTGCTGTCTGCTGTGCCACTCGCTTGGTGGCGATAGGACCACAAGAAGGTTGACTGCTGCTGGAATGATCGCTGCCCTGTTCCCTCAACTCACAGCAGATCTAGGAGAACAGTAAGAGAAAGTGCACCTTCTCTGCAAAGCGACCCTTCACCCCTGTGACCCTTCTCTATGAAGCTCCAGGCTACGTCCTCAGAGAGGGTGGTATCATGACCATGTGCCACAGTCATGAGCTTATGTGAGGTGAGATAAGAACGAGTACATGAGGCATTGGCATGAAGCAGCTCCCATTACGAACCCAGCCCTCCACTGGAGCCGTGACCTGGCAGACTATGAGGATGGTGCCATTGTAAGGGGATGGCTCTGCCGTCCTTGAAGGTGGGTCCCTTGACCCATGGGAAGGATGGGGTATTGAGCGAATTTACCTTGCTCCATTGACTCTTGCTGACCTGAGGCATTGTCCTCTCAATCATTTCAGGTCAGAATCAGATGGCATGAGGAATGTTCACTCTGTTTAGGTAGGATTGGAAGGTAGACGGTTGGCACTGAATCATCGCTGGGCTCCTGATGACTAGAGCAGCTCGTGAGGAGATCTCCATTGTCTTCCTGGAATGAAGGTAAACCAAATACCATCTATGGGGAATAGCACAATATCCTGTCATGATGCACAGAGATAATGTGCTGAAAAACAGGGGCCCTACTATTCCTTCTGTCATCACAAAAGTTAAAGATTTTATAAGAAATAAAAGAAAAATCATCAAACTACTGCTTTCTAGTCCCAGGCTGATAGAAATCACAGACTAGGCTTTTTACTTAACAACAAATCACAATCTATTACAGGTCTTTAGATTCTAGGTACAGGTAAGCAATTAAACATAATTAAGTAAAATCTACAAATAAAAACTCCAAGCCCCTTTTAAACTTACACCTCTGGCCAGACTTTAACAAGATCTACTTTAAGAACATCTTCAATTTCAGCTGACTCAAGTGTGGTCTGTTCCACTACAGTGAATATAATTTGAATCTTAGCAAGTGTATACTGGTTGTATTGCTACTGCAGAACCATGGCTATCTACCTGAGAATCATAGGGTCATACAACATGGAAACAGACCCTTTGGTCAAAGCAGCCTGTGCTGAACATAATCCCAAACTAGACTAGTCCCACCTGCCTGCTCCTGGCCCATGTCCCTCCTAATCTTTCTTATTCATATACTTATCTAAGTGTCTTTTAAATGTTGTAACTGTACCCACATCCACCACTCCATCGGGAAGTCCATTCCACACGCGAACCACTCTCTGTGTGAAACATTTCCCCCTCATGTCTTTTTTAAATCTCTTTCCTCTCAGCTTACAAATATGCCCCTAGTCTTGAAGATCCCCCATCCTAAGGAAAAGGCACCTGGCATTAATCCCATCTCTGGCCCTCATGATCTTATGAACTAGTGAGTTTTGAGAAGATTTGTAGATCAGGTTGAGGTTCTGGATGTGAGTTTTCTCGCTGAGCTGGAAGGTTAATTGTCAGACGTTTCGTCACCATTCTAGGTAACATCATCAGTGAGCCTCCAATGAAGCGCTGGTGTTATGTCCCACTTTCTATTTATCTCGTTAGGTTTCCTTGGGTTTGTGACGTCATTTCCTGCATTGGCGATGTCATTTCCTGTTCTTTTTCTCAGAGGATGGTAGATTGGCTCCAAATCAATGTGTTTGTTGATGGAGTTCCGGTTGGAATGCCATGCTTCTAGGAATTCTCGTGCGTGTCTCTGTTTAGCATGTCCTAGGATGGGTGTGTTGTCCCAATCAAAGTGTTGTCCTTCCTCATCTGTATGTAAGGATACGAGTGATAGTGGGTCATGTCGTTTTGTGGCTAGTTGATGTTCATGTATCCTGGTGGTTAGCTTTCAACGCAGGAAATGACATCACCAACCCAAGGAAACCCAAACAGATAAATAGAAAGCGGGACATAACACCAGCACTTCATCGGAGGCTCACTGATGATGTTACCTAGAATGGTGACGAAACGTCTGAAAACTAATCTTACGAACCTCTATAAGGTCCCTCATAGATGTTACAGAAACTTGGTTGAGGGATGGAGAGGACTGGACATAGACATAGAACAATACAGCGCAGAACAGGCCCTTCGGCCCTTGATGTTGCGCCGACCTGTGAACTAATCTAAGCCCCTCCATCTGCAATATCCCTTCATCATCCATATGCTTATCCAAGGACTGTTTAAATTCCCCTAATGTGGCTGAGTTAACTACATTGGCAGAAAGGGCATTCCATGCCCATACCACTCTCTGAGTAAAGAACCTGCCTCTGCCTCTTAAATCTATCACCCTGGCATCTCAATGTTCCGGTTTTAGATGCTGTAGGAAGGATGGGAAGCGAGGTAAGAGAGGAGGTGATGTGGCAATTTTGATTAAAGAATACATTACTGCTGTAACTAGCAAAGATATTTCTGAAAAATTGTCCAGTGAAAATATATGGATAGAAATTACAAATAAGAAAGGAAAGGTTACTTTGATGGTATTGTACCAAAGGTGAGTGAAGTAAAAGTCGGGTCACACTTTGGGTCTTGCAATCATTATTCTGTTAGTTTCAAAATGACTATTGAAGAGGATAAGCCATTCATAAAAGATAAAGTTCTTAAGTGGAGTAAGGCAAATTTTAATGGCATGAGACAAGGACTTTCAAAAGTTGATTGGAGTAGACTGCAAGTAAAAAGGACATCTGACAAGTGGGAGGCATTCGGAGCGCCTCCGCTCACTGGTTCCCTTTCCTTCTCCTTTCTTTTTTGCTCACTCCCCTCTGCAGTATGTATTTTTTCCACACCCCGCCCACCCCACCCATCCAACTTTAACTTTTATCCTGACCTGTGGGAAGGAGTTGGGTCACAACCAGAGACCAGGTGTGTGTGTACTGAAGCAGCAGTGGATCCAGCATGGGCTGGAGTGATGGCAGCCGATGGTATGGGGTACTGGGTGATCAAGAGCAGAGTGAGTGGGCAGTGTCTCCTGGCAGAGTGGCGTGAGTGGGCAGTGTCCTGTAGTAGTGCGAAGTGAGTGGGCAGTGTCCTGTAGTAGTGCGGAGTGAGTGGGCAGTGCCCCCTGGCGGTGTAGACCGAGTGGACAGGGGCGAATCCCAGAGCAGCGGTGGAGCAAAACCTTGATAAAGACTGGCATGTGGCAGCATGGCCTCACGTTCTGGGGCTTTCAGACATGGACTGGAACTTTGTATCGGTGGGCAGTTATCATTCTGGACTTTTCACTGTTCTCATGCTAATTTATAGTTTTTAAACTCTTTAACAACACCCTTTTTTTAAAACTCTGTAAGTTTTGTGCCTAGGTAATTGTACTTAAGAAGGCTACATTAAAGGCAGCCTTTATAGAAATGCTTCGCAGTACTCCTATAGTGTTGTACTAGAGTACATGTGACAATAAAGGATATGCTGATATAAAAAAAGTGTGACAATGAGAGTTCAGAGACTTCAAGTTCCTGTTAGAGTGAAGGGTAAGACTGAGAAGATTAAGGAACAAGAGATGAGTAAAGATTTCATGGTTCTAGTCGAGAATAAAAGAGAGTCTTATTTTAGATGTAGACAACTTGGTTGAAATGAATCTCTTAATCAATATAAAGAGTGTAGGAGCATTCGTAAGAAGGAAATCAGGAAAGCAAAGAGGGGATATGAGGTAACATTGACAGACCAGGTTAAGGTTAACTCAGAGGTTCTACGAGTAAATTAAGAGTAAGAGGGTAACCAGAGAGCGGGTAGGGCCCTTAAAGATTAAGGAGGCCATCTTTGTGTTGAACCAAGAAGATGGGAGAGAGACTAAATGAATATTTTATATCAGTTTTTTATGGTGGAGAAAGAAATGGAGGCTAGAGCACATAGGAAAATAAATATTGGTGTTTTAAAAACTTCACATTATAGGAGAGAACATTCTGGAAGTCTCAGAGAATATAAAGGTGGATGAATCTCCAGGACCTGATCTAATGTATCCCAGAATGCTAAGGGAAGTAAGGGAGGAAATTGCGAGGACCCTTGAAGAAATAGTTGCATCATCTATAACCAGGGATGTGGAGCCTGATGACTAGAGGGTGACTAATGTTATACCTTTACTTAAGAAGAGTTGTGAGGAGAAACCGGGGAACAACAGACCTGTGAGTCAGACATCCGTTGTGGGTAAATTGTTGGTGGTGATTATAAATGACAGGATTTGTGGACATTTAGAGAGGCAAAAATTGGTTAGGGATGGTCAGCATGGTTTTTTTGCGAGGAAAATCGTGTCTCACAAACTTGATTGAGTTCTTGAAGAAGTTACCAAGAAGATCAATGATAGCAGAGCAGTAGACATTGTTTACTTGGACTTTAATAAAGCCTTCGATAAGGTTCCGCAGATCAGACTAATTAGTGAAATTAGGTCACATGGGATTTGGGGTGATCTTACCAACGGGATATATAATCAGCTTAATGACAGGAGACAGACAGTGGAGTGGAGGGTTGCTTTTCTGACTGGGGGCCTATTACCAGCGGTGTTCCACAGGGATCAGTTTTGGGTCCTCTCTTGTTTGTCATTTATATAAATGATTTGGATGAGAATATAGTAGGGTTAGTAAGTTTGTACATTCCACCAAAATTAGTGGCATTGTAGCCAGTGAAGAAAGTTTTCTAAGATTATAAAGGGATCTCGATCAAATGGCTCAGTGGGCTGAAAAATGGCAGATGGAGTTCAATTTGGATAATTGTGAAGATTTGCATTTTGTTACAATAAACAGGGGCAGGACTTATACAATTAATGGAAAGCCCTTGGGTAGTGTTGTGGAACAGAGGGACCTAGGGGTTTAGGTATATAATTCATTGAAGTTTGCATCACATATAGACAGAGTGGTTAAAAAGGTGTTAGCCTTCATTGCTCAGTCCTTTGAGTATAGGAATTGGGAAGTCATTGAGTTTGGTTGGCTCACCAAGCTGGCTTGTTGTTTTGCAGACGTTTCATTACTATGCTGGATAACATCCTCAGTGCAGCCTCTGATGAAGCGTCGGTGTGTTTTCCCGCCTGGTTTTTAAACTTTGGGGTCTGTTGCGATGGATTGCCTCACTTCCAGGTTTCCTCCGTAGTGGAATGTATGCAGTCGTCAAGTTCAATGTGTTTAAGAATAGTCTGCTTCGTGGAGTGCCATGCTTTCAGGAATTCTCGTGCTTGTCTCTGCCTAGCCTGTCCCAGGATCTTGGGAAGCCATGTTGCGGTTGTAGAGGATACTGGTGAGCCCTGTTCTGGAATACTGTGTCCAGTTATAGCAAGGATATGATTAAGCTTGAGAGGGTTCAGAAGAGATTTACCAGGATGTTGCCAGGCGTGGAGGTTTGCATTGTAAGACTGGGCAGATAGAAGATTTTAGGAAGCCAAAATGAGCTTGTGTAAGTCTGCTATGCATGGAATTGGTTACACTATAAAAGAGTTGGTTGTACATGGAGTGCTGAAGTATATATCTTTCAGGATGTGTAGTGGTAGTATGTTGGCACTAGCTCCTGGGTTGATTTTCTTTTAACTCTTAGGGTGTATTGACGTGCATTTTGAGGACATTGGAATGGTCATGTCAACTTCTGATCATCTTATAGCCTTGATGTGATGTGTGAGGCTAAATGATATGAAAGGTCTAGTCATCTTCTGAAATGTACCTTTGACTTAGTTGATTGTGCACTTTATTAACGTACTTGTATTTGTGTAAGTTGCTAAAACTTTCTTTGCTGCCAGTGAAACACTGTTTTGTTCCCTACAGTGTGCAAACAGACCATTCAGCCCAACAAGTTCACATTGATTCTCTGAGAAGCATCCCACCCCACACTTCCCATGACTAATGCACCTAACCAATATATCCCTGGACACTCCGGGCAATTTATCATGGCCAATTCTCCTAACCTGCACATCTTTGACTGTGGGAGCAAACTGAGCACCTGAAGGAAACCCATACAGACACAGGGAGAAATTGTAAACTCTACACAAACAGTCACTCAAGGCTGGAATTGAGCTTTAGTCTCTGGTGACATGAGGCAGCAATGCTAACCACTGAGCCCCTGTGTTGTCCTGGGGTTTGACCTAGATCCAGCTTGAATCTAGAATCTGCAGATTTCATGCATATATGTACCAAGTGTCCCTTGGTGCAACATGCTTTGCAGATGTGAAGATTTGTTGGGCAGCTTTTGTGCTGATGTAACAAGCCGCATCTATTATAGATCCTGTTGGTATTGTGCACTTTGCTGACTGTAGCAATAGTGTTGGCTGCAGCTAAATCGTATAATTGTTGCTGAACTGCCACCATACCTTTGTGTCGGTGACCACCTTCCAGCGAAGTGTCAATAATATAGCTTTCCTTCGTGGTCCTATTTGGAGGCTGTAATCCTTGTGGAGGCGATTACCAATTGAGTCAGCCTGTTGGAGACGTCTGCTTTGGAGAAGTCACACTCATGCCCCTTGCTGTGCCAAACTCATCAGTAGGCTCTTAGCGTTGTCATCTGAATGACATGTATTGATATGTGTTCAACCTGAAGTGAATGCTTTCATTGAGCTAGTCTTTGAATATTCTGCAGGTCTTTTTCTGGATCATTCTTACTGTCGAAGAAAGACCAGATTTTTAGTTCTGCGAAGCTTTTTGATGGCAAGTTACCAGAGATCTCATCTAGGGATTCCTGATCATTTGATCTGTAAAATAAAGCTGTGTAAATTGTTTGAAACATGTAAATCAGTAAATATATCATTGGCTGCCCAATCCATAAGTAATTGTTTGTCTCCCATCTTCCATTGAAGTTCTGTTGCGTTTTATTTGAGTACAGTGTAGGGCTTGTTTGATTTTTTCTTTGACTTTCTCTGCTTCACTTTCCTTTCATTTAGTCCTGTTTTGTTTCTGTTGCACTTTATTGTTCACTTTTGCAGCCTTTTTACTGAATTTAGTTTTAGGCCATCTCTTTGAGGAATACAGACCTGCAGTAGCAAGCTTCAGCCATTGGGTGGTATGTACATACTATATGGTATGATGATGTCATGCAGGACTCTTTCTATTCTATTGCAAATTGGAGACAAGATGGCAGAACCAACTGACCACTGCACACAGGTAAGCACATTAGAAAAGTGGTCTTTGGTTTTAGAAAGTGTAAATTTATTCGTGAAGGCTCTGATATTTAAGCTGAGAGCAGCCTTTGATCACTGTTTATTTTACTTTTAGTTTTGTGAGAAGCTTTTTGGCTTTTAAATAGGCAAGAAACTTGTCTATTCATTCTCCTTTATAACAGGACTGGCGGGGTTTCCAACTTGACAGAACTTACATTTCATGCAGAGAGCCTTCTAGCTGTTTCATTTACAGATATGAACTCACAAATTTGTTGCTGTTAGGTTTCCAACTGCTTTGAAGTCCAGGGCTGTTCTGATCTTTAGTTAGGATCCCATGCATCTGTCGCTGTCAACTTGGATTCTTCAATGAGCATTCATTACTGTTTATCATCATGATCTATTGTCATGGTGTAGGCTTTTGCCCTCAGCAGGGTATTTGTACCTGATGAGGCAATACCTACGTTAGCTCCTGGAACAAAATAACTGGTCATTTGTAACATGGTAGTCAAAGACTTAAACAACATTTATTACAGCTTCTGATAGCTATACATTTTACAGCCACAGGCACATCAGTGTCTGGGCTAATACTAAGCTATCTGGTTACAAAACAAAGCACAATTCAATCACCACGTCAACCGTCAAGTAGTCTCAGTTAAAATGGAGTCTGAGACCTTAATACTTTCAGTCATATGCCTTGTTACTTTGACGATATCGAGCTATACAGTGTACTAGCTGTGAGGCATAACACAACAGTAGTGATCCCAGTGAAAATTGAAAGAAGGATCATAGCTGCAAGAGATAATGGGAACTGCAGATGCTGGAGATTCCAAGATAATAAAATGTGAGGCTGGATGAACACAGCAGGCCAAGCAGCATCTCAGGAGCACAAAAGCTGATGTTTCGGGCCTAGACCCTGAAGAAACGTCAGCTTTTGTGCTCCTGAGATGCTGCTTGGCCTGCTGTGTTCATCCAGCCTCACATTTTATTATCATAGCTGCAAGAGCTGTGTACTCCCGTGGACTGGAGGCAGTGATCCCGACCTGACAGGTACCACTTGGTTTGTTGTAGCTGTGTTTTTGAGGTGTGAGCAACTTGATAGGGCAGAGATTTATTGAGAAGGGGAAGTTAATTTGGTGAGTAGGATAAACAATGACAGCCAGTGCATACAGATCAGCTTCAGGTGATGGTGGGATAGTGATCACACTATCTGAGAAGGAAAGACTTAATTGTGACAGTTTATCTTGAGGGCAAGAGTCCGATTTTAGCTCATCTTGCCTTTATTGCCAACATCCCTTGTAGAGATCATTCCATGCCATTTATAATTTTTTTTCATCAGCTCACTGACCCCTGGCCCTCACTGTAAGTGTGACATAGTGGCCAATATCAGTTTCAGTCACAAGTGAAAAGTTACAGGGAGAAATGAATAGTGCAAACACAGGTAAGAATGCCAAGAAGTTGATTGTTACAAATTGAAATCAATTCCTGTTTGAGAAAGAACAGACTTCCATGTCCCTAGCCACTTCAAACAACTCAAGATGTTCTAAAGCTCTTAACGCCAACTCTGCAACGGCGTAGCTGATTCCTGTGTAGCAGTATCTTGCAAACAGCAAGTGGGTGAATGTTTAGCCATTCACTTTCATAATGTTGTTCAACGGCTATATGACTCTGCTGCTCTACTTTCCACAGTGCCATGGGATCTTATCGAACCACCTGAGAGGTCTCAGTTAATGTTTCCTCTGAAAGATGGCAGCTGCAATTAGGCCCAGGGATATAAAACATGGGGCCTGGGTCTGCTCCTGCCTGGGCCCCTGGTTCCACACCTAACCTGAGTGTGGCAGCTCCAATGCCGCACCTTGACCCAAACACGGGAACCCCGTAGGGCCCCACTTATTGCAGCTCAATGTATTCCACTGTCCTGGGTTCAGCCTCCAAGGCTGCAGTGCTCCTTTGGTCCTGCATTGATGTGGCAGCCTAGGCTATGTGCTGATGTCTCCAGTACAGGACATGAGACCAGAATCACTGGCTGAGGGGGTGAGAGTTCTATTGCTGACCCACGACGGACAACTAAAGCCATCCTTAAAATTTCTACTGCATGACGAAGGAGACCTATGGATTCTGGCCACTGAGCATTGTTGCAATTGTACCTTTGCCACTCACGCTTCCTTCCAATTAAGATTGTGATTGTGCCGAGACTGAAACATTGTAGCAATGTGCCAGTACAAGAAATGCAATAGAAATGGTAGACTCTACAAATCACTGCATTGGAAAGGAATTGGGTAGTATCTTGGATTTAAACCATTCATCGGCTGTCATTATGTGAGCTACTTTAGTCTCAAACCAACCTGCTTTGCACTGTCATCATTCGCTTGTTGTATCTCTGAGTCCAAAATTCACTTTTGTTTTCATTTCCATCCTATGCTGCTGGATTTTTTGGACTATCTGTTCACTCTCCTTTCTCAATGACCTATTTAAAAACCTTTGAATGCAGGCAAAATACTCTGGATGCTGGAAATCTCTAAAACAAGCACAGAGATCGCTGGAGAAACTCAGCAGATCTAGCAGCATCTAAGGCAAGAGAATGACTGGTTTGAGTTTTTTTCAGAAACCCTTCTCCAGAGACGATTCATAAAACCATTTCTCTTCTCAGAGCACAAGCTGAAGTTCAGGACACGTTCATGATGTACCAGGTTTATGATGATGCTATCACACTCAGACTCATCCAAGAAGCTTCTAAAATGCTCAGTAAGTATGATATATTTTGATTTTAAACCCAAAGTGCGATTTACTTGCATGCATTCAAAAATACAACAAATTGTAATCCATGTCAGGTTCACATAAAGATATTTAACTGTAAAATTATGTAGAGATAGAATGAAAGAAAATCAGAAAGCTCCAGCAAAACCAAACATTTGCAATGTGAGATGATTTAAATTGATTCTGATCCTTGTCCAAGCTTCATTTTCTCTCAGTTACTCATCCAGACATGTGAATAATATAAGTTATTACTATGTTAGAGCACTTTGTGATGTTCAGTGAAAATTCAACAGGCTGTGAAAGGGAATACAGACTTAATGGTGCAGGTTTGAAGATTGTGTGGAAACAAACAGTTCATGTGCATACTTTTTGGAAGGCAACAGGACATATTGAGAAATCCATTAGAAAAACATGTGGGATCTTATTAATAGAGGTATTCAGTGCAAAAACAAGCAAGTTTTTTGAACCTTTAGAAAGCTATGGTTAGGTTATAATTAGAATATTGTGTCCAGTTTGAGTCATTGCATCTCAGGAATTCAACCTAACAAACACTATCTGGCATTTCTGCACAGTACAGCAGCAAAATGAATAAGTTTGAGATACCTTCTATCATACTGTCATTCTGCTAAGGAATCTTTGGTGGTAGATTGAGATATCTGTAAATCAGCAACGTGCCAAGAAACCCATTAGGGTTGCTTTCAGAATCTCCCGAAGGTCAGGTGAGAGGATAAAATTCCAGACACTGAGGTGTTCTGAGCAAGCATCCACACCATATTGAGAGAGTCACAGTCACAACTCTTTTAAGTGTTGATTTCTGCTAGAAATGACTAGAATGTATTGGGTAGATTCACTTGGATCAATCCTTCTTACTAATATCAGTCTAAGCTACTGATATCATATGGGGTAGGACACCCAGACAAACTCTTCAGTAGAAAATAAGTTCCATCTTGATATACAATGAATGGGCCTACTACATATTACTCACTAACTAGTTTCATTATACCTGAGATACATGATTGTGCCTTGTGAGACAGTCAGGCTCAACCTCAGATTAAGTACACAATTCTACTCTAAATGCATGCTGTCAACTCTAAGAAAAATATGCTGAAGTGCTAGTACAGGCTTTGGTGAACACAGATGGAAAGCTCCTCCCAGGACCAGTTATAAACATCCTGGTGAGTGGAGCTTATCCAGTGATAGAGTTCACTCTTTCAGATACTGACTGTTGTACACAACATGATGAATTGGGCTGGCCACGTAATCAGAATATTTGACCCTTGCTCACCTAGGCACATGGGGTGTGATCTCATGGCAGTCCAAGGAGGTGCAGGTAAAGGCACTTTGAAGGTTTGGTTCAGCAGTTCTGACATCAGCTTCGGGTTGCAAGGGAAGGACAGCCACACCTTATACAACTGAAAAAAAAGGGCGTTCTCCGAAAGACTGAGAGAAGAAATTCAGAGTCAGCAGTTCGTCCAGAAACTCAACCATCTGCAGTGTGCTGTCTGATTTGCAACGAAACCTTCTGGGTACTGATCATCCTTAGCAAATCATCTAAGTACCGATTGGAAACCTTGCCAGTGATCCAACTGGTGATATGGTCAGCTGTGCCACAAAGAGCAAACAGGCAGACATACATGAATGACACCAATTTAGTGTTAATGTAATTAATTAACATGTAGGCTACTGACGACTGTTTTACATACATGTGCTACCCATTCATTTAAGAACATGTACTCATCTATTAATTTACGTACATATGTTTTTTGTCTTTTGCATATTTGCACTGCACAATAATTTTTCCATCTGCTCATTCCATACCAATGTATATCCATGTGAATGCCTACTAATCCACATCCATCAGTTTAGCTTCCCAATCATTTCAGCCTCCCAGGTTGACACTGATACTATTCAGCTACAAGCAGGAGAACAGGTGTCTTGGAACTAATTGCATCCTACTAGGGGGAGCTAAAAAGTCATTGTTTGGTTAAAAAAAATTCACTGTTCAACTGTCCTACCAATTAATCACATAATAACTCTCTTATTGAGATTTAACAACATTGAAATGTGTTCGCGTCCCTCAGTGATTTTCTCAAACTGTTAAGTGTTAAGTGCTCGCTTTTGCCACTTGTCAAGAGACACACTGTTACAGGTCCTGAATCAACATGAAATACTGAAACGTGTTCTGCTGTTGCTCAGATCTGTCCGCTGAAGCTGTCTTGAAACTCTTTGGAGGACACTTTTTCACCTTCTGCAAGGTGTGTGGATACGACAGGATGCTGCGGACCTTGGGAGGATCGTTGATGGAGTTTATCGAAAACTTAGATAACCTTCACAGTTACCTTGCTCTGTCGTATCAGGTAATCCTGCTCTCACAGTGCTTTCTAAAGTCTGGAGCTAGGGGCAATGCTAATTTTGTGATACAGTTTGACCACTACCTCATTGGACTGGTTTAATCTTCATTAGGATATTTTCAGACTTGAAACAACTATATTTGAATTAAGAAACTATGTCAGCTGGATTTTTATAATGCCTTTCACAACCTCCAGAAGACACCAGGCAAGAATGTGTTTTTTTGAGATTAGTCACTGTTGTAAGATGGGAAACATACTGATCAAAATAAAAACAATCAGAAATTGCTGAAAAAACTCAATAGGACTTGCAGCATCTTTGGAGAGAGAGCAGAGTTAAGATTTCAGAACCAGTGATCCTCCTTCACACCAGCCACTCGTATACTATGAACTCCTACAGACTACAATATAATATATAGCTAAATGAGATAACAAAGTGTAGAGCTGGATGAACACAGCAGGCCAAGCAGTATCAGAGGAGCAGGAAGGCTGACATTTCGGGTCCAGACGCGAAACGTAAGCTTTTCAGCTCCTCTGATGCTGCTTAGCCTGCTGTGTCCATCCAGCTCTACACGTTGTTATCTCAGATTCTCCAGCATCGACAGTTCCCACTATCTCTGAATCCAACCAGATTATCTGTTTTAGCACCATCATTTGAGCATTAAATATTGACCATAATGTCTTCTGAATATGGTCAAGGGTTCTTTTATCTCCTCCAGAGAGGGCAAATGAGGGCTTGGTTTCACTTCCGATTCAAAGAGAGTACCTCTGACAAAGCAGCATTCCCTCACTACTAAAATGGGTTGAACTGCTGCAGTCCAAACGGTCAACGTGCACGAGTAATGCTGTTGGAGAGAGTTCCAAGATTTTGACCCAGTGACACTAAAGGAAAATGGCATTTTTCCAATCCAGGATGACGTGATGCTTGGAGGAGAGCTTGCAAGTGGTGTTGCTCCCATGTGTATGTTGTCCTTGCCCTTCTACATAATAATGATTGTCCCAGATGAATCACAAAAGATGAGTATGCAGGGACATTATGTGATTAGGAATATCATATGGAATGGTGTTAGTTGTTGCAAAGAGAACGGAATATCAAAGTAGGGAATCTTGTCTACAATTGTAGAGGTTGATGGTGAGACCACATCTGAGGTGTTTTGGTATCCTTACTTGAGAAAGGACATACAGTAATAGCATTAGAATCAATTCAGTGAATGTTCACTCGATTGATTCCTGGGATGAAAGTATGGTCTTTTTGAGTAAAGGGTTGACAGGCTTGGTCTGTTTTCACTGGAGGTTAGAAGACTGAGAGGTGATCTTATTGAAATTTACATGGCCCTGAGCAGGATCGACAGGTCGAAAGCTCAGGGGATATTTCTCCTTGTTGGAGACACTAGGACTAGGGGACAGTATTTAAAAATGAATCTCTCACATAAGATGGAGAAGAAAGAAAATCTTCCTTTCTTAGGATCATTGGCCTGTGGAATTCTCTTTCCCAGAGAGTGGTGGAGACTGAATAAGGCAGAGATAGATAAGTTCTTGACTAACGAAAGAGCGAAAGGGTGTAAAGTGCATTGGTAATGATAACAGTATTAGAACCTATTTCTTGTGCAGGTGTGATTAACTCCACAATACAACAACAGTATTATGAGTTATGAAGGAGACATTGTAGGAGCCAACTCATTTCTGTGCGTGCAGCTTGCAAAACCACAACAGATTAATTGCAAGGCAAAGTTGCAACATTGTATACACACAGCAAGGTCCATAAAGGGGAACTCACTTAAAAACAAGTTAAACATACAATATCCCCCTTTTCCAAAAGAAGGCCCAAACATGTACAATGAAAGGTGAGCCAATGAGTTTCTATATATTTAGGTCATTTACCCAATGATCCAGATCTCATGATGGTGGCTTTATCTAGAGATGCTTTTGGTTTCCACAGTCCTCAGCAATATTATCCATCCTTCCTGTTCCTACTGCCAACATCTTCTTCCATGGCCTGGAGTCCAAATGTTGTTCACCCCGACAAACTTAAGGCAGGTTTTGCACCCTGGGTTCTTTGAATTCACTCAAAGTGATACCTCTTTGCTGATACCGCATATTTTTGGCCTTCTTGACCTATTTCAATAACTGTCCAGCCTCTTGAATCTCTTTTCTTTGTTTCTTAATTTTGGTGGAGCAGCTGGGTTTTTCAGTAATTGCGCCAACAAGTTGTCAACAAAATAGCTCAAAAATGGCCTCTTATGTGAACTATAGGCCCATTAGCTTAACGTCTGTTGTGGGGTAAATGCTTGAATCTATAATCAAGGAAGAAATAGTGAGACATCTGGATAGAAATTGTCCCATCAGGCACATGCAACATTGGCTAATGAAATTTAGGTCATGTTTAACTAATTTACTGGATTTCTTTGAGGACATTTTGACTGTGGTAGATCATGGGAACTGGTGGATATGGTGTATCTGGATTTCCAGAAGGCATTTGACAAGGTACTTCACAAAAGGCTGTTGCATAAAATAAAGGTGCGGAGCGTTACAGGCAATGTATTATCATGGATAGAAGATTAGTTAACTAACAGAAACTAACAGAAAGGGATAAACGAGTATTTTCTGGTTGGTGATCAGTAGCTAGCGGTGTGTCTCAGGGATTAGTGTTGGGACTGCAATTATTTACAATATACTTAGATGATTTAGAGTTGGGGACCAAGTGTCACGTGTCAAAGTTTGCAGATGACACTAAAATGAGTGGTAGAGCAAAGTGTGCAGAGGAGACTAAAAGTCTGCAGGGAGCTATAGGTAAGTGAAGTGAATGGGCAAAGGTCTTGCACTTGGAGTACAGTGTTGGTGAGTGTGAAGTCACCCATTTTTGGTAGGACTAATGGCAAAATGGACTATTATTTAATAGGTGAAAGATTGCAGCACCCGTAAACCAATTTTATGTGATTGTGCTGAATCACAAAAAGTTGGTTTGCAGGTGCAACAGGTAAGTAAGGAAGCAAATAGAATATTGCTCTTCATTGCTAGAGGGATGCAGTTTAAAAATAGGAAGGTTATGCTGCAGCTGTATAGGGTGCTGGTGAGGCCACACTTGGAGTACTGTGTACAGTTTTAGTCTGCGTACTCAATGTACTGCCACTGGAAGGGATTCAGAGGAGATTCACTCGGTTGATTCTGGAGTTGGCTTATGAAGAGAGATTGAGCAGACTGGGGCTATACTCATTGAAATTTAGAGGAATGGAGGGGGATCTGATAGAAACATATAAAATTGTGATGGGAATAGATAAAATAGAAGCAGGGAGGTAGGTGGGTGAAACGAGGACTAGGGGATATAGCCTCAAAATAAAGGCAAGCAGATTTAGGATTGAGACAACAAAGTGTAGAGCTGGATGAACACAGCAGGCCAAACAGCATCTCAGGAACACAAAAGCTGATGTTTCAGGCCTAGACCCTTCATCAGAGAGGAGATGGGGAGAAGGAACTGCAATAAATAGGGAGAGAGGGGGAGGCGGACCGAAGATGGAGAGAAAAGAAGGTAGGTAGAGAGGGGAGTATAAGTGGGGAGGTAGGGAGGGGATAGGTCAGTCCAGGGAAGATGGACAGGTCAAGGAGGCAGGATGAGGTGGTAGGTAGGAAATGGAGGTGCGGCTTGAGGTGGGAGGAAGGGATGGGTGAGAGGAAGAACAGGTTAGGGAAGCAGAGACAGGCTGGGCTGGTTTTGGGATGCGGTGGGGGGAGGGGACGAGCTGGGCTGGTTTTGGGATGCGGTGGGGGAAGGGCAGATTTTGAAGCTTGTGAAGTCCACATTGATACCATTGGGCTGCAGGGTTCCCAAGCGGAATATGAGTTTGTTTTCCTGCAACCTTCAGGTGGCATCATTGTGGCACTGCAGGAGGCCCATGATGGACATGTCGTCTCTGGAATGGGAGGGGGAGTTGAAATGGTTCGCGACTGGGAGGTGCAGTTGTTTGTTGCGAACCGAACGAGGGTGTTCTGCAAAGCGGTAGCCGAGCCTTCGCTTGGTTTCCCCAATGTAGAGGAAGCCACACCGGGTGCAATGGATACAATATACCACATTGACAGATGTGCAGGTGAACATCTGCTTGATATGGAAGGTCATCTTGGGGCCTGGGATGGGGGTGAGGGAGGAGGTGTGGGGGCAAGTGTAGCACTTCCTGCGGTTGCAGGGGAAGGTGCTGGGTGTGGTGGGGTTGGAGGGGAGTGTGGAGTGGACAAGGGAGTTGCGGAGAGAGTGGTCTCTCCGGAAGGCAGACAGGGTGGGGATGGAAAAATAGCTTGGGTGGTTGGGTCGGATTGTAGATGGTGGAAGTGTCTCATCCCGCCTCCTTGACCTGTCCATCTTCCCTGGACTGACCTATCCCCTCCCTACTTCCCCACCTATACTCTCCTCTCTACCTACCTTGTTTTCTCTCCATCTTCTGTCCGCCTCCCCCTCTCTCCCTATTTATTCCAGTTCCCTCTCCCCATCCCCCTTTCTGATGAAGGGTCTAGGCCCGAAACATTAGCTTTTGTGCTCCTGAGATGCTGCTTGGCCTGCTGTGTTCATCCAGCTCCACACTTTGTTGTCTTGGATTCTCCAGCATCTGCAGTTCCCATTACCACAGATTTAGGACTGAGTTGAGGAAGAACCTCTTCACCCAGAGGGTTGTGATCCTGTGGAATTCCCTGCCCAGGGAAGCAGTTGAGGCTACCTCGTTGAATGTTTTTAAGCAAAGGAAGATAGATTTTTGAACAGAAAGGGGATTAAGGGCTATGTTGAACGGGCGGGTAAGTGAAGTGAGTCCATAAAACGATCAGCCACGATCTCGTTGAATGGCGGAGCAGGCTCAATGGGCCAGATAGCCTAGTCCTGCTCCTGTTTCTTATGTTCTTATGAACCAGTATGGGAGACAGAATAGTTAATGAGTCCAGTGAGGGGAGGGATAGAATGAGATCAGTGAGGAAGGTGGGCAGCATAAGGCTGATGAGAGAGATGGGGGAGAGAATACGGCCTGTCAGGGAGAGGGAGAGGGAGAGGAGAGTTAGAGACCTCTGAAGGAGAAGGAGAGGAGTGGCCTGCAGGGGTAAAGAAGATAGAACCAGAGGCAGGGAATGGTTAATGGGAAGCAATGAGAGTAATTTTTTAGGAGGTTATGGGGATAATTGCCCACATCCACCTTTTAAATAGTGTTCCCAGGGCCTCCGGGGAACTGGATGGGAATCAGCGTCTAGGTGACAGCAGACAATTGACAGTGATATCCACCAACCTCAAACCACAATGAAGAGGTAGTCAGATACTGCCCACTGGTAAACCAGAAATCAGTGCTGAGGAAGGTGGCAGGTGCATTTGCTGGAGACATCATACGTTCAACCAAACTCCTTGTAGAAAGATGGTTTGCCTAATTCATGTGGGTCTGGGTGCGAATGAAATAGCCCTTGGCAGAATAGAGGGTTCCGGATCTTGTGGCAAACAAGGCCTCAGAGTGGATTTTTAAAGAAAATGAGGCAGGGATCACATTGAAACAAAATGATGTGGTTGGTAATTGTCGCCTTCAATAATTGGGGCCCTGAAAGGGCTGCCAAGTAGCTCAACATATTCTGGGTGATATCACCACATTACCTTACATCTTCAACTACTTCTCCCCAGACACTGATCACCCAACATATCAATCATCACAGAAGCTCCTCCTTTCCTGGACTTTTCAATCTGGTCTAGTTTTGACTTTGGGAAATCTGGTCGCCTTGCTCCGAGCAGCTCACCAAGTATTTGAAACACAACTTCTACTTTGATTTCTGTTTTGAATTCTGTGACACTGCCAAGTATCCGAGTGCCCTATATTGAAAGGCTATTAGGTTTCCAATTGTTATAAGGACTTCATGAGGTCAGTTTTAAACCTCATTTAATTGTAGTGCAGAGAGAACTGTAAAATGCTGCAGCAAAATTGGTATGGAAGGTGAACCATTCCCCTTCTCTGCTGGCCACAGAAATGATTTTGAAATTCTTTTTTAGCTCGTAGCTCTACCTCATTCCATTGCATATGTAGATTGCTAGCTGGCCAGAATCAAATAAGGAACGAACCTAAGGTATTGGAGTAGATCTGTAGCTCGGGTTGTGGATGTTGAGGTTGGTTGGCTCGCCGAGCTAGTTTGTTGTTTTGCAGATGTTTTGTTACCATGCTGGGTAACATCCTCAGAGCAGCCTCTGATGGAGCATCAGTGCGTTTTCCCACCTGGTTTTTAAACTCTGGGGTCCATCGAGATGGAATGCCTCACTTCCGGCTTTCCTTCGTAGTGGAGTGTATATGGAATCAGTCAAGTGCCATGCTTCTAGGAATTCTCATGCCTGTCTCTGCCGAGCCTGTCCCAGGATCTTGGTGTTGTCCCAGTTGAAGTGGTGGTTCTCCTTGTCCATGTGGATTGAGATGAGTTAGTACTGGTCGTGTCTTTTTGTAACCAGTTGGCGTTCATTTACCCTTGTTGTTAGTTTCCTTCCTGTTTGTCCGATATAGTGTTTCTCGCAGTCTCTGCAGGGGATCTTGTAGATGACATTGGTCCTTTCCATGGCAAGGAGTGTGTCCTTACTTTGGGTGAGCAGTCGTTGTAGGGTTGACGTGGGCTTGTGTGCCACTCTGATGCCCAGCGGTCGTAGGAGTCTTGTGGTGAGTTTTGACATGTTCCTGATGTGTAGGGTAGTGTGATGAGTGTGTCAGGGCATGTAGATTCTTTCTGATGCTGTTCATGTGTGCATCTTCTGACCCAGTTCTTTGGATATCCATTAACCTGAAAATCTGGAACAGGTATTCCCCCTCCTCTTGGCAGAGTTCAATGTTGCTGCAGTGCATTGTTGCCCTTTTAAATAGTGTTCGCATGCAGCTTCGTTTGTGTGTGCTGGGATGGTTACTACTGAAGTTCAATACTTGGTATCTGTGTGTGGTTTCTCGGTGTACTTTCATTTGCAGTTCCCCATTTGTCTTGTGCTCTATCATGACATCCAGGAATGGGAGTTGTTTGTTCTTCTCCTCTCTGGTGAATCTTATTCTGGTGAGGGTGTTCTTTATAAGTGTGTGTGTCTCTACATAGCATATCCACAGTTTAGGTTGGATTTGCAGAAGGGCAGTCCTTTCTAGTCTTTGCATTAATGCTTCTGCTATGCGTCTGGAGATAGGGGATCCCATGGGTGTCCCACTGATTTGCTCGTATGTTTGGCAGTTGAAAGTGAAGTGGGTGGTCAGGCATAGGTCCAATAATTTGAGCATGTTGTCCTTGGAGATGGTTTCACTGGGGTCATGCTCTTGTTCAAATAGTGTTGTCATTGTTTCCCTTGCTAGTGGTATGTCTATTGATGTGAATAGGTGACATCAAACGATATCATGGTCTCTTCATCCTCTATCTTTATGCGTTTGATGGAGTTGAGGAATTCTTGGGTTGAGTGGATGGAGTGGGGTGACTTGTTGACTAGGTGCCTGAGTCTCCTTTGTAGTTCTCTGGCTAATCTGTGCGATGGACTAGGGTGACTATGGGTCTGGGGGGTACTTCTGGCTTGTGCACTTTAGGGAGGCCGTAGAATCGGGGTGTGTTGGTTCCTTCGGGTATAATTCTTAAGAAGTCTGTTTTGTTGATCAGACCTGTTTGTTTAAGTCTTTGTAGCGTGTAGAGGATTTTGTTGCCCAGTTGTGGTGTTGGGTCAGTCTGTACTGGCTGGTATGTGTTCTCATCAGCGAACAATGCTTGTGCCTTGGAGATGTAGTCCCTTTCATTCATTATCACTGTCACGTGCCCTTTGTCTGCAGGTAGTATTGTGATGTTCTTGTCCTTCTTTAATCTGTCCAAGGCTTGTCTTTCCCGTGTGTTGAGGGTGTTGAGGGTGTTGAGTTCACTCCTTCTGGTTAGTATCGGGACTACTGTCTGTCTTTTTTTAGATTAGATTAGATTCCCTACAGTGTGGAAACAGACCCTTCGGCCCAACAATTCCACACCGCCCCTTGGAGCAATCCACCCAGACCCATCCCCCTATAACCCACACACCCCTGAACACTGCAGGCAATTTAGCATGGCCGATCCACCTAACCTGCACATCTTTGGACAGTGGGAGGAAACTGGAGCACCCGGAGGAAACCCTCGCAGACACGGGGAGAACGTGCAAACTCCGCAGCGACAGTCGCCCGAGGGTGGAATCGAGCCCGGGTCCCTGGTGTTTGTTGTTGTACTTCGATGATATTATTGGTCTTGAGTGTGGCTTCCAGTGTAGCTAGCAATTCCGTTTTGTTGGCGTCCCTGTAGTTGTAATTCAGTCCCCGGGTGAGAACGGCTTTTTCCGCATCTGTCAGTTTCCTGTCGGTGAGGCTCCTTATCCATGTGTCTGTTCTGTTGTTGTCATTTTTGTGGGTAAGTGTGGTTAGCTTGTCTTGGGCAGGGTTTGTCTTTTCTTGGCTGATGTTAATGGCTTGTTCCAGTTGTCCCATCTCCATTGGAGCCAATCAAGGAACCAATCTCAAACTTTTCTTGAATGAATGGAAGAGCAATTTCATGACTAGCTTACATCAAGAAATATAGATCCATGACACCAAACACAAAAACACTCACACAAACACAGGTATAAAATTTAAAAATGTGAGAAATGCCAGGGTCAGAAAGGAAGATTAAAAACAATCATTTTAAAGCCTTAAAGTGTCTTTAATACTTTAGATTTTAACCCAACACCATGGGTTGATTATGAGCTAATAAGGTGTAGAGCTGGATGAACACAGCAGGCCAAGCAGCATCAGAGGAACAGGAAAGCTGACGTCAGCTTTCCTGCTCCTCTGATGCTGCTTGGCCTGCTGTGTTCATCCAGCTCTGCACCTTGTTATACCAGATTCTCCAGCATCTGCAGTTCCTACTATCTCTGAAGCCATGGTTGATTAATTGACATTTTAGAAACATTTTAGAAACCCATCAGTGGCAAGTATTGCAAATATCTTTGAATTCATGACGGTATGTCTCCAGTTAGCTTTATCGTTGTGTTGAGTTCTTCAAGAGAGACTGAGGGAAAATGAGGAGAGTGCGACACGCACACACACACACACACACACACACACACACACACACACACGCATGCACACAGAGACAGACACACACACGCATGCACGCACACACACACGCGCTTGCACACAGGCAGACACACAAACACACACACACACACACACACACATGCACACACAGACAGACAGACACACACACGCATGCACACACAGACAGACACACACACAAAAATACCTTCCCCGTTTCAATTCCATTTGTACCTTTCTCCCTGCTGCTCTGCCGAATCAACTGCTCAGTCATGAATTGCTCTGTCTCTAATCAATGTTTTATCTAAGCTGGATAATCAGTGGGTATCTGTTTTATCTGCAAATTATGAAATTTATTTGTAAAGATATAATTAAAACAGGAGGTATAAGATCTAAGTTTCAATGGCCATTGAACATGTTAATTTTGACTCATGTTGTCTTTGTTTATCCCAAATAAAAGCAAAATACTGCCAGAAATCTGAAATAAAACCAAAAAGTACTGGAGGAACTCAGCAAGTCTGCCAGCATCTGTGGAGAGAGAAACAAAGTTAATGTTTTGAGATCAATATGACTCTTCTAGAGGGTTCTCAAGTACTTCCTATCCATATTTGTTTATTTTACAAAGTTTTTTTGATAAAGTTGGTTATACTTAACATCAGCTGATTTCTGCAGCAATTTCAAGTCAATGTTATTCAGTCTCCAAGCCATTTTAGCCAATGAAGGTCCCAGGTTCTAAAATCATATGACGGTTGCTCAAAATTGACTGTCTGTATTTTTCTGCTGCCAAGTTAGAGACCATTTTCCCTGCACTGACTCTCTGAATGAGCCATCAAATTAGCCCCCCTTTACAGCAACGTCCCTAGTGCTCCTCAAACCATGAACTCAGAGTCAGAGCATTGGTCATTTTGTTCCTGCTCTGCAAACAAATATGTATGTTGGAATGAATAAATCAACTGATAGAAGGTTCGGTGCTGTTTGATTGCCAGGAAATGAAAGCACCATCTTTTCGAGTGGAAAGGACGGAAGGTGGAGAGATGTGGCTTCATTACTATTCTGAGAGAAGAGGGCTGTGCCATATAGTTCCAGGTGAAAGCTGTTCTTCACAGGCAACCAGTTTTCAATTGTCAGTAAGATTGTAAGCATTTTCTGTTTGTTAAATAGTGCATGCATATTGGAACAGAAGTAGGCCATTCAGCCCTTTGAGCCTGTTCCAGCCTTCAATCAGATTGTGTCTAATCGGCCACAGAGGACAGATAGTTCCCAGAGCAGTCGATTGCTCTGTTTCCCACTCTCCCTTCGCGTTACCTATCCAGCGCTTTCTTTTCGCGGTGGCACAGAAGTTCTGTCTCAAAATTTTCTCAGAGCCGCTCCGGCTCCCCATAATGTAACTTTGGGAGAAGAGAGGCGGAAAGCCTGTTTGTTTGTTATTTCATACGGGTTTTCAAAATTGGACATATTTTGTCTCTGGGAAGCTGAACCACGGGTCCAGCTTTTGAAGAATTTATCATCAGACGTGGTGGGGATGCTGTATGGTTTGTGCTTTTTACTTTGTTCTACTTTTTACTTTTGCCCTTATGTTAGTGTCCGCTGCCTGGAAATATTTATGAAATCTTGCGGTAGATATTCATCTGTACACCTGGGCGGTTAGAGATTACTTGGATACTGCTCAGAGAGGGCATGGAAGTGAGGAGCAGCACATTTACCTTACTGCATGCAGAAGGAAAGACAGCCAGATAGATTGGTAATTGCTTTCACAGTGCTGGAGTTTGGGTCTAGTTTGTGTATTCAGGTAGCTGGAAGGAAACTCAGACTTGCTCTACAGCAAATATGCCATCTCCCTGTTCAGTTCTTTTCTCCTCACTCAGCCCAATGACTCTTTGTGTCTCAGGGAGGAAATCACAGTGATGTCGAATTAAATCACATCACTTCGTTTTTGCATGTCTGTGCTCCAGGGATCATACAGGCTGTCGCCAAAGATTTCTTTGACACGGAGGTGGAGATGGAAATTCTTAACCAGTCAGAAGAGGATGAAGGAATGGAAAGAATGGAGCATGTGGTTTTTCTCATTGTCCAAAAGAAGCTGTCGGAGCGATGGAGGGACAGGCCAGGAACAAGCACATGGGCTGAGGAAACTGTGCCGGATGAACAGGTAGGTCCTGCAAATTGTGCAGCAAAACTGCAGCAAATCTTCAAAAGCTTCTTGGAGACTGCCCAGGGTATAGCTCAACTGTTTCTGACTTCACGAGCTTTTTAAAGCCATACAATGATGTGACAAAAAGAGAGTGGCCATCCAGCCTATCATTCGTCATGACCTCTTTGGAAAAACTACCCATTTGGTCCCACTCGCTATATTTTACTGATAGTCCTGAAAACGGTCCTTTTTCAAGTTCCTTTTGAAAGTTACAATGGGTTCTGTTTCCACTGGCCTTTCAGACAGTGACTCACACATCATTTCCTTGAAAATAGCAAAGAAAAATTTGCTATGTGTGCATTAAAGGTCTGTATATAAACTTTCTGTTTCCTTTATTCATTAATGGGATGTGGGCATTGCTGGCTAGGCAGCATTTATTGCCCATCCCTAATTGCCCAGAGTCAACTACATTGCTGTGGATCTGGTGTCACATGTAGGCCAGACCAGGTAAGGATGGCAGTTTGCTTCCCTAAAAGATGTTGGTGAACCAGGTGGATTTTTCCCAACAATTGACAATGGATTCATGGTCATCATTAGATTCTTAATTCCAGATTTTTAAAAAAAAATTTAATTCAGATCCAAGGTGGGATTTGAATCCAGGTCCCCACAACATTATCTAGGTTTCTGGGTTAACAGTCCAGAGATAATACCACTAGGCCATTGCCTCCCCCAGGAAATTTTCTGCTTCTCCATTTAATAGACTTTCTCACTCTGTGTGGACGTTCTCTTGGAAGTTTATTTACTTAGCCTTCCAGATTCAACAACCTGGTCCACTATTCCTCTCATTGGCTGGCTAATACATCTATCCCTGTGACCTGATTGGATAATTCTTGGTAAAGCTGCCTGTCCCTATCCCTCCACCTCCATTCCAATAATTTTATTGTAAATAATTAAAAATGCAAAGAAAATTTAAACATACAAATATTTTTAAAGCTCATCCTCTCTCAGCTTGCCTACTGCAGCACCCAGTATAGAGTGCTAATACAAATATATAGCTCTAACTTAGCTGAATTAAACAGGATACAGTAGGAATAGCAAGAGTTTAAAGGTAATAGATGAGCATAAGAAACTGCCATGCAGACAAAATCGGAAAAGAAGCTTACAGCTGCAACCATTACTGGAGAAGATAACCTGACACAATGTCCCAGACAAGCAGGTGATTAGAGCAAGAAATAGCTTGACCAAATTACTCACGGAGTTAATTAGTAAGAAGTGACCAGTACGAGGATATACAAGGAGGTTCTGATGGTATAAAAGAGGAAGGGGCTAGCCTAGTCACATTGAGAACTAAGGACCAATACCGGTGAGAAGGATGACCCTTAGTCAGGTAGTCAGAGAACAGAGCAAACGTCTAGGAGCAACTCCTGACAGGGGTCCTCAGTCAGGCACCTAGAGAACAATATTCTCTGAACCGCAGACTGATCTCGTCTGCTTTTTACTGATGCAATTATACACAAGTAAGGCCCGTACACTTATGATTATAATAAATCGTGTCATTTAACTGACATTGCTGCTGAGTATTCATCTGAGTACTGTTGTTTCAGTTTGAGCAAAGAAATATTACGGAAAAGTAGAACACTAGGGATTTGAATCTTTATTCCTGGAGACTCTGATACTGCTTTCTCAGTTCCTCTGTGGCTGTGGGTTAACCTGACTGAGAAATGCACTTATTCATTATCGACCCACCTAGCATCTGTCACACTGATTTCTGCTCAAATCGTCCCCAAGAAATGTAAAGTATTCCAAACCTTCACTGCAGAAACTGATTCTGTTTTTTACTGCCTACCCAGCAGATTGAGAAGTATTTGAATAAGATGAAGCAGAAGTATCAGGCACTGTCTCACTGCTCGGTGACAAAGTCACGCTGGGAGATTCTCAGAAGGGTTGTGACATTTGACCAAGGTATGTTCCCTTATGTTGAATAGCCATGCACACTAACCATTAACAGTGAACTTAAAAAGGACCAGACATCCGGTGGGAAGTCCTTCCTTTCTCTGTATTGCTCATATTTCCCTACCTTTATGTTTCAAGTTATTTGGTTAAAGAAATCTCTGGCAACATACTTGATAATACGACGAGTTTAAGAGGTCTACTGTGACCTTTTCTTAAAGAAAGGTTTTTAAGACAGAGGTACCAAGATGTCTGTTGAAAACTCGTAAGTCCTTGAGTTTTATTTTAAAGTTGGAACAATAGAAGCAGTCTGAATGGGTGGGGTCAGTCTCCCACAGGACCAGGAGTTTTAGTTTTAGTTTTTCAGTAGCAGTTGCTGGGGTCTTGAAGCTGGATTTGGAGGCTGAATCGATCTCTCTTTACTACTATCTCTTTCTCTCTCGGAGTGTTCTCTTGATGTTTTTCCTCCTGGACTAGAGATTTGCATGTGAAACAACCTTTTTACTGAATTTGCTTTATGCCAAGGGTGTGTTTGTGGGATGTTACTGTATTGGAACAGTTACTGTTTACTAGCTAACTAATCTATTGTTCTGTCAACTGTTTCCAATGGGTCATATTTAAGAATGAAAGGTCATGGGTACAAGATTTAAAGAGCTGTAAGACTGGAATTTACTGAGTTAGTGATCAAGGCAAGAACTATGCCAAAGTTAGAAAGGAAAGGTCAATAGAAACTAGTTGAAATGATCTACTAAATGAGACTGAATTAACTGACATTTCTCAGAGATAATGGGAACTGCAGATGCTGGAGAATCCAAGATAATAAAGTGTGAAGCTGGATGAACACAGCAGGCCCAGCAGCATCTCAGGAGCACAAAAGCTGACGTTTTGGGCCTAGACCCTTCATCAGAGAGCTCTCTGATGAAGGGTCTAGGCCCGAAACGTCAGCTTTTGTGCTCCTGAGATGCTGCTTGGCCTGCTGTGTTCATCCAGCTTCACACTTTATTAACTGACATTTCTACCTGTCAACAGAATTCTAGTTGAGATTCCCAGTTGGCACCAATATCTTTCAGCTAACACAGGATGTGCAGGCTAGGTGGATAAGCTATGGGAATTGCAGGGTTACAGGGATAGAGTGGGTCTGTATTGAATGCTCTTCGGAGAGTTGGTGTGAACTTGATGACTTGAAAGACCTACTTCCACATTATAGGGATTCTATGAATATATCATTTCATTCTTTTAGGCTGATATGCTCCAATGAAAATAATCCTACTTTCCATGTCTTTATATTAGTATTCCTGTAAAAGGTTGGTAGCGGCACTTCAAATCCAATCAATACCCAGTTAAAGTACAGGCTTGTATATCAGGAAGGGCAGTGCTATTTTGACCACAGCCCTGAGATGAAACAAAGCCATGTAATGTCATGTTTTTGATAATTCAGGCTGAAATGTTAATGGTATACTGGGAGAATTCCCTACTTTGTTCGTGTGGTGGGGTGGGATTTAAACTGATCCATCAGTACCATCACAATGGGAATGAACTCCTAACTTTTTCATTCCTAATTACAATTCAAGTCGGTATGGGGCCCAAAGTCTATTTTGAGCTCAGAATTTTGCCTCTGATTTATCAAATACGGTATTTCTTCACCTAATAACACAGTGTGGAGCTGGAGGAACACAGCAGGCCAGGCAGCATCAGAGGAGGAGCAAAACTGATGTTTTGGTAAAGACCCTTCTTCAGAGAGAAAAAAAAAATTTTCTGAAGAAGGGCCCCAACCGAAAACGTCAGCTTGCCTGCTTGTCTGACGCTGCCTGGCCTGCTGTGTTCCTCCAGCTCTGTACTTCATTATCTCTGACTCCCAGAATTGGCAGTTCTTGCTATCTCTCTCTAATTCTCCACCTGCAAGTTGCTCCACTACAGTCATTGCTTATTGGAAGGTTGGACTTTCCACTTGTAATTAGTTCCTCTACATATGTATACATATATAACATATATAAACTCATGAATTGTATAGTAGAGTAGAATAATTATTCATGTATTCCTATTACTAGGTAACTTGTTATGTTCTTTTGAGCCAGTTTATCCAGAGAGGCTCTGGATTGACAGGAAAGCTTTCTGTGATGCATTTCCCTTCCACATTGTCTTTGATGAGGAGGTAAGACTTTCTTTGCTGTTCCTGAGCTATATGATTGCCTGAGATTCAGAAACTGAAATTCCTTGGAAAATTACATTGTAGGGGGTGGGGCGTAATTGGTGTGTAGTTGGAAGAGGGGTCAGGAATTATTGAAAGCAGTTCGACTGAGTACATAGATGGATGCAGTTGTGGGAGATGGAAGTCAGGACAGGCAAGTGTGACATAATGCACATCCACTCACTGAAATCCCTACAGCCTTCACAGTGGCATCCGTGTATGCCATCTATGAGCTGCACACCATCTACTGGTCAAGTGACCTCTGATAGTGCCCTCCAACGCTCTACCACTTAGAAGGACAGAGACAGCAAAAATGGTGTATGGTGAATTTGTGATGGGTCATGATCGGGAAGGTGGTGAAGGAAGCATTGAGGAAATTGAGTCCTTTTGCAATGCTTAGAGGGTCTGGATTAGCCAACCCAGTAGTGGATAGCATTTCGTCTGGTGCGTGTTCAGACTTCACGCTGTTCCTTATGAAACTCGGAATGACAAGTGAAGCACATATCAAAACAGTCTCACTGGCATTGAATTTGTTAGGCCTTCATTGAACTCAACCAAGGTTGGGAATTTGTCAGCTAACATGAAAACATGTCAGCCTCTCATTTAGTCAATTTGTACTTTTATGCTCTAATAAGACAATTGTTTTGTGTTTGCGTAAACCAGGACATGTAGTGGGTCCGTATTACACGTGACCTTAAATTTGCTGATTACTACTCTGTTTCAAAGGTACGCTCTATTCCTAAGTGCTAAGGTTCAAGATAGATTCTTGTTAGGCAGGGGAATCGAGAAAACAAGGGCTAGCTAGGCCTGATGGGATTGTGGAATTTGAAGCATGTACTGATCAGACCTGATCTTATTGAATGGTGGAGCAGGCTCAAGGGGCTGAATGGTCTACTTCCATTCCTATTTTGCATATTCATTTCTTTCTTTCTCTTACCAACTGATCCTCTTGTTTCGTTTCCTGTTTTATAACAACCAAGGCTGACATTACAGTGCAGTAGTGAGGGAATATTTGCACAAGTGGAGAAATTATCTGCTGGATTAGGTATAACTCTGAGGCCCCCGGTCTCCTGATATCAGCCGGATTTAAAAAGAAAGATTTTTTTCAAATAAACTTTCGTGCTATTTTGAATGAGAGCAGGGGATCTCTCCAAAATGCCCTCAACCACTCAACCAATGTCACAAAATGATCACATTGAGATTGTACAAATTGGCTACTGCATTTCTTACATTACAGCAACAATTACAGCAAGACAACTCTTCCTTTGTTGTAGAGCATTTTTGGATATTTTAAGGTGGGGAAAAGATAAGTGCAAGTCATTATCTGTTCTGTTGATTATGAGACTTGATTTCAATGACAATTCTCTGTGACCATTAGTTGATCAAGCACAGAGGTTAGTACCTACATGTTATCTTATAATTTGGAAACCATTGGATGGTTAAAGGAATATTCAGACATTATTACGCTTCTGTTAAAAAAAAACACAGCCACTCACTCCGGGTAAGTTATACTGCTGTTGCCAAATATGTTGAACCAGACAAGAGAGTTATAGAGATGAAAGAAAGATAGAATTGGATTTATATTGCACTTTGCTCCATCTCCATGCATCTAGAATCGTTTCCTGACCAGTGAGGTACTTTGTTGAACTTTGGTTGTTGTTGTAGAGGAGGGAAATATGCCAATCTGCCTGTGCAGGTGCCCCACAAACAACAATCAGAGAAGTGGCCACGCCGGTTCAAAGGATAAATGCTTGCTGTGACGAGAGGCCTTCACTGTTCTTCAGTGAAGCAGTGGCACCCTGGGGCCTTATACACGTGGCTGAAAGGGCAGGCAGGAGCTTGGTTTAACACTTCACTGAAAAGTCAGCTCCCCTGACCATGCAGATGTGCTGGCTGGGGCGTCAGCCTGAATTATGTTTTTCTCTATTCCTGGAGTGGGGTTTGAACCTCTGACCTCCTACTTCATTGATGAGAGTGCTACGATCGAGAACTGGCTTGTTTAAATTGAATAGCTAATGTCAGCATTGAAACACAATGAACACATTGATCTGTGGTTTCATTGTTGCACCTGATAGCCTCTGTTGTGATGATTTTGCTTGCTTCAGCTAAAGGATGTGAAACCATCTTCAGATTGGAAAGTACCAATTAACGTGAATTTCTTCTCGCTGTAGCTAAAGGTCAAGCAGGCGGGAGTGAATATCCAGAAGCATGTACCAGGACTACAGGCAATGAATATTTGAGTTGATGACTACTTCACAATCACCCATCCAGCACTGTCTTTTACCATTTCCAGCATTAGAAAATTTATCAACAGTCAGTTTGTACTGGAAACACGGAGAGAAATGATGCCACTGTCTTGGAAAACTCAACCAATCCTGAAACTCCGAGGTACGGTCTTTCAAAATGGGAATTCGTCTTAACTTCCCAATATCATGCTCCAGCCTCTACAGGGACTGCTGAAATAATAGCCCCCACACCCCTCCCCATACAGGTTATGGGAATTATCCACCCCCACTCTGGTGCAATGGGCCCTGAGTTGGTTAAATGACCAATCTGTAGATTATCCCACATTCGGGCAGGTGATGCTGGGAGGCTAGGATGGATTAGTTTTCTGGAGGTTTGCATGCTCTCTCCAGCACCTCAATGTGGAAGCTTCACAAACGAAACAGTCCCACTGAGGTAACTGTGTTTTCTCTGAACTGTCCCATATTCCTGAAAAGAAAACGAAAGTTAATTCTGGACTCAGGTAAGTTTTCTCTGAGTTGCCCTAAAAAGATTTTAATTGCTGGGTTTTCTAAACTAAAATCAAACTTTGATTATTCTGGACTGAAAGTCAATTAATGGGCTTCTACGTTTACCCACCTGTATTAAACCACCAGAGTATAAACTTTTTTTCATTAATACACCGTAGGAATCTACAGGCACTTGTTTTCTGAGCCACACTGGATTATATCACTGTTCTAGAAGGACTGTCTGACCCTTTTTTATGAAAGGAAACTCTTCACAAAAGCAACTAACACTCATATGCCACCAATTCAAAATCCAATCTCCAAATGTGATACTAAAATAAATTATATATCATTCATATAGAAGCATTACAAGTTACATTTTGCATGCATCATTAAGTTATTTTGCCAGTTGGCACATCTCTGATGCAGTTTCCATTTTGCTGTCTTTTCCCCAGGGCAGATGCTGTGGATGGGATCGATCCGGTGTATGATTTACCTGTGCTCACCGCAGCTGCACTGTCTCCAAGAACTGGAGGAGACAGGGATGTACATTGCAGACATAGCCCAGCACGACACAACACGAGACCTTATCCTCCTCAACCAGCAGAGGCTGGCGGAAATTGAGCTGTCTAATCAGCTCGAACGTAAGAAGGAGGAGCTGAGAATCCTCTCCAAGAATTTGGAGGTGGAGAAGAAGAAAACCGAGGTGCTGCTATACGCCATGCTCCCTGAACATGTGGCCATTCAGCTCAAGGAAGGCAAACAGGTTGAAGCAGGTAAGGAGTGTCTCTTCCGACTTTAACACCAGACCTTCTGCAGGAAAACCAGGCACTTGTAATCAGGAAATCCTACATCACTTCAAGGTCACTCAAGCACACCTTTGAAGTGCCATCACTTTTGGAAAGCAAAGATAAATCAACAGTTCACTTTGTAATGTTCCACACACACAGTAATGAGCTAAGTTACTCTCCTGGTGACAAATGTTGACCCTGATGCCTTACACTTGTCGTGGTGCCCTAAAATCTATTAAGCCCACCTAACAGAACAGGCGAGACCTTGCACGAAGATGCCATTTAAAAGGTGGAACCTGCCACTGTGCTGTATTCCTCCACTCCAGGTTTAGGTGGGCAGCACATTGAGTTATGGCTAACACACAAACCAGAATAGTCACTGCTAAGTAGCGCTCCTTTGACATTGGTCTGAATTGCATTTATTGAGTGTGTTTAGTTTTGGGGCCTTGGCTCTTCAACTTTCCCTATCTCTGTGTGCCATTTTTATTCATTGCCTCATTCCGCAAAGCAATGTTGAAAAGATGGGTTTAATTCTGATTTAATTCTGAACTTTTGGCATCTCAGAGTAACATACTGTGGGGTTAACCTATACTCTGACTATTCCTTCTGCTGGTCCCCTCACATCTGATAAGGACCAAACTGAGATCCAGTTTTCATCCTGCAGGAAGTCTGTACTTAGGCAATTTTGATGCTCATTATGAATATTTTAATATGCAGAGTAAAACTGAACTGGCTTTTGACATGAAAAGAATACGAATTCATATGGCTCTCATGGCCATTGGCCATTCTAAAGCACTTTACAGGCACAGTGTTCTAACTCATGTACACTTTCTTTCATTTTCTTTTAGAAATAAAGACAGGAGTAAGCCATTTGGCCTCTTGAGCTGCTCCATCATTCAAAAGAACAATGGTTGATCCAGTATTCCTAACGTCCAGTTTGCTGCCCATTCCCCATAACCTTTGATTCCCTGACTGATCAAGAATCTATCCATCTCAGCCCCAAAGCATACACAAGGACTGTGCCTCCCAGCTCCCTGTGGCATGGGTTTCCAAAGACTCTCAAATTGCTGATCTCAGTCTCAAATTGGTGCCCCTTAACTTGTTCCCCAACTAACAACACTGAGACAGATTTCCCACTCCGCAGACACGCTGCTGCGTCACATTGGCTACCATGTTCTCTTTAGCTGTGGTGCTTTATTGGCTGTGTAGTATTTTGGGAGGTTTCAAGGTTGTGCAAGGTACTTTTCACTTCCTCTATCAGGACCATGGTTTTAATATTTCTTTGAATATTATCATGCATTTGTTTGGGATTCTAGTGATGGATAGTGGAGTATTTTCCTTTACAAGCCTTCCCTACCCCCGTCTCTTATCTTACAGTCTCTCAAGGGTAGAGGAAAGCCAATCTACAGCTCCCCTTCTTGCAGCATTAACTGCCACATTCCAGTAAGTGAAGGCACCTAGTGTCCCAAGACAACACTGAAAAGCTATAGAGAGAAAGTAAGTGTATAGTGGGCGAGGAGATAGGTACATGGGTAATGGGATTGGGTGGCAGGTATGTGAGGGGTATAGGGTGGCAGGCCGATGAGAGGGATCGGGTGAGAGGTTGATGACAGGCAATGGGAACCATGTGAGTGGGTAAGTAGGGTGGCAAATCAGGGGGTGAGAGGGTGGAGTGGGTCACGATGGTTCCAGGAAATGAGGCTTAGCTGAGGATTGGGGAGTTGGGTCCGAAAGCGCTGGAGTTAGTGGGCCAAGTTGGGTTATGGGCGAACATTGAGCAGTTGAACAGAGGAAATTCCAAATTTCATATTATTGTGTAGTACTTAGAACACAAGAGGCCACTCGGCCCAGCTGGTCCAGCCCAGTGTCCATGGTCAGATCAACTTCCTCCATGTGTTAGTGATCTCTCCAAGATAGCTTTCTTGAACTTTTGAATAATAATTGCACGCAGTCTCGGACCTGTTTGGGGATGAATGGTGAATGATGTGGTGACACAGTTGTGTGCTTTCTGACAGGAGAATTTGAAGAATGCACCATCCTCTTCAGTGACGTAGTGACTTTTACCAACATCTGTGCTGCCTGTGAGCCTATTCAGATTGTCCACATGCTCAACTCCATGTACTCCCGCTTTGATCGTATAACTACAGTCCATGATGTTTACAAGGTGGGTCATGTGCTCTAGGAACATTCAAGAGAGTTGTAGGTCACAACATGGAAACTATCAATCCTACTGTGCAAACAATGGAGGTTTCAGATTGGATAGGAAATGTAATGTTAGAGAAATGCAAACAAAGATGATGTTAAAAGGCGAAATTCATGATCTCTATGTAGAATTGGACATTTGTTGAAACTGTAGACAGTTGCAGCATAGAACCAGACCATCCAGACAATAATCTGTGTGCTCGCTTTTTGAAAGAGTTGTACAATGACTGTAACTCGCTCCCTGTCTTTCACCATGACCTGTCAAATGTCTCCTTTCCCATCATTTATCTGATTGTCTTTTGAAAGCTATGATTGAGTCTGCTCACACCATCCTTTCAGGCCAGATTTTCCAGAGTATGACAACACAATGCCTGAAATCATTTCTGCACCACTCCCAGCACTAGGGGTTGTGGGAAATTCCTGGCAGCTTTGGAAGCGGATCTCATTGCCTGATTTCTCTGTGATTTTCCACATGACTGTGGGCAATGTTCTAGAGGAAAATCCAGTCCTTAGGTATTTTCTTTAATTCTCAGCTTAGCAACTGGATAAGCACTAACTGTGAGCTAGACTGACCGGGTGTGTGCCCCTAGCGTTTCCTCAGAGCTTATAGCATTTGTAGTCTTGTTACTAAATTTGCTGAATGGAGTGTTGGTTGTCAGGGCCGGCCTAGGGGTACCATTGACCCATGCCACTGAAGGGTAACAAATGACCCAAGTGAAAGGACATGGTATGTTGTTAGGAGTTGATCCCCCCCGACCAGCTGTTTGTGACCTGTTCTTTGCATGTCTATGTATTTGACACCGACTTAATTACACTGGAAATAAAAGTAGAAACTTTAATTGCATACAACTTCATTCAGGCTCATGGTGCCAGGGGTCAATATTGGTTTTGTCTTCAAGCCCCGTATCAGAGCAGCGTGTAATTTTGGGAAAAGGTTTTGATTGTGACAGAACAAAAGATGGGGCGGAGCACGATTGGGTCCAGGAAAATGGGTCAAGCTGGTAATGCACGTGAGGTCCGGTTCCTTAAGGACTAAGGTACAGATGTCTGTTTTTGGTTTGGACTGTGTGCAGGTTGAGACCATTGGAGATGCCTACATGGTTGTTGGAGGTGTGCCCATTCCTGTTGCAAGCCATGCGGAGAGAGTCGCCAACTTTGCCTTGGGAATGAGGATGGCTGCAAGGAGTGTGAAGAATCCAGTTACGGGCGATCCTATTCAGGTACAAAACTACAGCCTCTCCAACCCCACTCCCTGTAGACTGATACCCTCAGGCTTGGCTACTGAAGTTACATCCAGAAAGTGTGAAGTTGCTGAATAAGGAATATCTCTGTTTGTTCATACAGGCTGAAACCTTAAGCCCAGCCTACATCAAAGGCAACAAAGATACTCCACCAGAGACTGGGATGGTGGGTGTAGGGTCGTTCTTCAAATCTGCAGACCTGAGCCTACTGATGCAAGTGGGACTGGAGAGCTATTTTAAACTGAGACCCAAAGGGATGCAGCTGGTGAGAAGAGGGGCAGGGGAAATGCAGTTTCTTTATTTCTTGATGGGCTTGGAGAGATAGGCCCGTTCCTCTAGGCCCTGGACAGGAAGGGCTCCTGCCTAGACTTCACATCCTTCCCAAACCACAGGTCCTCTCCGAATGGCCTGTACCCACCTCCGCCTCTGTCCTTAATGGGGGTCACTGATGGATATACTTGATTTCAATGGCTGCTAAGACTCTTCCATTTACTTCCTGACTTTCCGGTTGGTTAAAGTATCCAATCCCATGATTGCAGCCTAGTCATCCAGGTCAATAGGGCCCCCAACTTATTTGGGTTAAGCACCTGTTCACCAAGGTGGCTCTCCCAAACAGGAATTTGATTTACCGCCTCCCTACTCCCTTGAAATTGCTTTTAGGTACTGTCTTCCCATTGCAGTGCCCCTAGCACAGACTTTCGGATGGGGAGCCAGACCCAGTAATGGGGCACTAACTGCTGCGATGATTGGCCTCCAACATAAGAGCCATTTTCGTACACACCAGCAGAGAGTTCGCCCCCTGCTTCCCATTGACTCCAGTTTTATTTGGGCCCCTTTATGCCACACTCAGTCAAACTGTAGCCTTGATATCAAGGGCAGTCACTCTCACCTCAGCAGCACCCGGCTTAGGTCTTGTGTGGTTCATGGCTACACAGAGATCTGGAGCAGAGTGACACTGGAAGCTCGCGATCTGAGCCTCAGTGAACAGGTTCGTTACTGAGTAAGTGCTTCTTGGCTGCACTGTTGATGAGACCATCCATCCCTTTGCTGATGATTGCAATGGAGCAATAATTGACCAGATTGGAATTCTATTTTCTGCAGACAGGATCTAACTGTATATTTGAGTAAATGCCAACAGTTGCAGTGTGTTGTACTGGAGCAGGTTGGTTGGGGGTGTGACTAGTTTTGAAGCACATGCTTTCAGGACCCATGGCCTTTGTGGTATCAATCGTCTTCAGCCATTTTTTGGAATTACAGTGGATGAACTGAACTAGTTGAAGACTGTAATGTTGGGGACCTCAGGAAGTGACTGAAGATCATTAATATCCTTTCAGCGTTGTCTTATGCACTGATGAGCTGCGCTCCCCATCACTGGTGATGGGGACGTTTGCAGAGAATCCTTCACATGTGAGTTGCATAATTGCCTGTCAGCATTCCCGATACATGTGGTAGACTGCAGAGCATAGCTCTGACTCGTTGGCTGTGGAGCTGTGTATAGTATGCCGCTTGTGTTGTTTCATACACAGGGCCTGGTTTTTAGGTATGCCTGGTGATGGCCCTGGCATGACCTCCTGCAGTCTCCATTGAACCAGTATAGTTGGCAATGGTAGAGTGGGATACATGTGGGCCATGAGTCTACGCATTTTTTGTTGAATATAAAATTGCTGCTGCCGCTGGCCCAGTGCACTGTATGGATGCCACAGTTGACATACCATGTCTGTTCTGATATGCTCCCATTTCGCACAGTGGTACTGTCACACAATATAATGAACACTCTCCTCATTGTGAATACTTGACCTGCACCGAGACTGTGTGCTGGTCACTCCAGCCAATGCTGTCATTGACAGATGCATCTGTGACAAGTACATTGGTGAGGGTGAGGTCAAGTAAGGTTTTCTTTCTTTTCCAATACAACTTACAGCAAGCCCTATATGACAGATCTGGCCTACAGGACTTGGCCCGTTCAGTCTGTAGTGGCACAACTAAGCCAATTCTGAGTGATGGGTATTGAAGTCCCCCCACCATGGTACATTACAGCCCTTGCTAGCCTTGATGCTCATTCCAAATGAAGTGGAGGAGTGACAATTCAACAGCTGAGGAGGAGCAATAGGTAGCAATCTGCTTGAAGCTTCCTAACCCTGAGACACCATGGGGTTTGCAATTTATATACAGGACTCCCAGCCAACCACTCTCCTGACTGGATAATACTGTGCCAACCTCTTCTGGTGATAGAGGGATTTGGGACATTGTCAGTAAGGTATGATTTCGTTACTGTGTGAACAGGGAGCAGTAATGTAATCTTGTAGTGTATTATTCAACGTAGTCAATCTCTTTTTTAGCAAAAAGGTATGCTGAGTCATGAATCGTGAGCTCAGTTACTTTCATTGGATTAGCAATCATCTGTTGCCATGGTAACCATGGAAGTAGCCCTCCAATCAGTCTCAAGAGGAGGACCAGCAGAATCTTCTCTGATCGACGAGAAATGGCCAATTAATGCTGACCCTGCTCACGATGCCTGCATTTCTGACAAGGAACTTTGAAAGTCATTGAGAATGGGGTTGTGGGTAATCAGGCTAATTTATATATATCCTCTGACTGACAAATATCTCTGTACAGGAGCATGGACGTTGAAGTATTATTAACTAAGCTGCTCTATGCAGAATATCAGCTCAATAACTGAGAATGGGCCGTGCTTGAATTAATGTGACCCTAATAGCTGTCTCAATTTATGAACACTGCAGAACTATTTGCCACAGGATGTGATTAATATTGTATTAGAAAATGTGATGGAGAAGTAACACCACCCAGATAAATATGCGATGCTAAAGGCGTTCAAATTCTGAGTTTTGTTTGGCTGCTTCCCTTGGCTCCATTAATTTTACTAGAAATATCCACCACCAATTTCACAATAAGTTGACAATTTAGCCCTGAGGATCCAAGAGGTTCTCCCAATCTCCCATCTTAAAATTTAACTGGTGAAATGCAGACCCCACAGTGAAACAAGTTTAAACGACTGTTTCCATTTTTCACACAGTAACGTTGGGGGGAAGGCATGGGAATGGGATAGTACAGCTCCTCCAATTTCATGTAGAAATTACCAGGAGATTCTGTGCTTAGTGTCCAGGCACCAATAACTGGAGATCCGTGAAAGATCATTCTTCACCCTACAGTGAGTTAATGTAAAAATACTGACTTTTGAGAAGGTGGGTTCTTGTGAATAATGAATGTTAATTCTTTTCCACAATCAGATCCGAGTTGGCATACATTCTGGTCCGGTATTGGCTGGAGTGGTTGGTGAGAAGATGCCCAGATACTGTCTATTTGGTGACACTGTCAATACTGCCTCAAGGATGGAGAGCCATGGAGTACCAGGCAAGATCCACCTCAGTCCGACAGCAAACAGGTAGGGAAATTCGACCAAACTCTACCTCTGCTGACCTGCTGCTGAACCGCTGCCTCATGCTCTTGTTACACTGGAGTTGAGTATTCCAACGTCTTTCCTTTAGACCCTGTGAAAACTCTGCTGTCTGTATCCTAACACACACCAAATTCTACTCACCCAGCTTTTCCGTGCTTGCTGACCGACAAAATCTCTCGATCTGCCAACATCCTGTTTTAAGGTTCTCATGCTGGTCTTCAAATTCCACCGGCCTAGCTCTCCCTATCTCTAGCATCGCGTCCAGCTCTGCAACCTTCCGAGATCTTTGTGCTCCTCTAATGCTAAGCTGCACACCTCAGACTACCACGAAGGCGGGTACCCCATCACTAAGTCACCCTTTATTTACATGTGCATAGCACATGACATGAACTCAGCTAGCTCAGAGTTGGCTCCTAGACTGAGCAGAACACCTGGCAGATAATAAAATGTGAGGCTGGATGAACACAGCAGGCCAAGCAGCATCTCAGGAGCACAAAAGCTGACGTTTCGGGCCTAGACCCTTCATCAGAGAGTCTAGGTCTGAAACGTCAGCTTTTGTGCTCCTGAGATGCTGCTTGGCCTGCTGTGTTCATCCAGCCTCACATTTTATTATCTTGGAATTCTCCAGCATCTGCAGTTCCCATTATCTCAGAACACCTGGCAGTCCTGTTTATATCTGTCAGCCAGGGCTCCCTGATTGGACCAGGCTAACACCACCAATCAGAGAACTCATATTCTATGAGGATCCTGGCTGACCTCGTTCAATCATGGCAATTACATTGCCCCACCATTGGGTCCTAGATTTTGGCATTCCCTCCTCTCTCTGCCTGTTCATCGCTCTCTCCACCTTTTGAGATGCTCCTTAAAACCTATCTTTTTGGCCAGGCTTTTGGTCATCCCTGTCTTAACCTTATTTCACTAGGTGCCTATTTCAGGTGAAGTGTCTAATGGCTACTCAAGCTTAAAGGATAGCATGTTACAGTAGAGGTAGAGATCACCTGACTACAGCAAGCCAGCTGGGACACATCATACAAATACGTTTCTCCAAGTATCCCCTGTTCTCATTAAAAACAAAAAAAGTTGCAAGCCTTATCGGGGATGGCCTAGTGGTATTATTACTGGACTGTTAATCCAGAGACCCAGATAAAGTTCTGGGAACCCAGGTTCAAATCCCGTCACAGCAGATGGTGCAATTTGAATTCAGTAAAATATCTGGAATTAATAATCTAATGATGACAATGAATCCATTGTCAATTGTCAGGAAAAACTCATCTGGTTCACTAATGTCCTTTAGGGAAGGAAACTGCCATCCTTACCTGGTCTGGCCCACATGTGACTCCAGACCCACAGCAATATGGTTGACTCTGAACTGCCTTCCGAGCAATTAGGGATGGGCTGCCTAGCCAGCGATGCCCTTATCCATTAATGAATAAAGGAAAAAAAACATATAGTTACATGTCACTCAGATTATACAAGAAACATGATCAAAAATGAGAATGATCTATCATGACCAAAGCTATGATCACTCGAGTTTGTCCCACTTTCATCCATCTCTGAACATGCGTTTCATCCACTGTTTTAAAGGTGTTCAGGTCTTTTAATGAGTTGTTGTCAGTGGACTATTGTCTGTTCATTTCTAGGATGATGTTCTCCCTCAGGGAGTGATGTTCATGCACTGAATGCTCGATCAGAGCAAGATGCCTGCCTCTGCTGGATTGATGAATTACAGAGCAAACAGATCAATTCTTGCTAGTTTTTGGTTTGATTAAAAGTTCTTTCTTCTTCTATGCCACAATATCACTGCACAGCAGTGGGAGTGAACTTGCATAGATGTTCAACATTCTGATGGTGAATTAGAGATGAATTTGGTAGTTAGTTCATAAGTCAAACAAATCGCTGCCTTTACAACTGTTGGCTACAGTTCTCAATGTCCATGCAAAGTCTTTTCACTATCCCTACATGATGTATACAGAGAGTGCTGGTTAGCTGAATGGTTTGCAATGCACAGTGATGCCAACAGTGTGGGTTCCATTCCCACACTGGCTGAGGTTACAATGAAAGTCCTACCTTGCCTGAGGCGCGATGATCCTCAGGTTAAACCACCACCAGTCGTCTCTCTCTAATGAGAGAGTAGCCCCTCAGTCCTCTCTGGGAATACGACACTTTACCTTTCAAAATGGTACAAGATTTCAGGAATCCTCAAACCTTCTTTTTCTGTTTTTCTTTCTTATCCTGCTTTTTTTTCCGCGGTTTTGTGATGACTGCCTCTTCTGCCTTCACTGTCAGCTCCTCAAAGAACAATTTCCCAGCCTTTTTATCTTTCTTTCCTTTACTTGAGGTCCTCCTGGCTGGGTAGGGTTACCAGCTCCTCTTTCTTGTCTCTCAGGCTATACTTCAGGGCACCTGGACTATTTCCTCAACAGCTGCTAGTTGCTCCCACACTCTTACCTACTTTGAGATAATTTCCACCAGGAAAACATTCAAGATCCATAAAAACATCTTTGTAATCTTCTAGGATCTGTTCAATAGTCAACGCCTTCTGGGCCTGTGAAATACTGCAAATCTCTTTTAGGTGGAATGACCAGTCCCAGCTTGAGATTTGCTTCAGCTACAATGAGTTGATATTGCTTGGCATCTACTATCTGAAAATCCAGATCTTCATTCTTCCCATTGCATAGAGCTCTCAACTTGTCTTCTGGAATGTGTATCATTCTATCATTTGGCCTCAGCCTTACCTCTGAAGGCTTCATGAATGAGTCACCGGACTTTAAATACTTTGCAAAAATAGTTGCACCACGTACTGGTGGCTATCTGAAAGTTCATGTTCATTTGAAGTCGTCCTCCTGCAGTCATTATTCTAACAATCACAAACCATTTATCACTTTCAGGCCTGACAATTGCAACCTATTGTAGGTTGTAGTGTTATTTGGCAGAATGATCAACTGACATCGCTCCAGCAGCCAAGGTGGGAAAGTTGAAATATCAGTTAGGTCGTTGATCAGCTCTGATCACAGTGATTGGAGGAACAGGTTCAAGCAGTTTATCTACATCTGCTGCCCTGCTTACATTGTAACATGACAATTATTATTGCACAGCATTGAGGTAGATATTACACAACACCAGATGCTAACTAGATACCACCTAGGGCATATAACTAATCACCTTGAGACTAACCTTACATTCTCTGACAGGCTCGGGGTGGCACTGTTTGCCATGAAACTGTTTGATTTGTTTTGACTTATTGTCATGTGTACCTAAGTACAGTGAAAAGCTTTGTTTGTGAGCAGTACAGGCAGAACAACAGCAAGGACACACAGACCACAAGGTGAAAAAAAATACTTGGAGAGTGTATGAGCATACAGGTTACATGGCACAGGACGTACGCTAGGCAAGATCAACATTAACAAGATCAGCATTATTTGAAGTTAGACAGCCCATTCATCAGACTAATAATGGCAAAGAAGAAGCTGTTCTTGAACCTGCTGATGCCTGTGTTCGAGCCTATGGTAGCAGAGCTCTTTAGTATGTCAACTGTGATTCAGTGGTAGCACTTACCTCTGAGATAGAAGCCTATGGGCTGAAATTCCATTGCATTGATTGGAACGCATATATTCAAAGGCTGGAATGCAAGTATAACACTGAGGGAATGCTGCACTGGTGAAAATGCTGGCTTTCAGATGAAGCGTTAAAGCAAGAATTCTGATAGCAGGCTCTCTAGTTGGAAGCACAGACAGATGCTTCTGTGGTCAACCATGAGACATCAAAATGGTGTGTTGCCTCCCCTGGTGCCTGGGTCAAGGAATATCTCAGAGATGGTACAGAATATTCTCAAAGGAGAGAGGGACCAACAGGAAGTCGTTGTACACATTGGAACAGACGACAGATGAAGATAAATGTACGAGAGTCTGAGGAGAGAATATAGTGAGTTAGGCAGGAATTTAAAAAGTAGATCCTTGGGGGTGATAATACCTGGATTAATTCCAGTGCAATGAGCTAGTGAGGGTAGGAATAAGAGGATGGAGCAGATGAATGTTGGTGCAGCGGAGAAGGATTCACATTTTTGGATCTTTAGAATCTCTTCTGGGGTAAAAGTGGCCTGTTATAGGAAGGGCAGATTCCACCTGAATCGGAAGGCGAGTAATATGTTGGCAGCGGGATTTGCTACAGCTGCTTGGGAGTATTTAAACTAGTAAAGCGGGATGGGGGGGGGTGTGTTGGAGTGGCAGTAGGTGGGTATGTGGGACTCAGGGAGACAGTGAGAAAAAAAGATTACTATGAGACTGGTGCAGTTTGGAAAAGGAGCGATTCAAATAGTCAGAGATAGTAGGAACTGCCGATACTGGAGAATCTGAGATAACACAGTGTGAAGCTGGATGAACACAGCAGGCTAAACAGCATCAGAGGAGCAGGAAAGTTGGCGTTTTGGGTCAAGACGCTTCTTCAGAAAAGATTCTCTGAAGTCTCTGAAGAAGGATCTCGACCGGAAACATCAGATTTCCTGCTCCTCTGATGCTGCTTGGCCTGCTATGTTCATCCAGCTCCACACCATGTTGAGTCAAATAGTCAAGCAGTCAGGAACAAAGCAGAGAATGAGGTAGGGCTGATAAAGTAAACTGCATTTATTTCAATGCAAGAGGCTTGACAGATAAGACAGGCAAACTCCCGGCATGGTTGGAACATGCAAGTGGGATATCATAACAATTACAGAGAGGTGGTTCAGGAATGGGCAGGACTGGCAGCTTAAAGTTCCTAAATAAAGATGCTATAGGAAGGATAGTAAAAGGGGGCAGGGGTGGTACATGAGAGGAGGGGGAGTGGTATTTTCGATTGGGGATAACATTACAGCTGTACTTGGTGAGGATATTCTTGGGAGTACGTCCAGGGAAGTTGTTTAGGTGGAACTGAGGAATAAGAAAGGGACAATCACTTTATTGGGATTGTATTATAGACCCCTACCCACATTAGTCAGAGAGAAATTGAGAAACACATTTGGAAGGAGATCTCAGTTATCTATAAGAAGGATACGGTAGAAGATTTTAATTTTCCAAACATGGACTGGGCTTGCCATAGTGTTAAGAGCTTGGATGAAGAGAAAGTTGTTAAGTGTGACAAGGAAATTTCCTGATTCAGTATGTGGATGTACCTACAAGAGAAGGTGCAAAACTTGACCTACTCTTGGGAAATAAGGCAGCGCAAGTGACTGAGGTGGTAGAAGGGGAGCTCTTTGGGGCCAGTGACCATAATTCTATTGGTTTTAAAATAGTGATGGAAAAGAATAGACCAGGTCTAAAAGTTAAAGTTCTAAATTGAAAGAAGGTCAGTTTTGACAGTATTAGGCAAGAACTTTCAAAAATTGATTGAGAGTGATGTTCGCAGGTAAAAGGGCAGTTGGAAAATGGGAAACCTTCAAAAACGAGATAATGAGAGTTCAGAGACAGTCTGTTCCTGTTAGGGTGAAGGGCAACGCTGGTAGGTATAAGGAATGCTGAACGACTAGAGAAATTGAGGTTTTGGTGTAGAGAAAGAAGGAAGCACATGTCAGGTATAGACAGCAGGGATTAAGTAAATCCTGAGAAGAGTATAAAGGCAGTAGGCGTATACTTAAGAGTGAAATCAAGAGGAATAAAAGGGCACATGAGATAGCTTTGGCAAACGGGATTAAAGAGAATCCAAAAGGATTCTACAAATATGTTAAGGACAAAAGAATAACAAGGGAGAGAATAGGGCCCCTTATAGATCAGCAAGGCTACCTATGTGAGGAACTGCCGGAGATGGGGGAGATACTAAATGAGAATTTTGCATCAGTGTTTACTGTGGAGAAGGATGTGGAAGCTGGAGAAATTGGGGAAATAAGCAGTGACATCTTGAAAAATGTCCATATTACAGAGGATGAGGTTCTGGACATCATAAAATGCATAAAGGTGAATAAATAGCCAGGACCAGGTGTACCCTGGAATTCTGTGGGAATCTAGGGAAGTGATTGCTGGGCCCCTTACTGAGATATTAGTATCATCGACAGCCACAGGTGAAGTGCCGGAAGACTGAAGGGTGGATAATGTGGTGCCACTATTTAAGAAAGGTGGTAATGAAAAGTCAGGGAACTATACACCAGTGAGCCTGACATCAGTGCTGGGCAAGTTGTTGGAGGGAATCCTGAGGGACATGATTTATATGTGTTTGGAAAGGCAAGGACTGATTAGGGATAGTCAACGTGGCTTTGTGTGTGGGAAATCATGTCTCGCTAACTTGATCAAATTCTTTTGAAGAAGTAACAAACAGGATTAATGAGGGCTGATTGGCGGATATGATCTGTATGGATTTTTGTAAGGTGTTTGACAAAGTTTCTCATGGTAAATTGATTAGGATCACATGGAATGGAGGGACAACTGGTCATTTGGATGCAGAACTGGCTTGAAGGTAGAAGACAGAGGGTGATAGGTTTAAGGTAAGAGGGGAGAGATTTAAAAGGGACCTAAGGGGCACCATTTTCATGCAGAGGGTGGTGCATGTATGGAACGAGCTGCCAGAGGAAGTGGTGGAGGCTGGTACAATTACAATACTTAAAAGGCATATGGATGGGGACATGAATAGGGAGGGTATAGAGGGAGTTGGGCCAAATGCTGACAGATGGATTGAGGGTGGACGGTTGTTTTACAGACTGAAGTCCTGTGACCAGTGCTGTGCCACAAGGATCGGTGCTGGGTCCACTGTTTTTTGTTATTTATGTAACTGGTTTGGATGTGAACATACGAGGTATGGTTAGTAAGTTTGCAGATGACACCAAAATGGGAGATGTAGTGGACAGCGAAGAAGATTAACTCAGAGTACAATGGGACCATGATCAGATGGGCCAAGAAGTGGTAGATGGAGTTTAATTTAGATAAATGTGAGGTGTTACATTTTGGAAAGGCAAACCAGTCATGGTTTATACACTTAATGGTAAGATCCTGGGGAGTATTGCTGAACAAAGAGATCTTGGAGTGCAGGTTCATAGTTCCCTGAAAGTGGAGTCCCAGCTCAACAGCATAATGAAGAAGGCATTTGGTATGCTTGCTCTTATTGGACAGTGCATTGAGTATAAGAGTTGGGAGGGTCATGTTGATGCTAAACAGGATATTGTTTAGGCTACTTTTGGAATACTGCATTCAATTCTGGTCTCCCAGAAAAGGTTTATAGGGATGTTGCCAGAGTTGGAGGGTTTGAGCTATAGGAAAAGGCTATTTTCCCTGAAGCATTGCACACTGAGGGGTGACCTTATAGAGGTTTATGAAATCATGAGGGGCATGGATAGGGTGAGGAGCCAAGGTCTTTTCCCCAGGATGGGGGGAGTCAAAAACTAGACGGCACAGGTTTAATGTGAGAGGGGAGAGATTTAAAAGGGACCTAAGGGGCACCATTTTCATGTAGAGGGTGGTGCATGTATGGAACAAGCTGCCAGAGGAAGTGGTGGAGGCTGGTACAATTACAATACTTGAAAGGCATATGGATGGGGACATGAATAGGGAGGGTATAGAGGGAGTTGGGCCAAATGCTGACAGATGGGACGAGATCAGTTTAGGATATCAGGTTGGCAAGGATGAGTTAGACTGAAGAGTTTGTTTACATGCTGTACAGCTCTAGGATTCTGATTCATTTACTCTGCTAAGTGAACATAATAGTTCCTAGTCACGTTCAAGAAAAGAATTCCCCAACATACTTGAAACCAATTATCTGGTTTAACTGTTTCTGGGACCTTATCGTACATAAATTAGTTGTTGTAATTCCTATGTTATACATTATAACTGGATAACAAAGGTACTGAGTATATTTTCAAGTACAAAGGCACTGAACATTTGGCATATTGACAAGGATTGCAGCCTCTGACAGTATGATTTAAAAGTACATTCCAACAGAATCATCCTCTCATCTTACAGAGCGCTGCAGAACAAAGGTTTTGAAATTGTGGAGAGAGGAGTGATCAATGTAAAAGGCAAAGGACAAATGCTCACCTACTTCCTTGTTCAGAATCTGCACGCCACTGACGATGACATCTTGGGTAGGTCACCAATGGATAGTGGAAGATATCCCAACCAGTGCAATGATGACTGCAAGGGGAGAAGTGACCAGTGTAAGCAACATGGTGAGTTTTACAGAGAGGAATACACTCTGACAATTACATAGAATTGTCTGTAACCCGAGTTCAAAGGTGACAATTGCTGTTAACATTGTCAATGTAGTCAGTGACTTGATCGTACAGACCTTGAGAATTGTTAATAAATGAGACATGCTGTTAAACATTTCATTATGGGCTCATCAGGGCAGCTGCAAGAGTATCAAATTTCTGAGGGTGTAACAGTTTATATTGAACAAGAAACAGTGCGTTAGTTGGCCACAAAGTGGATTCTGATTGGTCCAAAGTATTGTCATGGAGAATGTGCCATTGGAATAGTTACTCTGAAGCTTTTACAAGTAGTTCTCCTATAATGCAGTAGTTGCGTTCTTGTGTGACCTTGTGCTATAGAAAATCATGCTATTGAAAATTCCCATAGACAATTGTGTTATAGCGAAATCGCTTTAGAAAATCATTGTACCTGTACAGCAGAAAGTCTGCATTATCCAAACAGCGTCCATTATTAATCAATTGTGTCACTGTCAATTCGCGCTAACAAAACATGTGTAATAGCAAAATTACCTGCATTTAAATTCAAGAAAGACAGGTTGATTGATTGTTGATAACATGTCATGGGGAATGCACCATGGAGTACTGTCCCAAAGCTTTTGGTGCGTTGTAAAGGTGCAATAACTGACCAAATTCCATTTCTCTGCAATGGACCTAAACCCTGCATTTGAATAAATCTAGCTTCTAGCAATCATAAGTGAGCCCAATTTATAAACTTACATTGATTTTTAGCATCAATCTTGACACATTCAAGATTGTTCAGTAAGTGATGCCCACTTTCAGACTGACATCTAATGTTGAACAATATAAGATTTGTGCTTACAAGCAGGAGCTCTTTGAGAATGGCCTGCAGATTGTCTGTTGCAAACAACCGAAGAGGCATCATATTTGATGATATGGTCCACCAAACATGGAGCTGTATTGAGCTATATACCTAACACCACACTGCCATTGAAATTGATACCACATTACTCTTCGGAGCCATATTGAGTGTGTCATTTAACTTGAGCGACAACTTGTTAGTGGAGAATGATACTTGGGTTGTTGCTGTACAGTAGCCATGAGAGAGGCTACCTGAATCATCTGAGATACACTGGGCATTGCTTAGACCTAAAGCTATCACTCATAGGCCCATATTCATATTGACTACATTCAGATAAGAGCAGGCCTTATCAATTCTGTTGGAGAAACATCACTGAACAAAGGACACCTTTAATAGCCTAATGTTACTCTGCAGCATTGCTAAGGAACTTGTTGATTCATCCCTTTGCAACTACCTATGCAATTCTCTATATAATCAGCCTTACTGGTGCAATTCGAAAGGAATGATTAATACATTTTCATTTAAAACAATGGCAACAGGGTTTTATTAATATTTTAACACATTTGTTACTCAATGGTACGATATGATTTCAACCAATAATTGTAACTAGTTATGAAAAACTTAACTTGCCAGGTGAATACTTGAGGTGTTGAGATAAATATTTGATGGTCTTGAATCACTAGTTAACTGAGATGAAATATTATTTGCAAAATTGTCCTGTTCTAATCTTAAAGTTAATGCAGATTCTCGTCAAGTCGTTCCTCAATAGGTGGCTAATGTCTTCTTCAATTTGCAGAGCAAAATAATAACAAAGATCAGGATTATAAGCCTGTTGTTGCGATGAAATACATTGATAGGGAACAGACACCCGCGCACAACTCTTCTGGTAAGTTGTATGAATCCTTTAGGATCTGCTTGTGGTTAATACTCATCCTCCCAAGTAGCTGAATGCATTTCTGGAGATTATGTCACAAGACTGTCTGTCTCCAATGCCCCACCCCTACTTTCCCACCATTGGTCCTTTGTGGGTGGCAGGGTGACTTGATGGTTAGCACTGCTGCCTCACAACACTGGGGATACAGGTTCAATTCCACCCTCGGGTGACTGTCTTTGCGGGGTTTGCACGTTCTCCCCATGGTTCCACCAGGTGCTCCAGTTTCCATAATGTGCAGGAGAGGTGGGTTAACTATGGCAAATGTGGAGTGACAGTGATAGGATAGGATGGGATGCTGTTCTGTGGGTTGCTGCAGACTTGATGGGCTGAATGGCCTCTATCTGCCCTGCAGGGATTCAATGAATAGAGGGTACCGTTCTCTCAGTATACTGTCTGCATTCCAATTGTGAAGTGCAAAGACTAAGAAAAGCCTTTGCCTACCTCCAGAATGTTTAATTAAAAAAATACTTTTTTTATATTGAATTTTCTCCAGGGTCACCCCCAGCAGCGTCCCGATGGTCAGTGATCAATCCTAGGGAGTCCAGGCCACTTGCCAGGGAGTTGACAAACCTAAGCCTGTTCTGCCAGAAACAAATTGTGCTATTAGAAGAGATTTAATTATCCCAGTGTAGTGATAGCAACTTTAGAGAAGAAAGGTAATGAGATGCATATTGAAGATAAAGCTATCTGATTATAGTCATGGGGATGAGCCCATTAGGAAGCTTGACTGGTTGACCATCTTCTTCCAGGATGCAATGTCCACAATCAATTTACTGAGGGAAGTCTAAAAGCTTGGAAAGCCAAGGCTTCCGGGATTGGTGGTGGGGGTTGTGGGGGGGGCGGCGGCGGCACGGGAGTGGTTGGGGTGGGGTGGTGGGATCCTGGACTCTGACAATTTGCCAATTGATCTTTATGCTTGTAGTCTTCTTGAATTCAAAGCAGGGTACAACTGAGTACTTTTAGGAGCAGGGAACAAATCCCATTTCAACAATCAAACCCTCAGACGCTGGTATGGATTCAAATAGATGCTCGAGTGTGCATAAGATGGGCCAAAGGGCCTCTTCCTGCGCTGTAAAATCTCTTTGACTCTATGACATTGTCTCATTCGGTGATGCTGCAGAGGAGAGAAAGGTGGTCATGCAGAAAGAAGGGTGTGATCTAACATTAGAAGTTCAGCTCAACAGTCAAACTGGGCACCAGCAATACTGGCCTGGGCCTGACAGTATGAATGAAATGAGGTCATGACTTGCAGTGGGAGTGGAGGAGAGTGAATTGATTAGTTTGGATACTAAATCACTTACTTTCCTCAAAGTTTGAAGACTGGACAACATTTTTAAGCAAGACTAAAAGATATGCCTGTAGGTCAATCAGAACATAGGTGATGAGCGATGGCGCTTAGGTGTTGATTAAACTACAGCTGGCAATCTATTTGATGAACTGAAATTTAGAGAGGAGAGAGGGAGCATTACCATCAGTGCAGCAGAGCATTGGACTATTGTTCCCTGAAATTGTAAAGCAGCTGCTCAGCACCCACTCACAACTGGGGAGCTGGGCTGAGATAACCTAAAACAAGTTTCCCTCAGGCTGCTTCTATATAAATGCAAATTGCTGTTGTTTGATGTTGAAATGAAATTTTATATTTTGTATCACTTCACTACTTTGCACAAATTTCCTATCCTCAGTTCACAGGCTCATCCATATGAAATAAGGAACATTGTCCACATTTAAATATAATGGATTTTATTTCATTTATTCTAATTGTTCTGTCTCGTATAACTTATATATTGGCATTTGGTTGGATCCAATACATTGATGATGCATGGTGGTTAAGCAATTCAGGGCATGTAACACATGGCCATTAGTTTTGTATTTTGACTGTATAATTTAATGTGTTGACTGTGTTAATATCAGCTCCGTCTTCACCACAAAGATAGGGAAATCAACAGAGCTGAGGTTAACAAGTATCCAGAGAGAACAATAATCTCCAAGGAAGAAGATGGAACAAAGTCAAGACTGGACCTGAATAATAAGCCTCTCAGAAACAAAGATGGAAAGTCAGAATTTTGTATCCTATTGTAAACAGACTGCAGTGTGTACCCAACTTAAGCTGCACCTGAGTTATTTCTATTTTCATGTGAATCCTGTAGAAAAGACATTACTTTACATTGTTTGAAATGTTGCCACTTCTGAATCAGTTTCCCTCAGAAACATTTCTATTGTATTTCATCAAATAATTTTAAATAATCATATATTTCTACAATGTTGTATCCTACTTAAAATTCAAAGGGAAGACCATGACTAGTCGTAGTTAGGGGAAACATCAAACTTAAGGAAAAAGCATATAATTGCGCAAAGGTGAGTGATAGCTCAGATGTTTGGTCAGAGTATAAAGAAAGGCAGATACTAACAAAGCGTAAATTAGGAGGAAACAATAAAAGTATCAAATGAAGATAGCTACAAATGTAAAAATGGATAGCAAGAAACTACAGAGAGTTGTGAACACAGCCCAGTCCATCACACAAACCAACCTTCCATCCATTGACTCCATCTATACTTTCCTCTTCCTCGGGAAAGCAACCAACTTAATTAAAGACCCCTCCCACGCTAGATATGTTCTCTTCCACTGTCAACTGTCAGACAGAAGATGTCAAACTTTGAATGCACATATGAATAGATTCAAGAACAGCTCCTTCCCTGCTGTTGTCAGACTTTAGAACGGACCTCTCATATGTTAATTCTGATCTCTCTCTCTCTGCATCTTCTTTGCAGCTGTAACACTGTATTTTGCACTCTGTTGTGTTACCCTGGTGCACTCTGTATGTTAAATCTGTCTGTACAGCACACAAAACAACACTTTTCACTGTATCTTGGTGCATATGACAATAATAAATCAAACAACAAATCAATCAATTTTCATCTGATTTCCCGTAACATTTATAACGCTGTCAAATAAAGAAATGATGGCACAAATAGAAATAAATGAATGTAACTTAACAGCTATTGCAGAGATGTAACTGCAGGGTGGCCAAGACTGGGAACTCAGTGTTCAAGGTATTTAATATTCTGGAAGTGTAGGTAAAAAGGAAAAGGAGGTGAGGTAACTTTGTTAATAAAGCAAGGTATCAGAGTGGTGGTCAATAGTAATTATAGGTGCCATAGATTTTGATGTGGAATCATTTTGGATGGGAATAAGAAGAGAAAGGGGTCATCAGTGGGTCCCAGAACTGTTACCTTACTGTAACAGAAAGTATAAAATGGGAATTAATGGAAGTGTGTACAAAGGGTTCTACTGCTGCCGTGGGTGATTTTAATCTGCATATTGACTGGACAAATCAAATTGGCAAGCATAATAATGGATGACACATGTGTAGATTGTATCAGGGATTGTTTCTTAGAGCAGTACATTATAGAACTACCTGGCACTATGCTATTTAGATCTAGTCATGTGTAATAAGGTAAAATTAAGCAGAGATTTTACAGTTACAGATCCCCGAGAGGGTCGCAATCACAACATGATGGAATTTCAAATTTAGCTTGAAGGAGAGCAACCTGGGTCTCAAACCGGTGTTGACAACTTAAATAAGAACACTTGCAGAGATCTGAAGAAAGAATTGTCTAAAAGATGGCGGGGGAACTAGATTAAGGGGAAGGTGAATAGAAGAGCGATGGCAGACATTCAAGCAGATATTTCATAATGCTCAGAAAAAATTATTCCAATTAAAAAGGACTTGATGAGAAGGATGACGCACCCATGGTCAGCAAAGGCAGTCAAAGGGAGTATCCAATCAAAAGTTATGGCACCATAAAGAAAACTTGTAGTAAGCCACAGAACTGGGAATTTTTTTAGGAACCATCAGCAGATAACTCAAGAAAACTAAACAAAAGGGAGAAAATTGATTATAAAAATAAATTGTCAATAATATTAAAAACAATCAGCAAGAGCTCTTACAGTATATAAAAAGAGAATTGCTAAAAAGTTTGGAACCCTTGGAGGGTTTTGGAGCATTTGGGGAATTGGTAACAGGGAACAGAGAAATGGCAGATAACTTCAAATTGTAATTTGCATTGGGCTTCACAATGGAGAACTATAAACTTCCCAGTATTATCATATAAGCAAGGCACTAATGATAGGAAATGTAACAACTTCTATCACAAAGAACAAAATGTTTAAAAAACTTATGGGACTAAAGGCAAACGAGTCACCAGGATCTGATGGTCAGCATCCACGAGTTTTAAAGGAACTTGCTGTAGAACTAGTAGAAGTATTCGTCAAAATACTTCAGAACTCACTGGAAGGTTCCGGAAGAATAGAAAACCACTAATGCAATGACTCAGACCAAGAGGGAGAAAGACAGAAAGCAAGAAGTTATAGGCCACATAGCCTCACATCTGTCATTAGAAAACTGCTGGAGTCCATTATTGAGGAAGAAATAGCAGGACATTTAGAAAACAGTCAACATTGTTTTGTTAAAGGGAATTACTGTTTGACAAATTTGACAAAGTCCTTTGAGGATGTAGCAAGCAGAGCTGATAAAGGGGAACTGGTAGATGGAGTATATTTGAATTTCCAGCAGGCATTCTGTAAGATACCACATAAAAGTTATTGTACAAGATAGGAGCTCATGATATTGAGGATAACGTATTACCCTGGATTGAAGATTAGTTAAGACACAGAAGACAGAGAAGTCAGGATTAATAGGTCTTTTTCACATTTTTTTATACTGGGAAAGTTGTAACTAGTGGAGTGCCACAAAGATTACTATCTAGTTAATTATTTACTGTCTAAATTAATGACTTGGAAGACGAGACAGAGTGTAGTATGTTCAAATTAAACAAAAATAAATGGGAGGGCATGTTTTAATGATGACATATGGAATCAACAAGGGGGATATAGATAGGTTGTGCAGATGGGCAAATATTTGGCAGATGGAGTTTAATTTAAGAAAGTGTGAGGTCATGCACTTTGGTAGGAAGAATCAAAAAGCACACTATTATTCAAATAGAGACAGACTCCAAAACAGTGCAGTGCAGAGCAGAGGAATCTGTTTGTTTTTTGTGCATGAAACACAAAATGCTTAAGACATAACTACTTGAGATATGGCGCGAGAAATAGCAAAGGATTTGCTGCGGGTGGTAGGGTTATCCTTGGCAGTCACAAGGGAAATTCCAAAACTCAGGTTAATTGACCTGGTGAGTAAACTGGAGAAAGCATTGCCCGACAGAGCTGAAATCGAAATTCAAAACAGCAGAGAAAGATAAGGAAAGGGAAGTGAGAAAAGGTGAGCTGCAATTGCAAGAGAAAGTGAAGGAAAAGGAGAGAGAGAGAAAGAAACAGAGCATGCATCTAAGTTTAAAATGCTGCTGTTGAAACAGGAGATGTCAGGTACTGATGGAGGCCCTGATGAGGAGAATCTTGAGTCATAATTTGAAGTCCAGTAAAAGAAATGTTTAAGTTTGGATCTACCAAAAATTGAGGAAAAGGATGTGGAGACATTCTTCATGTCATTTAAAATAATGGCCAGGCAAATTAGCTGGGCAAAAGACTATTGGATATTTCTCATGCAGAGTAAGGTAAATTTATTTAAGTGTAAATTTATGCTTCCCAGTTAGAGGATGTTTCTTGAGACTAGGATTAGATTAGATTAGATTCACTACAGTGTGGAAACAGGTCCTTTGGCCCAACAAGTCCACACGCCCCTTGATATATCCCACCCAGACCCAGTCCCCCTACAACTCACACACCCCTGAACACTACGGGCAATTTAGCATGGCCAATCCACCCAGCCTGCACATCTTTGGACTGTGGGAGGAAACCAGAGCACCCGGAGGAAACCCACTCAGACACAGGGAGAATGTGCAAACTCCACACAGACAGACGCCCAAGGCTGGAATTGAACCCCGGTCCCTGGTGCTGCGAGGCTGCAGTGCTAATCACTAAGCCACTGTGCCGCCAATGGATGCATTATAAGAAAATTGTATTGGCTGCATACTATTGCAGCGTACAAGCAAAGATTCTGAAATTGAAGGAAACAGCCTAGACAAGTCTATATTGAATGCAAAAGGGTTGAGCAAAGTGATTTTGACAGGTGATCAAGAGCATTGGAAGATGAAACCATGTATGCACTTCTTGGAGAGGTTATTCTCTTGGAGGAATTTAAAAACTTACTCCTATCCATAATAAAAACACATGGTGAGGGCCAATAGTTGCAACTGCTCGACAGGCAGCAATAAGGCTTGATGATTATGAGTGAGAAGAAGGCAAATAGTCAAGGTAAGGAATGGATGGAGATGAATGCCCCAAGGGTTCCTCGTTAGAACAGAAGGGATAATACTGAACATTGAGATGAAACTCTACTTAAGAATGAGGATAGTTCAAAAGAAGTGTTTAGCATGTGCTCATTAATTGAAGCTCAGGAAGCTGATCCAGAATGAAGTAGGTTACCACAAGCAGGTCATACTGAAGCTGAGACCAAACGCATTCCACAGAATTATTCTATTAAAAATGTTATTCTGATGAGGAAGTGAAGACATGACTGCAGTTGAAGAATGGATAGTTGTTCGTCAAATAGTGGTACTGCTCAGATCTCATAGGGAGATATTGCAAGCAGCACATAAAGTTCCTATGCTGGGATATGTAGGAATACTGAAATCACAGGCATTGATAACAGGCATTTTACATGGCAAAGATTTCCTGGTGTTGTTCTAGAAAACGTTCAAATGGCAGGTGGTCAGAAAATCTCAGCACATGTTTAAGCCAGCACTACACCAGTTTTGAAGAATTGATTAGTCAAGCGTTAATGTATTGTTGTAGGACCATAACCAAAAACAAAAGCGGGATATTAGTGTCAGCTTACAATTATGAATGTGACAATCTAATTCTCAATCGCTCTACTTTGATAACAATTATAGATAAGTTAGTAGTGGACAAGTTAACATGGTTTTTGACTTGTTATAGAACACAGTTTTGGATTTGTTACACACTACCAAGCGCAGAACTGTCTGATCATTGTTCCAACTTAATTTCTAAACATATCCAGTAAACCATTAGTGGTTTGGATATAAACGGTTGAAGTCAATTGTGTATCATCCACAAATAGGGGAAGATTTGGAGACGTACCATCAGAGTCTAAAAATCATAATTAACTGTCATAAGTACCCACAGCACTGGGATAGAGGATCAGTTTCTTTTTATTATATGCTGCCAGAGATTTCCCAAATGAATCTACTGGATTTAGCCCATTTGAATTGCTTGATGGTCATGAGATTAGAAATCCATTCAAATTGATTATGGAGAAGCCGCTGAATGAGAGAAATGAATCCTCAGCATTGGATTATTTGTCCCCGTTTCTGGAAAAATTCACAGTCACATAGGGCCCCACAGGAACATTTACAAGTTTCACTGGTGAAAATGAGGGAATGGGCAGAGAAATATCCAGCCACCAGAGAGTTTCACATGGGAGATCATGTATTGATGATGTTGTCATTATAAGATAAACCTCTGAAAGGAAAATTCAGAGTTCCACATAAAATGACTAGCAGGGTTAGTAATGTGACTTATCTGATAAATACAGTTGATTGTAGGAATAAGGATTGGACATATCACATAAACATGCTGAAAAGGTATTATCACAACAAAAAGGATAAGGGAAAACAAGTGTGTCAGGTAGTAAGAGTGGTGGAAAATGACAGAGAGAGTGACTGTTCTCAAAGAGAATCTCCTACAGTTTGACTAGCTAACAAACAAATAGGGAGGCAGTTACATGCTGTGGTTTTGCATTTACAAATGGCAAATGAAAGAATCTGGTGAGATTTGATAAGGAAGCATATACATAAGCAGACACTTATAGACACTCAAATACAACTATGTGCTCACTGACACTCATACATGAACGTATTTCTAGATACAGACACACAACCTGTACACACATCCTCTTTCTACAATGCAGAACTGCAACTGATGCAGGGAATTTAAAACCACGTTGAGGTCTTCTGAGCCAACAAAATCCAGACCCAACAATAAGGTCAATTCAATCCCAACTTTCAGAACCGAAATGAGCAGCTAAATGGAACAAAGTTCCAAGACCTCTTTAGGGACCTTTCTGTAATGGGCAATCAATATTGGTTTGTTCCTCTGTTTATCACTGTTTCCCTGGAGCTTTGCTCTAAATTATTTCTTTCCATTTATTAATGCTTTGTATTGAGAGGCTGTGCATCAGTAGGAGGATAAACAGTTCTTTGAGGCATTAAAACTGTAAACACATTCTGTAAGGATGGAAGTAACAGAAAATCTTCCACTCCACATTTCATCAAAGGAAAGGTCTCACCAATGACTTTAGGCTAACCTTTATAGAACAGCTGTGGGCCATTTTGCCCCTCAAATCTGTTCCACCATTCAAGGCAGATCTATGTCTCCAATTAACTTATCCGCCATTTCCCCAGATCCTTTAATGCTCTTGCGTTACACAAAGCCATCAATATTAGCATTGAAAAGTTCTGTTGATCCAGTGACTACGGACCCATTAATGAAATATTGAAATAAAGGGCAGTACTGGCCCAATTTGTTCTCTCTTTACTGTCATAGCCACCCTTGAATTATGAATGGATGTTTCGGGGCTGGTACTTCTGTTGAACTTCTTTTTATTCAGGAATGTGGGTGCTATTGGCTGGGCCAGCATTTATTGCTCATCCCTAGGTGCCCTTCACAAGGCGGTGGTGAGCTGAGTTCTTGAACTGCTACTGACCATGTAATGTGGGTTGAACCACCACATCCTTAGGAAGGGAATTCCAGGATTTTGACTCAGTGACACTGAAGGAATGGTAATATATTTCCCAGTCAGGATGGTGAATGGTTAAGAGGGGAAGTTGCAGGTGGTTCTGTTCCCATGTAGCTGCTGGGCAAGGCTTCCGTGTTCAGAAAAGGAAAATCAACCTTAATTTCTGTCTGTTGAGCTCTCCACTCCCACCTGCTGAAAAGCAGATGTTTACGGGTCATAGATATCATTCTGTGATAGATCCACGGTTGATCAGCCCAAAGCACTTAGGCCCTGAAATTCCTGTACAGCTGAAGAGCATTTTCTAAAGCCTGACAGAATACAAAAGCACTATCACTAGAAAATTAATTTTCTTTCCACTTATTGGCATCTGTGGAGCTAATTACATTTCTGAAGAAGGGTCTAGGCACGAAACGTCAGCTTTCCTGCTCCTCTGATGCTGCTTGGCTTGCTGCGTTCATCCAGCTCTATACCTTGTTATCTTAGATTCTCCAGCATCTGCAGTTGCTACTTTCTCGAATTAAACCCCTCTGTGTTTGGGTGCTGCGCAGCAAAATTAACCTCAATGTCAAAATATACAGTGGGAATCACACAGACATATTGTCACAACAAAACAGTTTTATGATCACACTATCCACGGCAGCTCCTTGCTGCAAATGCCATTATTGTTCAGATAAGACTAACCACAGCCTCACAGACAACCAAATAAAATCTCTTTGCAACTTGGACAGATTCCAATCAAAGTGCATCTTTTCCACACTAGTACAACACCAATACAAACCTGCAGAATATCCAATATCTATTTACTTTAAGTAAATAAAAACGTTACTTTTTTTATTAATCAGCGTTCACCACTCCTTTAAAACCTTTGGAAAAAGTGGAGAGTCTGCTAGATTAGCTTCCAGTTCAAAATATCTTAAATTATCAAGGTAGCTTAAGAGAGCTGCGGTGCTACACTTTTCAGTTCTCAGTGCAATCTCATTGTGGTTTATTGCGATGAAGGCTCACATTCCATTTGGCAAGTTGTTCGAATTCCATCGGTTTCAGGGAATTAGGCATCAGAATTTCGAGATGTTTGAGGTCAGATTCCAGTTAAATATCCGAAGGTCGTTGTTTTGCAAGAGAATATTGGAGCTATGGGATAGGCTGCTGGCTCATGCAGTGAGCTCAGATTCATGCAACCCCCATGTTAAACTGGGTCAGAATAGTCTCATTGACCACCAAAGTGAGTGTAAGTTCCAAGAATACTCCTCCCACCCCCACCAAATTAGCCTGTTTCTCTGCTGTCTCTTCCAATGAGGTCACAAGTTTTGGATGGGGTGGAAAGTTTATATACCCCAATGTACAGAGTATTACGGCTATATAGGTTAGGCTGGATGGACAAAACAGTCTTTACGCTGTATGTAGGGGATGAATGAAGCCATCCCCATTTTATCAAGTGATTTGAGGTGTGCTGCAAGGAGCAGGTTTTGTGCAATATTTTCCAACCAACTCTGTCATCGAGTGTTTTAAAATTGGGCGGCTCAGTGGTTAGCACTGCTGCCTTGAAACACCAAGGACCCAGGCTCATTTCCACCCTTGGATAACTGTCTGTCTGGAGTTTGCACATTGTCACTGCCTCTGTGAGGGTATCTGCCAGGTTTCCTCCCAGGGTCCAAAGATGTACATGTTGGATGGATTTGACCAAGCTAAATGGCCCATAGCATAGGATAAGTGGATGAGCCATGGGAAATGCAGGTCTACGGTAGGATGCTGAGTCGAGGTGGAATGCTCTGCAGATGGGCTGAATAGCCTGCTTCCACACTGTAGGGATTCACTGAAAATTGGGACTAATTCTTCCCACAGCTCCTTTACCATTTCATTGCCTTCACCAATTCATTTATTTATACTGAAGGCTTTCCACCAACAGCCTTCTTGTTGCAGAAAGGAAATACAATCATGAAATCACACAGAAGAAAATTCTTCAGCTCACTGTGCTCAATATCTTTGAGATCATTACTCGATTACTCCCATCCCCTACTTTTTCCAATAGCAGGACACATTCTTCCCTGTTTAAGTAAGTATTGAATTCCATTTGAAAAAGATATATTGAATCGGCTCACATCAGCCTTTGAGGTACTGTATTCTATATCACAACAAATTGCTATGCAAAAATATTCTCATCTGCTCTCTTGATCAACACCTTAAAAGATTTTATTTAGATTGAAAGCAAGTGTGAGTCAGGATTTACAAAAAATATATCTCTAAAAACTAATTGTCAAATTTGACAGAATGGAAAGAGGTCACTGTTACAACCAAATAAACACCATCCCTCTGTCTGTACACCTTAAGTGAGTTTTCTTTTTAAAAATGTTTACTTGGGTCGTCATTAAAGTTAATATGGATTCTATCGCAACACTGCATCCACACAGTACCACTTTTAGGCAGGGCTACTGGTAGAGGCTACAACTCACCATGAAGAGATATATTTGCCATACAGCATATATAGGGCATAGGTTTAATCAGCTCATACTGAGGATGGCAGGACTGTACTATGATAGGAGATGGACTAGGCCTGTAATTCATTCGAGATTTGAAGGATGAAAGGGGGTCCGATTAAAATATATAAAATCCTAACAACGGTCGAAAGACTACTCACAGGGAGAATGTTTCCCTGGTTGGGCTATTTAAGACCAGGGAACATAATCTCAGGATACAGGGTAGGCCATTTGGGACAGAGATGTGGAAACATTTATTCACTCAGTGAACCTCTGGAGTTCTGTACCACAGAAAGCTGCGGAGGAACAGTTACTAAATATATATGGCAAAGAGCAAGAACAAATATTTAGATTTTAAAGGCATCAAGGGGTATCGGATGAAAGTGAGAATATACTACTGAGATAGGGGATCAGCCACGATCATATTGAATGGTAGAGCAGACTCAAATCACCTCCTCCTGCTTCTAATTTCTATACACCTGGCAACATTGAAGATTGTAAGATGAGGGCAAGGGTTAAGTTACTCAGATGAATGGGAGGGGTGTAGGTGATATAACTGCTATCTTTAATAAAGGGCAAGGTGGGGGGGGGGGGGAAGGAGAGGTTGTGCTGGTATGTTCATCATGGTGCACATTTGAGGCTGTTCTGATGTGTATTGTAGAAGTGTGAAATGATGATGCATAACCAGAGTAGAGAAAGGGTAGGTGAATGGACAGAATGAACAGAGGAATGGGACACAGCAATCCCTCATGTTAAGGTGGTATTCTGTTTCAAACAATGCCCTGTCATTCCGTCTCCCTCTCTCAGGGGCTGTTATGATTGATAGAAAAGTCTTGGCTCCATTTTTGATGATGGGTCCCCGTTTTGGCTGTAATTGGGCATCTGCTTCCCATCTGTTGATGTTAACAATGTAGACCTTCATGGAAGTTCCAAGGTTGTATTTGATATATTTTTGTTGTCCACTGCTTTGAATGGGTTCACTGTTGTCATTCTGAGTTGAGCTCCATTATTTTGAGCAGCCTTGAGTCAGGCATCTCGGTAGCATGTCCCATGAGAAATATCATTACAGTCTTTGTAATTCGCATGTGTATGTCTTGGACAGCACTCACCTTTATTCTGTCATTCTCTGATCTGATTCTCTGGATCCTTCTGATACAGTGTTGATCATGTTGTTCAAGCACAGAATGCAGACTTTACAAACTGTCCAGGTCTCAACACCATAAAAGAGTATGGAAGAGCTGCTGCCCAAAAGACTTTAGCTTTAGTGTTAGGTTTGATACCATGACAACAGCTGTTGAAAATCCAAGTACATAATTTACCACAGGCTGTGTTGGCAAGCAACATTTGGCAATGTACGTCTTACTCAACCTATTTGGGTTAGTTTTCAAGATATGGCAAGTGAGGGGTAGCTTCCAACACTTCACCACGAATCTCAACTTGAAGAATTTGGATTTGATGCTTTTCCTGTGGGCTAGTAGAAGACCTTCATCTTGCTGGCATTCAGGACAAGTCTCTGCCTCTCGTAGACTTCAAAGTAAAAAGCCAGGGAGACTACCAAGGCTGATATAAATTAATTGGACAGGCATTTCATGCAAAAACAATTGGGTGAGAAACATTGTTCTCAAGATGTGCAAGATAACAAAGTGTGGAGCTGGATGAACACAGCAGGCCAAGCAGCATCTCAGGAGCACAAAAGCTAATGTTTCAGGCCTAGACCCTTCATCAGAGAGGGGGATGGGGAGAGGGAACTGGAATAAATAGGGAGAGAGGGGGAGGCGGACCGAAGATGGATAGAGGAGAAGATAGGTGGAGAGGAGAGTATAGGTAGGGAGGGGATAGGTCAGTCCGGGGAGAATGGACAGGTCAAGGAGGTGGGATCAGGTTGGTGGGTGGGAAATGGAGGTGTGGCTTGAGGTAGGAGGAGGGGATAGGTGAGAGGAAGAACCGGTTAGGGAGGCGGGGACGAGCTGGGGATGCAGTGGGGTAGGGGAGATTTTGAAGCTTGTGAAGTCCACATTGATACCATTGGGCTGCAGGGTTCCCAGGCGGAATATGAGTCGTTGTTCCTGCAACCTACGGGTGGCATCATTGTGGCACTGCAGGAGGCCCATGTTGGACATGTCGTCTAAGGAATGGGAGGGGGAGTTAAAATGGTTCGCGACTGAAAGGTGTAGTTGTTTATTGCGAACCGAGCGGAGGTGTTCTGCAAAGCGGTCCCCAAGCCTCCGCTTGGTTTCCCCAACATAAAGGAAGCCACACCAGGTACAGTGGATACGGTATACTACATTGGCAGATGTGCAGGTGAACATCTGCTTAATATGGAAAGTCATCTTCGGGCCTGGGATCGGAGTGAGGGAGGAGGTGTGGGGGCAACTGTAGCACTTCCTGCGGTTGCAGGGGAAGGTGCCGGGAATGGTGGGGTTGGAGGGGAGTGTGGAGCAGACAAGTTGTGCATTCTGTTTTTGAACTCTGATGAATGTCAGAGGGTCTGAAATGATTTCTTTTCAGTCTCATTCAATCCTATGTTCTGATGAAACTGAGGATTCAGAGCACCCTTGGAATCTCTGAAAAGAAACATCTATTTTCCCAGGTAATATTATTTGGAAACTGTCTCTATCTGTTGCTCCATAGTACTAAGGTCAACCAATGGCACACCCAGGGTGGTAGGTCGTTCAGAAAGTCAGAGGAATTGATTCAATATCCTGAGGAAAACTGAAACATGACAGTCAACAGCAGATTTAGGAAATCCCTCTAAAAATGGAAATTAACCAGAGAAATTATTCTGTCATTGCTTTATGTTTGTCAATGCAGATTCTATATCATATGAGAATCAATATTCCAGCTCAGCATTGCACAACCACTTTCTTTTGAAGATGTCTCTGCGTGGCCACCGGGGGGGAAAGTATAATATGAGAAGAATCAGCCCAAGGTTTAAAACATAAGTCAAAAAAATTGTGTTGATGAATTTTTGTGTGAATTTCAAAACTATTTCACAGCAACAACTTGGAATTATATAACTCCCTTAATATAGTATGATGACCCAAGAATTTCACAGGAGCACAGTCAAGATAACAACTGCTACAGAGCCATATAAGGTGATACTGAGACAGGTGACAAAAGCTTGGTTGAAAAGAAATAGGTTTTACAGATCATCTTAAAGGAGAAAACAGAGACATGGAGGATAAGGGAGGTAACTCCAAAGCTTAGGACCTAGACAGAAGTAATGGTAAAATATAAAACCACAGGCTATTGAGACTTAAAACACAAATACCATCTATGGACAACACATTATCGATACAGTTCATATGGTAAATCAATACTTATACGATCCGTAGCAAAACAGAAGAATCTGGACAGGCTAAGCCAATAAAGTGCATGTTAATAACAGGTATCATCTGAACAGAGGAGACTCATTTTTAAAAGGACTGTGAGGTTGTAGAACGCATAGCTACAATTAAATTTGAACCAAAAGGCATGCCAACATTTAAAAGAGGTTAGACAGGTCATTGAAGAATAGGGGATGAAGGGATGTAGGAATACAATAAGATCATAGAAATAATGTTACTACTCAAGTAAAGGATGTTTACAGTAATATGGACTGTTCTCAGGTTGCAACTTCTAAATTAATCCTCAGGAATGAGAGGAGTGAGTAAACCTCCAAACACAATTTGCTGCTTGCATCACTTGGTATCATTCAAAACAGAATTGTCTAGACATATGAGGGGGAAAAATGCAGAGCTGTTGGAAAAGAGCATGAGAATGGGACTAATTAGAGAGTTTGTTCAATAAGCCAGCACAAGCCGTTGTTCCTTGGCCGCTGTAAAATACAATTATTGTGTTCGTTCAAATAAGAAGGTTTCTATTGGTATTGAAGTGTTGAAAGGGGAAATGCATCATTAAAAATAGCCTGTGTCAGTGAAAAGCAGTAAAATAATCTGAGATTTGGCGAGATTTCATCACTGGTACCAATCAAAAGTATCAACAGCAACAAATCTAAATTGTGCAAGTCAGCAGCCCAAAGGGTGGGTCACAGCCCATAGGGAAATAGGAAAACTAATATATCATTCAATTAGATCACAGCTGATCTGTGCCTCAACTCCACTTAGTTACCTTCGCTACATCTTCATTGCCCAACAAAAAAAATCACAACATTGAAAGCTTCAAATAACCCAGTGTTCCACAACCTTGTCTTGCCATCTTGTGGTCGGGTATAGATATGCTGAGTGGTCAACTCAAATAAAGGCTGACTCTTTGACGGAAATATCCAATCAGTTCCACTCCCTTTTCTTTCTCCATAGCCCTGCAAATGTTTCCTTTTAAGCTATGTATCCATTGACTTATTGTCGAATCTTCTTCAACCATCCTTTCAGGCAATTCCAGGACAGCTACAACAGTGGCATTTACCCAATAATATACAAATTTTATACGTCCACATAAAACAACACAAATCCAACCTGGCCAATTGCTGTCCAATCAGTCTAGTCTCAGTGGCATCAGCAAAGTGATAGAAGGTGTTGTCAACGGTGCTATGAAGAAGCACTTATTTAGCAAATATCTCATTGATGCTCAGTCTGGGTTTTGCCAGGGCCACTCAATTACTGGCCTCTTTACAGGGTTTGGTCCCAATATAGGCAAAAGAGCTGAATTCCAAAGATGGGTGAGAGTCGCTGCCTTTGACATCAAGGCAGCATTTGACTGATTGGAGGATCACAAACAGCGCCAGCAAAATTGAACTCAAAGGTATACGTAGCACAAAGGAAGATGGTTGCAGTTGTTGGAGGCCAATTATCAAGTGCAGCTCCAGCAATATAAGCTCAACACGAACCAGGACGAAGCAGTTCAATTGATCAGCACCCCATCAAACACCTTCAACCATCACTCCTTCCATTGTTGCAGCAGTGTGTACCATCCACTGCAGCAACTCTTTCCAAAACCATGGCCTAGATGAACCAATGTGGAAATTAGGAGCATGAGTAGGCCATTAGCCCTTCCAGTCTGCTCCGCCATTCAATATGACCAAGGCTGATATTCCGAGACACTGCCACGAGTTGCTGAGGCAATGGATTGAGCGACCGCCACAAGCTGCCAACAGACCAGGCCCTGAGGCTTGGACTGAAGAAAAGCTTTGCTGAGAGAGAAAGTAAAAAATAACAAGACAGAAACGAATGGAGCGGACAATCTCCGACGAAGTGCCCTACGCTGCCACCATCTTGGAGCATACAACATGCTGGCAGCAGTGGCAGACTGAAGATTTAGTTTAGCCACAATAACATGAGTACAGACTCTTCCATCCTTTCCTCATAGTCTCTTGTTCATGACTACTGACCTTTGTTACACTGTGATATATATGACCGTTGCATGATGATATCCATTCTCTTTATACCACAACACCTCCATCGCCCCAAGATTCTCTCAACTTTTACATTAGCATTATCTAACTCGTCCTTTACTCGTTTACATTCCCACCCTCTCTGACAAAGTCTGAACTTCACAGATCCGATGAGTATGCTACTTTTGTAACTCACCCTGGTGTTCTTCTTATCATTGATGGTCTTCAATCAGTTCTGTAACATGTTTGTCATTCTGCTAGGTAATCACCACAGTTCTTTTCTCACTAGCTATAACTTATTTCTTTGCTGCCTCGAGTAATCTTAAAGTTTTTCTGTTCCTTCTGAATGTTCCCAACAGGGTTCAACAATATAAGAACATGGTTGCTTTTTCATTTCAGGACCGAGACTTATCGTTGATCCATGCCTTCGGAACTGGGTCAAAAATTGATAAGACGCCTTTGTTTTACACCTGGAATTAGACTGGCTCCTCTCTGTTCTCTTTTGGTCATTCTCAATTGTTCTTATTTGCTTGAGCTCTTGAGATGCGGCATTTAGTTTGAGGTTTTGCTGTAAATGGAATTTGAGTTTTTAGCCTTCAGCACATATGCCTGTCTCTTGGTAAATATACATTACTCCAGGGTGTTGCTTTGTACATCAATGAAGCTGATCACCACTCTTAGTCACCAACATTTCATGGTTTTCACTACTCTACCAGGTTTTTCAGAGAGACAGCAAGCTAATGTTTCGAATCTAGATAACTCTTCATCAGAGCTGTAACGAAGAGTCATCTAGACTCGAAACATTTGCTTGCTATCTCTCCATGGATGCTGCCTGATCTGCTGTGGTTTCCAGCATTTTTTTGTTTTCAGTACAGATTCCAGCATCTGCTCCCACCAGCTTCTTCATCAGACTCTGGATGAAAAGGAGAACTAATGTTTACAAATTCATTCCGAATTCGGTTGTGAATTTCTTAAATTTTTCATTCACCAGTTGCAGACTATTACTCGAAACAACATCAGCTGGAACCCCATTTGTGTTTAGCTTTTTTCCTGGAAGTTTATCAGTCTCTGCTGTCGTAGTGTGAAGATGGTTAGCTCCTAGCCACGAGGAATAGTAGTCTGGCACGAGCAAATAGGCTTTCCCTTGTAAGTTAAAGAGATTGATAGTGAACGACGGAAGATTTGATTGTTGTGCTCCATGTAAATACCGGTGGAATAGGCAGGACAAGCACTGTCAGCACGAGCTAGACACGAAATTAATAAAGAACTCAAAAGCAATAGTCTCTGTATTAGGTAAATTAAGATGCAGGAGCAGACACTTAAGGAGCCATGTCAGGCTACCCAAAATATATTCCAACCAGAAGGAAAAGATCGAAGAGATGCAACAGCATCCATTGTCAACTAAGATGTTTAAAGATAGTATCAAAGAAAAAGCACATCTTGGTGCAAAGACAAGGAGCAGGTCAGAAGACTGCATAGAATGGAAAGAACACAGAATGACCCAGTTCCAAAGGCATGGATCAACGTTAAGTCTCGGTCCTCAAATGATAAAGCAACCATGCTCTTATATTGTTGAACCCTGTTGGGAACACAGAAAGAGTACTGGAGAAAGCTAAAAATGTTAGTTCCAATTGTTACAGAGTTTGTAACAGGATACTATGAAAGGTTCATGGTAATCAGGTAGAAATATGGTTTTGCGACAGGAAAATCACATTTGACTGATGCACTGCATTACTTCAGATAAGTAATGCAGGCTGTGGATCATGAAGCATCAAAGAATGCACTATACACTGCTTTTCAGAAGGCATTTGATCAGGTACCACATCAAAGCTTATTACATGAATTAAGAGCTCGTAGTGAAGGGGGTTACATATTGACAGGGAAAGAAGATTGGCCAGCTAACAGGAAACTGTAAGTATAAATGGGTCATTTCCTGGTTGGCTATCACTGCAAAACTTTAAAAGGTTTTCCAATTTAAATGAGCAATTTGGACGAAGGGTACCAAAATATGGTTGCTGAATTTGCTGATGACAAAGACAAATAGTGGTTAAGAGAGCATGAGGTTACGAAATGAAATAGACAGATTAACAATTAAAAGACATTTGGGCAGATACATCGATGGGCAAGGTTTAGAGGGATATGGGCAAAATGCCCGCAAATGGGACTAGTTCAGTTTAGGAAACCTAGTTGGCATGGACGAGCATTGCCCAAGGGCCTGGGACTGTATAACAGAAAAAGAGGCCAAAGATCACGCAAATGCAGCATAATATGGGAAAACATGAGACTGTCCAGTTTGGCGGGAAATTTTTTTTAAAAAGCACATTATCTAAAAGATACGAGATTGTAGAGCTCTGATACACAATGGCCAGAGGAACTGGCTGTGCTAGGAAGTTAATGTAAAAGTTTAGTGCGCATGTACGGTCTGTAACTAGGAAAGTGAATAATATTATCATTTATTGTAAGGTGAATCATTTGAAAACCATAGTGAGGTTATATTTCAGTTATACAAATAGTGTAGAGTCCTGTGCACAGTTTTGGTCAACTTATTTAATAGCAGGATGCACATGCATTGGTTAGAGTTCAGAAAAACGGTTACCAGGCTCATTCTAAAATGAATGCGCTGTCTTAGGACGAAAGGTTTCACAGGCCAGGCTTGTATCCACTGGTGTTTAGAAGAGTAAGGCATAACTTGATTGAAAGCTGCAAGATCCTTAAGTGGCCTTAGAAGGTGGATCTGAAAACAATGCTTCCTCTGGAACTACTACCACATAATGTGGAGAAAGGAGAATTTAGGAGTGTGCGCAGTAAAACGTCATGCTATTTTGCAAACAGGGGCACTTGTACCCAATTTTTCAATGATTGATATTTTTTCCTCGAATGCATTTAATCAGTGGTAAATGCTATTACACTAGCAACTCAAACAGCTTTACAAATACTCAACCAATAGGAAGAAGGGAACTGAGCATTAGCTTGACATAAACAAGGAATGGGAAGCGACCACTAATGCATCTCAAGTGAATGGGACGTCTCCATCATAATCAGGGTTTTCTTGAAAATGACCGCAAAGTCGCAGACTGATCAGAAATTGTGTAATTTCACTGGCTTAAAAATAGGTGAGTGGCTCCTGGAAGCAAAATCAAGGTAGTGTTCCAGTTGTCTGACTTCAAAGGAGTCAGGTAGGGTGAAAATCTAGCTTATAATCGTACACTCGGACTGCCAGTAAGGCAACGTGAGACACTACCAGTCACAAATCTTTTAATAACATATAACCAAATCGTTAAAAAGGGGCTGTGTGCATATAATCTGCCTGAGCGAGAAGATAGTAAAATTTAGGTGCTCATAATAAAGTGGTCTATATTATTTTCAAATACAAAAATGCCAGGTGCTGCAATAATATACAAACCAAAACATTAAAAAACAAATTTCTTTTTAATTTTGTTTAAAAAAGTACAGGAAGAATTCACCAAAACATTATGTCGACTTTGTTGCTGCTTTGTTCTTTGACGCAAAGAAAGTCGATATATTTTTCATTCCACTCTTGTCAACCTTTGCCAAAGATTTTTGTGCAGCTGTCATTTTGGAGGGCTGAAGACAAAAAGCAACAGTCAGTATTAAAATTTTAAAAATGGTTGCAGTACTTAAAAACTTACATTATTTAAAGCTCTATAAAACAAAAGCATTGCGCTCATCTGGTGATTAATGTTGATTTTATTTATCACATTACCAACGAGCTGACACTGGGTACTGATTTTCTGGGTCAGTTGAAGCATTCTGCATAACACAGTTCTTGGAAATATATGCTGTAGGATGTACTGCAGAACTGAGCATTCCAAAATTGTCACCCCCATCTGTCTTCCGCATCATTTTATATCCTTCCCTTTCAAATTCTCCAGCCCTGTTTGCAAGAAGAAAATTCTCATCTATCAACCTGGTCTCTGTCCTCTTGGTCAAGATTTCAACAATGAAAAAATTCAATATTCAGCTTCTTCAAATTTACCACAGCCTTCAAAAATTATATTAACCTCATTTAACTTTCTGTCGCAAAGGATTTTTTAAACCTCTTTTCCCTGTTCTCTTTAAACTTGCATTCTTGTGAACCATCGTGGTCGTCATCTTATGGCAATCATGCCCTAGATTTTCCCACAACAGAACAGATGACAGTTGTTCTAACAAATTCCTATAATATTAAACAGCATACGTCTTAATCTTCTAAACTCAATGCAATATTAGCATAATTGTGTATTCTACCTTCATAATTTAACCCTGTAAGCTATATTATTCCAATACATTACTTCTGAACATACTCCATCTTCTTTTATACTGGTGGGGAGTGGTGGACAAACATAATCCTTTTTACTTCACATTACAACCAGAGTACAGGATTCCATGAAATTGATCAAACATGACGCAGACCTTCTAAATCCATCCTCTCAATCACCCAGTCCTTTCCAGATGAATGTTCATGTTATACCCCATCACAGTTTCAAACATCTCTCACAATCAATACAGATCATAACGTGAAGATCTGGCCCCTGCTAAACAAAAGGGATTGTAATTGAACCTTACTGCAGGGGTGTTATCAAACTTTAATGTGCTGTGAAAGAGATCCAGCAATGGAATTTGAAGTTGATGAGGATGCATGTGAGAAGTCGTGAAGCAATATATCCTCGGTAATATTCAGGAGCATCACAGGCTGGTGGCATGACAGAGGCCATTCACTCCTTTGTGCTTCTCCTGGCTCTTTGAAAGGGTTATCCATTACTTGTACGTCCACGCATTTTTCCACCATCCTAACCACGTCTTGTTCTTCTTTCCAGGTCTCAGTGAAATATATATGTGCAATTCACTTTCAAAAGTTTCCACTGAATTTGCTTCCAATATATCTCGTGACAGGGGAGAATCCATACCACTGCGACAGAAGGTTGGGTTATAAGTCCCACTTGCCCCAAAGATGTGTTAAAATGTGGCTCAACAGATAGAGAAAAAAAAATTAAAATCCTACTTCCACCCTTTCAGCCAAAACATCCCAAAAACGTCTAAGCCTAAAAGTTGAGAGAATGGCTCCAGTTTTTCAAGTCTTTTGATATAACCGAGGTATCCTTGCCAGTAGCATTCCAGTGAAGATTTTCCCCAAAGCTTCACATCCTCCCAAATGTATGGTGCTCAGAACTGAGCAAAGGTGAGACCTGGCCAGAGTTCTTTTTATAAAGGCTTAACTCACCTCCTTACTTTTTTTTTACTCTTATGCTTCTATTAATAGTGCAAAGAATCTCACCTGCTTTTATAACAGTTCTCCTGCTACCTTCAAAAATGTGTATGCAAATATCCTGAAGAATCTCTGCCCCTGCACCACGTCACTTATATTGCCTCTCGTCATTCATACCAAAATATATCAGTTCACAATCCTTTACTAAATCACGTCTTCTGCGTGCCTTCCCATTTTGCTTGTCTACGTCCTTCCAAAATCTATTACTTTATCCTCCTCATTGCTTATTGCATTTTCATGTTTTTGAACTTATTTCCTTTTCTCCCCATGTCTATTTCATGACTACACATCAAAAAGACCAGTGGCCCTGCTTTCAATCTCTGAAGAAGGTGGAATTCTGGTCCACGAGTCATGACTAATTTCTGCTTTCTGTCCCAGAACCAATCTTACAGTCCCTCTGCCACGGCTCTTTAATCCATAGCAGGGCAAATGTTTTGGCTTCAGGTCCACCTCTGGCTCCAACAATGGTGTGGGGGTGCCATAAACGGTCAAGAATTCATGATCAAACAAAGATGACAAATTTTATTTTTGCATTCAACAAATGTTATTAGAAAATTGCAGTATCCAGTTGCTGCTGATTTTACCATGTGTATATATTGCCCCCACTGGGAAAAACAATATTGCATCTAAAACTTTTCAGTGTACTGCACTACATAAAAGCATACTTGTTTCTTTGTTGATAACTGCTTTGCATTTAAATATTATTAGTTTTGCTGAATCATCAGTAATTCTCCATCTGTCACAATTATCAAAATTTATTCAAACCAGTGTCAAAATATGTTTTTGTAGAAATAAACAAATCTTATTGTAACTAAACCACCATTACGACATGTTACAATAATGAAACCAAACCTATTCTGTTTCAAACAGTTCTTGCCTAAATATGAACAATGCAGATTGTCACCCCTCTTTCCAGTGGCTTCAAGGTCTGATGTAATTCTTGCTGTAAAAATACACAATAAACTAGCTTCGGTGTTGGTCAGCTACCTGGGACCTATAGCAAGATTTGTTATATTTCAGCTCAGAAATTATTTGATTGCATACATAGGTGAAGCTGAACAAAATAGAGAATTTCTGTACCATGTGGCAGATATTTGGGATCCTAGTTTCATTCACAGAGGTATAAAACTCATACAGTTTTCTTTTTTGTTGGAAGGTAGAAGGGTACCAAAGATCAATGAACTCAACTTCTAATTCTCAAAGGGCTATCCATAATCAAGAGACAGCACAGTTAGCATGAGCTCCTGACTCTTCTCATCACGGAAACAAAGGGCATTTAACACTCCAAATTTTGCTGTACTTCTCTACTTTAGCAGCACTTCTAAATATTTGTGTTGCTACATCAGCAAACTTGAAGCTCTTCACATGTTTTGACAGCATGATTGACTTGATTTCAAAAGCAGCAGAATACAACATGATTATGCACACATTCTTGAACTGCAGCTTCACTTTACATTAATGTAACGTGTCAAAATATCCACACAAAAAAGGTCACATTCCCAGTTGGAATTCCACAATTCCAGAAAATTACTTTCTTGCTCCTGCATCTCCAAAGATGTGTGCAAATTGCATCTCTGAGCTCACATATTCACTGGAGTTCTTAAAGGAGGAAATTATGACTAAGTGCCCTCGCTCTAATGCAGTTCACAATTTCCACCAAGGTGCCAATACTGTGACCATGTTCAGGACATCTTTCAGAGGGCACTCTCATGTATAATGTAATGCATTAAAATGTATCTCTTTCTCAAGATTGTGTCCTTTTACTTTGCCTTCAATTCTTTCAAAAGAATTCCAGGATTTTAAGTAAATATATGATCCATCTGTACTTGCTGTTTTTCATGATGGCTCATATCCCAAGGGGATGAATTAATGTCATACAAGCAGCATTCCACATAAGGGCATTGTAGTTTGTTTTGTTTGGCTCTGAAAATTGTACACCTCATAAAAACTTCTTGGACTTTATGTTGAAAGGTTTTATTGCAAAGTGAAATAACCCCAACATCTCTATTATTGCCTCATTAATCAGATGCTCAATCTCATTGATCAATTTAGTTGCCTTTCAATACAGCCTCTCCAATAATATGTAAAAGTGTGCCCAGGCCTGTACTTAGTCCTCCAGTTGGAATTCTGTGCAAACTATCACCACTTCTAGACTCTTTCTTCTGGTAACACAGCCCAAGATCTTATTGGTTGCTGCACACTTTCTGGCTGGCTTTAGTAACTCATTTCCTAAAGCCTCCAAAACCTGCTCTTGTCTTTCCCCTGGGTGAGAGTATCCTCTTTAGTATCTAATGGTATTAAACATCACTACTCTCCAGCTAACTTCCTCCCCGACCTAAGTCTCCCACAACTTATTTCATCTTTTGTAACTTCAGACAAGGCCACTGGCAGAAAACTTGTAATGCATTGAAAGTGATAACTAGCAGGTTTCAAAATTAGAACATTTCAAGAAGATATGCCAGTCTTAGGTAAACTCTTATAAAATGCTTCATCAAACTAAAGATCGCATGCCTGACTTTCATCAAAAATCACTGTCCAACAGCTGTGATTATGGAGATCACTGTTTCACCGAAATAAAACAGGGCTACAATTTAGCCTGCAGAAAACCTTGTTGAGGATTATATTGTGCTTCTAAAGTCTGTTGTTTCCCATAGCTATATAAGCTCCCACTCCTAAATATTAACAGTTTTACAAATTCTTTAAAGGGATTGCAAACTATTTGAATGAAGTTTGACTATCAGGATGGTCAAAGACCAGTGCCTCATTAGTTCAGGTGCAATGAAGCTAATTAACTCCAGGCTGGGTTTAGCTTCACAATGACTGGGGAGGGAACCTGGGATCTTTGGATTCTTAGAAAACATCAACGGGATTAGACAAAGTCAACACGGATTTATGAAAGAGAAATCATGCCTGACAAATCTACTGGAGTTTTTTTTTGAGGACGTAAGCAGGATAGAGAATGAGAATCAACAGATGTGGTGTATCTGGATTTTCAGAAGACTTTCGATAAAGTCCCTAATAAGAGATTGGTGTGCAAGTTTAAAGCATGTGGAATTGGGGGTAATATACCGGCATGGACTGAGAATAAGGTAGCAAAGAAGGAATAAGTGGGTAATTTTTAGAAGGGAAGGTGGTGACTAGTGGGTTACCACAAGAATCAGTGCTTGGGTTGCAGCTTTTCACAGTATGTATCAAAATTTAGAAGAGGGAATCAAATGTAATATTTCCTTAATTTGGCAATGCCACAGAACTAGGAAAAATTGAGAATTGGGAGGAGAAAACAAAGAATTCAAGGCGACTTAGGGACATTGTGTAAGTGGTGAAGATATGACAGATGCAGCATAACATGGAGGAGAAGTGTGATCCTGTCCACTTCAGTTGGCAAACCAATGGTAGAGTATTATTTAAATAGTGATAGATTGGAAAATGTTGATGTACCTGGGCGTCTTTGTTCAACGGTCATTGGAAGCAAGCATCAGGTACAGTAAGCAGTTAAAAAAGGCGAATGATATATGGCTTGCATTGCAAGAAGGCTTGAGTGCAGGAGCAAGGGAGTCTTGCTGCAGTTTTACAATACAGAGAGCAATTTTGGATTCCTTACCCAAGGAAACATATACTTGCCACAGACAGTGTGCAAAGGCTCACGAGACTGATTCCTTGGGTTTGCCATGCGAAGGGAGGCTGGGTTTGCCATGCGAAGGGAAGGTTGGGTTTGCCATGCGAAGGGAAGGTTGGGTTTGCCATGCGAAGGGAAGGTTGGGTTTGCCATGCGAAGGGAAGGTTGGGTTTGCCATGCGAAGGGAAGGTTGGGTTTGCCATGCGAAGGGAAGGTTGGGTTTGCCATGCGAAGGGAAGGTTGGGTTTGCCATGCGAAGGGAAGGTTGGGTTTGCCATGCGAAGGGAAGGTTGGGTTTGCCATGCGAAGGGAAGGTTGGGTTTGCCATGCGAAGGGAGATTGGGTTTGCCATGCGAAGGGAAGGTTGGGTTTGCCATGCGAAGGGAAGGTTGGGTTTGCCATGCAAGGGAGGTTGGGTTTGCCATGCGAAGGGAGGTTGGGTTTGCCATGAAAAGAGAGGTTGGGTTTGCCATGTGAAGAGAAATGGGGGTCACTTGGCTTGTATTCAATGGGCTGACTGCACACGGGGATGATGTCCTCTCTCTGGCTGTGGGGGTGTAGGGGATGGTGGTGGTGGTCGACAATAGGGCAATGCTCTCAGGATACACAGCAGACCAGTTGGGACTGAGAATAGGAGAAACGTCTTCACGCAGAAGGTGACGGTAAATCTCTGGAATTTGCCAATGCAGAAGGTTGTGGAGGCCAAGTTACTGAATATGTTTAAGAAAGAAAATGATATACCCTTTGACACATAGTGTCTAGAAATCCAAGGAGAGAGCAGGGAAATGTTGTCGAGATACAGGCTCAATCTGTTCAACAGGTTATTCTTACTACAATTTTCTACTTTTTCTTATAATAGGAAAGGAATCTGGGAATTTGGACTGTGTAGCTCAGTACTGCATATTAGCTTCTCAAAGCCAACAGAATACATTCTGGTATCTAAAATACTTGAAATGCAACTTCCCTGCAGATCCTGATGTTAAGTGCAGTTAAAACAATAACACAGCTGGAAGAGTATCAAATGAGGAAGCTTCTCACCTTTTTCTCCTTTGAATCAGAGTTGAACTTGGTATAGTCCTCTTCAGCCTCCACTGGTTTGTCTGATAGTTTCCTTTTCTGTAATGGCAGTTTACGAGGTTTTTGTTCAACAAGGTGTGCAGCATTGACATAATGTGAGCTTCATTTCAGGAAAAGAAAAGCTCTTTGCCAAAACAATCTCTAAAACGCATGATGGGTGGATCTCACTCAAGTGCCAATTTCAGACAACTCATGCATTTAAGTGACCTTTAAGCAGATATTAAACTAAATGGTTTTACAGAACAAAATCTTATCCACACAACCAGCGAAAACTTACTATAAAGCAGTGTCTTTTCCTGCTGTGGAGCCATTCTTTTCCCCTCCAAACATCGGAAATTATGTTATACAAGAACATAAGATCAGCAGTGGGCATGCAAGCTCTTCAAATACTTGAAGAAATCCTTCAATTCCAGAACATTGAGCATTAAACCTTACTTTAATATGAAGTTACCAAACATTTAAGTCAGAATTACATTAGTATAGGGATGATTTTTTAAAAAATAGATAACAGTATTTTTGCTTGTGCTAGTCATCAGCGATTCCTCATTTACATACTACTGGGAACATTTTTGATTAAGGTTAGTAAGAAAATAGGTTTGTTACACAGTGGAGAACACAATCTTTCATTCTCAGAAAAATGAACATTGGGAACAGAGCCTTTTATGGGTGTTTTTACAAACAAGTGAAATAACAGACAAGACAATTCTGTAGTCTTTCTGCATTGTATGTTAATTCAGCACCAATTTAGCTTTATTTACATCAGGTGGTAGATTTGGGATTAGTGATTTTAGTTGTTCGGATGTCATGATGGTAGGAAATGAAAGAGTGATTGAGAGAATAAGTGTGTTACAAGCTACTGCTGCAGGATTTTTATAAAATGCCTTCAACAGCAAAAACAGTGACTGATAAAACAGAAACAAACCTTTGATGGTGGCTCACCCACTGCGGTTTTTGTTGAAACAGCTGGCAATCTAACAAACAGAAACATAAATATTAATATAAAAGCAAATACCACAGAAGTTACGAATATTAACGTCACGAGTGGGGCTGTAGTTTAAAGGTGGTTCAGCAGTTTTGTTAAAGCAAGAATTAAACAAACCATCTTCCATGACCTCAGAATGTCTCAGAAAGCTTCAGAGTCAATTTAAGATGGTAGTGCAGTTATTATTCCAAAGCAGCAAATGTTGGAAATACTCAGCAGGCCTGGTAGTGTCCGAGAAGATGAAAAGAGAGCTCATTTTTCAGATCTGTGATGTTCTGTCAGAACACATCATGGACCTGAAACAGAAAATCTGTTAGTGCATTTACAGATGCTGCCAGATCTGCTGAGCATTTCCTGCAATTTTTGTCTCTATGTCAGATTATATCTTCCACAACATTTCGTTTTTGCATCACAAATGAAATCCAAAGCGACTGAGTGTAGCATGATATCCATCCTCATACTTCTTGATCTGCCTACAGCCTTTAATGGCAACGATCCCATCATTCTCTTCCCAATAAATTTCCATCAACAGCCAGGTAGGCGAGACTTGCTTAGTTCCATTGTATCTCTCTCTCAATCCAGTCATAGGCAGAGAATTCAATGGCTTCGCTTCCTGCTACCACCCTGCCACTCTTGGGAGTCCCTCAAGGGTTTATTCTTAGTGCCACCCATTTGTCATCTCTATGTCATTCCTCAGCATCATTTAAGAACATAACTTTAGTTTTCAGCACAAGTTTATGGTACCCAGTACGACCTCACCACTGCCATTCTCGATTCTGCCACTGTCCTGAATTCTGCCAGAGCTTGTCTGCCATCTAGTGTTGGATAAGCAGAAATTCCCGCCCACTAAATTTTGAGAAAGCAGAACTATAATTCAAGAAACTCTATTTCCTCTCCACCAACTCTATTCCCAGCCCTGGCAACTGTTTGGTGGCCTTGGTCTTGTGTCAAATCCTGAGATGGGTTCAGACCACATCTGTACCATCACTAAGAATGCCTACGTTGACCTATGCAACATTACCTGGCTACATCATGGTCTCAGTAAAACTGCTGCCACAATTAACAACTGTGCCTCCGTTAACTTTAACTGCTACTGGAGAGGTGTCCTCCTCCATAAATTCCAGCTCATCTCAAACAGTGTTGTCTCCTTTCCAATTTACAACAACCTCTGCTCACTATCACCAAGGTTTGCTGGCCTACAGCTTCACAGTCCACAAATGCCTTGAAATTTTCATCCTTGCTTTCACCTAACCCCTAATCCTTATGTCTTTTACGTTCCCCTGTCCTACACACCTCCAGGATCTCTATGCTCCTCCTGCCTGCTGCAAATCTCTGTTCTAATAATAACATCACTACTGGTAGCTATGCCTTCAGCCATTTGTGTTCCACGTTCCGGAACTCTCTACCTAAATCTTTCCACTGCTTCTCATCACCACCTCCAAAATGCTACTTGAAACCAACCCCTTTACCAAGCTTCGATCGTGTCTTACTATCAACATTGTCAGAGTTTGTTAGCATAGTCCTGTGAAAAACCATGGGATACATTTCAACATCCAAGGCCCTATTAAAACCTTTGATGTTGTTCCAATACTTACTGTACCTTCCAGAATAGTACAATAAGTTACAGGTGGCACCTTTATAATTGACAACACAGTTTACCCAAGCAAGTCTGTACAGTGAACGTAGTCGCGAATGTGCTCTATTAGCATAATCAAAATCGTAGCCAACATTTTTTGAAGCGAAGAAATAAATCCAAAGTGGCAAAGATTGAATAATTTTTAACCATATATCAGTGTTTTACCCTTACATACTTACTCCAAGGAATTAAGTAGCTCCACACTTAGATCTGCAGGAATATAATCTGACAGCAAACCATGAGCATAGCGTAAGTAGTCCTCTGAAGAAAAAAAAAATCAGGTCAATATTCATACAAAAAAAAAGTGATGCCACAATACAGAGCAGCAATGTGAGCAAATTACAAGCAGGTAACTAATTCATCGATGGAGTTTTTGGTGGTTAGCTTTAGGTTAGTGGATTGTTTCTTCATGAGTATATTCAGTAGTTGTTAGGGCTTCTATTTCTAAAAGACATTTTGCCAGATTGTCAGCACAAGTAAAAGTCAAAAAGCCTTAATAATTAAAAAAAAAATCAGATTTGGAATAATCAGTAGCTGAGATGCCAAGACAACTGGATCCAATCTTCTGCATATCCTGTTCGAAGTGGGAACTGCAGAACTGGTGTCCTGGAAAAACTAGAAATGCACGTTGCCAGGTGTTGGAGTGGGACCCAGCATTGATGAACACAAAGGGCGGCTGGCATCATTATTGTGCACTTGGGAAGGTGAGAATTAGGTGGGGAGTGGATTTCAGGAGGAGGTTAACCAGCAGCTATGGAGAATTTGGGAGGAGGTAGTATGTGATCCCCAGGCAGCTGAGAAAAGATCATCCTCCTAAAATCACCACCATCTCAGGTGCTTGGCTGCAGGCAATTTCATTCATTCCACAGGATATGACAAAATGGTAAGTGTGCTGGATACTGCTAGGACTCTAGGCATCGGCAACATCTTTGCTGGTCCAAACATGGACAAAGGAGATGACTTCAAGAAGTGAGATGAGAACTGTGACCCATAACATGAAAAGAGCAATCTGACTGAATACAGCATTAAGAAGTCTGACTAATATCAAAGTCAATAGAAATCTGTGGGAAAGCTCTAGCATGAAGGAAAACAGTTGTGTTTGTTGGACATTAATCACCTCACTCACAAGGTATCACTGTAGTAGCTCCTCAGGGCAGTTTTCTAGGTCCAACAATTTTCATCTGTTCCCTCCATCACAAATTTAGAAGTGGGAATCCTTGCTGATGATCACAGTGCTCAGTTTCATTCATAACTCTTCAGATAAAAAAGTCTGTGCGCACAACACCCGAATAACATTCAGGTTTCGGATAATAAATGGCAAGCAACACGTGTGCCAAAAATGACCATTTCCAGATAGGAGACGTTTCCTTACCTTCTCCTTACACTTAATGCTCTTATCGTCAAGGAATCCCTCACCATTAATATCTGGGGACATTAATGACCAGACATTTAAGCACTGATTACAAGAACAGCTCAGTGACTGGTAATTCTGTGATGAGTTACAACTCTTGACTCCCTGTCCATCATCTACAAAAGGTAATGGACCATGATATCTGAAGTGCAGATAAGCACCCACACCACCATTTTAAACACTCAACCCTTCCACCATCATTGCATCATCTGATCACAAGTTATTGAGAATCAAGAGCACGTTGCAAGCCATTCAGCACATTGGATGTGTTCTGCTATTTGATAAGACAACGCTTGATCTGATTCAAGCATTAAATTCACTATCCTGTTCCCTGTAACAATAAACTCCCTTCTCAATCAAAAGTCTGAATATATTTTCAAGCCTGAAAAGACGATTAACCACTACTCTCCGAGGAAGAGAATTTCAAACTAACAATCCTCGGAGAGAAGGAATTCCCCCTCGTTGTCATAAACGGAAGACCCACTTAAACTGTGTTCCCTAGTTCTGCAATTCCCCACGAGAGGAAACATTCTCCCACAGTATCATATATATTTCAATAAGGTAACCATGCATTCTTCTAAACTCAACGAGTACAGCCACCAACCTGCTCAACCTTCCCTCTATCTCTTCATCCCAGGAATCAGGTGAATAAACATTCTCTGAACAGCCTTAAATGATTGTAACTTCCCCCTTAAGTTAAAAAAGGGGCCAAATGTGTACACAGTGTTCTAGATGTTCTCTCAACAATTGCAACATTTAACATGATACTGTTTGTTAATGAAGGCCAAATGCCATTCCTCTTTTTAATTACATGCTGTATCTGTGTGCTAACCTATTGTAATTCACTCATAGAGACTCCCAGATTGTTTTATATTGAAACACTCTGCAATTCCTGTTTACTAAAGTAATTTTCTGCTCCCCTATTCAGTTCTGATAAATGTCACATATTCCCAAATTACACTCCATCTGCCAGCTTCTTTCACCCTCAGTTAACCAGCTGCATCCTTTGAATGACACTTTGCTTCATCACAACTTGTTTCCTACCTTTCTTTGTACCACAAGCAAATTTGTCCTCAATACTGTACAAGAGAAGTGTGTTCAATCTACAAGATTTACTTGCAAAGGACATCTTCCAAATCCATGACCTCCACCATCCAGAAGGACGAGGGCCAGGAACAACGTCATCTGCAGGCTTCCCCTCCAAGTCACTCATGATCTTGACTTGGAACAAGATCACTGTTTATTCATTGCCTCTAGGCCAAAACCCTGCAACTCCCTCCTCAACTGCACTCATTACACAGACTCAACACCACCTCGGCAACAGTAATTAGGATGGTTGATGAGCACTGGGCTTGTCATCAACAGTTTCCTCTATTCTACACAGCCATGTGCCAGTTTGAAAACTGTGTTGCTTTACATTGTTTGTACAGCTATGGAAAAATATTTCAAATAGGTAATGCACTTAAACAAACTTTCTGCTCACTCAAATAAAAAGAACATTGTTTGCTAATGTCACACACATTCCTCAAATGAATAAAAAAATTGAAAGTGTCTGAAATAAAACAAAAAGCCTAAGATATGGCATCATAACGAGAAAAGGGGGAGCTAGAAAGATACCCGTGAGAAAATGTCAAAAACCTTCAACATTATTCTCATGCTCCTGACTCTATTTTTAACCAGTTGCTAAAGATACTAAATCACTCCTTTTGGCCTCTCAACCAAGATACTGACTTTGCATTCCTACCATCTGTGCCACAGTCATTGGATAATTTGACAGCCGTCCAGTTATTGAAAACAACATCTGCATTGATGCCTACTTCCAAGCTCAAATAAAGGCTTAAAGCCATTCGGTATCCATATATCAATAGAATTATTCATTCTATTACTTTCTACCGACACAACTCAGCCTTCCGTTCAGTGTTAGTAGGAACTGTAGATGTTGGAGAATCTGAGATAACAAGGTGTGCAGCTGGATGAACGTGTAGAGCTGAAGAAGGGTCTAGGCCTGAAACGCCAGCTTTCCTGCTCCTCTGATGCTGCTTGGCCTGCTGAGTCCTTCCGTTTAGTGTAATTGGCAACAAACGCAGTACTTATTTTTGCAGACAATAAACATAGTTGAATTTATGTGGTTTCCCACAGCACATTCAAAGGTTTCATTTGGGCTTGAATTTAATCATTTGACACTGAAATAAAGAAGTCGGGAACTCTTGTGGCACCTACGCGACTGTGCTTCTTCAAAGAGGCTAAAACAGCAAAATTCTGAATACAAATTTGTCACCCTGTAGGTATACTATGACTGGTGCAGAGATAGTAGGAACTGCAGATGCTGGAGAATCTGAGATAATAAGGTGTAGAGCTGGATGAACACAGCAGGCCAAGCAGCATCAGAGGAACAGAAAGGCTGACATTGTGGGCCTAGACCCTTCACTGTTGCTCACCCCATTCGCCCGTCCCTAAGAGATCTGGACCCTCTGTTCTTCTCTACTCTCCATCAAAACTCCCTGCTGACCCTGTCCCATACCCTAAGATTCCTCTGTGCTGTCTATGTGAATCCCTGCTCTTCTGCTCCACCCTGACCCTCTTTTGCTCTTTGCTTCTTTGCCATGTGTCTTTTGCCATGTTGGAGCTTTTAATTATTGGTTGAATCCTCACCTGATGGCTTGGGTTGGTCATTCTGATCAGTTCAGATTACCATAGAACATAGAACATAGAAGAGTACAGCACAGAACAGGCCCTTCAGCCCACGATGTTGTGCCGACCATTGATCCTCATGTATGCACCCTCAAATTTCTGTGACCATATGCATGTCCAGCAGTCTCTTAAATGTCCCCAATGACCTTGCTTCCACAACTGCTGCTGGCAACGCATTCCATGCTCTCACAACTCTCTGTGTAAAGAACCCGCCTCTAACATCCCCTCTATACTTTCCTCCAACCAGCTTAAAACTATGACCCCTCGTGTTAGCCATTTCTGCCCTGGGAAATAGTCTCTGGCTATCAACTCTATCTATGCCTCTCTTTATCTTGTATACCTCAATTAGGTCCCCCCTCCTCCTCCTTTTCTCCAATGAAAAAAGTCCGAGCTCAGTCAACCTCTCTTCATAAGATAAGCCCTCCAGTCCAGGCAGCATCCTGGTAAACCTCCTCTGAACCCTCTCCAAAGCATCCACATCTTTCCTATAATAGGGCGACCAGAACTGGACACAGTATTCCAAGTGCGGTCTAACCAAAGTTTTATAGAGCTGCAACAAGATCTCACGACTCTTAAACTCAATCCCCCTGTTAATGAAAGCCAAAACACCATATGCTTTCTTAACAACCCTGTCCACTTGGGTGGCCATTTTAGGAGATCCATGTATCTGCACACCAAGATCCCTCTGTTCCTCCACACTGTCAAGAATCCCATCCTTAATCCTGTACTCAGCTTTCAAATTCGACCTTCCAAAATGCATCACCTCGCATTTATCCAGGTTGAACTCCATCTGCCACCTCTCAGCCCATCTCTGCATCCTGTCAATGTCCCGCTGCAGCCTACAACAGCCCTCTATACTGTCAACGCCACCTCCAACCTTCGTGTCGTCTGCAAACTTGCTGACCCATCCTTCAATCCCCTCATCCAAGTCATTAACAAAAATTACAAACAGTAGAGGCACAAGGACAGAGCCCTGTGGAACACCACTCACCACTGACTTCCAGGCAGAATATTTTCCTTCTACTACCACTCGCTGTCTTCTGTTGGCCAATCAATTCTGTATCCAGACAGCTAAGTTCCCCTGTATCCCATTCCTCCTGACCTTCTGAATGAGCCTACCATGGGGAACCTCATCAAATGCCTTGCTGAAGTCCATATACACCACATCCACAGCTCAACCCTCATCAACTTTTCTAGTAACATCCTCAAAGAACTCAATAAGGTTTGTGAGGCATGACCTGCCCCTCTCAAAGCCGTGTTGACTGCATTTAATCAAGCCATGCTCTTCCAGATGGTCATAAATCCTATCCCTCAGAATCCTTTCTAACACCTTGCAGATGACAGACATGAGACTTACTGGTCTGTAATTGCCAGGGATTTCCCTATTTCCTTTCTTGAAGAGAGGAATTACATTTGCCTCTCTCCAGTCCTCAGGTACGACTCCAGATCTTCGCAAGTGGCGAAGCAATTGCATTTCTCGTTTCCCAAAGCACCATGATGACAGCTCTCCTTTCTATACAATACTGCTGATGAATGCCCTGTGATTTCTTTGTTCCACACCATTTTAGCAGCAAACCAATAACCAGAGATGTAAAGTGCAATGATAACATTGAACATAGAAAAGTACAGCACAGTGCAGGCCCTTCGGTCCACGATGTTGTGCCGTGGAATAATCCTAATCCAAAAATAAAATAACCTAACCTACATTCCCCTCAATTCACTGCTGTCCATGTGCATGTCCAGCAGTTGCTTAAATGTCACTAATGACTCTGCTTCCACGACTACCACAAACTATTCCATGCGCTTACAACTCTCTGGGTGAAGAACCTCCCTCTGACGTCTCCTCTATACCTTCCTCCTAACACCTTAAAACTATGACCCCTCATGGCAGTCAATCCTGCCCTGGGGAAAAGTCTCTGGCTGTCGACTCTATCCATGTCTCTCATTACCTTGTACACTTCGATAAGGTCACCTCTCTTCCTCCTTCTCTCCAGAGAGAAAAGTCTGAGCTCAGTCAACCTCTCCTCGTAAGACAAGCCCTCCAGTCCAGGCAGCATCCTGGTAAACCTCCTTTGCACCCTCTCCAAAGCCTCCACATCTTTCCTATAATACGGCGACCAGAACGGGACATAATATTCCAAGTGTGGTCTCACCAGGGTTTTATAGAGCTGCGGCATAACCTCGCGGCTCTTAAACTCGATCCCCCTGTTAATGAAGGCTAAAACACCATATGCTTTCTTAACAAAATTATCCACTCGGGTGGCAACTTTGAGGGAGCTATGCACTTGAACACCAAGATCCCGCTGTTCCTCCACACTGCCGAGAATTCTGCCTTTAATCCTATATTCAGCATTTTAAATTCAACCTTCCAAAATGCATCACCTCGCATTTATCCAGGTTGGACTCTATCTGCCATTTCTCAGCCCAGCTCCTGATACTGTCAATGTCTTACTGAAGCCTGCAATAACCCTCGATACTGTCAACGGCACCTCCAAATTTTGTGTGATCAGCAAACCTACTAATCCACCCCTCAACCTCCTCATCCAAGTCATTTATAAAAACTACAAAGAGCAGAGGCCCAAGGACAGAGCCCTGCGGGACACCACTCAGCACTGACCTCCAGGCAGAATACTTACCTTCTACAACCACTCTCTGCCTCCTGTCAGCCAACCAATTCTGAATCCAGACAGCCAAATCACCCTGTATCCCATACCTCCTGACTTTATGAATCAGCCTGCCGTGGGGAACCTTATTGAATGCCTTGCTGAAGTCCATGTACACCACATCCAGAGGTTGACGAGGGTTGAGCAGTCTCGTGACCTCCTCAAAGAACTCAATAAGATTTGTGAGGCATGACCTGCCCCTCACAAAGCCATGCTGACTCCCTTTAATCACGCTATGCTTTTCCCAATAGTCATAAATCCTATCCTTCAGAATTCTTTCCAAAACCTTGCTGACCACAGACCTAAGACTGACTGGTCTGTAATTTTCAGGGATTTCCCAATTCCCTTTCTTGAAAAGAGGAACAACATTTGCCTCCCTCCCGTCTTCCGGTACGACTCCCGTGGAGAGTGAGGAAGCAAAGATCTTCGCCAGCAGCTTAGCAACCTCCTTTCTCGCTTCCCGGAGCAACCTAGGATAAATCTGGTCTGGCCCTGGGGACTTATCAATCTTAATGTTTGCCAAAATTTCCAGCACATCAACTTCCTCAATCTCGATCTGTTCAAGCCTGTTTCCCTGCTCCTCAAAGTTCTCATTCACAACAAGGTCCCTTTCCTTAGTGAAAACCAAAGCAAAAAACTCATTTAGGGCTTCCCCTATCTGCTCAGGCTCCACGCACAAGCTCCCAACGCTATCCCTGATCGGCCCTACCTTCTCCCTGATCATTCTCTTATTCCTCACATATGAGTAAAATGCCTTTGGGTTCTCCCTAATCCTTCCTGTGAAGCCTTTTTCGTGGCCCCTCCTGGCCATCCTCAGTTCACTTTTGAGCTCCTTCCGAGCAAGCCTATAATCCTCTAAAACTGTGCTAGACCCTTGCTTCCTCCACCTTACTTAAGCTGCCTTTTTCTTTTTGACGAGAAGCAGCTCTGTTCCCGTCATCCAAGACTCCTTAATCTTACCTCTTCTTACCTGTCTCAGAGGAACAAATTTATGCATCACTCGCAACAACTGTTCCTTAAACAGTCTCCACATGTCTGTTGTGCACTCTCTGTGGAACAATTGCTCCCAATCTGTACTTCCCAACAAAAAGCTAAAATTTATTGCATACATCATGAATATGTGTATTCAATTCACATGACCAACAACTGTACCTATTATTCGTTCTTTACGTATTCATCAAAAATATAAATTGATTAATGCACTGTTTCATCCATGATTGCAACCAAAAACACAAATATGTGTATTAATCAATAATAACGTACTAACCTTCAGTCACTTCTGTAACTGCTTTATTTCTAATCAGCATACTGGACTGCACACCTCCACCAACAGAAAGACCAGTGTTCTTCAGTGCTTTGACAGTCTGCTCAGCCTGTATGGAGCAAGAAACACAACCAATCAATACAGCATATTGCTCCACAAACACAGTGTGGATTAACTTAACGGCCAAGTGCATGCAAATGCTTCAACTCTGTATAATCACCGGCCCCAACTAAAACAAGAAAATAAAAACACAAATAACAGTAAAGTAATGCGGATGGTAAAGATCTGAAATAAAAGCTGCCAATAACAGAGACTCACAGACCGAGGAAAAACACTCTGTATATACCCTGCTGAGCTCTGTGAGAATATGACAATTGAAAACTAATCCTAGCAGACTCAGTCCTACACTATAGAAGAATATACCAAAAACATTCGTCCATTGTGTTGAATCAGGTCACTATACTCTAATATAAACCTAAAAGATAGAGTCAATGCTTTTCCAAACAAAGCCGGCACGGTGGCTCAGTGGTTAGCACTGCAGCCTCACAGCACCAGGGACCTGGGTTCAATTCCAGCCTCGGGCGACTGTCTGCGTGGAGTTTGCATCTTCTCCCCGTGTCTGCGTGGGTTTCCTCCGGGTGCTTCGGTTTCCTCCCACAGTCCAAAGATGTGCAGGTTAGGTGGATTGACCATGCTAAATTGCCCATAGTGTTCAGGGGTGAGCAGGTTATAGGGGGATTGGTCTGGGTGGGATTCTTCAAGGGGCGGTGTGGATTTGTTGGGCCGAAGGGCCTGTTTCCACAACGTAGGTAATCTAAACTTAATCAATTGCATCAAGGGAATCACAGAACACATAGGAAATTTATACAAAATCAAACTTTTCAAAACAAGCAAGTTACAAAGGTCGATGCCTTTCAGGATGTGCATTGCCTGGAATTTCTATAAGGAAGGAAGTACTACTATTTCTTGTTCAGGACAAGAAGATGGGCCACATGGAATAAATGGTAACCATGATCTCAGAAATAATATGTGGAGATCAAGCCCAAAAGGACAAACAGTAAGCAGGAAACAATCAGTGTTAACTTTTCAGTTCAATTACGTTCTTTCAGTTCCAAAGAAGAGTTGTACTGCACTCAAAATATTAACTGTTTCTCTCTCCTCAAATGCCACTAGTTCTGCTGAGTTTCTCCAGCATTTTCTGTGTTTATGTCAGTGCCCATGTACAGGAGGATCTGGACAACATCCATATTTAGCTGATATGTGGCAAGCTACATTGACATTGCATACATCGTAGACATTGGCCATTCCCAACATGATAGAATCCACCCATTGTCCATGGATATTGAAAAGCATTATCTTCATTTTATCCCTGCTACCAATGTCATGGGTTTACCACTGATCAGAATCAGAACTAGATCAGGCATATAAATACCATGGCTACAAAAGCAAATCAGAGGCGAGGAACCCTGCGCCTCCCCAAAGCCTGGTTACCTCCACTAGGTGTATGTTGGAAGCATTATGACCTGGTGCCCAATTGTCTAAATGGGTGCAAATTGAACAAAACTGAAGAATCCCAACATTACTCAGGATGATGTAGTTGGAGTGTCAATGAAGCAGACTGAAGCCTTCAACATTCAATCCTTACACCATCAGCACAGTGCCAGCAATGTGTACTATCTATATAATGCACAAGAGCAACTCTCAAAGGCTCCTTTGACAGTACCTTCCAAACTGTCATGATCCCCACAGCCAAGAAAGAACAAAAGCAGCAGATGGCGGGGGGGGGGGGGGGGGGGGGGGGGGGGGGGCGAAGAGAGAGAAGAGAGGAGAAGGAGCAGGAGGAGGGGAGAACAGCACTACCTGCACCTTCTCCTCCAAGCCACCTTACTCTCCTGAATTGGAATTATTGGTGTCCCATCACTCTTGCCGGATCAAAATCCTGGAAACCCCTTACTTACAGCACTGTGTATTGGGTGCCTTTAGACCTCAAGGATTCGAGTTGCTCAAGAAGGCAGCTGACCACCAATATTTCAGGACAGTTAGGGATGGATAATGAACGCTGGTTTAGCCAGCAACATCTACAATCTGTGAACAAATTAAAACTCAAAATCCATAGCTCTAGCCTTGAGCCTGTCAAAAAGTAATGCATGTGACCATTTTTATAGAACCTTAACTTACATAATGAAAAAATTACCTTTTTCCTTAGCCACCCAAGTGCTTTCTCTTGATTGTATTTATAAAACTTCTGATTACAAATTTCTGGAGGTTGAAGAAAGAAAAGCCATAAATTAAATGTTAATTGGGTATCATGACTAGCAGAAGATAATCAAAAATATGCGAGGTAAATAAATACTGGAAAAAAAAGCTGTTTCCAGTGATGAAAATCAACATTCCCAGGGCACAGCTTGTTCCATTTTGTCCAGGGCCCAACATGAGCAAGAGACAACAGGAACTGCAGGTGCTGGTGAATCCATGATAACAAAGTGTGAAGCTGAATGAACACAGCAGGCCAAGCAGCATCTCAGGAGCACAAAAGCTGACGTTTCAGGCCGAGAACATACCTCCTTTTTATATAAGTCCAATTTTGTTTTCGCTCCTTCAATTGAAGCTGCCCACACTGTATTCAGCTGATTTATTTCAGACCTTACCCATTCACTTTGTGAAAGAGACGCTTTTTATGCCACTTTTGCTTGGTTTGCCAATTACTGTGCACTCTTGTTTTCAATCCTTTCACTAACAGGAACAATTTCTCCCTATTTATTCTGTCCAAATTCTTCATGATTTTGAATACCTCTATCAAATCTCCTCTCATCTTTCTTTTCTCCAAGGAAAACAGCCCTAACTTTCTCTAATCCATCCTGGAATACTGAAGTTCATCATCCATGGAACCATTCTCACAAATCTCTTCTGTGCTCTCTCTAGTGCCTTTGCATCCATCCTAAAGTGGCTCGGAACAATACTCCAGTTCGCACTGAACTTGTACAAAGACAACATTAGTTGCTTGCTCATGTACTCTAGCCCATATTAATACAGTCTCAGATACTCTGTTTTGTTAACCTTGCTCTCAACATGGGTGAGGGGGGGTGGCGAAATTGCACACTGCTCTCTTCAAAATGTTGCCATCTGATGTTTTACAGCAATATGAAAGTTTGTGTTTCAAGTCCAGTGCATACTAATCACACTGAAGGCAACAGAAATTTAAAATTCTCACAAAGAGACTATCAACCTTTGATCAGTAAGGGCCAATTCAAATCATGTTTGCTGTATTTCAATCCTTGAGATAAACCTTTAACGAAGCTAAGTGTTGGAATTAGGGATAAGATGGTACTACCCCCAAGTAAAGGTAACAGCAGTGGGTGGCTAAGGTAAGAAAGAGAGGATTCACAAGCAGTTCCTGAGTTCTAACGTGGTACCTTTTTCATCAGTGATGTGGTGGAGCGATTGCAAAACCTTTGCACAATTCAATATGCTGCTGCACCGGGGAAAATCTTCATCCTTTATTACCTGATCCACAGGCTGAAATTTTCCTTGCTGGGAAAAGAAGAGTTTCAAAAAAAAAACTATAAGTGACAAAATAATTAAATATGTCAACAAACTTCCCAAGAAATTAACAGCTGCTAACTTTGAATTTCCACCAGCTCGGAGTGGCATGTGTACTCCGGGTTTCAGCACCCTTGATTTCATTTTCCCCAATATTTCAGCTTCACATAGCTTCTAGCAGATGTTGGAATAGCTTTAAAAAAAAGAGAAGGTTTGGAGACCCATACACCAAGTTCAATATCAATACTCAGTGCTACTTTTGGAGAAGCTGCGGATATGAATTATATACCTGATGATTTCCCACAGATTTGGATGAATCTCAAATCTTGCTGTTCTTACCTAGGGTTTATCAACAATTAAATACAGAACACAGTGCACCGTTTAGTCCCTCATGCCTTTAAAAGCTTTATTCTTGGGTATTGTCCCAAATATGGAAGATTGAAAGTGGAAAGGATTGCAGGTAATTTTATAGAGTTTAATATGACTGGAAAAGAGTCAACTAAACCGATGGAGAGAAATTATTACCTATGGTGACTGAATTCTTGAGATAAGAACTGGGGTGTCACTAGGAAGCACATGTTCACACAAAAGGGTAGTGAAAATACTTGCCTCACAACTCTCCAAGAAATTGCCGAGACTGGGTCAATTAAAAACTTCAAGAGAGAGAGTTTGATCATTTTTGTTATACAATGATGTTAAGGAGTATGAAACCAGACTGTGTAAATATAGTTAAGATAAAAATCAGATATAGTTAAAATGAATGACAGAGCAGGTTTGAGGGGCTGACTGTTTTGGGCCCAGTATTTAAGGATGGATGTGCGGCTCTTGAAGGAATTTTGTAAGAACGATCCCGGGGATGAAGGACTTGTCATATGAGGAGTGGTTGAGGAGTCTGGGTCTGTACGAAATAGAGTTCAGATAGATAGGAGAGGTTTGACTGAAACTTACCGAATACTGTCAGGCCTGGATACAGTGGACATGGAAAAGATGCTTCCACATCATAGGAGAGACTAGAACCCAATGGCACAGCCTCAAAGTGAAGGGATGAGGGGGAATTTCTTCAGCCAGAGGCTGGTGACCCTGTGGAACTTATTGCTGCAGAGGGATGTGGAGGACAAGTCATTGAGTGTACTTAAACAACGGATTAGGTTCTTGATTAGTAAGGGGATCATGGAAGAAGTCAGGGAAATGGGTTGAGAAATATACCAGCCAAAATCGAATGGCAGAGCAGATATGATGGGCCAAATGGTCTAATTCTGCTCCTATCTCTTATGAAATAGCTGACTCCTCTTCCTATATTCCTCGTGTTTGAATCCCTTCATGGTCTCCTACCAATACAAACTCCTTCTAGTCTGCACCTCAGGGAATTCCAGATACCTCCAATTCCTGCCTTGAACCTTCCCTTTGTCCCGTCAGTGGTGAGCTTGCCTTCAGCTGTCTAGCCTCTGCAACGTTCTTCCCAACATTCATCTCTTCCTTTAAGATGGCCCTGAAAATGTGTCTCTTTGATCAAGCTTTTGGTCACCTGTCCTAATGTTTGCAAGATGGATTTCTGTCCTTCATGGAATCAAGAGATATGAGGGAGCAAGCAGGAAAATGTAATTAAAATTCAAGATCAACCATGGTCATATTAAATGGTAGAGTGAGTTTACCGTGCATTTCCCACAGTTCTGCCTTAACATTCCCTCCCACCAACAAAAGTAAAGTCAGAATTCCCCCTTGTCTTCACATATCACCCAACTAAACTCTGCATCCAGCGTATCATTCCCCGCCACTTCCGCCACCTACAGTCTGACCCACAACCAAAGAGATATTTCTCCTCCCACCCCAATCTACCTTTCATAGGGACCAATTGTTCCGTGACTCCCTCATCCACTGCACACTTCCCACTAACTCCATCACCCCCACACCTTTCCCTGCACCCACAGGAAGTGCTACACCTGCCCCCTCACCTCCATCCAAGGCCCAAAACAAACTTTCATATCGGACAAGGGTTCACCTGTACATCCATTAACTTGGTCTTCTGCATCTGCTGCTCCCGATGTGGCCTCTACATTGGTGAGACCAGGCGTAGACTCGGAGATCATTTTGTAGAGCATCTGCGCTCTGTATGTAACAAATGACCTTCCGGTCACCAATCATTTTAACTCCCCCCTCCCACATGGGTGACATGTCCATCCTGGGCCTGCTCCAGTGTCACAATGACGCCACCCACAAACTGGAGGCACAAAACCTCATATTTCACCTCAGGAACCTATAACCCAATGGCCGAAACATGGAATTCACCAGTCTTAAAGTCTCCCATCCCCAGCCTCATCCCAAATCAAACCCTCCCTCACATCTTCGCCTCCTTGATCAGACACAATCTGTCCATCTTCTCTCCCTCTTACCCGCTCCTCCCACCTCACTGCTCCCTACCTGCACTCACCTATCACCATGCCACCTACCTTTTCCAGACCCACCCCTCCTCTCTATTTATTTCTGAGCTCCCTTCTCCCTCCTCATCTCTGGAGTATGCTCTTGACCCAAAACGTCAACATTCCTGCTCCTTTGATGCTGCCTGACCTGGTGGGTTCCTCCTGCTCCACACTGTGTTACCTCTGACTATCTGCAGTTTTTGCTATCTCTTAATGTGGCAGGGTTGCCTTTTTACTGCCATCAGTGGCAAACATTTGGCCACAGAAAAGGCACCAGGAGTCAACACAGGTAAAAGGAATATTAAACTAAGACTAAATCAGCAATTTCAGCATTTCAAGTGTATGCAAAATAAGCATGTACTGCAGGAAAAGATGTGACTCACCTTCTCATTGGCCTGTATAAAGTATGGAAGTATCAAAAACAATGGATCCAGGGGAGTAACAAACAGAAGCCTTCCATCTTAAAAGAAATGGGATTAGGAATTAAGGTAAGTTCTCGTACAGTTACTTTGTCAAGTATTCATGTCTACAGCTAATCATAAACTCTGACAAAAAAATGCCAGATCTTTTTGAAGTAATAACTCTCAAAGTTACGCTGAATGTGAGGGTGAAGGTTGAGTTCCTCCTTTGCATACCCTGCAGAAAATCCCATCACGCCACAAAAGCAAGTGGCAGACAGTCCACTGCCCCATGAAGTGAACAGCGGTATCATTTCAAGCTCCCATTCCTCAGACTGCAGCACGTACTGGGGAAGCTCATGACCGTCAAAGTTAATGCCCCATGGATTAGGTACTAAAGAGAGGCACTGCCTGTCCTGTCAGATGCTAAGAGTTTCAGGACAGGGAAGATTTCTTGGCACCCTCAGCTCTCCCTGAGTACCATGGACAGCAAATTATTGCTGTTTGTGGAATTCTTTTAATCCATTCTTGTGGTTTAGGCATCATTGGCAAAGCTCATATTCGTTGTCCATCCTTAGTTGCCCTGACAACAAAGGGGGCAGTGAAGTGTCCACCATATCAATATGGCACAGGACTCACAGATTCAGAGTCATACAGCAGGGAAACAGGCCCTTTAGTTCATCTCATCCATGCTGACCATGATTCCCAAACCAAACTAGTCCCACTTGTCTGCATTTGGTCAATATCCCTCTAAACCTTTCCTTTTCAGGTACCTGTCCAAATGTCTGTTAAATGTTGTAACTGTACCTGCACCAACCATTTCCTCTGGCAGGTCTTTCCACACACAAACCACCTTCTGTGTGAAAAAGTTGCCCCTCATGTCCCTTTTACGTCGTTCTCTTCTCAACTTAAAAACATGCTCTCTGGCTCTGAACTCCCCCACCCTAGGGAAAAGACCTTTGTTATTCAACCTATTTACTCTGCTTGTGATTTTATAAACCCCCATACGGTTACCCCTCAACCTCATACATCCCAGTGGGGAAAAAGTCCCAGCCTATCACACCTGTTCTTATAATTCAAACCCTCCAGTCTCAACATCATCCTGGTAAATCTTTTCTGAACCCTGTCCAATTTAGTATTATCAATCCTACATCAGGGTGACCAAAATTGTACGCGGTACTACAAAAGTGGCCCCACCAACATCGTGTACAACCTCAACATGACATCCCAACTCCTATGGTCTGAGCAACAAAGGGAAGCATGCTAAACATCTTGTTAACCACTCTGTCTACCTGTGATGCAAGCTTCAAAGAATTATGTATCTGAACCCCTAGGTCTCCCTGTTCGTCAGCACTACCCAGGGCCCCACCAGTAACTGTGTAAGTCCTGCCCTTGTTTGTTATACCAAAATGCAATGCCTTACATTTATTCAAATTAAACTCCATGTGCCACTCCTTAATCCAACTGATCAATATCCCCTTGTAATCTTCGGTAACCTTCTTCACTGTCAGCTACAACACCTATTTTGTTGTCATCTGCAAACTTATTAACCATGACTCCCAAATTCTCATCCAAATCATTTTTATAAATGACAAGCAACAATGGACACTGATCCCGGAGGAGCACCTCTGGTCAGAGGCCTTCTTCCGGAAAGGCATTACAGTAAGCCCTTGTTTTAAATTGTTCTACTTTAACACAGCAGCCAGAGTGGGGTCAAAACAAGCACAAAGCATTTCCATTTTGATGCCAATTCGAGCTGGGTCAATGTAGTTGATTCAAACAGTGCCATTTTTGGAGCTGCCGCCACCAGCCCCTCTCTCTCAGTGTTCAGTGCTTATTCCGCTCGCCACAAAGTACCCCAACATCTCCCACATGTAGTTATTCTTGCTCATTTTCTCTCCCACTTGGCACCCTTCTCCTAAACCCTCTCTCACAGCAAGGGTTTGGGTGAGGGAAGCAGAACAAAGAACAACACAGCATAGGAACAGGCCCTTCGGCCCTCCAAGCCTGCGCTGACACATTTTGCCCTTCCATACTAAAACTGTTTTCACTTACAGGATCTGTATCCCTCTATTCCTCTCCTATTGATGTATTCATCCAGGTGCTTCCTGAACGCTGCTACTATCCCTACTTCCACCATCTCCTCTGGTAGCACGTTCCCGGCACTCACCACCCTTTGTGTGAAAAACTTGCCTCACACATCTCTTTTAAACTCCACTCCCTCCCACCCCACCCACACTTTGAACCTGTGTCCCCTAGTAATTGACCCCTTCACCCTGGGAAAAAGCCTCACACTTTCCACTCAATCCGTGTGGCCAGCGAAAAGCAGCAGTACAGCGAAGCAGCAAGCAGGAAGGCTGATAAGTGAGAGGAAAATAGAGTCAGCATATCTTTTTAAAAAAAAAGCAAAGTTCTCGAGCTGCAAGTTTGAAATGAAAACAAAACGCTGGAAAAATTCAGATGGCCTAGCAACTGTAGAAAGAAAAACAAACAGAGTTAAGTGAGTTTTATAAGAGCCTTCTTCAGAATTGAAGAAGCCCTACAAGAAACATTCAGTCACTGCAAATAATTGTGATCATTCATCCCACAAGTACTTCATGTCACTGTTTATCAAGCATGATAAATCAGTGAGTGCTATCAAAAATACTCATAATCAGAATACTCACCTTGCTGAACAGACTGACCAATAAACCATGAACGACACTCTTCATCAAAAGCTTTCACTTCATACACTTGACTAGCACCACTATTAAAAAAGTACAAAGCAGCAGTGCCTGCAGAAGAGAGGGAATAATTAATATTATATGTCTATTTTACAATCATACACAGCAATGTGTGAGATTAGAAGCACTAAGAAATTTTAACGTACAAATAATTCAACCCACATAGTTTTAAGATAACTCTCCTCTAGCTTCAATGCCAATTGAGATTTTTGTGAGGCAGAGAATTGCTGTGCTCTAGAGTGCACGGTCCCTGAAAAGGCAGTAGAAGCTAATTCAATAGGAATGTTTAAAAAGGGAATTGGATAACCACAGGCAAAAGGAAAATTTGCAGGGTTAGGAGAAAAGAATAATGCAGGATTGTAAAAATCAGAGTCAGGCCATTCAGAAGATCACACTTAACACAAAGGTCGGTTGTGGTGTTGAAATCTCTTATAATAAATAGCAAATGTTAACTCAAGTAATAATTTTAAACCTGAGATCAAAAGACATTTACTAGCGTAAGTTTTTTTAAGGAATATGGAGCCAGAGAAACAGCCTGAGTTAACATCTCAGGCTGACGTGCTTTGACCAGATTCTCAGCGTCTGCAGTTTTCTGCTTTTATACTAGACTGAGTTAGGATACAGATCAGCCATAACCTTACTAAATGGCAGATCAGGATCAAGGGACTGAATGCACAGAATTCCTTTCCCCTTGCCTGCAGCTATCTGTATAAGATTCACTATCCACTGCACCTGTAGATTTGGGGCCAGCTAGCTCACTGGGCTGTACTGTTTGTTGGTGATGCAGACTGGGTGCAATTCCCACTCCAGTCACTGTCACCATGAAGGACTCTTCTCCTTTTCAATCTCTATCTCTTGGATTCAACATCTGCCCCCTTATCCTGGCCACGGTGGTAGCTGTATCACTGGGGGCCGGACCTGCCTTTAAGCAAAGGAGTTAGGAAGGTAAAGATCCCACAAAAATGTCTTGTTGATACAAATATTTAAAGGAAGCTGGGTAAGCATGTGGGAGAAAGAAATAAAAAGACATGCTCACAGGGTTACATGAAGAGGAGTGGGAAGTATTAAGGACCAGTTCAGCTGAATGACTTGCACTGTGCTCTAAATTCTACAGGATCAATGATGGTCTAACAGGAACAGGAGTAGGTCATTCAGAATCAACTGCTCACCACCTGGATCATTGCTGATCTGCAACTCATCCCATTTACTCAAATTGGCTCCGTTTCTTTCTTTACCCTTAACCAACAAAGCAAATCTCAGATTGAAAGCTACAAGTGCCACCCACAGACTTTTGGTAGAAAATAACTGTTTTAAAGTGTAGTTACTGTTAAAATGTCAGTAACTGACAGCACTGCAGTATACTGGCTCCAACATGTCCAGCACCGAACTACATTTCAAGCACCAGATGGCTGGGTTTCTTTATTTGTAGGAGATAACTTAACATCCATCTGCTTCAGTTGTGGACTCAACATCCTTTGTATCAATAAACCGTTACCAGCATGTCTGACATATATCACATAAATTGTACACTTGCCTGTTTTGGGATTACGTAGTCTCGTAAAAACAGGTCCACAGTTGGCCTTGTCTGCTACATCAATAGCAGACTCTGAAACAGGGAGGTCAGGGTAGAAAACAAAACCAAATATAAATCAGTCAATTAAACAGAACAAGTGTCCATTGCTTTCTGTACACACTGCCTTCACACTTTGGTTTCACGTCAGAAAAGTAATCAGACCTCCATGGCTAAACCAGCCAAAATGTTCAATCTGACTTTCTACACAGAGTAAACCCTGATACGGCTTGGTCCAGGATCAGATTTCTATTATCACCTTGATTTGTAAGGCAGTTTGGACTGCACCTTAAGACAAAACAATTCTGTCACACAGGAAACTACCTGGTGCACTAAAGCTCCTAAGAGGGGTAGGATATGCCTCCTGCAAGATGCCTCGCTACGGTCTGAATTCCCCAAATTACAGTCTAAAATAAGCTGTATTTGCACAGCATCTTTAACACAGTAAACTTTGATATCACAGAAACCGCTGGACAGCGAAGGCCACCTTTAGAAGAAAATACTGCTGTCAGTCTTGATCCAATGTCTTGGGCAATGAAACAATACAAAGGAAATTCCCCAGAATGGCACCAGTGATGAGGGATCAGGTCTGTGTAGAGACCGTGGAAGCTTTAATTGTTTTCCATACATGAGTGAACATTTAGGGGAGATCGAACAAAGACATTCAAAATGATCAAGTGGGTTTGACAGAAGAAATTATAGAGAAACCTCCGACTGATTGGAGAGTCACAGGGCACAGAATGGCAAAAGGATGACAGGGAAGATGTGAGGAAATTGTTTTTACACTGCAACTTACTAAGACCTAGAACATACTGCCTGAAAACACAGTGGGAGGAAATTCAACTGCAAGTTTCGAAAGGGAATTATACATGTACATGGGGGAAAAGAAATAACTTCATGTCAAAGGGAAAGATCTGGGAAATGAAACTGATACTGATCGGATTGCCATTTAAAAAAAACAGAAGCATGATAGGTCAGATAGATGTAGAATCATCTAGTACAGAAGAGACCCTTCAGCCCATCAAGTCTGTATTGTCAAAAATACACAACACACACTGGTCCCACTTTCCCACACTAGGTTCATTGCCTTGAATGTTGTGATATATTAAGTGCTCAACCAAGTACTTTTTAAACATTGTGAGCTTTCCTGCCTCAATTTCATTCTCAGGCAGTACATGCCAGATTTATACCACCCTCTGGATGAAACTTCTTCTCCTAAAATTTCCACTAAACCTCCTGCTCTTCAATTTATAATTGTGCCCCTTTGTCACTTACCATTCAACTAAGAGGAACGGCCGTTTTCTATATGTCCGATCCTTGTAATCTTATACATATGTATCAGGTCCCCCTTTGACCTTCTCCGCTCCAAGGAAAGCAATCCAAGCCTACCCATGCTCTTTTCAAAGCAAAAATGTTCCATCCCAGGCAACCTCCCAGTGAAGCTCCTCTGCACCCCTTCCATTGCAATCAAATCCTTCCGACAGTGTGCTGATCAAAAACACATACAGTTCTCCAGCTGTGGCCTAACCAGGGGTCTGTACAGCTCCAACATGACCTTCCTGTTCTTATAATCTATGCCATGACTGAAAGAAGCAAGTGCGCTCTTTGTCTTTTGAACTACACTATTAACCTGTCCTATCACCTTCAGACATTTGTGGTCAAAACCCCAAGTACCCCCTGAACTTCCTAATGTCTTGCCATTCATAAGTACTCCTTTGTTTGGTTCCCTCTTCTACATTACACCGTTCAGGTGTGAACTCCATCTGCCACTGATCTGCCCAATCTGTTATATATCTTCCTGTAATATAACACTGTCCTCCTCGCTGTCAACATTTCAGCCAATCTTTGTGTTATTCGTAAACTTACTTATCCTACATTCTCATCTACATCATTTATGAATATCACAAACAATAACAGACCTGCAGTGATCCCTGCAGAACGTCACTGCACACCAAGCTCCCTTCACAAAAGTAGCCTTCTACCACCACCTCTGTCTCCTGTCACTAAGCCAATTTTGGATCCTGTGCTCTCCTGTGATGTCTGGGTCTGTGATTCCCTGGCAATAGGAAGCTTGATTTGAATACCACAGTATTCAAACAGCATTCTAACAATGAGAAACGTTTGTGTTTTTCCTTGAGTTCGACACTTGCATGAACAGGGCAAAAGGCCAGAAAACAGCTGGTTTTACGTTGACGTATATGTCATGTCTTTAAGGTGATCCCACCAGACTACAAACAAATGAAAAGGTGGTAACTGTAAAGGGAAGATACTGCAATGTCAGATGTTTTTTAAAATCTCAAATCATACACAGTTATCCTCAACCACGCTGAACTGCAGAAATAGAGATTTATGATGAGAGAGAATATCACAAATCACAAGGTCACATTGAGAAACAGTTTCCCAGCCTCTATCTGGGATTAGTGACAGTGTTCATGTGACAGTCTCAATGTGTCAGAGGGCAAGCTGCCACAAAGGTCATTGCAGCTAAGATCAATTCCATGTTCACCAGATTCCCACACAGAGATTCAAAAGTGGAAAAATGTGGACAAGGATCCAGGGACAGTCACCTCACACTGGCATCTAAAGCGGAACTGGCCAACCAAAGATGACAGATCAAACCTGCGATCTTGCTGGCATGCACAGCTCAATCTCACTAAGGGCAAACTGAATGAAGCACTGGAAGAACTCCCAAGTGTGGCATATTATAGGTCTCCTAATGGGAGACACAGTGCCAGCTTTGTGTGTTCCTACAGACTGTGGAGAACTATTATTTTGCAACCTCACCGGAAACGTCTCCAACTGACGCATAAGAGCAGGAGCCACCTGTTGTTAACAGAATTCGGGGCTAACCCAGAATACAGACTCCATTCTAGCAAAATGACAGCACTCGTCCTGCATGCGAATTTTTTGAAAATTAAAACAGTGCCAGTTGCTTCCTGTACAGCAGGACAGGAGCAACAAAATCAAAACACAATCTGCACCGTTATCAGAGAACAATAAAGCATCCCTGCTGAAGGCATACTGAGTGCTTCATAGAGTTGCACACCACAGAAACAGAAACTTCAGTCCAACCAGTCTAGGCCAACTGCTTGTGCCTGTGCTTGGCCCTTATCCCCCCCAAACATTTCTTATTTACGTACTTATCTAAATATCCTTCAAGCATCATAACTGTACCCACATCCACCACTTCCTCTAGAAGTTCACTGCACACACGAACCACTCTGTTAAAAAAAAACTGCCCCTCACGTCTTTTTTGAATTCCCCATCCTACGCAAAGACACCTGCCATTCACCTTATCTATACCTCTCATGATTTTACAAACTTCCATCTATAAAAGGTTACCCTTCAACCTCCTACACTCCAGTGAAAAATGTGCCAGCCTATCCAACCTCTCCTTACAACTCAAACTCTCCATTCCTGGTGAATTCTAGTAAATCTTTTCTGAATGATCTTCAGCTTAATAATTTCCTTTCTATAACAGGACGACCAATGCTGGACACAGTACTCCAGAAAAGGCCCAACGAATATCATGTACAATCCTAGCAGAGCGTCCTAACACAGCATCCCAACACCTATACTCAAAGGTCTGAGCAATGAAGGCAAGCGTGCTAAATGCCTTCTTAACCACCCTATCTAGATGTAATGCAAATTTCAAAGAATTATATCTCTGAACTCCCTGGTCTCTCCACTCTACAACAATACCCAAGGCCCAACTTTTCATTGCATAAGTTCTGCCCTTGTTTCTTTTACAAAAATGCAATACTTCACATTTATCCAAATTAAACTCCATCGGCTACTCTTCAGCCCATTCACCGAACTGGTCAAGACCTCTTTGTAATCTTAGGTAACGTTCTTCGCTGTCCACTATACCATCAATTTTGGCATCATCTGCAAACTTACTAACCATGCCTTCTATATTCTCATCTAAATCATTTGTATAAACAGTAAACAAAACTGGAGCCGGCACCAATCCCTACGGAACATCGCTGGTCACAGGCCTCCAGTCTGAAAAATAACCTTGCACCATCACTGTCTGTCTGCTGTTATTAAGCAAAGTTTGTACCCAATTGGCAAGCTCATCCTGAATCCTACATGATGTTACTTTACTCATTAGTCTGCCACGTGGAACCCTGTCTAATGTTTTACTTAAGTCCAAGTAAACAATGTCTACAATGCCCTTATCAAACTTCTTGATTATTTCCTCAAAAAAAGTTCAATTTACTACTCTGGAATTAATCCAATTTGGAAACGTGAAAAGTTCAGAATTGACAACAACCAGCTGTTCCTCAAAACTGGCTTTACACCTTTGTGTAAAAAATACATAAAATCTACAATCAATGTATATGACTGCAGCAATATTGGCAATGTGGTATCAATTTCCCAAGCAAGCTAATGTATTAAGTTGCTACCAAGAAACAAATGAAGATGGTTTACCACCTCTTCAAGAGCAATTAAAGGATGGACAATAAATTCCAGCCCTCCCAAGAATGAATTAAACTAAATAAATATTCACTCCCTCTGAAAATCACATCCAATACCTAATGTAAACTGCATGACTTTGCAATTCCAGATTAAACTGTGTGTCAGCATACTAGGAGAGGCTTACAGTGCAAAACATCATCTGCTAAGGAGTCTGCCACAGGCATATGATTACACAGGAGCTGATGAGGACCTTTACTCATCACGAAACTTTCAGTTTATACAATACTTTGCAGCATTACTACTATTCAACTTGATTTTGCCAGTGACTACACTATTGTTTAGACATTCCTGTTCTGCTACATAAGTCTTTTCTTTATATTTATATAAATTTCTCATGTTGCAGTTGTGTTTAAATTCTGTAATCTTGAAACACATTATAATTGATGAACAAATGTATATTTAGGAGAAACAATATATTTCAATACCTTCATTTAGGGACTGCGTGATAATGCATAAAAATCAATGTCCTTCAGATATAGTAAAACACTTAGCAGTTTTTTGGTACTTATAAGAACTTAACATGAAAATGTTAAATATTTCACATTTTCAAGTTCCCTGGTTTCAGAGGAATGAATCTGTTCCTCAATGTCCTGGATCAGAGTCATTTGCAGAAAATATTGGATCAAGGTGGCACATTCAGTTCCTTCACCCCTAGAAAAACAGGCATTCACTCCCTCCGATCCTCACGCTGTTCTAGACTCTAGGATTGTACATATTATGTAAAACAGTCAGAATTCATGCTGTAATCTGCAGAGACTTGGCACAAGGAGCGTCTTTAACTACATATGCCAAAAAACAAGACAGGAAACCAAACCAACACGCTTACTGAAAATCTCCTAATTGAAAATACAGAAAGTATTTGCATTTATACAGGACCTTTCCCCATCTCTAGTTGTCTTTGCGACTAATGATGCACCTTTGGAAATGTAGCCACCATTGCAGTGAAGAGAACTTGGCAGCCAATTGCCACACAGCAAGATCCCATAAACAGCAACGAGATAAGTACCGCAAGCCTATTTTTAAGAGAGATTGGACAAGACACCAGGGAGAATGTACGCCTGCTGTGACTCTGAGGTTTTATTTGTGTTTCCCGGAGAGGGCGGCAGGGGCCCGAAAACACAGCGCTCCCTCAGGATTTTGTGACCAAATCTCTGGGGTGGGATTTGAGCTCAGGACCAGGATCTGAGGAGACAGTGCTACCAACTGATTAAAACCTTGCAGTCCAGCCAACGCCATTTTGCGATTACCTTGTACCAACATCACCCACTGGTCAGAGTGTGAGTCCTCCTTTGAGTTCCGCTTGCTAGGCATGGCAGACCTCGCCAAGCTGGGTATCTATTCAGTGACACAATGTTACAGCTCCCCTTCCTCACATTGAATGGCGCCAACCTACCCCAGCTCTTCACACAGCAGAGCGAGGGGGAGGAGGGAAAGCACCCAGCACAGTTATTAAAAAAAACAGACACTCCTGGCCAGCAGGGAGGCAGAGAGGCTTTAAAAATGTATACCACAGCGTTGGTCTTATTGTGGAGTTAAACCATCAAAGAGCCAGCGACGATGGGAATTGAATGAAAACGCGCGCCCCCTCTCCTGTGCATGGGATGGTACAATCCTAATTAAAGGAGCCCTGCACCCAAAACACCGGACAGGGCAAAACTCCAGTTATAGCAAGAACTGCAGATGCTGGAGTCCCAAGTCAGGTCCGGACCCCGGTCAACTGTCCTGCTCCTCTTTACAACAATACCCCAAGTATTCTGCGTTCCTCACTCTCCACACTGTGTTGACAGTGCAAAGCTCATTGGGTTATCGGAGGAGCAGCGCAAGGGAAAAAATAAGCTGTCAACAAATTGTGTAGCAATTAATGAATGATTCTGATTATTGATCTATGGAATGTGCAAGTTAGTAGCTACAGAGGTTTTGCACTTTAAGCCTCAGGATTTTCACAATCCTCCCCCTTTACATTATTTAAGTTAAATCTTAATAAAAGCTCCTCCGTCCATTGATATGTATGGTGTCCCGACGAATCGAAGAACTAGGATTGCTTGTTTAAACCAATCAGTAGATGGGAGGTAATAAAGTGTGAAGCTGGATGAACACAGCAGGCCACGCAGCATCTCAGGAGCACAAAAGCTGACGCGGGCTTAGACCCTTCATCAGAGAGGGGGATGGGGAGAGGGTTCTGGAATAAATAGGGAGAGAGGGGGAGGCGGACTGAAGATGGAGAGAAAAGAAGATAGGTGGAGAGGAGAGTATAGGTGGTGAGGTAGGGAGGGGATAGGTCAGTCCAGGGAAGACGGACAGGTCAAGGGGGCGGGATGAGGTGGTAGGTAGGAAATGGAGGTGTGGCTTGGGGTGGGAGGAAGGGATGGGTGAGAGGAAGAAGAGGTTAGGGAGGCAGAGACAGGCTGGGCTGGTTTGGGGATGCACTGGGGGGAGGGGACGAACTGGGCTGGTTTTGGGATGCAGTGGGGGAAGGGGAGATTTTGAAGCTGGTAAAGTCCACATTGATACCATTGGGCTGCAGGGTTCCCAAGCGGAATATGAGTTGCTGTTCCTGCAACCTTCGGGTGGCATCATTGTGGCACTGCAGGAGGCCCATGATGGACATGTCATCTAAAGAATGGGAGGGGGAGTGGAAATGGTTTGCGACTGGGAGGTGCAGTTGTTTATTGGGAGGGGGGGTTTATTAGGTGGGAGGGTTCAATTGCGGGGAAGTTTTATAACTTAAAAAAGAACAAATAAGAGGTGCAGGGTCGTGAAGATGCAAGCGATAATCAATCTGTGATAGGGAGGGATAGAAAATATAAGCAGAGTGTGGGACATATATTAAAATCAGCGTAAGTAACAATGGTTAAAAAGTCAACCGTTATCTTTATCTGAATGGACGCAGCATTTGTCAAAACACAGATGAGTGGACAGCACAAATAGAAATCAACGAATGAAAGCAAAATACTGCAGATACTGGAAAATCTGAAACATACATGGATAACACTGGAGAAACTCAACTGATCTGGCAGCATTTGCGGACAGAGAAACCGAGCTAAAGTTTCGAGTCTGGGGCGGCACGTTGGCTCAGTGGTTAGCACTGCAGCCTCACAGCGCCAGGGACCAGGGTTCGATTCCAGGCCCGGGTGACTGTCTGTGTCTGTGCGGAGTTTGCACATTCTCCCCGTGTCTGCGTGTGTTTCCTCGGTGCACCGGTTTCCTCCCACAGTCCAAAGATGTGCAGGCTAGGTGGATTGGCCATGCTAAATTGCCCGTAGTGTTCAGGGGTGTGTGGGTTCTAGGGGGATGGGTCTGGGTGGGATACTTCAAGGGGGGGTGTGGACTTGTTGGGTCGAAGGGCCTGTTTCCACACTGTAGGGAATATAAAATGACACTTCAAATCTCTGTGGAATGGATGCACTGGATTGTGTTTCGGAGTCAGTTTGAGTGGAAATAAGGAAAAACAAAGGATAGAAGTCACAGCTGGGAGTTAACTCATTGCAGGACTAAGTATAAGTTGGAACATAGCGGAAATGTGTAATAAGGGCATTACAATTAACTTGGCTCATATTAACTAGGAAAATCAGATGGGAAAACGTAACATGGAAGATGAATTCTGGCCATAATCTTTCCGTCTTTTGTGGATTCAGGGGTGGTGCCAGAATTGCAAATATTATAAATATCCCACTCCCATTCCTTCCCTTTCCTTTAGCTTTGCTTGTTACATTCTCAGTCACCACGTCCTCTCTCCCCTCCCTCCACCCACTAGAACAGTCTGTTCTTCCCAGTCTTTTCTGATGAAGGGTCTAGGCCTGAAACGTCACCTTTTGTGCTCCTGAGATGCTGCTTGGCCTGCTGTGTTCATTCAGCTCCACATTTTGTGATCTCGGATTCTCCAGCATCTGCAGTTCCCATTATCTCTGTTCTTCCCAGTCTGGCAGTCAGACACACCATTATTCTGTCATTCTCACATTCCGATCACTTAACCTGCTCTATCAACATCCTTTCTCCCCAGCACTGCACACCCTCTCTCCCCAACTATTCCATAAATGCTGATCCTCCAGACTTCATGTCAGCTTTGATGAAGAGTCACCTAAACTTGAAAAATGAGCTTGCTGTCTCTCTGTAAATGCTGCCTGATCTGCTGTGATTTCCAACAATTTTTGTTTCAGTTCAAATATTAGACTTGTTCAAGTAAAGTTGTGGAGATAATCCTAGCAAATACAGGCCAAAAATTTAATGGTGGAGAAGCCTCGAGAAACAATTAATTTGGATAACATTAGTAGTCACTTGAAAAACGGTGGGTTGATTCCGTAGAATCAGCATACATTTTTAAAGGGAAGGTATGTTTAATTAACCTGCTGGAGTTTTTTTGTAGAAGTAACATTCAGGCTCGAGGAAGATAACACTGGTGCGATGTACATGGATTCCCAGAAGGCGTTTGACACAGTGCCACACAAGAGACATATGAGGAAAATTATATGTCATGGTATGTAGTAAAATGGATAAAAACTTGGCTGAGTGATAGTAAATACAGTGGTAGTCAATGGATATTTATCTGACTGGAGGGAGGTTTGTACTGGAAGTCTGCAAGGGTCAGTACTGGGAGCTTTGCTTTTTCTGATATGTATTAATGGTTTGGATCTTGGTGTGTAGAGGACAATTTCAAAGTTTTCAGATGACATAAAATGTGGGGGAATTATAAAGTGTGAGGACAGTGTGGTATCCAAAAGGACATTGGCAAGTTGGTGGATGAATAGCAGATGAGGATCAATGCAGAGAAGTGTGAGGTGAGGCACTTTGGTAGAAAGAATATTGAAAGATGTCATAAATATGAGGTATAATTCTAAAGACAGGGTAAAAGCAGAGGGGCCTGGGTGTATTTATATACAGATCACTAATGGTGACAGGACAGGTAGAGGGAGAACGTAATAAGGCATACAGTGTTCTCAGCTCTATTAATGGGGCCAGAGTGTACAAGAGCAGGGAGGTGATGTGAACTTGTGCAACACACGACTTAGACCTCAACTGGACTATTAGGTACAGTTGTGAGCACCACACTCTAGAAAAGAAGCAAATGCATTAGAGAGAGTCCGGGAGTGATGTACAAGAATGGTTCCAGGAATGAGAAACTTCAGTTATGAGGACAGACTGAAGAAGTTGGGACCAGTTTCCTTGGGGAGAAGAAGGGTGAGACGAGATTTGACAGAGGGTTTCAAAATCACGAGTGGGCTGGATAGAGTAGATAGGGAGAAGAGCTGTTCCTGCTCATAAAAAGAGAAAGGACAGGATGGCACAAATTAACAGTGATGTACAAAAGAAGCAAGTGCAATGTGAGAAAAATCTTTTTTCACGCAGTGAGTAGTAAGGGTATAGAACGCACTGCCTGGAAATGTGGTGAAGACAGGTTAAATTGAGGTGTTCAGGAGGGCATGGATGATTACCTGGATAGAAATAGTCTGCAAGGATCTGGGGATAAAGCAGGAGATTGACACTTGTAATGATGCTAATTTGAAGAGTGCAGGCACAATGGGCTGAATGGTCTCCTTCTGTGCTGTAAAAATTAAGACATAAGACAAGAAATAAGACGTAGGGCAGAAATTAGGCCATTCAGTTCATTGAGTCTGCTCCACCACTCAATCATGGCTGATAAGTCCCCAGCCCCATTCTCCTGTTTTCTCCCCGTAACCCTTGATCCCCTTGATAATCAAGAACATATCTGTCTCAGTCTTAAATGTACTCAATGACCTGACCTCCACAGCCTTCTGTGGCAATGAATTCCATAGATTCACCACTTTCTGGCTGAAGAAGTTTCTTCTTATCTCCGTTCTAAAGGGTCTTCCCTTTACTCTAAGGCTGTACCCTCAAGTCCTAGTCTCTTCCACATCTTCCCACTATGCACTCTGTCCAGACCGTTCAGTATTCTGTAAGTTTCAATTATATCGTCCCTCATCCTTCTAAACTCCAATGAGTATAGTCCCAGAGTCCTCAAACGTTCCTCATATGTTAAACTTTTCATTCCTGGGACCATTCTCGTGAACCTCCTCTGAACCTGCTCCAGCACCAGTACATCCTTCCTGAGATATGGGGCCCAAAATTCTGTGATGAATTTGAACAGTGCATCAGGGATTGTTTCTCAGAACTATACATCACTGAAGCTATTTGGGAACAGGCCTGTTTAGGTCTAATAATGTATAATGAGATGTGATTAATAACTGATCTCATTGTTATCCCCTCTAGGATCCATAACTATCTCAAAATAGAAGAATTTCAAATTTAGTTTGAGGGAGTGTTACACAAGTTAAACAAGAATACTGACAGATATATGAAGCAAAAGTTATCTAAAATTGACAAAATGGGCAAGTCAGTGGATAAGCATTGACAGACATTTAAGCAGATATTTCATAATACTCAGCAAAAATTTGTTCCAATCAAAACAGACTTGATGAGAAGGAAGAATCACCCATTCTAAACAAAAGTGGTTAAGGGGAGTATCTAGTCAAAAACAAAGGCTTAAAAAGTAACAAAAATACTAGTAGTAAGCCGGAAGATTGGGAAGTTTTTATGAACCAGCAGCAGATGCTTAAAAATCTAATAAAAAGGAGGAGAATTGATTATGAGAGTAAATTGTCAACAAATAAAGAAACAAACAGCATTAGCTTCAATGCAATTCAGAGTCAACAGGCTGAATGGCCTCTATCTGCACTGTAGGCATTCTACGATTTTATTCACCACTCTTATGTCATCCAATCAACTGTACGATATTTACTCAGTATAATACCATGGCAATCACAAATTCAGCTGATAAATAGTCCACATTATTACATCTCATTCAGTGTGTCTGTTTTAGACAAAACCTCAGCTTTTCCAGAGTTTCTGTGACAATTTATTCCGTTACCACTGAATTACAAGGCTTGAAGCAGACAAATATACATATTCCTTAAGTCTAAGACAGGAAACCTTTAAACTTCCTAATGATTAGATCATAGAGTCATATGGCACAGAAACAGGCCCTTCGGTCCAATCAGTCCATGCTGAACATAATCCCAAACTAAACTAGTCCCACCTGCCCGCTCCTGGCCCATATTCCTCCAAACCTTTACCATTCATATATGTATCCAAATATCTTTTAAATGTTATAACTGTACCCACATCCACCACTTCCTCTGGAAGCTCACACCACACACGAACCACCCTCTATGTAAGAAAATTGCCTGTCAATTCTTTTTTAAAACTGTCTCCCCTCACCTTAAAAATGTGCACCCAGGTGTTGAAATCCTCCATCCTAGGGAAAATACAACTATCATTAACTCCATCTATACCCCTCATTATTTTATAAATCTCTATCAGGTCACCTCTCAACCTCTTAGGCTCCAGTGGAAAGAGTCCCAGTCTTTCCAGCCTTTCTTTATAACTTCCCATACCCGGCAACATTCTGGTAAATCTCTACCGAACCCTCTCCAGTTTAATAATATGTTTCCTATAACTGAACAACCAGAACTGGATGTGTCTTCCAGAAGAGGCCTCACCAATGTTCTGTACTATCTCAACATGACTTCCCAACTCCTATACTCAGAGGACTGAGCAATGAAGGGAAGCATATCAAACACCTTTTTAACCACCCTATCTGTACGTGACACAAACTTCAAAGAATTATGTACCCGCACCCCTAGTTCCCTCTGTTCTACAACACTGCCCAAGGCCCTACTATTAATTGTAGAAGCCCTTCACTTGTTTACTGTACCAGTACGCAATCCCTCACATTTATCCAGATTGAACTCCATCTGCATCGTCATCAGGCTTCATACATTTTCTCCTTTCCATTTCATTCAATTTAATTTAGCTTAGCTTCATTGCAGCTAACCCCAGATTTTAGGTTAATGTCTACAAGGGAAACAGAAATCAGGAAACTATACAACAGTTAGTATAATGGATGTCATTGGGAAAATGCTAAAATTCTTTATTTAGAATGAAACTGTCAGTCTTTTAGAAAATTTTAACTTAATCAAACAAAGTCCAGATGGTTTGATGAAAGGAAACTCATAGGGCATAGAACAGTACAGCACAGTATAGGCCCTTCGGCCCACGATGTTGTGCCAAACTTTTACCCTAATTCTAAGGTCTATCTAACTTCCACCCCTACCTTATACTATCATCCATATGCCTAGCTCATAGCTGCTTAAATGCCCCTAATGAGGCCGACTCCACTACCTGCTCCGGCAATGCATTCTATGTCCCTACCACTGTCTGAATAAAGAACCTACCTCTGACGTCTCCCCTATATCTACCTCCCACTGACTTTAAAACATATCAAACATATTTGGCAAATTTGCTAGTGTTTGTTGAGGGGATTTACAAACAGAGTTGATACAGGAGAACTGGTAGATGCAGTGTATTTTGATTTCCAGAAATCAATAAACTGCCACATAAAAGGTCATTGTACAACTCACAGCACTGAGGGTTACGTAGTAGCAAGGATTAAAGATTGGTATTAACTATTGGGATCTCTTAAAAACTGAATTTTCCTAGCATTTATTAATGTAGCATGAGATTTCATTTAATCGCAATATTTAATTTTTTAAAATTCTAGCACATGAGAACATGTGGGAGAGATTACAAAAAAAACAGAGGTTACAAGGCCCATTGAAATGGCATCAACAGTTTATCAGGTCTGAAGCACACCCAATTATTAGCTTTTGTGAAAACAAGAAGTATTTACTTTTAGAGAGAATGAATAACTAAACCCCAGATGTAGGCAGACAAAGGGGCAACGATCATCTGACATCATGACTGACTATCCCATGACCATTGGCTAGCGGGGTTCAGCCAATTGATTGACATGGTGTAAGCTACCTGCTCTTAGAAATATAACAATAAGTACCAGGGACACATGGAAGTTCTCAGAGGGCAATTCTCATCAAGCAGACCTTGTAGGTAGCAGTTCTCATTGGGCAGTCGACAAATATTCTTTACCAGGGAGATGAAAGATGGATCAGAAGGATTAGAAAAAGACACAGGGAAGAGTTCTCTAAAACCTCAGCGAGACAGCAAAATGTTTTCTCCATCACTTTAATGAGACTGAAACATTCTTGGCTGACAGACTTTTGTCCTCTGCTAAGTGAACCATCTCCAATTGTCAGGGTTGTATGCTTTCTTTCTCAAATGAAGTAATGTATCATCTCTAAAACTGCTGCTTCTTAACAATCTCAATAAACTGTCTGTATTAGGTAAATATCACTGTGAACCCCCAAAAGTCATAAATGAATAATACACAGAAGGCAAAGAGTCAGGACTAATGGGACTTTTTCAGGTTGGAAATGCTGCAACAGGTGGGATGACACAGTAACCATTCCCTGCTTACTATTTATATTAATAACTTGGAGGATGGTACAGAGTGTAATGTATTCAAATTTGCTGACGGTACAAAAATAGGTGGACGGTCATGTTGTGTTGTGAACGTAAGGAATCTGCATGGGAATATAGAGAGGTAAGTGGGCAAAAACCTGGCAGATGGAGTTTAATGTAGGACATTGTGAGGTCATACACTTTGGTAGGAAGATTCAAAAGGCAGAATCTTATTTAAAACATAGAGATACTTCAAAAAAAAAGTGCAGGACTGAGAGATCTCATGCATTAAATACAAAAAGGTTAGCATACAGATGCAGCAAGGAATTAAGAAGATAGATGAAACTGTGGCCGTTAGTTGGGGTTGGAGTTTAAACTGTACAGTGTACTGGTGAGGCTGTGCCTGAAGTACTATGTACAGTTTTGGACCCACTATTTAAGAAAGGATATACAGGCACTAAAGGCAGTTCAAAAGATGTCCACCAGGCTGATTCCTCCAATGGAGGTGTTGACTTATCAAGATCCTAAACCGGTAATTTAATCATCAAAGTTTAGAAGAATGAGGGTGATCTTATTGAAACACATTAGATTTTGCAGGGTGTTTGACGAAGTAAATAGAGTAAGAGAGTTTCTACGAGTGGGGCAATCTTGAACGAGGAGTCATTGGTACAGAATAAGGGGACATTCATCTAAAACAGAGGTGCGACAGAATTTCTTGTCTCAGAGGGTAATGAATGCTTGGAATTCTCTATTTCAAAAATGTTGCAATGCTAGATCACTGAAAATATTTAAAGAGGAAGTAGATAGATTTCTGAACCATAGGGGAGTTGGGAGGTCTGATAAACTGGCACAAAAGAAGAGGTGAGATCTGGGGCAGATCAACCACAATCTTTTTGAATGACAGGGCAGAACTGTGGGGCTGAATTTTCCACTCTTGCTGCTATTTACTATTTTCTTAATTTTGAAGCATAAGAGGAAATATGAAGGCCAAACTAAGTGATACTTGAGGTAGGAAAAGGAGGGAGGAGTGATGTTGGTCCCTGAGAAAGTTTTATATTTATATATTACATATGATGCATCATGCTTCATTTGAAGTACTTTTAAACTTGCCAATGCATTTTTTTTTCAGAAAAGCAAAATAAACTCTTTGGATTTCACAGACCACCATGCCACATGTTGCAGCCAAAACTGTCCCCAACTCACAAGACACTGGGGTTGCCAGTTCTCATTGGAAGTATTCCAGGAGTCTAGATCATGCGATACTTGTCTACAATTTGCAGATGTCATTCTGTTTCCCTTACTTAGTCCCATGTGGTTACAGATGTCTGCTTTCTTGCCAGCAACTGTTGTGCAAGGCATTCCAAGAACTCGCAGTCCACCGCAAGCAACAACAACTTACATTTATATAGTGCCTTTAACCTAATGAAACATTCCAAGGTATTTGCTAGGAGAAATATAAAGCAAACTTAGATACTAATCCACACAAGGCAATATTAGTGCAGATGCCCAAAAACTTGATTAGAAAGGGAGACTTAGGAGTATCTTAAGGTGGAGAGAGAGAGAGTTTGGAGAGGGTCATGGAAATCCAGAAATCATGGCCCAGGTAGCGGCCATTACTGGTGGAGAATGAACTTCAGGGATACACAAGAAATGCAGAAGTAGAAAGTAGGTGAAGTAACAGAAATAGATGAGCACAAATGTGTCACAGAGTTGTGGGGCTGGAGCGGGTTACATATATAAAGAGACATGCAGTGGCTCAGTGGTTAGCCCTACTGCCTCACAGCTCCAGGGACCTAGGTTCAATTCCACCCTCGGGCAACGGTCTGTGTGGAGTTTGCACATTCTCCCCGTGTCTGTGTAGATTTCCTCTGGGTGCTCTGGTTTCCTCCTGCAGTCCAAAGATGTGTACGCTAGGTGGATTAGCCATGCTAAATTGCCTGTAGTGTCCAATTAGGTGGGTTTATAGAGGGAAATTGGTCTGGGTGGGATGCTCTGAGGTTCACTGTAGGCTCCGTTGTTATAGAAGAATGCAACTAATTTGCAGCATAGCAAACTCCCCAAAAATAGCCAGACATAATAACTTTGTTTTAGTGAAGTTGATTGAGGGAAAAAAACATTGAATGGGACACAACAAGGCCTCCCCTGTTCGTCGTCAAATTGGTGCTATTAGATCTCTTCCATTAATCTGAGCAGATAGCCTCAGTTTCATGCCTCTTCTTAAGGATGCAGCACTTGCCCTGTCACTTCCAACCTTCTCACAGTCCAACACCCCAGTCACTCCATCCAAATCAGACCGTCTCCCCATTATTCACACTCCTTTCAGTTTAGTGAACTGAAATGACTGTGCATGATACAGTCTCCTCAACATTCTAGAGGTCAAATGCACATTAAGTGACCACTTTGTTGAACACCTCCCTTCAATCTGCAGGTGTGAACCTGAGCTTCCCTTGTGTCAGTTCATTTAATTCTCTGCCCACATTGACCTGTCTGTCCTCAGTCTCCTACATTGCTCCACTGGAGCTCAATGTAAGATAAGACACAGTGCCTCATCTTTGGGTTAGGTACTTCACTGTGTTTGAATTCAGCATTGAGTTCACAATTTCAGGTACTAACCGGGCCTCAGTTGGGATTCAGCTGTTGATGATAAGTCTGCAATTCTCATTTACACCTCTAGTTTCAGCCAATCTTGTTTATTTACTGGTCCATCACCTTTTGCTTTGCTCATCATTCCTTTTGTTATTCCAGCCTTCCTGTCTTCCGCTGTGTTAGATCTGCCCTCAGTACATGTTCAAAACATAGAAACACAGAAAATAGGAAGAGGGGTGGACCATTCAGACCTTCAAATCTGCTCTGCCATTCAGTATGATCATAGAGCCATACAGCATGGAAACAGTCCCTTTGGCCCAACTTGTCCATGCTGACCAGATTTCCTAAACTGAACGAGTCCCATTTGCCTGCACTTGGCCCTAAACTTTTGCTATTCACCTACCTGTCCGAATGTCTTTTAAATGTTGTAATTGTACCTGTCAGTGCCACTTCCTCTGGCATCTCGTTCCATGCACTCACCACCCTCTGTGTGAAAAAGTTGTCTGTCATGTCCCTTACAATCTTTCTCCACTCACTTTAATCCTATGTCCTTGAGTTTTGGACTCCCCTACCCTAGGGAAAAAGCTGAACAGGTAAAGACCCTATTCCTGCTATCTCCAATACCCCTTGATCCCTTCTGCCGAAGAACTATGTCCAACTCCTTGAAAACGTTTAAAGTTTTGGCCTAAGATAACAAGGTGTAGAGCTGGATGAACACAGCAGGCCAAGCAGCATCAGAGGAGCAGGAAGGCTGATGTTTCGGGCCTAGACCCTTCTTCAGAAACGTCAGCCTTCCTGCTCCTCTGATGCTGCTTGGCCTGCTGTGTTCATCCAGTGTACACCTTGTTATCTCAGATTCTCCAGCATTGGCAGTTCCTACTATCTCAGAAACAATTTTAACTCCACTGTGAAGCCTCTTCTAATCTCCAGCATGTGCAGTTCCTACTGACTCGAAAGTTTTGGCCTCACTGCTTTCTGTAGCACAGACTCACCATTTCTAGTTGAAGAAATTGCTCCTCATCTCAGTCCTAAATGGTTTATCCCCATACTCTTAGATTATGGCCCCTGGTTCTGGACCACTGGTCATGTGGAATATTCTTCCTGTTTTTGCTACCAAAGTGGATAACCTCACATTTATCCACATTGCACTTCATCTGCCATACATTTGCCCACTCACTGAAAGTAATTGGCTAAATCACACTGAAGCATCTCAGCATTGTCCTCATCGCTCTCCTCCCAACCAGCTTTGTGCCATCTGCAAACTTGGAAATATTATATTGAGTTCCTTGCCCCAGCTATATCTGCCTGTTTGGAGGGCATGTCGAACAGTCCCTCTACAGTACACACACTGGTACTGTTGCCCAACTCTTCCACTGTTATATCAATGATTACATCGGTGCTGCATCCTGCACCCAGGCTGAACTGCAGCAGTTCATCGACTTTGTTAACATCTTACACTTGCCCTCACATTCACTTGATCCATCTCAGACACCTCCCTCGCCTTTAATGACCTCTCTGATTCCATTTCTGATGACAGCTCACGTACCAACATTTATTATAAACGCACAGACTCCCATAGCAATCTGGACTACATCTCCTCCCACCCTCTATTCTGCAAAATGTCCACTCCGTTTTTCCAATTCCTCCCACTTCGTTGCATCTGCTCTGGCAAGCAGACGTTCCACTCCCAAGAATCCCGAATGTCTGCCTTTTTCAAACAACCCTCTTTTCCCTCCTCTGTCATCCAGACAACTCTCCAATGTGCCTCCTCCATTCCTCACTCCACAGTTCTGAACCACCCCCCCCCACAAACATAATAAAGATAGGGTCCCCCTTGTCCTCACATTCCATCCCACCAGCCTCCACATCCAATGTATCATCCTCAAACACTTCTGCCAACTCCAATTAGACCCCACCACAGAGAACATCTTTCACTCCCCACCCCTCTCTGCCTTCTGCCAGGACCATTCCCTTCACCACTTCTTAGTGCATGCCACACTCCAATCAATCCAACCCGCCCGGTACCTTCCTCTGTAACTGTAAAAGATGCAACAGCTGCCCAAACACCACCTCCTTCACCTCCATCAAGTGCCCTAAACAGCCCTTCCAAGTGGGTAAGCGCTTCATTTGCAACTCCTCCAAACTAGTCTGTCGCATCTGGTGCTCCCAAAGTGGCCTACTCTATGTTGGTGACACCAAATGCAGACTAGGCGACTTCCGCTGAGCATCTCTGCCTGGCCTGTAATGGCTAACCTAACCTCCCAGTCACTGCCCATTTCAGCACACCGCCCCACTCCCCCTCCAACACGTCCAACCACAGCCTCCTCCAGCCTCGCATTGACTTGCAATGCAAATTTGAAAAACAACACCTTATCTTCCACCTGGGCACCCTACCACACTTGAATTCGCCAGTTTCAATAACCTTCCTACCCATCCCCTGGCTCCCTTTCCAGCCCCACCTCCTCCCTTCCATTCCACCTTCTGACCCTCCCTCCCATTGACCAACTAGGTCATACCTACTCCCAGTGTCCACTGATCAACACCACTTCACTAGCCCTCAAGCCCCTCCTTTATCTGCAGCTCCCCCTACCCCGACATCCAGCCCCGAAGAAGGGTCATACCCGAAACGTTGACTGATCCTTTCCTCCAGATGCTGCCTGGCGTGCTGTGTTCTTCCAGAGTCCTGTTTGTCTACCTTGGATTCCAGCATTTCCAGTTTGTTTTCGTCTCTGTTGAGTTCCCTTTTCTGAATCATTAATGGATAGCGAATATACAGCCCTACCATTTCCCAGTTCTACTTTGAGATCCCAGAATTCAAATGTTAACTGTCCACTGTCCACAGCCATTTCCTGAAGCTGTTGCACATTTGCTGAATTTAAATTGTGGATGTTTTGGTTTATTAGTGAAGACTGAAAGATAAATATTCGCCAGCTCTCTTTGGGTAGGGGGAGTTTCCAAACCCCCTTGGAATACCCTTCTCACTGAAACAATAATAGATACATGACTCAAAATAGTACCAGACTGCCGAGAACTGCTGTTTTGTATGCAAGCTACAATTTTTAGACCAACCTGACTGAACATATTACGACACACCCCCGGGACCATCATATCCTGAGCTGGGACTCGAACCCGGACCTTACAACCCAGAGCAGGGGCACAGCACCACCGAAGCAATTCTTCATAAGGCATCTATCGACGTCCTGGGCAGGCGAGTTGCACTTGTTACATTCAATAGAGTCAAACTCATTGGTTGTAAAGGTGTCAAGGGGGTGGGGCAAACAGGTCGTTCAGCTGTCTTTCCTTTCCAAGCTGTGGCATCGTCCTGCAGTGGTGAGCAGTCTTGTGGAGGTGGAGAATGCAAAGTCCTGTAGCCCCCCTGCAAATCTGCATCGCCCACCAGCAGTCCGCCTTAAGTATTCTGCACCAATACCTCCAGGATCAGCGGCACCATGGTCCGGCCCAGCCCAGCCCTTCTCAGAACCCCAGGAGCAGCTCTCCGCTGAGGCAAGCCGGCTCCAGCTGCGGGACCAGGAGGATCCCAGCCTCAGCTACTCACAGCAAACGCAGGACCATCCTGCAGGTCGCCCGAGAGAGCAAGTTAACCCGGTTAACAGGCTTCATTTCAGGTTTACTGGATCTGGAACAAAATGCATTGTCTGCACTGCTAGAGACGCACCTCCACGTGGAGTGTAAGGTAAGTTTCAGTGGTCAAAATTGTCTACATTATTGATTGAAAATAATTCATCAATAATCTTCAACCGAATAAATGCAGACAAAACTATCCCTGGAGGTGTTTTTTTTAAAAAAACCATCTAACTCTAAGCCGAGCTATTTGATATCGACAGGGAAAACCGTTTCACCATCAGTGAATTTGCGAGCAGAAAGTAGCGTTTGTACTTTTGACGCATTCGTTCATTCATGGGGAGTCATTTTGCCCACGTTTTCTGTTTGCTGTTTACTCTCCAGCTCAGCGCCGAGCTCAGAAATCTCTGCAGTCGCATGGCAGCCCGAGAAGACTGTCTCCGATTGGATGCGGATCTGAAAGCGATCGAGGAGTGTTTGCGAGACATTGCCCTGCAGCTGTTAAGTTCGCTGTCCTCAAACAAGTCAGGTTCACATCTGCAGACCATTCCCGTGCTGAAAGAACTCTTTAAAAAGTTCTTGGTTATTTGAAGTCGTGGAAATTGGATGACCTAGCCTCTTCACTGATATGGACGGCAGCGGCATGAGCAATATTTGTAACCATTGTACCACCTCAGTCCGTGTGGATTATCAGTTTTCATTCTGGTTCTGTAATAACTGGGCAGTTTACAGTTCATGTATTTCTCTGGAACTTGGATCATTCAGTTCAGACTGGGTGAAGATGGTAGAGTTTATTCTGTCAAGGACTTTAGTAAATCTGATAGATTACTGGACTGACATCAACTTTCTTTTTAAATCTTCTGACTTGTTTAAACACTGCATTCAAGCTCTCAGATTGCCAGGGTGGGATTTAAACTCACAAATTTTAGGCTATTAATTCAGGGCTCTGATCCTCGGCTACGAGATGCTGGTGTTATTTTTGAAACTGTGAATGGCAGGTATGGTTTGTTGAAATATACAGTGTGGTTCACACGAAGTGCTGTTCTCCCAGCTGGGGTTACCACAAAGGACTCTCCTTCACAGCATCTCCCCTCGCCTGGGGTGTGCTGACCCTCAGGTTAAACCAGCCACCAGGCGCCCTCTGTCTCTGAGAGAACAAGCCTGTGGTCCTATAGGACTATGGCGACCTCAAATACAAGTACGCGCGACACTTTCAGACTGATAAGGCAGCGTACTGTCCTGGCACCACATATTGGCATGGGAGCCATGTGCAGCTAATCAGTTTTCTTCACGCCGTCATTGGCAGCTGTTCCTTCAACTGGTTAGATTCTAAGGTTTGGTGTTGTAATGTGGCTAAGTGTCAATTTTTTGTCTGATAGCATTACCACAAAGCATCCTTAAAGCATTTTTATCAATTAAAAGTGCCACGTCAGTAAGGATTGTTACTGCTTGCTGATCTGACATCTAATGGTACAAGACAGATACTGGCCTTTGTAGTGTGTTGGTACTGAGATTAGTTGAACGTACTGGTGTGTAGTGTTAAAACAATCTATTCACTTCTGAAAAATCGAACTCCAGGACCTATGTGTACTTGCATTTGCTCCTCAATGGAGCTGGAGCCTGTCTGCTCCAGGCCAGCCGCATTCTTTTTCTCTCTCTCAGCATTTTTGTCTTTTTTTTTCATTTTCGTCACCTTCCTGATATCGTGCAGAGGCCAGAGCAGTAAGCGTGGGGACTCATGGCTTCATAGGTCTGATGGACTCTTGGAATGGTGGCAGGGCGTCAGCTGCAGCGATGGTAGAGCGGGGACTCTTGGCTGTGGGAGACCCGGAGCAGGGACCTTGCAGAAGTCCTGGAGCCATGTCTGGGACCCCAGTCAATGAAGATGAACTGTATTTAAGTACTTCATTTTATTCTTCTTGTACCTTAAAATGGCACTGGATTGTGGCAACAGCACACTTCACTGTAACTCCCTAGATGTATGTGACAGTAAATAAATTATTCTTCATTCATTCAATGCTTTGCTCTTTGCACTAGATCCAGCAAGAGTTGTTGTGGCAGGATCTTCAGCTTGTGTTGTCTTACATTTGTTTAGGCTTCTCTACTTATGAAATAAACGTAGCAAAAATGTTTATTTGTTTTAAAAATATTTTAATTTACCTGTTTACAATGAAGAATATTACACATTCGAGCATTAATGCAATTCTAAACTTCAAAGGACAATAATCATCTAAATGCATCAGCAGAACTCTCTCAGCTGCCAATGTAACAAATAGAATGATATTTTTGGTTTATATTCTCAGTTAGATTCTGTGACAATATGCATATGGGGTGCTATGGAAAATTATGTTTTAGTATCAAATGCTTCAATACTTAAATGATTGATCTGATTTCTAAAACAAATTCTGATACTGTGTGTGTTTAAATCTGACCTCAAAATGATCACTTACACTCATCCTTGCAATCAGTACAATGTACCTCACTATGGAGACACATGGCATGGGGTGGGGAGAGATTGGGGAGGAAGGCTTTCATACTTTTGAGATCCCTTTTGGACTTTGGGATGAAGCAAATCTCAGTAGAAGCTGGTGCATGTTGATGGCCATTGTTCATGCAGTGACACTGAGATCAGACAACCCCGGGTCTCAGAAGGAATTACAGCTATACTGGGGATTGGAGCATCAAAAACCTGCTGTTTTAACCATTTCGCTCCTAGGATTTTACTAAATTGCTGTTGGGAGGAAATGGCTTGTTGGCACCACTCTCTCTGAGCTGGTTGTGCTCAGTGATGGTAAGGTATTTTAAGTAGAACCTGTTCCATTTTCCCATCTTACATTTTTGCTGCTGTTTTAGAACATGATGAACAGGAGCAGACCACTTATACCCTTCATAACATTGGCCCACCAAGTTGATTTGTGTTGCATTTCTATTAACCTGTGTTTGCCCCTCATCTCTTGGTGCTGGGGATTCCAACATTCCCAGAATCACCAGGAGTTTCCTAACATAAGGGGGTTCTATCCCAGATGCTGCCTCAAGATCCAGGAAATCAGAGACTTAAACTTCAGTTCAGCATGCCCACATGAACGGTGCAGATTTACAAAGTACTTGAATGACTAATAGATGTTAACCCGGGGCCAGGTATCATATTGGGGTTAAAGCACATTCACTTAAATCAGAACCATTTACACATTTTGCATAGAGTTTGTTGCTGGGCACCTTTGTCCACAGACAGTGGGGGCAGGGAGCTGGGAATCCAGTGGAGCAGAAGAAGGAGGAAACAAAAGCTCAGCAGGTCCGGCAGCCCCTGCGGAGAGAAATCAGAGTTAAATGTTTCAGGTGCTCAGAACTGAAGAAGGAAGAGACTTAGGGAATAGGAACTCAAGGCAAGACAGAGAGATGGATTTGGGTCCCAGTAATAGGGAGGCTACGGAATTCGGGATTGGGTGAGGGAGACTGGGCAATGGAGGCTTGGGAGAGATGGAGCCTGGAAAGTGGAGGAATAAGTGGGAGAGAAGGAGACTGAAAGTCAAAGGATTAAGGAGAGTGGAGGCTTGGCTAGAGGGAGGCTGGAAATGGATTGTCAGTGGGGAGAGCCAGAAAGTGGAACTCGGGAGAGAGGGCATTGAAGTTGGCGATCTGGGGAAGAATAGGGAGGCTTGGAATAGAGCATTGGTAGAGAATGCAATAGAAGTAGGGATTGAGTGACTGGGAGGTTAAGGAATATAGTGTAGTGTGATCTTGTTACAGAGCATGAATGCAATGAGAGAGGAGCAGCCTGTTAGGATACTAGTATAATCTGGAAGCTTTATTGTGAGTGAACAGTGAATGGATTGGTCCCACTGGTGGGGAGGAAGGAGTAAGGAAATAGACATTAAAGGGTTTTCACCAGAAAGAATGAGGGTTAGAAGAGACTACTTGTGCTGAATGCTGTAAGACCTTGAGATTCTTCAGAGTACGTGGCTGCTGAGGAACTTGAGTTTTGGGCCTGATTTTCTGGACAGTGGCAGCTTCATGGTGATTGTCAGTCCAGCCTTTGTTTTTAATGAAAGAGGGGAGCTCAACAAGGCAAAGTATGTCTCTTTTTCATGGCAATCTTCTGCTGTGCTCTGAAATGTAAAGACCCTGACAGATGCTCTCATAGGCCAAGTCCATGAGCCAAAGCTAATGTTGGGAGGCTGGGGTTGCCAGATTGCTAGGCTGCCAGGGAGGTGGCGTGCCAGGTGGTAGAATGCCAGATGAGTAGGTGTAGGTTGCAAGGTTAGTTGGATGATAACTTGAGTGGGGCTAGGGTGTAAGATGGCAAGTGAGGCAGGAGGTGTTTAAGGAGGACAGGGTGGGCTGGTGATGTAGGGCCGGCAGTGGGAGGGTGGGTGTTCAGCTCCAGCAGTGACGATGGGGTGATTGGAAGAGAATGGAAGTTGCAGCCTGGCAGCAGCAGCGTTGACTTAGGCGCAACAGCAGGGTTTGGTCATAGTCAGGGGGATGTAAGGAGTTTGGTGGAGGAGTAGTTGGGAGTGTGTGAGGTAAGTATGGAGTCACTATAAGAGTTACTCGGGAGTTGGATGATGTATTTAATATTCTTACTTTTTCAGTGTAACCATTTATGTTACTTCATTGGAACCATTTCATGGAAACTGTTGGAGGGTTCCAAGTATAGAGGAATTACCTAGCAGAAAATTCAATTTCATGGGAAATTCCTTTGGAGTCTGCTAGAGTGGGCATTCTGTGAGGCTGCTTTGTCCAACTCCCTTCCACATTGGAATAACAACAAGCCATTGGAAAGTCTACCCTTTCATTTCAAAGGTATTGAGATAAATATTTAATCATGTCATCAGATGTCACATGAGCAAACTCTGCATTGTTAGAATATTACATGATTACATCTCCTGGTATGCTGGCAAGCAGAATTGGCTACAACACCTCATAGTCCACTCACCAAAAATCTATTGACTTTCATCTTGAAAGCTCCACTCCTAGCATCATGGAGAGAGTTCCAGATTTCTACATGCCTTCACTCCTGAATGACCATGCACTAGAGTTGAGATGATGTTTCCTTATTCTTGTTTGCCCACCCAGACGAAATAGTTTCTACGCATTTAACCTGCTGAATTCCCCTAAAATTTGAAAGTTGGTAAACAAAATCTCTGGTGACCAATTAGTTGGATGGAGCAGATCCTGTATCACTATTTAAAAAAGAGCTGGGTGCTATTCTCCAGTGTTCTGGCCGACACTCCTCCTTCAGGTTTCATACTATGTAAAACTATTCAGTCATGTTAAAGAGATCTGTCACTTTAAGTCAGAAAGTGTCATTGCTATTACATAGTTCCACATACTGAGGTTAAATAGAGGATATATTTTTTGCTGTTGTAGGAATTTTGACTGTAGATTGGCCACTGCTTGTAAATCCTAGGCTTTTCATTTTGGGGGCATCTGCTGACCTACAGGAAATGACTGGCTTTTTCAAAGAAACTGTTTTTTTACAAAAAAATCCGCTTGCTCATTTATGGTTCCCCTGTGTACTCCGTTGCGATTTGTTAATTTTTAAAAATATAATTAAGTCAATCAGATATGCTTGGCATAAGTTTATTAAAATTCTTGATGCAAGACACTTTCTTGTCATGCTGCTGCTTCTGTATAAGATCATGGAGTTGGCTACAGGCAGAACCTGCTCTCTGGATGTGTTGTCATGATATTTTCATCAATAGTGACAATTCTAGAGAACACATACAAAGGTATGAGCATCTTCCTCTAAACATGCCATGAATAGGCATGTTGCCTGGTGCTTCATTGTGTGCTCTTGGTAGTGTCTGAAACATAGTCCATGCCTTGGAGACACTGATTTGGAGATCAAAGTGTCTGGTGATGCTTTAGGATTTGTTTACTGTAGTTCAGGTGCCTTCCTTGTTATGGAAAGCTGTGGTACAGTCATCTGCTTACAGAAGCTGTTTGTTTATTTCGTCCGCGACTTTAGTGGGGACAGGAGAGGTTGAAGTCCTCTACCAGACCATTGTCATCATCACTCTGCTGTATAGTGCATCATCCTGGGCCTGCTATAGGTGCCATATAAAAGCTTTGGAAAATTTCCAAGGCACCCGTGGTTGATTATGAAAATTCAATAATAGAATAAAATCACAAGTAACAACATCCTTTACCATCCTGGGAATTAACACCATTTCCCAGCTTTTTCCAGCTCTGAGGAAGAGTCATATTGGAGTTTAAATGTTAACACTGTTTCTATCTCCACAGATGCTGCCAGGTTTAATTTGATTTCACTTATTGTAGTCACATGAACATAGAACATAGAAAAATACAGCACAGTACAGGCCCTTTGGCCCACGATGTTGTGCAATTATGAGGCTGTGAAAGCAGAGTCAGCGATTGTGAACTGGCAAATTAGGTTGAGTGACAGATCAATAGAGATGTAGTGATCTTAATTAAAGGATTAATTTAGAATACAAAGATTCAATATGTTCCAACAAGAAAGGAATATTCCAAGTGAAGCACCTAGCTTTCGTGTTTAACTAAAACAGTTAAAGATATTATCGAACTTAAAGAGAAAGCATATAACTGGGCAAACATGAATGGCAGGTCATAAGTTTGGACAAAATGTGAAAAAAAGCAGGGAATAACTAAAATAATTAATAAAGATGTCAAAATTAGGGTACAAGAAAAATTAGCTAGAAATATAAAAATGTAAGTGTTCCTATGAGTATTTTAAAAAGAAAATAGTTAACAAAGTGAGTGTTGGTCATATAGAAAGTGAATCTGGGAATTAATAATAGAAAATACAGTGATTGCAAATGAACTGATTGAGTAGTTTGCATAAGTCTTCACTATACAGGGTACAAATGACAACCCAGAAATAGCTGTAACTCAGGCAATGGAATGAAGGGAGAGATCATAATCACTGAGGATGTAGAACTGAGCAAATTGTTGGAGCTGTGGGTAGACAAGTCCTTAGGGCTGATGGACTTCATCCTAGGGATTTAAAAGAAGTGGCTCACTCAGGATGTAGCAAAGTCCTTTTCAATCAATGAAGTGTAGTGGCTGTTGCAATGAAGAAAGCATTGCAGCCAATATGTAGAAAGCTTTCTCAAATAGCATTGACATGATGATCAAATAGTTTGTTTTAATTATGTTGGCTGAGGGATGATTATTACCGAGGGTAAATTAGATATGTTTTAGAAAAGGTAACAAGATTGAAATATTAATGCTGTTTCCCTGCCTCCACAGATGTGACCAAACCTGCTGAGTATTTCCAGAATTTCCTATTTTCATTTCAGGTTGGAAAGACATTGATAAAAGCAAAATGAGAGGATATGGTAAACACAGACAGACTGGCTGGAACAAGTGACATGTCTCAATCTTCTAATTTCCATCAAAAACTAAAACCACAGAAAGTAGATTAACTGGTCATTCAAGACATGTGGGAACTTGCAGAGGAGCATATGGATAAGACCTGAAATTGGACAGCAGGATGGTGGTGCATGTAAGTCATCTTCATTCATTACATTGCAGGAAGAACACTGCATTCATGTTGTTAAGTGATTTCTGAATGCAAATGATGCTACTCGAGCTATTCACTGACTACAGATACCAGCAGGGACCTGATATCAAGAGTGTCTCGTGCTATGTAAATGTAGCCTGTTGTTTTTAAGGGGAAGGTCCATTGGAGTTGCAAGAAATGCTGAGAGTTCACTCAAAAGTTAATCTGAACTGTGCTAATACAAGCAATTGCTGAAGGCAGGAGAGAGCTTCAGAGAATGCACAGAAGCCTTTGTGGAAAGGAAGGCAGCCCTGTATCTGCAGTTGGCTGTAAGGGTATGCCCAGAAGCAGGGACAGTTTAATTATACAAGTTACCAAGGTAAGTGAGCTCATCTTCAATTGGCACACCCTACCAACTGCACCATCAACCTCACTTCCTACTTAAGACAACAAAGTGTGGAGCTGGATGAACACAGCAGGCCAAGCAGCATCTCAGGAGCACGAAAGCTGACGTTTCGGGCCTAGACCCTGAAGAAACGTCAGCTTTTGTGCTCCTGAGATGCTGCTTGGCCTGCTGTGTTCATCCAGCTTCACACTTTGTTATCTTGGATTCTCCAGCATCTGCAATTTCCATTATCACTTCCTACTTACTTCACCACACCTCCAAAAGCCACTTGTTAGTAATCTCTATCAATCAGTGTTCAACCCTCCATATGCTTTATCAGACCCTCACACACTTAACACTGCTGCAAGACTTACACTAATAAATGATTGAAACATAATTTCCTTTTGCAAAACCATGCTGACTCTGCCTGAATGCATTGAGATTTTCCAAGTGTACTGCTGTAACTTCCTTAAAATTAGTTCCAGTGTTTTTCATGTGACAATGCCAGGCTAATTGGCCTAAGGATTCCCATTTTCTTTTTACCTCCATTCTTGAGTGGACGAGTCACATTTGTCATTTTCAAACCTGATGAGATCCATCCAGAAGCTAGGGGATTTTAGAAAAGTAAAGCCGATGCATCTCCTAAATCTATTATAATGAATGTGATAAAGGGACACTTGGATAATAATGATCGGATTGAGCAGACAGCATGGATTTACAAATGGGAACTTATTGGAGGTTTTGAGAATGCTCCTAGCAAAATTTCTGAAGGAGAGTTGATGGATGTAGTATACGTGGATTTTCAGAAGGCTTTCGATAAATTCCCCCACAGGAAGTTGGTTGGCAACATGAAAGCCCACGAGATAGGGTCTAATGTACTGGCATGGATTAAGTGTTGGCTAAAAGCAGAAATCAGGTCATCTCACATTGGCAGGCTCTGATTAGTGGGGTACTACTAAGATCAGTACTTTGGCCCCTATTCACAGCTTAAATCAATGATTTGGAATTGGAGACCAAATGTAATAATTCCAGAGTAGCAGATGATACAAGCTAAACTGGAATGTCTGCTGTGAGGTAGATGTAAAGTGGCTTCAGCAGGATTTGGACAGACATAGAGAGTGGGAAGTAACATGGTGGATAGAATATGATGTGAGTTTGTCCACTGTTATAGGGGGTACAGACGTGCAGATTATTTCTCAGTTTCTTAAATGGAAAGAGGTTGGAAAGTGTAGATGTACAAACAAGCTTCGGTGCCCTTGCTGATAAAAGACTGAAGGCTAATGTGTATGTGCAGCAAATTATTAAGAAGGCTAATAGAATTTTAGCCTTTATCACAACAGCATTTGAGTACAGGAGAGATGAAACCTTGTATCAATTGTCTTGTAGCTTAGTTAGATCATATCTGGAGTATTGTGTACAGTTTTGGTTTCTCTACCTCATCAAAGATATCACTGCTATAGAGGGAGTGCAATAAAGGTTCATCAGACTTGTTCCTGAAATAGTGGGATTGGTAATTGTTTGTGTGGAGAAGCTTTTAAAAACCTTGCCAATTATAGTGTTGTGTTATGTGGTAACAAGGCCTGGTGTGTGGGGTAGGGGGCTAGGACATGGGAGAGTTTAGGCCCTAAAAGTATTGAATTCAATATTGAATCCAGAGGGCTGCAGGGTCCCCAACCAGAAAATGAGGTGTTGTTCTTCATGGCCTGCCATTGTACATCACCTGTTGTTAGTCACTAACAGTCCCCATTAACAACTATTCACCCTCCCAGCCTGAGCGTTAGCAACTCCTTTCTCTGTCCAGAGATAATGGGAACTGCAGATGCTGGAGAATCCAACTGTCTCTCTCTCCCTTTGGTCTCTGTCCTATTGTTTACTCCCTGCCCCACCCACCTCCCTTTTTTTCTGTTTTCCCAGTGCCACCAGTTCTGAGGAAGGGTCACCAGACACGAAACGTTAACTCTGTTTTTTTCTTCACAGATGCTGCCAGACCTGCTGAGCTTTTCCAGGAACCTCAGTTTTTGTTCCTGATTCACAGCTTCCGCAGTTCTTTCGGTTTTGATTCATAGAGCACCGGCAGCAGTATGGGAGAAAGTGGAAGTCGTTCTGGGGTGGTCTTCACTTGCATTGTGCTGGAACCGGTAATCTGGCAAGTCATATAACTGGAATGGTATAGAGGGATTTAAACTAAGCAAGGGGAGAGAGGCATCAACAAACTTTCAAAATGTTCCCTCATCAGAACTAAGGTTTACAACACCTTGGAGGGGCCATGAACAAGGAGACCTTGAAAAGCTGACCTAAATCCATGAAAACCACAGGAGCTGGTAAAATCCTACCCTACGATGGTGCAGGTGAGGTCGGGAATGTGGGTTGAAGGCTCGTGAACTGGATCAATCACCACACCATTGCTGCTGAACAATTACGAATTGAGGAATGCCAGGAATGGGACTTGGAGTCCAGGAATCGGGCTCTGCCCACTATTTTTAAAAGTACTCGCAGTGTCCCTGACTGACAATCCAGACCCGCTAAAAGCAAATTCTTTGAGAACAACTGAAAGGATTATTCAAGTATTCCACCAGGTGGCATAATATGCTTACGCACAGTCTATCAGGCTCGAATCGAATGATCCGAAAACTCAAACTCAAATGTTCTATAATGACCAAGTGCTGTGTGGCTTATGCTGTTTAATTTTAGTTTATTTTTAAGTGCAATTGTTTACATTGCACTATCTGGATGAAACGATATCAAAATGCAAACAAAAAAAACCACACATTCATAGATATCTTTAATCAACTTGTTCAGAAGTGTTACTGCTCACTCTTGGAGCAGACCTCCTGGATCGGAGGTTGGAACGCTACCACTGCACCACAAGGCCCCCAATAGCTTTTATAGACCATTCTTCACAACCATCAGTTGTCACAGAATACTTTCCACCTAATTAAGCACTTGTGAAGTGTTGTCTTGTAGGAAATGGTCAGAGAAATATAATCTGTTGATAAAAAGTCCTCTTCATAATTTAATACATTTAGTAACCTGCTCTGGTATTTTATTGATGGAGCACAAATAAATGTGAATGATTGTATAACTTTACAGGAAAATATCTCGATTGTGAAGTGTAGTTGACAAAGCTTTTTGCAGTTGTTTGTAAAGCACAAGCTCCTGTGTGTCACAGTGTAATACATTGTCACATGTTTTCACGTACAGACATCCTTAAGAAGAAAACAAATTGCTCAATACTTCATGGAGACAGTGGCCTTTTAGTGGCGTGTTGCCAAAACCGAAACAGCTGATAATAGACAACGTGTGAGAAGAGTTTTTCCTTACGTCTAATTATGGTGCAAGATGGGAGGAAACTGAAAGCATTTTCCCATGTTTTCTGCTGCTGTTACAACAGGAGATTGGGTAATTCAACCCTGTTATAGTGACTGTATAGATGGAGGTTAGAGCTTAGCGTGTTGTTAGCGTCACTGTATCTGTGCTAGCATAATCAGAGCCATATTAAATAACATTCAGATTTCTCCAATGCTCCCGTATAACAAATCTACTCTTCCAAGGAAACAACTTGCATTTATATCACATCTCCTACAACTTCAAGACATCCCAAAGAATTTTGTACCCAATGAAGCACCTTTGATATTCAGAATATATTACAGAAAAGACTGCACCCAATTTCAACTCAGCAAGGTACATCAAACAGCGATACCATAAAACTAGTTAATTTGTTTTAAGTGTTATTTAAGGGATACATATGGCCTGGACATTAGGAGAACTGATTTTTCACTGTTTTTCTTCAAAATGGTGCCATGACTTCTTTTACATCACCCATGGGTGCAGGTAAGGTACCAGGCTAATAGCTCATAAAAAGGATGGAGTCAATGACTGTTTGATTATTGCATAAATTTCAGACCAGACAGGGAGGTAGTTTTATGTCGCTCACATGACATCATAACGTGACACTCTGGTATAAAGATGCTAATTTCAGGCACTCCATCTCAGTGCAATGAAGTCAGTACAGTGTGTTTAGTCAGTCAGTTATATCTGTGTATTTTAACAGTGAAATACAAAAACATTGAAAACAGCAATAGGCCATCCAGTCCTTTGAGCCTGCTGCATCTTTCTGAATGATTGTGGCTGATCTTCTAATCTGTCACCACTTTCTTCCCATTCTCTTTGATCCCATTAACTCTAAGAGCTATATCTAACTCCTTGAAAACTTCAGTGTTTTGTACTCAACTACTTTCTGTGGCAGAGAATTCCAAAGACTCACCACTCCTTCAGTGAAGACATTTCTCCTTTACTCAGCCCTAAATGGCCTTCCCTGTATATTTAGACTATGACTCCGAGCTCTGAACTCCTTGGTCATTAGTAGTTCCTTTCCAGCATCTACCCTATCTAGTCATAGAAACATGTGGAATAGAAACAGGCCCTTCAGCCCACCATGTTTATGCCAACCAACTAACATCAAACTACACTAATCCTACTTACCTACACTTAGCTCATAGTCTACAATAGCATAGTAATTACTCATCCAGATACTTCTTAAAAATTGTGGGAATACCTGCCTCCACCACCCTATCAGGCAGCATTTTCCAGATATTTTATACCATTTAGGTGAAAAAAAGTTCAGCTTTCTGCTAAAGTACTTGCTCATCACCTTAAACGTGCACCTTCTAGTCTCAGACATGTCTGCCATGGGTGAGAGATTCTCATGATCTACTCTGTTTATGACCCTCATAGTTTTATATATCTCCCCCCATTCCCTCTGCTCCTGTCTCTCCTCATAACTGAGACTTTCCATTCCATCCTGGTGAATCTCCTGCGCACCCTCTCCAGAGCAATCATGTCCTTCCAACAGTGTGGAGACCAGAACTGCAGATAGTATTCCATTTAAGGTCTAAGCAATGTTTTATAAAGTTGTAACAAGACTGCCTTGTTCTACACCCCAACTAATAAAATCAAGCCTCCTTCACCACCCTGTCTACCTGCACTGACATCTTCAAGGAGCTATGGACATGTACATCCAGTCCCATTGTTCCCTAGGGATCTACCATACATTGTGTATGTCCTTCCCTTATTAGATCTTGAATCGGCTCAAATGCGTTGGGATTAAATTCTATCTGCCATTGCTTTCCCTAGTTCATCAGCTGATCAATATCAGACTGTAGCCTGAGATCATCTTTCTCACTGTCAACAATACCATCAACTTCCACGGCATTTGCAAACTGCCTTTCTTGAACAAAGGAACCACACTAACTATCCTCCAGTCATCCGGCACTTCACCTGTGGTCAGCAAAGTGTTAAATATCTCAGGCAGAGTCCTAGCAATCTCCTCCATTGCCTCTCAGAGCAGCCTGTGATACATCCCAGCGGGCCCAGGGGATTTATGTACTTCTATGCCCATTAAAGTATATAATCCCACTTTCTTATTAACCTTAACATGTGACACAACCTCAGCATTCCAAATGAAATCCCCAGCTACAACACCTTCCTCCCCATTGAACACAGATGAGAAGCATTGATATAAGATCTCACCCAAGTCCATTGGTTCCATCCACAGGTTGCCCCTTTAGTCTCTAATAAGTCCCATTGTTTCCCTGGTAACCTTATTCTTAATATACTTATAAAATGCCTTAGGGTTTTCCTTGATCCCACCTGCCAAAGATATTTTGTGGACTCTCTTTAGCTGCTTAATTTCCTTTCTGAGCACCCTTCTACACTCTTTGTACTTCTGAAGGTCCTCCCAACTACCCACTTTTTAGTGCTGTCTACCTCTTACATGCTTCATTTGTTTTCTTTATCAAAATCTCTTACCCCTTGACGCCCCTGGATATGGTGGTTAAAAGGACGGATGCGTGTAGATGTGGTGCCAGTCAGTCAAGATGCTTTGTCCTGGATGGTGTCAAGCTTCTTGAGTGTTGCTGGTGCTGCACCCATCCAGGAAAAGTAAGGAGTATTCCATTCCATTCCTGACTTGTGCCATGTAGATGGTGGACAGGTTTTGGGGAGTCAGGAGGTGAGTTACTTGCCACAATATTCCTAATCTTTGATCTGCCCTTGTAGCCATTTTTATGGTAAGTCCAGTTGGGTTCCTGGTCCATGGTAACTCCCAGGGTGTTGATAGTGTGGGATTCAGTGATGGTCACATCATTGAATGACAAAGGGCAGATTATCCCTTATTGGAGATGGTCATTGCCTGGCATTAATGTGGTGCAAATGTTACTTGCCACTTGTCAGCCCAAGCCTGGTATTCTCCAGATCTTTCTGTGTTTAAACATGGACTGCTTCAATAACTGAGGAGTTGTGAATGGTGCCGAACAGTGTGCAATCATTAGTGAACATCTCCACTTCTAACCTTGCGATGGAGACAAGCTCATTGATGAGGCAGCTGAAGATGGTTGGGCCTAGAACTCCTGCAGAGATGTCCTGGAGATGAGATGACTGATTTCCAACAGCCATGACCATCTTCCCAAGTGCCAGATATGATTCCAACCAGTGGAGAGTTTGCTCCCTGATACCCATTGATTCCAGTTTTGTCAGTGCTCCTTGATGTCACACTCATTCGAATGCACAACCAGGAATAACTATGGCCCACTGCCTTGAAGGACTGGGATGAGCAGCCATGAACAGTGAGGGACCATAGGTCTCTTGCCACTCACTAATGAGAACCTCATCTTGCGATTCAACACTTGGTTCGAAAATGGACTTCTTACTCTTGACAAGAAAAAATTCCTTGCTGACCATCTTATGTGATAGTCCCAATTTTCTGACCATTCCTCACATCATTCAGGAGCTGGGAATGTTCCACCCTCTGTTACTGATAGCACAGGACTTTCTCATTCATGTACTGGTGTGTTAATTTGAATGATATTCTCATGTGTCTAGTTTGGTAGCCTTATGATTTGAAGGCAAGAAATTACCACCGAACTGAGGCTGGCACCTGTTAATATTTTGCAGGTAACTTTCTGTGTCCCCGTCACTGTTTAGCATGCTGCATGTCACAAGAAGTTGACTTGATAGTCACAGCCCAGATGGGAGTAACAAGCCTAAATAATATCTATCTAAGCTTACTTTCTTTGTCACTATCTGATGACCCTTACTTTAAAAGTGCATTAAAGACACAATTGAGATCAGCTCACAAATATTGTCTCCCAATTCACAAAAGTTAGTATCCACTCTGCGTACATATTGACCAAGCTTTCCTGTGGGGAGATGGCAGAATTTGAGGCAGGACATTGCTTGGAAATAGTGTACTCCATTTATTCATATAAACCACAATGTGGTCATTAGCACCTTGAATGAAGAATGAGAGTGTGAGCCAGGGGAAAGCTGGGAAAGTAAGGTTTCGGTGTAAAAAAAACTTGCCTTGTGAATAGGTGGAGCAAAGGCTGAGCAGGAGCAAATGCGGACACAGGGACTGCTGGGTAAGTGAGTTAATATATTCGGGTAGTGACTAAACCCCAAACGCTGCACATGTAGTGTCTCCCACATATCCTGCTCCTCGAGCTAAAAGCAAAAGGCTCTGTGTGGAGGCTCGGTAAGGTGAGCTAGTTTCGTTTTCCTTTATCTATTGGCAATGTAGAGTAGACGGGATGGAAGCTGCATGCTGCTCTTATAGGATGTCAGAGGTAAGGGTCACTACTAGTGTCCCTTCTCACTTCAGCTGCAAGAAGTGTACCCAACTCCAGCTCCTCACAGATGGCGTTAGGAAACTGGATCTGGAGCTGGATGAACTCTGTATCATTTGGGAGGCTGAGGGGAGTGATAGAGAGGAGTTATAGGAAGGTGGTCACACCCAAGTTACAGGATAAAGGTAGCTGAGTGACCGTTAGGAGAGAGAACGAGAATAGGTAGACAGTGTAGGGAACCCTTGTGGCCATTCCCCTCAATAATAAGTATACCATTTTGGATACTGTTGGGGGTTATGACCTACCAGGGGAAAGCCATAGCGGCCAGGTCCCTGGCACTGAGCCTGGTGCTGTGGCTCAGAAGGGAAGAGGGAGAATAGGAGAGCGATAGTGATAGGAGATTCAATGGTTAAGGGAACAGACAGGAGATTCTGTTGTACTGAATGAGACTCCTGGATGGTAAGATGCCTCCTGAATGCCAGGGTCAGGGATGTCTTGGATTGAGTCTACAGGATTCTTTAGGGGGAGGGAGAGCAGCCAGAAGTTGTGGTACACATCAGTGTATAGCTAGAAAATGGGATAAGGACCTGACAAGTGATTATAGGGAGTTAGGTTGGAAGCTAAAAGCCAGGACGAGCAGAGTAATAATCTCAGTATTAGTACCGGTACCATGGGCTAGTGAGACCAGGAACAGAGAGCAAGTGCAGCTGAACACGTGGCTATACAGCTGAGTAGGAGGGAGGGCTTCAGATAAGTGGATCATCAGTATACCTTCTGGGGAAGGTGGGACTTGTACAGGAAGGATGGGTTGCATCTGAACTGGAGGTTCACCAATATCCTAGGTGGGAGGTATGCTAGAGCTAGTTTGGCAGGGGGATGGGAACTGGAACTATGGATCAGAGGATGGGGTAGCCTGTGTACAGGCAGATACAGCATGCAGAGAGTCAGTGAGGAAGGATAGACAGTTGATAGGGCAAAGTTGCAGTCAGTGCAACGGGTTGAGTTGTGTCTATTTTAATGCAAGAAGTGTCAGGAATAAGGGTGATGAACTTAAGAGCATGGATCAGTACTTGGAACCACGATGTTGCGGTCATTACAGAGACTTGGATAACACAGAGGCAGGAACGGTTGTTGGATGTTCTGGGGTTTGGATGTTTCAAAAGAAATAGGGAGGGAGGTGAAAGAGGTGGGGGAGTGGCATTGCTAGTCAGGCATGGTGTCACAGCTGCAGAAAGGGAGGTTGTGGAGGAGGGTTTGTCCACTGAGTCAGTACGGGTGGAAGTCAGAAACAGGAAAGGAGCAGTCACTTTATTGGGAGTTTTCTACAGACCCCCCAGTAGCAACAGAGACACTAAGGAACAGATTGAGAGACAGTTTTGGTAAGGTGCAGAAATAACAGGGTTGTCGTCATGGGTGACTTCAACTTTCCTAATATAGACTGGAGCCTCCAAAGTGCAAATAGTTTGGGTGGAGCAGATTTTGTCAGTTCTGTCCAGGAAGGATTTCCGACTCAGTATGTAGATATGCCGACTAGAGGGAGACCATATTGGATTTGGTGCTTGGCAACGAACCAAGTCAGGTTCCAGTCTCACAATGAAACAGCATTTCGGTGATAGTGATCACAACTCCCTGACCCTTACTATCGTCATGGTGAGGGATAGGAGTAGACAGTATGGGAAAGTATTTAACGGGGGGAGGGGGAATTACAATGCTATGAGGCAAGAACTGCGGAGCATAAATTGGGATCAGATGTTCTCAGGGAAATGCACGATAGAAATGTGGAAGTTGTTTAGGGAGCATTAGCTACAGGTACTGGATAGGTTTGTCTCACTGAGGTAAGGAAAGGATGGTAAGGTGAAGGAACCTTGGATGGCAAGACATGTGGAACACCTAGTCAAGAGGAAGAAGGAAGCTTACTTAAGGCTGAGGAAGTAGGGATTGCACAGGGCTCTCGAGGTCTACAGGGTAGCCAGAAAGGAACTGAAGAATGGACTTAGGAGAGCTAGAGAGGGCATGAAAAATCTTGGTGGGTAGGATTAAGGAAAACCCCAAGGCATTCTATACATATGAGGAACAAGAGGATGGCCAGAGTGAGGGTAGGGCCAATCAGGAATAGTGGAGGGAACTTGTGCCCGGAGTTGGAGGAGGTAGGGGAAGTCCTTAATGAATACTTTGCTTCAGTATTCACCAGTGAGAGGGACCTTAATGTTCGTGAGGACAGCATGAAACAGGCAGATATGCTTGAACAGGTTGATGTGAGGAAGGAGGATATGCTAGAAATTTTGAAAATCATGAGGATAGATAAGCCCCCTGGGCCAGACGGGATATACCCAGGGTTATGACAGGAAGTGAGGAAAGAGATTGCTGCCCCTTTGACAATGATCTTTGAGTCTTCACTGTCAATTGGAGTAGTACCAGATGACTGGGGGGTGGCAAATGTTATTCCTTTGTTCAAGAAAGGGAGTAAGGATAATTCTGGCAATTACAAACCAGTCAATATTATTTCAGTGGTGAGCAAATTATTGGAGAGGATTTTGAGAGATAGTATTTATGATTATTTGGAAAAGCACAGTTTTATTAGAAATAGTCAGCATGGCTTTGTGAGGGACAGGTCATGCCTCACAAGCTTTAGTGAATTCTTTGAGGATGTGTCAAAACACACCGATGAAGATAGTGCAGTGGATGTGGTGTATATGGATTTTAACAAGGCATTTGATAAGGTTCCCCATGATAGTCTCATTCAGAAGGTAAGGAGGCATGGGATTCAGGGAAATTTGGCTGTCAGAATACAGAATTAGCTGTCCAATAGAAGACAGAGGGTGGTAATAGATGGAAAGTATTTAGCCTGGAGCTTGGTGACCAGTGGTGTTCCGCAGGGATCTGTTCTGGGACCTCTGGTCTTTGAAATCTTTATAAATGACATGGATGAGGATTTGGAAGGGTGAGTTAGTAAGTTTGCCGAGGACATGAATGTTGGTGGAGTTGTGGACAGTATGGAGGGCTGTTGTAGGTTGCAATGGGACATTGACAGGATGCTGAGCTGGGCAAAGAATTGGCAGATGGAATTCAACCCGGAAAAGTGTGAAGTGATTCATTTTGGAAGGTCGAATTTGAATGCAGAATACTGGGTTAATGTCAGGACTCTCGGCAGTGTGGAGGAACAGAGGGATCTTGGGGTCCACATCCATTGATCCCTCAAAGTTGTCATCCAAGTTGATAGGGTTGTAAAGAAGGTATATGGTGTGTTGGCTTTCATTGGCAGGGGAACTGAGTTTTAAGAGCTGTAAAGTTATGCTGCAGCTCTACAAAACTCTGGCTAGACCGCACTTGGAATATTGTGTTCAGTTCTGGTCACCTCATTATAGGAAGGATGTGGAAGCTTCAGAGAGCGTGCAGAGGAGATTTACCAGGATGCTGCCTGAACTGGAGGGCATGTCTTATGAGGAAAGGTTGAGGGAGCGAGGGCTTTTTTCATTGGATGGGAGGTAATGGGAACTGCAGATGCTGGAGAATCCGAGATAACAAAGTGTGGAGCTGGATGAACACAGCAGGCCAAGCAGCATCTTAGGAGCACTTGGTCGAGGTGTACAAGAGAGGCATAGATTAAGTGGATAGCCAGAGACTCTATCCCACGGTGGAAATGACTATCATGAAGAGGCATACTTTTAAGGTGATTAGAGGGAGGTATAGGGGAGATAACAAAGGTCAGTTGTTTCCACAGAGAATAGTGGGTGTGTGGAATGCACTGCCAGCTGTGGTAGTGGAATCAGAGACTTTAGGGACATTTAAGTGACTCTTGGATAAGGCACATGGATGACAGTAAAATGTAGGGTATGCTGGTTAATTTTGATCTTACTGTCAGATAATAGGTTGGCACAACATAGAGGACCAAAGGGCCTGTCCTGTGCTGTACTGTTCTATGTTCTAAGTAAACAATCCCAAGGCAGTTCACGAGAGTCTGACAAATAAAATTTGATACAGAGCCACATATTGAGACAGTAGGAAAGCTGATCGAAACATTTTCAAAGATTCACTTATGGATGCGGGCATGACTGGCTGCCCAGTACTTGTTGACCATCCCTGGTGGCCCTTGAGAAGATGAAGGCAAACTGCCTTTTTGAACCGACTCACAATGCTGTTCGGGAGGAAATTCCACGGTTTTGACGTGGTTATAGAGGAAAATCTCAAGCAATGTTATAAAAAAGAAGAGAAAGATGAAGAGCTTCAGAGAGAGGGACTTTCGGACCTTAGGACCTAGGCTTTTGAAATCCTGACTGTCAATAATAGAGTGCAGGAAATTTAGGATTTGGAAGAGGTTGGCGGAATGCGGAATTCTCAGAGACTTGTAGGACGGGAGTAGGTTACAAAGATGTGTAGTGGTTAGCTCATGAGGGTATTGGATGAGAATCAAAGTTGCTGTAGGTCAGTGAAGACAGCATACCTTGGTGCGTTAGAACATTTTGGATGAGCTGAAGTTCACAAAGGTTTGAATCTGGGAGGGTGGTCGGGGAACATTGGATTAGTCACGTCTAGAATTGAAAATGAAAGCATGGATGAGGGTTTCAGCAGCAGATGAGCTGAGGCAAGGGTGGGGACAGGAAATTGGTTTTTCCGCAGTTTTTTGTTTCCTGCTGTTGGGTGCACTACCAAAACATGTCATTAGGGGCTGCTGGCAGCACTGTAATACGATGTGAAATGACATAGTTGTGACAATTTAACAGAATGTGATTATTAAAGACATCGTTTTATTGCTGCTTGTAACCTGGGGGGACAAAAAACCTTTTGAAATCTAGACAGGCACTCTCTGTTCTCTGGGTGTAATTTTGACTAGGGGTAGTCTGCTGCCACTGTACACGCCTTATCCTTCACTAGCAAAGAGTATTGGACGTGATGGATAAAAGGGGAAGTAAGTCAGTGCCACCCATTTCACAATATCACAAAGTTAAAATTACCTCCCCCATGTCCTATAAGACCATTACTATTAGTTAGGATGGCTAATTTGCAAAGAAAACAAAAATTCTTAGGATGTAGTTGTTGGCTGGAAGGACATGCAGTTATTGGCTTGAGATGTTGGTGAATAACTTCCTAAAATGTTGCAGTCTTCCCTTCATGTTATTCGTCATTTTAATATAATCCGTGACCCCTGAAGCCAATTTTGAGGCCGGCAGTATGGGACTGGAGTCCTGTAATGCTTAGGCTAATGGGAGATGGCAGATTTCCTTCCCTGAAAGACATGGGTCGACCAATTTAATTATTATAACGTTCTGATAATTTCACAGTCGACCCTTTGGGTTCAATTTTTTTAAAAGCTGAATTTAAATTCTTAAACTGCTGTGGTTTGAACTTGCAGTCTTTGGGTTATTAGTCTAGTAACATAACCAATGCACTATGTACCCACAATTAAATTATAGCATTTGATGCTGATGTATCTGTTAGAGCTTTCACAGTCTCATAAAGCTGAGGAAAAACATCTGCTGAGAGGAATGTGGAGCCAATTCTCCCAGGTGATAGGAAGACAGAGCTCCATTGTCAGAATACTTTCGCCACAAGGATTTAAGTGGTTGGAGAAACTGACCATCTGAGAAAAGCCAGCGATGGGCAATAAATGCCAGTCTTGGCCACACTCTGTAACCAAGTCATGACAAAAGTTCACTGACATTCCAATGTTTTCAATAACATTTAGCAGGAAACTGACACTGCGCTAGCATTTGGAATCCTTGAAAGGAAGTCAGTGAATTACAACGTTCAGGAACTCAGGTGGTCTATTTGGGAATGATTTTGAATGTTTTCTTTGCTTCGGCTGCATTGGTACACAATGAGAGCTTGCAGTGCACTTGAAAGGCCACTTATGGGCTTTGTTGAAACAGGCAGATGATTGAATCGAATATTCTGGAAATGTTCTTAATTAGAGCAAAGTTAAGAATTCCAGACTCCGCGCGCAACCATTGATCCATGGAAACACAAAATCTACCTCATTTCGATCTGACAGAATTTCTAACTTCTAGAATATTCTGGTACAATTACTGCACACAGTTTTTCTGGGTTTTGCAGAGTCTGATACCCACAATGCAGATGGGTTCCCCATATTTGGTTGAGGCATGAGAGTGGCATCCAGAGGCCCTGTTTTTCAAAATGGATGCATTCCTTATTGCTGCTGAGGGTGCTGGTGAGCTCCCGTGTGCAGTGCCAGCTGGCACTTTCGGTGATGTTATAGAAGTTCCCTCTAACAGTTTGAAAGGACTCTTGTGGGGTTAAAGGCTGGGTGATCTTTGGTAGCTATTGACAAGGCCTGGCTCCCAGGCGTTCATGCATGATTTGGCTTAGGTCCTGAAGAGTTTCCTTTGTGATTTCAAGGTCACATAGTTCCAGCCTCTCATTTTGTTTCTAAGGCCCGCAGGCTTATTGTCAGTGTAATATCACCAAAGTTTCCTGGCCTATTAGCATCTTTAAATGGATCACATTCTGCTTGACAATCTGCTTGTGACAATGTTAGAAATGTAGGTCCCTTTAAGAATCAAAGAGCTTGGCTCAAGAGTTGATTGAGAGCAAACAATGCTCATTGGAATTTATATTTAAGAACTAGACTCTTGTGGTCACGTGGTCTATTGGATACGGTGCATGAGTTTGATATAGGACTGGGGTGATGTCTGTGGGTTTAATCTCAACTGTGATCATTTGTGGATGTGTTGCTGGGCCTGGTAAAATAGCCCATTAACAGATTCAGGCGGTGAGAAATGAAGAGGATCATAATGCCTTACTATCTGCCTCTCTTCTGCTGTTATCTCCATGTCTGGATGTCCTTGTAGAGGGAGCAAGTAGCCATTATGAGCAACTGTATCCTCGAGGTCTGTGGGAAGCTCAGGTGCCTTATTGCCTACACCAACAAAATTTTTATTTAAGTCTTCTATCTTGTTTTTCTTTTTTTTTGCTTCAGTTTATGCCAGATTGCCCCTGGTGGGCACAGTCAGCCATTTGGTGAATTGTTAATTTATTAATTAGATATATTTTTTAAAAAGTCATTTTCATCCTCGCTGGGGTGTTGGCCTCTGGGCAGGGACAAGGTCCATAAGGGAAAGGTGGGAAATAGTTGTTTGGACAAAACTGTAGACTTATGACAAACCCCTTAAAAATCTCTGAAAGCCTTTTACTGCTGAACCCAGCATATTGGATAGCAATCTATGAATCAGATTAGGTCACGGATGAACAAAAATCTGCTTTATTACTGACTGATAATTATTGGCCAACAAGCTCAGATTTAACAACAAATCCTGAATCAATGTAAATCACTTACTGGAGAACACTTAACATGCTCACCACATTCTTCCGGAAATCAGGCATGGTCAAAAATCAAGATGACAGGTGTCATGACAATGGATCATTCCATGAGGTTACTTACAGATATATTAAAATTTTAATTGCAACATGTATTTACTAAAATAGGACATGGAGTCAAAGGTGATTGCAGATATAAATTCACTGGCTATCTGTGAAATCTCCGAGAGGAACCGTTGAATGTCATTCTCAAAAATGTGCCAAGCGAGAGAGCAACACTTCAAAGGGAGAGAAGCAGCTCAAAACAAATTCGACTGTGATCTAGTGTAGCTATAGAAATAGCGAAGTGCTAACTACTCCTCTCACTATCTTGTATGATGATGTACCAAACTGCAGGCATGGTTGTGTTATTCCCTTCCAGGGTTAAAAGCCAACTGCAGCCCCTGATTTGTGTCTGCTAGTGTGGGTTAATATGCTGTGAAGCTCAAGAACCACTGTCAAGAAAGATTCTCGCTTGCTCAGAGTTCTGGAAGTCAGGCAACCCAGTGGCATCACCATTCTAAAGGAAAAAGGAGAAAAGCCTGTCAGCTAACTTGCAGAGAGAAAAATCTCAACCAACTGCTTCATCACCAATGTCGGGATTCCTGGTATCATCCAACTGCAAAGTTCCACCATCCAATCTTCATAGAGCCCATAAACTAATTTGTACTTTTCTTATTAACCTGTTACCTTTTCGCGTAATTCACATTTCTAATCTGTGCGCATGCATGTCATGTTTTATCGTCTTTTCTCAACTTTAAAAGCCAATAGGATGACCTTTCCTTTAACTCAAGAAAGCCTGGTTAAAATATAAATACTTAAAGTTTTAGCAAAGATCTGTAGCTCGGGTTGTGGGTGAGATTTTTGACTTGCTTACCGAGCTGGCTTGTTCTTATTCAGATGTTTCATCAAAATGCTAAGCAACATCATCAGTGGAGCTTCTGAAGAATCAATGTTATTCTACTCTGCTTGGAACTTATACTGACTGGTCCGTTATGCTGACTACTGTCATTTCCGGGTTTGATCTGTATGGGTTTGTATATACCCAATTCTATATGTTTGTTGATTGCATTATGGGTGGAAAACCATGCCTCTAGGAAGCCCTGAGTCTGCCTATGTTTGGCTTGGGCTACTATGGTTACCTTGTCCCAGTTAAACTGATGGCCTTCATTGTCTGAGTGCACCGATATTGTTTGTCATGCCGTTTTGCTGCTAGCTGATGTTCGTGTATTCTGATGGCTAGTTTCCTTCCTGTCTCTCTGATGTAATGTTTGTGGCAGTTGTTGCATGGTATTTTGCAAACTGTGTTGGTTCTGCATGTTGTGGGAATGGGGCCTTTAATCCTTGTGAATGTTTGTCGTAGAGTCGCTATGGGTTTGTGGGCCACCATGATTCCTAGTGGTCTTAGGAGTCTTGTTGTCAGTTCCATTATGTTCCTGATGTTGGGCAGTGTGGTTAGGGCATATTGTATCCACTTATTGTTGTCTGCTTAGTAAGTATCTACAAATGAAGTTGCAGGGATATCTGTTCATAGCAAGGATTTTGCATAGGTGCTCTTCCTTTCTCCTGCATAGTTCTGGCATGTTGCAGTGAATGGGGTGGCCCATTTAAATAGTGCCCTAATACAACTTTGTTTGTGGACATTGGGGTGGTTGCAGTGGAAGTTGAGGATATGATCAGTGTGGGTTGCTTTTTTCAATACTGAGGTTTGGAACTCCCTGTTGGTCATACACTCGACTTTAACATCCAGAAACGGAAGCTGATTGTTGTTTTCTTCTGAGTTTTTTTTCCTGCATGGTGTATGGAGACCTTAGACGAGAGCGTCATTATGTAAGGGGTAGATCCTAGCTGAGCAGCATCTGGTGGTGTCCAGCTGAGCTTTAAGTATGGCACTAGAGCCTTGGAAGCCATAGAATTCTGATAGTAGTGGGCACTTCTGTCTCATTTGCAACCACAATCTGCTGAGTAATGTGCCCACACATCACACTTGCATAAATATTGAGCTAAGAGGGCGATTGCTTGAGGTAACTTGCCATAGGTCATTACTTACCACTGCTCTTCAACCTCAATGGAAAAATGCATCCCACTGAGTCTCATTTCAGAGCCACGTTGATATTAGTTCCAGATCTGCATGTTCAACATTGAGCATATTGCTAGTCGTCAAGGGGTAAACATTTGTCTCTTCATGTGCGAGATTGTATAGATGTTACATCAGGTGCTTGTAGTTTAGGGAAGGCATGACCAAATCTAAAAGAACAACTCTCTAGTACACGGGGTGGGGGCGGGAGTACTTCTGACTGGGGAAACGACAGCTAAGTGATTGTGAAAATGGACCATGGTTACCGAGTGTGGCCCCAGATATTCCAGGGAGTTTCATCACAGGGGCTCCTGCCACCAACCAGCCATCCCTGCCCAATGATCCTCCATGGGCCAGCCAGTCTATCCCATGCTGAGTGGAAAGCAAATAGACTCTTTGTTATTTGATTGGACAATTCTTGGCTATCAGTCAACAGACTTCATTTAACTTCTCCAATATTTCGTGCAACAAATAGTTCCAAAGAAAACAAAAACACATTGTTTTCAATGCCCCTATTATGTTTTCCCCTGTGTAGCTTGCAGTCGTGTCCTGGAGGCTAATTCTTGGAGCCGCTATGGCAATCCTGGACATTTGCCAAGCCACACTGGACTAGTAATCAGGAGGTCATGAGTTCATAATCCCACCATAGCAAGCTGTAAAACTGGCTTCATTCTGTCTGGTCATTTATGAACTGGCATCAAAGCACAAACATTTCCAGATCATTATTAAAATCTAACAAGTTCATCTGTGTCCTGTGGCTGGGCTTGGTCTAAATTTAACTCCAATCTGAAGCCATGTGGCTAGATCTTAGTACACATCCCTTGCCCAACCTGGCAGCCCCAGGTGAAGACCCAATACCATCATCTCAGGGCTACAAGGGTATAGGTGATTAAACACAACCTTTCCAGCACAGGCCACATTCTGGGAGCAAAGACAGAACGAGGGCACAGTTTACAAGACTTAGTACAATTACTCACACTTCTCAGGCCTGGATTTTCATGAGGAGGTGGGAATGCCATGTCAGAAAAATTTCTGTCCCCTTCAAACATTCCCCTGCCTGATATATTTTAATGCAGAGGTGATGGAGTTGGGCTGTCCACCTCTGGACCCAAGGAGAAGATCAGAATGGAGGCTGGTGGGATTGGCCAGACCAGCAAACGGGATCTGTTTACTGGGATGTCACTCCACTTTGTGAATGTCAGGGCCTCAAATCTTCACCACCACCCCACCTCCTCACTGCCCCTCCCTCCACACACCGAATCCACACACTGCTCAGATTCTTCTCACTTCCATACCCCCTAGGTTCTCACGCGACTCCCCCAACATACCGTGCCTGTTGCATGCTCTCTCATATCCCCAAGCCCTCCCATGTATACTTCATAGTCAATCACACACTGTCCACTATGAGAAGATTCAGGAGCCATGTTGTTGAACTGGAGAGGAAACAAAACATATAACAATCAGACAGACTTCACACTGAAACAAATTCCATGCTGACAAAAATATTCTTATTCATTAAAGCCATTTGAGAAAGCTATCCATGCACAGTCAGGTGTTCAATCCGTTGTTAAAAGCATTTATTTCATAAACCGCATCAAAGATAGATAGTCATTTAATGACTTCTTAAAATTGTTAATTGTTATAATCCCAGCTGATGGTAATACTGGATAAATCAGGTCCCAAAGTGAAACCGACTGGATGGGCTATAAGTGTTTACTTGTAAGTGGTCAGTCATTGAATACAAACAAGAGGCTGTCAATGTACTTGTAACAATCAACAGGTAAGTTTAGAAAAACAAACTATTTTGCACTTGTTATGACTCTTTGGGCAGCACACTAAAAATCAGGCTCTATCAGTCCCAGATTCATATCAAATGCTTTTTTTAAAAAAAGTATGCATAATAACCCAGTTTACCTGAATTTTAGATCAAGGCTGATAGGAAGCTCATATCAGATTTCTACACGAAAGAAAGAGCATTATCAATTGTGAGCAATTAGACTATGGTAATTAGTAAGCAATTAAAGTACTGGCATATAATGTTACTAACTAAAACTCAAACCCCCTTATTAACCCCTCGTTTACACATACACAGACAATTAAATAGGCAAAACAGATTATTGGTGAAAGTGGGAATGAAACTGTAAAGTCAGTTCAGTGACTTTTACTTCCCAATTCCAATGCTGAAATGATCCTTCTTTGGCTAACTAGTCCCTTGTAATAAGTTGACTTTCTCTGTAAGCTTCTACTAGTTCATTAGAAGTACCAAGTGACTGATTCACTGTAACAATGTCACAGCTCATAGCAACTGCTATAGGAAAAGTAATGAGTTTTTTTTTAAACTGAACTATTGTTTACTGCAGAAAACAGGAAGCTTTGGCTAGGGAGAACAACTGCGCACGTGACTGTGTCTTTCTGTCTCTGTGTCTTTGTAACTTATTTCCAGTTCCAACTTGCTCAGTTAGCTCAGATCCAATCAGCTTCACTTGGAAACAACTCTTTGACCCCTGACTACACTTTACAGGGATCCACAGCCACAAAAACACAGGTTGCACGAGGTATCAAGTTCTTTTCTGTGACATTGAACAAGCATCTTTGTAAACCCCTGTTCTTACAAACGTTTCCTCCTTATGGAAGTATACAGAAATAAAGATGCAACCCTTTTGCCCTTGCAACAACGTTACAGATACTCAAATCTCAGTGAATGATTACTTTCTTTCCACTTTAAAGTGTCTTGCTCAGTTGGCATTTTCTGAACAAAGGCCTATAAGCAATCAATGCAATAAAATACGCCTAACTTACAATTCAACTTTCAACCCTTTCCTCAGAACCTTTGATTCCATTATGATTAAAAATCTATCACAGTTGAATGTATTTAATAAACCAGTCGCTACAGCTCTCTATGGTAAAGAATTCCAGTTTCTCTAGTCTCTGAGAGAAGAAATTCCTTCTCATTTCTGTCCTAACTGGGCAATCTCCTTCGCTGAGATCATGTCTTCTGATTAAGGGTCAAGTCTGCTAAGAATCTTAATCTTTTTAGTATGATCTCTTCTCATTTTTCTAAACAGCAACAACTACAGGTCCAATCTACTCAACCTTTCCTCATAAGATAATCCTTCCCTACCCAAGATCAACCTAATGAACCTACTCTGGACTGTGTCCAGTATTGGTATATCTTTTCTTAGATACAAAGACCAAAACTATTCATAATATTCTAAGTGTAGTTTAAGTAGTGATATGCGCTGCATTATATGGCTCGACCAAGACTTAGCTATTTTGATATTTCGTTCTATTTGAAATAAAAGCCAACATCCATTTGATTTTATTATTACTCTCTGAACGTGTATGCTACCCTTTCATGACTCGTGCATGAATGTTTTCAAATTCCTATTTTCTGCAGCTTCCTACAGTCTGTGAGTTTTTCCGTGAATAATTGTGGCCCAAGCATTGACCCCTGAGATACTCCACCAGTTACAAGGTGGCTTCCTGAAAATGCAGCATTATCCCGACTCTCTTTCTTCTATTAGTTTTCTAATTATCTTTCCATGCTAATATACTACCCCAAACCTGGGCTCTCATCTTATTAAGTAGCCCAACACGTTGTACCTTGTCAAATACTTTCTAGAAATCCAAATATGTTACATCCACTGGTTCCTTTTTATCTATTCTGCTCATTATCTCTTTAAAGAATTCTAATCCTTGTACTTCTCCATTAGTGATAGTTATTGCATTTATTTCCTCTCCTCCTTTTGGCCTTTGATTATTTAGAAATTTTGGAATGCTATTGATGTCCTTTATGGTGACGACTGATGCAGAGGAGTTATACAACTCTTCTCCCACTTCCTTGTTTCTTATTATTATTTCATCAGGTTTAACAAATCAAATGGATAACTAATCACCAGCACCTTGCTGTTTACAAAAACAGAAAGTTGTGGAAAAGCTCAGCAGGTTTGATTGCATCTGTGGAGGAAAGGCAGACTTGACATTTCGGGTCACTTCTGAAGAAGAGCCATTGGACCTGAAATGTTAACTCTGCTTTCTCTCCATAGTTGCTGCCAGACCTGCTGAATTTTTCCAGCATTTTTTGTTTTTGTTTCTGACTTCCAGCATCTGCAGTTCTTTTGTTTTTATCTTGCTTGATAACCGTCTTGGAAATGGGGAAGCGGCAGGGGAAATCGGAGGGTCCTGAGAACTGTTTACATATGTTTGTGCACAGAGAGAACACGTCCAACTGTGGAATCAAATGAGAAATTGAAAAATATTGTCACTTGAGCATACTGTCAATGGCTTAGCACTGAAGGGAGGCACTCACTCCAGGGTAAAGGCCAAGAAACCTTATGAACTTCAGACACCCAACTATGTCCCACATACTCAATTCACTCTGAAATGAAGGGTGTCTAAAACTCGCCAAAGGTAGGCATCATGGTGGGGGTTAATCAACATGTGAGGTCACAGGATGGCCTCTTGTTTCCATCCCTAAGGAAAAGACCGTCCCTTCTCTCCTAGACAGGCTTCAGGAGAGGCTCTGGAGAGACATCATTATGGCATTGCTATTTGTTTGGTTTCTGATATCCCCAGGGTCAAGGAGAGATGCTGAGTGTAGGAGCGATGCCTGTCCAGCTGGATTTTAAATACAGTCGGAAGGCCAGAGGCTGGAACTTCCTGTTCACCCACACTTAAACATTTGGCATTTTACTTGTAATGGGCTCAGAAGAAAAATACTTCATTAAAAGACTCAACCCATCCCTGAGTGGAAGTACATCCTGTATTTAAGCTTGCCTCAACAGTTGGCCCAAAAAAAATCAAGAATCTGCCCATTATTGAACATTTGCTTAACCTTGCTGATCAAACAGCAAGGCTTTTCTATCCAACTTTGGAACCCGAATATTTAGTGGGTACATGTGGATAAGGACAGGTACTGACAGTAGGTAAATGAATATACAATGTTACATCTATGAAATGGTGCAGCTAGAAACTGTATAAATGGAATAAGATCGTAGTGTACGTTGAAAGATATTCATATCATGTGTTTGTTATGCAATCTCAATAGGTTAGATCATTTAATGGTTAATAAACCTTCAAATATTTCCATGTTAATGTCAGCATTGACATGGTGCTGTGGAACTGTAGCCGTTGCCTGTATGATTGCAGGATATTCATTTTAACACATCGCTGACAGAAGAATTGTATTGTTCAGTAAAACACTGCCAGAACATGTTGTACAGCAAGAAATCAGAAAACAACACCGAGATTAATGACCAGTTTGCATTGACTAGTTTAACACCTTTGTTAATTGTCTGGAACTAAAAGGTACACAAACACGTTGGTTGTATCTGAAGATACAAACATATCGCATAGGAGGTGGTGGGATAGTGGTTGCGTCGCTGAACTGATAATCCTGAGGCCCAAGCTATAATGCTCAAAGCATGGGCTCAAAGCACCCAAAGTATACAGAAATAAAGATGCAGGCTCCAAGACCTACCTCAACTATGTCCCACATACTCAATTCACTCTGAAAAGAAGGGTGTCTAAAACTCGCCAAAGGTAGGCATCATGGTGGGGGTTAATCAACATGAATTTAAAGAAATTTAAATTCAATGATTAAAAATCTGGAACATAAACCAGTTTCAGTATTGGCGACCACAGTAAGTATCATCTGTTACAGTAAAAACTCGTCTGATTGATGTCTTTTCGGGAAGGAAATCTGCTGTCCTTATCTGGGCTGGCCTACATGAGACTCCACAGCCATAGCAATATGGTTGACTCTTAAACACTGTCTATAGTGACCTAGCAATCCATTCAATTCAAGGCCAAATAAGGATGGGCAACATGGAGCACCCATGATGACAGATTCCAGTGCTGAACAGGATCAGCTAACAGACAATTTGACAGTAGTTGTTAATGGCAGATGAAAATTACTGTAGATAAATGCAAAGTGTTTTACTTGAGTGAAAAGTATTCAGGAAAAGAATAACATATAAATGGCAATGATGGAATTCTGTCCACTTGCCTCGCAGAGTGCGGCTCCAACAACACTCAAGAAACCTGACGCTACCTGGAAAAAGCAGCCTGCTTGATTATGGCCACAGTATGTCTTCACTCCCTACACCAGTAGCAACAATGTGTACCATATCCATGGCCCAGATAGTAAATTCTTCAGAAGTACCATGATTTCTATCATCCAGAAGGACAATGGCAGCAGATAGATGGAGACACCCACTACCAAGTGTCATCACACCCTGATCTAGAGCTATATTCCCATTTATTGCTAGCAGCGCTCTGGGCGTACCAACATCACATGGTCTGAAATGGTGCAGGAAGGTGGCTGACCAACACTTTCTCAAAGGCGATAACGGGATGAGGAACAAATGGACACACGTACCATGAAAGAATAAAAACAATGTGTCTGGAAAATTAAAAATATCCAGGCGTCCGGATTGAGAACGAATTGAAGTTATCACAATAATACTTGGTGGCAGTGAGTAAGCTGAATCAGATGTTGAATTGTATCAGAAGGTCAATATTGAGCCAAGCTATGAGTAATTCTACGCTGCTTTAATCATTGGTGCGGCTGCACTGAGAATACAGCATACAGTTCTGCTCACCACAAGATATTGCAGTGACCAAGAAGATATAAAGAACAATAGCGATCCAGGCAATGCAGGAACAGGATTTAGAGGAGCGATTACATATGCTGGGCACAGTACAGAATGTCAAGTGGTGATATGATTTCTGTCTTTACAATTCTAAAGTGACTCAATGATTTAGATTATTCACAAGTCTTTTTGTAGAACAGTTAACTTGAGAACAGAGTCTACCTTTGAAAGGGAGGTAAAATTCATAATGAATCTGTGTGAGCCATATTTCAGCGTGGTTCGTGAGCTGAGTTGACTGTTTGCCTGGAGATTGATGCTGAAAACTGCCAACAAGGCAGGTTCAGTCACTGTACCAGTTGAGGTAGGTCTTGGAGCCTGCATCTTCACCTTGCCGCATGAGCCACAATTTGCAAAACTAAGATGGAAAGTATGTCATGTCTAGAGAGAGACAGAAGAGCATTAGGTTGAGTCTTCCCAGAAACTAAGTGTCTAGATTTATGGATGATTTCTCCATAAAAATCTAACAGGCATATATGACAACTATTTGCTATGTACCAACATTACGTTCTTCCTATGTGTAGGCATCTGGACTAACATTAGAATCATAGAGCCCCTACAGTGCAGCAAGAGGCCAGTCAGCCTGTTGAGCTGCACCTACCTTCTGAACAGCATCGCACCCAGACCCGCAACACCTTCCCCATCCCCATAGCACAGCATGGCTTATCCACCTAACCTACACATCCCTGGACGCTATGGGCAATTCAGCATGGCTAATCCATTCTAACCTCCACATCTTTGGACCATGGGAGGAAAGCAGAGCACCCGGAGCAAACCCGCACAGACACGGGGAGAACGTGCAAACTCCACATAGACAGCGGCTAGAATCAAAGCCAGGTTGAGTTCGATTAAGTTACTTAAGAACACGAAGTTACTTGGCAACAACAAAACACATTGCTTCAAGTGATCCAAGGTAAGATGGAGTGTGAGATCTTTATAACCTCAGGCCACATGCTATGATGCAATGATAATATCATCAGCAGCATGTCTCTTAAAGTCAAATCAACCATGAGACGTAACATATATTCTCCCAATGTTCTGGTCAAAATTTATCACTCAATCAACATTTAAAAAAATACTCTAGCTGACCATTATCAAATTAATTATTGGACCTTTACTTTGAAGTGTGTTTGTCATGTTTCTAACATTAACACAATGGATACACATCAAACGTACGTCTATGATTATGAAGTGATTGTGATGGTGGTATATAAATGTCAATCTTTTCCTTTCTTAAAGTTTAGCCAACAGCCATGTCTTAGCATCAAACACGTGGCTACAGGGTGTATTGAAAAGAAAAGCAGTGAACCTCCCTGCGCTCATGAATGTTGTAAGTATTCCTTTCTTGGTTTTTCATGCGATCAAAAGGGGAGAAAAAAAAAGCAGAGCCTCAGTTTTATTCAACATTAACTTTTCATATCAACCTAGAGGGATAGACAATGCTCACTTGCTTTGCACCACTCGTTCTGAATCTAATCTGTATACATGACTCAACACCATTGTGGTTTTTAGCTGTCACATGCTAGCAAATTGAATTCACGTATCATTTAAATTGATTGTAGTTTCTCTATCACTACTTTGCACAACTGAGAATGTGGGTCAAATGTTGAGTATTCCTGACTTAGTTGGCACAACTCCCTGGCTTAACCAGCAGAGCCATCCATGGGAGTATGGATGATCTGACGATTATAGAGCCTGCCTGCTTTTCAACCTAAGTCTTGAAGTGTAAAACAACCCCTCGGAACCTTGTGATAGCTGCTACTGGTTTGCATACAATCAAAGTCAAAAAGCTCTTTGTTTGTGTTATCATATTATGTCAAAAGCATAATTCTAATTTTGTACTACAGCTCTTGAGGCCAGTCACTGAAACAAAAGGAGCATTTATTTAATTTGAAAAGCGTGCATAAGCAGGGAGCTTCTTGCAAGAAGTTTTAAACATTCAAGAGAAAGCATAGATTTCTGAATACATTGGAAGATTGAGCAAACTACTTCATGGATCCAAAGTTTCTCAGGGTCCACAACATCAATGTGGATGTACTTGATGTGAAACCAAGAGGAGGAGGTTGCTTAGCAAAGGCCATGGTTTCGGGCTCCTATATTTAACTGAACAACGATACCAGATAATGTCAATTTAATCCAGTATCAAAGCAGCACAATTATAATTGTGAAAAGGCACATTTGAATAGTTTCTATGATAAAAGTGGATTTTCCTTAAACCTTAACCTTTTCACCAGAATCAGCTACTGCTATTGGATCCATTTGGAAATCCTCATTGCAAGGGTTGTTCAATCCTAAACCACCCCCCTCAACGCCCATACAAATATGAAACCTCACCATACCTGTAGCAGGAATGGAGGTTCTCTCTGATTCCAGAACCAGATACATTTGCACTCTGCTGCTCCCCCTGAAATGACCAGCCTACTTCAGTAAAGACCCGAGGTTTTTAGAGCTCAGATGGACTCATGGCAGTCTTAACTGGGATGAATTCCCCTGATGCCATTTAATGCTGTCCATCCCAACTCACTTCTCACTGGAAGTTATGGATCAGTTTGTATGGAAAGAATTCCAGCACAGACAAATCTATATTTACATCCATATTCTAGTTCCAGAGCATATGTGGATCTTACATTCTCACTGGCCTCAGTGACTTTGAGGCTATTGACATAAACATATTCCTTTACACAACACACAGTTTTGTGTCTTTAACCAAGAATAAGTTCAAACTACAGTCATTAGCTGCCAAGCTAGTCTTTAAAACTTACTGAACAGTAATTTGTTTTACAGCACCTTCAGTAAAGATTTATATATTATGTAAGTCTCATAAACAGAACCAAGAACTAGGTTTGGTAATTACCAAATTTAGGTTTCACTTATACCTTGCGTATTTATTAAAGTCTAGATCCCAAGTAGGAGCAATATCCCCTGAGCCTGTTCCACCGTTTGGTCAGATAACTGATGACCTGTACCTTAATGCCACTTGCATTTCATTCTCTGTTTCATTGAAAGATCATCAGCCGAAAACATCTACCTATTATATTCTCCGCAGTTATTCCTTAACCTGCTGACTATTTCAAGCATTTTCCTCGTTTATGTCAGATTTCCAATATCCATGTATTTTGCTTATGTTAAGTACCCATCATGGCCAATTTTCAATGAACTCTCAGCTGCTGCAGCATCTGAGAGAGAGGGTTTTAGTTTTCATGTAGCCTTCATTTGAGCAGACCTCCCAACGTCATCTTTGACTGGCTTAGCTCTAATTCTCAGGTTGTAGCTCCTTGTTAGGGGGCACTCCACTAGAAAAAATAGATTGTCTCTATTTAACCTATTAATGTGACTATGCATGTCAAACTTCTCAATCAGATTGCCTTTTAGTCTTCCTCATTCATGAGAATAGGAGCCTAGTCTGCATCATGACCACAAAATTTAGGCCTTGTTGTAATATTAGTGACTCTGTACTGTAACTTCTCCCATATTAACATAATCTTCTTGAGGTGTGAACACAGTGATGTAACTGTTAGCTGGTTCATAAATTTGATGCATCAGTTTGCTTTTTTTCTTTTGCATATATGGAATTACAAGGTTATATAAAGGGTTAAACAGAGATTGAAATAAGAATGTAATGGACTATTCTGCACTTCAAAGCTAGCTTTTAGAAGGATATCGTTAATACGTAAAACATCATAGTATCATAAACAACTTTAGGAAGCATGCCAAAGAGAGTAACTAGAATTATACCTGCAATTAAGGTGTCCAGTTATCTGGAAGAACTAAAGAAGACTGCAGTCAGCCACCAGCTGATGGAATACTCCCCACTTGCCTAAATAAGTGCAGTGCCAACAACACTCAAAAAGCTAGACATCATCCAGGTTAAAAGCAGCCCACTTGATAAGTACCCATTCACCATCTTCAAATTCGCTTTCTTCACCACCCACACTGCGGCAGTATTTTGCGCCAAATACAAGATGCCCTGCAGCAACTCTCAGACCTAGAGACCCAGGATTGATTCCAGCCTTGGGTGATTGTGCAGAGTTTGCACGTTCTCCCCGTTTGCATGGGTTCCTTCTGGATGCTCTGGTTTCCTCTGACAGTGCAAAGGTGTTCAAGTTAGGTGGATTGGCCATGCTAAATTTGCCTGTAGCATCCACGGATGTGCAGGCTAGATGGGTTAGCCATGGGAAATGCAGGGTTACAAGGGTAGGATAGCAAGGTGGATCTGGGTGGGATGCTCTTTGGAGGATCAGTGTGGTCCCAATGAGCCAAATGGCCTGCTTCCAGACTGTAAGGATTTATGATGCTTCAAAAGGGCCTTTGAAACCGAACCTCCATCACCCAGACAGACAATAGCAGCAAATACATGGGAACGTCACCAAATGCAAATTCTTCTCCAAATTATTCACCTTCCTGACTTGGAAATATATTTATTTTTCTTCATTGCTGTGGGGTCAAAATCCTGGAACTCTCTCCCTAACATAAATGTTGGTGAATCACACGAGATGTACTGCACCACTTTGAGAAGGCAGGTCAACACTGGCTTCACTAGGGCAATTAATGCTGTTCTTGCTGTGGTGTCATCTATATCCTGTGAACCAATAAATTAATCAAAAATTTGTGCTATTCAGAACAGAGGGTGTTAAAAGGAAATCTAATCGTAAAATTAGGGATTGGATTTGAAATTTTGAAGGGTTTTGATAGAGTAAATAAGGATAAACATTTATGCTAGTAGCAGGGTCAGGAGGATTTAGAATAATTGATAAAAGAACTGGGGAAGATTAAGAAACATTTTTCACACCACTAGCCTGTAAAGATCTGGAAATGTACTGCTTGGAAGCAGGTTCAATCGTAACTTCCATAGTATTATGGGATATAAAGTTGTTTAAAAATGTTTTGAAGGGCAATAGGAAGTCAAATTGCTCTTTCAAAGAACTGACACATGGCTTTGGTAGCCAATTGTCAATTGTATTTAAATCTCTAATATTTAAATGACTGAATGGCCGACGTGATTACGATCAGACCCCTTTTGGGAAGGAATAACACTGGTGATGAGGGAATGAGACTGTGAGATTCACAATTTCAGAATTTTCAAATGTGTGAGAAGTCTTTCTGAAATGCTCAGCTGTAAAATTGTATTGGGAGCCTGTGTGCATGTCAGGAATATGGGAATGCTATGGTTCCATATAGGCTGGATTTTCGAGGACACTTAATAAGGATGTAGTATTTAACAACTGTTAATATTTAGCATCTAGGAAAAGAAAGGCAGCACTTTGGTGATGTATTTAGATACTATAATTTCCAAGGTCAGCTGTTCAATGTAAGGACAGAAATGATTAGGATCACCTAGTAATTTGTAAATCAAAATTCAGTTACATAATACAATTGTAAACATCTGTTGAATAAAATATGGTTCAAATTCACTTCTCTAATATGAATGCTGCAGTTGCCCAAATGACATATTGCTACCATACTGTAACATACACCCACATACCAGACAATTATTTTTTGATAACATACGCATGTTTGCATTATACTTTTCAAGTGACAAGCCTTTGAGATATTAAGATCCTCAAATGTTGTACATCCTCAATTTTGATTGCTTCATCATTGATTACTTCAGCTGTTTGGTTGCTAATCTCTGGGATTTCCTCCCTAAACATCCCCACTTCTCTAGCCCTTTTTCCTGGTTTAAGATGCTTCCTAAATACTTCATCTTTGATGGATCCTTTGCACATCTGTTCTGATACCTTCTTCTGTGGTTTGGAGTTAAAAATATTGACACTTCTCACCTTGAGGTACATAAGTTAAATATGCATGATAACTGCAAATGCACTGTTATTGCACTGACCTTTCTAATTACCTTATAGTTGATTTAACAAGAAAAAAAATTTCCAAATTGTTGTTATTTATTCTCCTTTAGGCCCCTCTTGGATGTGCAAACCTTAGAGATACATAGGATTACACAGCATTGAGAGTTGCGATATAACATATATGTGCCTATAAGGAGGCATATTAATATTGCTCTTAATCACAACAACCATGACAAAGATGTCGTACAACAGTCTCATGGCTTGTCAGTCTGCAGAGATCAGCAGTTGAGATTACTGTACTGTACGTTGTCTCCCAAAAACCATGACTTGTACGTTGTCTTATCTTCAGACAGCAAATCCACTTCATTTACCAATTCTTGTTGTATTATTGGTACATTGATATCAAAAAGAATCATGTAACATGGTGGCAGCATGATCCTGAAGATTTGACTAAAAAATATACAAGCTACCAACTTTCACATGCAACAGAAGAACCAGAGCCGCTGTGAAGGTGAAATAATTGTCAAGCCCCACTTTGTGCAAATAGTTTTCAGTTCTGTAGGGATCCTACACTCCATACCTTCAGTCTGTGATATCATCACACATTGGTCTAACTAGGAGGCACTAGATCTTAAGACAATTCAAATTTGAAATAAACTCAATCAGTATAAGTCTATTTGCTGTGAAGTTTACACTGGGTCAGAAATTAGAATCACTGACTCTGCAAAGTCTAACTTTCAGTAGAACTCACAGACAGGAGATATTCTATTACTGCTGCTAGCTACCACTTCAAGAAGTTAGGGGAAGCTAGAACACTGCAGACTGGGTTGGGAGAAGAGTCTGTCCAGTAAATTCTCCCAGCAACCAGAAGAAATCTTTAATATAAACCTTTTTGCTTAAATTTTACATTTGTAGTCAACATTTCCTATTCAAGTCTAAATTGTTGTTTTGTGTTTGGAGTAGAGATAAATCAGAACAACAAAAAAAATTGTAAACAGCTGAAGTGTGCCAGCATTGTAGTCAAGCAATAACCTATGACTAGCTAAGACAGTGGTCACTGATGCTACTGCAAATCAGAGCTAACTTAACTTTAGAGGAGCTGTCAAAACAACCCAAGTACTGTCAACAGTTTCAGATAGCACTAAAAATCCTGCAAAGAAGTAAGCACGAAATTTTCAATATTCAGTCGGAAGGCAGCAGGCTTCCTATCTTAGATTACTTTGTTTCACTAAAACATTGAGTTATGCTTTCTGAGCCTTCATTTCTGAACAATACGAACCAGTCATCAAAATTAAAATTTTGGCACTGAAGGCCTCTGCAGATTGAACAGATTACATTTGGCTGGTGGCCACCTTAAGAATCCAGATATAGTATGTTCAACCCTATAAGATCTGTTGCAAGTGAAGCTCGACTACACAGTATACCATCTGGGATTCAAGCAAAAGCCTGCAGATGCTGGAAATCCGAAACCCAGCATGCAAAACTCTGGAGAGAAAAGCAGAGTTAATGCTCAACCCTGTACAACTGTACATTGCAAACAGCAAAAGCCCCAACATCAAGTCCTGCACAACCCCACTGGAAATAGACATTGAGTCACAGAAACATCTCTCCAACAGCAACTGCTAATTCCTGCCTCTCAGCCATGTTTTGGGCCACTTAGCCTTGGATCCTTAACTCTTAACTTTCTCGACCAGTCTGCCATGAGGGATCACATCAAGTGCTGGTTACCTCCTCAAAAGCACCAATAAAATTTGTCAAGTATGATTCTTCCCTCAACCAACCCATGCTGACTATCCCTAATTAATCAGAGTCTGCCCAACTGGCAATAGAATTTAAGGGACAGAATATTGCTAATATACTTGTCCACCACTGAGGTTACACTGAATGGCCTGAAATTCCCCGGCCTTTTCTTTCATTTTTCAGAAATGAAGCCATGTTAGCAGTCCTCCCATCCTCCGGCACCTCACCTGTGCCAAACAGAAGATTGGAAAATTAGTCCAAATTCCTGATTTGTCATTCCTTGCCTTTCTCAACAACTTGAGATATATCTCAGCTAAGCCTGCAGATTTATCCATTTTTAATGTTGTTAAAGACTCCAGTATCTCTTCTTTCTCTTTGTCAATTTCTTCTGGTATTTCACAGTCCCCTACCCTAATGTTTATCCCTGTATCATCCATTCCCATTGTGAATGACAGGACTGTATCCATGTCTTGTGGATCCATGCACAGATTGGTCCAATGACATTGAAATCTGTACCACAGCTCCTGGACCCAGTGAGGGAGGGTATCAGAGACACAGCGTGATGAGGTCTACAGTGGGATCACAGAGGACTTTGCGGAGGTGCTTTGGATGTTGGGAAGGGGTGCCAAGATCTGGGTCAGGAGCCGGGTCGGGTGGAAGCTGATTTCCATGAACCAGAAATTCTTCTGTAAATCCAAAGACTGCTCATAATTGACAAGACATAAGTTGGGAGTATGATGGAATACTCCTCACTTGTCTGGATGTGTGCGGCTCAAACAGCAGTCAGGAAGCTTGGCACCAAAGCAGACCACATGATTTGCACCCTATCTAGCACCTTGAACATTCACAGCCTCCACCTCTGATGCACAGTGGCAGCAGCGTGTACCATCCATAGGGTGCACTGCTGTAACTCACCCAGGCTTGTTGGTCAGCCACATTCAAAGCTGTGACCTCTTAACGCCCGGAATGACAAATTTAGTTTGTCATCACCAAACAGTTGGCTGTGCATTTATTTATTAAGTTGAAGATTTGAGCCATGAATCATATAAGAGTGAGGTTACTCTCTTCATGAAGGATTACTAATTTTTTTTAACTATATTGTGGAAATCACCTGAAAGGTGTTTGTTTCCATGTGTGATAACTTCCTGGTAACCATGATACTCTCCATCCTGTGGCAGAAATGTTGAAACGCTCCTTAATTATCCTTTCACAGCTTGTAATAGCCCAACTTCACTATGATAAAATCCCAAGGAGATTCATTCATAACTTTGTCACCCTTCGCAGACTGTTCGAAGCAAATCTGATCAAAGGAAATGTCACTTGAAAGACAGTAAATAATCCTCATCTTTATTGAGTAATAACTAACAATTGACTGAGCACGTGGAAGGCTGACATTTTTGCTTTCAACTTTCTTGGGCTTCTGTTGCTTTTATACAATATGATTAATGTATCCATCCTGGATTTAATCAGTGATTCAGTTTTCATCCAAACTTCAAGACAGGAATTCAGTAACATCAACATACACAGCAAATATCATATGACCCTTACTTGGAGGCAACTGGTGATTACAGAGGACCTCAGGGAACATTATTCCATACCAGTGCATTCAATGATTGTGTAAACTTTCTTAATGATTTTCAGAACTGTGGAATTCTGATAGGAGTGTCTGTAAATCGCATATGATTAGACCAGTTTAATGGATTCACTTTTGTCCAATTGTCCTTTGATGGGCATACGCGTCAATTGAATTTTCAAAGAAAGTCTAAAACATGATTTATTTGTAATTTTCTGATCCATCTAATTATGTTGAAGCAGTTGATGTAATTCTACCCAAAGAAAATAACTACTGTAAGACAATAAATGACCAACTGTATTCATGCGCACATATTCAAAATAGAGAAAGTACTTTATGCCATTGGAAGTGAATTCATTAGAAACAAAGAACATTTTGCAGAGGACAATCTGAGCATTTCAGAAGGTCACTTCTCCATCCTTACAGTGGCCTTTGATAGGATGAGGAAGACCAGTGATGCTATCTGTAATCCATGAGCAAGACTGCGATAGAGAATGAGGGAGGGTTATTGACACCATCCTACCCCAGCTAGGATTCTCCGTCTCCTTCTGACACTGCTGCTGTTCAATTCTCCTTCAGTCCAGCACATGCAAATATTATGCCATGTGCCCCTGAAGGATTTCATTCCTGTATGGCCTAATTAGAAAAAATGGCAATTGGTTATAAATTCCTTTTATGGATGGACAGCACTCTGTTCAAGGATTTGCTGCTTACTGTCTTTTGCATCTCTCCCTACTTGTCTGCTGAAAACCCCAGATTAGACATCACTCCAATCCTTGGGGTGTGTCTGTTCGTCCAAGAACATTCCCTGCAGATAAAAGAAAATAAAAACTTAGATTTCTGCAGCACTTTTCTCCACCTGAGGACATCCCAAAGCACGTTAGGGCCAATTAAGCATTTTTGAAGAGTGACCATTATAGTAATGCAGAAAACACGGTACCCAGTATGTGTACATCAAGCTCCCACACACAGCAAGTGATAATGATCAAATGATCTTTAGGTTTTTTTTGGGGAATAACTATATTTCTTACTGGCCAGGACATGAAGAAGAATTCTGCTCTCTCTTTAAAATAGTGGTTTGGGATTATTACATCCACATGAAAGAGGTTTTAGCTTAACATTTCATCTGAAAAACACCACCCCTGACAGTGGAGAACTCTACCAGCACATGCTGCACTGTTAGAGGGCTAATTTCCCCTATGGAGGTAATGACAGCTCATTAGTGTAAAAAATGAGCCTCATACTTGTTTTTGGTGGCCGTACTAAACACCTGAAAAAATATGGCCCAGCACAATATCAATTGGCATTTCTCTCAGACCACCCAGAGACCTGAAATTTGCCATCATTGCATCCATTCTACATCCATAACTCTGCCACTAAAATTGATCCCAGCTTAGTTTCTCAATCCAGCTGATGGTCAGTCTGGAGCGGTAAAGATGGAAAATCTGTGTGAATGCAATGGCAATGCAGCGCGCTATACAAGATTCCCTGCAGAGACTGTGACAAACACAACATTGGACACTTTAGCCAGTGTTAGATACAATCACAAGTATTAAACTGTCTCTGGAGAGATATTACTGCATGCGCAAAAGAAAATATACACCATTAGTTTTAAAGCCCATGTTTTCAATTTATTGCCACATGGTATAAATTACTCATAACCTCTGGAGAGGCAGGAACAAACAAATATTTATTGGGGTCACCAAATAGGCTGATTAACCTTGAAGGAGAGGTCAGCTCCATGAAAACAGTCAATTTAGTCCCCACACTGGTAATAAGTTAATTATTTTTATTTCCTTATGTTTTAAATAGTTTCAGGGCCTGTGTAATCAGAATCTGTTGCTTAATTCAGTCCTTTAGTCCAAGCAGAATCCTGCAATGCAGGACAATAATTTTGAGATCTAAATCATTTTCCTAAATGTGAAAACCTTCTCTTCAGAGGTAACTCGTATTCTTATTTGCTGTTCTTGTCGTTCAATTACATTTAATATATTTGATTTTTCTCTCCTCCTCCTAGTTTATTGGTGTTTTCTACATCAACTTAACTTTTATTTATTTAACTTCTTCCTGTTCTGTATCGGGACTGGATCTGCTCAGGACTCCATACTCATGAGCAGTAATATACTGGTTGCATTACCTTTCTACCAATGCAGAGTATGTGTCTTCAAATTCTATGATGGAAGTTTCAGAACTTGAAATCAGACTTCGAATTGTCAACAATGGCTCAGTTAGTTGCACTTTCAGCTCACATTACAGAATTTCAAGGATTAAGCACCAAATTCTAGGTTAACACTCCAGTATCGTCTAGAGGGAGTGCTTCACTGTCTGAAGAGCTGTCTTTTAGATGAGATGTTGAGTAAAGGCCCCATCTGCCTGCACAGATGGACATGAACGATCCTGTGAAGAAGAGCAGCAGAGTTATTCAGTATCTCCTGGCCAATGTTTATCCCTCAGTCAACATCAAAGTAACATATTATCTGATCATTATCACTTTGCTGAGTTTGGAAATTCCCTGCGAGCAAAATTGGCTGTAAAATTTCCAATATGATGACAGTGACAGCACTTCACAAAGTACTTCATTGTTAGCACTTTGTGATATCCTGTGGAAACATATATGCAAGCTTTTAGTCCTTTTTAAATTCACTTCAAACTGTCATTGGGAGAAGAAAATCCCAACTTGATTTTCACTTGGCCTGCCTTGAGCAGCATGAATGTGGGCCCTCGAGGGACAATCACCCAAACCTACTGGTGCCTCTAACTTTTCACAATCCTTTGCTCTCCGGCCCATGTCATAAATTAACATCCTAATCAGGGTTCTGGAAGTGTCACCACTGTCTGAATTCTCAGCCTGGTGCAAGAGATCAAAAATTACAACCTGGACATCTTTGCTCATTGTGGTGCAGTGCATGTGCTGGTTAGAAGGGACAGCGTAGTTGAAGACTGCACCAGTCAGCTATGGATCAGCTAGAACATGTCCATTCTGTGGCTAGGAATGTCCTAGGAGCTTCATTCCTTCAGTACCTCAACGCATGCTGAAGTCCATGAACGACACCAGGAAGACACTATGCACCCCAACATATTCATCGCGCTACCTTACATCAGGAACACACCAGAACTGAGCACAAGGCTCCTACAACCGCTGGGCATTAGAGTAGCACACAAACCCACATCAACCCTATGACAACTGCTCACCCGAACCAAAGACTCACTAACCACTATGGATAAGATCAACGTCATATACGAGATTCCCTGCAGAGACTGTGATGAAAATGATTTAGATCTCAAAATTATTGTCCTGCATTGCAGGATTCTGCTTGGACTAAAGGACTGAATTGAACAACAGATTCTGATTACACAGGCCCTGAAACTATTTAAAACATAAGGAAATAAAAATAATTAACTTATTACCAGTGTGGGGTCTAAATTGACTGTTTTCATGGAGCTGACCTCTCCTTCAAGGTTAATTGGACAAACAGGAAAGAAATTAACAACAAGGGTACATGAACATCAATTAGCTACAAAGAGACATGACCAATACTCACTCATCTTTATCCACAAGTAGAAGGGGAACCATCAATTTGACTCGGACAATATCAGGATCCTGGGACAAGCAAAGCAGAGGCAGGCAAGGGAATTCCTAGAAGCCTGTTACTCCATGAAGAAAGCCATCAACAAACACACAGAGCTCGACCCCATGTACATTCCACAGTGAAAGAAAAACAGAAGTGAGGTAATCCAGTTCAACGGACTCCAGAGTTTAAATAACAGGCGGGAAATCACAATAATGCTTCATTGGGGGCTGCACTGATGATTTTACCGGCAGGGTAATGAAATGTCTGTGGAACAACGAACCAGCTTGGCAAGCCAACCAACTACAACATCCACAACCTGAGCTACAGATCTACTCAGAAACCTTAAAAGTCCATTTTATATCTAGGACTCAGTCTAAGCAAATCTGTTCGTACTAATTATTCATTCTGTGCGTTATGACTTGGAAAACAATCACTTGGTGACAAAATTGGATGATTGAGCTCATTTTCTGGGTAGAAAGCATGGAGATTTGATTTTTAAAAAGCCACCTTCGTACCCTCACACTGAATTCGAAGCATATCTGATGCTATTTTGGTTCAGGTATTATAGAGATGATCCTGCAAATTGGCTGTAAGTCCCTTTCTGATTGCTGATATTGGCCAATGCCTGGAATTAAACTTTTCATTTTTAGAACTGAGTCTACATATATCCTAACCAGCTTACCTTATAGGGCTCACTGGGAGTTGTCAACATAACAGTTCAATATTTATGAGGCCCCTGGTTTTCTCTTGATGGTGTACCTGAACCTTCGTGGATAAGGTGAGTTTTCTGTACGTCAGGGTTGCATCATTCTTGTATGAAACTCATTTGCTTTCATCAAGTTTGACTTATCTATGATCCTAAAGTTTAGGATCCACAACTACCAACCTTTGAGTCCTCATTCAACCCTAATAATTGCCTAATAATCTCTTCCCCTTTCCATTAACTAACCTCTTGAGTATCCCATCTGCTCCCACTGTCCTATTGGTGGTCAAGTTTTAAACCAAAGAAGCTTTATTGAGTACTCTAAAATTCCTGCACCTTTCCACTTCACTTTCCTCCTTTAATCCTGTCCTGAACATTCACTAATTGGCTTAATCTTTTGATCATCCCCCCATAAAACTCCTTCTTTGGCTCATTTTTATCTGATTCTATCTCTGTGATGTGCCTTGGAGTGATTTTTGACATTAAAGATGCTGCAGATTGTTTCTTTTTAAACCAATTCACCAACAGAAGGCACAAATTGAAATTGCTTCAACAATAAATGTGCAACAGAGGAATTTCGGCTTTACTATTGTAGACTTCACCTGAGCTTGCTTCCAGCATTCGATACCCCTGGCCACCATTACCCTCCCACCGCTTGCTTCACACAGGATCTTACTGAGTCCAGAACATGTTTGGCCCAATCAGCTACAGGAATTGGCAGCACAAAGTTCTCAATCAATGCACCCCCACCTAATGAGTTGTGCAAAATATAGCATCAACTAAATTCTAGCCCCTGGCTTTATCCAGCTATTAAGTATTGTTTATCAATGGCTCTGTAACGAATATAAATGACATAGTTTCCTTTCTGATGTTAACATCTGTTAACTTTTCAAATGCTTCTTTTACCTTCTGGCAAAAAACACATAACAATTTGAGTGAGTGCCTTAAATTGTCTCTGTATGATCTGTGCCATCTTCTAGCTCCTAATTTCCTCTTCTCAGAAGCAATTTTGTTGCCCACATACAGCTCTTTCCTGAAAATTACAAGCTTTTTTAAAAGTTTGTCCTCTTCCCTTATTTTCGATGACACATACCAGTCACCGAGTTATAGTGATGTACAGCACAGAAGCAGTTCCTTCAGTCCAACTCACCCATGCCAACCAAATATCCTAAATTAAGCTAGCCCCATTTGCCAGACAACAAACCAATCTAATGTCACACATCAGGTTCCTTGTTTCGTCAAAGCCCCAAAACTCTGATATGTGCTGAAGGTAACACTAGCCCACATGGACTTAAATTACACTGACTTCACCTGACCAAATAAACAATTGCATGCATAATTTTGACTGGCACTCGACTGGGGTGCAGTATTGTTGGAGGTATCACCTGTGAGATGAGCTGTTAATCCAAGGCACCCATTTCTCTCCTGGTATATGTGAAAGGTTACGTGATGAAGTTTAATGAAAGATTGATGGTGGATGGTGAGAGTTCCATCTGGTGTTCTGACCACTATCTATACCCAAAGCATTATTGCTGAATCTCTGAGCAGATTGCGACTTTGTGGGAGAGTTGAGCTGTGAGAGAGAGATTTAGCAGTGCATTGTACACCTGTCACAATATTTTGTTCCCATTGAATTCTTATCCAAGCATATGTGCACTGGGGGTCTGCTGAAGAACCTTGGTGTGCAACTAATGGTGTGCTATATGGAATGCAGGGAGAGCTAGCCATTTGGACACAGAACTGGCTCAAAGGCAGGAGACAGAGGGGGATGATGAAGGGTTACTTTGCAGACTGGAGGCCTGTGACCAGCGGTGTGCCACAAGTTTGGTGCTGGGCCCACTGCTGATCAGCATTCGTATGAATGATTTAGATGTGAACATAGCAGGTATGATTAGTAAGTTTGCAGATGATACCAAAATAGGAGCTGGAGTGGAAAGTGAAGAAGGTAACCTCAGACTACAATGGGATTTTGATCAGATGGGATTTTGATCAGATGGGCCAATGGGCAAAGGAGTGGCAGATAGAGTTTAATTTAGATGAATGTGAGGTGCTGTGTTTTGGAAATGCAATTCAGGGCAGAACTTATACCCTTAATGGTAAGGTCCTGAGGAGTGTGGCTGAATAAAGAGACCTTGCAGTGCAGTTTGCAGTTCCTTGAAAATGGAGACCGAGATCGATAGGAGAGTGAAGAAGGCATTTGGTATGTTCGTTTTTAATGGTCAGTGCATTCAGTATAGGAGTTGGGAGGTCATGTTGCAGCTGTACAGGATATTAGTTAAGCCACTAATGGAATACTATATTCAATTCTAGTCTCCCTGCTATAGGAAGTATTTTGCGAAACTTAAAAAGGATCAGAAGAGATTTACAAGGATGTTGCCAGGGTTGGAGGGCTTGAACAATAGATAAAGGGCACATAGGCTGGGGTTATTTTCCTTGGACCGTCGTAAGATGAAGGGTGACCATACAGAAGTTTATAAAATCATGAGGGGCATGAGGGTGAATAGCCAAGGGGTGGTAAGGGGTGTCCAAAACTAGAGGGCATAGGTTTAAGGTGAAATGGGATTGATTTAAAAGGGTCCTCAGGGGCAACTTTTTCATGCAAAGTGTATTGTGTGTATGGAATGAGCTGCCAGAGGAAGTGGTGGGGGCTGGTACAATTACAACATTTAAAAGGGATCTGGATGGGTATATGAATAGGAAGGGTTTAGAGGGATATGGGCCAAAAGCTGAAAAATGAGACTAGATTAATTTTGGATGTCTGGTCGACATGGATCAAAGAGTCTGTTTCCATGATGTAGAACTCTATGACTCTACATATACACCTGAGATAAAAGCAAAATACCATAGATACTGGAAATCTGAATTAAAAAAAATAAGATGCTGGAAAATTCTGTGGATCTGGCAGCATCTCTGGAGTGGGGAACAGAGTCAGCGTTTCAAATCCAATATAACTCTTCTTCAGAATTAGGGTGCTTTTTAACACTTACAGTTGATAGCCAATGAATATTGCTGTAGAACAGAAGAGATAATATGTTTTATGAAAGGCAATTTGAAATAACTAAAAGGCTATTTGCAAAACTCACCTTTCTGACAATCAAGAGTAGATTCATGGGGCAATAATTGGCTGGGTTGGATTTATCCTGCTTTTTGTGTTTAGGACATATGTGGACAATTTTGCACATTTTTGGTGAATGCCAGTGTTGTAGCTGCACTGGAACAGCTTGGTTAAGTGTGTGCCTGGTTTTGGAGCATAAGCCTTCAGTACTATTGCCAGAGCTGGTAGCCATTGCAGTGTCCTGTGCTTTCAGGTGTTTGTTGATACAGGTGGAGTGAATCGAATTGGTTGAAGACTGGCACCTGGCATGTTTGGCACCTGAGGAGGATGTTCTGATGGATAATCCATTCAGCCTGTCTAGATGAAGATGGACACAAATGCTTCTGCCTTGTTTTTTGTCCTGATGTGCATTGTTTAAAATTCATTCCTGGGATGAGGATGTTGCTGACCAGACAGCATTGCCCATCCCTAATTGTTCAGAGTCAACCACATTGCTGTGGGTCTGGAGTCACATGTAGGTAAGACTAGGTAAGGATGGCAGTTTCCTCCCCTAAAAGGCATTAGTGAATCAGATGGGTTTTTACAACAATCAACAATGGCTTCACAATCATCATTAGATCCTTAATCCCAGAAATTTTTATTGAATTCAAATGCAACCATCTGCTGTGGCAGGATTCAAACCCAGGCCCCCAGAATGTTATCTGGTTCTGTGGATTAACAGTCCAGTGATATTATCACTAGGGCATCGTGTGAGAGATTAGACTAGGCTGCCCCTCTGAGCTGTTCCCTTGCTCTCTTACTGCTCAGGCCATATACTGTGGCATAGAGCGGTGTTTGGACAGGATTTAGCCAAGGACAGGTAAACTGTGTGCTCTGCTAATTAAACAGTGACTCGGGTGAGAGAATAGGGGTCTATGTGCAAGAGAGTGTCAGCCATTCTGGCTATGTGCCATGAGCAGCCCGGCTTCATGACTGCTATGCTATTACATCGTTGGCGAGGAGCGAACCTGGACTGCCAGTGCTTATCTGAGCAAACAGCGGTCTTTTAAAGATATCCTGGGCATTGGGGATGCCTGCCTTTGGGCAGACATCCACTGAGTAGAGAGTTATTCTAGGGAATGGCGTGTGGTAAAATGAGAAGAAACCTGTAAGGATGTGGTAGGTAGTTAGTGATGTGAGTTTGGTATGGTATGGTAAGTGACCTTGCTAGATGTCATGGCAAAAAGCCCTCTTACAAAAAAACACAAAACATCTGACATTTAATCAAAAAAAGATCAAAAGTAAAATTTTAAAATCTATAAGTAAGATTCAACCCTTAATTCCTTGGTTTTGTAATCATTTAGCCCTGTCTAACGCACGCTGCTCTGGAGTTTGACAAGCACAGTAGTCCTGTTTCGAAGTTGACGCCTCATTGTAAGGTATGCTTGATGCTGCTTCTGGCATGCCTTCCTCCACTCCCCATTGTACCTGGACTGGTCTCCTGGTTTTGACGATAATGATAGAGTGGCCATTATGCCAGGCCACGATGCTATATATATAGAGATTCAATACAATTTGGATATTCCTAATGGCCCATGGTGTGTTTGTGGATGTCCAGTTTTGAGTTGCTGGATTGATTTGAATTCTGTTCCAAATAGTGTAATTAGTGGTGCCAGCACAATGCAAGGGGAAGGGTTCCCCCAAAGTGTAGATAGGACTTTGTATCCACCAGGAGTGTCTGGTGGTCACTCCTACTGACCCTGATGAGAATGACAGTGAACAGTTTTTATTTTGTTATTACCCTCAATGCCTGCCACTAACCCAGTCTATCAGTTATACCCTTTAGGACCTGGTCAGCTCATGCACAACTGAGCCACTCTTGGCGATAAATGTTGAAGATTCCCATCCAAAGTCAAATATGTGCTCTCGCCATCTCAGAGCTTGCTCCAATTGATGTTTAACATGAAGGAGTACTGATGTAACAACAGAGAGATTGGTAAGCAGGGAGAGTGGTAACCAGTTGAATGTTTACTTCCCCACGTTTCATCTGATACCATCGATCTCAGGGGGTCTGGAGTCAATGTTGAGGATTCTCTGGGCACTTCAAACCTGACAGTATATCACAGTGCTGCCAGTTCTTGTGGGCCTGCCCGGCTAGTTGTACAGGGCAAGAAAAAAGATGGTAATGGTAATGCCTGGGACATTTTCTGTCAGGTATTGTTTTGTGAGTATAACTACCTCGGTCTGTTGCTTGGCTAGTCTGTGGGACAGATCTGCCAATTTTGGCACTTTTCCCCAGATGATGGTAAGGTGAGCTTTGAAAGGTCAATATGGCTGCATTTTTGTTTCTGCTGCTTAGTCTCTGTCAGTTTCTGAATAGTTTGGGAAGATCAAATGGTTGAATATTGTGGCTGTGACAGTGAAGTTACCAGGAGCATTGATGTTGATTGTTTAACAGCCGGTTTCATGATCCTTAATTTTGCTTTCTACCATGATTGAATTCCAGAATCCAGAATGAGAGAGTTCTTTTGTTGTCCTATTTCCTCTCATCTGGCTGCTGTACAGTAAGAGAAAGGCTGTACCTGCAAAACAGGTGTGTCTAGGGTTAGTTCTCCAGCTGTGACCATTTAGGACTGAGATGAGGAGAAATCTCTTCACCCAGAGAGTGTTATGCCTGTGGAATTTTCAACCACTAGCAAACAGTGAGACCGAAACATTTTATGATTTCAAGAAAGCGTTCGGTACAACACTTATGGCTAAAGGGATCGAAGGATAATGGGAAAAAGCAGGAACAGGCTTAGTGATAATCACAATGAATGGTGGAGCAGGGTTGGAAGGTTGAATGGTCGACTCCTGCTCCTATTTTCTATGTTTCGATGTAGCTGCCACAGCGTACTAAAGGGATGGAAGATTCTGTGGAGGATGCAGGAACATAGAGTTGAGATTAAAATCGGATTAGCCCTGATATTATTGAATGGCTGACTCTTGTTCCTTGTTAGTGTATTTGCTATGTTTGAGCTCTGGCTGGTACAGGTATGAATGTTCAGTGCCACTGTCCCACTTCTGGAAAGTTAACTCTGCCTTTTTAACACCTGTCTTTCCGTATTCACCAAAAGGATTGAAATAAAGCATGACTGCAGTTGGGGCTGTAATTTGTGCTGGGTGGCTTGCTGTTGGCCAATGTTTGACCAGCCTCGCATGATCTTTGTGCTCACAAGTTCCCACAGTTCAGTCTGCCTGAGGTTTCCTTGACAGCTTTAGGTGGTGTGTCCTATCGGTCCCGCACAGATTCTGTCCATTCTATCGGGGCAGCATCTTCCCAGCCCCTGAGCAACAGGGGCAATAGTGAGAAAGATGGGCAGTAAGGTGATTCCAGATGTCCAGATTAAAAAGTTCCCATTTCCAACCACAGCTTTTTATTAAACTGCAATGGTGAGTTAGTTGGGAGAAACGGCGAGATTGGAAAAAATGAGAACCTTGAGGAACAGTCTGATTCTGCACTCAAGTTTTGAACAGCGGAATGAGAATCTCTCAAGTGTACATCAATGGGTGTATTAGCAAGGATTTGCATGTTATTAGTAACTAATCTTGCCCGACTGAAATGCACTTTCCTATTCTCTCACCTGCCAGATAGAAACTCAATGGTGACAATTACTGACATGTAGGCACCTGATGTCTCCAGCTCACTACTTGCCCCTCCAGGCCTCCACCTTGGAAAGCAGCCCCAACATCTCAGAGCATGCTCTGTGGGCAGTGCTTGCTTGCACCTTTCATCCATAGAGGTTGGCAACAGATACATACCAGGCTCACTGCATCATCATGGCACGTCTTAACCCACTTACAACACAGTCCTCCACTTCAATGCTGCATTTTAGAGCACACCAGCACCTTTTATGTGATGCTAAGGCATTTCGCTTGCAGGTACAACCATGAATCTTATTGATTGTGCCAGGGTACACCTTAAGACTCCTCACTTGCTCTCTCAGCACATACTCCCTTTGTGCCCGCTTGGATACTCACAGCATCTCTGCCTTTCATTGCCTTGCTTTACTTTTTATTGCCACATTTACTTAACTGAAACATATAAAATAATCAGAGAGTTAGATAGGGTGGATAGGGAGAGCCTTTTTCCTAGGATGGTGACGGCGAGCATGAGGGGGCATAGCTTTAAATTGAGGGGTGAAAGATATAGGACAGACGTCAGAGGTGGTTTCTTTACTCAGAGAGTAGTAAGGGAATGGAACGCTTTGCCTGCAACGGTAGTAGATTCGCCAACTTTAGGTACATTTAAGTCGTCATTGGACAAGCATACGGACGTACATGGAATAGTGTAGCTTAGATGGGCTTGAGATCGGTATGACAGGTCGGCACAACATCAAGGGCTGAAGGGCCTGTACTGTGCTGTAATGTTCTATGTTCTATTCAGAACGTAAAGGCTCATAATACTTCTGCCCAGCATTGTTGTTTTGTACGGACACCTAGTCAAACAGTGTAGGAGCATTAAGCCTTCCATCCCATCAAGCCTGCATTGCTATTCAATATGATCATGCGATTGAACACTTCCATGCCGTTTCCCTACCCCATTCCCAAATCCCTGTATGTCATTGATAATCAGAGACCTATCAATCTCAACCTCAAACATGCCCAAAGACTGAACTTCCACAGCCCTCTGCAGTAGAGAATTCCAAACAGATCGAGATTAAGGAAGTTGATGTGCTGGAAATTTTGGCAAACATTAAGATTGATAAGTCCCCAGGGCCAGACCAGATTTATCCTAGGTTGCTCCGGGAAGCGAGAAAGGAGGTTCTAGCGAGTTTTGAGAAGATTTGTAGCTCAGGTTGAGGTTCTGGATGTGAGTTTGCTCGCTGAGCTGGAAGGTTAGTTTTCAGATGTTTCGTCACCATTCTAGGTAACATCATCAGTGAGCCTCCGATGAAGCACTGGTGTTATGTCCCGCTTTCTATTTAGCTGGTTAGGTTTCCTTGGGTTGGTGATGTCATTTCCTGTTCTTTTTCTCAGAGGATGGTAGATTGGCTCCAAATCAATGTGTTTGTTGATGGAGTTCGGGTTGGAATGCCGTGCTTCTAGGAATTCTCGTGTGTGTCTCTGTTTGGCTTGTCCTAGGATGGGTGTGTTGTCCCAATCAAAGTGGTGTCCTTCCTTATCTGTATGTAAGGATACGAGTGATAGTGGGTCATGTCGTTTTGTGGCTAGTTGATGTTCATGTATCCTGGTGGCTAGCTTTCTGCCAGTTTGTCCAATGTAGTGTTTGTTACAGTTCTTGCAGGGTATTTTGTAGATGACGTTCATTTTGTTCGTTGTCTGTATAGGGTCTTTTAAGCTCATTAGCTGCTGTTTTAGTGTGTTGGTGGGTTTGTGGGCTACCCTGATGCCAAGGGGTCCGAGTAGTCTGGCAGTCATTTCGGAAAAGCCTTTGATGTAGGGGAGAGTGGTTATGGTTTCTGAGCCCGTTTTTGTCTGTTTGGGTTTATTGCTGAGGAATCGGCGGACTGTGTTCATTGGGTACCCGTTCTTTTTGAATACGCTGTATAGGTGATTTTTCTCTGCTCTGCGTAGTTCCTCTGTGCTGCAGTGTGTGGTGGCTCGTTGGAATAATGTTCTAATGCAGCTTCGTTTGTGGGTGTTGGGATGGTTGCTCCTGTAGTTCAGTATTTGGTCCGTATGTGTTGTTTTCCTGTAGACGCTGGTTTGAAGTTCCCCATTGGCTGTTCGCTCTACTGTGACATCTAGGAATGGCAGTTTGTTGTTGTTTTCTTCCTCTTTTGTGAATGTTATGCCAGTAAAGGGTGTTATTGATGGTCTTGAAGGGTTCCTCTAATTTGTTTTGTTTAGTGGTGACAAAGGTATCATCCACGTAGCGGACCCAAAGTTTGGGTTGGATGATTGGCAGAGCTGTTTGTTCGAGTCTCTGCATTACTGCCTCTGCTAAGAACCCTGATATCGGAGATCCCATGGGTGTATCGTTGGTTTGTCTGTAGGTTTTGTTATTGAAAGTGAAGTGGGTGGTGAGGCATAGGTCCACTAGCTTGATGATGTTGTCCTTGCTGATGAGGTTGGTGGTGTCTTGTGTATGTGTCTTCGGTTCTTCTAATAGTGTAGTCAGTGTTTCTTTGGCCAGGTTGATGTTGATGGATGTGAACAGGGCTGTTATGTCAAAGGAGACCATTATTTCATCCTCTTCTATCTTGGTGTCTTTGATGGTGTTCAGGAATTCTTGGGTGGAGCGAATGGAGTGGTGGGAGTCTTCAAAAAGAATGGGTACCCTATGAACACAGTCCGCCGATTCCTCAGCAATAAACCCAAACAGACAAAACGGGCCCAGAAACCATAACCACTCTCCCCTACATCAAAGACATTTCCGAAATGACTGCCAGACTACTCGGACCCCTTGGCATCAGGGTAGCCCACAAACGCACCAACACACTAAAACAGCAGCTAATGAACTTAAAAGACCCTATACAGACAACAAACAAAATGAACGTCATCTACAAAATACCTTGCAAGAACTGTGACAAACACTACATTGGACAAACAGGCAGAAAGCTAGCCACCAGGATACATGAATATCAACTAGCCACAAAACGACATGACCCACTATCACTCGTATTCTTACATACAGCTAAGGAAGGACACCATTTTGATTGGGACAACACATCCATCCTAGGACAAGCCAAACAGAGACATGCACGAGAATTCCTAGAAGCACGGCATTGCAACCGGAATCCCATCAACAAACACATTGATTTGGAGCCAATCTACCATCCCCTGAGAAAAAGAATAGGAAATGACATCACCAACCCAAGGAAACCTAACCAGCTAAATAGAAAGCGGGACATAACACCAGCGCTTTGTCGGAGGCTCACTGATGATGTTACCTAGAATGGTGACGAAACGTCTGAAAACTAACCTTCCAGCTCAGCGAGCAAACTCACATCCAGAAAGGAGGTTGCTAAGCCGCTGGCGAAGATCTTTGCTTCCTCACTCTCCACGGGAGTCGTACCGGAAAATTGGAGGGAGGCAAATGTTGTTCCTCTTTTCAAGAAAGGGAATAGGGAAATCCCTGAAAATTACAGACCAGCCAGTCTTACGTCTGTGATCAGCAAGGTTTTGGAAAGAATTCTGAGGGATAGGATTTATGACTATTTGGAAAAGCATAGCGTGATTAAAGGGAGTCAGCATGGCTTTCAGTGGGGCAGGTCATGCCTTACAAATCATATTAAGTTCTTTGAGGAAGTCACGAGACAGGTTGACGACAGTCGAGCAGTGGATGTGATGTACGTGAACTTTAGCAAGGCATTTGATAAGGTTCCCCACAACAGGCTCATTCATAAAGTCAGGAGGTATGGGATACAAGGTGATTTGGCTGTCTGGATTCAGAATTGGTTGGCTGATAGGAGGCAGAGAGTGGTTGTAGATGGTAAGTATTCTGCCTGGAGGTCAGTGCAGAGTTGTATCCCGCAGGACTCTGTTCTTGGGCCTCTGCTCTTTGCAGTTTTTATAAATGACTTGGATGAGGAGGTTGAGGGGCGGGTTAGTATGTTTGCTGATGACACAAAGGTTGGAGGTGCCGTTGATAGTATCGAGGGCTATTACAGGCTTCAGCGAGACAGTGACAGAATGCAGAGCTGGGCTGAGAAATGGCAGATAGAGTTCAACCTGGATAAATACGAGGTGATGCATTTTGGAAGGTCGAACTTAAATGCTGAATATAGGATTAAAGGCAGGATTCTCGGCAGTGTGGAGAAACAGCGGGATCTTGGTGTTCAAATTCATAGCTCCCTCAAAGTTGCCACCCGAGTGGATAAGGTTGTTAAGAAAGCATATGGTGTTTTGGCTTTCATTAACAGGGGGATCTAGTTTAAGAGCTGCGAGGTTATGCTGCAGCTCTACAAAACTCTGGTGAGACCACACTTGGAATATTGTGTCCAGTTCTGGTCGCCGTATTATAGGAAAGATGAGGAGGCTTTGGAGAGGGTGCAAAGGAGGTTTACCAGGATGCTGCCTGGACTGGAGGGCTTGTCTTACGAGGAGAGGTTGACTGAGCTCAGACTTTTCTCTCTGGAGAGAAGGAGGAAGAGTGGTGACCTGATCGAGGTGTACAAGGTAATGAGAGGCATGGATAGAGTCGATAGCCAGAGACTTTTCCCCAGGGCAGGATTGACTGCCACGAGGGGTCATAGTTTTAAGGTGTTAGGAGGAGGGTATAGAGGAGACGTCAGAGGGAGGTACTTCACCCAGAGAGTTGTGAGCGCATGGAATGGTTTACCAGTGGTAGTTTTGGAAGCGGAGTCATTAGTGACATTTAAGCGACTGCTGGACATGCACATGGTCAGCAGTGAATTGAGGGTAATGTAGGTTAGGTTATTTTATTTTTGGATTAGGATTATTCCACGACACAACATCGTGGGCTGAAGGGCCTGTACTGTGCTGTACTTTTCTATGTTCTATGTTCTGTAAAGGTTCACAACCCCTGAGTTTAGTAACAAAACTTCCTTAACTGGCATCTCTCCTATTACTGGGAGACAAGCCCCATCGTTGCAAACATGGTTGATGATTCCAGTACAACCCTTGACTGACATCAGACATAGATACGATGCAGCCCGTTTTTTAGGCCAGAGCTGACAACAGGCCTCTTGAAGACAATGTTCCAATTTTTTTATTTATTCATTCTCAGGATGTGAACGTCACTGGTTAGGACAGAATTTATTGCCCATTCCTAATTACCCAGAGGGTAACTGAGAGTCAATCACGTTGCTATGGATCTGGAGTCGCATTTAGGCCAGACCAGGTGAGGGTGACAGTTTCCTTCCCTGAAGAACATTAGTGAACCAGATGGGTTTTTCCAACAATTAGCAACGGGTTCTTGGTCATCATTAGATTCTTAATTCTGGATTTTTAAAAATTGAATTCAAATTCCACATTCTGCCATGGTGGGAAATGAACCCAGAACATTACCTAGGTCTCTGAAATAACAGTCCAGTGATAATACCCATCCCCATTTTTTGTGGCTGTTGAATAAAAGTGAAAAGCTTCAACCGTTTGAAGGCGTTCCTGTGTGCGATGCTCTTACAGTGAACAATAAGAAGATATTATTCTACACTTTAAAGAGTATTATTCCCTGAGAGTCCTAAAGTGGGATCGCTCTATGGATTAGTAGCTTGTATAGTTTGATTCTTTTAACTGTAGTTACAATAACAGTCACTCGGGTAGGTCATGGTGTAAGCTAGCAATACAATACAACACAACACCATTCATGGTCAGCATTAGACTTGTAATTCCACATTTTGAATTCAAATTCCATCATCTGCCATGGCAGGATTTGAACCTGGATTATCCAGAATGTTACTTGGATCTCTGGATTAATAAATCCCATGAAAATACCACTTGGCCATCACTTCAATGTGAACTTGTATTTGTGATGACGTCTCACTTGTGCTTCAACATGCCTCCAGAAGTTTTTCTCTCTCATTTCCCTCCCATTACATGTAGTGTGAAGGACAGCTCCATTTAAAAATGGCACTGGTGCTGGGCTTCTAGGAGGACCCAGCAGGAATAAGCACACAATGTGTACATGATGAAGTGTGAGTGTGGTGCATGGTTAAGGAGGTGAGCTGAGGAGAATAGTGTGAGATAACCTGCTAGAGTTTACAGAGGGAAACCCTCCACAAAACTTCCTGGAAGTGACACTTTGGTAAAATTCAGCCTGATGTGAAGGTGCTGGAAAGATTTCTGAGAATGTTTCGAGGTTAAGGGATTTCAGTTACTATGATAACCTGGAGAAACAGAGGCTGCAACCCTACGAAGAAGAGAAAGTTGTGAGAAGAGATGATTGGGATGTTTACAACAATTAGACAGAGGTTCACTTTGGTGGCTGAGAACCAGAGGGCATGGACTTAAAGTGAGTGGCATGAGAATTTTTTTTTATGTGGCAAATAGTTAGGGCCTGGAATGCGTGGCCTGAGAGTGTGGTGGAAGCAGGTTCAATCACGGTTTTATGAAAAAAAAATTGTATATGAACCTGAAGAGAAAAATCTATGTCTTCAGTGAAAAGTTGAGAACTTGGGACTAGGTAAATTGTACATACCTGACACATCAAATAGCCTTTGTCTGCGCTGTAAGTACATCTTCATTCTGAACCAAACTGTTGTGTTGTTTGTTCTCCTATGTGGATGTAAATGATCCCACAGCACTATTCAAAGGAGACGGACACAGTACCCTGTCTGCTATTAATCCCTCCACGACCATCACAAAAAAAAATTAAAATACCTGATCATCATCGCAATGCTATTTGCGGGACCTATTTACATGCAAATTGTGCCGTTCTTCCTAAAATACAACAGAGATGGTAATGCAGAATGTTTTCATCAGTAGCAAAGTGCTTTGGGAAACTTGAGATCAGAAAAGGAAGAGCACGGGGCAAGTTCTTTATTTCTTCGTGCTTGCTTCGAGCAGAGCCCAATGCCAGTTGGACACTGATAATTGTTGCACCAGTAATTGCTGTACAAGTTCCCCTTTACTGTTCGACTGCCAATAAGAAGGAGAGGTGATCAAAAGAAAACGTGTCATTTTGGGTTGGTTTCATGGACCACTTGACTTCTGGTTAATGAGCAGCAATTGCAGATGCTTGGAACGGAGTACATTCCCCTCCCCCTGCCCCTCCAATACATATAATATAAGAGGGGAGAAAGAAACAGGCAGCTTTACAGAATTATGTTTCTGGAAGACATTACAGTGGAGTGCTTAGCTCAATAAAAGCAAAGCGAACAAGAGAATGTGACACATTGAAAGATAGATTTTAATAGTCCTTCCTGCTTCATGTTTTCTATATCCTATATACAACTGGGAATCATACATGACAATCATCCAAATCTGCCTCAACCCATTCCAGGAAACATTAGAGACAATCATTATGATTTGCAGTACATGTGCAGTTTCTGCTCATCCTGGTTTCCATCTGCTCTCCTTTTTCATCCCCTCCATGTGAACATGTTCAGCCTTCACATTTGCCTTTCACTGTTTAACTTATGCACATGGCAAATGTTGAGAGAGTAAATACTTTAAAACGTTAAGCATTTTGCAAAGGTTAAGAGCTGAGGCTTGGAGAAAAATGTTTGCAGCCCCTGTTTTAATGAAAGAGACAGTGGGCCATTGTTCTTCTTGAAATGCTGACTGAACCGATTGACCCTGAGGCTGTTAGCATGAGGCCGCATGTCCATCCCATTTCTGTGCATCGGTGCATTTGTTGCTGTGAATCAGCTTCTGTTGATTCTGCTAATTGTCTACGGTAAGGTACAGATAATAAGCAGTCATTAGTGGGTACTGAGTCTGTGCAATAGATTTGCACTCAGTTTACTGAGGCCACAATATTTTGGTAAATTAGGAGAAGCCCCACAATATTTTTAGACGATCTCAGTGTAGTGTACCAGCTTCTAACACTGCAAGATTAGGCACAGCTTGTAACATTACTTCCCATTAACCAGATCCTTAGCCTGAGAGAAAAGGTATTGTGTTTCTCTTGCAGCTTCTGTGAGTTCAAGACATCCCAAAACATCAGTTAAAGACGAATGGAGTAATTTTTGAAGGTCAGCCACTCTTGTAAATGCAGAAAATCTGGCGGTCAATTTGTACACGAAAAGCAAGTCAGTTTTGAGAAAAAAATGGCCAGAAATCTGTTTAATCTGTTTAAAGTGTTAATCAATGATTTCTATCACAGCCTTACAATAACAAACTGGAAACTGGTACAAAAGGAACTAGTAGGATACAATCCAGTTCTGGTTGTTCATGCCTTGATTAACCTATGGCGTTATGTGTTGCACATTTGTTAAAGCTGTTGTGCCCTCATGTAAGGTGTCCAGCATATATTTTATTTTCAATGTATGTGCTTTGCTTGTGCAGTTTCACAAGAACATAAGGAATTGGAACAAGCGAGCATGCATTCAGCTCTTTGAGAATTCTTGCCATTCCTTGGGACAGTGGTTAAGCTTCGACCTCAACCTCAATTTCTTGCATTACCTCTGTCCAGCCATCTCACACCATTATATGTCGAATGCCTCCCCCAACTTTCACAATTGTTGTCATCTCTGCATCTTGGCATGCTGCCTCCAGTTCCCACAATTGACCACCTCACCTTCCCTATCACAGCAGTGGCACCTAGTAAGTAATACGTAGATATCTATCAGTATCAGCCCCAAACATACTCGATGACTGAGCTTCCACAGCCCTTTGGGGCAGAGAATTCCAAAATTAGATTCAGTCTTTGACAGCTATCGAGCATAATTGTTTGATTGTAGGCCATAGCGATTCAGTATTTCCCAGTGCAGGGTCAGGATGTAGTCCCGTGACTACAGGGATGACACATTGCATTGGGATTACTATGGAGGTTGCTTCGTTTGGTGCATTCACAACTCATTTGAGAGAGAAGGGCCAGGCATTACTCCCAGTTGCTCAGAGGGACATTATTATTTGCATCAGCACTTCCTCAGCACAGGCAAGGACTAAAGCACCGAGGGTATCAATGAATACAGTGGATACTTTATTATCCCAATTTTATTCCTCGACAGGCTGAATGTCAGGTCTCACAGTGTAGTTGATGTTGATGAAATAGACTGTGGATTGGATGCACAGTGTCTGAAGAACAATGATCCCAGTTTCACTTACTCAACATGCATTTTCAACTAATTTTCACATTCAAATGCATGGCAAACTGACACTTGGATTGGAATACCAAGGTGGAACCTTCGTGGCCCCTGAATGACTGCGATTGTATCGCCATAGTCTTACCAGGCTGGAACGCTGCTATCTCATAGAGAATTGGGAAAATACGCAAGATTGGAAAAATGAGATTCTCATTTAGCTGAGGAAAAAAAGAAGTCTGATTCTACAACCAAGGTTTGAACATTGAGCCAAGACTCCCAATAGTCAGCGGCGAAAGGCACATTTGCATGTATTTGCATACCATTAGCACTCAGTCCAGGGGCTTGGATGTGGTCAGTTGGATGCTTGGGGAAGTTAAAGTCTGAGGGTTTGCACGGCTGCAGGAAGTGGGCCATGGTCAGTCCTGCAAGTCTAGTGCAAGCAGTCAGGGGAGTCGTGGTAAGTCGGTCCGAGAGCTGTGCAGAGATCCATTGAAGGCCTGGCCACACATCATTTGGAGCTGTGTGTCCATCGGTCAGGTGGGTGGGCCATAGTCTATCCTGGAAGGTCTGCTTAATGACAGTTAAGTGGGATTTGCTGGTGCCACTGCTGTGATAGGGAAGGTGAGGTGGACAATTGTGAGGACTGGAGGCAATGTGCTGAGATGCAGAGATGAAACAATTGTGAAAGTGGGGGGAGGCACTCGACATACAAAGGTGTGAGATGGCTGGACAGACTCATTGATAGCCACCACCACTCTGGCTACAATGGGAGACGGTGCATCATGACGGTTGAGACCAGGGTTCAGAGTGTAGTGTTGGGAGATGGCAACATTCCGGAAAAAGTTGGGTGGAAAGATGTGGTCACTCATTATGGTTGAGGTTGACAGCAAATATAAGGAACATGGAGACTTGGGGCTGTTCTCAATGACCATGTTGAGCTTGTGAGTCACCATGCCAAGCATGACCTGTGTTGCCTTCCATCCTCATGTGAGCTGTAAATGGGTTATGGAAGTGCGAAATGGCTATGACCACACCTGGGAGGGAATGAATTAAGTGGACATTTCTGCCTGAGACCATGAAACAGGCACAAAAAGCCAGACAGAACTTCATTGATATCCAGTTTCAATAGATGTGAGCTAGATGCAGCGATCATTCATTGACTGTCAATTTGTTGTCCCCTAAAAGGCAAAGCTGTCTCTGAATGTTGCTAGAGGCAAATGCTGCTTCTTTTATTGAAAAATATATCAGAAAGTGCTGGACAAACTCAGCAGGTCTGTCAATATCTGTGGAGGGAATGTTTCAAATCCAGAGACGTTTCTTCTTGTCTGTTTTTATTTAATTTTACTGTTGTTGAATAAAAGTTAACATTTTCAACAGTTTGAGGGCTTCCAGTGGATAATGATTCCATATTGAACAACGAAAGTATGTTATTCCATGCTGGACATCAAGGCAAGAGTAGGGCTCCCTTGGGCAGGGTTCTGAGATAGAAGGATAGTTATCCTGTGTAACTTACTTCTTGTAGCTGCAGTTACCATGACAGTCAAACAAGGAGGTGGTGATGTAAAGTAGTGGCGTGTTTGTGAACGTGAGCTTATTTTTGCAATGAAGTATCATTCCCACCACCTACATGCTCTCAGACGGAATGCCTTTTTTGGTCTTCTCTCACTGTGTGCACTGTGAAGGGCATTTCTTCAGTGGTAGAGCTTGGCCTAATTACATGGCTGAGCATTAAATGTAATGGGAATCCCAGGAGGTCCCAGCAGCGGTGAGACTTCTGCCATTGTTGAGAACGTGATCTATCACACAGGATGCCAAAGCAGAGTGGCGTATACACAACGAGGAAAATTCCACCAGAAAACTTACTAGAACCCTCTTGGTGAAACCCTCCATGAAATCCTCTGAAATTGATACTTAGCTGATTTTTGGTAAAATTCAGCCTGCGGTTTTTTCGCCATTTGCTTTGAACATTTCTCTCTGGCAGTTTTTTTAAAATATTGAAAATGGGAGAAAATAGCTGTTTGGCTGACCATCAAGCATCACCCATTTGAGTAATGAATCTATTTGCTTTCCAATTGACCTAAGAAGGCAGTGCATAAAAGGATGGAGTTATTGGCCAGTTCTTGGATGGAGCAGAGGCCAGGAGGCCTCAAGTTATTGATAAAACCTTGAAGAATCATTTAATCACAGTTGGCACCCTTTTCCATTCATCTAACTATCCACAGCTGTAAATTGCTTTGGGTACGGCATCTGCTTCAAGCTGCTTGGGTCCTCCATAAGTATGCAGATCAGACTCTAGTTTAAGTCATCATTGTAATCTGCCATTTTCACCAGTGCTTTGGGTGGGAGAACAGAGGTGGGTAAGTGGCTGGGATTCAGTTTGAGCGTCAGAAACAAAACAGCCTTTTAGTTGTTTAGGTGTCTCTACGTCCTTCTCTCAGCCCCTAAAGGAAACAACAGACCCTTCCTCACCCTTCCCAATTGCTTCTGCAGCTCCTGACTTCCGAGGTGCATCCCTCGTGACAGCCTCCTGTCACCTGAATTCCCCCCCGTAGACTACCAACAAGCAATGATTCATCAGCTCCTGTCAGGCTCTGAGCAGCATTTGGAGCCCAACCATGGAAAGGAGGGCTGGGATTCCAAATTTAACCTCAACATGCCAGTTTGTCACTCGCCCAGGCCTCCCTAATGGAATGATACAACTGAAAATCAGGGCAATGCAGGCAAGTGTTAAGTCTGTTGAGTAAGCCAATCTTGGCTGGGTGATCTGTAAGGACACTGCAGCTAGCCTTCAGTATGAGAAAGTCTCCTTGGCATTATCCATCAGCACTTCACTTCCATTCTGTTACATAACAGCCAAACATACTATTTTAATAACACTGAAAATTAGCTGACAACTCTTATTTTCAAATGTGGCTTTGTTCAGGAATGGATGCAGCCCATATCCAGCAGATGTTCTGAAATAAATCCGGCTGGCATCCAGCAGAAATTCAGAACAGATTTGGAGAAGAGAGGACGGTGGCTAGAACTTGTGTCATTCCTTGATCTGTGTGATTCTAGATGACAACTGCTTTCTCTTGAGCCTTAACTCACGGTGGCGTTGATTCCTTCAACTCAGTGCTTTTAATTCTCGGGGGGTTACAAAGGGCTTAAACCATTTCCTTAGAGATTTTGTGGGATTGCCACTACTTATAATGATTGCTTAAAAACAACCTCCAGTCATGAGTGTTTATGAGCAAAATTAATTGCGCATTTCTGACCTGTCGCAAAAGAACTTGAGAAACCAGAATTTACTTTTGCAGAAAATTTCCAGGAATTAACCCAAGAAAAGATCTGAGTACAATTATTCACTGCATACCCTAACCAACATTTGCAATGTGCAATGGGAAGCAGAAAGATGGTTTGATGTTATTGATGCTCTGAATGCCTGCAATTATCTATCCTGTCTGACTATAAAACCAAACCATTCTGCTACACACTAATAAACAAATCATCAGGGGACTTCTATCCTCCTTTGAAAATTCTCCCTTTACATCTAATTCAGCATCTTCGAATCAACATTAACCACAAGAGCATTTCCTCTGATCTGGTCACGATCGTTACTACGTCAGTAGACAGCAGATATTTTTCCGTATCATTCTTTATTCAAGCTTTAGTGAATTCTACTGTACGGTGCTCAAAACAACATTTATGCTAACTTTTCGCTTAGGTGCAATCCATTTCTGCCAGATACTGAGGCCAAGGAATATTCATTTGCTCCAGGTAGGAGCAATGCCAGGAATGTTAGTAAGTATGTTTTGGTGAGTATGACCTTCTTGCTCCCCAAGACTCAGAGAGGTTATGCACTGAAAAGCTGAGCCACACAGACAACCAGCTCCTGGGTTCAACCCGCCGATCTTTCCTTTTATCAATCTGATCCTATGCAGATAAAGAAAGTTAGGAAGAACTTCCAGCTATAAAGCTAGTGCTTTATATAACGTCAGGATGCCCCAAGGAGCTTTGCAAGCAATGAAATGCAGTTAAAGTGTAGTCACCATTGTATTGTCAGAAACATGCCCAGCCTCTTTGTACACAGCAAGCTCCCACAAACTGCATTGCAATAATGACCAGATAAACTGTCCAGAGTGCCGTTGGCTGAGGAATGAATATTAGCCGCTTCTGCATTGTGCGCAGGTAGGTTTGGCCCAGCCCGAGCTTGCACTGCACCCACTTCCCCTCTCTTGGAATAAAAATCCAAACATCTGCGGCACTTTCTCCCAAGTTGGGTTTGCCAAGCTGGGAAATTTTTGAAATCAGGAGTAAAAATTCAACCTAGGACTCAGAGTTTAGAGTGCTATCATTGTGCCACAGCCTTAGGCTGAGGACAAAAAATTAACCAAATGCCCCACTTACTAGATGCCCCACCATGTTGGAAATTCTGCATGAGGACAATAGTTAGGTTAATTTGGATGCTTTTCTATAGGGAAAAATCGCTCACAGATATCCAAGAACCGAACTGAAAACTTAAAGTGCTGGAGAAATTCATTAGATCTGGCAGCATTTGCAGAGTGAGAAACAGAGTTAATACTTCAAAGCAAATATGACAGTACTTCAAAACAAAAATATTAGCATTTCCATCTAGTAAACATTCATTCTACAATAGAACATGCCTATTTGAAAAATTCCGAGATGTTACAAAGTGATCACAATACACTTCCTCTAAGAATCCAATACCTTACATCCTTTTTAATCAAAGAACATCAACAGTAACATAAATCTTGCTTCTAAAAAGACGTTATTGCTGTTGCTTCTCATGATTTATGCTGAACATGTGAGTCAGTCTGGTTGTTTGGAATTATGCAAGTAGCAGAGGTGAGGGTTCGGGTATGTTCTCTCACACAGTCTTCACCATGGTGTAATGCATCAGTGATTTGCATTCTGGATCACCCCACAAGCTACTTAGAACCACCCCTTGCTATCTGCAGACCACAGTTTGAAAACCACTGGCCTAGTACATTGTTAACAAAAAATCGTAGTTACATGCCACTCATCAAACAGTAACTTTTGCAGAGGTTTTAACAGCAAGGCTAACAGATTAAAATGTCAAATTCTACTAAATTTAGTGATTTTTATTTGATTAGAATCAAAAGAGTCTTCAACAGTCTATTCCTGTTGGTAAAGTGTAAAATGTAACTTCTGGATTTTAATGCTTAAGCTGCACAGGTTATTTGCAGTGCAAGTTGCTGCCCACTTTAGAGCAATCATGATGTTAAACAATGAGAAGTGTGCCATCATTGCTATTGCAAGATCGTGATAAATGTTAGTCTGTTTGCAGTTGCTGGCAGTCAACCTTTGTCTGAGCGTCGATAGTTACGAATAAGTAGACATGTTCCCTGTGCAAAATCTGATGCTTTCCAATGATAATAATGTGAGCATGACCAGAGATGTCTGTGAACGTCAGGGCTTTGTTATCTTGTCCCTCCTTCTCTTTGATTTAAATAGATTTAAATGTAAGCAAATTCAGCTGAACTGAATCTAAAGATTGTAAAATTGTACAAGGAAGTGCAACTGTGCTACAGCTGTAACACAGAAAGTCACGATACAAATTCAAAAGTACCCCTGCACATGCGGTCATTGGTGATTCTGAGTCAGAACTTGTTTTAAATCTCATGATTGAAGTCAGCGAAAATTAAAACAAAAAGTTCAATTTGAAAGTACGTCCATAAAATCCGTTGCCACATGAGCAATTGTAACTGCACTATCTAATTTCTGCGTTTCAATGGAGAGAATGAAAGTTCAGAAATTATTTCGTAAAGGGCCCTTTGATAAACACTGTGCGGTTGGAGTTATGCTTTACTCTTTTATGAGCTGAGACATTTAATACAGAATGTCCTGAAGTAACACAGTGTAACTGTTATAATGTATTAACTGTGCAATTTATCTTAACCAGCTGAATGTCATGTATTGCTTCCAGACATGGTGTTTCACCGAGCTAGGATGAACGAATGAATAATGCGCTATAGTGAATCCATGATGCATGGCGATAGGCAATTGACTTTACCTTTTGTACACTTCAACAGTGTCAGTAGATGCAGCGGCCTATATGTTACAGGTTTTATACTGATACAGATGCAGGAAACAGGTTAGGGTTTCTCTTGTCATGTTCGTCTGACCCAAAGATATAGTAGTAATGTATTATGCTGTATGATAGGATTTACCATCCACAAGCCTATGTTCGATACCTGGGCAACGAAGTTGCAGCAGCCATGGCTCAGTTGGGTGTATTCTTGCTTCTGAATTGTGGTTCCAAATCTGACTCAATAGAATGGAGAATTTAATTCAAACTGACTCACTTGTGCTACACTTGGAGGTGCTGTCTTTCAAATCAGTAAATCAAGATCATGTCCACCCTCTCCCATGAACCTTAAAGATCCCAAGATAGTATTCAAAGAAAATAGTGAGGCTATCCTGCGCCCAACTCCATCCCTACCCAGAGCCTGTTTTTGTCCCTCAAACATCAGCTAGAAAAGGGACATTTTCGATTGTTGTAGGTGAGATCCTTCATTGACAAGCTGTGTCTGATCCCTATATTGCTATGGTGATACACTTCAAAAGCCCTTCACTGGCCGCGAAGTACGTTGGTAAATCCTGTGCTTGATACGTGTGCATTATAAGTGTAAGTAATTTAAGAAGGTGTGACTGCTGGGAAGAAATCTCACTATTTTAAAACCAAACCCAGGATAAAGGCAAATCAGTTCAGTGCAGTTGGAAAGGTACGTAAAAATTGGATTTATGTAACTGCTTCCACACCAGAGGAGATGGCAGTACTTCATAGTTAATTTTTTTTTATTCTTTAACAGAATGAGGGCATCACTCATCAGGCAGCATTTATTGCCCAGAGAGCAGTTCAGAGTCAACCACATTGCTGTGGGTCTGGAGTCATATGTCGGCCAGAACAGGTTAGGATGACAATTTCCTACCCTAGAGGACATTAATGAATCAGGTGGGTCTTTCCTAACAATTGACAATGGGCTCATGGTTATCATTTGACTCTTAATTGCAGGTAATTTTATTGACTTCAAATTCCACCATCTGTTGCGATGGGATTTGAACTGAGGTCCTCAGAACGTTATCTGGGTCTCTGGATTAACAATCCAGCGATAATACCATTAGGCCATCACTCCCAACCCCCCACTACTCCCAATGATCAATTGACTGTTTTTTGAAGTGTAAACATTGTTATACTGTGGGAAAAGCAGCAGCCAATTTGCAAGCAGCATGCTCCCACAAATGGTAATGTGATAATAACCAGGAAATCTTAATTGGTGAAGTGGATTGAGGGCAAACCATTTGCCAGGACACCAAGGCAACATCCCTGGGCTTCTTCCAATAGCATCATATATTCCTTTATGCTCTTTTGAGGGCATGTTTTGTGCTCTACTTTGCTTCTCATTTTCTGCCATCATTGCTAACTAGCAGCAGTATGAAAGAGAGCCAAAGTATCTCACTAGCAGTACACTGTGGTCAGCCCTCAGCTGTGTCCACTACGGTGACTCATGGGAACTGTATCTTTTTGCTGAAACAGGCTAAACCTGTAAAGTAACGCAAAAGATGTTTGGCTGCCAGACATGCAGGGTACAGAATACCTTCAGGATGTTGAAGGCTAAGGGAGTAAGCCCTGATAAAATATCTGCGGTAGAGCTGAAATCCTGGCTGACGTCTAAATATATCATCCTTCCGACAATGCGTGCAATCAAGTTGGTGTTAAACACAGCATTTCGTATTCTTTTGGAACAACCCAAAGAATTTGAAAGGGGTCCTCTGTTGTTTGGGTAGCCTAGGGTCAAACCTATACTTTATGCCTTGGAGAGGACCTTCCAGTTTTTCTGCAATGAGCTTAAAACAAAACTCTCAGCTAGCAGAAGGGCCTGCCACTATCACTGGGGCTTCTCACCTACATCTGCTGATGGCTAACACGGAGTTGATCACTGTGGGTAAAAACCATCATCTCATGAGTTAGAAGTCTATCACTAACAAAAAAGCAAGGATCTTATTATAATGTGTAAACAATGCACTCCACCAATGCAGTACTACACTGGAATATAAGTCTTGATGCTTATGATAAAGTACTGAGTAGGATTTGAAGTCAGTAGGAAGTCAGCTGTGGTATGAACTGAAGCACAGTTGACACCAATTGGAAAAAAACAAGATAATATAGTCCATGCTAACTTACAGCAACAAATAATTAAATAAAAGATTCACACATCTAAAAGCAAAATCTGACAAACTTCATATTTCATATATTGACGTACAGGCGGCCTGAAGTTTGGAATAAGTATTTTGACTAAATGAAATGTGAACTAGGGAGATGTATGAAGCTACATAACAAATACTGTCAGAGTTGTAACTGAGAATAGCTTCATTTGAAAATGGTTCATGATATTGAAGTGGAAAATTGGCGAACCACCCTGAATAGTGGGACTGGCATCTTGTCAAACTGGTGAATGAACTTTTCTGCTCACTGTGATGGAGTGGGGCTCTTTCTCAAAGTAGTAAAGCTCTACAAGTTATCAATGTACACAATTCAGAACTTGGTTTGGTAATTGCTGTCTGGCCATGAATTTCTTCAAAAACAAAAATATATTTGCACCTTTTCTTGTTTATTTGTTTTTAACCATATGCCCTTATTCGATGATCCTTCCAAGATGCAGTCCCTCCTCACCGCTATAATTGATTTCTTGATCAAAAATGCAAACCCCCTGCTCTGCTGTGCTTTTCTCTAAATATCTTATGATCAGGAGCATTGAGCTGTCGACCATTCCCTTCTGTATGTCAAGTCTCAGTCATAGCTATGATATCCTCCTGTCAATCTTGTTTAAATGCATCCCCAACCACATTAGCAAACTTCACTTCAAGGATGTTGGTTTGTTCTTGTTCAGATGTAACTTGTACATGGTCTGCAACTAGCAGAACTGGTACCGAAACCTCAGAAGTCTAAAGCATTTCCACCGACAACATGTCTCTATACAGGAAGGGACAAATAGCCTCAGGTACATTGGGAGGTTTTAACTGCACTATCACAAGTATGAAAGGTGGTTAAAATTAAAATGAAATAAAGCTGGTAACAGAAAGTAGAAAAGTGGGAAAAGGAATTAATAGGCAGATAAAACAAAGACAAGCATCAACTAAGCTTAGAATGGTGCAATATTTGAACGTACCGAGAATTTGTAACAAGGTAGATGATTTGAAGTTACCAATAGAGGTAATTGGGAACGATCTAATTGCTATCACTTAAACATGGTTTCAGAGTGACCAAAACTGGGAACTGAATAAAGGCCATTCAACATTGAGGAAGGATAGGCAAAAAGGAAAAGGAGCTCATACTGTGCTAATGAGAAAGAATGGCATCAGTAGGGGAGGACCTCAAAATGGAAGAACTAAACCTGTTTCGATGGAGCTAAGGAACAGCAAAGGGCAGCAAACATTAGTAGAAATTGTTTATGGGCCATTAAACCGGAGTGATATTGTGGGTCATGGTATTAAGTGGGAGATTACTGAAACATGTAGAATGGGTAATGCAGTAATGATGGATGATTCAATATGGATAGACTGGGTAAACTTAATGAGTACTGGTGCTGTGTGAATAAGTTGCTTCACTATGTCAGGAATGGTCTCCTAGAGTAGTATGTTGAGAAACTAACTAGAGTACAGATTATTTTAGATGTAGCGTAACATGATGAGAAAGGGCTAATTAATTATCTTGTGAAAGAACCTTTAGGGATGAGGTGACTAATTTGTTGGGATTTTAAATTTTTTTGAATGTGAGGTAGTTCAAACTGAAGCCAGGATAATAGATTTGAACAAAATAAATTATGAAGACATGAAAGGAAAATTGGCCGAAGTGGATTGGGAAAATACATTAAAAGGTATGACAGTAAACTGGAAGCAGTAAGATTCATAGGGTCAGAAAGGAAAGATCACATCAGGAGAGAGAAAGAGAGAAAGAGAGAGAGAGAGAGAGAGACAGCCCAAGTGCGTATATAAATACATTTGACTTGGGGATTTTGGAGCAGCTAGCAAAGTTGATACAGGAGAGAGGTGGTGCTTTAATCGTGGTTCTTAGTTCATAGTTTGTAAGGTGTTGAACAGGATAAATTGAAGCCTCGCACAAAACAAAGAGTGACATTGTAGGAAAACTATGAGTTAATTGATTGCTAATAGCTGCTAATTTGACTATCTGTTATAGGTTACTTTCAGATTGAAGGTAAATAGAAATATTTACAGAATGCAAAGAGCAGTAGAACATTTTTGAAAAACACATTATGAACTAACTAAATAAAACAGATGCTGGACCAGGTGACGAGTTGACATGGGGGGTGGGGGACCCTTTTGTGATTCATTGTGACAACATCTGTAGCAAGTGTTGAATGCTTGAGAAACTCCAGCTCAGAGTTGATGTGCTGGAGCTTGTAATTCAAACAAGGCTACAAATCAGGGATGGGGAGAGCTACCTGGATGCTGTGTTTCAGGAGGCTGTCAAACCCTACAGCTTAACTGCCTCAAATTTGGTCAGTGGTCAGAGTCAGAATGGTGTGACGATGAGCAAGGCAGATAAAGGGATCCAGGAGGTAGAGCTGAAGAACCCTCAGCCCCTGAGTTTGTCTAACAGCTTTAAGGTTCTTGCTCCTGTGGGGATAAGACCGTGGGCAGTAAGGAGGATGAGTAAACTAACCATGGCGTCATGGTACAGGGAAGAGAGAAGAGAAATGTGGTTGTAACCAGAGTTAGCAAAGTCAACAGAATAGACACTACTCTCTGTGGACAGGATCAAGAGCCCTGAAGGCTGTGTTGTCTGCATTATTCCTTGGTTCAGGATATCCCAGCTGGTCTGCAGAGGAACTAGGCTGGGAAGGGAGCGATTCAGTTATTGCAGTCAACATAGATGCCACTAATATAGGTAATACAGGGAAGAGGCTCTGCTGAGGGAATATGAGCAACTAGGGGCCAAATTAAAGCTGTAATAATCTCCATAATCTCTGGACTGTAACCTGAACCGTGAACTAATTGACACAGGGTCAACAAGGCACAAGAGGTAAACACATGGCTCAAAGACTGGTGCAGGAGCAACTGGTTCCAATCCATGAGACATTGATACAAGGACTGGGGAAGGAGGGAATTGTTCCGATTGGACCAAATCCACCTGAATCATTCTAGGACCAGAGTCCTGGCGAATCACATACTAAAACTGTAGATAGGCCTTTAAACTAAATAGTGGGGAGGGGGAATGGGTTCAGTTGCATGGAAAATTATGAAATCAAAGGTAAAGGAGAAGGTAAATTGTAAGTGAGTGATAAGGTTGATCATTACCAGAAAATAGAAGGATGGAACAGAATATGTGAATGTCATATTGCACCAAGGAAACATGAAAGTGTAGGAAAGTTCAACAATGGAAAAGAACTTAAAGGTTAAACACATGAATCAGGCAGATGAACTGACAGGACAAATCTAGGTAAGTAAATATAATCTCTTAGCCATTACGGAAACATAGCTAAAATGCAATCAAAGCTGTGAACTTAACATTCAAAGATACTTGCCCTTTCTGAGAGATGGGAGGGATGGAAAAGGTGTTAGGGTAGCACTGTTAATTAGGTGTGAAGTGAGGGCAGTTGGAAGAGTTAATCTAGGCTCAGATGACGTAGAGTCTATTTGGATGGAAGTAAAAAACAGCAAGTGAAAGGAGACATGGGTAGGAGTAGTATACAGACCCCAAACAATGGAAAAGGCTATAAATCAACAAATAATAGGAGCATTACAAAGAATAGAGAAAAAATTATGTTCATGTTGATAGGCCTTCTGAAATTGGAAAGGGTAGCTACGATAACAAATTCATAGAGTGCATTAGGGATAGTTTCCTAGAGCGAAATATTATGAGATGATGGGAACAGTCTATCCGTAACAGTAATGAGGCAGGTTTGACCTCTGAGTAAAAGATTCCCTAGGAAAGAGTGATCATAACATAACAGGATTTCTGCACAGTTCAAGAGTGAGAAGTTTGTGTCAGTAACAATCATATTTAACTTAAATAAAAGGAATTACAATGAAATGAGGATAGAGTGAGATAAAGTGAACTGGGCAGATAGATTAGAGGAATGACAATAATAATGCAGTGACGGACATTTCAGAGGTAATTCAGGACTGCTAGCAAAAATACTTCTTAGTAAGGAGGAAAGATTCTAAGAAAGGGATAAAAAAATCATAACTAATGAAGAAAGCTAAGGAGAGTGTTAAGTTGAAAGAAAAAGGATAGAAGGAAGCCAAAGTCAATGATAACCCCAAAGACTGGGATAAATTCAAAATCCAGCAAAGGAGAACTAAAAGGATAATAAAGGGAATGAAAATAAACTATGGCAAACTAGAGAAAAACTTACAATAAAAACTTTGTTAAATATGTATAAAAGAAGAGGGAGGTCAAAGCAAATATAGGTTCCTTAGAAAATGAATCTGGGGAGATGGTTTTGGAGAATGAGGGAATAGGGGAAAAATTGAACAGGCATCTAGTGTCAGTCTTCATACTGGAAGATACTTTGAAAATTCCATTAAAATAAAGAAATGGGTGAGGAATTAAATACCATCACCATCACCAAAAATGTGGTCTTACCAATTAATGGGACCAAAGGCAGATAAGTCCCCTGGCCCTGATGGCATGCATGCTAGGATGCTAATGGAGGTAGTTACAGAGATAGTGGATGCCTTTGTTGTAATTTTCCAAAAATTTGTAAATTCTGGAGAAGTACCAGAGGATAGGAAACTGCTAATGGGACAGCCCTATTCAAAAAGCGAGGGCGGCAAAAAGCAGGTAACTATAGCCTGACATCTATTGTTAGAAAAGTATTGAAATAAATTATTAAAGAAATATTAGCAGAATATTTGGAAAATGACAATCTAATCGAGCAGATTCAACATGGCTTCATGGAAGGGACATCGTGTTGAACCAATTCATTGGGGTCTATCAGGGAAGTACCAACTAGGGTGGATAGAGGGGGACAGTACCTGTGTTGTATTAGGAGTCTGGGAAGGTGTTCAACAAGGTACCTCACACAAGTTAAGTCATAAACCAAAAGCTAAAGTTGTTGGAGGCGGTATATTGGCGTGGATAGAGAATTGGCTAGTAGGCAAGAAACAACAAGTGGAGATAAGGAGGCTTTTTTCAGGTTTACGACCCGTGACTGTTGTGGTTCAATGCTAGGACCACAAGCGTTCACAATATATATCAATGACTTGGAGGAAGCAAGTGAATGTACTGTGGCCAAATTTGCAGACAATGCAAACGTAGGTGGAAAGGCAAGTTGTGATGGAGTTACAAACAGTTTACCAAGAGATATTGCAAGGTTAAGTGGGCAAAAAGTTGGAAAATATAATATAGAGATATAATGCCATGAAAAGTTGTTCATTTTTGAAGAGAGAACAAAAGAACAGAATATTTAAATAGAGAAAAACTACAGAAAGCTAAAGCACAAAGGGACTTTGGGGGAACTTGTGCATGAAACACAAAATGCTAGGATACAGCTGAAGCAGGTAATCAGGAAGGCTAAATGGAACGTTGGCCCTTATTTCAAGGCGGTTGAAGTATAAGAGTAGGGAGGTTTTAATACAATTGTACAAATGTGCTGGTGAGACCACACCTGGATTTCTGAGTGTCTTTGGTCTCCTTATTTAAGGACAGACATCATTTTATTGGAGATAGTTCAGAGAAGGGTCACTAGGACAATCCTTGTTATGGAGGATTGTGTTATGAGCAAAGGCTAAACAGATTGGGACTCTACTCGCTGGAGTTTAGAGGAATGAGAGGTGATCTCATTGAAACATATAGGACTCTTAACGAGCTTGACAGGGTAAACACTGAGAAGATGTTTCCCCTCATGGGAGAGTCTAGGTACAAATGGCATAATCTCAGAATAAAAGGGAGCCAATTCAACTGGAGATGAGGATCTCTCAGAAGTTTGTGAGTCTTTGGCACTCCTTGCCACAGAGAACTATGGAGCCCGAATCCTTGTGTATATGCAAGGCTGAAATCGATAGATTCTTGATCAGTAGGGCAATCAAGTGTTATGGAATAAGGGCAGGAATTGAGGACCAAATGTAACATTTCCAAATAAAGTGGGAACCTGTGTTTTGAGGAAAAGTTAAAGTGTCTTCAGGAGGATTTGCATAGCCTTAGAGAGTAGGAAGGAACATGACAAATGGAATGTAATGTGGAAAATATTTCTTACCGGCAGCATGGTGGCTCACTGGTTAGCATGGCTGCCTCACAGCACCAGGAAGCCAGGTACATTTCTTTGGGCGACTGTCTGTGTGGAGTATGCACATTCTCCCCGTGTCTAAGTGGGTTTCCTCTGGGTGATCCAGTTTCCTCCCACAGTCCAAAAATATGCAGGCTAGGAGGATTGGCCATGCTAAATTGCCTGTAGAGTGCTAGGATATGTAAAACTAGGGTTATAGGGGGATGGGTCTGGGTAGGATGCTCTGCGGGTGGTGTGGACTTATTGAGTCAAAGGGCCTGTTTCTACACTGTAGGGATTCTATTCTAAGAGGCTGGACAGTGTAGGTGTACAGAGGGACCCAGAGGATTTGTGTGCTAGAGTAGTTCAATGGTATTGAAACTTGGTTGGACCACACACTGTGTGCAGTTTTGGTTTCCCTATCACAGAAAGATGTTGTTGCCACAGAATAGGTGCAACAAATTCTCACCAGACATTCCTGAGATGGAGGAGATTGAGTACACGGCCTGTACTCTCTAGAGTTTCAAAGAAAGAGGAGATCTCATTGAAACTTATAAAATACTTTAAAAAATAATCAGGGTATACTTAGATTTCAAATCAATTCAATAATACAGCGCAGAAACAGACCCTTCAGCCCACTAAGCCTGCGCTGATCCCTACTCCTTATTTAGACCAACTACTCATTGCCCACGTGTGGCTTCCACTCTTGAATTCACCTCCTGTTCATGTATCTGTCAAGGTATTCCTGAAATGTTACTAACAAGACTGCTTTCAACGCATCCACTGGCAGTGTGCTCCAGGCATCCACCAATCCCTTGGTGAAAAATTTTCCACCAAACTTTCCCCTCTTTGCTTGAAACTGTGCCCTCTTGCAATTCACCATTCCATCCTAGGAAAAGGTCTCTGACTATCCATCCTATCTAAGCCTCTCATAAATTTGTAGATCTCTATCAGGTCTCCCCTCAGCCCCCTTCTACAGAGTGAGTTTATCCAACCTGTCCTCATAACTAAAACCCTCAAGGCCAGGCAATATCCTGGTAAACCTTCCCTGCGCCCTCTCCGAGGCATCCACATCCTTCTGGTAATATGGTGACCCAAACTGCACGCATTTTTCAAATGTGGCCCAACTAAAGTTTTGTACAACTGTAACATAACTTGCCAACTTTTATATTCGATACCCTGGCTGATAAAGGCAAGTGTGCCGTATACCTTCTTGATCACCATATCCACCTGTGTTGACACTTTCAGGTGCATGTCGGCCTGTACCCTCAGATCCGTCTGTATGTCAATACTCCTAAGGGTTCTGCCATTTATTATATAATTTGCGTCGGAATTTGATCTTCCAAAATGCATCACCTCACATTTGTCCAGATTAAACTCCATCTGCCATTTGTCTGCCCTAATCTGCAATCTATATATGTCATGCTGTATCCTTTGATAATCCTCCTCTCCAATTTTGGTGTCATCGGCAAACTTACTAATCAGACTACCTAAATTTTTGTCCAGGTCATTTATATATATTACAAACAACAAATGGATAGATGCTGGAAAGATGTCTCCCCTCGTTGGGGATTCAAGAACTATAATCTATGATCTATGAAGACGTGATACAGGAAATAACTGATCGGTGAAGCCCCCTTCTTCTTTAATTCCATTGCTAAAACCTGCTTCTTTCACAAAGATTTTATGGTTCGGTGCATATTTTCACGATTAGGCTTCTGAAAATTGCCTCGGTCCATCGCCTGTGTTTAAGACACTGAATAAAATTGTGTTAATTGGAATTTCAAAACTTTCAAGTGACATTAAACTGGGAAATTAATTCTGGAAACAAGTACAATAGCGTTCAATACAATATTTCCAAAAAATGCGGAATTTAGCTCGCGCTGGGTAGACAAATTGCAATATAGGTGAGTGTGGAGTAAGGAGCTTGGTCGGCTTAGACGACTAGCGTATGGCTCAGATTAATACCAGCAGCATAAGTTACAATTCCTGTCCCGGTTGAGGTAGACTCAGGACATGTCTCCTCACCCTAACACTGAGACTGGAAGGCAAAGACAAACTGACAAACTGACACTGTCAAAAAGAAATCAGGATGAAGCATTAGGAGATGATGAGCTAAGGATCTGCCTCTCGAAGGAGCATATATGGCGAAGAAAGAAGTATGAGGTGGTGGACAATGGTGGAAATATCAATGAGACGGCATCCTTCTTGGAAAACAAACATATAAATATGAATTGGGAGTAAATTCATATCCACCTGTGTACAAATGGATTATTAACATAGTAAGGCAAGTTAATAATGTCATAAAAATAAGGAAGCAAAGCATGGAGTTCATTGCTAGAGGGATAGAATTGAAAAGGGAAGCATGGACGAACGCCATGTGACATTTGTACTTGCTCCATTTGGAACATCTCCTGTGCCAAAGAAGCAAAATTGAGGCCATTAATGAAATGATTATTCTGCGTGTTAAACGTGAAATATAGGGCTCAGCAGCAGGCAAGTGAGTATTGACATATTTTGACATGCCTCTGAAACACCTGGGATAACATTTCGGAAACAAACTTTGAGCATAATCTTTTAGCTCTGCATGTACCTTCAAGGCTGACAGGCAAGGCTTGGCAGATGAGGCCGTTCTGAAACAGTGTGTACAGAGTTTCAGGACTTGCGTGCTGCTCAAATTACGACCCAGTCTGAGAGCAGGCTCTACGTGACACCTTGGAAACAGCTGACCTTAAATTGTCAGCCCTTAATCCCCTGAGTTGCAAAACATTTGCTCCAAATGTACCAAGAAATATCTAATCATCAAGGAGAAATTGGCAACAGAAGCTTGAAAGTTTTCAAAAATAAAAACCATACGCTAGTCACAGAGCATAACTCTCACACATTTGTATGATTAAAAAAAACGGCTTTCCTTCAGAGGACTAGTTCATGCTAAATACAGCACAGTTTAGAGGTTATTGTATAAAAATGTATCCATTTTAATAAAGAAATACATTGTGTTTGCTCAAACTGACACAGAGTTGGTAGCCCAGGGTGGCACCAGTTTACGATGGCGTCTTCATCTGATTGATGAAATAACACTGTGGATACAGCAGTGGTAATTTTATGCAGATACACTTTTCAGTAATCTTAACATTTCTCCCCTTATTTTACCCTTGCTCAATTTTTATTTTCCATTGAAGGCAAGGAGAATTTTCCTGGAGTCTTTACTAATATTTTCCTCTCAGCTCGCACCTAAAAACAGGTCACCAGACTATCACTTCATTGGTCTTTGTGGGACCTCGCTGCACGTATCATATTTCCTCCTTCACAATATTGATTGCTTTTCAAATGTAACTTCTGTAACTTAGGACAAAAAGCACATGAAGTGCATGATTCTGACACAGTGATCCTTTATCTCACTGGCACCAAATGCGTAAGTATATTTACAAAATTTCTTTCCTAAAGAAATAAACTAGTTACAGTGGCCGATCCTAGCTCAGCACTCCAAAATAAACCATTGAAAAGCTCAACTCCCTGTCTCAAATAAGCAGAGTAGACTTGTCTGTTAAGCAATGGGGGAAGAAGTGTTTTATGTTCACTAGGAGTAGAGGGAAATGGTCCCTGGTCTTACTCTTTCATCTCCTACCTCCACCTCTTTGAAAAATGGGTTTGGGCTTAAAATTGGACTTGATGCATGGCAAAGAAACAAAGTTAAGAGCCAGGGAACTCATAACACTGCTGCTAGTTCCCTTTGAATACAGGGCCAGAAATTATCACAAACAATATCTTCAGCATCTTAAGCTTCTCAGACTCAGGGGAAGGGAAATTCTAGGTTCTCCAGGCTAGTCTCCGTTGGCCCCTCACAGCTGAGGACTTATCCCAATTGCTCTTGTGGGTTCACCTGGAGCAGGGAGAGACGGTGGACCAAGCTTTCTGGCTTCTGCTCCTTCAGCTCTTGCTTTAGTCTGCTGCCCATGGACTCTGGATCTGACCCCAAACCCTGTAAGGCTGATACAGACTCTGTGGAGACTGAAAATAACCTCTACAATGTGCTCTTCCCCCAACTGGCCCACAAGGGTCTGGCCAACAGCTGCCATGGCAACCATAAGGCCTGTTATGAGTTGGAGAGATATTACTGTTTCACTCCCTGTTTCACTTCATTGCCTGTTCACCTTGGGATGCTCTGATTTTGTGAAAGCTGCAATACATACTCCCTTTAGTAGCAATCATTCTTGAAATATAAGAGAGAAAATTTCCAATCTGCCGCTGGATGTTAAATTGAAATTTTGTATTGGCCATCCATTACCAAAGCCCCAAATAACTATTCTTATTTGATTGAAATGAAATTGGATACTTTCTATAAAGAGCATGGAATTTAGTTTCATGCCCATGAGACAAGATTAAAATGTGTTCCAGTGTCTCTGTATACTTCTTAGCCATCAACAATTTGAATAATGTTCTACATATACCTGATTTTATTGCTCGATTGGAATCTCTTTTGGGTTTCACTTTTGCTTTACAGACTGCAAGGATTCAAATAGCCCAAAATTGAAATGAATAGTTTGCCAGCTTCCACCACACAATGAGGAATCTATCCTATAGAGAAGCTTCTTTTTATGTTTGACATAAAGCACAATTATCTGACTGATTCCCACCATAAAGGAGGTTAGTTTAATGGGGGAACAAAATAGATACAACAAAATTGACAGGCAGTTATTTTTCTCTTATCCAAATCCAAAATTATCCAAATTGGCCAAGGTTTCTGTGTAAATTTTTTTCCTCAGCTCTTTTTTAGTTTTAGATTTATTTATTTGCCAAATGTATTAAGTACATGAATACATAAGTACACAAGTGCACAAAGTCGCCATTCACTAGCATGCATTTGGTTACAAGAAACAGAATTAAAGAAGTTAGCAGCCAAAAGGTAAGCAAGAAAAAAAGTCCAGATCTCAGAGTCCCAAATCCCATCTCCACAATGGTGCAGGTGCCTTTCCCATTGCTAGGCCGCTCTCACTGCCTCACCGCCCCACCCTCTCTACCACTGCCTCACCGCCCCACCGTCTCTCCCACTGCCTCACCGCCCCACCCTCTCTACCACTGCCTCACCGCCCCACCGTCTCTCCCACTGCCTCACCGCCCCACCCTCTCGACCACTGTCTCACCGCCCCACCGTCTCTCCCACTGCCTCACCGCCCCACCGTCTCTCCCACTGCCTCACCACCCCACCCTCTCGATGACTGTCTCACCGCCCCACCCTCTCTACCACTGTCTCACCGCCCCACCCTCTCTACCACTGTCTCACCGCCCCGCCCACTGGTAGAATTCACGTTCCTTTCTATGGCCTTCCTGCTCAACATCACAGGTAGCCAAGAGGGTGACCCAATGTAACATAGAAATCTTCATCCAGTCGCTTAAATGCTGCCATATGACTCCTCTCTCTTTCACACATGGACTGAATACGTCCTTTTACCAGATCAAGGGTCAATAAGTAGTTAAACTAATAAATAGTTTTACTGCATAAAACAGATGAATTGAACGGTGAACAATAAAGTGCAGCAAAAGATGTATTTTTTGCTTTTCTGAAAATAATAAAGACGATTCTTAGCTCACCAGCTATGATGTATCCTCCCACTTGTTCTCATTAAACTACAGCTCAACAAATGTGAAGTTGGAAGAACCCTGGTCATAAGCCTTAAAACATTAATCGTCTTCTGACCTAATAGATGATGTTTGCTGGCTTGCTTAGGCTTTGTTTCATTGACACCCCAACCACAATTTTGAGCATTCTTTTCTTTGATCAATGATGTTGCAAAGTGTTGTGTGGTGTTGACTGAATGCTACACGTAGCAATATCGAACACCAGTCAAATCACCATAGATAATATTCTCACAGTGAGAAAAATCAGCACAGTCCGATATGAGGGGTGGGATGGCAAAGGTAACTGAATTTTTATGGTCAGCCCAATAAAAGGTTGACAGCAAATTGACAACAGAATATACCTGTCGCTGTACCGTTGCATAAACAAGGAGCAGAAACGTATATGACTGGGCAGGCAGGAAGCAGATTCAAGTCAAGATGGCCCTACAACCTGGTAGAACTGAGTGTGCGCTGAATTAATGCAGAGTGGGACTTCTACCCCTCAGTGCCCCGATTTTGCTGTCTGCCAACCCGGCAGAGCCAGAGCTCCACAATAGACACTGCCAGGCTGGCAAGGCAGCCCAGGAATGAGACTCTTTGGATCCCCGGATAACTCAAGGGCATTGAGCAGGGAGTATTTTCCCACCATAGGGAGTAGGGCAGAAGGTGGGCATAAAAGTAAGTATAGGTGGGAAATAAGGGGGATACTACTTCCTGAGCATATGCCTTAGTTGGGCAAAGGGCATCCTTCAAAGATAGTATCCCTCCTTTCAATGAGTTGGAAATAAGGAGGTATTTTAATTACATGGTTAAAATATAAAGGGCAGCAAGGGATAAGATTATGTCCAGGATAATTTTCCACAGCAGTGTTTGCCCATGCGAACAAGATAAGAAAAACTGCTAGATCTGGTTCTTGGGAATGGGATCAAGTGACTGTCGTGATTGTCATGAGGTCAACTAAATGGACCTCATAGAATACGATTTCCCTGATTGGGGCTGTTAATCTGGTGTAATCAGAGAGCCCTAGCTGACAGATAAGAGCATGAGTGTCAGACTTCCTGTACACTCTGACAGCAGGCTCTGAAGGAGCTGGATCAGCGCCAAGTCCCTAAAGAGTGACTTGGTGACAGGAAACTGGCCTCTGTGGAGTTATTTCAGTGACAGCTCGGGGAATATTTAAGGGACAGTGATCATTAAGCTTATGAATGATGATGATGAATCACATCGGTCAATTCCGAAGAAGAACAATTTGCTGTTGGGCAGACGATTGCAATGGGGCAGGAACAAAGCTGATCAGGATAGACTGGAACCCAGGTTGATTGGTAAAGCAGTAACTAGCAATGGATTACCTTCAAAGAGGAGATGGTTTAGCACAGACATTGCACATTCCCCCAAAAGAGAAAGACAGGACAAAAAGATTTAGACCTCCCTGAGTGACAGAAAGAAGATAATATAGATGTCACATAGTAAATTCCTTCTCCAGCTGAGGTCACCATGATGGGCTCTCTGTCTTAACCTCACCCCTTGTTTGTGGTGTGGTGACCCTCAGCGTAAACCACAACGAGTTGTCTCTGTCCCAAAGAGGAAGCAGTCCTATGGTCCTCTGGAACAATGGAAACTTTACTTTTATATTGAGAATTGAGCTACAATGGTTTGAAAGGGAGGTGAAGAAACAAATAAGAAAGACAAAGAGGGATTATTAAAAAATCTGAAGGGCAATCTACTTCTGACATCCATTTTCACATGAATTCCACAAACACCAGGTTGAATGTGCACCTCCAGAGGCAAAGGAAGACTAGAGTTGCTTAACCCAACTTGTTAGTTCGGCTCTGGTCTCCCCCCTTTCCCAAGTGATCAGGACCTGAGGACTACTGAGGACTAGTCTGCCTGTTTACCTCTGCTTCTGAACTGAGAAGGCCACTATCATTTTCCTTGTTAGCTCTGTCACTTGATACTTTTTAAAGGTCATTTTTGAGAATCACTAATTTCTTTAAGTTATTCATTTTTTTGTTTTGAATTTTGTTTTTACATTCATCTTCACTGCTGTGCCTGATCTTTCTGAAGTTTGTTATTGGACCCCCAAGAGAGAGAAAAAGTAAAATCTGCCGCTCTTCCCCGAGCAGTGCAAAAACTTAGTGTCAGTATTCAGCAAAGATAAGGAATTGATGGAGGATGATCTCAGGGGAGGGAGTGTCAAATTTCTAAGCCAAATTACTATTTAAAAGGAAGAGTGTTTGTGCGTCTTAAAAAGTATTAAGGCAGATTAGTCGTTTCAGAGAAAGCAGGAACTGTAAATGCTGGAGAATCTGAGATAACAAGGTGTAGAGCTGGATGAACACAGCAGGACAAGCAGCATCAGAGGAGCAGGAAAGCTGATGTTTTGGGCCTAGATCATTCTTCAGACCGAAACTTCGGCCTTCCTGCTCCTCTGATGCTGCTTGGCCTGCTGTGTTCATCCAGCTCTACCCCTTGTTATCTAAGGTAGCTAAGGCCATGGGTCCAGATAGGATCTATCCCAGAATACTGGGGAAGGCAAAAGAAAAAATTGTTGGAGCATTGACAGATATCTTTGTATCCTCTGGCCACAGGTGAGATCCCAGAGGACTGGAGAATAGTCAGTGTAGTCCCATTGTTTAAGAAGGGTATCTGAGATAATCCTGGTAATTTTAAGTCTGTGAGCCTTACGTCAGTGATAGGGAAATTATTAGGAAAGTTTCTCAGGGACAAGATCTATACGCATTTAGAAAAAAATGGATTTATTAATGATAGCATAGTTTTGTGTGGGTGAGGTCGTGCCTCATTAACTAGATCAAGGTTTTTAAGGAGATGTTGAAGATGATTGATGAGGGAAAAGTTGATTGATGTTGTCTACATGGACTTCTGTTCCTCCTAGTAGACTGGTAGAAAAGGTGGAGCCAGATGGCATCAGCAGTGAGCTGGCAAGATGGATGGTTTAGTCATAGGAGAGAGAGGGTAAAGGTGGAAAGATTCTTTTCGAAATAGAGGGTTGTGACTGATGGTATTTCACAGGGATCAGTGCTGGGACGTCTGCTGTTTGTGATCTACAAAAATGATTTGCAAGGAAACGTAGCTGGTCAAATTAGTTAGCTTGCCGATGATACAAAGATCAGTGCAGTTGAGAATGGTGAGGAGGATTGTCAGAGAATACAGCAGATCAGTTGCAGGCATCAGCAGTAAAATGACAGTTGGGGTTTAATCCGGACAAATGTGAGGTGGTGCATTTTGGAAGGTCAAGTACAGGTCGAAATTATACAGAGAATGGCAGAACCCTTAGGAGTATTGATAAACAGTAGGATCTGGATGTGTAGGTCCACAGATCACTGAAGGTGGCAGCGTGGGTAGTTAAGGTAGTAAAAGAGGGCCGTAGCATACTTACCTTCCTTGGAAGGGACAAGTTATGCTGCAGTTATTTAGAACTTTTGTTAGGCCACACTTGGAATACAGCATTCAATTCTGGTCACCAGATTACCAGAAGGATGTGGATGCTTTGGAAAGGGTTTAGAAAATGCTTACCTGGATGTTGCCTGATGTGGGGGATTTTAGCTATGAATAAAGGCTGGACAGACTGGAATGCAGGAGATTGAGGGGCAACCTGATAGAAATTTATAAGATTGTGAATGGCATGGGTAAATTGGAAAGTATGAGGCTTTTTCTCAGGATTGGAGGGGTCAATTACAAGGGGGCACAGGTTCAAGGTGTTGGGGAGGACAAAGTTTGAAAGAGATGTGTGAGGCAAGTTTTTCGTGCACAGGGCGGTGAGTGCCTGGAATACATTGCCAGCGTGGATAATTTTGAAGGTGCAGGCTTGGATGGCCAAACAGCCTGTTGCTATGCTGTTTTGCTCTTTGCTCTTCTTTGTTCTTTGAGCTTGGGATAAAGGCTAGTATTTTATGTGAAGAATGTGAATCCAAAACCTACGGGCAGTTTGAATTAACTAACACCTTGCCTTCTTCATCAAACATCTGTGCAATAGTACTTACCATTATTTTTGTGGAATCACACCAGAAACTTGACATTGTAAACTTAACACGTTTATTTCATTATTTATTGGCGTCCAAGCACACTCGCTGACAGGGTGTCAGTGGAATGCTTACCACAAAACAGGAGCTAGTGCAAAGCAATGGATAGTCCACTTTTGGAGTACTATTTCAAACATATGGTTTGGATCGTTATAGAGAGTGGAATGATTACCTGCAATGAACGGTCATGAATATTACATAAGGTAATGGGCTCTGAAAGAATTAATACTGAAGCTGCATCCAATCTGATAATGTCGTACTGTCTTTGATTGGAGAATGATGTATCTAGCATGAGGTCCTGATGGAGAGAGGCATGTCATCTCTGGCCGCTGATAGTCTTTGAATTTTGCCTAACTACTCAATGCAGCTTATACCCATTGCTATCATGTAATAAGCTCCATTTTGTTGTGTATTACAGGTGCCACTTACCATTGTTAATTGGTTAAACCCTTAGACTCAGTACAGGAAGAAGGATTGTTGACAGCACTTTGCCCCAACCACAAGCCACAATGTATGCCAAAAGTTATAAAGATTAGGAAAATAGTGGTATTTTCATCAAAAATATAATGGATTATAATAGCATATAATATTACAGTGTAGATGGAGGACATGAGAATCTAAGGAGGCTACAAAGTCACATGGATTGGTTAAATGAGTCATCAAACATGAAGCCAATGAAGTATAAAATAGGATTATGTGAAATTGTCCATTTTGGAAGCAAGAATAAAAAACAAATATGTTACCTAAGCAATGAGACATTGCAGAGCTCCAAGGTGCAGGAGGATGTGTGTGCCCTCATGCATAATTTGCAAAAGATTAATAAGGAGGTACAGCAGGTAGTTAAGAAAGCTAAAAGAATGTTATTATCTATTATGAGGGGAACTGAATACAAAAGTAGGGAATTTATGCTTCAGTTATACTGGATATTGATGAGATCATATCTGGAGTATTGGATACACTATTGCACAGTATACCTTATCTAAGGAAGGATGTAAATGCATTGGGGGCAGTTCAAAGAAGGTTTAACAGGTTAATACCTGAATGCACACTTTGACTTATGAGGTAAGCTTGGACAGGGTAGGCTTGTATCAATTGGAGTTTAGAGAAGTGGGAAGGCAATTTGATTCAGACATACTAGATACTGAGGGGTCTAGGAAGGATGCATGTGGCAAAGAAGTTTTGTCTTATGGAGCATATAGAATTAGGTGTCTCTAATTAGATAAAACAGCGGGGCCAGCCACTTAAAACAGAAATAAGGAATTTTTTTCTCACTGGGCATTATGAATCTTTGGGAATCATTTCCACAAAAGACGGTGGAAGCAGAGTCTTTGAATATTTTTAAAGTGAAAGTGGATAGACTCTTTACAAGGCAAAGAGAAAAAGGATATCAGAGTAGGCTGGACAATGGAGTCATCAGAGCAGCCAAGATCTTGTTGAATGGCAACCAGGTTTGAGGAGCTAAGTGACCTACTCCTGTTCCCAATTCATATGTTCCTATTCAGCTAACAGTCCCTGGATCAACTCTATGAAAGAGCTGCCACATTAGTTCCACTCCTCCATCCGTTTCAAGTAAGTACCTAATTTCCTGTAGCTTTTAAAATTTGGAAGAGTAAATGAGTAAAAGATGGCCTCTGCTGTTTCGCAAGTTAGTAATGAGGTGTCAGAGGGAGAGGATTAACACTCGATGAACAAGGGAGGAAGTCAGAAGCGTTTTGATAGAGAATAAATTTTAATGATTTTAGTGCTGTAATTTTTAGACCTAATTCTGTTTTGCATAAGGACATGAGCTTCTTTATCATAACTACCTGATGGGGCAGAAGCTCCTACGTTGGAAATGGTAATTGTGGCTTGGGGTTCAGCAAACCAAAAGGAATGAAAATCATGCAATTTCTGGTTTTGTGCATTCGATCTGCACACTCACTTTTACTGTTGTGAAGTTAAACAAATGCCAGCTAACTGATTTCATGTACATCTTTTCACTGAAACACTGCAAACTTCCTTTCACCCTGTGCTCAACCCCCATGGCCACCACTTCCCTCAACATTTCTATTTAAATTATAAATCAGTTAATGCGCCGATATGGCAGCGCACTATAAGTGGGTCATGAAGCATCAGGTTTGGTGCCAGATGTGAAAAGTGTGTGCTGACACAGTCTGTGACAGGCTGCTACAGCGTGTGTGACAGGTTCCTCAGCACATCTGAGAAAGGTCATGGGCTTAAAATTTTCACAGAGTAACATCTCTGCTTTAAATTGTGCTATGGGCTTAGATTATTGCATATGCTTTCACTCATTTGACTGATAGCAATAAAACAGAAATATTAGTACTGTTCTATCTTTACTATGTCTGCTGAAGGTATATTGCTTCTTCAAAGCAAGATTATGGGACTATTCAAGTATAAGAAGGCAAAGGGGATACTGTCCATTCAACTGCTCAGAGTTAACTCAACTTGACATCACATTAATGAACCCCTGGCTGGTTGAAGCAATGTTAAAAACTCAAAACTTTTAACCAAGACGGAAAGCATTAAAGCCTGGCTCAATAAAATGGTAAAATCTCACGCTACCTCGTGGACTGATGAAAGCTGCAGGATTCCTGTGGGACTAATGGAAAAACCAGAGAAACTGTAGAGCTTTAAATGTACCAAGACCTAAAACATTTAATACAATGGGGTGGACATTTTATGGAGCATTCAATTTTTCTTTTTGCAAACTGCTCCAGCAATTTTCATTATGCAGGCCCACTCCACACCATAGCCCTGTGTTTTTTTTAAAGGCATGACTGAGTTGTCAGTATTATTCACACCTTTAAACTGTAGATATTATTATACAGAAATTTCTTTCAATTAACTGATTCTTTTCTGTTTTGGCTAAGTACCAGCCTCATCAAGCATTCCTTTCAGCAAAGCCCAGTAAGTTCTCTGTTGCATCTCACCAAACTCACATCATTAACCAACAACTCCGCCCCTACGATGTGCCTCTCATCTGATTCTAGCCACTGTCTGGATGGTATTGGAATGGTTGAGCATCTCTAAGGTTCACACCATCTTTTGTGCACCCAGACGAGCACAGTCAATCCGTAACCACCCTAAGCGGTCCCTCACATTTGTCCCTGACACAGCAAAAAGGGAAAATTTGGTGTGCCACTTTCTGGGCAGGGACTTGAGGTCCCGCTGGGCAATGTAGTGCAAAGACGTAGAATGGGTAACAGGCTGCCCAAAATTGGGCTTATCACCCCTTATGGGAAGAGGATTGTGACTCTGAACACCTCAAGTAATTTACTGATCATAACCAAGCACTTAGACTGGAGGGTAGCTTTGCCTTATTGTGCTGGGGCACGCTGACCGAAGGCTATCTCCCTTGACTTGACTGATAACCTTGACAAGCCTCCTGGCTTTGTGTCTATGTAAACAGCAGTATAGCAGCACTGTGAGCTGGCATCTCTAGCTGATGGGCGCAGACACAAAAAGGTGAAGCAAGGTACAGCCAGGATGCTGTGAGCATCCAGATAGGCCCAAAGTGAGCGAACACTTTTACAGCAAGTGAACAATCCGATAGCAAATCCTAGTCCAGTCCATTATCTCGGCGTGTGTCACACAATGTTCCTGTCACAGCATCACAATGAGAATTGCTGTTGCAGCCCGAGATGCCATGTTGAAGAGCAGAAGTGTTCTGTAAGTGGATCGGAGACGTACCAGGAGGGTTCACTAATGGTCATGGACGAAAGGTGTGTGTGGCAGTGCCCACAGAGTGTGCCCTGAGATGTTGGGTGCCTGGTGTCCCATATGGAGGTCCTTTTGGAACAAGTCACCAGGGACCCAATGTGACCATCACATTGAGAAACTCTGTGCGTCTAGTTAGCTCGTTGAAGATGGTACAACAAAACTGTTAAGATCTGTAGTTAATAAGGTCATTAACAAACAATAATCCCCCTTGATAGGAAACTCACCACTATCTAGTGAGAATCTTGCCTCGATACCCAGAACTTACTTAAAAGATACGGTGAGCTGTGTTCCTAATATTGAGATCTGCCTTGTTGGCTGTCTTGGGCAATTCTGCCACATTTCTTTCCAGAATCATGTTAGTCAGTCCCTTAGACAATTCTGCTCATCATCACTGCCTTATCCCTAATGCAAGAACAATTTAATGTATGCATTTACTATAACATCTTTTAAGTGTTTAGCCCTCTAGATTCAGTCAGGCAACAAATGCTAGTTCAGTCTCACCACATCACCATGTCTGCAACTCATGCCAAATCACACACCAGTTTAAGCTTTCGACACATTGTTTTGGAGCTCAAGGGCACCTGCAACTTGCTGTGCTTCTTTGCATATGGACACACACACACACAAGCAACTGCGTGGATGCAACACATAGCTCACAGCTTGCTTTCTTCGTGCATACTTGCTGACTTCAGCACTGACTGAGAGCTGCCAGCCTCTGTGTGGTTCACTGTGTATTTTTTAGTAGCTCAGAAGGTACTTTGTGCTCAGTTCCAAGTTGCCACCCTCTGTGGTTTTCAGTTCTTTTTAAAGTAGCGGGAAAGGTAGGCAGCTTGTCAAATTGGGGAGCACTGAACAAGTCACTCTGCAGCACCATGGGACACAACATAACGCCTGCAGTCTGTGCCAGGCGCATCAAGCAAATGGCCCTGTACGAAAGCCAAATGGGAGCATTCTTCGGTGAGGTGAAGGGGACTATGTCAAGGGTTATGCTACAATCAGTTCAGAGCTTCATTCAATTCTACACCAGGGGTTGACCAGTCACACAGGCACTTGGTCCTATGGCAATCCAGGGATCTATCCTTAAAGTCCTGTGATTCCGTCATGGTCAGTCCTGCAGGCCAAGTGTCACTGGGAGTGGGGGAAGCTATCATGCTGGCTTACTCTATTGTCCTTCAATAGCGTGAAAACATTGCTTTTATTTGGATAAGGTCACCAACCTCAGAGGTCTCGTTGGGGAGTTTCCATACAACACTGTGTGAGGACATAACACGAGGCTTCGTTGTGGTAGCCATGAGGACTTGGGAGCTCCTTCAATAAGGTTGTGTTATCTTCCTAACGTTCCCCAACGGTTATCTGCTGACACACCTGATTTGGGTCATAGCTGTAGCTGGAACCCTTGTAGACTTCCTTCAACTCTGAAGGCAACGTAGCATGTGATAATAATCACAAAGTTGTCAGCAAGGCCAGCACCAAGAATAAAGGATACAACAATGGATGCTGCACAGTCTCCAGATGATGAAATAGCAGCAAACCATTCAGCAAGGAGACTGCGGAGAATGATGAGACTCATGACCTACAGGCCTCCCTGTTACTTTCTTCAGCTCCCTGATAGAGTATGCATGCGTTGGTTAATGTCCCGGGTGCTCACCACTCACCCACTAAACCGTATCATCTATTACAGCAGCTCTTGTGTTCAGGAGAACTGAGTGGTTATCCCATTCCTGTGGCTGTCAAGGTCACAGAAACCCTGAATTTTTACGCCATTGGCTTGTTTCAAGGAACAATGAGCACCCATGTGGTATCATCTAATCCTTGATTCCTTAATACATCCAGCATATTGCTGATGCCTTTTTCTCCAGATCATAGCCTTTAGATCTTTCCTCCATGGCAAGGAGAGGCATGCAGCTCAAGCAGAGTTTCCTCCAAATATAGGACACAATGGATTACATCTACGTTACTTCAAGAGTTCCCCATCAGTGACTGATAGAGTTCGTCAACAGAAAAGATGTTCCAAATCATCAATGCTGAAATTATTTGTGAACATTGATGCCAAATCTTGGAGGTCTGTACCAGATATTTTGGAAGCTGCCACTATTCTTACACAATAGAGAACTCACAAGTTCCTACCTCCTTCCAAGGTCATTGGGTCATATAGGGAAGGCTACTCAAAGACAATAGTCATGACATCTTTATGAAACCTCTCAAAATGACATGGAACAAAGATGAAACGTTGTTCATGTTTCCGATAAGGCCATTATGAAGTGGCTCAGAGACGTCCTTAAGAGGATGTTTTGATGCTTGGACCATTCTAACACTCTAACTTGTCTTAGTTCATTTTGACATGCTGTGCCTATTGCAACTGATGAAAGGGAGATGCCCTGGATATGTCAAACTGGATAATCAAGAGCAATCTTCTGGGAATGAAGATAAAGGTGAGGGTCAGGACATTGGTAAAGAGGGTTGTCCAAGAGAGCAAGGCAGAGCTATGCATTGTTGAGCACAAGAATCCAGGGATGACCTCACTGAAACCCACTTGCAGGGTGAATGAGCTGGGATTGCATTTGATTTAATTGTTGAAGGTTCTGTTGGGAATCTGGCAAAGAGCACTGTACTCCCACTCGCAGTGCGTATGAAGTATATATAGAGTGATTTGTGCAGGCCAAGCCCCAGTACTATCCCTGCACACTGCATTTAGCCTCAGTGTTGTGCACATTAAAAAGCAACCCTTTCGCTGCAATCAGCAACATCACAATTGAAGTATCCCTCATGTCTGAGGATTTCTGCAGTTAAGCAGTTGGTTGCTTGTGAGAGATGAGCAATGTCTGGCATGTTTGAAGATGCTGCTCTTCTCTCATGTGAATGCAACTTGAGCAGCACTGACATAAATACAAAACTAGAGCAGATATTTTAACAGGGTAAGTGAAGGTATATTTACAAAATTGAAAGGCTGTTTACAATGATATTTCACTGATGGGTCCGCAGTGAGTTTTCATCTTCCTCTGTCTCCCACCACGTGGATTATCCTAAGAAGTTTCTGTGTCCAGTTCCTCCTCCTTATGGTGCCTGCTGTCACCACCCTGTCTCCCTGATAGAAAGACCCATCTGGAATAACATTGAGGTTCCCTCTTACCTTGATGCTGAGTGATGGCTTCAGAGACAGAGTGCAAGTCGGTGCATTTATCCAGCAGGTACTGGGTATGCTGGGCTTGTGCCCCTATTGCTGTTGTTAACCTTGCCATGTGGACAGCCAGATGTACTCATGTTGTAGCCTGCATGGGACAGACAATGTAGGTAGACTCCTCCATCCTTCGATACTAAATGCTTCTGAGAAATCTGCCTCCAGTCCCTGTGTCTGTCTGTGCATTTTGACGAAGGCATTATGGCAGAGACCAAAGGATCACCTTCAGCCTGAATGAAGAGAACAGAGCTCATGTCACATACACACACACACACACACACACACACACACACACACACACACAGACATACGCGCACACACACACACGTAGACACACATGCACGCACACACACACAGAGAATGCACACGCACACACATACACAGACAGACACGCGCGCACTTATGCGTGCACAGACACACAGACACATGCACACGTGCGTGCACACACACACCCTCTCGTGCAGTTTTGTGAACATTGCTCTTGTAATCTGCATTCCAGTGAGCCACAATGTTCACAGGATATAAACTTAAGCAAACACTTCAAAATGTTTCTCTTCTTGTTTATGTTCCATATTTCATTCACCTCTCTCAGATGCTGCTGTGACAAGCACTCAAGCCAAAGATGTTTGACACTCGATTCTCAGTTCATTTGCTTTCACCATAGACATATGTGGAATAAATATACTAATAGCTGGAGCCCGTCGTCCGCAATGTCAGATGACATCAGATCACATGGTACTGGAACTGGATGGAAAAAGGTTGTGTAGAGGTCTGGCTCAACCAACATAGCACAAGTAGTTAATTAATGTTCAGTGGTTTACATTAATATGGTGACCATTCATTGTCTGTCTAAGGCTCACAGATCAACCTGCGATATTTAAACAAAAGGGTGGAGATTTCAATGGATCATGGAGCTCCCAGCAATGAATTTACACAATCACCCAACTAAAATGGTTATCAACAATCAAAGGACTTTGAGAAAAAGTTCAGCACAAAATAATTCAGGCAAGATCAGAGGTTAATTATCCTCTAGTTGTCTACAAATGTCATAGTTTAAAATGGGCATCCAACACCTGATTTATTTTTAGTTCTACTGTAACTTCTGCTGAGTACATTAAACTGTTTCCAAATAGATTTATAGGCATTGGCAACTTAAATCTTGACCACTTTCTTGCATTATGGGATTGGTGCAAAGGCTACAGTTTGTGCTTTGGACCGTTTCGAGAAAGGTAAGTCGAAATGAGTCTGTGGAGAAGGGCTTCATATCTCTGCTAGAAGATCCTGGGAAGCTGGGTCTTTGTTGTTTCTGAGAGTTTCTACCAGCAGTAGACAACCACTGTCTACCACCTTAAAGGGAAATAATTTCAAGGTAGGGAGGAGGAGGATGTTGACATGATCAAATTTCCCAAGATGGGTGGGCACACAGCACTTTTTGTGACATTTGTGCACGCGAGGAGTTAGCCTCCACCAGATAATGTGTGAGAACCCTCCCTCAAAAACTTTAATACGTTTAACAAATATTTGGCCAGATTGAGTTGGAGGAGGGAACATGGAAGAACATCTGCCCTCGCCATCTCCCACCATCACTCACCTTAAGCTGGTGGATGGTATCGTTTCTGGCTGGTGTAAATAGGCAAGCATTGGGTTTTGTCAATGCTGCAATCAGACCCATGCAAGTGAGGCGCCCGTGCACTGATTCCACTGGGATGAGGGCTACTGTGCATCCTGTGCACTGCACTGATCAATTCAGGCCCAAATAGTCTTTATTTTTAGGCTATGACTTCATCGGTGGTGACTTAAGGTCACTTATTACTAGAGTTTGTGATCCTTCCATGTCAAAGCTAGACATTTCCGTGCAATCAGACATTTTGTCATTCACAGATGTATCAATCAGAACTCATTGATACAGAAATTATCAGCCTCATCCCGGTGTGCAACAGGAATGTAATGGAGCAACTAGGTCCATACATTTTCATCAGAGACCCACGTCACCTTTCAAGTCTCTCAACAAAATATCCGAAAAAAAGGGATTTTTCTTTTGAGATGCAGATTTGCAGCCCAGAGAGCGGATGATGCAGGTCAGTGCCGGCTTCTTGCAGTGCCAGCTTCCACCTGGCCTTGGTCTGGATCCTCATAGAACTATACAGCACTGAAGACAGCCTGTGCTACCTCTTTGAAAGAGATCGCCAATTAATGCCCCTTCCCTCCTCTTTCCCCATTGCCATGCAAGTCTAACTGTTTCAAATATTTATCTCATTCTCTTTTGAATGACATTAATAAATCTGTTTTCACCCTTCTTGCAGGCAGTACAGTTCAGAGCTCGCCATGTAAATATTCCCCCACCACCACGATAGCGATGGCACTCAGTCTGTTACTAAGGCTTTAGCACCCTTTACAAAAGTGTGATGACCACTAATCTATTTGAGGGCTAGAAATAAAAATTCCATTGCTTACCCACTTTTTCACACCTAGGGGGTAAAGTTGAACATGGGTTAGGATGCAAGACAGGCAGAATTGCTTCAGTCGCCTGGTGTCTGCCCCATTTGACAAAAATACCCTGAATATTGTGCACCTTGTGTATCAGTGCAATTTGTTTTGATTCCAGGCCCACGCCTCTGTTTAATGGTCCAAGATCCTCTACGTTTTGTTGACAGTCTACTTGACTTGTCCTGCCATCTTCAAAGCCACATGTGGACCGCAAACTCATCTGGAACAAAAGGCCTGGAAGCGGCAACTTTATTATAAGGTGGGAAACAAAATCAAACAATGTCTATTTCTCATGCAAAGCCCCTTTAAAAATATTGCTGTCTCGATGTACTCATGAATTTGATTGCCAGGATTATCCATTGTGTATGTTTGTAGAATCTAAGGACAGATGGAAAGATGATGGAAAGGAAGTTGTTTAACTGAATATGATTTGCTCCAGTCTCATTTGACAGACAGATGGGCTGGCCATGCATTGCAATAAATTGATGCCTAATCCACTTGTTCACACTTATTGCTCATCAAAGCTTTGGCTTCTTACAACATTTTGCTAAGTTTGGCTCTGAACAACAGTTTAACAATTACTACTTACAGTTACTTTGCATTTATAATGTACGGAAACATCCCGAGATACTTCACAGAAGCATCAACAAAAAATATTCATCAAGGAGCACATAAGGAAGTATTAGTGCAAATCGCAACACAATATGCTGTAGATGCTAGAACTCTGAAATCACAAAGAGGAAATATTTAGCACCCATGAAAAGATAAGAAAAACTCCAAGGGACATACTCACTATCTGTGATTAACTAGAAAGGTTAAAGATAGAATTGATCTTAAAGAGAAAGCATATTGGCTGGGATTTTACAGTGGCTAGATCATGGTTTCTGAAGCTGAGGCAAGAGCATGGAGACCTTGTGAAATTCTAATATACCAGACTCTGAATGAATCAAAGATTCCTCCATTCCTGGAACCTTCTGAAATCACTCAGGACAGGTTAGACTATGCAACACCTAATTTAACTCCTAAGTAACTATTCAACTGACCTCCCAATGTACCTCACACTCCCCCAACAGCACATCTCCTAGTCCCTGCCCACCTTGAAGACCTGACCCTGACACCAAAACCCCTCTGAACCTCTTCCAGACTTGACCACTTTCCCAGCCCCTAGATTCCCGAAAGCACTGCCCTGGCTCATCAAGACCTGACACACCTGTTCCCTTAGGACCTGACCACCCCTCCTCCGTTGCCTGGCCAACATCCCTCCCTTTGGCCCCAAGAGCTGAGAAAACCAACTGCCTCCTCTCACTCGGGACCTAGCGCCATTCTGCTTGCCATCAGACCTGAATGCCCCCACTAATTCTAACTCGACATTTTCCCCATCCCTAACAGAACCCGACAATCCCTCACCACCCTCTCTGGCCAGATATCTCCAGCTCATCTCAGTCTACCCTAAACACTCCATCACTTAACTGGTTCCCTTACCAACTTATAGAACATAGAACATAGAACATTACAGCACAGTACAGGCCCTTCGGCCCTCGATGTTGTGCCGACCTGCCATACCAATCTGAAGCTCATCTAACCTGCACTATTCCATGTACGTCCATATGCTTATGTGCTCTCGTACCTTACCCTGGGACTCTACCTACCTGGCATCCTATCTTCCTGGCATCTACACCCTGCCCACCTGGCACCCTAGTCTTCTGGCACACTAATCACACACTTACATTATGTAATTACCCCTTCACAGGGGACTGGTAAAGTGGGTCTCTAAGTTGTTGAAAATCACGATCATCAGGGAAGTGCTAATGAGCAAATTATTGGAGCTATGATCTGACAAGTACGTGATTGATTTGATCTGAAGATCTTAAAGGATCTAGTTTGTGACATGGTTCATGATTGTTTTTAATTTTTCATGGAACCTATTATTTAAAAAGATATAACAGAGCACTTGGATAAATTCAAGGTACTCAGGCAAAGCCAAAATGGATTTGTAATGGGGAAATCATGTTTGACCAATCTATTACAGTTCTTTGAGGAGCTAACGTGTGGATTGGAAAAAGGGGAACTAGTGAATGCTCTGCACTTAAATTTCTAGAAGGTATTTACTGAAGTATTTGATCAGAGGTTGTTGTGAAAAATAAAAGCTCATGATGTGGTGGGTATCATGTTGAATGCATGACAGATTGGCTGACTAGCAGGAAGTGGAGAGTAGGCATTCATAGGCACTTCTGGAGGACTTGCACATTACTGGTTATTATGTTTCAGGAAGGATGTAAATATGATAGAAGCAGTTCAGGGAAGTTCAGATTCGCTGCCCTGACTTTAACATTTAGACTTCAGCTGCACAGTCCTTCAGTTGCTGCAAGCCAGGCATCCTCCTTCACACTGTCCGGCTCCATTGTTTTCCTGAAGGAAATGTTCCAGGAAAGCAAGTTAGCTCTCAGTTCACTGACAGGAAGCCAGAAGTGCTGGTGGTGGGCAGGACCCATTGCTTCTTCTAGCTGATTGATAAGAAGACAATACAACCAGTCTTAGCCAGCTGGGACAAAGACTGAGCCCTGGGTTAGTGATAATGGGAACTGCAGATGCTGGCGAATCCAAGATAATAAAGTGTGAAGCTGGATGAACACAGCAGGCCCAGCAGCATCTCAGGAGCACAAAAGCTGACGTTTTGGGCCTAGACCCTTCATCCTGGGTTAGTGTAGTGTCCTGGGTAAAACCTCGCACATAGCAGATCTATGGAGAAGGTTAATGATCCATGTTTCATAAAAAGTGTCACCATCCTCTCTCTGCTAGCTCACGCTCATAGGGCCACACTCGCAGCAGACTATGGCTAAACCTCTGGGCTGAATTGGACTGGTCTCTTGGTTGACTCTGGTGGCTGACCGTATTCTCTCAGACGTCATGAAGAACTGAAGCCTTTCATCTGGTTTTCTTTGGTTGTAGCACATGCAGTCTGTTGCCCTGCAAGCAGCTTGGGCATGCTGCAGGTATGACATTGACACGTCTAGTGTTTTACTGCAAGATATCCATCCCCTTAACTGTTCACTGCTCTGGACAATCACAAGCTATTGCCATTCTTTATGGTGGCTCAGTGGTTAGCACTATCGCCTCACAGTGCCAGGGGCCCAGGTTCGATTCCAGTCTCGGGCGGCGGTGTGGAGTTTGCACATTCTCCCCGTGTCTGCGTGGGTTTCCTCCGGGTGCTCTGGTTTCCTCCCACCGTCCAAAGATGGGCAGGCTAGGTAGATTGGCCGTGCTAAATTACCCGTAGTGTTCAGAGATGTGTGGCTTAGGTGGGTTTATCGGGTTATAGGGTGAATGGGTCTGGGTAGGATGCTCTGAGGGTCAGTGTGGACTGGTTGGGCCAGAGGGCCTGTTTTCACACTATCGGGGTTCTATGAACTCTATGTACTAAAAAAGCAATGCAAGCCACAATTGCTAGCAGACTCTGAGTAACGGCAAAATATCCATCTTGATTGAAAATCCTCATTCTGATTTAGTTGTTTTTCAAAATCAAACAAAGCCACTTTTAAGAAAACCCGATTAAAGAGAGTGGGACGGAGGAGAGCAGAATATGATTGAGGCTAAAGGATCATCTATTATTGGGGTCTGTTATTGGAAGTATGGTGAATTATAGTGTATACATTAGAGTAGACTTAAGGCTTGAGTAGGTTCTTAATATTGGGGAATGAGGGAATGGTAGAAAGGGAAGGAGCTAGTGTGAAGATATTACAGCTGGGGAAATGATGGAAATAAGGGTGGGATGAAGCATGAGTGTTTGGGGAGAGAATGAGAAAGGAACACTAAAAGGCCCATAACTCTACCTTGAATGCAGTTTGTAGCCACTTTTGGTACCTTTCACCATCAAGCACACCATTTCATTATTATATCCCTGAAAGAAAAGAGGTAATGACTGAGCAGCAAAATAAGAATAAGAGAAAAACCAGAAAAATTGTTGAAAAAAATGAACAATGTGAAGATTTCAGATACAAGCCACAGACAACCGTACTCTCAAACTTATCTTGCACATTAGTGGGGTGAAAAATGTCTTTGTGCATTTCCTCTCAAGTTTTTGTATTACAAATTCCTATGTCCTGATTTTTTGTTCAAAGCTGTCAATGTTGGTCAGAGTATAGCTACATCCGGGTAACATTTCAAATGTTGAAGTGCCACTTGTGAAGGGAGGCTGTTGTTAAAGCATAACAAGTTTCTAAAGACAGGTTCTGTTCTAGCATAGGAAATTAGAGAAGATGTTATGTCTGGCTCGGTTGGTAGCACTCTTGTTTCAGAGTCAGTCATGGGTTCGAATCCCAGTCCAGGGAACTGACCATGTTATCCTGAAATATGCTCTGATGAGGCCACATCTATACTCCAAGGTGGGTGTAAAAGTTCCCATGGCACTTCATGAAGAAAAACAAGGGGATACTCCCCAGTTTCCTGGCCAGTATTCACCCGTCTATCAAAATCACCTGATCAGATTATGTGCGATTCTTTAAGCGTTGTAATCTACCCACAATTGTGGAGGAGATTCCAGGCCGATTTGACTGAGATTAGAGTCAGAGACTGGGAGATCAGAGGCTGAAATATGGACCAGCGTTTGGATACAGATGATATGAGAAAATGACGATCGTCACCTACTTTCTCTTCCTTGGCATGGAAAGCCAAAGACAGTTCTAGCACCCACATCACAGCCAGGCAAAATCAGTTAATTCCGCACAAGCCAAAGCCAAGGAAGCTTCCTCATTTATACAGCACTACCACATGAAATTTAATTAGCTGTTGGGGCATACAATGGAGGGCTAGACTTCATGGTCAACCAGACACATCTACCCAGTGGTGCAATCATTTATTGCAAAGAAGACTTTACATTTATTTCCTAGCAAAGTGCAAGTAATAGCAATCTCTTGAAAAATCACAGTAAGATTATGATATTCTATATTATAATTACAACATGCTTTTATTAAGGAACAAATATTCCTTAATACTAGTACATTCATTTATCAATTCTTTTTGAGCTTGTATAGCTCAAATGCAGTGCAGACTAATAATAGTAATGTGGAAAGCGACCTACATGTTATGTTATGGGCTTCCCACAGAATATTTATTTACCAGAAATAACTCACAGAGCTCTGTATTCAGGAAAGTACCAACAAATCCAAATGAAACTGAGATTTTCATGTTACCTTAATGTGGTAAGTGTAAAAGTGTTAGTATGAACAATATCAAGATCTGGGCCATCACCCACATAAGGCATATGTAAAACAGTCTCACAGTGTGTCATTCACAAAGGCGAGGGTATGGCTTCAACATCAATGTATATTACTTTCACATTGTAATATTACTCTGGTTGGTTGAAGTGCACTTTTATGTTCCATTGAAACTTCAACAAGAAATAACTCCAGGCTGAAGATATTGAAACCTGGAAATTATGGGCTTTGATGGCAGCCATGAATAAAAGATTTGGGGTGCCTTGCAGGTATTCTCTAAATTTTTTTGGCATTTTTATTTCACCCCTCAGTAATCAAACACGGATGGCACATGTAGAGATATCTTTCGGGTGTTCTGAGAACCTGTACCATCCAACATTTTTAAGAATTACGTGGACCTTTCTTAAAGTCTGTCTGCTCCAACCAGACTGATCCACGAAACTGCAATGGTCTGTACATCACACTATATCCTGGTGCATGTATTGTGAAAGATTAGTATGCAGATACAGTAAGTAATTAGGAAAGCTGACAGAATGATGTTTATTGTGAGAGGAATTGAATACAGCAGTAAGAGGTTATGCCTTTGTGCATTGGTGAGACTACATCTGATGTATTGTGTATAACATAGTTCACTTTATTTAAAGAGGTTGAAAATTTGTTGAAAACAGTTCAGAGAAGGTCGACCAAACTAATACCTGGAATGGCTGGGAGTCTTATAAAGAAAGATTGGATGGGCTAGTCTTGGATCCACTGGGACTTAGCAGAGAAAGAGACTGAAATATACAAGATTCAGAGGGGTATTGACAGGGTACATGAGGAAAGGATGTTTCCTCTTGTGGGTAAGTCTAGAACGAGGGGTTATTATTTCAAACAGAAGGGTTATCCATTTAATATAGAAGTAAGGAATAGAAGGAAGGAAAATTCTTTTCTTCCACAGAGTGTCATGAGCTTTTGGGCTTTTCTTCCTCAAAATGAAGTGGAGGCAAATTCTTGAACATTTTTAAGGCAGAGACAGATAGGTTTTTGATGATGGAGGGGGTGAAAGGTTATTGTTGATAGATAGCAATGTGGAGTAATTTGATCACATAGTTATAAGACCGTAAGACATAGGAGCAGGAATTAGGCCATTCAGCCCATCAGGTCTTTTCAGAAATTTAATTACGGCTGATAAGTTTCTCAACCACATTCTCCTACCTTTTGCCCATAACCTTTGACTCCCTTAACACTCAAGAACTGATCTATCTCTGTTGTAAATATACTCAATGACCTGGACTCTGCAGCTTTCTGTGGCAATGAATTCCATAGATTCACCAATCTCTGGCTAAAGATATTTCTCCTCAACTCTGTTCTTCGAGGTCTTCCCTTTACTCCAAGGCTATGCCCGCAGGACCTTCTCTCTCCTGCTAACGGAAACATCTTCCCAATGTCCATTCTATCCTGACCTTCCAGTATTCCGTAAGTTCCAATTAGATTCCCTCTCTAAATTACATCGAGTATACAATCAGAGTCCTCAAACGAGCCTCATACGTTAAGCCTTTCATTCCTGGGATCATTCTTGTGAACTTCCTCTGGATCCGCTCCAGAGCCAGTACTTCCTTCCTGAGATATGGGACACAAAATTGCTCACAATATTCTAAATATGGTCTAACCTGACCCTTATAAAGCATCTGAAGTACATCCTTGCATCTATATTCTAGCCCTCTTGAAATAAATGTCAACATTGCATTTGCCTTCCTGACTACCAACTCAACCTGCAAGTTAATCTTAAGAGAATCTTGGGCCAGGGCTCCCAAGTCCCTTTGCACTTCCGATTTCTGAATTTTCTCATCATTTAGAAACTAGTCAATGCCGCTATTCTTCCGATCAAAGTGCATGACTTCACACTTTCCCACGTTGTACTCCATCTGCCACTTCTTTGCCAACTCTCCTAACCTGTCCAAATCCTTAGGCAGCCTCCCTGCCTCCTCAATACATCTACCTCTTTGTATTATCTGCAAACCCAGCTAGAATGCTCTCAGCTCTTTCATCTAGATCATTAATGTATAAAGTGGAATGTTGTGGCCCAACACTGAAACTTGCGGAACACCACTGGTCACCGTCTGCCATCCTGAGAAAGACCCTTTCACCCCCACTCTCTGCTTTCTACCACTCAGCCAATCTCCTATCCATGCTAGTACCGTGCCTCTAACACTATGGGCCCTTATCTTACTCAGCAGCCTCCTGTGCTGCACCTTGTCAAAGGCCTTCTAGAAGCCTATGTTCTGCTCGTGTTTCTATGTTCCTATTTACATACTCTACACAAATGTTCCTTCTGATTTTTGTTACTATGAATGGTCAGCTTATTACATTGCATGGTCCCTTTATTACTGATGTGCAGCTGTGATTTTTGCACATTGTGTGTGGTCCATTCATCCAATGGCCAGACCAGTCCTGATGGCTCCTTGCAGCTATAGGGAACACTGCCCTGCACCCCATGTAATCTCCAGGGACAAGCAAAGGAAAAAATAAAACCCAGGCTAAATAAGAAAAAGAAGAAAGAACTAGGAAATTCTTCTTTGACCCCCCCCTCCTTGTGATCAAAACCAGCCCAGGAGCCTGCCCTAGTCCTGATGAATGGTGCAGTGTCCTTTTGTAAGAGATGATCTCCTCTTCAGCTGGAATCCAACCATCTCCTACTTGGCTGAAGTTGACCCTTGAAGTCTGTTCCACCAATCCCCTATCCCCTGGAGAATGAACCACCTTTTGACAGCTAACCTAGTCCTGATCTTTTCAAAACTTAAGATTGTCATCCCTGATCTTTTCTAACCTACTTCATTGAGATGGATGTTCTCCTTACAACAATTTAATTGCTTCACCATCCACATTCATCATATTACGCATGTCTATGTTTCTCGAAAGGATAAAGGCCAAGCCTACAGCTATCTTGTAACTAAAGTGCTTTGAAGTGGGAATTAACCTTGTGCACCCTATAATGTGCAATTTCCAAAAACATTTGAACATTTAAATTCATTTGCCAACTCTTGGATTACTAAACAGAGACTTGAACCTAATTAAACCAAACTGGTTAAAACTTCAACTAATATAGTAAATTGTGGAATGTAATTATAGTGATCATTTGCATACTCAGAATGTGAATTGTTATTTCAAAGAGAAGATAATATCTGTTCAAAGCTTTTATGTTCTTTCATAGGTTGTGGGCTTTTCAGGAGGTATTTAAGAGTTAACCAGTGGAGGATCTGCTAGTGGGAGGTGGATGAAGGTATCTGCATTAGCCACTTGCCTTCTCGGATGGGGTTCTAACGTGTATGCGCTGAGAGTAAGGGCCCAATGCTGAATTCTGCTGGAAGCTATGAGTGGCACCTTCTTCAGTAGCCCTAGCAGGGATTTGTGATCTGTAACAATAACAAATTCCTATCTGTAAAGGTATTGGTGGAACTTCCTCACACTGAAGCTGACGGCCAAACCTTTCTTCTCCATCTGGGCATATCTGTGTTTGGGATCAGCCGAAGTCCAGGAAGCTTAAGCTTTTGGGCGTTCCTCTCCATTGGGCCACCACTGAGCCAACACTACCCTGATACTGTATGGGGAGGCATCATATGTCAGCACTACCTCTTCCTTTGTTCAGACCGTAGTGGACCAATATGTTACGTGACTATAGCTGCTTTTTCACTTCCCTAAAGGCTACTTCTTCGCTATGCGACCATTTCCAAGCCTGACGCTTTTTCAATAGCAGGTGTAAGGGTGCCAAGATGGAGGTCAGATTCCATACGATTTTTCTATAATAATTCACTAACCCAAGGAAAGATGTGAGACCTGGGGCTCATTTGATCGCCCTCACTTTCTCTTCTAACAGGTGTAACCCAGTTTTGTTGACTGTAACCCAAGTATATCACTCAGAGTGCCTGGAACACATATTTTTCCCCTCGGAGGCGCACACCCACCTGGGAGAAACATTTAAGTTCTATGTCCAGGTTCTCCAGATAAATGGTAATCTTGGGTAAGCCTTTGTAAAATGTTCCCATTGTCTGCTGGAAAAGGGTGTAGGCTGATGATACCCCAAATGGCAGTCTCCTATTTTGGCATAAACCCTTCTGGGTATTAATTGTAGCATACTTTTGGGACTCTTCATCCAGTTGCAATTTCTGGAAGGTATGGCTCATGCCCAGATTCGCAAAGGACAGCACCCCCACCCCCACCTCCCTCACACCCACCAGCTTTATGCAAGGAATGGGATATTTATCCAGCTGCAAGAAATGCTTTATTGTTTGCTTAAAATCCCCACAAAGGCAAACCAACCAGTCAGGCTTCACAAGCGGAACGGCCGGTGCTGCCCATTCTGCAAACTGCCCTGGTTTGATGATTCCTTCACTCTCCAACCTCCTGATTTCTGTCTTTACGTTTGCCCACCGAGGTAATTGGCACCGGGCAGGCCTTGCAAAATCTCGGAATTGCTTCCTGGTCAACATGTAAAGTTGTTTTGGTCTCATGTTGCAGTTGTATAGGACTTTGGTTCGGCCACATTTGGGGTACTATGAACAGTTCTGGTCGCCACATTACGAAAAGGATGTAGACGCTTTGGAGAGGGTGCAGAGGAGGTTCACCAGGATGTTGCCTGGTATGGAGGGTGCTAGCTATGAAGAGAGGTTGAGTAGATTAGGATTATTTTCATTAGAAAGACAGAGATTGAGGGGGGAACTGATTGAGGTCTACAAAATCATGAGGGGTGTAGACAGGGTGGATAGCAAAAAGCTTTTTCCCCAGAGTGGGGGACTCAATTACTAGGGGTCATGAGTTCAAAGTGAGAGGAGGAAAGTTTAAGGGCGATATGCATGGAAAGTTCTTTACACAAAGAGGGTGGTGGCTGCCTGGAACGCGTTGCCAGCAGAGGTGGTAGACACAGACACGTTAGCGTCTTTTAAGATATATTTGGACAGGTACATGGATGGGCAGGGTGCAAATGGACACAGACCCTTAGAAAATAGATGACAGGTTAGACAGAGGATCTCGGTCAGCGCAGGCTTAGAGGGCCGAAGGGCCTGTTCCTGTGCTCTAATTTTCTTTGTTCTTTGATAGCCCCAGCCCTTCCCGAAATATTCCTGGACATTTTCATTAGGACGTCCCTGAGACAGCCATTTTTAATTGAAAAATGTTGAGCCAATCCAGATGAATCTTTCTCAAGCAATCTCACCCCAATAGATTTGGGCATGAGCCTCTTACTACGATCAGTGGTAACTGCACTAACTGCTTCTCATAGGAGACCAGAACCAAAGTCATACCCTTAATCTGCAATGGTTCCCCGGTCTATATTCTCTTTCTGCCTGAGGTCTTGTGCGAACTTAAGGTTTGGAGTCCCGAGCAAAGACAGATTCTGCAACCTCACATTCAGCTGCAGTTCCGATTTGGATGTCACTAAGCAATTTAATTGTTGCAAACCACATGTAGGGGGACTTTCCAGGGTGTGCAATCTCCTGGGTACTGGCCCATTAGTTTTCTTACTCACATCAGGTCTTGTGAGACTCCTTTGATGTCTTGAGTCTGCTTACCAGCAGCAACTAGAAGGGCTTCCCGGATCCCGAAGAGCGTTTTAGCTGCTTGGATAAAGTTCAACATTGTTGGGAGGTTCTGCTGTGGGCTGTTCTAGAGTCCCTCTGCTCAGGATATGCCCTGCATGAGACTCTGTGATTGCCTGCACTCAAGTACTGTTCCCCAAGTTCAATTGGACAGGTAAAGGTGTCCACTTCTACTGGAATGCCCTGTAGTTCCCATGCTCCACTTGCTACATTTTTTAATGATAAAGCCAGTTGCAGTGCCTGTTTGAAGTGCAACCAGACTTCAGCTCATAGGTATTTCTGTACGGTTATGTCATTAATCCCACATACCAAACGGTCTCTCAGCATCTCATTCAGGGTTAACCCAAAATCACATACCTCTGCCAGTCAACTCAACCTTGTCAAAAATCCGAATACTGATTCCCCTGGTTCCCTAACAGCTGAATAAAATCTATAGCATTTCAGAGTTAGAGGAGGTTTGGGGACGTAAAATGCCTTAACCACCTTTGTCACCTCTTGGAAGGTTTTAGTGTCTGGTGCCTCTGGGAAAGTTAAGCCCCTTATAACTGAAAATGCTGTGGGTCCGCAAGCTGTCAGAAGGATTACTTATTGCTTTCTATTTACCCAATGTCATTTATCCAGAAAAGACATGGCATAATTTCCCACCTGAGGGGCCCAGTCTTTGACAGCAGGATCAAATGGGTCAAACTTGCCAAATAAAGCCATGTCACTAGAAATGCTAACCCCAACTCCAAGATAACTGTTGCAAACAAATGCTCTTCTGGCACGTCCTGTTTCCTTCCATCGCCAGCCAGCCAGCCAGCTCGGAGTCAGTAACCTCTTTGAGGAGATTCTACTCTCCTGGTTATATTGGTCAGCCAGGGGTTTAGAGATTGGCTCAAGTTAACAGCCCCAATAATGGATCTCATAATCAATGAGGTCCACCTGCTTCCAATCACTACATCTTCCCTCACTGCAACTTTCTTCCTTGAGACAGCAAATGTAAATTATTCATTTTATATCTCCTACTTACCCCCGAATTGATCCATTTAATTTTGCACCCATTCCCTGTTTCATTTTACCCTCCTTCTCTTTCACACCCCGTGGAACTCTGGATTTGGCTCTATTAGCTTTCCCTTTCGGAAGAATGTACCATGGTTATACAGGAACTGCATCCTTTTTAATAGCAAACCATCATTCTGCTACAGTTTTGCTTGTCCATCTTCAAACCCAATTTACATGAAACAGATTCATTCACGCCGCATTGAAATGAATTAAACATTAGATTCCTCCTTGTCGATCTCTAGAGCTAACCTAAACCTTAAGATAAAAACCTAAAGAATTGTGGGTGCTGTAAATTAGAAACAAAAGTAGAAATTGCTGGTAAAGCTCAGCAGGTCTGGCAGCATCTGTGGAGAGAAATCAGAGTTAATTTTCGGGTTGAGAGACCCTTCCTCAGAACTGATGGTAGCTGGGAAAATGTGTTCTGTTTGCAAAAAGGACCCTGAACTTCCAGTTACCTGTCACTTTAACACACCACCCTGTTTTGTGGCTAACATCTCTGTCTCTGGCTTGCTGCAGTGTTCCAGCGAAGCTCTGTGCAAGTTGGGAGAACAACACCTCATTTTCCACTTGGGGACCCTGCAGCCCTCCAGACTCAGTATCAAGCTCAATAACTTTAGGGCCTGAGCTCTCCCATGTCCTAGTCCCCTACCCCACACACCAGGCCTTGTTACTACATAGTCTGCTATCATGCACCACTCATTGTTAGCCACTAACAGTCCCCATTAACAGCTATTCACCCTTCTAGCCAGATTGTTATCCACTCCTTTGACTAGGCAACTGCTCGTCTCTCTTTTTAGGTTCTATCCCCTGCTTGTCATTTATTCCTTACACCCCTCCCTCCCACCCTATCTTCTGCATATAAACAGATATTTTCCTAGCTACCATCAGTGCTGGGGAAGGGTCAGCTCTGATTTCTCTCCACAGATGCTGACAGACCTGTTGAGCTTTTCCAGCAATTTTTGTTTTTGTCTCGAAACCTTACAGGACTATATTGACTGCTGGCTGAATGTTCCCCTACCTATGTCTATTTGATCCACTTAATTATGCAGAACTGGCACCTACAAATGTTTGGCAAGAAAAGTCTCCTAACAGACTTCACATCCTTTTACCCACTCCCTCCTCACTATTCTTTACACTATTACTACCCTAGTGGATTCTAGGATAATGGAAATCCCTCATTAGTACAACTTGATAGCTACTGCTCTTTGGAAATTTACTTGCAGCATTGTTGAGGCTGTAGACTGGCTCGCTGAGCCAGTGTGCTTGGTTGTAGACATTTCATCACCCTGCTAGATAACATCGTCATTGCGCCTCCGGTGAAGCGTTGGTGTTCTGTCCCATTTGTTATTTATATGCCCTGGTTCGCTGGGGTGGTTGGCATCACTTCTGGTTCTGTTTTTGCAGCATCGTTCCTGGCTATTTTCTCCACTTGTTAATCACCTATAGAATACACCCTGTACTGCAAAGTACTTGATTGTTCTTGGTTATACCCAGATAGAATCTGTCCTAGATTTGTAAGGGGAAATGTCTCAGTCTAGCATTGCAACATTCTCCTTTTTCAATACTGCTAATCCTCCTCCTTTCTTTCCTTCCCAATCTTTCGTGAACACTTTGAGCTATATTTTCATGAAGTCATGGAAACTTAGTGGACCTTTAAAGACAGTGACAATCCACCATCTGCTCGCATTTCTGACAGATACTATGTTTGCTGACCCAAGAAAGTGGCAGCACATGACTTAAACATGAGGAAAGCCCAAGCTTAGCAGGGTCATTTGAACTCAGTGCAGAGTTCAAACTGAGATCGCTTCCTGTGTATGTGGGTGCCCCAGACACAAGAAGCATCCTGGCATTCCCACATGGAATAGGACGTGCAGAACTTGCTTATTAGGTTTTTGTTTGGAAGGTCTCATTCTTTCTACAGTTACATTTCTCTCACTCCTTCAAGAGCTCCATCACATGTACCAATGCTCTGCAGAGCTCTGGGTTGGAGCCATTCTTAAATTAACTTAGGGAGGATCAAAAGGTTTTTTTTTATCATTTGTTAATCAATTTGTGGTTGGTACTAGAAAGGCTGTGTCCTAATGACCATTCTGAATTTCCTGACAAATTGGCATTAAGGATCCACAAAGTGAATTCACATTTAGGCCAGAACAGGTAAAAGTGTCAGGTCATCTCATCTGAAGGCACATCTGAAGGCCAATTCTGTTTTTTAATTGCAGTCCAGCAAATACTTTAGAAAAAGTGCTTTTAAAATCACATCACTGTTTTATTTTGAAAAACAGACAAGTGGTGGGCAACAAGATCCCAAAAATGTGCTGATGATCAAATCACCTAATAATTGGTTGGTAGTACAGAACTTAAACATTGCTCATAAGAGGCATATAGCTGGAATTCTTTTTCTTTGCATTCATCAGAACTGGAAAGCAATAAACGTTATTATGAAAAGAAGACCAATTTATGCAACATAGGAAAGGGGTGCAGATTGAATAGACCACGGTTGGTGTAGAGCTGTTAACTGCAAATCTTAGCCAGTTGATTAACCTCAGACCAGAAAGATAGATGTTCATTGGTCAGGGTTTTGGCAGGGTGAATGCAGCAGGGAATGGCAGTCTCCATACCACTTTCTCAATAAGAATGGTGCAATGTATGTAGAAACTCCTTTTGTCTACACAGGACTGGGCTCCCAACACTTGCAAATGAACAGCACAGTAAACCCAAATAACAACTTCAATTTGGTATCCAGTGTAATTCAGAAATATTTTGTAAATGCTGTCTAATAGCTATGCTCTGAGTTTTCCAATCACGGCCTGAATGAGCACATGTTGACATGTTGCCCTCTGCAGATAATCAAAAGAGATTGATTGTTTGATACAATCTGCCATTCATTGAGATATGTAGCCTATGTACCTGCCATCAAACCAAAACAAACTCAAATGCCACATTACTCAATGAGGTGATAGGCATAATGTGTCAATAATCTGATGCCAATAATATTGGTTGAGGGGTAAATTTTGGTCAGGACCACCATGGAGAATTTGCATGTTCTTCATTAAATAATATGGTGCTATCAGGTCTTTTGGAAGATTTGGGTTTAATACCTCAAATGAAAGGTGGTGCTTTCAATGATGCAACACTTCCTCAGAACTGAAATATCAGACTGAAATACGTGCACAAACATCTCAAGTAGCATGTAAACCATAACGTTCTGACTTAGGAGTGAAGTGCTGACACTTAGCCATAGTTGACAATTCATCTTGACCAGATTCATTGAATACCCTTTTACAATATACCATGAAGAGATTTAAAAATATAACATCTGACTTGTGAGCTGCGATTTCAAATTGCCCTCCAAATTTATGCCTTTTACTCCTGAATTTCACTTTGGCGATATCTACATCCTACCACTTGGAACAAAGTTTAGTAGAAGAAATATGCTGTGCATAGTAAGAATACACTTCAAGCATTCATGCGATGTGATATTTTCACTGATGGACCTGGTCGGGCACAGGTACCAATGAGTAAACCTCAACCAACCTTATCACAAGTTCTTCTAAAACTCTGCAGAACTTTTACATTTTGTGGGTGGCTCTTCCATCGACTGTGCGGGATTCCAGTGGAGTCAATTGAAGTGGTTGCAGAATGGTTTCAAGTGGTCACGGGGAGCAGATTAATGTGGGACTCACTCCCATATGTTAATCAGCCAGGGCGTTGGCCAAGACTGTTGACATAAGTTGGGTCAACACTGCATGCCAAAATATAATAATTCAAGACTGCATTCTCCACTCAAAACTCCACTGTTCTCCATGCTGTACTCGTCTCCATCTGGAGTCATTAAAACAATCTGCAGGGAATGGCGTGCAAATTCCCACTGAAAATAAGATCATTCCCACGTGTGAATACATTTTCAGCTTGCTTTCGAAACGTAAGCTGAGCTTTCCCTACTGCGGTGCAAAATTATGGATAGACTCAAAAATAAATTCTTGTTCTCCTGCTTGTCAGCTGTTTTCCTTTGGTATGTTTGATATGATTTATGTTAATGTAGTGTCAAGCTGATTCATTTGCAATGCGCAAAAGAATCAAAAAAGAAATAAAAGTTGGACCTGAAATTTGCCTAAAATCAGACTTTCACGATAGTCTATTTAGTTCATCATCCAGAATGTGCACTGACATACAAAGAGGTAATGGGTGGATCATTGCAATTTGTCAACTGTGGCTCAGTGGGAAACATTCCCAGCCCTGGTTTAGAAAATTGTAGGTTCAACTTATGGCCCAAGGGTTTGAATTTACCTTGCAGAATGTTTACAAAATTTAGTTAAATTAACTCCTAGGTATATTTGTTGAATCATCTTGCTGGCTTTCTGGGCAATATGTATTCTTCACCCAACATCGTTACATCAGATTACCTGATTGTAATTGCTGTTTGAGGCACCTTTCTCTGCATAAACTGGCTACTACATTCTCTATATCAATGGCAGTACTTCATTATCTGTTAAGCACTTTCAGGCTTATTGAAGTGGCCTAAATCAAATCCTTTCTTTCTACAACATCTCTATGCACAGCAGGCAGTTCTACTGTTCAAGCTTCAGCAGAGCTTATATCATTTTGTCAAATTTGTTTAGCTGTGATAGGCACAGTGTTGCCCATACTGTTAGCTTTAATCCAGAAACAACACCCCTCCTAACCCATTCTGAAGAAGGATCACTGGACCCAAAATCTTAACATTGCTTTCTTTCTACAGAAGCTGCCAGATCTGCTGAGTTTTCCCAGCAATTTCTGGTTTTGGTTTTGACCCCTCCTAATCACCTCAACTGATCCTGGGTGTTACCATCTTCATACGCGTCTCTTTCCCACATCCTTTAATTTGTGCTAAGAACCAGCTATAAGTCATCATTTTCTTTAGCTTATATATCATTATAGCTTACCACAGAACAGTACTGCTTCCCGCTGCATCACAGTGCATGCCTTCTACACCACATTAATACATGGGTGGAAATACTTTCATATAAACCATCATTGATGAAACAGTTCTTTCCAAGTGGGAAATCTTTCCAAGTGGGATTAGCAGGAAATGGTATGTTTTGCTGCATTGTTACATTATTACATTAAATATATATATATATATCTTTAATAATAAATGATAACAATAAAGTAATATATATACATATTAAATATGACAAAATATATATCAAAAGTATAAATTTAATAGACGTAATACCATTGTGACAGGTGCCATGGTTGCTCAGTATTACTGCCAGTAGCATGCTCAGAACATTACAATCAAGTCCCACTCTCAGAGACGTGGGCTTAAAGTCTCAGGTGATACTTGGTTTCAGTTCTGAGCGAGTGTGGCACTGTCAAAGAAGTCATCTTTCAGTTGAGATGTTGTACCAACTCCTTGTTTGCCCTTTCAGGCAGGTGGAAGAGGTCCAAATGCGGTACTTGTAGAATAGTAGGGGAAATCTCCCCGGTGGACTCGTCAATATTTATCCTTCAACCATTAATTAAACAGAATATCAGTGCATAATTATGTTGCTGCTGATGAGAATTTGCTGTCGATGAAATCAACCTGGAAACCAGTGTGGGTACTTGGTGTATTCGACTCACCACTTGCTCCAAAGGTCTTCTGTAATGAACACCAGACATCAGTATCTCAGGGCATGCTCCATGGACGTGAAGCACATGGATCCTACATACATGACATTGGGGTCCAATTTTTTTATTCATTCACAAGATGAGGGCATTACTGGCTAGGGCAGCACTTATTGTGCATCCCTAATTGCCCAGAGGGCAGTTAATGTTGCTGCGAGTCTGGAGTCATGTGTAGGGCAGACCAGGTAAGGATGGCAGTTTCCTTCCCTAAAGGAAGTTAGTGAGCCAGATGGGTTTTTCATGACAATTGACAACAGTTTCATGGCCATCATTGGGTTGTTATTTCAAGATATTTTATTTTTTATCATCTGCCATGGTGGGATCCAAACCCAGGTCCCCAGAACATTATCTGGGTGTCTGGATTACCACTCGGTCATCACCAGCCTCTGTGAATCACCATGGTACATTTCCAATCCACGTATAGGATGTTTCTGCACTTCAATGCTGCACCTTACTTGCTGCACTGGGAACAATTACTGTGATGCTGCAGCAAGGACAGTCCTCCCAGAGTCACACACCCAGCTCATGGACTGGACCAGGTTGCATTTCTGGGCTTTTTGCTCTGTTTAATGTTCTCTCACATTCTGAACCTACCTGGATGGATGTAAAGACCATGGCTTTTTATTTTTGTGTCTTCACAAACTATGCATAGCAATGGGAAGGAACTGATTTTAAAAACAGGGATTTACCAGAATGGCTACTAATATCCCAGAAAGAAATTTGATAATGTGCATGTTTGCTCTGCTTTTGTAGTTGTGGGCTCCTGCAATGTTCTGATGATCAGGAGCCAAGTAGCTGTTTACAATGAAGCTGATTGGTTCTCGGCTAACTGAGCAGGTTGGAACTAGATAACAAAGTGTGGAGCTGGATGAACACAGCAGGCCAAGCAGCATCTCAGGAGCACAAAAGCTGATGTTTCGGGCCTACACCCTTCATCAGAGAGGGGGATGGGGTGAGGGTTCTGGAATAACTAGGGAGAGGGGGGAGGCGGACCGAAGATGGAGAGAAAAGAAGATAGGTGGAGAGGAGAGTATAGGTGGGGAGGTAGGGAGGGAATAGGTCAGTCCAGGGAAGACAGACAGGTCAAGGAGGTGGGATGAGGTTAGTAGGTAGGGGATGGTGCTGCAGCTTGGGGTGGGAGGAAGGGATGGGTGAGAGGAAGAACAGGTTAGGGAGGCAGAGACAGGCTGGGCTGGTTTTGGGATGCAATGGGTGGAGGGGAAGAGCTGGGCTGATTGTGTGGTGCAGTGGGGGGAGGGGACGAACTGGGCTGGTTTAGGGATACGGTGGGGGAAGGGGAGATTTTGAAGCTGGTGAAGTCCACATTGATACCATTGGACTACAGGGTTCCCAAGCGGAATATGAGTTGCTGTTCCTGCAACCTTCGGGTGGCATCATTGTGGCACTGCAGGAGGCCCATAATGGACATGTCATCTGAAGAATGGGAGGGGGAGTGGAAATGGTTTGCGACTGGGAGGTGCAGTCGTTTATTGCGAACCGAGCGGAGGTGTTCTGCAAAGCGGTCCCCAAGCCTCCGCTTGGTTTCCCCATGAGGCGGTTATTCATATCCAGCCACTTGCCTCGTGCGCCCATCATGAAGCCAAAGTATCTGGGCACCACACCTCCCGTCAATTCCGTGACCTCTGCACTCAGGTGTTTATACTTTTCCTGTTTCTCTCACCATGCTGTTTCCAGTGCTTTACTGTCATTCTCGTACCGCACTGTGACATCTACAACCGCGATCTTCTGGTCTTTTCCCATTTTTCGAATTCCCACTCCCTCCAGCCTGCGTACCTATTGGGTGGTTTTGGTTGTCCCGCATTTGCCTTCTGGAGTGCCGGCATCATGTCTTGGATGGTGGTCATCAGGTCGATTTTCCCCTCGCCGCTGCTGCGGCTACTGGGTTGGAAATTTTCAATTTCCTTGAGGACCTTAAGCTCGCGCAGTCCCGCAATGGTCTCTGTGTTGCTCTCTCCTTTATATTGAAAGGAGGCCCGAATGACCACATCACTGGACATGTCTAGTGCCTCGAGTTTGCGAACAATCGCGGATGGGATTTGCACTTCCAGCTTTGGGACGCCTAGACCGCCGTTCTTGTTGCTAGCGTATAGCATTCCGTCTGTGGTATGAGGTGGTAGGTGTAGGAATTCTTTGGTGGCGTTGTGGATTATTTGGTCCAGCTTTATGAGAGTAGTCTGTGATGCTTCTGTCAGGATCAGATGGAAGTACAATCTGGGGAAGACATGTACTTTTAGGATCTCCAGCCATTGTCGTGGTCGGAGAGGTGCTGCCTGTATTCCCTTAATCCAGGACTTAAGATTCTCCTCCCACTTCCTTTCTGCCACACCTGCCCATGGATCGATGCGGGCACCCAGGTATTTCTCTGTGTCACCTGGGGGTATGTAGGCTAAGGATTCATCCCTCAGCTTCCAGTTTGCGAAGTGATTGTACAGGAAGGTTTTCCTTTTAAAAGTGAAGTGGAATCTCTTCATCTTCGCTGTGTTTATACTGAGGCCTGTATGGTCACAGTATGCCTGGAGTAGCTTCAAGTTCCTAGCCATACCAGTGTGTGAGTCGCTTAGAAGGGCGATGTCATCCGCGAAGGCCAAAGTTGAGCAGTTGACTCTTCTGCCACCCAGGGGCATGGAGACACCTGAGTTGGCACTGCCAGTCTCTGCCTCAGAATCATGCGAGTCTATTGTTGGCTCGCAGATGGTCTGGACCTCCGTTGGGGTGTTTGCCAGGAGCCTGCGCTTGTCTGAAATTTGCTTTGGTGTTTTGGTTTTCAGGATGCTTACGATGGATTTGTTTATAAATTTGCATCCTGCAAATCTCGCCTCCAATTCCCTCAGGAGTGCCACCTCCTCCTGTGACCATACGCGGTCACTTCTCCCAGGTTTGCCCTTGACTTTTGGTGCCGGTTTGAGGCGTTTCTCGTTCCGTAGAACAGGGTGCCTGTGTCTCTTGTGTTGACCAAGGCCTGATTGTGTCGAAAACCGTTGATCACACGCGCTGCATGCAAAGTCCCCGGTTGGGGGTTGTTTCATTCCTTTGCATTTGGGATAATGGCAGGCTATTGAATGGTATTCTCCTGCCTTATCGCAGCGTGAACATTTTGTTCGGATGTTCTTTATTCCGTGCACTTTAGTCATATGGATCTTGAACAGGCTCACAGTGGGGAAGAGGGTGTCGCAGTCCTTGCAGAACAGCCCATCGATGAGATAGTGGATGATTACCTCCGAGACGGACATTCTGTCACATACTGGCTCAATAACAACTCCTTCCATGAAGGCAGTTGCATCGGCTGCTTCATCGCCAGTCTCAGTTATCGTTTTTTCGTCTGTGCCCTGCTTCGTGTCTCGATAACCTTTGTTGTAGAAGGTTTGGATGGTTATGCTTATCTCAGCCGTAGGGTGGGCAGCCCTTACAGTGCCTTCTACAACGTTATCTATGTCATCCATTACAGGGTGAGCTGGCCCTCTGGGAGGGGTGACCGGCCTCAGCTCCATGTAAGGAAGGAGGTAACGTCTCAAGGTCGCTGTCACGGTCTGGACCGAGATGGACCTTGTTGCGGGTTTTAAACATGTACAACCTAATGACTTATCACAGCTCGCGGTTGTGGACGAGGCTGCGGGGGGGGGGTTGTTTATCTGGGACGCTCCCCAGCCGGACTGCTCCAGTGAAACTGGAAAAATCATACTGGTTTTTTGAGGATTGGTCTGTATAGACCACGGCCGTCTCGTACTTTTTCTGGTCGTTTGGTCACCCAGCAGCCAGGACTGCTGGGCTTACCGGCGGGGCAAACGGGGAGGCATGACACACACTATGCGCCAAAAATACGTCAAAATGTCATAGTGGGCAACTATGCGATCTCATAAGAGAGTCATAGTTACTGGTGTGCTCTCTGGAGAGGGCCAACGCATGGGTCTCCATGCCCCTGGGCGGCAGAAGAGTCAACTGCTCAACTTTGGCCTTCGCGGATGACATCGCCCTTCTAAGCGACCCACACGCTGGTATGGCTAGGAACCTGAAGCTACTCCAGGTATACTGTGACCATACAGGCCTCAGTATAAACAGAGCAAAGACGAAGGGATTCCACTTCACTTTTAAAAGGAAAACCTTCTTGTACAATCACTTCGCAAACTGGAAGCTGAGGGATGAATCCTTAGCCTACATACCCCCAGGTGACACAGAGAAATACCTGGGTGCCCGCATCAATCCATGGGCAGGTGTGGCAGAAGGGAAGTGGGAGGAGAAGCTTAAGTCCTGGGTTAAAGGAATACAAGCAGCACCTCTCCGATCACGACAACGGCTGGAGATTCTAAAAGTACATGTCATCCCCAGATTGTACTTCCATCTGATCCTGACAGAATCATCACAGACTACTCTCATAAAGCTGGACCAAATAATCCACAACGCCACCAAAGAATTCCTACACCTACCACCTCATACCACAGACGGAATGCTATACGCTAGCAACAAGAACGGCGGTCTAGGCGTCCCAAAGCTGGAAGTGCAAATCCCATCCACGACTGTTCGCAAACACGAGGCACTAGACATGTCCAGTGATGTGGTCATTTGGGCCTCCTTTCAATATAAAGGAGAGAGCAACACAGAGACCGTTGCGGGACTGCGCGAGCTTAAGGTCCTCAAGGAAATTGAAAATTTCCAACCCAGTAGCCGCAGCAGCGGCGAGGGGAAAATCGACCTGATGACCACCATCCAAGACATGATGCCGGCACTCCAGAAGGCAAATGCGGGACGACCAAAACCACCCAATAGGTACGCAGGCTGGAGGGAGTGGGAATTCGAAAAATGGGAAAAGACCAGAAGATCGCGGTTGTAGATGTCACAGTGCGGTACGAGAATGACAGTAAAGCATTGGAAACAGCATGGTGAGAGAAACAGGAAAAGTATAAACACCTGAATGCCGAGGTCACGGAATTGACGGGAGGTGTGGTGCCCAGATACTTTGACTTCGTGATGGGTGCACGAGGCAAGTGGCTGGATATGAATAACCGCCTCATGAAATTCCTCGGCATCGAGAGATACGACATGTTCGCCCAAAAGACATCAAGACTCACTCTGTCACTGACACTCGAACTCTTACAACTCTTCAGTGACAAGTGAGCAAAAACCGCAAACGGTGAGGTAAGATCCTCCACCGAGACATAATCCTTACAAATTTGCCAGTAACATCAGTTGGAACTAGAAACAAGTTACAAAGATACAGACACAGAGAGGGAAAGGCACACCAGGGTGTGCAATTGTTCTGCCCAGCAGAAGCTGCCAATTCTCTGCAATACAAAAAAAATAAGTTTTCACTTGAAGAAAACCAACAACTTTTCCTGCAACAGTTGCTATAAGCTGCGACTTTTAAACTGATAAATAGGCTTCCAAGCAAATCAGTTGTTTAGTACACCTCATAAACTAGTGGAAGCCTATGAGAAAGAACTTAATACCAAGGGCCTAGTAGCATCATCCCAACATTGGAATTGGGAAGCAAAGGTCATTGAACTAACTTCCCTGTTTTCTCTACCACCAACAATAATCTATCTTCTGTGTGTGTGTGTGTCTATGTGTGTGTGTCTATGTGTGTGTGTCTGTGTGTGTGTGTGTGTGTGTGTGTGTGTGTGTCTGTGTGTGTCTGTGTGTCTGTGTGTAAAGGGTGAGTTTATGTGGAGAACTGTGTTTTAGATATTGTGTTATCTGCCAATGGTTTATGTAATTTATTATACTATCATATTACTTAAATAAATAATTATAGTCTAATTACTTATGACCTGGTCTGAGAGTCAGACAAATTGGAATGCTGTGTATACCTTCAAGAAAACAAACTTGGTGTGACTCCGGGAAAAGCGGGTCTCATTACACAGTGATCTACTCCAGTGAGTTTTAGTAACGCTCACAACGACACTGCATTGCCTTGTCTTGCCTCTCCTGCACTTTGCTCCTTCAGATAAAGTTATCAGGCGCATGTTAATTCTGTCTTGCCTTGCCATTTAGTGCGATCGCAAATGCAGGAAGCTTCTCCTGGTCATCAGCAGACCTCAATCAAACCAAGGGAGATAGCCTTTGCTCAAGACACTCCAGTAAGGCGAGGGCAGCTTCTGTTATCAGACCGGGGGCTTGGATACAGTCGGTCAGGCACTCCGGAAAGCCAAAGTCAGGATGCTCTCCACATAAGGGCAAGGAACAGAATGTCAGGCAGTCCACCTCCTGTCTTGACTCCTTCTGCCCTTCTGGGAGCTGTTTACACCCTGGAATGAGAGAGACACAGGCATAAGGGAAATGAACGTGGGTAGCATAGCTGTTACTGTCGGTTCTGGTAGGGAGGTGTCCTGAGTGAGTGAGGAGGCACACAGAGGGTACACTGGGTCAGCGGTGTTGGGGATTGGGGTTGGTGACAGTGAGTGGTGAAGATGTTGTTGGCAATAGCAAGAGTGGTGGAGCATGAGGCTTGGTGGGAGGCAGGAACAGTGGCAGAGATAAAGTGAGTATAAGGCCTTGGAGAGAAGACAGATGAACTTGCACTGGTGGAGTGGGGAAGGACATTGACCTTCTTCCAAAAATAATGGGCATTCTTCCAGATGGCTCAGACTGCACTGACCGGGGTGACAAGCTCAGATCAGACTGGTTCAGTCCACATTGTGGCCCCCAAGACTAGGGGTAGAGCAAGTCCTAGTGTTTACAGCAACCTGTCCATCAGGTCCTCCAGGTCCCTCCTGCACTATGGGGCCATGCCCAAGGCAGATGTCAGGAGCCAGAAGGGAAGCCCCAGACTGGTAGTTCATGTCTGGGTGCACGATGGGCTTTTAAAGATGGTGTGGGTGCAAGAGATGCTGGTAAATTCCAGGATATCTGCTGAGTTGCAAAGTTATTCTGGGAACGGCACATGGTAATATGGGATCATGGTCGGAAATGGCCAAAATCAGATTGTTGGAGAAGCCATGGGGTGAGTTAGGTAGTTAATGCTGTGTGTTTGGTAAGTTACAGTGAGAAAACTGGCTAGGCCTTGCAGCAGATTTCAGCATCTAGCTAACTCACGCAACTTGCGCTTCGTCAAAAAATATGTAAGATTCAAAAAGAGGAATGAAGCAGCAGGAAAAGTCTTTGCACAGCAAGGAAATGAGACAAATGAACAGAAATCAGGCACAAAACTAAGCTTAGGAGCACATATCGCTTGGGCATCAAGGAGGCCTTTCAAGTACCAAAATGGCATCCATCATATACACACACAGTTTCTGTGGTGAAGTACAACTGTTTGCATATTAATGAAGTCATTAGTAGTCCAGCAGTTAATGTCCTCCATTACTTAATAAATACGTAGAGTGGGCTGATTGAAGCACTAATCCGTGCACATGAAGTGCTGCTATTTTGAAGTTCAATGTTCCAGTCGATGCCTTCACTTAATTTCGTACAGCTGAACATGTGCTGAGCAGCAGAAAGGATGTGCCGCCAACCTCATTTAACCTGCTTACAGGTTAGGTCCCTATTTTTTTTCTTGGTACAATTCTACAAACGTTTGGTGCGGTCACAGTTGTTTCAAGGTGCAAACGTCTACAGGGCATGCTGTGATAAGGACTGAAGGACATTGCACTGACATCAAGGCTTCAGCGTGAGCTACCAGTTCTTGGACATGAGGGTACGCTGTAAAAGTTGACTGTAGCTTGAGACGAAAAATGTGGATCCCATTAGGGGGACACAATCCTCAGTGATGCCCAGCAAGGAATAATGAGTAAAGTCATGGCGATTGAGTTCAAATTAGTGGGGATTAAATTAAAGTGCATGATAGTCTTGAATTGATTGCTGTCATACGCTTGATTTCTTCTTTGTATGATGGGGTAGTTGAGCAAGCGTGGTTTTGGGAATTTAAGTTCAGCTGTTGTAACAATAGCAGTCTGTGTAACCACAGAGCAAGCAGAGAAGGGAAACTGAAAACCAGACAGGATGGTTGAATCGCTATGGAAATTAGCAGACCCAAGGCTGCGACAACAATGGCCTACATGATGTTTGAGGACTAAAAATACGTGCTGTAAACTCAGCATTATCGAGTGTTTATTTACGTAATGAGATCTTCTCCCCTATATATGTGTGACTAAAATCTTTACTTGCTTGATTCAGTATGAAGTATCATGCACAGACTCGACAGTGGTCGTTAAAATTGGGTGATGTGAGTTTATGTTGCCATCCATTGGATAGGGCAGTCACCATTGTAGAAGGGGGAAATGGTGAGCCAATTCAAGGATTCAAACTAAAGAATAAATTTGCAAGAGAGGTAACTAAGGATGTCACATTTCTTGGGTGAAAAACAATTTAATATTATTCTCAGGGTAAAGCAGGTGAATGAATGGTTATATTGCAAATTAGAAAGGTCCATTTCCATAGGAAAGAGATGTGAACTTAAGCTAAACTCCAGTCATCACAGGACAGAATTCAACAGGAGATCCCAAAGGGTCAGTCATGGTAAATAAGGATAAAATGTTTTGGTTAAACTGACCGAGGAAGCCTGGGATCTCTTTTGAAGCCCAGACAAAACATAAAGGGTATTGTGCATAATGAAACGTGAGGCTGGATGAACACAGCAGGCCCAGCTGCATCTCAGGAGCACAAAAGCTGACGTTTCGGGCCTAGACCCTTCATCAGTGGCTCTGATGAAGGGTCTAGGCCCGAAACGTCACCTTTTGTGCTCCTGAGATTCTGCTGGGCCTGCTGTGTTCATCCAGCCTCACATTTCATTATCTTGGATTCTCCAGCATCTGCAGTTCCCATTCGGGTGGCATCATTGTGGCACTGCAGGAGGCCCATGATGGACATGTCATCTAAAGAATGGGAGGAGGAGTTGAAATGGTTTGCGACTGGGAGGTGCAGTTGTTTATTGCGAACTGAGCGGAGGTGTTCTGCAAAGCGGTGCCCAAGCCTCCGCTTGGTTTCCCCAATGTAGAGGAAGCCACACTGGGCACAATGGATACAATATACCACATTGGCAGATGTGCAGGTGAACCTCTGCTTAATATGGAAAGTCATCTTGGGGCCTGGGATAGGGGTGAGGGAGGAGGTGTGGGGGCAAGTGTAGCATTTCCTGCGGTTGCAGGGGAAGGTGCCGGGTGTGGTGGGGTTGGAGGGCAGTGTGGAGCGAACAAGGGAGTCACGGAGAGAGTGGTCTTTCCGGAAAGCAGACAAGGGTGGGGATGGAAAAATGTCTTGGGTGGTAGAGTCTGATTGTAGATGCCGGAAGTGTCGGAGGATGATGCGTTGTATCTGGAGGTTGGTGGGGTGGTGTGCGAGAACGAGGGGGATCCTCTTTGGGCGGTTGTGGCGGGGGCGGGGCGTGAGGGATGTGTGGCGGGAAATGCGGGAGACGCGATCAAGGGCGTTCTCGACCACTGTGGGGGGGATAGTTGCGGTCCTTGAAGAACTTGGACTTCTGGGATGTGCGGGAGTGGAATGCCTTATCGTGGGAGCAGATGCGGCGGAGGCGGAGGAATTGGGAATAGGGGGTGGAATTTTTGCAGGAGGGTGGGTGGGAGGAGGTGTATTCTAGGTAGCTGTGGGAATTGGTGGGCTTGAAATAGACATCAGTTACAAGCTGGTTGCCTGAGATGGAGACTGCGAGGTCCAGGAAGGTGAGGGATGTGCTGGACATGGCCCAGGTGAACTGAAGGTTGGGGTGGAAGGTGTTGGTGAAGTGGATGAACTGTTCAAGCTCCTCTGGGGTGCAAGAGGCAGTGCCGATACAGTCATCAATGTAACGGAGGAAGAGGTGGGGTTTGGAGCCTGTGTAGGTGCGGAAGAGGGACTGTTCCACGTAACCTACAAAGAGGCAGGCATAGCTGTGGCCCATGCGGGTGCCCATGGCCACCCCCTTTGTCTGTAGGAAGTGGGAGGAATCGAAAGAGAAGTTGTTGGGGGTGAGGACGAGTTCGGCTAGGTGGATGAGGGTGTCGGTGGAGGGGGACTGGTCGGGCCTGCGGGACAGGAAGAAGCGGAGGGCCTTGAGGCCATCTGCATGCGGAATACAGGTGGAATACAACCTCCGGATACAACGCATCATCCTCCGACACTTCCGGCATCTACAATCCGACCCCACCACCCAAGGCATTTTTCCATCCCCACCGTTGTCTGCTTTCTGGAGAGACCACTCTCTCCGTGACTCCCTTGTTCGCTCCACACTCCCCTCCAACCCTACCACACCTGGCACCTTCCCCTGCAACTGCAGGAAATGCTACACTTGCCCCCACACCTCCTCCCTCACCCCTATCCCAGGCCCCAAGATGACTTTCCATATTAAGCAGAGGTTCACCTGCACATCTGCCAATGTGGTATATTGTATCCATTGTACCCAGTGTGGCTTCCTCTACATTGGGGAAACCAAGCGGAGGCTTTTGGACCGCTTTGCAGAACACCTCCGCTCGGTTCGCAATAAACGACTGCACCTCCCAGTCGCAAACCATTTCCACTCCCCCTCCCATTCTTCAGATGACATGTCCATCATGGGCCTCCTGCAGTGCCACAATGATGCCACCCGAAGGTTGCAGGAACAGCAACTCATATTCCGCCTGGGAACCCTGCAGCACAATGGTATCAATGTGGACTTCACCAGCTTCAAAATCTCCCCTTTCCCCACCGCATCCCAAAACCAGCCCAGTTCGTCCCCTCCCCCCACTGCACCACACAACCAGCCCAGCTCTTCCCCTCCACCCACTGCATCCCAAAACCAGCCCAGCCTGTCTCTGCCTCCCTAACCTGTTCTTCCTCTCACCCATCCCTTCCTCCCACCCCAAGCCGCACCCCCATCTACCTACTAACCTCATCCCACCTCCTTGCCCTGTCCATCTTCCCTGGACTGACCTATCCCCTCCCTACCTCCCCACCTATACTCTCCTCACCATCTATCTTCTTTTTTCTCCATCTTCGGTCCACTTCCCCCTCTCTCCCTATTTATTCCAGAACCTTCACCCCATCCCCCTCTCTGATGAAGGGTGTAGGCCCGAAACATCATCTTTTGTGCTCCTGAGATGCTGCTGGGACTGCTGTGTTCATCCAGCCTCACATTTTGTTATCTTGGATTCTCCAGCATCTGCAGTTCCCATTATCACTAAAAAAAATAGTTACATTACCTTACGGTGATTCATAGCATAAGTTAGAGAAATAGGAAATAATGTTAAAAGGATAAATGTCACAGTGAGATAAACAGATTACCAATAAACGTTACATTGCAGTAGACCAATGTGAGGGATTTCCACACGTGATCTGACTGGGCTCACAAGCCACTGACCGCCCCCACCTGTCCCTAATCCAAAAGCCATCCAGCTTCCCTTGGGCCTCCAGCCCACTGCCCATTCCACGCCAATGTAGGAGATGAGGCCAAAAAGTCTAGACACTGGGGCGGACATAGCCAGGATTTGCCTTGGGGCCTCCAATCCAGTAGAGGTCTGTTTGAACTGACAGTCCCAGTGAGGTCAGGTATCTGCCCTTCTCTTCAGGTGAGGAACTCCCAGACAGCGTCAAAGTGACCCTTGTAAAGATAAGGTGCATCTAGATGCCTGGCCCCAGTAATCGTGATTAAAATTGACCTTTAACCCCATAGCCAGATAGACACCTACCAGTCTGTGCAAAAAAAACTGATGATATTCAAGCTGTTGTGGAAATCAGGTTTAGCGTTAGGAGACAATAACAGCAAATGAGAGAGATTCATAATGTGCACATGACGGATATATACAGCCTCATGTGAACAAAATGCCTTTGGACAGCAGTGCACCATGTCAAGTGGAGGCATTCCTAATGCAGGGCCCCTCAGCTTTGACTGCAGCAAGAATTCCCAGGTATAGTAACACCAAAGTAGGGAATGCCCCTCCAATAAGTTTAGAGAAAGCAGCAATTTTGCGGGGAAAGAAATGAATAAAGAATATCAATTACTCAGAATAAAGCAAAGGTTTCATATTATGTACAATTCCCAGAGTTGAAGCCTGGCATGGCAAATTAATCGAACATTAAACTGCACCATAGTAAAGGCCATAGAACTGACAAGGAGAGGATGAGTGCATGTTGTCCCTATAATACTAGTGCAATTCAGAGCAACTCTGTGCCGGACGTCTGGACTAACATGGTTCAATCAAATGACTGGAAGCACTATATGTTTCTCAGATGAAACAACAGTGAGAAGTGAAGGTGGAAGAATATTGAGAGGTAAAGTAAGAAGGTACACGGTGGCATTGTGTGAGGAGTTAAAGGTGTTGATGTCCTAGGTAATGCAGGAACAGGAAATGGCAGACTAAGGAAAGCAAAAGCATATGTGATGTTCCAAAGGCAGGAGAGAAGGTCATGGTGACAAAGTCCCGTTGGTAGGCCAGGGTATGTCAAGAAGTGGCAGAGTCTATGGAAAGTGATAATGATCAGTGTCATCTCTGTGTGTTCGGATATACCGGGAAAAGAAGTTAGAAGCATTGGCCACAGGTGAAACCTTATATTTCACAATCTGTTACTGTCAGCTGCAAAGCAGCTATCTATTCTCTTACACAAACAGAAATTGCTGGAGAAACTCAGCAGGTCTGGCAGCATCTGTGGAGAGAAAGCAGAGTTAACGTGTCTAGTGACTCTGCTTCAGGATGCAGTTAGCTGGGGAAAAGTTGTTTTTTTTATGCAGAGGATAGGGTGAGGGCAGGGGGTAAGGATTCATTCTCCCAGGCTGACCAGTATCCACTTCTGTGTCTGTCCACCTGTTCTCCTCTCTCTCTGGGGCTCAATTTCCACCTATTTTTTACTCCTTCTCCACTATGATCCGTGACTCCCAGTTCAAATTGAAAGCTCACTTTCATTTCAATTCTGCAAATTAGAACGATCTATGTCTTTCTTATTAGCTGAAATTACCATAATTGTGCAATCCCTTTGTTAGTTAATGTTATTTTTACTTCATTGATTGTCTATAACTGCCTTGAATTATGACTAGGTTTATTTACATCTTCAATGCAATTCAGCACTTGTCACCGTAATGATTTTTCAATAAAACAATCATTCAACCCTCTCTCTTTATCCCTCCCACCACCCTTCCCACCTTAATTTGACCTTCCAATCCATCTTCACTTAACGGAGAGTGATGATGGTGCAGAAGTAGAATGCTCACAAGATTAACTTGTGTAAAATTGAGGCACGAGGTCGGCCTTGCGACCAAATCTAAGAATATGTGAGTGTGCGTATGTGAGACAGAGGGAGACAGAAAGTAAAATCAGCCATGCCTGCACTTGAAGTAGAGAAAATGCTGACCCTGTTGCTTCCCCATGTACAACACAGGTGGGAATTCCTGCTCAGATTGTCAAGGCTGAATGGGTGAGGATCTAAAGGAGGCTGGGAGTTTAGCTTAGCCTGGGCTGAAGAGAAGATGTCTTCAAAGTAATGCGCACAGTGAAAGTCAGTTCTTTGAGTAGAAGTTACCCAGCTGGGAAAGAAAGAAGGAAGGAGGCCATCAGAGGCAGAGAATAGCCTGCGATTGATAGGGTGAGAAGGAAATATCCATTTAAGGGACACAGTAAAATGTAGCCATAGTGAAGGATTTCTGACCATGCTGTCACATAGGGATTTTTTTTGCAGTTTAAAATACATATACTGACCGAATATGATTGCTTTGAATTCCTGCATGGCAGGGCGGTGTTGTGTAAAGTTTTGTTTGTTATTACTAGACTTCCAATGCATATTTATAATTGTCAACTTCATATACACCATGATACCTCAACCCTCAGCCTTGGATCTGCTAGTTTCCACGGCGACTCAAATGTCTTGTTTGAATTTTAGTTTCCCTTATTTTCTTGTTCTGTGTAGCAATTAATAATATGCTGACATGGGCTGAATTCCTAAGCCACGCTTGGTCAACTATAATATTGTGCCAAGAAGAAATCAAACAAGTTTTGATTGATTAAGATGCATGTTCCAGAATCTGATTCAAGTCACTGCCCCGAGATAATTAGAGGTTTCATCAGTGTCTGCCTAACTTTCCAAACACCAAACATGCAGAGTGATAGGAATATACAAAAGGTGACATCTCAGGTCAGACAGCAAACTGTAGGTGTGACACCTTGTCCAGAATCTGCCTCAGAGTTTTAACCTGGAATCAGGCTGGTTTTATTCCAAAAGCAGGAATTTATAAGATGCCACGCTGACTGACTGTAACTACAAAATTGTGTGTTCTTGAACAAAATAGAATGTATTTGAAAATAAACAGGTTTGTGTGTTTGTGTGTGTATGTGCACTTGAGAGAGAGAGAATGTGCGTGTGTGTGTGTGTGTGTGTGTGTGTGTGTGTGTGTGTGTGTGTGTGTGTGTGAGAGAGAGAGCGTGTATGTGTATTTGAGACAGTGTGTGTGTGGGTGTGTGTGTGTGAGATAGAGTATATGGGCGTGAGAGCGTAAAAGTGAATATGTCAGAGAGTGCATGTGTGCCTTTGTGTGTGTGTGTGAAAGTGCGTGTGAGTACAGACCTTCTCTTTTACACACACACACGCACAAACACACTCATACACACACTTGCACATTTACCAGACATTCTCTCTCTCTCTCACACACACACACACATTTATACACTCCTCAGACTCACAGTCTCTGAAACATACAAAAACACATGTGCACACACACTCTCTTTCTCACACACACACACATGCGCATGCACGCTCTTTCTCTCTCTCTCTCTTCTCTCTTTCTCACACACAAACACACACACACAGACACGGACACACACACACAGACAGGGACACATACGTGAATTATTTCAGCCAAGATATTTGTGTAGTTGCAGATACAATCTGTTTTGCTCAAAAAAAAACCTGACTCCAATTTAAAACACGAACAGATTCTAAGCAAGACATCACACCTAAAATGCATTATCTGACCTGAGATATCACCTCTTATGTACATTGATAATACCTTTACTTATCTCAGGGCAATAAGAGGAATCTGGATTTTGCATTTTAATCAGTAGACTCCTTCCTAACAGATTAAAGATTCAACAAGAGGTGGCCAGTATTAGGGTTGTTACCTTTCTGCTTATAAATTCTGTGTCTTATACCCTCTTTCTCACACTACGCCTGAGGAAGGAGCTGAGCTGTGAAAGTTGGCATTTTCAAATAAACCTGTTGGACTGTAACCTGGTGTTATGCAATTTTTGAGAGACAGTGTGTGTGAGAGACTGTATTAAGTAAACCAAAACTGTGCAAACTGAGTAAGGTAGGGAGATAATAGCAGTTTATCAAGGTGATGACGTCAAAACAGGACTGTATGGAAGATGTAACAGATACAGAACAGTGTGGTGGGGTCACCTGTAGCACAAGATCATGGATGAGGCTGCCTTCATGCATGCGGAACTTGGCTATCAGTCTTCATGTTGTTGTGTATCCCAAAGTACACCTTGGAGGACATTTACTCAAAGATCCGAGGCCGAATGTCCTTGACTGTTGAAGTGCTCCCCCCACTGGGAGGGAACATTTCTGTCTGGTGGTTGCTGCGCAATGTCTTTTCATCCATTGTCATAGTGTCTGCATGGTTTCGCCAATGTACCATGCATCAGGGCATCCTTGCCTGTAGCGTGTTAGAGAGACAACGTTGGCCGAGTCACATGAGTATCTGCCATTCATATGGTGGGTGATATTCCCACGTGTGATGGTAGTGTCCATGTGGAAGATTTGACATGTCTTGCAGAGGTTGCCGTGGCAGGGTTGTATAGTGTTGTGGTTGATGTTGTCCTGAAGGCTGAGTAGTTTGCTGCGAACAATAGTCTGTTTAAAGCTTGGCAGTTGTTTGAAAGCAAGAAGTGGAAGTGTAGGGAAAACCTTGGCAAAATGTTCATTGTCATGTTGAAGGCGGTGAAGAACACGGCATAGTTTCTCCGCTCCGGGGAAGTACTGCATGACGAAGGGTACCCTATTGTTGAATCTTGTGCCCGTCTTCTGAGGGGGTCACGGCGATTTCTTGAGCGACAATCACCAGAAGGGGATCTTCCCTCCCAGTGGGGGAACATTTCAGCAGTCAAGAAGATTCAGCATCGATCTTCGGGTAAGCATCCTCCAAGGTAGACTTCAGGATACACAACAACGCAATGTCGCTGAGCAGAGGCTGATGGCCAAGTTCGGGACCCATGAAGACAGCCTCAACTGGGATCTTGGGTTCATGTTGCACTCAAGGTGACCCCACCACACTGTTCTGTATCTGTAAAATCTTCCATACTGTCCTGTTTTGATCGCATCAGCTTGATAAACTGCTGTGATCTCTCTCTACCTTAATTAGTTTGTACAGCTTTGGATTCTTTATTACATTCTCTCACACGTTCTCACACACACACACACACACACACACACACACACACACACACACACACACTTGCACACACTCTCTCACACACGCACATTCTTTCTCACATGCACACACTCTCTCACACACGCACTCTCTCGCACACGCACACACTCTTTCTCACACACACACACTCATACAGACCCGCCCTCATACACATGCACACACACTCACACACTCTCTCTCACACACAAATACTCTCACACTCACTCACACTGTTCAAGTGCACACATGCACGTGCACACACACTCTCTTTGTCTCACACACACACAAACACACACACACAGACACAGACACACAGACACACACACAGACACAGACACACACACACACACAGACACACATACACACAAACACACACACACACACACAGACACGCAGACACAGACACACACAGACACACACACACACAGACACACAGACACACACACACACACACACAAACACAGACACACACACACACACACACACACACACACACACACACACGTACACACATACAAACCTATGGGGTGAATCGTTTCATGCAAGGTGCTTGTTCATTTGCAGATACGTTCTATTTTGTTCAAGAAACACATAATTTGTAGTTATGTTCAGCGTGGCATTTTATAAATTCCTGCTGTCGGAATAAAACCGGCCTGATTCCAGGTTAAAACTCTGAGGCAGTTTCTGGACAAGGCCTCACACCTACAACTCAGTGTCTGACCTGAGATGTCACCTTTGTATATTCCTATTGCTCTGCCTGATTGAAGTTTGAAAAGTTAGGCAGACACTGATGAAGCGTTTAATTATCACAGGGCAGTGACTTGAATCAGATTCTGGAACATGCACGTCTTAATGAATCGAAACTTGCATCTCCTTTCTAATAGTGTTCTCCATTTGCTGCTTTGGCAGTTTCTAGAATGCAGGAATGTATGAACGATTATAGATTCAACAGGAGGTAGTCGGTCAGCCATTTTAGATTTGTTCACTCCCTCACACCAATTGTATAATCCTTTGCTCTCTCTGCCCTACATCTCTCTGCCTATATACTCTGTGTCCGCGTGCTCTTCTCTCACTGTACCTGATGAAGGGGCAGAGATCCAAAAGTTTGTGATTTCAATTATACCTGTTGGATTATAATCTGGTGTTGTGTGATTTTTGACCTCATCTATGTCAGTCACACATTCGTCCTTATTATCTCATTAAACAAAGATAGCGAAAGACCTTTGAAGAAAAATGCTTTGATGTGTTTCATAAAAGGACATGTTTTCTTTCTCATGGATGTTTAATTCAATGCTTCCATTTAAAACTGCAATTACATTAGACATTCAAAGAAAAATTTGCTATTTTTAGATCAGCCCTGTTATTACATCTCGTCTGAGCTCGAGTTATAGATGTTTGTAAATACCAGCAGATGGAAACTGAGTGCAAAATAATAATTAGCAAATGCATGCTCCGTTTAATATGCAGAGGTTCAACCAAGGGAAATCAGACTTACAGACTACTTGAACAAAACAGCTAACCAATCAAAGACAGCTAAGCATCAGAACTACTGATTAGCACACCTCACTTTCTCAATATTTCTACACATACAAATTTTGTCAATTCAAAAAGCCCCGATACTAAAAGCTAGTACCAGTAATGAGGAACATGAAACTATCTTCTGAAGTCTTGATGTAACTTATTTGATTACCTTCAAGAATTGACTCACCATTACTTTCCAATGGTCAACAAATATCAGCCTTGCCAGTGATCTCCATGTCCTGAGGAGAACACAAAACCAGAAAGAAAGAGTTGGAAGTGAGGAAGAAGAGAGCCAGAGCATAGTGGGAGAGAGTCAGAGGCCAGGAAGGGGGAACCAGGGGCAACTGGAGCAGAGCCAAAGGAGATGAGGAAGAGGCATAGATCAGTGGGGGAAGAATCTGAATTCCCTTCAGTGTGGAAACAGGCCCTTTGGCCCAATGAGTGTAAACCGACGCTTGGAGCATCCCACCCTGACCCATCACCCGGTAACCCACACACCCCTGAACACTACAGACAATTTAGCATGGCCAATCCAGCTAGCCTGCACATCTTTGGACTGTGGAAGGAAACCCATGCGTACACAGGGAAAATGTGTAAACTCTGCACAGACAGTCACCTGAGACTGGAATCAAACCCAGGTCCCTGGTGCTGTGAGCCACTGTGCCATCACTGTGTTATATGGAACAATGTTTGAATTGTTTGGGAAGAGCAGATCAGAATGTTTCAGCCTTTGCAGTGGAGGTTACCAGTGGCACTGACATTGATAAATGAACGGTCAGTTTCATGTTCCTTAGTTTTGCAGCTTGGTTGAGGTTCCATTGTTCTGATTCCTGTTGTCTGGTTTGTAGCACTTCGTGTGAGAAAACCTCTTTTCTTGCAACACAGGGGTATCTGGGGGATAGCTCTTTGACAGCAACCATCAGAAGCCAGGATTCAGTCTCACTAGCACACTCCAGAATCTCCCTCCCTTTCACAGGTTGTTGTTTGAAGATCCCTTCTTTTCCATAGGTGTGAAATACTGCAGATATCTCAGTCCCGACAGTCAGTCACTTAACTTGTGTCCACACCCACTTTTGGCTCTATCAACCCTCTGTTAAAAAAGTGCACTTTGGCATTACAAGTTAAAAATATTCACTGTAATCTGGGTTCTGACCCGTTGTCATGACAGAACCACAAACTGTATCAATGCCATTTTGCATAGAACAACACGTCTCTCTGGCTGGACATTTTAGCAGCTAACATGCTATAGCCAAAACCTGGCACAACAATGGAAGCATGGCAGTTTTACTGTGAAGTAAGAGCCAAAAACACATCATGAAAAGAAGGACCAGATGGCAGCCCTGCGTATTTGGTAAGAGAATTTACAATCAAACTAAGTGTATCGCTGTCACCTATTCTCAATAAATCATATCCCATCCGTACTTTCACCTGCCAGTGAAAATGAGAGAGTGTCACGCTTGTGCCAAAGTCAACTCGAGGTACAGTGGAGAAAGTGCACCCCATTGTTCTCACTGGCCATTTTGCCAATTAGACACAAGCATGTTTGTAAAGTGGACAATGATGTGACATTATGAAACAGTGTTAGAAGCTTTGAAAATAAATCGAGTAATAAACTCAACCTGATGATATACAACCCATGGACTTTAATTCAAAACATGGATAGCATAGACCTCACATTTCTAGTTTATAAATTAAGGAGATATGCATTTTGTGATGTGTTGTGATTAACTGTATGCTGAAATAATCATAATTGTCCAATCGTTTTATTATTCCATTCTTCTTAAAATTTTAATGGTTGTCTGTAACTATGGCAATAATAATGATTACTTGTTTCACTGTCATTTTAATTCAATATCTGCTGCTATGTTGATTTTTTTCAATGAACTGATTAGCTATCTACCACCTAGTTGTCTAAAGAGTTAAAACACAAACCTATGACTCAATAGTGAGAGTACTAATTGAGCTATGGCTGATACATTGGGAAAAATGCATGGAGCTCAAATGATTCCAAGTCTTCCTGATATATGTGGGGGCCAGACAATCCCAACCAACCAGTTTTTTTGGGAATAAGTCAGAGATATATAGCAGAAGGGAGAGAAAGAAAGGATGAACAATTGTGATTTTTGTTTAGAGGATAAATGAGGAAGAGTTGAAAAATAGATACAGGGCTGAAATTTACTTATTTTGGCTCAGTGGCAATTCTGTTGAGTTTCTTTTTGTGCAGTCTAGTGAGTTTTGTTGCATGATGGCCCCACATTCATCTCATTAACTATCTACCCTGTCCCTTTCGCCACATTGTCATCCAACGCTAGCCTAATTCTACCACTCGCTATACCCTGAAGAACTCGTTACTGCCAGGATATTCCAGAATGGACTGGTGTCCGCAGTGCTAGCATCATTTTTAAAAGGCTGTTGTGCACCTAACGACTACTATCAGTCAGAGCTGCCCTTCATAGTTTATGACATTTGTCCCAGACACGGCAGAGAAGGGCTAATTGGAGCCCGATTTGGGTGGACAGGGACCTGGAGGTCCTGGTGAATAGGGCGGTACAGAGGAGGGAAACCTTCTTCCCCATGACTGGCACAGGAGATCGTCACACTAGACCCTGCTGATCAGCTCCAAGGGTCAGCACGGTCTGTCTTCTGAACGGCCCCCCCAGTGGTGTAGATAAAAGGTCAATGACCTTCTCTGGTGTGCTGCAGTAAGTGCCACCATCTTCTCTCCAATACATCTCACACTCACTCTATCGCTACCTCTGTACCCACCTCTACCACTCTCACCGTCACATGTACCATCCTCCCTCACTCACTCTCACCCACTCAACTGCGCCACACAACAAACCCCGCGCACCCTCTGTACTGCCTACTCATTCACTCGGGCCACCTTCCCACCTTTCCCCCACCTTCACCAGCACTAACAGCTGTGCCAGCCACATGTATCTCACTCAGGAGAAAATGGGCCACCGCAAAGTTGAAAGAGTCAGGACAGTGAGTGGGTGTTGTTTGACATTTAGCTCCTCACCTCTTACAAGGAGTGAGTCCTAATGCGGAAGGCCTGAGCCTCTGACTGAGCATGTCCAAGTTCCTGCGCTGGTACAGCAAACTGCTTTTGACTTTCTGTTCCAGGACCCCCTGACTCAGGGCTGTCTTCTTTGGTTTGACTGAGGTTTCCTGACAAGCTTCCTGGCTTTTTGTCTGTGGTAGACTGCAAAGCAAGACTGAAGTACTCTGAGAGTGGTATCTCCAGCTGAGGGGGCAAAATGCAAAAGAGCAAAGCCAGGCAGTGATGTTGTAAGCAAACAGGTTGGGTTACATTGAGTGAGTGAGTGAGTGCACACCCCGAGATTCAGCATGGTCAAATCCTTGAGCTGGGTGCACACAAAGTGTCATCTCAATGATAGTTGCCAATGAGGCTCCACGTTAAAGTGCAGCAGCGAATTAGAAAGGGATCGCAGTTGCGAGACGATGATGTGGAGAAGTGGGCAAGTGTCTGACGCCAAGGTCTGTGGATGTGGGATGTGTATAGCTGGTGCCCATGAAACATGCCCTGAGACGCTGCTGCCAGCTGTCCATGATGGAGGACTGGAGAAGCAAGTAGCTGGAGTCGCCAGATACCTACTGACTTACTTATCAAGAATTCTCGATGGTGAGTTACCTCATGGTGGGTGGTAGGATAGGAAGCTGCAGTTAATGAGGTGAGGTGTCTTTTAATGAGTCTGATGAAAAGCAATAATCCCCCTTAATAGGCATCTTCGCTGCTGCCTAGTAAGAATCTTGTCTCAACGCCCAGAACTTCGTTAGAAAATGCAGCCAGTTGCTCTCAGCATTGAGAAAGGCCTTGCTGCATTTCTCACACAATCCTCCCAGATTTCTTGCCGTGGCCCATGTCATTCAGCCCCCGTAGATTCCGCCCAAACTACCAATGCATTTATATACGCTTAGTGTTATTAATGTTGAGCAAGCCACTGCATGAAAATTCCCTTGTTACATTTCCTGCAGAATTGCAAAATTACACAAAAGACAGCAAAATAAAAATAAAACACTACGTCATCCAGAAAGCCTATTTCAACTGCAGCCAAGAGCCATATAAAGGTCGTTAATTTTTGACAGACGAGCTACTCGTCCCTGCCCACACGATGCTGAATCACAGGGATGAAGATGGAACAAATCTGTGAGTGTGGCAATGATTCAATTCTTAGAGACAGACCTTCATTTTTAGTCATATATGCTGCCCACCCATCTGCACATTAGTACTGGAGCAATCACGTAATCCCCAACAGTACATGCCAAAACTTAAATATACTACCATGGAAGCAGGAGCTTACACATTGAGATAAGGAAAATTGTTCATTAAATCCTCAGCTGTTACAGAACCAAAGAATTTCAGACCCCCCTATGCTACTGACTCAGTTTTACTCGCTCTGGGGTTGTGAGCAACCTGAGCAAGGCCATAACCATTACTCATACCTAGTTATTTTGTGAAGATAGTTTTGGGCCTTCTTCATTAGCATTCCTTAAACAGTTAAGCAACTTTTCTTACTTTATTTTCTGTTATGTGGGCGTTGCTGGCAAAATCAGCATTTGTTACTCATCCCTAAATGCTAGGCCATTTTAGAGGGCAGTTAAGAGTCAACAAGATTATTCTGGATCTGGAGTCACATATAAGCCAGACCAGCTAAAGACTGCAGACTTTGTTCCCTAAAGACATTATTTAATTAGATGGGTTTACTTAACAATTAATGATTGTTTCATGATCACCATCCTAACTTAGATGCCAGAATCATTAAAAGAACTTAAATTCCACTAGCAACATATATCCATGTACATGTCCATATACATGTATAAGGATACATGTTCGAATCCATGTATCCAGAGCATTAGCTTGGACCTCTGGAGTAGTAGTCCATTGACATGGCAAACATGCTATCATCTCCCCATGTCTTCTGAGGTCACCGAAGTGCAACACCTTAAAATGCATTTTTCTTCCCTGATGGGCATTAATGAGCTCAAAAATTTAGGAAAGTGCCTTCCATTCATTGGCTTATTTTATTAAATTCATAACTTGCCCCATCAAGATGTGAACTTGGAATCTCTGGACTGCAGTTTAATGTAATAACCACACTAACAATCAGCCGAATCTCGAGCTTGCTTGGCTGAGCTCAAGCGGCATTGCATTTTTTGGAGCTTTATTAGCTGTGAGGCCTGGCAGAATTCCTTGGCATATTGTACCAAACTCACCTCAGTGCTACCTATCCCTTCCCATGGTGTTCCTCACATCTGATTCCATTCTCAACTTATCAAATGGTATTCCTGGAACAACTCATCGCTCAACAGATACACTTGAGAAGCCTTTGCTCCTAAGCCATCTTTAAGAGGGAACTCTGCATCTGGACAAATGTGGATGTCTGATGCTGCCCCTCACCAGCAATGTAATGCCAAAGCAGTCACGAAGCTAGACTGGATATGGCACATAGCCAACATGGCTGACCCTCCCTTGTACATACAGCTCCTTTCTCTCACCTTGGTTGCAGCTTGACCACTAAGCCATACAGTTTACTTGTCCTTAGCTCCATATCATCTAAGAAGGTTCTGAGTTGCAGCTGTTCTGTCCCTAAAGTCCAATGGAGTCCCACGACTTGCCATCGTCCAGTAGAGGAAGCTCACGTATAGGCAAGCAAATAGTCAATTTCAAAATACAAAAATGAACTTTCATTTACAGCCAGCAGAACCAAACACAAACAAAATGAATAGAGGCTGCAGGCTGCCTGTGCAATGTAAACCAAATCCTGGCATGATGACAAATGACAGTTCTATGTTCCATGGTAGTCTGCTACACACAGCCAGCGATGCCCGTGATCACATCTCACCTTCCTTAACAATCAATTAACAGACCCCCAGGACTGTATTCACACCTATCACTGGCTTCAATCAGTAGCCTTAAGACATGACTTAACCCATGGACAAATCCTGAACTGTGCCTTTGACTGATGGTTCTAGGAGACCCCAATGGAGACAAAGCCCCACGTGCCCTTGACGGGACCAAGGGCTAATCTCCTACCCACTTTCCATCATGGCCATTTGGTTTAATCAACATGCAGCATATTTGGCATACAGGCAGCTGGCACACGCTGTATGTGTAAGATTGATATCTTGGTGTACTGTTCATCAAGCCAAACCCATCCACCCTGGCCAGATCCCTAATATCAAGCAGCCTGTCTGTCTGTATGTCTACACAAAAGAACAATTGAGTATGAGAATACTGATAGCCTTTTGTTCTGGCTGAACTGCTGATGCGCTAACATATGGCATGACAAGGCAAGGCTTGGATGCTGTGAACATGCAGCTAAGTGCTAACTGAGTGGCATAAGAAAGCAAGCATAAAGAGATGCAGCATTTATTATGCAATGGAATGTGCTGCCTGAAAGAATAGTGAACAAGATTCAATAGTAATTTGAAGGTAAAATAATTGCAGGGAAGTCAGGAAATGTCAGTCATTGTTTGTGGTTAGATTCAATTTTGAACAACACTTGGATTGTTCTTCAGGTAACTTTTTGCTGCTCTGAATCGGGAAGATTTCCCTCTACCTATGACCAGTAATATTACTATTACTTGACATGTCAGATCACAGGCTGAAATTTGGATTGATAGGCTTTATTAGAACATAGAACATAGAACATAGAACATAGAACATAGAACAGTACAGCACAGAACAGGCCCTTCAGCCCACAATGTTGTGCCGACCATTGATCCTCATGTATGCACCCTCAAATTTCTGTGACCATATACATGTCCAGCAGTCTCTTAAATGACCCCAATGACCTTGCTTCCACAACTGCTGCTGGCAACGCATTCCATGCTCTCACAACTCTGTTTCTTCTGTTTCATTGGTTTTAATATGATGGTTTCTCACTGAAACAAATGTGTAGATTTGATTTTAACAATCAAACAGAAGTTTATTACACACAAGATAAAATAAAATAAACTAGATTACTTATATGTAGCACACATTTAAAGGTTTCAAAACACCTGGTAAAACACAATCCTAAAAATCCCAAAAATGTTCCTTTATGGTACTGAAAAGGCTCTTTCATGTCTTTAGAGATTAAGTTAACTGTGGCTTCAACTCCTCATTTTGCAAACCTGATAACCTCTTTCCTTCATGCGGCTGAGCTTAGTCTTTTGTTACCAAATGCCTCTGGCCTGTGACTTTTAAGCTAGACACCTTACACAGAGGTATTCTTATGCTATCAGCTCTAAACTATCTCCCTTGTTTAGGAACAGCTGTTCTACACATCCAGCTTCAGCCAAGACTTCTGCAAAACTGCCAAACTGAAACCACAAAGCTATTTCTCCAAGTTACAGACATTTTTCCCAAGCCCAGAAACAACACCAGAATCTTTTATCTGAAAGCCTGTTGCACTTTCTAATTTGTTTGCTCATAAATTCATCTCACGTAAACAAATTCCCATGAAGCTAAGTGAACCATCCCCTCGGAGTGTTTTTCTTAAATCACCATGACTACAGATATATCTTAGTATATTTAATAAGTTAATTACTAAAGCCCTTCAGACACAGACCAAACCTACGTGCCTCAAGATCAAAGGTCCAAAAATCTAGAACAAATTAAAATAAAAGATATACAAACCTTACATCAAGTTGGACTCCAAAAACTGGATTCCTTGTGCACTGTGGTACGTACTGCACTTCTAGATAAGCATGTTTCTGTATTTTTTAGATCATTCCAATTCTCTTCTGAAAATCTTTCACATGACTACTGAAGTCACTGTCATATAATTGTACACAAGATCCCGTTATCTCCATTATCAATGTCTCCATATTTCTCCTCCAAAATAATCCCAATCTTTTCAATAACATTCTAAAATGATTTTCTTTCCCTATTTACGTTCCATCATCTCCTCCCAAAAGTCCAAACTTCACAGGTTAAGCTTTGGCAGTTTATTTCCAGCTCTCCCCAATTTTGTGATCATTGTTAATCGAAGATGATGAATTCAGTTGACTGGCTGGTTCAATCACTGTCCTGTGAGATGATTGAATTTGTCTTCCTGTCAACATCCCAGAGTTTGGGATATTCAAACTCATGTATTTTTGCAGCCTGTAATAGTATTAGAACTTTCCTGTTACTCCTGAATATTCCAAACAGAGTTTGTGTAAGATAAGATTATAGTTATTCACTTTTCTTAATGATTGAGCCTTCAGACTTTTGATCTCTGAATCATACCTTTTGATCTGTCATTAAAATGGCAAAAGCCCTCACTCTATCCTTGAAGTTATGCAAATTATTTTGTTCTTCTCTTTGACCTTTCATTATGCATCTTATTTTGTCATTGTCATCTGATGTCATACTGTGTCTTGAATTGAGCTTCACCAATGAAATTTTCATTTTTAGCCCTTAGACCAAAAGCAACTCTGTTGGTGACAAGGTGCTACTTAAGGATATCCTATAATTCAGAGTTGTAATAAATTCAAACCATCAGGGACAGCATGGTGGTTCAGTAGTTAGCACTGCTGCCCCACAGTACCTGGGACCCCGGTTCGCTTCCTCCCTCAGTCTGTGTGGAGTTTGCTCATTCTCCCTGTGCCTGAATGGTTTTCCTTTGGGTGCTCTGGTTTCCTCCCAGAGCCCAAAGATGTGCATGGTAGGTGGATTGGCCATGCTCAATTGCCTATAGTGTTCAGGGATGTGTAGATTAGCTAGGTTACAGCAGGGTGGGTCTGGGTGGGATGTTTTGAGATTTGGTTGGGCCAAAGCGCCCATTTCCACACTGTAGGGATTCAATGATGAGTGTTCCCATTTTAATGATGCTCACCACTTGCTCAGTCTCTCCAGTGACCTCTAAGTGAAGAAGAGAACTAGTATTATGATTGATTCTATGGGCCTCAATAAATTTTGTCAAGTATTCTTTCATGAATTGTGATCCATCATCTGAGGCAATATTATCAGGAAGACCATGAAATGAAAAGATATTCTTTAATGTTCTTATCACTGTTGCAATATGGAGTCTGGTAGCTTCTAACAACTTTGTTAATATTCTGCTTGGTTCAGGTATGCTTTTCATTCAAAATCAAAGAGATCAAATTCCAACTTTTTCCAAGGTTTATCCAGATGGTAATAGACAGCAGAATTTTCCTGGCCCTGAGTGGTGTGGGCAATGGTTGGAAAGTTGGAAAAGTATGGCAAGAATGGATGAATCTGATTTTCAATTTGAAGACACTATTTTCCAACTCTTCTTAAGTATTAAGTGGTGCAGTTCTGAATTTCACTAATGAATGATGACAACGTTGCTTCCATGTGTTTGCATCTCATTAACAGCTAACCTGGCCAACTTGATACGCTGCTTGCAATTGTGTAATCTTCTTCTGAGAAAGTGGACAGCACCAATCCTAAACAAGAAAGAGGTTACGTGGTGCTTATAGTTTGCTGCTTGCTCCCCGAGGCATCTGTTTTAATGTCCCTAGACTATCATGTCCTTCAGTGCTCCATGCATCCTCCACAATCCTTCATCTGGCCAACCACAGCTTCACCGGATTATCATGGTGGATCTTGGATCAAATTAGAAACCACTTCAGTCCTCTGGACTTCATTTTGGAGCTGAGGGATACCTTTTATTTGGAGACTGCTGCCAGCTTGCTTTGCACTCAGAGACACATAATCAGTTACCTATTTCACAGGATGCACACAGCTTTTTCATTTCTTAGTTCTCAATCATGTTGTGCTAATGCTGCTTCTGGGGATTGTTTAGCTTTGCTTTGGCCTGAGTGTATGAAGGGTTAGTAGTTGTGGAGGGTGAGGGGTTGAGAATCTTCGAGTAGAGATGCTACCTATGCATGATTCAAATCCCATATTTACACTCACTCTACAATATCCTTCTCGAGGGAAGTACATTTCTCTCTGGTACAAATGGTTCCATTTGTCTTCTCAGACTTGTGTACATGACTGCTGATGGCACTGTGACACCACCATACAAATCACAATCTCATTATTATCCAGGGATATGGGACTAACTGAATGGATATTTTAAAGAACTGACAAATGCATGATGAGAAAAATCACAACTTTCTGGGTTGTGAGATTCTAAGATTCAGTAAAGAGATGGCCAAGTTGGTGAATGCCAATTGCATTGTGCAATGCACAACTCATTGGTGTGAAAAAATTTACTGGCCTTACCGGGTCAGGCAAGGCAAGGGGAATTCGTCACATCTTCAAAAATACTTAGTAATTTATATAGAATGGATAGCAGTGAAAGAAGCTAGTGGATTTACTTTCCAGATGATGACTTCAATGGAGACTGATATTAGCTAGGGCTGTGAAGCCAACATTACATCAGATTTGTCATCTTCCTAATGGACAGTTTAGATGAATACGTGACATCTATATACAATTCTACTTCAGTGCCTGAAGCATAAAATCCCTTTACATGCCAAGTCCTCAAGTACTCCTTCACTCATTGTCTTACATGCACTCACTTGACCGAAATCATCTTCTGGTTTTACATGCTTAGATTATACACAATCTCATTACCATTTTTATGGTCTGAATACTGATACCTGTGCTACATAGCATCTCCTGGCAATTAGGCAGAATTCTCACATTTGACATTTTCTTTAATGGCCAAGATAACTGATCATAGTCGAGAGGTTGCAGAGCCTGCTCACCTTTTCCCCACTCACCCCATTTGAGGAGAATGTCTTGGAACTTTTTAAGTAGGTAGGCAATTTTCATTTGATGAAGAAAGGGACAAGACCAAGAATTAGATGATGTTTTGCTTATACAGCCAGTCTACTCTACCCTGATTAAATAATCAAAGTAAACAGTGAAATTCTTTTGCCAAAGCTATGGTAGAAGATCATTAGGATTCTTGTAGAAATTGTGCTCGTACAAAGAAAAAAAGATGGATTTGCATTCATATAGCACTGTATGTCCTTGAAATGTCCAAACTGCTTCAGTCAATGAAGTAAATTTTGATGTTTACTTAGTGTTTTAATGTAGGAAACCTGACAGCCAATATGCACACAGCAAGGACTCACAAACAGCAATGTGATAATGACAGCATAACACAGTTCCCAGCGATCTAACTTGAATGATGCATATTGGGGGTCCTGCCTGCTCTTCCTTGAAATAATGCTAAAGGATTTTGTTATAAGGTGAGAATGTATTTTATATCTGAGAATGCAGATGGAACTTTGGTTTAATGCTTGATCTGCAACACTATATCCTTGACGACGTAGCACTCCATTGGTACAAGAATTTGCATTCATGTCTTCGGACTGGAACTAGAACACATAACCATCTAACCTGGAGACAAGTGAATCAATAGTTAAATGAGTATCAACCAACAATGCACACTGCAATATATTTGAATATCGGCTGAGCACATTTTAAAAATTGCAATATGTCAGCTAATGTAAGACAACTAACAAATAATAACGTTACAAAAACGGAAAGCACTGTGAATGGAATAATAACACAATATGTTATACCCTGGAGATGCAAAACTGAATTCTGCTACACTTTCTACATTTATTCAGACCTAACGAGCTAAACCTCCTCTTTTTGACTGTGTCAGACACTCCCTAATCATTGCTTCAAGATAGATCCCCACTCATTTAATTTCAAAAATAAATGTCCAGACTAGTAGAGAATTGTGGGTTCTATACAGCAATGATCGTTTTGTCACTTCTCAATAAAATGACAACTGATTTGTGTAAACCATAAACCACTGCCATGTTCACAATTGTGATTGGCTTCCGTGTAGTTTTTCTGTTACTGTAATTATTGTTCACTCGGCATTTTGGAATTCCTATTGTACCTGTCAGGTGCACTTTGTATTTAACACAATGTGAGGAGAACACAAGTTACAATATTTATTTGAAAAGATTATTTTCAGCATATATGGAGTTTAGTTACTCAAAATGGCAATTAATGGCTGAACCCTTAGAAACATTAATGTACGGATGGATCTAGGCATTCAGGTTCCAGCACCTTGAAAGTGGCAACACAAAATGGATAAGGAGGTCAAGAAGGTGCACTGCATGTTTCTCTTCATTGTTTGCGTAATAGAGTATAAAAATCGGCAAGTCAAGTTACAGCTGTACAGAAATTTAGCAAGGCCATATTTGGAATATTGCATACCATCCTGGTTGCCACACCATCACATTTTGGAGAGACTACAGAGAAAGGTTACCAGGATGCTGCCTGGTTTGGAGGGCATTAGCTATGAGGAAAGGTTGGATAAACTCGGTTTGTTTTCCCTTGACCATTAGAGGCTGAGAGGCAATTTGGTAAAAGTTTATAAAATTATGGGAGGAAGTGGATAGTTGACATCTTTTTCCCAAATGTCAACTACTAAGGAACATAGTTTTAAGGCAATAGGGGAAATTGTTTAAAAGAGATGTGAAAGGCAATTTTTTCCTTTTACAGAAGGTGATAACTATCTGGAATGCACTGCCAAAGGAGGTGGTAGAAGCAGACTTAATAGCAATGTTTGAGAGGCATTTTTACAGATACTTGAATATACAGGGAAAAGAAGGATACAGATTATGTAGCAGCGAGGGATTTTTCGATGATGAATGTGTCATGTGTCCCCTTGATCTTCGTGGGCCACAGCACCTGTTCCTGTGCTGAATAGTTCTTTGTAAAACTCATATTTGATAATTCAGCTCCATCTTTATTTAGAAATTAACAATGCCTTAAAATAGGCTCAAACGTGCACTTGGTCAAATCCCATCTCTACAGTTAGAGCCGTTGAGCAGTGCACTTAGTGTAGTGAAGCAGATGCAAAGGAAATTCAATGTCGATGCACTCTGAAACCCCATAGCACTCCACTTCAGAGTCTTGTACAGGGACTGAGGATGAGAGGGAAAATATCAGGGTTGAAATGACATCATGCAAAAGTTGACCTTAGGGTAAAGTTAGGTTAGGGTTAGCTTAAAGCTGTCTCTCTACCTTGCCTCTTCCGGTAGCTGCTCCAGGACATACTTTATTCCTCAATAAAAAAAACCCAAAGAACTATGCCTGCTGGAAGTCGAAAACAAATTGCTGGAAAAACTCAGCAGGTCTGGCAGCATCTGTGGAGACACATCAGAGTTAACATTTCAGGTCCAGTGTCTCTTCTTCAGAATTAATAGAGATAATAGGGACTACAGATTTCTGCTCCTAAGATGTTGCTTGGCCTGCTGCGTTCATCCAGCTCTACACTTTGTTATCTCTTCTTCAGAATTAATGGTAACTAGGAAAAAGTTGTTTTTAAGCAAAAGATAAGGTGGGAGGAGAGGGTAAGGAATCAATGATAGATGGAGAAAGAGCCCAAAGAGAGAGGAGAACATTTGGACAGAAAAAGGAGTGCATAATGGTCAGCCTGGGAGAATGAATGGCTACTAATGAGGACTATTAGTGGCTAACAATGGGCTAAATGTGATAGCTGACCATATGATAATAACTCCTAAATGACGTTGTTTTTAAGACCTCAGGTCAGCCAATGGTGGCACACCCGACAGATGAAGATTGAGTACAATCCATCACATAATGAGGTATGCATGGTTAATGGAGTAAGTGTCTGCATCATACATTACCGTTCATGCTTAGGATGTGCAAAAACTTGGTGCCAAACCAGCTGAGTGACAACCCACTGTCTTTGAAAAGGAAGGCCCTGCAGCACAGCCACACCCTTCAAACTCTGGTTTCACATCAAAATAAATTTTACATGTTCAGCAGAAACCATCTTATGATAGCTGAGGACTCAAAGTTATGTGGCCCACACAGGATATTTGGAGGTTGTCGGAATTGAGGTTTCCCTTCAGCCAGCAGTCGCCTTTTGTACTATTATTGAGGATTACTCAAACATTATTGAGGTGAGTTCAACTTGTAAACACTAATGGAATCTAGCAAATCAGCTTCAACCAGCATCTGACACAGCATGTATCCATCACTCAGCATGTATCCAAATGGAGAATGAAATTATTGTAAGTAACTTGATTGAGTTTTTTGAAAAAGTAATGAAGAGGATTGATGAGGGCAGAGCAGTGGACATGATCTATATGGACTACAGTAAGTGTTTGACAAAGTTCCTCGTGGTGGACTGGCAAGGTTAGATCACACAGAATACAGGGAAAGCTAGTCATTTGGACTCACAACTGGCTTGAATGTGGAGGGTTGTGGTGGAAGGTTGTTTTTCAGACTAGGGGCTTATGCCCTGCAGTGTGTCGCAAAGATCGGTGCTGGGTCCACTGCTTTATGTCATTTATGGGTGTGAACATAGGAGGTATGGTTAGTAAGTTTGCAGATGACACTAAAATTGGAGGTATAGTGGACAGTAAAGAAGGTACCTCAGAGTACAACTGGATCTTGATCAGGTAGGTCAATGGCCCGAGAAGTGGCAGATATAGTTTAATTTAGATAAATGTGAGGTCCTGCATTTTGGAAATGCAACTCAGGGCAAGGCTTATAAACTTAATAAGGTCCTGCTGAACAAGAAGACCTTGGAGTGCAGGTTAATAGTTCCATGAAAGTGGAGTCGCAGGTAAATAGGATAGTGAAGAAGGCATTTGGTATGCTTGCTTTTATTGGTCGGTGCATTGAGTACAGGAGTTGGGAGGTCATGCTGCAACAGTACAGGATATTGGTTAGGCCATGTTTGGAATACTGCACTCAGTTCTGGTATCCCTGCCAGAGGAAGGATGTTGTGAAACTTTAAACATTCAGAAAAGATTTACAAGAATGTTGCCAGGATTTGAACTATGAGGAGAGGCTGAAAAGGCTGGGGCTATTTTCCCTGAGCGTCAGAGGCTGAGGGGTGACTTTATACAAGTTAATAAAATCACGAGGGGCATGAATAGGGTGAATAGACAAGGTCTTTTCCCCAGGGTGAGGGAGTCCAAAACTAGAGGGGCATAGGTTTAAGCTGAGAAGGGAAAGACTTAATAGGAACCTGAAGGGCAAATTTTTAAGGCAGTGGGGTGTTGCTGTCTGGAATGAGCTGCCAGAGGAAGTGGTGGAGGCTGGTACAATTATAACATTCAAAAGGCATCTGGATGGGTATATGAATATGGAGGGTTTAGAGGGACAAAAACAAAGTTGCTGGAAACGCCCAGAGGTCTGGCAGCACCAGTGAAGTAAAAAAACACAGTTAATGTTTCGGGTCCGGTGACCCTCCCTCAGAACCAAGGCAGGGTCACCAGACCTGAAATGTTAACTCTGTTTTATCCTTCACAGATGCTGCCAGACCTGCTGGGCATTTCCAGCAACTTTGTTTTTGTTCCCGATTTACAGCATTTGCAGTACTTTTGGTTTTAATCTACAGCTTAGAAGGATATGGGCTACATGCTAGTAAATAGGTTTATTTAGGTTATCTGCTCGGCATGGACAAGTTGGACTGAAGGGCCTGTTTCCATGATTTACAACATTACGATTCAATGTGCCTAAGTGAAATATAACTGAGCTTCTCTTACATCTCACTGGAATATTGTGACAGAAATTTAACCCCACTATTCCCATTGCCACAGAAGTTAATGGTTCTAAAACTTTTGCAGAATGCTCCAATACACCTGTTTTTGAGATACAGGCTGAAAGAAAGCACTGATCAGGGTTCTGTACTTAAAAAGAACTCCCTGTTTTTTATTCACCCGAGATAGGTGGGTTTCACTGATTGGGCCAGCATTTATTGCAGGCAGAAGACCTTAGTCATTGATAACTGGTCACCATTTTACAGACCAATCAAAAGTTTGTTGCTGGGCAAATCTCCATTTGTACACAGCCCCCTTTCTTTCAGTTCATCTGTAACTAAGTTTTCCCTGCTTCTTGAACCATCAGCTTTAAAACAGTATGTATGATGAGTGTCAGGTAACATGCTTTAAAAAGTGCAGGACCCCTTCAACAGTTCTTGGCTTTTAAAGCAATCCTTATTTCAGTTCACAATGAAAATACGGAAAAATATACCCAACAGTGTTTACCTCTGGTCTCTTGGTTGTAGCTAAAGTTACTATCTGATGCATGACCTTTCTCTTATAAGTTTTCTTTGCAGGATCATTTTTATGAACTCAACGTGACCCATGGTTTTCCCTTTCAACCTCCAGCATTCTGAATGAGTGTGCTCCATCTTGTTACAACAGAAGTACCTCAGCTTCTGGTTTTCACCTCCATTCTCAGTATTTCAGAGCTGAGGAGGAGCCCTTGGGGCATTCCTTACCTTGAATCCTTGCCATTCTTTCAGTCTCCCATGTTCTGTCATTGTTAGATTTATCGGGGTGACAAGGGAACAATTAGTTTAGGATAAGGTCATAACCATCAGCCATTACTGCTGCCTGTTTAGTATTTGCATTCCTTTGATTCTCAACATGCGTTCTTTTTATGCATTAGAGTAAGTTTTTAAATTCCTCTAGGAGAATAATATCTTTAAGAGTTCCATATGACATTTTAAGCTTCTAATCCTTGTATCTGCCTGTTAAAATTACTTTGCTTAACACTTTAAAATCCAATACAGCTTTTTTAAACCATCATTCTCCTGAGAATTCTCCTCTGACAGTAAAGTGTAAGTTTGCTGTGCTTTTACCCATCATCTTATCTTGTTGGCACAGTTCATTTGCCTCGTTATTTTCTCGAATGACACGAAGAACGTTGCCACATTCCTTTCCTCAACTTTTGGTGGGGCCTGTGCAAATTTATACATTTCTGTACCGGACTTCAAACTATGACTCAGATTCTCCCACCAGAGCCTGCCTCAGCATCTGACATCTCCTGTGGGATAACAGTGCCCATGGATGTGGGGTCTGTGTCGCTGATATCCATGGAGTTCCGCTTGAAATGTTAGTGACCTATGTGGTTGGGAGCAAGCGACAAGCTGAAAGTTACAAAGTATGGCCTCTACAAAATTTTTAAAAACTCAGCACTAATTAAAACTGTGTTCCAAACTCATTGCTTTGCCATTGTGAGTGGAAAAATTGACAATTCTGTTTCATATCACCTTTCATTTTGATGGGTGTCAGAAGAATAAAATTCACAGCCTTTATATCTTACCAAAGGATTACATTGTGACCTGTTTCTTCGTTCTTTTTCCCTGGATTCTTGTGATTTTTGCAGCTTTCAACAGTTCTGAAAATTTCTGTGTTCCTTTTTAGTGGTTGTGCTTCGATTCAGCTCATTAACAGTAAATCTCAGCTCCTCTCTGACACAAGTGATGAGCTCCCAGGATACCAGGTTAGCTGGTACTGAATCTTTACTGATCTGGCTGCAGATCTACCTGAAGTAAGTGTCACATAGTAGAAGTCACCTGGCTATGGTAAGGTAGGAGACTCATGAGTATATTGTTGCATTTTCATCCTAAACAAAAAGAAAAAAACCAAGTATGCTAAAGAGAGTCCATGGTTGCCTGTGATGTGCACTGTTGTGCAATGTATTTTGTTCCAGGAGACAGGAAACTTTTATGTTTTCTTTTATCATGAGCACTGAACCCCAGCTCACTAAAGCTGGAGTTCAGTGGTGCAGAGTGAGAGTCAGTGAATTCATTTAGGTTTGACTTTGATTTAATTTATTACTCTCATTGCTAAATGTATATTATAAAAATGTACCAAAGGAGGTCTGTTTTTGTTGAATCAATGATCATTACATTTATTATTGTGGTCAATTCATCAATAAAGTAGTTATTTATTTAAACATCACTTAATCTTTCTAATTTATTTGTACCACCTTTGACATAAAAAAGTGTGATTCGTCGTACAAGAAAAATATTTCATTCAGGGTTTGGTGATAATGACACACTCAATTAAAGTTAATTCAATAACATTTGCAAAGAGTGGTAAATATCGTGATAAATGCTAAGATCAAATGTCATGTGATAAATAGTCACATGAACAGTGCCAAATTTCTGTCCTCAACTTTTGATGGGGCCTGTGCAAACTTATACATTTCTGTACTGGACTTCAAACTGTGACTCAGATTCTCCCACCAGAGCCTGCCTCAGCATCCTACATCTCCTGTGGGATAACAGTGCCCATGGATGTGGGGCCTGTGTCGCAGATATCCATGGAGTTCCTCTTGAAATGTTAGCGCCCAATGCGGTTCGTGCCCAATGTGATTAAATGCCACATGACCAAGCCTCAAGGAATATATCGAACCTGTTACTAGGTCTAATTTGGAGGTAACAGAGGCGTGGATGAAGAAACAAAGGAAGTTAACAAAAGGTTTAAATAGAATCCATGAGGCTGATATTGTGATTCTAACTCCTAGCCCTGCCCAGCTATTTCTCGAATGGCAGGACATAGTGGTGGACGAGGCTTCATGCCAAAGCATGCGTTTGCGAACTTGGCCCTATAAATGGTCTTCTTAATTCTCCATAAGTCATAAACACCTATTTTAAAACACCTTGAGTCATGTTTTTACAATAACTTGATGATTATATTGTTATGTAACGTTGCAAAAAGTATTATTCATACATGCCTAACATTGGCAACAACTGCAATTCTGATCTGGGCAAGATTGTACCAATGTTTCAAATCTGGGCAAATCCCCAGTACGCATTTTATTCATATTGACGTGTAGGTACATTCAGAGTCAAGGTACACGGCATATCTCCCACTGAAATTGGAGGGCATTTACAAAATAAAAACATTACGTAGTTCAGTGCATTTGGGTGGCATTACTCAGTGCAAGACCTGAAGTTTATTTGAAGCAGGGAGCTTAGTTTGAGCAGAAAAAGGGATTTTGTTGTTCATTGGATTCTAGCAGCACATGGCAATGATTACAAAGGAAGTTTGAGTGCTGGGATTCTTCCCCTTTCTCAAATACTGTCAACATCCTCAACACTTCCAATCATTTAGTTTTAGAGAATAATGACGGTCTAATTACCCTCTTACTCAAGATGATTCACAAGCAATAAATGAGCGTTTAAAATAACAATAAAATCAAAGAAAATCAGGAGCAAGATGTCAAAGTGCTTCTTAATTAGAACATTAGAACGTGAAAGATAGGAACAGGGCAGCCCCTTGAACTTGCTATACCATTTAATAAGATTTATGGTCCATCTTCCACCTTATCTCCTACCTGATCACCCAAACTCTTTCTTTCCCAAGCGCTCAAAAAGTCTATCAGTCTTATACCGCACCATCTCAAGAATAATTTTTGTTTTAAAATGTTAAGATTCACAAGAAAAACAGAGCATTCCAAAGCAAGATACAACTGATAGTAATATTGTGGGTAGTGAGCATGATAAAGAGACACAGTACAGTAGTAATTTCCTTTTGGCATTATCCTGAAAGCGGAGTGGTTGCCACTTCAAGGAGCCTTAGAAAGAGAATAGAGAGAAGACACTAGGACAAACCAGATACGTGACACAGGAGTACAATTCTCCATGCTAAAATGGCTTGTAAAAATAACCTTTAAAATGAGAAGAATTGTAGTCATGAAGTCATATTAACTCCTGAGATGACCATAAATTTACTTTCAATTTTGTGCATTGGTTTCATTATGAATAAAAGATTAGCTTTGAAGTAAGATATTATATTATATCTGCCTTATTCAGTTGTTCTATTGTTCTTGTGTTCTGGATCTACTTATTGATATAATTCAATCATTAGAGTCAAAACTAGAGGGAGAGATTTTAGCTTTAAATAACCCTCATAAACTTAGTCAGACTGTATACTGTACATTTTTTTTCATTGTTGATTTATGTTTTGCTGACTGCACAATGGAGATTTTGCCCCTGAGAGTTACAGGGAGGCAATGGGGGAACATGTATACTGCTGGAGAAGTAAGTTGGACTTTGTAAGAGGGAAGCCCTGTATATACAATAACTATAGAATAGTATTAAATGGTACAGGGTTCAGAGAGATTAACCAAAGTGTTGCCGGGATTGGAGGCCTTGAATTATTAAAATAGGATGGGATGTTTTTCGCTGGAGTGTAGGAAGTTGATGGGTGACCTTATTGAGGCTTATAAGATCAGAGAGGCATAGACCAGGCGTACAGCAAAACTCCTTTCCCAAGGCCGGGGATTTCAAAACTAGGAGGCGTATTTTTAAGGTGAGAAGGGGAAGTTTTATAAAGGACATGAGAGGCAATGTTTTTACATCGAGGAGTGTTTCATGTGTGGAGTGAACAGCCAGAGGAAGTGGTGGATGCAGGTCGTTCATAACTGCTTCCCTGTAGCTGGAGTCGGATTACTTGTAATATAGGGTCCAAAGTCAATGTTGCAGATTTCCAGATCAACTCACTCAGGACTGTATACCACTGTTCCACTACCTCTGGTAGATTTGCCTTCCCAATGGACAGACTTAAGGATGCTGATGATAGTGACTGGGACTTAATTCAGACACTGTGAAGACAAGAACATGGAAACACTGTGAAGCCAAGAATATGGAGGCATCGGTCAATGATGATGAACAGTTCGAATTTCCGATGCATTTCAAAATGAAAGCTGGAAGTTGTTGAAAAATTCAATGATAATGAAAGTAACTTTAGCTGGCAGGGGAGGGCAATGGTTCAGAATTAGAAATTTGGCTTTTGTAAAGTTCCAGTTGTAGGAGTGTTTCTATGAAGGCCAGTGACAGCAGCATTTCCAATTTCAAGGCTGGAGATGAAACTAAGAACATAAGCTGCAGGATTGGAAGTCGGATATTCAGCATTTTGAATCTGCTGCACCATTCATGGCTGATAATCCTCAACTCCACTTTGCTACAGTTTTCCTTTAACCTTTGATTCCATTACACATTCACATTCTACCTATTTCAGCTCTGAATATACTTAACAAACCAGCATGGTTGGCCCTCTCCCATAAAGAATTCAACAGACCCATAGATTCACAACCTCAGAGGGAAAATTAGTCCTTATCATCTCTGTCTTAAATGGGTGACCCTTAGTCTGAGAGAAGGGCATTCTTGTCCTTGACTGACCCCAGGGAGAAACAATCTCTCAGCGTCCACCCTAACAGATCCCCGAGACTTTGATGTTTTGGTGAGGTCTCCTCTCATTCTTCTAAACTCCAATATGTACAGCCCAACCTACTCAACCTCTCCTTTATAAGAAAATCCCTCCCTACCTGGGATCAGCCTAATAAACCTTCTCCAGATTGCCTTCTATGCCAGTATATCGTTCCTTTGAGAAGGAGACCAAAACTACGTAGAGAATTGCAGGTTAAGTCTGACTGGTGTCTTGTATAGTTTTGCAAGATCTCCTTGTTTTTATGCTTCATGTTCCTTCCCTATTAATCACTTAACTTGGTTGCTAGCTTTTCATGATTCATGTACAAGAACCCCTAAATCCCTCTGTGCTGCAGCTTTCTGCAGCCTTTCTTCATTTAAACTATACTCAGCCCCTCTGTTCTTCCTGCCAAAGTTTATTAACTCCATATTATACTCCAACTAGTCGTTTGAGAAACCAACTAGAGAAGAGACCATCAGAAAGGTTTAAATGGAATTTAATTGAAATGAAATTTCTTCATTTAGAGAGTGGTGAGAGTGTCTGCCGCAGAAAGTGGTTGAGGCCAAACATTGAATGTTTTCAAGAAAGAGTTAAATACAGCCCCGAGTGCTAAAGGGATTGAAGCACACACAGAGAAAGCAAGAACAGGTTACTGAGTTGGATGATCAGCCAGGATCATGTCAAACGGTGGAGCAGACTCAAAGAGTTCAAAAGCCTTCTCCTGCCCTATTTTCTACGGCGCTATCTGCCAAGTTTTCTCCCACTCACTTAACATGTCTATGTCTGTCTGTGGTCTTTGCATCATCCTCACTACTTCCCTTCCCGCCTACTTTTGCCATTCGCAAACTTGGCAATATACTTCCACTTTCCTCATCCAAGTCATTAATTTTGAGCCCAGCACTGATCCCTGTGGTGCTCCATTAGCCGGTGATGATATAGATGTGGCTGAATTATGAACAAAAATGCATAATGTTGCAAAGGTACAGGTTTATTTATTGGAAAGTTCCACATAAGGAAGCATTTAGAGGTGTGACAAATTAAAGTTGTGTATCTAGGATACAGAGGAGGCTATGGTGCATTCTGACAAGGTGGCTTTCATTATACAAATCTCATTTCAGAGTCCTGGCATAATCACAACTTGATGTCAGTCAATGAGTCACACAACATGTCGATGAGTGTGAATTAAAAACTGTATTAGAAAATGAGAAATGTATGACATCAGCATATATGGAGAGCTCTTCTCCATGCCTAACAGTTTGCTGATTTCAGCATGGAAAAGCTCTCAAATTATTTAATTTCATTTTTCTTGTTTGTAGCCAGAAAATCTCCACGTTTCTGTACACATTTTTCCAAGAGCGCAGTTCCTTTGTGGAGTTCCTGTTGACATTTTTATTTTATGTACATTTTTTTAATGGAGCTGAGTTTATTCTGTTTGATTTTCCAGACCCTTTTCTCATTCTCTTGAGACTTCACTATTGTCTGGCTACATTGTACTTGAATTAACTGACATTATGGTACTTTCTTCACCAATTTGTTGTCCAGTCAACATTAAATGACTGGCTCCCTGCTATCAAGTTCTATAAGTAGCCACAATGTTATTGGAACCATATGCTCATTAACAATGTTGGCGTTGAGTCAGCAACTGCTGTCCGATGCTCACAGACAATAGGACAGTGTAGGATCAGTCCAGGCACGGGAAAAAATTTTTCATGCAACTAAGAATGTAAAACTGCTAGGAGCACTACTCCCCCACTCCTTTTCTCATTCTCATGCCATGACTGTGTGTCTTAGGATATGAACTAACATTAATCAATATCTTGGCTGTAGGGATGTGATTGTGCTGCAAGCAGCGAAAAAGATCTAATTGAATATTTTTAGTGAGCTGATTTTTCAGAACCGAAAAATAAAGAGCCCGTCCTTTTGGCACTCATTCCAACCACTCGTTTTGGCTATTTGAAGACACAGCACTTTTCTGTAATAACCGTCTCTGTAGAAAACTCAGAGTCATGAGCCAGAAACTCTCTCACTCCACTCTATTATACCACATGACATGTTTAAAGTGAGCTGAATGCATCAACGGTTAATGTTGTATTGTGTTTTTGCCTTTACTCTGCAGTGCACTGCCCTCTTATACTTACTGCCATTAATGTCGTTCCTGCAGAAAATTTCGATTTGTTGCTAACTCATCAAAACTTATAATTAGCTTTAACTTATCTGTTTTAGCTCAATTGTAGTTTATAAATGAAGATGGCTACTTTAAAGTATATGGAGGCTTCACAGTTGTTTGTGCAAAAGTTAGATTAGGGATAGCAATACAAAAAGCTATTACTTTTAGAAATTGGAAATAAGAAAGGACCCTTAAAAATGTGGAATTAAACAACAGTCAGTTCATAACTACCAAGAGAAAAGCTGTATTAAAGTTTTGCTTATCAACATAAGCTACAGCGCAACATCTGTTCCCTTGATAGATGGGATTTTATGTAATTAAGTTTTTGGCAAAGGTAAGAATATTAAGAGATATGAAGGAAATGCAGCAAGATAGTTTGGAGGTATAAATTATCCATGGTCTAACTGAATGGCAGAAATGAGTCAAGGGGGTGATAGTCCTTTTTTTTCCTATGTAAAAGAGCATGTTTGAATAAATTTAATGGAAATGTAAGATTGGGAAGTATGCAAAACAGCCACCCAACTCCAATCCATCTTATCAGACCTAAGTATAGAATAAAATACCTAGAAATACAGGAAAGAATCAAGATCAGAAAACTCATAGCTGCAAATGCTGGTTGCTTAAAAATGACCTTTCAAAGATTATGTGAACTTCAGTAGCAAGGAATGATCTTGTGCACGATCAGGGTCTGCAACTGTTCATCCATCTGATGTGGCAAAGCTTGGAAATGTTCCTTCACTATGAAATGTTATTATTACAATCTTTGGAGCTATTTACATCAGTTTCAAGCATGTGGTGTGTCTTTATGGTTGACAATTGCAGGTTGCTGAGTTACAGGTAAGGGAATGCCAACATGAGGATAAAATAAGTGTAGTATATTTGGACTGGCAACCATCAAATGGAATGCCAGAGAATGGGACTTTGTTCCTGGCGTTTTGATGTATCATTAAAACGGAAATTTGTTGTAGACCAAACTACTAGTTTTATTTGGAAAAGAAAATCAGAGGAGTAAAACAGTCCAGAGATTCTTTATTATCCACTCTGATATTGTCCAAGACTAGGTTCACCTGCAGAATAACAACCTGGCTCAGTAGGTAGCACTCATTTCAAAGCCCATTGTATATTTGAGCACATGGGAACATTTTGTGTAGGACTGAATATCTAATTGCTCTCTATAACTATAGAACAACTGATCCCCTACAAAATTGATAGGATTTGCAACAAAATTAAGCTAGAAGGCTGGATGTTCTCTATAGCAATCCACCCCACAAACCAAACTGGTGCTAAACTAATACTGATCATAAACTGTTAGCAGCACTGAAGGAGTGTGACAAAGTTAGAGAAATCTTCCTTTGGATGAAATGTTAAACCGAGGCCTTTTAGGCTTGCTCAAGTGTAAGTAAAGAATTACGAAGTCGTATTAATGAACAGCAGGACATTTTTCTGATGCCTTGATCAATATTCATCCATTATTTGCTGTTCACTTCCTTCATTCGCTGCTTATGGGCCCTTGTTACATACAACCTTAGCTGTGAAGTTTGCCTTCATAAAATAAAATGATCACAATTCAAAAATAAAGCATTAGCAATTTTAGACATCCTCATTAGATGATGTTATATAAACAACAGTGCTCTTTTTGTCTAATTTGATGTGATTTTACAGTGGAAAGGACTAAACTTTTGATATGGTGGTAATATTTCTACCTCTGTCAGAGATGAGGGATTTGAGAACTGCTGTGTGCAATGAGTGGACTCGACAACATAATCTTTAGATACTAGAATGGCATCCAACAATCTGGTTGTGTCCGGACAGAGTGATGATTAAGTTAGTGCAGTATTTCCCCCTGTCAGAAGAGTTGGTTTTAGGCATTACTCCAGCCAGCCTGTGTGAGGATAGACAGGATACAGTAGAACAGACCTGAATTGATCTTGTCCCATATCTTTGGCTCCAAATACTTGATTGGCATGCACCGGGAATACTGATCCCTGCACCTCCCAAACCATTGTAGAGTGTAGGTGAGGCTGTTCCGCTTTGTCAGTTCAATTAGGGGAAGGTACTCTGAGTTTTGGAAGGTACAACCATTAGATAAACAAGTGTAAAGCACATCAGCTACAATCTCCAATCAAAAAGCTCTCGGGAGATCAGCTACAGTCTGCTGTAAGGTGTAACATATTGCAAGGTTATAATTGGTGAATAACTCCTGAGAGACTGCAAAGCACTGCTGAAAAGGCTAAATATTTGCTGAGGAAGATCCATAGGGTAAAGGGAAATTATTTAAGGTAACAGAAATCAAAGACTTACAATCTTTATGGCTTTCGACAAATGTAAAAAACAACAAGATGTCCCAATGCTTTGTTAGAGTCAAATTCTTCTTTAAAATAAAGAACATAAGATGCATAAAATTGAGTAATATATTTTTCGAAGATGTTGAATTCCTCTTAAAATGCAGTGAAGTAAATTTACTCCCAATTTAACTAACTTAACTGAAAAACATAACAGAGTACTTGACTTGGAGAATCAATGAATTAAATGCAACAATTTAAGTAACTCTGAACCTCTGATAATATCACAAAGTAGTTGAAGGAGAGAGGTACAGGAACAGAGACAAAGTGAAAGGCAGACAGATACACAAACACACAGGCTTTGTATAGTAGCCATTTGGCAATATAGAACTTGAGCTTGTTGAAAAAAGATATTTTGTCAAAGAATTTCACTTTGCACTCATCGGGCCAATTCATAAGGAATACCAAAGGGAAAGTAACAATTATGCTGTATGAGAAAAGAGTACGGATTAAGTCCATATGTCAACCAGAATAGCGAGTTTTGGGAAGATTTGTAGCTCAGGGTGAGGTTCTAGATGTGAGTTTGCTCGCTGAGCTGGAAGGTTCGTTTTCAGACATTTTGCCACCATTCAAGGTAACATCATCAGTGAGCCTCCAGTGAAGCGCTGGTGTTATGTCCCGCTTTCTATTTATCTGTTTAGGTTTCCTTGGGCTGGTGATGTCATTTCCTGCATTGGTGATGTCATTTCCTGTTCTTTTTCTCAGAGAATGGTAGATTGGCTTCAAATCAATGTGTTTGTTGATGGAATTCCGGTTGGAATGCAATGCTTCTAGGACTTCTCGTGCGTGTCTCTGTATGGCTTGTCCTAGGATGGATGTGTTGTCCCGATCAAAGTGTACATACAGATGAGGAAGGACACCACTTGGATGTGTTGTCCCAATCAATCCAAGGACAAGCCAAACAGAGACACGCACGAGAATTCCTAGAAGCATGGCATTCCAACTGGAACTCCATCAACAAACACATTGATTTGGAGCCTTTCTACCATCCTCTGAGAAAAAGAACAGGAAATGACATCACCAACGCAATAAATGACATCACTAGCCCAAGGAAACCTAAACAGATAAACAGAAAGCGGGACATGACACCAGCGCTTCACTGGAGGCTCACTGTTGATGTTACCTAGAATGGTGACTGATTATCTGGGAATAAACCTTCCAGCTCAGTGAACCAGCTTACATCCAGAACAAAATAAAGACCCACTCTCTTGTGGACCGAGAGGAGGAGAGCACTGTGTTGGAGGTGGAAGGAAGACATTGGGTTGGCTGTGCACCCTTGCAACTGGTGGATCTTAATGCTGGCTTCAGCCTAACGCTGGTTTAGGGGAGCAGCCAACCTGCAACGATGGCTGCGGCAAGTGCTTGTGCCCCAGGTCAGGGGGTCCGGAACACCATCCGTGTTTCCGTGAAGAAGGTGGATGAAGGTGCACCTGTGGACCACACCTTCTTCGTGAAGAGGGTCCTGTTGGACTGTTGTGGGTTCGCTGCTGCAGACATTTACTGCCTGCAGGATTTCCCCGGAGGAGGTTTTTACGATGTGACCTTTAGGAGTGCCAAGCTTTGCGAGCGCTTCCTGGAGGTTTTCAAGGAGAAAGGAGGTGAGGGCCCCCTCTCTGTATTGACCGCTGTCCCACTGTTCGTGATGCCAGCGCAGAGGAGCCATATGGTGACTGTACACATGTACAACCCACATGTGCCAGCAGTTGATGTCCTGACCTTCCTTGGAAGGTACGTGAAGGTGGAAGGGGACCTAACTGACATCATGGACCACTTTGGCATCTGGACCAGTAAGAGGCAGGTCAAGGTGATGCTGAGGATCAGCGCGGACGAAAACATTGTACAACCACAGTCCAGCTTCGCGATCGGCGGGAGCAAGGGCTACTGACCTATGCAGGGCAACCTAAAGTCTGCCATGCCTGTGGTAGGTCAGGTCACGTGGCGGCCGACTGCAAAGCCACCATCTGCAGGAACTGCAGGGAGGAGGGACACCTTTCAAAGGATTGCCCACAAGAGAAAAGCTGCAACCTTTGCGGGGAAGCGGGCCACCTCTATAGGGCATGCCCATGGCGGGGGCCCATCTACGCCCAGGTCGCTGGCAGGGGCAATGCGGGGCCAGCCCCCCGGGAGGAGAGGAAGGCACCAGGGCCCTGCAAGGACCCCACTAATGTGCAGGAGGGCCAGGTTGTGCAGGAGGGCCCAGCCCCGCAGGATGGACCCGAGGCCAGCAAGGCGCCCCTGCAGGCTCCGCTCCCCCCCGACAACCCGGAGTCGATGAAGGTGGCGACAGGTGACCCAGGGGAGTGGAGAACGGTCTGGAAAGCGAGGAGGCAGGCACACTGGCAGGCCCAGGCACCGCAACCATCAGGCGGGAAGAGGCAGCTACAGGGGGGCTGTAAGAGCTCCTCTGACGAGGGAGATTTGGAGGAGGCCCGCCCAAAGCAGAAGCTAAAGATCTCAAGGGAGAAGGAAAGCAGCACCCCGCTTCCAGGTGACGGGAGGCATCCTGAGGCTCATTCCGACACTCAGCCATGCGCCGCTGGGGCCCTGAAGGGCCCCCGGAACTTTCAGGTGGGAAGGAGGAAACAACGTGTCCCCAGCCTGACCCAGAGCCGGACTCTCCTGCCTCCGTAGCCCCGACAGGGGGGATGCCACCCGGAAGGCAGCACGGACTGTTTCCTGAGCCTGGAGAGCGTCCAGCAGTTAACCCGGGCAATGGGCATGAAGGGACAGATGGAGGGGCTGGACCTTGGACTTGGGGACGGTACTGCGGTCACTGCCCACAATGGGGGTACGAGTTGCGAGCATTAATGTGCGCAGTGTCAATTCCACCGCAAGATGTGTATCCACATTGGCCTACCTGACCACCGTCAAGGCGGACGTCCTGTTTCTGCAGGAGTGCGGGATACCGCACTTCAGCAGGTACGGGAAATGGTCCGGCGCCTGGACCTGTGGGCCTTCGATCTGGTCGGGGGGTAACGACTGTCGGTCCTCGGGCCTGGCTATTCTGCTGCGGAGGCGCAACTTCACCATCTCTCAAGTTCAGGAGGTGATGGGGGGGGCGCCTCCTAGTGGCTGGTGACACTTACAGGAACGCTCCCCTGAGGCTGATCAACGTGTACACCCCAGCGGTACGGAGTGAGCGGTTGGCCGTCCTGCAGCGGCTTCCACCCCTGCTGGCTACGTCCAGGCTGCTCATCCTAGTCGGAGATTTCACCTGCATCATCGATGCAGACGGAAGATCCGGCGTGGGGACAGCGGGTGGGGGGAGTCAACTGGACGTCACGTCCAGATTCCTAAAGGGCACGGTGAAGGATGCCAAGCTGCTCGACGTCTTCAGCACCCCTGCATGAGCACAGCGGAGATACACCTGGTCGCGGCCAGACGGGTCTATTCGCTCAAGGATAGACTTCCTGTTTGTGTTATGTGCGTTCTCGGTCAGGTCCACCAGCGTCGAGCCAGTGTTCTTCTCTGACCACTGCCTCCTGCTGGCCGACTGTCACTTACAGGATGACCAGCCGGCCGGCAAGGGGACGTGGAAGCTCAACACGACTCTGTTGACCCCAGAGAACGTCGAGGAGCTTAAGAGGGAGTACGCCGGTTGGAGAACCGTGAAACCACTCTTTGAGTCTCCGGGCGACTGGTGGGAGACGGTGAAGGAGAACATCAAGAGGTTCTTTGTCCTCAAGGGTGCTCAGAAGGTGAGAGTGAGGCGGGGAAAGCTGTCGCGACTCCAGAAAAGGGTGCAGAACCTGCTCCTTCTGCAGTTGATGGGGGTCGATGTCACGGAGGACCTCTGCAAGGTGAGGGGCCAGCAAGTCTCGCTCTTCGCCGTGGAGGCCTCCAGGATAATTTTCCGGTCCAGGGTCCGCTCCGTGGAGCAGGACGAGACGTGCTCGTGTTTCTTCTTTCAGAAGGTGCACAAAGTGCCTAGCCGGCTGAAGGAGGATGACAACTCGGTGACATCGTCTCGGCCCGACATTTTGAGGATCAGCAGATCAGGACAGACTACCTGAAGGTGCTGGGTGTTTGGTTCGGTGGAGCTGGGGCGTGCACTAAGACTTGGGAGGAGCATATCACCAAACTGAAGCAGAAGCTGGGCAGGTGGACGCTCCGGTCCCTCTCCATCACGGGTAAGAACCTGGTTGTCAGGTGTAAGGGGCTTTCGGTACTGTTGTATGTGGCGCAGGCCTGGCCTATTCCCTGGACCTGTGTCGCTGCGGTCACTCGGGCCATCTTCCACTTCATTTGGGGGTCGAGAATGGACCAGGTCCGCAGGGACACCGTGTACAAAGACCTGGAAGATGGGGGAAAGGACGTACCGAACGCCACCCTCGCCCTGACGGCTACCTTTGTGTGCGGCTGCATCAAGCTGTGCGTAGATCCTCAGTACGCAAACACCAAGTGTCACTACTTACTGAGGTTCTACCTGACCCCGGTGTTGCGAAGGATGGGCCTGGCCTCGTTGCCACAGAACGCTCCGAGTAGTTGGACCATCCCGTACCACCTGTCCTTCGTGGAGAAATTTTTGAAAGGAAACACCTTTGACAACAAGGCCATCAGTCAGTGGTCAGCACGTAGTATCCTCGGGACCCTTCGGGAAAAGGAGAGGGTGGATCCCGCCGTGTGGTTCCCCACGCAGACTGCCAAAGTCGTTTGGCAGAATGCCTCATCGCCAGAACTTTCAAACAAGCACAATGACATTGCTTGGCTGGCGGTGAGAGGGGCTCTGCCAGTGAGATCCTTTATGCATGCCCGGAATCTCTGCGCTACCGCACGCTGCCCTCGAGGCGGCTGCGGGGCGGACGAGAATGTCGATCTCCTCCTTCTGGAGTGTGCCTATGCGCGGGAGGTCTGGAGGGGGACGCAGTGGTATTTGTCGAGGTTCGTCCCGAGCAGCTCCGTGACGCGGGATTCCGTGTTCTATGTGCTGTTTCCCGGGACGCACACCGAGACCAACATCAACCTCGCCTGGAGGACCATCAATGCGTTGAAAGACGCTCTTTGGTCTGCCCGCAACTTGCTGGTCTGCCAGCTGAAAGAACTGACCCCGACCGAATGTTGCAGACTGGCGCACTCCAAGGTCCAGGACGACGTGCTGAGGGACGCGCTAAAGCTTGGGGTAGCCGCGGCCAAGGCGCGGTGGGGAAAGACCACGGTATGAAACCCCTCATCCAGAATGGAAAAAAAGGCTCGATCTGGTAACTGGGCCCAGCCGGCGCCTTCCCCAACTGGTCAGGGGGCCAACTGGGACTGTGCGGGGTGATGACTGCCGGGGTATTTTCTTTGCTTTGATTTTTTTTTCTTCTTTGTTTTTTTCCTTTAGTTGGTGTTCATACCCCCTGGGAAACCCAGAGCGGCTTGCATGACTGGGTAGGTGTATAAATATGTTTTAATTTTTGTACATCTTATGAAAAAAGTATATTTTTTCAAATAAATAAAAAAAAAGTGATGAAACATCTGGGAACAAACCTTCCAGCTCAGTGAACCAGCTTACATCCGGAACAAAATAAAGACCCACTCTTTTGTGGACCGAGAGGAGGAGAATGCTGTCTTGGAGGTGAAAGGAGGACGTCAGGTTGGCTTGTGCACCCTTGCAACTGGTGGATCTTAATGCTGGCTTCGGCCTAACGCTGGTTCAGTGGAGCAGCCAACCTGCAACGATGGCTGCGGCAAGTGCTTGTGCCCCAGGTCAGGGGGTCCGGAACACCATCCGTGTTTCCGTGAAGAAGGTGGATGAAGGTGCACCTGTGGACCACACCTTCTTCGTGAAGAGGGTCCTGTTGGACTGTTGTGGGTTCGCTGCTGCGGACATTTACTGCCTGCAGGATTTCCCCGGAGGAGGTTTTTACGACGTGACCTTCAGGAGTGCCAAGCTTTGCGAGCGCTTCCTGGAGGTTTTCAAGGAGAAAGGAGGTGAGGGCCCCCTCTCTGTATTGACCGCTGTCCCACTGTTTGTGATGCCAGCGCAGAGGAGCCGTATGGTGACTGTGCATATGTACAACCCGCATGTGCCAGCAGTTGAAGTCCTGACCTTCCTCGGAAGGTACGTGAAGGTGGAAGGGGACCTAACTGACATCATGGACCCCTTTGGGATCTGGATGAGTAAGAGGCAGGTCAAGGTGACGCTGAAGATGGGCGCGGACGGCAACATCATACACCCACCGGCCAGCTTCGCAATCGGCGGGAGCAAGGGCTACCTGACCTATGCAGGGCAACCTAAAGTCTGCCATGCCTGTGGTAGGTCAGGTCACGTGGCGGCCGACTGCAAAGCCACCATCTGCAGGAACTGCAGGGAGGAGGGACACCTTGCGATAGGGTTACCCACAAGAGAAAAGCTGCAACATTTGCAGGGAAGCGGGCCACCTCTATAGGGCATGCCCATGGCGGGGGACCACCTACGCCCAGGTCGCCGGCAGGGGCAGTGCGGGGCCAGCCCCCCTGGAGGAGAGGAGGGCACAGGGCCCTGCAAGGACTCCCCTAATGTGCAGGAGGGCCAGATCGTGCATGAGGGCCCAGCCCCGCAGGACAGACCTGAGGCCAGCAAGGCACCCCTGCAAGCTCCGCTCCCCCCCAACAACCCGGAGTCGATGGAGGAGGCGATAGGTGACCCAGGGGAGTGGATGACAGTCCGGAAAGCGAGGAGGAAGGCGCGCCGTCGGGCCCAGGCACCGCAACCATCAGGCAGGAAGAGGCAGCTACAGGGAGGCTGTAAGAGCTCCTCTGACGAGGGAGATTTGGAGGAGGCCCGCCCAAAGCAGAAGCTAAAGATCTCAAGGGAGAAGGAAAGCAGCACCCCGCTTCCAGGTGACGGGAGGCGTCCTGAGGCTCATTCCGACACTCAGCCATGCGCCGCTGGGGCCCTGGAGGGCCCCCGGAACTTTCAGGTGGGAAGGAGGAAACAGCGTGTCCCCAGCCTGACCCAGAGCCGGACTCTCCTGCCTCCATAGACCCGACAGGGGGGATGCCACCCGGAAGGCAGCACGGACTGTTTCCTGAGCCTGGAGAGCATCCAGCAGTTAGCCCGGGCAATGGGCATGAAGGGACAGATGGAGGGGCTGGACCTTGGACTTGTGGAGGGTACTGCGGTCACTGCCCACAATGGGGGTACGAGTTGCGAGCATTAATGTGCGCAGTGTCAGGTCCACCGCAAGATGTGTGTCCACGTTGGCCTACCTGACCACCATCAAGGCGGACGTCCTGTTTCTGCAGGAGTGCGGGATACCGCACCTCAGCAGGTACAGGAAATGGTCCCGCGCCTGGACCTGTGAGCCTTCGATCTGGTCGGGGGGTAACGACTGTCGGTCCTCGGGCCTGGCTATTCTGCTGCGGAGGCGCAACTTCACCATCTCTCAAGTTCAGGTAGTGGTGGGGGGGCGCCTCCTAGTGGCTGGTGACACTTACAGGAACGCTCCCCTGAGGCTGATCAACGTGTACGCCCCAGTGGTACGGAGTGAGCGGTTGGCCGTCCTGCAGCGGCTTCCACCCCTGCAGGCTACGTCCAGGCCGGTCATCCTAGTCGGAGATTTCACCTGCATCATCGATGCAGACGGAAGATCCGGCGTGGGGACAGCGGGTGGGGGGAGTCAACTGGACGTCACGTCCAGATTCCTAAAGGGCACGGTTAAGGATGCCAAGCTGCTCGACGTCTTCAGCACCCCTGCATGAGCACAGCGGAGATACACCTGGTCGCAGCCAGACGGGTCTATTCGCTCAAGGATAGACTTCCTGTTTGTGTTATGTGCGTTCTCGGTCAGGTCCACCAGCGTCGAGCCAGTGTTCTTCTCTGACCACTGCCTCCTGCTGGCCGACTGTCACTTACAGGATGACCAGCCGGCCGGCAAGGGGACGTGGAAGCTCAACACGACTCTGTTGACCCCAGTGAACGTCGAGGAGCTTAAGAGGGAGTACGCTGGTTGGAGGACCGTGAAACCCCTCTTTGAGTCTCTGGGCGACTGGTGGGAGACGGTGAAGGAGAACATCAAGAGGTTCTTTGTCCTCAAGGATGTTCGGAAGGCGAGAGAGTGGCGGGGAAAGCTGACGTGCTCCAGAAAAGGGTGCAGAACCTGCTCCTTCTGCAGTTGATGGGGGTCGATGTCACGGAGGACCTCCGCAAGGTGTGGGGCCAGCAAGCCTCGCTCTTCGCCGCGGAGGCCTCCAGGATAATCTTCCGGTCCAGGGTCCGCTCCGTGGAGCAGGAAGAGACGTGCTCGTGTTTCTTTTTTCAGGAGGTGCACAAAGAGAGCTCTGTGCTTAGCCGGCTGAAGGAGGATGACGGCTCGGTGACGTCGTCGCGGCCCGACATTTTGAGGATCAGCAGATCCTTCTATGCCGGGCTGTACGAAGCGGAGCCCACAGACAGCACGGCCTCCGAGTCATTCCTGTCGTCTATCATGGAGGTCTTAGACGACAGCACAAGGGAGTGGCTGGACCGGCCAATATCCCTGGTCAAGCTGACCAGAACCTTCGAGCCCTTGGAGAGGAATAAGACTCCCGGGAGCGACGGCTTACCGGTCGAGCTGTATGCCGCTCTGTGGAACCTGGTCGGCCAGGACCTGCTGGAGGTGTACGATAGTGCGCTTCGGGCAGGGGAAATGTGCAAGTCCATGAGGAAGGGCATCATCACCCTCATTTACAAGAGGAAGGGGGAGAGGGAAGAAATTAAGAATTGGCATCCCATTTCACTATTGAACGTAGACTACAAAATCCTGGCCAAAGTCACAGCCAACCGGGTCAGGTCTGTCCTGGAGTCAGTGATTCACCCTGAACAAACTTGTGCTGTGCCGAGCAGGAAGATCGCTGAGAGCCTCGCGCTCATCAGGGATACGATCGCCTACGTACAGGACAGGCGGGTGGACACCTGCCTCGTCAGCCTGGACCAGGAGAAGGCCTTCGACAGGGTCTCTCATGCTTACATGAGGGACGTCCTCTCCAAATTGGGGTTCGGTGAGAGCATCCGCAATTGGATCCAGCTGCTCTACACCAACATCATTAGCGCATTCTCGATCAACGGGTGGGAATCGGACAGTTTTCCCGTCAGATCTGGAGTCAGGCAGGGCTGCCCGCTCTCTCCTGCCTTGTTCGTGTGCTGTGTGGAGCCCTTCGCCGCATCCATCAGGAAGGACGTGAGCCTGAAGGGCGTGACTATCCCAGGCAGCGGAGGCCTTCAGGTCAAGACCTCCCTGTACATGGACGATGTCGCCGTCTTCTGCACCGATCGTCGGTCGGTGAGTAGGCTGTTGGACATCTGCGGCCAGTTTGAACTTTCCTCGGGTGCCAAAGTCAATAGGGGTAAGAGTGAGGTTACGTTCTTCGGGAACTGGGACGACCGCTCCTTCATACCTTTCACCATCAGGACAGACTACCTGAAGGTGCTGGGTGTTTGGTTCGGTGGAGCTGGGGCGTGCACTAAGACTTGGGAGGAGCGTATCACCAAATTTAAGCAGAAGCTGGGCAGTTGGACGCTCTGGTCCCTCTCCATCGCGGGTAAGAACCTGGTTGTCAGGTGCGAGGGGCTTTCGGTACTGTTGTATGTGGCGCAGGCCTGGCCTATTACCTGGACCTGCGCTGCTGCGGTCACCCGGGCCATCTTCCACTTCATTTGGGGTCGAGGATGGACCGAGTCCCCAGGAACACCATGTACAAAGACCTGGAAAATGGGGGAAAGAGCGTACCGAACGCCACCCTCGCCCTGACGGCTACCTTTGTGTGCGGCTGCATCAAGCTGTGCGTAGATCCTCTGTACGCAAACACCATGTGTCACTACTTACTGAGGTTCTACTTGTCCCCGGTGTTGTGAAGGATGGGCCTGGCCTTGTTGCCGCGGAACGCTCCGAGTAGTTGGACCGTCCCATACCACCTGTCCTTCGTGGAGAAATTTTTGAAGGGAAACACCTTTGACCACAAGGCCATCAGTCAGTGGTCAGCACGTAGTATCCCTGGGACCCTTCAGGAAAAGGAGAGGGTGGGTCCCGTCGTGTAGTTCCCCACGCAGACTGCCAAAGTTGTTTGGTAGAATGCCTCATCGCCGGAACTTTCAAACAAGCACAAGGACATTGCTTGGCTGGCGATGAGAGGGGCTCTGCCAGTGAGATCCTTTATGCATGCCCAGAATCTCTGCGCCACCGCATGCTTCCCTCGAGGCAGCTGCGGGGGGAATGAGACCGTCGATCGCCTTCTTCTGGAGTGTGCCTATGCACAGGAGATCTGGAGGGGGATGCAGTGGTATTTGTCGAGGTTCGTCCCGAGCAGCTCTGTGACGCGGGACTCCGTGCTCTATGGGCTGTTTCCCGGGACGCACACCGAGACCAACATCAACTGCGCCTGGAGGACCATCAATGCGGTGAAAGACGCTCTTTGGTCTGTCCGCAACTTGCTGGGAACATCCCCTATTCCCAATTCCTCCGCCTCCGCCGCATCTGCTCCCACGACAAGACATTCCACTCCCACACATCCCAGATGTCCAAATTCTACAAGGACCGCAACTTTCCCCCCACAGTGATCGAGAACGCCCTCGACCGCGTCTCCCGTATTTCCCGCAACACGTCTCTTACACCCCACCCCCGCCACAACCGCCCAAAGAGGATCCCCCTCGTTCTCACACACCACCCCACCAACCTCCGGATAGAACGCATCATCCTCCGACACTTCCGCCATCTACAATCCGACCCCACCACCCAAGACATTTTTCCATCCCCACCCCTGTCTGCTTTCCGGAGAGACCACTCTCTCCGTGACTCCCTTGTTCGCTCCACACTGCCCTCCAACCCCACCACACCCGGCACATTCCCCTGTAACCGCAGGAAATGCTACACTTGACCCCCACACCTCCCCCTCACCTCTATCCCAGGCCCCAAGATGACATTCCACATTAAGCAGAGGTTCACCTGCACATCTGCCAATGTGGTATACTGCATCCACTGTACCCGATGTGGCTTCCTCTACATTGGGGAAACCAAGCGGAGGCTTGGAGACCGCTTTGCAGAACACCTCCGCTCAGTTCACAACAAACTACTGCACCTCCCAGTCGCAAACCATTTCCACTCCCCCTCCCATTCTTTAGATGACATGTCCATCATGGGCCTCCTGCAGTGCCACAATGATGCCAGCCACCCGAAGGTTGCAGGAACAGCAACTCATATTCCGCCTGGGAACCCTGCAGCCTAATGGTATCAATGTGGACTTCACCAGTTTCAAAATCTCCCCTTTCCCAACTGCATCCCTAAACCAGCCCAGTTCGTCCCCTCCCCCGACTGCACTACACAACCAGCCCAGCTCCTCCACTCCACCCACTGCATCCCAAAACCAGTCCAACCTGTCTCCGCCTCCCTCACCTGTTCTTCCTCTCACCCATCCCTTCCTCCTACCCCAAGCCGCACCCCCATCTACCTACTAACCTCATCCCACCTCCTTGACCTGTCCGTCTTCCCTGGACTGACCTATCCCCTCCCTACCTCCCCACCTATACTCTCTCCACCTATCTTCTTTTCTCTCCATCTTCGGTCCGCCTCCCCCTCTCTCCCTATTTATTCCAGAACCCTCACCCCATCCCCCTCTCTGATGAAGGGTCTAGGCCCGAAACGTCAGCTTTTGTGCTCCTGAGATGCTGCTTGGCCTGCTGTGTTCATCCAGCCTCACATTTTGTTGTCTTGGATTCTCCAGCATCTGCAGTTCCCATTATCTCTCCAGTCAACCAGAATGTTTGAGGCATTGCAATAGAAAATGCATCAGTTAGTAATGACTGGCAATTAATTGCCAACCTTTGTTTAAATTTCAACTCAGATTGGTCAAGATATTGTCCTGTAAAGTAAATTAGAGAATGGTTGTCATTTATTTCATTGAGTTGAAACAGGTATATATGTGTATATTTCTTTCTTGATGAAAAGAACAGGACCCTGTGAACTAATATTAGTAGCTCCCAGTAACTGCATGTGCACTTCTTGATAATCGTGAATTGGGTGCCAATGTAATTATTCACATTCTCAAGATTATTTAACCATTGTTGTCCAATCATTGAATCACACCTAATGTTGGGTATTATATTGAGTTTTGTCAGCATCTTCCTCTCTCTGTAGCATTTGGCATTGTCTCTTTCTTTGTGCTATGCTTTGATTCCAGGGGAAAGCTTTGTCCCAGCATATATTGACTTCATCCTTGGTGGCTGTTTGATGTCACACTGTCAATCACTGTCTTAATGTCAAGATTAGCCACTCCTTTCTTCGGTCATATCTAATCTATACTATCTATATATATCTTATCTATACTTCTGTGGAATGAGATCATACTGCATTTTGCATTACTCCTCCAATCTGTGTTTCCATCCCATTTGTCCTTACATAGGCAGATACATTTCCCCATCTACAACGACTCGCACTTAATTTACAACATTTATGCTATCCTTCTAGCCCTATTCAACATCTTTCCTGAATATTGCCCAATAGTAAATCTGGCTGATCTCTCCCACTTCCTTCCTTGCACTCTGATGAACATCAACCAACCAAAGTCTGGCACTTGCCAAATTGAGTTACCTTCGGATAATAGCTGCCAGTATACTAAATCATCGTAGCATTTACTGCATTAAAATTTATTTCAACTATTAAGTTGATTTTTAACCAGAAAGTATCTAGATGATGTACAATGAGTTCTATTTTATAATCGTTTCTGTAAATGAATCATGCAAATTCAAATTAGTGATATAAGATAATTTGGTACAAATCTAGCAATTTATGTCAGAGGGCAGATATGCCATGAGTTATGGGTCTCCAAAAATGACAGCGCAATTTGCGCATTGCAACAGTTGACAACATTGAAAAAACCTGCAGTGAGCCTTCCCATTGAAATTGACTGCATGCCTCAAAATTGCTGGATTTAAACTGTTAAGGCAATGCTATTTATGACTAATAAATCATGTTGCAAGGTATTTGTCATTGCAGTTTTTTATGGTGCTGACAGGATAATCTTGCAATCTGAGCAAGGGGACAATATAGCTATATCACTTCAGCACGGAATTAATTATAGACAAAAGTTTTCTTTAATTTTTTATTCTTCCTGGTCATATTTCTGTGCTGACCCTGCCACCCATACTCCTATGAGTTTCAGGTGGCAATTATTTTTGTAATACAAAGCTGCTCGTTTTTGTTACTCAGAAATGCAAAATTGATTATTTGAGAAGACAATTATGGGGAACAGTATATGAGTAATTTAAGTCATGGTGTAGTAAATTAGTAGGCTTGGGAAGAAAAAGGTAATTTTATACCTGAGGTTCCCCTAAGCCTTCTCTTACTGGATGTAAGCAGCTCCAAATATACTCAAAAAACTCAATACCAATCAAGGCAAAGTAACCCATTTGAGTGGCATGCCATCCATCCCTTTTAAACATTGACTCCCTCCATCACCAACACACAGTAGCATTTGTGTGTACCACCTATAAGACACCATCAGTATCTCACCAAACTCCTCAGGCCGCTGTGGCTTCTTACAGCTGGAAGAACCAGGGCAGCAGATGCTTGGAGATCACCACCTGCCAGCTCTTTTCCAAAACTCTCACCATCCTGATTTGAAAATATATCACCATTCCTTCATTGTCACTGGATCAAAATTGTGGTACTCCCTTCTCCATAGCACTGTGCTTGCATCTAAACAAACTGCCGTGGTTCAAGAAGGCACTTCACCATTTCCTTTTCAAGGGCGATTAGAGATGAGCAATAAATGTTGGTGCAACCAGCAATGCCAATCCTGTGAATAAATAAATAGAAGATGAAAGAAGTCCTGTTCATTGGATATTTTAGTGAGCCAGATGATTTGGTAGAATTTCCTATGGTATCATGTGCTACTTAAAATATACAATAAACAGTATTGATTTTAACAATGCAGACTTAGCCAGCTAACAGTTGGGGAAGTCTTTTTGAGAAAATCCCTTCTGCCATAGTGAGAAACATCTGGGAAAATGCATTTAAAATCAGTACAATAATTTTAACAGCACATCAACTCATTTAAAGGACTTCAAGCAATTGTCACTAAAGGCAAGGCTTACATCCCTGCAATAGGGCTGAGGCTTCTAGCCTCAGGCCTTGTAACTTTGGGCTGAAGAATTCATTTGTTTGAGTAGAGGGAAAGGGATGAGAATCCAGTAAGGGGAGAAAAATGGAGACAGGCAGCTTTGGATCACAGGGCCAATTTTAGAAGCTGCAAGGCAGCTGTCTTATGGCCAATGGTCTCACAGTATCACCCATTGAGGGAGATAGAACTGGTCTGAAGTATGCAGCAGCACATCAGACTTGAACGCAGTACAATTGGTTATATGAGTGTGACCAAAACTGTAACAGAAAAGCATGATCTGAAAATGTGTGATGGAAGTGCAAAGGAAGTTATTTTGACACAGGAAGTGCATGCTGTAGGTAAAACAAATTATAATAGATAACAGCAGATAGATGTTTTCTATGTACAAAGCAAGTGCTTTAATTTGTGAGCTGATACCAATCTGAATTGGGAATATTTTCCCTTGAACAAACCTAGATTTAAAGTACTATTTGGAATAAAGGCAAAACCATGACTAAAGACTTTTTTTCAGTCTATTTGATAAACATTGATCTACCAGGACAGAACACTCTGTTACAGGTTATGCTTTTCTTACATTTACTGCAAACACACTCTCGAAATGCAGCAACACCTTACACTGGGTGCTGATTGTTAATTACAGTCGGACTGGAAGGCTACTGATTCCTCCATAGCCATACTTAAACAATAGCAAGAATGGTGCTGTTCCTGTATTCTGTTTAAATAAAAGTCTAGAATCAGACATCAGAAACTTTGCTCTTGTCAGTTCAACTTTAAGAAGGAATTTCACAATGTTTCAAGCATTTCAATTTGGAAGTAATCTAATCTCACATCATTCCTTTTGCCAAATATTGGCATTAATTGCTTTGACAAATGCAGATGGCAAATGCAGGTGATGAAATAGCTGTCAGGGCTTTGTGCGTGTTTTTAATAAAAGAGATCTTGCTGTGGTACATTCTGTAATGTTCAGGGCAACTTGACACATGATTCTTATTTCCTTGACTGTGCCAGAAAGCTCCTAAGAGACTTATTTTTGTGTTTTCTTTCATTTGCTCATGTGCTGAAGACATCATTGATTTGGCCAACATTTATTGCCCATCCCAAATTGCCCTTGAGAAATGGTGAACCACTTTTTTGAACCACTGTAAGCCATGTGCTACATAGAACATAGAACATAGAACAGTACAGCACAGAACAGGCCCTTCAGCCCACGATGTTGTGCCGACCATTGTGCTGTAGGAACACCCACACAGTGCTATGAAGGTGGGAGGGGGGGGATTCCAAATTTAATCCCAGTAATCATGAGGAAATAATTATATATTTCCAAGTCAAAATAGTGTGTGTTGTAGAGGGGAACTTTCAGGTGGTGTTCCCATGAGCCTGCTGCCCTTCACCTTCAAGCTGGTAGAGATCTCAGGTTTGGGAGGTGCTATAAAAGGACCCCAAATGAATTGTTGCACTAAACCTTCCAGATGGTACACACTGCTGCCACTGTGCACTGACAATGAAGGGAATGAATGTTGAAGGTAGTGGAAGTGTTACCAATCAAACAGTCCCACATAGCATCTAAATTCTTGTGTTATTGGAACTGTACTAATGGACAAGTGGGGAGTAACCCATCACAATCTTAACTTGTTCCTTGCAGATGGTGGACAGACTTTAGGGAGGCTGGAAGTGAGTTACTCAACACAGAATTCCCAACCTCTGACCCGGTCTTGTAGCCACCAATTTATGTTAAGCTTTTGGTTAAGCTAATAGTTGAGGATTCAGTGATGATAATACGGTTGAATGTCAAGGGGAGATGCTGGGATGCTCTCGTTGGAAATAACCATTACCAGTCAACCCAAGCCAAAATGTTGTTTAGGTCTTGCAGCATATGGGCACAGACTGCCAAATTATTTAAAGAGTGAATAGTACAGAAGACTATGCAATGTTCAAAATAAAAAATCCCCATTTCTAACCTTAAGAAGGAAGAAGAGCTAAAAGAAAGGTGACGTTTCGGGCCTAGACCCTTCATCAGAGAGCTCGAAACGTCAGCTTTTGTGCTCCTGAGATCCTGCTTGGCCTGCTGTGTTCATCCAGCTTCACACTTTGTTATCTTGGATTCTCCAGCATCTGCAGTTCCCATTATCTCCTGGCCTGAAATGACAGCTTTCCTGCTCCTCTGATGCTGCCTGGCCTGTTGTGTTCATCCAGCTTGACACTGTGTTATCTCTGACTCCAGCATCGGCAGCTTTTGCTGTCTCTCTGAAGATGGTTCAGCTTGGTACAGTGCCCTAAACAATTCCTGCAGCAATGTACTGTGGTTGAAATGATTGATCTTCAGCACGCACAACTGTTTGCCTTTGTGTTAGGTATGACACTAGCCAGTGGAAATTTTCACTCTGATTTCATGAGATTTCCTTGATACCAACCCCAGTGTGACAGATAGTGACATTCAGCTCTTCTTTCTGTGATGGAACCAATACTAAAATGAGATCTGGAGCAGAGCAATCCCAGTGAAACCCAAACTCAGCTTTGGAGAACAGGTTATTGCTTTTTGTTAATATCACCGACAACACTTTTTATCACTTTACTATGATTGAGTGTATACTGTTGGGGCGATAATTGGATTGATTGGATTTGTCCTATGTTTTATGAACAGAATGTACCCTTGGCAATTTTCCACAGCCTTGCTAAGGATGCAATTAGTCCTGGAGTCCAAGTCTTCAGATGGGATATTGTCTGGTTCTACAGCCTCAATCTGTGTAGCGTGCTCAATGGTTCTTAATATTATTTGAATTGAATCAAATTGACTGAAAGCTGATCTCTGTGATACTGAAAGCCACAGAATAAGCCTAAAATGGATGATCTACTACAAACTTTTGGCTGAAACTAGTTGCAAATTCTTTAGTCTTGTCTTGTACTAATGTGCTGGGCCTTGGCATTATCAAGGTAATTGGAATATTTGTGGAGCCTTCTCCTCTAGTTACTTGTTTAATTTTCTACTTTCATCCACAACTGTATGTGGAAGGAGTTTTGATCAAATCTGTTTTTTTGCAGAATTGTTTACCTATTTTTAACATACTTCTTCCACTGTTTAGCAAGTTCATAGTCCTGTGGTATAGCTTCACTAAGTTGGCAACTCATTTTTAAGTATGTATGATGCTGTTCCTAGCATGCCCTCTTATCCTTCTAATGGACCAGGTCATGTCACCTCACCGCCAGCTGAAAAACCTCAGTTGGGATAGTGTTAGATTGAAAATTAAACTTAAATTCAAGGTTTAGACAGACTACACGGGTCAATTCCATTTCTGTGTTTTTTTTTAAGGTTTCAAGTCTTGTCTGTGTTAGAGGTGAGTCATAACATCTCTGAATAGGCTGATTAATAATCTTTACGTCATCTTAGTTGATGACAGTGAGAAAGTGAAGGACGCAGCATGATACTACATTACAGATTGTGGTTGAATCCAATTCTGTTGCTGCTGATGCTCACATGCCTTACTGGTGCCCAGTTGTGAGTTCTGAGTGTTCTCACAGTGGGTGTTCCACTCACACTACGGCAGGTCTCCATAGTGTGAAAACAAGATTTTATCTCCATCAGGACTGTGTGGTAGATATTTCTACCAAAACTATCCATAAGAGCATCTGCAATAGTGGACTGGTGACAATGCGGCCAAATAGGTTACTCCTTCATGTTGGCTCTATATTGTTGCAGGTCCAGTTTGACAAATACATTTCTCAGGACTCAGCCAGCTCTATTACCAGCAGCGCTAGTGCACGACTTCTAAATATGGGCATTGAAGCCCATCACACAGGATACCTTCTGCATTACCCTCACCGATTCTTTCAGGTGGTGTAGGAGCACTAATTCGTCAGTTGAGGTAGATTAGTAGGTAGTTATCGAGCAGGATGTTTCCTTGATCATATTTGCACTGATGTCAAGATACTTGTATCAGTGATAATGGGAACTGCAGATGCTGGAGAATCTGAGATAATAAAATGTGAGGCTGGATGAACACAGCAGGCCAAGCAGCATCTCAGGAGCACAAAAGCTCCTGAGATGCTGCTTGGCCTGCTGTGTTCATCCAGCCTCACATTTTATTGTCAAGATACTTGATTGGGTTCAGAGTCAATATTGAAGACATCTATAGGGATTCCCTCACATCCGTGTATCAGATGTTGCCCTTTGTCATTTATATTGTCTGTACAGTATGTTTTGGCGAATGCAACTATGATTTAGCAAGGTCAACAGGCCCCTTCTTACAAAACCATTGCTTCAGCCAATAACCAATATTCTTCTTAATTGGCTTTTCCATTGTCCTTTGACATAACTGATTTGCTTGTTAGTTCATTCAAAAGTCAATCCCATTGCTTTGGATCTGGAGTCGCATATAGTCCAGACTGCATAACGATACCTATTTTTCTTCCTTACAGTTCCATTAGTGAACCAGATAAGCTTTTATCAAAATCTGGCAGTTTCAATATGAATTAAGGTTAATAGAGATCTTAGTAGTATTTGAACTGTTGTCCTGGAGAATTATTCAGTGTCTTTCATTTGCCAGTGCGATAACATAATGCTTCCTGTTATCTCACAGTAGAGGGCCTCATATGGTGAAAATACTTTAAAGAGCTTAATCTGTTGAACACTCTAGCAAGGTTTTAGCACAGGGAGGAGATTGAGATGTAGCTCAGGTGCATGTAGTGTATTAAATCCACAAAAAGTACCAGCTTGTTTGAAAGTGATCCTCCTTACTCCTGGGTTAGTGCATTCAGAGGCATTCCAGAAAAGAGATTCTGTTTGGAGACAAGGAACAGCTGGTGTGGGGCGGGAGGGGAAATTAGAAAGCAGAACCACAAAGGTAATAATGTCTGGATTACTACCTGAGCCATGAGTGAATTGGTGTATGTTCACTAACGTTATACTCATTTCGAAGACTGGTGTGGGAGAAAAGGGTTTTATTTCAAGGAGCACTAGCCAGTATCAGAGAAAGTAGGTGCTGTATTGTTGGAATGGCCTTCACCTGAACAATACTGTAAATCAGTGATCTGTGAAATCACATGACTAATTCAGTAGAGACAACTTTAAGCCACAGTTGGGGCAAAGGATCACATGAGAGAAAATGAAGTAACATTAAAATAAGGACAAGGTAATAGAAGCTAAAAGAACTGCAGATGCTGTAAATCAGGAACAAAAGCATAGGCTGCTGGAAAAGTTCAGCAGGTTTTGGATCCAGTGACCCTTCAGTTCTGAGGGAGGGTCACCGGATCTGAAATGTTGACTCCGATTTTTCTTCACAGATGCTGCCAGACCTGCTGAACTTTTCCAGCAACTTCTGTTTTATTACCTGAGCATGGTAATAGAGCATGTTGTAACATAAGTAGTGTTAGCTAGCATGTGACAGGAAAGAACAGAAAACACATAAACTTGCTTGCAGATAAGACCAGTATTTGCAAGGATGGTAAAAAGGTTAGACTAAAGGCACTGTATCTGAATGCATGCTGCATTCATATTAAAATGCATGAGTTGTTAGTATTAGCATATATTAATATATATGCCCTGATAGTCATTAGAGATATGGTTGAAAGATCACAATGGAAGGAACATAGCTATGCAAGGGTTTTTGACGTTGCAAAAGGTAGAATCATAGAATACCTGCAGGGTGGAAGCAGGCCATTCTGCCCATGCCAACCCTCTGAAGACCATCCCACCCAGATCCACCCCACCACCCTATCCCTGTGACCCCACATTTCCCATGGCTAATTTACCTAGCCTGCACACTATGGGGCAATTTAGCATGGCTATTCCACATAAACTGCACATCTATGATTGTGAGGGGAAACTGGAGCATCCTGGAGGAAACCCACGCAGACACAGGGAGAACTTACCTCTGACATCTCCCCTATATCTACCTCCACTCACTTTAAAACTATGACCCCTCGTAATAGCTACCTCCACCCTAGAAAAAAAATCTCTGGCTGTCCACTCTATCTGTACCTCTGATCATTTTGTACACCTCTATCAAGTCACCTCTCATCCTTCATCGTTCTAAAGAGAAGAGCCCTAGATCCCTCAACCTTTCTTCGTGAGACCTACCCTCCACTCCAGGCAACATGCTGGTAAATCTCCTCTGCACCTTTTCCACCATTTCCACATCTTTCCTGTAGTGAAGGGACCAGAACTGGACTCAATACTCCAGATGTGGTTAAACTAGGCTTTTGTATAGGTGGAGCATAACTTCACAGCTCTTGAACTCAATCCCTCTTATAGGTGGTACATACTACTGCTCCTGTGTGTTGGTGGTGGATAGAGTGAATACTAATGGATAAGGTACCAATCAAGTGGGCTGCTTTGTCCTGGATGGTATCGAGCTTCTTGAGTGTTGTTAGAGCTGCACCCATCCAGGCAAGTGGGGAGTATTCCATCACACTCCTGACTTGTGCCTAGTAGATGGTGGACAGGCTTTGGGGAGTCAGGAGGTGAGTTACTCACTGCAATATTCCTAGCCTCTGACCTGCCCTTGTATCCACTGTATTTATGAGTCCAGTTGAGTTTCTGCTCAATGGTAACCCCCAGGATGTTGACAGTGAGGAATTCAGTGATAGTAATGCCATTCAATGTCGAGTGATAATGGTTCGATTGCCCCTTATTAGAAATGGTCATTGTAATACTTGCACCGCACAAATGCCAGGAAAAGAAAAATAAAGTATAAAGCAATAAATAGTGGGGACCTGTTAGAAAGGTACTGGAATAATCATGGATCATTTTAACTTTCTTGTGTATTGGTCAAAAGGTATAGGCAAAGGTAGCCTGTAAGATGGCTTCATGGTGTGTATTTGGGACAATGATTTGGAGCAAAACATTTCAGTGGCAACCAGGGAGAACAAGAAAATGTGGCAACATTGAACAGATCTTTTGTATCTGTCCTCACTGTGGAAGATACAAAAATATATGAAGAATGCTTCAGAATCAAGAGATAAAAGAGAGGGGGTATTTTTCATAATCACTAAGCAAACAGTACAGAGAAAAATGTTAGAGCTAATGGTGGACTGATTTCCTGGACCTAATAGCTTTCATCCTAGGGACTTAAAAGTGTCTGCGGAGATAATAGGTACATTGGTTGTGATCTTTTAAAGCTTTGTGGATTTTGAAAATTTCCCAGTTATTTAGAAATCAGGTAGGGTGAAAGTTGAGTATTATAGTGGATGAAGGTTGAAGGCCCAAAACGTCAGCTTTCCTGCTCCTCCAATGCTGCTTGGCCTGCTGTATTCATCCAGCTCTACACCTTGTTATCTCTTATTGTAGTGGATGGGTGGGATTGTAGCTTGGCAGAGTGACAGCTAGACAAAGTTGTGATGTCAGGTGAGGTCAGGTCAGAGGGAGGGGGAAGAGGGTTAGGCTGGGGTGTCAGGGGCCTGTCAGAGTGGTGGGGTTGGAGGAGAAGTCAAGGAAGAGAAAGTGAAAGGGATGTAGTTAGGCAGTGAGGTCAAATTAGGAGACAATCTGAGGTAGGGAGAAGCCAGAAGGTCATGTGTCCTAGCTGGGTGACTGCTATATTTAGATAGGGGGACAGAGGATTGGGAGCTGGGTGTGGGGGATGGGGGTCATCGTGTGGTGAGTTTAGATGAGGGGAGCTGCAGGATGGGCGGTTAGTTGGGTTGTAGGGTATACTCAGATCAGGTCAAAGATTCAGAAAGCTGGCTTGGGCTAGCCAAGAGGAATCAATTATATCATTATTAAGGAATCAGACTGGGATTTTTCAATCTAACATTTTGATTTCTTGGGTAATTATCCAGGTATGCCTGTCAGAACTGTTTCACAATTTGAAGTTGGAGACTTTTTTTGGAGGCCCCCAGGAGTAGGAAAATGCTCGTCAAGCATTCACATCTCCCAAGCAATTCTGATACACGTATTTGCTGGGACCTCTGCAGGATCCCCACATGCAGTTTGCAGGTGGGAGCATTGGCTTCTGGCTATATGGAGACAGGCAGATTGGTGCCAATAAATTGTTGGCTGTAAAACACTTTGGGCTATCTGTGGTGGTGAAAGGCTTTATATAAATTCCACTCTTTCTTCAGTTCATGCAAGATCTCATTATGGATAAATGGACTCCCGTGTTCCCCGACAAAACATCACTTCAAAAGTATTCATTGGCTATTAAGCATTTTAGGACGCTGCTCGGATCACTTATGTGTAAATGTATGTATGACCCTTCTTTTGTACCATCCATTAGTCCTGTGTGTGTTTTGTACAATGAATGAATACAGGCAGCTCTTCTGTGAAGTACAATTTCTATATCACCTCTATCTGCTTCAGCACCTTTTGAACATGCATTGAATGTTGGCTTAAAAAAAATGTTGGGTGGAATCTAAGATTATTTTGTTTAGAAAACATTAGCTAGTGGAAAAACTAGAAATAGATATTATTTTGTGCCTGGTTTATAGAGTGTCAGTTCTGACTGAGCTCCAAATCCTGTTGACAAGTCAAAGTTTTCAGCTCAGTTTTTAAAATTGATGAAAGTATGTGCCTCTGAGTCATATGCTGGACATGACCTCAAACATAGGTTTGAAATGTCAGATTTAAAGGAGTGAGTGATATGAGGATGTTGTCTGCATTTGGCAGGATTCACTCCTGTGGCCTGCCCGTCTTCTGATTTGAACTCTCTGCAGTGTGAGGTTTAGTTTAAGATAGCAGACCAAAGTTTCTGTGACCTTTTGTTAGGGGTTGTCTGTGAGCCTATCTGACTCATAAGAAGAGCTGCGCTACAGATTGGTGTACAAGATTAGTTTCAGAAAACAAACTTCAACATCTATTTAACCCCTTCAATGCTGCAAAAAACTACCACAAGTCTTTGAACAAAATGCTCCCATGACTGATGCCACTGTTTTCGTATTTTATGGAGCATGTCCTTTCGTGAGATAAATATAGACTTTACTAAATATTTATTTTTAAAGGGTCAGAAACCTCATAAGAAACTGCCTGCCAAAAATTTGGTTTTAACTTGTAAACAGCCACAGGGGGCCAGTTTTGACTTTTACTTGTTTGGCCCTGCTCTACTGGTGAAGAGACCACTTTGACTTCAAACTCTCATTTAAACCTGGCAGATGAGCTGGAGGGCCCCTACACAAACCGTCCTCTCACCGGATGGAGGCCCCTGTATCTAGTGGGAGAATTGGCCACCAAGGTACATTGAGGTAATAATTATAGAGGCTGGGGATCCCAGGACAGAATCTATTAGCTAATTTATTTCTGTTGGCCCCGGAGCTATTCTACTCTATTGAAGACCTTAAATAAATTGCTTTCTGACCACTGGTTGTCATTCCTCACGTGGAATTGGTTAGATTTTGTGCCGAACAAGCCACAACTAGCTTGGAGGTTAAATTGCTCACAATTAAGATTTAATTTAGACTGCAGGACATCAATTTCTATATTGACATGGGGCTTGAAGTGGGATGCTACCACCAGATACTTATTTCCCTCACCCCTCCCCACCCTTGTCAGGATTCTGCATGTCCCATTCCCTGCAGGGCACCCTGGTACACCCCTCCTCTATTCGCAACACCACCTCACATCCCCAAGCCACCTTCCCCTGTAATTGGAGAAGTTACAATAGTTGCTCATTAGCCTCCTCCATCTCCACTATATTGTAGGCCCCAAAAACACAATCTAGGTACAGCAACATTTTACCTGCATTTCATTCAATCTTACTCACTGCTCACAGTGGGGTGTCCTCTACATTACAGCAACAAGACACAGACTTGGTGACCGCGGCGCAGAACACCTATGTTCTAGGCATAAAAATGACCCCGGACTCCCAGTTTCCTGCTGCTTCAACACACCACCATGTTCCCACACCAACATTTCTGCCTCAGGCCTGCTGCAGAGCTCCAATGAAGCTCAGTGCATGCTGGAGGAAGAACACCTCATCTCCCAACCAGGTACCTCAAAGACTTCAGTGTGCAACATTAAGTTTAACAATCACATCACATGAACACCTTCCTCCATATTTGTTACCTACAACCACACCTCCAGGTCATGTTTTGTATGGGTTGCTCCAAGCACAGCCAACGCTTTTCAACTATTCACATTCCGATTCAGCATCTTTCTCTCTCTTTCTGTCTTATCATCAGCAACTCTTTTTGTTTGCTTCTCCTTTTTTACCCCCTCACTCTTCTCGCACTGTCTCCATCTACTTAACTCAATCCTGTGCCCCACTTCCTCCCCACTCTCCATCATCCCAAGCCCCTTCATCAGCCTGAAGATGATCATTTCTCAACGCTTTTCAGTTCTGAAGAACAGTCAGACTGTTCCCAAAACATTTTTTCTTTCTCCACAAATGTTGCCAAACCTGTTGAGTTTCTCCAGCAATAGTAGCAGATGCAGGAGAATCTGAGATAACAAGGTGTAGAGCTGGATGAACACATCAGGCCAAGCAGCAGCAGAGGAGCAGGAAGGCTGACGTTTCGGGCCTAGACCCTTCTGTGTTCATCCAGCTCTACACCTTGTCATCTGAGTTTCTCCATCACTTTTTTTTTCAGATTTACAGCATCCGCAGCTAGTTGTTTTATTCAGCAATCCCTGTTCGGCTCAAAATTAGCACAAGGTTAGGGGTAGAATATAAAATGTGTTCCTGATCTTGAGGGACATGTGTTACTTCTCACTAGAGCACACAAGTCCTGTTTGCTTCATTGTATTATAAAAAAAAGCCTCATTCTTTATTACACACACGTACACTCATCTATACACATGCACACATTCCTCCTTTTTAGAAAACATTTGGGTCGTTGAGGTAAAAAACAGAGCAGAAATTATTAAGTTTAAGTTTGGAGATTTTCGGTCCTGAAAAATTGAGTCCAAACTTATCACAACTGCCAATTGCAAAGACGAATTCATGTCTTTCTCTTTCAAAGGAAATCTAATTTCAACACGCCCATGTCTTCAAGACACATTTGAAATATATATCCACATCAGCAAGGGCTGCTGAACTTGCAACTTGCTGACCACAGACAAACCAAACTGCAGAAGATTGCTTTCTATCCCCTCCCCCACTCTTTCAGTTCCACTAAACTACAAGGAGATCTTCACTGACAAACAGTCTTGGTGTACAGGTCATTATTCACCTATTACCAAACAGCTACAAATAGCAATCTTTTGTGATGGGTTATTGCTGGCGACACTACACTGAGGTTGCAGTATGGCTCATTGTGGACTGACTTTAAACCCAGCCACAACAACCTGATTGAGACAGGCCAATGTGCAACAATGTCTGTGATAACTAGAAAACATCAGAAAATGTGTTTGCCAGTTAAGTGCCAACTTGACTCTTAACTAACTGCTTTTGTGAGTAAACGTGGTTGATGTTTAGATCCAATTGAAACAATTTCAGGATAAAATCTATCCGTTGGCTAAACTAACTGCTGAGGTAGTGGAAACAAAAGCCCAGCTACAATTGAGAAGGGCTGCCTCATGTTCTTGATGGGTTTTTCCTTGCCATTCTCACCATTCAAGAACAAAGTCATGACAAAAATAAAATGCTGGAAATTTGGAATGCTCTCATCAAAAAGTTGCGGTTTTCCAATGAATTGGACCCCTTGTCGTCAATATAAACCATGACCTAAAGTAACCCTTCTTCCTGAATGGAAAGAGGGGGTGGTTGGCTGTGCACAAGGGAAGATAAAAGTCAAGGGGGGGGGGGTGCTGAAATTCTAGCTGTCCACTGAAATAGTATGGAGTAAAACTGTCAATTGCTCACAGACATCATAAAATCCAAAAAGGGTAGGTTTTCTTTTAAACATGCTCCTAAAATATTCTCGACCATATTTATAGGGATGATTAGTCTCCTCTGAGATTTAATATTGTTCCCGGAAGAAACTTTTGGATCCAATTTCTTTTTCATTCATTCATGGGACGTGGCCTTTAGTGCCTGGGCCAGAACTTATTGCCTGTCCCTGTTTGCCCTTGAGAAGGTGGTGGTGAGCTGCCTACTTGAACCACTGCAGTCCTTGGAGGGTAGGAACACCCATAGAGTTGCTAGGAAGGGAGTTCCAGGATTTTGACTTGGCAACAGTGGAATAATAACAATATATTTCCAAGTCAGGAGGTTGCATGAATCGGAGAGAACTTTCAGGGGGTAGTGCTCCCATGTATCTGCTGCCTTCTCTTGGATCAGAACTCTGAACTACTTACATACATATTGTGCTGAATCTTGTTTTTGTTTTAGCATTGTGTAACTTGCATCAGATTTACTGGAGAGGTTTTCAAGGCAGGGCATGGTAAGATTTCACCATTTTTTAACTCCCTACCCAATATCTGGCAAAAGAACAACATCTGTGCCATATTTGAAAGGCTGCTATGCACCCTGTAGTGAGACACTGGCAGTCTGAGGCTGTCCTACTCAGTGACAGACACAATGCTCAGATGTTGGGGAATAGGAGGATGGCCACAACTCTCCAACAGGATCATGGCTCATCTTGCTCCTTCTCCAATTGGGACCTGCGGATCCTGGTGGAAGGGGTTGGTTCAGAGGAGGTGCATCCTCCTCCTGCAGGACCAGCTGAGGATGCCGTGACACCATGTCCTGTTAGCCAAGATTGCTAACCAGGTCACTGTGGCTTTTGTGAGGAACGGTCAACAGCGCAGGAAGAAGACCAATGTCCATCTCCATTCTGCCAGGACAAATGATATATGCTCAGTTACCTCACACGCACTCTATCTCTGGTTTTGCACCCATTTCTCGCCAAGGGTCATTCTCTTCCACTCTCACTGTTTCCTGCAACATCTTCTCCCGATTCTCCAACTTCCCAACCCACTAGCCCTGCATACATTCTGTGATATCATAAAGTCATACATTCCTACAGCATGGACACAGGTCCTTTGGCCCAAACTGGTCCATGCCAACCAAAATGTCCATCCACACTAACCCCATTTCCCTGCACTTGTCATATCCATGTATTCAATCAAATGCCTTTCAAATGTTGTGAGCATACCCCTCTCTTACCACTTCTGTTGGCAGCTCATTCCATATGCTTACCAGCCTCTGTGTAAAAACGTTGCCCCTCAGGTTCCAATGTATTCTTTCCCCTCTTACCTTAAACTGATGCCCTCTTGTCCTCTATTCCCCAACCCTGGGAAAAAGACTGAGTACATTCACCCTATCCATGCCTGTCATGATCTTATACACTTCTATAAGATCCCCACTCAGTATCCTAAGCTCTGAAGTAAAAAATCCTAGCTTGACCAAGCTCTCCCGATATCTCAGTCCCTTGAGTCCTAGCAAAACCCTTCTAAATTTCTCCTGCACTCTTTTCAGTTCAAAAACATCCTTCTTACAGCAAGGTGACCAAAAACTGACACACTATTCCAAGTGCAGCCTCACCAACATCCTGTATAACTGCAATACGATTTCCCAACTTCTATACTAAATGCACTGACTGATGAAGGCCAGTGTGCCGAAAGCCTTCTTCACTGCCGTGGCTATCTGAGACTCCACTTTCAGATAACTGTCCCCCTGAACTCCAAGGTCCCTCAGTTCCGCTACACTCCTTAAGGCCCTACCATTCACCATGAAACTCTTATCTTGATCTGACTTTCCAAACTGCAACATCTTACACTATCTATAGTAAATTCCATTTGCGATTTCTCGGCCCACTTCCCCAGCTGATCACGATCCTGGTGCTATTTCTGATAACCTTCGTCACTGTCTGTTTAAGTGTCATCCGCAAACTTACTAACCCTGCCTTGCACATTCTCATCCAAATCATTGATAGAGATAACAAACAGGAAATGGGCCAGCTCTGACCCCTGACGCACATCACTAGTCACAGGCCTCCACTTGAACAAGCATCCTTCCACTATTGCTATCTGCTTCCTACCATCAAGCCAATTGTGTATCCAATTTGCCAGGTCTCCCTGGATTCTATGCAATCTAACCTTCCAGAGCAGTCTACCATATGGAAACTTATCAGAGGCCTTTCTGGAATCCATACAAACTACAATTACCACCCTGCCTTCATCAGCCTTCTTGGTCGCTTCATCAGAGAACTCCAACAAAATTGTGAGGCATGATCTCCCACGCACAAAGCCATGCTGACTACTCCTAATCAAACCCCGTTCTTCCATATGCATGTACATCTTATCCCTCAGAATCTTCTCAAGTAATGTACCTACCACAGATGTTAGGCTTACTGGTCTGTAATTCCCAGGTTTTGCTTTGCAGCCCTTCTTGAATAAGGGCACAACATTCACGACCCTCCAGTCTTCCAGGACCTGACATGTTGCTGGTGACGATGCCGGTGAGGATCACTGCAATTTCTTTTCTAGCCTATTGCAGGGACCCTCGGACTGAGATCACTTCAACCAGACAACTCACCTGCATTTGACACAATCCAGGCAGGTTCACTAGGTTGATTCCAAGTTTGAAGGGATTTTCCTTTGATGAAGTTGAGTAGTTGTGTTGGTCTTTGTTGAAGTTCGAAAGAATGCGAGGACTCCTTATTGAAACATACAATAAATTGTAATTCATCACACCAATCTATTCTTCATTTGAAAATAAGAATTCAGCCTAAATACTACAGTACAATTTATTGTCCCAATATTTGGGAACTTCAGTGGATGAAACTTTCTTTCACATATTCTTGACATTGTATGAGAAGGAAAAGGGTGATACCGTTTACAAGTTGGTGCCTGACCTGTATGTGTGAGGGACCTCACATATGGACAAACTCACTAAGTTTCTTATTTACATGCATCACAATTCCCTCCTCAAAATCATTAGCTAATGAACTCAAAACCTCTTCCAGTTAAACGGTCAACAACCAATCCACAGGCAGCATATTTGCCGAATCAGCAAAATAAATGACCAGTTAATTTGTTTTGATATGGATTGAAGATGAATCTTGGCTAAGGCAGAAACAGTTTTTGAAATACTTATTGAACAAAGTACAAAACATATAAAACGTCCCCTCAGTAATGCATGTAACCAGACTATGTATATGTAAGAAAAACAGTTACAATGAACAAATGCATGATTAAAAAGAACACAGGGCAAGCAAGGAAAATAATCTATCACCTCTGGGACTAGAATCCAGCCCACCATGATGGGATAATGCCTACCTGCAGATACTACCTTTCTTACTAAAAGTTGAAGGAGGAGTAAGGCTCCAAAAGCTTGTGTTTTTAAATAATCCTGTTGGACTATAACCTGGTATCGTGTAATTTCTGACCTTGCCTGTAGGGAGTCGGTCTCATGTGAAAGGAAGGTAGTCGTGTCAGCCATGTACATGTCCACAAGGAACATGCCAAGAGCACAAAACTGATCCATGACACAGCGGCAGCTGTGTGCCCCACCAACAAGATGCAATGCTGCAACTCACCAAGGCTCCTTCGACAACACCTACCAAACCTGTAGCTCCAATCACATAGATGGACGTCTCCAACAGGCAGCCTTCAGGCCAGGTTGTGACCTATGAAGGGAGAGTGTTTGGAGCCTGCCAAGCATTGTACAAAGACACACAGAACAACAGGTAAGTATGCCAGAAGGAATTGAACAACCAGCACACTGTGGAAAGGTAAGCATCAGCAACCAGGTTTCAGTTTCCAGAGCACTGGAGTCGGCAGAGAAAGGGCTTTGCATGTGTGAAGAAATACAGGAGATGGAGGGGGTGGGGAGAAGGGGGAGGCAGGTAGAGGGTAGGGGCAAGGAAAGGTCAACGTGATCATGGTGCAACACTGGGGAGGCAGGACAGAGGGAAGTCTGTGTGTGAAAAGCACTGGGGAGGGAGGGCGGAAGAGGCCCTTTTGAGTTTGCAGACATGTGGGCCATGACTCTCAGTCTTCCACACAAGAACCGCAGTCAGGCTGGCAAAGTAGACCACCAGGCTGCAGTCAGAGGTTGGAGGTGTGGAAGGGATGAGAGAGAACACATATGAGCATGTTTCTGTATGTATGTAGTGTATGTGTATGTGAATGAGTAAGTGTATATATATATATTAATATGTGGTGAGTCACACAATGAGCCTGTGTGTGTATGTGCGTGAGTAATTCTGTTTGTGTGTATCTGTGAGCCGGTCATATACAGAGTTAGACTCCTCCTGATACCTCCCCAAAACCATTCCACCGAGTACCAGGAGGAGGAGGAATCTTCGGCTTGACGGGCAACCTATTTCGAAATCCCACTTTCATATGAAAGCCACCAGAATCAGCTTGGAGTGTACGACACCAGAGGTAAACTAAAGTTAACATCAGTTAAACCCAACTTCTTAGCTTGGTTTAGGTTTCATGCATTTCTCTGTGGATCAGAACTTTGGACCAAGTCTGATTCTCTCACTTTGCTTCTCAACTGAAGGGGCAAAAAAAAATGTTATATTAGTTAATTCTTCTTAATGGCCAATTTTATTAATTATTCATTTATTAATTTCAGTTTATTGGTTTATTGCTTTCCTTAGTGCTAGCCTAAGAACAACATATTGGTAAATGAACCTGCAAAACAACATTGAATTTTTAAAATACTTTAAGCATCTCAACATCCTTCTTATATTCAAAAGAACATATGGCTAACACCATGAACAATTTGAGCAACTTCTCTTTCGATTCCTCCCACTTCCTACAGACAAAGGGGGTGGCCATGCATACCCGCATGGGCCCAAGCTATGCCTGCCTCTTCGTAGGTTACATGGAACACTCCGTCCTCCGCACCTACACTGGTCCTAAACCCCAGTTCTTCCTCCATTACATTGATGACTGTATCGGTGTCGCCTCATGCTCCCAAGAGGAGCTCAAACAGTTCATCCACTTCACCAACACCTTCCACCTCAACCTTAAGTTCACCTGGGCCATCTCCAACACATCCCTTACCTTCCTGGACCTTTCTGTCTCCATCTCAGGCAACCACCTACAAACCAATGTCCATTTCAAGCCCACTGACTCCCACAGTTACCTGGAATACACCTCCTCCCACCCACCTTCCTGCAAAAATTCCATCCCCTATTTCTAATTCCTTCGCCTCTGCCGCATCTGTTCCCAGGATGAGGCATTCCACTCCCGTACATCCCAGATGTCCTTATCTTCAACGACTGCAACATTCTGCCCGCAGTGGTCGAGAACGCCCTCAACCATGTCTCACGCATTTCCTGCACCTCATCCCTCACACCCCACCCTCGCAATTACTGCCAAAAGAGAGTCCCCCTAGTCCTCACATACCATCCCACCAACCTCCGGATCCAATGCATCATCCTCCGACACTTCTACCATTTACAATCCGACCCCACCACCAAAGACATTTTTCCATCCCCACCCTTGTCTGCCTTCCGGAGAGACCACTCTCTCCGCGACTCCCTTGACTGCTCCACACTCCCCTCCAACCCCACCACACCCGGCACCTTCCCCTGCAACCGCAGGAAGTGCTACCCCTGCCCCCACACCTCCACTCTCACCCCCATCCCAGGCCCCAAGATGACCTTCCACATCAAACAGATGTTCACCTGCACATTCGCCAATGTGGTATACTGCGTCTGCTGTACCCGTTGTGGCTTCCTCTACATTGGGGAAACCAAGCGGAGGCTTTGGGACCGCTTTGCAGAACACCTACGCTTGGTTCGCAATAAACGGCAGCACCTCCCAGTCGCAAACCATTTCCACTCCCCCTCCCATTCCTTAGACGACATGACCATCCTGGGCCTCCTGCAGTGCCATACTGATGCCACCTGTAGGTTGCAGAAACAGCAACTCATATTCTGCTTGGGAACCCTGCAGCCCAATGGTATCAATGTGGATTCACCAGCTTCAAAATCTCCCCTCCCTCCACTGCATCCCAAAGCCAGCCCAGTTCATCCCCGCCTGCCTAACCTGTTCTTCCTCTCACCTATCCCCTCCTCACACCTCAAGCCGCACCTCCATTTCCTACCTACTAACCTCATCCTGCCCACTTGACCTGTCCGTCCTCCTCGGACTGACCTATCCCCTCCCTACCTCCCCACCTACCCTCTCCTCTCCACCTATCTTCTTCTCTATCCATCTTTGGTCTGCCTCTCCCTCTCTCCCTATTTATTTCAGAACCTTCTCCCCATCCCCCTTTTCTGATGAAGGGTCTGGGCCTGAAACGTCAGCTTTTGTGCTCCTGAGATGCTGCTTGGCCTGCTGTGTTCATCCAGCTCCACACTTTGTTATCTCGGATCCTCCAGCATCTGCACCCATTATCGCTGTTAAATGTAAACTCTTTGGTTTACTTGGTCTCAGGAAAGTATTTGATTTATGAGTAAATAAGATTTGTGAACCACATTACCAATTGCTAGTCGTCAATAAAAGATTGATTAACTACGCTAATGCATGTAACAATGGATGATTGTTAGTGCAGGTCAAAGGGGACTGGATACCTCATTTCAATGTTGGACTGGATCAGGAAATGCTTAATGTATAATTGAACTCAAGATGTGTAAATCCATTGGATAAGCAGGAAAGCAAAATTTAAGCTAGCATGCACAAAAATAAGTGACTTACTGAGTAAGATAGCCAGCACTTTAGGGCATAACAGAAACATTGTGCAGGATCAGATGCGAAAACATAGGTAAAGGCAAAGTCAGAAGCAAAATACTACAAGTGGTAGAAATTTGAAATTAATAATAACAGGAAATTGTGTAAAAGCTCAGCATCTCTGGAAACATGAGCGCAGACGATAATAGAGTTAATGTTTTTGGTCAATGGCTATTCACATTCCAACAAACTCTCAGGTAGCAGTCCAGACCCTACATAAAAAAAATTTTGCCTCAAGCATAAATACCCTTGGATTGGAAGAAAGTACCCACAAAGGAAGTGATCCTTTTTAAATTAACCTATTGAAACTAAAAGAAAGAGAGGTCGAATTTAAGAAGAAGAGCCAGTTCATCCTTTCTCATCTAGCCACATGAACATTTGTGGGTATCCTTATCTGGAATCACAATGAATTTGGAATCCTCACTCAGGGACTGGTCATAACACAGTGGGGGTGAACAAGTGCATCCCTAGCTCCATCTCTAGTCAGTCCAGGGTGTCATGTGTTACTAGTGACTCTCCACTTTGCTTAGCTTGGTATTTATTATAAGCACTTGCACTGTCTGACAGGATCCTTGTTCCAACAGTCTCAAACTTTATGTACCTGTCATCCTGAATGAATCTACCAGTTGTTTTGTGTGCAGGGATTCATCAGAATCTGATATTTCTCTCCAATGATCAGCAGTACTTATTGTGCTTCCATCTGGACATCTGCTAGCATGAAGAATGATTCTTCATCTTGCAGTGAAAACACTGTTTTACTAACGCTGGACATGTGGTTCCCTTTTTGCATGATGTGCCCTCCAATATTTGCATTGTAAACTTTGCCTAGGATTGTCTGTCCTTTGGGTCAGGACACAATGTGAGACTTTCCCTGTTCTGCCATGGATGTGCTCCAGCTGTTGACTTACAACCTCACTGCTTCTATACAATTCAGTTGCTTTCCTGACAGCAGATTTCTTCTCTGAGTGGATGCACTTTCTATGTATGTTCTCTAATTTCTGACACTATCCTGTCTTTAATTAGATCATATTTTAGTTGCACAAATTCACAGGATTCTGCAAGTTGATTCAATGAAATCACATATCGATCAATGAACTCCTCCTCGCCTTGGGCCCTAACACTCACGTAGTTCCTAAGTTACATACACTTGGGGTTCAAAGCATGCTTTCAAGATTTCAAATTTCTTCACCTGGTTTTTCTGCTCTTCTGTAAGATTCAGGATTAAATATATTTTGAAACGGAATCTTTCCAGCAGTGATAAGAGACTAGCTGTTTTTAGCTAAATTTAAAAACAGAAAATGTGAGAGAAGTCAACAGATCTGGCAGCATCTGTAGAGAGAGAGAAACAAAGTTAATGTTTCGAGCCCAGTATAACTCTTTAGAACTGAAGAACAGAGCTTCTGTGTCTACTTCAGATCTCCCAAAATCCACAGTATTTTGCTTTTATTTGAGCAACTCTTGGTTGCTCAGTCTTGTTAAGCAGATCTTTTGCTATTTAATATTTTGTCATTACAAGTGAAAAGACTTGTCCATTTAGTTTTGCATCACCTATAAATTTGACTGAATCTGAGAGAGGAAAAGTTCAGACATTGTTCCTTACTCAGCTATGGCCTATTGCTTCATTTTCCTGGTTTCTTAACAGTTATTTGTCACAGTTATCCCAGCTCTGAACATTCTTGCATCTCTTTGTCAGCAGCTCTGCCCTTTTTACAGCTCCTCAACATCCAATCATAGCTTCACATCTGACACCAAGTTTCATGAACACCTGAAAGCAACCTTATCAATAAACACTCCTTATTAAAATGGCTGCTTCCAGTGTGCATGCCTTATGATGGAGATCACATTACTAAAGCAGACCTGGAAGTATACTGAAACAAGATCACATTTCAATCCAAATATTTCTACAAGAAGTTAATGTAAAAGTAACCCTTTTTGTGCTGCAACATCCTCTGAGTTAAGTTCAATATTGAGGGATGTTGTATTGGATGTGCCATTTTCTGTTTGAGATGTATGATGAAGTTCTGCCCGCCTTTGTAAAACATCCCACTGTGTGATTTTGAAGCGCTGTGGAATTGTCCCCAGTATTCTGGCTGATATTTATCCTCATCAACATCAATAAAAAATTAATTCTGGCCAGTTACCTCAACTACTTATGGACTTTGCTGTGCCAAAATTGTCAATCACGTTTTCTACATTACACCAGTTATTACATTTACAAATTTCTTTACTGTATGTCAACCTTTTGAGCGAACCTGATGTTGAGAAGTGCTAAATAAATGCAAGTTTTTTTTTCTTTTTAAGTGACAACAACAATCAAAATCTTGTTAATTTAATTTGGTACATGGTAAAGAATAATTGAAACCAATGTATAATAGACACCTATTGATATCCAACAGAAAGAACAAAATGATGGACTCTGGATTATTTGCCCAAGCAAAGATCAGGATAACTTATGCAGATTCATTTTAAATGGTTGCCAGATAGCTAACTAACTAAGCTCAGATCAAGAGTTTTTATTTTAAATATGTTATCCACATCCAAGATGTGTTTCGTTATATCTATGCTTGTTAAAATAATGTTTTTCATAAAATAGTAAATGCTAAGGGCAACAATGTTCTAGAAACAGCCTGCAATAGATCTCAGAGTGTCCCACATCCCAAAATGCCTAATATTTAATTCTGAGCATAATCTTTGACTTCTTCCTGTTATGATGTGAGATGTTAATGGTTTAGCAGTGATATTAGAATCATTTAGACAAGGAGGTCATGCTATACTTATGCTGCGCATTTGATGCAGTACAATTCCATCCAGCAAGAAAGCCTTGGTTTTATATAGCAGCTCAGGACATCCCAAAATGCTTCACAGTCCATGATTTATTTATGACAGGCAGTAACGGTTATTATGTTGGTAAACATGTCAGTTGCTGCATAAGGGAATGGAATAAACAACTAGCTACATATTTTTTCGTGAAACTGCTTGAGGATAAATGCAGGGAAAACATTATTAGTTTCCGAAACAATGGTTTGGATTCTTTATATGAATTTTGGAAGGCAGATAAATGATTAGCATAATGTCAAAGAAAAGTTGCAGTACCCATGAAAATATAGGCCTCCCTTAGACATACACTAAAGAGTCAAACTAGATTATATGGCTAGGACTAGGACTAGGAATGGGTTTTGAAACTCTGATTACATAGGCAAGATTTGTCATTGAATGACTGCTAACGTTTGAAACTTAAATGTAAAACTGAAAGTACTGAGGCTTGCAATCCTAGCTTTAATGTCCAGTACTAGGTGTAGTATGTGTAACTAGCTGTCGTTGGAACTTCAGGATTTATATAATGTCAGCATTCCCTCATTGGCAAGTAATTTCATTAGATGGTGTGCTCACAGCTGCCCTTTCACAGTGCTCTCTAATAGATTTAGATACAGCACTACTTGAGCTCAAGCACCATGACATATCTCTATTTAATTTAACAAGGAAATATAATAGGCTACAGTCCCACTGTGTTTCCTGTAAACTTGAGCCCAGAGACTGTGAGACTATGCTACTGGCACAGAGCCTGGCTAGATGTGAATGCAGGTTGGAGATACACCATGTCCATTCAGAACCTTACTGGCTACCCATAGTTGGAATCTTTCAATCATCCTCTGTGTTGAACTGCTTGGGTTAGGTAGATAGATGGAGCATGTGTTTTCTGTCAAGTTCCCCTCACAATGTGCCATTGATATTACAAATGGGAGGTATTACCCTTTATCTTTTGAGAAGAAATAACTTAGAATTATAAATCATATACTACAGGAGAAGACCATTTGGCCAACTGTGCCGGTGTTGACTTATTGAAAGAGTTATCTTACAAGCCCTGTGTCCTTTACAGTTGTTCCTTGGCTTTATAAATTATTCTGCTTCAAATATACATTTAATGACACCTTGCAAGTTACGAAGGAATCTGCTTCCACCATCATCTCAATCAGCATACCCTAAATCGTGAAATATTACACTTACACAACAGTTTTCACAACCTACGAACAGCAGCATCAAGAACTTGAAACATCACAAAGTGGTTAAATTTCTGTTAAGTGAAATCACTGTTATAATGTGGCAATTGATTTATGCATAGAAAAAAAATAGTATTGTGTAATGCCTAAATAATCTATTTAAGTGAGGTTAGTTGAGGGCAAATCCTGGGTAGGACATCAGGGAGCACTCCCTTGCTCTTCAAAATAGTGCCACAGGATCTTTTATCTTTACAAGAGAGAGAAGTCTCTTCAGTGGTAACATTCTTAATTCATATTCAGAAGTTGTGCATTCTGAATTAAAGGAAATGCATTTAAGCTGCATGCCAAACATTTGAGCATTTAATGTATGGTGACACTTCAGTGTAGTACAGATGAAAATCTGCATTTTAGAAAGGCTTCCTTTTGCTCCCTCAGATGCAAAAGGTCCCATGGCATTATTTGGAAGAACACCAGGGGATGTTGTACAGTGTTGGTGTCCCTGCCTCTGAGCCAGGAGGCTCAGGTTAATGTCCCACATGCTCGACAGGTGTGTCATAACATCACTGAACAGTCTGATTAAAATATCTATTAAGTTGATAATTATTTTGAATTGGGCGCTCATGCGAAAAATCCTTTCAAATAGTTGGGGAGTGTAGTTCCTATAAATTAATCTATGGGCAAAATCCCAAATTGCCTTTTGCCCTATGCAATAGCTTCCTACTCTAGAATGCGCCACAATCATTTTTAGTTTTTCAACTGATTTAATTACTTCATTTGAAGTTGGATAATGATAATGTGAGTGAGCTAGTCATTAACTGTGTTGTGCAAAGAAATAGTAAGGGTTCCTAACGGAGGACCAACTCACAATGTAATGCCTTGTACAGAATAGGAAGGGTTTTAATTTAATTTTCTTGAAATTTCAGCTGTATGTATAACATAATTTTTGTCTAAAGAGAAAGAAGCGTGTGTGGTAATTACATATTGGTTATCCTTACTTATAACGCAGGTGATGAACAATAACTGAGAATTCATTTGAGACCAATAAATAGACACAGATTGAAACTATGGTTGTCTGGACTATGAGGTGTACGCTTAAAATATGTAACTATATATATAAAAAAATAAAAGTTATAAAGATTGTCTGCAGATCTTTCCTTTACCGAGTGCATTTCTGGTTCAGCCAGTACTGCCAGCAGAACAAAATAAGTCATCTCAAATGATATGAGTATGCATAATTGCAGGTTACTCACTCAGCTAGGCATAATACTTCTCTGGAACGATTTTAACCATTCCATTTGGAGCCAGCTAGTCCGATTTATTTCTGGTACATTATTATTCTGTTTGGAACAAATAAATTATGCAGTTTACAATTTGGATTCTCCATATCATCAAAACCATGCTGATCTGATGTCCCGTCTTTCTGCTTTCCACTAGGCTCTCCAATTTTTTTTTGTATTGTTTTTCTGTTTAGAAAAATGAGTCTTAATTTTCCAAGAGTACTGTGTGAGGACAGGCTTGCAATATACTCCTAGCTTTCAGCAAATACCAGTTTGAACCAATTGTTGAGTGGAAAATATATATAATTTCTGCTATAGCATTTTGCAGTTGTCCCTTTGTTGCTAAGGCAAAAGTTAGATAACAGTTGAAATTGTTGCACCTTTCTTTCTCTTCCAACTGCAAGCTTCTGAAAAGTAGGTTGTGCTGTATTTGCTGTTGGTCCCCTCAGTAATGTCCACTTGCAGCTCTCCAGGTTGACGCTGGTCAGTGGCTCCTCATCCAAACCCCAAACCCTCCTGATATGAATCAGGAAGCCTCCAAAGTTTAGAAAGTAAATTCACAGCAAAATTACAGGGAACAAACACTACCCCTAGCAAGTAAGGATGCAGTCATGAGTAAAGAACACTGAATGCTACATTTCCGAAAGTTTGAATGAATTCCTCAAAAGAACTTTGTTTTCTTGCCTTACATTCACAGCTAATTTTCGGGAAGCTTAAGAAAACAGTGGATGTGCTCTTAGATTTGAAAATCGTTAAAATGTTGAAATATTGTTCCAGGGAATGCAGGAGAAGGCCTGGCAGCACTAATGAGCAAGAAACAGAGTTAACATTTCAACTCTGGGTGTTGCTGGGATTAGTAGGTTTGAGCTATAGGGAGATGCTGGGGCTTTTTTGCCCTGCAGGGTTGGAGGCTGAGAGGTGTCCTTATAAAATCATGAGGGTCATGGGCAGGGTGAATAGCCGAGGTCTTTTTCCCAGGGCAGAGCAGTTCAAAACTAGAGGGAACAGGTTTAAGGTGTTGTGGGCCAGAACAGATCTCCCTCAAAATATTTCAAGATGGTAGCCTAGGCCCTAACTTTATCTTATTTTAAAGGTAAATATGAAGTGCTGTGACTGACCAAACTACTCAATGTTAAGAAAAACACAATTTATTGAAACACTATAGTAAAACAAACGAAAGAGGAACATTCAATTTCATAACTATTGGAGAACATAACCAAATATTAGATACTATATCTATTACTAATTAACTGTTCCAATATAGTATCATCCCATTAAACACCCCTTGGCAAAATGGAAAATTCGGACCCAGATGCTGTTCTCCAATCCAGGAGGAAGAAACATCAAAAGAAGACTCAGAGAAAATAGTAGCTAGGAATCATTCTCTGAAGATTCGAGACTCTTTTGAGACCCCAATGGCTTCTGATGCCACTGAAAAAAACAAAGCCCAGCTGAGAGTTTTCCACATCTATTAAGGCTGCTTTCATTGGTCCAAATTTAAAAATAAACCCCTAGACCTCACAAATTGTTTACTTAAGTCATGCTCAGTAGTCAGTTTGACCCCTCTGCCTTACAAACCCTCTTCAAAAATTAAAACGGATAAAATGACCTTTTAAAGTGATAGTATTGTCATAAAGCTGAGAGGGGAAAGATTTAGAAGGGACCAGAGGACAACATTTTCATGCAGAGGATGGAGCATGTCTGGAATGAGCTGCCAGAGGAAGAGGTAGTGGAGACAGGTACAATTACAACATTTAAATGGCATCTGGATGAATACATGAATAGGAATAATTTAGACAGACACGGGGTGGGGGGGAGCGCAAATGCTGTCAAATGGAACTAGATCCGTTTAGAATATTTGGTCAGCGCTGATGAGTTTATGACTTTATGACTCAATGACTTTACTTAAGAACCAAAGAAGAGTGGACTCAAAATGACAACATTGTTTCTCTCTGAAAAGACCTGATGTGTTTTCTGTTTACAGTTTGAATTTCCAATGTCCGCAGTATTTCTCTATTGCTTAGCATATGTAAATGGGCATATGGCCTCTCCACAAGAGCATGGCATGTAAATAGGCTAGAGCTAATTGCAGAAGCCAGTGGATTGGAAACACTTCTCAAAGAATTTGCATTTGTTCTGGTTTTGGTGGTTTGCAGAACATGAACAGATGTGCTTCTCAAGGTTTAAGCTGCGCCCTTGATGTAAATTTACAGAATCATAGAATTGTTATCGCAGAGGGCGAGATCATTCTGCTATCATTGGTTCTGAAGAATGGTCTACACTGATTTCTCTCCAGAGATGCTGCTAGACCTGCTGAAATTTTCCAGCAATTTCTGTTTTTGATTCTGATTTCCAGCATTTGGAGTTTGTTCAGTTTTTCTTGTTCAGCCATCGTGTTTATGCCAACTTCCTGAAAGAACAATTCAACTAGTACCATTCTCCTGCCTTTACCCTACAACCCTGCACATTCTTCTTTTTCAGATAGTAATTCAATTCCTTCTTCGATGTTTTGTTTGAATCTGGCTCCACGACCATTGAAGGCAGTACACCCCAGATCTTAACCACTCACTGTTTGAAAAAAATTTATCTTCATATCTCCATAGCTTCTTTGCCAATTCCATTACACCTCTCATTCTCAATCCCTTCCCATTCTGTCCAGTCCCCTCGTGATTTTGAATAATTCTATCAAAAGCTTTTTCTTATCCAATGAAAACAGTCCCAATTTTTTCAACACATTGAAGTAAACTCATCCCTTTTTTGTGAATCTGTTCTGTATTTTCTCTAAAGCCTTCAAATTTTTCCTGAGTGAGTCATTCGAAGCTGGAAGTAATACTCCATTGAGGGTCAACCAGGGTTTCATTCAAGTTTAACACAGCCACCTTGCACCTGTACCCTATGCCTCTATTAATAAAGCCTAATTTTTTTAACCACTGACTCAACCCATCTGCCACCTTTTAATGACTTATGTAAATACACATTAAGGTCCCTCTACTCCTACGCCCGTTTTGGAATTGTACATTTTAATTTGTTTTGCTTTGCTATGTTCTTCCTACTAAAATGAATTGCTTCACATTGAATTCCATATTTCATTTGTTCATCCATTCCATGAACATTCTTATGTCCTTCTTCTATTCTCCATGCAAGTCACAATACTTCAAAGTTTTTCTAAGATCTGTCAATTTTGACACTGTGCCCTGTATACCAAAGTTCAGATCATTATTGTATATATCAAGAAATGCAATGGTTCCAACATTGACCCCAGCAGAATTCCACCACAAACCTTTCCCCAGCCCAAAACAATCTATTAATCAATATTCTCTCCTTCTTGACATTCACTTAATTTCATACTCATGATGCTACTGTCCCCTTTTTCCATGATGCAGCACCTTCCCAAATGTCTTTTTCAAAGTCGACATACACCACAACAACAACATTGCCCTAATTAACTCTACCTGTTTATCGCTGGAAAAACTTTAGTAAATTACTTAAGCACGATTTGCCCTTAACAAAGAGATAGTAAGAACTGCCGATGCTGGAGTCAGAGATAACACAGTGTGGATCTGGTTGAACGCAACAGGCCAGGCAGCATCAGAGGAGCAGGAAACCTGACATTTCGGGTCAGGGTTTTCTGAAGAAGTGCCTTGACTCGAAGTATCAACTTTCCTGCTTTTCTGATGCATTCCTCCAGCTTCACACGGTGTTGCCCTTAGCAAATTCAGTTTGGTTTCCCTTCATTAACATGTATTTGCCCAAGCGACTAATAACATATATGTTATTAATAACTTATTGTTTCTACAAGTTTTCTCACCACCAAAGTTAAACTGACCGGCCTATCAGTTGCTAGTTGCCTAACTTGCAGATGACATCAAATGTTGAGGGAAGTTGAATCAAAGAAGCAATCCAGAAACTATTGAATGAACTAAACCACGTCTATGAGTAGGTGAAACAATGATAGCTGGAGGTTAATTCAGTGTTGCAACATGGAAGAAATAAAAGACAAGATATATGCTTCATGAATGGTCCAGAACAACTATAGATGGCATTGAAAAAAACATTTAGAAGTTCTAATAGACTTAAATGTCAACATTTCTTATCAGTGCCAACAAAATATTGAAGTCCACTGCCAATAAAGTGAAACACATGTTGGGGAAAGTCATGACCAGGCTCTGCCAATGCTTTGGTCAGGCATGTGATTGCTGTTTTCCAGCTCCAGTCTCTAAGGCATAAGAGACATAATGGGCACCAAGCAGAAGTGAGCCAAGAATGTATCCCTCATGGCAAGAGATTGACAAATGAGAAAAAGCAAGACAGACTGTGTCTTCTGAACCTGGGAAGGAGGATTTCTAAGCTGAGATTTTGCAGAAAATGTGGGAAAACAAGTGGTAGTTCAATCCAAGACATCACTTTTTGGGAGTATGGCCAGAAGACACCTTTCATTAGTGTGAAACTAATTTTAGGACTGATATTAGGATGGATTTTTCTACACAGGTAATGATCAACACTTACTTTTAATTTGTATGATCATATGTAAGAAATAACTCGATACGATGGTGTAGAGCAGAGAGTAGGGCAGCATTATTCTGAATGGTTTAATTCAAGTTGGTCAAATGGCTTTTCTAAACCTGCAACTTCTTGTGTTGCTATTGCGTGCCTTGCCTTCCACACATCTCCCCCAATACCTAGTACTCTGTCCAATCGAAAGCTGTCTAATGCTTTACTACATGTGGCATTAACATTTAATTGTAAGGCTACCTTAAATACCAGTACGAAACTCACAGCCATGGCAGTTGAAGCAGTCCAGTTGGAACAAAAAAAACTCAAACTACAATGTTAGCCTCAGACTCTCAGATCTTTGAAACAGGAGAGATACTACACTCAGACGGCAACATTTTGGAGCAAGTAAATCTTAAGTCAATGTTTTTCACATGATTAAACTTTTCCCCTGTAGGATTGGATTTTTTTTTAAGAATCCCTACAGTGTGTTGGAAGGCTATTCAGGTCATGAAGTCCACACTGACACAGCAACCCACCCTATCCCTGTAATCCCACATTTCCCAATGGCCAATTCAGCAAACCTGCACATCTTTGGACTGTAGGAGGAAACTGGAGCACACTCAAGCAGATATGGGAAGAATGTTCAAACTCCATATATACAGTCACCTGAGAGTGGATTTGAACCCAGGTCCCTGGTGCTATGAGGCTGCAGTGCTAACCACTGAGCCACCATGCAGCTCCAAATAGTATATAATAATAGGTAATAATCTCTAATAGTAAACCATCTAAAATCATCCTACGGTAAATCTGATTTCTTACAACATGGTGGGGAAAATATGCACTTCCTGAGAAAATAATTCATCCCTCAAAAATTCAATTTTTGTACAGTAATAGCTTGCTTTTCTCCTCTAAACTTAGTTTGCTTTCTCATCTTAATTGTATCTGAAAGCCTTAATATTAACTCAGGGTTGTGGGAGGTGGTAGGGTGTGGGCAGGAATTGGGTGTGGGTAGAGTGCATAAGACACTATAGCTTGTGAATTTGGAATTCCCGTAGCAAGAGACTGAGGACTGTTCAACTTCCAAACAACATTTACAGCTACAGATACCAAATACCATTCAAAGCCTGACTGACCAGTGGACAAGGGTTGTGAAATAACACCACAGAGGCCAGTATCACATCACCAAGTCATCTGTTATTTATGTGTGCAGAGGTCTTGCTATTGGTCCAGTTCCTCCAGAGCCAGCTGTCAGAGTGTCAGGATATCTGACACTCCTGCTCTTAGCTGTCAGCCAGGACTCCCTGATTGGACCTGATAAACAGACCCAACCAGGGAACTCATATTCTATGAGGTCGATCTGGCTGACCCCCTTACAATCACTACATCCCTCCCACTTGAGTCCAAGGACATAGACAAGTTCTGCTTTTTGTAGCTCCTCTTGGGATATTCTAGCACTGGGTCAGGTTTGTCTAACTCTGCCCCTGATTTGTGTGGCGTGTAACGCACAGTAGCTCACTTTTGCACCCGGGGCATCTCAGAACAAGTTCATTTTCCACCTCAGGTGGCAAAGGCATTGAGTCGGCTACATCCGCTATGTCCATCTCAGATTCCGAGGTATCTTCAATGCTGGAGTGAACAGGAAGAACCCACGGGATCTGGAACAGTTAGAAAGGCAGTCAGGGAGCCAGGCCTGTATTGCTCATGCATTGTTTGTGAGTTTGCAGCTTTTATACGGTCCACATGCTCATTCAGGATCGTCACACCTACCTTATATTTATACATCTCTGAACCTGACCTCATGTCAACCATGCCCCTTACCCATGCAGGGCCATTCCCATGCCTCCTACACCAAACTTTGTCCTTGAAACTAACAGTCTCTCTCCCTTAGCAGAGTCTTGTGTGCAGCATTGGGGTTCTTGATGCCACTTCATCCTCACTCCCAGGTCCAGGAGGATCAAATTTAACATAATGCGGAGTTTTCTCCCCTAAGCAACTCTACTAGAGCTGTATCTGTAGTTTCACAAGGCGTGGTCCCATAATCAGACAGAAACTGGGACAGTCTGGTATCTAGTGGAGCTGGAGGCTGTTTCTTTAAGTCTGCTTTTGAAGTTTGGACTGCTCTTTCTGCTAGATCATTGGAAGATGGAAGCTACAGTGCTGTCCATTTATGGCAAATACCATTCGACTTTAGGAAATACTCGAATTCCTTGCTGATAAACAATGGCCCTTTATCTGTCACCAACACTTCTCGGAATCCGTGTATTGCATGAGGTGAGCACAGTTTTTCTATCATTGTCCCCATGCTTGATGAATGGACTCTGTGCACATCCAGCTGTTTTGACTGGGAATCCAAAATGACCGAAAACATTGAGCCAAGGAAAGGGCCTGCATAGTCAATGTGTAAACAAGAGTAGGGTTTACCCAGCCATTCCCACGAATGCGGGGGAGCTGCTGGCAGTAATTTTTGTCTTTGTTGGCATTGCCCCACCAACACTACTATGTCCGCATCCAATCTTGGCCACTAGACCTAACTTGGCTCCAACATCTTCATTTTGGAAACCCTGGGTGGAGTTTAGCCAGTATCTGGTAATGACCTTTGCTCAGGGTAATCACTCTTGCTCCTCATGATAATATGCCATCCTTTACAGTGATCTGGTCTTTCTGGACCCAAAATGGTTTCAATTCTGGTTGTGATAGCCCTTTGGTTTCCCTCAACACCACCAGCTTTGTCAGGGCCGAATCTTTCTGAGTCCAATGTCTGATATTGCCAGCTGTGACTGGATGTTTGTCCAGAACATTTAAAACCATTACGGTCTCTTCCACTGGCAGTACCACCAGCAGTGTACTTGTTAGCAAGAAGTGGCTCAATGCATTCGCATTTGCATTTGCTACTTGGCCTCCTGCACAGGGATCCAATTTGTAATTATACGCACCTAGTATTAGAGTCCACTGCTATGGACAACACTGCCTTGTCCTCTTTAAGGAGACCTAGCAGGGATTTGAGGCCTGTTATTATTCCAAATTTATGTCTGCAGAAGTCTGTAAAAGTCTACCAGATATGACATCAAAGGTTGCTTCTCTAACTGGGTGTATTTACACAGTGTGTTAGCCAAAATCCTGGATGCATATGCAATTGGGCAATTCTCTCAAATGGGTCACTGATGAGCTGCTACATCCCTGGTGCCTCAAAGGGAGTCATTGCATGTCAATACCAGATCTTGCCTAGGACTATTGTGCACCAACACCGGAGAGGACGATAGCTGTTTCTTCACTTCCCTAAAAGCTATGGCTGGGCTTTGTGACCATGTCCAAGGCAGACCCCTTTTTCAGAGTTGATTCAAAGTTTCCAGGATGGAGGCCAAATTTGGTATCAATCTTCTGTAATAATTCATTAGTTGAAGGAAAGACCTAAGCTCTGGTACAGGTGTGAGAGCTGGGGAACCTTTGTTCACCCCCACTTTATCTTCCAACTGGTCTTGTCGACATTATAGCCAAAGTAGGCCTTGGGGTGTGCTGGAACACACATTTTTCCCATCTAAGGCTGGGAGAAACATCTAAGGACTATGTCCAAGTTCTCTAAGTCCTCTTTATTGGTCTTCCCTTTTATGAGCACATCATCTAGATAAATGGCAACCTGGGGTAGATCTTGTAAAATATTCTCTAGCGTCTGTTGAAAAGTTCCACAGGGTGACAATACCCCAAATGGCAGGCATGTATTCTAGTACAAACCCTTTTGGGTCTTAATTGTAGTATAGTCTGGGAATCCTCATCCAACCACAATTGCAGGTACACAGGGCTCAAGTCCAGCTTCGCGAAGAATAGCTTCCTGCCAGCTTTGAATATAAATCCTCTATGCAAGGGATTGGGTATTTATCCAACTGTGAAACACTTGTTTAAAATGCCCACAAAGGTGAACCAGTTGTGGGCTTCACAGTTGTCATGATCAGTGCTGCTTATTCCATTTTTGATTTGATTTAATATCAAATGTACCAAAGTACAGTGAAAGGCTTTGCTTGCCAGCAACACAAGAAGATCATTGTAAGCAAAGACATACAGATCATAGTTTCCTTGGGCAGAGTGAGTCATACAGGTTATGCTGCACAGGAGGCATGTGAAGCAAGGTCAACATTAACAAGATCAACGTTATTTACAAACAGAGACTCCACTCATTGATATAATAATGGCAGGGAAGAAGCTGTTGGTGCGTGTGTTCAAGCTTCTGTATCTTCTGCCTGATGGAAGAGGTTGTAAGAGAGCATCACCTGGGTGGGAATGGTCTTTGACATTGACTGCCTTTCTGTGGCAGCGAGCCATGTAAGTAGACTCCAGGGATGGAAGATTAGCTTCTGTGATGGTCTGGGCTGTGCACACAACATAGAACATAGAACATAGAATGTTGTGCCGACCTGTCATTCCGATCTTAAGCCCATCTAACCTACACTATTCCATGTACGTCCATATGCTTATCCAATGACGACTTAAGTGTACCTAAAGTTGGCGAATCTACTAACACAACCTTCCACAGTTTCTTACTATCCTGGGCACAACAGTTGCTGTACCAGGCCATTTTGCACACAGATAGTATGCATCTGTAAAAGTTGATGAGGGCCTTTGTGGATTTGCCAAATTTCCTGGGCTGCCTGAGGAGGAAGAGATGTTGTTGTGCCTTCTTCACCATTGCATTTACAAGGGAGATTCAGGATAGATTGTCGGTTATCGTCACTCCTGGGAACTTGACTCTCTCGACCCTCTCTACCTCCGCTCCATTGATACAGGGGGCTGGCATGTGTACTCCTCCTTTCTTTCTGAAGTCAATAATCAGTTATTTTGTTTGATGGTTCCTGAACTGGATTGATGATTCTTTCGTTTTCTAGCCTTCTACTTTTGCCTATAAGGCAGGTGGCACTGGGCAGGCCTTGCAGAATTGCTTCTTGGTCAACGTGAAAAGTGGCATTATTTCCTTTAATAGTCCCTAGACCTTCCTCAAAAATATCTGTGTATTTAATAAGGACTTCACTTGGGCAACCAATTTCTAATCAAAAAATTTTGAGCCAGTCAAGGTAAATCTTTCTCAATCGATTTTGCCCCATCAAGCATGAATCCAAGCCTTTTGCCACAATCAGTGGTAACTGAACTAGCTGCCCCCATAAGAGACCAGAGCCAAAGTTGTATCTTATTCTGTAAAGGTTCCCCAGTATAGGTTCGCAGTCTAGCTGAGGTCTTACATAAACTTAAGGGTTGGAGCCCAGAGCAAATTTTGTTAATGACTGGCTATACAATCACTGAAATAGCCGCACTAGTATCAACCTCCATTGGAACCAGGTGACCATTTCACCAGATGTTTATTTTGATTGCTTAGCAAACCAGAAACAATTTAATTGTTCCAAACTAAATGTAGGTGGTCTATCTAGGATGTGCACTCTCCTGGATACTGATCTCTGAGTTCTCTTACTCAATTTAGGTCTAGTGGAACCCTTGCTGTGTTGAGTCTGAATACCATAAGCAACTAAAATGGCTTGCTGGCCCAGATCTTAAAGAAAACTGTTCTCTGTTTGGCTGAAGTTTGGCTTTGTTTTGGAGTTTCGCTGTGGGCTGACCTAGAGTCCCTCTGGTCAGAATATGCCCTGACGGAGGCTACGCAATTGCCTTCACTCAAGTGGTGTTCCTCAAGCTCAGTCGGCCTGGTGAGGGTGTCCACTTCCATCGGAATGCCCTGCAACTTGTATGGTCCACTTGTCACATTTTCCAATGATAAAGCCAGTTGTGGTGCATGTTTCAAGTTCAGTTGGGCTTCAACTAGTACAGCTTTTGCATGTTTACATCGTTAATCCCACATACCCGTCTCTCAGCATCTCATTAAGGGTTAACCTAAAGTCACGTGCCTCAGCTCGTCGTCCTAACCTAGTCAAAATCCAATGTATTTTAGTGGGTTTGAGGTGAGGCAGCTGTCAGTCAAGCCATTTGTTAAAGTGGCATGTGTATCCTGATGTCACTATTGGGAATGCAGCTTTGTCCTTGAACCTTGGTCTCTGTCTTCTCTGGGGGCAGGCAACATTCCCAGCATACCATGGTGGAACTATGACGGGAACGATCCTTCCTATCACCTTGATCCCTCCCAGCTGCGCTATTAAAATTAGCCATGCATCATCATAGCTGGTATGTGTACTTTTAGAAGTGGGAACACTAGCACATCATGCATAACCTGAATGACTCTCTGACTGGAAATCCCTTTCAATGGATTTTGAGGTCGGAGTGTGCATCTATGTTTGAAGGAGGGCTGGAAGAAATCCTCAAAAAATTCACGTTGCCAGTCAATTAAAATTAAAAAGGCTGGTTTTCAGAATTAGCCTAGTTGTTTGAGTACTCCCTGAATCTCTGTGCATTTGTGATACAATTTAAAAACACTCTGCACCCCTTAATGGCCAGGTGCAGTGTACGACAAAGATCTATTGTAGATAACTGTGAGCAATAACAGGCTCAAAAGTGCTAATGACCGGTTTAGTTCAGACATTTCCTTGGCAGTGGAGTGACATCTTCCATCTGCCAAGCAGCAGGATGATTTCCAGCAGAGTTACTAGCATTAATGGGTAGAGGTGACAGAGCTTCAGATCAAGGAACAACTGTTTTTCCTGTTCCGGACATACCAGCGATGCAGGAATAAGTTCAAAAAGTTCACGAGCATCGCAAATATTAACCTTCCCATTACCTACATATCATTACTGTATGATTCACCTTGGATTATTTTTTGTCTCAGCAGTTACTAATCCATTTCATCCTCAATTTACAGCACTCTCGTCTAAACACAGAATACCGTTCCCTCCAACCTTTTCAGTTCCAAGTGCAGCATGCTGTCTCTCCTACTCTGGATACTATCACTTCCTTCACCTCTTCGTATCTCTGCAATCCACTTTCTATCATAGATTTGAAAGTGACTTCTGTGAAACAGAGTCAGAAGTACTTTCAAGTCTCATACATGGGACTCAAGTAAAATCTCAAGGGTGACACTATAGTGCCATACCAAAACAGCACTATCGTGTCAGAAATGCGAGCTCTCAGACTAGATGTTAAATTAAGTTTCCATTTTCTCTCACAGGTGACCATAAACGTTCACATGATACTTTCAAAGAGGAGCAGAGAAGTTATTGTTCTAGTAATATTATTCCACCAATCAATTTCACTAAAATGCCAGTTCTAAGAAAAGGTTAACTCCGATTTCTCTTCGCAGATGCTGCCAGACCTGCTGAGCTTTTCCAGCTTCTTCTGTTTTTCTCACTAAAATGCCTACTATTATGACATTGTGCTTCTGGCAAGATGTGTTCTAATTGACTGCCATGTTCCATGTTCGAGATTACAACAGAGGCTAAGCTGTAAAGCAGGTGGCTAAGGAGTGTGTTGGGATGTCCTGAAGTTGTGTCAGGCATTACGTAAATGTTAGACTTTCAATATCACACAGTAATTCAACAGTACAAGTGCATCCTCAAAACTTCACGTCTTCAACACTGATATACTTCCTTCATTTCTGCTCAACCAATCATCGCTCATGGAGTAAGTGAGACAGCAGCAACATGGATTTAAAACTGACTGAAGGATAGGAAACAAAGAGTAATTGTTAATGGATATTTTTCAGGCTGGAGAAAAATTAGTAGTGGAGCTCCCCAAGAGCTGGTTTCATAAATTGCGAGGACATTGTAGAACTACAAAAGGATATTGATACAAGGACAGAGAATGATGTCCTCAGCAGGTCAGGTAGCATCTGTAGAGAGAAATACAGTCAATTTTTGAGGCTGGTATGATTCTTCTTCAGAGCTTCACACCAGACTCAACACATTAACTCTGTTTCCTTTCCACAGATGCTACCAGAGCGGTTGAGCCTGTCCAACATGCTCCTCTCTGATGAAGGGTCTAGGCCCAAAACGTCAGCTTTTGTGTTCCTGAGATGCTGCTTGGCCTGCTGTGTTCATCCAGCTTCACATTTTGTTATCAACATGCTCCATTGTTTGTTTCAGATTTTCAGTGGGTACAGTATTTTGCTTCAAAGGGATATGGACAAGTTGGTTCAGTTAGATGATCTTCAAGCTGGAAGAGTGTGAGGTGATACATTTTGGTAGAGAGACCATGGAAACACGGTATAAAATAGAGGGCAGGAGCAGAAAGACCAGGGTATAATTTGCACAAGTCACTAAAAGTTTCAGGACAAGCAGAGGGAGCAGTCAATACAACATATAATATCCTATATGTTAGCAATCATGCCATAGAGTACAGGAGCAAGGAGATTATACTAAAATTGTATAAGACACTAGTTGGACCTCAGCAGGAGTATTTTCATTAGAATAGTAGTCCAGGTCCCCAGTTAATGCCCTCAGAACATGGGTACGAAGCCCACCCATGGCAGATAGTGACATTTGAATTCAGTGAAAAGATCTGAATTAGAAGCTAGCTGAAGGGCAATCCTGTAGCTACTGTTAATTGTCACAAAAACCCAATGAGCTCAGTAATGGCTTTTAGGGAAGGAGATCCACCATCCTTACCAAGTCTGACCTATATGTGGCCCCTGAACTACAATGTGGTTGAATCCTAACTGCCATAAACACAGAGATTGTTGGATAAGATCAGCAGGTCTGGCAGCCTCTGTGGAGAGAGCAACAGAGTTTTGAGAACAGTATTTTTTACTTCAGAGCTGGAGATCAAATATAGATAAGGGGCCAGATGGAGGGGGTCCAAGCAGAGGGGAAGTACTGGAGATGGGTGAAAGGGTCTATGCGGAGTACAAAATTCTGCTGTCCAAAGAAGTACAAGCTCAGACTCCAGCCAGTTCAATGCTAGGGTCCAGCATTGCCTCTAGGAAGCCTGAAGGAAATTAAGGATAATGGGTTGGAGAGCGTGCTACATGTAATGTTCATTTTCAGAGAATGAGGTCTTCAAGTCTTATCCCTCTCGGTGTGGTATTTGCTCCATGTGGGAAGTGCATGTTCTCCTACCAGAATGACATTATGCCTGCTTCTTCAGACTCTCGCCTAGTGCTCATGTGGGACCAGTCGACAGCCAAAATCAATTCACAGCATTTGAGTCATCAATGATAAAAGCTCCATTGCCAGCTCAAGTAAATTCTACTTACAACTGGTAAACAAACCTCTCAAATTTTCACTCTATTCTCAGAGCAGTGGAACAGTAACCAGTCACAAAAACAGGTTGTAAAGGATTGTACTAGTAAATAGGCATAAGCATTTGTCAAAACAATATTGTTTTTTGTGCACTTTACAAGGGGGTTGCGGACGAAATTTGACGCCAAAGTACAGAAATACATATATCAGAGCACAATACCAAAAGCTCCATTTACAAAAAAAATGTGTGGTTTAAGGAGTATTTTGAAGGAGGAAAGAAAAATAGAAATGCAGGGAGGTTACAGGAGGGCATTGCGGTAGTTGGCAACATGGTAGCTGAAAACATGCCTGTTAATGTTGCTTTGAAGCAAATCGGAGACACGCACAAGTCCAGAACTGAAGAACAAAGATTTCCTAGAGAGTTGGAAGACTACAGGTTACAGTCAGGTAGTTTTGAGGCCATGAAAAGAGTTGAACATAAGGGAAAGATTTAAAATTAAATGAAAACTGCTAGCTTTAATTTTCCCACCCTAGATAGCAGCAGAGGCATAAGCAAACTTCTTTATGAGCAGTAAAACTGGAAAATCAATTCACCTTTCTTTAAAATGCATACATCAATTTAGCTTTCTATATGTTAATTCCAATTATACAGCTTCCATACTGGCACTCCTATTACAGTTAAATGAGTCCTAAGTACAGTTGACTCAAGGCTAAATATTAAATGATGAAATCCATACAGTGCAAGACCACTCCCATTCACTGCAATGTCATAAATTACACATCAAATCAAATTGGATCAACATGCTAGACTGTAATTTTAGTTCAGTTATTCAACCTAAATTTTCAGCATTCTCTCTTATTAAACAGTGGGTTTTTTATAGCTGCAAGCAATTTATTTTTAGCTCTCGTTGCCAGTAGTGATGCACTCTGCATTTATGAATGTCAATGGCTAGAATATGTATCTTGTTATAAATGAGCACAAGTAAACCCATTTGCCCAGATCTTCAATGAGCTATCATTCTGCATTCTTGCCACCTTTGTCAACCACTCTAGGTGAGGACAACAGACATTGTCCTATTTTTAATGGCTGTATAATTGGTAAGCAAGGTAGTGAAAGTATTTCCTCATCCATAGTTCCCCAAGGCTGTGGCCAATTACAGTAAAACCAATCTTACCACTGCAAACATACTTCCCAAGAATATGGCTCATCAAGCAAATTAGAATCAATTCATCAATACTGTTGGTAGAAACAATCTTGAGATGAGGAGCGAATAAATTAATTAGAAAATTTGTACTCCCTCCACTTTATACTCTCAGGTCAATGCTCTCCCCAAGTTATACATTCTCTTCAACAACACATCCTTTTGGAAGTCACTATGAATTTTTTCCCTCCCACTTTTTCAGGTATTGCACTCCAGATGTTTGCAATACTCTGTGTGAAAGACGGTGTCCTGGTTTTCTTTCATGTCCTTTCACTAGTTACTTTAAATCTGTGACCTTTAGTTTCCAACCCACTAGCCAGAGGCAATAGTTTCTCACAAGCGCTCATTGATAACCAGTTTGAATACATCTATTAAGTTTATCATACTTCCCAGCTCTGAGGACAATTATTTGTTTCATCAATCTCAGATACTCAGCATCTCATTTTTACTCTTTAACTATCAAACAGATTGAATCCTCTAGTATAGTATCTTCCTTAAAGCTCCTTGATCAATACTGTCATCCATTCACCACACTCCTCTACTTTTTAATCTCTGGCTTTCCTGAATACATTACGGTGGGAATGCTTGGTTCACATTTCTGTCTATGTTGTAGCCAAATGTGGCAACTTGTGAGAATCACAGAATCCCTACGGTGTGGATGCGGGCCATTTGGCTGATCAAGTTCATACCGACCCTCCAAACACCACCCCATCCAGACCTTCTCCCCTACATTTTCCCTGTAACCCCTCATTTCCCATGGCTAATCCACCTAGCCTGAACATTCTTGGACACTATGGGGAATTTTCCCTGGCTAATCCAGCTAAACTGCACACCTTTGGTCTGTGAGAGGAAATCAGAGCATCCGGAGGAAACCCACGCAGACACGAGGAGAATGCGCAAACTCGACACAGTCACCCGAGGCTAAAATCGAACCTGAGTCCCTGACACTGTGAGGCAGCAGTGCTAACCACTGAGCCACATTTGGTTAATTTTATTTGTAACACTCTACATTAATGTAAGTATATTCTGGTACCATACTAGTGGTTTTTGCTTTCTGCTACTTTTGCTTTCTCCTAGTTTCCTTATCTCTCACTTCTGCTTCGGTGTCCTAAGGCTATGTATCTACCATATTAGCTTAAAAAACACCTTGTCCCCCAGCACAACGTAAACTATCCACAAAGGAAATGGCTCCAGCCCATTAAATTGTAATGCATCCTATGTCTTTAAATCCTTCCTATCACAGAACTGGACCCAGTTGCCAAGAAGGTGAATCCCTTCCTTCTGTACCACTTAAACAACCGTCCTTTACTGTATTCCATAGCAGATCATACTGGCAGTTACGTAAATATTACTACCATGAAGGACTGTCCTTTTTAATCTTTTCCCTTGCCTGAGGCTAGCTAAATTTAAGGGTGGCACGGTGGCTCAGTGGTTAGCACTGCAGCCTCACAGCGCCAGGGACCCGCGTTCAATTCCAGCCTCGGGCCACTGTCTGGGTCGGGTTTGCACATTCTCCCTGTGTCTGCGTGTGTTTCCTCCAGGTGCTCCGGTTTCCTCCCACAGTCCAAAGATGTGCAGGCTAGGTGGATCGGCCATGCTAAATTGTCCGTAGTGTTCAGGGGTGTGTGGGTGATAGGGGGATGGGTCTGGGTGGGATGCTTCAAGGGGCGGTGTGGACTTGTTGGGCCAAAGGGCCTGTTTCCACACTGTAGGGAATCTAATCTAAATGTCTCATTAATCCTGCGACTCACTTCATTAAGATTCAGCTTCCTATCTCACCAAACAAACTAAACAAACTACATGTTGAGAATTGCGATCAGAGACAATGGGAACTGCAGATGCTGGAGAATCCAAGATAACAAAGTGTGGAGCTGGATGAACACAGCAGGCCAAGCAGCATCTCAGGAACACAAAAGCTGACGTTTCGGGCCTAGCTCCTTCATCAGAGAGGGGAATGGGGTGAGGGTTCTGGAATAAATAGGGAGAGAGGGGGAGGCGGACTGAAGATGGAGAGAAAAGAAGATAGGTGGAGAGGATAGTATAGGTGGGGAGGTAGGGAGGGGATAGGTCAGTCCAGGGAAGACGGACAGGTCAAGGAGGTGGGATGAGGTTAGTAGGTAGGAGATGAAGGTGCACCTTGAGGTGGGAGGAAGGAAAAGGTGAGAGGAAGAACAGGTTAAGGAGGCGGGGACAAGCTGGGCTGGTTTTGGGATGCAGTGGGGGAAGGGGAGATTTTGAAGCTCGTGAAGTCCACATTGATACCATTGGGTTGCAGGGTTCCCAGGCGGAATATGAGTTGCTGTTCCTGCAACCTTCGGGTGGCATCATTGTAGCACTGCAGGAGGCCCAGGATGGACATGTCGTCTGAGGAATGGGAGGGGGAGTTAAAATGGTTTGTGACTGGGAGGTGCAGTTGTTTATTGCGAACCAAGCAGAGGTGTTCTGCAAAGCGGTCCCCAAGCCTCCGCTTGGTTTCCCCAATGTGGAGAAAGCCACACTGGGTGCAGTGAATGTTGAGAATTCTCAGCATTGAAAACAGAATGGGTACCTGGTGACCTCAGCTCACTGCTGGATGTGGGGACCTCCATGTAGCTCAGTACCAAACAGCATCTCCTGGTACAATCTGTCAGCACCAACCACTAACATCCTCTCATGCATGGGCATTGGCATTTGATATTTAACAACCGATCATTACCATCATGGCACTTCTCTGATCAATTTGCAGGCCATTTAGGAAGTGCACTGTAAAGGTGCACTAGCAACTAGCATTGAAAGCCTGGCATAAGGACATGTGTACACGGACAGGCATCCAGTACATGGATCAGACCAGGCTGCATGACAGATCTGCCTCTTGCTCTCTTAGCTCTTGTCTAGTTAGCAGCTTTCTGCATGCTTGCAGCGTCCAGGCCTTGTCTTGCCTGTTGGTGCATAACCAGAACTTAGAAGTTATCTGAGATAATAGGAACTGCAGATGCTGGAGAATCCAAGACAACAAAATGTGAGGCTGGATGAACACAGCAGGCCAAGCAGCATCTCAGGAGCACAAAAGCTGACGTTTCGGGCCTAGACCCTTCATCAGAGAGGGGGATGGGGAGAGGGAACTGGAATAAATAGGGAGAGAGGAGGAGGCGGACCGACGATGGAGAGAAAAGAAGATAGGTGGAGAGAGTATAGGTGGGGAGGTAGGGAGGGGATAGGTCAGTCCGGGGAAGACGGACAGGTCAAGGAGGTGGGATGAGGTTAGTAGGTAGATGGGGGTGCGGCTTGGGGTGGGAGGAAGGGATGGGTGAGAGGAAGAACCGGTTAGGGAGGCAGAGACAGGTTGGACTGGTTTTGGGATGCAGTGGGTGGAGGGGAAGAGCTGGGCTGGTTGTGTGGTGCAGTGGGGGGAGGGGACGAACTGGGCTGGTTTAGGGATGCAGTAGGGGAAGGGGAGATTTTGAAACTGGTGAAGTCCACATTGATACCATTAGGCTGCAGGGTTCCCAGGTGGAATATGAGTTGCTGTTCCTGTAACCTTCGGGTGGCATCATTGTGGCACTGCAGGAGGCCCATGATGGACATGTCATCTAAAGAATGGGAGGGTGAGTGGAAATGGTTTGCGACTGGGAGGTGCAGTAGTTTGTTGCGGACTGAGCGGAGGTGTTCTGCAAAGCGGTCTCCAAGCCTCCGCATGGTTTCCCCAATGTTGAGGACCCTGCCCCCACCACAACCGCCCAAAGAGGATCCCCCTCGTTCTCACACACCACCACACCAACCTCCGGATACAACACATCATCCTCCGACACTTCCGCCATCTACAATCCGACCCCACCACCCAAGACATTTTTCCATCCCCACCCCTGTCTGCTTTCCGGAGAGACCACTCTCTCCGTGACTCCCTTGTTCGCTCCACACTGCCCTCCAACCCCACCACACCCGGCACCTTCCCCTGCAACCACAGGAAATGCTACACTTGCCCCCACACCTCCCCCCTCACCTCTATCTCAGGCCCCAAGATGACATTCCACATTAAGCAGAGGTTCACCTGCATATCTGCCAATGTGGTATACTGCATCCATTGTACCCGGTGTGGCTTCCTCTACATTGGGGAAACCAAGCGGAGGCTTGGAGACCGCTTTGCAGAACACCTCCGCTCAGTTCGCAACAAACTACTGCACCTCCCAGTCGCAAACCATTTCCACTCCCCCTCCCATTCTTTAGATGACATGTCCATCATGGGCCTCCTGCAGTGCCACAATGATGCCACCCGAAGGTTGCAGGAACAGCAACTCATATTCCCCTGGGAACCCTGCAGCCTAATGGTATCAATGTGGACTTCACCAGTTTCAAAATCTCCCCTTCCCCTACTGCATCCCTAAACCAGCCCAGTTCATCCCCTCCCCCCACTGCACCACACAACCAGCCCAGCTCTTCCCCCCCACCCACTGCATCCCAAAACCAGTCCAACCTGTCTCCGCCTCCCTAACCTGTTCTTCCTCTCACCCATCCCTTCCTCCCACCCCAAGCCGCACCCCCATCTACCTACTAACCTCATCCCACCTCCTTGACCTGTCCGTCTTCCCTGGACTGACCTATCCCCTCCCTACCTCCCCACCTATACTCTCTCCACCTATCTTCTTTTCTCTCCATCTTCGGTCCACCTCCCCCTCTCTCCCTATTTATTCCAGTTCCCTCACCCCATCCCCCTCTCTGATGAAGGGTCTAGGCCCGAAACGTCAGCTTTTGTGCTCCTGAGATGCTGCTTGGCCTGCTGTGTTCATCCAGCCTCACATTTTGTTGTCTTAGAAGTTATCTGTTCTTCTGATGCACTTTTTGCACTGACACACAGGGTGCTTTCCATGCTTGATCTGTTGGGAGCAGGAGTCGGGGTAGGTAAAAGTCTTGCTGTACAGATCACTCACCCTCAATCGGAATGCCAACAGTATGTACCATGTGGCAAATACACTGTGTGTTTATTCAAGCAAACGGCCATTGTCAGAAACAGGGTGGGACCTAGCCTTCAGTCTAGCCAGTGAGGAAGTGAGGTCACTGTCTGTCAGAGGTTCCAGTAAATCAGTCACGCATATAGTCCAGGGCTTTGCTATCGCTAGGGCTGTTCACAGGCAGGGAATCTAACCAGCTAGAGTCACAGGTGTGTGCAACATTCAGTCCTGCAGGGCCAGCACTAGTAGTCAGGAGTATCGTGTATTCCCAGTTGAGGAGCTGTAAATTCAGCAGTCAGGAGTCTGCTCAATCACTTCTAGGGGTTCCTCATCGAAGTTGGTCAGATGTTTTGGGTGCATATAGCCCTATGGGTCCCTCTGGTAAACATTGACGTGGGGAGCCTGTAAAGGCAGAGAGGGGATCACTACCAAAAGAGACGGTGGATTCGAGGCTGTAGTAATGCTGAGGCATGTGTAGAGTTGGGGATAAGATCAGTGACGGTGGGCAAGTGGAAGATCTTTGAGGGGTAGACAGAGCAACATTGAAGTGCATGGCAATTTACTGTCGGGGTTGTTATTGGCAGTGATAGCCACCATGACTGCCATAGCATAATGGGGCAAGGTGGCCATCATTACGGCATCATTTTGAAGTTCAAGGGGCAGAGAATATAGTTGGAGGCAAAAGTGAATGTGATGGGTCTCCATGTGCATGTGATGGATGGACATGGACTGCCAGATGCCTGCAAGGTAGTAGGGGATGTGGGAGCTCTGGTGGAGGTGCCCCTGACCAGGCAAAGGCAGGCTCTAATGTTGTCCACTGTGAGCTGTGTCTGTAATTTGCTGTTCTCTAGGTGTGAAATGTAACTGGAATATGGTGGGGATAACAGTCTGGGTAGGCAGAACCGATGTCACATTGTTGGGTGCAAGTACAGGATCTGCATCTGCTAGACACTAGGAAAATGAAAAGGCAATAACATGAAACATGCACTTGCAATGATTTCTTTGCCCACCACAATGCATGTGGAGTGAATGTGCTTAGTCTTCAAATTCTAGTCAAAAATGAAGTGAAGTCTAAATAGAACACATCCACAGGTTCCCCCAATCCACTCTGGTTGAGAACACCTACAGTTCTCTGAGTAAAATAAAACCTGTCTTACACATCACCTTTAAACTTTCCACCTCTCAATTTAAACCTATATCCTCTAGTATTTCATACTCTCATCCTGAGAAAAAGATTCTGGCTATTCATTCTAACCCCTCCTCTCATAATTTTATATACTTCAATCAGTTCACCCCTCAGCCTCTGACGCTCGAGCGAAAACAGTCCTAGTTTATCCAACTTCTCCTCATAGCTAGTGTACTCCAATTGAGGCATCATCCTGGTAAACTTCTTTTGCACCGTCTCCAAAGCCTCCACATTCTTCCTATAATGAGGCAATCAGGGCTGTACACAACACTCGAAATGTGGCCAAACTAAAGTTTTAGACAGGTATCACAGTGTGGAGCTGGAGGAGCACACCAGGCTAGGCAGCATCAGAGGAGCAGGGCCCAGACCCGAAACATCAGCTTTCCTGCTCCTCTGATGCTGCCTAGCCTGGTGTGTTCCTTCAGCTCCACACTGTGTTATCTCTGACTCCAGCATCGGCAGTTCGTACTATCTGTACAGTTTTATACAGATTATTTTAAGTTCCTCTCTCTCTCACTTTCTCACTTTCAGTTCTTGAGTTTCAAGCAACTTTGGAAGATCTCTCAGTCTTCTGAAGTGAACTTAGAAGACATAAGAGGCCTGTTCAATGCCTCCATCATTTTCTTGTTTTCCATTATCAATTCCCCAGATTCACTCTCAAGAGGACCAGCATTAGCTTTCATTCTTCTTTTCCTATTTAAATATGTGTAGAATCTCTTACTGTCTATTTATAAATGACTAGCCAGCTTTCTTTCATGCACAACTTTGTCCCTTTATAATTGTTTTTAGTCATTCTTTGCTCATTCTTAAATCCTGACCAATCTTCTGGCTTAGCATTGGTGTTTGCAGGTTTATATTTCTTCCACCCTGATACTGCCGAAAACTTTCAATTCAGCTATAGTTGGCATATCCTTCTCAGAGCCTTTCTCATTGGTTAAGTCTTTGCTGAGAGTTACTAAATACCACTTTAAACGACTGGCATTGATTCTTTACTGTCTTGCCTTTTAACCTAAGCAAACACAAGGTCTTTTTTAGTTAAACCAAACTCCTATGAATGTTCAATCTTTTTAAAAAAATGTATTCATAGGAAGTGGACACTTCCTATGCTGGTTAGGTCAGCATTTATCGCCCATCTCTAATTGCCCTTAGGAAAATGGTGATGGCCTGTTTTCTTGAATACTGCAGTCATCCTGAAGTAGGTACGCTTCCCTCCCTAACACTGCTGGAATTCTAGGATTCTGGCATAATGACAATGAAGGCATGAAAACATAATTCCACATCAGGACGGTGAGTGGCTTGGAGGTGCACCTGCAAGTCCTGGTGTTCACAGTTACCTGCTGTCTACCTGTCACTCTACCTTCAAGGAACTATGAGCCTGCACCCCAAGGTCTGTTCAGTAACAGCCTCCAGGACCCTACCATTAACTGTAAGAGACTTTCCCTGATTTGCCTTTCCAAAATGCATCACTTCACATTTATCTAAATTAAACTCCATCTCCACTTCTTGGTCCATCAGCCCATTTGATCAAGGGCCTGTTGTACTCTGAGATAACCTTCTTTACTGTCCACTACACCTCCAGTTTTGGTGTCATCTGCAAACTTACAAACCATTTCCCCTATATTCACATCCAAATCACTTATATAAATGACTAAAAGCTGTAGACTCAGCACTGATCCTTGCCTCCACTCCAAGAAACAACCCTTCACCACCAATCTCTGTCTCCTACCTTCAAACCAATTTTGTATCCAAATGGCTAGCTCTCCCTGGAATCCATGTAATCAAACCTTGCTAAACAGTCTACCATATGTAACCTTGTGTTGTTCTTCAAGTTGGTAGAGATTGTTAGTTTGGAAGGCACCGTCAAAAGAGCCTTGTTGAGTTGTTTGAGTGCATCTTGTAGATGGTAGACATTGCTGACACTGTTTGTCAGTGGTAGAAGCAATGTATGTTGAAGGTGTTATAAGAGGTGCTAATCAAGTAGGTCACCAGGTCCTGGATAGTGTCAAGCTTCTTGAATGTTACTTAAACTGCACTCATCCAGGCAAGATTTCCAACACACTCCTAACTTGTACTTATAGTTGGTGCACAGGATTTGGGAGAGAACTTATTCACCATGGAATTACTTGCCATGGAATTTCTAATGTCTGCCCATTGTAGCAATATTATTCATATGGCTGCTACAGTTCAGTTTCTGGGTTTTGATACTGGAGGATTCAACAGAGGTAATGTCCCTCGAATGTCAGGGGATGATAAATGGATTCTTGTATGTTGGAGGTAGCCAGTATCTGGCATTTGTGTGGCATGGTGTCTGTCACATATCAGCACCAGCCTGGACATTGTTCGCATCTTGCTGTATTTAGGCATGGACCACTTCAATATCCGAGGAGTCACAAGTAGTACTGAACATTCTGCAATCATCAGCAAACATCTCCACTTCTGACCTTAGCAGGCAAGGCCATTGATAAAATAGCTGAAGCAGCTGGGCCTTGGACACTACCTTTGAGAACTCCTGCAGTGATGCCCTGGATCAAATGACTGATCTCCAACAACTACAACTATCTTCCTTTGTGCTAAGTACGACTACAATCAGTGGAGAGTTTTCCCCTAAATCTCATTAACTTCAGTTTTGTCTGGGGTTGCTAATAGAATACCATTTTATGGTCACAAAAAGTAACAGTAAAACGTTTTATAAGCCAATTAAAATGGCTTATGCTGGAATAGCCAGAAGCCTCTGCTGGAGAAGACTTCCTTATCTGGACCAGATCTTTTGGCAGCCTGCAACTGTTCAGGTAGAATAAAAATCATTAAGAGGAGAAGCCAGAAATCCAGGCACAGCAACTGAAATACACGGTGCATCATAATTGGCCAATAAGCAAAGCATGCTGGGAATGCCTGGGCCAAGTCAGACACAAGAGACAATTCTGCCTGGGGGACACATCTTTGCAAGATCCAAGCCCAGGCAACTGAAACCAGAGAGGCACCACAATACATCAGGAACTGTGAAAGGGCAATTCAACCCGTCCTGACAAACAAACAACATTAAATATATGGGGCAGACATGCTTCAGTAAAACAAAAGACCAGGTGTATATTCTGGGATGAAACCAGATTTCCAAGCCAATTAATTTGAAACCTCTGATTGGTCAAGTCCATGAAAAGTTCCAGAAGATGGCCAGGAGAATGTAAGAACCCAGCCTGACAGGACTCAGGGTACTCTACAGGCATGTTAGGATATAGCAATGACCAGAGCAGCTCACCCTCTAAACAGAGAGAGAATCAACACATGAAGAGAGAAGCAGACTGAACAATTTGATAAACCTGTAAAAGTTACAAGTATCTGGGAAGTATTTTAAGTTTCTAAAGAATTGGGTAATTAGAAATAGAGTTGTTAACAGTGTAAATTTTAACTCTTAACCTTTGCTGTCTTCCATTAAAGTTGTGACCTGGTTCACTGACTGCAGGCTCGTGTTGGTTGGTCCTTTCCTGATACATGCTTAGGTGCCTGGGTAAATAAGTATTGTGCTCACTGGTTGAGGAGTCTGCAAGATCTTAAAAACACCCTGTTCCAAAGAACAATCGCCAAACCTGAAGACCATCACACCAAGCCGAGACCTCCCCTCCAGAAAAAGGCCAATACAATGGGTTATTGCTGGGCCAAGACTGCCATGTTGGGGTGAAAGCCTCCTTGTCACGAGGCCCAGGCTGGGAAATGATGTCTTACACCAAAGCCATTTAAAGATGTAAGATGAAAAATGAAAACATTAAAAAAGAAGCAGAGAAATTAAAACATAGTTAAAAAGCAGACGGAGTAGAAGAGCTCCAGGCTCCTGGACTAGGAACACACTCAGCCAAATAAGGCCTTGATAACAAAGGCAGCCATTCTCCCTTCCTTCTTGAGTTCAGCTCTTCTGTCCACGTTTATACCAAGGCCATGATGAGGTCAGAAGCTGACTGATCTTGGTAAAACTCAAATGTAACATCAGCGAGGAGGTTATTGTTGATTAAATATTGCTCCATTGCTTTGTTTGAAGACACTTTCCATCACTTTGATGATGATTTAAATTAGACCAATGGAGCGTTACTCCATTAAGTTGGATTTGTTCTGCTCAGTTTGGGCAGACTGCACCTGCAGGGGCAACGTTCCTCATTGGCAAGTAAATGCCAGTGTTGTAAGCTGTGTGTAATTGTCTGACACAATCATGGTTATGTTTCATGTTGAAAATAAGCTCTCAATGAATCAGTAAATGGAGGAATAGAGTACAAAGCCAAAAGATTTCGTTAAATGTGTATAAAACACTTCAACATTGCGATTGAAATTGGGCATTATGACTTTGGGCATTATGACTTAGGAAATGGGAAGACACAAGCCCATTGAAAGCTGGGAGTAACTTTGGACTAGTTTCTGTAAAGACTACAATTCTGTGCAGAGTGCTGCATAATGTGTGAACATGGGGTTATTGATTGTGTTAGGAAGCTGATAAAGAACACATGCCTTTATGTTTATAGTATGAATTACCTACTAGGAAATGTTTAGGCAATGTTGATTGTAGATTTTTTTTTCAAATAAAGTTTTAAAACTTGAAATCTTGTTGTTTGATTTCTTTAAGGGGTTCACTGGGAACTCAAATCTCGTTCCAGAGATTGTCAGTCTCTGTCGGGTTCATACCATCAGAATGATGGATAAATCACGCATAGCAGTAGTGGACAACACAGTGTAGAGCTGGAGGAACACAGTAGGCCAGGCAGCATCAGAGGAGCAGGAGAGTTGATGTTTCGCATCAGGACCCTTCTTCAGAAATGGGAGAGGTGGGGCAGGGAACTCCGAAATAAATAGAGAGGAATGGAGTGGGACTAGGGAAGGTAGCTGGGGTGGTGATAGGTGAGTGCAGGTAGGGAGTGCTGGGGATTGGTCAGTGAGGTGGGAGGACCGGATAGGTGGGAGAGAAGATGGACAGGTCAAGGAGGCGGGGATGAGAGGGAGGGTTGATCATGGGCTGAGGCTGGAGGTGGTAGATTTTAAAACTGGTAAAATCCATGTTTAGGCCATTGGGATGTAGGGTGCCAAGGTATAATTTGAGGTGCTGCTCCTCCACTTTGCGGGTGTTCCAGTGAATGTTTGTGTCCAAACATCACAATTCTCTATGCACCAGCCTCCTAGACCTCCACCTTTTGGAATGACTGTCCAAAAATACCTTTTTCTAGTTGGAAACAAGTCTGTGGACACAATGTAATATCACCTCCAAGTCAATAGATTCCAGTCTATTGATTATTGATTGAATTATTATTGTCAGATATACTGAGATACAATGGAAAGTATTGTTTTGTATGCTATCCAGATAAATCATTCCTTACATAAATACATCAGAGTACAGAACAAAATGCAGAACATAGTGTTATAGCTACGGAGAAGATGCAGAGAAAGATCAACTCTAATATATGAGAGGTCCATTCATAAGTCTGAAAACAACAGAGAAGATGCTGTTCTTGAATCTGTTGGTATGGGCATGAGGGAGTGTGGATGGAGTCAATGGAAAGGAGTCTGGTTGCCATGCAGGAGTGGGCTGCATTCACAATTCTCCAGCTTCTTGTGGTCTGAGACAGAGCAGCTGCCATACCAAACTATGATGCATCCAGATTGGATGTTTTCTATTGTGCGTCTATAAAAAATGATTTTTATATAATATAATCTTTATATCAAATTAGATTAACACAGATGGACTATCAGGTCTAAACTTCAGGAAGTTCTGTCTGTGATAAATGAAAATTTAAATGTTATGTAGATGGTGGTATAGACAATGGATGAAATATTCAGCTATCTCAGAGAGCCAGCACGGATAGAACAGGCCTCCTCTGTCAATGTTGGACCACTCTAGAGATTGTGTTCTGGAAATGACACCATGGCTGGTCAGGGTGTACAAACATTGAAGACATTTTACTCTCAAGATCCTTCAAATACCATTGCATCAAACGCATTAGCATTGTCATCTTCTGACTCATAGTCAAAGCTGATACTTGAGTGTAGTACTGAGTGAACGCTACATTGTCAGAGGTTCCGTAATACTGATGAGGTGCTAAACTGAGACCCTGCAGAAAGGTCCCACAGTGTAATTCAAAGGACAGCAAGGAATTTTCTCTGATTTTTCTTGTGAGTAATTATTCCTCAAAAGACCAAACAATCACCACCAAAACACTTGCAGCTTTTACTTAGCAGGATCCATGAGTTAGTCAGTCATACGATGCCAGATGATCTAAATATTTTCAATTATATGTTTGCACAAAATCTGTTTTCTCGCAAGGATAGGAAGCAAATAACAACAAAGGGCCAGAATAGTTGTTATGACAGAAAATCAAATTGACATTTTCAACAGTAACAGGAATAGAGTTGACTGATTAACATGAACAACATCAATTTCTGTAATGCTGGTAGCAAATCTACTTCTGAGGCATTGCAGAGTAAGAGCCCCTTTGGAAGGCCTCTTTGTAACTCTTGCATTTTGCACAGGGCTCATGACAGAAGAGTGATTCCATGATCTCAGTCGGGAATGGCGTTCACAGGGAGAACATTACAGCCAAGCAAGCTAGAGAGTTGCACTTCACATTGGAAGGATTAGCTTACAGCATAGCCCCATTATTTCAGGGAAGTCAAGTGCTCTTTTGATTTGTTGCCCACTTTATAAACGTGCAGTTTAAGATTTTTGTGAAGACAGAGGGTTCTGCGCCCGTGCCAAAAGGGGGAGCCCTGAATCCAGAAGTCCCAGCCCAGTGTTTGGGCACGTGCCATGTGGACGTCCTGGTCCTGTACCTGGACCCAGCGTACATATTTTTGCTGAGGCAAGGAGGTTGGAAAGGGAAACAAGGGCAGAATGTATTTTGCACACGTACGGTTGGCTGAGGGTCCGGTACATTTAAAAGAACAGCTGCTCTTATTCAAAAGTAAGTTTTGCCACTGAAGTTTTGGAAATATGACTCTTAGGATTTGTGAATTTGAGGAAAGGAACTGTCAGAGAGCTCTTTGGAAAAGTCAAGTTAGGTGCTTTTTTTGGGACTGTTTAAGAGTGTATCTGAATGTGTGCAACAATGTATGGTCTGTGGGATTTTCAAACTGTCAAGTCATTGAAACTTGCTGCTCTTAAATGTAAATAAAAGTGTGTTGTGACTCTCATTAAAACTAATATTTGCAATTTCAATAACTGCTGAAAGCCTGAGGGTTATAATTATAGCATTAATTCTGCTTGACAACTTCCATAGCTTATCTATATCACAGTGTAGAACCAGCAAGTTCACAGTCTGATTGAGAATGCTGGGGGTGTAGATGGTCTTATTGTTTTTAACATAACTGTGAAGAAGTCTCTGAGCACTCAGGTGGGACTTTTAAGCAGCCTGCCTCAGCTCTCAGCAGCTTTGCAGTGACTTCAGCATTGCTTCTGGAGGCAGCAGGCTAACCCAACACAGGGATAACTTACAAATCTAAATTTCCCTTTATAAAGTCACAGTCTCAATAGAAGGGGTCAGTCATTTACAACTAGAATGAGAAGAAATTTCCTTATACAAAAGTTGAATTTCCCTACTTCACATGGCTGTGAATGCTCAGTCATAGAGTACATACAAGGCAGAGATTGATGGACCTTTGGATGTTTGATTCCTGATTTGTTTTAATTTATTAATGTTATATGTACTAAGATACAGTGTATTGCATGCTAACCAGAAAAATCATACTTTACATAAGTACATCAGTGTATTAGAACATATTGCGAAAGATAATTTTACAGCTGCAGAAAAGATGTAGAGAAAGATCAACTCTAATTTTTGATAGGTCTGTTCATAAGTCTGATAACAGCAAAGATATGGTAGGAGCAAGGCAGGAAAATGAAGCTGCAATGAAAATCAGCCAAGATCTTATTAATGGTGTAACAGGCTCAGAGGGCCCATTGAACAAATGAACTTACAACTAGGAGTAGTCCAATTAGCTCTTTGGATTTATCCTGTCATTTAATGAGATGTTGGCTATCTGTAACAAAACTCTATGTCATTTCCCGCATGTCCCCGAATACCTTTGGATCAGAAAATCCGTCAATCTCAAATTTACATCTATAAATTGATGTAGCGTCAATTGATGCTTCGAGAGTTCTAAATTTCTGCTGCCCTCTGTGCGCAAAATCATTTCCTAATGTCTACTCCTGCTCTTATTTCTAACATTCGTATGTTTGAATAGGATGAGCACTCTTGCACATATCCTTGAAACAGTTAAAATTTAGTATATGGCAGGGAAGCTTTGCTGATGCATGTGAGGAAGTGTTACACATTTGGAAATGCCAACTTTCAGAAGAAACATTAAATTGAGACCCCAGTTGTCTGTTCAGGTTGATACAAAAGATCCCCTGATATTAATTTTAAAAAATGAGCAGCGAGTTCTCCCAGTTCAACCCACAACTAACACAACCAAAACAGGGGGTCTTGTCATTATCTGTTTTACTGTTTGTGGGATCTTCTTGTATGCAAATTGGCTCCTACATGGTAATACTAAACTCTCTTACTGCAGATTGTTTTATTTACGCCTGCTTGAGGGTTTCTCAAAAGATTTCAGGAGAAAGAAGATGGAAACATGTCCACTGAAATGTTCTGTGAAATGATCCATAAAGGGAAAAGAAGTTGAATGAATGGGTTAAAAGTCACAGTTGGCAGTAGGCAGGGTCCTGTCAATACCACATGTTGTGGGTGGATGTATAACAATTCCTCTAAGGGGGTACAGTGGACTAAGCCTGACCGCCTTTAGCTGTTTTACCAACAACTTTCCCTTCATCATAAGGTTAGAAATGGGAACGTTAACAGATTATTGCACAATATTCAGCACTATTCATGACTCCTCAGATGCCAAGACAGTCTGTGCCCATCCATCCGTGTTCAAGATTGATCTAATATGTGGGAAGTGGCATTCATGCTATATAAGTTCCATGCAGTGACTTATCTCTAACTATCATGCAATTATCATTCTATCATTCAATGACATTACTCTCATGTCAACATCCTGGAGGTTATCATTGACCAGAAATTGAATTGGATCAATATAAATATTCTGTTTGCAACAGCAGTTCAGAGGCTAGGAGTTCTGTGGCAAGTAACTGACCTCCTGAGTCGCAGATCCTATCTGCAATCCACAGAAGCACAAGTCAGGAATGTTTTAGAATAGTCTCCACCTGCCTAATGAGTGCAGCTTCAGCAACATTCGAGAATCTTGAAACCATTCAGGAAAATGCAGTTCACTTGGTCCGCACCACATTCAACATTCACTCCCTCCACTACCAACACACAGTGGTAACAGATACACTGGATAGCTCACCAAGAACCCTTCGACACCAATTTCTTACAACCTCAATCACCAAGAACGAAAATGGCAGCAAAATATAGCTTTAAGGTAAGAGGGGAAGGATGTAAAAGTGGCCTAAAGGGCGGTTTTTTCACGCAGAGAGTGGCACATGTACGGAATTGTCTGGCAGAGGAAATGTTGGAGGCTGGCACGGTAACAATGTTTAAAAGGTATCTGTATGGGTATATGAAAAGGAAAAGTTTAGAGGGGCGTGGGCCATATACTGGCAAATGGAATGAGATTAATTTAGGATATTGGACAGCATGGATAAGTTGGACTGAAGGGTCTGTTTCAATGCTCTAAAGCACTATGACTCTCTCTAAAATATAGTCAAGCATCATCACTTGCTAGTTTCCATCTAATCCACATATCTACCTGACTAGGAATTATGTCACTGCTCTTTCACTGTCAATGGGCTGAAAACCTGGAGCTTTTTCCCTAATAGTGCTGTGGGTTACTGCACATGGTTTACCACAGTACCAGATAGCAGCTCACTACCATTTTCTCCTGGGCAATTAGGGACGGGTAAAAACTGCTGACCTAGCTAGCAATGCCCACATCCCATGAATGAATTTATAAAACATCTCAGCAGTAACTGCCTGTAATTCAGAGCTGCTTCTCTTTAGGAAAGATAGAATAACCATTTAGAAAAGCATGCTGACTGCCTAACATGCTGCCAACACACACAATGCTTGGCCCCTGCTCAGTGTTCAGGTAGCCAGCAACACAGACCCTACCAACTTCATTTCATTTAAATTTCATTATTTACTGCAGTGGGATTTGAATCCATGACCCCAGAACCATAAGATGCAAGAACAGAATTCATCCATTCAGCCCATCAAGTTTGACCCGTCATTTGGTCGTGACTGATTTGTTTCTCAACCCCATTCCCCTGCCTTCTCCCTGTAATGTTTGATCCCTTTCTAATCAAGAGCTTATCTATCTCTGTCTTAAATACACTCAATGACTTGGGCTTCCACAGTCCTCTGTTGGAACAAGTCCCAGAGACTCACCAAACCTCCAGATGAAGAAATTCCTCCTCATCTCAGTTCTAAACCCTTCACTCTGAGGCTGTGCCCTCATGTCTTCGTCTGTCTCACTAGTGGAAACATCTTCTCCATGTCCACTCTGTCTGTATTATTATATATTCTGTAGGTTTCAACAGATCCCCCCTCATCCTTCTAAACTCCATCGAGGACAGATCCTGTGTCCTCAACTGCTCCTCATACGACAAGCTCCTCCTCATTCACAGGATCATTCTCATAAGCCTCCTTCAGACGCCAGTAGATCCTTCCTTAGACAGGGGGCCCAAAGCTGCTCACGATGTTCTAAACACTGTCTGACCAGGGCCTTATGCAGCCTCAGCAGTACACCCTTGTCCTTGTTGTTGTATGCTATCCCTCTTGAAATGAGTGCTAACATTAGCCTGTGCATTGACATCAATACTGTGCTCTGACTTTTGGACAGTACCCCCAGTTCAAGATTCTCCCATATTAGGGAGCATCCTCTCCACATCTATAGAGTCAAGGTTCCTCAACATTTTATAGGTATTTTTAAAAATCGACCTGTTCAGACATTTTATGGCCCACCTGCTTCCTGAGTGATGTTAAAGCTGCACTCGCTTTGTCAAGTAGGAAGCATTCTATCACACTCCTGACTTGTGCCTTGTCAACAGCGGACAGACCTTAAGGAGTCAGGGGATGAGTTACTGGCAGGGTTCCTAGCCTCTGATGCACTCTTGCAACTATAGTATTTATATATCTAGTCCAGTTCAATTTAGTTGATGGTAAACCCCAGGATGTTAATAGTGGGGCATTCAGAGATGGTAATGCCATTGAATATCAAGGTCAACGGTGAGACTGTTTCTTGTTGGAGATGGTCATTGTCCGACATTTGTGTGACATGAACGTCATTTACCACCCGTCAGCCCAAATCTGAATATTGTTCAGATCTTGTTGTATTCAAACATGGGTTGCTGCAGATGGCCCACAGGCCTTCATAAATACCCAGTCTTTAATTACTGAATCTGTTCAAAGTCTATCCCATTTAGCACAATGATAGTGCAACAGAACACATTGCAGCAATGCCAGGTGGTTTGCCTGGCTTCTTTCCTCATTTGAGACTTTCTCAGGATCAAAACAAGTGAAAGTCTTGCAAGACCATTCAGAAGGTAGTTTCTGTGAGCCTGGAGTCACTTGTTGGTCAGACCAGATAAGGACAGCACATTTCCTTCCCCAAAGGCCATTAGTGAAGCAGATCGTTTATATGTCTTCATCTAAACCTTAAATTTCAGTCTCCCTCATTCTAATGGCAGCAGTTTTTCTTTGCCAATCTTATTCAAAACCGTCATTATCTTCCACATGCCTATTGGTTCTTCCCTCAATTTTCTTTGCACCAAGGGGAATAAGCACAATTTTTCCAATTTAACTTTGCAGCTAGGGATCCTGGGGTCATTCTAGAACTCTGCTCTGTAACTCTCAAGCACTTCAAATCCATTGTAAAGTGTGGTGACTAGAACTGGGTGCAGTACTCTAGTGTGGATGCAACACAGTGTTGTAAAGGTTCTATCTAATTTCTCTGCTATAGTACACATTGCCTCTACTCAGAAGCCCAAAATCCCATGAGTTGCTAATTACTCCCTCTTTATATCTTGCCACCTACAAAGATCTGTACCTCTGAATTCCCAGATCCCTTTGTCCCTCAATGCTCTTTTCTTCTCCCAAATGCATCAGCATATATTGCTCTGTATTAAATTCCTGTCCATTTTGCTGTCCTATTGGTGTCCTGTTGCAGTCAATTGGTATCATTCTCACTGTTTGCCATGCCTCCAAGTTTCATATCATTGACAAATGTTGAAAGTTTACTCTGTATTCCAACATCCAAGTTATTTGCTCATGGAAAGCTGTTCAGCCTTTCCTGATACCCTGAGACAAAGATGTGCCAAATCCTCATCAAACAATCATTTTCATTGTTATAGCATTAACATTCGATACTGAGGAGCACCTGCAGCAAGAATCGACAGAGCTTCTCGCACTTGTAAAGAGTTTGGTTTTATTGTCAGCTGCAGGAAGATAAGTGCCAAGTTCTAGGTTGTTACCATGCTACCATCAAATTGCACTGTCTACATGATGTTAGAGTTTGCTGATAGCTTCATGTATCCAGACTCTAAAATCACCAACTGTGATTATGCAACTTGATGCTGAAATCAGCACGCACCTAAAAAAGCTGCAGCTGTTAATTTCAGGCTGAACAAGAGTGTGGTACAGCAGCAGGCGGTTTGAGAAAACTGAAAAGCAAGTTGTACCAAGCCTGCATGCTCAGTGTATTCCTGTACAATGATGAGAGCCGGACAATGTATGCTGTACAGGAGAAAAGGCTGAACAGTTTCCATCTTTGCCATCTCAGATGGATCCTCAGCATCTTTTGGTAAGACAAAGAGACCAACTGGGAGATTTTGGAGCATGCTAGTGCTGACACCATACTCTCATTGCTAAACCAACAATGGTTGAACTTGCTTGTCAATTATCACTGGATGATGAAGGCAATGGGCCATACAAGCAAAGAATTTCCCTGCAATAAATTGGACATTAGGTCTAAATCTTATGGCCATCTATTACAAAGACATCTGATAGTGTGATATGAAAATATGGATATTGACACTGAGAACCACGATCTTTGGAGATTGACTGTCTGGAAAGGTATTGGAAAAAGCAAGTAGAAGTCGAAAGCTCAGCTGGCTGAAAAGGCAGCCCAGAGAGAAAAGCTGCCAGCAAACATTTGCACTTCCTTATTACCTTCCTCTGCAGAAAATGCAGAAAAGATTACTATGCCAGAGCAGGCTCTTTTGACACACCAAGCAACGCTTGACACAGAGTTAACCACAGCACAGCCACCATCATATGAAACAGAAGGCTGACACAGGAAATTATATACACATAAACGTATCAAAAGATGTAGTCATTATAGCGCTTAACATTTGGAGATGACAATGACAAACCGTATTCCCTTTCCAATAAACGTCCATTTACCAGGACTCACTGTCTTCAGTCCTTAAGCTAACATTTTATCCAAGCTGACTTTAGCTTCACTTATGTTAATCCGCCTTTATGTGTACTGTGTCAAATACTATCTTAAATCCATACAAGCAACTTTGACAGTATTCCCCCTATCTACTTTCTCTGTTCTTCCATCAACCCCTCTAATTAAGAAGGGAAACAAAGAGAAAACAAGGAATTACAGACCAATCCACCTGATGTTGGCAGTGAGGAAAATGCTGGAGATCAATAAAAAAGACTTAATAGCTGAGCATTATGAGCATGCTTGACAAATTTATTGCAATTCTTGAGGATAAAACAAGCAGAATTGACGCAGCGAGGCAGTGGATGTGGCTTTTTGAACTATCAGAAGACTTTCAACAAAGCCTCAAATAAGAGATTAATGTGTAAACTTTAAGCACAAAAAATTGGGAGTAGTGCATTGAGTCGGATAGAAAACTGGTTGACAGACAGGAAACAAAGAATGGGAATAAACAGGGCTTTTCTCTGCCACGCAGTACGTGACTGATGAGATGCTACAGGGATCAGTGCTAGGACCCAGCTATTCATAACATCTATTAATGATTTGGATGTGGACACTATATGTGATATCCAAAAGCGGCCCATGTTGATATGGAGGCAATGCAATTGTTACCCCATACCTGTTGCAGCCTTTGTGTGGAGAGGCCAACCAGTCCACTGCCCTACCCTGCAAAAAAACAGCAACATACCCCGCCAAACTAACACAATATGCCCCAAAACTCTCTGCAGTACTTGCAGACACTTTGAAGTAACAGGGATTATTCAAAATCCATTTCATTTCCTGCAAGCAGACTGGTTAGTGCTTAAACTAACTCTGGTGCAGAGCCACATTTGCAGTACATGTTGTTTGATGGGTGACGAGCAAATACATTAATTGGATTTGCATGGTCTAAGTAGAATAGAACACCAAATCAATCGATAGGCCTGAGTCACATCATGATAGCATCACTTCAGACAATTTTGGTGCAAGATGAACACACTCTTGTGAATGTCATTTCCAGAATAGGGCACTGTGTGGGTCATTCAACAAGTAGCTCCCCAAAAAGGGGAGGAAATCGCCTAGCCGCATTATTGCTGGACTATTAATCCAGACACTCAGCTAATGTTCCAGGGACCCAGGTTCAAATCCCACCACAGCAGATGGTGGAATTTGAACTCAATAAAAAAAACTCTGAAATGAAGAGCCTCATGACGTCTATGAAACCATTGCCGATTGTCAGGAAAACCCACTTGGCTCGCTAATGTCCTTTGTGATGGAAACTGCCGTCCTTACCTGGTCTGGCCTATGCTTGACTCCAGACCCACAGCAATATGGTTTACTCTTACCACCCTCCGGACAATTACGGATGGGCAATAAATGCTGGGCCAGACAGCGACATCCACATCTCAGGAATAAAGAAAGAATACAGAGGATCAGAGATAATGGGAACTGCAGATGCTGGAGAATCCAAGATAACAAAGTGTGGAGCTGGATGAACACAGCAAGCCAAGCAGCATCTTAGGAGCACCTCCTGAGATGCTGCTTGGCCTGCTGTGTTCATCCAGCTTCACACTTTGTTATCAAGAATACAGAGGATCACCAGCTTTTGTAGCACCTTCTCCAATGACATCACAGATCCGGATTTTGTGACGAAAATAGTTTCAAGAAATGGTTGCACATTCTTCAAGAAACTATAGTAATATCTATTCATTGTGCTTATTGCATGTTGCTGCATGCAAATAGTTATACTTTATCATTAAGATTATTAATGTCACCATATTTGTTGACCTCATGAACCGAAATGCAACAGTGACTGTGTTCTAAAAGTGATTAATTGACTGTGAAGTGGTTTACAATGTTCTCCGAATGTTAAATAAAATGCACATCTTTTTCGTATTACTTGTGAATGTGCATACACAGAGACCACAAGTGAATAGATTTATCAGCTGTGACATAAAAGTGACACCGCTGGCTGAAAACCGAATAATAGAACTGTCCGCTGCAGATTGGCCATGTAGTAAAAACACAATCTTTGGGATCAACAGTTACTGCCACTTGTGTTATTTGGAAGAAGTACATTCCAGGCTGGCTTGTTTTTTCCTGTCAGTTCTGCTCCTTTGCTGCCCTGCACCTCCTGGAAAAGACTCTAAAGGAGCTGTTTCCAATCAGGTGAGGAGTTGTTTTGTTTTGTCATCTGGGAAAAGCATTAGTCATTGTACTTATATATTTTGCTTGTGCACAGACCAGATGAGGTTGTTCCGCTTAATTTCATCCAATATCATTATCTGGGTACATATTAACATATGCTCAGCTTGATCCGGGAATTGTGATACCAACGTTGAACGCAGGATCAGAAGGAAACAAACTTATTGCCTAGTCAGCTGGATTGCATGTTACTTTTCCCTCCACTGAGTAATGCCTACACTGCGGTCTAGCTAGGCAATGACATAATACTTCAAATTATTGGCAGATTTGAAAGAAAATTGGAAACTGTGGCCAACCATTATGACCACAACTGTATGAAACTACAATCTTAATAATTATACTAGCAACCTACACATCTTTAATTGAACCATACATTCATGACTACATAGAAAATAGCAGAATACTTAAACATTTATATTTTTGTTTTTTGCTTTACTACACGCTTGATAAAGTAATCGAAATCCAGACAGCTATGATTATCTTATGACATTTACACATATAAGTTTTAGTGTTTTGGACCCTGAAACTACTTAAGAAATTCTACTCTCTCATTTTTACCTTTACTGTTGCCAGCTCTTTAAAACACTGAATTCTAAACACACTTTGTAATGCCACTGTGGAATTTCAGCTCTTAATAAACCACAAATGTAACCTCACTATTCAAAAAAAGGAGGGAGACACAAAACAGGAAAGTCATTGTCTAAATCTGTCACTGGGAAAATGTTACAATTCATTATTAATGAGGTAGTAGCAGGAAATTGAGAATATTTTAATCTAAAATAGGCAGAATCAATATGGTTTTGTGAAAGGTAAATCATGTTTGACAAATTAAAGCTGTTTGAAGATGCTAGAAGCAGGGTGGATTAAGAAAAAGCAATTAGATGTAAATTATTTGGACTGCTAAAAGGGATTCAATAATGTACCATACAAAAGGTTACTGCAGAGGTTAAGAGCTGACGTGTTGGGGTGATAGATTAGCATAGATAGAGAATTTGCTAACTGACAAAAAACAGCAAGTCAGGAAAAATGTGTCATTTTCAAAGTATCTGCAAAGGCATCTAAATAGTTTAAGAGAGTGGGCAAAAACATTGCTGAAGGAGAATAATATGAAGCGGTTTTCCAGTTTGGTAGGGAAAAGAGAAAGGTAGTAAGTTATTTCAAAAGAAAGAGACTGCAAGATCTAAATGAGCCACAAATGTGCTTAATAAGCACAGAATGATTTGGATCTCCTACATGAATCACAGAAAGGTCCAGCAAGTAATTAGAAAGGCAAATGGAAAGTTGGATTGTGTTGAAAGGTATGTGGAATATAAGAATATGGAATCTTGCCACAATTGTACAGGACATTGATGAAACTACACCTAGGGCAGTCTGAGCATTTGTAGTCTTCCTACTTAGGGAATGATAACTTGCAATAGAAGCAGTTCAGAGGAGATTCATCAGTTTGACTCATGGGATGAAATAGGTATCTAATAAGGAAAGGTTGACCAGCTTAGGTGATCTCATTGAAACATGTAAGATTCTGCAGAAGCTTGAGATAGTTGATGAAGAAAGGATATTTCCTCTTGTCGTGGAATCTGGAATTGGGCACAATTTAAAATAAAGAGTGCCACATTTGGTATGGAAATAAAAAGGAATTTCTTTCTTCCTAGGGTCATTAGTCTTTGGAGTTCAATTCCTGGACAGCAGTAAAGTCTGCATCACTGAATTCATTCAAGGCTGAATTAGACAGATTTTTGACTGACAAGATTTGGGGGAGACAGACAGGAAAAGAAATCAAGACCACAATCAGATCAACCATTAACTTATTGAATGGTGTAGTAGGCTTGATGGGCCAAATGGCATAAAGTGGATACAGGAACAGAGACCTGGAATATATGTGTGTAAATTATTGAAGGTAATAATAACAGCTGAGGAAGTGATTGAGAAGGTATTGAGGATTCTGGACCTTATGTACACAGGCATGAAGCACCGAAGAAAGGAAATTATGTCGAACATCTATAAATCTTTGGTTCTGCTGTAGCTGGAGTATTGTGCCCATTTCAAGGCATTGCACTTCAGGTAGTAAAGGCCTTAAGAGAGGGAGTAGAACTGAATTACTAGAATGGTTACAGGGATAAGATTTAGTTAAGGTGGATATATTGGAGGAATTGCAATTGTTGTCTTACAGCTAAGTGTTGAGAGGAGATTTGAGAGATATTTAAAATCACGAAGGGCTAGTCAAAGTAGTTAGAAATAAACCATCCCCCACCCCCACCCCAAGAGCAGCAGAACCATCTGAATGAGTTCTGAAGAACAGTCATACCAGACTCAAAATATGAACTCTGTAATGCTCGCGACAAGTACTGCCACACCTGCTGAGTTTTTCCAGCATCCACAGTATTTTGCTTTTACTAGTAAGCCAGGACCCCAGGCTAATGTTCTGCACACAAGGGTTTGAATTCCGCCCTCACAAATAGCAAAATTTGAATGGAATTGAAAATATTAAATTGTAAAGTAGCCTTGTAGCGACATGTAACCATTGTTAATAATTGTTGATTATCAATAAAGACTCATCTGGTATTTGAATATCCTTTAGGGAAGAACATTTGCCACCCTGGCCTGGAGTACATGTGACTCCAGACCTGCAGCAATGTGGTTGACTTAACTGCCCTCTGAAATGACCAGCAAACCACTTCATTGTACCAGCCACTACCAAATCTAAACGAAGAAATAAAATTGGGCAAACCACTCAGCATCAAACTAGGCATCAGAAACAACTACAAGAGCACAGCCCTGTGAAAGGTGTTTTTCCTCAGTGTTCTGGCCAATATTTATTTTTCAATCTAAGTCACTAAAACAGATTTTTGGGTCAATTATATGATGCAAATTAGCGGCCAGGCCTTCTTACACAAAAGAGGTTTTATTATTACTCATTTAATTAAAATTCAACAACGTATTCCTTATTTTCTTGCAAAAAAGATGTGGTTTCACAAGTTGGAACTGGAGAAAATGAAATGAATGCCAGCTGGATAGATTTATTAACCAAAGGCCTACAGTTCAATATTTTGGCAATATTTTAGCAAGAGTTCAAATGACCTGATACAGCTAACTGTAGGTTTTGATTTAAGATGGACTCACAATATCTGGATGAAATACTAAGCCACTGCTGTACTTTGATATATTTTGCATGAAGTGATAGCACGGAGAAGGAACATAATATAGAATATAAATAGAATTTAAGTACATATTAGATTCAAAATTCACTTCAAAACTCCTCTTACACTATATTTTTCAGAATGTAAAACTGTGTTAGCCCAGATAAACATCTACAAAATGAAATAAACCACGGCTCCTTCATGGTGAAAGTAACTCCTTTATTCAAAAAGGGAGGGAGACAGAAAGCAAGAACCTACAGACCAGTTAACTTAATGTCTCATAGGGAAGCTATTATTAAAGAGGTTGTAGCAGTATATTTGGATAAGTTCAATGCAATCATGCCCATGCAACATGATTTGTGAAAAATAAATCAGATTTAGTCAATCTATTGGAGTTTTTTGAAGAGATAATACATGCTGTGGATAAAGGGGGACTGGTCAAAGTACTATACTTAGATTTCCAACGACATTTGATAAGGTGTCCCTCAAAGATTATTACAGAATGTAAAAGCTTATGATGTAGGGGTTAGCACAGATTGTTTGATTAATAGGAAAGCAGAGAATATGTGTGAATGGGTCTTTTTTTTAGGTCAGTAGGTTATAATGAGTGGCAAACTACAGGGATTATTGCTGGGACCTCAACTGTTTATAAATTATATAAATGATATATTTGAGGAGATAGAAGGTATGCTTGACAAATTTGTGGAAGACACAGATATAGGTAGCAAAGTAAATTGTGAAGGAGACACAATGATGTTGTAAAAAGATACAGATAGGTTAAGTGCATTGACAAATGGAACACAGTGTAGGAAAAAGTGAAGTTGTTTATTTTTATAGGAATGATGAAAATTTTTTATCTAAATGGTGAGTGATTGCAGAGCTCTGAGACGCAGAAGGATCCAAGTGTCATTGTCCATGAATTCTAAAAGCCTTCTATTCAGGTTCAGCAAGTAACAAGCAAAACTAAGAATGTTATCACTTATCAGGAGGGAATTCCATATAAAAGTAAGGAGGTTATGCTTTTGTTGTATTAGGCACTGATGAGACCATATTAGGAGTAGTGTTTACAGTATTTATCAATCTATTTAAGAAATGATGTAAATGTGTTGCAGGCATTCAGAAAATGTTTACTAGACTAATACCCAGAGGAAATGATAAAAGGAACTCTGCTTTTAAATCCACATTGCTCTTATAAATTCAATATTTTTTTAATTTGCTGCAATCAATCCCTAAGATGTGCTTCATTCCCAATTATATTCAGCAATAATTGTACATTATCATCCTCCAAAAACTTATCACTGCCTTAGAGCTGTTTTTGTAGTTGTTGCTTATCGCAGGATTACACCATTTTCCTGGGGATAAATGATTCCATAATACCCAATTGTACAGAAGTGATTCTTTTTCATAAAAATGAAGCTTGCATTTCCATAGACCTGTTCACATACTCAAGGCACCCCCCAATTGCTTTACAGCCAAAGAAATATTTCTGAAGTACAGATTCTAATGTAATTTAGAAAAGACAGTAACCAGTTTCAGCATGGCAAACTCTGACACGTAGCAATGAAATAATGACTGAATAATCTCTTTTGGCAAGGATATATTTAGAGCCAAACAACCAGAAATAACTCTCCTACTCTTCTTCAAACTAATGTCAACATATCTTTCATGTCTCACTGAGAGAGTAGAAGTTGATTTTGCTTTAACTCCTTCAATACTGCTCTGAATTGGCAATATTTCTGAGCCAGAGATGAATACACTTTTACTGCAATCACTTACAATTCTGCAAGGACTTGAGCTTTGTAGAAGACTGGCAGAGCCACCAGAAAAATGACATTAGAAGTTAAAAGCAGCCATTTGCATGGTTGACTGGCCAAATCAATGTACATTCTCACCCAATTTATTTCCATCTTTGCATTTACAGCAATTTATTTCATCTTCTTGCAAGCAATGCTTTTATTTCTCATAGTTCATAGGCTTTCTTACAAGCCCTTTTCAAACTTCTTCTCATATTTCAAAGGCTCTCATACAAGTCCTTTTCAAAGTGGTATGTGGAAAGAACCTAAGTTAGGGTGTGTTTGTGTAATATGCGTACATGAAAGAATCCAATCAGGACATATCAACAGCGGTACTTCTTTCGTAATTCTGAAAAGGCTAAGTTAGCACTTCACTTCCACTGAAATAATTCGTATTTCACTTATCCAGTTGTGAAACTATGTAAATCTTAGGAGAAATTGCAAAATAAATTTCAATAAAAGCCAACTCCATGAAGACACAGACAGCCTGATTAACAGCAATTTTTAGAAACGCACCCTTTGTCTTGAAATGAAGGGTGACCCATAAACCTCTGCTGGATTCAAGGAACATTACACTACTTCACAGCCTTAGCTAGCTTGAGATAAACTACTGCAAGAACACTTGAGGAAGACTAGAAGCACCATGATGTATAAGGATCACGAAGATAAGGCAAACATAGTACAGAAATTAAGGATATTTTAAAGACCCCGAATACAGCGTAGGCTGAATTTTACCAAAAATCACTGCATCAATTTCATTACATGGAGCATTTCTCTCTGTGAGCTCCAGTGAATAATCTCTCAAATTGTCTGATGCTCACCTCCTTGCTCCCATACAATGCTTCTACAGTGCTATGCTTACACTGTCATGCACTCATTGTTGGTAGAAGTACTTGTCATTGTCGCGGCCATGTGGATTTCCTATTGCTGATATGGCATTAAAGCCCAGTTGCGCGTCAGGTCAAATGCAGCCAACCAGGAATAACCTTACACAGTATTCACAGTAGTGGGAAGGAAATATGAAGTAAAAACTTCTAGAACATAGAACATTACAGTGCAGTACAGGCCCTTTGGCCTTCGATGTTGCGCTGATCTGTGAAACCAATCTGAAGCCCATCTAACCTACACTATTCCATTATCATCCACATGTTTATCCAATGACCATTTAAATGCCCTTAAAGTTGTCAAGTCTACTACTGTTGCAGACAGGGCATTCCACACCCTTACTACTCTCTGAGTAAAGAATCTACCTCTGACATCTGTCCTGTATCTATCACCCCTCAATTTAAAGCTTTGTCCCCTCGTGCTAGCCTCCGTCTGAGGAAAAAGGCTCTCACTGTCCACCCTATCTAATCCTCTGGTCATCTTGTATGTCTCTATTAGGTCACCTCTTAACCTTCTTCTCTCTAACATAAACAGTCTCAAGTCCCTCAGCCTTTCTTCATAAGACCTTAGCTCCATACCAGGCAACATCCTGGTAAATCTTCTCTGCACACTTTCCAATGCTTCCACATCCTTCCTATAATGCGGCGACCAGAACTGTACGCAATGCTCCAAGTGCGGCCACACCAGTGTTTTGTACAGCTGTAACATGACCTCATGGCTCCGAAACTCAATCCCTCTACCAATAAAACCTAACACACCATATGCCTTCCTAACAACTCTATCAACCTGGTGGCAACTTTCTGGGATCTATGCACATGGACACCAGAACACTCTGCTCATCCATACTACCAAGAATCTTACCATTAGCCCAGTACTCTGTATTCCTGTTACTCCTTCCAAAGTGAATCACCTCACACTTTTCCGCATTAAAGTCCATTTGCCACCTCTCAGCCCATCTCTGCAGCTTATCTATGTCCCTCCGTAACCTGCAACATCCTTCCGCACTATCCACAACTCCATCGACTTGAGTGTCATCTACAAATTTACTAACCCATCCTTCTATGCCCTCATCCGGGACATTTATAAAAATGACAAACAGCAGTAACCCCAAAACAGATCCTTGCAGTAACTGAACTCCAGGATGAACATTTCCATCAACCACCACCCTCTGTCTTCTTGCAACTAGCCAATTTTTGATCTAAGCCACTAAATCACCCTCAATCCCATGCCTCCATATTTTATGCAATAGCCTACCATGGGGAACCTTATCAAACACTTTACAGAAATCCATATACACCACATCAACCACTTTACCCACATCCACCTGTTTGGTCACCTTCTCAAAGAACTCAATAAGGTTTGTGAGGCACAACCTACCCTTCACAAAACCATGTTGACTATCCCCAAACAAATTATTCCTTCCTTGATGATTATAAATCCTCTCTTATAATCCTTTCCAACACTTTACCCACAACCAGAGAAAGGCTCACTGGTCTGTAATTACCAGGATTGTCCCTCCTCCCCTTCTTGAACAAGGGGGAAACATTTGCTATCCTCCAGTCTTCCTGAAGATAACGATGACATAAAGATCAAAGCCAAAGGCTCTGCAATCTCCTCCCTAGATTCCCAGAGAATAATTGGGATACATCCCATCTGGCCCAGGGGACTTATCTATTTTCACACCTTCCAGAATTGCTAATACCTCCTCCTTGAGAACCTCAATCCCATCCAGTCTAATAGCCTGTATCTCAGTATTCTCCTCTCCCCTCTGAGAGGACATATGTGGCACACGTGACACTTCAGTGGTACTAGAACTTAAGCATGGCTGTATTTCCACTTTACATCATCGACTATCAGTCTGATCAACTATTATTGTAACTGCAACTAGAAGAATGAAGTTGTAGAGGCTGCTCATCGTCAGTGCTATTACTATGTTGGAACTCTGTCTGAAGGATTGCTATTCTATCCATAAAGTCCAGCATAGCATTGCATCCTGTTATTTTTGAATGTGGAGATATCAGATACAGAAAATCTTCAAACAGATGTTCAGGATTAATTTTTATTACATACCGAGAAATGCAATGAAGCAACAACTGAAAAAGCTCCATTTGCTTCTGGGACTAAATAGAAGCTTCTTCCCTTTCAACCAACAAAAATTTACATTCAATGAATGATAACTTCAATAAACTCAGATCTTTTGGAAATGTTTTCAATTAAGTCCTGTCTGGTTTATTGCAACCAACTCTGCATCACACTGTCATGCAAAAAATGGTGTTCTTGCTGTTCAGCATCCTTACCTCGCTGTTTGGAAGACTGCTCCATCACATCCCCTATTTGTCTGCTGTAGTTGTGCAGAGTACAACATGCAAGGATTATGCAACACACTCTGTCTGGAGTCCACTACAAGGATCCCAAACTGATCCAAGCATCAGAACATCATCTTCAGCAGACATAACACCTGCTCTGTCGTGGACCTAGTGGAAGAATGGCCTGCATTCCATTTATGCTCTGCCTCAGTCAAGGAAATGCATAATGCAGTTATTAGTCATGGTTGTAGATGCTGTGAGCGTGTAAGTTTTGACAGCTGAAGTGCAAAGCAAGTTAAGGCAGAGACACCATGAGCATTCAAGAAGACATCCAAGTGAATGAACAGTTTGAAAGCAAGCCAAGAGCCCTGAGATAAACCTTGTTCCAATACACGAATTCCAAAGTGCCAAATGGCTTGGTAGCAGCCTGAAATGTGTTAGTGCGCTCTATAGGGCAGCACTGAAGTGATAAACTATATTCTAAGTGTCTGGCAAATGTGCTGTGATACTGTGGTGAGGCTGATGCACAGTCAACACCAGCCTCCATGGATGAGATACAGGCACTCACCGCCCATGAGCATGCCCTTAGATATTATAGAATGCTGGCCCAAAATAGAGGCCTGGAGGAGCAAGCAGTGAGCTGGGATGGTCAGGTACCTGCTCTGATTTTTCATTGTCATATAGCACAGAAACAGACCTTTTATCCCAACTCATCCATGCCAACCAAGCTTCCTAAACTGAACTAGTCCCATTCTTCTCATATCCCTCTAAACCTTCCCTATCCATGCACATGTCCGAAAGTACTTTAAATGTTGTAACTGTACCTGACTCTACCACCTTCTCTGTAGTTCATTCCAAACACACATCACTCTGTGTTATAGTGATTGCAATGAGGTCAGCCAGATAGACATCATGGAATATAAGTTAATTTGGTCCAATCAGGGAGTCCTGGCTAACATATATAAGCAGGTGTGCCCTATAGACTCCTGTTCACTCTGAAAGCTGGCTCTAGGAATCTTCAAGTTCCAGGTTGGCTGGCAAGCCATAGTCATTGCTGTCAGCATATGGACACACGACAGCAAAAGTGTCCCACTTGACTTAAATTGAGTTAGTGAATTCACAGGCCAGTATCCAGGAGAGTGCTCATCCTAGAAAGTCCATCTACATCCGGTTTGGAAAAGATAAATTGCTTAGCAACATCCAAATCAAAACCGATCAAAATAAATGGTTAAATGGTCACCCAGTCCTAATGGAAATCAATTCTGGCATGGCATTTCAGTGGCTGCAGAACCAGTCTTTAACAACATTCCCTCAAGACTCCAAACCTTATTTTTAATGGCTAGACTGAGAACCTATACTGGGCAACATTTACAATTTAATGTACAACTTCAGTTCCGGTCTCTTATGAGAAGCAGCTGCTTCAGTTATCACTGACTGTAGCAAAAGGCTCAGCCCCACGTTATGGGGTGAAATTGATTGAGAAATATTCACCTCGAATTGGCTCAACATTTTTCAATTAGGAAATGGCTGCCTGAGTGAAGTGTTAATTAAATACTTGGAAGTTTTCCAGGAAGGCCAGGGGGCTGTCAAAGGAGCCAAGGCCATATTACATGTTGACCAAGAAGCAATTCCATGATTTTGCAAGGCCCACCTGGTGTCATTCACCTTAAGGGAAAAGGTAGAGACCGAATCTGAAACTTTGCACACTAACCCGACAAATTAAATATATTGATCTTAACCATACAATGAGGATTTAAACCCAGACTAATCCTGTTTACTGCAGAACTGAGGTCTTTAGTTTCTTTAACTTTATAAATTCATGAGGCCAACACTGAAGTGGTATATTTAGAACTAGTCCAAAAAATCTATATGAAGATTTCTTAGAATGTTAATCTTTGTGGCACAAAAGAGGGCTGAGTTCTTTACTTGATTGTATCATTTTGTGTAAATATAGAATGCATTTTGTCTGGACAGATGAAGTCATTCAATTTTTATAATTAATTCTGACCTATTCATATTAACTCAGTAGAAGTAAGTGTTTAGCTCCATTGGAAGCATTCACGCAGCAGGACACTGAAAGCAGCATTGTCTACAACTTATGCAACAGTCTAACAACAACTTGAGGGACAATTTAAGTGAAGCACAAGCTTCTGAATAAATTGAGAAACAGTCAAATTTGAGCCCAGAATTCGCAGCATGTTTATGCCCAGAGACATAGGCAATCTGGACAAAAACCAGGCAGGTCGTGTGGAAGATTAAGTAATTTTGGGTATAACTGAGCTCCACACAAGCACAATGCACCCAATTCTTTTTAAAGTTTTACATTTGTTTCTTGTTCCCTTTACCCAAATGCATTTTTGTCCACAATAATAAAAATCCATAGCGGATAACAAACTCAAGAGTGCTGGAGAAACTCAGCAGGTCTGACAGAGCTCTCCCTCCATAGACACTGCCAGAACTGCTGAGTTTCTCTAGCACTCTCTGTGTTTGTTTCAGATTTCCAGCATCTGTAGCATTTTGCTTTTGTCTGTCATGTAGAAATCAGTCTCCTCAAATTAAACTTGCCTCGATGCTTCCTTCAAATTATTGGCCAAATTTTAGCTCATAGAAGGAAATAAATAAGTTATCTGATGTTACATTGTAATTTGTTGAGGGTTTTTAGAAATATATCCTCACTGAGACTTGTACTGTATTATATATGCCTTAAAATGTATTTTCATAGCATAATTACAAGTGACTAAATGTAAGTGACCTACAATTGAGGGTGTTTTTCAAATTATAATGTTACGCTTATGGCACAAAAATCACTCAATAAGTTGCAACCCAAAATTTCAGGCTTCCCCATGATGTAGAGTGCCTTAAACTGCATGTACTAGTTTAAGCGCATTGCACATCAACTCCACTCAATACCTGAAACAAAAGGAGTTTCCATCTCTTAACATCCAAATGAAATGCAAGAACACTGCAGCAAGGCATGATTTCACATGATTGCACAATGAGTAGGGCAAAAAAATGAGGCAGCTTCATGCAGTCATACAAATTTACAAGCTGCTAGTTAAATGATGATCAATGCCTAAAAACCATAAATAGACCCTGGTGTGATGTTTATTCTAGAGATGTCTGACATGTCAGATTAAGTCATATTAAAGTCACTTAGCTGATTTCTGTAAACAGGATATGCTTGTGAATTTCATTACCAGTTCAACCAGTGGAATGATAAAACAGATAACTTCAACACACTCATTGAAAAAGTCGATGATAAAGAGGGTACCATTTTCACACCACCCAGCTGCATGGTCTCAGCTGATGGTAATACTGCACAATTGCAGTATTGCACAAGTCAAATCCCAAATTGAAGTCTGACTTGACTGGCCTTATATTTAAATTTTGCAGATGGTTAACATGAGAGTTAGACATTGAAATGTATTTGTGAGGTTGCAGGTGTTCTTCAACGGCATAACATGTCTATTACACAAAAGAAGAAACAAGCAAAAAATGCCGTACATATAATTGAAGCCAGTTACAAACGACTTAACAAAAATATCAAAACCAAGTTTTAATCTGTTTCCTACCAACACCACAGAGAAAGTTCATTCTAATCCGCACTTTTAGAATCATTACTTAACTGGTATTCTCATTCTTTTCCTTGGACTATGGAGACAATTTTAGAATTCCTTTCCAAGTACATCGTCATGAACATTTCACAATTCTGATGGCCTGAACTATTTCAGTTATAACAACTTGAAGAGTTCAATCCAACAAGTTCTCCCAGTTTACAAACTCTACAGACTACAACCACTCCTGCTGAATTCTGTTGCTTGAAATGAACTGAAAACTTGGTTCTCTTGCTAAAAGAAAATCTGTTTTCTTCTGAACTGAATTCTACATTTAGAGCCTTCTGTTCTGAAGGTAATACTAAACTAATGGTTTTAATGTGTTTGCTCAACGTGTCATAAACCCAAAACATTTTTATCCATTAACATTACAGGGGTTCTTAACTGCAATCATTTGCTTTCTTAGTACTGACGCATTTACATCACTTATCCAATGACTTTCTGACCAATTTTTAAAAATTACCTTCACAGAAATGATCAACATCCATCTGCCCTATTTTGAAATTTAATTCCCAAAATATATTGTCCATGTTCCATCGCACTGTTCCATGGTCATTGACATTCAAGGAGAGGGAAAATGACAAAGCCAAAGTCTGCTTAAATTATTCAAAGTGGAGAATTTGGCTAGTATCTATGTGGGAAGGGCATCTGTTGAAAATGTGAAGTCTCGCCGCCAAATTGCCTCTATTAGCAGGACCCAATACTGAGGGTCCAATACATGGTTGACAAGCCTGTAGCCGCTTTTACAGTTGCATCTGTTTTTCAAATGAGAAATCTAGCCATGTGGAGGCTCTTTCCTGAAGATTCCCTCGACCATGGTAATGACCCATGGAAGACGCAATCACCATGGATGCATTATAAATCTATATTTGACAGTTTGAGGTTATTATAACAATTTCTAATGGGCAACTGTTGGAATCTGGGTACCTGGAGAAGGGAATCTTCCCCCAAGATGTACATAATATACATCCATTTCTTACCTCAAAAATGGTAAATTTGTACTGCATTGAATTTTGCATTGCATACTGCATTGTCTCAAGACTTGGCATTTCCATTTTCTCTGAATCTAAATACGATACCCCAAAATGTGCCCAATACGCTACTGTCAAGTCCCAAACAAATTTCCTGAAAATCTAGTTCAAATATATCCAAGCTTAAATCAGTGTAAGCATTCAGGGCTCAATTTAGGCACTGAGCTTGTTACATAATCCTGTTTTAAGGATGAAAATTAAGCATTTAGCTCATTCTAGTATCATTCATACACATCAGGCACAGTATGTTGCTCATGTTATACTCACGTGAAATGATTTAGCATAACAAGATCCTTATATACATTGAAAGTAGATCCTTTTTGCTTCTGCAATGCAGCAGAGTTGACATAGGACCTTAAGACCATAAGATGTAGGAGCAGAAATAGTCTATTGGTCATTGAATCCACTATTCAATAAGATCATGTCTGATCGGATGATATTCAACTCCACTTTCCTGCTTTTCTCCATAATCCTAGATTCCTTTATTGGTTAAAAATCTGTTTGTCTCAATGTTGAATACACTTAGCCTCACTGCTTTCTACGGTAAAGAATTCCACAGATACACCAACTCTCTAAGAGAAAAAAAATTCCTCTTTACATCAGTCCCGACAGGTAGCTCCTTACTCTGAGTTTATGCCCTCAGTCCTAGATTCTCCACAAATACCTTGTCAAGCCCTTAAGAATCTTATATGTTCCAATAAGGTCTTGTCTAATTCTTCTACACTCCAATTCATAGAGGCCAAATTTACTCAACCTCTTGCATTAAAGATAGTACGTCCATACCTGGTATTAGCATTGTGAACCTTCTCTGGACTGCCTCCAGCGCCACTATATCTTTCTTTCGATAAGGAGACTAGAAATGTTAGCAGTGATAAAGCTATGGTCTGACTAGAGCCTGGATAGTTTTAGCAAGACATCCCTAATTTTATACACCATTCCTTTCAAAATAAAGGCCAACATTCTATTTCCTTATCTATTAACTGCTGAACTTGGATGCTATTCTTTGTGATTCATGCACTACGGCCCCGAAATCCCTCTGCAATACAGCTTTCTTTGTTTTTTTTTCTTTTTTCCAGTTTAAATAATACTCAGCTTTTTCTATTCTTAGGGCCAAAGTGCATAACAGCACATTTTCCCAAATTATAATCCATCTGACAGGTTTTTGCCCATTCACGTAGCCTCTCTCTATCCCTCTTTAGATTCCTTGTATCATCTTCATTACTTGCTCACCCACTTGTCTTGTGTCATCTGCAAATTTGGCAACAGTACAGTCATGTCCATTGTCCAAGTCCTTAGTATATATTGTAAATGAGGTGGTCATCCCTCTGGCACTTCACTTATTACAGTTCACCATTTTGGAAATGCCCCCTTTATCCCAACTCTCTGTATTCTATTTATCAGCCAATCCTCTATCCAAGCTAATACACAACACCCACACTAGAAGATTCTATCCTCATAAATATTCTCGTATGTAGTAATTTATCAAATGCTTTTGGAAATCTTAAAATATTACATCCACTTGTTCCCCTTTATCTACCCTGCTCTCAAAGCCTGTAATAAAATCATCAAGCACAATTGGTTCTTCATGAGGCCACCCTGACTTGGTTATAGTACAGGTTTCCAAATGCTCTGCTTTTACATCTTTAATAATACACTAAATTTTCCCAATAAAAAATGTTAAAATAGCCATTTAACGGTAACTTTTATTTGTCTCCCTCCGTTTTGAGTAAAGGTGCTACTTTGGCAGTTTTCCAGTCCTCTGAGACATTTTCCAGGATCTGAGAATTCTAGGAAGAATACTACCAGCACACCCACTACCTCTAGCCGCTTCTTTTAAAATCTTAGGATATAATCCACCAGAGGACATGATGTCCTTAGCCCCTATAGGTGTCCCCATACTTCTCTAATGATGGTAATTGTGTTTAATTCTTTGTCTCCGTAAACACCTTCATTATTTAGTATGTTTGGAATGCTATTAGCATCCACCAACATAAAGACTGATGCAAAGTAATATTCAACTCCTCTGCCATTCTCTGGTTCCACATTATCTCCCCAGCTTCATTCTCTAAGAGACAATAGGAACTGCAGATGCTGGAGAATCCAAGATAACAAAGTGTGGAGCTGGATGAACACAGCAAGTCAAGCAGCATCCTAGGAGCACAAAAGCTGACGTTTCGGGCCTAGACCCTTCATCTGAAAGGGCTAGGCCTGAAATGTCTGCTTTCCTGCTCTTAAGATGCTGCTTGACCTGATATGTTCATCCAGCTCCACACCTTGTTATCTCTCTTCATCCTCTAAGAGCCTACTTTTCCTTTTCTTCTTATATGTTAGAAGAAGCTCTTATTGAATATTTTTATGCTATCTGCTAGTTTTCTCCTTTAGTTTATTTTCTCACTATACATTATTATTTTCGCCATCTTTTAATGGCTTTCAAAACTTTCCCAATCCTCTAGTTTATCACCAATCTTTCAATTTATCCACCCTAGTTAACTACGGACAGTTTATTTTCTTCCTAGAGTCCTTCACCCTCACAGGGATATACCTTTGCTGGGCATTATGAACTACTTTTTAAATGTCTGCTATCATTCATCAACCGTCTTCTCTGCTAAACTCCATTCCCCATCCATTCCAGCCAAGCCTATCCTCGTTCTCTTTTAATTCCCTTTAGTTAAGTTTAGTCCAGTTGTCTCTCTGACTTAAATTTTGCACCGTCAAGCTAAATGATCAATTTTATTATATTATTGACATTGTTTCTGGACGATCTTGTATTCTGAGATCATTTATTAAACTTGTCTCATTACATATTACCAAATCAAAAACAATCTGATCCCTGCTTGTGTCCATAATATATTGTTCTAGAAAATTGTCACAAGTGCACTCTGATTTCTTCCTCACAGCTACCTCTGCCAATTTGATTTTCCCAATCTATATGAAATTTAAAGCCATCTACTCCCACCAATATCTTCTTCCACTTTTTATTTCTTAGCTCCACCCTTATGGATTGTACATCATTTGATTACAAGATCATTTCCTGCTAACATGCTAATTCCACCTTGCACACTGCAAGGTCACTGCACTTTCCTTCCCTTCCTGCCTGTCCTTTTGAAAGATCCCATATCCTAAATGTTCTGTTCCCAGCTTTGATCTCCTTGTAATAATGTCTCAGTAATGCTATAAGATCATATCCATTAATCTCTATCAGTGTTTTAGTTCCTTTGTTGTACTGTGAATGGAAGCGCATTTCAAGGAAAGAGGAATTAATGTATCCTATTACCTTTTTTCCCTCCTGTGTCCCCATTTACTCCTAATTTACAATGTCCATAAAAGAATTTGGATAATCTGAGGTAGGGGTCAGAGATAATGGGAGCTGCAGATGCTGGAGAATCCGAGATAACAAAGTGTGGAGCTGGATGAACACAGCAGGCCAAGCAGCACGTTAGGGGGACAAAAGCTGACATTTCGGGCCGAGACCCCTTTCTGATGAAGGGTCTAGGCCCAAAACGTCAGCTTTTGTGCTCCTGAGATGCTGCTTGGCCTGCTGTGTTCATCCAGCTCCACGCTTTTTTATCTCGGGCAATCTGAGGTACTCTGCATCAAGACGAAGCCTGCATTTATATTGTGTTCACTCTGCCAGCTTTATTCTGACAAGAGAGAATACAATGTATTTCATTGTTATTGAATAAATCCTTAAGCTGAACTGCAAGATAATACAAATATCTCTAGTTTTGTCTTCAAAAGAAACCAGACACAAAATGTTCATTACTACAGACTTCATCACAGCCACAGGCAATGCAGTTCTGGCTTTGCTTGGAGGTTCTAAGTTTGACTGCATGAGTTGGGAGTTTTCAATGAGGGTGTCTCTACCGAAGTGTAGACACCTGCTGCATTGTGTGGAGTCTTCTGCTCTTGCAGTGGTGAGTTTTGAGGTGGGGTTTCAGAGACACTTAATTAGGTAGCAGAGACCTTGCTGTCTCCGCCCTGATTAATTGCTTAAAACATTCTCTTCCCTCCATCAATTAAAGGCATGTGGTGGATAGTTAATGGCCACATAAGGGCCTCATCCCACTCCCACTTAGTGAAGAATGGGGGATAACCCATTCTTGGAGCATGAGAGGCAAACCTATCTCCCAAAGGACATGTGAGGGGATGGTGGAGCTTATCTTGTCCTAAGACAGTCAGTCCCATGGTGGGCTATGCCTACACCCTTGCAGCTGATCCCCTCCCTGTAATCTCCATGACTGCATTGTGTGAGTCAAATCCTCCAGTGCCCCTTCCCACCCATTGTCTACTATCTAGTGACAATCCAGGTCTCAGCTGGATGTCACACCAGCAAAAACAACTACCTCCACAGTTGCACTGTCATTCAATAGAACCACTGGCCTTCGATTTACAGACAGAGGACTAATTTTCAAGAGTCCTTGAGCTGGACAAATGGCCCACTATTAGCATATCAAAATTCTGAGCAACACATGTGAAAGGATGGTGCCCACATTCTCCACTTCCTTAGCCAACAGTGTGGTGCAGCAGGAGCATGCTAGGCCCATAACCCAGCGGTCGATGGATTGAAACCATCCTCTGCTACTTACTACCAATGCATAACATTTGAGGTGGTACAGTGGTTCAGTGGTTAACACTGCTGCCTCACAGCACCGGGGACCTGGGTTCAATTCCATCCTCAGTCAAGTGTCTGTGTGAAGTTTGCATATTCTCCCTACGTCTATGTGGGTTTCCTCTCACAGTCCAAAGGTGTGTAGGTTAGGTGGATTGGCCATGCTAAATTGTCTGTAGCTTCCAGGGATGTTCAGGTTACACATGGGGAAATGCAGGGGTAGGGGAATGAGTCAGGGTGGGATGCTCTTTGGAGGAGTGGTATGGGCTTGTTGGGCCGAATGGCTTGTTTCCACACTGTAGGGATTCTATGATGCAATGGGCTTCCTGAAAAGAGACAATGCAAACTTTTTGCTCACATTTGAGCTCACATCCAAAACTCTTACAAAAACCAAAAGAACTGCGGATGCTGTAAATCAGGAACCCAAAAACAAAGTGCTGGAAAAGCTCAGCAGGTCTGGCAGCATCTGTGAAGGGAAAAACAGATTTAATCTTTCAGGTCCACTGGCCCTTCCTCAGAACTGCCAGACCTGCTGAATTTTTCCAGCAACTTTGTCTTTGTTCCAAAACTCTTATGACCTTTAAAAGATTCTGGCCATTGCGCTTCACTGATTTTTAGGAAGAACTGCACCTGTTACAGTCCAAACAAATAGGGACTCTCGCTAAGAACTCATCCCACAACTTTCGCCTCCTCTTCAAGTAGCATGTCCTATTCTGTTCATTCTCCTACTAATGTTCAAACTGTCTACTGTTACACCTATGTCAGAGAGCAATAGGTTTGTGCAGAAGCCTTAAAATAATGTTACGTCTTTTCTGCACACTTCCAGCAGTTGTTCACTGGATCCACGTCAACCCTCACGAATTTGATGGTGAATGTAATTTTCCCCAAAAGTATGCATGCCGAGGATGCTATACTTGAACCTAAAGGACTTTCAAGAAAATTAATGTTAAAAACACTCCAAACCTCCCCCCATGTTTCACAGAGTGGAATTCAAATCTTATTGCTGGACTAATCTTAGGGAAAATATTAGGGATAGAATGAATTTTCAAAATTAATCTGGAAATACTACAGTTCATAGTTGTCCCAGAGGTTGGTAATCATTAATAAGAAAACAAAACAATACATAAGTTGTAGAAGTAGTTAGTGACCTGAATTAAATCATTATGTCTAACAAAACCTCAGGTTCAAACCTTGAGCTGTGTGCTGTTATTTGATCTAATTTGAGACAGTAGCCCTCAGAGTTGGCGAAGCAACAGGAAAATCAGTCAAAAAGAAACTAAGTATTGCTGATTCTAGAAATTGATACGAAAACACGAAATGCTGGAGGAAATTAGCCGGTCTGGCAGTATATGTGGAGACAGGAGCAGAGGGAGGAATCTTTTTGGGGTTTGAGTGATGTGGGCTGTAGTAGGATCGGTGGCAGCATGTTGCAAGAAGCCCAGCGAGGCCTATCACAACATTAGGAATATCTCGTTCCATTGTTAAATGTTTTGCTGAGTTTCTCACTAGGCAGTGACAAGTTGTCAATTAAAGGTGATTATAGATTCTTAAACTCCTTATTAGTGCCACAGTTCATTTCTTCAGCGTTCGGTTACCAAAGGGACTGAATGAGCAGGATGTTGATAATTCTCAAGATGGAAGTCAGAGAGGTATCTAGTGACTTCAGCTCACCGCAGCTCACCTGTGCTCAACATACAATCCACACACCAGCTGCATGTACCTTTCATCCACAGATATTGGCATCCAGCATTTGCCAACTCCTTTTGCCTTCATGGTTCCTCTCTGATACAAATGCAGGATGCTTTGGAAGCACAGATATGTATTGCAGGGCCCACAAGTAGCTAGCATTTAATGATTATTGCAAGGTCACTTTGTGCACACGGACAGGCACCCAGTTCATAGATTGGACCGGGCTGCATCTCAGGGCTGCTTGCTTGCTCTCTTACACTCAGACACTTAGCATCTATGCCTTCCCTTGCATTGCCTTGTGATGTCATTGCCTGTTAGCACATTGACACTTCAGATGATCCAAAGGCTATCAGTATTGCTGTATTGATATGCTTTTTTTGCGAAGGCACTCAAACAGGCTGCTTGTCATGCCTGTCAATAAGGATCAATCCAGGCAGCAGACATCTTGATGCTCTTAAATTGAAACATCAGTTTATACCTACAGAATGTGACAGTTGTGGAAAGCACACTGCTCATTGTACTCAGCAAAATGTCATGTCGGAAAATTAGTGGAGGTTAGTCCTTCGCTCAGACGAGTTGGAGCCATTCTCAGTCAGGGAGTCCCTGTACTATCAGTTACAAGTCCACACATAGTCCAGGAATTTAGTCACCATTAGTCATCCATTTGGAATATTCACCATCTGTCTGATTGCAGTCCAAGGACTGGGTAACAGAAAACCACTGTTTACACTAGATGCAAACGTCTGCCTGTTATCATTTCCCTTTAGGTGATTGTCAATAAATAATTCGATGATTTGCCTTTGGAATTGTCCGATCACTGGCCTGTTTGTGATGTTCCTGTACTGGATAATGATAAGATGCGGGTGACCACTGGGCACAGGTATACAAGTAGTGGCACTCAGAGAGAGTCTTCAGAACAACAGAACTAAGGACAGGTAGAGTGTGTGACCTGGGAGCGAAATGGCAACTAGCTTAAGAGAATAGGATTGCAATGCAAGGGAGTGTCAGCTGTGCCGTCTACACTCTGTCGGTAGTGTGGCTTTGTGGCTGTGAGTGCCAGTGAAGGCCAATGCTGGGTTGCTAACATCTGTTCAGTGCGCAGTGGCCCAAGCATAAGGGATGACACGGAGACTTTTCACAGAGTTCCAATGAATGGCAACAAGTTCATGGCTCATGGTGAGAATCTCTCCAAAAAAAATACACGTACTTAGCTAAAGAAACCTGAGATTCAGCCCAGAGTCACTGTTTTGAATCTAATACGACTCTTCTTTAGAACTGTAAGGGACTGGAAAAATGGGAGGGGGGTGTTTTGTCATTTAGAAAAAAGAGAAAAGGAATGAGTGGAGCAGAGATCCCTAAAGTAAGGTAAAGGGATTGTTTTGGTAATGGGGAAGCAATATAGATGAAGAACAGAAATGAAAATAGGCCAGCTCTGATGAGAGCCAAGCCATGCAATCAAAACATGGGGGTGATGGGAGGGTAATCAAAACAGAGAATTGAAGAAGAGTGTTCACAGTCTGACGTTATTGAACTCAGTGTTGAGTTCTGAAGGCTGGAAAGTGCTGAAATGGAAAATGAGGTGCTGTTCCCCAACTTGTGTTGCACTTCACTGGAACACCGAAGCAGGCATAGGATAGAAATATAAGCATGAGAGCAACCTGGCACCTTGAAAGTGACAAAAGATCAAGGCTATTCCTGCAGACAAGGCAGAGGTATTCTGCAAAGTGCTCACTCAGTCTATATTTGATTTCTCCCATGCAGAAGAGACTACAACATGAGCAGCAAATACAGCAGACTTACTTTGAAAGAAGCAAAAGTAGAACTGATAAAGAGATAAGTAGGAAGGTGCCAGGAGGGTGGTGAAGAGATGTTGGAAATGAAAGAGAAGTTGTGGCAAAGGAATGGTTCCCATGGAATGCTGACATGGGTGGGGCTAGGGGGGAGATGTGTTTAGTCGTGGCATCATGCTGGAGGTGACAGAAATGGCAGAGGATGATCCTTTAAAAATGGATATACACCAGGAGGGAAGTGAGGACAACAGGAGTCCTACTGATGTTCTGAGAGGCAGTGAAGGGGCAGAAGTGTAGAAAATAAGTAGGGAATGGCTGAGGGCCCTGTTCGTCACAGGTTGTAGGGGTCTAGGGGAAAAGGAGAAAATGTCAGAGGCATGCTATGGAAAGCAGAATCACTGAACTGATGTAATGGTGACTGAGAGACTGGGAGAATGGAATGGAGTCCTCAAAGGAAGCAGTGGTGCGAGGATGTGTAGTCAAGGTAACTGTGGGAGTTGGCGGGTTTATAGTGGATATTAGTGGAGCTATCCTGAGAAATTGAAATAGAGAAATCAAGGAAAATAAGGGAAGAATCAGAAATACACCAGGTCTGTTCCACTAGCGGCTCCTTTTTGATTTTCTAACAGTACAAAAACCATCAACTTGCCAGCTGCTTTCAGTTCTGAAGAAATGGTGTACTGAACTTGAAATGTTTACACTTCAATCAGATGCTGCAAACTTGTTGAGTTTCTCCGGCATTCCCTGTTGTTATTTAGGAATGAATATAATTTAAGAATGACTAAATCAAGAAGGCAGCTCACTACCATCTTCTCAAGGGCAGTTAGGCATGAGCAATAAAATCTGGTCTAGGCAGTTAAGCCCAACTGTGGTGTATTAATCTGACAAATAAATCAGTCAGATATGCAAACGAGGATGTCTGTAGATTAACGAATAAGTTGTGGACAACTAAGAGTTGACATGATCACACTGAATGAAGCTCAGAACACTCCATTCTCTTTTTATAGGCGCTAAGCCAGGCTGAGATTGAAAGCAGTACAGGAAGAAATATATACATGCGTATCATCCTCTCTGGATGCTTTAAGATCATAAGAAATAAGAACAGGATTAGGCCATTCAGCCCCTTGAGCCTGCTCTGCCATTCAATAGATTCATTCAATGGTTGATCTGACACTCTTCATTCCACTGTCCTGCCATTCCCACATAATCCTTGATTCCTCTCCTGGTCAAAAATCTACCTATCTCAGACTTAAATATACAAGGACCCAGCCCCACAACTCTCTGTGGCAAAGAGTTCCAAATACATTCAGCCTATGAGAGAAGAAATTCTTCCTCATCTCTTTATTCTGAGACTATGTCCTCTGGCTGTGATACTGTAGGGAACTATCCCAAATGTATTCTATGTAATCATTATGAATTGATGTCTTTTCCAATTTGATTAACCTAATCAACCTGTAGATTAAAGTCACTGATAATTATTGTTCTATTCATTTTACATGCTCCAATTATTTGTTGATTCATAGCCTTTCCCACAGAGTGGTTACTGTTTAGGGGACTGTGCACTATTTGTAAGTTGTCTTTTTTCCCATACTTTTTTCTAATCTCCATCCAAATGGATTCTTCATCATTGGAGCCTAGATCATCTCATGCAACTGACCTCCTTTCATCCCTTATTAACTGTGCTCCCCCACTACCTTTTCTGACCCCGTAGTCTTGCCAAAAGGTTGAATATCCTCAAATGTTAGGTTCCCAATATTGCTATCCTTTCAATCATGTTTTCATAATGGCCATGAGATCATTTCCATTTAACTCCATTTGTGCCATCAGTTTGGCTACCTATTTCCAAGTCATTCATGCATTAATATAAAAAAGAATTCAAGTGTTTCTCATTCCCAAATTTCCCTACACTTTTATGGCTCCTTGGTGCAATATGACATTCGCATATCTGTCCTTTTCTTTTATCAGCCCCATCACTAACCTGCAATCCTACCTTCTCCATTACCTTCGATTTTATAATTTCAAATGCAACAGAACCCACCACATGACTATTAAGTTTAAAACTCTTTGCTAACAGTTTAAACTGCTTCTTGTGATTCTTTTTACAAATCCTGCATCTCAGGTCGTATTAACTCCAGAGACAAAAACAGAAATAGCTGGAGAAATTCAGCAGATCTGACAGCATCTATGAAGAGTAAACGCTGTTAATGTTTTGAGTCCAGTGACCCTCTGTTTTCTCTCCATAGACAGTCACAGAATTCTTTAGTTTCGCTGGCAATTTCAGTTTTTGTTTCAGATTTACAGTTTGACAATACTATGGCTTTTAAAGGTGTTCTTTTTTCCTTTTTTTAATGAACGGAAGTTGAGGCAGAAGAGACAAGCAGTCTGCTACAAGTGAATAAGGTAAACGGTTTGTGAGGTCTTGGTCTTTTTTTAAAACTTTGGAACAATAGAAGCAGCCTGAATGGGGTCAAGCACCACAGAACCAGAATTTTCAGTTTTAGCTTTCAGAAGTTGTTGGGATTATGAAAGCTGCTAGATCTCTCTCTCTCTCTCTTCTCTCTTTCGTTGCTACACCTAAAAGCTTGGGTTTTCTTCCTGCTGGAGAGTTGCATGTGAGACATTCTATTTTACGTACTTGGCCTTTGCCAAGGGTGTGCTTAGAGTCATAGAGTGATAGTCATACAGCATGGAAAGGAGCCTTCGGTCCAAATAGTCCATGCTGCACGTAATCCCAAACTATATTAGTCTCACCTGCCTCCAAACCTTTCATGTTCGTGTATCTGCCCAAATGTCTTTTAAATGTTGTAATTATACCCGTGTATGTCGCTTCATCGGGAAGTTTGTTCCACATGCAATACACCTGCTTATGGGATGTTACCACATTGGAACAGTGAAGGAGTAGTTTATTATTTGTTAAATATTTTGATAGAATTACAGTTTCTGTTTATCTTGTCTGTATTTTAACAACAGCGCATAAATAAAGAGTGTTTTCCTTCAAGCTGGTAGTTTGACCAATCAAACTATTCCAGAACAAAACGTCTGGCACTTATTTTAAAAGTAAGAAAAAAAAGTTAGGGTCTAGGTTATCTCCTTGACATGCTTTGAGGGGTTTGGTCTGGCCTATAACACCAGCATCTGCAGTTCTTTGTTTTGTATTAACTCCAGACCTCAGGAGGAAATGTTGATAATGGTACTACTGTGCCTTGCACTTTGAGCGCAATTTTCTATTTTGTACAGCCTTCTTAGATTCTGCTCACAGAATGGTGATTCATGGAATGTATTATTCTGTTTAAAAATGTAATTGTTGATGTCTTAAAATGGGATGAAATTCAGAACTCTTTTGATACTTGTTCTCTTTCATTGCCTTCTTTTATGTTATGATGATTCAAATTTCAGTGCCAGGCAACATAGGTAAAAGTGAACAAACAGATAAGGGTCGAATTGTTGAAAGCTTCATTTAAAGAAAAAGGGTCCTGTGATTAGCCTCATGCACATATACAAAGTTATCTTGATTTTCAATGGGCTTGAGGAAAATTTCAAAACCTATCAACCGTAGTGAAATTTGTACCGCCTCAATACAAATAAATGTTGACCCAGCAGCTTAGCAGAACAAGAGCCATGCAACATTTTGCTCAGAATACAGTTACAATACAATCATTGCATAGGAAAATTTGACTCATTCTGGTAGAAAAATAGGGCATTGTTTATAGAAGGTGGGAACCATGTGACTGTGAGATAATTTATTTTTTGCTCATAAGTTATTAGCATGTAGCATCTACATGACTGGAAAAGGATATTGGTTTTGATGAACAGAAACTGGAGAGATCTAAGATGATAAGGTAGGTTAGGGGAATTTTGGGGACTATACTGGCCAAGTGAAGCTGAACCCAAGCCCATGTGTAGGTGTTAACATCAGACACAGCTCAGTGACATAAATATTTCTAACTGTTTGTATCATCGCCACAGATAACAACGTTTACTGCTTTCAGTACTGCAGAATGATTATTTATGCATTTATTTCATTTAGAAAAGATCCAGTACTTGTTTGAGTTTTGGACAGTTGAACTCCTGCACACACAAGATTATTCAGACATCAAAGTGGCAGCAATTTGAATATTGAAGTCAACCATTTTCATAGAGTCATTGAATGCTACAGCTCCAATGGAGGCCATTCAGTCCATTAAACTGACCAGTGCTAATTAATCTAACTCTCAAACATTCAACAAGAGTTTGCAATATTCTATTCATGGAAATGACAGCGGGAGGGTGGGAAGTGTTTGGGCTCCTGGCCCATTTATTTCTATCACCAGGCCCGCTGTATCCTTTTTTTCCTAACATCAAGTTCACCCAAACCTCTTTTCATGGCTTCAGGTAAGGAATGGGACTCTCAGAGCTGCTGCAGCAGAGAATACAGTGTGGGTCCAGCCATTCTTCCTGGCCGCACCTGATGGGCCCTTCGACCAGGCTGTGTTGGCCACAGCTTTGAAGGGGATTCCAATGACTGGCCTGGGGCTCCTTTCAGCAGCAATTGTTGTTGGCACCAGTCCAGGTCTCCTTGTGGTGGCTCCAGCCTCAGTCTGTGACTCCATGTGGCTTTTCTTCAACGTCATGGGATCTGGCCCTGGATCCCAATCGGGACTTAGATCCTCGAGCCCAAAGCCTTGAAATGGACTAATTTCTCTTTTCTTTAAATTTCTTTTTTTTAATTATTGTGCTATCATGGAATGACTGTTATTCTGAACTTTTTATTTCTTTTTTATATTTATTGCTATGATTTTGTGCTTTTGAATGTCAGTAATGCTGGACTTTTTATTTCTTAATTTTTCTAATTTTTTTGCCTAGGAATTTTTACTCAAGCCTCTCTACCAAGGTCAGTCCACATGCGTGGCCCCCTGTGCTGCACTGCTTCAGAAAGCCCTTGGGGAGAGACGGTGATGTTTGTCCTTTTCACTTTGCTTCTTGTTTTTCTGACCTACGGTTATATTGTATATGGCTATAATGTAACTTCTGTCCTCCACTTCTCTACTCTGTAACTAAGGATTGTATCTAGGTATTCTGTACCTAAGATGGTGCCATGTGTTTGTGACATTGTTACACTGTAAATAACCTTCCAACTGAAGAAGCTGTACGTAATTAGCTTTGTACCTAAGATGATACTGCAAGTGTCAACAGATAAAATTTTCACTGTACTCATTTCAGTACTGTGACATAAAGATAATTCAATTCAAATTGAATTATTAGTCTCGACCTGGGTTCCTAGGTCCAATTTCATGATCGCAATGCTACACTACCCAGCGTGCTTTAGCCTAGGTGGAAGCATCCTCAGTGTCCTAAGCATAATACCATTCCGTTTTAAAAGTAGCAAATAACAAGGCATAGTGAAGCCTCTATTAAAATGCTGACTTTCATTTCAGCAATATCACAACTGCAGTGGCCCAATTTGATCAAAATGCTTCTCTCCACTCCAGTTACAATTACCTGTTTGTCTTGTTGGAATCTAATTCAAATCTGATTAAACCTTAATTTAACCTGCAACCCCCTAATCATATACACAAAGCTGTTACTCAGATCAAGACATCAAGTTGCAATATCAAATAGAATGGTGGAATGTCACATTGATGTAAACCACTCTTCAGACTCTTTATACTGGCAAATCAGACAAAATATTTTTAAAACTTTGCATATAATTTAGGATGCAAATTCTTTTGTTGAATCTGAAACAGGACATTGATATGCATGATGGCTCAGCAGTTAGCACTCCTGCCTCACAGGACCGGGGGCTTGGTTTTGATACCAACCTTAGGTGACTGCCTGAGTGGATTTCGCACATTCTCTCCATGTCTGCATGAGTTTCTTTCAGGTGCTCTGGTTTCTTCGCACAATCCAAAGATGTGCAGAATAGGCAGATTTGCCACGCCTAATTACCCTGTAGTGTCCAGGGATGTGCAGGCTAGGTGGATTAGTCAATATAAATGATGGATTACAGGGATAGGTTGGTTTGGATGGAATTTTCATTGGCGGTTCGGTGTAGACTCGATGGACCAAATGGCCTGTTTCTATCCTTTCTGCATTCTGTGATTCTATTCATTTGGCAGTAGAGAGGCCTTGGACCAATCTCCATTTTGATACAAACTCTCAGTAATGGGACATAAATAATATTGGATGAAGCTGTTTGTAGGCACTAAATTGTTCATGCCAGCTAATTTGTTATTTTGACTTGTCACATTGATAGTTCCATCAGTTACTACCTTTGAAAATGGTTACCTAATTGATAATCCCTCAGTATATGTACATATTAATCATTTTCCTCTCTCTAGGTAAGCTTTAGCCTGGCTATTATTGTGACTGATGTTATTATACAACATTTAGTTAAAGCTGTAATTTCACATTCTTAAGAGAAAGCCACAGCTGCAGGGACTGTAAGGCTACACTCCTGTTGGTCTATACTTGATCCAAACTCACCTTTAGCAAAGCTTCTTGAAAATGGGAATGCTGAATCATAGAGCTACAGAATTGGAGCAACTTGTATTTATATATGGCCTTTATCTTAGCAAAATGTCCCAAGCTAGCCACAAAAATCATATGGGATGCATGGCTTCATAACTAGAAGTATAGAATACAATATCAAGCAGGTTATTAGATTACCTACAGTGTGGAAACAGGCCCTTCAGCCCAACAAGTCCACAATGCCCATTGGAACATCCCGCCCAGACCCTATCCACCCCTGAACACTACGGGCAATTTAGCATGGCCGATCCACCTAGCCTGCACATCTTTGGACTGTGGGAGGAAACCGGAGCACCCGGAAGAAACCCTTGCAGACACGGGGAGAACGTGCAAACTCCACCCAGACAGTTACCTGAGGCTGGAATCGAATCCAAGTCCCTGGCGCTGTGAGGCTGCAGTGCTAACCAATTCATAGATGATGGGGCTGTTAATCTGGTCTATTCAAAGAGCACTAGCTGACCGATAAAAAGGGGACTGCCACAGACTCTGCCACTTTGATAGCTGACTCTGAATGATGCCATACTAAAGTTAAGGACTGTTCATGCCTAAATAAAGGGTGACTTAGTGACAGGGTACCAGCCTATGAGGAGTTATTTCATAAATCATAAATTTGATTCAGACCCTTCGTATTGGTAAATGAGACATCATGTTTTTCAAACACTGTACATAATTTAAGATGCAATGGGGTTGATTTTTTTTTGTTACATCCATTTCATTGACCAAAAACAGAGCAATGATGATCAATGTAAAATCTGCGGGCCCTACTGCCTTCACAACAGTACCAAATGGATTTATTATAACACTAGCAGGGATGCAGAATTTCAGTTCAAGAGAGAAAATGAAACAATTGATGATTTTTCTCCTTCGAGCAAAGAAGGTCAGGGAAAGATTTACTACGGGTATTCAAATTCAAAAATGGCTTTTGATAGAATAGATAAGAAGGGTCTGTTTCCACTGATAGAATGGTTGGTATTAAAGAGCCCAGACGTACATTAATTGAAAAAAAGAAACAGGAAACTACAGAGACACTGTTCGCACAGCAAGTTGCTACAATCTGGAATGCATTGTCTGAAAATGTGATGGAAAAAAATGCAGCGGCAACATTCAAAATAGAATTGTGCAAATACTTTAAACTTTTACATGGTTATGGGAGGAAGGCTGGGAGTGTAGAGTAAGTGGTTAGCCTGCATGGCCGCTGTCTATCTGTAATATTCTATAATTCTGAGCTGTCTATCACTTTCATTTCATCAGTCAACAGAAAACTTATTTCTACAGAATTTGTGTTATCCTCCCACCCATTCTGCCCTGAAATCTTCGCACTGGAAAGTTCTTTTGGCATGATGACAGCTTGCGTTGATGTAGCGCCTTTAGCATAGGAACACATCCCAAGACACTTCGCTGAAGTACAGTCTACTAATAATTGAGACTGAATTACAAACTCAGAAAATGAAGATTTAACTTCAGACAGCATTACTGCCATTGTGAAGCCATGCTAACACGTGATTTGAATAGCTTGTTTGTAATATTGCATAGATTCCAGGCAGGCAATATGCATTTAAGATAGTGGCACAACATAACAACTTGTGACATTTCAGTGTAAAGGTATCAATCTTACCTTCAGTCAGGATGTCACTGCAATGGAGTCAGTAAAGAGCATTCGTGCAGTCAGTTATGTTTATTTAACGTACAATTGCATCTGTAAAAATATAAGCTCCAGACTATGTGTAAATCTGCAATATTTTAGCAATGTGATTAGTTAGTACAAATTCCAATGTATGCATTGGTAGCATATGTTACGTGACCTCACATTTAGGGCAGTACACAAACCATATCGTGATGGGAGTGATGTTTGACCCGAGAATCCACAGTAAGCTCCATTTCTTTAACCCACACTTACTTCATGCGTAACTTCAAAATTCCCCTCTGGACTGGTATTTTTTCATCCAAACGGGATTATGAATTCAGATGCCTAGGGAGACTGTTAACATTGGGAATCTCAGAGAAACCAACAAGAAAGCTTGAATGAACATCGTGTGTGGAGATTTGTAGAAGCGGAGTTGCCTTTGTGAGCCAAATATTGTTTCTCTAAATATGTTTCACCTCTTTAGTTGTCTCTTGGAGACAGAACGACAGTGAGAGCTGGATTAAGAACCAGGAAGGGGTTGGACCTGAGAAAGGGTCACCGGGCCCAAAACGTTAACTCTGTTTTCTCCTCCACAGATGCTGCCAGACCCGCTGAGCTTTTCCAGCAACTTTGTTTTTGTTAAGAACCCAGTGATTTGGCAATACACTGCCAAATAGTCCTGTTTGTAATTTAAATGAAAACTCCATTTAAGGAATATATATTAAAATATAATGTCTCCTAATGTACAAAACAATTTGCTTTTTGCCTTTATCATCCTAAAAAGATGACCAGTGCTTGCAAGGGCAAAACCTGTTGCCAATTCCTAATTGTTCTTGAGAAGGTACTACAGGCTATGTAGCGAAGGTGCCACCAACAATGCTGATACATTTTGATCCACCAATAATGAAGAAACAGACGCATATATTCAGGTTGAGATAGCTAATCATCTTTAGTAAATGGCATTTCTAGCCTGCGATTGAATGAGCTGATATTAGCAACTGCTTCGAGTATAAAATCTTAAAAATAGTTGCCCTCCCTCAAATTTAAAGAACACATTTTATGAAAAGATACTAGCATGTAACTTCAATGTCACAATCTTGAATTTTCAAATTAGGTTTGAGTGAAATTATGCCCAGGTACCTAATTTGTTCTGTGGATTGTTCAGGACCTTATATACTCTCTCATTGTCAATAGTATTTAAATTGAGGAAATAAATAAATTGGGGAAAGAGCTCAAATCACAAAACAAAACACTAAGGGCTGAAACCTCTGTTCTCACTAGTGGCAAGCTTGAGCTACAAAGGACATTTAAGCAGATATTTGGTGACATACACAATCTCACTGCTTTCTTGTCTCCATCAGAACTAAATTCAGGGCAGTAAGCCCCATGGTCAACCTTCCACCCCATCATCAACTGAGGTCCTTAAGTGGCCAATTAATGTTGAACAAAGAACCTCAGCCCATTGTCACGGTATTAACACAACTGCGAGAAGGCCTGTTGCGGGACAGTGGGAATGACAGATGAAACCTACAGGCCCCTTGTCACATCAGTGGACAGGTTGCCTCAACCACTGCCTGATTAATGAGTTGTATCAGGAAGAGGGTACCCACTCAGGCTTCCTGCTAGTCTCTTTTATCTTTCACCTGGTGACCCCAACTCATAAACCCTTCTCCTATAATTCTTTGATAACAAGGTGTAGAGTTGGATGAACACAGCAGGCCAAGCAGCATCAGAAGAGCAGGAAAGCTGACATTTCGGTTCGAGACCCTTCTTCAGAAAAGATTTAGTAATCTCCTCTGATGCTGCTTGGCACGCTGTGTTCATCCAGCTCTATAACTTGTTATCTCAGATTCTCCAGCATCGGCAGTTCCTACTATCCCTATAATTTCTTATTTGCATCCCAAATCCTCCACAATCTAGAGACGGGGGGACAGGAGAGGGTTTTCTTCCAGTGCCAGCTACAAGTGGTATGCTGAGTGCAAGATCTGCCTCATGTCAGCTAGTGAGAAACTAGTAGACTGGGAAATCTTTAAAGGCCAGCAGAAAGCTACAAAATAGTTATAAAGAAAAGTAAGATAGATTACGAGAATAAACTAGCTCAGAATATAAAAACAGGCAGCAAATGTTTCTATAAATATGCAAATCGTAAAAGAGTGGCGAAGGTAAATATTGGTCCTTCAGAGGGTGAGAAGGCCAATTTAATAACTGGGAATGAGGAAGTAGTCGAGACATTAAACAGTTATTTCATGTTGGTCTTCGCAGTGGAAGACACAAATAACATGCCGAAAAACTAATGGCAAGTAGGTTATAGCAGGTGAGGACCTAGAAGCTATCATTATCACTAAGGAGGCAGTGCTGGGCAAGCTAATGGGGGCTAAAGGTGGACAAGTCTCCTGGCCCTGATGAAATGCATCCCAGGCTACTAAAAGAGGTGATGGGGGAAGTAGCAAATGCACGAGTAATTATTTACCAAAAACACTAGACTTTGGGGTGGTTCCTGCAGATTTGAAGATAGCTAATGTGACACCACTGTTTAAAAAAGGAAGTGGACAAAAATCAGGTACCTCTAGGCCAGTTAGCTTAACTTCAGTAGTGGGGAAAGTGCTTGAATCTACCATTAAGGAAGAAATAGCAAGAGATCTGGATATAAATTGTCCCATTGGGAACACTCAGCAAGGGTTCATGAAGGGTAGGTCACATTTAACTAATTTGGTGGAATTCTTTGAGGACATTATGTGCATGGTGGACAATGGGGAACCTGTGGATGCGGTGTATCTGGATTTCCGGAAAGCATTTGACAAGGTGCCACGCCAAAGGCTGCTACATAAGATAAAGTTGCACGGTATTACAGGTAACATATTGGCATGGATAGAGGATTGGTTGACCAGTAGAAAGCAAAGAGTAGGGGTAAATAGGTGTTTTTCTGGTTGGCGGTCAGTGGCTAGTGGTGTGCCTCAGGAATCAGTGTTGGGACCGCAATTGTTTACAATTTACAGAGATGATTTGGAGTTGGGGACTAAGTGTCATGTGTCAAAATTTGCAGATGATGCTAAGGTGAGAGGTACAGCAAAGTGTGCAAAAGACACTGAAAGTCTGCAGAGGGATATAGATAGTCTAAATGAGTGGGCAAAGGTCTGGCAGATAGAGTACAATGTTGATATGTGTGAGGTCATCCATTTTGGTAGGAATAACAGCAAAATGGACTATGTTTCACTTGGATTAAAAAATTGCAGCACGCTGCTGTGCAGAGGGATTTGGGTGTCCTTGTGCATGAATCACTAAAAGTAGAATTGCAGGTGCAGCAGGTAATTAAAAAGGCAAATGGAATTTTGCCTGCCATTGCTAGATGGATGGAGTTTAAAAGCAGGGAGGCTATGCTGCAGAAGTATAGAGTCCTAGTGAGGCCACACCTGGAGTACTGTGTGCAGTTTTGGTCCCCTTACTTGAGAAGAGAAATATTAGCACTGAAGGGGCTACAGAGGAGATTCACTTGGTTGATTCCAGAGTTGAGAGGATTGGATTATGAGGACAGACTGAGTAGACTGGGATTATACTCATCGGAATTCAGAAGAATGAGGGGAGATCTTATAGAAACATATAAGATTATGAAGGGGATAGGTAAGGTGGAGGCAGGGAGGTTGTTTCCGCTAGCAGGTGAAACTAGGACTAGAGGGCATCGCCTCAAAATAAAGGGAAGCAGATGTAGTACTGCGGTCAAGAGGAACTTCTTCACCCAAAGGGTTGTGAATCTGTGGAATTCCCTGCCCAATGAAGCGGTTGAAGCTACCTCGCTGAATGTTTTTAAGGCAAGGTTGGTTAAATTTTTGAACAGTAAAGGAATGAAGGGTTATGATGAGTGGGTGGGTAAGTGGACCTGAGTCTCAAAAAGTTCAGCCATGATCTTAGTAAACGGCGGGGCAGGCTCAAGGGGCCAGACAGCCGACTCCTGCTCCTAGTTCTTATGTTCTTATGTTCTTCCATCCCCAAGGTCTAGAATCTATGGGGCAGTTTGCCAGCAACATCACCACTTCCTGATTGCTGTATGGCTCAGCGGAGCCTCCTGGAAAGAGGCATCAAAGGTCTCTGACCAGATCCCCAGCTGGTGGGCGAGATACCCGACTCCACAACAAGATCCTGCCCTATGCTGTTATGGAGCACAAAAAATTTGGAATGAGTGAAGGTGAATACAAGGCTTATTTTTTGAAATAGAACATTTATGCAGTGAGAAACAATCTGCAATTCTGTAAACCTCAATGATTTATTTTCTCTGATGTTGTTGACAATGTATTAGTCAGCATTGCAGTGTAAATATCATTGTTATCTGTGTGTTTGCTAGCCAGTTAAAATTAGATAGAAACTGAAATTCAAATGTTATGGTTTACCAAATCTAGTCTGCACTATCATTTAGATGTTAGACAGAAGATAGAGGATGCAAGAAAGGTAACACAAATTTTCAATTTATTAAGCCTCAGTCCTAAAATGCAGTAACTTTGCAAATACTCCAAGCCTCATCTATCTCCATAATAGAAAAAAAAGAAAAGAAAGCACCTAAACAATGTCTTTCACAACTTTGGAATGTCCCACAGGCATTTGCAATTAATTAAATATATAAGTTTTTTCTAATGTTGTCACTGTTGAAATAGAAGAAGTACATAGATAACTTGCACACAGAAGATTCAACACCAATAAAGGGATACTTACCAAATCAGTTTACTCTAGTTGAAGGATTAATATTGACTAAAACATCAAAGAGAACTTCCTTACTCTTCAAATAGTGTAACAAAATATCTTACAATTGTCTTTAAGGACATAAAGGATCGTACATTAATATTTTATTTGAAAGAGAGCCTTCCTACTGTATGAAGTATCAGCCTTCATCATGGATTGGAATTTTATCATGGAAGTGGGAATCAGGAATTTCCCCAGTGTAAATGATGGTGTTTCTGTCATTGCAGTTCTGGTGAGTAGAATTTTGGTTTAGGGGAATGGGGTCAGAAACAACGCCATTGTGGAAGCAAAAATGTAAGTTTAATTATACAAAAGCCAATCCTAGCGCAGTGATGATAAAATATCCAACTCCACTGCCACTTTTATACTACAGAGTTTAATGTTTTACAGTGGAAGTATCAAGTATACCGAAAAACTTTAAAAAGTGAATAGGAAATGGCATCAAAGATGTTATTATAGAACATAGAACACTACAGCGCAGTACAGGCCCTTGGGCCCTCGATGTTGCACCGACCTGTGAAACCAAACTGAAGCCCATCTAACCTACATTTTTCCATTATCATCCATATGTTTATCCAATGACCAATTAAATGCCCTTAAAGTTGTCAAGTCTACTACTTTTGTAGGCAGGGCATTCCACCCCCTAACTACTCTCTGAGTAAAGAATCTACCTCTGACATCTGTCTTATATCTGTCACCCCTCAATTTAAAGCTATGCCCCCTCATGCTAGCCATCTCCATCCGAGGAAAAAGGTTCTCACTGTCCATGCTATCTAATCCTCTGACCATCTTGTGTGTCTCTATTAAGTCGCCTCTTAACCTTGTTCTCTCCAACGAAAATAACGTCGAGTCCCTCAGCCTTTCCCCATAAGACCTTCCCTCCATACCAGACAACATCCTGGTAAATCTTCTCTGCACACTTTCCAACGCTTCCACATCCTTCCTATAATGCGGCGACCAGAACTGTACACAATACCCCAAGTGCGGCCGCACCAGAGTTTTGTACATCTGCAACATGACTCCATGGCTCTGAACCTCAATCCCTCTACCAAACCAAAACCTAACACACCGTACGCCTTCCTAACAACCCTATCAACCTGGGTGGCAACTTTCAGGGATCTATGCACATGGACACCGAGATCTCTCTGCTCATCCACACTACCAAGAATCTTACCATTAGTCCAGTACTCTCTATTCCTGTTACTCCTTCCAAAGTGAATCACCTCACACTTTTCCGCATTAAACTCCATTTTCCACCTCTCAGCCCAGATCTGCAGGGCTCAATTGGCTTGATACCCCTCTTATTGAAGTTCCAGCATGAAGGAATTCTGTAAGTAGCTGCATACCTTCATGTGCCACTGCAGAAAGTCCCAACATACTGCTGCAATTAAGCAAAACTTCCCAGCTCAGGGGCAGCCTCCCACAGTCAACCCTCAACTTCGCTGCTCCTCACAGGACCCATACGCCAGCATATTATCAGAGGAAAGGCAATCACTGATTATTTCTCTGGTCACTCCAAACCTCACACCACCCCAAGTGTCCCTGTTAACAAGCTCTAGTACCCTAGGATCTCGCTGCACAATGATAATGATACATGCTATGCTGGCATTCATGCAGCAGATGAGGGCACCAAACTTAGAAATTCATCCACTTCACCAACACCTTCCACCCCAATCTTAAGCTCACCTGGACCATCTTTAATACCTCTCTCTCCTTCCTGGACCTCTCAGTGTCCATCTCAGGCAACCACCTAGAAACCAATATCCATTTCAAGCCCACTGACTCCCACAGCTACCTAGAATACACCTCCTCCCACCCATCTGCCTGCAAAAATTCCATCCCCTATTCTCAATTCCTTCGCCTCCACCACATCTGCTCCCAGGATGAGAAGTTCCACTCCCGTAGATCTCAGATGTCCTCGTTTTACAAGTACCACAACTCAGCGCCCTTGATCCTGTCTCCCACATTTCCCGCAACTCATCCCTCACACCCCCTCCCGGCAATAAAAACCAAAACAGAATCCCCCTCATCCTCACATACCAGCCCACCTCCGGATCCAACGCATCATCCTCCGACACTTCCGCCATCTGCAATCTGACCCCACCACCCAAGACATTTTTCCCTCCCCACCCTTGTCTGCTTTCTGGAGGGACCACTCTCTCCATAACTCCCTTGCCTGCTCCACACTCCCCTCCAGCCCCACCACACCCTGCACTTTTCCCTGCAACCACAGGAAGTGCTATACCTGCTCCTACACCTCCCCCCTCACCCACATCCCAGGCCCCAAGAAGACTTTCCACATCAAACAGATGTTCACCTGCACATCTGCTAATGTGGTATACTGCATCCGCTATTCCCGTTGTGGCCTCCTCTACATCGGGAAACCAAGCGGAGGCTTGGGGACCGCTTTGCAGTACACCTACGCTCAGTTCGCAGTAAACAACTGGGCCTCCCAGTCGCAGGCCATTTCAACTCCCCCTCCCATTCCTCAGATGATATCCTGGGCCTCCTGCAGTGCCACAATGATGCTACCCTAATGTTGCAGGAACAGCAACTCATATTCCAGATGGGAGCCAAGCAGCCCAATGGTATCAATGTGGACTTCACAAGCTTCAAAATCTCCCCTCCCCCCACCGCATCCTAAAACCAGCCAAACTTGTCCCTGCCTCCCTAACCTGTTCTTCCTCTCACCTATCCCAGCTTCACACCTCAAACCCCACCCCCATCTCCTACCTTCTAACCTCACCCCCACCCCCTTGACCTGTCCGTCCTCCCTGGACTGACCTATCCCCTCCCTAGCTCCCCACCTACAGTCACCTTTACTGGCTCCATCCCTGCCTGTTTGACCTGTCTATCTCCTCTCCAACTATCTTCTCCTCTATCCATCTTCTATCTGCCTCCCCCTCTCTCCCTATTTATTTCAGAATCCCCTTCCCTTCCCTCATTTCTGAAGAAGGGTCTAGGCCCAAAACGTCAGCTTTCCTGCTCCTCTGATGTTGCCTGGCCTGCTGTACTCATCCAGCTCTACACCTTGTTAATTCAAACCCATTGGTAGTTTTCAAACCTGAATTCGTTGCTCTCCTGAAATCATGAAGTGTCTCTTTCAAGTTGAATCAATTATTTCTTGAAGAAGATGAAGAAGAATAAAAGTTGTCTACTTATTGCACAGAATATGCCCAAGGGATGCAATAGCAACAAATGTAGTCACAGTTAAACGACGTAGATCCTTCTAGTCTAGACAGCCAGATCAATGATGGAATGCAAGAAAGTATCCTTGTGATAATCCGATTAATAATGAAACCAAGAAAAACTTTGAAAATTTCTACAGCCAGTAAAATGACCTCAACATCGGAGCTATCAAGAATTATAGAATTAATCAAGCGAAGAAGAGATCTCAGAGCTTCAAAACAAATTCAAGACATCGATGTTTTAGTCAGGCTGAGTTATACCACATCTGTACCAGAAGCCAATTGTCTGCAACTATTCTTTGCAATCGTGCACAAAGAACAGAAATGTATGCTAGACGTGATTAGAGAAAAACTTCAACCCGCGGCAAAAGCCCACCAAAATGAAGAACAAGTTCAAGTGGCTAATTAGAGGTCAGCCACAGAGAAAGAGATCCTTAAGTCCAAAGTGGGACATGTTAATTTTCAATATGTACGATTGTTGACCAGGATGGAGAGGCTGAAAGAGACCATCAAGCAAACAGCAGAAGCACTAGATAATTTTTTCAACTAAAATTTAAAAGGTTAGATTGTGCAGCTTATGGAAACACGGAATGCCCCCACAAATTTTAAGGGTGAATAGAGGAATGAGTTTAAACAGTGCTGAACTCAAAAGAATTAAAACAGTCCATCTACATCAGTGAGGCTACATTGAACTAAAAGTTCAGCAGTAAACATTCAAGTAGAACAATCAAATCTTGCTGGTGAACAAACAAAAAGCTTGGAGAAGGTTGCAAAACTACTGCAACCAGTGTCCTCATGCAAATGAGACAGAGGGATACTTTGATGGAGGTAAAGGCCTCTTTGTTACAGAAACATACAGAACTCCAAGATCACAGTGTCTGCCTACTTGAAGAAAATTCCATGTTACATTTAATGAGCAAGGTTCTAGCCTTTCAAAACAAAGTGCTGGGGGGAAAGAACAAGAATCTTCAGTCCCCTACCTACCAATGACAGAGATTGTTTATGGAAGCGCAATAAGTGTATCGGCATATCTAATCCTCTTCCCACTTCTCCATCAGCCCTCAACTTCTGCAGAATGAAAAGCTACAGATAGTATAAATATATATGGCTTGCTCTCTGCTATCCCCTTAACACGACCAAACTCTTGTCCTTTTTCCTTTAAGTTACTCACGAACCAGAATTTTCCAAGTCAAAGGAAGTGAAAGTGACGATTAACAATACCATTACTAAATCTTACATTTGCTGATCTTTGTTTTTAGCAGCAGATGGGGTTGGAAGCCTTTTATATTAGATTTTCTTCCTAGTACTACCACTTCTAAATGTACTTGCATTCTTCTGGCCATGATTACCCTATGTACATTCACTTATAGTTTGTGTAGGTGTGGATAGAAAGCAACACTGTTGACATGTGCACATGGGGCTAAATCTAGCAGTGTTATCACTAATGCGTGCTTTTTTAAATGTTCGAGTCTTTGAAAAATATTTCAAACAGCCAAACACCTGAATTATTCTTTAAAAAAATTGAATTTGCCTGATCGTATTTAAATTCACAATCATTCCTAATTTCGAGTTCTTTTTGCTAATTTAATCCTATGATGAAACACTGCCTCATTTTAGTCTTTGCAAGTAGTTAATTTTACTGTCAAGTAATATCCTCCTTCATAGCTTTAAGAACCTAGTATAAAGGCACTCAGCTAACAAAGTTTATTATTCCCTTTTAAACAGTTCTCACTTGTTCTTGATTTCTTTTTGGTTTGCTTTTTCCAACTGGACTTGAACTATGTCAATTTCTATTAAAGCAAGAGCAATTGCCAGTTTGTTTTGAAGTTTTAATTTCATTAAAATTCACATTTCTTCCTGTGTAGTTTTTTACTGTTATCACTAGACTTAGCTTTTCCACCCTCTTACTAAGAATGTTTTCCTTTTGCTGCCACCTGCTTTGTCTCTTTTAATTCAGATGCTTTTAGACCATAACACACAGGAGCAGAAGTAGGTCATTCAGTAAATGAGTCATCTCCAAAATTGAATGAAATCATTGGCTGCTCTGATAATCCTCAACTCCACTTCCCTGCCTTTCCCATAACCCTTGATTCCCCTATGGATTAAAATTCTGTCTATCTCAGCCATTATTATACTTAATGATGCAGTTTCGACAGCACTCTGCAATAAAAAAATTCCACAGATTCACCACCCTCTGAGAGAAAAAAATCCTCACCTCTGTTATATGGGTGACTCCATTTCTCTGGCTGCCAGAGGATACAGAAGTCATGCTCAATGACTCATTCACTAGTAACAACACTCACAGTCAGATTCAGCATTCCATTATTCCAGCAAAAAATATGGCCACTCCTTGGTTATGTTTCTGCATTCTTTTTTCCTTAATGTTCTCTCTATCTTTTTCAATTAGACACACATATCAGCCGTGTGACAAATATAATGTTTACTTGCTAGATAACAAAGCGTGGAGCTGGATGAACACAACAGGCCAAGCAGCATCTTAGGAGCACAAAAGCTGGGCTGGTTTTGGGATGCAGTGGGGAAAGGTCACATACCGCCCCACCAACATCTGGATACAACGCATCATCCACCGACACTTCTGCCTACTAACCTCATCCGCCTCCTTGACCTGTCCGTCCTCCCCGGACTGACGTATCCCCTCTCTACCTCCCTCCCCACCTAATCTCTCCTCTCCACCTATCTTCTCCTCTATCCATCTTCGGTCTGCCTGCCCCTCTCTGCCTATTTATTTCAGAACCCTCACCCCAGCCCCCTCTCTGATGAAGGGTCTAGGCCTGAAACGTCAGCTTTTGTGCTCCTGAGATGCTGCTTGGCCTGCTGTGTTCAACCAGCTCCACACTTTGTTATCTCGGATTCTCCAGCATCTGCAGTCCCATTATCTCTAATGCTTACTTGCTGCCTGTATTAACCAGGTTACACTCATTCAGTTACCTCTCCACCTTTTTTTTAAAGCTTCACTGAGAACCACTTCTTTTGTCTCATTTCAGTCAACCCCTCATTTCTTTAGCCTGGTTTCCGTGATCTTATTTTATGGAACAAGGAGGTATCTTCAGATTTTCTTTCTATAATGTTCTTGGGACCTGTTTTTGAATCCTACCATGGCAGATGGTGGAATTTGAATTCAACAAACAAAAACTCTGGAATTGAGAGTCGAAGCGTGACCATGAATCCATTGTCAATCTTTGGGGAAAATCCATCTGGTTCATTAATACCATTCAGGAAAGGAAACTGCCAGGGATGCCTAACCTGAAGAAGTTACCCTCCTCCCTCCGGACCAACCTCAGGGAATCTCTCTCCCACTGCAACTCTCTTGCTTCGGTCCGCCTCCCCCTCTCTCCCTACTTATTCCAGAACCCTCACCCCATCCCCCTCTCTGATGAAGGGTCTAGGCCCAAAACATCAGCTTTTTGTGCTCCTGAGATGCTGCTTGGCCTGCTGTCTTCATCCAGCTTCACTTTATTATCTTGGATTCTCCAGCATCTGCAGTTCCCATTATCTCTAATGCCATCCTTACCTGTTCTGGCCTATGTGTGACTCCAGACCCAAAGAAATGTTGTTGACCCTTAACAACTAGGGATGGGCAAAAATGCTTGCCTAGCCAGTGATGCCCTCATCCCAGGAATGAATAAAACAAAATAAAGACAACTGCTTACTTGGGATCAGCCAAGATCACATTTGTTTCTGAACTAGTCATCGCAAAAATATAGGCCTTGCAATAAAATCATTTTCCTAATTCTTATGAGAACCCACATGTTATCCTTATCCAGATTGGATCCAATGATAGGCCTCTCTAAAATGAATTATTCCTAGAATATGTATGTCTATTGTTCACCACAGCTGATCCAGAGCTTTACAACTAAACAGTTTTCTTTGGACCACATCAGAAGGACTCAAGTCAAATAAATTGCTAGGCTAGGTAAGGCATGCTAGTTTAATTCCCTGAAATAAATTGATAGACCTTAACTATGTGCTTCCTCATGACCACAGTAACTCACTGCAAGAACAATTCAAGTAGAATAAACAAGTCTCTCAACTCTGGTCTCCTTTGAATAATTAAAGTACGTTTTTTTTGGGCTCACTGAAAGCAAAGCTCCAATGTTTATGCCAACCCCACCCAGGTCATCTAAAATCATCTCTCATTTTTCTATTTTTATTTTGCTTCTTCATGAGATGCAAGTGCCATTTGTTAGGCTAGCCTTTGCTGTCACTATACACTAAGTATAGGCCCAATTGTTCCTCATATTACAGTATCTTCATGCCATGGACCAGCCCAGTTAACAATCTCTGTAATGTCCACAACCTCATATACAGCTACAGCCAATCTTTCCTGATGTCCATTTCAAGCCAACCGACTCCCACAGCTACCTAGAATACAACTCCTCCCACACATCCTCCTGCAAAAATTCCATCCCCTATTTCCAATTTCTTCACCTCAGCTGCATCTGCAGGATGAGGCATTCCACTCCCGCACATCCCAGATGGCCATGTTCTTCAAGGACTGCAACTTCCCCCCCCGGAGTGGTCGAGAACGCCCTCGACCGTGTCTCCTGCATTTCCCACAACACATCCCTCACACCCCGCCCCCGCCACAATCGCCCTAAGAGAATCCCCCTCGTCCTCACATACCACCCCACCAACCTCCAGATACAACGCATCATCCTCTGACACTTCTGCCATCTACTATCCGACCCCACCACCCAAGACATTTTTCCATCCCCACCCTTGTCTGCCTTCCAGAGAGACCACTCTCTCCAGGACTCCCTTGTCCGCTCCACACTCCCCTCCAACCCCACAACACCCAGCACCTTCCCTTGCAACCACAGGAAGTGCTACACTTGCCCCCACACCTCCTCTCTCACTCATTCCCGGGCCCCAAGATGACTTTCCATATCAAACAGATGTTCACCTGCACATCTGTCAATGTAGTATACTGTATCCACTGTACACGGTGTGGCTTCCTCTACATTGGGGAAACCAAGCGGAGGCTTGGGGACCACTTTGCAGAACACCTCCACTCGGTTCGCACTAAACAACTGCACCTCCCAGTCGCGAACCATTTTAACTCCCCCTCCCATTCCTTAGACGACATGTCCATCCTGGCCCTCCTGCAGTGCCACAATGATGCCACCTGAAGGTTGCTGGAACAGCAACTCATATTCCACTTGGGAACCCTGCAGCCCAATGTCATCAATGTGGACTTCACAAGCTTCAAAATCTCCCCCTCCCCCACTGCATCCCAAAACCAGCCCAGCTCGTCCCCTCCCCCCACTGCATCCCAAAACCAGCCCAGCTCGTCCCCGCCTCCCTAACCTGTTCTTGCTCTCACCCATCCCTTCCTCCCACCCCAAGCCACACCTCCATTTCCCACCTACTAACCTCATCCCACCTCCTTGACCTGTCCGTCCTCCCTGGACTGACCTATCCCCTCCCCACCTCCCCACCTATACTCTCCTCTCCACCTATCTTCTTTTCTCTCCATCTTCGGTCCGCCTGCCCCTCTCTCCCTATTTATTCCAGAACCCTCACCCCATCCCCCTCTCTGATGAAGGGTCTAGGCCCGAAACATCAGCTTTTGTGCTCCTGAGATGCTGCTTGGCCTGCTGTGTTCATCCAGCTTCACACTTTGTTATCTTAGCCAATCTTCCCTACTTTTTTTACTCTACCACCACTAGCCAAGTGAATGAGATTTAAGTAGGGCAGCATTTCAGGAGTAGTAACCATAATAAGTTTTAGGATACTCATGGATGGGGATAGCAGCAGTTCTCAGTGAAGGCATTCAATTGGGGGAAGGAAAACTACAACAATATTACACAGGAACTGGAGAGTATTGGTTGGAGGCGACTCGTTGAGGGTAAATCTACATGGGACATGTGGGGGTATTTCAAATGACAGTTGATAACAGCTCAGGAGTGACACATTCCTGCAAAGGATAGGTGCAGCAAATTAGGTAAACTTTGTTAAGACCTTGGTCAAAAACAAAAAGGAACCATATGCAAGCTCTAGGAGGGTGGGAACTGACAAAGCGCTTGAAGTACATAAGGAAAGCAGGAGCTTAAACAAGGAATTAAAAGGGCTAAAAGGGGAAACGAAAAATTGTTAGCAAACAGGATTCAGGACAATACCAAAGATTTATATACATATATAAAAAGCAACAGGGTAACCAGGGAAAGGGCTGGTTCACTCAAGGACAAAGGAGGGAGTCTACATGTGGAGCCAGATGAGGTGGGTGAGGACCTAAATGAATACTTCATGTCAGTATTCAGCAAAGAGAAGGAATTGGCAGACGATGATCTCAGGGGAGAGAGTGACAAATTTCTAAGCCAAGTTGCTCTTCAAGAGGAAGAGGTGTTGAGCATATTAAAGATAAGTCCCCAGATGCTAATGGGATCTATCCCAGAATATCGTGGGAGACCAGAGAACAAATTGCTGGAGTATTGACTGACATCTTTTATCCTCTCTGACCACTGGTGAGGTCCCAGAGGACTGGAGAAAAGCCAATGTAGTTCCAATGTTTAAGAAGGGCAGCAGGGGCAACCCAGGAAATTATAGGCCGGTGAGACTCACATTGGTGATATGGAAATTAGTGGAAAAGGATTCTCAGGAACAAGATCTATATGCATTTATAAACAAATGGACCCATCAGCAATAGCTAGCATAGTTCTGAATGGGGGAGGTCACGCTTCACTAACTTGATCGAGTTTTTGAGGAGTTGATGAAGACGATTGATGAGGGAAAAGTAATTGATGTTGTCTGCGTGGACTTCAGTAAAGCCTTTGACAAGGCCCCCTCCTGGAAGACTGGTATAAGAGATGAAGTCACATGGTTTCAGGGTGAGCTGGCAAGATGGATACCGAACTGGCTTAGTCATAGGAGACAGACAGTAGCGATGGAAGGATGCTTTTTGGAACAAAGGGTTGTGACTGGTGGTGTTCTGCTCTTTGTGATCCACATAAATGATTTGGAGGAAAATGTGGCTGGTCTAATTAGTAAGTTTGCAGATGATCCAAAGATTGGCAGAGTTGCGGATAGTGAGGAGGATTCTCAAAGGATACAGCAAGTTTAGATCAGTTGGAGGCATGGGCAGAAAAATGGCAGATAGTGTATAATCCAGACAAATGTGAGGTGTTGGATTTTGGAAGGTAAAGTGCAGGTGAAAATTATACAGTGAATAGCGAAACCCTTTGGATATGCAGAGGGATCTGGGTGTAAAGGTCCAAGGATCACTGAAGGTGGCAGCGCAGCTAGATAAGGTAGTAAAAAAGGCCTATGGCATGCTTCCCTTCATTAGAGGGGGCATTGAGTATAAGGATAGGCAGGTTATGCTGCAGCTTTGTAGAACTTTAGTTCGGCCACATTTGGAATGTTGTGTAGAGTTCTGGTTGCCACACTACCAAAGGATATGAATGCTTTGGACAGGGTACAGAGAAGGTTTATTAGGATGTTGCCTGGTGTGGGGAGATTTTAGCTACGAAGAAAGGTTGGATAGACTGGTCTTGTTTTCACTGGAATGCAGGAGGTTGAGAGGAAACCTGTTTGAAGTTTGAAAGATTGTAAATGGCTTGTATAGAATGGAAAATATAATGCTTTTTCCCAGGTTGGAGTTATCACTTACAACGGGGCCGCAGGTTCAATGTGTGAGGGGAAAGTTTAAAAGAGATGTGCAACACAGATTTTTCACACAAAGGCTAGTGAGTGCCTGGGACTTGTTGTCAGAGGAGGATGTGGAAGCAGACACTATAGAAGCCTTCAAGAAACAACTGAACAAATATATGAATAGGAATGGAATAGAGGGATACAGATCCTGTAAGTGAAGGCAGTTTTGGTATGGAAGGTTCAAGTGTGTTGACCCAGGCTTGGAGGGCTGAAGGGCCTGTTCCTGTGCTGCATTGTTCTTTGTTCTTTGTTTTTGCCATAAAGGACAATATTTAATTTGTCTTCCTAACCGCTTGCTCTACCTGCAATCTAAACTTTTTTGATTCATGTATAAAGACATCCAGGTCATCTTGTTCTGTAGAATTCCACAATTTCTCAACATTTAAATAATATTCTGATTTTATATAACTCCTCTAATGTGAACAATCTCAGTTTTTCCCACATTATTTCCATTGCTAAATGTTTACCCACTCGATTTATTTGCACACATATACCTTAGCAGGTTTTTTTGTTTTCTTCTCACAATTTGTTTTCCCAATTATCTTTATATCAGCAGTGAAACTGGTAGATCCAAATAGTCAATACTCCCACATTGATCCATGCAGCACTTAATCTGTTAAAATTTGCCAAACTGAAAATGATCCACTTATCCTAACTCTATTTCTTATTTGTTAGTCAATCTTCTATCATTGCCAAAATATTTCCAATCAACACATTGATTCCTCATGTTTTGTAGTGACCTATCATGTAGTACCTTATTAAATGTCTTTTGGTATACAAAATATCTTGCATCTACTGATTCCCTTTTACCCACATTCTTCTAACATCAAAGAGCAGTAATAAATTTGTCAAACGCCATTTCCCTTTCATGAAACCATTTTGACTCTGCTTCATTGCATCACAATTTTGTAAATATCCTGCTTCTAGTCAATTGATAATAAATTTTAACATTTTCCCAATGACAGATGTTAGACTAACCAGACGATCATTCCCTGCTCTTTGTCTTCCTCCTTTCTTGGATAGAAGTGTCATAGATGCTGCTCTCCAATCTCATTGTGAATTTTCCAGAATCCAGGGAATTTTGGAAGATTACAACCAATAATTTTGGAATTATTTAGGACCATAGGATGCAGGCCATGAGACCTTGCAGATTTGACAGCTGTTAGTCCCATTAATTTTCCTGATAATCTAGTGATTGCAATTGTTTAAAATTTCCCTTTGCTTTTCTATATTGTTTTGGGATGCTTTTGGTGCCTTCTATTGCTAAGATGATATAAAATACTTGATTAAAACATCCGTCAATTTCTTGATGCTTATTAGTAATTCCACAGTCTCACTGTCTAAGGGGCTACTATTCATCATTTACAGATACTTATAGAAGCTTTTAACGTCAATTTTTAAAATTTCTTGCTATATTGCTCTTGAACTTCATTTGTTCAATCGTTTTTTTTTACTACTTTTACTAGTTTCTAAAACTTTCCCAATTTTCAGGTCTTGCAAGAATATTTGCATCATTGTGCATCTTGCAATTTTATACCATCCATAACTTACTTACTAACCCATAGATCATGCAGCCTCTTCATAGAATCTTACAAGCAAGATGCCCATGATCACACGATCTGGAGTTTGCACCCCATGACCTGATGGGTCTGATATGGAATGTGAGAAAGGATACAATGGGAGGTGGTGAAATAGTGGTAATGTCACAAGATTAGTAATCCTGATGTTCAGACTATTCCCTGGGGATGTGAGTTCAAGACCCACTGGAGCTAGGATTTAATTTCAATCGATAAATCTGGTCAAAGAGGATACAAACATCTCCGTCAAGGCCCCAGCAATCTCCTCCCTTGCCTCCTTCAGTATCTTGGGATAAATCCTATCAAGCCCTGGGGACTTACCTACCTTAATGTTCTTCAAGATACCCAGCACTACCTTCTTCTTAAAATCAACGTTCTCCTCCCTAATTTTACCATTATCTACATTCTTCTTTTTGAATACCAATGCAAAGTTTGTATTTGTTCACAGAGGACATTCCTCTGCCTCCACACATAAATTCCCTCCTTTGTCCTTGAGTGAGCCTACACATTCCCTCGTTACCCTCTCACTCCTAAAGTACATATAAAATAGCCTGGGATTATTCTTATTCATACTTGCCAAGGACATTTCATGGCTCCTTGTAACTGTCCTGATTCCTTGATTAAGTCATTTCCTGCGTCCTCTATGCTGTGGAAGGACTGTGACTGATTTCAGTTTCCTAAAACTTACGTATGGTCCCTTTTTGCTTTTTGACTAATGTTTCAATATTTCTTGTCATCCAGTGTTCTTGAATCTTGTCATCCTTATCTTTCATCCTTACAGGTGATCAACTGTCAGATGTGGATTTTTCTGCGATTATGGCCCGAGATTCTCACACAAGGGGAAACAACCATTCTGCATCTATCCTGTCGAGCCCATAAGAATCTTAGGTTTCAATGAGGTCTCGTTTCATTCTTCTAAACTACAATGAGTACAGGCTCAATCTATTCAACATTTCCTCGTAAGAAAATCTCTCCATACTCAGAATTAACCAAGTGAACCTTCTCAAGACTGTCTCCAAGCCAATATATCTTACTTTAGATAGGGAGGTCAAAACTGTTCAGAACATTATTCTACTGAATTGAGATCCCCTTTTCATTGCTTGGCAGCAAAGTCAAATGGAAAATCCGCTGTGGAGTATGTTCAATTAGAACATGTGGCAGGGCTTGTAGTTCCCTCAAGTAAATGGAATTTGCATGCGTTAATTCATCTGGCTGTGAATGGAAAATCCAATTTACATGGTTAAATGTTGTCAACCAATTGTGTGGAATTATATCCAGTTTCTTGGGAAATAAGGACCTATCAGAGGATATATATGTCAGCTTGAACTCTCATGCACTTTGTAATCAGTGTGAGGCATGTACAACAATAGCAAGAGTGAGTTTATTATATATTACTACGTATACTTTACGCCAGAAATGTCACTACAATATCATTTATTCATTTGCCATCCAAATATAGCACAAACAGAATTCAATCCAGCATGTGGCAAAAAAAACACTATTTCTTGTGGTATGGTTAGGTAATCATTCCAACCATCCTGGCCAAGGGAGAAACTTACCCACACTTGTCTGGTCTAATTTTGGATAAAGAGGCACTGAAAAGGGGGGAGCTAAAGAATTGTAGCAGCCCTGAGAGACTATGACTATCAAAAAGAACAGAAAATCTAGATAAAACAAAATTCAAATGTGCCCTGATAAGAATTCGTAATACAAGAGGATATAGGTGAATGCCTAAAATTCATTGGATAGCAAAAAATAAATGAGATGCGTAAAGAAAACGTATAAGACTAGATTAGTAAGTATTATAAAATACTTTTATAACCATATATGTAGTAAACAGATTCAGGCAATTAGTAGGCCAAATTAGGCACCAAAATAAAGGCCTTAATGTAAAGGCAGAGGTCATGCATGAGGCACCATTACTACTTTGCAACTATCTTCATGAAAAAGTATTCCATGGAGCAGTTAGATTAGATAGGCATTAGATAGAACCTAGATAGATAGAGAGGAACATGAATCAATAACTTGCCTCAAAGTGTTAAAGTCATTGGGTTTGAATGAATTGGATTCGAGATTTCTGCAGTTAGGAACAGTGAAAATTGCAGTGGCGTTGACATACAATAGTGCTTTTGAGCTATGGATATGGACTTTTAAAGGTGTCTGACAATGTCCTCAATAAATTAGTTAACAAATTTGACAGACGTGGAATTTTCCTGTGTATGCAAGGTATAAGGTACTACCAGCTGACGTATTTCTTCTGGTAGGTCCTTATCTCCTTGGAGCCTGGTTATAATTCCGCACAAAAAGTTGACAAAAATGTTACTTAGGTCTATAACTATGACTTACCTGGAATGAGGGAACAACACTGGACCTGCATGGGTACCATGCACAGTGGAAGTGTAAAAATCACGGCTGGGGCTCAAGGCCTACGTTCATCTCGGACTCAGAGACGGCACCAAACCTGTGCGCGAGCAGCACATAGCACAAGTGTACAAATAATGGCTGGGCCTCAAGACCTATACGGCAGCTCAGTTTGGTCAAGTGGAATGTGTGACCTGTAATATGTGGGAAGCCACGGACCTTACCAATGTCCTAGACAACCACATGTGCAGGAAGTGCTTCTAGCTGCAGAAATTTGAGCTCTCACAGTGGCTGGGGACACAAAGAGTTACTTGGATAACATGTTTAGAGAGATGGTTATACTGCAGATTAAGAGACTGGAGGAGGGAAAGGAAAAGCAGGAGTTCTCCATGGCTAACAAAACAGTTTTCCATTCTGGAAGTGATGAGGGTGCTGGTTCCTCAAGGGAGTGCACTCAGAGCCACATTTCCAGCAACATGAGCAGTACACCTGTACAGAAGGAAAGAAAGAAGGAAGGAGGAAGAGCGACAGTTATAGGAGATTCATTTGTTAAGTGCTCAGACAGGCATTTTTGTCCAGGATGGCAAGTTGTCTCTCTGGTCTCAGGGTCAAGGATGTTGCAGAATAGCTATAGGACATTTTTGTGGGGAAGGATGAACAGCAACAAGGTTGTTGTCTATGTTGGTAACAGTTACTTAGTTAGGAAGTAGAAGATGGTTCTGGAATCAAAATTTAGCAAGCTACGTAGAAGTTAGCAAACAGAATTAGTTTCTCCAAATTACATCCACTGTCACGTGTAAACTCAGAGGCTAGGAATACTGCAGCAAGTAACTTACCTCCTAACTCAGGCACAAATTAGGATTTTGATTTGCTTATTGTAATCACATTTACCCAAGTACAGTGATAAATCTTGTTTTTGTGAGCAGTATAGGCAGATCACAGCAAACAAGAGTAAATAGATCATAGATAACAAGGTGTAGAGCTGGATGAACACAGCAGGCCAAGCAGAATCAGAGGAGCATGAAAGCTGACTATTCAGGTCTAGACCCTTCTTTTCTGAAGAATCTTTTCTGAAGAAGGGCCCTGATCAAAAACATCAACTTTCCTGCTCCTCTGATGCTGCTTGACCTGTTGTGTTCATCCAGATCTACACCTTGTTATCTCAGATTCCCCAGCATCGGCAGTTCCCCCTATCTCCAAATAGATCAAAAGGTACTTAGACAGAGTGAGACATATAACAATAAAACTGCATAGGAGGTGCTCAAAGCACTTTCACATGGCTCATAGACCCATAGACATTTTATTCTTTAGCTGGCATAAAAATATTTCCCGAGCAACCCAGAAGTCTTAACATAGGAAAGAGATGCTGAATTGGCTGGAGCTATTTTACCTGTAGTGTTGAAGGCTAAAGGGGTGAAAAAGGAAGGATAATTTAGGACATCTTATGATTTCCAATATGTCTAATAATGATAAGAAAGTTAGCATTAAGGCACTTTACCTAATTGCTCGTAGTATTTGTGACAAAATAGAAGAATTAATGGCACAAATTATCCTGAATGATTATGATGTGGTAGGCATCACAGAGACATGGTTGCAGGGGGTTCAGGACTGGCAGTTAAACATCCAAGGATTCACAACTTATTGAAAAGACAGGGAGGTGGGCGGCGGGGGGTGGGGGGGGAGTGGGCAGGGTTGCCCTCTTAGTTAAGAATGAAATTAAATCTATGGCACTGGGTCAGATGACGTGGAGCCTGTGTGGGTGGAGTTGAGGAACCATAAAGGCAAAAAAACTATAATGGGAGCTACGTACAGACCTCCTAACAGTGTTCAGGACCAGAGGCACAAGATGCACCAGGAAATAGATAGGGCATGTCAGAAAGGCAAAGTCATGGGACACTGTACAGAGGTTCATCCCAAAGAAAAGAAAGATTATCCGGGGTGGGATTAGACAGCCATGGCTGACAAAGGAAGTCAGGAAATATATCAGAGAAGAAGGGACAGCCTATAAAGTGGCCAAGAGCACTGGGAAATCAGAAGATTGGGAAGGCTACAAAAACAAACAGAGGACAACAAAGAGAAAAATAAGGAAGGAGAGGATCAAATATGAAGGTAGGCTAGCCAGTGATATTAGAAATGATAGTAAAAGTTTCTTTCAATACATAAGAAACAAACAAGAGGCAAAAGTAGATATTGGACTGCTCCAAATTGATGCTGGAAGGCTAGTGATGGAAGATAAGGAAATAGCTGAAGAATTTAATAAGTACTTCGCGTCAGCCTTCACAGTGGAAGACATGAGTAGTATGCCAACAATTAGGGAGAGTCAGGGGGCAGAGTTGAGTATGGTAAACATTACAAAAGAGAAAGTGCTAGAAAAGCTAACAGATCTAAAAATTGATAAACCTCCTGGCCTCGATGGGCTACATCCTAGAGTTCTGAGGGAGGTGGCTGAGGAAATAGCGAAGGCTTTGGTTGTGATCTTTCAAAAGTCACTGGAGTCAGGGCAAGTCCCAGATGATTGGAAAATTGCTGTTGTAACCCCCTTGTTGAAGAAAGGATCAAGACAAAAGATGGAAAATTATAGGCCGATTAGCCTAATCTCAGTTGTTGGTAAAATTCTAGAATCCGTCGTTAAGGATGAGATTTCTAAATTCCTGGAAGTGCAGAGTCGGATTAGAACAAGTCAGCATGGATTTAGAAAGGCGAGGTCGTGCCTGACAAACCTGTTAGAATTCTTTGAAGACGTAACAAGTAGGTTAGATCAGGGAAACCCTGTAAATGTTATCTATCTAAACTTCCAAAAGGCCTTTGATAAGGGAGGCTGCTGAGTAAGGTGAGGGCCCATGGTGTTTGAGGTGAGCTACTGGCATGGATTGAGCATTGGCTGTCTGACAGAAGGCAGAGAGTTGGGATAAAAGGCTATTTTTCGGAATAGCAACTGGCGACAAGCGGTGTCCCACAGGGTTCAGTGTTCACCTGTTCACCTTATACATTAATGATCTGGATGAAGGGACTGGAGGCATTCTGGCGAAGTTTGCCAATGATACAAAGATAGGTGGATAGGCAGGTAGTACTGAGGAGGCGGGGAAGCCACAGAAAGGTTTAGACAGTTTAGGAGAGTGGTCCAGAAAATGGCTGATGAAATTCAACGTGAGCAAATGTGAGGTCTTGCACTTTGGAAAAAAGAATACAGGCATGGACTATTTTCTAAACGGTGAGAAAGTTCATAAAGTTGAAGTACAAAGGGATCTGGGAGTGCTAGTCCAGGATTCTCTAAAGGTTAACTTGCAGGTTGAGTCCGTGATTAAGAGAGCGAATGTAATGTTGTCACTTATTTCAAGCAGGTTAGAATATAAAAGCAGTGATGTGCTTCTGAGGCTTTATAAACCTCTAATTAGACCCCATTTAGAATACTGTGTCCAATTTTGGGCCCCACACCTCAGGAAGGACATACTGGCGCTGGAGCGTGTCCAGCGGAGATTCACACGGATGATCCCTGGAATGGTAGGTTTAACGTATGATGAGTGGCTAAGGATCCTGGGATTGTACTCATTAGAGTTTAGAAGGTTGAGGAGAAGATCTAATAGAAACTTACAAGATAATGTATGGCTTAGAAAGGGTGGACGCTGGGAGGTTGTTTCCATTAGGTGGAGAGACTAGGACCCGTGGGCACAGCCTTAGAATTAGAGGGAGTAAATTTAGAAATGAAATGAGGAGACATTTCTTCAGCCAGAGAGTGGTGGGCCTGTGGAATTCATTACCATGGAGCACAGTGGAGGCCAGGACATTAAATGCCTTCAAGGCAGAGATTGATAATTTCTTGATCTCTCAAGGAATTAAGGGCTACGGGGAGAGTGCTAGTAAGAGGAGTTGAAATGCCCATCAGCCATGATTAAATGGCGGAGTGGACTCGATGGGCTGAATGGCCTTACTTCCACTCCTATGTCTTATGGTCTTATAGAGGTTTATAAAACCATGAGGGGCATGGATAAGGTGAATAGCCAACGTCTTTTTCCTACAGTAGGGAGAGTCCAAAACTAGAAGTCAGTGGTTCAAGGTGAGAGGGGAAAGGTTTAAAAGGGACTTAAGGGGAAACTTTTTCATGCAGAGGCTGGTGTTTGTAAGGAATGAGCTGTTAGAGGAAGTGGTAAAGGCTGGTACAATTACAACATTTAAAAGGCATCTGGATGGGTATATGAGTAGGAAGGGTTTAGAGGGATATGGGCGAAATGCTGGCAAATGGGACTAGATCAATTTAGGATATTTGGTCAGCATGGATGGTCTGTTTCCATGCTATAAAATTCTATGACTCTATCTACAACTGCACTGCAATAACTCAAAATTCCTTGACAGCACCTTCCCAATCCACAAAATCTCTCACCTAGAAGTTTAAGGACAGCATTTACTTGGGAATACCACTTGCAACTTCCCTCCAAATCTCACACAATCCTGACTTGGATCTTTATCAGTGCTCCTTCACTGTCCCAGGGTCAAAATCCTGGGACTCCCTCCCTAACATCACAGCTGGACAACTTTAATCACAAAAGCTGTTGCAATTCAAGATGACCTACTGAAGGGTAATTAGAAATTGGCAAGAAATGCTGGCCTACTCTGCAAAACCCACATTCCGTGAATGAATTTAAAAAATTGTATGTCACTAGATTTTATCAACAGAGTGCGGTTACTAAATGGACGTTGGTATCGCATTATCAAATCTAAAGTTAATATTAAATTTAACTTCTGCGATAATCGTAATAATTAACACAGTTTCAAGGTTTGTGTAGAAACTCGACTAGGACTACCAAATGCAGCGCTACTGATTACCATAATGCTTCATCTGCACACACAAGACATATTTTTAGCTAAACATTGCGGTTTACACCAAAAGCAGCTTGCTCATATATCCCATAGTGTGTCATTACTTTCAAAGATGGCATTTACTCCCACATACATGGGATCTTAGTCAACAGATGTACACTGCTTAATATTTCATTTGAGTGGGGGATTTCAAAATAATAAAGTGTAGAATTCATGATTAACACCAAGTTATCTCTCAAAGTCTGGCTCAGAAAATGTACATAACTAGTACTCACTGGATATTACAGAATGAGGACATAAGTCTTGTCTATCAAATATTTGGAATTCAAAGCAAGCATGCATGACAGCTACAGTAGAGATGAATTATTTCCTTCAGAAACGTTAGTATTTTTGTGCTTATAAGGCTTCCACAAGCAAATGTGCTCAAAATTGTACAATAATATGAAGTTTTGTATAGCATACTGTAATGAGAATTTTCCAATTAAAATAAACCTTTCACATTAGTTTAATGTATGTTAATATATTGCACTCATTTTACTGGGTTTCTTACATTTCAATAATTTTCATTAATAATACTTTGAACACAGGCTATTCATGAAAAATAACTGAAATAATAATATTCATAAATTTTAGGATTACACAGCAAGGACTGTGAAGTTGCCCTGTCAAACCTAATTTTTAACATCCTGAAAGTGACCTAATGTGGCACCTTTTTGAAAGAGAATCTATTACTAGTGATAAAGTAATACAATAGCACAATGTATGTCAATTTGAGAGGAAATTGGTGGATAGACAGAGTTGCAAAACACACTACAAGAGTACAATATATTTTTAAGATTAATAAATAAATGTGCAATTTTTTGCAACTTCCACGTCTCTGCTCTGCCTACCCTCTTTTGCTTATGCTGCTTGCAGGCAAAAGACTGTCTTCCAGGTGCCAGCTACAAATAGTTTACAGAGAACTATTGATCAGTTAAGTAAAGGTGGGTTGTGTGGGGGGTGGAGGGTAAAGTTAAGTGGAGTATAATGTGGGAAGATGTGAAAATTTTCATTTTGGAAGGGAGAAAAACAGAAGAGAATATTATTTAATATGGAGAAAATCTGCAGAAAGAAACCACACAAAAGGGCTTGAGTACTTATGCACAATACACAGAAAGCGAACAAACAGTAGCAGCAGGTGATTGAGAAGGCCAAAGGAATATTGGCCATTATTTCAAGGGAGTTGGAGTCTAAGTGTGATGATGTCTCACTGCTACTTTACAAGGTGCTGGTAAGACTACAGCTGGAGTTTTGGTTCCTTTAAGGAAAGATATAGTTTCATTCAAGGCAGTTCAAAGAAGGTTCACTAGGATGATCTCTAGTATGGAGGGATTGTATTACGAGCAAAGGCGAAACAGGTTGGGACTCTACTCCAACTGGGCTTTAGAAGAATGAGAGGTGATGTGGCAGACCAGTGTAGGATTCTTAAAGGGCTTGACAGAGTAAATGCTGAGAGGATATTTCCCCTCATGAAGACACTGGGTACAGAGGGTATAGTTTCAGGTTAAAGCCCCGCCAACTTAACAATGAGATGAAGAATTTCTTCTCTTCCTTCAGAGGGTTGAAGTGTCTTTTGAACTCCTTACCACAGAAAGCTGTGAGGGAAGAGTCCTTGCATTTATTTAAGGTTAAGATAGATAGATTCTTGATCACTGTGGAAATCGAGGGTTACAGAGAAAACACAGGAAAGTGGATGTCAGGAATGCCAGATCAGCCATAATCTTATTGAACGGCAGAGCAGGTTCGAGGGTCCAAACAGTCTACTCCTGTCCCTATTTGTTATGGTCCTATGATTTTTTCCTATCATAACACAACAACTTGTATCTATATAGTCTGATTTTAGTAGTTAAAAAAATTCCCAATGTGCTTCACCATAACATCATCAGAAAAAAATGACACTGAAACATGGAAGGAGTCAAACTGAGACAGTAGGAACTACCGATGCTGGAGTCAGAGATAACACAGTGTGAAGCTGGAAGAACACAGCAGCCCAGGCAGCATCAGAGGAGCAGGAAAGTTGCCGTTTCAGGTTGGGACTCTTCTTCAAGGCACCAGGTTTCTGAAGAAGAGTCCTGACCCGAAACGTCAACTTTCCTGCTCCTCTGATGCTGCTGGCCTTCTGTGTTCCTCTGGCTTCACACTGTGTTATCTCAGGAGACAAACAGATATCAGTACAGGTAACTAAAAGGTTGGCCAAAGATATAATCTTAAGGAGAAGACAGAAGTAGACGGTAAGAATCATGTCGGAAAGAAATTCCAGGGTTTATGAAGTCAAGTTGACAATTTGGGGAAGAGGTCAGAGTTGAAGGAAATCAAAGTTCACTTAGGGTTATAGAGCTGGGAGTGTTTACAGATTGAGACCAGAAAAAAATGGTGGAACAACAAAATTTCAAAAATTGTGGTAGTGCAGGATCAGGAGCCAATAAATTTGATTTGATATGATTTATGACTATCATATGTACAGAGGTACAGTGAAACCTGGCATCTTACATGCATTGGGGTAACAGAACAGAATGCAGGATACAATGTTACAGCTGCTGAAAAGGTGCAGAGAGAGGTCAATATTAACATTAAAGAGATCCATTCAGTTGTATGATAACAGCATGGAAGAAACTGTTTTTGAAACTGTGTACATGCTTATATTTAAACATCGATATCTTCTGCCCAACAGAAGAGGATGGAAGGCAGTATGACTGGGGTGGGAGGGGTTTATAATTATGTGGGTTGTTTTCACGATGCAGCAGAAAGTATAGATGAAGTCAACAGATGGGAGGCTGGTACTGTGTCCAATTTTGGACCCCACACCTCAGGAAGGACATACTAGCCCTTGGAGCGTGTTCAGCGGAGATTCACATGGATGATCCCTGGAATAGTAGGTTTAACATATGATGAACAGCTAAGGATCCTGGGATTGTACTCATTAGCGTTTAGAAGGTTGAGGGGAGATCTAATAGAAACTTACAAGATAATGTATGGCTTAGAAGGGGTGGATGCTAGGAAGTTGCTTCTGTTAGGCGGGGAGACTAGGACCCGTGGGCACAGCCTTAAAATTAGAGGGGGTAAATTTAAAACTGAAATGAGACGACATTTCTTCAGCCAGAGAGTGGTGGGCTTGTGGAATTCATTGCCGCAGAGTGCAGTGGAGGCCAGGACATTGGATGCCTTCAAGGCAGAGATCGATGAATTCTTGATCTCAGAAGGAATCAAGGGCTTCGGGGAGAGTGCAGGGAAGTGGAGTTGAAATGCCCAGCAGCCATGATTTAAATGGCAGAGTGGACTTGATGGGCCGAATGGCCTTACTTCCACTCCTATGTCTTATGGTCTTATGGTCTTATGGTTTGTCTGATGGACTGGGCTGTGTTCACGACCCTCTGCAGTTTCTTGTCGGTCTTGGAGAGAGCAGTTGTCATACCATGCTGTGATGCCTCCAGGTTGAATTTGTGCAAGATCTTTTGTGGACACACCCAATTTCCTTAGCCTCCTGAGGAAATAGAGGGATTGTCATGCTTTCTTGACCGTACTGTCCAATGTGGGTGAACCAGGACAGATTGTTGCTGATCATCACTTCTAGGAACTTGATGCCCTCGATTATTGTGGGGGCCACAGTGTTTAGCACTGCTGCCTCACAGCGTCAGGGACCCAAGTTCGATTCCAGCCTCGGGTGACTGTCTGTGTGGAGTTTGCACATTCTCCCTGTGTCTGTGTGGAGTTCTGCACATTCTCCCTGTATGGGTTTCCTCCGGGTGCTCCGGTTTCCTCCCACAGTCTAAAGATGTGCAGGCTAGGTGGATTGGCCATGCTAAATTGCCCGTAGTGTTCAGGGATGTATAGATTAGGTGGGTTTTGGTGAATGGGTTTGGGTGGGTGCTCTGGGGGTTGGTGTTGGCTTGTTGGGCCAAAAGGCCTGTTTCCACACTGTTTGGATTCTATGATTTCTTTGATCTCCACCTCAGCACCATTGATGCAGACAGGGCTATGCCCTTCCCCCTACTTTCTGAAGTCAATGACCAGCTCCTTTGTTTTTCTGACTTTGATGGAGAGATTAGTGTCTTTATACCATGCTGTTAAGCATTCTATCTCTTCCCTGTACTCTGTCTCATCATTGCTTGAGATCCGGCCTGCAATGGTGGTGTCATCAGAATGTAACTGAACAGGATGCGATGCAGGGTAAAACATGGAAGGCAAGATTTTAGATGAGCTGAGACTGCATACGTTGAAAAAGAGATTGTTTCCCCACAAAGTTACAGGCAAAATCAAGCAAATTAATGCAGATGCTAGAAATCCAAAATAAAAATAGAAAATACTGGAGAAACTCAGCATGTCTGGCAACATCTATAGAGAGAGAAACAGAATTAATGTTTTGAGTCCAACGACTCTTTCTTGGAAAGTCTTTGGACTCAAACATTAAGCCTGTTTCTCGCTCCACAGATGCTACCAGAACCTCTTCAGCCTCAACATCAGGCTCCATTTGATCAAAACACTTGAGACCTAAGCACTAAAGGTCATTGATAGAGATCTGGTGAAGTCAGAAGAGATAATAGATAGCCAACAAGCTATGCTATCAGGAGAATGATGCACTCAGAGGGAAGGGGAGAGGTGGGTCAATCCAGAAGGGTGTGGTTATTATAAAGATCATAGAATCCCCACAGTGCGGAGACAGGACTTTCATCCTAACAAGTCCATGCCAACCCTCAGAGCATCCCACCTATAACCCACCAAACCTACACATCCCTGAACACTACAGGCAATTTAGCATGGTCAATCCACCTACCCTGCACACCTTTGGACTGTGGGAGGAAACTGGAGCACTCAGAGGAAACCCACAGACACAGGGAAAATGTGAAAATTCCACACAGTAACCTGGGGGGTGGAATCGAACCTGGGTCCCTGGTGATGTGAGGCAGCTGTGCTAACCACTGAGCTACCATGCTGCCCACGGTGAGATGTTGCAGCTTGCATTTTTAATGTTTGAGAGAAAAAGAGAAAAAAAATTTTCTTGTTAGAACATGGAATATACCAGAGAATGAAGTAGAATGGTGGGGGACTGCTGGGGGAGTGTGCAGGAGAAAAAAAATTGAGTAATGATAGAGAACAAAAAGGGAGATTAGAACAGAAATCCTGTTGGAGAAAGCCATAGAACTTCTTCAAGGTGTGAAAAGCTGGAGGTGAGTTCTTATTAATCACTTATCAGTTTTTCTTCTGTCCTGGCCTGCTGTGCACAATCTCTTTGTTTACCTACCCCTTTCATATCTCTCTCTATTTGGGCTCCATCTCCACCTATCTGCTCACCTGTCCCCTACCCACCTCACATCCACTAACCCCCACCTTCCCAACTTCATCATGGACATAACACTGCTCTTGCCTAGATGCTAACAGTCCTGGTGAAGAGCCACCATTAGCTCTGCTTTCATTCTACAGATGCTGAGCCTCCCCAGCGATTCCTGTTTTTGTTTCAGGTCTCCAGCATCCACGGTTATTTGTTTTATTCATAATCCAGGTTCAGGCAAATAATGTACTTCAGCAGGTTCTCACAAGTTGGCTGGTAAGGCTGAATTTGACTCAGAAATCACATCTCTCGCAAGCAATTCATTAAAGCTGACATTCATGCCACAACTAAATACATCTTCACCTCCTCTCTCTTTCAGTATTCAAAAAGAGAGCAGCCCCTCCATGATTCTGTCCTCCATTCCTCAGTCAACTCCAACACATTTCCAACTTCACATGCCACCTTTCAAGGCAAGTTCAGAAAAATTAAACCTACTGCTGTGATCCCAGATCATTTTAATATTGGACAACTGGTTATAATGGTTTCATAGATAATGGGAACTGCAGATGCTGGAGATTCCAAGATAATAAAATGTGAGGCTGGATGAACACAGCAGGCCAAGCAGCATCTCAGGAGCACAAAAGCTGACGTTTCGGGCCTAGACCCTTCATCAGAGAGGGGGATGGGGGAAGGGAACTGGAATAAATAGGGAGAGAGGGGGAGGCGGACCGAAGATGGAGAGCAGTTTCAAGGCCGAAGAGATTACAAGAGAGTTGCAATGGGAGAGAGATTCCCTGAGGTTGGTCCGGAGGGAGGAGGGTAACTTCTTCAGGTTAGGCATCCCTGGAAGAGGCTTCGCAGTGAGGTTAAAATAGTATCAGAGATAATGGGAACTGCAGATGCTGGAGATTCCAAGATAATAAAATGTGAGGCTGGATGAACACAGCAGGCCAAGCAGCATCTCAGGAGCACAAAAGCTGACGTTTCGGGCCTAGACCCTTCATCAGAGAGGGGGATGATCCAGCCTCACATTTTATTATCTTGGAATCTCCAGCATCTGCAGTTCCCATTATCTCTGATACTATTTTAACCTCACTGCGAAGCCTCTTCCAGGGATGCCTAACCTGAAGAAGTTACCCTCCTCCCTCCGGACCAACCTCAGGGAATCTCTCTCCCATTGCAACTCTCTTGTAATCTCTTCGGCCTTGAAACTGCTCTCCATCTTCGGTCCGCCTCCCCCTCTCTCCCTATTTATTCCAGTTCCCTCCCCCCATCCCCCTCTCTGATGAAGGGTCTAGGCCCGAAACGTCAGCTTTTGTGCTCCTGAGATGCTGCTTGGCCTGCTGTGTTCATCCAGCCTCACATTTTATTATAATGGTTTCATGATGCCTTGAATCTTAATGGAATTGGGAAAGTCAGATTGACAGAGATAGCCATCTCGAAAAATTCATGGAGTGCATTCACAACAGTTTCCTTCAAAAATATGGCTCAGGTCTGGCCAAGAATCAGTCAATGTGTAATGCAGTAGGTTTAGATCAGATTCCCTACAGTGTGGAACAGCCCCTTCGGCCCAACAAGTCCACACGACCCCTTGAAGCATCCCATCCAGACCCATTCCCCTACAACCCACACACCCCTGAACACTACAGGCAATTTAGCATGGCTGATCCACCTAGCCTGTATATCTTTGGACTGTGCAAGAAAAGTGGAGCACCTGGAAGAAACCCAGCAGACACGGGGAGAATATGCAAACACCACACAGACAGTCGCCCAAGGCTGAAATTGAACCTGAGTCCCTGGCACTGTGAGGCTGCAGTGCTAACCACTGAGCCACTGTGCCGCCCATAAATATAATAAATGATAGATTTTAATAGATGATCTCAGAGTAACAGATGGTAGAATTAGAATTCAGTTTGAGAATTACATATTTGGGTCAGAAACAGCAGTGCTGAACTTAAATAATGGTAATTACAAAAGAATGAGGTCAGAGTTAGCTCGAGTGGATTGGGAAATTAGCTTAGTGGCAAAAGTTGAGGAACACTGGCAGACACATAAAAAATAGATCATTGCTCACAACTAAGACATATCCTATTGAGGAAGAAGGATTCTAGGAGAGGATAAGCCAACAGTCGTCAATGATGAAGGTGAAGGTGAGTGTCACATTGAAGGAAAAAACATACGAATGTGGCAAAGATGAGTAGTAAGCCAGAGGATAGAAAAAGTTTGAAAACAAAAACAAAAGACAAAAAACAATAAAGTGGGAAAGGATAAACTTTGAGTCAGCCTGCTTAACTTCAGATTTTGCTGAATTCAAATTTCACCATCTTCCATGTCAGGATTTGATCCATTTCACTAGAACTTTAGCCTGGGCCTCTAGATTACTATTCCAGTGACAAGACCAATAGGCTACCACACCCTCTCAACTTATTTAATACTGCTTAAATGGAGAAATACTGCAGAAAACAGAGGGATTTGAGAGTTCCAGTGTGTAAATCAAAACAAAAGTTTGTATTAAATTTGCCAATAGGAAGAAATAATGAAATGTTACACTTGTTTCAGATGGAATGGAGTATAAAAATAGGTGAGTCTTGCTAAAATTATATGAAGCACAAGTGACACCATACCTGGAACAGGTTTTGGCCCTCATATTCAAGAAAAGATGTACTGACAATGGAGGCAGTTCAAAGAAGGTTCATTAGGTTGATCTCGGGCATGGAAGGATTGCCTTATGATGAAAGGTTGAGCTGTCAATCACTGATGTTCAGGAGACTGAGGGAAGACCTTAAGAAAGGAATGTGATTCCTAGGGGACTTCACATGGTAGATGAGGAGAGGCTGTTTCTCCTTGTGCTGAGTCTTCAAATAAAAGGCATGACCTCAGAGTAAGGGATCACACAGTTGGGACAGAAATGAAGAGCAATTCCCCCTCTCAGAGGGTTGCAAATTGTGGAATTCTTTATCACAGAAGGAGATAGAAACTGTGTCATTAACTATATTCAAGTTGAGATAGATTTTTAATCAATAAGGGAATGAAAGGTTTTAGGGAGGAAACCTGGACTGAGGACTTATATCAGCCATGTTCCCAATGAATGGCAGAGCAGACTTGATGGTCTAAATGGCCTAATATTGCTCCTACACCTTGTCTTATGGACAAGTCAGATCTCAAAATGAAACTTGGGTTGATAGTTTATTTTATTTTAATGTGGTGATCAAACATAGGCACTCAAGGCTGCAAATTTAACAATAAAGCAGAAGCTTATAAGACAAGACAATAAAGCAAACCAAACTATCAAAAATATAGAACACAGTCTGAAAAAATACACAGTAAACAATGTCTCATCAATTACCTCTTTAATCTAAGTCCCCGTTTTAATACAACTGTGTATCTTCTCATAACAATGAAGAGCAGGCATGTTGGCTAATTTTTATCCTTTCCAACTGTTAGCGCCAAGGCTACATTTAGTACATTGTCACTTCTGGTGAGATCACCAACTCAGTATTGGCATACATTGGATCTGGTACTTTGCTAGTCACTGGGACTGAGTTAAGTTTGCTGAGCAAGTAGAAACTTTTTATTCTGTCAACTTTGGCATTGTGTTTTTTGTATTGCTAATTGTTGCTCGGTGTTGTGTTCTTTGACTCAAGTATTTGGTGACTAGTAAGGTTGATGAGGGTCAAGCTGTGGATGTGGTGTATATGGACTTCAGTAAGGCATTTGATAAGGTTCCCCATGGAAGGCTCATTCAGAAGGTCAGGAGGAATGGGATACAGGGGAACTTAGCTGCTTGGATACAGAATTGGCTGGCCAACAGAAGACAGCGAGTGGTAGTAGAAGGAAAATATTCTGCCTGGAAGTCAGTGGTGAGTGGGGTTCCACAGGGCTCTGTCCTTGGGCCTCTACTGTTTGTAATTTTTATTAATGACTTGGACGAGGGAATTGAAGGATGGGTCAGCAAGTTTGCAGACGACACAAAGGTCGGAGGTGTCGTTGACAGTGTAGAGGGCTGTTGTAGGCTGCAGCGGGACATTGACAGGATGCAGAGATGGGCTGAGAGGTGGCAGATGGAGTTCAACCTGGATAAATGCGAGGTGATGCATTTTGGAAGGTCGAATTTGAAAACTGAGTACAGGATTAAGGATAGGATTCTTGGCAGCGTGGAGGAACAGAGGGATCTTGGTGTGCAGATACATAGATCCCTTAAAATGGCCACCCAAGTGGACAGGGTTGTTAAGAAAGCATATGGTGTTTTGGCTTTCATTAACAGGGGGATTGAGTTTAAGAGTCGTGAGATCTTGTTGCAGCTCTATAAAACTTTGGTTAGACCGCACTTGGAATACTGCGTCCAGTTCTGGGCGCCCTATTATAGGAAAGATGTGGATGCTTTGGAGAGGGTTCAGAGGAGGTTTACCAGGATGCTGCCTGGACTGGAGGGCTTATCTTATGAAGAGAGGTTGACTGAGCTCGGTCTCTTTTCATTGGAGAAAAGGAGGAGGAGAGGGGACCTAATTGAGGTATACAAGATAATGAGAGGCATAGATAGAGTCGATAGCCAGAGACTATTTCCCAGGGCAGAAATGGCTAGCACGAGGGGTCATAGTTTTAAGCTGGTTGGTGGAAAGTATAGAGGGGATGTCAGAGGCAGGTTCTTTACGCAGAGAGTTGTGAGAGCATGGAATGCGTTGCCAGCAGCAGTTGTGGAAGCAAGGTCATTGGGGTCATTTAAGAGACTGCTGGACATGCATATGGTCACAGAAATTTGAGGGTGCATCCATGAGGATCAATGGTCGGCACAACATTGTGGGCTGAAGGGCCTGTTCTGTGCTGTACTGTTCTATGTTCTATGTTCTATTTCTTTGCAGCTTTTTCCTGTGAAGTCTCCTTACATAATGCTTATAAAACTGAGAGCTTAGTCATCCTCAGCTTTCAATAACCTGTGGATTTCTAATCAAACACTCCTAGTCTGAAAGTTACACAAGCTAACTTTCCACAAACCAAAAATTATTCTTCGAACTGTTGTATACTCCTAGGAGAGAAAATATGCTTTGCTTCCAACCCTCATGAGGTTTCCTCCAAGAATTGCTCAAAAAACTTTCTTTTTTTAGGTTTACCCAGACAAAATCCATCTTTGATCATCTTAAAACAAAACAAGGTAACTCGCCCAGACATAAACCCAACACGGTACAACATTTTGGGTTAACCCTGCTCCATAACAAATACTGGATTAAGCCATGGCTGTGGATTAACCTTTGCAAAATCTTCACAATAACCAAATAACTAAAAATAGACCATTAGCTTGAAATCCAATCTCTACAAATGATAACACCCATTTATACACAGAACACGCATCTTTCTACACATAGCACTTTAACCGCCTCACCAAACAACGCCTCAAACACTATTTTCTGTTGTAACAATGATATTCACTTCTTACAAATTAGTACACGACATTCACTGTGAGGTAAGTAGGTTAATTGTCAAACACAGGACAGACAAGATGGATTAAATGGCCTACTTCCAAACTGTAATATTTTGTGGCTCTAAAACAATTAGAATTGTTTCAGGGACAACTTTCTTAGCTTTTGATGATAATTGGTTTTTCAGGCCATTAAATAACAAGCTGGTCTTCTACAGAAGACAGGAACCAAAGTGGAAAGTATCTGTCGACCTACATGTGAACTTGCCACTTGCTGTTAACTCTGTAGTCTAATTCTGGAGCTCTGCTGAGTGATCAGGAAGCAAGCAACAAGAAAGTGTTCCCGTAAGTTTAAATACATCGAAAACTAGTAAAGGGCTGGCGCTTGCGGAGCATCTTGATAATGCATCTGGAAAATTGTATCCGAGGCAATTAGGTGACTCTGTTGGCAAAACTGTGACAATTTTGTAATGCAGTCACTCAGCAGCTGCACACATTGCAGAAATTGTGGTTGTGTGCCTGTCTGAGAGCTGATATCTGATTAGCAGCTGAGCCTGCTGACTAACAGAGACAGACTGCTTTTAAAACGTTCTGTTACGACTTGCTAGGTCGGTGTGGCAGCACAGCTTTTTGAGAGAAGGTGCAGCAGAATGTGGAGAGAGTAAGGCGGGACTGGACTGGGAGACAGCTATAGGGTTACATTCTCTGGTTAGAGCGCGCGTGATTAGATGTTACATGATCTTTCCACAGCTAAGGGGACTAAAACGTTCACAGTGTGGTCCTACCAGTGCCTGATGTGGTTTTAGCAAGAACTTCCTTATTTTTATAACCATTCCCTTTCAAATAAAAGGTAAGTCTCTTTATGCTCCCTATTACCTACTGAACTTGGAGGCAAGTATTTTTGTGATTCAGGTTCACGGATCCACAAATCCTGCTGTTCTGCAGTCTTTGCCCATTTAGATAATATTCAGCTCTTCCATTCTTCCTGCCATAGTGTTTAACCTTGCTTCTTGCTGCATTATACTCCACCAGACAATTGTTTTGCCCTCTCGAATAGTACGTCTATATCCCTCAGCAGACTGTCATCCTCACTGTTTGTCTTCCACCTCCAGCTACAATTTTTGTGTCATCCACAAACTCATTATCATCATCTAAATCATTAATGTATTGTAAATAATTGCATTCCCAGCACTGATCCTGATGGCACTCCACAAGTTGCCATCCTCAAAAGGTCTCCTCTATCCCAATGTTGTCTTCTGTTAGTTAGCCAATCCACTGTACCTGATAATATACTACCCTTAACACCCTGGGCTCTTAACATATTGTGGCAGTACCTTTGGTAACATCTTTCGGAATTCCAAATATATTTCATCACCTGATGCCCCTTTTGTCTAGTCTGCTTTCTATCTCCTCAGTGAATAGATGTGTCAGTCAAAATTTTCCCTTCATGAAGCCATGTAGGCTTTGGTTGATTCTTTTACTTATTCCTAAATGCTCTATAATTACATCCTTTATTGTCTACCAATATACAGTAGGAGATCAGGTTGTTTGAGGTAGCTTGCTGCAGATACATCTGCTGCATTTGAAACTAGAGTAGAACTCGTTGTCTCTGCTCACAGACTGTATGACACCAGTAGAATAGGTGGATCCAATACAATATGAACTATAACACAGGTTGACAGGGCTGTTAAGAAGGCATACAGTGTTTTAGCTTTTATTAATAGAGGAATTGAGTTCCGGAACCAAGAGGTTATGCTGCAGTTGTACAAAACTCTGTGCGGCCACACTTGGAGTATTGCGTACAGTTCTGGTCACTGCATTATAAGAAGGATGTGGAAGCTTTGGAAAGGGTGCAGAGGAGACTTACTGGGATGTTACCTGGTATGGAGGGAAGGTCTTACGAGGAAAGGCTGATGGACTTGAGGCTGTTTTCATTAGAGAGAAGAAGATTGAGAGGTGACTTAATTGAAACATATAAAATAATCAGAGGGTTAGATAGGGTGGATAGGGAGAACCTTTTTCCTAGGATGGTGACGGCGAGCACGAGGGGGCATAGCTTTAAATTGAGGGGTGAAAGATATAGGACAGATGTCAGAGGTGGTTTCCTTACTCAGAGAGTAGTAAGGGAATGGAACACTTTGCCTGCAACAGTAGTAGATTCGCCAACTTTAGGTACATTTAAGTGGTCATTGGATAAGCATATGGACGTACACGGAATAGTGTAGGTTAGATGGGTTTGAGATCGGTATGACAGGTCGGCACAACATCGAGGGCCGAAGGGCCTGTACTGTGCTGTAATGTTCTATGTTCTATAACCCCTTCAGATCTATTCCCTTGTACAACATCTTCCCTCAAACCTTTTTCTCCATGTTTGCCAAGCAATCATGTGTAAATTTCACAGAATTTCCACAGTGTTGAAACAGGCCATTCAGCCCAACAAGTCCACACCAACCTGTCAAAAAGAATACCACCCAGCCCTATCCCCCTACCCCATCCCTGCATTTCCCCATGGCTAATGCACCTAACCTACACATCCCTATGCACTATGGGCAATTTAGCACAGCCAATCCACTTAACCTGCACATCTTTGGACTGTGGGACGAAACTGGAGCACCTGGTGGAAACCTACGCAGACACGGGGAGAACTTGCAAACTCCATGCAGACAGTTGCCTGCGTTTAGAATCAAACCCAAGTCCCTGGTGCTGTGAGGCAGCAGTGCTAACCACCAAGCCAGTGTGCTGCCTTAAATCACCTTTACAACTACCTAGACTTCCCAAGTCTCTTCACAAATACTGAGAGTCTAAAAGTTTCATGCTTTTCTAAGAATGATCTCTCTATTTGGGCTCAGAAGAATGGCAGTTCTCTTGTTTGAGAACTGTTGACATGGGTACCGATCCGTGGATAATTTCTTCACTCCAGGATCTCTCGAAAATCCTTCGCCAAGCTTCCCATTCTTTGCAAATCTTGTTACAGACCCGTTACTTTATGCAGGGAATGCTTAACCACCTCAATTACCTGTCTAGGAGCCAGTTGCTCTGCAGAAATACGTACTTTATTTCTGTAGTAACTTGGACTTTTGGGTCAAGCAATTGATTTCTAAATGGAAAACACGGAATCTCTTTTTGCAATATGCTGGATTCTTAGACCAGTTTCTTCTTCTTGACCATGTCAAGGATCCATGGGGGATTTTGTCATGGAGTCATGTATAGTATATCTCACGTCCCTCAAATGGTTGATCAGACAGTATGCCTTCAATCACTCTTTGTGACTGTTTGACTTTTTCAGATGTTTTGTTTCATTAATGAAAGGTTACTGTGAACTCATTAATACCTCTGTCACTGATTGTTCTATTCGGCAGAATCTTACTTTCTTGCCTTCTGTCATACTCTAGTAAACCCTGCATAGTCTCAAAATGCTGCAGGATTCAAAGGATGTGTTCTCGGTCAACTCACTAGACGTTTGCTATAGCTATCCTTCAACATTACTGGTGAACAGTAGCACTCTTAATAAAAGCAAAATACCATGGTTGCTGCAAATCTATAATAAAAACAAAGTGCTGGAGACATTTGAGATAACAAGGTGTAGAGCTGGATGAACAAAGCAGGCCAAACAGCATCAGAGGAGCAAGAAAGTTTGATGTTTCGGGTCGAGACCCTTCTTCAGAAATGCCCCGAAACGTCAAACTTTCCTGCTCCTCTGATGCTGCTTGACCTGTTGTGTTCACCCAGCTTCACACCAAATTATCTCAGATTCTCCAGCATCAGCAGCTATCTCTGCTGGAGACATTTAACCACTTTAGCAGCTTCTGTGGAAGGAGTGGACTGAGTTATCATTGAATCCAATCTGACTTTTCTACGAAGAGGCGTCATACCAGTAGTGCTCTCTTGGTCTTATCAAATTTAGTTGAGACTTTTTCTGGCAGCTTGTTTAAGTGTTTAACTGTCCCCTTTCTCTGATACATCGATGATATCATCGATGCTGCTTCCCTCTCTCATCCAGAATTGGAAAACTTCATCCATTTTGCCTCCAATTTCCACCCTGGCCTCACTTTCACCTGGTCCATCTCTGACTTCTCCCTTCCCTTCCTCGACATCTCTGTTTCCATTTCTGGGGATAGACTGGTCACCAATATCCACTGTAAACCCACTGACTCCCACAGCTACCTGGACTATACAACCTCACACCTCAGTTCCTGTAAAGACTCCTTCCCATTCTCTCAGTTCCGCCGTGTCCGTCATATTTGTTCAGATGAGGCCAACTTCAACAAGGGAGCCTCCGATATGTCCATCAGCTCCGTGGTCGACAGGCCCCTCAACTGGATCCGACCCATCTCCCGCACTTCAGTCCTCACCCCAGGGTTCCTCTACTAACCCACCAGCATTCATATCCAGAAGATCATCAGGCACCATTTTTGCCACCTCCAGTGAGATGCCACCCCCAGACACATATTCCTCCCCTCCCTTGTTCACCTTCAGCAAGGACCTTTCCCTCTGGGACACCCTGGTCCACACTTCCTTCACCTCCAACAACACTCCAACAGCCCTACGGATCCTTCCCCTGTAACCTTCCCATTTATTTAATCTAGTCTACTGCATTCTCTGCTCTCACAATGTCGTCTCTACATAGGGGAAACAAGCGTAGACTAGGTGAACACTTTGCAAAACATCTATGTTCTGCTCACAAAAAAGACCCTGAACTACTTGCTGTCTGACCAACGGCTACAGCGCTCCAGCAAAGCCCAATACAAGCTAGAAGAACAACACCTCACTTTCCATGTCGGGACCTGCAGCCCTCAAGACTCAATATTGAGTTCAGTGATAATGGGAACTGCAGATGCTGGAGAATCCAAGATAATAAAATGTGAGGCTGGATGAACACAGCAGGCCCAGCAGCATCTCAGGAGCACAAAAGCTGACGTTTCGGGCCTAGACCCTTCATCAGAGAGGGGGATGGGGTGAGGGTTCTGGAATAAATAGGGAGAGAGGGGGAGGCGGACCGAAGATGGAGAGAAAAGAAGATAGGTGGAGAGGAGAGTATAGGTGGGGAGGTAGGGAGGGGATAGGTCAGTCCAGGGAAGACGGACAGGTCAAGGAGATATAAGTGAAGAGAAGAGCATCCCACCTCCTTGACCTGTCCGTCTTCCCTGGACTGACCTATCCCCTCCCTACCTCCCCACCTATACTCTCCTCTCTACCTATCTTCTTTTCTCTCCGTCTTCGGTCCGCCTCCCCTTCTCTCCCTATTTATTCCAGAACACTCACCCCATCCCCCTCTCTGATGAAGGGTCTAGGCCCGAAACGTCAGCTTTTGTGCTCCTGTGATGCTGCTGGGCCTGCTGTGTTCATCCAGCCTCACATTTTATTATCATCAATATTGAGTTCAATCATTTTAGGGCCTAAACTCTCTCATGTCCCATCTCCCACCCTGCACACCAAGCCTTGTTACCACATAGCCTGCCATTACGCACCCCCAGTTGTTAGTCACTAATAGTCCCCATTAACAACCATTCACCTTCCCAGCCTGATCATTATCAACTCTTTGTCTGTCCAACTGCACTTCTCTCTCTTTAGGCTCTATCCTATCATTTACCCCAAACCCATCCCCCTCCCCCTTTTTTCTGCATATAAACTGACGTTTTCCCAGCTGCCATCAGTTCTGAGGAAGGGTCACTGAACCCGAAGCGTTAACTCTTCACAGATGCTGCCAGATCTGCTCAACTTTTCCAGCCACTTTGTTTTTGTCCCTGTCTCAGGCTTGCTGCAGTATTCCAGCGAAGCTCAGCGCAAGCTGGTAGAATAGCACCTCATTTTCTGCCTGGGGACTCTGCAGCCTTCTGGACTCAATACTGAGTTCAATACTTTAGGGCCTGAGCTCTCCCATGTCCTTACACCTATACCCACAACCAGGCCTTGTTATCACGCATATCACCTTTTTCTGATGAAGGGCCTAGGCCCGAAACGTCAGCTTTTGTGCTCCTAAGATGCTGCTTGGCCTGCTGTGTTCATCCAGCTTCACACTTTGTTACCTCAGATTCTCCAGCATCTGCAGTTCCCAATGTCCCTTGTTATCACATAATCTGCTATTACACACCACCATTGTTAGCCACCAACAGTCCCCATTAACAGCCATTCACTCTCCTAGCTAGATCGTTATCCACTCCTTTGTCTGTCCAAAAGCTCTGCTGTCTATTCGGGCTCTCTCCCCACCTATCATTTAGTCCTTATCCCCTTCCCCCACCCTTTCTTTTGCATATAAACCAACATTTTCCAGACGGCCATCAGTTCTGAGAAGGGTTGCTTGACCTAAAACATTAACTTGATCCACTTTGCAGATACTCATTCAATTTTGTTCAAAAAGCACACAATTTATAGATAGCAAAGTGTGGAGCTGGATGAACACAGCAGGTCAAGCATCATCTTAGGAGCACAAAAGCTGACATTTCGGGCCTAGACCCTTCGTCAGAGAGCCCTCAGCTTTTGTGCTCCTGAGATGCTGCTTGGCCTGCTGTGTTCATCCAGCTCCACACTTTGTTATCTTGGATTCTCCAGCATCTGCAGTTCCCATTATCTCTGATCACAATTTATAGGCAGTCAGTCAATGTGGCATTTTATAAATTCCTACTTTAGAAATAAAACCAGCCTGACTCTAAACTAGAACACAGTCAGATTCTAAACAATGTCTCACACCTAACATGCATTGTCTGGCCTAAAATGTCACCTCTTCTTTACACTGATAAAACCTTCTGATCTCTAATGAAAGGAATTCAGGGATTTACATATACATATTAATCAATTAAAACCTCCTAACTTTAACAGCATCTTAGGTTTATTTAATACTTCCTCATCAGTGGTGTGACCCTTTGATCTTTTCCATATAAATTCTGTGTTTAAACCTGTTGGGCTATAATCTGGTGTAATGTGATTTCTGACCTTGGGAAAGGAGGATCAAGAAAAATTCCAAAGTTGTTTTATACTTGTAGAAGGAGCAACAGCATAGTTAGGGAAATGGTGAGTCTACTCCAAGACAAAGGAGGAGATTTATGAATGGATTCAGAGGAAGTGGATGAGGTCCTTAAATACTTTACATCAATATTTACAAAGGAGAAGGACATGGGGATCACAAGTCTTGGGACAAGTATGTTGATATTCTGGAGCATGTCAATATAAAAACGGACCCTTGATTGCACTATTTATTATTGTCACTTGTACCTAGGTACAGTAAAAAGTTTTGTTTTGCACGTAGTGGAGGCAGAGCATACCATACAAAGTGCAAAGGGGTAATAGAACACAAAGAGGAATCCAATGTTATGGCTGCAGACTAGGTGCACAAAGAGAGAGGTCAACATTAAATTTAAAATTTAAGAGGTCCATGCAGAAGGGGTGTGTGGGTTATAGGTGGATGGGTCTGGGTGGGATGTTTCAAGGGGCAGTGTGGACTTGTTGGGCCGAAGGGCCTGTTTCCACACTGTAGGGAATCTAATCTAATCAAGTCTAGCAGCAGCAGGAAAGAAGCTGTTCTTGAATCTGTTTATTTGTGTGTTTAAGCTTTTGTATCTTCTGCCTCATGGAAGAGGTTGGTACAGAGTATATCCTGGGTGGGAGGGGTCTTTGATTATGTTGGGTGCCTTTCCAAGGCAGTGAGACAAATAGATGTTGTCAACTGATAGAAGGTTGGCTTGCAAGATAAACTGGGCTGTGTTCACAACTTAGTGTAGTTTGCTATGGTCCTGGGTAAAGCAGTTGTCATATCAAGCCATGATGCAACCAGAGAGAATGCTTTCTCTGGGGCATCTATAAAGATTGGTAAGTATCTTTATGGACATGCTGTATTTCCTTAGCCTCCTGAAGGAGTAGAGGTATTGTTGTGTTTTCTTGATCATAGCATCAACAGGGGTGGATCAGGACACATATTTGTAGTTGTCACTTCTAGGTGTTGGGTATTTTGAAAATCATTAAGGCAGACAAGTCCCAAGGACATTTTGGGATCTATCTCAGAATGCTGAGGGATGCAGGTGAGGAAATTGCTGGGCCCTTTTACGAAATCTTTGCATCCTTGTTAGTCACAAGACCGGTCCCAGAAGTGTTGCTTTGTTTAAGAAGGGGAACAGGGATAATCTGGGAAATTACAGGCCAGTGAGCCTTACGTGAATGATAGGGAAATTATTGTAGAAGATTTTTATGGATAGGATTCACTAACATTTGGAAAAGTACAGACATATTAGCAATAGGCAGCGTGGCTTTGTGTGAGAAAGGGCGTATCTATTAAACTTGATTGAGTTTTCAAGGAAGTGACAAAACTGATTGAGGGCAGGATTGTGGATGGTAGCAAGGCTTTTGACAATGTCCATTTTGGAATGCTGATTAAAAAAGGTGAAGTCACATGGGATCCATGTTGATCTGGTAAGATGGATATAGAACTGTCATAGTCATAGAAGACAGGAGTAGTGGTGGAAGGGTGAATTTCTGCCCAGAAATCTGTGACCAGTGGTGTTCTATCAAGATCAGTGCTGGGACACATGTGGTTTAGAATATATGCATGTAAATGATTTGGAGATGAATGTAGGTGGCCTGATTAGTAAGTTTGCAGATGACGCAAAGATAAGGTTGGATAGTGAAGAGGATTGTCAGAGCAGAATATGGATAGGCAGGAGACTTGATTAGCAAAATGGCAGATGGCGTTTAATCTAGACAAATGCAAGGTGATGTAGTTTGGAAAATCTAATGCAGGAGGGAATTACACATAAATGGCAGAACCCTTAGTAATATAGAACATAGAACGTTACAGCACAGTACAGGCCCTTCGGCCCTCGATGTTGTGCCAACCTGTTGTGAAGCCCATCTCACCTACACTATTCCATGTATGTCCATATGCTTGTCCAATAATTACTTAAATGTACTCAAAGTTGGTGAATCTAGTACCGTTGCAGGCAAAGCGTTCCATCCCTTCCTACTCTCTGAGTAAAGAAACCACCTCTGACATCTGTCCTATATCTTTCACCCCTCAATTTAAAGCTATGCCCCCTCGTGCTCGCTGTCACCATCTGAGGAAAAAGGCTCTCCCTATCCACCCTATCTAACCCTCTGATTATTTTATATGTTTCAATTAAGTCACCTCTCAACCTTCTTCTCTCTAATGAAAACAGCCTCAAGTCCCTCAGCCTTTCCCCATAAGACCTTCCCTCCATACCAGGCAACATCCTAGTAAATCTCCTCTGCACCCTTTCCAAAGCTTCCACATCCTTCTTATAATGCGGTGACCAGACTGTACGCAATACTCCAAGTGTGGCCGCACCAGAGTTTTGTACAGCTTCACTATAACCTCTTGGTTCCGGAACTCAATCCCTCTATTAATAAAACACTGTATGCCTTCTTAACAGCCCTGTCAACCTGGGTGGCAACTTTCAAAGATCTGTGTACATGGACACCGAGATCTCTCTGCTCATCTATACTACCAAGAATCTTACCATTAGCCCAGTACTTTGCCTTCTGGTTACTCCTACCAAAGCGCATCACCTCACACTTGTCCGCATTAAACTCCATTTGCCACCTCTCAGCCCAGCTCAGCAGCTTATCTATGTCTCTCTGCAACCTACAGCATCCTTCGTCACTATCCACAACTCCACCGACCTTAGTGTCGTCTGCAAATTTACTAACCCATCCTTCTACGCCCTCATCCAGGTCATTTATAAAAATGACAAACAGCAGTGGACCCAACACCGACCCTTGCGGTACACCACTAGTAACTGGTCTCCAGGATGAACATTTCCTATCAACTACCACCCTCTGTCTTCTTTCAGCAAGCCAATTTCCAATCCAAACTGCTATATCTCACACAACCCCATTCCTCCGCATTTTGTACAATAGCCTACTGTGGGGAACCTTCTCAAACGCCTTGCTGAAATCCATATACACCACATCAACTGGTTTACTCTCATCAAAGTGTTTGGTCACCTTCTCAATAAGGTTTCTGAGACACGACCTACCCTTCACAAAACCGTGCTGACTATCCCTAATCAATTTATTCTTTTCTAGATGATTATAAATCCTATCTCTTATAACCCTTTCCAACACTTTACCAACAACTGAAGTAAGGCTCACTGGTCTATAATTACCAGGGTTGTCTCTGCTCCCCTTCTTGAACAGGGGAACCACATTTGCTGTCCTCCAGTCATCTGGCACTATTCCTGTAGACAATGATGAGTTAAAGATCAATGCCAAAGGCTCGGTAATCTCCTCCCTGGCTTCCCAGAGGATCCTAGGATAAATCCCATCTGGCCCAGGGGACTTATCTATCTTCACACTCTGTAGGATTTCTAATACCTCTTCCTTGTGAACCTCAATCCCACCTCGTCTAGTAGCCTGTACCTTAGTATTCTCCTCAACAACATTGTCGTTTTCTAAAGTGAATACTGTTGAAAAATATTCATTTAGTGCTTCCCCTATCTCCTCTGATTCCACACACAACTTCCCACTACTATCCTTGATTGGCCCTAATCTTACTCTCGTCATTCTTTTATTCCTTATATACCTATTGAAAGCCTTAGGGTTTACCCTGATCCTATCCGCCAACAGCTTCTCATGTCTCTTCCTGGCTCTTCTGAGCTCTCTCTTTAGGTCTTTCCCAGCTACCTCGTAGCCCTCAAGCGCCCTAACTGAGCCTTCACATCTCATCCTAACATAAGCCTTCTTCTTCCTCTTGACCAGAGATTCCACTTCCTTCGTAAACCACGGCTCCCGCGCTCTACAGCTTCCTCCCTGCCTGACAGGTACATACTTATCTAGGACACACAGGAACTTTTCCTTGAAGAGGGTCCACATTTCTAATGTGCCCATCCCCTGCAGTTTCCTTCCCCATCCTATGTTCCCTAAATCTTGCCTAATCTCATCGTAATTACCTTTCCCCTAGCTATAACTCTTGCCCAGTGGTATACACCTATCCCTTTCCATCACTAAAATAAACATAACAGAATTGTGATCGCTATCACCAAAGTGCTCACCTACTTCCAAATCTAACACCTGGCCGGGCTCATTACCCAGTAGCAAATCTAATGTGGCTTCGCCCCTTGTTGGCGTATCTACATACTGTGTCAGGAAGCCCTCCTGCACACACTGGACAAAAACTGACCCATCTATAGTACTCAAACTATAGTGTTCCCAGTCAATATTCGGAAAGTTGAAGTCCCCCATGACAACTACCCTGTATCTCTCACTCCTATCGAGAATCATCTTTGCTATCCTTTCCTCTACATATCTGGAACTATTCGGAGGCCTATAGAAAACTCCCAACAGGGTGACTTCTCCTTTCCTGTTAATAACCTCAGCCCATACTACCTCAGTTGACGAGTCCCCAAACATCCTTTCCGCAACTGTAATACTGTCCTTGACCAACAATGCCACACCTCCGCCCCTTTTACCATCTTCTCTGTTCTTACTGAAACATCTAAATCCCGAAACCTGCAACAACCATTCCTGTCCCTGCTCTATCCAATATCAACATACAGGGGGAATATAGTTCCACCATTCTCTGAAAGTAGCAACATAAGTGGATAAGGTGGTCAAGAATGCATTTAGCTTGCTTGCCTTCAGCGGTTGGGGCATAGAGTATAAAAATTGGCAAGTCATGTCACAGCAGTAAAGAACTTTAGTTGGATCACATTTAGAATATTGTGTGTCGTTCTGGATACGACACTACCCAAAAGGTGTGGAGAGTTTGGAGAAACAGATTACAGGAGATTGCCTGGTTTGGAAGGATTAGCTATGAGCAGAGATTCAATAAACTTGATTTTTTTTCCACTTGAATGTTGCAGGATGAAGGGAAACCTGATAGAAGTTTGCAAAACTACAACAGGCATGAATAGTATAGATAGTTGGAGTTTTTTTCCCAGAGTAGAAATGTCAATTACTAAGGGACATAGGTTTAAGATGAAAGGAGATAAGTTTAAAGGAAATGTGAGAGGCAAGTTTTTAACACAGAGTGTAATAGGTGCCTGGAGGTGGTGGAGGCAGATACAATAATAACATTTAAGTGACATCTTGACAGATATATGAATAGGCAGGGAATAGGGAGCTATGAGCCATGTAGAGACAAAAGCTTTTACTTTAGAAAGGTAGCATGTGTTTGTGCAGTCTTGTTGGACCAAAGGGCCTGTTCCTGTGCTGTACTGTTCTTCTTTGACACTTCATTGAGTACTGAGGAGGTATTGATTTTACCAGACATCATCTTTCAATTACTCTCTCAGAAAAGCATAAAAGATTTCATGGCATTACTTGAAAAAGATCAGGAGATTTTTCCTGATTTCCTAGCCAATACTTACTTCCCAACTAGCACCTAAAAAATATTTAACTAATTATCAACTCAATGCTGCTGGCATTGCTTCGCAGTGCACAAAGTGATTGGCTTTTTTTAATATTACAAAACATGATTACACTTTGAAAGTGCTCATTTGGCTGTAGATTGCTTTGAAATGGTCAGAAATTATGAAAGGCGCTTTGTAAGTGAAAACTTTTGTGTAAGACATCTACAGAAATATTTACTATCTCATTGGGCTCAATTTTCCACATTCTCAAATATCCTAGCCGCAAACATCTCCAGCTCCTTCATTAGTGGCCAATATAAGATCAGAAGTGAGGATTTTTATAATTACTTGTTTAATAACTAATTGTATTTACAAAACCTCTGTTAACAAAAACGTTCATGCCTATATGCAGCAGAAACAGCAAATAAAAATTCATGCATCTTGTTCTAAACTGAATGCTTGTATAACAAAATGGCTTTGTACGTTAAATTATGATACATATAAGAAGAGATTTTAACGTTCATTCCAATACAAAATTAGAACAATTGAAGTCAATTCTCATCATTGGATAATATCTATTTTGATGGGAATCTCTGAGTTGTCTCATTGGGTGCTGAAGTAAATTGAGGGAATGGACACATTGTTCAAGCAGAAAAAAGGAAGGAAACAGATTTGGAGAGTTTCTGAGAAATGCAGCAAACCGTGCAGCTTAACAGGAATTGAACTGCATAAAGTAAGATATAGATAGAGCTTGGTTTCCTTAGCTGTGAGAATTATGTTATTTCTGTGAGTAAAATTTGTTTAAATATGAACACTGCTAGTAAATTGAACTGTATTTCACACTGCTTAATACCTCTCGAATATTGTATTGAGACTATTCTAGTATCTAGGAATGATTCTCAGACAATTCCACCCTTTTGACATTGTTAAGAATAAAAAATGGAAATAATAATTTAGTGTTAATTTTTAAAAAATGAATTTTGTTTCTACCCGAAGAAGAATTTGTTTTGTTTTGAAATATTTGTAATCTTTTTGCAGCAGAGAAGTGATATTTGGTAACATGCTGATAAAGAACTGTTTAAAGCAATAACCATTCCATTTTAGTGATGGCCTTTCCTGATCGTATTCTTGAGTCAAATTGAAAGTATTACCAATGTTCAGAATGTAATCTTTCAGTGTGGTAGAGGATGAGAGTGCTGCCGTTAAATATCAATTTCAGTTCTCTTTGCTAAGCTGCATCGTCCGCTCTTTTCTTTCTCTTGCTTTCTGCATTGTGTAGCTAACACATCTCATTGTGCCAGTCACTTGCTTCCAAAGTTAGCCAAATCACATCTAACCAGGGCACCCCTGTAAAACTTTTCACTAATGTGTGCAAGTGAGCCACTGAGGTGTTTAACAACTTTTCTCCATACAAATATATCAATCAATAAAAATCTATTTCAGAACATCAAAACAAAGCTAACTGACAATTATGCAATTATGCAGCATACCTACAGTAATGCTATTATTCTGTTTTAGTACAATACACACACATTCAGTTCTATAACATCATGAATAAGTCTGGATTGCTAGTACCAAAAGACTTAGAGTCAGGGTGGAAATTTCCCAGGCTCTGGTGGTTCTAACGAGATAAGTAGGAGTATCACACGAAGATAGTCATCTTGACATTGAAGCTATCTTGCTGTAACTTCTTCACTTTGCTCAAACAGTGGATAGGATTTTCACCAGAGATTGGTGAGTTCCCAACTGAAGCTCTTTACTACTTGTCAGATGGTTTGTTTACAGTCTAATCTGTCAATGGTTGGGATCTTACCAAACTCGCCACATAAAGTAGTTGTCGGGAAAACTTGACTTGGAAACCAAAGCAGGTTCTTGGTGGGTTCAACTTGCTACTTGTTCCAAAAGACCTCCAGGTTGGACACTGAACACCAACATCTTGAGCACACACCACAGGCTCTGACCTCATCAACCTGCATCCAAGGATATTGGCATCCGATATGTGCCAGCCTCTATAGACACACATGGCACATCTCTGATCCATTTACAGGATGCTTCTACACTTCAATGCATCACTTCAGGCTACAACTATCAGTGCTACAGCAAAGATAGTGTCTTTGCACTCAGTGTCTCACACACACATTTCCAGGCTCTTAGCTTGCTGTCATAGAACATACTTGCTCTGAGCATAATTGAGTGCTCACAGCATCACTATCTTGTATTGCTTTGTCTATTTTTGCACATTGATCCACCCTTCAGCCAGGTTCATATTGCTACTATCTTTAACTGCCATTTAGCACAGTCATAAAGCCAAGAAGCTTACCATGATTATCATCAAGACTCCGTCTAGTCAACAAGATAGCTGTCACCCAGGAATCCCTGGGAAGGTAAGTCTGGCCCAGCCTCTGATGCCTGTTTGGGGCAATCAGAGTCAGAGTCCAAATCATCAAAAGAGGTGAGGGGCAAAATGACAGGTATCATGGCACCTGCCCTTACTCTTTCTGCTCTATTGGGGACTGTTTCACTCCTGGAATGAGAGAGAGGTAGGTATTACAGAAGTGAGGCATAGCTATTTCTGTTAGTGCAGCTGGGAAGGTTCCCTGAACAAGTGAATAGGCAATGCAGAGGATGTACAGTATTAGTGGTGTTGCAGTTTGGGGTGGGTGACAGCAATTAGGAAAGAAGATGCATGCATTAGTGAGAGTGGTAGAGCATGAGCATTAGTGGGAGCTGCACACGTTGGCAGGGATAAAATGAGTGTGAGATATCGGAGAGAAATGGTGTCACTTATACAGTCATTGCACCATACACGATAAGAGTGAAGAAGGACATTGACTTTCTCCCACGGCGCTGCGCATTACCAAAGATGGCAGAGACTGCTTCATTGTGGCTGGCATTGTCTGGTGCCAAGGCGTCCACACTTGGTCCTGATGGAAGTGGAAGTGCCATCTGTGCACCACCACATTCTGCAGGAGGTCCTGCACCAAGCCTGCAAAGCAGAATAAGGATTTACTTTGGCTGCCATGTTTAGGACAAATATTGGGAACAATGCTATGGAGTTGTATGTGGACAGCGTTTGTCCAGGTGCACAATAGTTTTTTTAAAATATGGTGTGGGTGCCAGGAATGCCCATTAATTGCAGGAACTTCAGAGAGTGGTACGTTGCTCCTGGAATGGGACCTGGTACGCTCGGATGGAAATAGAGTGTGATTCTCATTACAAGGGTTCAAAATCCTGAGCTGCACCTTGCTGTGAATGTTGCAATCATTTAAAACATATTATTACCTATTTTTGCCTCATTTATTTTCAGTTTGCTACTCTCCCATGCAGTGGACAGAAAAAAGACAGCGACAGTTCCTGACAAGGAAGTCAGAGTAGCTACCTCTTGGCTCCAGCTCATCGCTTGCTCCTCTGGGCCTCTTGACCAGCATTCCCCTGCACTCAGGGAAATGGGTACTCTATGGGTAATGACCACCAACAGAACTTCATCCACAAAGACTGACATCAGCCACACACCAGCCTCATCACAACATCAAGGCATACCTCTGACTTAATTAGAATACAATCATTTGCTGTAATGCTGCACTTTGCACCAATACCTTTCATTATAATGCTGCTGCTGGGTTGCTTTGCAGTAATGGGTGCCCATTTCACAAATCAGAGCAGGGTGCACTTAGGGTTCTTCACTTGCCTTCTTAGCCTTTACCCTGTGCCTACTTGAATGCTCACAGCATCCCTGCCTTGCCTTGCCCTGCCACTATACACTTGGCCACCTCACTCAAAACTTATAGACTCACAGTACGTCTTTCTTGTCTTGCCTTTTAGCACACCCCACAGCCAGGCAGCTTGTCATGATTGTCAGCAGTGATCAGTTAAGGGGATGGACATGTTGCTGCACTTGAAGTTGTCACAAAAGTTAGATTTTGAAAAGTTTGTATAATTTCCCAACTTTTCTGAATTTCAGACCGAAGACAGAAAGCATGAGCCATGTTTCTGTACTTAACAAGTGTGACCACTCATTGCAAATAGACTCTAGTTACAGTGAAACAATCATGAACTGTCAGCATTTAAGTTGAACTGTTTTAACAGAAATGATATTATGGGCAGAGAGAAAGAGTAAGAAGGCAGTCTAGTAGTCACTTATTCATAGGGTTTGCTGAGATGATTCTGTGTTGATCAGAATATTGATCCTCCTGATGCTTTCACATGTTTGCAGGAGACACAGGATGACTGGCGAACTCTTTATAAAGGTCTCTGACTTATTAAAAGTCACAGCTTATATCAACTGCTGAAGGAAAATAAACTGGTTTTCTTCAAGCCTAGTGCTTTTATTTCTGTCGGGAACAGAGACAGGTTCGAAGCTTGCTGATATCTAATGGATTCTCACTCTCTTGTTCAAAGCCCCAAGCTGTCCAGCTCCTTGGGACACAATCACATAATTGTTGGCAAGCAGAAGGTTTTTGTCATCAAGAACTTGTCACTAGCCCACAAACCAGTCACGTACTGTTGCCAGCTGAAACTCCATTTGAACACAGCCTTTGGCTGCATCTTGTCTGCAAACCATCCATTACTGGAGAACCAACAGCTAGGTAAGCCGTACTTATAATGAGTGTCAGGTTACTTGTTTTCAAAAAGTGCAGATATCACTCAACAATCCTTAATTATAAAACATTCATTTTCCCATTTCAGTCCACAATCAGAAGTACAGAAAAATGAAAAGACAAGTACTTACAAGGGCAGCATCCAATTTCAGTCCTGAGGCTTGGATATTGTCAGTCAGCCACTTGGGGCATTTTGGGTCACAGGTTCCATACCATTACAGTCAGAGTGGGCCATGCTCAGTCTTGCAGGTCCAGAGCATCAAGCCCAGGGAATAGCTGTAAGTCAGTCAGAGAACTGCATAGTGGTCCATCAGGGGTCCGATCACTTATCAGTCAGGCTGCCTTTCCAAATCGGTGGTGAGCTATGTACTTAAAGTGTTCCATTTGCTGTAGTAGTGAGTTCCAAGATTTTGACCTACCAACACTCCAGGAATATTTCCAAGTCAGGATGATGAGTGACTTTGAGGGAAACTCGCAGGTGGTGGAATTCCCATCTCTCATCTGTCCACGTCCTTCTGAATGGTAATGTTCAGTGATTTGGAAGGTGCTGTCTCAGTAACTGTGGTGAATTTCTACAGTGCATCTTGTAGATGGAACACACTGCTGTGACTGAGCATTGTGAGGAAGGCAGTTAATGTTTGCAGACATGATGCCAATTAAGCAGGATGCTTTATCCTTAAGATTGATCAAGATTATTGAATATTGTTGCACATATCCAGGAAAGTAGAAAGTATTCCATCACACTCCTTGTAGATATTGGATTGATTTTGAGAAGGCAGGGGGTGAGTTACTCTCTGAAAGATGCCTATCCTCTGACCTGCTCTTCTGGCCACAGCGTTTATATGAATGTTCAGTTTCTGGTCAACAGCAACCTCTATGATGTTGCTAGTGGCGTATACAGCTATAGTAATGCCAGTAAATATCAAGGGCTGATGGTAGACTCTCACTAGTTACTGGGCTGATGTGCTTATGATGCCAGGTCTGCCAGGTTTGTCAAAGTTTGAGGACAGCCATCAGACACCTCTGTACTATGGGTAAGGAAAGATTCTCTTGTCCTGAATTTTGGAAGCCAGGCAAGACATGGAAGGCACAGTCAAGGAGGAAGGAGGGGAAAAACCTATTGACTAATTTACAGAGCTGAGGTTATCTTAAGTCAGCTACTTCACTATCAACATGTGTTACTAGTATCATTTTACTTAAAAGCCTTAAAATTTCACTATCTACTCATTACAGAACCCAGAGACTGATTTAATCATTTAATTGTTACCATTTTACTCAGTTCCTATTTCTAATCTGTATGTGTGCATATGTGTTGCAGTTTAATAGCTCATGTTTAAAAGCTAATAAATTCACTTGACTCAAGAAAGCCTGGTAACATGGGTTCTGTTTGATAGATAAATGCATTTGGGATGGTAAAGATAATCCACAAGGAAGGAGAACATTTTTTTAAAAAAAACTTATTGTGCCTAATCAAGAGTGTAGTGACAGAGTCAAACTGCATGAAAACAGACCCTTTGGTCCAACTTGTTCATGCCGACCAATCCCAAATTAAGCTAGTCCTATTTGCCTATGTTTGGCCCATATCCCTCAATCTTTTCTAGTCATGCACCTGTCCAAACACCTTTTAAATGTTATAGTTGTACCTGCATCTACCACTTCTTCTGGCTGTTTGTTCCACACACAACCACCCTCTGTGTGAAGTTAAAACTAAGAATAGGTGTCAATTCGACGCTTCCCAAACTGAGAATGTAACCGCTTTCCTGGGATTGATCAGAATACTTCCATAAAAATGTAAAATATGTGTACCTTTTTAATATTAACTTTAAAACTCTTCTTCAATTGGTTGGATCTTAATCAACAAAAAACGTGTTTCACAGTCTTGTGGAAATACTCAGTAGTTTTCTCATCTATTCTGATCACTGAGGAGTTCTGAAAGTCAACTGCAAAAGTGTTGTAAACTTGCACTTTGTTTTACTTAACTTTTATATATAACTTGTCTATCTGATCTAGTAAGTGCATTCAGAAAAGTTGCCAATTTCCTTTCTAGTGAGTTGATACTGCTGAAAGCAATGACTCAAGATGGATGGAATTTCCCCTCCCCAATTCTACCCACACACAAGTTATGTTAAACATCCTGTGAGGACAGTGATGAAATATATGACACTGCAAATAGTTTGTACCACAATTTTATTTTAGAAGTGGAAATGTTAACAGTAGGATTCACATGGATGCATCAAAATAACTTCAATTTTGTAATGTTTTAGCATGTAAAAGATGGAAGAAAGAGATGTTATATTTAGATTATTGACATCTAAAAAGAAACAAAAATTTTAAAAATCACACAATCTTCCGGTGGAGAACACAACATTAGTTCTATCTGCCCTTTGGTGATTCTCAGAAAAGGGTTAACAGCTATTTCCTTTATAAAAGTTGACATTTTTCTTTGACCCTCATTTTTAAAAGCTGTATTGGATATTGGTTCTACTATGATTTATTCTAGAGCATTCCATTTTTTTATTTTTCTGAATTAATTCTCCAGACATCTCCCTTAATTCTTTTTTGATTAAATCTAAGGCCTCTAGTTAACAAATTAATTACCTCATCAAAATGGCTCAGAACTTTGAATCCTTCTATCAGATCTTGTTTAACCTTCATTATTGAATACAAGGAAGGATGGGTGTTTTGAGACAAAATGATAACGTCCTTATCTCTGAGTCCAGCTGGCCTGAGTTTTAGTTCTATTTGCTCCAGAGGTATGTAATAGTGTCCTTGAACAGATTGAATATCTATAAGAAAATGTGGGTGTAGAAGATCACAAAACATTGAAGTCTTGCCCAGTGTCTTGGGGAACATTTAATGTTCAACCAACATCTCTGAGGATCCTAAATGTTAACTCTGATTTCTCTGTGCAGATGCTGCCAGACCTGCTGAGCTTTTCCGGCAAATTCTGTTTTTGTTTCTGATTTACAGCGTCCATAGTTCTTTTGGTTTTTGCTGCAAAAGAACCCAATTGGCTAAAAGGACTTTGAATCATCCTGAGGTAATGAAGATGCTGTGTAAATACACACTTTTCTTTTGACTGGAAAAATATCTTTTCCCAGTGTCCTGCGATAATGAAGTGAAATAACTCCACAGAGGCCAATATCCCATCACCAAGTCACCCTTTATTAACACATAGAGAGCCCTTGACACTGATCCAGTGCTGAGTGTCAGAAATGTCTGACACTGCTGTTTATATCTATCAGCCATGGCTCCCTGATTGGCCAGACTAACAGGCTCCAATCAGGGAACTCATTCAATGAGGTTCACCAGGCTGAACATGTTTCAATCACTATTGCCCTGATCCCTCCACCAGTGTCCGAGGGCATAGGCTGGTTTGTTTTATTGTAGCTCCTTCTGGGCCATTTTAGGACACATCAGGTTCCTCAGGCCCTGCCTCGGACACTGGCAGAGCATAACGCATAGCAGCTCACCTCTTCAACGCAGAATGCCTCTGAAGAAATTCATTCTGTTCTTCAGGTGGCAAAGGTGTTGAGGGGATAGCACCTGCTGTGTGCATCTCCTAATCCGCAATGTCTTCAGGCTTTGACAGAGAGGGAGAACCCATGTGTTCTGCCATCTTTTCCAACGGTTCCAAGGAGATGGGCATGTTTTCCTCCCACCTTGTTTGAGAGTTTGTAGTTGTCATGTGGTGCACATCTTGCTCAGGCTTGTCGTACCTACCCAGACGTTGTACATCACGGGTCCTGACCTGTGTTGTCCATGCCTCTTACCCATGCAGGACCCTACACCAAAACCCATCCCCTGAAGTAAATTGTCTCTCTTGCTTGGCAGAGTGTTGTGCCCTGGATTGGCATTCCTGATGCTATTTTACTGACTCCACCCCCACCTCAGATCCAAGAGGATCAGATTTAACCTGGTACAGAGCCTTCTCCCCATTAACAACTCTGCTGGAGCTATCCCTGTCGTCCTATAACCAAGTGACAACCAGGACAGTTTGGTACCTAGTGAACCTGTAGGCTAGTTCTTTAAGCCTACCTTCAAAGTTTGGACTGCTGTTTCTGCTAAGCCAATGGATGATGAATGGTATGGAGCTGTCCTTCGATGTTGAAAGCCATTCAACTTTAGGAAATACTCATTCCCTGCTAGCGAACAATGGCCCATTATCTATGACCAACACTACTAGGAGTCAAAGAATTGCAAATGATGTATGCAGTTTTTCTATTGCCATCCCCATGTTTGCTGAATGAACTCTATGCACGTCCAGCCCCATTTAGAGGACATCCAAAGTGACCAAGAACACTAAGCCCATGAAATGGCCAGCACAGTCGACATGTAATCAAGTCCATGGTGAACCCAGACATTCCCATGAATGGAAGAGCTGCTGGTGGTAATTTTTGTCATTGTTGGCACTCTGGGCATTGCACCACCCATGCAGCTATGTCTGTATCCAATCCTGGCCACTAGATGTAATGTTCTAAGTCTGAAACACATTTGTCTCTTCTAAAGCATATGCCTGCCTCAGAGAAACATCTAAAAGGTTATGTCCAAGTTCTCTAAGTCCTCCATATTGGTCTTCCCCGTTATTAGCACGTCATCTGGATAAGTGGCAACTGGGGGTAGATCTTGCAAAATGTTCTCCATTGTCCGCTGAAAAATTGTGGACTCTGATGTTGTGAAATTGGGTAGAGTATTCATGAATTTGATGTTTGTAAAATGATAGGTGGGAAGAGTGTGTGGTCTCTTTAGAAGATATCTTTTAGGGCTTGGAGATTGAAACAAAAGCCTGCAGACAGGAACAGATGCACAGAGAGTTATTTAAAATGAAACATTGTATCATAAAGCTAGTTTTACCAAGTAGCATTTTTACCAAGACAACAGGTTTTTGAATTTAACCAAGTAATTTAAACCAGGCCCTAGATACCAAAACCCAATTAAAATTATATCAGATGGTTTTGACAACCAAGGAGCAATCCTATTGTAAGATATTAATAGGTCACCAAGGGTATAAAAGAGGAGGGTATTTGAAAATTGGTGTGAGAGCAACTGTCATCTGTTAAGAGAACAGTTGTCAACAGCCATCAGCTCTAAAGAAAGAGAAAGTCACTGGCTTTCACAGAAATCTAAGCTCTCAGAGTAAGCACCATCTAAATAAAGGTACTACAGCACTCTTATATAATATTTCTGACACAAGAATTCCATGCATAAAGGCATTCCTGACAGAGAATTCGATGGAGAAAGGCATTCCTGACTGGAGAATAGTGGAGAAGGCAAGGAACATTTTGGAAGACTTATCCTGGCTATAATTTCAAGGCACAAAGTTTTAATTTATTTTTCTTATTACTTTTGTATTTACAAGTAGGAATTGTATTTATTGGAACAGCACATCATTAGAATTGTTTGTTCATGAATGCTTAGTAGTTAAGGGAGAATTGTTTGGTTTGTTAGCAGTTCTGTTAATTTGTTTACTGTTGGAGTTGGATAAATAAATTGTTATTTGCTGATTATAAGGTGAGTATTTATCTACTCTTATACAACAGATTAGGGGATGAGAGGCAGGTTGTACCACTTTTCCCACTTCTTTAACAGATTACAGGGTGAGGTGAGCTTCCCTGGATGTTTCTCTTTTAGTTATTGGGTGGGGGGGCAAGACGTTTGACTTCTGCCTTATAACACTGATGATATATTAGTACAAACCCTCAAGGGTGTTACTTATGACATACTTCTGGGAATCCTCATCTAACCCGCAATTGCAAGTACACATGATTCATCTCCAGCTTCGTAAAGGACATCAACCTACACCGCAACCCACACCCCACCCCCCCTCCCCCCCTCTCCCCCCCCCCCCCCCCCCCCCTTTCCCCCCCCCACCAACCGGCTTTGCATATAAATTTTCTGCACAAGGGACTGGGTATTCATCCAACTGCAAAAAAGTGCTTTACAGTTTGTTCAAAAGCCCCACAAAGGTGAACCAACTCTTTTGGTTTCACAGTCGGTACAACCGATGCTGCCCATTCAGCAAATCAGTCCAGCTTGCAGAGTTCTTCACTCTCCAGCCTCCTGATTCCTGCCTCTATTTTTGCCCATAAGGCAAGTGGCACTAGGCTGACCTTGCAGAATCATGGAATTACTTCCTGGTCAACATGTAATATGGCCTTGGCTCCTTCGATTAACCCTAGACTTCCTGAAACATGTCTGGGTATTTAAGTAGGACTTTACTCAGGCAGCTATTTTCTAATCGAAAAATTTTGAGCCAACCGAGGTGAATCTTTCTCAATCAGTTTTGCCCCATCAAGCTGGGGCTAGAGGCTTTTACTGTAATCAGTGGTAACTGAACCAGTTGCTTCTTGTAGAAGACCAGAACCAAAGTTGTATTCTTAATCTGTAAAGTTCCCTGGTATAGATTCTCAGTCTAGGGAGGTCTTGTGTAAATTTAAGGGCTGGAATCCCGAGCAAATTTTGATAAAGACTGGCTCTGCGAACACTGATACAGCCACACCAGTATCGACCTCCATCAGAACAGGTGGCCATTTAACCATACGTTTATTTTAATTGGTTCTGATTTGGATGTTGCTGAGCAATTTAACTGGATATAGGAGGACTTTCCAGGGTGTACGCTCTCCTGGACACTGTCCTCTGAGTTCTCTTTCTCAATTTAGGTCCAGCATTACTCTTCTGCTGTCAGAGTCCACACACTGGCAGCAACTACAATGGCCTACCAGCCAAATCCTGAAAAAATTTTAATGACTTGGCCAAGGTTTGGCTTTGGTTTGGGGTTTTGCTATGGGCTGATCTAGAGCCCCTCTGGTCAGGATACGTCCTGAGTGGGGCTATGCAATTGTTTTCATTCTGGTGGTGTTCTTCGCTGTGGGAAGGCAATGACCTGATTATTGGTAGACTCCTAGTCCAGAGACCCAGATAATGTTCTGGTGACCCAGGTTTGAATCCTGCCATGGCAGATGGTGGAATTTGAATTCAATTTTTAAAAATCTGGAATTAAGAATCTGATGATGACCATTGTCAATTGTCAAAAAAACCCATCTGCATCACTAATGTCCTTTAGGGAAGAAAACTACTATCCCTACATGGTCTGGCCTACAAGTGACTCCAGACCCACTGGAACGTGGTTGACCCTGGGCAATAAATACTGCCTAGCCAGCAAAGCCCTCATCCCATTAATGATGAATGGAAAGGAAAGCTCAGTCAGACTGGCAAGGGCGGTCCAGTTCCATCTGAGTATCCTGCATTTTCCAATGACAAAGCTGGTTGTAGTGTCTGTTTGAGGTCAAGTTGGGCTTCAGCTAGTAGGCACTGTTATGTGATTACATCATTAATCCCTTGAACCAAATGGTAACTCAGCATTTCATTAACAGTTAAACCAAAGTCACATGCCTTCACTAGTCACCCTAACCTAGACAAAAATCCCAATACAGATTTTCCAGGTTCTAGAACTGCTGAATAAAAAATTAATATCTCAGAATTAGAGGAGGCTTGGGGTCATAATATTCCTTAACTAAATCCATCAACTCTTGAAAGGTTTCAGTATCTAGTGCCTCAGATAAAGTTAAGTTCCTGATAATGGAAAACTCTGCAAGTCCACAAGCTGAATTACTCATTGCTTTTCATCTGCCTCAATGTCATTTGGGCAGAAAAGACAACATACTCTTTCCATATACTGGGCCCCGGTCCTCAATGGCAGGATTGAAACCAGCTTCCCAATTAACAGCATGACACCAGAAATGCTTAACCCAACTCAAAGACAACTGTTGCGAGTGAATTTCTTCAGGAGCACGCTTTACTCTCATCACCACTGACATAACACCACAGAGGCCAGTATCCCATCACTAAATCATCCTTTATTTGTACATGGAAAGTCCTAGACAATGATCCAGCTCACTCAGAGCCAGCTCTCAGGGTGTCAGGAATTCCTGCTTTTATCTGTCAGCCAGGCCTCCCCAATTAGATCAGATTAACAGCTCTGATCAGGGAACTAACATGCTATGATGTCCACCTGGCTGACCTTGTTACCATCACTTGTTAGTGGATTGGACTTTGAAGGTAAAATAACAAAATGAAAATGTTAAATGATGAAGTGGCACAGGAGAACGCCAGAGGTTGGTAGTATGGAATTTAAGAGAATGAGACTGAAATTGTTTGCTTTGGGAATTTCAGGGATTATTTAGTCCAAAGTTCTCTCATAACAAACCCAATATTATGACTAAAAACTCATAGCTCCAGATGTGTCATAGCCCCAGTCATTCCACAGTGAAGACAATAATTTAATATCAATTGAAGTACAATATTCAATGATTGCAGATCTACATTCCCAGCTGGGTTCAGTAAATGCAACATCAATTTATTTTCGTAATCTGTGTCTCAGTAACATACTTGGGAACTTATTCAAGAAATCGCACTGCCCTTTTCAAACATACAGATCAAAAAGAAGCTACTATAATGTGAACACATTTATTTTTATAATTTTAAGATGCAAATATACTTAAGACTGTGGAAGCAAATAAATAAATGTAAGCCATCCATCCCATTGAGTCTGCCTTTCCATTCAATTGTGTCATAGCTGATGACCTATCTATACCTCAGCTCTATTTACTCACCTGTTTTCTTCATATCTCTTGAAAACTTTGTTTAATATATACCTTTCAATTTTTATCTTGAAAGCTCCAATTATTCTAACCACTAGGGCCCTGCAGGGAAGAGAATTTCAGAAAGACAAATGCCTCATAAGGACATGAGATAAAAATTTTCTGAAGTGACTAGGATGAGTAAATATTGTTTTGCTGAACAGTATGTTATTAAGATTTACAATAATGGCAAACCAACAGGCTTAATTATTGTTGATTAATTTCATGAAAAACCTGTTACAGTTCTGGGTTCCTGGCACTCAGTGAAATGTTTTTTCTTATATTGTTTGTACATCAAAAACAGAGAAATGAATTTTCTCAAATCCCTTTGAAATGCTCAGTAATGGCTCGCATGCACACAATTATTAATTTGTTTTCCAACCCAAAAGCACCAACAAATCCTGTTTTGTAGGCCCACGTTAGAGATCCCCAGTAAAATATAGAGCACACTCACACAACTGACACAAGCCCAGTGCAATCCCACATTTTATTGAAAAAATTGTGTGGGCTGTTAGTTAGAAACAACCCTGTCACTGATTTTATACATATGTGCAAACAGCTCTCTAATGATGGCATCAAGTTTGTTTTTATCTTCAGTTCTACTACAACAGATTGAATCAGAGCTTTATACAGTTCCAGCATAACCTCCTTGCTCTTATATTCCATGCCTCAGCTAATATGACATGAGATTTTTAACCACATTATCTCCCTGCCCTGTTGCCTGCATAGATCTGAGCATGCGCACACCAAGGTCTATTTGATCTTCAGTACCTTCCAGAGTCCTATTATTCATAGTGTAAACCCTTATTTATTAGCCTCCCATTATGTCACACTTTCCCATGTCGACTTCCACTTGCCACTGCTCTGCCTGCTTGACCAGCCCATTTATACCCTCCTGTAGATCACAGCTATCCTCTTCACTATTGACCACACTGTCAATTTTTCTGCTATCTGTGAAATTCTTGCTCATACCCCAATAATGAAGATCAAATCATCAATGTGCACCATGAACAGCAAGGATCCCAGTACCAAACACAGCAGAATCCGACCAGAAACAGACTTTGTATTAGAGAAAAGTTGCTCTAACATCATCTTCTGCTATAGCTTCTCACTCAGTTTCAAGTCCAATATGCTTCTTTGCCTTGGATTCCATGGGCTCTTACTCTCCTGAGCAGTTAGCCATGAGAGACCTTATCAAAAGTCTTCCTTAAATCCATGTGGACCACAACACTCCTGGCTACCCCCTCCAAAAATTCAATCAAATTTGTCAAACAAGACCTTCCCTTAAAAAATCAATGGTGACTATCCCTGATTAATCTGTATCTTCAAGTGCAAATTTATTCTGCCCTATCTAACAACTTCCCCATCACCAATATTAGACTGGCCAATAATTTTCTAGTCTATCCCTTCCTCTCTTTTTTAAGGATGGCACAAGTTTATCAGTCCTTTGGCACCTCATCCGTGTCTAAGAGAGGATTCTAAAACACTGCCAGGGCCATTGATATCTTCTCCCTTACATTCATCAATAGATGGGAGACATCTCATCCAGGCCTGCAGATTTACCCACTCCTGAATCTGTTAAACCAGCAGTACCTCCCCACTCATTCAATGAATCTCTTGTAATATTTCACAGCCTCTACCCTGATGTCTATATCTGTGTCATCCTTTACCACCGTGAAGACCAATGCAAAGTATTCATTAAGGACTCTGCTCACATCTTCCAGGTCCCAACACAGATTACTTCTATGGTACAGTATATGTTTTACTATTCCCCTAGTTATTCCCTTATTCTTCACTTTTTAAAGTTGGGTTTTCCTTCCTTGATTCTACGAATGCCTTCTTATGCGCTCTCTTAGCTGTCCTAATTTCTTTCTGAAGTTCCCTTCTGCACTTCTTAAGCCGTTCTATGGACTCTGAAGTATTGAGCCCTCAGTATTTATCATAAGTTTCTTTTTCTTTTAACCTAACCTTTATGTCCCTTGACATCCATGGTTCTCTAGTCTTGGTCCTAACATTTATCATCACAGAAAGATATTTGCCCTGTAGTTTCGCTGTTTTCCTCTTTAAATGTCTCCCAGTGTTCTGACACAGTTTTATCAGCAAATAACTGTTCTCAGTCAACTTGGGCCAAATCATACCTTACTTAAATTAGCCTTTCCCTAGTTTACAACTTTTATTCCCAGCACATCTTCACCCTTTTCCATCACTATCTCAAGTATGTCTGAGTTATAAAAGCTGAAAGAACCGTGGATGCTGTAAATCAGAGTCAAAAATGGAAATTGCTAAAAAAAGTTCAGCTGGTCTGACAGCAGCTGTGGAGGGAAATCAGAGTTAACGTTTCAGATTGACTGACCTTTCCTCAAGGACTGATGGCAGCTTGGAAGAAGTCGGTTTATATCCAGAAGATGGGGAGAGGTGGCGGGGTGTGCCGAAGGAGTAAATTATAGGTGGGGATAGAGCCCAGGGAGACCTCAGCAGTTGGTCAGACAAAGGAGTGGATAATGATCTGGCTAGGAAGGTGAATGGCTATTAATAGGGACTGTTAGTGTTTAACAACGGGTGATGTGTGATAGCAGACTGTGTGATAACAAGGCCTGGTATGTGGGGGTTGGGGCAAAGACATGGGAGAGTTCAAACCCTAAAGTTATTGAACTTCATACTAAGTCCAGAGGGCTGCAGGGTCCCCAAGTGGAAAATGAGGTGCTGTTCTTCCAGCTTCCATTGTGCTTTGCTGGAACACTGCAGCAAGCCAGAGATAGAGATGTTGATCTGTGAACAGGGTAGTGTGTTAAAGTGGCAGGTAACTAGAAGCTCAGCATCACTTTTACAAATAGAATGTAAGTGTTCTGTGTAGCGGACACCCAGTCTATGCTTCGTTTCCCCAATGTAGCGGAGACCACATTGTAAGTAGCACATTGTAACACCTGCCCATTTACTTCCTTCATCCTCAGTGTCCAAGGGTCCAAACACACCTTCCAGGTGAAGCAGCACTTTACCTGCACTTCTCACAACCTAGTCTCCTGCATTCGCTGCTCACAATGTGGTCTCCTCTACACTGGGGAAACAAAGCTGAGGCTGTGTGACAGCTTTGCAGATCATGTGTTTTGTTTGCAAAAACAGCCCTGACTTCCTGTTGCCTACCACTTCAACACACCACCCTGTTCTCTGACCAACATCTCTGTCTCAGGCCTGCTACAGTGCTCCAGCAAAGCTGAATGCAAGCTGAAGGAACAGCACCTCATTTTCTGCTGGAGACCCTGCAGCCCTCCAGACTCAATATCAAGTTCAATAACATTAGGGATTGAGCTCTTCAATACCTTTGCCCTAACTACTGCTAGCAGACCTCCTTATCGCACATATTCTCTGAAGAAGTGTCTAGGCCCGAAATGTCAGCTTTCCTGCTCCTCTGATGCTGCTTGGCCTGCTGTGGTTATCCAGCTCTACACCTTATTATCTCAGATTCTCCAGCATCTGCAGTTCCTACTATCTAGCTATCTAACAATCTGCTAATACATACCACCCATTGTTAGCCACTAACAGTCTGCATTAACAGCTATTCACCCTCCTTATCAGATCATTATCTGAGATAACAAGGTGCAGAGCTGGATGAACACAGCAGCCCAAGCCGCATCAGAGGAGCAGGAAGGCCGACGTTTCGGGCCTAGACCCTTCTTCAGAAATCCAATTCTTTGTCCGTCCAACTGTTTTGCTGCCTGTTTGGGCTCTAACTGCACCTATCACTTACTCCTTAACCCATCCCCCCAACTCTACCTTCAGCATATAAACTGAGATTGACCAAGCTATCATCAGTTCTTGAGGAAGGGTCACTCAACCTGAAACATTAACTCTGATTTCTCGCCACAGATGCTGCCAGACTTGTTGAGCTTTTCCAGCAATTTCTACTTTTGTCTCTAATTAAGTTATGGTCACTATCTCCAAAGTGCTTGCCCACTGATACACCTTCCACTTGCCTGGCTCATGTCCATTATTAGGTCAAGAACTGATGCCTTGCTCTTTGGGGTTTCTATGGTGGTTAAAGAAGTTCTCCTGGATGCAATTTAAGAATTGTGCTCCTTCCCTACCTTGTACATTAGATTTGTGCAAGTCAATCTTTGGGTAGTTGAAATCCCCTAATATTACTGCCTTGTTATTCTCCTACTTCTTTGATGCTTGATTACGTATTTAATCCTCTATATTTCTGGTTTGAGGGCCTATAGTACACATTCAACAATGTGTTTGCCTCTTTTGTGCTTTTTACTTCTACCTACATAGCGTTTTTTGATGATCCAAGATCTAAACCTTTCTCCTGACTACAACTGATACCTTGAGCAGTATTGCAAACTCCCCTGTCCAGCCCTCTTCTACACCCTTCTGTATCTCTTTTGAATAACAATGAATGTAGAGCTGCTAATCCAGCCCATTTTTCAAGCAAGTCAGAGTCATAGACAAACTAACATAATCCCACGTAACTACCTATGCCCTCAGCTCATCTGCTAAATACCTCAAGCTAAACTCATTTCTTTCTTATCTAGGCTATGTCTCTTTTGACTTTTACATTTGAATACTTACATTTTAGCTTTTAATTCCATCTCAGCTTCTCTGGCACTGCCAATCTAGTTTAAAAATGCCACAATGCATTAGCAAACATTCCATCAGTGATGCTGGTGCCATTTCTGTTCAGATGTAACCAGTCCAACTTGTACAAGTCGCACCTCCCCAGAAACAGCCCCACTGCTGTCAAGGATTTAAAGTCCTCCATCCTGAACCAACTCTCAAGCCACACATTGACCAATTCTTCCATTCCCATACTCATGTCTGCCATGGCACCAGAAGTAATCTGGAGTTTGAAGCCCTACTTTTCCATTTCCTGCCTAACTCCCTAAAGTCTGGTTGCAGGGCTCATATTTCTTTCTTTCTGTGTAATTGTCCCATGACCTTCGGGTGTTCACCCTCCTCTGTCTAAATGCCCTACGGCCATCAGGCAACACATCATCCTGGATTGCATCCACAGTAACTGAAGCACCCACCAGCTCCCTTCACTAATGAATCCCTCACTGCTATTGCCCTTCCAAACTTCTTTCTCTCGCTCTGAGAAGTTAGACTTCCCAAGTGTATGGCCTTGGATCTGGGTGCCCTCCACAAAGGAATTGCTACACTCACCATTTTCCAAGGCTAAAAAGTGGTTTGCCAGCAAGATACACTCAGCAGACCTGCTTGATCCCTTTCTTTAGTCTGGCAATTACCCATTCCCTCCCTGTCTGCTCTTCATAGAAACATAAAAATTAAGGACATGTTTGGGCCATTCAAACCTTTCAGACTACTCCACTATGCAATATGATCATAGCTGATCATCCAACTCAATAGCCTTATGCCACTTTTCCCCCATATCCTTTGATTCCTTTCGCCCTAAGTGCCATATCCAAATCCTTCATGAAGTTATAAAATGCGTTAGCCTTGTCTGCTTTCTGTGGGTAGCAAATTCCATAGGCTCACTACTCTGATAGAAGAAATTTCTCTTCATCTCAGTCCTAAATGTTTATCTCTTTTCTTTAGACTGGTTCTAGACTCCCAAGTCATCAGGAACATCCTTCCTACATTTACACTGTCTATTCCTGTTGGAATATTACAGGCTTCTGTGAAATCCCCTCATTCTTCTGAACTCCAGTGAATAAAATTCTAACCAATTCATCCTCTCCTCAAAAGTTAATCCTGCCATCTGAGGAATCAGTCTGGTAAACTTTCTCCGCACTTCACTGCACAAACGTTCCTTCCTCAGATAAGGAGAGCAAGACTGCACACAATATTCTAAGTGTGGTCTGACAGAGGCCCTGTAAAGTTGCTGCAAGAGATCCTTGCTCCTGTACTCAAATCCTCTTGCTATTAAGGCCAACATACCATTGCCTTCTTCATCGACTTCATGTTTACTTTCAGTGAAAAGGTCACAGAGAAATAGCACTTTTCTTTATTCATTCACGGGATGAGGGCATCACTGACCAGGCAGCATTTATTGCCCATCCCTAATTGCCCAGCGAGTAGTTCAGAGTCAACCACGTTGCTGTGGGTCTGGAGTCACATGTAGGCCAGGCCAAGTAAGGATGGCAGTTTCCTTCCCCAAAGGACATTAATGAGCCAGATGGGCTTTTCTGACATGCAGCACTTCTCAGCAATGCACTACAATGTGAGCTTAGATCTAGTATTCAGCCCTTTTAAGTACTAATAACTAAACTGAAGATTTCTTTTCATTTTCTATTTGTATTCTGTGTAATTTTTCATTACCTCTATTATCTTTCTCCCCTGTAAACAAAAAAAGGAAATAAACATGAGCACCTTCAAATGTTAACCTGTATCACTGCTATATTAAAAGACATTTTGAGTTGATTGTTACTCCTAGAGGGGAAAATATGAATGAGCACATGTCATAATCTCAAACATACATGCACAGAGCTCCTGATTCTCAAAATCAATTAAAGTAGCTTGGACGAGTGCCTTCAAAAAAGATAAAGAACAGCAGAAGGGTCTAGGCCCGAAAAGTCAACTTTCCCGCTCCTAAGATGCTGCTCGGTCTGCTGTGTTCATCCAGCCCCACACTTTGTTATCAAAGAACAGCAAATGCTGGAACAAACAAAAAACAGAAATTGCTGGAGCAACTCAGCAGGTCTGGCAGCATCAGTGAAGAGAAATAGAGTTAACATTTCGACTCCAATAACACTTCTTCAGGGTGTTTTGAAGAAGGGTCACTGGACTCAAAACATTAACTATATTTTAGCTCCACAGATGCTGTCAGACCCGCTGAAACTATCCTTTAAAAACCATTTAGGGCAAAATGACATCATGGATCCAATATGAAAGTGAAATTGTAGGTTAAAAAGGGAGATTTTACTGCACTTCAGTGACTACTTTACTTCTGTTCCTAATATCTTAAAATAGGTCAGAACTTAACAAGAGGTAAATTGGCTTTCTTGGATATTGTGAGTTATTCAGTTTTCATTATCACACCTAATTGTCAGTGGAAAAGTGTCATTGTTAAACATTCAATTCTTGCATATTATTATGTCATCATAAGAGCAGTGTGTGGAAATATTCCATTTTCTCCTGCTGAAACATGCTCATTGTTTGAAATCATTGACAAAAGCTTCAATAATAAATTTTTGGGCAAATTCTTTTCACCAGTGTGGTAGTAGTTATGAAATGCATTTTTAGTGTTGTCACAAACAATTTTCACCAAATTTTAATCTTTGACACATGGTGATGACTGGCCATATGCATAAAACAACAACTTGACTTTGTGTAGCAGCTTGATCATAAGAAACATCTAATGTCATTTCACAAATAAATATAAGGAAAATAGACCCTGATTCAAAAGGGATAGAGTAAAAGCTGTGCTCATAGGTTTACTCAAAACTGTTGGTCTAAAGGAGATTTTAAGATGTCAGCATAATCTTGTAACACTCAGTGTACAATATGCACAATACAATAATCACACAGAAAAACTCAACAACAAATGACTTCATCATGTACCTTACAGTTTAAATTGGCTACTTGATTACTAAAGCTGAAACATTTAAAATTAAGTAACATGAAGTAATTTTTGCTCAGAACATTGTTAGCCTACCTTATCAACTGAAATTTCTTTTTAGCTTTTTATAGCCGAATTTTCAAAGTTTACCATTGAAAATTAGAAAATAGCAACAGGACTAGGCCATTCAGTTCTTTAAGCCTGTTCCCTCTATTCAAAATGATTATGCTGATCATCCAACTGAGTACTGTGTTCTGCTTTCTCTTCACACACTTTGATCCCTTTAGTCTGAAGAACTATACCTGCATTGAATGTTTTCGATGTTTTGGCCTCAACTGTTTCCATGGCAGAAGGGTAATGCCTGGTGGTATTATTGTTAGACTGTTATTCCAGAGACCCAGGTAATGTTATGGGTAATAAAATGTGAGGCTGGATGAACACAGCAGGCCCAGCAGCATCTCAGGAGCACAAAAGCTGACGTTTCGGGCCTAGACCCTTCATCTGAGAGGGGGATGGGGTGAGGGTTCTGGAATAAATAGGGAGAGAGGGGGAAGCGGACCGAAGATGGAGAGAAAAGAAGATGGGTGGAGAGGAGAGTATAGGTGGGGAGGTAGGGAGGGGATAGGTCAGTCCAGGGCAGACGGACAGGTCAAGGAGGTGGGATGTGGTTAGCAGGTAGGAGATGGAGGTGCGGCTTGGGGTGGGAGGAAGGGATGGGTGAGAGGAAGAACAGGTTAGGGAGGCAGAGACAGGTTGGACAGGTTTTGGGATGCAGTGGGTGGAGGGGAAGAGCTGGGCTGGTTGTGTGGTGCAGTGGGGGGAGGGGACGAACTGGGCCGGTTTTGGGATGCGGTGGGGGAAGGGGAGATTTTGAAGCTGGTGAAGTCCACATTGATACCATATGGCTGCAGGGTTCCCAAGCGGAATATGAGTTGCTGTTCCTGCAACCTTCAGGTGGCATCATTGTGGCACTGCAGGAGGCCCATGATGGACATGTCATCGAAAGAATGGGAGAAGGAGTGGAAACGGTTTGCGACTGGGAGGTGCAGTTGTTTATTGCTAACCGAGCGGAGGTGTTCTGCAAAGCGGTCCCCAAGCCTCCGCTTGGTTTCCCCAATGTAGAGGAAGCCACACCGGGTACAGTGGATGCAGTATACCACATTGGCAGATGTGCAGGTGAACCTCTGCTTAATATGGAAAGTCATCTTGGGGCCTGGGATAGGGGTGAGGGAGGAGGTGTGGGGGCAAGTGTAGCATTTCACGCGGTTGCAGGGGAAGGTGCCGGGTGTGGTGGTGTTGGAGGGCAGTGTGGAGCGAACAAGGGAGTCACAGAGAGAGTGGTCTCTCTGGAAAGCAGACAGGGGTGGGGATGGAAAAATGTCTTGGGTGGTGGGGTCGGGTTGTAGATGGCGGAAGTGTCGGAGGATGATGCGTTGTATCTGGAGGTTGGTGGGGTGGTGTGTGAGAACGAGGGGGATCCTCTTTGGGCGGTTGTGGCGGGGGCGGGGTGTGAGGGATGTGTTGCGGGAAATGTGGGAGACGCGGTCAAGGGCGTTCTCAACCACTGTGGGGGGAAAGTTGCGGTCTTTGAAGAACTTGGACATCTGGGATGTGCCGGAGTGGAATGCCTCATTGTGGGAGCAGATGCGGCGGAGGCGGAGGAATTGGGAATAGCGGATGGAATTTTTGCAGAGGGTGAGTGAGAGGAGGTGTTATGGATACCTGGGCTTGAAGATTTAACATTAAATTCAACAACAATCTGGAATTAAGAGTCTAATGATATTTATGAAACTGTTGCTGGGGAAAATCCATCTGGTTCACTAATGTGCTAATAAGAAAACTGCCATCCTCACCAGGTCTGGATGACATGTGACTTCAGACCCACAACACTGTGGCTGACTTTTAACTGCCTTCTGGACAATTGGAGATGGGCATAAATGCTGACTTAGTCAGCAATGCAAATGGCCAGTGATGAATGAATAAATAAAAAAGAATTCCAAAGATTCACTACTCTGGGTAAAGAAATGTCTTCTTACCCCTGTTTTAAAAGTTTTATTGTTGAGACCTGGATATCTTAAAATAATCATTGGTAATGTTATTTTGCATCCTTTCGTCCTGGTTTTTAACAGAGTTCGACCAGGCTCGGTATACCTGGAGAACAAAGGAACAGGACATCCAGGCTACCAAGACTATGCTGATACATGACGTCTTTGAAACTAAAAAATTTTGCCTCAATGTGGTTCATATCCTTCTATTCCCTGTCTGCTCGTGTATTTGTCAAGATGCCTCTTAAGCATTGCTACTGCATCTGCTTCAATCACCAGCTCTGACAGCACATTCCAGGCACATACCACCCTCTGTGTAAAAGTATAGCTCTCACATCTCCTACAAACGTGCCTCTTTACCTTAATCCTAAGGCCCCTAGTAATTGACACTTCTATCCTGGGGAAATGACTCTGACTATTCATTCTATCCATGACTCTCATAATTTTGTAAAACTTCTACCCTTAGCATTTGATGTTCAAGTGAAAACAAACCAAATTTGTCAAACCTCTCCTCATAATTAATACCTTCCAAACCAGGCAACAATCAAAGAAAGAAACAAAGAAACAAAGAAACCTACAGCACAGGAACAGGCCCTTCGGCCCTCCAAGCCTGCGCCAATCAAGATCCTCTGTCTAACCTATCATCTATTTTCTAACAGTCTGTATCCATTTGTTCCCTGCCCATCCATGTACCTGTCCAAATATATCTTAAAAGACACCAACGTGCCTCCTCAGCCTCAAGTCCTGGGGACTTGACTACCGTAATGCTTTTCAAAACATCCAACACCTTTTTTCTATGTTGGCATGCCCTAGAATATCAACATCCACCATGTCCATCTTCTTTGTGAATACCAATACAACGTATTCATTAATCACCTCACCCACTTCCTCGGGCTCCCCACATAAATTTCCTCCTTTATCCTTGAGACAATTTACCCTTCTGCCAGTTACCCTCTTACTCTTTATATAAACATAAAAAGCATTACTCAATCCTGTTCAAAATCATTTCATGACCCCTTTTAGCTCTCCTAAGTCCTTGTTTAAGTTCTTTCCTGCTTTCTTTATATTCCTCGAAGGGTCTGCCTGTCTTCAGTTTCCCAAACCTTACATTTGCTTTGTTTTTCTCTCTGACTGAGTTCACAGTTTCTTTTGTCATCTGAGGGTCTGAAAGATTGTTCTTCTTATCCTTCACTTTCACAGGAACATGCTGGTCCTGAACTCCAGTCAACTAGCCTTTAAAAGATTTCTGCATAACATATGTGGATTTACCTCAAACAATCATCACCAATCTACATTCCCCCAGTCTTACCTCATGTTGTTGTAGTTAACATTTCCTCAATTTAATATTTTCACCCAAGAACTACTCTTAACCTTAGCCATAAGTAACTTAAAACTTACAGAATTATGGTCACTCTTCCCAAATTGCTCCCCGACAGAAACTTCGATCACCTGGCTGGGCTCATACCCCAATAGCAAGTATACCTGTTTTTGGGGCTGGCCTGAAGAATGAGAGGCAATGTAAATGTAACTTCATTCATTCACAGAAATGAATGTTGTATTTAGATAGCATTCTTCAGACCATTATTTTAAAGCAGCATGAATGTATTGCATCGTTTTTATATAAATTAACAGCTGTCAAACTAATAAGTAATGAAATGTGACATAAAACATTGTTCCATCAGTATTGATTACTGTACTTTATTTATTTTAATAACATCTCAATTTTTTTCTAAAATCTCTACAGTTTTTGAGGATTTTATTAGAAGAAAATAACTGGTCTAAAGTCTTTTAAAACAACCTGTAATGAAGTACATCTTTTAAATGTTTTCTTTCCTTTTATGTCTCTTGATGTCATTATTATCTTTGATTAGCATGTTCTTCTTTAATTGTCTTTTATTGCTTTTCAGATTTGGCCTGCAGCCTTTCTATCCTTTATTTTAAAATGATCAATAATTTTCCAGAAGTTTTACAAGCCCCATAATTATTTCAAATATTAAATGCTCACGAAGAAATATTTCAAGAAATACTTTTCACCAAGATCTAATCTGAAAATTCACCATTACTGAAAAGAGTTTAGTTCATTACCATCTGTTTGTATTAACAATTAGAAATGCAAAGTAAGTAGGAAATAGGGGCAGAGATAATGGGAACTGCAGATGCTGGAGAATTCCAAGATAATAAAATGTGAGGCTGGATGAACACAGCAGGCCAAGCAGCATCTCAGGAGCGCAAAAGCTGATGTTTCGGGCCTAGACCCTTCATCAGAGAGGGGGATGGGGAGACGGAACTGGAATTAGGGGCAGGAAATAGGGGCAGTTGTGTTGTACAAGCCTGCTTCGCCATTCAGCCAAATCATGCTTGAACTTTTTCCCCAGGACCATTTTCCTGCGTTATCCCCAATATTCACAGCGATAACAATACCGCTGAGCATCTTTGATTGTTTTGAGTAGAGGCATCAAAATACGTTGTCTATAATTATTTTTTCTAGTTAATCTTCAGCTATATATCATTCCAATTTTGCTTAAGAACTCTTTAGGCCAGAGAATGTCAAGAACTTAATAGAGGTTTTCAAGGTTTTGAACAGATTGGAGAGAATGCAAAGCAAGTCATTCTTTCCATCAGCAAAAAGGTCGAGAACCGGAGATAACTGAAAAAGCAACCACAGGGCAGATTATTTTTTATCCACAAGTTATGATAAGCTGAATTGTATTATCTAAAGACTGGTGGAGTCAGTAATTTTGACAAGGAATTGAATAAGTATTTGTGCAGGGACATTCACAGCTCCACGAAGGAAGGAAAGCAATGGGATAGTGGTGAGCAATGTTCGACGAGCCAGCAGAGTCAATTTGAGATTCACCTCTAACACAAACTTCTCAACCTGTTTCCAATCTACCTAGAAGAGCCAACGGTGCCCAGATATCACAAGTATTCGTCTTAATTCCGCTCGGTTTGAAACATCGCTGTCCTAGATGGGTGCAGATCAAGAAGTCGGGAACACCGGACAGACTGTTTCAGAAACGTACGCTGTGCTCTTGATCTCTGCTGATTAGCAGTATTCCTATAATAGGGACGCTTTTGTTTATTCCAACTGCTTTGCTGCTGTTCCTACCACAGATAGAGATTGTGCCTAATGGTTGGAAAAATTATGTAGTAAGAATGTGCACTTAAAGGGTTTAGCATAAACATCAAGAACAATTACAACACTCGATGGGCATGAATTGATTACCAGTCTCGAGTTGCTCGCGTTGATGAGTGTTTCTTGCGTTTGTCTTCCAAAACTAACAAGGGAGAGGTAGGGGGTAACTCTAGCGAGATGCCTTTTTTTTGGTGGAGAGCCTCAGCGTTTGGATCGTGTAGATGTGTACATTACGTTTTCTGAAGAACGCTGCAGCTTCTCAGGCAGCAGGTGCGTGGGAAATCATGTACCTGTTAGCATGGTTTATCGGTAAGTGATGGAACCAGGAAGTAGTGTACAAACATGGTGTGATAAACCCCTGAATATAGAAATCACATACAGCGAACTGGCGATCACTGGGAAGAATTGAGCAAGCCCTGCACTCGCTGCCAAAAGAAAATATTCTTGAATTTGGATTTTTTTTGTCGTTGATCAGACTACTCAGTTTTTTTGAGAGCCCAATATTGAGCAGCAACTTACACAGCTGCTGCTTCCGTGTCGCTGGGTAAAAATCCTGAAACTCCCTTCCTAATAGGATGCTGGGTATCCCTACACCCCAAAAACAGGAGCGGTTCAAGGAAACACCTTCTACTCTAAAGCAATTAGGCGTGGGCAATAAATGCTGACTGAGCCAGCGATGCCCACTTCCTATGAACAAATGAAACAAAATCACCGCACAAATTTGGGATTCTTGTGACTTTCATTCTCATTTTTAAGTTATGGACATAATCCAAATCGCTCCATTGATTTTATATTGACAATCAATTCTGAAATTGCACAAACATCGCGAGGTGTCGCTGGAAGCACAGTTACATTCCTTAGATTTCATTTTTAACCGCGAATTAACTTTAAAACCAGTACTAATAACAGTCATGGCATTTCATCAGAATTTGCAGCGTCACAGTAGAAAACAAGGGAAAGTTCTTAAGGAAGCAGACAGAAAGCCAAGATGAATTGTCGGGACTCATGCATTCCCCACTTTTCCATTGCTTTTGAATGGATCGAATTATTTTTAGAAGTAAAATCGAAACCTTCAGTATTAAACGAGATTCAAAGCATGAGTGGAATCGATCTCTGTCTTACTATTGAAATCGGTATCATAGTTATCATTTGAAGATAACGTGGACTCGTCGTTTTTGTTTTATTCCTAGCTATCTTTGCCAGTAATGTCTTTATTTCACATTTCTAAATTCCTCTTGTCGTTATTACATATTATTGCTTGGATTGAACTACTGACAAAATGCGTCTTTGGAGGTGTAGTCAGTTTTAGTACACCTTTAAAATAAATCTGTATTTTCTACCACTTCGGGGATTGCCTAGCTAGTGCCCGTGATAACTTGAAGGTTTGATGTCTTGAAGTAACGCGCTCACCGCGGGGAAAATGCCTTCGTTCCTTTTTCAACCTCTATGGTGATCTTTATCAGGGGTGTCATACTTTCGGTTGCTATCTTAAGCTGAAATTGCCTTTTCCTCTTTTTGTCCAAGCCAGTGAACTTCTCCTTAAGAGTCAAACAACAGTCGATGTGCTGGTGAGTGGGGAATGACGGTATGGCTACCGATCACGCAGAAGCGCCTTTCGGTTTGCTTCCAGGCGCCCCTCAACCAAATCACCCATATGGGTTAAATTTACCCATTGCACCCCGCCCCCAGTCTGTTCCACTTTTCACGTGCTAGATGCTGAGCGGTGTGTTAATTCTACTCGCCTATTTAGCTTCTGAAACCCTTAAATCCGTGCTGATACAAATGTATCAACCTCGGGGTCGAAGTTTTCAATTGGCCTAGCCTTAATAGATTTTGGTGGGGTGATTGTTGGTTGTGGTGGAGTTCTACAATTCCAGTCCATGCTTTGGCACAGGAGGAACCTATCCCAAAGTACGGATCATCTGAAACATCTCAAGACATTCTTCATCTTCTAAATGTCGCTTCCCCCGGTTCTGCCCCTTTGAAATACGACGATCTCACAATTTTGATGGAACACCAAAGACTTGAAACATTGATTCCAATTATATTTCCACTAATGCTTCTCAGCCTGCTAAACATTCCTGTTTTCTTTTTAGAAAATTCTACAGGCTTTTCTTTACTCTGAAACCGTCAGCAATGTTTCCGACCGCCCGTTTAATACATAAAAACCGTTCTAATGCTAGATTTTCTGTCAACCATTGGTTCAATACAATGGGCTGCTGCGCATCGCCCCTACCGTTTTGTTTTCCGGCGAACAGTTTTCCTATAAAAAACGAAAGAACTGCGGATGCTGTAAATCGGGAACAAAAACAGAAGTTGCTGGAAAACCTCCGCAGGTCTGGCAGCATCTGTGAAGATCAGCGTTACTTAAGAAAAAAAAATCAGACTTACATTAATTCTGATTTTTTTCTACACAGATGCTGCCAGACCGGCTAAGCTCTTCCAGCAACTTCTGTTTTTGAACAAGTTTCTGATGCTGCATTGCGACCAATCGCGACAAAATTTCGTTTACAAATTCATTTACTGGATTTTGACACGAAGCCGCCGGGGCATTATCCCATTCCAGGCATTATCTCCTACATTGCACTTGTTTATGGCCGGAGCTGTTGCAAGTTAAAGTAATAATAATAGCCCCTGAAAGTGGCCGTTTCGTCCCTGCAATAATTTTAAGTTCAGAACCAAACTACATGTTCCTCGTTCGAATTTGTTAGCGATTACGAGGTAAAAAGAAACAAACTAAACATAACTTCGAAGTATTTTTGATAGTAAGGTGCCCACTTTATGACAGTGTCAAACTGATGGACTATCAAGTATAAATAGTTACAACTCCATCTTTTTGCGGGATGCTCGGCGCTTGTTTGTCAGAGATTTACAACCGGTGTAGAGATTGCTTATAATTAATGCCTAAAAGCACTGACAATTATCATGATTGTGCAAGACAGCGTATTTATCCTATTTATGATTCCCCTGCCTTTGATTTTCAGTCCTTCCTGCTATCCCTCTGATTTCAGTCCAAAACGTAGATGTGGACAGCAGTTGGGCAGAGGTTTAAACTAAAAGCCGTGGAGTCCCTGCAAGTTTCTGGACAGCAATGTGATCAATGCTCCGCTATCCCGGCCCCAGGCCAATTTAACAGTGCAACCTCATGATATATTCGCGCGGTGCCTGCAGTTTGCCCCAGGGCAAACAGACAATCAAAAGTCGGCGTGTGAAAACGTGTTAACTCGTCAAGTATACGCGTAGGATTATAGAGTTATGCTGCAGTCATGCTGTCGATGTAGCTTCTCTCGTCCAGGTTTCCGAGAGACCTGTGGGTGCTAGGGCATTTCGAAGGACTATCTGTGCACCTCAGTGAAAGACCATGGATCCTAAAATATTAAATGTTTTTACTCCCCACCGCTTGGCTTGGTATTTCCTTGTATGTCCCGTTTTTATTTCAAATGTAAGCCATCCGCAGCATTTTATCTTTATTGAGCTATTATGTTTGCTAACCTTATTACAGGGTTTTGTCCCTTTTCCTTGTAATTTTCCTTTTTACAGAGTATGACTTCCAACTCAGCCACTCGGCTGGGGGAATGTCGGAGAAAATGAGTGGAATTTCGCTTCATTTCCCTGGATTGTCTAACAGGGAGCTTTGCGACGCCAGCTAACTCACAACCTCGCTGCCTTGAATAAACCTGCATCGTAAAAGCAGGATGCTGTGATATCACGGGCTACCTTAGAATGAGACATTAAACGAGTTGGAAATGTCAAACAGATTTCAGCTGAGCAATCTCAAAACGTGAAACAGTTTCATTTCTGATCACGTCCAGTTTAGTATTTCTTTTACTTCTGAACATAAACACTTAGAGTATACAAAGTGCTGGAAAAAAAAGCTTAGCAGGTCTGACAGCATCTATAGAGAGTCAAAAGGAGTTAACGTTTTAAATCCAATACGACTTCTTCAAAAATTCAGTTCTTCAGTGCCGAAGAAGAGTGATCCTAAACATTAACTTTATTTTTCTCTGCAAAGATGCTGCTGAGTTTATGTAGCCATTTCTGCTGTTTTGTGATTCTAGATTGCCAATATCCGCAGCTCTCATCAATTTCAAAGAGCCCGTCGTCGCCGTCAACTGATTCAGACACATACATAGCCATGAAACTGAATTAAACCGTTGCCATTATGTATTCAAAGTGCTTTATATTATTGTCGAAGGATTCATGCATTAAAAACACCGAGCGATATATAGGGCTGCTTTTATTCAAATGGAAAATCACTAATTACATGACCCAACAAAAAAAGGGAACAGGAAGTTATGAAACATAGCCAAATGCCACAGAAACTGAGAAACAACTGTGCATGACTTTATTCTCAATCATGGTTAATCTATCTTCAGTTGTACCTCGCTACAATCGCAGGTCATATCGCTGAAGTACTGAAACAACATGCTTTTATTTTGATTGATTGAAGATGGACCAATGTCATACACATTGAGAACTCCGCGAGGCCCAATTGAACTGTCTAGATCAGTCAAACTGGTCAAAACGAATCCCCAATGTTTTCATTATACCAACTTTCAGAACATCTCCTAATGTAAATTGGTACAGCACGAATCAGTGAGTTTGTCGATAACAGCAGGATTTATTTAGAGGGCAACAACTGAGGGATTCCAGTCCAAATAAAATGCAAAACTGAAAGTGCGAATTGTTAGAAGTAATGTTTTAGCTTTTACAGGCGGTTAAACACATATATATTTAAGAACTTATTCTCGGCTGAAGGATTTCTCGTTACAACAACGCTGTGGAATTTGTCATTTTTAATTAAAAAGATTTGATCAGATCCGTATTTAAGTATATATTTTTGAAGCTAAAAAGATCCTCACTTGGTGTTTGAGAAAATGAAACACTTAAACATAAAAAAGGGAAGAAAGCTAATTAAGAATTTTGAAGAAAGGCGCAAACCCGAAACTTCGGCTCTCCTGCTCCTCCGATGCAGCCTGGCTTGCTGTGTTCATCCAGCTCCACTCTTTTATGTCTCATCCAGCTCCACACCTTGTTATCTCAGACTCCAGCATCAGTAGTTCCTGTTATCTCTAAGAAAAATCAGCGGGTGTCAAATAGCGTATTGTGTGATGAAAAGCCTGCAAACATGCGGTAGAGGGTAGTTTCGTTTATTCATGTCAGTTTTACTACTCTCGTAGGTAGGTCCTCATCTCAAGGCAAGACTAGAACTATGTCACTTGTTCCGTCCAATATTGAAAATGTGAAAGAAAAATGAATGTGGATTTTGAGTAAGGATTTGTGTATGGTAGACAAATTTTAAAAGTATAGCAGTTGTAAAGTTAACAGTTTTTGAAGCAATGATTCATTGTTTTAGTTTCCTTTGGGTTGCTATCCTATGTTTTTGGTTTGTCTGACACACTAGAGTACATTAACTATTGAATCATAGTTGAATTAGATAATTGAATTATTATCCTAACTTATAAATTAACTAAGGGTTAAGGGTCAAGAGGTAGTGTCAAACAATTGCTATTGGTATATTTTATTTAAAAAATAAAACTCCATGAATATATAGCCTGCTTCATTTATCAAAAACAATGATATCGTTCGAGTTTACCTAATTTCGGGGAAAGAAAAATCGCTCCAATAAAAGGTGTAGTGATTTATCAGCCGCTGTTTGTCATTTGTTGGACTTCCATTTAGAAGATTCCAACTTGGGCAGATAGCCTAACACCCTTTCGCTGTAGCTTAAGACATTGGACCCAAAATTAAGAGATGACCTCAAGTAGAGTAATTATACACGCCCCTTGATTGTCCTCTGCAATTAAGACGATGGATTGAATTTGGCAATGAAGTTCAAATTAATCGATTTTATATTGATCCTTTTAGGTTAGAACATAAATAAGCTATTAATAAAACAGAGTGCTGGAGGAGCTCAACAGATCTGGCAGCACCCGTAGAGAGAGAAACATATTTAACGTTTTGAGTCTGGTATGACTTCTTAAGAATATCCTTATCATCTTTTAATAAGATGTCACGATGGGCCGATAAATGGCAAGTTACTTTTCCAAACAAGAACCAGTCAATGACAATTTCCAACAAGAGAATCCAAAGACCACCCTTTGATGTTACCATCACCGAATCCACCACAGTCACCACCCTAGAACTTACCATTCACCACAAACTTAGCCCAACCAACCTTGTATATATTGCGACTACAGGACCAGATCAGAAATTGGGAATTCTGTTCTTGTAGCTGCAATATTTAAAACACTTGCCCAAATGTGTGCAGATCCAACAATGCTCAAGTAGCTTGACTCCATCCAGGACAAAGTAGTCTGCTTGATTGGTACTGCACTTCTACAAGATGCACTGCAGTTTTTTGATTAGATTAGATTAGATTCCCTACAGTGTGGAAACAGCCCCTTGGGCCCAACATGTCAACACCGCCCCTTGATGCATCCCACCTAGACCCATCCCCCTATAACCCACACACCCCTGAACTCTACGGGCAATTTAGCATGGCCAATCCATCTAACCTGCACATCTTTGGACTGTGGGAGGAAACCGGAGCACACGGAGGAAACCCAGCAGACACGGGGAGAATGTGCAAACTCCACACAGACGGTCGCCCAAGGTGGGAATCGAACCTGGGTCCCTGGCGCTGTGAGGCTGCAGTGCTACCCACTGAGCCACTGTGCCACCCAAAGGGTTGTGTGTCTTCAGAGAGAGCATTTGACTGCAGTTACACACTAATGCTCTAATGACATCATTTTTAAACTTGTTATTTCTACTATCTAGAAAGACAAGGGTAGTACATGCACAGGAATTACCAACACCTTCAACTTCTCCATATCACACGCCATCCTGATTTGGAACTGCATTACTATTCCTTCATTGTCACTAGTGTAGGCTTTCTTGAATAGCAATACTACACTTGCAATCTTCTGATCCACTGGGACTTTCCCCAGAATCTAGTGAATTTTGGAAGATCACAATCAATTGATCTACTATTCCTGCATTCATTCTTCTTAAAATCCTATGGTGGTTTAGTGGTAATGATAGAAAACTACTAATCTATAGACGCTCAGGTTAATGCTCTTGGGATACAGCATTCAAATCTGGCAAGTAGAAGCTGGTAGAATTTGAATTCTATTGATAAATCTACAATTGAAAGTTAGTCTCAGTACAGGTGACCATGACAACTATCAACAATTGTTATAAAAATTTTGGTTAATTAGCACCCTTTTAGATTATGAAGTCTCCCATCCTTACATTGTCTCTATGACATGAGACTCCAGATCTTAAAATTATTCAATAACCCTGCCTCCACCGCCTTCTGAGGCAGAAAATTCCAAAGACACACAGCCCTCTGAAATTGGAAAAAAGTTTCCTACTATCTGCCCTAAGAGGGCTACCGTGGAAGTTAAAACAGTGTCCCTTAGTTCTGGAGTCACACAGGAAACAACAGTTCCACACTCACCTTTTAAAGATCTTACAAGTTTCAATCAAGTCAATCCTCACTCTTGTAAACTCCAATGGAAACAAACCCAACACGTCAAATATTATCTCATTAAAAAATCGTCCCAGATATCAAACTAGAGTCATAGAGTCATGGAGTTATACAGCACCGAACAGACCGTTTGGTCCAACCAGTCCATGGTGACCATAATCCCAAACAGAACTAGTCCCACCTGCCTGCGCTTGGCCCATATCCCGCCAAATCCTTCCTATTCGCTTATTTATCTAATTGTCTTTTAAACATTGTAACTGTACCCACATCCACCACCTTCTCTGGAAGTTCATTCCACACATGAACCACCCTGTGCAAAAGAATTGCTCCATGTTTTTATATCTCTTTCACCTCATGCCTTAAAAATATGCCCCCCAGTCTTGAAATCCACTGTCCTAGGGAAAAGACACCTGCCATTCTCCCTATCCGTATCTCTCATGATTTTATAATCCTTTATAAGGTCACCCCTCAACTTCCTCCATCCCAATATAGAAGCCCCAGCCTATCCAGCCTCTACTCATATCTCAAACCCTCCACTCCTGGCAACATCCTGGTAAATCTCCTCTGAACCTTATCCAGCTTAATAATATCTTTCTAACAACAGGGCGGCCAGTCCTGCACACACTACTCCAGAAGAGTCCTGTATAACCCCAACATAGCGTCCCACCTCCTATACTCAAAGGTCTGAACAATGAAGGTAAGTCTGCTAAACACTTTTTTAACCACTCTATCTATATGTGATGCAAACTTCAAAGAATTATACACCTGAAACTCTAGGTCTCTCTGTTCTACAGTACTAGCCAAGACCCTACTTTTAGTTGTATAAGCCCTGCCTTATTTGTTTTACCTATGTACAATATCTCACATTTATCCAAAATAAATTCCATCTGCAAATCTTCAGCCCATTGACCCAATTTATCAAGATCTCTTTGTAAATCCTCATAATCTTAGATATCCTTCCACTATACCAGTACTTTTGGTGTCATCTGCAAATTTACTAACCATGCCTTCTATATTCTTATATCTAGAAAAATTCCTCTGAATTACCTCCAATGCATTTACACCCTTAGTTAAATAAGGAGAGCAGAATTGTGCTCAGCATTCAAGAGGTCGTTTCATCAGTGCTCTGTATAACATAAGCATTGGCTCTTTATTTTTATGTTTAATTCCTCTCAAAGTTAAGGATAACATTCCCTTAGTTGTCTTAATCACTTGCTGTACCCATATACTAATATTTTATGATTCATTCACTGGAATATTGAGATTTCTGTGTACCTTGGATTCTCTTTAAATTATGCTCTGTTTTTAGTGTGAGCAAAACAAATAACATAACATTTTCTTACATTACACTCAATTTACCAGATTTTTGCCTGCTCACTGAACCTAAATATATTTGCCTGCATTCTTGTTATGTCATCTTCACAACATACCTTTCTACCTATCTGTGTCAGCTGCAAAAACAACTATCATGCCTTCTTTCACCTCATCTAAGTCATTGACATGCATTGTAAAAGTTGAGGGTCTAGCACGGAACTCCGTGGGCCCTCACTTCTCACATTCTGCTAATCTGAAAAGTATGCTTTTGTGCATATGCTTTGTTTTAACATTCTGTAAAATACACTTAAGTTCCCTGTGTTATTACAAATTAATAAGTGATTATATTCTCTTGGGTTGTACTAAGTTGACTACACAAAATTACAATATGGATTTGATTAAATCAATGTATATTATTGGTGTGTTCATATTTATAGAATTTAGAATGTTTTATCAATACAATTAAACTTCTCAGTTTATTGCTAAAGCAAGGCAGAAGTCTTGTTGGTTTATAAGGATATTCATAATAAATTAATAAGTTTCCAAAGTGGAGCTCTGTGTAACTGACTTCTTGGGGTACAACAGGCATTCTCAGATCAATCTGAGTCCAATGACCTCCTGAGATCAAAGAGGAGATAATGTCTTTAGAGATTTAAAATTCTTGTGAATCCTTGGCTCAAAGCAATGTCAGAACAAAAAATAGGAAATTATTTGCTTCTAGAAAAATGTTGGCTTTATTTCTTTTTCAAACTTTAAAAATATGGATATTGAAATTTGCAAGTGTGATACTGAAATGTAATTGAACTCATTTATATATTAGCTAATTTTCTTGGCATGTCTCACTCCACTCCGAAGTTTCTCCCCAGTTAAATAATAAATCTATTTCTCCAACCAAAATGGATAAACTTACACTTGTCCACATTAAACTTCATCTGGCAAATTTTGGCCCATTCACCTAACCTGTCTATATCCAAATGTAAACTTTTCATTTCTTCATTGCAATTTACTTTCCCACCTATTTTAATGTCATCTGCAAATTTGGCTGTATTATTTTCTATTCCCACCTCAAAGTCATTAATGTTGATTGTAAATAATTGGGGCCTGAGCACCGAACCCTGTGGCACCCTACTGATTACATTTTGCCAATTAGGAAAAGGTGCATTTATCCTAAATCTCAGTTTAATATTGGTTAGCTAGTCCGCTATCCAAACTTATAAATCCCATGCGATCTTAACCTGTGTATTAACTCTTTATGTGGCACCAAATGCTTTCTGGGAGTCCAGAAATACTGTACCCATGTATCCAAATAACCATGTTGCTCATTACATTTTTAAAGAACTCTAGAAAATTAGTCAAACATGATCTACCCTGCATAAAACCATTGTGACTGTGATGGGTTGTATTTTATCTTTCTTAAGAATTTCACAACAATCCATGTTAAACCAACTGGTCTGTCATTTCGTACCTTTTGCCTCACTCCCTTTTTGATTGAGGGCGTTATAATAACATAATTTTTCCGATATCTAGGGAATTTTGGAATATTATAAGTAGTGGATCCATTATCTCTGCTGCCACTTTCTTGAAATTCCAAAAGCAGAAAACAAAATACTGGATAACAAAGTGTGGAGCTGGATGAACACAGCAGGCCAAGCAGCATCTCAGGAGCACAAAAGCTGATGTTTCGGGCCTAGACCCTTCATCAGAGAGGGGGATGGGGAGATGGAACTGGAATAAATAGGGAGAGAGGGGGAGGCGGACAAAATACTGGATGCTGGAGATCTGAAGTAAAAACAAAAAGTGCTGGGATACCTCAGCAAGTTTTGCTGCATCTGCTAGAATGTGTTCTGAAGAATAATCATTGGATTCAAACTGTTAATTCTTGTTACTCTCTCCAAAAATGCTGCCAAAGCTGTTGAGTTTCCCCAGCACTTTCTGCTTATATTGCATAAAGGTTTTGTGCAACTGTCACCTTAATGGCCACCAGGACAGGATAGCCACCAGGGTTGGATTGCTACCCATTCTCACCTATATATTGTAAGTGCCATTCCAGCAATTCACACAATTCTGTGGGAGTATCCCAGGATATCCTTTGTGTGTGGCAACACTGCACATCGTTGATCCGGAGGAAATGGCATCAAAGACAAATAATTCTAGACCCCCTGTATCTTCTACATTTCATGAAAGTACCATCAGTTATGACGTCTTCATGTGGAAGCTGTTTGGTATTCAATGGAGGTTACTGCTAGTTCTGGGCTTGTTGGTGCATCAACTACTCCCCAGTTTCTCTGTGCCTTTGTTGTACTACAGCTACAATAAATCATGCTGTGGCAGTATCCATTGGTCATTGCTTCTAATCAACCAGTGTGGAGCGAAAAGAAACAGAAAAGTTCTTAGAATGGGAGCATCATCATTCACAAGTGACCCATTAGCATAGTACTCCACACGGTCAGGCATGGAAGACTCTGACAAGGAGAACCATGGAATGTTTCTATATGGACCTTTGACATAATGACCTTATTCCAATGAATGCAGCACAAGCTATGTTGTGTAAGTACAACTGGAGATTATAAGTGATGTATAATTACTGATAACTTGTGCTCCCACCTCCATGTCACTCAAGAAAGCCAGCATTACGTTTAAGAACATGTTAATGAATATGTATAGCTTCAAGTGGGAAGAAATCCGCTCACACCCTTATGTAGCTTATGACATTGGATGACAAGACGTAGAGCTGGATAAACACAGCAGGCCAAGCAGCATCAGAGGAGCAGGAAAGCTGCTAGGCCTGCTGTATTCATCCAGCTCTATACCTTGTACTTCTGATGCTGCTTGGCCTGCTGCATTCATCCAGCTCTGCACCTTGTTATCTCAGATTCTCCAGCATCTGCAGTTCCTACTATCTCTTATGACACCTTGGATTGCCTTTGTGTACTGTGGCCTGCAGGTGCCAATTTCATTATCACCTGTGAATACTTCTGCTTTGTAGGGATGACTATCTTCAATCTGCAATTACAAGTGACATGGTTAAGATTGCTATGGCCGGGATTTGTATCCCATACATTTGTCATGGCACACATTTCATATGTGGGACCAAGAATACAGATCACTGCAACTATAGGGTGAAAATTCCTGATTAATGTAATTGCCACCCGAAAGGCCTTACATTGCTCCCAATGGACCCCATGTGCCCAGACAGAAAAGAAGCACGTATTCTATTCACTTACGGTGTAGTCACAGCCAGTTTCCATATCCAATATGCATTTACGAACCAGTACAGAATGAGTACAGAAGCTAGTACAAGCACACTTCACACAGTGAGTAGGCTCACCCTGGTAATTAAGGCTACCTCCTTCCCCCAGACATTAACACTCCCTATCAAGCTCATTAGTACTGAGCTTCCAAATGTTCCCATGCACCTCTTTGAATTACAACTTCATCTATCAACATTATCCCCGAGACTCAGCCCTATAGCTTATTTATGCCAATCATTCTTGCTGCACCCTTATTCATAAAAGGAGAGAGACAAAAGTCATGTAATTACCTCAACTTCTGTTGTTGGGAAAATATTAGAGTCTTTTATAGAGTCATACAGCATGGAAACAGACACCTCGGTCCAACACATCTGTGCCAAACAGACGTCCCAATCTGATCAAGTCCCATCTGTTCCCATTTGGCCCATAATCCTCTAAGCCCTTCCTATTCATATACCCATCCAGATGCCCCTTAAATGTTCTAATTGTATCTGCTTCCACCACTTCATCTGGCAGTTCATTCCATGCACGCACCACTCTCTGCATGAAAAGTTACCCTCAGATCCTTTTTAAACTTTTCCCCTGTTACTGTAATCCTATGTTCTCTAGTTTTGGACAAACCCACACTAAGAACAAGACCTAGGCTATTCACCCTACCTATGCCTGTCATGATTTTATAAACCTCTAAAAGGTTAGCCTTCAGTCTCCAACTCACAATGAAAAAAAGCCCTAGCCTATTTAGACTCTCCCTCTAGGTCAAACCCTCCTGGCCTAGCAACATCCTTGTAAATCTTTTCTGCAGCCTCCCAAGTTTAACAACATCCTTTCTATAGAAGACTGGCCAGAATTGTACGCAGTATTGCAAAAGTAGCCTCACCAATGTCCTGTATACCCGCAACATGACATCCCAACTCCTATATTGTTATAAAAGTTTTAACAATAGAGCATATAAAAATGAATACAGTTAAACAGAGTCAGCATGGCTTCACAGAGGGGAAATGCCTAACAAATGTATTCCAGTTCTTTGAAGAGGTAACAAGCATTACAGAAGAAGGAAAACCAGTGGATGTCACATATTTTCAAAAGACAGAATCTAAGACCAGAGGGCATAATTTCAGAATAAAAGACTACCCATTTAAGGCAGAGATGAAGAGCACTTTTTCTAAGTGAGTAGTGAATCTGTAGAATTCTTTTCCATAGACACTGTCAAGGCTGGGTCATTACGTACACAGAAAGATGAAATAGACAGATTTTTAATCAGTATGGGAATCAACGTTTAAGGAGACAAGGCAGGAAAGTGGAGTTGACGATTATTGGATCAACTGTGATTTCATTTAATGGTGGAGTCGATCGATGGCCTACTTTTGATCTGACATACTATGGGTTTATGTCCCCCCATCAAGGCTAGGGTGGCTCTAACCATCAATGACCCTTACATCCATAGAAAACCATACCCTCTAATGTCCTATTGTCCTTCCCCTTATCTCTTCACAATTATTCTTCCCTCTGCATTCCGACATGCCACTTCCAATCTCCAGAATTGAGTCCCCATTTCTTTACCACAGTTATGGACTCTGATAACCCCTATTGACTTACTTTGAGTTGACCCCCAGGAGTGACCATGGCTCACCCTCCTGACCAACCCGATGGAGAGCCTCAACTGATGAGTGACTAGACTTCTGAGTGATGTCTCTGCAGCTCCCAACTGTATTATTGCAAATTCCTGAACCCGTTCAACTGGAGCTGCAACATTGACCATGGCTCTCTCCCAGGACTATAGAGACATAAACCCCCAATCCTGACTACTCTGAGCAGTCAACTGACCATGACCAAGACCGTGGGCTAATAGTGGACATTTGGGCTGGTGATCTACTATGCTGGGATCCCCCAATTAAACACCATCTCCCTTTTCTTCACTGAGGACTGAAACCCTTAAACTTAGCGACATGGCTATTTAGTTGAAGCACATTCAGTGTGTTCACCGTGTATATTACTGACACATGGTACCAGTGTGAAATTGACATTGCACCTTGCCATATAGCAACATTGATTGATGACTGCTGACACCCTTGAGAAGCTGTCTGGCTTTGAGTCTGCATTAAAAGGCAAATCAAGTCAGAAGTATAGGAGCCTTTTAGCTCTGGCTGAGGGGTCACAGCATAAAAAAAAGCAAGGCAAGGTAAAGCAGAGATGTTGTGAGCATTGAAGTAGGCACAAAGTGGGTGAGCAAATGAGGATTCCGAGAAACCTAGTCATATCAATGAGATGGTTACCTGACCCTGTGCGCAAATGCCTTGGCAGCAGCACTGCGATAAAAGCTGCTGAAACAATCCGTAATGCAACATTGAAGTGCAGATCCATATTATAAGTGGTTCACAGGTGTGCCATGAGAAAGTGGAAATGCTACTTAGTATCCAATGTCAATGTGGATAGAGGGGTGCGTGCTGTCACTGCCCATGAAGCATGCCCTGAGACACAGGAGACACCAGCAAGCTGGGGTTGCCAGGCAATTAGTCTGACTAATTTGTTGGGAAAGACTGTTTGCTGACACTGTGGAGCATGTCCTCTATTCCCCTTGAATATGTGTATGCACATTAACTAATGCAACCGTGAATAGGGAGGGTGCTGTGGATGGACTGGGCTGGAAGAGAGGGATGGGCCTGCAAGTGTTAGGGGAGAGACAACAGATGGGGGTGCTGGAGATATCAGGCCAGGGGATGGGGAGTTCTCACCATCAGTTTCATCTGTTCTTTCCCCCTACTCAGCCCCAACTGTTCTGTCCCTTCCCCCAGCTCTGTTTATTCTCTTTCCCTCCCTCCCCATCCATGCCCTTCCCTCAGCCCCATTTAGATCAGGTTAGATTAGATTCCCTACAGTGTGGAAACAGGCCCTTCAGCCCAACAAGTCCACACCGCCCCTTGAAGCATCCCACCCCCTATAACCTACACACTCCTGAACATTACGGGCAATTTACCATGGCCAATTCACCTAACCTGCACATCTTTGGACTGTGGGAGGAAACTGGAGCACCGGGAGGCACAGGGGGAATGTGCAAACTCCACACAGACAGTCGCCTGAGGCTGGAATCGAACCTGGGTCCCTGGTGCTGTGAGGCTGCAGTGCTAACCACTGAGCCACTATGCCGCCCAAAATTTGATTCGCATTTCAATTCTGTGCGCAGGGATAGTAGGAACTGCAGATGCTGGAGAATCTGAGATAACAAGGTGTAGAGCTGGATGAACACAGCAGGCCAAGCAGCATCAGAGGAGCAGGAAGGTTGACATTTCGGGCCTAGACCCTTCTTCCAAATCAGTGCGATCAGTAGTTCCTTTGCCAGATCCACCAAAACCAGCAATAAGAAAAGTGGTCTAACATCAATGTCCTCTCCCAAGTCAATATGTCCAGTATCAAGTGCTAATCACTCAACTTCAACATCATAGGATAAGATATATTGAATGTATGCCTGACTCTCAAGTGACTCTTCTATTAGAACCTGGTCGTGGTGGGAAACATGTAAGAGGATAATGGAAACATTTTAAAGATATCCTTAAAACCTGCCAAAATATCAAACATCCCTACTGAGTCATTGGAGTTCCTGGCTTGAGAATGACAGAAACTTAGGTTTATTTGAGAAATACCAAATACTTTGAGAGATTTTACTGGGAGCATGCAGAGACAAAGTCAAAGAATAGGAGAAATCCCACAAACAGCAAATATTTCACTCTGTAGCCCTTCAAACACGTTTTTTCACTGTGTATGTCAGAGTCTGCAGATTGCATGATGGCTTTACTAACCATCCCATTTCAAACCAGAGTGGAATCAAGCAATCGTGCTCCAGTACATTTTCTTTATTAGCATTGGTTAAAGTTCCTCACTGCCATTTGATCCTGGTCCCCCTCTATTTCCTGTATGTTTTTTGTGTCTTATGCTGTGAAGAATCAAAACATTTGTTCAAAATTCCTGTTATTTTGTGATCCCTTGTTATAATAAGACCATAAGATCATAAGACATAGGAGTGGAAGTAAGGCCATTTGGCCCATCAAGTCCACTCCGCCATCTAAATCATGGCTGATGGGCATTTCAACTCCACTTTCCTGCATTCTCCCCGTAGCCCTTGATTCCTTCTGAGATCAAGAATTTGTCGATCTCTGCCTTGAAGGCATCCAACGCCCCGGCCTCCATTGCACTCCATGGCAACAAATGCCACAAGCCCACCACTCTCTGGCTGAAGAAATGTCGTCTCATTTCAGTTTTAAATTTACCCCCTCTAATTTTAAGGCTGTGCCCAAAGGTCCTAGTCTCCCCGCCTAATGGAAACAACTTCCTAGCGTCCACCCCTTCTAAGCCATACATTATCTTGTAAGTTTCTATTGGATCTCCCCTCAACCTTCTAAACTCTAATCCCAGGATCCTTAGCCGTTCATCATACGTTAAACCTACCATTCCAGGGATCATCCGCATGAATCTCCGCTGGACACGCTCCAGGGCTAGTATGTCCTTCCTGAGGTGTGGGGCCCAAAATTGAACACAGTATTCTAAATGGTGCCTAACTAGAGCTTTATAAAGCCTCAGAAGCACATCACTGCTTTTATATTCCAACCCTCTTGAGATAAATGACAACATTACATTTGCTTTCTTAATTACGGACTCTACCCGCAAGTTAACCTTTAGAGAATCCTGGACCAACACTCCCAGATCCCTTTGTACTTCTGCTTTGCGAATTTTCTCACCATTTAGAAAATAGTCCATGCCTGTATTCCTTTTTCCAAAGTGCAAAACCTCACATTTATTCGCATTGAATTTCATCAGCCATTTTCTGGACCACTCTCCTAAACTGTCTAAATCTTTCTGCAGCTTCCCCACCTCTTCAGTACTACCTGCCTGTCCACCTATCTTTGTATCATTGGCAAACTTCGCCAGAATGCCTCCAGTCCCTTCATCCAAATCATTAATGTATAAGGTGAACAGCTGTGGCCCCAACACTGAGCCCTACGGGACACCACTCGTCACCGGTTGCCATTCCGAAAAAGAGCCTTTTATCCCAACGCTCTGCCTTCTGTCAGACAGCCAATCCTCAATCCCAGCCAGTAGCTCACCCTGAACACCATGGGCCCTCACCTTGCTTAGCAGCCTCCCCTGAGACACCGCATCAAAGGCCTTTTGGAAGTCTAGATAGATAACATCTACTGGGCTTCCCTGGTCTAATATATTTGTTACCTCTTCAAAGAATTCTAACAGGTTTGTCAGGCACGACCTCCCCTTACTAAATCCATGCTGACTTGTTCTAATCTGACCCTGCACTTCTAGGAATTTAGAAATCTCATTCTTGACAATGGATTCTAGAATTTTATCAACTACCAAGGTTAGGCTAATCGGCCTATAATTTTCCATCTTTTGCCTTGATCCTTTCTTAAACAAGGGAGTTACAACAGCAATTTTCCAATCATCTGGGACTTTCCCTAACTCCAGTGACTTTTGAAAGATCACAACCAAAGCCTCCGTTATTTCCTCAGCCACCTCCCTCAGAACTCTAGGATGTAGCCCATCGGGGCCAGGAGATTTATCAATTTTTAGACCTTTTAGCTTTTCTAGCACTTTATGTTTTGTAATGCCTGCCATACTCAACTCTGCCCCCTGGCTCTCCCTAATTGTTGGCATACTACTCATGTCTTCCAATGTGAAGACTGACGCGAAGTACTTATTGAGTTCTTCAGCTATTTTCTTATCTCCCATCACTTGCCTTCCAGCATCAATTTGGAGCGGTCCAATATCTATTTTTGCCTCTCGTTTGTTTCTTATGTATTGAAAGAAGCTTTTAATATCATTTCTAATATTACTAGCCAGCCTACCTTCATATTTGATCCTCTCCTTCCTTATTGCTCTCTTTGTTATCCTCTGTTTGTTTTTGTAGCCTTCCCAATCTTCTGATTTCCCAGTGCTCATTCCACTTTATAGGCTGTCTCTTTTTCTTTGATATATTTCCCAACTTCCTTTGTCAGCCATGGCTATCTAATCCCACCCCGGATAATCTTTCTTTTCTTTGGGATGAACCTCTGTACTGTGTCCTCAATTACACCCAGAAACCCCTGCCATTGTTGGTCTACTGTCTTCCCCACTAGGATCTGCTTCCTTTCAATTTTGGTCAGTTCCTCTCTCATGCCCCTGTAATTACCTTTATTTAACTGTAATACCATTACATCCGATTTTGCCTTCTGTCTTTCAAACTGCAGACTGAACTCTACCATATTCTGATCGCTGCCTCCTAAGTGTTCCCTTACTTTAAGGTCTTTTATAAAGTCTGGCTCATTACATAGCACAAGTCCAGAATAGCCTGCTCCCCTGTGGGCTCCATCACAAGCTGTTCCAAAAAGCCATCCTGCAAACATTCCATGAATTCCTTTTCTTTGGATCCACTGGCAACATTATTCACCCAGTCTACCTGCATATTGAAGTCCCCCATGATCACCGTGACCTTACCTTTCTGACATGCCCTATTTATTGCTCAGTGCATCTTGCGCCCCTGGTCCTGATCACTGTTAGGAGGCCTGTACATAACTCCCATTATAGTTTTTTTGCCTTTGTAGTTCATCAATTCCACCCACACAGACTCCACATCTTCTGACCCTATGTCATTCTGTGCCGTAGATTTAATTTCATTCTTAACTAACAAGGCAACCCCACCCCCTCTGCCCACCTCCCTGTCTTTTCGATATGTTGTGAATCCTTGGATGTTTAACTGCCAGTCCTGAACTCCCTGCAACCATGTCTCTGTGATGCCTACCACATCATAATCATTCAAGAGGATTTGTGCTGTTAATTCATCTACTTTGTTGCAAATACTACGAGCATTTAGATAAAGTGCCTTGATGCTAACTTTCTTATCATTATTAGAGAGGTTGGAAATCCAAAGATGTCTTAAGCTATCCTTCCTTTTTGCTGTATTCCTAGTCTGCCTTGAGCTTAAATCCACCTGTACACATGCTATCCTGTTGCTTATCTTTCCATTTAACTCCATACTCCGTGTCTCTTTCACTTTCCCTTCCCCCGACTCAGAAGTTTAAAGTCCTACTGACCACCCTATTTATCCTTTTCGCTGGAACACTGGTTCCAGATCGGTTCAGGTGGAGACCGTCCCAAACCAGGTCCCGCCGGTTCCAAAACTGATGCCAATGCCCCATGAAATGGAATCCCTCTTTCCCACACCAATCCCTTAGCCACGTGTTTACTTCCCTAACTTTCTTTTCCCTGTGCCAATTAGCACGTGGTTCAGGCAGTAATCCGGAGATTATGACCCTTGAGGACCTGTACTTCAATTTCTTCCCTAGTGCTTCATAATCCCTGAACAGGTCCTCTACCCTAGCTTTGCCTACGTTGTTAGTCCCAACATGGACCACAACAACTGGATCCTCCCTCTTCCGCTCCAATAGCCTTTCAACCCGGTCGGAGATGTCCCGCACACTGGCACCGGGCAGGCAACACACCATGCGGGACTCCCGATCCGGCTTGCACAGTATACTATCTGTCCCCCTAATAATAGAATCCCCTATAAAAACTACCTGTCTTTTTGCTCCCCCCTCTTGAATGGCCTTCTGCACCACGGTGCCGTGGTCCGCTGGCTCATCCTGTCCACAGTCCTTTTCCTCATCTGTACAGGGAGCAAGAATCTCATACCTGTTGCTCAAGGTCAAGGGCTGAGGCTCCTGCACCCCTGAACTCTGAATCCCACTACCTGCCTCACTTACAGTCACACCTTGTCCCTGAACACTTTCTGAATTTGAGTTATTTAATCTACTGGGTGTGACTGCCTCCTGAAACAAAGTATCCAGGTAACTCTCCCCCTCCCCGATGTGCCGCAGAGTTTGAAGCTCAGATTCTAGGTCATTTACTCTGATCCAGAGTTCTTCCAGCAACCAACACAGGCTGCAGATGTGGTCGCTGCCATTCACAATGGGATCAGCCAGCTCCCACATCATACAGCTACAGCACATCACCTGTCCAGCCATTACTACTTATTTAGTTAACTTTTACAATTTATGTGTTATATGTTTTCTAGTACTTCTCTGCTACACTCTTTTTCAATTCAGCAATTAAACTTTTAATCGATTACACATTACGCAAGGATATAAATTGAAAAGCCTTACCTTAACAACACATGAGAGCCCTTCTCGGTTAGAGCTCCCGCTCTTTCTGCTGCTGGAACAGGAATGGAGGGCTCCGACGGTCATGGTAGGTATTTGCTAATCTTTAAAGCAGTGACTCACCCACCTGTAGGCCTCTGAGCAACGCTCCCGCTGTTCCTGCTGCGAGTCTGTGGACTTTTAATTAGGTTAGAGGAGGAGGGAGGGAGGGAGGCCCTACTGTGTAAGACCTGGGGCTTTGAGGTAAGAGTTTAAATAACAGTCACTTTCTTTCCCAACTGCCTCTCTGCTCCAACCTCACTTCCGCCCAGCTCCCGCTGCTCTCTGCTGAAGAAAAGACCGCTGGCATCGAGGTAAGTGTTTAAATAACGGTCACTTACCTTCCCAACTGCCTCTCTGTTCCGACCTCACTTCCGCCCAGCTCCCGCTGCTCTCTCATCTCCCAGCCACTAAGGGATCTATGTTTGCTTTTGCTTTTCTCTTCTTTTTTACATCATTGTAGAAGCTCTTACCTTTTCTTTTTTTGGTAGCTTACTCTCATTCTATTTTCTCACTTGTCAATTCTAGGTCTTTTTGATGGTTTCTAAATCTCTCTCTACCCCAAGGCCTATTCCACTTGCTTGGCAATATTACATGATTCATTTTCATCAGAGAAAACCTAACCTGTTCATTTTGTGGCTCACAAAATGCACAAATATATGATTTTATAAGGAATTTTCACACGCAGGCTGGGTTCACGGTCCCTTCTGTTAACAATGATTAAGTGTATGAGGAGCGTGGGTGCAGACAGGCCAGGAGAAGGCCCCTCTCAGTCTCCAGTATAGCAGTCCAGCTTGCAGCATTGTTTAAAGGCCCTGACCCCAATCACAGTGCTCATTACACACCCATGCTGCCTTTCAATCCTTGATATAATCCCGTACTATGGCTTTCTCCCTTAGGCCGCTTCAAATTCCCTGTGGAAACTCTATGGCTCCCATGCCATGATGCAAACTTAGACAGAAACTATTCTGCCAAACTTACAGGGATGAGGGCACAATTGGCTGAAGAAAGGAGTTTAGCAGAAAAGATGGTTGAGTAACTATGGCAGATGGATAAAAAAATAGTTCAAGGCTCAAAATAAAGATAACAGGATTGCCATATTTGGAAAGATTGATTCACCTGGGCCTGTATTCACCAACATTTAGAAGAATGAGAGGTGACTGAAATGTATAAAATCCTAAATGAGTTAGTCAGACTAGATGCAAGGAAGATATTTTACCTGTCTGTGGAACGTAGAACCAAGGGACACAGTCTCATGTGATGAGGTAGACTGTTCAGAACAGAAATGAGGAAACATTTCTTTTCTCAAAGGGTGATCAGCCTGTGGAATTCATTGCCACAGAAGACTGTTGAGGTTGGGCCACTGAGTACTTTCGAGAAAAAGATGAGTAAATTTTGAGATTAAAGTTATCAAGGGATGTGGAAGTAAAGAAGAAATATAGCATTGAGATAGAGGATCAACTATGATCATATTGAATGGTGGATCAGGCTTGGAGGGCCAAATGACCTAATCATCCTTGTTTCTACGCTTCTATACTCACCTGTACGGAAGAAGAATTCTAAAAAGGGGATAAACCGACTGTGGTCAACGAAGGAAATTAAAGATAATATCAACTGAAAGAAAAAAAAATGCAATGTGACAAAGATTAGTAGTAAACCAGAGGACTGTGAAAGTATTAAAATGTAACAAAAGACCAAAAAAAAGTAGAAAATAACCTATGAGGGCAAACTAGCAAGTAATGCAAAAACAAAACACAGTAAGAGTTTCTTTAGATATATACAAAGGCCAAAGTGACCGTAGGCTTCTTAGAGAACAAATCTGGGGAACTAATAACGGGTAACCAGAAAATGGCAGAATAGTTGAATAAATACTTCACATCAGACATCATAATAGAGGTTACCATTACCATTCCGAAAATACTAAATAATCTAGAGGCTAAAAGGGAGAGGAAATAAACAAAATAACTATCACTGGCTAAAACATACTGGGGAAGCTAGTGGGGCTAAAGGACAATAAGTGCCTTGGACCCAATTGGTTGCATCCAACAATTTTAAAGCAAGTAGCTATCATGTAGAGCTGGATGAACACAGCAAGCCAAGCAGCATCTTAGGAGCACAAATGCTGATGTTTCGGGCCTAGACCCTTCATCAGAAAAGGGTCTAGGCCCGAAACGTCAGCCTTTGTGCTCCTAAGATGCTGCTTGGCCTGCTGTGTTCATCCAGCTCCATACTTTGTTATCTCAGATTCTCCAGCATCTGCAGTTCCCATTATCTCTAGCTACTATGCACCTCTGTCATTGAGAAAACATTTGAGTTTATCATAAATGTAGTAATATTAGGGCATTTAGAGATACATGACATAATCAAGCAGAGTAAACGTGGCTTCGTGAAATAAATCATGCCTGATAAATTTATTAGCTCTTTGAAAAGGCAACAAACGAAATATATAAAAGGAACCCATTAGATGTAATATATCCAGGTTTCTAAAAGGTAGTTGTCAAAGTAATGTATGTAAGATTACTTAATAAGGTTAGTCCCATGGTGTTAAGGATATATTATTATGGATAGAGGATTAGCTAACTAATAGAAGACAAAGAGTTGGGATAAAGGGAGCATTTCCAGGGATGGGAATCTGTAAGTATGGCTTAATCAAGGGGAAATCATGCCTGACAAGTTTACTGGAATTCTTAAAGGAAGTAACAAGCAGGATAGATAAAGGGGAAGTAGTGGATTTACAGAGGTGGTTTGATATAGTATCACACATTAGGCTAGTAAATAAGAGCTCATAGTATTGGCATAGTACATTAGCATGGGTAAAAGATCGACTAGCTAATAGAAGATGGTATTTTCACGATGGCAACTTGAGGGTTAGTGGGAAAATCAGTGCATGTTATTTACAATTATTTACAATATATAAAAGACTTTGGTGACAGAGGAGATTTTATTATCACCAAGTCTGTGGATGATATAAAAATAGGTGGGAAGGCAAGAAGACATGAAGAGCTTAGACAGAGGGATACAGACAGAATAAGTGGTCCTCATGCATGAATCACAAAACACAAGCACCCAAATTCAGCAGGATAATATGGAAAGCAAATTAACTATTGGCCTTTACTTCAAAAGAAATGGAGTATAAGAATAGGGAGAAGAGGGGGAAATGTCATTAAACATTAACTGTTTTCTGTCCATAGATGCTGCCAAATCTTTTTTTTAATTTGTTCACAGGATGCTAGGCCAGCATCTGTTGCCCATCCGAGAGGTCAATTAAGAGCAACCACATTGTTGTGGTTCTGGAGTCAACTCTAGTCCAGAGCAGGTAAGGATAGCACTTTCCTTTCCTAAAGGATATTAGAGAACTAGATGGGTTTATCCCAACGGTTGGAAATGGATTCACGGTCATCATTAGGCTCTTACTTCCGGATTTTTGCTGAATTTAAATTCCACCATTTGTCATGGTCGGATTCAAACCTGGTCCCCGGAACATTACCTGGATCTCTGGATTAACAGTCTAGCAGTAATACCACGAGGCCATTGCCTCCCCACTGAGTTTCTCCAAAAAATTTCTGTTTTTACATAAAATTAGGGAGGCTTTGCTAAAACAATACTTGGTACCAGCGAGGCCACATCTGAAATACCGTGAACAGTTTTGGTCCCTTATCTGAAGAACTTTACACTGGCATTGGAAGCAGTCCAAAGAAGGTTCACAATGTTCATTCAAGATATGGAGGGACTTTCCTGTGAAGATTGAATAGATTAGCCTTCTACAAATTGAAGTTTAGAAGACTGAAAGCAGACCTTTTTGAAACATATATTTCTTAAGGGATTTTGAAAGTGTGAATCCAGAAAGATTGTTTCCCCTTGTGGGACAATCTAGGACTAAAATGCATAATCTCAGAGTAAGGTGTTGCCCATTTAAAAATCAGCCAAGGAAGAATTTCTTCTGTCAGAGGGTAGTGAATTTGAGAAATTTCTTACCACAGAAGGCTGTCAAGACTGGGCCATTGAGGGTATTCAAAGTTGAGATTAACAGATTTTTAATCAGTAAGGGGATCAATGGCTATGGGGAAAAGTTAGGAAAGTGGAATTGAGGATTCAGATCAGCCATGGTCTCATAGAATGCTGGGGCAGACTCAATGGGTTCAATGCCTACTTCTGCCCCTACGTCTTAATTTCTCACGCACTCCATGCATTTTCCATATTGCTTGTCGAGGGAGTGGCTACCAAAATTTTCAAAAGCTATGCAATGAAATTTATTTCAAAATCATTGGAAACAACTTAATCTCTTTAATTAGTTTAGGATTCCCACTGAACTTTATTTCTAAGTGGCATGTTAATTCATTGAGAATTATAAAATATTATTTTAAGAGTGCCATTGCCTATCTATCCTTATATGTTTTAAGTTCATTTCCCAATCTATCATAACCAAGTACACACTCTTACCTTTGTAAATGGCTTTATGGAAGATTAATACTTTAGTTGTGGCCATCAATTGCCACAGTGACTGAGGCTTCAGTAGCAGTTCATTGGCTGTAAATTGCTTTGAATCGTCCTGAAATGCTTGAGAAGCTTGCTTTTTATATTCAAACCTTTCTTTCTTATACAAAAACTAATCCCTTGAATATTATCACCTACAACATTCCTTTTCACTCGAACTCTGTCAACAGAACAGCCTCCATTATCAAGGAATTACTCCCAACTATTTTGTTTCAATCTTTAAAATAACAAATGAGTAACACCAATAAAGCAAGTAGGTATATTTTTGTGAAATACTTGAAATAAATCATTTGTCTTTATGTTCATGAAGCTTTACATTCACAATCTCAATGATATTCTCAAAATATGTTGACCAATGGAAACATTATTTCAAATCTGGTCATCCCTGAAACTGCATAATTATTGCTATACAAATGAACTAGCCCCCAGACTAGAACCACTAGAATATACCATTTAAAAACACATTCTGTAAATTTGTATTGACGTTGGGGCGAAAATTTGTTTCTGGCTTTTTTCAGGCTGAAATAGATAGCATACCAGAAGCATGATGCTGGAATCTTGAGGCTCACCCAAAATTGGAATTGAGTCTTATCTCTGCAGTGCTAATGAATTGCAGATGGCATTTGTAAATTCGTAGATAATATGTTGGTGTGGCGGAGATAAAATTGTACTGGCTGCTTCCCTGGCAACCTCAAGTAGTTCCTACAAAGTAATGAAGAGAACTATCAACAAGGCAATTAGGACTTAGTTTGTTCACTTGTGGCAAGAATACTTCACTAACAAAGGATTTACTGCATTTTGAAATGTTGTACAGCATTTACTGCCTATTCCTAAACATTTTTGAAAAAGCATTGACAAGTTACCTTTTCAAAACCCTCCAATCCACGTAGTAAAGTTATTTCCATTGTACTGTTTGGTGAGGAGTTCCAGGATTCAGATCCGATGACATTAATGGAAAAGTGATATATTTCCAAGTCACAAGTGTATAACTTGTAGGAAAATTTGAATGTGGTGGGATTTTCCTGTATTGTTGACCCTAACCTTCTAAGCAGTACGTGCATTTGGAAGGTGTTGTTGAAGGAGCCTTGCTGAATTTCTATGGTAGATTGAATACGCTGTTCTTGTGTAACAGTCTGACATAACGTACACTGAAAACATTCAGTTCAAAAGGACGTATAGGCGTGCTCCAAAATTGATCTCAGGCCCTTGCTATTATTTATACACTAGCTCTAATCATGAAACTCTACAGATAAGGAGTTAAGTATTTTCATAGTCAACCTTCTCAGAGACGTTGGTATGTATCCTGAAGCAGTGAGACTTGAACCAAGGTCTCCTGGCTCTCAGGTGGCAACATTACCACTGTACCACAAGAGTCCCTTCTAGCCAAAGATATTTGTAATATCTATACAGACAAGCAGTTAATATTTGTATTAAAACCATCTTCAGCCATTTTACCAATGAACTCCTTCCATCAAGATGTCAGAAGTGAGGATGTTCACTCATGATTGCAGTGTTCAGCATTATTTGCATCTCCCCAGAGACTGAAGAAGTCCATAGTCAAATATAGCAAGACCGGAACAAAAAACTCCATGTTTGTGCTGACAAGAAGGCAAGAAAAATGCATGCTGCACAAGTGCCATGCAATGACAACAAGAGATAATCTAACCAAAGTCCCATGATATTCAATGGCATTATCTTCAATGAATCCCATCCCCTGAACCTCCAACTCCATTCACCTCCTGGTGGTTACCATTGACCATAAACTGAACTGAACTAGCCAATATTGTGGCTATAAGAAGCTCAGAATTCCAAACTGAGTTACTCACTTCCTGACTCCCCAAAGCCACCTATAATCTTATATGCACAAGTCACAAGTGTGATGGAATTCTCTTCACTTGGCTATGTGAGAAAACTCCAATAACTCAAGAAGTTCAACAACACCAGTCTACCTATTTGACACAGCTTCCACAAACATTCACTACCTCCACTGCTGACACTCAGTAGCAGTAGTGTGTACTGTCTATAAGATTGACTGCAGAAATTCACCAAGGGCTTCTTAGACAGAACTCCCAAAACCCATGAGTACCATCATCTTGAAGGGTGAGGGTAGCGTATAAATGGGAACACCAAGTGCAAGTTCCTCTCCAAGCCAGTCACCATTCTGACTTGGAAATACTTATTATTATTATTCCTTCAGTGTTACTGGATCAAATTCCTGAAAATCCCTCCATAATGCATTATAGGTGCACCTACACCAAAGGGACTGCAATGGTTCAAGAAGGCCGCTCATTATCACCTTCTCAAGAGCATTTAGGAATTGACAATAAGTGCTGATCCAGCCAGTAATGCCCACATCCCATGCTTGAATTTTAAAAAAATAAAGTGCAGAAAATCTCTTGGGCATTCGACTGAATAGTAGTCTTGGGCATTCTACTTTCACCAGGGTCTGAGCAATCAAGACAGTTCAGAAGTTCAACTAAATTGAATGCCATAAGATACAGAACAATAAGTACTGATTTAGCCCTATTCTTATCATGGTTTACGTCCTCAAAAGAATACTTAACAATTAAACTTAAATGTAATTCAGTGCCAATCATGAAGGAATTGGTGTTTTGTAATATAATTTTAATAGAATTTAAATCCAATTTTACCCTTCTTTTAGTTTGCATTCAACATTCCTGTTACCGACCTTTCTTTTACTACATGATTGTAACATGTTTGTATGTTTTATCTTTATCATTTAACCTTCATGTGAACTTGTTAATGTAAGTTACAATGCAAATCAGACTTTGAGCTATTAGCATTTTCCTGAAAAAAATAGCATTATTGTTATGAATACTATACATGGAATACACCACTTCCAAGGTGATGTTGGGAATGTAGGGAGTGAATGTTTAAAGTGGTAGATGGGATGCAAATCAAACCTAGATGAAACAGAATCTCTGAGTGTTTTTGGAACTGCATTTATCCAGGCAAGTGCAGATATTCCATCACTCTTGACCTGACCCTGACAGAGAATGGAAAAGCTATTTCTAGCATGAGCCCAAAATGCGAAAGTGGGTCCCAGATATTTGATACAGTCTGTATTTATGCTGCTGCCACTTCCAAAATTGGATGCTTAGGTATTTATTTTGCATTCGTCAATTTATTTCTAGGCCCATTCATTGTGCTTTTTTGACTTTAACAGGAAATTTAGCTGAGAATATATCTTATTTTACATTTCTGCAGTTTTCTATACCATGTTGAATTCTACAAGCCACCTGTGGTTTGGTAAACAGGCATCTGGACCCAGAGCTAACTGAGTCAGTCACAGTTTTAAGTGGTGGGAAAGGCATTGGTGTACTTCCCAGTCATGGTCCAATTGAGGCACTTAAGTCCACAAGTAATGCCAAATCAAGGGTCTGATCCTGCTACCAATTGAAGCAGGATAAATTGGCCAAACAAAGGCATGATACCCCAAAATCTCTGCCTAAATTTAAACCAACCACCAGGTTTAAGCCTGCAGGCAGCTGATCAGTGATAGCCTCCTTCCTGCATACCCAGTGTAAATTGGAGGCTCCCAATCTTTTCCCCTCTACAGCTTCTCACCACTAATGCTTTCCTCATCCAGTCCAACATGCCCCCTGCAAACCTGGCTACATTCCTAGACTTAGATAACAAAGTGTGGAGCTGGATGAACACAGCAGGCCAAGCAGCATCTCAGGAGCACAAAAGCTGATGTTTCGGGCCTAGACCCTTCATCAGAGAGATGAAGGGTCTAGGCCCAAAACGTCAGCTTTGGTGCTCCTGAGATGCTGCTTGGCCTGCTATGTTCATCCAGCTCCACACTTTGTTATCTTGGATTCTCCAGCATCTGCAGTTCCCATTTTCACTGATACATTCCTAGACTTACTCAGGTTTAGGGATATCCAAGGTTCCACTTCCTCTCAGATATCCTGCAGTGGTGGGATATCCTGGAGATAGATGGAAGTCTTGCCTGATTCTAATTAAAGGGCCATTGAAGTGAGATGAATTGGCCAAACAGAAGCTGGCTTACCCCCAAAATCTCTGCCTACCCTAAGACTATGATCCAGCTATACATGTTCCTTAAAATCTAAGCTTCAAATGTAACCATGGCTATCTCAGTTTTGAGGTCAGTGACAGTTCTAAATAATGGCACAAGTTGCAAGTATTGCATCCAATGGATCACTAACCTTGGTGTATATGTTATTATTAAGGGATGCAGAGTTGTTTCCTCAAAGATATTCTTTCACTTGCTGTCAATTTTATGCAGGATCTATTTTCAGGATATTACTTTAGTTAACCTGTTGGTGGTTAAAATTTACAGCTAAAACACTAATTATGGGTGGCATCTGTCTTTTTGAGACTAAGTGTTTCACTTAGGCCTAAAGTATGTGGTACAGTTGTCCTCGTGTGATTACAGAAGGATGAATCATCTGCTGTATTCTGCCAGAGTACGTATCGCTGTCCACTCAATGCTTCATGCTCCTATGACTTGAATTAGTATTATAATGGTACCACTGCAGATGACTGTTGCAAACAAGTTTGATTGCCAGAGTATGTCCAGTAAACGCCTCATGTGCAACTAATGTTTGTGACTTCATTGCAGTTACAAGTGTAGCATCACTGGCACCACAGTGGCACTGCCTCTAACACATCCGCCAGGGATCACACCTTGAAAAATAAACAAAGCTGCAACACCTAGCAGTTCACATACAATCACCATCTTTCTTTGCAAATAGAACATAGACGTCTAATAGTATTTCACTAAAGGGCTTGCATGAGACAAAGACACAACCACAGAAGATGCTCTTGGGTTGGAATATCCCATGAGTATCTCAAGTACACATAATTTAATCCTTCATTGCTTTTCATCAACTGTGACAATATTGAACCAGCTTTCATTTAGAACTCTAATACTTAATTTATCCTATGCTGCATTCTTCTTACAAGTGATACAGATGGACAGTCATAGCTCCAGGGATTGATGTCTCTCTCTTTTTTATCAGTTCAGGCATACTGCTTATGCACCCATACTAATGTATTTTGATATTGCTCCTGTAGTAGATGAACATGCGCAGTAGAAATAAACAGACCAGACTGGGCAGGGGAGCAAGAATGTCTGTTTAAGATTCTTGATTTCCCCTGAACATGCAAGAGGAACATGCTTGAGCTGAAGGGGAAATTGGATATCTATAGCTATCTAGTAAGAATACATCCAATCTGATACCCTCAGCTGCATATCATGCACCAAAACCTTAATGAAAACTTGGATTTAGGTGGAAGCATGCCACATTAACAAATCCATGTTTCTCCACACAGAATCCAAGTTTCACTCCCAAAAATAAGACGAAGAGAAAGAAAGCCCCAGTAAATAGGCACATCTCTACCAGCCCCTCAAATCACACCCCTGAGAAAGAATATTTATGATACACCATCTAGGCCTTAGATGCAGAGACATTCACCTGTGTGGATAACCTATCTTGAGTAGACTTGGAATTACATTTTGGTGACCACAGTACTGACAAAGATCCTCAATAACAAGAATAAGAAATGGCTGAGAACTTTGACACCCACAGGACTGCTGGAGAATAGGCTGAGCCCAGCAATGATGATGATCTTTTAGGATTGCTCATTAATAAGCTGACAGAAATGCATAGGTAAGCATAGGGATGTGTGATGGAGGCAATATCAAGAAATGGCTATAAGTATTGGATACTACAAAGGCTATGGGCCTTGACAGTATTCAGGCAATAATATTGACAAAATATTCTCCAGAACTTGCCACACCCCTGGGCATGCTACTTTAGTACAGCTGCAACACTGGAAACACATGACAATGTGCAAAACTGCCTAGTTATGACCTGTACATAAAAAGCAGGACAAGTCCAATTTGGCCAATTACCGCTTCATTAATTTGTACTCAATCATTAGTACAGTGATGGAAGTGCTCAACCACGGTGCTATCAATGAGCACTTCCTTGGCAAGAACGTGCTCACTGATGTTCAGTTGAGTTCCACAAGGGCTACTCAGTTCCAGATCTCATTACAGCCTTAGTTCAAACCTGAACAAAAAGAGTTGAACTCCAGAAGTGAGGTGGGACTGATTGCCCTTGATGTCAAGACAGCTTTGACCAAGTGGGAGTCAAGGGTAAGCATTCCACATTTTGGAGTCATACCTAACACAAAGAAAAATATTTATAGTTGTTAGAAATCAAACACTTCAGTTGCAGAACATTTCTTCAGGAATTCCTCAGGATAGCATCTTAGGTCCAACGATTTACAGCTACTTCGATAATCTTCCCTAAGGCCAGATGTGAGATGTTCACTGATGATTGTACAATATTCAACACCAAATGCATGTCCAAATGCAGCAAAACTTATTGCATGCAGTTCTGGAATCCATATTATAGCAGAGATGTGACTGGGGACAGCGCAGTGAAGATTTACCAGGATGTTGCTTGGGCTGGAGAGTTTTAGTTATGAAAAGAGATTGCATATACTAGGGGGGAATACAGTGTGGAGCTGGAGGAACACAGCAAGCCAGGCAGCATCAGTGGAATAGGAAAGCTGCCGTTTCAGGTCGGGATCCTTCTTCAGAAATGGGGAGGGGGAATGGAGCCCAGAAATAAATAGAGAGGATGGAGTGGCTCTGGGGAAGGTAGGTGGGATGGTGATAGGTGAGTGCAGGTAGGGAGTGGTGGGGATTGGTCAGTGATGTGGATAGGTAGGAGAGAAGATGGACAGGTTGTGTCAGGTCATGGAGGCAGGCTTGCGAGGGAGGGTTGGTCATGGGAAGAGGCCGGGGGTGGGGAGATTTTGAAACTGGTAAAATCCACATTTAGGCCATTGGGCTGTAGTTCCTGAGGCGGAATCTGAGGTGTTGCTCCTCCAGTTTGTGTGTGGTGTCACTAGGGTTGTTTTCCTTGGATCAGCGAAGACTGAGTATAGACATGATTGAGATGTGTAAAATTATGAGGGCACACACAGACAAGGTAGATGAGAAGAAACTTGTCATTGGTAGAAGTTTTCACTGAAGAGAGGGCATAGATTTAAGGTAAGGGACAGGAGTTTTAGAGGGTATATGAGGATTTTTTTTCACCCAGAGAGACGTGGGAATCTGAGACTTACTGCCTGTAAAGGTGGTAGAAGCAGTGACTCTCATAATGATCAAAAAGTAATTAGATGTACACTTGCAATGCCAAGGCATACAAGGCTATAAGCCATGTGCTAAAGAGTGGGATGAAAATAGTTAGGTGATAACAAGGTGTAGAGCTGACTAAACACAACAGGCCAGGCAGCATTAGAGGAGCAGGAAAGCTGAGATCTTCATCTCCGAAGAAGGATCCAGACCCGAAACGTCAACTTGCCTGCTCCTCTAATGCTGCCTGGCCTGCTGTGTTTACCCAGCTCCACACCTTGTTATCTTAGATTCTCCAGCATCAGCAGTCCCTACTATGTCTGAGAATGGTTAAGTGGTTGTTTTTGACCAGCACACACTCAATGGGCTGAAGGACCTTTTTCTGTACTGTGGACTCAATGACAAGGGAATAGCATTCACGCCAGACAAGTATCAAGCAATTATTATCTTTAACAAGAGAGAATCTAATGATCACTTTTGACATTCAATGGCATTACCATTGTTGAATCCCTCATTATCAATATTATTAACCAGAAATTCAACTAGACTAGCCATATAAATACTACAACTACTAAAGCAAGTCAGAAGCTACAAATCCTGTAGTGAGTAGCCTCTGACTGTTCAAAGCCTTTCCACCATCTACAAGGTACAAGTCAGGAGTCTAATTGAATGCTCCCTATTTGCCTGGGCATGCACAGCTCTGTGAAGAGTCAAGAGGCTTGATAGCGTCCAGGACAATGCAGCCCACTCGATTGACACCACATTGACAAACATTTCTTCCCTCCATCAGCGATGCATATCATGTGAACTGGTGGAGGATGCTGCATACAATAATGTGGGAAACTCTCTTGCAGATGCATTGCCTGAACAGTCCAGGCTTCGCAATCTCATTTTCAGCTATCCTGTTGTTCTGGCTTCGGAATCTCATTTTCAGCTATCCTGTTCTCCTGTCAATTATGGCCCAATGTAAAGGCATAGGCAACATTGTACCTCTCCCTGCATCTTTCCGAGAATTCCTGACAGCTTTCATCAGCCAGGTCTTCAAGGGGGTAACCCTCATCACCCAGCAACCAACCAAGTATCTAATGAGGGACATGAAAAGCTTCAGCCACCAGTGAGTAGTCCAGAAAGTTCCAGCCCTTAATTATTCTGTGCTGTTTTGGACATGAATGATATGGACATTAAGGGAGTGGAATACTTTCCTATTTACAAACATAGCTAGTTGTTACCTGTTTGCATTCTATTTGCAATTCAGTGCAATCAAAGCATCTTGCACCTGTAGGAAACCTGAAATAGCAGCAAATTTAGCTGCCTGGCTCCCTGCAGTTAAGGGAAAGCAGATTCATTTCTGACGGAGGATCTAGGCCCTAAACGTCAGCTCTCCAACTCCTAAGATACTGTTTGGCCTGCTGTGTTTACCCAGCTCCACACCTTGTTATCTCAGATTCTCCAGCATCTACAGTTCCTATAATCTCTAAAGCAGGTAAATTTGCCTGTTTAACAAATAGATACATTTATAAATACTTCACTGTAAAATTCTACAGAGCTTCCCTGTGGCTCCCTAACAAACAAACCAGTTGTGCACATGTTGGGGTCTGTTGTTATTTTCAAGGCAATGACCATGGGATTGTACCCAGTTATTATGGTTGTACATGTTTGAGATAACTTTCAGGTACATCATGTGACACTTTTGTTCCACTGGCAGTTGCAGATAGCTGCTTTGTGCCATCATGCTATCAGTCTCACGAGATCTTCAAAGATAGTAAATTGTTGTAGAGTCATTATTCTTTATGCTAGTTAACTCCTTCACCTATTTCAATTTTAGGGGGTTTATAATCTCAGATATCTAATGGGAAAATACAACACTGTGACAGATGAGATAACAAAGCGTGGAGCTGGATGAACACAGCAGGCCAAGCAGCATCTTAGGAGCACAAAAGCTGACGTTTCGGGCCTAGACCCTTCATCAGAAAAGCAGAACATTTGGAAAAACATAATGTAATCGAGAAGAGTCAGAAGTTTTCCTGAAAGGAAATGGTGTCTGAATAATTCATTAGAGATTTTTGAGGAAGTCTCAACCAGAGTGTATAGAGGGGAACCATTAGATGTGGCATATTTGGACTTCTAGAAGGCAATCAATGGGATACCTCACAAAAGGTTATGTCATATGATAAGAGTCCACGGTGTTGGAAGTAATATTTTCACATAGATAAAGAAACGGCTAATGGGTAGAAAACAGCAACTGGGGATAAGGGGTTCTTTTTCACGTTAGTGAGCAGTGGGTTTCTTCAGGGATCAGTTTTGGAATCTAACTGTTTACAATATATATTAATGACTTGGAGGAAGGAAATGGATGTGTTGTAGCCAGATTTACAGACAACACAAAAATAGGTGGAAAGGCAGATGTGACAGAAATGCTGAATTAAGAGAGAGGTATTGATAGGTTAAGGTTAAAAAAAATATATATTTAAGGCTGGGATAAATAGATGCTGATCAGTAGAGAACGAAGGCTATGGAAAAATGCCAGAAATCAGGTCAAGACAAAATGTTTGCAAATGGAATATAATTTGAGGAAATTTGAAGTTGTTATTTTTGGAAGGGAGAACAAAAGAACAGAATATTATTTAAATTGAGGTAAAAATTGCAAAACCTACAACACAAAAGGGCTTGGGAGCACTGGTACACCGAAAGCTAGCACATGGATGCAGCAGGGAATTATGAAGGCTAATGGAATGCTGGCCCTATTTCAAGGGGCTTGGAGTGTGAGAACTGGGAAGTCTTACTACAATAGTAAATGTTGCTGGTGAGACCACATCTAGATTACTGTGAGCAGCTTCAGTTCCCTTAAATCAAGGAAGATATCATTTTATTGGAGGTAGTTCAGAGAAGGTTCATTAGGATGGTCTTTTGTCTTATGAGAAAAGGCTAGACAGTTTGGGAGTCTACTCACTGGAGTTTAGAAGAATGAGTGGCAATCTCATTGAAACATGTAGGATTCTTAAGGGACTTGAGTTTTCTCTCAGGGAGAGTCTGTGACCAGACAACATAGCCTCAGATTAAATGGGTGCCAATTTAAGACTGAGAAGAGGAAAAAGTTCTTCTCTCAATGAGTTGTGAATCTTTGGAACTCATAACCACAGGCAGCTGAGATAGCAGAGTCCTTGCGCATATTTAAGGCTGAGATAAATAGATGCTGATCAGTAGGGAATATAGGTTATGGGAAAATGTCGGAAATCAGATGCAATTAATGTTGGATCAGCCATGATCCTGTCGAATGGCAGAGCAGGCTTGAGTGGCCTACTCATGTACTTATTTCTTCATATCTTGAAAGCAATTACAAGGGTATGCAGACAGAGTTCTGGGCTAGGAATACAGATTAAAAGTCAATACAGTAAGAAGCAGTCAAAGACAATTAAGGAGATACTTCTTAAGTGTCTTATCACTGAGAAATAAAGACTCTATGAGAAGAAGGCAACATTTGTAGCTAATTCCAAAAGTTAAGGATTGGATCAAATTGAGAGCTAAAACAACACTGCAAAGATTGAGGCCAGAGATTGGAAAAAAAAACGAGTGACAGCAAAGGATAACAAAATGAAGAGAGAGAAATCAGAGTAGGCAGAAAACTAGAACAAAATACAAAAACACACACTAAAAGCTTTTTCAAACATAGGAAGAGGGAAAGAATAGCTAAAGTAAACATTAGTCTCTTCACGGATGACACTGGTAAGTTAATAAAAAGAAACAAAGAAACAGCACAGATTTTGAATTCATAATTTTTATCTTTCGCCAGAGCAGAAAACTCAAATAAATAATCCAAGAATGGTAGAAAATCAAGAGGCATAAGGGAATACATAATTTTAAATATTCACTACCATGAGAGAAAAAGTGCCAGGAAAACTAATAGAACTAGAGCTGACAAGTGCATAGAATCACAGAATCAAGAATCCCTACAGTGTGGAAACAGGCCCTTTGGCCCAACAAGTGCACACTGACCCTCGGAGAATCCCACTCAGACCATCCCCTATAACTCACCTAATTTACACATCCCTGAACATTATGGGAAATTTAGACTGGCCAATCCACCTAACTTGCAGATTTTTGGACTGTGGGAAGAAACCAGAGCACCCAGAGGAAACCCACGCTAACACAGGGAGAATGTGCATAGCTAGATCTGATACCTGCTTCCTAAGTAGCATCATTTTATATTTCAAGCAAGAAGGTGGCAGAACTTAATTGAGTGACAGGACAAAAATTCAGATTCACAACTGTGGAAGAAACTAAGCAATTAAGCTCAGAGAAGCTTGAAGACAGGTCTGAAACGCCTGATGGCAAGCATCAGGAAATCCCTGTACATGAGTTTGAATGACATGCAGGCTCATTGAAAAGCAATCTCACCAGAATAAAGTCCTCCTTCCAAATTATGTTACCTACAAATGAGTGATAGATGCCTTCAGATTCTCAATTGCATATGTAATGGTCAGACCCCACATGGGGTTCCCCAATTCGTCAGTTCCAAGGGGGGTATCCTGAATTGTTAAGCTCCTGGGTGAGGAGAAAAGAAATTACTCCCCATCTTTATTTACCAACCTCCTGGTTGGTTGTAACAAGGTTAATTCAAAAAAGATCTTTTCCCTTGTGGATACCTTTAACCCCAGACTCAAATGAATTGATGCTTTAAAATAATCTCATTTAATCAAGCTTTCTTCAGTTAACAATGATTGAATTTATTAATTACCAAACACAGGAAGAATTACTAACATATATACAGAGATTGGAAAATATGAAGTGAGTTCAAAAAGATTGAAATTTTAAAAATTACAGATGTGTGGATCAATCTCTAATTTTTCACGAAGAATGGATAGTTCAATGCTGTGGCCACTGTGGTGGAGGTTATTGGAAACATTGATGTTGGTAGTTGAACAATAATCTTCACAATCCTTAGTTTTGCAGGTTGGTTGAGATTGTATAGTTCAGATTCCTTTTCCCTGTGGTCAAATTCCAGCAGTCAGAATGAGAGAAAATCCTTTTGTTGTTCTAGTTCCTTTTGTCTGGTTCACAGCACTCAAAGTAAGAGCGATCCTTTACCTACAACACAGGGTAACTAAGGGACAAGACTTCAGCTGTGTCTATCACAGCACACTAATGCTCAAACGCAAGCTGGTAAATGCAAGAGCATTCACTTGCCCTAATATTCTACAATAGAGTTAACACTGGCTTTTTAATCCTTATCCTGTATTATTCAAAGAGAAAAACATAAAATATGCCTATGGTTTGAGACATAATCAGTACAGATCACAGCTTGCTGTTGAGCAGAGGGCTGTCAAACAGATGTTTAGCTTTGTAGTCACTAAAAATTACAGTTCAATCTGTGCAAAGTCGCATTGACGCTTTTGGTGTTATATTCCATCAGTCTTTCTCCAGATAGCCACTTAATTTACATTCACAGCCAACTGTTGTTTGTATCAGACCTCTATTTTAAAATTTCATTTCACTTAAATTTTTAAAATATTCTCAGTACTTCAGGGTTTTGACCCATGGTCACAGCACATATACGTGGTATGCAGCAACGGAGCTTACCAACTTACAGTAAGAAACCGCTGTCTTCTTCCTTTCATTGGGAGCATTGTTCCACAATCTGATGATTGAGATTGAATAGAGATAAGGTTCAGGAAGGCTAACTGAAAGGTAATGCAGTACACGGAGGGAGGCAAGGATAGAAGGCAAGTGTGCAAGGATGTGTGATGGAAGGAAGCGGCTTGTGTCTTTAGTGCTGGTATGCTGTGAATGGGGGAAGATTTCCAGTCAGAGATGCTGGGGCAGAGATGGTCATAAAGGAGTAGGGATCAGTGTTTGGGATGGTGTAGGGTAGCAGGTCCAGGGTAATGTTCAGTTGGCGGATGTTAGTGGGGTCACAGAAAGGGAGAAAAGAGCTGGTGCATGTAACAGGACATGTGAAGATCAGGGTGAGCATGGGGAGAATAATAGGCATAGACTCAGAGGGAAAAGAAGGCATGCCAACTGTAAAAATTATAAGATCAAATGTAATTGAGATTCAAAGTTGATTGGGTGAGGAATGGTTATATTGATTTGTTGCATAATTGGGGGTGGACAGAAGGAGTAAATGGGTGGCCGGGGAGACTAGAAGATGGTGGAGTATGTCTGAAAGGCGATGCACACCAGCGTTATTGTCAGTTGACATGGAAGTGTGATATCGTGAAGTGTGAGGAGGGTCTTTTCAGGTGGCTGAAGTAAAAGGAGACTACAATTGCTGACTGAAGGGATACTCTAATAATCATCTAGATGAGGTCCAAGATCAGGTGTATTCTCCTTTCTACAGTTACCCTTTGATTACAGAAGAATTGATACGTGAATCATGGCTGTGCTTTCAGCAAGATCCCAGGAAACTCAGGAACTGGAAGAGGGGATGTGGTTGGCCATTTTTGTTTCATTTTGTTGTCCTTGCATTCTGGTGGCTGCATTAAATTTTATGTTTTTGTGTTAAAGTTATCGTGCTCCTTTGTATGGGACAATTTGAAATGTAACACATTCTTCCTGTGGAGTCAGTGCCAACAGAATCACATTACTTGCATAACACTGCACAATCCTTTAACCTTTGACACCTGTGAAGAAACGTGCAGCGGGCCCTGAGCACAAGCAAGCCTGTATGCCCACACTGAAAGCCACATGAAATCTTAATGTAACAGTGAGTCACTCATGTCTCACTGAAATATTCTATAAATGGGAGTAATACCTTTCTAAGGACTCTGTCATGCGGTCAGCAACAAAACACGCAAAGACATGGCTGCAAACAACACTTGGGCAGCAACCTCAGAGGGATGATAAACCAGGTGAATACTCCTTGATCGGTTTTCAGCGCATTCTAAGGTTGAAACTTTACCAAGCATACTTTGTTGCCATGATTGAATATATGAGACTTCAAATAGTATATGCACAGGACCAAATCATCCAAAGTTGATTACAAGTGAAATGGAACATCCTTGAATGCATACCACCATGTGGATAACTAGTAGCACAATGAAAATAAGACATATATGATTAAGAGATAGTAGGAACTGCAATTGCTGGAGAATCTGAGATAACAAGGTGTAGAGCTGGATGAACACAGCAGGCCAAGCAGCATCAGAGGAGCAGGAAAGCTGACATTTCAGGCCTAGAATAGACCTGAAACGTCAGCTTTCCTGCTCCTCTGATGCTGCTTTGCCTGCTGTATTCATTCAGCTCTACACCTTGTTGTATCATATATGAATAAAGTGGATTTAAATGTATATTAGACATAATCTGTTCAGATGGCGGCTTGCTGCTGAGCAGAGGGCTGTGAAACAATGTTTAGCTTTGTAGTCACCAAAAATTACAGTTCAGTCAACATGAAGTCTCTTTGACACCTTAGGTGTTATAGTCCATCAGTCTTCCTCCTTCTTTGTGCCTTTATAATTGCTCTATCCTTTTTCTATTGCTAACCCATTGCCAAAAGCTCTGATGTCAAAAACTGCTGACTGTTTTGCCTTGCTGGCTGTGATGAGTTTGGCAGCTGTTTTCTTCCGGAATCAGAGGTCAATGACACGATCAGCATTCCAATGGCTATCACCGTGCTTTGGAGCACGCATGCGCAGCCGAGGGAGAATGTTAATGCTATACGTAAATTTTTGGAAGCATTTGGAAAGGCACCACATCAAAGATTATTGTGAAAAGTAAAAGCTCATGTCGTAGGCTAACATATTGGCATAGTTGGAAGATTAGCTAACAGCAAACAAAGGGTAGGCATAAATGGGTCATTTTCTGGTTGCGAGATGTAATGAGTCCTGGAACCTGAACATTTTATAATGACTTTGATTAAAGGAACCAAAGGTATACCTGCTAAATCAGGTGACGAAAAAAAATGGATAAAAATGTAAATTAAGAAGAAGACGTAAAGTGGCTAAAAGGAATATTGATAGGTTCAGTGAATGGACACCGATCCAGCAAATGGAGTATGTTATGAAAATGTGAAAAACCTGGAAATGCAAGTTGTCTTATAAGTGAAAATTACATAAGTTAAGATTTTATTTACTAGAGTTCAGAAGAGCAAAAGGTGTTTGATTAAGATGTATGCAATCTTGACATTCTTTATGGGCTCCTTGGGAAATATTTTCTGAAGTGGGAGAATCTAGAACTTAGGATGCCATTTAAAAGAAGGGATAATCCATTTAAGGCCGGTTGGGAGGCTATTTTTCTTTTAAAGTGTTGTGAGCTGTTGGAACTCTCTTCCTCAAAAGGCACTGAGAGTCTTTGAATATTTTTGAGTATATTGGAGTACTTATTGAATATATTTGAGTAGTTTTGTAGCAGAGGTGGATAGAATCTTGGTAAGCATAACATGATTGTGGGGTTGGGCAAAAGTCATTAGGGTAGGCAGGAATCTGGAGTAGGCAGATTGATTGCAATCTTAGTGAATAGCAGAACAGGTTTGAGGGGGTTTTAACCTGGTCCAATCAGGCTGTCCTGGCTGGAGTGCCAGGGATTCTGCTCACTCTAAGAGCCAGTTTTGAGCTCGCTGGATCAGGGCCGTGCACTATGCAACTGTAAATAAAGGGTGACTTGGTGATGGGATACTGGGATTCGTGGAGTTATTTCAGAAGGCAGACAATGGATAACAATATTTGTGAGGCCAAATACTAACCGTCAGCTAATTATTTTTGTTTGGCTCTGCAGGCTCTTGGCAACAAAACCAAGCAGAAGAGAAAGCCTTCCCATAGCTCTACCTCAAGTATATACTCTAAGCTTGAAGACTCAGTTAGCAAAGGATGCATTGTCATGGCAATTACCTATAACCACTGCCAAAACAAATATTTCACTCAGTTTGTGCACATTCTAGCTTAGTCTTTGTTCACAGTCTGGTGACAACATTGTCAACAGTTGATAGAGGATATGAAAGCTCAGGTGTCTGACATTTGGAGGACTGCAGGGCACCAGTCCCATTCTGAGCCCCATGTTGATGATGAACCTCTGGATTCGGTAATATGAGATGTACAAATGTAAGGATTAGAAGCAGAAATAAACCCCCTCAAACCTGTTCTGCTATTCACTAAGATGGCAGTCAATCTGCCTACTCCAGATTCCTGCCCACCCTGATGACTTTTGCCCAACCCCACAATCATGTTATGCTTACCAAGATTCTATCCACCTCTGCTCCAAAGCTACTCAAATATATTCAATAAGTACTCCAATATACTCAAAAATATTCAAAGATTCTCAATGCCTTTTGAGGTTAACAGCTCAAATCATATTCTATGAGATCCACCTGGCTGGCATTGTTACAAACAGTATAACCCTTCTCATCTAATTCCTGGAATGTAGTCCCGTTCTTTCTCCTACAGCATCACCTTGGGAATTTTCACACCAAGTTCAGCTCCTACAACTCTGCCTCAGACACTGGTGGCATGTACCAGGTTGTAGCCCAAATCTTGCATGGAGACAGTATGGGCCTAAACTCATCTTCTTCATCATCAGGTGGTAACAGTATCAAGGCCATGACATCCGCCATGTCCATCTTGCCCTCGCAAGTTTCTTTCACACTAGGCAGAGGGAAAACAGCCAAGGGCTCTGACAGCTTTGCTGGATGATCTGAGGGGTGGAGTATGTTTTGTTCCTGCCCCATTTGCAAGGTTGTAGCTTTCAAGTGGAGCATTGCTGGTTCAAGATTGACTGTCTTACTTGAACTTTCTATGTCATGAGACCTGACCTTACAGCAACTGTGACACTTACCTATGCAGGGAAATTCCAGTGGTTTTGACATGAAATTTCATCCCCTGAAGTAAACTGCTTTTCTTGCTTAGAGGCATCTCACGTCTGGCATTGGTATTCCTAATGCCGCTTCACCCTCCACCCCAGATCCAGGAAGGTCAGATTTAACTTACTGCAGACTCTACTCCCCATTAGCAACTCTGGACCTGTCCCTGTACTTGCATTAGGGGTGGTCCTATAGTCAAACATGAACCAGGACAGTTTGGTATCAAGTGAAGCTATAGGCTGTTTCTTTAAGCCTGCCTTCAAAGTTTGGATTGTTCTTTCTGACAGACCATTGTACAACGGATGTTATGGAGGTGTTAAGAATACTTAAATTCCCTGTTGATAAATGATGGCCCATTGTCTGTGACCAACATTTCTGAGAGTCTGTGTATTGCAAAAGATACTCGCAACTTTTCAATTGTTGTTCCCACGTTTAATAAGTCAACTCTATGCATTTCAACCACTTTGAATGGGCATCCACAACAAGTGAAAACAAACAGCCCATGGAAGGACCAGCATTCCCAACATGTAATCGAGTCCAGAGTTTACTTGGCCATTCCCACATATGTGAGGGTACTGCTGGCAGTAATTTTTGTCCTTATTAGCACTCTGGGCACTACCCTACCAATGTGGCTGTGTTGGCAGCCAATCGTGGCCACCAGGCATAGTTTCTTGCCAACATTTTCACTTTGGACACCCCCTGGTAAATTTCAGCTAGTATCTGCTAGTGCCCTTTCATTATAGTCACTCTTGCTCCCCATAATAATATGTTGTCTTCAATGGTGATTTGTTCTCACCAGATCCAGAAAGATTTCAGTGCTGGTTGTGGTATCCCTTTTATTTCCCCCATTGCCACCAGGCTGTTTTAGGTTTTCCAGGTTGGGATTAGTTTGTGTCCACAGTCAGCAGTGAATGGTTAAAATCAAAATGGACTGTTTTAGTGGCAGTTTCACCAGTGGTGCATTGGCCAGAAGGAAGCAGCTCAAGACATCTGCATTTGACCTCTCGGGCGATGTTCCAACTTGTAAGTGCACGCAGTCTGAAGAAGAGCTCATTGTTCAATTTGACCTAAAGCTATGACCTGCCAAGCCCTGTCCTCTTTAAATAGTCCAAGCAAGGGTTAGTGGTCCATTACTATTGTAAATATATGTCCACAAAGGTACTGGTGGAACATTCTCACACCCAAAATGACCGCCAGACCTTCTTTCTCTATCTAGGTGTATCATCATTTGGCATCAGCCAAAGTCTGGGAAGCATATGCTGTTGGGCATTCTTCTCTGCTGGGCCAACAGAGAGCCAACAGCATCCCAATACCATATGGGGGGCATCACATGTCAGCACCACATTTTGCTTGGGATTGTAGTGTGTCAACAGTTTAGATGATGATAGCTGCTTCTTCACTATCCTAAAGGCTACATCCTGACTCTGAAACCATTTCCAAGGCTTGCCTTTTTTCAATAGCAAATGTAAGAGTATCAGGCTGGAGAGCAGTTTATGTATAAATCTTCCGTAATAATTTGCCAACACAAGACCTACGGTCCAGTATAGATGAAGGAGCCAGGTCACCTTTGATCATCTTCACTTTGTCTTCTAAAGGACGTAACCCAGTCTTGTTGACTCTGAAGCCCAGAAAGGTTACTTGGGGGGCCTGGAACATACTTTATTCCCTCCTAGGGTGTACTCCTGCCTTGGAGAAATGTTTAAGTGCTATTTCCAAGTTCTCTAAATGCTCTTTATTGGTTTTCCTAGTTATTAGCAGGTCATCCAGATAAACGGAAATCTGGGGTAAATATTACAAAATGTTCTCCATTATCTGCTGGAAAATGGCACAGGTTGATTATACCCCAAAAAATAGTCTTGTATATTAGTATAAACCCTTTTGGGTATTATTTGTAGCATACTTCCGGAAATGGTTATCATATTGCAATTGCAGGTATGCATGGCTCATGGCCAGCCTGATGAAGGACAGCTCCCTCCGCCCCCTGCCAGCTTTGCATGTATGTTCTCTTTCTGAGGGATTGGGTATTTATCCAACTGCAAAAAGTAGTTTATCGTTTGTTTGAAATTGCCAAAAAGGCGAGCCAACTCGTTGGGCCTCACATCTGTATGACCAGTGCCACTCATTCTAAAAACTGTACTGGTTTGATGATTCCTTTGATTTCTGGCTTCATGATTTCTGCTTCTACTTTTGCACACAAGGCAAATGGCAATTGGTGGACATTGCAGGACATGGAACTGTTTCTTGGTCAACGTGTAAGGTGGCCTTGGCCCCTTTGATAGTGTCTAGACCTATCTGAAAAACTTGAATATTTATTTAGAATTCACTCTGGCAGTTATTTTCTAATTGAAAAATGTTAAGCCAATCAAATAGAATCTTTCTCAACCAATTTCGCCCCACCAAGCATGGGTTCGAGCCTTATACCATAATCAGTAGTAACTGAACCGACTGCTTCTCAGAATAGACCAGAACTGAAGTTATACCCTTAATCTGATCGAGGTTCCCTGGTATAGTCTCTCAGCCTAGCCAAGATCTTAAGCAAACTTAAGGGTTGGAGTCCAAAGTGAATTTTAATAACAACTGATTCTCAATCACTGATGCAGCTGTGCAGGTGTAGACCTCAATTCGAGCTGGGTGACCATTTAAACAGTGAATTAGTTTGATTGGTTCTGATTTGGATGTTGCTAAGCCATTTAACTGTTTCAAGCTAGTTGTAGGTGGACTTTCCAGGGTGTGTATTCTCTTGGATACCTGTCCTTGAAGGGATGTATGATGTCTGGTCATACCAAATATGCTGCTGAAAACCTACTACATCCTAATTAACAAAGTATAACTTTTACTAAGAGTTTTTATGGTGACAGTAATAGGAGAATGATTTCTAATTGATTTTACTCCTTGTGGAACTCAACAGTGCACATTAGACAAATAGAATCTTTGTCAGTAACTTCTGAATTTCCATGTTCATATGTGCAGACTCCAGAAGTTCCTCTCAATTACAAAGGAACAATGTCTGTGGATGTCCTAAATTCTGTCATTATTACTACCACAAAATGTGGACCACTTTTGTTTGCGGTTTTTGTATCAAATATTCAATTTGGTTGTAGCCATATATAATCTCCCCATGACATACCTGTCTGTCTATAGCAAGGTATAACTAACAACTTGAGAATTCCTAACTTAATGAAGTAGAAGTTGTTTAATATCCAATTTCCTGTAACTTATTGAAGAAAGGATGTTTCAAAAACAATTCTGTCATGCCAGAATATTATTATTTATTTTATATGAATTGGAACAGGGATTCCCAACATTTTTACTGTCAAGGTCACCCCATGTGTTATAAAAATTTTGTAACATAAATAGGCATTTGTAACATAAATATATTTTATGTAGAAAAACTGGCTACATGTTTAAAACATTTCTATTATTACCTCTCCTTTATTTATTCAATGTGAAACTTAAAGGAGTGTATGATGTCTGGTCACACTAACCATGCGCAACAATTTTTGTCTTTGCATCAACAGGCTCTGAGGTCTGAGTCTTACCTTTCTGAAGATGGCCACCTCAGTAACAACACATAGCCAGAAACTCCAGTGGTTCTTTGACATCGAGTAGCAGATATTTGGCAATGTTTTTTGGTAAATGGTTGAGGATTCAATAACATTTTCAATTGTAGAATACAAGGGAGGGGTACTGTGGGGACTCACAGCCTCGTACCACTGTCATTGTAGCATCAGGCTGCTTACGCCAAGGTTTGCTCATGTGCTATTCTTCCTTTCCCTTGTTTTGCATATATCAGTGTTCAATTTAACCCTGTGCTGAGGTATCAGCTGCAAGGTCAAAAAGTCATAGTTAATTTGGGGATTGCAGATCTCACCAATGCCTAGTTGAGAACTCCTGAGTTGGAAGCTGTATTTTTTTCAGTGACCATCCTTTCAGAGTTGTGAAACCAGAGTTAACAGTTAATTTTAGGTAATCTTTCCAGGGCAAACAGTCTGATAATGCTTTGTAATCACTTTGTAGTGGATTAAGTTCAGGCAAACTACAAAACTAATGGATTTTTATTGGTTAAAGGGATGTGGGCATCGCTGGTTAGGCCAGCATTTATTGCCAATCTCTAATGCCCTGGAGAAAGAGATGGTGAACTGCCTTCTTGAACCACTGCACCCCTTGGGATATAGGAAAACCCATAGAGCTGTTAGGAAATGAGTTCCAGGATAGTGTTTTTGTTTCATACGTTGGAGAAATGAAGCACAAAATGTACAGTAAAATAATCATCTTTATATAGGCCCAGTTTAACAGTGGAAATAATGGCGAAGTTATGAATGTTCACCAACATCAAGGCCTAAATCAGACAGTAACTTCAAGCTTCCATACATGCAAAATTACATGGGGATATCAGAAAGTTGCTGTCCGTGTGGCCTTGCGCCACAAGAAGTTATGCAATAATATGGTATTTTGCTGACAGATTCAACTTTCCCATACACGGATAGGTATCAATTTTCTGTATCTACATATTAACTATCCACTAAACAGACCACGACTTGTCTATTCAAATCTAAATCAAATTTTAACTAACCACAAAGAACTGTGCTCCAACACTAAAACTTCAGCACAAACCACTTGTTCTCTGTTATGGAAGTATTAAGGGAGAACAAGCAGTTTGTTCAAGCTAACAATATTGAAGCAGATATAGACCATCCCTCCATTCCTCAGTAATATGGGAGGAAAAGCTTTTAGCTTCTTGAGGAGTCTGGTGCAGCCAGAGAAGCCATGTACCAAAACCTATGAAGAAATAGTAGAAATTCTACCGAATCATATTTCACCAAAACCATTGGTGATTGCTAAAAAGCTCAAATTCCACAAAATCAACCAGCATGATGATGACTCTGTCTCCCAGCACTTCCACCTTTTAAAAAGTCCACAGACAGACTGGTTTGTAATTTAACGAGTAAAGCAATCTAGAAGAGATTACTAACAGAGAGAAATTTAGACTGAAAGAAAGCACTGGAAGTAATAATCTTGATCCAATTAGCAGCCAAGGAAGCAGCCAGGTCAAGCATGAGAGCTCACTAAAAGACAGAACACACAAAATGGCGGCTGAGAAACAAGCAGTAACACAGACTCAACACTGCCATCAGTTTGGAAAAATAAGTCATGCAGCACCAAATTGTTGATATAAAGAAGCTGTATGCAGAAACCACATCAAGAAAGGGCACATTGAATGGGCATGTCTAAGGAAGAAATATGAACAACGTACAGTAAAAGTACAGAAACTGAAAAGTAGGAGCAAAATCTGCACAATACAAAAAGAGCATGAGAAAAATCCGAACTGGCAGTCTGAAAAGGAGCTGTTACTAAACAAACTGGCATTGTTGGCTACACTAACTGATACCAAGTTACTCATTACTGAATTGCAAACTGGTAAGAATTGAGGTGGACAGTGGTATAAAGGTTTCATTAATAGATGAAAGTGCGCTGCAATTCTCAAAAATTATCTTCAATAATTTGTGCATGAGGGGATATATCAATGCGAATCTTCAGTTATGTGATATTCTCAAGACATTTCCTTACACATTGTCAAAGGAGATCATTCAACTTTGTTGCAGAAACATGGTCACAGAAAATCAAACTCAACTGGGCTGAAGTAAATTGTTTGTCAGGTTCTGAGATTGTTCTGTCACATTCCAAAGCAACATGTCACTGTTTTCAGTAGGGATGTGGGAAGCATGGAAAAGACCCTTGTCAAATTAAAAGTTAAGAATGAGAGCCAAGCAAAATTTTGCACGGCTAGATCAATGCCTTTTGCAATCAAACCAAAAGGTCGAGGAAGAATTAGACAGGCCAGTCAAGATGAGAGTTCTTGAGCCCATTATTGTGAGTGATTGGACCCTGTCTATAATACTAATGTTGAGGCAAGATGGATTGCACTGCATCTACGATGACATTAAAGGTCACTATTAATCTGATAACGTGTGCTGATCGCTATCCCTTGTCTTTAATCGATGACTTATTTGCTGGACTAGCCGGAGGTTAGCTTTACAATAAAATGGATCTTAGTTAAACTTAACTACAGATGAATGTAGATCCCAAATCATAGGAATACTTGCCAATTATAACACAAAAAGGACTATTTAAAGATAAAGGAGTTCCATTTGGAAGCTCATCTACACCTGCAATATTACAACATGTCATGGATCAGACTTTAAGTGGAATGGAAGGAGTCCAGCAATACCTCGACAATATATTAGTCATGCAGAGAAACAAAATAGAGCATCTCCATAATTTAAGTGCTACTCTGCAGACATTTAAAGGATCTGGACAAAGAGTGAAGAAAGACAAATGTGACTTTTATCTCAATCTTCTGTTGAATATTTAGGGCATATCATTGATGCTATGGGACTATACGAGTAACCTTCAAAAGTAAAAGCTTTAACTAAGGCAACTCTCCCTAAAAATGTAAATTAACCACAATCTTTTTAGGGCTTGCTGAATTACTATGGCAGATTCATCCCAAATCTTGCAACCATTCTCCAGACATTGTATAACGTACTATGTCAAAACAAAGATTGGAAATGGACAGGTCAATGTAAAAGAGCTTTTACACAAGCCAAACAGGCTTTATTAAAATCGGAAGTCCTGGCCTGTTTTCACCCGACATTTCCTTTGCAACTGGCATGCACCATATGGAGTAGAAGCAGTCATTTTTCACATATTACTCAATGCTGATAGTTTTTGCATCAAGATCATTAATAAAAACAGAAATGAACTATGCGCAGATAGAGAAAGCTCTAGGAATAAATTTTGGCATTACACGACTCCCCAGTACCTGTTTGGTTGGGAATTCACCCTGCTAACAGGACAATGACCACAACATTTAGGACTCAGACAAGGATAGATCCTCTAGCAGTGAGCCATATTGTTGAGGTGGGTATTTTTGCTATCACCTAACATTTATACAATTAAATATTGGCCATCTAACTTACTTGAGAATGCTAATGGGCTCTCTACATAAACTTTGCCAAATGAATCAATTACAAACAGTCTTAATGGAGACATTTTCTACTTCAAACAAGTACAGTCTGGTATTGGCCGGATCCATTAAGTACACGAGAAATGATCCATTACTATGAAAATTGATGGATAAGGTACTTTGTAGCAAGATCACAGAAATAATCCCTGAACTGAAGCAATATGTCACACGGAAGCTAGGACAATGTGAACAAGAGAATGTTACCTATGGGAATGAGGTTCATAATTTCACCACAGTTATGTAAAGTATGTTAATTCAACTACACAAAGGCCATTGTAGAGTTGTCAGAATGAAGGAGAAAATCACAAGTTATTTTTGGTAGTTAGAGCTTGACCCCAAAATTATATGCAGCTTGCAAAAGAGCTCACAACCTACTTCTGTTTGCATCTTTACATCCACGGGAATGACCAGAAAGACCATGGCAAAGAATCCATATTGACAACGCTGGATTTTTTTGAAGGGCATATGATTTTCATTGTGATTGATGTATAGACTAATTGGCCTGACACTGCCACCATGAAGACGATATCATCTGAGAAAAATTGAAAGATTGGGAGAGATTTTTAGGAGGCTTAGTTATCTGCAACAACTTGTTGATTACCTAAAACAGACCAACATTCAATAGATCAGTAAACTTCGTACAAGCAATTGGGAGAGATTGCATCCGGAGTGAGGCGCAGCCCAAGTGGGTATGAGTTTCTGGAGCAGCATGGAATTCAGTGCAAAAGGGAAGAGGTGCTTTTTGTTGTTTTTATTGATTCAGAGTTTGTAAGGTCTTCGTAACAGGATAAATTAAAGCCCAGGATTGGCGGGCAAAACGCAAACCAAAGAGTGACAGGAAACTTCTGAGTTCATTGGTTGGTAATAACTGTTAACTTGATTATGTATTATAAGTTGCTTTTGGATCAAGCATAAATTGCAGGAAAACGTTATAATTAAAAAAACTGAAGACTGGTAGGAAAGTTAAAAAGTAGTAACAACCATGTAAACAAAATAAAGTGGAAGGTTAGGCTTGTTACAGAGATAGTAGGAACTGCTGATGCTGGAAAATCTCAGATAACACAGTGGAGTGCTGGATGAACACAGCAGGCCAAGCAGCATCAGAGGAACAGGAAAGCTGACGTTTCTGGTCGAGACCCTTCTTCAGAAATGGGGGAGGGGAAAGGGATTTTGAAATAAATAGGGAGAGAGGGGAGGAGGGAGGAAGATGAATAAAGGAGAAGATAGGTGGAGAGGAGACAGACAGGTCAAAGAGGCGGGTTTGGAGCCAGTAAAGGTGAATGTAGATGGGGAGTTAGGGAGGGGATAGGTTGGTCCAGGGAGGATGGACAGGTCAAGGAGGTGGGATGAAGTTAGTGGATCAGAGATGGGGTTGGGGCTTAAGGTGGAAGGAATGGTTAGGGAGGCGGGAATGAGCTGGGCTGGTTTTGGGATGCGGATGGGGCAGGGGAAATTTTGAAGCTTGTGAAGCCCATATTGATACCCTTAGGCTGCAGAGTTATAATGACATGCTGTTCCTGCAGCTTTTGGGTGGCATCATTGTGGGAATGCAGGAAGCCCAGGATGGACATGTCGTCCAAGGAGTGGGAGGGGGAGTTGAAGTGGTTCGCGACTGAGAGATGTAGTTGTTTGTTGCGAACTGAGCGTAGGTGCTCAGCAAAGCGGTCCCCAAGACTCCGCTTGGTTTCCCTGATGTAAAGGAGGCCACAATGGGAACAGCGAATACAGTATACCACATAAGCAGATGTGCAGGTGTACTTCCTTGTTTTTCAACTTCCTCTCCACAGTGGTCGAAAGTGCCCTCGAGCGTGTCTCTCACATTCCTGCAACTCATCCCTCATACTCCCTACCCACAATAACAACCAAAACAGAATCCCCCTCATCCTCACGTACCACCCCACCAACCTCCGGATCCAACGCATCATCCTCCTACATTTCCGCCATCTGCAATCTGACCCCACTACCAAAGACATTTTTCCTTCCCCACCCTTGTCTGCTTTCTGGAGGGTCCACTCTCTCCGTGACTCCCTTGTCTGCTCCACATTCCCCTCCAGCCCCACCACACCTGCATTTTTCCCTGCAACTGGAGCAAGTGCTACACCTGCCCCTACACCTCTCACTCTCAGCCCAGGCCCGAAGAAGACATTCCACATTAAACAGATGTTCACCAGCACATCCGCTAATTGGTATACTGTATCTGCTGTTCCCATTGTGGCCTCCTCTACATCGGGGAAACCAAGAGGAAGCTTTGGGACCGCTTTGTGGAACACCTGCGCTCAGTTTGCAACAAACAACTACACCTTCCAGTGGCGAACCATTTCAACTCCCCCACCCCCCACACATTGGACGACATGTCCATCCTGGGCCTCCTGCATTGCCACAATGATGCTACTTGAAAGCTGCAGGAACAGCATATCATATTCCGCTTGGGAACCCTGCAGCCCAAGCGTATCAATGTGGACATCCCTAGCTTCAAAATATCCCCTCCCTGACTGCATCCCAAAACCAGCCTAGCTCGCCCCCACCTCCCTAACCATTCCTTCTACCTCAAGGCCCACCCCCATCTCCTACCCACTAACCTCATCCCGCCTCCTTGACCTGTCCATCCTCCCTGGACTGACCTATCCCCTCTCTAACTCCCCACCTACACTCACCTTTACTGGCTCCAACCCCGGCTCTTTGACCTGTCTGTCTCCTCTCCACCTATCTTCTCCTTTATCCATCTTCTATCCACCTCCCCCTCTATCCCTATTTATGTCAGAATCCCCTTCCCCTCCCCCATTTCTGAAGAAGGGTCTCGACCCGAAATGTCAGCTTTCCTGATCCTCTGATGCTGCTTGGTCTGCTATGTTCATCCAGCTCTATACTGTATTATCTTGGAAGGTTAGGCAATGGGTTGTAATTGCATGATGTATGAGTTGGTGGGCCCAATTTTGGTTCACAGTGACTATCTCTGTAGCAATTTTTGGCTGCTTAAGGAACTCCAGCCAGGAGTTGATGATCTGGAGTCGAAGCTTCAAACACCATGACACATCAGGGAATGTAAGCTGTGGTATTTAACTATACAGTTAGAGATTTTAACAATTGTGAACCAGTTACTCTGTGCCTCCAGCAAGCAAATGAAAGAGCCTGGAGAGAGACAGAGATCACCAAATAGGGAGCATTGGCAAGCCATAAGGATCATCTCGGTAGGATCATCTTGGTAAACATTGTAGACAGAGACATTTAGACTGCCTTCCCAGTTTTACCTTCTTTCATTAACATCAGTTCTTTTTGTGTCTGTACATACATGTCCGTAAGCGAAATTTCATAAGGCAGTTGTAGTTTTAACTAGTAGAGTTATATGTCAACAGATCATAATTGTTAACCCATATATCTAACACGACAGGTTAGATACAGAAGTATGCTCCTGATGGTGGTGGAGTCCAGAATCAGTTTAAAGATAAGAGGTAAACCTTGTAGGACTGAGCTGAGGTGGTGACCCTGTGGAATTCACTACCACAGAAACTGGTTGAGGCCAATACATTATGTGTTATCAAAACATAGGGACATGTAACTCGTATAGCTAAAGAGGTCAAAGGATATGGTGATTAGAGAGGTAGCAGAAATAGGGCATTGAGCTCGATCAACCATGATCATATTGAATGGCAAAAAAGGCTTTGAGGGGTTGAATGGCCTACTTTTATATTCTATGCTTCTATATAGCTAGAATCTATTGCAGTATGAAGTTAACATTAACAAAATGAGTGTCGTAATGCCATGATTCTGATACAACATATCATATTCTCATCAAATTAAAATTGTTTCTATAAGGTATATTTTTCTGGTGGTAAAAGACTTCAAAATTGTATTTTTGATCACCTTTGTGAAACTATTAGTTATATGTTAGACAAAGTTATGGAGAGCGGCAAAATTATTTTTCCTACAGCAGGATTATTTTGAGTAAATGTGTTTTTACACCAGTGGAGGAGAAAAATATACCACATCAAACCACTTTACCCATTAGATAGTACTGTTTTGACAATTATGGCTGTGTTAATTATTATATAATTCCTTAGCCATTCAATTTTTCTTATAATACACAAAACCCTTCAATGCATTTCGGTTACTAATGGTTGAGAGTGAAGGCCAAAAAAACTTGGCAGTTAATAAATTAAAGAAATAAGTAAGCCAAATTCAGAGCATAAAAGGCTCTAATAGCATGACTTCTTAAAAAGAGCCATGTCTTGGTCAATATTTACATCTCAATCAACATCATATTAAGAAAGAGTGATCCAGTCATTGCTCTATGTAAATTGACTGCCATGCTTTCTACATTCAAACACTATGATTTTTAGAAGTATTTAGTTTCCTATAAAGTACTTTGGGAATTCCTGAGACTGGAAAAGGTTTTATATTTGTCTTTTCTACCTATTGCAGAACTTTTTTCAACCGCATATATTTCACTGCTACCTTTCCCCCTCAGAAACACCTTTCACTGGGAACAAGGAGTTGTTGGATTTGAGTTCCACATATAGTCTAACCAATAGCTATAATTCATTTGTAACCCTTAGAGACACAGGTCAGCAACCACAACAGCTTCATAATAAAACCAATTCTGTTCCCACTGTGCTTTCAGAAATACTTATTGGAGAGCATTCAGAAAAGGGGAAGAACCTAAACCAAACCTCTCTCTTTCTAGCTCACAGACAAGGAGTCATAAGTGTCATAAAACCATAAGATGTAAGAATAGAAGTGGGCCATTTAGCTCATCACATCTACTTCGCCATTCAACAAGATGTCCTGCTAATCCTCATTCTGCTTTACTACCTTATTCCCATAACCATTGATCCCTTAATTTATTGGAAGTCTACCTCAGTTTTGACTACACTTAACTACACAGCGTTGACAGTCCTCTGCAGTAAAGAATACCACAAATTCACTGCCTTCGCAGAGAAGAAATTTCTCCTTATCTCAGTCTTAAATCTCTGACTTATGTCCTCCACTCCAATACTCTATGACAAAGGAGAAACAATGTTTCTGCATCTATCCTATTATGCCCTCTGAAAATCTTATAATTTCAATTAGGTCACTCATCATCCTTCTAACCTCCAACAAGTACAAGCCCAACCTACTCAAACTCTCCTTATAAGAAAATTCCACCATACTCGGAATCAGCTTAGTAAACCTCTAGATTGCCTCCAAAAGCAGTATAATCTTACTCAGACAAAGGGATCAAAGCTGTTCACAATATGCCAGTTTTGGTGTGACTAAATAAAGACGAACTATCAATTTGTGTTCCCTTTTCCAACTGAACTTGGATGCTAGCTTTTTGTGATGTATGTACAATGATCTCACATTGCTCTGTGTTGCCGCTTTATGCAGTCTTTCTCCATTTAAATAATATTCAGCCTGCAATTCTTCCAGTCAGAGTGCATTACCTTACACCTTTATATATTCGTCTGACAAATTTTTGCCTACTCACTCAACTTGTCTAAATCTTTCCGTAAATTCTTTGAGCCATCCTCATTAATTTCCTTCCTAACTATTTTTATGTCATCTGCAAACTTGGTGATACTACATTCACTTCTGCCAGCCAAGTCTTTTCTATTGTAGATAATTATAGCCATAGCAGCGATCCCCTTGGTACTCTAATAGTTGCGGGTTACCAGCCTGAAAATGGGTCATATCTTTGCTGTGATTCATGAACTATTTTCTTAAATGTCAGCCATTGTTCCCCAACTGTCATTGCTGCTAAACTACTTTTCACCACTCCACATCCCACCCCTTACATGTACCTCTGTCCCTTCACCCTGAGTGCATACCCTCCCCCATGATCGTTCCATTCCCTCCACCTTCTCCCATTTTCCCCTTCCCTCCGCCTCACCTCCTCCTCTTTGCCTCAACCCCTCAGCCCCACCTCCTCCCCACCCTTTGCCCTGCCCCCACAGTCCCACCACTCCAGTTTGCCCCACCCTCTCAGACCACATCCTGACTCCCTATGCCCTGTCCTCTTTTTTCCTCCCTGCTCTCCTCCCAGCCCACAATCTTCACTCCTTGCTCACCCCTCCTCCTCTCTGTTTCTGCCCTTAGCCATCACATTCAGAGAGCCCAAGATGACTTGACATTTGTTATGTGTTGACGCTGACAGTGGCTAGGGTTGAAGGCTTTTCCGCGCTCTGTCCTCTCCGCTAAACTGAACGCTAAATTCTGCCATGTTGTGGTGACTTTACTTGGGAATCTTTTACTCTGAGATCCCTTTTATTAAACTTACTTCACCACATATCACCAGATCCAAAATAACCTGATCCCTCGTTGGGTCCACACACGTTATTCCAGGAAACTATCCAAAATAGACTCTATGAATTCTTCCTCATGACTATCAGTGTAAATTTTATTTTCCAAATCTATATGAAGATTAAATCTACCTATGATTAATGTACTGTTTTACATTATTTCCTGATATTTTTCCTCTCTTACGGAACAGCAGCACCATCCCAGCTGAGATCAACAAACTTCCACTGACTAGAAATCAAATCTCAAACCTTCCACGTATTGACAGTAGTGGCTTTTTTGGGAGCACTTTTTCCTCTAAGTCAAAAGATTGTGGGTTTGAGTCCAACTCCAGCATTTGGGCATAAAATTCAAGGTTGACACTCCCTACACTACTGAGGGAGTGTTGCGTTGTTGGGGATATCATATTTCAATTTAGAAGTTAAACTGAAATCTGATCTCCTCTTTCAGGCAGACATAAACAATCCCATGGCACTATTTTGAAGAAAACTAGGAGTGATATCACCAGATGTTTCCACATATTTATTCCTCATTCAACATCACAGAAACAGGATATTTATTCATTGTCATTTTGCTGTTTGTAGGAGCTTACTATGGACAAATTAATTATCATATTTCGTACATTACAACAGTCACTAGATTTCCAAAGTAGTCATTAGCTTTAAAACACCATGGAAAGTTCTATGAAAATATATAAATGCTATATATATGTAACTCTCTCTTTTTAGTTTCTTCCAGCCTCTGGATCAATGGTAGAATTCTTGTCTCTGAGTCAGAAGAAGTTCATTAGTTTGAGAGCCACATCACAGAATTAAAAATTGACAATTTCATGCAGGAATAAGAGATGCATGTTGGATCTCCCATACCCAGAAAAAGACTGCTGTCACTACTGCACATAAAAGATCCCAAGGCACAGGGGGAACATTATTCCCAATATCCTGACAAACATTAATTCATCAACCAGTGTCATGAAACAAATTATCTCAATTTATTTAACTGATGTTTTTAAAAATTTGCTTGAACTTGGAAACTATGTTTCCCTACATTACAGAAGTGATTACAATAAAAAGTTACTTATATATGCTTTAAATAATTATGAGGATACAAAAGGGTGTAATGAGGTCAGCCAGGTGGAACTCACAGAATATGAGTTCCCTGAGTGGGGCTGTTAACCTGGTCTAATCAGAGAGTCCTGACTGATAGATATAAACAAGAGAGTCAGAGGTTCTGTTTACTCTGAGAGCTGGTTCTGAGGAAGCTGGACTAGCGTCAAGTACAGTACATGTGTAAATAAAGGGTGACTTGATGATGGGATACTGACCTCTGGAGAGTTATTTCAAAGGGGATATACAATTTTTTCTTTGATTCATTACTCAGTAGACCACCCAGAAGCCTTGATGATTAATTTCAAAAAAAGTTTAGAAAACTATATTTCCAGTCAAGTATCAGGTGAATGCCATTTGTTTAAAACAGAAAGTAATCTTATTTGCTTGACTAATGTCTGTTAACCACAAATTTTAATCTGATAAAACAAGATGTATCGTTTCTTCTTCAGCAAAAATACTTAAATTGCAACTGGATAGTTCTCCATCATTATTTGATGTAACAGATAATGTAAGGCAGAATTGTTTTCCAAAAAAACTAACTGAAAGTTAAGTTGCAATTGAGTTCCTCAATGTAACCTTGATAATACTGATCACCAGCACCACACCACGCCAATCTCACTATATCATTACCATACCACTCATTCCTTGTCCAAGCAACCATAAAAGAATCCAACTTCATGTTTTAGCTTCTTGCCACTTTTTGAGAAGTGGGATTATTCATATCAATTAATTTACTGAATATTTAATCTAAGAAATGTAATCAAATTTGAAATTTCACATTGCTGGCATGGTGGCTCAGCGGTTAGCAGACCCGGGTTCAGTTCCACCGTTGGACCACTGTCTGTGTGGAGTTTGCACATCCTCCCTTTGTCCGTGTGGGTTTCCTCATACAGTCCAAAGATGTGCAAGTTAGATAGATTGGCCATGCTAAATTGCCTATGTTGTCCAGGGATGTGCAGGCTAGGTGGATTAGCCATGGGAAATGCAGAGTTATGGGAATAGGGTAGAGGGTGGGTCTGGATGAGATGCTCTTCAGAGGGTATTGACTCGACAGGCTGAATGGCCCGCTTCTATAAAAAAGGACATCAAAAAGCAGCTGGCAATGCATGTTTCTTTTAACTATCTTTGTTCAAGTCCAAAGGCCTCAATGATAAACTACTCCATGTTGGGTAGAAGACAGTTTGAGGGAAATCAGAGATTTAAATACAGAAAACATTTCATGCACAAGCACGCAAGCATTTTTAAGGTGGCAAACATCAAAACGTCTGAAAGCCAGGATGTGGAGAAATAGGGGACTTCACTAATATAATTAAATGCTGTATGGATTTTCCAGGGATAGGACACTCAACAATGGAAAGGAGACAGGGTCAGCCAGCTGCACAAGTTCCCTTAGTTGGTCAAAAGGAGCAGCAGTGCTCCCTCGCTCAAGGGAACTTTATGGCCCCTCTGCAGGACTTCACCGCTCCAATCCCCAACACCAAAGATTGATGCACCTGACTTTTTTGTTGGCTGATGTCTTCATTCAACCCCAGCCATGACCACCAACCATACCTATTCTGTCTACCAGGGGCCACTCAAAAGAGGCCCTACTTCAGTTTGATGCTGTTTATTTTAAGTTACAGTCACTGGTAAATATAAGAAAATAAGAAATTGGAACAGGAGTAGGTTATTTGTACAATTAAGGCTACACAATTATTTACAACCACTGGGGAATATAAGAAATAAGAAACAATGGCAAGAGTAGGACATTTTTCCACTTAAGCCTGCCTGGGGCTGATCTGTCCCATGCCTCAACTCCTTTCTCATGCCAACTACCCTCACAATCCTCAACTTCTTGATATTTCAATAATCGATCTATCTTCCCTTAAATACTTTCAGTCATCTAGCCTCACAATGCTCTGGAGTGGCAATTCCAGGCATCCACTTTATCTTCTGAGAAAATAAATTTCTTCATATTCCATTTTAAATGAATGTCTCCTTAACCTGGAACTATGTCCATAGTTTGAGATTCCCCACCAGTGGAAATATCTTCCAACATGGACCTAATGCTAATCCTGTCTAAACCCCTCAAAATGTTGCATAATTTAATAAGATCACCCCTTCTGAACTCTAATGACTGAAGAACTAACTTATTTAGCCGCTCATCATAAATCAAACTGTTCATCCAAGGAATCTGCCTAGTGAATATCTTTTGAACTGCCTTCAGTGCAGGTATCTCCTTTCTTAAATACAGAACCAAAACTATACATAGTACTTCGAGTGCAGTGTTTCCAACAGCTTGTACAGTTCAAACAAGACTTCCCTTTTTTAACCTCCAACTCTACCCCTTCCCCCAGCAGTAAAGATCCACATTCTATTTGCCTTCTTAATTACCTGCTAGACCTTTGTGTTTCATGCACAAGAACACCCAAATCCTTCTGCACTGCACTCTTTCAGGTCTTACTTCAATACTATTCTACCTTTGAATCTTCCTATAAACTGCATGACCTCATGTATTCCTGCATTAAACTCCAACTGCCAAGCTTTAGCCCATTTACCTATTCTATCTATATCACCTTGATTATTCCCTATGTTCTCATTACAATGTTTACACCCACCTATTTTTCCATCATCAGTAAATTTGGATACATTCCACCTTTTCCTAGTTATTAATATACATAGTAAATAATTAAGGCCTCAAATTGATCCTTGTGGTATTTACTAGTTATGTCTTTCCAACCCAAAAATGATCCATTTCTCTACTGTGAGACCTCAATCCATGCTAATACATTCCCCCTAATATGGTGAGCTCCTATCTTGTATCTTGTTGCTCCTATCAAATGTCTCCTGGAAATCCAAATACAAATCCAAACACAAATCCAAACCCAAAATATATCAATTCCCCTTTACCAACTCTGCTTGTTATATCCTCAAAGAACAGCAGCAAATTTGTCAAACCTGATTAACCATTCATAATATTGGCTCCACTTGATTGCATTAAGCTTTTCTATATTCCTACAATTTCTTCCTTAAAAATGGACTCTAGCATATTCCCGATGACAGATCTTAGGCTAACTATTCTATAATGTCCTGCTTTCTGTCTTTCTGCCTTCTTGAACTGGATTATCATATTAGCAGTTTTCAATTCTGTTGGGCCCCTCCTAGATTCCTGTGAGTTCTGGACTATTTTAACCAATGCCTTCACGATCTCTGCAGCCAGTTGTTTTACAACCCTTGAAACCCATCGGGTCCTTTGGGCCAAGATAATAAAATGTGAGGCTGGATGAACACAGCAGGCCAAGCAGCATCTCAGGAGCACAAAAGCCGACGTTTCGGGCCTAGACCCTTCATCAGAGAGGGGGATGGGGGGAGGGAACTGGAATAAATAGGGAGAGAGGGGGAGGCGGACCGAAGATGGAGAGCAAAGAAGATAGGTGGAGAGGGTGTAGGTGGGGAGGTAGGGAGGGGATAGGTCAGTCCAGGGAAGACGGACAGGTCAAGGAGGTGGGATGAGGTTAGTAGGTAGCTGGGGGTGCGGCTGGGGGTGGGAGGAAGGGATGGGTGAGAGGAAGAACCGGTTAGGGAGGCAGAGACAGGTTGGACTGGTTTTGGGATGCAGTGGGTGGGGGGGAAGAGCTGGGCTGGTTGTGTGGTGCAGTGGGGGGAGGGGATGAACTGGGCTGGTTTAGGGATGCAGTGGGGGAAGGGGAGATTTTGAAACTGGTGAAGTCCACATTGATACCATATGGCTGCAGGGTTCCCAGGCGGAATATGAGTTGCTGTTCCTGCAACCTTCGGGTGGCATCATTGTGGCAGTGCAGGAGGCCCATGATGGACATGTCATCAAGAGAATGGGAGGGGGAGTGGAAATGGTTTGCGACTGGGAGGTGCAGTTGTTTGTTGCGAACTGAGCGGAGGTGTTCTGCAAAGCGGTCCCCAAGCCTCCGCTTGGTTTCCCCAATGTAGAGAAAGCCGCACCGGGTACAGTGGATGCAGTATACCACATTGGCAGATGTGCAGGTGAACCTCTGCTTAATGTGGAATGTCATCTTGGGGCCTGGGATGGGGGTGAGGGAGGAGGTGTGGGGACAAGTGTAGCATTTCCTGCGGTTGCAGGGGAAGGTGCCGGGTGTGGTGGGGTTGGAGGGCAGTGTGGAGCGAACAAGGGAGTCACGGAGAGAGTGGTCTCTCCGGAAAGCAGACAGGGGTGGGGATGGAAAAATGTCTTGGGTGGTGGGGTCGGATTGTAAATGGCGGAAGTGTCGGAGGATAATGCGTTGTATCCGGAGGTTGGTAGGGTGGTGTGTGAGAACGAGGGGGATCCTCTTGGGGCGGTTGTGGCGGGGGCGGGGTGTGAGGGATGTGTCGCGGGAAATGCGGGAGACGCGGTCAAGGGCGTTCTCAATCACCGTGGGGGGGAAGTTGCGGTCCTTAAAGAACTTGGACATCTGGGATGTGCGGGAGTGGAATGTCTTATCGTGGGAGCAGATGCGGCGGAGGCGGAGGAATTGGGAATAGGGGATGGAGTTTTTGCAGGAGGGTGGGTGGGAGGAGGTGTATTCTAGGTAGCTGTGGGAGTCGGTGGGCTTGAAATGGACATCAGTTACAAGCTGGTTGCCTGAGATGGAGACTGAGAGGTCCAGGAAGGCCTTCCTGGACCTCTCAGTCTCCATCTCAGGCAACCAGCTTGTAACTGATGTCCATTTCAAGCCCACCGACTCCCACAGCTACCTAGAATACACCTCCTCCCACCCACCCTCCTGCAAAAACTCCATCCCCTATTCCCAATTCCTCCGCCTCCGCCGCATCTGCTCCCACGATAAGACATTCCACTCCCGCACATCCCAGATGTCCAAGTTCTTTAAGGACCGCAACTTCCCCCCCACGGTGATTGAGAACGCCCTTGACCGCGTCTCCCGCATTTCCCGCGACACATCCCTCACACCCCGCCCCCGCCACAACCGCCCCAAGAGGATCCCCCTCGTTCTCACACACCACCCTACCAACCTCCGGATACAACGCATTATCCTCCGACACTTCCGCCATTTACAATCCGACCCCACCACCCAAGACATTTTTCCATCCCCACCCCTGTCTGCTTTCCGGAGAGACCACTCTCTCCGTGACTCCCTTGTTCGCTCCACACTGCCCTCCAACCCCACCACACCCGGCACCTTCCCCTGCAACCGCAGGAAATGCTACACTTGTCCCCACACCTCCTCCCTCACCCCCATCCCAGGCCCCAAGATGACATTCCACATTAAGCAGAGGTTCACCTGCACATCTGCCAATGTGGTATACTGCATCCACTGTACCCGGTGCGGCTTTCTCTACATTGGGGAAACCAAGCGGAGGCTTGGGGACCGCTTTGCAGAACACCTCCGCTCAGTTCGCAACAAACAACTGCACCTCCCAGTCGCAAACCATTTCCACTCCCCCTCCCATTCTCTTGATGACATGTCCATCATGGGCCTCCTGCACTGCCACAATGATGCCACCCGAAGGTTGCAGGAACAGCAACTCATATTCCGCCTGGGAACCCTGCAGCCATATGGTATCAATGTGGACTTCACCAGTTTCAAAATCTCCCCTTCCCCCACTGCATCCCTAAACCAGCCCAGTTCATCCCCTCCCCCCACTGCACCACACAACCAGCCCAGCTCTTCCCCCCCACCCACTGCATCCCAAAACCAGTCCAACCTGTCTCTGCCTCCCTAACCGGTTCTTCCTCTCACCCATCCCTTCCTCCCACCCCCAGCCGCACCCCCAGCTACCTACTAACCTCATCCCACCTCCTTGACCTGTCCGTCTTCCCTGGACTGACCTATCCCCTCCCTACCTCCCCACCTACACCCTCTCCACCTATCTTCTTTGCTCTCCATCTTCGGTCCGCCTCCCCCTCTCTCCCTATTTATTCCAGTTCCCTCCCCCCATCCCCCTCTCTGATGAAGGGTCTAGGCCCGAAACGTCGGCTTTTGTGCTCCTGAGATGCTGCTTGGCCTGCTGTGTTCATCCAGCCTCACATTTTATTATCTTGGAATCTCCAGCATCTGCAGTTCCCATTATCTCGGGTCCTTTGGGCCCATTGGTTTGTCAAATACATTGTCTCTCGTGATGGACTGTTACAAAACCTTTTCTCCATTAGAATCTTGCTTATCTGATATCCTCGGGATATTTAAACAGTGCTCTATAATGAAGACTGATGCAACATATTTTTTCAATGACCTGCCATTTACCCAATTACTATTATCAATTTCCTAGTTCCCTGGTGCTATTAATATTTGTTTATATATTTCTTGTCAATTTACTTTATAATCAATTTTCTCCATTTTTATTTGTTTTATAGACATCCGCTGTTGGATCCTAGAAAAACCCCAATTCTCTGGTCTACCACCAGTTTTCACCACTTTGTTGCTTTAGTTTTTAATTGTTTACTCTCTTCGACTGCCCCTGTCAACCATGGATAATTCATCCTTCTCATCAAGTCCTTCTTTTGACCAGAATAAATTTTTGATAAATGTTAAGAAATATCTGGTTAAATGTCTGCCGCTTCTCATCTGCTGACATTACTCTTAGTCTATTTTCCCAGCCCAGCTAACTCTTCCTCTATACCTCTATAATTATACTTATTTGGGTTGAGGATACTGCATTGAGATCGAAGTTGCTCTCCCTCAAACTAAAGGTGAAATTCTATCATGTTGTGATTGCCACACCATAAAAAATTCTTAATTACGTGATCTCTTAATAATCCTATCTCTATTCGCAGTCATAGATCAAAAATAGCCTGCTCCTGGGTAAGTTATACATCATGCTGCTCTCAGAAACAAATCCTAATCCCAATCTATTTCTCCTACCCCAATCTTTAAGAACGCATTTCCCTCTCAAACAATATTTACACTACGCCATTTGCACGTGGCTCAGATAGTAGTCCTGAGATATGACCTTTTGTGGTCCTGCTTTTCAATTTAGCCCAAGCTGCTTGTAATCCCTCAACAAAACTTCTTTCCTAGTCCTGCCAATGTGATTGGTACCTTTGTGGCACATGATAATTGGATTCTTCCCCTTCCACTTCAAGTTCCTCTCCATCCCAGAAGAAATGTCCTGCAAAATGGTGCTTCAATCAGTTCGCTCATCCTTCCTGCAACCTGTGCTCTCATCCACACCAGTAGTAAGACCTCATGCAGATTGGATAATAGCATTGGCTGAGTTACCTCCAAAGTTAAATTCTGGATCCCAATTCCTGCCTCACTCAGTCTCACCCTCCCATCTCTGACCACAGACCAAATTTGATGTAGTTAATCCAAGGGATGTGTCGCCTGAAACAGTGTTCAAGTAATTCTCCCCCACCCTCATGTGCTCCAAAGAATACTGTCCAGAGCCACTCTTCATCTCTGAGCTGAAATTCCTTGAGCAGCCAACAATTGCTTCAGATTTGTTCACCTTGGATCAGACCAGCTTCAATCAACTCCCCCATGTGACAGATGAAACACATTGCCTGCCCAACCTTTTCTATTCTATTTAGTGAATTAGTCTGTTTAGTTAATTTAATGTTAAATATTTTTAAAATGAATTTCCTAACTGTACTCTTCATCTGTAACAACATCCCCTGATTAAACCACTTGATTTAAAACAAAAGAGACATGCAAGCAATATCCACCGGTCAAGTTTTCCTGCGACATTACACTTGGATCTGGCAGTTAGAAAAGGTTTGAAGGGGCTGTCTGCTGTCAGTTTTTATCCCCTTCTACAGCTGTTCTTCTCAAGCAGGTCCACTTTTCCAGTCTGCTTCACATGTGATGCCGACCTGCTGCACACTTATTTCAGACTAAGGAAGGCTGCCAAGTTGGCTCGTTGTCAGATGGGAAACAAACTAAAGAAATGATAATGAGGTCCAGCAGTTAATTTCTACAGAATCTGTGCATTGGAATCCTTGATGGGATATTCAGATGTTATCAGCTTAGCCAAACCTTCACTGCTTTCCCATAAACATAAAGAGTCAATGATGCTTTCTTCAAAACAGATAGTTCTATCAACTCAAAAGGCAGAAAACGTACAAATTCTGATTGTGAAACAAAGCAAGATTCTTTGAGTAGCATACTACTAAAGGAAACACATTAATATAGTGAAAAATTATGACAAATGGAAATATAACTTCCACCTTCTATGAATTGCCCAATACATCATTCATTAGTTGTATTTTAAATAAGAGGCAAATAGCACTGTATGAAAGGGGTAATCGGAGCTAAGGTGAAGCGCCCCCTCACTCTGAGCAGTGGGTGGTCTTAGGCAGACAGCATTTGGAATCTGGCCCAGTATCATGAAGATATATGTATCTGATCTATCTTTTGTTCAGAATATTTTACATGCCTCTGCATTTATGTAACCAGTATAAATACTACATAATAAGCATTTTCTTGTTATCAAAGATAAATGCCTCTTCTGCTGAAAATTATTTCTGGTTCATCCTTCACAACAAACCAGAATCCCCGAGGCTATCATATGCAGAAGGCTTTTTGGCAACATTCTGCTGAAGGTACCAAAGATTTATCGTCACAATTATAGCATGGTGAACAGCGATTTAGATCTGACCTGTACCATGTAAAAGGAAACAGCTAGAAGAATCTGAACAAAAAGGAACAAAGAAAATTTGGCAGAAAATGCACTCTTACTCTAAGGGCACAAACTTTTAAGAAAGAACCAGCTAGTCAGTCAATAGCTGGAAGTGATTAAACAGATATTAGTCAGCACAGGCTCATGGAAGACTAAACAGCTAAATGGTTGCACACTGAGGTGAACAAGCAGCCAGATCTGGAGAAAAAAGTACCAAAAACAATGAATGTGGGTGACAGATAGTCACAATTGGGCATTAAAGAACCAGATCGTAGTCGCAGTTTAACAGAGATGCGGATGAAGTTGAGTTCCAGCTGTAAGTCAAATCCTTAAGGAAGGGGGTAGAAAACCTAACTGTACAGAGCAATAAAAACAGAAGTTGCTGGAAAAGCTCAGCAGACAAAATCAGAGTTAATGTTTCGGATCCGGTGACCCTTCCTCGGAACCTGAAATGTTAACTCTGATTTCTTTGCTTCACAGATGCTGCTAGACCTGCTCAGCTTTTCCAGCACCTTTTGTTATTGTTCCTGAATTACTGCATCCACAGTTCTTTAAGTTTTTATTCCGTACAGAACAATCCTGGGCTGTGAAATCAAAGGGAGCAGGAAAGAAATACTTACTTTAAAATGAACATCGTTACAGTCGTGAACTTCATGGTGGATTCAACAGAGTTGTTATTAACATTACACAACATTAGAATTTATGCAGGACTGAGAGACCGAACTGTTTCAAAATTGAACATCAGATCAGAATCAGAACAGCTAATACGCTACTTTATTCAGTAGGTCCAAAAGACTGCCAGAAAATAAAAGACACAGACAATTTTGATAACATTAAAGAAGTTTGAACAATGACTTCAACCTAAGAATACATAGAATTCTTCAATAAACAAAATTTAACAGAAGAGTTCAACTGGCAGGAGAATCTACAAACAATTTTATTAATGACTCTACTGAATAAATGAATCCTGTGATTATAAAGCCATGCAATCAGAATTCACAAGAGACAAAATTGGCGTAGAATTTTTGATCAGTTTTTATCAGATCTTTTAAGGTCTTTTTTACAGAATTTAAATTTGGCAAATACTGTGCCAATCACCTTGAAAATAGAGACCAAGAAAAATCACAGAGAAACCCTGTGCGAACAAACTTGGTACGGAGTGCAACAGAATCTATTAACTTCATAAGGTACAAACACTCTAAGCACAGACATGACAAACTAAGACAAACAAGTAGTCAGATCATCAGATGCTAAGAGTCATCAGTGTCAGTGCTTTGGCACAAAGAAGCCTTGAAGACAAAGACGGTGTCCAATCCATAAAATAGGTCACTTCCAAAAGATGTGCACAAGTCTGAAACAGTTTCAGAACAGTGAAAGTAATGGGGGTACACACACACATTGCATACAGTAGATTAAGCCCCTCTGTCAGAAGGGATACCTGCACTTCAAGGTATGCCTCCATTGGAAGAGAAAATTGAGGCAATCCTAGGGGAAGGAGGAAATCTATGACGAACAGATATGTTTGAACTTATGTTTGATAATTTAAGTCTCATACAAGGACAATCAAAATACCTTGACTAAAACACGTGAATTTACAACCAACAGATCTGCAGTCGCTCAACGCATGTGAAACAACGCTTAAAATTAAAGAATGTTACAAGTCTCATAAAGAATACCTGACATTTTAGAGCATGATGTTATCCAAAACCGAAAAAGCTCACTCAAGCAAGAATGCGGGATGTTTTCACTCAGCATCTTGCAATTCCATCACTTCATGAAAAAAAAATCCATCAACCAACTCAGGAAAACACAACCAGTGGAAAACTTCATAGGCCTTCGAAGAGTTGAGGCTGAAGCTAAAAGGATTGAAACTACAGAAATCAGTTATATTGGTGTCCAAAACCTGTTCCATATGAAGGATAAGGTTCAACAAATGAAAATCAATTATACTGATGTCCAAGATTAATTTCACACAATCAGTAAAGAAGCTACAGATTGCATAGAGCTTTAAGAAATGCTTTCTATCCCTGACACCACTAAAGTATCATCAGAGGATAACTCCCAGCAAAATCTGAGACAACAAATACTACTGCTAAAATTAAGCAATAGAGTCCACTGCAGATCATTGATGAACTTGTAACATACCAGTACTGCTACCAAAGGAGTCTGCTACACATGGCTACACACAATGATGACACAGAACAATCAATGCCACAGATGACATTAGTGTGAAAGAAATCTGTTACACCAAACAAAAGAACACGTAGCATGATGGAAAACATCCAGTCTCTTGAAACAGATTAGTTGAGTGTCCAATATATCATTCTGAAAATGAAAATACTATTTCATCAGTCCAATTGTCTTCTATGAATGACATTCATGAAATCAAAATGTTCTCCAGAAAGCATAATGAACCAACAACTACCACAACAAAGGTCCACCATGTTCTCAGTGAAAGAAATAAACAAATAATATTAATATCAAGATCAACAAACCTTAAGCCAACAACCTACTAATCTTATAAGTTTAAAATGAACCCATTCTGCAAACATTGTCAGATAATCTGTCTGGCAACATCCATGGAGAGAAAGTAGAGTTATCATTTTGGATCTAGTGACCCTTATTCAGAAGCTCTTCAGATAACTCTGTTTTTTTCTCCACAGATGCTGTGAGACCTTCTGAGTTCCTCTAGAAATTTTTGTTTTTGTTTCATTACTTCCACTGTTCCGGCATCCACGGCTCTTATTTTTTTTTTGATAAATGGCCCGTGACTTGAATGTATGAAGTCATAGAATTGGGAGGAGAAGAGGTAGTGGTATATGTACATTTGATGTTAAGAAGATTGTGTATGAGGTTAACTAATGGATAAAAAAAAACTTGGATAGAGGCTGTTGTGAAGGATGGATATGAAAGGGGTTATCTGAGCTAAGATCTGCCCACTTCAATATATAATTTAGCTAATCATGGAACATCGGGCAGTCTTAGGCAGTTCAGGCAGATAGCAGTTGGAGTCTGGCCCAGTCTCTTCATGGAAACACATGTGCCTTACCTACCTACGGTTGGGTATACTTAATATGCCTCAGTAATATTTACGTGCAAGTTACATAGACAATGTTAATAAATCTTATTACTGAAGATTCATATCTAATCACCTGGGACTCAAATCATTGATCATCCTTCCTCACACACTTCTGGACTGACATGGGAAGAATTGGTGGTAGAATACTACCTAAGGTCTTATCATCACTACTGTAACAGTCAGCACATATCAACTATAAGGCAATAATTTACCAGATAAATTTCATTGATATTTATATTTTTTTGTTATTATGATGTCTGTAGACCGGAATAAGTTAGGCATCAAAAGAGTTCAATTGGTAGCATTCTTAATTTAAATCAGAACATTGTGGATTTGAGTCCAATTTCAAAATGTAATCACATAAACAACGTTGATAGTCCACCATAACATTGAAAGAATAATACATTATCAAAGGAGCCATCTTCCAAAGGCATCAAACCTAAGCCCTGAGAGCTCACAGTAAACAGCTTGCATTTATATAATACCTTTAACATAGTAATATGTACCGAGCCAATCAACATAACTAAAAGAAAAACATTATTGACTCTTTTAAATTTGTAGAATGATCCTGTGTGTAAGTTGACTAACAAATTTTCCGGAAAACATCTGCAACTACATCTCAGAAGTAACTTATTGTCCATGGAGTATGTTGGGCCATTATGATAACATCCCTTCCCACCACTATCTGCCATTCATAGGGTCTGCCCTCTCTGTGAATTCCTTGTTTGCTCCACACTCCCCATTCCCCACTAGCCCCACTACCCCTTGCACCTTTCCCTGCAACCTCAGGAAGTGTTACACCTGACCCTATACCTCCCCGCTCACCTCCATTCAAGGCACTAAACAAACCTTTCACATCAGACAGAAGTTCACTTACACATCCATCAATGTGGTCAATTGCATTGTTACCCCCAATGTGGCATCCTGTACATCGTTGAGACCAAGCAGAGGCTTGGAGACCGATTTATAGAGCACCGGCGTTCTGTTTGCAACAAACAATAACAACTTCTGGTCATGAACCATTTCAACTCTCCCTCCCACTCCCCGGTTGACATATCCATCCTGGGCCTCCTCCGGTATCACAATCAGCAGCACCTCATATTCTGCCTCGGGAGCCTACAGCCCAATGGCCTAAATGTGGATTTTACCAGTTTCAAAACCTCCCCACTCCCGGCTTCATCCTATGACAAACCCTCCCTCTCATCCCCGCCACCTTGGCCTGACACATCCTGTCCATCTTCTCTCCCACTATCCGCTCCTTCCATGACACTGACCATTCCCCACCATTTTCTACCTGCACTCACCTATCACCATCCCACCCACCTTCCCCAGCCCCACTCCTCCTCTCTCTATTTATTTCTGAGCTCCCTTCCCCCTCCCCAATTTCTGAAGAAAGGTTCCAACCCGAAACGTCAACTTTCTTGATCTTCTGATGCTGTCTGGCCTGCTATGTTCCTTCAGCTCCACACTGTGTTATCTCTGACTCCAGCATTGGCAGTTCTTACTATCTTTCATGATAACGTGAATGTAACTTTATAATGCACATTCCTTCTTTCTGTACTGTAGATTGACCATATCCGCATCCACAGAAGAATAACATTCTTAGAGTTGCACTTTATCATCATCAAAACAATACAGAGCCAACAGAAAATAAATAATTCACTTGTAAAAGGAATTTATATACAGCCATCGAGCAGTTTCTATCAGGAAATTCACAATTTGCTGTCAAATAGTAAGAGGATCTGTAATTTGTTGCCAGGTTCTCAATGAGGCTTCTTAGTATTATCTTAAATATTTGGGAAAACTTGGATCCATACCTGTGTTCTGTGTTCTATTTAGAAACAACAAGAGGAAATATGATAATATGAAACAATAATATAATTTGGACAGATAAACCATCTAGTCAATATGTTTACTCATTGGGTACCAAACCAGCAATTATCTTTCAGCAATTGCTCTAGAATGTGGCCAATCATAGTCTCTGAAGGAAATTCCAAGGAATAATGAGTTTTGCATCTGTTTTACTTCTGGCTGAGGAGGGATGCGGAGAACATCACAGGTGCCACTCAGAAAAATTTATTCTAAAACTATGGTCTAAACATGGGGACAGTAATCAGTTTTGAAGAAGGGTCACTGAACCTGAAACATTAACTCAGCTTTCTCTCCACAGATACTGCCAGACCTGCTGAGTTTCTGCAGCAATTTCTGTTTTTGTTTCAGATTTCCAACATCAGCAGTTCTTCGTTTTATTTTAGTGTTTAACTCACTGCCATATCTCTTTCAGGTATGCTCATTTTGAAGAAGTTCTGCTCCTTTCTCCAACAGGATTTCCATTCTAATCATTCTTCTTGTTAACCATCATTACTTTTGTTGTCCCTTCCAGTGTTGGACGAAGTATTTACCAAAACTCACTTATACAACTGCACCTCATTCTTCAGTGAAAGTCTCTGGCTCAGACTTACTCTACGTGGATTCCGACTGAAATTTCATCCTTCATGTTTCGAATTCACCCAGGATCACAGGTATCTTCATGGTCTACAATGCTCCTCAGACAGCTGTTCTTGCCACATCCTGAGATCTACACTCACTCAGTGCCATGCGCTGCCATATGCACACTCTCAACATCTCTCTCCTTCAACACTGCATCTTTTCATCTCAGGTGCATAATTAATCAAAAGTGGTAGGATAGTTTCAGACTGTGGTTCATAGAGCTTTTAGCATCCTAGGGGTATTATTTGTGGCATAAGAGTATAAAGGCAAAGAGATTGTTCTTGCTTTGTATTGAACATTTGTCCAGTCTCAAATGAAAAATTGTAACCAGCTGTACGTATCTCACTTTAAGAAAGGTGTGAAGGCATCAGGGTACAGAAAAGATTCACAAAATTAGTTTCAGGGTTGAGAAACTTCAGTTACACACATTGATTGGACTGAGTGGGATTGCTTTCCTTGAGAAGAGAATGTTGAGAGGAGAATTGATAAAGGTATACAAATTCTTGAGGGTTCTGAACACAGTAGCCAAGGAAAGATCTTCCCACTGTCGGAAAAATCACAAACAGTCAGCACAAATTAAAAGCAATTGGCAAAAGAAGCAATAGAGGTATGAGGAAAGATGTTTTTTTACATATTGAATGCTTGGAATCTGGAATGAATTGCCTGAATATAGTGGAGGTTGATTTAATCAAAGAATTTAAGAAGAATTTGGAATATTATCTGAAAAGGAAGATGTGCCTGAAAAAGAGAAAGCTAGGTAGTGCCACTTGGCTATTTGTTTGTTCATAGAACCGGAGCATGTCAGAGCTAATTTACTTCCTTATGAATTGTAACTACTTGATGATTATGATATTGGAGAGCCTAAGTACGACAATGAGACTGGAGATCATTATTTTGCCTGCCTGTTCAAATAAACATTAAAATATAAATATATAGATGTTAGATTTGTCAGAGGAGTTAAACAAATGTCCTCAGGGGGCTTCTTCAACTGAACCCAATAACATGTATGTCTTGCCCACTTTACACTAAAGTATGATGGGTTGCTGGGCACTACAGTTTTATTGATTTTTGCCCAGATGGTCTGGATAGCTAATTATCATCTGGTTACAGTTGTTGATTCTTAAAACATCTGTCTAATTTGGTGCTCTTTTTCATTGAAAGTGTTGTTAGTGTTGCAGGATTTATACAGAGGAAGTAAAGTCAATACAAAATTTCACAAATTTCTTCCTTGCATGTGTTACAAACTTGTTCATTTTTAATGTGCGTATTCTGAATATGGCAGCACTACTTTGAGAAATCAGAAGTGTGTTCCGTGTAAAAGTGTCCATTGCTATTTGGGCCACTCAGTGGTACCAATGCATAATGTCTCCATTGACGTAAATACTAAATGCTAATTTATTGTCACATGTTTTAGCCCTCAGTTTTATAGCATTGTCCTGAGAAATGAGCAAATGAATTCTGCTGAGATGAAGCGGTACAGTGCATGTAAACATTCTTTCTGTCTACAAATTAATATAGTCCTGTGTATTAAAATATGTACACACACAAGTGCACCATGCTGTGAGCTTGACTGACAATTATAAATTGGTTGTCAGTGTAATTCTTTGTACACTCGGGATTATCCAGCAAGTGTGGTCCAATAGTAGAGCACATTTAATGTTTGATACTGTGCTGGGAGTTGTGTAAGTACAGGCTGGTTGGATGCAGCCAGCCAAAATAACATGTTACCTGACATTATCCAACAGTCTTTGTTACACACCTACCTTGTATCACATTGGCACTAAAATTCATATCCCACATTACCTGTTTATGTGATAGGCAGAATGTCTTTTTGCCTTGAAAGAAACATCCTGTTAGTGATGAACACCACTGGTGTTGTTTACTGGCATAGTAATAGTTAGCTTATCCTGGAAAGGTGAGGTATCTTAAAGGTTCAAGCAACAGATAAAGCTGAAGTACATGCCAAAGAATGGTAGATTATATTAAACAGCATATCCTAACAATCAAGGTATTGACTGTATTGACTCACGTTTCCAAAACTTGCAACAGTGTTCAATATTGGATGTGATTCCACAATTAGATGACTTTTGCTGGATAATTGGGATTGTTGGTTGGGCTTGAAGCACAGTGCACTTGCAAGTAGTGGAGGCTACATATCTTAATGTACAGAACCCTGTTCCTTTAAAGGCAGAAGGAACATGTTCATACATTGTTTCAACTCAGCAGAATAGATGATAACCATTCATTGATTCACTTCTCAGGCAATGCACTGACCAATCAGACTCAACCTGCCTGTTTTAAAATTTAAAGAAAGCGTGGTGGTTGGCTGTTAACCATCATAATCAGTGCATTCTTCATTATAAAGCCTCTACCCAACTGAAGTCCACTTGCCATTCAATTAGTACAATCCTCTCATGCAGTCTAAATGGCAGTTTTCCCCTTGAACTTATAGTTTTGCAAAATGTCCTGAAGATGAAAATCTTTGACATAATGCCCCTTGTCTCACCAATACTCAAGATCTGAGCTACCAAATGACAGAACAATAGAAGAATTGTTTTCAAGTGGAATATTGCCCTCTAAAATAGGACATTTATGTTAAACTTTTTAAAACATCTAACTTATGAATGGGAGTCTTATTTGTTAATCATATCAAAATAAATTATTACAATTGGTGTTTGATTGTCATGTGACTGGGCTTAAAGACCCAGAGTAACTGAAAATAACAATGAACATCATCATTATTCTTCAGAAGTTATAAGAATACATTTGATCATTTTAACAAGGCCAAAGTGTCCAAGCTGATGAAGTAGCAAAAGTCATAGTCGGGCAGATGTGGGAGACCATTTTTCTGCAACTTGTCCTCAACAAGAGCTGTCCAGGAAGAATGGAAGCAAGGAACTGCACGCTTAGATCATCAAGAAGATGATCTTGATATCTGAGATATTTGCTAATGTTAGCAAATCAGACAAAATAGAAGGAGCCAAGTATGTACCATCTAAAAGAATATATTATACTAAGCATATCTGTCACTTACAGTGGCTTATACCATACTTTGTTAACACTTTAACTGCTTGCCATAATGCACATGAGGCAGCACACAATAACCTTAACAGCTCAAGATTTCATTAGAAAGTACATTTTCATGTAAGAAGCTTAGCGGGGAGAGTAAATTCTTGGTGTATGTGCCTGTCAGTACACCCAATATGGCTTGCAATATGTCATTAAAACTGAAGGTATCTCTTACCAAGAGACAATGCTGGAGAATCTGAGATAACAAGATGTACAGCTGGATGAACACAGCAGGCCAAGCAGTATTAGAGGAGCAGGAAAGCTGAGGTTTCGGGTCTGGACCCTTCTTTAGAAAATCTCTTACCAAATCCAGTTTTGAAAGACAGCACTATGCAAGATGAGAAAAGAGACAAATGAGAGCTAAAACATGCAGTGCTGCAACTGGCCTCTGATCCTCACCATGAAGCTCTTCAAATCTTGGGTATATAGTAAGTGTCACATATTTTTCATCCTATTTTAATCCTGTTTATTACCAAACTAGTATGAGTATTGTTCTACTGACTAGGGAGAATGAGACACAGAGAACACACTGCATAATGTGGAAAATGAGTGATTATAAGAAGCCTGGATGTGAGTTTGCTCGCTGAGCTAGAAGGTTAGTTTTCAGATGTTTCGTCACCATTCCAGGTAACATCATCAGTGAGTCTCCAATGAAGCGCTGGTGTTATGTCCTGCTTTCTATTTATCTGTTTAGGTTTCCTTGGGTTGGTGATGTCATTTCCTGCATTGGTGATGTCATTTCCTGTTCTTTTTCTCAGAGGATGGTAGATTGGCTCCAAATCAATCTGTTTGTTGATGGAGTTCCGGTTGGAATGCCACACTTCTAGGAATTCTCGTGCGTATCTCTGTTTGGCTTGCTCTAGGATGGATGTGTTGTCCCAATCAAAGTGGTGTCCTTCCTCATCTGTATGTAAGGATACGAGTGATAGTGGGTCATGTCGTTTTGTGGCTAGTTGATGTTCATGTATCCTCGTGGCTAGCTTTCTGCCTGTTTGTCCAATGTAGTGTTTGTCACAGTTCTTGCAAGGTATTTTGTAGATGACGTTCGTTTTGCTTGTTGTCTGTATAGGGTCTTTTAAGTTCATTAGCTGCTGTTTTTGTTTGTTGGTGGGTTTGTGGGCTATCCTGATGCCAAGAGGTCCAAGTAGTCTGGCAGTCATTTCGGAAATATCTTTGATGTAGGGGAGAGTGGTTATGGTTTCTGAGCCCATTTTGTCTGTTTGTTTCGGTTTGTTGCTGAGAAATCGGCAGACTGTGTTCATTGGGTACTCGTTCTTCTTGAATACGCTGTATAGGTGATTTTCCTCTGCTCTTCATAGTTCCTCTGTGCTGCAGTGTGTGGTGGCTCGTTGGAATAATGTCCTAATGCAGCTTCGTTTGTGGGTGTTGGGATGGTTGCTCCTGTAGTTCAGTATTTGGTCCGTATGTGTTGTCTTCCTGTTGACGCTGGTTTGAAGTTCCCCATTGACTTTTCGCTCTACTGTGACATCTAGGAATGGCAGTTTGTTGTTGTTTTCCTCCTCTTTTGTGAATGTTATGCCAGTAAGGGTATTATTGATGGTCTTAAAAGATGGTCTGAAAACTTAAAAGACCCTATACAGACAACAAGCAAAACGAACGTCATCTACAAAATACCTTGCAAGAACTGTGACAAACACTACATTGGACAAACAGGCAGAAAGCTAGTCACCAGGATACATGAACATCAACTAGCAACAAAACGACATGACCCACTATCACTTGTATCCTTATATACAGATGAGGAAGGACACCACTTTGATTGGGACAACACATCCATCCTAGGACAAGCCAAACAGAGACACACATGAGAATTCCTAGAAGCATGGCATTCCAACCGGAACTCCATCAACAAATACATTGATTTGGAGCCAATCTATCATCCTCTGAGAAAAAGAACAGGAAATGACATCACCAACGCAGGAAATGACATCACCAACCCAAGGAAACCTAAACAGATAAATAGAAAGCAGGACATAACACCAGTGCTTCATTGGAGGCTCACTGATGATGTTACCTAGAATGGTGACGAAACGTCTGAAAATTAACCTTCCAGCTCAGCGAGCAAACTCACATCCAGAAACACAACCTGAGCTACAAATCTTCTCAAAACTCATTATAAGAAGCCGTTTGATGGTTCGGTGAAAGATGCTGCCGACAGGAGGATCATTCTGAAGTCATTATCTGTGGAGTTCTGTGATTCTGGGCTGAGCTCATAACAAGCAGTCACATTTTGCATGAAAAATGTTCATGAGATGCACGTACAGAACCTGCTGCTCAGCTGTTAAGAGTACTTGGCAAATGAAAAGTTTCAGAGACAGTCAAAGTCCTCATGATAAAGGTATTGGCGATTTTATGCTATTTTTCATCCAGGTTCAGGGTGATTCTATGGAATTTTAGGGTACCAGATTGGAGGAAGCTACTTATAACAGCGAGCAAATTACTGGGATGCAGACAAGGATTACAGAAAGATTTGCTAATATCAACAGAACAGTTGGACAGAATTTAATGGAGGGTGTTGGAACAGGAAACAAGGTGGGTTGGTCTGTAGAATTACATAGTGTTTTTTTGGAAACTCGATATTGGGAACTCAGGAATGCATTGTGCCAGTGGGAGCAAAACAGCCAGATGGTGATACTGCATGGAAGCACAGGAAGGCAAATAAAATAGTTAAAAAGGCATTTAGGGTTCAATTGTATTCAAATAAATCAAAATTAATGTACCCTGCTTTTTAAGTATGAGGAGTGTGGAGATTAAATGCTATCAGATCACTGAACACCCAAAAGGAGGCAGTATCCAGCCGAGCTGAGGGGAAGATCAGCCACTGTCAATGTGCTTTCAACTGGAGTGAAAACTTCATACAAATACAGACAAGCACTGTGGAAACATTTGCTGACACCAACAGAATATTTGGATAGAATTTAGTGGCGTCTGTTGGAGTAGGAAACAAGGTGGGTTGGTCTACAGAATGGTATAGGAGGCTCAAGGAAAGAGAGTGCATGAAAATAACTAAGCTGAAGTGCAGCTGTTTGTGGTAGATATCCTCAAAGAGGCAAACCGAGACATAATGACACTAGTGGATTGGAATGCCTGTGATCCACTGGAGGACATTTCATGTGAGGCAGCAACCAGTAAAGGGGCAATTGAGGTCACCATTGGGCAGATCCTCCCAGACTTCGAAGATAGAACATGGAACATAGAACACTACAGCGCAGTACAGGCCCTTCAATCCTCAATGTTGTGCCAACCTGTGAAATCAAACTGAAGTCCATCTAACCTACACTATTCCATTATCATCCATATGTTTATCCAATGATCATTTAAATGCCCTTAAAGTTGGCGAGTCTACTACTGTTTCAGGCAGGGCATTCCACCCCCATACAATTCTCTGAGTAAAGAACCTACCTCTGACATCTGTCCTATATCTATCACCCCTCAATCTAAAGCTATGTCCCCTCGTGCTAGCCTCCACTTGAAGAAAAAGACTCTCACTGTCCACCCTATCTAATCGTCTGATCATTTTGTATGTCTCTATTGGGTCACATCTTAACCTTCTTCTCTCTAACAAAAACAGCCTCAAGTCCCTCAGCCTTTCCTCATAAGACCTTCCCTCCATACCAGGCAACATCCTGGTAAATCTTCTCTGCACACTTTCCAATGCTTCCACATCCTTCCTATACTGCATGACCAGAACTGTACACAATACTCCAAGTGCGGCCACACCAGAGTTTTGTACAGCTGTAACATGACCTCATGGCTCTGAAACTCAATCCCTCTACCAAACCAAAACCTAACACACTGTACGCCTTCTTAACAATCCTATCAACTTGGGTGACAACTTTCAGGGATCCATGTACATGGACACAGAGATCTCTCTGCTCATCCACACTACCAAGAATCTTACCATTAGCCCAGTACTCTGTATTCCTGTTGCTCCTTCCAAAGTGAAACACCTCACGCTTTTCCGCATTAAACTCTATTTGCACCTCTCAGCCCAGCTCTGTCGCTAATCTATGTCCCTCTGTAACCTGCAACATCCTTCTGCACTATCCACAATTCCATCGACTTTAGTGTCATCTACAAATTTACTAACCGATCCTTCTATGCCCTCATCCAGGTCATTTATAAAAATGACAAATAGCAGAGGCCCCAAAACAAATCCTTGTGGTACACTACTAGTAACTGAACTCCAGGATGAACATTTCTCATCAACCACCACCCTCTGTCTTCTTCCAACTAGCCAATTTTTGATCCAAGACCCTAAATCACCCTCAATCCCATGACTCCATATTTTATGCAATAGCCCACCATGGGGAACCTTATCAAATGCTTTACTGAAATCCAAATGCACCACATCAACCGCTTTACCCTCATCCACCTGTTTGGTCACCTTCTCAAAGAACTCAATAAGGTTTGTGAGGCACGACCTAACCTTCATAAAACCGTGTTGACGATCCCTAATTAAATTATTCCTTTCTAGATGATTATAAATCCTATCTCTTATAATCCTCTCCAAGACTTTACCCACAACCGGAGTAAGGCTCATTGGTCTATAATTACCAGGATTGTCCCTCCTCCCCATCTTGAACAAGGGGGCAACATTTGCTATCCTCCAGTCTTCTGGCACTATTCCTGAAGATAATGATGACATAAAGATCAAAGCCAAAGGCTCTGCAATCTCCTCTCTAGCTTCCCAGAGAATCCTAGGAAACATCCCATCTGGCCCAGAGGACTTATCTATTTTCACACCTTCCAGAATTGCTAACACTTCCTCCGAATGAACCTCAATCCCATCTAGTCTAATAGCCTGTATGTCAGTATTCTCCTCAACAACATTGTCTTCGATATCTGATCAGCTGAGAAGTAGTGCAGACGGAGGGTGGACCAAGTACCAATAAAGTCATCATAGCAGCAGGAGTTGTAGCCTGTGATTAGGCAGTTACAGAAGGATGCCGAGGGGAATGGCAGCAGGAGCAAGACCAAAAGCAAGGCATACCATGTCCCAGAAGTTTCCGAACTTCCAGTTATCAGCAAACCAACACCAATGAACACTATTGCGAAGGGAGGGAGTAACCAATCCGTGCATGATGTTGCAAGGTGATCTGCAAATCGTGAAGCTCAGTCGCCCTGAATGGCCATGGTACTGAATATCACCATGCAACGAACTTCTACACATTGATTCTTACTTCGTATCCACCAGTTTATATATTCAATAAATCTCAAGCAAGAGGGCCTGAGAGTTTGCACTCCACTGTACTGACTTGAATACCTCGTTAGAGAAATTGATGGCCTGGACCATTTTCAATCCATGTTGTAGTCAAAACCTCCTTAAACTAGCTTGCAGTTTTTATAACATGAAGAGATTCTACTCGGTCAAGTACTATGTGATCACCAAAATACATTGCAGTTGTATGCTTGATTCTCTAAGAGAACTCATGATGTTTATCAACTCTGACATTCCCTGGTCTAGTAGCTATTCCAGCTATATGCATACCGTCAGCAATGGATGCTTGGAGATAAGGATTACCAATTCAAGACACAGCTATTAACAATAGGGATTAAGCCTTGTATTGCAGCTCAAGGACAGTTATAGTGCTTGTCACAAGTCAACCCCAGCCATAATCAAGCAAACATGTGATCTGTTGAACATGAGATCCTGTTGATCAGACAATTCCAGTGAAAAAAAAATAGATAAAGAGACTATTTCAGTGGTGCACTGCAATTAGTCACAGTGAGACTTTCCTAGATCATAGTCCTCTATTTTACTGTGTGTAACCTAGCACAGCAGAGGGAGAAGACCCGCACACGCTCATCTAATGATTATGTTGATTTACAGGGGTGTCACAGCAGGAACAGTTGAATGAGGCACCTGCACCAGAGTCAAGAGCCATGAAGATATAAACTTATGGGCTCATGCCCACTTCAAGCAGGCTTGGTAAAGGGATTTATATCCAACCTCTTGATGAATGCACATATACCTGAGACATGTCCGACTCATGACCTAGATAGATTCTTAGCGTCCAGCAGCTCCATCAAACAGTTCCATTTTGATTGCTGCATCCCAGTAAGCTCAGTGTGACTGACACCATCATCAGCCCAAGGTTCAGTCTTCTGTCAGGGCCCTGGCCTGTAATTGTCTCTTTTGGATGCTCATGCAAGCCTGTAAGTTGCTCACCTGTTTGTGACTCAGAATCCAGTCATGGGTTCATACCCATTGATGTGAGAGTGTCGAGGAATAAGGTAAGCCTGGATTCTCTCAAAAACAGTTGTTGCCCACCTCTAAGCAGCAGCCCATCCTTCCAGTGTGTAGAAACCTATAAGGATGAACAGAAACAAAACAGAAAACATTTCCTCCTCCTAAATATGTCTGCCAGGTGCTTTTTTTGCAATCATGGGATGTCAGAATTGCCTGAGACGCCAGCATTTATTGCCCATCTTTAATTGCACTTGAACTGAGTGGCTTGCTGAGCCATATTCAAGTGCAATTAAGAATCAACCATTTGCTATGGATCTGGAGTCACATATAGGCCAGGCTACATAAGGATGGTAGATTTCCTTCCCTAAAGAACATTCGTGAACCAAAGAGATTTTTATGGCAATTGACAATGGGTAATATGATCACCATTAGGCCAATATTTAATTTCAGAGTTTATTGCATTCAAATTTCAAATGAGGTTCAAATCTACCCCTCCCAAATATTAGTCTAGATTTCCAGATTGCTAGTCCAGTATTATTACTATTATACCATCACCTCCAACATTTTGCCCAGTGATGGGCACAAAGCTTGGGCCTTCCTCACTTTTTCCACAATGTACTCTTAATCTTACCACCCACTGTTGCCGAGATGCCGTACTCTCCAGGTCAAATTGAATGCTTTCTCAGCTGCAGACGTCAGGGCACGGATCTCCAGCATACTTCCACCTGTTTTTGCCTTCTCTCTTACATCGTGTACATTCTTATCTGCTGGCAGAAGTAAGGCTTCACAAAATTATCACCAGTCATTGCAATGATACGTAGTGGGGGCTCTCAGAAGATGTCACATCCACATATCCACCCTCAACGGACTTGAAGGAGGCTGGTAATGAGAAGCAGATGCCTGACATTAACATGAAGCTATTGCTCATGAGGCATCTGTAGCTGGGCATAAAATTCTTTCGCTGCCTCCCAATCCCTCTAACTAATGAGGTCCATCCCATGCTGTCCAGATAAAAGTCACAGCTCTCTCAGAATTCATTGCAATCTCCTTGGCACTGCAGAGAAAATCAATAATACGCTTGCAATACTGCTGCTAGGTATGCTGATAGACCCCACAACTGCTAGTCTCCACTGCTTTCTCCATCCAGGCCTCCATGTTAGGTGGAAAGGTCTCTTGTAATCCGTAATCTGTAGCAGTTGTCACTGCTGTCATGTATTGTGGAGGAGTGTGCACCATTCAACTGTGTCTGCCCCACAACAGGCACCTTTGCAACATTGGTGTTGGTGTTTTGCTCAAATGGGAGTCAGGGTCAAATGGTGATCATAGATGCAGAGAGTTGGAATCTTCAGGGCAGGAGAGAGATGAGGATGGTTTCAGGGGTCACATAAGGCAAGCATTTATTGCCCATCAATCCAAGTTGGGAACATTCCATCATACTCATATTCCACCATACATCAGACTTGTGCCTGGTAGATAGTGGACAGGCTTTAAGAAATCAGAAGGCAAATTACACGCTACAGTATTCCTAGCCTCTGATCTGTTGTATTTATATGGCGAGTCCAGTTGAGTTTCTGGTCAATGGTAACCCCAAGGATGTTGATAGTGGGAGATCCAGTGATGGTAATATCATTGAATGTCAAGGCAGTGGTGAGAATGTCTCTTCTTGGAGATAGCTGTAACTTTGTATTACCAATAAATTTTTCTACAATACATTAGGTCCATTCATCTATATCATTAATTTGATTCATAAATAGTTTAGGCCCCAACATTAATCTCCCTGGCAACCCCCTAGTTACTTGAGGACAATGTTAGTTACAATGGGGATGCAATGGCCTAATCGTATTATCACTGGACTGTTTGTTAATCTAGAGACGAAATAATGTTCTGGGGACTCAGGTTCAAATTCCACCACAGCAAATGATGGAATTTGAATTCAATGAAAAAAATCTGTAATTAAGAGTCTAACATGAATCCATTGCCAAATTGTTAAAAAACTGATTTGGTTCATTAATGTCCTTTAGGGAGGGAAACCATCATCTTCATCTGGTTTGGCATACATGTGACTTCAGATCCACAACAATGTGGTTGACTCTTAACTGCCTTCCGAGCTATTAGGGACAGGCAATATATGCTGACTTAGCCGGTGATGCCCTCATCCCATGAATGAATTTTAAAAAGTCTGTACCTTCTCAGTTAGCCAATCCTCTGTATTAATAGATGAGCCCTGACATCATGAGGTGAAATATGCAGCATTACATCTATCAAAATGCAATGTACTAAGGTGTTGCCCGGCAGCAATTTATAAATGTAGCCAGTACTTGCCTTCATCATCTTCTCACCCACAACCAACGCTTGATTCACTGGACTTCATAACTCCATCTTGTTGACTGTATTGCTGCACTGAGTTGACTGTTTTCAATCCATAACACAATGTACACTGCTTCCTGATCACCATCAGGATTCTGGTTGCTATCATGGAATTCCATCCTTTAATTTTTTTTAGCAAATTAGTAGCCAAGATGATGAAATACCCATGATCCGTGAGACTGATATTTCTATTTTGTTTAATTAAACCAATGCTAGACAGCTAATACAAACACAGAACATGCTGGAGAAACTCAGCAATTCTGGCAGCATCTGTGGAGAGAGAAACACAGTTAATGTTCTGGATCCACTATGATTCTTCAGATTCAAAATCATGAGCAGATAGTAGGAGAACATTTAATTAACTAACTTTGCAGGAAATGCAAAATGCGTTTCTAAAAAATATGAAACTTAGAACATTTGGCATTTGGAATTTAATACTATTGTATGTAATTTACTTCTAATAGGAAGAAAAATGGCTTGCATATGTAAATAATTTATGCAATGTGTTGAAATATTTCATCTTTATTAAAAAAATTAGGAATTTTTTCTCAACATTAGAATCAACAAAGCAAATAGAATGCTGAGCTACATTACCAAAGAGCAGAGCACAAGCCAGAGGAAGTCATACTGAAACTGCACCGTCTACAAGTTTGGCCACACTTGAGTATCATATCTACTTTTGGTCACCAATACACAAAGGAGATATTCAAGCAGCTAAACTGCTCAGAGAAGCATAAAGCTCATTATTAACAGCCAATTTTAACTCTGCAGTCAATGAGAACAGGGTGATTAGGGGTTAAGATACGCAAGTGACCTTCCTGCACGTAGACACTGCACTCCTACATCTGCCAATTTAATATGCATGTTTTAGATGGTGAGAAATGCCCTTGCTAAGACTTCATTAATACACAAGAGTATATTTATGCCTTTAGAGTCATATGAAGCAAGCAGGATGCCCACACAATTTTAAAGAGCGCATATCCTAGAGGGGAAAAGCCTGGAGAGACCAGTATGAAACCTATATGATGTGAGGCTGGATGAACACAGCCGGCCAAGCAGCATCTCAGGAGCACAAAAGCTGACATTTCGGGCCTAGACCCTTCATCAGAGAGGGTCATCTGATGAAGGGTCTAGGCCCGAAACGTCAGCTTTTGTGCTCCTGAGATGCTGCTTGGCCTGCCGTGTTCATCCAGCCTCACATTTTGTTGTCTTGGATTCTCCAGCATCTGCAGTTCCCATTATCTCTGAAACCTATATGAAACCAGTTTGAGATCTATTGGAATAAAGTTGCTTTGATATGCTCGGATCTGGATTTGTACTGGAGGTGACCACAATACTGGTCAGAAACCTACTGGTCAGAAATCTGACGCCAATAGATTTCATGACTTTTCAGCATGGACTCAGATTACTCCTACGTTAAACCTCATACTATCAACTTCTTGTGAATACATGTGCTCATACATAAAATCCATTTGAGCATTACGTTCATTGTCTTATGTCTTTTATTTTTAGATGCCTTGTGTCCCCAGACTCCATACTCCCTAATCCCTGTGCCATCTCACTCCCACATTCACAGTTCCTGTCTCTCAGTCACCACCCTCATAGTTCCACTACACCCCAATTACCCACCATCACAGCCCCCATACCCTGATACCCGCCCTCACAGACATGTCTCCCTAACTCCTAGCCTCACAGCTCCCTCACCCCCTGACTCTCCATCATCACAGATCCTGTGGCCTTAATTCCTCTTCTTCACATTGGAGAGATGGGAGTCATTCTCACAGATCCTGCCTCCGCATTCCCTGTCATCACAGATTCTGCTGTGGCCCAATCTCTATTCTTTCCTCCTGTGTGGCTGCAGTGTTTAACACTAAATGAAAACACATAAGAAACAAATGTACATTGTAATGTTTTTCATTTTATTGCAGAAGATTTAAGGAATTATACACAACTCACTTTTCCATATATATATTTATATACAATTAGCACTTGTGCAATGGATTGATGCACTTTTTGCCAGATTATAAGAAGTTATAAAAATAACGAAGGCACCATGTATTCATGACCTTGATCTCAGACCTTATTTGAATTTCTGGAGTATGTTTTTACTCTCACATCTACCGCATATTCTGTGGTAATCACTGGAAGTGCTGGGATTCACATTTATACAATTGAAAATCATTTAAAACATTTCTCTCCCACAGTTAGAAGTGTAGATTGATGGCATATACAGTCTAGAAAAGTTGAATATGAAAGTCAGAGATTGCCAATGACACACACCTTGTTAAAGTCACACAAGAAATGCAGCACACACCTCTAAGCTCCATCTTGATACAGGCAGCCAATGCTTCTACAGCAAGCACTGTCTGAATGTCTCAGAAAGATTCCGGTAAAGATTCATGAATTTTCAACAATGCATCGTGTTTTGTCATGTGCCGTCATTTGGGGCTTCTTGTTGCTGTGTTTGGTTTTCTGCCGTTTCAGGTTCAAGCATCAACACGCTGATCAGTCCCAGCTTTGAAATCTACGAGTGCTCACTGCAGTGGAAATGCTGTCAGAAAAGCTGGGATACAAACAAAATCAGGTTCAGAAGCTGGCCAGGAAAGCAAGACTCTCTTTTAACATTTTATCCCTCATGGTCGAGGCTGTCCAGGAAACCCTTGGTGTCTTCAGCATTATTTATCCCAACTCTCAGAATTAGTGTTTGGAGCCATTCCCTTTGGCCTAAATCTGTGGACCCCTGCCGTTCAAGTTCCACACCTATCCACTGATCAAGCTTGTACCTGAGCTTTTTACTGAATAAACTGCATCTCATAACAGACCAGAGCTGAAGTTGAACCTTTAATCTGAGAGGTTCCCTGGTATAGGTTCTCAGCGTGGCCAAGACCTTTAGCAATATTAAGGGGTGGAGTCCAGACAGAATTTTGGTAAAGACTATTTTGATCATTGGGCTGGCTGCCGATATAAAAAATTGTGTTCCTGTAAGTATCTGATGTTTTTGAATTAAGTGGCAGGCCCAGCATGCTATGAGTGGCAATGAGCGCCTTTAATCCCATATCAATTTGGAATTGGTGCTGATCTCCCTCTCCACTCTGAGAATACAGAGGTCATAATTTCTCATATATAAGACATCCCGTGACATTTTCAGGATGTCTGGTGTCGACAAACACTGCCCAAGCCTACAGGCCCATGTCATGCAAGCAGCTTTCTGTTCTTCCTTTTACCTCTCTTTGTGCTTCATTTCAACCCCTCTAACCTTTGATGAAAGTTACTAATGAGTAATGAAGCCTCCTGAAGATGTCCACTGGCTTTCAGTATTTGTGTTGCTGTTTTGTGACACTCCTTTTATGGTCCAATGCTTTAAATTTTAATGTGCACTACCACCTACACCAACAAAAACAAATTGCTGCAAAAACCCAGCAGGTCAGGCAGCATCTATAGAGAGAAAGCAGAGCAAATGTTTTGGGTCCAGTGACCCATCTCCAGAACTTGGTCCTAATCTGCTTTTTATATTCATTCAAAATCACACTTAAGTATTGGTAGCTTTGTTCATTTCGGGTATTTCTGCAGTTATTATCTAACCAAATCAAAATTTAAAAAATACAAAAGATATTCACTTTAAGATCTGTACAAAGTTGGCTCTAGGCAGGCCCAGAAATGTCATTTAAAAAAATACTAATTGTTGCATGATTATTATTGGAGGATTATAATTCACTTTACGAACTGCAAATTATTATTAAAAAAAATTAAATTAACTTCAAATGATATTCACTATAAATTCCACGCTGCCTCACAGCACCAGGGACCCAGATTTGATTCCACCCATGGGTGACTGCCTGTATGGAGATTGCACATTCTCCCCGTGTGTGCATGGGTTTCCTCCGGGTGCTCTGGTTTCCTCCCACAATCCAAAGATATGCAGGGTTGGAGGACTGGGCATGCTAAATTGCCTGTAGGTTAGAGGGATGGGTCTGGGAGGGATGCTCTGAGGGTCAGTGTGGACTTGTTGGGCCGAAGGGCCTGTTTCCACACTGTAGGGATTCTGTGAGCTTCTATGAACTATATCCATGATTACTGATACAACCACTCTGGTATCAACCTCCATTAGAATTGGGTTACCATTTAAAAAAACACTTATTTTAATTGGAGATAACAAGGTGTAGAGTTGGATGAACACACCAGGCCAAGCAGCATCTTAGGAGAAGGAAAGCCTAGACCCTTCAAAGGCCCGAAACGCCAGCTTTCCTGCTCCTAAGATGCTGCTTGGCCTGGTGTGTTCATCCGGCTCTACACCTTGTTATCTTGGATTCTCCAGCATCTGCAGTTCCTATTATCTCTGATACACTTTTTAAATTGGTTCTGATTTGGATGTTGCTAAGCAATTCAACAGTTCCAAACCAGCTGTACATAGACTTTCCAGAGTGCGCACTCTCCTGGATACCATTCAATGAGTTCTTCTACTGAATTCAGGTTTAAGTAGATTCTTTTGCTGTCTCAAGTATGCGTACCATCAGCAATTACAATGGCCTGCCAGTCCAAATCCTTGAGAAAATTTTAACCGTTTGGCCAAGGTTTGGCTTTATTTTAGAGTTTTGCTATGGGGTGAACTAGACTACCTCTGGCCAGGATATGTCCTGAGTGAGGCTATGTAGTTGCCCACTCAAGCGGTGTTCCCCAAGCTCAGTCTGCCTGGTGAGGGTGTCCACTTCCAACAGCATACCCTGAAACTAATAAGCTCCAGCTGCCACATCTTCTAATGACAAAGCCTGTTGTATTGCCTGTTTGAAGTCCAGTTGGGCTTCAGCTAGTCTGCACTTCTCCATGGTCACCTCAGTAATTCCACATTCCATACAATCTCTTAGCATCTCACTTAGGATTAAACAAAAATCACATGCCTTTGTCAGTCGTCTTAACCTCATCAAAAATTCTGTTACAGATTCCCCTGGTTCTGAAATTGTCGAATAAAACCAATAGCATCTCAGAATGAGAGGAGGCTTGGGGTTGTAATATTCTTTAGTTAGATCTATCAACTCTTGAAAAGTTTTAGTATATGTTGCCTCAGGGAAAGTTAGATTCCTAATAACTGGAAAAGCTGCGGGTTCACACACTGTCAGGAGAATTACTCGTTGCTTCCTATCTGTCCCATTTGCTCAGAAAAAAATAACATATTCTTTTCACCCACCAGGCCCCATCTTCGATGGTAGGTTGAACAAGCAAAGTTTCCCAAATTGTGGATTGGTGCCAGCATTGCTTAACCCAACTCAAAGAGACAATTGTTGCCAGCAAATCTCTGCACGGACATGTTTCTCGCTTGTCACCACTGAAGTAACTCTATGAAGGCCTGTGTACCATCATAAGTCACCCTTTATTTACACATGCACAGTACATGACACTCACCCAGCTAGTTCAGACTCAGCTTCTACAGTGAGCAGAACCCATAACATTCCCACTTGTATCTGTCAGCCAGGGTTCCCTGATTGGGCAAGATTAACAGCGCCAGTCAGGGGCCTCATACTCTGTGAAGTTCACTTGGCTGACCTTGTTCCAATCACTACAACTACAACAGATGCAATCTACAAAGTGAACTATAGTAATTTGACTATACATCTGCCCTTGACATTCACTGACAATAACATTGTTAAATTCCCCACCATCAATATCTTGTGGGTTACCATTGACTAGAAACCTAAATGAACCAGCTAGATAAATACAATGGCGACGAGAGAAGGTTAGATGCTCTGACTTCTACAGTGAGTAATACACCTGCTGACCGGAAGAAGCCTCTCCACCTGAGCTAACTGGGTGAGTGTCATATATTATGCATGAGTAAATAACAGGTGGCTTATGATGGTACACAGGCCTTCGTAGAGCTACTTCAGTGGGGACAAGAGAAAAACATGTCCCTACAAGGCACAAGTCAGGATTCTGACTGAATAATCTTCATTTGCCTGGATGAGTTCCAACAACATTCAAGAAGCTCAATGCCATGCAAAACAAAGCAATCTGCTTAATCAGAACCTCACCCATTACCATAAACATTCGCTCCCTCTATCACCGTAGCAGCTACGTGTAACATTGCCAATGTATTGCAATAAGTTATCAAAGTTCCTTCTACAAAAACTCCAAAACCCCAAACTAGGAGAATTTAGAAGAACAGGGCTAGCAGACTCAAGCAATCACCACCACTACGTTCCACTTCAAATGACAAATCATCCTTACATGGAAATACATTGCCCTTTCTCCATTATTACTCGTCAAAATTCTGGAACTCTCTTCCTAACAACACGCTGTGTGTGCTTAACAGCATTGTTGAGTCTGAAGTGGTTCAAGAAGGCTATTGAGATTATCTTCTCAAGCGCATTGAGGGATAATCAATTAATTCTGTACTGGAGATGCTCACATTACATTAATGATTATTAGCAAAGCCACTAAAATAGAAGACCGAGAAAAATACAAACATACTAATTGCCTGTTTGCTCATATGGCTAATAATAATGTACAAATCTGTTCCAAGAACATTCTAGCTCAAGCCCCACATTTCAGTTCATGGCCAGAACTTCTGAGGGAGGTGCACTCAACCCCAAAACATGAACTCTGATTTCCCTCCACTGATGCTGCCAAATCTGCTGAGCATTTCCAGCAATTTCTATTTTTGTTCATGACCAAATCTTGGTAAGTGATTAAGTTTACTTACAACAGTGACATTTGCTCTTGGCTGTCTATATTGACGATGAGACATGGGTGTGAATTGCTGGAGCAGATGTAACCTTCAGCAGATTTCAATCATCATTCAGGGAATGAAGAACAGTAAGTTTGTGCACTAAACTGAATGTTTAGAGCAAACATTCTGTCCACTCTGTTACATGCTTCTGAAACTCAGATTGTGTACCAGCATCATGCAAGCTCTTTCAACTGAGCTGCCTTCAGAAGGTCTGAAGATCAAATGCTGGGACAAAATACTAGACCGAGGTGCTTATCGAGCTGACGTGCCAAACGTCCATCTAATTTTGAGACAGTTCAGCTTGCTAAGTAGCCAGAATACCCGATACTCACTGATCAAATTCAAACTTCAATGCAGAGGTTGAGCCTGGGGTGTTCTCATGTGACAGTTAAAGGAAGTACTCAAAAGCAGCCTGAAGACTTCACTTGGGAGTTTTAATATTACCTCCAAGTCCTGGGAGAATCTGAGGATTGATGAACCTGGTACAATTAAATAAAAAAATGGTTCAACATCTCACCTTCTGACTCCCAAAAGACTGTCCATCATCTATAAGGCACAAGTCAGGAGTGTAATGTAATAGTCCCCACTTGCCTGGATGAGGACAAGGCAGCCCGTTTGATTAGCACCACATTCACAAACACCCACTCGTTCCACCATGAAGCAACAGTGTGTACTCTCTACAATGTGCACTGCAGAAATTCGTCAAAGGTCCTTAGACAGCAGCTTCCAAATCCACAATCACATCCTTCTAGAAGGGCAAGGGCAGCAGATTCATGGGAGCACTACCACCTACAAATTCCCCTCCAAAATAGTCAACATCCTAACTTGGAAATATTTTGCAGTTCTCCCATTGTCAGCTGGGTCAAAATCCTGAATTCCCTCTCTAATAGCATTCTGGGTATACCTCCCGGACATGGAAAGAAGCAGTTGAAGAAGGCAGCTCACCATCACCTTCACAAAGGCAACTAGGTACGGGCAATAAACGCTGGCCAGCCAGTGATCCCATGCCCCTCAACTGAATTTTTAAAAATCCTTCACAAGCAAGTGCATATCAAAAGCAGAGAGAAAACACAAGGACAGGAAACTCTAAGCCAGCAATTCATCCAAAGCTCAATTGTCTGGGATATCCAATCCTATTAGCAGCAGAACAGCCTCAGTAGTCACCTACATTCCCACCAAAATCTGACCAAACACTCCAGTTCATAAATACAGTTATCTTTATCTCAGAGGACAAACAAACCTAACAATCTTTTTCTTTTCTCTTGTCCTTCTGAAAAGTCAAATATTCATGCCATGTTTATGGATACTTTCTAAACATGGGCAGAAAATTAAATTTTGGGGGCTCGGGGAAAATGGATGACACCCCAGCACCCCATCCCAAAAATATGTCAGGAGCCATCTGACAGGGTTATACAAGCTGGTCAGGTCCTAAAGGACAAAGGTGCTAGACTGGGTCTGCGGCAGGTGATGAGGGAACCAACAAGAGGGAAAAACATACTTGATATCATCCTTACCAATCTGCTGACTGCAGACGCTTCTGTCCTTGACAATATCAGTAAGAATGACCACTGCACAGTCCTTGTGGAGGCGAAGTCCTGCGTTCACATTGAGAATCCCCAATGATGATAATGTGTGGCACTATCACTGTGCTGAAATGGACAGACTTTGAGCAGATCTAATTACTCAAGATGGAACATCCATGAGGCACTGTGGGCCATCAGCAGCAGCTACAGAATTGTACTCCAATATAATCTGCAACCTAATGGCCTAGCATATCCACATCTCAACTAATACCAGCAAGCCAGGGTATCAGCCTGGTTCAATGCAGGAGGGCATGCAAAGAGCAGCAACAGACATACGAAAAAATAAGGTGTCAACTTGATGAAACTACCAAACAGGACTATTTGCGTGCCAGGTAGCATGAACGGCAAGAGATAGACAGAGCTAAGCAATCCACAATCAATGGATCAGATCTGAGCTCTGCAATCCTGCCATATGCAGTCATGAATGCTGGTGAACAAATTAAACAATTCACTAAAGAAGGAGGGTCCACAAATTATCACATCATGCTCAGTAATGGAAAAGTCCAGCACATCAATGTAGAGTATAAGGTGGAAGCATTCGCAGTAACCTTCAACGAGAAGTGGCCAGTAAATAATCCATCTCAGCCTCCAGTGGTTCCCAGCAATTCAATCCACATGATATCAGAAACAGGTGGAGACACTGGATACTGCAGAAATGTTGGGCCCTGACAACATTCTGCCACAGTACTGATGATCTGTGCTCCAGAACTTGTTACACCCCTAGCCAAGCTGATCCAGGACTGCTACAACACTGGCATCTACCCGGCAATATGGAAAATTGCTAAGGTATGACCTGTCACAAAAACTAGGACAAATCCACCCAGACAATTATCACCCCATCAGTCTACTCTCACTCATCAGTAAGGTGATGAAAGGTGTTATCAACAGTGCTGTAAAGCATCACATGGCTGGCAACAATCTCCTCACTGATACCCCGTTGGGTTCCACCAGTGATGCCCAATTCCTGAACTCATTACAGCCTGGTTCAAAGATGGGCAAAACAGCTGAATTCCAGAGATGAGGTGAGAGTGACAGCTTTTAATTCAAGGCCACCATTTGACCAAGTGGGACATCAAGGACCCTAATCAAAACTGCAATCAATAGGAATTGGGGGAAAATTCTCCACTAATTGGAATCATACCTGAAACATAGGAAAATGATTATCGTTGCTAGAGGTCAGTTATCTCAGCTCCAGGACATCTCATCAGCAGTTCCACAGGGCAGTGCCCCAAGCCCAATCATCATCAGCTGCTTCATCAATGAACTTTCCTCCATCATAAGGTCAGAACTGGTGATGTTCGACAATGATTACACAACGTTCAGCACTATTCATGACCCCTCAAGTATTGAAGTAGTTCATGTTCAAAAGCAACAAGATCTGGACAACATCAAGGCTTGGGTTGACAAGTTGCAAGTAACGTATGTGCTATACAAATAAATGCTCAGCAATGACCACCTCCAATAACAGACAAGCTAACCCCAGCCCCTTGGCATTCAATACTGTTACCATCATTTAATCCCCCACTATCTACTTCCTTGGGGTTTAACTTTCAAAAGTTGATGGGGGCAGATATTTGCAGTTAAAGGGATGGCTGAAAAGTGGGAAGCCTTCAAAAATGGGATAACAAGAGTCCAGAGACAGCATGTTCCTGTTAGGGTGAAGGGCAAGGCTGGTAGGTGTGGAGAATGCTGAATGATGAGAGAAATTGAAGTTTTGGTCAAGAAAAAGGAGGAAACATATGCCAGATATAGACAACAGGAATCAAGTGAATCCCTAGAACAGTATAAAGACAGTAGGAGTATACTTAAGCAAGAAATCAGGATGGCAAAAAGGAGATCTGAGATAGCTTTGGTAAATAGGGTAAAGGAGAATACATAGAGATTCTACAAATACATTAACAACAAAAAGAGTAATAAGGGAGAATGGGGCCCCTTAAAGATCAGCAAGGCCGCCTTTGTGTTGAACCACAGCAGATGGAGGAGATACACAATGAGTATTCTGCATCAGTATTTAATGTAAAGAAGGACATGGAAGCTAGAGAATGTAATGAAATAAATAGTAACATCTTGCAAAATGTCCATATTACTGAGGAGGATGTGCTGGACATCATAAAACACAAAGGTAGATAAATCCCCCTGACTTGATCAGGTGTACTCTTGAACTCTGTGGAAAGCTAGTAAAGTGATTGCTGGGCCCCTTGCTGTGATACTTGTATCATCAATAGCCACAGGTGAGGTGACAGAATACTGGAGGTTGGCTAACATGGTGCCGCTATTCAAGAAAGGTGGTAAGGAAAAGGCAGGGAACTATAGACTAGTGGACTGTTGGAGGGGATTCTGAGAGGTAGGATTTAAATGTATTTAGAAAAGCAAGGACTGACTAGGGATGATCAACATGGCTTTGTGCATGGGAAAATATGTCTGACTAACTTGATTGTTTTTGTTTTGAAGTAACAAACAGGATTGATGAAGGCAGAGAGGTGGGTGTGAACTATATGGACTTCAGTAAGGTATTCAACAAAGTTCTGCACAGTAGACAGGTTAGTGAGGTTAGATCATGTGGAATACAGGGAGAACTAGCTATTGGGATACAGAGATAATGGGAACTGCAGATGCTGGAGATTCCAAGATAAATGAAGGGTCTAGGCCCGAAACGTCAGCTTTTGTGCTCCTGAGATGCTGCTTGGCCTGCTGTGTTCATCCAGCCTCACATTTTATTATATTGGGATACAGAACTGGCTCAAAGGTAGGAGATAGAATGTGGTGGTGGAGGTTTGCTTTTCAGACTGTAGGCCTGTGACCAGTTGTGTGTCACAAGGATCGGTGCTGATCCACTGCTTTTGTCATTTAATATTTGATTTTTATGTGAACATAAGGGTATGGTTAGTAAGTTTGCAGATGACACCAAAATTCGCTGGTGGTGGACAGCAAAGAAGATTACCTCAGAGTACAACAGGACCTTGATCAGATGGGCTGAAGAATGGCAGATGGAGTTTAGTTTAGATAAATGTTGCATTTATGATGCAAGGTGCTGCATTTTGGAAAGGCAAATCAGGGCAGGATTTATACACAAATGATAAAGTCCTGTGGAGTGTTGCTGAGCAAAGACATGTTGGAGTCCAGGTTCATTGTTCCTTGAAAATGCAATCACAGGTAGTCAGGAAAGTGAAAAGGCATTGGGTATGCTTGCATTGGTCAGTATATTGAGTACAGGAGTTGGAAGGTCATGTTGCGACTGTACAGGACATTGGTTGGGCCACTTTTGAAACTGCACTCAATTCTGGTCTCCCTATTATAGAAAGGACATTGTGAACCTTGAAAGGGTTGGAGGGCTTGAGCTGTAAATAAAGGCTGAATAAATTTGGGCTTATTTCCCCGGAGCATCAGAGGCTGAGGGGTGACCTTACAGAAGTTTATAAAATCATGAGGGGCATGGATAGGGTGAACAGTTAAGGTCTTTTCCCCAGGGTAGTGGAGTCCAAAACTAAAAGGCATTGGTTTAAGGTGAGAGATTTAAAAGGGACCCAAGGGTCAACTTTTTCAAGGAGAGAGTCATGCACGTACGGAATGAGCTGCCAGAAGAAGTTTTGGGTGCTGGAAAAATTACATTTAAAAGGCATCTGGCTGGGTATTTAAACAGGGAGGGTTTAGAGAGATATGGGCCAAATGCTGGCAAATGGGACTAGATAAATTTAGGATATCTGGTCAACATGGATTATTTGGACCAGAAGGTCTGTTTCCATGCTGTGCAGCTCTATGACACTAAATACCTATTGCCCTGTGATTGCAATGTTCAGCAGCCTGCAGGGGACAAAAATTCACAAAGACGGATCTTTCACAGGCCTAATTACAGATGGGAGTGGCTGTTGAATCCAATGCCTGCAAACTATAATGACTCATTGGGGCTCATTTCGCTATGTAAAGCTCCCTCTTGTGATCATGTCAGCCCCAGCCTTATTTGAGATGGCTACGGACCAAATCCTAACTGGAGTAAGAAGGGTTTAACGCTACCTCAATAGTATCTTGATCAGCAAGTCCATAGAGGAAAAGCATTAGCGGGAATCTGGAGGAGACCTTAAAATGGTTGCAAGCGCATAGGTTATGAGTTAAAAAGAAAATGTGTGACTTCTTCCAGAACTCAATTGAGTACTTACGGCATGTCATCAATAACGAGGCACTTCACAAGGCAAGAAAATGGAAGCAATCATTAAACTCCTTGGCCTACTAATGTGTCCCAATTGAGGTCTTTCCTGGGTCACATGAATTATTATAGCAAATTCATTCCATATTTGATAACACTTTTGAAGCTTAATGTTTTAACGAAAATCTGTAGCTCGGGCTGCGGTTGGAGATGTTGGTTGGGTCGCCAAGCTGACTGGTTTTCGTGCAAACATTTTGTCTCCCTTCTGGGTGACATCATCAGTGCTGTGTAGCCTTCTTTGAAGCACTGCTGTTCTGTCCTGCTCTGAATTTATATGGTCCAGTCTGTCATACTGGGTATTCTTGTTTCCAGTTTTGTACCCTAGTGGTATGCAGATGAGATCTATTTCACATATTTGTTAATTGCATCGGTGGTTGAAAACGAGACGTCCAGGAAATCTCAAGCTTGTAAAAACTGAAAAACTGTGGATGGTGTAAATCAGGAACAAAAATAAAGTTGCTAGAAAAGCTCAGCAGATCTGGTAGTATCTGTGAAGGAAAAAAAGAGTTAACGTTTCGGATCTGGTGACACTTCCTCAGAACTGATGGTGGCTGGGAAAATGCCAATTTATATGCAGAAAATAGGGAGGCAGGTGACATAGGGAGTAAATGATAGTTGGAGCCTAAAGAGAGAGAAGAACAGACAAAGCAACTGTTCTTCTTTTTCAAGATAATAAAATGTGAGGCTGGACGAACACAGCAGGCCAAGCAGCATCTCAGGAGCACAAAAGCTGACGTTTCGGGCCTAGACCCTTCATCAGAGAGGGGGATGGGGGGAGGGAACTGGAATAAATAGGGAGAGAGGGGGAGGCGGACCGAAGATGGAGAGTAAAGAAGATAGGTGGAGAGAGTGTAGGTGGGGAGGTAGGGAGGGGATAGGTCAGTCCAGGGAAGACGGACAGGTCAAGGAGGTGGGATGAGGTTAGTAGGTAGCGGGGGGTGCGGCTTGGGGTGGGAGGAAGGGATGGGTGAGAGGAAGAACCGGTTAGGGAGGCAGAGACAGGTTGGACTGGTTTTGGGATGCAGTGGGTGGGGGGGAAGAGCTGGGCTGGTTGTGTGGTGCAGTGGGGGGAGGGGCCGAACTGGGCTGGTTGAGGGATGCAGTAGGGGAAGGGGAGATTTTGAAACTGGTGAAGTCCACATTGATACCATATGGCTGCAGGGTTCCCAGGCGGAATATGAGTTGCTGTTCCTGCAACCTTCGGGTGGCATCATTGTGGCAGTGCAGGAGGCCCATGATGGACATGTCATCAAGAGAATGGGAGGGGGAGTGGAAATGGTTTGCGACTGGGAGGTGCAGTTGTTTTTTGCGAACTGAGCGGAGGTGTTCTGCAAAGCGGTCCCCAAGCCTCCGCTTGGTTTCCCCAATGTAGAGGAAGCCGCACCGGGTACAGTGGATGCAGTATACCACATTGGCAGATGTGCAGGTGAACCTCTGCTTGATGTGGAATGTCATCTTGGGGCCTGGGATGGGGGTGAGGGAGGAGGTGTGGGGACAAGTGTAGCATTTCCTGCGGTTGCAGGGGAAGGTGCCGGGTGTGGTGGGGTTGGAGGGCAGTGTGGAGCGAACAAGGGAGTCACGGAGAGAGTGGTCTCTCCGGAAAGCAGACAGGGGAGGGGATGGAAAAATGTCTTGGGTGGTGGGGTCGGATTGTAAATCGCGGAAGTGTCGGAGGATAATGCGTTGTATCCGGAGGTCGGTAGGGTGGTGTGTGAGAACGAGGGGAATCCTCTTGGGGCGGTTGTGGCGGGGGCGGGGTGTGAGGGATGTGTCGCGGGAAATGCGGGAGACGCGGTCAAGGCTTGGGGACCGCTTTGCAGAACACCTCCGCTCAGTTCGCAAAAAACAACTGCACCTCCCAGTCGCAAACCATTTCCACTCCCCCTCCCATTCTCTTGATGACATGTCCATCATGGGCCTCCTGCACTGCCACAATGATGCCACCCGAAGGTTGCAGGAACAGCAACTCACATTCCGCCTGGGAACCCTGCAGCCATATGGTATCAATGTGGACTTCACCAGTTTCAAAATCTCCCCTTCCCCTACTGCATCCCTCAACCAGCCCAGTTCGGCCCCTCCCCCCACTGCACCACACAACCAGCCCAGCTCTTCCCCCCCACCCACTGCATCCCAAAACCAGTCCAACCTGTCTCTGCCTCCCTAACCGGTTCTTCCTCTCACCCATCCCTTCCTCCCACCCCAAGCCGCACCCCCCGCTACCTACTAACCTCATCCCACCTCCTTGACCTGTCCGTCTTCCCTGGACTGACCTATCCCCTCCCTACCTCCCCACCTACACTCTCTCCACCTATCTTCTTTACTCTCCATCTTCGGTCCGCCTCCCCCTCTCTCCCTATTTATTCCAGTTCCCTCCCCCCATCCCCCTCTCTGATGAAGGGTCTAGGCCCGAAACGTCAGCTTTTGTGCTCCTGAGATGCTGCTTGGCCTGCTGTGTTCGTCCAGCCTCACATTTTATTATCTTGGAATCTCCAGCATCTGCAGTTCCCATTATCTCTGTTCTTCTTTTTCGTTAGGCTCAATCCTATTGTTTACTCCCGACTCCACCCACCTCCCTATTTTCTGCATAAAAACTGACATTTCCCCAGCCACCATCAGTTCTGAGAAAGGGTCACCTAGCCCGAAACGTTAACTGTTTTTTTCTTTACAGATCTTGCAATCGTTAAAGCACTCATTGAAAGTGGCAAAGAAAGAGGGATCATTAGTTCATCAACAGCTTCCTGGCCATGTACGTAAGCGCACCTCATTCCAGTACCCAGAACTCGGTGGCATACTCGCTGCTTCAATAGAATTCATGAACCACTTTCAACCTGTTGCTACCTGAAGAAACGCATGAGATTGTTGAGAAGAATCAATTAGTCAAGGTTAATTAATCAATGTTATCAACTAATGGTGCAAAGCTATAATATGATTGACAAGTAAGTATCTGCAAAGGTCCTGGCCCAGACAGGTCCAATATCCAAACCTAGCATCAGATACTGTGGCAAAGGCATGTTGACCACTTGATAGCAGCACACCCCCAAGTCTGGAACCATCCATCACCACAGAGCCTCAAGAAGAGACCTTTGTCATATTTCCTGAAAGTAGCATGGCATCCTTAGAGCAACCCACCATAGCCAGTGGAGATAATGCCCCTTTGGAAGAGACTGTACACCTCCTTGGGATGAACCTACTTTACTGGTGCTTCCCAATATTTCTAAGATGAATCCTGCAACAGAAACAAGAAAACAGGGGCCTGACAAATAGGTTCTCTTATTAAATGGTGCTTCCTGTTTATTGTATTTAGGGAAACTATGTATCATGTCCATGTAAATAGATTTGCTGCTTTTTACACATATCTTGAATTTTGATCTATGTAAATACCGGGTTTGTTTGTTTAAAGGGAACCTTGAATGGAAAAAAAGAAGTGTTATGTTTTATAGTTGGTATATGTTATGCTAGTTCAGTGCCCCATCCCTTTAAGAGGTGAATCACATGAGCACTGGTGAGTCACTAGCTAGGTCGCAAGCTTGTCCTGACTTGTTTTGACATTTTACAGAGTGTACAGCTGCAGAATAAGAACTTCTCTGTTGGATGGTAGCAAACGACGAGTTCATACGATCTTTAGTTTTGACTAGAGCCTCGTAATTGCTCAGTACAGAATACCATACAATTCAGATATCAGACCAGCAATCCTTCTCTGAACTGCTTCCAACATCCTTCCGTAAATAAGGAGATCAAATTATACGTAATACTCCTGCCATTGTCTCACTAATGCCCTGTATAAGTGAAGCATTCCACGGCCCACCAACCATCAACTCAGGTTCTATCACAGCAGCTGATAAGTTTTGATTTATTGTAGTCACATGTACTTAAGCATAGTGAAAAAGCTTTGTTTTGCGAGCAGTACAGGCAGATCAGAGCAAACAAGGGGTTACAAATCATAGGATGCTTAGACAGAGCAAGCAATACAAGGTTACAGCTGCACAGAAGCAAGATCACCATTAGCAAGATCAACATTATTTGAAGTTAGAGAGGTCCATTCAGCAGCCTAATAATGGCAGGGTAGAAGCTGTTTACAAGCTTCCGTATCCTCTGCCCCACAGAAGAGGTTAGAACAGAGCATTACCAGGGTTGGAAGGGTCCTGGAGACCATGGATGGGAGGTTGGCTTCCAGATGGTCTTGGCTATGCACTTAACCTTCTGTAGCTTCTTACAGTGCTGGGTGGAGAAGTTGCTGTACCAGGCTTTTATGCATCTGGATAGAATGCTTCCTATGATGTATCTATAAAAGGTTAATGAGGTTCTTTATGAACATGCCGAATTTCCTAAACCACTGAGGAACGAAGAGATATTGTTGTGCCTTCTTGACCGTCATATCTACATGTGAGGTCCAGGACAGATTGTCAGTTATTGTCGCTCGTAGGAACTTGACATTCACGACCCTCTACACCTCAGCTCTGTTGATCTAGGTGGGGTGTTTTCTCCTCCTTTCTTCTTGAAGTCAAAGATCAGTTCTTTTGTTTGGCTGACATTGAGAGATGCTGTTACACCATGACATCAAGCACTCTATATTCTTCCCATATTCTGGCTCTGTTGTTTGATATTCATCCTACGATGGTATCATTAGTAAACTTGTAGATGGTGTTCATTCAGAATTTGACTACACAGTTGTGGGTGCACAAGGAGTACATTAGAGGTCTAAGAATACATCTTTGCAGGGCACTAGTGTTGAGGATTATTGTGTGTGAGGTGCTGTTGTCTATCTTCACTGACTGCCGTCTGTGGGTCAAGAAGCTGAGGAACCAGTTGCAGAGGGCAGAGCCAAGACAGGTCCCAGAGTTTTGAGGTGAGGCTGGAAAAGATTATGGTATTGAAGGTGAAGCTGTTCTCTAGGAGTAGGAGTCTGATGTGGGGGTCCTTGTTATCCAGATGGTCCAGGGATGAATGTAGGGCTAGGTAAATGGCTTCTGCTGTGGACCTGTTTTACCAGTTGGCAAATTTCAGGGGATTGAGGCAGGCTGGGAGGCTAGACTTGATGTGGGACATGACCAGCCTCTTGAAGCACTTCATGATTATGGAGGTCAGTGCCAATGGACAGTAGTCATTCATACATTTTAAGTACTTTCTTTGGTACTGGCATGATGGTGGTATTCTTGAAGCAACTGCTTCTTTTAAAGACCCTAGGCTGGCATCCAGTAACCCTTGGGGACTTCTCAGTTTTTATTTCAGATAATTTGCTCAGTATCCTTTCCATGGTGCTTGTAATTGTTTTAAGTTCTTCCTTAGCATTCACCTCTTGACTTACACTTACATATGAGTTGGCAATTGCATACTCCCCAATGAAGACGAGTGCAAAATATCTGTTCAATTCATGTGCCGTTCCCTTATTATCCATTATTAGATCCCAGACTTGCTCTGTAGAGGCCAATGTTCACTTGACTTACTGTTCCTTTTTAAAGGCCTGTAGAAACTCTTACTTTTACGCTGTTGTGAATCTCTTCTCCAACTGTGCTACTGCATCCTTTACACACCACTTTCATGCCTTTCTGAATGCTGCACACAGTCATCCTTTTACATTTCATCTTATTTGTCTGATGCTGACTCTATTTCAGTAAATCCTCATTGGTCAAGCTTTCCCGCTCTGTCACACAACTTATTCAAAGTAATCCAGGAGGTTCTTGCTATTGTATATTGATGTGCAAGCATTAAAGTGATCCAGATACTTAAAACTCATCTTCAGAAGAATAAATGCTCTGCCAATGGTGGAAGAAATCACTTCTCTTCTTGTGAACAAAGGCTGCTTTATAGCCTGGGGAAGCCTTGTTGATAATGTATACATCCTATCACACCTTGCACCTGGAGCAATGATTCAATGGCCCTGAATCCTTTGGCTATTCTAGACTGATTGTCTGAGTCAGTGCACAAATGTACGTATTGATTAGGCCTTCTGGAAAAGGTATCGGTCACCAACTTGTCACAATGATGTGCTGCTATTGAGGGATGCCATATATCTTCATTAAGCCCCTAGAACAAATCGGGGTTGTTGAAATTAAGGGTGACTGGCTGACTAACAACTTCAATTTGGCTTAGCTTTCTACTATCATGGCATAATGATCTGTGACAGCTTGTGGGAGAGGTGGACTCTTGGCAACAAGATCTGAAGATATTTCGTCCTGTCTGTAAATCCACTCTACAAGGAGTCTCCCAATCTGTAGCCTTCTGACACTACCCCAACCCAAGATCTTTTCTCATGTTGCCATGATGTTGCTGCTATCCTTCTCTCTGTATCTGTTGCTCTCTCTGTTTTTTGTCCTTGCTGGAGAACCTTGTCTTCATCTAGTAGGGTCTGGAAGGGGATTCTTATGCCAAACTCAAATAGGAAGTAGGTGAGGGTTACATGAAAATTAAGAGATAATTTCATGAGCACTTAACTAGGTGTATATAGAGGGGGAGCAGGAGCTCCATGTTGTTGGAATTTGCAGAGTGTGACTAGGCTAACAGATTTCTAACAGGTGTTTCATTCAATAATCTCACTTTACCCATTCTCAATACACTCATGTCAGCAATTACATTGCACAATGGATCCTTGACCACAAGGGCCCAGAACCTGAACACCTTCTCTTTGATGTGTATTGCTGTAGCAGCACTGCTCCACTTTCACGTGAGGCACAATGCTTCACTCAAAGCAGCTGAATGCAGCAATGACCTCAGTTGCTGCCCAGTTTCCATGCTGATATGCCTGCCAGAATTCCAATGTCTTGACCCCCATGCACTTGCTATCAAATTCAAATTTAAAAATTCATACAATTACAACTTTAATGACCTGAACTAAATTTTACCTGCTGTTTTTCCAAATCACATCATTCACACCTGGTCTTCAGCTCACTGTTGATATAGTCTGGTCTTGGCATAAGAATTTCAAATATCAATGCCCAAATTACCCCACGTAGAATCATAGAGTCATACAGTACAGAAACAGACACTTTCGTCCAACTAGTCTGTGTCAACCTTGTCCAACTTGCCAGCAGTTGGTCCATATCCCTACAAACCCTTCCTATTCATGTATTTATCCAAATGTCTTTTAAAATGTTATAACTGTACCCACATCCACAACTTCTTCTGACAATGATTTTCCAGACCTTGCCCTACCTTGATGGTCATCCACAAAGGGGATTAAATTTCAAAGAAGTCTTGATATTCGTAACACTTTAAAACTAATGACACTGAAATAACTCCACAGAGCCCAGTATCCTGTCACCAAGTGACTCTTTATTTATACATGCATAGTACTTTACACTGGACCAACTTTCTCAGAGTGAACAGAATCTCTGACACTTTATATCTGTCAGCTGGGGCTCCCTGATTGGCTGTTAATCTGGTCCAATCAGGAGCTCATATTCTATGAGGTCTACCTGGCTGACCTCATTACAATCGCTACATCACCATAATACATGCAATCATTTTTTAATTCATTCATGGTATGGATGTGTCACTGGAAGGCCAGTGTTTATTATCCAAAACTAATTTCTGCAACAGTTTATATGGTGTATATACACCAAGTATTGTAAGACAGGGAATTCAAAGATTTGACCCAGTGACAATGAAGAGAATTATGCGATATTTCCAACCCAGAACGGTTTGTGATTTGGTGGGGAATGTGCTGTTGTGGAGTGTTTCCATGTTCTTGTATTGGTGGAGATCATAGACTTAGAAGGTACTTTTAGTACATCTTAAAGCTGATATATAGATAAGAACATAAGAAACAGGAGCATGAGTAGGCCATCTGGCCCATCCAGCCCAAAGGGATCATGGCTGTTTTTTTTGGGCTCAACTGCACTTACCCACTTGTTCACCATAATCCTTAATGCCTTTACTGTTCAAAAATTTTTGCCTTAAAAATATTCAGCAAGGTAGCCTCAACTGCTTCACTGGGCAAGAAATTCCACAGATTCACAACTGTTTGGGTGAAAATGTTCTTCCTCAACTCAGTCCTACATATGCTCCCTCCTATTTTGGGCATATACCTGCTAGTTCTAGTTTCACCCACCCATGGAAACAACCTCCCTGATTCAATCCTATCTATCCCTTTCATAATTTTATATGTTTCTACAAGATCCCCCCTCATTCTTCTAAATTCTAATGAGTATAGTCCCAGTCTGCTCAATCTCTCCTCATAAGTCAACGCTCTCAACTCTGGAATCAACCTACTGAACCTCCTCTTCAACCCTTCCAGTGCCAGTACATCATTTCTCAAACAAGGAGACCAAAACTGTACACAGTACTTCAGGTGTGGCCTCACCAGCACCCCATATGGCTATAGCATAACTCCCCATTTTTAAACTGCATCCCCCTAGCAATGAAGGACAATGTTCCATTTGCCTTCTTAATTACTTGCTGCACCTGCAAATCAACTTTTTGTGATTCATGTATGAGGTCACACAGATCCCTCTGCACAGCAGTATTCTGCAATTTTTCACTATTTAAATAATAGCTGTTATTCCTTAGAAAATGGATGACCTTACATTCACCAATAGTGTACTCCATCTGTCAGACCCTTGCCTGCTCACTTTACCTATCTATATCCCTCTGCAGAATTTCAGTGTCCTCTGCACACTTTGCTCTACCACCCAAACTTTGACACACTCCCAATCATATAAATTACAAACTATTGCAGTCCCACAATGATTTCTGAGACACCACTAGCCACTGATCGCCAACTAGAAATACACCCATTTATCCCTACACTTTGGTCAACTAACAGAAAGCAATCTTCTGGCTATGCTAATATATTACTTGTAACACCGTGCACCTTGTCAAATTTTACCTTAGTGTACTGGTGATGACTAAAGTAAATGTTTGAGGTGGTGGATGAAGCAGGCTGCTTTGTTGTGGATGATTCTGAGTTTCTTGAATGTTTTTGGAGCTGCACTCATCCAGGTAAGTAGAGAGTATTCCAACTTACTTTTGCTATGTCAGTGATGAAGTATCAAGTGAAATTGTCCCTGTAGAATTTCAAGCTTTTCTTGTGACCTGCAGCATAATGTTTTTGTGGTTGGTCCAGTTCATTTACTGGTTAATGGTGACCTCACCTCGATTGTTGGCAGTAGGTGAAAGTATTGCTGCTGCACATCATTGGCAAGTGGCTAGATTCATTCTTCCTGGAGATAAACTTGCCTAATTTGACACTTTATACATGGCCAAAACCAGTATATTTACTAAACCTATCAGACGGACAGAATAAGCTTTCACCTAGATGCTGTACCAGCATAACAAAGTGTGAAGCTGGATGAACACAGCAGGCCAAGCAGCATCTCAGGAGCACAAAAGCTGATGTTTCGGGCCTAGACCCTTCATCAGAGAGGGGGATGGGGAGAGGGTTCTGGAATAAATAGAGAGAGAGGAGGAGGCGGACCAAAGATGGAGAGAAAAGAAGGTAGGTAGAGAGGAGAGTATAGGTGAGGAGGTATGGAGGGGATAGGTCAGTCCAGGGAAGACGGACAGGTCAAGAAGGTGGGATGAGGTTAGTAGGTAGGAAATGGAGGTGCGGCTTGAGGTGGGAGGAAGGGATGGGTGAGAGGAAGAACAGATTAGGGAGGCGGAGACAGTTTGGGCTGGTTTTCGGATATAGTGGGGGGAGAGGACGAGCTGGGCTGGTTGTGTGATGCAGTGGGGGTAGGGGACAAACTGGGCTGGTTTTGGGATGCGGTGGGGGAAGGGGAGATTTTGAAGCTTGTGAAGTCCACATTGATACCATTGGGCTGCAGGATTCTCAAGCGGAATATGAGTTGTTGTTCCTGCAACCTACGGGTGGCATCATTGTGGCACTGCAGGAGGCCCATGATGGACATGTCGTCTAAAGAATTGGTGGGGGGGGGAGTTAAAATGGTTCGCGACTGTTGTTTATTGCGAACCGAGCGGAGGTGTTCTGCTTGCTTCAATAGAATGCCAGTAAATATATCATTTTCTAATTATTACATCCTGAGACTTCCATTTTTCTAATCAACCTGTTCAAGGATGATACTGCACACTTTTCAAGCAGGTAGAATTTGAAACTGGGCCTCCTGGAGTAGGGACATTACCTCTGTACCACAACAGCCCTTCCTGACACTTCTACACTTTGTTTTGACTTAATTGATTTAGCCACCACGCTTTACAACTGTACAGTCTTGAGTTCTGTTAATGGCTAAGACTAACTTTTATCCCAATAGGAAAACTTGAAATTATTTTTCATCTGCTGCTCTGCATTCCAGTTTTGACTAGGAACCTTTCCATGGCCAATGGGAGTTGTCAAATGCACCTGTGCATCCATATTTGATAAGAGGCATACAAGAAATGGCAATCTCCACTTCTTACAATGTAGAAGTACAACATTCCCTCGGAATACCTCACCACCGTTCCTGCATCTGCATCACTACTAGCTGCAGAATCAGGGACTACACTATAACACAGTCGGAGGGACAGAAAGAAGAAAATCTACTGAGAGCACTCTGGTGGCATCAGTCATGTTGTACTGTACGTGAATTCTTAACTTGGCTCTACATCTGTTTGTTTAACAGACTGAGTAGACAAATACAGGCCAGTGAGTCTGCTGACACCTTTGCCCCTGATCCTACAATATTCATATTCATTTCCTGGCCTGTATCCTGACTTGTTGGTGTAAATGAGTTCATGGGCCATGCCCAAGACTGGAAGGTGCACAACACATATGAAACTAATGCATTAGGAAGGCCAGAATTTAGGAATCTCGTGGGTCTGTATCCTGTATAATGCATGGGTCTGTGCAAAATGTTGTTTCCTTTTAAATGGTATCACATCAGTAACTCCTGCTCCCTCCCTTTGAATGCAAACAATTATCCTTTCATTCTGGTTGTGGTTGCAACTCTTTTGTTTCTGTTATATATTTTAATTTCCAACATGATGAAAATCAACAGCAAGCAAGCACTCTTTGGTTAGTGCCTGTTAGCCTTCACTGCTGGGTGTTAGTGAACACTAAATATCCAGATCTTCTTCCTAGCAGCCCTTCCTGTGAAGGATGCTTTGCATCTCTCCAGATCTCCACCCAACTCCTCTACATGAACCTTGGCTGCCCATTGTTCCGACCTAGCTTCTTGGAAATTAAGTAGCAGTGCCAAATGTGATCATACATGGCAAAAACACCCTTCCAACCCCTCCCCACAAAGTCAGGAATGCTGCTGACAGTGGACAAACCCATCCCACTTAGAGTCATAGAGGTGTACAGCACGGAAACAGAGCTTTCAGTCCAACTCGTCCATGCCGACCAAATATCCTAAATTAATCTAGTGCCACTTGCCAGCATTTGGCCCATATCCTTGTAAACCCTTCCTATTCATGTATCCATCCACTTGTCTCCCTTTCCATTTCATGATCTACAGTATTCCCCCTTATAAATACCATTGCCTCCCCTTCACAACTGTTGTCCCATCTTCCCCAAAGCCTGCAACCCCAATGCCAGTGAACAGATTCCAGAATCACTTTCCCGCTGCACCTCTCTGGTCCACCCTTCTATCCACCCGTCCCTTTAGTTTCCATGGAATAACATGATCGACTAAGCACAGCCTATTCCCTTCACCAATTTAATTCGACAACCCAGGATGAGTAGTGCCCAGACCCTTGACTGATGGCTTTGCATCTCTCCAACTGCATTAGTCCTACCCTACCCACCAACGCTATGAAGACTACATAGGTGTAGACCACCTGACCATGGCCAATTCCCAAGACTTGTTTGGGAGGCTGCCCTTGACTCACTTTGTAATAATCCCCTCACTGATGGATGCCTCCATGGACTTTGGTGAAGACTACTCCCCTAATACTTTGAAATATAGTGCTTGCTTACTGTAAATAGCCGGTTTGCTGTGTAAGCTGCTGTAACATGGTGTAGGTATAAAAGTGGTATATCACACTGCCGTACTGCAAGATTGGATGAGGACTGCTGATCAACAAGGCAAACTAACTGACTGTGTGACTGTGCTATATGGCAAGACAGAGATGCTGTGAGCATGTAAGCAAGCGCTAAGAAAGCAAGTAAGCAGTCCTGAAATGCAGCCTGATTCAATCCGTGAGCTAGGTCCCTGCATGAAAAATATCCTTCAGCAGCTTTTCAATACTAATTGCCAATGTGGTCTGCAGTGCAAACCTATACTTCATATGTGGCCTGCATCATGTTCTTCGGGGATTGGCAAATGTCAAATGCCAATATCTGTGGATGAGGAGTGTGTGTAATGTTCCCTCTAAGCACATTTCAAGGAGTTCTAGTTCCAGAAGTCACTACCATGCATAGACCTCAGAGGCCCATGTAGTCAGAAAGCTGGGTGCATACAGCTGGTGCCCATGGTTCATGCCTAAGATGCTGTTTGATGCTAAGTGACATGGAGGCATTTCACAGCTTGCAGCCAGCTGAAGTTACAAGGCACCCTGTTGAGAATTCACAACTACCAGATTGTTTGGCACACTGGGAAGACAGGAAACTGATTAGTAATGAAGTACCTTGTGGTGTTAATAAAGCATTCATAACAAGATATAACCCACCTTGATTGGCAACTTGTCACTTTCTAGTGGGAAAATTGCATCACCACTTGGCAAATGCATAAAAGATGCAGCGAGTTACTATTGATGTTGTGATGGGCCTCACTGGACTGTTCACCCGATTCTATCACAGATTTCACTAAAATACACATTACGCAGATCCCTAGAAGATACCAGCTACATGGCTTTACAGACTCCACCATGCACTTAAATTCATAAACAGTCAAATAAGGTCTCTTTAACTTAATGTCCTAATTGTGAAATTGGCCAGGGAGTGTGCTACTATTAGTTACTGCAAACCTACCCTCATTGGTCAACATACACATCGGAAATGGAATTTTGTAGCACACCAAGAGAGGAAATTGCGGAGATATTTGTATCAGCGACAGCCACAGGTTAAGTGCCCAAAGGTGGTTAATGTTGTGTCATTATTTAAGAAAGGCTGCAGGGAGATGCCTGGAATCTACAGACCAGTGAGCCTAACGTTCTTGTTGGGTACATTGTTAGACGGGATTCTGAAAGATAGTATCTACAAGTATTTGAAGTGGCAAAGACTCATTTGGGATAGTCAGCATGGCTTTGTGCATGGGAAATTGTGTCTCACAAATTTGACTGAGTTTCTTGAATCAGTGACCAAAAAAGTAGACGAGGGCAGAGCAGTAGACATTGTCTGCATGGAGTTTAGCAAGGTCTTTAACAAGGTACTGCATGTTGGGTTATTGAGTTAGGCTAAATCTCATGGGATCTAGGGAGAGATAGCCAAATGGATACAAAATTGGCTTGATGGTAGAAGACAGGGGGTGATAGCAGGGATAACAAAGTGTGAAGCTGGATGAACACAGCAGGCCAAGCAGCATCTCAGGAGCACAAAAGCTGACGGTTCAGGCCCAGACCCTTCATCAGAGAGAGGGATGGGGAGAGGGTTCTGGAATAAATAGGGAGACGGGGGGAGGCGGACCGAAGATGGAGAGAAAAGAAGATAGGTGGAGAGGAGAGTATAGGTGGGAAGGTAGGGAGGGGATGGGTCAGTCCAGGGAAGACGGACAGGTTTTGTTTTTCAGACTGAAGGCCTGTGACCAGCGGTGTGCCAACAGCAGATGGAGTTTAATCTAGATAAACACGAGGTGTTGCATTTTGGTAAGACAAACCAGGGCATAGAACATAGAACATTACAGCGCAGTCCAGTCCCTTCAACCCTCAATGTTGCACCAACCTGTGAAACCAAACTGAAGACCATCTAACCTACACTATTTCATTATCATCCATATATTTATCCAATGACCATTTAAATTCTCTTACAGTTGGTGAGTCTACTACTGTTGCAGGCACGGCATTCCACCCCCTTACTACTTTCTGAGTAAAGAACCTACCTCTGACATCTGTCCTATATCTATCACCCCTCAATTTAAAGCTATGTCCCCTCGGGCCTTGGATGAACATTTCCCATCAACCACCAGCCTCTGTCTTCTTACAGCTAGCCAATTTCTGATCCAAATCGCTAAATCACCCTCAATCCCATGCCTCTGTATTTTCTATAATAGCCTACTAACTTTCATAATGGTGTTAAATATTTACCTTATTTCCAAATGCCAGGTTGTCCTGCCACTGCCAGGATTGAAAATAAGTTCTTAATCTGTTTGGATGGATGGCGGGAATCTGTTTGAAATATCACCAGCTGTGACTGTCAGCCCACATTCAGAGCTACTAGCTCAATCAGATGTAGGTGACTACTGCTGAGGCTGTAGGTAGTAGAAGAAAGTGCCTCTAGATTGAGGTACCTAGAATGCCGGGCATCTGCTTGCAGTTTCTGTGCCAGGCTTAGGCAGACAGAGCCCAACAAAAGGAGTTGTGAGCTTTACAGCTCTCCAAGAGAATTACAGGGTAGCCACTGCCACCAACGGGCACCTCCATTGGCCATGAAAATGCCATTAAAAAGATCCCATCCTTTACTGCTGAGAGGCCTGGCATCTCATCAGGCAACAGCAGTCCACCTGATGCCTAGTACAATGCTGGCTGGGGTGGAAAGCAGTTGTGATTTAGGTACTTGATTGGTTTAATTGGGTGCCCATCACTTGTCATTCCATAGCAAGAATAACCTGTGGCGACAGGAAGATGTTAGGTTTCACCCCTCCTGCCTTCTGCTGCCTGTGTATTAGGCTTCCTGCCATCTTAGCCCTTCCCTATAAGGCTGGTAAAGTCCAGCTCAAATGTTCTCCAGGGAAGGTCATGAGTATTTCAAACTAAATTTTCAAGATAGAAGTAAAAATATTAGGTCCTCCAAGATCTTTAAAACTGTAAGTAACCAGAAGAATGAACAAATTTCATTCAAATTAAATGATTTCCTGAATAAGGTGTTACTTTTTCTTGTTATTATTGAAATCTATTAGTAAAGTTTCTATCTTGATTGATCACATACAGTTTCAAGACCTCAGACTTTCGTAGCAAATTAACCATCAAGCAACTAGATGCAAAACAGGTACAGTATGCATTATTTCTTCAGATTCCTATAAGGGCAATAAATTTGACGATCACCAAACCAGACGACATACTATAATCTCCCAACAGCATCTTGATCAAATAAATCTATATTAATCAGTTTACATAGCAACGCACTTTGGCCCAACATTTGCACAAGGGCATTATTCTCAAGTATTGAGCTGATATTACTCAAGAGTTATATAAGAATGACCTTCAATCAAATTGAATAAGGCTATATCATTGGTAACATTTACAAGTCTCGGAACTATGACATTTCATGTTTGATTCTCTCTTCGCTACCAATTTTTATTATTTTTCTTCCACTCACTATTTTTTATTTATTCAAAGGATGGGGTCATCATGGGCTAGGCCAGCATTTATTGTTAATTCCTAACTGCCCAGAGAGCTAGAATTGCTGTTGGTCTGGAGTCACGTATAGAACAGGCAAGGACAGGAGTTTATTCCTTTAATGGCACTAGTGAATCAGAGGGGTTTTCTTCCTGACAATCATCAATGGTTTCATGGCCATCATTAGACTCTTAATTCCAGATTTTTAATGAGTTTAAATTCCACCATCTACCATGGTAGAATTCAAACCCAGGTACCCTAGAACATTATCCTCATCTCTGGGTTAATACTCTAGTGATAACACCACTAGGATCTTGTCCACCTTCACTATGGGGTCATGCATTAATTCCTGATTGAAAAATTAAGCAACTAACTTGTTTCTAGAACTCTGCTAAATACATATCTGACCTATTTGTTAAAGTTCTAGAAATAAATAATTCCCTCATCTAAGTGTTGCATTCAGTAATTGGTTTGAGTGGCTCAAGTGGAATTTAAATCTTCTTTTAGAAACAGCAAGGCTCAAATGGCACTTAATTACAGAATTACAAAGCACCTTCCCAGTACTGTCGTCGGTGGTGCAGTTGTAGATCTCTGCCTCTTGGCCAGAAAGCCCAAAATCATGTCCTAACTACACCAGAGGTGTATCATAATATACCTGAACAAGTTGATTAAAAATATTTTCCAGTGTTCCATACAATGCAAAAATATAAAAAATGCTTTTATCGTTAAAAAGTCTGGTCTCTTTGTGACTTCTACAATTCGAGAAGGAATAATCTGTTGCAACAGTAAAAAGAATGGACAGATTTACAATTGATGTACACTGCATTTTCCGGTACGTGCTCAAATGGGAAGGTAATTTGCAAAGTGAGCAAATATTTAGAATCATTTATAACATCACATGATCACATATAGAATGCAGTTCTTAACTAAGGTGCGACTGAACACTAACAATAATGCTAAAGAGGAAGTCTTTGTGGCTCATTGAATCGTTACCCTGCCTCTGAGTCGGAGCTCTGGATTCACAGCCCACCCCAGGAGTTGGTGGCCAAGGAAGACATGCCTATAACAAGGCCAAACAGTCTGGGTGATTATACAAGTGAATTGCTCCAGAAAACTGGACACCCTAGGGTCCAATTGGCCCAGCTGGCTGGGTGGCCAGGGTGGATCAGACTGTTGTCGATAGTATGGCTGGAGTGGATTTTAGACTAGTCTCCTTATTCTGGAGGTCTTTGTGCTATGGATTAGAACTGTCTTTGTTCAGAGAACTGAAGAAATGCTGTGAACAGATGCAATGTTAATAACAATTTATGAGTCTTAGTCAATTGCATAAGGTCACAGATGTAAAACCCAATATAGACAGGTCAAATGTATATATAGTTGAAAACAACGTAATTAGTTTTTCCTATTTGAACCCTTCAGTAAATACGATATTGCAGAGTGGGAAGGTGTCGACAATGCCGTTGGGAAGGAAGTTCCAGGAATTTGACCCATCAATGGTGAGGGAGTGACTGTTGCAGATTAGAATGATTTGTGGCTTGCACAGTATTATACAGGAGGTCATATTCCCATGCATCTGCTGATCTCATTCTTATTGATGACAGAGGTTGCACATGTGGAAGAATTTTGATGAGTTGCTGCAATGCATCTTGTGGATGATGCACAATGGCAGCAGTGTGTATCAATGGCAGAGTCTCTGACTCCCATGTAACCACAATGAGGCATGCCAGTACATTTATATATCTAAGCTAGTCTCAATCAATAACAATGAATAAATTAAACCAATGTGAAATAATGGGATAACAAAGAGTGGAGCTGGAGGAACACAGCAGGCCAGGCAGCATCACAGGAGCAGGAAAGCTAACGTTTTGGGTCAGGACCCTTCTTCAGAAAAAGCTTCTCTGACTCCAGTATCTGTAGTTCTTACTATCTCTCAATGTGAAATATTGACCTATTTATACTGGACTTTACATCTGTGTCTTCATACAGTTGACTGACACTCATAAATTGATATTAATTTTGCATCTGTTCACAGTACTTCTTCAGTTCTCTGAACAAAGTCAGTATGACTTTCTGCTGAACTTTTGTTACTTAGTTCAAAATAAGTCATACTGGACTCGAAACATTAACTCTGTTTTCTCTCTCCACAGATGCTGCCAGACCTGCTGAGTTTCATTAGCACTTTGTGTTTGTTTCAGAATTCCAGCATCCACAGTATTTTGCTTTTACTTCTATAACATATTTGACCTTACACTCTGTCAACTGATCTGCTGAACCCCTCATCCTTGCCTTTGATACTTCATGTCTCAATTATTCAATCACACATCAAACTGGACTCGCACTTTCTACCCTCTAACCTTCACTGATTGTTACTTAACACTCAGCAAATCACTTACCCATCACCTTTGCCTGCTGAACTACATTAACTCCCAGTCTTATCCTGGTTTTCAATCCCTCCACAGTCTTGCCTCTCCCCATCTCTGTTATCTCCCCCAATATTACAACTTTCCATGATAACTGCACTCATTTTTGTGCATTCTCTGTTATAATTGCTTCACCATTGGTCAAAACTTTCAGGAGGCCAGGTTCTAAGTTGTGGAATTGCTTCATTTACCTCTCCATCCCTCACTTTCCTTCTTTAAAGCACTTATTAAAATCCACCTCATGTCTTTATGTGACTTGGCATCTTAATTTATAGCATTGTTTTGTGAAGTGCCTTGCAGTGTTCCAATATATTAAAAGCATTTCTGATTGTAAATTCCATGTATTTCAGCACTCCCCGTTGTAAATTACCCCCTCTACAAAAAAGCAGCTCAACGGATTAGAAAGCAGCTACCAGCACATATTTCTATGTTTTCAAAGTATATTCTTGTGCAAGTACTAACTCATGCTAATCACTATAGTTTCTCCAGAGTCTCAGCATCTGGATACATGATATTGTAATGCTGTTGAGTGTAATGGTGATGTGTATGACACTGCATTGATTGTGTAGTGCTCATCTGCAGTTCTTTATTTAAGTTTGCATCTTGTGGGCTTCAGAATGTTTTAACAAAAAGACAAGTCTTCATACAAAACCATGTGCTAAATATTGTTCAATTTGTCTGTGAAAAGGGCCAATTCACTTGATATTGTCAAATCTCTGTTTTTCTCCTTTCCTGCTTATAAGAAACTGGTGTTCTGCAGTAATGTCCAACAGGTGATGTCAGAGTCCCAAGCAGTCTTGAAGCTCAAGTCTGTATGAAATATTTTGTGAATTTAAAAGAATTGGATTTTTTTTAGTATTCTTCCTGCTCTGGTAGTTATTTTGTTGATTAGAAAAATCAAGATTCCTAAGCAATCTTAAATACTACATTTGCAAATTAATGAGGAGATATAATTGTCACACCCAAGACTCATAGTACACATCAGTGTGATCACAAGGACAAAGACTTGGATACTTTCTGGCTTATTAAATCTATTAACCATGAATACATGTACCTTCTGTGCTTTAAATGACTATGACACCATAAGACACTTAAGTTATGACTGTTATCAATGAAAAACCAAACAATTTATTATAATTTTCTTCTCTCGTGCGGAAGTCAACAAGAAGAAGCAGGCCATCATAACTAAATTATTTGACAGGATAGGAGAGTTACAATGTATGCTGTAGATTATTTGCCAATAATACATACTTGTAACATCAGATGGTTTTCCATAAAATTATAGTGAGAAATCATAACTTTTAAAATTTAACTACATATTTAGACTCAACAGTAACATCGTGATACTAAATCTAATTAAACATTGCTAGTTATCTCTCATAGCCCTGCAAACCAATGGCAACTGTCACAAATTAACATTAGTAATAGCGGATATCAAGTGGACATTCGAACTGTCTAGGAGTCCTTTCCACAAAATGTGTACACATAGGTAAATACGAATACATTTTTTTTAAATGATGTGGCGGTGCCTGATGACAGGTGACTTCATCTGATGAAGGAGCAGCGCTTGTGATTTCAAATAAACCTGCTGGACCTGTCGTGTGACTTCATTTTATTTAAAGTAGTGTAACAGTAATAAAAACAAAATGACCTGTTAGCAAAAATATTACTCGTTACCTAGCCTTGTTCCACAGTGCGATATGAATTTCTTTTACAAAGGTTATCACAAACACGTGGGATAATTTGACCCGCTGGTTTACTACAACTGGATGGTAAGTCGCGTGTGCTGTGCGCTTTCCTGCAGGGACCGCTCCGCCTACCCTTTTCGCAATGTTGACGCAATCTATAAATAGTAGAACAAAAGGACAACTTCCTTGAAGCTTGCTGAAACTGCATAAAAGGATAAATGTTGACGTTAGAGAACATGAGCCCCGATATTTTTGCGAAGTTTTGTTTTCTAAAGAGTACACGTTCTAAGAGTTGGATTACATGAGATGTTCGAGTGTCAGTAAGTGTCTCACATTGTTTTCTCCTATTAAAACTCAGGAAGTATTCAGTCATGTACCTGTGTGAATTTTATCAAAGACTGTTGTTTCTTTTGTCTAGTACATGAAAGATTATTTGGAGCGTTCAACTTACGTGGTAAGTGTAAAACGTATTCCTAAACAGTGCATGATCGAAAAGCATATTTGGAGTATATTAAATCGCACCCTATCGGGCATCAACTTGAGTGTAGTAATTATGCCTAACGACGTAATGACGCAATTACAGATTTAAATTTTAAAATAGCTGATATTGCAAAAGGACAGTCGCACATAATACTCCGGTTTGTTTGTCTATTTTCGCGTAGATAATGTGTCCACTCTTGATCCGCACATCGTATACTGTCGAGCAAAGCTGTGCAACTGATGTTAGAATTTCCGTATAATTACTGGAGAAACGTGATACGTTGTTTATTTAAATTTGTTTGAAGTCGGGTTAAAACATAAAGGGAAAAGAGAATAAATGTACGACCGCTCTTCGTTTACCGTTGTTGTTAATTTAATATCACCTGATAATGCAGCATGTACAAGCACCTTAGCCAAGGTAACATAAAGCATTCTGGCAACATTACAAATAAGCAATAATACTACCGTATTTACATTGACACAGAGGTACTCGGCGTAAGGAGATTGACAGACCGGACCTCCATTCAATAGTCAACCTAAAATTGGGAAAATTCCAAATTAGGACAGTGATGGCGTCACCGACCCAATCATCGATGTTCAGCGTGGCCATGAGGGTGGGACATCCGCTTTCGCGGAGTACTTTGTTGCAAACAATAAGCCATTTACAATACTGAGAACTGAAGAGGGTGGCTGTTGTATTTTGTAATGACCGATTCAGAGTAGAACTTGGGCAAGTAGGCCGGCGTATGGACGAAATAAACGGAAAGTATCGCTTCAAACAAAAGTTCGCATTTTCACCGGACTACTTGACGATGGGTTGGATTTTTATTTTAAAAGTTAGGAGAAACGATCTTTACAAATAATCTAATATAGTTCTTGTTAACAACTGGTGCTCCAAGTGTAAATATTACGAGTAGTACCGTGGTTAAACGACTGCAACTCCAAGCTCGATTGAAGAGCAAGTCCTTAATGCCCGAAAATGTTTATTCCGATGGACGTTTGGTACAACAAATGCAAGATACAGTGCTTTTAAGAGAAAGTCTCATGCAGTCTGGTTATAGAAATACATTCTGACTGATTGCTACAATCACTGTTTTAAAGAAAGACCAGTAAAAGTTGTTATCTGTACGGCATACTTAAAGGCACTTTTGTGAGCGGCTCGTTTTCCGCAACCTTGTTTGTTTGCATTTTAAGGGCGTATTTCCATATCAAGCACCATCTTAGCTACCAGGAAAAATCCGACAATCTGCAGAGTTAAAGTTTGAACGTTTCTACGGTTATACTGTAGTACGAGCACTTTTGAATGTTAGCATAATGGTATTTATGTTTTCAATTAACAGCGACATTTATTCCTATCTAAAAGCGGAGCCGTATGTTGAGCTAACAAAGCGTGAAGCTGGATGAACACAGCAGGCCAAGCAGCATCTCAGGTGTTCATCCAGCTTCACACTTTGTTATCCTGGATTCTCCAGCATCTGCCGTTCCCATTATCTCCGTATGTTGAGCTTTCTGGAGGAATTGAGTGCCCCCGGCCTTTTCAAAACAGAACACCTCTCATGAACGGAGACTTAGATTTAGTTCCAAACGTTAAAGGACTCATCGGAACGGATATCTATATTGGTATGACTGCTCCAATATTAACGAAAAGATACTAGCTATTGGAACATGTTTTCCAACTACATAGAATCGGAGCACAGCTATCATTGTTCGTGGCCTCCATGTAAGAACACCTGGGTCGTAATGTTGTACCCTTTTTCATGTAGTAAGATCCCAGAATGCTTCACAGGAGCATTCAACGAACAAACTTTGACATTGAATATATAGGTGAGAGACTGGAAGAGCACAGCATTTCAGACAGGATCAGAGGAGCAGCAAAGTCAACATTTGGGACGAAACTAACTTTGACATTGAACCCCCTCCCCCCATGTCTCCCAATGTTACTCTGACCAAAAGCTTGGTTAAAGAGGCAAAGATGAAGACGCCTCTTTGAGTTGAGAAAAGGGAAATAGGTGGCGAGGTTTCGTCCAGGACTTTAGATTATATTTTTTGACAGCTGAAGACTAGATCAAATGATGTTGAAACAGTTTAAAATTGGGATCACTAGAATTGGTGAAGCAGTTATTGGCAGGTTTCACAGCTGGAGATCACAATTAAGGAGATGCAGGTCCACGGCAAAATCTGGGTTTGAATATTTTTTGAAAAGTATTGGCTCCTGGGTAAGCAATTTGCATTGGTAAGCATGGGGGCTTCAGGTAAACAGAAATTAGGGCAGAGACAGCAGAATTTTCCGTTGATGGTTAATGGAACATGAAATGTTTGTGTGCTTCAGCTATACAAAAACAATAATATTGAGAGAACTATATATGGTTTAATCTCCATCTTAAAAGGATCTAAATGTGTTGGAAGCAGTTTGAAGGTTCCTTAGAATAATACCTGCTTTGGTTGGGTCCTGTTGAGGAAAAATTGGACAAGCTAGGCATGTATCCACTTGAGTTTGTAAACTGAAAGGTGACTTGATTTAAAACATAGGATCCTGAGGGGTCTTGACACAGTGCATATAGATAAGATCTTATCTTATTATGAAAGAATCTACAACTTGGTGTCACCCATTTAAGACAGATAGGAATTTCTTGATTGAGAGTCATTGGAACTCTCTCCAGAAATGAAAGCAAAGTCTTTGAAACATTTGTAAGGTTGAGGAAGACTGCTTCTAAATAAGCACAAGTGAAAGGTTACTGGGGTAGTTGGGAGTGTAAAGTGATCAGATGAGTCATTATCTTGAATAGTGGAGAAAGCTTGAGTAGTCTACTCCTGTACCTTTTTTTCTTCGACTAGTTGAGTTAACCAAGGCATGGATGAGAGTTTCCACAATAGGGAGTGGAGATGTTGTGGGGACAGAGAGAGAGTTGTGCAACGTTGGATATAAAATAGGCAACATTAGATGATAGAATGGATGTGTGGGTGGGAGTTCATCTCTGGTTCAGATGTGACATCATAGTTGCAGTCTATTCCTCTCTTGGTCTTCCCAGTATTTTGTTGTAAATTTCTGCTTTTCTAGTACTAAATGTTGGTTAAGTTGTCCTACAGCTTGGAGACAGAGTTCCAAGGAGGGAATGATGAGGTACAGTTGTTCTTCAACAGCTTACATGCTCATGTTTTTTGTTGCTGAGGGACAATAGAGATGTAGAGGGATCCCAGGTTAGATTCTTTGGTAACAGAATAATGGGGCAGATCAAGAACATAAGCTATTTCTTGTGATTGACTGACTAGAAATAGGCATGCACTGCTGCCCAGCTGGATGACAATGGATAAGTGTTAAAGGAGAATGTTGTGATCAATGGTGTCAAATGCTAAAAAGGTTGTGAAGTACAAGGGGCTGTATTGGTTTTCTTTGTTTGGATAACTAACTCCAGAACTTTGAAGATTAATTCACAAGTACAGGTTTATTTTTCAAAAAATATTTTGGTATATGATATTCATACTATCTCAAAGCTGAAGACAATATGTAGTTTCAATGTTTGATACCCACTTTACATTTGTAAGTCAAAGCTGTTCCATTATAATTGTTTACAGTAAACTCACTCCTGTCTACATCCTTTGTTTGATAAAAGTACAAATCTCAAGACAAGGATGGTCTTACAGCCCATCTAAAGCTACAGAAATCTACTATGCAGCCATCAGATTCTAGAACATTTGCATCACTCTTGCCTCCTCCACTGCATTCTGAATATCCAGGTATTGATTCTCTGGCAAGAGTAAGTATATCCCTATTTTAATCACTGCCTTGCATTTTGCCACTTTACATTTGCTTCCTTGACCTGAAGCCATGAGTTAACCAAAGTTGCAAATTTACCCTTTCTATTAGTTTTATGCAGTTACATGGGTCGTTTTATTTGCTTCCTTTTCAGGAAATGTGTGTTGTAGTGAGTTAGTGGATCCTCTAACTCAATCCCAAAACTCTAAATATAAAGCATACACGGCAGATCTGCCAGCATTTGTGGAGAGAAGAGCTAATGTTTTCAGTCCAGTAAGATTCTTCAGCACTCGGAAGAGCCATACTGAACTGAATGCTAATTGTTTCTCACTCCAGAGATGCTGTCAGACTTGGTGAGTTTCTCCAGTATTTTTTGCCTCTGGTTTTCAGTATGTGTAATATTTTGCTTTTAATTTTTTGTCATGCAGTAAACAGGAACTTCAACTCATTGTCATAATAAGTAAACTCTCACTTCCACCCTCATCTTTTCTTCCCTATTAATTGCTTGACATTTCAATTAGCCCACTGTATAGCAGCACTACAATCAATGGCTCAAATAGCTCAGTTGGGAGAGTGTTACAGTGAAGACCTAACAGTCACTGGTTCATTCCATTCTGGCAAAGTCTAGTGTTTTGAATCTTGTGATAGTGTTCCTATCTCTGGACCAGGAGGTTCGCATTCAAGCCCCACCTGCCCTGAAAGTGTCAAGCATGTCATGTCAAGTTCATTAAAAATAACTTCAGTGGCAGTGACTATTGCTGTACTAGTCTGAAAACACCTTATTTTGTGTAATGTGTTTTCTTTATTTTTTTTGAAGTTAACCAGTCCAGAGTCTGGTTAGTACTTTGGCTCAGAGACCATCTGACAATGCCGGGTGCATCAAGCTTGAGGGTCTGGTGGCAGTGATACTCTACTTAACTCTCTGGGGCTAGAGTAAGGTCCAAAAGTCTGCTTTCAAGTTCCACCTGCTTCAGAAATGTTATAACATGTCTGAACAAGTTGATTAAAAGTATCTGAAAGCACTGTGTGGCTGCAGTAAAGACACTTCTTGTAACTTAACAAGAACTGGTTGGACAGTTGCTGCTTTTCTCATGTGGTGTTTCTTTAAAAACACATTCTCCACTCATTCTGTTTCTGCACTTGTAAAACTTGAACTTTTATAATAAATTCCAAAGATTTTTGGTAACACTTAAGACTGATAAATGAACAAGCTTTCTTGACTTTCAAATGCCATTGTCTATCTGCTCTTTAGTGCTCATCTCAAGAATTTTGGGCCTTGGAAGCTGAAGACGTTGTTGCCAATTGAACAGCTCATCTCAAAAGTTAAGGTTCAAGGAGATTACTGAGATGTGAAGTGTTGAGATGAGGGAGTGATTTGAGAAAATAGAAATAGAATCTTATAATTAAAAAGAGGTATTGCTCAATGGGAAACTACTCTAGGTCAAAGACAACAGGGTGTAGGTTAAAACATGGACAGCAGAATTCCAAAGACTTCTGGTAACACTTAAGACTGATAAATGAACAAACTTGCTTGACTTTCAAATGCCATTATCTATCTGCTCGTTAGTGCTCGTCTCCTCTCGGTAACCTGACATGCCTGACCTTGCTAACTGTGGACCTGCTTCCAATCTCCCTTTCCAAAGCCATTAAACATGCTCTCTTCTCAAGTTCATGCCTGTTTACCCCAGAACTCAGAATCCCTCTGATCAAGTTTCTACTCCTGCCACCACATTGAAACGGCTCTATTACAAATGTCATCTTGTGTGACAGTGACAAAGGTTGCCAATTCTTTCTCGATCTATCTGCAACACTTTATACTTTGAACACTCTAGCCTCCTTCAGTGCATGTCCACTTCAGTACAGAAACTGTATTCCAATGCTGTTCTGAACAGCATTCAGGAGTCTACCCTCCAATCTTGTCACTTTGGAATTCTGCTGTCCATGTTTTAACCTACACTTTGTTGTCTTTGACCTAGAGTAGTTTCCCATTGAGCAATACCTCTTTTTAATGATAAGATTCTATTTCTATTTTCTCAAATCACTCCCTCATCTCAACACTTCACATCTCAGTAATCTCCTTGAACCTTACGCTTTTGAGATGAGCTGTTCAATTGGCAACAACGTCTTCAGCTTCCAAGGCCCAAAATTCTTGAAGACACCACATTTTTTAGCTTTTAAGTTGTGCCTCTAGCCTTGCTACTAATGGAAATTTTAGACATTGACCCCAATAGTTCCTTGTGGATCAATTTTTGTTGTTTTATTCTTCCTGTAAAGGGATTCAGGTCTTACCTAACGTTAAGGGTTCTAGTTACATGTTAGTGACTAGTTTTAGTATCAGAATCATAAAATAACTGGAGCCATCAAGCTTTCAACCTATCTCGTCAGCCTGCTATTGGCAAAAGGGACTCTGCCAGTCCCAATTTCCTACCCTTTCCCTAAACTTTTTAGCTTTTCTCTTCAGGTACTAATCACACACCACTTTTTTAAATAAAAAAGCAACAATTAAATTAGTTACCACCACTAAGTGCACTTCAGATCCTAACCACTTGTTTGTATGAAAAAAAGTTCGAATTGCATTTGTTCTTATTTCTTAAATCTATGTCTGTTTGTTCTTGATCCTTCTGCCATTGGAAACAGTTTGTCTCTATGTAACATTATTATCTCCCATCGCTCCTTTTCTCTGTATTTTTACTATTTATATCCCCATAGATTTTTGGATTCTCTTTTCTAATAGTTCCCTCTTGTTATTTTTCTTGGTTCCTTTTTCATTTTGCCTCTGTACTTATAAATATTCTGCCTGGTTGACACTTCAGTTGTTATCCTGACACCTGTCATATTCTACCACATCTTTGTCATGCAGTGAACTCTGGCATTAGTTGTCTTTCTCATCTCCTTTTTTGTTTGAGAATGTACATGAACCATCTCCTCTTTAAATGCAGTTACAGTTCTGCCTGGCAATTGTTGATTTCACTTACTTTGTCCAGATCTATTCTCACCCCAATGAAATTCATCCTCTTCCAAATGAGAATCTTTTTTAGACTCCTGTTGCTCCTTATCCTTTCAATATACAGCTACAATAATATGTTCACGGTTCTTCAAACTTTGCCCTGATATCTTCCCAAATCCAAATCTAATAATGTTTCTGTTCCTGTTAGAATTTTCTTGATCATTGTTTTCAGCCTATCAAATACACTTCAGAAGCTCTTCCTTCTCTGTTCCCTCTACAGTATATTATCATCCTAGTCTACTCAATTAGTGTTCCTAAACCACTAACTTTCCTGCAAATTGGTGACCAATGGGAAAAAATAGGTGCCAGTAGAACTGAAGCAGTTGTGTAATCGGACCTTGTTTCTCAACTGAAGCCAATTGTAACCATCTTGAAACTACTGTCAATAATAAACAGTGCTAATTCTCACCTCTTTAGTTCTGGTTTCCTGAAGTAGAAACTCTCTTCCCTCAGAGCAATGATAAGTTAGCTTTAATACATCATTATAAATGGAATTTACAGCTACTCACCTCCAAGATTTAATGATCACATTCACATTAGGTCAGGAGGTTTAGCATTTTGAACCTTGTTGCATTTGGTGCTGACAAGTGGTGATTGGGACTGTAATAGTCAGCATGACGCTCCCCTCGATGTAAATATAACTGGATGCAACCCCTGAAATTTTAAACAAGGTGTAGCCTTAACCACCATGTTCATGTAAAATGAGTACAGTCAAAGTTTTATGTTGTCACCTGTCAGACTGTTGACTAGCATGTGAATACTACAACCACTCAATACTATTCTCCAAGTGAGTCACAGAATGCTTTTGTCCATACTGATTATTATGCAAGAGTGACTCAACCAGTCCCACTCCCATGTACCATTCTAGCAGCCGTGCTATTTTTTCCCCTTTTTTTTGAGTGCCTATTCAGTTCACTTCTAAAGCCACTGATGGCTATAACATTCTCAGGCAGTGCGTTCTTTGCTGTGTTTTTCTTTCTTTTAGCAAAAAACAGAAGTTTCCTCAAGCAGCCTTTTGTTCATTTACCAATCATCATAAATCCATATCCTCTAATACTTGACCCTTTTGAAAATGCAAATAGCTTCTTTATTAGCTTAGACCCCTAATGATCTTCATCACACATCAAATCTAAAGCGTTCCAAAATTACTAAATATTCTAGGGGCAAAAGGTGAGGAGGAAATAAATGTAACAACACCAGATTGGGAAATGAGTGGGGCTAAAGAGCAATAAGGCCCAGACCTGATGTGGTGCATTCCTCGGATATTAGAGAAAGTAGCTATAGAGACGGTGAATATCTTGGTAGTAATCTTCCAGTATTCCTTAGATTTGGGAAAAATCTCAGTATTGGACAACTGCAAATTTAAACTTTCTAAAGGTAAGCGGGTAACTACTGGCCAATTAGCTTAATTTCAATTATTGGGAAAATGTTAGTCTATGATAAAGGATGAAATAGCAGAGCATGTAGAAATACAAAATATAATTAAAATGGTTCAGCTTGGCTTGATGAAGGAGAAATCATGCTTGACAAATTTACAGAAGTCTTTGAGGAGGTAAAAAAACAGGATATATAGAGTGGAAGTAGTAGATGTAATATTTGGATTTTCATAAAGCATTTGATAAGGTGTCACACATCAAGCCATTTAATAAGATGAGGGTCCATGGTGTTGAATGTAAGGTATTAGCCAGTCCCCCCTCCATGCTAATAGATTTGGGATAAGGGGGACATTTTCAGGGTGGCAATCTTTAACTAGCAGTGTGCCATGATGATCCTGTGATGGGACCACAATTACACACTATATCAATCAAATGATTTTGAAAGTGAATATACACATGTCAAGTTGCAGTTGACACAAATAGGTGGGAACGCAAATAGTAAGGATGATGAGTGTCTGCAGAGGGCTATAGACGAGCTAAGCAAGTGAGCGAAAGCTTGGCAAATGGAACAAAATGAGGTGATGCACTTCAGTGGAAGATGAAGATTACTTATATGGAGAAAGACTGCAGAAAGGATTTGGGAGTTTTCATCCATGAATCACAAAAGCTAGCATGCAAGTACAGCTGGTATAGGGAAGGCAACTGGAATGTTGGCCTTTATTTCAAAGGTAATGGAGTATAAAAGTAGGGAGGTTTTGCTAAAACTCTAAAGTACTAAGCACTAGCCAGACCACAACTGGAATACTGAACAATTTTGGGGCCCCCCTCTTCTAAGGAAAGAGATGCCGGCATTGGAGACAGCACTGAGAAGGTTTCCTAGGCTGATACCTGTGGTGGAGGGACTGTCTTTAGAAGTTGGATAGATTGAGTCTGTACTTTTTGGAAAACCAAAAAATGAGGCACTCTTGTTAAAATAGATTCTTGGCTCTCCTGACAAGATAGATGCAGAATGATTGTTAGCCCTCATGGGCTAGTCTATGAAGCAGAACGCATTATACCCAAATAAGGGGTCTCACATTTTAAAACAAGTGAAGAATTTCCAGTCAGGGGATCAGTGTTTGTGATTCTGTGGAATTCTTTATTGCAGAAAGGTGTCAACTGAGTCATTAAATATATTCAAGGCTAACTGTGAGTTTTTAAATTAGTAGTGGAATTCGGGGTTATTGTGGAAAAGGTAGTAAAGTGGAGTTGGTGAATTATCAGATCAGTCATGATTGACAGAGCAAACAACTATCTTTTCCCCTTCCCTGGAACTATTATCATAAGCAGAAGACTGCAAAGAAACTGTTGCTAGTATTATTTAAGGCTTGAATGCATTTGAGTGAAAAGGGCTGATCTTTCACCAGTGAAATTAAACTTACTTGATTTAATCTAATCTATGATAAGTCAACTTGCCATAATTATAGTTTTAATGCATTCTGACAGTTGAGGAAAATTATTATTTTTAAACTTGCTCTTAACTTTATTTATCAAGCTGACTTTCTTCCAACAAATTTTAAAAATGACTTGCCAAGTACAATAAGCAATCACTTAATTGCGAGGGCATATTTGTCATGATGATTTACCCATAATCATTCACCACAAATTTTTTAAGAAAAGGAGTTCCATGCCCTCCCCTTTTTTAAAAAAAGTCATGTTTGTGAAAAATTTAATCTAGTACTTATCCTCAAATAATGACACGTATCTTGGGTTACAAACATTCCATAGAAGAATGGAGGGCTGCTGGCGTTCATATTGGACTGTATTCTCATGTTTATAGCCAATTTTCCTTGCTATTTCTCTATTAAACTAAATTGTTTTGCAACATCAGAAAAGGGATAAACTTCTATAAGATGTTCCTTTGGCATCTCTGAAACAAATATAAAATCTTCAATTCCTTGTCAAGCAACTAATATCTGAGGGAAAAGAAACCAAGTGTCTTTAGTCAATTTTCTACAAGTGTAGGTCATAACTAATAACTAGTAACTGTGTAAAAACACTGGACTTGATTTACTGTGCATTTCCTGTCTCCTGTGGAATTTTCAGATCTACCCTGCCTCTCCCTTTCACATTGTAGGTTGAAAATTAATATCAAATATGAACCTTTTTGTGCTACTTCACAAAAATTCTCAAGTAGTGGCTGAACACTCTGGGTTGTGGACAATTTATGAAAACAATGGCAAAATGGGGGGGGGGGGGAAGAGAAAAATAACAAATTGGTTTTATTAACTATCGCAACAGGAGAGCTCCAAAATAAAATTTCCATTCTCTAATAGAGAAATTGATTTATCAATCCTGAAATCATTGTTTAGGTAATCAGAGATTTATCAGGAAGATCTTGATAGTGCTGTGGCATCCTACTTGAGGCATAGGTCCTCAAACTTCAGCCTATGGATCACACAACCAACTGGACTGCCAAAAGTTGTTTTCCCTGGCAATTTAGTTCTATTTGTTTGATTTCCTATACTTGAATAGATGTAGATCTTGTAAAGAGGTAATTTTTAGACCCTGTTGAACAAATCCTAATCTGAGTACCAATATCCAATAGTAGCAACAATGGGGATAGAGTTAAATCAACTAAAACACTGATTTTAAATTTTGTACATAACCCAAGGTTCCATGGTCCACATCTATCAAGCCTAGTGTGGGCAAGGAAATAACTAACTTCCTACAAACATTTAGAGCTCTGATCTTTGCTCAAAAGATTTCAGCAATCTGGCATGTGAACATTACAAGTTATTTCTTTTAGCCCACTAGCAACAAATTACCTGCAGCCTGGTAGCCACTTTCAGATTATTAGTATTTTAAGATATATTGTGAGGCATTTCTATTTCCAGAGGGTTACCCATATCTTAAAGCGTAATGGGTTGCCTGAACTCAATGCCTGATCTCATCAGATTGCCTTACCTGCGACTTGATGCCATTCCATTCAGATGTTTGGTAAGATGTTTGGTAGGACTCATGATTGCAGATGGTCATCCTAGATGGTCCGGTAGAAGGAGACCTCAGTAATTCACTTTGACACGCCAGTTTTATCCAAGTTTCCCGTGACTGCAAAACGATTTTTTCATTTTCGCAATTGCTGAGTGGTACCCACAAACTCCAGATGCATACCAAATACACGGAGGCAGAAGTGGAGCCACACACACAAGCTTCGAGATCTTTCCGAATGGCATACTTAACATGGAGAAGTTTTGACAGAACCTCAATGGAAGTTGGGGGGGGGGTGGTCGGGAATGAATAATCGCCTTCTAAAATTAAAGCAACAATTGAATTCCTTAACGCCAATCTTTAAGAGTAGTAAACCGATCAGGACTGCGTACTTGTAAATATTCATCAGAAACGGAATAGTGCCTTTTTAAACAAAAACAGACCTGCAAAAGACGTGGCCCAATATGAATTCAATATGAAAGCTCGGCGCGAATGGTGTACTGCTGAATCGTTCGGTCTGGTGTGGTTTGAAGTGGTCTTCATTGAAATGAGTGACAGTGCGGTGAGAGGCTGCAGGGAGGGAAACTGGTGGCGGAGCTTGTTTTGTGATGTGAACAACCGTTGGCCGAGTGGCGGCAGCAACTCGCGCCGCTGCCGTTGGAGCCCAATTTCAAACTGTCAGCGCGAGGAGCCGCTATTACCCATCATGCCGCGTACTCTTTCTCTCTCTTACCCCCCCCCCCCCCCCCCGCCCAGAAGCTCCCCCACCCCCACCCCCGCTACTAACGAATTTGAGTCGAATCTCGGTTTTCGGCGCCATTTTCGACTGGGGCGAAAAAAAACACCGCAGCAGTACTACATACAGACACAGGATGAAGAGAAACAGAGTGGACAGTTCTCAGGAGGATCGAGGAGAGAGGCGGGGAGAGGGTATGAGACGAGAAAGGAGGGTGTTAGGGAGGGATAAGGCGAGAAAGGTTAGAACTGAAGTCAAGCCGCTCGCACACAGGTAGCAGCAGCTCGGATACAGATAACCCCTTCGCTGACCAAGGGGACCTTGTCTTTTTCCCTTTAACCCCACTTCGAATAATTAAACCAGTGTAAGAGGAGCAAAAGGATAAAAGACGCAGATCTTCCGCCCAGTACGGAAGAAGCAGGTTTGTTCCTTTTTTGTATCTTGTTTCTTTCCTGTCTCTTGTCAGTTGGCACTTGTTTTTTTAAAGTTTTAGAGTAATTTTGAGCGGGACGGATGTTTTATTTCCCCCTCTGTCCTCCGGCACCACTTCTAAAATTTGTTTTAATTTATCCCTTGTCCTGACGGAGGGGAAAATAGGGTTCCTAAAAGGAGAAAGTGGAACTTGAACGTTGAATCCGGTGGCTTGTCGCAACGAATGACTGGGGAGTTGTAATTGGTGCAATATTTAAAAATTGGCAACGCGATGATGGGCAGATGCACACAAAAATAGCTGATTCTGGGGAAAGTTTTTATTGTATGTGACAGTGCGAGGGGATCTCGAACTCGCACCGTTTTCTATGTACTTGGTCAAATGGCGCGCCCCCTCCCAGAAAAAGTTATCGTTTTTCTCGGAAATCAGTCCTGTTTGGTAAGTGTTGTTTTCAAATTAAGGATAACATAAAGGCTTTTGGCTATTTTTTAAAAATGTGTTGAAGTATATGTGAGTCTGATTTTAACGGTGAATGGGGGTGACGACCTGGGTTTCCTACCCGCCCGGCTACAGTAAGTACAGTACGGCGACCAGTGGAGTTTACCCCAAGTAACGAGGCACTAGATCCCCCTTCGGGTCACAACTTTCGCTATTTTCCCCCTCACCCCTTCTGGGTGGACTGAATTCTTCAGAACCCCTCGTGTCAAGAATTGAAACAATTTTTAAAAGCATTCTGCACTTTTCATCGATCTTTGGGGGGAGAGAGAGTCTCAAGGCGGGGACAGTTCACGATCCAAGGTACCTGTCTGTTAACGTGCATGTATTTTCGGTATTACTCGACGTGTCAAGACCGTAGTTTCATCTGAAATATTCTTCTCCAACTTCGCTTACCCCACTCCCTAACGTCTCCATGAATAAATGTCAACCTTTTTTGTATTTTTCCCCCACCCAGTCCCCACATTTATTTTCCCGAAACCTTTGGTTTTTTTAATGAAGTGAGTTAGAAGTTGCATTTTTTTTTAAAATTAGAATTAGTTTTGGATATTTCGTGACTTTTAAATTGCGACAATAACGGTATTTGACAACTTTTTTCCCTTGCTGGCGTGGGCGCAAACGAGTATGTGTACGTATGAAATCTTTGAATCGCAGAAAACCGTTATTGGCTGATGTCTGAGATGGATTAGAGTAGTTTTATGAGGATGAAATATAGAAAAGAAATGTAACGTGTGGCAGTAAGTAGATCGATATTGAAAGCTGATGTCCCAGTCCTGTGAAAACTGGACTAAATTTGATTTTTAAACATGTGTACTAACAATTGTGAAACGCAAGTAATTATTTTGCATATTCCCCATAAGCAAGTAATTCTTGGGACGCCTGAGAGTTTGGGGGGGGGGGTTGGTGGTGTACCTAACAATCCGATACAATGTCCTGCTGAAAGTGTAAATGTGGATCATACAGTACGTTCCAGATATACTCGGGTTTTAAAACGTTGCCCCGGATTAAGCCCGTAAAATTGGTGTCGTTGTACGTGGTTAAATCTCTCCTAGTAATTTCTTCAATGTATTTGAGCGATTGCTATATAAAAATATTTTGAGATTGTTTCGACCTAGTTAAAAGCTTTGCGACATAAGACTGAGCCATATTAAAATGTAATTACACTTGCTACAGGATAATTTGAGTCCCACTTATTCCAAACGTGTTCATCTGTAGTAGGTCAAGGCCGCGAATGGAAATTCATTGGTGTTTAACCTCTCAAAATCACTACAACGTGAAGTTGGAATGGTGCTGTCTCTTAACTGTCTTCCCCCAGTTTCTGCATGTGGTTTAAGTTGCAGTATTGGTGCGCAGCCTTTTCTAAAGAATATATTCATAAATTCTTGACAAAATAAAACAGCCTTTTGGGGGAAAAAAAATTAGGACAAAGAAAACTACTCCGCTAGTACAGTCAGTATTTTTGTATTACTAGCTGTGCTGTGCTTCTTTGTTTTCGTTTTTGGCTTAAAACAAAATAGAAAATTATCAAGAAATAACTGCAGTTGCTTATAGGGCAGCCTTCAGATGTGTGTGTATGTGTATATAATAGTTTTGCCTGTTGTTACTTTAGCAAATAAATCTTCTATTAATAATGTGAAAACAGCCTCAGATAATCGAGCTTTTGTAAAATGTACTTATTTGTATTGTGCAACAATGAATATAATTTTTCCTAGACAGTATATTCATATTGACAAACCATCACTCTATTTTCCTTGAGCAACACCAGTCTGAATCAAAGTGAGACTTATCAGAATGACTAAATGACATGGTGGTAGGCTTGTTATTAAAGAATCCTACAATGTGTTAAATGTTGATTGTAAAATTTTCTTGGATATCTTCTAAATATTTCATTAATGGAACCACCAAATACATAATGCCTCTTTTTAAATGTCTGAAAAGTTTTTGTACTCGCCATCTTTGAGTTTTTGGCCCAAATGTCATAGATTGTTAATTAGCAAAGGGACATCTAAAATTTAATGTTTGTCTTGCTTCAGAATGGAAGTTGTGGTAAATTCTAAAGGAAAGCTACATAATGGCCTTCTAATCTCATGTGGCCTAAAGCTGAAGGCAGTGAGCTGTGCCTCCCTGCCACCTCGACTCCTTTTTTCTGAAGTCCTATTTGGAAGGTTGTGGAAACAACCCCAGGAAAATTGTTAGATGACTTGCTGTTATAGATCAGTTTATTGTTAGCTAATGAGGTGAGATTCCAATTGAGATTATATCAATGATGGGATTGTTAGCAACGATGCGTGTGCTGTCTGGAACACTGGCTGAAATTACGGTTGGTTTATGTCCCTTTTTGACGATGAGGGAAGTCACTTACAGTATGGCTTTAAGTAATCTCCACTCATTAGCATGACGCTGCAAATCTGGAAGTGAATGTGCATTTATGATTATTAAATTATACGTTTTTGCTAACTTCTCAACCAAGTTACACCATTTTGAGCTTTTGCTGTTAATATCTGAATATTTTTGGATCCTATTTCTGTATAATTCCTACAGACTTACAAGGTATTAAGCATCCTACAGTTGCACCATTGGGCTATAGATTTGCATTGCAAGCAAATAATTTGTAGTTTTGAAGCCACATGGAAGTTTTCTTTATCAAGAAGAATACAGATAGTAATTTTTGGTTGTGAAAAATTGCTTTTTTACATTTTCAAAATCTCCTTTTATAAGATACAAATTTTATAAAAGACACAAATATAAAATTTCCAGCAAAATACATTACATTTATTTTGTCTGTCATTGACATAGTAATTTATTTTTTGTAGTCTATTGTAGTTCTGTTCTCATCAGAAAAAAAATCGTGGTATTTGCACAATAGGTTAGTTACTTTATCAGGTTCCCTCTGGATTAACTATAGCTATCAATACAGTTCTGATTTTTATCTTGCAAAATGGTAAGCATTCTAATTTGCAAGTACTCAGACTTGTAGTCTTTCCTGTCCCTTCTACACCAGTACCATTGTCTCAATTTGGTTTTACTTTTTTAGTATAATTTTGTACCAATTTGAAAGCTAAATTTTATTGGAGAAAGGTAAATGAGTAAGTGACAAAAAGTTGTAAAACACATTCACCGAGTTAAAATGCAGATTATTTTTAAATCTACATTTCAGAATTGTAGAGAACAGCACAATAGCAACCACTACACTTTGAGAAATATTTCTGGCTAACTGTGTCGTATCTTGAATTGCATTCGTGTCTGTTAACATTTATAAATTTGAAGTGATTTCTGCTCATTGCATTTTAAGGTTTGCTTATGAACATCTGATCCATTGATTTGAAAAATGTAATAGTATGAACAGAGACTGAGCGAGCTAACAGTTCACTAGCCTAATTTTTTTTTGCACTCCTGTCCAGGTTATTGAAATTGCAAAATGTTAGTGAAATTATAGTTCAGATTGTCACAAAATGTTTACTATAACTTATTTTATTAAAGTACAGGTACCTCTAAATTATAGAAGGGAAAACTAATATTTCTTTGGTATAAGTTTTCTTAGAATTATATGCATCCATATTAGTTCTGCTTTGTGAATTTGCTGCACTTTCAAGTGTGATGACTAATGCTTAATTTTTAAACTGGCCTCTGTGCTGTTTTATTAAAATTGAAAGCACTAGGACCTTGGAGAAGTCTTTTTTCCCCCCACTATATTGCTATATTTTGAGCTAGATCTAATTCGAAACTGGACTTTTAAGTTCAACTGTACATCTTTTAATCTTCAATTATTTTCTTTCTTTTTATTTACTAAAGATCTACTAATGTAGAGTTGTATGTGGAGAGAGGAGGTGCAAAATGAGTGAAGCAATGCCTGTAATGTTGAAAGCGTCTCCTACTTTGTAAAATGCATTAGAAGTTGATTCTTAACCCCTTCAGCACTGAAATGTGCAGTGCAAAACATGTTTTGAAATTTATGTACATTTTATGAATTTCTAAATTGTTTTAGAAACTAATTTGTTTTTCTTGTGGAATGCTGCAGGATTTATAGTTTTGAGTTGGACTAAATACTCTTGATCCGTTGCATAATCACTTTAATGTTACATATTCCCTAAATCTCTCTAACAAAGAATTACTAAGTAAAGTCACTTGCATAGATCAACTGTGTCTCAGCCGCAAAGGAGTACCTACATAGCAATGTGGAAACATTTCCACTTGTCATTGTTCACTTTTATTGTCACGTTTCTCGACTGAATTTGCCAATCACTCCTGAATTATAATTTTTAATTCTGAAAATTCACACCACTTTGAGATTGCAGTAATATTTAGATTATATATAATCACAATTAAATTCTATCATTCTCCTAGATTTTTAATGATATCTGTAGATGAAACTGAGGATCGCTTCAGCTTGTTTATCATAAAATATTTTATTTAGTGCGGTGTTAAGAAGCATCCATGTCAAACTAAAGGCCTAATTCTTAGTATCTTAGTAGTAGCAACAAATGAATGAAACAAATTCATGAAAAATGGTTATTATCAAACTAGATGATGTTCAGGCATGTTATTCCTCAAAGGTTAGGAAGCACTGCATTTTTAAAAATGTATAATTCACCTGGGAAATTCAATTAGCAATAAAATTTTGAAATTTGCCAATGATCCCAAGCATGGAATGGGGGGTGGGGGGAGCGGGGGTGGAGGAAAGCAAGAATGCTTTAAATGAACTGCAATAGGACACAGGCTAACAGAATGGCCAGACAAGTGACAGATGGAGTTTAATACAGGGAAGTGTGAAATGATGCAAACAGGATAGAGGCAGTATAGAAAAACACTCTCTTTTAATGTCCAGGTTGAATGGAAACTGGGGAAACTTTACAAAGGTATATCTTCAAAGGTAGCAGGGGCATCTCGACAAAGTAGATAGCATAGCATATGGAATTTTGGACTTCAGAAATAAAAGAATTGAATATTACAACATGGAAATTATTTTAAACATTTTATGAAGCATTGGTGAGGCTTTGACTGGGATGTTGTCTCCAGTTATCATTGTCACAATTCAAGAAAATCATGAGGATCCTTGACAGGATGTAGACTGTATTTTAATCAGGATGATTCAAAGGTGAGGATTTTAGCTACAAGGTTATTTTGGAAAGCCTTTCATCGTCTCCTTTTGGATTGAAAGATTCAGGGTAGTCTTGGTATTGGTATACAAAGTTACAGATTTTGATAAGATAGACAAACACTTTTGTTTTTAAAACAACTTTCCAAAAGCTGACCAGGGCATGTGATTGGGTCAGAGATGCAAGAACAGATATGAGTAAGTTGGTAGTGATGTGAAACTTGTTTCTCTCAGAGGCAAGTGGAGACTGGGATTATCAATCTCAAAAAAAAAACTGGAGGGACACCTTTTTTGAAGGAAATAAACATACAGGACAACATGCCTCGAGTAAAAGATGAGACTGGCTGATACTTGTTCAACAGAGTACTGGCATGGTCTTGGTGTGTTGAATGGCCTCATTTTGTGCTATAAGAGACTCCAAGCAGATTCCTTAGTTCATGGGTGTAAAATTGAATATTTCTTGACCCTCCTGGATGCACTGTTTTAGAACTTTAATGATTGATGTCATCTGATACATGCAATGTGACTTTAATTTCTGCACAGCAGATCTAAGACAGCTCATTTGATAGATTCATTGTCTGCCATTATAGCTAACAGTGATTGAGAAGGCAAGGTGCCACATTAGGTTATTGTGCAAGGCCTGATTTGAGACTTATTATGCCCTTTTTTTGCAATTAATTTTGTAGAAATAGAAATTGAGAGGCTACTAAATGGTCAGATCGGAAGTTGATACATTAGTATTTCTCATTAATTCAAATTGCCTGTGAATTATTGTGTATTTGATTGGCACAACATTCCTGCCAATAACTTGCAATCTGCTATCCATGATAGCACTGAAAGCTGTTATGACTCAAGATTTTAAAGCTTACAATGCTATCCAGCTTCTCTACTGTCACAACATTTCTTAACATAACGAAAATAATCCATAATGAAACTGTATGAGGAACAAATTTGTCCAAGCGAACAATGAAGGTAAATGTTGCAAAAACTAAAATATAAATGGGGAAAAAAAAGGCTAGATATTTGGAGGGGCATTGATCTTAGTTGAACTTTAGTGTTCTTTGCTTTTTATTTCTTTACTTCTCCTGTATTGCCAGTTTTCTGCTTCAACCCACCCCACCTCAAGGCTCTGACTTTGGGAAATCGTGAAGCATAGCCCGACAAACTGCAGAATCTTAGCCAAATGATCACCTTTTCATGCATGAGACTGGCCACCAACAATCCAAGGAGTGTTATTCACATGAGATCTAGACAAAGGCTTCTTGCCCCGGATCCAAGATTAGATACCTGACAGCACGCTTGTGGTGAATGTGGACTTTGGTTATCCTCCTTTTTTCTCGTTATCCTTGTTACACTGAAATAAATTTTTCGTGCCACTACTGTACTAGGCAGGAGGAAAAGGAAGTAATATTGTAAAATCTTTGTTTTTAACTTGCACCCTTCAAATTGCAGTTTTTAACTATTTGTATGAATGCACTGCAGTAGCTGTTCCCTACTGATTTTGGTTTTATCATCTTTATTACTCAATATATTGACTTCTTTTTGATTTTTAACTTGTTGAATTTACAGGCTATGTTTATCCTCCTTTAAATAACATTGAAATCTTTGCAAGTACAATTTCAAATGATCATCTGATACCAGCTGTTGGCTTGATCTCCTGGTCAGCCAGTTAATCGAATTATTCTACAATGTTTACAACTTTCTTTATTCAATTCCATTTGACATTTAGAAATGAAGAGATTCAGGCATGCCTGGCAACCAAAATATTTTGACAACTTTTTTTTTGCATGTAAAATTTGAAACCCTAGTAATTTTTTCTTTGTATTTAAATTCTTTTGAAGGAATAATCTCTTGTGGATAGAAAGAAACCCGTTGGCATACTATATTTGGATTTCCAGAGGGCATTGTGACACATTGGGTTATTGTGCAAAGCAGTAGCATGTGGATGTGGGGATAATGTAATAACGAACAGTATGCATAAATAGGTATTTTCCTGATTTTGGTAGGATGTGATGAGCATGGTCCTGTGGGACTGTGGGATTTTTTACAGTTTTGTCAGTGACTGTGGAAGGGAGCAAAAGCCTGGCAACTAAATTTACAAATGAGAAAGATGAAGGTATGGTGTGAAGAGGACATAAGGAAATTGCAAATGGAAATGAGTTAAGTAGGCAAAATCTGCAAGTACAATGTGGGATAATGAGGAATTATTTGCTTTGGCATGAAGAATTTTTAAAAAGTAAGTGGAGCTGGGGAACGCATCAGAGGAGCAGGAAAGCTGACATTTTGGGTGGGGACCCTCCTAGTGTTTTGGTGCTCGAGTCACAATGAGATTAACGTGCAGGTATAATATGTAATTAAGTTCTAATGGAATCATGTCTTTTTATTAGAAGAATTGGACATAAAAATGAAGTAGCTCTGCAGGATACTGATGAGACTACATTTTGAATACCTGTGTGGTTTTGTTCCCTTTGTTTAATGAAAGAAGTAAATGCATTGGGAACGATTTCTGAGGAGCCCTCCTAGATTGATACCTGAAGTGAGCTAGTCGTGGTCTTAGGAAAGGCCAGAATGTGTTGGTTTTTCCTGGGATTTAGTGGAGACTGAATTAATTGAAGTTCATGAGATTTTAAATGGACTTGACAAGGTGAATATGAAAAGTGTTTCCTTGTGGGTGAGTACAGAGCTGGGGGCACAGTTTCTACATAATAACATAGAAAATAGGAGTGGGTGTAGGCCATTTGACTTCGTGCCTGCTCTGCTCTGGTGTAATCATAGCTAATCTTCAAACTCCATACCCCAGTTCTATCTCTCTTCACCCCCTCACCCCATACCCTTTGATCCCTTTTAGCCATGAGGTATATCTGTTAGGATTTTATAGGTTTGCGATTTTCCCCTAAACCTTGCCCCCTTAAAATTCTTTAGAAGCTCTTATAGTTAAAGGCTTTTAGGGCAGATTGGAAATGTTTTGAGTTACGTGCCTGGAATACACTTTTTTTCTTAAACTGGTGGAGATAGGTAGTGTCACTCATTCCCCTAGTAAAAGTCTGTTTCCATTTTAAAAATATCCAAAGGTTATCGGAGTAGGTGGAAATTTGGAATTTGAAACACCAATCAGCCATAATCTGAATGGCCGAACAGGTTCAAGGGACTGAATGATCTACTTCTGCTCTGAACAAATGTGGATTTGTATATTTTGTAGTTCAATTTTTTTACATTGACTATACACAGTGACTTAATTGGATTATGTCACTCAGAATTCCAGAAACAGCACACGTAGATTACTATATCAATGAATACCATAACAGAAATTTCTCATACATCTTATGAACACAAATAGTTTAATTGCCTTAATTTTATATTCACAAAGCTGAGGCTATTTTTCTGTAATTTCAAAGTAAAATCAAAACTGGTGTGGAGGTAGATTTAATGGCAACATATAGTTGGCAAAATATGTAGGATTACTTTGTGGTGATATAGTCAGGAGTAAAACCTTGACAGTGCATGAGACTGGATGCAGAAGTGTGGCCTAACAGGTTTGAGAACTCTCTTTGAGCTACTTGTTTAGCTTGAGCTTCTGGAAGCATCCTTTTAGGTATCACAGTATGTTTTGGGCCACACTTTTTTTGTGGTGTTTTTTCCCCCTCAAATCAAAATGCTTCCCTGTTTTCTGTGAAAGAACCACTTGAGTGTCAGTTCTAGAAAGAAGACTTGAGCATAATGTTAATAATTTGTACAACTACTGTGCATATTTTTAAGGTGTTTCTGCATGAAAATGGTCAGTTTTGATAAGTTTCAGTTTAGCAGAGTCTTGTTAGCCTAAGATTCAATGAGGAAGAAGGCAAATGGCATACTTCTGTGAACTGTTGCTGCTTTGAGATCATTTTTACTATATGCCCTGATATCTTCAAACTACACTGCTTACAAAATTGGCATTAAAAAACACTCCATGCCCTACATTATATTTCTCAAGTGTAATAAAAACTGAGATAGCTATCTAGATCTAAATTGACAATTTTTTTAAAAATAAGTTGATTATAATAATTGTAGGGAATGAAGAAATAACATGTTATATTTGAGTGGTTTCGTTGCTCGGGCAAGAGACAAATCTTATATTAAGACCACTGTTTTTAAGTTGTGACCCAAAAGTTAGATATTAAATCTTATTCAATACAAAATGTTAATCAGAATAACAGGTTTGACTAGTAATTTCTGTTTAATGTGGCAATGGTTGTTGTTGTATTGCTCATTTAATGAAGTTGATCCATATCAGATCTTTCACTATGGTTGACTTTACTGAGATTCAAAATGCTCAGTTTACTTCAGATGTGCAGCTAAATTAGTGGACAATGTGGAGCTCACTGATTTGGGGGCAGGGGAGTGGTAGCTTGTGGCCCAGGTTCAAATCCCACCTGCTCCAGCAGCTTATTAACTCCTTCTGAACAGGTTTGTTATCTTTTTTAAAAGATCAGAGCTGACCAATGGAGGTGCCTGTGGCACAGGGGTGGTGTCCCCACCTCTAGACCAGGAGATCTGGGCTGAAGTCCCTCCTGCTACAGAGGTGTATAATAAAATCTCTGAGCAGGTTGTTTAGAAAATACTCTTAGAACTGATTTTTTTTTTGAAAAACTCTAAAATAAAGTTGCAGGACTGGCATCTTTCAAATGCCTAGCAAAACAGATTATTATAGAATGCTGATATTCTTTGGAACTTCTGACCCTGCTATTTTTCTCGCGTTGCAAGAGTGCAACAGATGTCAGGATGAGTTGGTTGAACAGTTGAGTTATTGTTTTTTTTCCTCGGAACCGACAGTGGTTCTGCAACTATGGAAAAGAGCACGCATTTAGCACAATGCAGTACTATTCAGACCTCCAGTATCAATCTTATGGGTCTTCATTTCCAGTTGTGATAAATATTGCAGTATGTTTATAACTAATCTGCACAAGCTTTGAAGTTTGTTCGTGATGGTACTCAATAGCAAGCAAACATTTTCACAATTGGAGTTGCTCGAGTACTGAATTGTATATGAAGACTATTAAAAATAACTTTATCTTTAAGTGGAATTGTTATTTTATACTACTTTACAAATCTATTACTTAATGTTGCTACATTTTAAAAGGGGGCCCGTAATGTTGTCCTGAATTCAGACACTTGTTGTAGGTTACGCTGTATTAGAGTGCTTTTGTCTTTAAGCAACCTTCTAAAAACAAGTGTCAACTTCCATGCTGATTTTTTTTTTAAATTCATGAGTGTTTTTGTTATTTAGAATGTGGCCATTGCTTATTAGATCAGCATTTATTATCCATCCCTGATTGCATTTGCAGGAGGTGGTGAGCAGCCACCTTGAACCGTTTGAGTCCATTAGAGTTGGATATGCCAGTGTATTAGGAATGGAGTTCTAAAATTTTGATCCAGCAACAGTGGAGGGACACTAACATTGTTCCAAGTCAGAATGATGTGTGACTTGGTGGGGAAGTAGTGATTCCCATGCACCTGCTACCCTTTTTCCTTTGAAATCGTGATGGTCACAGGGTTGGAAGGTAAAGTGGAGTTCTGTAATCTTGTAAAAAGTACGTGCTCCTGCCGTTTGCTTGTCTGAGGAAGGAGTAAATGTTTAATATTATGAATGCTGTGCCAGTCAAGTAGACGTTTGTTTGTTTTTGTTCGTTCTGGATGGTGTTCGAATGTCTAAGCAACACTGAAGCTACATTCATTCAAGTGGAGAATATTCTAATTTATTCAATTAATATGGAATATTAATATTGCAAATACTCTTTAAGCATAGTGTTTTCAAACTCCAATATCTGCAGCATCCGATGCAGATTTCATCAAATTCAGTTTAATTACCTGAGGATCCTACACTGGATCGGATATGGCACTTTTTTGCCTTTTAGCAGCTTCTCTTTGCCATAAAATCATCCTATGCATCCATTAAACATCGTATTCCATTTTTCACTTTGAAATGCGGTGCAACAGTGTCTTAAGGTGATTTGATGATGAAACCTCCATGTCAAGTAGGGCAGCATTATGTTTCAGAGATAGTAGGAACTGCAGATGCTGGAGAATCTGAGATAACAAGGTGTAGAGCTGGACGAACAAGGTAGGCCAAGCAGCATCAGAAGCATTACGTTTCACTTTTTTTTTACGGAGGGTTTTTCTTATCCATCCACCTGTTCCACTCAGTTCAACTTTGATCCTTGATTGGCTAGTGAATCGATGATGACTTGACTGGATTCCTCTTGATGGTTTTTGAATCAACTTGACAAAAGGCATTCAGCTTTTGGCTTGGGAAAATTTGGAGGTGTGATGAATTATAAAGTATAATTGCACGGTGATTGCATTTTCAAACAAACCTGCAGCTGTTGCACTTGATGCATTAGGAAGCAGACCAAAATTTATTGGGATGGGCAGGAATGTGGAATTGAGGTCAAAATCAGATCAGCCATGCTCTTACCGCAACAGGCTTGAAGCCAAATTCCTTGCTCCTCTTAATGATTTGTATTGTGAGGAATGCATTTAAGGGTTGAGCTGCAGATGTTCGATCCTCTTAGTATAGCAACAATGTGGATGTCATCCTTTCAAGAACCAGGGATCTGAGCATGTCTCCATTTAGTAAACTGCATTATTTACTTAGTTACTAAGACACCTATTCTATGTATTATTGATCCATATCTTCACTCCATCCAACAGCTGTCATGAACATGCACAAAGCATCCTATCAGAAATCCAGCTTCTTGATATGGTTTGAAAATTACTTTGGTGTTAACTTCATCCATGGACTAGGCAAGCTAGTACTACTACAGATCTTGTCATTTTCAATAAAACTGTTTTGAACACCCCTTGCTACACAATTTTGGCTGCTGGGTTTTAAAGTGCCTAAAAACAGATTTTACATGGTACAAATTTTGCAAAGCTAGCAAATCACAATGGTGGTAAACTACACATTACTGAACCCCATCAAAGGTCTATAATTCAGAAAATGTACTTTCCTGAAGAAAATTGTGCTCCCTTTGATTTTTGTTCTGTACTCATTCTCCAATAGGTGCCTTTTTATTCATATCAAAACCTTTCTACATGATATGGGTGAGGGGGGTAGAAAGAGTACTGTAAGCACATTTACCAAGTTACTTGCTATTAAGAATTGATCAGTTTAGTTAATTGCCCAATAAACCTAATTGAAAAATAGTGAATCTAAATTATAGATGTGCTGAATCTCACCATGTGGTTCATTGGAAATTAAGATTGTAATTAACTAATCCACTGCTGTAAAACTGTCATTTCCACTGCAATTCCATTCCTGCAGTTGGCGTGCAGAAGTATGCCACATTTGGTCTTTACCACAGAACTCTGCATGCTGACTCAAATCATGGAATATGTGTACATGTATTAATTTGAAAGTTTCTTCTGCAGTTTTAAAAAAAAAGCTGCAAGAGACCAAGTTGGCAATAAATTTTTTTGGTCAATTAGCAATATAATCCAAGCTAATAATTGGATTGTATTTTTAAGTGGGAGGGGAAGCTATATTTTGAAAATCTTCAAAAAGAAAGCAAATGCTTCTTGAGGTACAACTCAAGAGGTACATCTATGTGTCGTCTTAGGTCAGGAACACATTTTAACTTGATCTGTTCAATTTCCATTAGGACTAGACTTAAAAATTCCAATTTTTGTGGTGTTATTTGCATTGCTCAATGCAAATTTGTTAGATGGTTAAGATGGTAAGTAACCAAGTTTAGGTACATACTGCATGTACTAATTTGAAAGGATTAACAATTGATGTTGAAAGTTGAGAATGGGATAGTTGTAGCTTTTTAACTGTCATCACAACATCTAGCTTATTAATCAATATATTTTTAATTAATACCCAACTAAAGTTATTTAACTTGTGTTCTGTTTGAACCAAACCTTTTATAATTTTGGTGACATTTCTACTGAGCAGCTGTGCAGTGTGTTTTTAAGCAAGTGAAATAACAGTTTCCCTTGGCATAAAGTAAACTTCTACAAATGGTAGATGAGTAGTTTTTGTTTTGCAAACTTGCATATTCTTTCTATAGAACAGCTCGAGGGGGTGGGTGTAGATTTTATCCTACTTTTTAAAATTAAAATGTTTTGCATCTTGCTACTTATCAGTGTCTTAAATATTTAAAATGTTGCTGCTTGCAGCATATGTTTAGACATTCAGATTGTCAGATGCTGTACATATAGGACACCTAGTTGGAACTATGCCCTCTAGGCATGAAAGAAAGGGAAATGAATCATGTGTAATGCAAAGCTTGTGATTTTGAATATCAAGTTTCATTAATGTGAATACAGTTTTGAATTACTGGTAGATTAAATTTTTAGTCATTTCATTTGATTTCAATTGTTATATAAACATGGTGGCTGTTGCAAAGTCTCTGGCTGTTTACTGCCTCAGTCTTTTTGCTAGTTTAGGGATGAGGGGGCGGTGGGAGAATAGTATTAAATTTGAAGAATATTAATCACTACATATTGACCCTGACCTTGTTTCCATATGATTTTTGTTTAATCTTGACATCTGTAATTCATAGAGTATACCAAGATATTACTTCATTTAAGCCTTTTTTTGTTGAAGAATGTTGTCCATGCTAGTACCCCGACTTTGGAAAGAGAAATTTTAAAGCATGGTTAAAATAGTTTTTGCATATGCTTTCTGGGGTAATAAGATGGTATTTGACAATGTATTCAGTTAAGGAATAAAGATGTCCATTTTAGCCCGCTGGTTTTTAACAGATTTTTGTTTAAAATGTCTCTGAACATCAGTTAGTAATAGTTGATGTGCATGTTACATAAAAATTATCCTTTTACTTGAATTATTTTTAAATGTTGAGGTCATTACTTCACGTACGGTTTTCAATTTCCTAAAACTGAATGGTATGTTTTATGGGGGTGGCAGGAACCATAGAATACAAAAATTTCTGTGAACTGTCCAGTTAATGACTTTAGTTTTGTTTAATATGATGGACTTCCACTTTGAATAGAGTTTTAATGCTCATATTCGTCTTGTTTCAACAGATCTCCTAATGTGCCAAAAGTACACTACATAGGTTTATGTACTCGGAAAATGAAACTTGCCTATATTCAGCTTTTGTGGCTGAAAATGATAACGCAAGTACTTTGTCACCAGTGTGTTTTTAACTTCAAGCAGGGAAGTTTGAGGCTTTTTTAGTTTTTTTGTGATAAATTCATAGCTGACCCAACTGTCATGTATTTTTGAGGGATGTTAATATGTCTAACAAGGATTACCCTTCAAAGATCTTAGTCAGGCACAAATATAATTATTTTTCTTAGCCACTCAAAATTATGCTATATTTGTGCTATACATAACTGAAGTATGGGACACATTACTAATGTGTGTTCTTTTGGGAAATCAAAGTAAATTTCAATTTTTGAAAATTGTACTAAAATACAAATTGGTTTAGGTAAATTGTGGTAATTTTGAACCCAAAGTTTTTAGAAACAAACTGGCACTTTGAAGAAATGTAGTTATTGACCTTGTAAACTTCTGTGCAATCTTCAACAAAATTTAAAATTTTACACAAGTTAAACAAACATGAGAGAAATTTCAAATCTGATTATGGCCTGTTACAGTGAATCAGATTGATAGTTTAAATATGATCTATTCTTAATTGGGAATGACAGCTTTTATAAGATGGTGACATTTTCCTTTTTAATAATTCTGTACATACCACATAGCATTTTGTCTTGAGCTTGTAAAAGAAGAAAATGGGTATAGATCATTTTTGAGTCAGCTACATTTTCTTTGATGCTAAGTGTCCAATACACTTCTTCGTGTATAAGACCTGTAACTTGCAGGTTGAAAGGTTGCAGTTATACAGAAATTGGATTTGTCGTTTAAAAAAAAATTAGTATAGTTCACTTTTCCTTTTTATGAAATTTGGAAAACAAACATTTTCAGGATTAACATTTTAATGTCATACTTTTAAGGTCTATCTTGTAATCAGACTAAGTATTGAGATATTTGAATTTCTAGTCATCCATTCATGAGATTTTATTACTTATTTATTTACATGCGATATGAAAGGCTTCAAGTTTAAGTACATGTTCTTACCCATGCCCTGCAAAGAAAGTCCATTTTTTGTGTTTTGTGTTCAGGTTAAAGAATACCAAAGTAAAATATTCTATTCTTTCTTATCTCTTCTCTGCTACCAATTGTCCCTCCTTTCTTTTCCTCTCAAATTCTAAGCTGCTCCTCCTCCTTCCCTCTTCCCCCCGCCTTCCCCACCCCAACCACCCACCCACATTCTTATTATGAATTGACTGAGAAAGATACGCCTTTTGGCAAGTTGCCATGTAAGAATCTCCTTAAACTTTGGTTTTGCATTGACATGATAAAAGTTGGTGTTTATTCTAGACACTTGACATAGTTTTGTTGTGTGTGTGTCTTGTAGAAAGAATCAGGTGTGCGTGAAAATAGTATGCAGTGCAAGATATGTCATTAGGGAGCTGGCATGGCCTGGTCAGATAGGCTTGGCAGTCGATCTGTTTGTGCTTTATTAAAGCAAGATGTTACAGAAACAAAGGTGAAAACGGCTATGCTCCTTTTTCTAATTGTTAGATCATGGGACTCATCTGATATGCTGTTTAAAACACTGGAAAAATCAGGCATACATTTCATGCAATACTACAAATGACTGAACAATTTTTATTCAGATGAGTTTTTTTTTCTGGTTTCCTTTTCCCTTTTGCCAAAGTTTATTTTTCCATGCTCATTTTTTCATTTTATCTTATGACAGCACGTTTGTATATATTCAAAAGAACTACGTGAAATAATCAACCTATGAAAGGCAAAAGTACACTAAATTACAGACATCTGATAGACCAGAGGCGTTTTAGTTGTGTACTGAACCGGGGGGGGGGGGGGGGGCGCGTGGAAACCCAACTGTGCTCTTAAGATTTTGACTGCTTTTCTTTAAAATTAAATTTAGGAAGGAAGTTGCTAATCGAGAAACAAAAATTAAATCATTTTGGGTATAAATAAAATCCTTTGTATTCAGACTTGAAGTTGCGTATCGTTGTGACTTAAATATGAAAGCCACTGTCTTAAATGAATAGTATTGCATAACATGAAATGTCCTACTATGCTTATTTATTAAAATCTTGCTACACAATTGTTTCAGATTTATCTTTTCAGATCTTTTAGGATTTTGAATTTTGGAATCTTGTCAAATTCTACAGCAGCCTAGGGTTGAATAGTAAGATATTCCCGTCTTGATTGCATTGATTTCAGCATCTTTTCATTTTGTTCTGAAACTCTTCTAGATATAACATTAAATGTTAAACCCAAGGTGCAAAGCATTTAAACTTGTGTTTATTGTAAATTGCAAGCGTAATGGAAATCAGGATCATGAACTGTTGATATGAATATGGTTGTAAGCTTTGGCAAATAATTGTACCACCTGAATGTACAAATGATTTGCACATGGCAAAGTAGTAGTAACAAAAAAAATGCTATGGAGTGGCCTCATTGTGCACAGAGGCCTATCATAAAAGAATTAATTAATAGATACAAAATTATCAGAACAGGGTGAAGCTGGAATATGTAGGTTCTGAATTCAGCTGCCTACTTTCCAGTGACTAACCCAGTAAGTTTGCTACTGGAGATTGAATGAATTATTTTGCCAGTGTTACAACCAGAATTCTGATTTGAGTAGTGACATATCAAGCAGTAAGTTAGTCATACTTGTATAAAAATTGTTTGTGCTTTTTGAGAGTCTTCCACTGACACCAAAAGCTAATAAATATAAAATCATAATTTACAGAATTGTGCATGATGAGAGTAAAGGATTTACAGGAGAATTTGAAAGGAGCTTGTAAAATCCCTACGATGAGCCACACTGACTGAAATGAGCCTTTGTATGATTTGCAAGAGCACCTGGAAATGCTGTCAATGGTGAGGTGTTTTGTTTGTTTTATGGGCATGTGGCATCTGATAAGCACGTCAGTACTCTATTTATTTAAGTTATTCTATACTGAAAGTGGGTGCAGAAATTTTAATGGGCTGCATAGGTATGAGTTATTAAAATTCTGCTCCATGTATGAAATATGGATCTTTCTAAACATTGCCAACCACACCCTTTAAAACCACTACTTGACTTTGACTTTGAATTGCATGGGAAAACAACAAATGATTGGGAAGTCTGAAGGGATTAAAATACAATGGTAAGCCCTCTTTGCTTTAATAAAGAATGTGTACTAAAATTCAACAGCAATATAAATGTTACTGAATTGTCACACAATCCAAATTGCTAGAAATTGATGGTTGGAGGCTTATTTCAACTGCTGACTTATTTGAAGCAAGCTGTTATAAAGAAATTAATGACAAGTGATGCCCATAAACCCCTTTCTTGATCTTGTCATTACTGCCATCTTGTACACTTCGTAACAGGGTTTAGAATATTGCTTCCAGTAAAAACTGCAACGATTTGCCTCCTCCAGTTTGCTGTTGCTTTTGACTTGGTTTTTTTAAACATTATTTATTTTTACACTGAAAAAGAAACATGAAACTGTATTTGAACAGAAAAGTGGAAACTATATGGTGTTTCCCTGTCAGGTGCCAGAATCTTAGCAAAATACTTCATACTTCACATCTTTCCCCACAACCCCACCCCCAAAATTGTTCATCCATAAATCAAAACTCCTGAAGATGTATAAAGTTTGCAATCAAACAAAATTCTCCACAGTAGCTGCTGATTTAGAGTTAATGGGAGAAGAGATGCTTCAAGTAGCTTTCATGCCTAATGCCAGTTATCAGATTCTTTTTGTCAAAGTTTTTTTTAATTTTTTAAAATTTAAAATCCAAAACACTGCTTTATTTTTTTTCTCTGTTGAGATTATCTGGTATTGATAATTTTTTTAAAAATTTTTTGCAGTTTAGTCATTAGACTTTTTTTGCTTTGCTTTGTTTCCCTCACTTGCTGTTTCATCACCTCAAATGTTCATTCCCCACCCTCAAAGTGCTGTTAAATGCTAGCGGACTTGGTAATATTGTAGAAGATTTACATTGGGTAAAAGTATCTAGCTACAATACAAGGAGCTGCATTCAAGAGAAGAACTGAAGGGAAAGGGTGTACTTTGTCATTTTTGGTAATCCATGGATCAAAGATTTTCTTGAACAGCCTCCCTGACTTTCAAATGATTCTGGTGATTTGTGCAGTACACAGGTTGGTCTTGCTGTTTTTCTTTTGAGGCCAGATGAAGATCACTTTACGGAACTCAAAGGTGCTACTCAACTGTTAAAGAATATTTTACAGCATAAAACCCAGTGTTAAGGGACTGTAATTCCTTCATTATTTGTGTGTCAGTGAAATATGCTTTCAATTAAGTTAGACACATTTCAGCAATGTACTTACAAATTCTATTGAGAAGATTTGGTTGGTTGCTAAATTTCAATGAATGAAGCTGATCAATCACATTTGCGAACCATATTCAGGAGTGTGATCAGGTGAGGTTTGTCTCAAGTTTATTGTCCAGTTTGTTTGCCTTGTAGGATTGAGTAGCAACTCTTGGCAGCATTGCTAGATGGACCCTGAGCAAGCAATCGGCTTCAATTTGAATCTCTCCTTTTTTTGCGGGGGGAGTGTCAGTTAGATGAGGAATTGGGAAAATCTGTGACCTTTTGAAATCTGACTTTCTTGCTTAGACACTTACTCGGAAAGAAAAAGCTAAAAACCAGTTTAGAACAGTACTTTCATCCCCTTGAATTTAGCAACTACTTTGACTTTAAAAACATTGCTTAGTGTCAACTTGCTTTTATGCAGTGTAGAGTCTAGACTGGATGACCTAGATATTAGCCAAAGGTAGGTTTTAAGGACTGTTTTGAAGGAAAGAAAGAGGTTATGGCAGAGCAATTTTATAGGGAATGCCAGAAGTCAGGCCCAAGTTACTGAAGATGCAGCCACCCACGGCAAAGCAGTTAAAATCAGGATGTCAGAAGGAGCAGAGAGATAGGGAAGGATGAGGCCATAGAAGGATTTAGATAGGAGGATGAGAAATTTCTATCATGTTGGTGCTTAACTGACAACCACAATAGATCTGCAAGTATGGTATTTATTGATGTGTTGATAGTGCTTTGTGCAAGGTAGGATGCAGGAAACAGGATTTTAGATAACATTTATTGAGAAAAGGGAATCCAACCAGAAGAATATAAAATAGTCAAGATGAGGTAACAAACACCTAAGCAGACAGGGTGGTGGCATATATGTGCTTGGAAGCTCATCACAGGATCAAATCTGACACCATGACTGCAGACACTAATTCAATGTCAGACTGTTACCAGGAAGAGAAATTGAGTCTGTGGCTAGAGAGCAATGATTTTGGCCTTTGATATTTATTTGGAGAAAATTCCTGACAATGGATGTTACAGAAACAATCTGTTTAAACAGTGGAGGGTTTGCATGGGAACTGGTGAAGTACCTTTTCAGTATGTGCTAACCAGTGTGTTTGAGGATCATGCTGACGGACCACATGTAGATGAGATCCAGAAAGGATCAATGTGTGACATGACGATGCATGAGTGGGAAGAAAACTCTGATGCCATTGCAACAATTAGTTAACTGATATTTTCACCAATCCATAATATGGTCCATGTGAAGCGAGTGGTGCATCAGTAATGTAAACTTTCTGGAATCCACCAACAACTATGTATTTGTTTGTATGAGAGCCACATGTTTTGGACTCCTTTTCCTTGTACTAGATGACATGTGGTTGACTTTTAAGCAAGTAACTTTTTTTGAGGGATTGAAATCATTTGGATAAAATAAAAATCAATATTTAAAATTATAGTAATTTGCTAACACTAAGTTTATAATGCTCACAAACTATATGCATTTCATCTAACAAAAATATCCAATCAACAGCAACATTTCGGATCACAATCCTACAAAATCACTGGCTGAGTCCGAATAGGTTAGGATGGTCTAGTCATCAACTAGTTTGGTTATATGTCCAACCTTTTTAGATATTATCTTTTGAGGTTTATACATACATATCCAAGAGTTGGAACATCACTTGAGCACTTGGAGTTGCTTCCATGCCAGCATTGGTTGCTCTCCTATCACTGATTACAATGTTGACAATGTGAATGTTGAACATATCTTTGGCAGATTTCTTTGCATAGCCCTCTTGGTCTCAAATTCCATGTTTCTCATTTTATCTATTCAACTTCTTTCATCCATCCAGTCTTGGGAATGGATGATTATGGCTTGCTGAAAATTCTTTGGGGGAGCTTTGCATTTGAATGTTGCCATCAACTTTAATTTTTGGCCAGTCCCCATATAGAATAGAACTACTATGAACACAAACCCAGGCAACTTGTCATGGCTGTTGTAAATAATCAGTCAACGAGGTGAGCATGTTGCTAAACAAGACGATGCTACATCACTACCACACCTATGTTTTATATACTTAATTTGTGCAGCAAACATGCTTAACATACTTAATCCAAATGGCCATGCCTCAAAAAGGAGTAGTAAAAGTCCAAGTGGCCTCTAGACAATCGGGAGATATCACCAAAGTCATTCAAAGGCATTATCCAATCTCCATTTGGGACATAGAAATGGTCAGTTAGCCACTTGGATTTAGGATCAGGGGTTCTGCAGTGTTACATCATGGGGATTGAGTCATGGCCATTCCTACAGGTTCAGTCCAAATAGTGGTGGTGGGCAGGCCAGCAAGAATTTAGTGGTAACTCTGTAGTTTCTCTGCTATCAGTCAGGGTTCTTACAAATAAATTGTGCTGGGTGATGGTCACTGTTGAGGTATTCATTTGAGCATCAAAGGGTATATGATGGGGAAATTAACTGCAGGGACATCTAAGGTTGGGAGATAATTGAGCATTGGGAGTTTGGGTTGTTTTGGTGGAGAATAGTCGGTACCACCATCCTGACTTTTGGCATCAGTGCATAATGTTTCTCATTATTAAGCCGTAGACCTACCTTGGGCTCTGAGTTAAGTGGGGCATAAACGAAAGGGAACATATGGAAGCTCAAACCTTAAGGTGTCAAAAGGAGTACAAGATGGAAAGAAATAATTGTGGGAGTGGGTCATGTAGATTGACAGACTGCAATTCATTTTGAAGAGCTATCTGTGTTGCTTACATCCATCCTCACCTGAATTCCAAATTTACAAAAATTTTAAAAATGGCTGCCACCATAGTTAGTGGACTAAGTGAATTGTTTTTTTCTGACTGTGATGTGCAGCACTTCTGACTGAATAAAGCAGGTGCTTGCACAGTGCAGGTTCATGACATAGTCAGAAAATCAGTTAAATAACTGCACAGGCTGGTATCCCTTCAGCCAGCCAGCTCAGAATTAGTCCCCATGATTGAGGAGATTCTAAATCTCCTGGGTCTTTTCCTGAAGATTCTAAAGCCACTGTTCATATTTTTTTCACTGGCTTGTGGCCAGCCAGCTCGCTCAGTCTTCTAAACTGAGGCAACTCTTAAATCTCCTGGTTATTGGTCAGCAAGAACTTTCCTGATATTTGGCCCAGGTTAACAACACCAATCAAGGATCTCATAGTAAGGATCCAGCTGGTTCTAATCACTGTACAGAAACAGACCCTTCAGTCCAACTTGTCAGTGCTGTCCAGACATTCCAGTATAACTCTGTCCCATTTGCCAGCATGTAACCCGTATCCCTGTAAACCCTTCCTATTAATACACAAATCCAGATGCCTTTTAAATGTTGTCATTGTACCCTTCTCTACTTCTTCCACTGACAGCTCATTCCGTACATGATCTGTAATTAGAGAATTCTGCATTTGAACTTCGTGCAATGACCTTCTAAGTGAGATGGTGATCCTGGCCACAAACAATCCTGACCATGTCACTGGTCATGACTACTTCTGTTTCACAATTATAGTTGTGTTTAAAGGTTACCTGTAATGGCAAACTACCACCTGTAATCCCCAAATCACACAGACAATCCAAGGTCTCAGACTGCGCAAACCTCCACAGTTTGACCCCACTCCTATCTTGAAGATGGTCACGATTAGAGCATCCGAGATGTCCAGCATGCTCACTTTCTTCCAGGCAAGGGTCATGGCTTTGTATCAAGAGTGCCTGCCCATCATAATTGAATACTTAACAGGGATTCCAGAGGCCTCGCCTCTCACCTGTCAGATTCTCCCCCCATCCTCCTAGGGGCTTGGAAGTGCACTGGAGATGGTGATCATAGAATCCCTACAGTGTGGAAACAGGTCCTTCAGCCCAATAAGTCCACACCGACCATCCGCACATCCCACCCAGACCCACCTAATCTACATATCCCTGAATGCTATGGGCAATTTTAGCATGGCCAATCCACCTAGCCTGCATATCTTTAGACTGTGAGAGGAAACCGGAGGAAACCCACAGACGTGGAGAGAACGTGCAAACTCTGTCGCCCGAGGGTGAAATCGAACTTACTTCCTGGTGCTGTGAGGCAGCGGTGCTAACCACTGAGCCACTGGGCCGTGTAGAATGATGTGGAGAGCATGGCATCAAAGGCTGCACCTTGGTTGCAGAGGTGATCTGAGCTCTTTCTCTAGCTGGCTTTGACTACTTCTCTCATTTTTAACTCTGACTATAATCCCTGCTCCTTAGACCAGAGGTGGCACTGAATAAGCCGCACACATTGTAATTGTCAGCAGTTTACAAAGTCACCTGCACTCTTTCAACCAACGATCAGGTCTTATTTTCTTTGATACTTCAAGCTGCAATTGCCTGATGGCTTACTTCCTCTTGAGTTTGGAGCCACCAGTTCAGGATGACTTTTTGTGTTGTAGGAGATCCTAGATGCCCTAAACATTCATGTCAAACCAGTCTTTGTTTCCTGATTTGAGATCGAGTTTCTACAAGAAAAGAAACTGGTCCAACTGTTAAAAATTAAAGATTTCCCCACTGTTTGTTCTGAGAAACGTCACCACAAGAATCCTCCTCCAGTGCTGAAGAGCTCTTTGGGTTTCAGTACAATGTCTGCCCAACACAAGGTACCATAGTCATAATTTTCAGAGCATGACAAATCCAAGAAATGTGTAGGGATCTGCACCAACCTCTTACGTGGCTTTCAATCTCCACAGTGGCCTTCAACTTCAGCTGTAAGAGATTGTGATTTCCTGCAGGAATTTGTCAACATTCTCTGCCTGCTTCGATGCTATGCACATGCCCATTGTGAGTGCAAAGTGGAGTCAAAAAAGGCTGTATCATTGCACCCAACACTCCTCCATCTTTCTCACCACACACTCCACCCCATCTCTGGAGCTGACCTACAGGACAAGCAGGAAACTGTTCAGCTTCAACCCCATATACGTCCCTCTAGGGAGGAAACCCGGAAGTAAGGCAATTCATTGCAACAGACCCTAGAGTTTTAAAAACCAGGTGGGAAAACCCACTAATGCTTCATCAGAGGCTGCACTGAGAAAGTTACCAAGCATGGTAATGAAACGTCTGCAGAACAACAAACCAGCTCAGCAAGCAAACCAACCTCAACATCAGCCTTCACCTCCAGGCCAGAACCAAACCATCCACTTTTTTCCTGTCAAGCTGCTCTATATAAATGCGTGCACACAGGCAGGTGTCACACAAGGGCCAACCTACAAACCATGCATGCATTCCCCAAGCTGTATGAGACTACGGGGCTCGGACTGAATCATACGGAATCCTACTCAGACAGAAACCATGTTTCCAGAGTATTAGTCTGACTTTCTGGATTACTGTGCTATCACTTTCCCATTACTGTAAATGTTTGCCTGATGCAACAGCAGGCTTTAAACACGGTGCCAACAGTGGAAAACCTGGAATGTCCCAGCCCTACTGATGATCTCAAGAGCAACACCATAAGGGTGTACTGCATACAAAGTGAACAGTGGAGAACTGCATGAGATCTTAGAGCTCTTGAAGGGAAACACGTCATGAAATCTCCCTGAAATTGATACGGAGTCTCTTGTTTTAAATAATTTCAGCATTATACAGGCAGCCTCTTTTAGGGGTTGCAAGCCATTTGGGAACTGCTGAATGGAAATATTTGCATAAAGGATCAGTCGAACAGCTTTGTCAGGAAGATTGGAGTTGCAACTCTTTCATTTTAAGAAAGAACTGAATACTGTAGTTGGGAGAACCTAGAATGAGACCAAATGAATCAGATCTACTTTGTAAAGAAATTTTCAGGATTTTACTCCACACAAAATGAATAAATGAATGTATTCATTTTAGTTATTGTTATATGATCTTTTTCATGGGGGAGGGGATAGTGATAATAAGCTCATCACTAACTTTGTACTGAAATAATAAGGTGTAGACCCCTTAGGGTCTAGGCCTGAAATGTCAGCTCTCCTGCTCCTCTGTTGCTTGCCCTGCTGTGTCCATCCAGCTCTACGCTTCGTATGTCTAAGATTTAGAAGGTATTTGATTAAATGAAACAACGGCATGTTTACTACCAGTAAAATCGGTACTATCACTTAAATCTGACTACCCAAAAACTAGACTTTTATTGACCGTTTCCTCATTTTTAAACTATTATAGAAGTGGAGAGAGGGCATGAAACTCCATATTATGCACTCCAATGTCTGAAGAAATTAATCAATATTGGTGGCACAGCTATCAACCTAAAGTTCTTTAGTCCTATTTTCCTGTTCTCCTTTTTCCTTTTTGAATTAACATGTGTTTTTTTTTCCATCACCGCCTGAAAATTGGCAAGCTTCACAATCACATACAGCCTTGGTCCAAGGTGTCACGATTTAGGTGAGTGAACTTTGTATCACTTTAGGATATCACCATATGAGAAGTGGATCAATTTTGTGCCATCTCTCAGCAACACTGCTGAGACCATTTGCATTGCCATCTGTTTCTACGTACTGTCAGGATTTTCAAAAGTAAATTGCTCAAATGAGATTGCTCTAATGAAATTTCAGGAAACCTTTAGACGATATTAGTGAAAAATCTGTTTCCTTATCTGAATGTCAGTTGTCCTGTATAGCTTAATGTGTTGCTGTATTTCTTGTTATCCAAGGAAGGAAAATTCTTCAATGTAATTGTTTCACAGTTAACATGATTTTCAGTTTAAAACATCTCTATCAATGCTTAATACATAGCTTGCTTAAGTCACTGTTTCAGCTGAAATTCCATGAGCACTCGATCTTGTGCTTTAAGATGCCTTATTATTCTGCCTAATATGCACTCTTTGATACTTGCATACAACTTGTGTGCAAGTAACACATACACATCCTGCCTTTATGCTGGATAGCTAAATGAGATTGTTCAGTCCTTGCTTAAATATCTTATTGAATGTAAGCTTGAAGTAAATATGTTCTTGGACAAAGATTTTTGGAGGATAGGAATGTGTAACTCGCAACACAAATTAGCCACAATTTTATTGAATGGTGGAGCACGCTCAAGGGTGTAATGGAGCAAAAGTAGGTCACAAGTCATACGTTTATATTACTTTTGACAGTCATATAGTTCTCTTGTGAACAGCAATATCTGTTGACTGAACTAGTCCCAATAACTTAACATGAGGGATGCCTCATTTCAACACTGCTCGTTTTAAAGTTTCTTCACTTTAAATTGGCTTCTACTTTTTTAAAGTGTCATTTCAAGTGCTGTGAAAAAATACTTGATTTCTTTTTGCTTTGGATCAAGAAAAATGTCTTTTGACTCCAGCTGCGGTATTGATAATATCACTGATAAAAGTCTGGTCACGGTGGTGGGTGCTAGCCTTGAAATAATAGGCGAAAGGTACCTTGTTTAAATTACGATTTGAATATTTTAAGTCAGTCTTCTGACTGTAGTATTTCTTAATATTTAAAAACATATTTGCCATTTCCTGATTTTTTTTTAAAATAATGAACATTAAAACTCCCATCTTTTTTATTAAAAGTGATGTCAAAATACAGTATTTTGGTAAATGAACTTCTTCTAAATGGGTGATTTTTAAATTTGTTGTCAATGACTTTTATTGCTGTTTGTTTCTAAAGGCCTTGTTTTAAATCAATGTAATGCTAAAGTGGTTTACTGATTTTGTGTTGCCAGTCCCAGCATTTCAGCTTTCACTAAAGAATACAATGAAATACATTAACTTTACAGGACACCCTCACTTAAATTCAGGCTTATGTTCCTGAAATTTCTAAATTCAAATCAAGTTTATTTCAGTACTTGAAGAGAATTGTTTAAAAATAACAATCGTCAGCTGCAGGACACAGAAATGGGCACCAACTCTAGGAGCACCCATTTTGCCATTGCTGAGGATGCATCAATGAGGCAAAATACAACTGAGAAGTATGGAATGATAAACAGGAAATAGTACTTGAAGTGAGAGGGTATTTTAAAAGTAGAAACCATTTTAAAGCGAAGAAACTTTAAACAAGGAGAGTTGAAATGGGGCATCCTTTAGTTATTGAGGACTAGCTTAATTTTTGAGCGTTACAGTGGTTCAAGAAATATGATAAACTTCAAAAATACAAAATTTGGTTGTGACCGGAAACAAATGGTCAGTGGTTAATTTTCGGGTTAAAGGAAGATTTGTAGTGGAATTCCTCTATGGAGCCTTTTTGCTTTGCTTAAAATGTTACTCAACTTGATCATTGTGCAGGGAACAATTTCAAAAGTTTGCAGATGATGCAATTCTTCCAAGTTTTATAAACTGTAAGGAGGACAGTATAGATCTCCTGATAGACATTAACAAATGGAGATGATGGATAGGATAGGGGATGAGATTCCATGCAGAGAAGTGAGGTGATGCACTTTGACCAGAAGAACATTGAAAGATACATAAAATGAGAGAGAGAGAGAGAGAGAGTTTTGAAATGGGTGCAGAAGCAGAGGGATCAGCGTGTATACGTGCATAGATCATTTGAAGGTGGCAACACCAATGGAGAAAGCAGTTAATAAAGCACGTACTGTTCTCAACTTTATTATTAGGGGTATAGAGTAAAAGAGCAAGGAGGTATGTTGAACCTGTAGAAGACATTTGTTAGATCAGAGCTGGAATATCATGTGTCGTTTTGGGTGCCACATTATAGCAGAGATATGAATGCATTGAATATTTCCAGGAATGAGAAATTTCAGTTATGAAGATAGATTGAAGACGTTGGGACTGTCAACCTTGGAGAGGAGATTGAGGCTTTGAAAGTCAGGTGTGGGTTGGATCAAATAAATAAAGAGAACATGTCCCCATTTGTACTCTTGTTTTAAAAGGGGGGAACAGAGTTAGTGGGGAGAACAGAGTTAGTGATGTGCAAAAGAAGCAAGTGTGATGAGAGAAGCTCTTCCCATACTCCTTAACTAAATGCCTTGTGAATACCCTGCCTGGAAATGTGGAGACAAGTTCAGTTGTGGCATTCAGGAGGCCATTGGATGGATGATTGATCTGATTAGACATGTGCAGGGATAGTGTGGTAGGGATGGGGGAAAGAAGACCAGACATGACTGCTCGACAATAGAGCAGGCATAACAGGCTGTATGGCCTCCTCCTTTGCAGTAACAATACCACAAAGAAGACAGTTCATCTCCACCTCTTCGTGACAGTTAAGGATGAGCAATAAATGCTGGTGTCATCAACTCCCACATCCCATGAATGAATGTTAAGAAAAATAAATTCTTGCACCTCCACCTACGATGAGTTTTGCATTCTAATGGAGGGAGCATCACGGATATTGCAATTTCCCGTATCCCAGCCTCCTCCTTCAATTTGGCAAAGGCATTTTGTTTAGCAATTCTTTGCCATGACCCTGTGTGAAACATAAGATCCAAGACATGTAAGCCTTTTTAAGCTAGGGGCCACATGATTGTGGCAAAACAATGATTATCAATGAGAGTTGAATGATGATGTGAACAATATTTGACAAAAGTGCCAACATTAATGGATTTTACAAAAGCAATGTTGTTCCTGTTTGAAGGCATCAACTGCACAGAAAATATGAAATGCTTGTCAACTTTCACCATTTCATTAACTACATTAATTGGAAGCTCCAGTTCTGACCATCCATTCTTATTTTATGGTTACCCCTTTATCCCAACTACCAGTGACTTTAGCTGAATTTCCTGATTCACCCTGGCTCTCAAACTTGTACCATCCCCTTTACTCCCCAGCTCCCATTTTTGCCTTTGCTCGGACCATTAAGGTATCTAAGTGTATGTTCCTACCCATCGGTTTTTGCTGCTGATTTCTGCTAGATGCCAGCTTGTGTTCTTTTTGGGTCAACATTTGAAGTCTTGGGTTCCATCTAGTGGCATATTTTGAGTGCAGCTGATGAGTGGGACTCCCATTGATCAACTTTTGTGCCACTAGATGGAGCCTGGTCAGCCTAAAACTGCAGTGAATGAGTGATTGTTAATTATTTGCAATTTTCCAGTCAAAGTTTCAGTTATATGTAAATTTAGGAATTTTAAGGATCTTTGCCAGCAGCAAAAAGTTAACCATACTATACCACTTATTTTGCAAGTTATTTTGATTAGGAATGCATGTTTTTTTATTTTGGACTGAAAAATCAGTATGGCCAAATCTGTCCTGGATGAGTTTGTGCAATATTTTCAGGGTAGCTTCTTAGATCCTGTTTTGAAACCAACCATAAAGCAAATTACTAAACCTAGTATTGACCCATCTCCATTATTAATCCTAATAGTAAAGGTGCCCATAATTAGCAGCAGTCCTGATATGACTGAAGTTTACTTTCTCTTTGAAAGAGAACATTGGGTTCCAAAGCGGTGTTTTAAGCTTAAATATAATTATGAACGGTGACTTCGTTTCTTCATTGGAAAGCAACTATCCAAAATAGCCTGTTTAAAATGTCTGCTGTTGCAGTTCTGTTGATCTAACCCTTAACCTATTTTAGCAGTTTATTTTAGCTTGTTTATTTTCAAGGCTTTTAATTGTATTGGGAGCATAAGTTATTAACTGAGTGGGACATGCAGTAGAGTGCTGGAGTTAGGCAACTTAAGGAGCTGAGTGGAGATAGAGGTGGTTTGTTCCTTTTGCTTAATGCACTTATATTAATGCTGCTTGACAGTCAATTGTCAATTTTTTTTGTTATACCATTGCCCTGAGAAATTATTGTTCCCTATTTGGCCTGCATTGAAGCAGAACTAACATGTCCTTCTGTAAATAACAGGTCCCTGTATATTCATGAATGTAGCTTCCAGTACACTCAAATGCACCTTGATGCTGAGCTGTTCCAGTAACTTTTTTTTTTTGTTTTTGTTCCTGATTTACAGCATCCACAGTTCTTTTGGTTTTTATGATGCAAGCCGAACCAACTCTAAACTGATTCAGTGTAATTCTTTGCACAGTTGGATTATCAAGCAAGTGTTGTATATAGTAGAATAACCTCTAATGCTGGGCAAGTTGTAAGTTTTTCTCAAGTGGGTGAAAGGCTGATACGGTTGTACCTTAGTACTTGCAAATGACAGAAGGGGTAGACTTTTGATTTTTAAATGCTAAAGACCAGATTGCACAGGCTACAACCCTGACATCAAATGTGAATTAATGTCCATACATTTGTGTGATCACTGTCAATATTACTCATTTGTGTGATAAGCAGAATATCTTTTTTGACTTGACAGCATTGTTAATGGCAAACACCATTCCTATTACTGCACAGTAGTGGTAGCAAACAGGTAGCTTCTCTCATTTGTCAAACTTGTAAACAAAGTTTCCCTTCCAGGTAATTACAGTTAAATTGGGCATCTTTTTCTCCATGTCAGTGGTTGGCAAAAGGTATTCAATTGGTGGGTCTTCTCAAAAACACTACTTTTGTGTAGTAGAATTGATTTTTGCCCCTTAAATTCATATTCTTGTGATGTGCCCTGTTGAGTGCAAAACAAAAAGCTTTGACAAAAATAACTAACCCCTCTTTCTTTCCCCCCTCTTCCCACCTCCAGCAATACTCTCTTTTGCAATTAAAATAATCTTTTCTCTATGTTCCTTTTGTTTTTGCCTCGCTCAACTGACCTTTTTTTGGGTCAATCATGAGGATATGGCCCCCAAGGGGTCGTACAGTGGCTTAGTGGTTAGCTCTGCTGCCTCAGTGCCTGGGGCCTGGAGTCAACTTCTGCCATGGGTGACTCTGTCTGGCGTTTACATGTTCTCCCTGTGTTTGCATGGGTTTCTGCTGGGACCTCCCAGTTGTGTGTCTCGTCTGTCTCCCATAGTCCAGCAATGTGCGGGTTAGGTGGATTGGCCAATGTACAGTTGCTCATAGGTGGGTTACAGGGAAATTGAGCTGTGGGGATGTGTCTAGGTGCGATGCTGTTTGGAGGGTCAGTGTTGACCTGTTGGTCTGAAGGGCCTGTTTCCACTTTTATAGGGATTCTGATTCAGTCACTCATGACAGGGACAGATTGCTCTGCTCTGGTGGATTCATCTATGACTGTAAAAATTTTCAGTTGGTGAGTAGGATGAAAGTGTCTTCTCTTGGTGTTTGATGTAATTGCTTCAGTTATTATTAGACACTGTATTAATACCTAAAGCATGCCATACTTCATGTTTCTTGTGTTCATATACATAGTGAGAGAGAAATTGACTTTAAATGCCCCTCCCCATCCATAAGCAGAAGTGTTTACTTCTTTTTCCTTTTTGAAATAGATAGCCGTTAGGTTACCCTCCATCCCTTTATTTGTGAGGTACATTCTTGAAGTCACATTTGAGAAGCTTTGTCTCAAGTTAAAATAAAAATGATTTATTCTTGCATTCCAACTTTGGGGCTGATTATGACATACAGATGTGATCACAGTAAAAGGTATAGACATAATTCACATTTTCTGGAGTCAGATCAGTTTCCAGCAAGGTTTACTCCTGTAGGAGTTCATAATTCAGATTGTCTAAAACTGACAGGATAAGCAAAATGTCACTAGAGTACAAATTTAGTCCACTTTTCTGGCAACAACAAAAATTAATTAAGGCACAGAGATCACTGGGCAAGTGCAATTAGTGTACAGCTTAAACAGGCTGTTATAAATTGGAGATCAAACTGCAAACTCTGGCACATCAGAGGGGGTGGGGGCAGAATTATCAGGTTATTTTAATCCAGGAAGCCATCACAATCCTTTCTAGGTCACTGGCTAGAAAAACGAGGATGTGACTGCAAGTGAGGAAAGGAGGGTCCCAAAGGTCAGGAATCTCCTGCTTTGCAGTTGTGCATGTCTGAGGTTCTTTCAGCTTGTTTGGATGAAAATGAGGCCTGCAAAATAGATGAGCTGGTCAATCTGCTCATGTGGCAGAAAGCCAGTAGCAAACTGGAATCCAGTAGTATTAGGAGACAGTATATTGCAATGTAAATGAATGGTTCCAGTCATCATGGTCCACGTTAGTGTCAACAACACTGGTAGGATAAAAGGAGGTTCTTCATATTCATTGAGTTTCTAGGCAAAAATCAAAATTAAAGATGTTCTGTGGATTTTTCTTTTATTCGTTCATGGGATGTAGGCTTTGCAGACTCCAGCAAGCACTTATTGCCTATTCAGAGTTGCCCTAATATAGTGGTTAGGGTTGCTGCCTTGAACCACTGTTTGGTAAAATGCTATTAAGGAGGAAGTTGCAGGATATTGACAGTGACTCTGGAGGAGCAGCAATTGCATTTGCAAATCCGGATGAGAGTGACTTCGAGGGGAACTTGCTAATGAAGTTCACTTACATCTGTTGCCCTTGTTTTTCAGGTAGTGATTGCCAGTTTAGAAGATGATATCTAATGAGCCACAGTAAATTTTGTGTAGGTGCTTCACCATGCTGCAACTATGCATTGGTGAAGGAAATGAATGGCGTTAGATCCACAGTCAAGTGGCCTGCATTGTTCTGGTTGGTGTCAAGCCTCCTGATTGTTAAGAGTTGAACTTTATCCAGGCATTTGAGGAGTATTCTACCACCCACCTGATTGTGTGTGCATCATGGACAGGGAGACCAAGGTGCGTTACCCATACAGGATTCCTAGCTCCTGACCTACTATTGTATAAGCATTATAACTAACTTTGTTGACCTCATGAACTAGAACATTCTAAAATGGCAAAAATCATATACCTCAAATACCGTGAATCTCGCCGCACCATTCTGTCAATTATTATTGTGTTAGTTTATTTACCTCCATTTAAATGTGCTTGTTGCTCAATTGAATGGCCACACAATATCAACAGTTGATTCTGTTTCTCTTCCAATACCATGATGTCGAAGTAGTCAAGTTGAAAGTGCAAGCGAGCAGGCTCTCAGCTGGTGAGTATATTTTTTGAATTTAAGGTAAAGTTGCATTTTTATGTGTAACCATGAATTGTGTACCCCTGCATTAAAGTTCTATTACTTAGCGTGTGTTTTTCTGTTGATTATGTGAAAATCTTAAATCCAGAATATTTGATTAGCCAGCATTCTCTTGGTCCCATATGTGCCAGTTAATAAAAAGCTTGCTGTGTTTATATGGCTAATCCAGTTCCACTTCTCATCAGTGGTAAGCCCCAGGTTAGATTCATGTAAATGCATTGGATATCCATCAGTACATGAGCTACAAGAAAATTGGCATGGGGCAGAAATGTGCAGAAAAATTAATGAGTAACTCACAGACAGGTGGTAGAAGTGGGTTCAGGTTTGGGCCAGTGCTTCCTTTGTCTGGCGAAAGTGGAGTTGTACCATTAGAACGATTTCCACTTGCACCATGCTGGAGGTAGTGTTCCAACAAGCTGCATAACTAGAATGTCAAGAGCATTTTAGATCAAATATTTTGGGGAGGAGAGCAAAAGAGAATGGTATTAATCTGGGAAATGCTAGACAGGCTGTAATAGATTTGTATTCTGTATGCCTTCCTAAGTAAATTAGGCTGAAGGTTACTAAAAAGGACAAAACAAAAAAACGCTATCCGTGCATAACATTCACAGCAAAACAAACTGAATAAATTAACACGAAAGGAGTATGCCGGCTATCAGATCAATGTTGTGACTGCAGGCTGTGATTTTCAAATCTGAATGTTTAAAGGGCATGTGATATTTAGGAAAGAAAGGAATCTAGGAAAAACTAAGAGATTAATTAATGGCATAAGCACAGTTGAGAGGGAAGGCCTAAGTTTAGGAAGCCAGGATATTAAAGCAGTTCTGGTTGAGATGAGAAATGAAGGCAAGATGTCATTTTTAGGAGTAGCGTCCAAGGATTTTTTAAAATTGGTGATCAAGGATCTCTCAACGAGGTGGAAGATTAACGTGGTATGCAGCCTAATCCAATCAACCACTAATCCAATTTGACATTCATAAGGTGGTTTAAGGGTCCCACTCCTAATTTCTGTAGAGGATCTTGGAGGTAGTGATGTTAATAATAGGTTAGTTGTTTCACCAGACAGAAACAATGATGTCAGAGGCTGGGGGTTATATTGGTCATGAGTTCCTGAATGAGTCTGTTTTCAAACAATCAGTTTCAGTTCCTCCAGCCAGGAGGTCCAATATTCACACTGGCAGTTAAATAGGAATATTACCACTTCCCCAACTATAACAAGGTTACACTTCTATACTACTGATCAAAAACTTGTTCTTTGTTCTTAGATATATCATAGGCCTTTTGTGCCACTACAAGAATGAGTTTGTGGTTAGTTTGTTTTTCTCCAGCAGGGTCTGAACAATATGCAGTACTCTTAGTACTCTTCCATGTTCATTCACGTGTTAGAATGCAAAAGTACAAAATTCCTGGAGGGTGGTCTAAGCTTCATCCTGGGTGGAACTTTTCCGAATGTGATAGAGTCAGTTCTTTGTTCTATCTGAAACAAAAACAGTAATTGCTGGAGAATCTCAGCAGGTCTAGCAGCATCCATGGAAAGAAAGAACAATGTTTTGACTCCCAGTAGAGAAGTGTCACTAGACTCAACATTAACTGTGCTACCTCTATGCAGATTCTGTTGGATCTGGTTAGTGTCTCCAGTAACTTCTGCTTTTGTGTGATTGTGATTGCTAGTCTAAAACACTCATCCCTAAAATTAATCTCAAAAGTCCAGCATTTAAAACAAGATGCCGTTTTGTCTTGTCTTATGCATGTGACAGCAGCAATAAACATTTTACAGAAAAGATTTACCAGGATGTTGGTGGGCATGGAGGTTTGAGTTGTCAGAGACTGGGTAGGTTGAAACTTTTTTTCCCACTGAACTGTAAGAGGTTGTGGGTTGACTTTTTTGTTTAGGTTTATAAAATCATGCAGGGTGTAGATCAAGTGAATGGCAGGGTTTTTTCTCCCAAAGATGGGGGATTTCAAGACTATATGGAGCATATTTTTAAGGTGAGAGGAAGAATTATTTTAAAGATGTGCGCGAGGGACTTTTTTTGTGGTTCATGTGTGGAATAAACTTCCAGAGGAAGTGAAGGAGGTAACTGGGGGTACCGCTAAATGTTTAAAATATATATTTGGATATGTGCATAAAGAAAGGTTTGGAGGGATATGGACCAATCACAGGTAGGTGGGAACAAAAACAAAGTTGCTGGAGAAGCTCGGCAGGTCTGGCAGCATCTGTGAAGGAAAAAACAGTTAATGTTTTGGGTCTGGTGACTGGAAAGTTCTGAGGAAGGGTCACCAGACCCGAAACACGAACTGTTTTTTTTCCTTCAAGGATGCTGCCAAACCTGCTGACCTTCTCCAGCAATTTTATTTGTGTTCCTGATTTACAGCATCTGCAGTTCTCTTGTTTTTTTGAAATTTCACAGGTAGGTGGGACTAGTTTAGTTTGCAGTTATGGTCAGCTTAGACTGAAGGGTCTGTTGCTGTGCAGAGTAACTCACTCTATTTTCTGTAGAGGAGTACAATACACTGAATCATGAGTATTTATTCAACCTTGTTAATTGTTTCCTGGAGTGGATTTATACAAGCTAGAGCTAAACCCAGCTGTTGTACTGTATAATATTTTGAAAATTCTTTCTAGAGTTTATGCAGCTATGTTTAGTTTAAGGTCTTAAAGTTGAATATTTTCTTTCCTATTTTAGACTGGAACCAGTTACCGTTCGTATAATGTTGTAATACTTCTCTACTGAGAGTAGAGAACAAGTTTAAAATAAAATAGCTTAACCACAAATGTATTTCTGATCTTATCCATCCTTTCATTATTAAGATAATTAACTGATATTTTAGTTGATCATTTTGCACAATTGATTTCAATAGATAGCTAACTTTGATACAAATGTATTTTCTTCCCTTGGTAAAGAAGAGTTGCATAAAATGTTGAGAAGAAAAATTTATATGTAGAGATCCTGTGGTGAACTAGCAGCACATAATGGTTTGTGAGTTGTACGGAGATGCAGGCCATATTGTGCTGCCACATGAAGACAGGAGCATTATCTGATTTCATTACTGTGTCTTTTCATCTTCAAATTAAATTGCTGCCTGGTGCTTAGTAATGCTAAACATTGAAAGCAAAGACAACATTCTGATATCAGCAGTGCCTTAGCAGCACGTAAATATTGGAGTTAAGCTCCTGTGAATGTCCCCAATATTGATTGTGCTGCTGGAGCAAGGCTGACTGCTACTGCTTCTGCCACTGCCAGGAGTCTCACAGCATTCATCTATGATGAGTAAAGTTAATGGTTATTTTGCAGAATGAGAAATCTTAGCATTACTTTGTAACCTGCCACTGGGCTGACACTTTTTTAGTACATTTTAACGTAATTGAATTGTAAGTTGATATAATTTACAAAATGAAGTATATTAATGTGAGCACTTTAAATTACAGAATTCTAACTCTCTCCAATATGAGACAAACTTAACCTGGAGTGCATCTGTTTATAATGTAAATGCAGAGGGCAGCTGAAATTACTGCCCAAACCTTTATTGTATTGCACACTGAAAGGCAATATTCTCTTGTATTAGTTTAAAAGAATCCAGTTTGTATTTGTTTATGGCAATGATATTTATAATGTTTTAATACTGAAATATGAAATAAATAATTAAGATTCAATTAATTACTGCAGCTCGCAGATTTGTTTTATTTTTACAAATACAACTATTGCCATACATACCTAAGACTGACCACTACTCGAGTAAAAGTTGACTCTTCACTTAGTTGTGAAATCCAAACTGTACGTAAAATCATCATTCCTACAATGCGGTAGAATCTGCACCAACACTCCAAAAAACACCCCATTCCTATAACCCCACATGGAACTGGAAAGAAACCAGACCACCCAGTGGGGACCCACACAGACACAAGAAAATGCAAATTTCCACACTCACCCAAGACTGAAATGAAGCCTGTGTTTCTAGCACTGGGACCTCACAATGCTAATCAATGTGACACCTATACTTACCACACCTTTCATTGCTGAAGTAAAACCAGCCTTGGTCCAAACACAATTGATTGGATTATATAATAGCATATTAGAGAAGACAACTGTTCAATTCCTGTGTCTGCACAAGTTAAGGATCCTTTTGCATAAATTCAGGAGCAGGATCGGCAGGAATATATTCCAACCTGACAATTCCGATAGTGAGACAGTGGATTTCAACTTCACTATTACTTGTGTAAGATCAAGGTATTAAGTAATCCTAACTTTTTGACAAAAAGATTTTACTTTGGTTACCACAATTGAAATGTAACAATCACTTTTTAATAAAACATCTGTTGCTGGTAATGTTCAAAGGCTGGGGGCGCAGTGGGAAGGGGAAAAAGAATCTGAATGATCTGAGACTTTGAGATTATAAAGTTACAATTGACCATAACGATTTATAAACGCATACTAGTTTTTACCATATTTTTTGTATTTAACCTGTTTGTTTTCTAATCAACATATTCAGATGTTATTCCACACCTCTGAAGCAGGTAGGGCTTGAATCTGGACCTCCTGCTCCAGGGGTGGGACATTTCCACTATGCCACAAGAGGGCCTCAATATTTCCAAAAAGCTCTGTTTAGAGTTGGCATATGGCAGTAGGCAATGTATTTCTATCTGCATGTATATTGTAATCAACTAACTGTCATAGCAAAGTAATTTATTTCATAGGAGAATAGTTGTGTTGAAACAAATCCATGCTTTTAAATTCTCAGCTAATTTATTCTCTTGATAAGAGATTTGTAAAGCAAATGACAGCAGCGTGGTAAGTGGTGAAAATACCAGCGTTTGTATTTTTCTCAAATTTTAGATGAATGTCCTGATTTCCTTCACTTGTTACATTCAACTGTCTCTCAAATGGGAGCGTTTTGTAACTCATCCACCTTTTGCAACAAAGTGCTCCATGCATCAACAATGTTCTGTTTAGAAATTTTTCTGAGCTTTTGTCCTCAACAATTCAAAGTTCTTTGCAAGTTGCAGTCCAACTATAGACTTCTATCAAAACTTCATAATTTATAAAACTACTTGATTTTCATCTTGGTATTCACTGGCTGCAGTTCAAATAGTTCCAGTGTCTCCAGTCTATGTTCATAACTATAGTTTCAGATTCCCAATACATCTGGAACAACACTGATTTGTGGCTTTAATGTTTTTATGATTTAATGGATCACTCCATTGCATTAGTATACTGTCTTTATATAGTATAATTACAGCATTACCAATTTATGCCCCCTTTTATATAGCCTAGACTTTTGCTTTTTTTTTGTGATTTTTACTTACACAGTTCTTGAAGAGACATTGAATTTTAACTTTTGGATCACCTTTCTTTTGTTCATCCACGCAATTCAGAGTCTTTCATTAGATAGGAAAACAGACCCTCTGACAGTTCATTGCATACACCAACCACTCTGCATTTTTTTTTAAAAAAAGTTGTCCCTCTTTGGCCCACATCCCTCTTCTTTCCTTTTCATGGACTTGTCTAAATGACTTAAGCAATTGTAATTGTACCTGCATCCACCACTTTCTCTGGCAGTTCATTCCATACACAAATCACTTTGTATTACTTTTTAAAAAGTTATCCCTCATCCTAGTTTTGAACTCACCCACTTTAGTGGAAAAGACATTTTGCTATTCACGATATCCATGCCACTAAGGTCATCCATCAACCCCCTTCATTCCAGTGAAAAAGGGCTCAGCCTATTCACCTATTTTTATAACTCAAGCCCTCCATTCCTCGCAACATCCTTGTAAATCTTTTCTGAATTCCCTCCAGTTTAATAATATCCTTCCTATAACAGGACGATCAAAACTGCACACAATATTGCAGAAGAGGCCTCCCCACATCCTTTACAATCTCAATATGACATCCCAACTCTTATAGTCAAGTTTGAGCAATGAAGGCAAGTGTGCTAAATGTCTTCCTAACCACCCTATCTAACTGCGATGCAAATTTCAAAGAATTATGTCTCTGTTCTGTAACACTACCCAAGATCCTACTCTTAATTGTATAAGGCCTGCCTTTGTTTGTTTTACCAAATGCAATATCTCTTATCCAAATTAAACTCCATCTGTCACTCTTCAGCCCATTGATCCAATTGATCAAGATCTTTTTTGTAATCTTAGATAACCTTTTACTGTCCACTATACCACTAATTTTGGTGTTAGCAGCAAGCTTATTACCCGTGCCTTCTATATTCTCATCCAAATACCTCATAAATGAAAAACAAACGTGGACCAAGTACCACTCTCTGTGGAACACGATTGACCACAATCCTCCAGCCCAAAAAAACCAAACAACCCTCCTCCACCTACTTCTCTTTCTTACTATAAAACCAATTTGTTTCTGATTGGCGAGGTCACCTTGAAATCCATGTAATCTAATTTTGCTAATTCATTTAGCATGCAGAACCACAAAAGCTTTGCTAAAGTCCAAGTAAACAATGAGGATGAAGTGCAGTAGACAATCTTTTTGGTTACTTCCTCAAGTCAGTCAAGTTTGAGCCTCTGTTTCCCTGGTACAAACCCATGCTAACTATCCTTAATCATTCCTTACCTCTCCAAATGCATGTAAATTCATCTTTCAGAATCACCTCCAACGATTTTGCCCACCACTAATGTTCAGACCTGCTAGTCTAAATTTACAAGTCTTCTCCTTACCATCTTTATTTAAAAGAAGGGTAATGTTGTGCCTACCTGCCTCTGGTTATCATGGGGTTATGAATGATACAAATGTTTCTGCTAGGGGCCCCACAAGTCCCTCCCCAAGTTCCCATAACATCCTAGGATACATTTTGATCAGGTCCTGGAGATTTATGCACCTTTTTATCTTAGACCTCCAATACTTCCTCTTTTGTGAGGTGAACTGTTTTCAAAACATCAATATTTATTTCCCCGAGTTATCTAGTCTTCATTTCTTTCTCCACATAAGAACTGATGCAAAATATTCATTTAGTATCTCTCCCATCTTTTGAGGTTCAACACAAAGATGACCTCATTGATCTTTAAGAAGCCCTACATTCTCTCATTGTTCTTTTACCCTTAATGTACTTGTAGAATGTCTTTGGATTATCCTTAACCTTATCTGCCAAGGCTATTGCATCCCCTCTTTTACCTTCCTGATTTTCCTCTTAAATATTTATTCCCCTCTTAATATTTATTCTTATTCTATACTTGGTTCATTTGATCCCAGTTGTGTCTCTCTAACAGGTTTTTTTTAAATTCTGGACTAGAACTTCAATATCTATCTTCATCCATTGTTCCTTAATCTTGTCAGCCTTGCCTTTCACCCTAACAGGAACATAATGCCTCTGAACTTTGTTTTTACGAGCTTTTGAAAGCCTTCCACTTGTCAGTTAACCCGTTACCTGCAAGCAGTCTACTGCTTGCAACTTTAGAAAGTTCTTGATTCATATCATTTAAATTTGGCTTATTCCAGTTAAGAACTTTAACTTTAATGGAAAGCTTATTCTTTCCATAAGTTTTTTTTAAATTATGATCACTAGTCCTAAAGTGTTCCTCTATTAACACTTAAGTCACTTGCCCTGCCTTACTTCCCAAGAGAAGGTCAAGTCTTGCTCCATCTCTAGTAGGAACATTTATATTGATAAAGAAAATCTTCTTGAATACATTTAACAAATACTCACCATCCTAACTTTTAACCTAGTCCTAGTCAATGTTTGGAAAATTAAAATCCCCTACTAGTAAACATTATTATTCTTACATCCATCTGGTATTTTTACATATTTGCTCCTCCATTTCTACGACTATATTGTTGGGTCTATAGTATGTTCCCATAAGTGTGATCATCCATTTCTTATTTCTAACTTCAACCAGTGTATTTCCACTGGACAATACCTGAGAAATATCCTCAAATTACAGTAGCAATGTTTATTGTCTTGGTATTCAAATATACACTCCTTCCATGTGGTTTTCTTTCTCCCAAAAGAATTACCACCTCATTAATTGACGAGAAATTATCCCTGCCACTTGTCTGTTTTCTCAGGCCTGTAGTCGTCCTCATTTGCAAATAGTCTCTGCCACCACATCATCCCAGTTCTTGTCTGATTATAAGGAAAATGTGGATGGTTCTTAATTTTATTTTTTTTCATGTGGATGATTTTTGACATCTATTCATTTTGGAATTTAATGGACTTCACCCAGGGTGTCAGTCACTTAAAGCAAACATCATTTTTTTTGTACCAGTAGACAGCAAATTGTGTGGCAGCTCCTTCAGAAGAATAGCTTCTCGCTCTCGCTCTCGCTCTCCCTTCCAGCAACTTCCTGGTAAATCTGTTCTGAACAATCACCAGCTCAATCTTCCTATGAGGGTGACCAAAACTGGACAGTGCACCAAAAGAATTCTCACCAACATTCTGTACAATGTCAGCATGATGTCCCAACTCCTAGACTCACTGATTTGAGCAGTGGAGACTTGCTAAACACCTTCTTAACCACCCTGTCTACAAGTCATTCACAGTACCCCCAAAAACCCTTTAGTTTTAAGTGAACTTCAGGGAAGTTGCCTCAATTCATTCAATTAACTTCAGTTTTAACTTTACCATTACACATAGCATGGTTGTCCTATAACTTTTATTGCAAGCAGTTGAAATCATTGTAAATTCTACAATATTAACATTTCCCTATCGAAATAACTTCAGATTTTATTATTTAAACTTCCACTTTTATCAACAAGTAATCTTGCAACAGTTACCTTTTTTATTTCTGTAAGCATTCCAAAGTGCTTTTGATTAAGCATATAAACAATGCAAGACATCTCTCCAGAGACAGTGGGTGTTTGGCTTCATATTCAAATAATTTCAGTTATCAATTTATTTCTTTAATGGTAAAGTGTAGCCACTTCTAAATCTGCAGATTCACCATCCTATCCATACTAAGGAATAGAGCACATTAAAATTGGAAAGCAATAGAAAAGGATTGAAGTTTTCATTACTAACTACCAAACACATTATGAATAGGGTCTAGGCCCGAAACGTCAGCTTTTGTGCTCCTGAGATGCTGCTTGGCCTGCTGTGTTCATCCAGCTCCACACTTTGTTATCTTGGATTCTCCAGCATCTGCAGTTCCCATTATCTCTGATACAACATTATGAATGCTATTTGAATTGGAGCGTAGAGTAAGTAACTACCCCATAGAAAAACAACTGTTGCAAGTTCAATTTTCGATTATCATTAAATATGAATATAGTTTAGTGTTTTCAAAATTCTGTTTTTAAAAGTTAGATTTACAGAGTGGTAAAGTTACATAAAGATCAATTGGAATAAAATTATGGTAATAGTGGAAAGTATTGTGCCCACTAGGGTTCCTGTCGCGATATAAGTAATTGTGTAACCCAGACAGGTTTAAACCAGCTTGCCAGATTTCCTCAATTAACTGAAGAATGATTCCATTAAATGACTCACTGGAGGAGACGACTCCTCCAAATATTGCCATCCTCCTGCTGATTTCTAGAGTTAAGCAAAATAACAAAGGACGCGGAGATCTGCTGTATAACGTACTGGACTATTTTAATTAATCTTGTGAATGTTTAGGCAGTCTCTCTTACTACAAGCTACAAATTCCCCACTTATTTGGACCCTACTTAGTTTATAAATGAATTTGATCTTTTCCTAAAAAAAACCTTTCTCTTTGTTCTGTACAAATCAGAAGGTCACCTTCCTTTTTATTTGATGCTTAATTCAACTTCTTAAACTTCAAAGGTATTGTTTTACATTGTTGAATCCTTTTATAGGATTAAGAATCAATTCAACCTAAGCTTTATTTGAGTCATAAATCCACACCATTTGTTCACCTTTTAGTCCATATGCCTTGATGCTCATAACTAGGAAGTTCTTGATCTCCTGGGAGGATTTAAATTGAAATAGCATTCGTGGCCTCTTCAGGAACATTTTAAGAGTTTTTCTATTGCATTGTGTAGTTAATGTGCTTCTGGATTTAAATTTTTATTAGAGATAATGGGAACTGCAGATGCTGGAGAATCCGAGATAACAAAGTGTGGAGCTGGATGAACACAGCAGGCCAAGCAGCATCTCAGGAGCACAAAAGCTGATGAAACGTCTTAAGGGTTATTCCTTTATTCTTAATTTTGCATCAGAGGAAATGATTTCTCCTATATTTCCTCTCTTTATTACTTTTTACACAGTTCCATTAGATTACACTTCAGTCTTCAAAATTCAAGGGAATACAAACAAATGTGAGGATTTTTCCACCATTTTCCAGTTCGTGATACTGCATTTTTGAGGTGCTGCTTTATGCTGCTGCCACCACCACCAACAAAATAGTATTCCCAACACAAGTTATTCCTCTGCTCTATCAAGCCACTGGATCATGCCTGATTTAATGAAGAGTAGGGACCACATTAAGTAAGTAGCTACATGCATGCCAACTAATGTTGTAGCTTCATCAGGTTGACACCTCAGTTTTAGGCATAAGTATTGACTACTAATACAGCAGGTGATAAAAGAATAAGCAATTCCACAACCAACAGATTAGATCCAAGTTCTGTAGTCCTGCTACATCTATTGATGAATGGTGGTGGGCAATTAAATGACTCACTGGAGAAGGAGACTCCTCCAAATAGTGCCATCCTCCTTGTTGGGAGAGCCCAGTATATATCTCAAAGGATGAGACAGAAGCATTTGTAACAGTCTTCAGCCAGAAGGGCCAACTGCATGATCCACCTCAGCCTCCAGAGTTTCCTAGTATCATACATATCAATCTGCAGCCAATGTAATTCACTCAACATGATTTCAGAAAATGGTTATGGACCCTGAGAACATTTAGGCAATAGAATTGAAGACATGCTCCTGCTGTGTACTGAGTATAACTACAATATTAGCACCTACTGGACAATTTGGGAAATTGCTTGGGTATGTTCTGTACACAAAGCAAGGTGAATCACCACTCATTGGTGTCCTTTTCGTCATCAGTGAAGTAATGGAAGGGGTCACCAATGTTACTTGGGAATAACCTGTTCACCGATGCACTGCTTGTGTTCAGCTAGGGCTGCTCAGTTCCAGACCTCATTGTGTCTTTATTTCACACGTGGACAAAAAAGCTTAACTTTAGAGGTGAGAGTAATATAATTGTTCTTTTGGCATTATGGACACATTTGACCAAGTGGTGAATTAAAACAGCTGTTGATAAAGTGGAGTCATTAACACGGCTTTGTGAGGGGTAGGTCATGCCTTACAAACCTTATTGAGTTTTTTTGAGGATGTGACTAGAAAAGTTGATGAGGGTCGAGCTGTGGATGTGGTGTATATGGACTTCAGTAAGGCATTTGATAAGGTTCCCCATGGTAGGCTCATTCAGAAGGTCAGGAGGAATGGGATACAGGGGAACTTAGCTGCTTGGATACAGAATTGGCTGGCCAACAGAAGACAGCGAGTGGTAGTAGAAGGAAAATATTCTACCTGGAAGTCAGTGGTGAGTGGAGTTCCACAGGGCTCTGTCCTTGGGCCTCTACTGTTTGTAATTTTTATTAATGACTTGGACGAGGGGATTGAAGGATGGGTCAGCAAGTTTGCAGACGACACAAAGGTCGGAGGTGTCGTTGACAGTGTAGAGGGCTGTTGTAGGCTGCAGCGGGACATTGACAGGATGCAGAGATGGGCTGAGAGGTGGCAGATGGAGTTCAACCTGGATAAATGCGAGGTGATGCATTTTGGAAGGTCGAATTTGAAAGCTGAGTACAGGATTAAGGATAGGATTCTTGGCAGCGTGGAGGAACAGAGGGATCTTGGTGTGCAGATACATAGATCCCTTAAAATGGCCACCCAAGTGGACAGGGTTGTTAAGAAAGCATATGGTGTTTTGGCTTTCATTAACAGGGGGATTGAGTTTAAGAGTCGTGAGATCTTGTTGCAGCTCTATAAAACTTTGGTTAGACCGCACTTGGAATACTGCATCCAGTTCTGGGCGCCCTATTATAGGAAAGATGTGGATGCTTCGGAGTGGGTTCAGAGGAGGTTTACCAGGATGCTGCCTGGACTGGAGGGCTTATCTTATGAAGAGAGGTTGACTGAGCTCGGTCTCTTTTCATTGGAGAAAAGGAGGAGGAGAGGGGACCTAATTGAGGTATACAAGATAATGAGAGGCATAGATAGAGTTGATAGCCAGAGACTATTTCCCAGGGCAGAAATGGCTAGCACGAGGGGTCATAGTTTTAAGCTGTTTGGAGGAAAGTATAGAGGGGATGTCAGAGGCAGGTTCTTTACGCAGAGAGTTGTGGGAGCATGGAATGCGTTGCCAGCAGCAGTTGTGGAAGCAAGGTCATTGGGGTCATTTAAGAGACTGCTGGACATGTATATGGTCACAGAAATTTGAGGGTGCATACATGAGGATCAATGGTCGGCACAACATTGTGGGCTGAAGGGCCTGTTCTGTGCTGTACTGTTCTATGTTCTATGTTCTATTGTTACTGCAGGGTTGACCGGGGAGAGGGGAAGGTGGACTGCTGTTTGAAGTCCTGCCGAGCAGAAAGAAAAATGTTGTAGTTGTTGAAAATCCACTGTGTTGGTTTTTGGATATCGGTGTAATAGCCTAGACCTAACTATTTTCAACCACTTCATTTGAGAACTTAGCTCCATCATAATGTCTGAAGTGTGATTGCACAATCTTTAACACTACTTGTGCCACAGCTGTCTGTGATTAAATCCAGCTTTACCTGGATGATATTTAGGTTTAGGTAGACAAATGGGAAGTGGCATTTGTGCCAGACGGTGACTCTTTTCCAAAGAAAAAGAAAGTAACCATTGACCAGAAACTTACCTGCTTTGTGTAGGCATATATCTAGGTCAGAGGCTATAAATTCTGATTCAGAACCCATGTTAATTTCACCAAAGGCTGTGACCACCATTTACATGGCACATATCAAGAGAGTAATGGTATTTCTCCTCATCCACCCAGCCAACATACTGGGATGAGTGGAGCTCCAATGACACTTGAGAAGCTTAATATCATTCAGGACAAAGCAACCTGCTTGTTTGGTAGCGCACCCTTGAACATGCACTCCCTTTACCACTGAAGCAAAGTGGCTGCACTGTGTACTATCTCCAAGATGTACCACAAAAATTCACCAAGACTCTTCAGACAACACATTCCAAATCCATGGGTACTTGTATCCAGGAATACAAGGGCTGGAGATACATAGGAACACCACCACCTACCAGTTTCCCACTAAGCCAGCCATCATCCTGACTTGAAAATATATTGCCTACCCATCAGTGCCACTGGGTTAACTCCAACACAGTTTGAGAAGACAGTGCCGCAAAATGGCATAGGCAATAAATGCTGGGCCAGCCAAATGTTGCTGTTGTCTGGTTTACCTCATGAATTGTGAATTTTCTCTTGAGTTTTGTGCAGTGCTGTTTCAAATGCCTTTGGAAGTCTGCATGTGCCATATCAGTACACTGGCTAATGTATAAAGATCAGTTGGTTCCACCATTCTACTCAAAATTCACAGAAGTGGAGGGAAGCCATTGTGAAGTCTTTCTTTATTCTGCATGAGCATTATCTAATGGCTGAAATGTGCAGCTACAACGAAAGCAGCAGGGGCAGGCAGAAAGGAGGAAAATAAAGAAAAAAGCAAAACCAGTGAAAGAAATAAACAAACACTGCATCGCATTCTACTCCAAGAACAAAGCAAGGACGTCTAAAATAAAGATGCAGTCGTTTAATTATGGACTTGAAAACCAATGGTATCAATTGTAGCAAGCAATGCATGTGGTTCTACTTTGCAGATCTAGCAATAGATGGTCTGCAGAAGAGGGTACTGCTCCTGAGATGCTGCTTGGCCTGCTGTGTTCATCCAGCCTCACATTTTATTATCTTGGAATTCTCCAGCATCTGCAGTTCCCATTATCACTGCAAATCTTATTTGTGATTGATAAGAAAGGACTTCACAGAATTAGTACATCTACTCTTTCTGTGGATGGTCCTTTAAGATCTGGAAGGCTTTCTAAGACCAGCTCAATGTAAAAATTAACTTCAGGAATAACAGGTTCCATATTGATGTACAGATGGCAATCCCAAAAGTCAATGACTAGTTTGTCAGAGTGCAACAAAGGACATAAATGTAACTTTTCCAACATGTAATTCACAGAGAATCAATGAGCTAGTTATTGACGCTACATAAGTTGAAAACTTCAAGCTGGATCTTCTGGGCAAGAGAAAAGGCCATTCCATTGACACACTAATTTCAGATGGATGCAAATATGAAGCCATGGTTGCAAGCCAAAAACAATTACATCTATTAGGTGCAACTAAAATTATAGCCACAGTCTAAGCACACCAAACCAGCATGATCTCTAACAAATACGGCTTGTCACACATAGCCAAAAACTATGCAACTTTTCTTCTTACCTTCATACCAAAGGACCTTGAGCATGTACACAGTGGAAATATGGTTCAAAAGGCTAATCCTGATCTCAGAACAAGATACAAGTGACCAACACAACATACAACTCCATAAAACTGATGCCATTAAAAATATTTAACACACACACACACACGTACATGGATGAAGTATACATGAACAGAGTGAAAGGCAAATTTCAAAAGAGGATCAAGCTTTCCATATTGTTAAACTCACACCATGTTGCTATGTTATGTGTCTCAATTAGTGTTCAGTATAGCTTTAAGAGACATGATCAAGATATCATAACTATGTAACCTGAAAATATAAAGGTTTCAGATTCCATCTTAACTGGGGCTACTTGAAGCATGACACAGATGGAAGTATGGTCATTATTGTAACCGACGAGCTTAATATTAGCTCAGACATAGTTGATCCTGTCATTTTATATGTGTATATTAGGAACAGTAATAAGCTTATGTTAAATCTTCCAGTATTACATTTCTCCTGTCTAGTTCTTAAATTACAAGAACTCACAGAAGCATTATCCCAAAGGGTACAATAACCTGTTAGAATTAAAGGCCACATCACAGTGACTCATCATGGTAAGTAACAGTGGCTCTTTATAGAAGATTCCAAGTTCTTGGTGGTAGACACTTGGAAACCTTGTTAAACACCAATTAGGTGACAGCTCTGAGTTCCAAAGCAACCAGATAAATAACAGCACCAGTCTCCGTGTTGAGATCTGTAAAATTCAATTGTCCGAAGGGAGAGCTACTTTCTAAAGTTTTGGCAAAGATCTGTAGCTCGGGTTGTGGGTGAGTTTGTTGACTTGCTCACTGAGGTGGCTTTCTCGTACAGACATTTCATCACCAAGCTAGGTGACATCATCAATGGAGCCTCCAATGATGCAATGTTATTCAGTAGTCATAAATTGTAATGGTACAGATTCTAAACGGAGTATAATAACATCAGATATCAGAGGCTCCACTGATGATGTCACCTAGTATGGTGATGAAAATTCTTAATGAGAAGAAGCCAGCTCTGGGGGCAAGTCAACAATGTCAGACCTACTTTCTGCTTAAAATGTAAGCCCTGTCTCTGTTTTTAAAAACAAACTATGAGCCTACTTTCTTATTTAGAAGGAAACAGAAAGCAATCAAAGGCCGTTCATGGAATAAATATAGAGCTCTTCTAAATAAAGTGCAGCCCTTGAAATGCTAAAAGAGTTTTCTAATCTAACCATGCTTACCTTTGTACTGAGGCTGGCTGGCTTTGTCATTTTTTTTCTATCTGATTTGGCATAAGGCAGAGGAAACACCCCATGATGTCATCAATTCTTATTTGGCACAAATGCCATCTAGTAATAGAACTCGACAATCCTCTCTCTTAAGAATGAGGTCTAAAAGTGATTTAAAAACTAGGAAAGGAGCAACAAGAGTGAAAAACAGTGAAACAGAAGCAGCAATGGGAAAAATAAAAGGAGAGAAGCCAAAATGTATGAAAGGAAAATCAAAGCAAATGAGTACTGTACATCAACAAATTCAACACTCGTCGACAAGGAATGGAAGGTAAACATAATTGGCTTCCAATCCGTAATTGTACTTCTACGGAATTATAGATACTCAAGGCATAATGAGAAAAGATCTCTTGAAATCTTGCTTGCCATTGTAAAGGATGAGCTTTGAGAATGAATGCATCTGTGTTTTCCAAAAACAGATGAACTGTAGAAATTCAATTCATGATTATCAGATTTCAACTCTTGCCATACAGAAGGCATCTGCAAGACCCTATTAACGAATTTATCAGAAGATGCCTATTTCTTATGCTTGATGAGTTCAGGCAGTTTAACATCAGCACCTGACCCACGACAAGCAAGTCAATAGTTTTGCTAAGCACCTCCACTGTGTGTTTGGCATTTAGTTCCACTAAAATAAGCAGGATTTCTATGGTGTCTAGAACTTCCTTTTAAACATTGTTATAAGCTAAATTTCTATTACTCTTTAATTGATTAAATCCTTCCATATATATTGTAGAAGTTATTGTGTAAGTGGCTTGCATACCTTCAGGCTGTTTACACAATATGTTCAGACAATCATACCTGCAGATGAGTTTAAAAAAATTATTTTTGCCTTTCCATCAAAACACCGAATGATCTGACAAAGATTCTGATTCCTGGTTCTTAATTATTAAAGCCAAACTGTCCAGGTACTTAAAGTTGTTTTTATGTGTTCTGCTTAAGGGTGGGGAACATATTTATGCTTCTTAGGCTTGCAAGTGACTCTAGAGAGAGTTTATATCCCACCTAGAAGCTTGATTTACCAGTACACATAAGTAGATATTCTCTCATGAAACAACAAAATGTGGACTGCTGTAAGTCAAAGTTATGCGTTATCTATATCTCTTTCTCCTCAAACATTCCATGTTTAATGGTTCAAAACATGAAAAACATTGTCAGCTTTCAGGAAATTATTTGGTTGTAGTAGGCACAATACATCCACCATTCCATGTGATAACTGAAGAGAAACTAACGAAGGGGCTCCACAATATGATGGGATATAGTTACATAATATAATTACCAAAGTATCTACTGTTGTTGACCTGTTTTTTTTCAGGAGCTTTGAAGTATGTTGGCCTGACTGAGTCAACACAGTGTGGAGCTGGAGGAACACAGCAGGGCAGGCAGCATTAGAGGAGCAGGAGAATCAGTGTTTCAGGCCTAGACCCTTCATCAGGACTGGGGTGGGGGTGAGCTGGGAATTAAATAGGGGAAGAGGGGTGGGGCTGAGGGAAGGTAGGTGGGATGATGATAGGTGGATGCAGGTAGTGGATGAATCATGACCAAGATGATAGATTGCTACCAGTTTCCATATACTTTCCGTATATGTTTACTCAAATTGTCATCCTCGGTCTCAAGGAAATAGCAACTAAGACGAGGAGTTCTTATATTGTGGAATCCGTTACTTCCTTTTAGATTGCGATTTTTCTGCCTTGAATTGTGTTGCATTCTGATTTGCTCCTTCTTGTTCAACTGACATGTTGAGAAGTTCAGTTCTCCTGGTTCGTTCAAATGTGTAACATTCAATCTTCTCCTTGGGAGAAACTGTGCGAGTACTCACAAGATGGAACCCTTCTCTCAGTAAAGTGTCTACAAATAATCCCAAGACATTGCTGCCATTGATAAGCTTTCTTTGATCAGGTTGAATGGATACATACCTGAAAATAAATGATACAATTTATTAATTACTGTTAGAGGAATTAATAATTATTAATCATGAATTTATCCATTGAATTCAGAACAAAACTGTTTAAGAAGATAGCAAACAGGAAAAGACTGACACCATTTAACCCTTCAAACCCATTCTGCCATTCAACAAGCAGTACAGCTGGTACAGTACATCTGTACCAGCACAGATCATGGCTGATCATCTACTTCAGCAATATTTTTTCTTACACCATTCTGATGTTTTAATTTGTAGAAATCTATCAATCACAGTCTTGAACATATGCAATCCCTGAGCCTCCACAGCCTTATGAGGCAGAGAAATCAAAAGATTCAGTGATCTCCAAGTGTAAACATACCTCCTAATTTCAGTCACAAATGGCCTGCCCCTTATTGTGACAGTATATGTTCTGATTCTAGAAATATTCATTTTGTACCTACCCTGTCAAGCCCTGTAAGAAGTTTTTACATTTGAATGAGATCACCTCTTAATTCTTCTAGAAAATGTGGACTCATCTGTTTAATTTTTCTTCATATGGCTGCTCCTCAATCCCAGAATGTAGTTTAATGAACCTTTGATGCACTGTCTCCATGGCAAGTGCATCTTTCTTTGAGAATTACGTGCAGTTTTGGTCTCTACAATGTGGACTTTCACCAAGGAGCTATATAATTGCAGTAAGACACCTTTATTCCAATGGTCAAATCATCTTTGAATAAAGGACAGCATACCATTTGGCTTGTTAATTGCTTTCTGTACCTACATGTTAACCTTCAGTGACTCATGAGCAAGGACACCCAAGTTCCTCTGAAGCTCAACTCTTCCCAGACTCCCACCTTTTGGGAAACACTTTCATTTTTTTTCTCTCAGACATGGATAATCTCATTTCTCCGCATTGCATTCCATCTGCTAAGTTTTTGCCCGTTTGTTTAGCCTCATCAAAGCGTATTGAAAGAGATGGCTGTAGGGATAAGAGATGGATCTGTGTTCATTTTCCAAAATTGTCCTGCTTTGCCACAAGAAAAACTGTAAACATGCCTGTGCTGAAGATCTTATCACAAAGATTTGCATGAGAAGGATCACTTAAAAACAATAAGTTTCATGTTCCTGCCAACTCCCAATGATGATAATTTCAAAAAAGATTCCATTTTTAATTTTTCCAATGTTTTATCTGTAAAAATAATATATTCTCTACCTTAATTTTTCATAGTTGTACTCAGTTGGGCAGCATGTTGGCTCAGTGGTTAGCATTGCTGCCTCACAGCACCAGGGATCCAGGTTTGACTCCACCCTCGGGTGACTGTATGTGGAGTTTGCACATTCTCGCTGTGTCTGCGTGGGTTTCCTCCCACAGCCCACAGATGTGCAAGCTAGGTGGATTGGCCATGCTAAATAGCTCATAGTATTCAGGGATGTGTAGACGAGGTGGGTTGCTCAGAGGCTCAATGTGGACTTGTTGAGTCAAAGGACCTGTTTCCATACTCTAGGGATTATATGATTCAACTCTAATACTTCAAATCCCACATCTGGCCTTGTTTGGGTGCCCAGCTAATTCACCTTTCTAATTAGGCTTCACAAGTCCTCCATTTCAGTTTTGGAAGCTGCTTGTTGTCTTATGACTATGACTTTGACCAATAGCAATGAGTCTTACCTTTTCCAAATAAGATGGCCAATGCATAGTAACAATTCTGCCTGATTTTCAGGCTGCTATATTTAAAAGCCCCAGAAGCTTGACTTCCAATTTGAATTCTCTTTAAGCCGGTTTCTGACAATGTTCTAAAACTCGTTCTCACAACACAAAAAATAATCTACATGCAGTGTAAAGATACCTAAAAGCTGCGCCTTATGAAGCCAGTAAAACACGATAGGGTCAGCTTTTAATATAACAATTTTAATAAGACAGACCTGACTGAGAAGTACCAAACTCTAGAGGCAAAATTTAGGCCAGATACACTTTTTTTTAAACTATGTCCAGTATATTTGGTGCTACTTTTAGGGGACAAAGAAACATTTCCCTCTTAAATTGATCTCCCTGCAGAAATGCACCTTTAATATAAATTGATCTGGATTTGTAAGCATTTGTTGCTAACAAAGCCAAAAATAATTTCAAAATGCTTTTCCTGCTGTCAGTTAATCTATTCATATTTTTCTCCCCCAGTTTCATCAAACCGTCATATCACTAGCCTTGCTTTAGCCTTAGAAGTGCTATCGTGCCTATTCAGTGCTTGTGCGCATATGTATTAGGTAAGTATGACCCCGATCTGGCACCTCTGTTTAAACCCCAAATCCTCTGCAGCTTTGTAGTTCTTATTGTTTGGTATCTTTTATTAACTTGCCTCCTAGTTTGTCTGTGATCAAGAAGACTTCCAAATCACAAGAGATCGTGCTCCTAGTAATTTTCCTTTTTTGTCCTGTTAAACTACATCTTCTATCCTGCTTTCTACCGCTTTTTGGATGGCTATTGTTTGACCTCTTTTAAATACGATTTCTTTCAATGATTCATGATCTCTTTCTCGGGACTTGGGCCCTCCCAGACATACTATTTGAGCTTGTACTATATTTGCTTGCCTTCTACCTTTGTACTTCATGTTCCCAATCCATTATCTTAACTTCCTGCACTGCCACACTCTATCCTGTATATTCAAAATCAGCTTATATATTTTCCAGTGTTCGTCCCACTCTACCTATAATAGTCATGTTTCTCCATTGACTAGCCCCTTCTGCTAAATATTTGACTTTGATACCCACTTTTGGCTGTTGTTCTTTAGAACAAATGGCCTCATATTGGCTATCAGAACTGATCTGCATAGCATCGGACAAACTGTCAATTGTGGCAGTCTGATTCTCAGAACTGTTCAACATTTGGGTATTTATGGTATTTTCTATAAAGTAAAGGTATGTACCCCATGGGGGCTGTTCTGCCTTACAGAAGAATAGTTCATGGTGGTTTACCTGAGTGCCAACATACCTCAGGCAAGGGAAGATATTGAGAAAGAGAGTCCTTGTGGTGACCTCAGCCAATGCAGGATTTGAGCCCATGTTGTTGGCATCCCTCTGCATCACAAACCAGCCAACTGAGTTAACTGAACAGTTTGATTCCCATGCTATTCAATTGACTGCTCCATTCATTAAGCTCCTTCTCTCTTATAATAAACCATATATTCCGGATTGAAACTAGTTTCTGATAACCTGACCTTATAGCTTAAGAGTTGCCAAATTCTTTCTGAGACTTTGACTTTAGTGAAAGCCTCCCTGCCTGCATGCAATAGACAACAGACAATAGGTGCAGGAGTAGGCCATTCAGCCCTTCGAGCCAGCACCACCATTCATTATGATCATGGCTGATCATCCACAATCAGTATCCTGTTCCTGCCTTATCCCCATCACACATGATTCCACTATCTTTAAGAGCTCTATCTATCTCTTTCTTGAAACTATCCAGAGACTTGGCCTCCACTGCCTTCTGGGGCAGAGCATCCCATATATCCACCACTCTCTGGGTGAAGAAGTTTCTCCTCAACTCTGTTCTAAATGGCCTACCTCTTATTTTTAAACTGTGTCCTCTGGTTCTGGACTCCCCCATCAACGGAAATGTACTTCCTGCCTCCAGATTGTCCAATCCCTTAATAATCTTATACGTCTCAATCAGATCCCCTCTCATCCTCCTAAACTCAAGTGTATACAAGCCCAGTCGCTCCAATCTTTCAACATATGATAGTACCGCCATTCCGGGAATTGACCTCATGAACCTACGCTGCACTCCCTCAATAGCCAGAATGTCCTTCCTCAAATTTGGAGACCAAAACTGCACACAATTCTCCAGGTGCGCTCTCACCAGGGCCCTGTACAGCTGCAGAAGCACCTCTTTGCTCCTATACTGAATTCTTCTTGTTATGAAGGCCAGCATGCTATTAGCTTTCTTCACTGCCTGCTGTACCTGCATGCTTGCTTTCATTGACTGATGTACAAGAACACCCAGATCTCGTTGAACTTCCCCTTTACCTAACTTGACTCCATTTAGATAGTAATCTGCCTTCCTGTTCTTGCCACCAAAGTGGATAACCACACATTTATCCACATTAAACTGCATCTGCCATGCATCCGTCCACTCACCTGGCCTGCCCAAGTCACCCTGTATTCTCATAACATCTTCCTCACATTTCACCCTGCCACCCAGCTTTGTGTCATCAGGAAATTTGCTAATATTACATTTAATGCCTTCATCTATATCATTAATGTATATTGAAAATAGCTACGGTCCCAGCACCGAACCTTGTGGAACGCCACTGGTCACTGCCTGCCATTCCGAAAGGCACCCGTTTATCACTACTCTTTTTGCTTCCTGTCAGCCAGCCAATTTTCAATCCAGGTCAGTATTTTGCCTCCGATACCATGTGCCCTAATTTTGCTCACTAATCTCCTATGTGGGACTTTATCAAAGGCTTTCTGAATGTCCAGTTTCACTACATCCACTGGCTCTCCCTTGTCCATCTTCATAGATACATCCTCAAAAAATTCCAGAAGATTAGTCGAGCACGATTTCCGCTTTGTAAATCCATGCTGACTCTGACCTATCCTGTTACTGCTATCCAAATGATTCGTAATTTCATCTTTTATAATTGACTCTAGTATCTTTCCCACCACTGACATCAGGCTAACCGGTCTATAATTCCCTGTTTTCTCTCTCCCTCCTTTCTTGAAAAGTGGGAAAACATTAGCCACCCTCCAATCCACAGGAACTGATCCTGAATCTATAGAACATTGGAAAATAATTAACAATGTGTCCACGATTGGTAGAGCCACCTCCATAAGTACCCTGGGATGCAGACCATCAGGTCCTGGGGACTTATCAGCCTTCAGACCTAACAATCTATCCAACACCATTTCCTGCCTAATACAAATTCCCTTCAATTCATCCATTACCCTAGGTCCTTCAGCCACTACAACATCTGGGAGATTGCTTATGTCTTCCCTAGTGAAGACAGATCCAAAGTACCTATTCAACTCTTCTGCCATTTCCTTGTTCCCCATAATAAATTCACCCGTTTCTGCCTTCAAGGGCCCAATTTTAGTCTTAACCTGTTTTTTTTCTTTCCACATACCTAAAAAAAAGCTTTTACTATCCTCCTTTATATTTTTGGTCAGCGTGCCTTCGTACCTCATTTTTTCTCCACGTATTGCCTTTTTAGTTATCCTCTGTTGCTCTTTAAAACTTTCCCAGTCCTCCGGCTTCCCGCTCATCTTTGCTATGTTATGCTTCTCTTTTATCTTTATACAGTCCTTAACTTCCCTCGTCAGCCACGGCCACCCCTGCCTCCCATTAAGATCTTTCTTCCTCTTTGGAATGAACTGATCCTGCACCTTCTGCATTACATCCAGAAATACCTGCCATTGTTGTTCCACTGCCATCCCTGATAGGGTATTAAACCATTGAACTTTGTCCAGCTCCTCCCTCACAGCTCCATAGTTCCCTTTGTTCAACTGCAATACTGCAGTACACTCAAGTGCTCTGAAAATGTAGAACTAATTGTAGGAGTAACCAGAAGGCAAAGTGCAGGCCTAATGGTAAGATTCTTAGTAGTATAGATGAGCAGAGAGATCTCGGTGTCCAGGTACACAGATCCTTGAAAGTTGCCATCCAGGTTGACAGGGCTGTTAAGAAGGCATACAGTGTTTTAGCTTTTATTAATAGAGGGATCGAGTTCTAGAACCAAGAGGTTATGGTGAAGCTGTACAAAACTCTGGTGCGGCCGCACTTGGAGTATTGTGTACAGTTCTGGTCACCGCATTATAAGAAGGATGTGGAAGCTTTGGAAAGGGTGCAGAGGAGATTTACTAGGATGTTGCCTGGTATGGAGGGAAGGTCTTACGAGGAAAGGCTGAGGGACTTGAGGCTGTTTTCATTAGAGAGAAGAAGGTTGAGAGGTGACTTAATTGAAGCATATAAAATAATCAGAGAGTTAGATAGGGTGGATAGGGAGAGCCTTTTTCCTAGGATGGTGACGGCGAGCACGAGGGGGCATAGCTTTAAATTGAGGGGTGAAAGATATAGGACAGATGTCAGAGGTAGTTTCTTTACTCAGAGAGTAGTAAGGGAATGGAACGTTTTGCCTGCAACGGTAGTAGATTCGCCAACTTTAGGTACATGTAAGTCGTCATTGGACAAGCATATGGACGTACATGGAATAGTGTAGGTTAGATGGGCTTGAGATCGGTATGACAGGTCGGCCCAACATCAAGGGCCGAAGGGCCTGTAATGTGCTGTAATGTTCTATGTTCTAATTGTAGCCCTTTCTGAAACTGGGGAGGGGCGATTGTACTGGTGCTGCTTGATCGCTTTACTAATGGGTCTTTAGGATTCATACCAAAACCAACTGATATGGACTAGTATCCTTCCATCATCTGGAACAAATTCCATCTTGTATAGCACACATTAGTGGAGACACTTTACAGTTTTACTGATCTGGCAAAAATTTATTGAATCATTTCAAGGATCCTTTTACATACCCCATTGCTACAAGATTTCTTCTGCTGTATTCATAGCTATTATGTCAATATTTGTACACTCATTTCTGAACTCATCGTGACCAAACTGACCCTTATTATAATGAGAAATTTCACCAGTGGTCCAAGTGCAGTCCCTGTCCATTTTTCCATTATCTTATCCACAGTTATTTTCTTTTCATTATTATGGACTGTTGTTGACAGAGCTCTGATTGCAATTTCTCCAAAATGTACCATGAAAATGCTGTTTACTATATCCCATCCCATACCTTTAAATCCATGGGCACTATGTCATTGAAATCTCTTGCCAAGGTAGACTTACTTCTGTCGCTGACAATCAGTGTTTCTTGCAAAGCTCAAAGTCAAAGGCCCTTCAGCCCATGTCATCAAGCATCTATCTATTTGAATCCCAGTGGCACTCAGTGCCAAACTTTGAGTGTTATGGCATTTTATCTAAAGTACTCATCTAAATACTAAATCTCATGTTAGTTCCTGCCTCCACTGTCATTTTAGACCGTGAGCTCCAGCTACCCACAGCCCTCTTGGTGAAAACGTGTTTCCTCAAATGCTTTCTAAACCTCCTACTCCTTGCCTTAAAACTGCCCCTGATTATTGATCCCTCTACTAAAGGGAAACATTTTTCTTATCTACCTTATCTATGCCCCTCAGAACTTTTATACATCTCAATCTCAATCAGCCTTGTCTGCTCTAAGGAAAACAACCACAATCTATTGGTCACTGTTTATAGCTGAATCACTCCAGACTGTACAATTTCCCAGTGCATCCCCTCTGTGTCCTCTCCAGTGCAATCACGTCCTTACTGTAGTGTGCTGACCTGAACTACACATAATACTTCAGCTGTGACTTAACAAATGTTTTATAAAGCTTCGTCATAACCTCCTTGCTCTTGTGTTCAGTGCCTTGAGGAATAAAGGTAAGTTTCCCATTTACCTTCTTTAGCCACCTATCTATCTGTCCTCAGAGATACTGGGAACTGCAGATGCTGGAGAATCCAAGATAACAAAGTGTGGAGCTGGATGAACACAGCAGGCCAAGCAGCATCTTAGGAGCACAAAAGCTGCCGTTTTGGGCCTAGACCCTTCTTTGTTATCTATCTATCCTGTTGCCTTTAAGGATCAATATCCATGCACACCAAGGTCCCTCTGATCTTCTGGACTTCTTAGGATCCTACCATTCAGCGTATATTCTCTTGCCTTTTTAGTCCTCCCAAAATGCATCACCTCTCAGTTTTCAGGAATAAATTCCATTTGCCATTGTTGAACAGTCTTCTGACCGTTACAATGCACTCTTTGGACTGTAAGTCCATTTTTTTTTGTTCAAATGGTCCATTTTGTGCTTAGTTTTGAATACTTTTTTTTAACCTTTTGGGACAGTTCATAGCATAATGGTACTTTGAATTGTACCTGAGAATTTCTGGGATTCGTTCGCTATTATAAATCACCAAATTCTCTTTGCTTCTCAAAATTCTTTTTGGCTCATTGCTTGTGACTTGTGTCAAGATAGCCTTTCCAACTTGTTAACATTATGTCCCTCACCCCATGCAGCCACTTGCCACTACCTTCATTTCTCCCATCCCATCCAGTCCCTGCTTTTCTGGAAGCAAATTAATGTTGAAGGAAGTAGCAAGGGTGAATGGAATGGATCTGTTGGAAAGAAAGTGAGGGTGCAGTGAGTGTAACAAGGTCAGCCAGCTGGACATCATAGAACATAAGTTCAATAATTGTGGCTGTTAAACTAATCCAATCAGGGCAGTGTGTCTGACATAAAATAGTGAATATTAGGGATATTGAGCCCTGACTACCTGACTCAGTGAAGAGGCAATGCTATTGTCAAAGACTATTTCATTTGTAAATAAAGGGTAATTGGTGATGGGATGCTGACCTCTAAAGATTTATTTCAGTGGCAGTGAGAGTAAAGAATGATACTATAGAAATCACTTGCAGCAGTTGTTTTGAAGTTGGAGGCAAGCATCTTCTTATCTCATGCTTATGTTTGGGAAGTATTGACTCATTCAATCCTGCTGTCAAGGCCTAGGCTCGGTATGTGAAAATAATGCATTATTTTTTCCATGCAAAGCATATTGTGGCAGATGATTTTTAAAAAATCGAGTAAATCTCTTGACAACCTGGTCCTTCAGCTTTTTCAGTGATTAGGAGTCCAACATCTCAAGAATTGATTGACCTGGTTAAGGAATATTATGATCCCAAGCCTCCTTAAATTCTGAGGCGCTTTCACTTTTACTTGGCAATTTGAGAACCAGGGAATCTTTATAGAGGTTTTTGACTAGGTTAGGGCAACAGGCAGAAGCCTGTGAATTTGGTTTTACCTTACGTGAGATATTTAGAGAATGTCTAGTACTGCAGGAGTAATGATCTGACTATGCAAAAAGGCATACTAACTGTAGCTCAGCTGAACTTCAAACAGGAGCTACAACTGGATTTATCATTGGAAAATGCTGCAATGGGATCACATGAGTTGCAGGCTATTCCAATGGATGTGGAGACCCTCGTCAGCTCCCACGAGCTTGGGGAACACTACCTGAATGCAGGCAACTACACAGCCTCACTCACAAAATATCCTGATAAGAGTAACTCTAAAACTCCAAAACAAAGCCAAGTCTTGGCTAAACAGTTAGAATTTTCTCACGATCATGCCTGGCAAGACATTGTAAATGCTGTCAATATGGGGTTTCATGACAGCTACAGAGTCCTACTAAACGAGTGAAGAAAGATCATTCATAGGCCAGTATCCACAGTGGTGTTTAAGAGAGTTAATGCCCTGAAAACTCTACCTGCATCTGGTTTGGAACAATTGAATTGCCTGGCAACATCCAAATCAGAACCAATCAACATAAACAGCTAGTTAAATGGCCATCCAGTTCAAATGGAGGTCGATACTAGCATGGCTGTATCAGTGATCAACTAATCAGTTTTTAATAGCATGCACTCTGGCCTCCAGCCCTTAAATTTTTGCGAGATTTCAGATAGACTGAGAACTTTCAACTTTTGCAGATTATGGTTACAACCTATAGTAGAAGGCTGGGGCCCAAACTGGATGGGACAAAATTGGTTGCAAGAGATTCATTTAGATTGGCTCAAAATTTTTCAATTAGAAAATGGCTGCCTGAGTGAAGTCCTTTTAAATACCCGGACGTTTTCCAGGGAAGGTCTAGGGACTATCAGAGGAGCCAATGCAACTTTGCATGTTGGCCTGGAAGCAATTCCACAAAATTGCAAGGCTCTTCCAGTGCCATCTGCCCTACAGGCAAAAGTAGAAGCAACTCAGCTGACTGGAAAGTGAAGGAATCATCAAACTAGTCCAATTTGCAGAATGGGCAGCACTGAACATTTAAATTTTGAAGCCCAAGGGATGAGTTCATCTTTGTGGGCATTTTAAACAAACAGTCAGCTGTTTTTGGCAATTGGGTACATATCCATTTCCTTGGATAGAGGATTTAAATGTAAAGCTAGTAGGAGTTTTATGCATCATGATGCTTGACATGAGCCATGCTTAGGTGTAACCGTATTTTAACTAGAATTCTCAGAAGTATGCTACAATTAATAGGACTTGTATCAATATACGAGACTGTCACTAGGTGTACCGTCAGCCTGTTCAGTTTTTCAGTGGATAATGGTAAACATTTTGAGCTCTACCTCAGGTTGCCATTTACCCAGATGACACCCTGATAACAAGGAAGACTAGTAAAGGATCTTTAGAGAATTTGAATACAGTCTTGGGTGTTTTTCCAAGGCAGGCATATGCCAAAGAAAGGAAAGATGTGTGTTCTAGGCCCCTCAAGTGACTTACTTGAATTACAGGGTTGACAAAACATTGGAAGATAAAGTGAGGGGGAGCAAAGGTACCTTGGTCATTTTGTTTCTCCAGGAACTTAGGTTATTTCTGGGTCTGGTAAATTATTATGGAAAGTTCATATGCACCATTGCATCAACTCTTAAAAAGTGGTCAGCCTTGGAAATGGCCCAACAGACAAGCCTTAGCTTTCGATGAAGTAAAGAAACAACTGTCATGCTCTAATGACCATCATGATCACAGTATGATCCCAAGAAAGGTCTGGTATTCAGAATCATTGCCTCCCCATATGGCATTGGGATGGTGTTATCTCATTGGTGTCCCACTGGAGAGGAATGCCCAATAGCTTTTGCCTCTAGCACTTTTGCTAATGTCGAGTGTTGGTAAGATGTAATGAGTGGTGAACCATAGAAATTGGCACTGGGATTTCAAATGTTTGCAATTTAAACAAATAACTTAGATGAGTTATAGTTCCCAAATTTGCTAATGATTCACAATTGTTCACATTGTTGGATTGAAAATATTTACTTGAAGACTAGTATCTGTGATATTGGGGACCTCAGAAGGAGGCTGAGATGGATCATCCACTTGGCATTTCTGGCTGAAGTTTATTACAAATACTGCAGCCTTATTTTTTGCATTGATGAGCTAGGTGCTTAATTGTTGAGGAAGGGGTTGTTTGTGGAGTCTCCATCTTATTGTTTAATTGTCTTCAATCATTAATGACTGGATGAGGCAAAATTGCAGAGATCAGAACTAATTCGTTGGTTGTGGGATTGCTTATCTCTGTCTGTTGCTTGCTGCTTTTTCTGTTTGGCATGAAAAAATATGCCCAAAAAGAAAAAGAAGAAGTGTCAGTTACATTTGGAGTCTGAAAATTTCACCAATACATTTATGGGCAGAAATATATGATAATCACAGACCACAAACCCTTATTTAACCTGCTTGAAGAGGCTATAGATTCAGGCTGCATTCAGTGGTGGCCTCTAATATTAAGTGCTTATAATTACAAATTAGAACACTGTTCAGGAGACCGAATAGTGAATGCAATTGTATTAAGCCACCTTCCGTTAGCAGATAAATCACCCGTGACACCCCCATAGTGGAAGAGTTAGTCATGGCAGTGAATTTTCTGGATATGCTACCAGTCACAGCTAACAATTTCAGACTTTGGACACAGAATAGATCCAATCCTTTCCAAACTGAAACAATTAGTATTAGTGGGGAAACCAAATGGCAATTGCAGCTAGAATTAAAACCTTTTTTTGGACCTGGAGTGATCAGCTTACATATTGGCATATTGTTACGGGAAACCAGAGTGATTGTCCCAAGCAAAAGTCACCGTCATATACTGTCTGAACTCTTCCAGGGGGTCTCCAAAATGAGGATATCATCAAGGAGTAATCTAGTGGCCTGCTTGGACGTAGACATGTTCACATTGGTGGGACACATCCATGGGAATGGACGGTTAAACTTTAGACTTGTTTACATATCGACTATGTAGATTTTTTCATGGGTTCAATGCTTTTAGTTATTGTCGATGCCCACCCACCCAAAGTGGTTGGACGTGAACAGAGTCTATTCATCAAACAGTGGACTGACAATAGAAAAATTGTACACATCTGTTGGAGTTCAGGAGAAATTGGTCACAGATAACGGGCTGTCGTTTACCAAAAGGGACTCTAGTTACCTCCTAAATGGGAGGTATGAATGGGATTTGACATATTAGGACAGTTGTATACCAATGGCCTGGCAGAAAAAGCAGTGCAAACTTTGAAGGCTGCACTGACGAAACAATCTAGTCTCACTAGATACCATAGATAGTAAGTTATTACAGTTATTGTTTGCTTATAGAATGACACCACATGCAACTATAGGGACAACACCAGCAGAGTTGTTAACAATTAGTAGATGTCACACCAGGCTATCTCTGATCTTGCTGGACCATGGTGGAGGGGTTAAACAGCTTCAGGAACTCCAATGCTGAAACCAAAAATCTGTCAAACAAGAAAGACAGTTTGATACAGGGAACAAAGTTTCGTGCAAGAATAATGGAAGTTGCCCCAAATACATCATGCCCAAATAGGCATAACAATTGTGAAATCAAGACTAGTGACTTATAAAGTTCAGGTAGGTGTGACTGTTCTGAATAAGCATGTGGACCATTTGAAAGCTGGTGGGAGCAGACTGGGTGGGAGCAAGACTTGCCCTGCTCCTTGGAACTTTCAGAAATACTTCAGGGACCTGTTGATTCACCCTCTCCATCAAACACTGTCAAGTCGTCTGAATCAGAAATGGGCATGATGGAGGTAGCTGCCATGCCATTTCTGCCTCTGGAAGAAGGGAGTGAAAGTCTACCTAGGTGCACCAGGTCAAGAGGTGAGCTTCCATTGTCATGCGCCTCTTGTGTCAGATTCTGAATTGGATAAACCTGAGCTATTGTTAAAACGCCCCAGGAATCAGAACACCATGTGTGTAATGACTCAAAAAGAATAATGTAGTGATCGTGACAAAGTCAGTGAGCCTGGCCTCGTAGAATATGAGTTCCCTAATTGGAGCTGTTAATCTGATCCCAATCAGGGACACCTGACTGAAATAAAACAGTGAATGTCAGGGATATTGAGCCTTGAATGCCTCAGTCACTAAAGAGGCTATTGTCAAAGGCTACGCACTTATAATTAAAGGGTGATTGGTGATAGGATGCCAGCTTCTGAAGAGGCGAAGCAGCAAGTGACTGCAGGAGTAGTCGAGGCAACGCAAGGGAGCTAAGGGCTTTGAAACGAAATGGTGAGGGCAGTAGCAAGGGACACTGGGGACTGACAGAACAGTGTTGGGTTTTCTTGACTATCTATGTTCAGTTTACTACAGGCAGATGCTGGCACTCACACTGCTTTTGCTCACATGCAAGAAGTATATAGCCCAGTGTAAAAATAAGCACAGCTTCCCTAAAACACAGCCTGCCAAAAACTAGAGTTATACAACTGCCTGCAGAGTGAAAAATTGTTTCAATTTTCCAATTGCCAATGGTTTCACTTCTCCACTTTAATACACAGCAGAATCAGATGAGTGAGCTTACATTGGAATGACTGCCACTTTTATGTCACTACAATGCAGAAACTTCTTCAAAGTCATACAGAAGTAGCAGTAAAAATGCACCTTTGCATTTGCATCAGTGGTGGTGGTCTTGCCTGTTTTGAGAGCATTGCATATTGAATTTGCCAAGTAATGAATGGAATTATTAAAAGTAAAAATGGCCACGACTCTTGAAATACGCCCTAAGGTGAAAACCACCATCACTGCCAGTCCCCAACTCAAAACATGGGGGAGTGGGGTTTAACTGAGCAGTTTTTAATTATTCATTATAGATGTGGGCAGTGCTGGTTGTGTGTGTATTTAATACCTATCTCTAGTTGCCTTTGGATAGGTGATGAACCACTGCAGTCCTTGTGCCTTAGGTAGACCCACAATAATTCTAGGGAAGATGCTCCAGAATTTTGACCCAATGACGCAGCAATATATTTCCAAGTCAGGATGGTAACTGGCTTGGAGGAAAATTTGTAGGTGGTGGTGTTCCCGTGTGCCTGCTGCCCTTGACCTACTGAAATGAAGTGGTCATCTGTTGGAAGGCAGTATTTAAAAAGCCTTGGTGATTTTCTGCAGTGCGTCTCGAAGATGGTACACATTGCTATTGAGCATCAGTCGTGGAAGGAGTGGGACATTTTTGGATGTGGTGCCAATTAAGTATGTTGGATAATTTTAAACTTCTTAAGTGTTGTTGGAGCTGCACTCATCCAGACAAGTGGAAAGTATTCCATCATACCCTAATTTGTGCCTTGTAGATGGCAGACAGGCTATGGGAAGTCAGAAGGTGAGTTACTTTCTGCAGGATTCCTAGACTCTGACCTGCTCTTGTTTACTCTGTATTTATATGGCTAGTGCAGTTCCATTTCCCAACAAACTCTTAGGCCTATTCTTACGTCTTTAATACAACTGATCTCTGAATCATGACACAGAAAGTACATCATACCATCATCAGAAGATTGATACTTATTTCATTTGAACAGCCTGTGCAGGGATGATGAACCTTCTGTGCCATGAGCCAAAGTGTCAATCTTCTGCATTATCCCATAATTTTGTATGTTACTTTTATCCAAATAATCATCTAGCCAGTGTGTGTTCCATACCCTAACTACTTGCTGAGTTAAAAATATTTATTTTCCTCATGTCACCCTTCTTTGGAAAATTGCCTTAAATCTATCCTTTTCATTTTTGTTTGTTTTACTACTGGGAACAATTTCTCCCTATCTATTCTATGAAGCCGTCCAGAGTTGATGTGAACAGGAGCATCTTTTAGTTGGAAGGAACTTTGTTATAAAAAACTGACTTCATCCTCACCAATCTGACTAGCACAGATTCGTTTATCATTGACAGAATTTGTCAAAGTTCCTACAATACAGTCCTTATGGAGACAAAGTCCCACCCCTACACGAAGAATATTTTACATTATAGTATGTGGCAGTATCCATGATGTAAGGTATCTGGTCAATTATAACCCGAGTGATAATAATGTCACTGCATGTTAAGGGACAATGGTTAGATTACTTCTTGTTGCAGATGGCCACATGTGTGTGTAAATATTGGGAGACGCTGTGTTTATATAGAATCTGCAGAGAGCTTCCCAACTATAGTGCAGCTAAATTATTACTTTTGAAACACACTTAGAATTACAAGTAATCCTATAGAAGAAGGGGTCACTTCCCTGAACTTAGCAGAAGTCTATCTGAATTAAAATCGGTTTAATAGATCATGCTATTAAGCTTGTCAAAAGACAAAGCATCGGATGCCAAAATTATGAAGTTTGGTTTTGATGTGTGCCCAAAATTGGCTTACATAGGTTTAAACATAGCAGCATAACTGCAGTCTTACGAGTACATTGAATTGAAATCCAGAAAAACAATAATGTGCATTCATATGGCACACCTAGTGTAGTTAAATACTTAACTGGCTCAGTTAACTGACATCTCCTTAGATACTTGATGTAGAGAATGGGCAAATGAAAACAATGCAGAAACTCTTTGCCTGTTTATATTGCATTACCACTGAATTTGTTCACATACAAAACCAGCAGAAATTGATCTAATTGCTATTGAAACTAATTGGAAATAGAGTTGAACTTTTTTAAGCTTTCATTAAAACAGTGTGACCTATTATTCCCCTTGTAATCAAGGTGGCTAGAGCTAATCTACACGATATACACTATAATAATATATATTGTCATGCATCCCTCCAAATCAAGGCCCAGCCCAGTGTCATCAGAAATGTGAACATTTGATTAAAACCCTCAAATTTCCCCAGTTTTACCTGCCTAATTCAGGTTACAAGAATATGAAACCAGGACTTTATCATTCATAAGAAAGTTGCTGTTTATTGCAATCAAACAATTTTAACCAAAGGCAGAAAAGAAATTTGCTAATGAATCTTTAAGTCTACTGCTTTTAAAATATTCCCATACACATACAAGAGGATACAGAAAGAGACAAGAAACAACTATTACAGGTGAGAAGGTACAATCAAGTCATTGAACCACAGTTCTTGTGGATTACAGGCACTGATTAGTTGTTTTCTTCCGATTCCTTTGAACTCTAATGCAGACACACTGATTCCCAATCTTTAATTCACTGGTTAAAGATTCACCCCCTTAAAACTCCCTGAAGGTGGCTTCCCTTTTCTTTTTCAAGAAGAGAAATTGCAGAGAGTGGCTAGCTGCTCTGTACTTTATTGTACTTCTCCACTCGTAGAAGGTGTGAAGACTAATGAGTTTATGTGCTTTCCCTTTCACATGCTGGACATTCCTTTGTGTTTTTGTTTTTTATTTACTCGTGAGACATGACCATAGCTGGCTGGTCCAGCATTTTTTGACCTTCTCTTGTTGCCCTTGAGAAGGTGGTAATGAGCTGCCTTCTGGTACTGCTGTAGTCCATGTCGGTAGGCCCACAAAGCTGCCCTGAAGACACACTCAATGAGCGGAGGCATCTAGCATTCTCCCCCTCTGCTTGAATAAGGCAAAATTATTGACACAGCTCACATTTCTGTTGGTTTTGTATGTGAACAAGTTCAGTGGTAATGCAATATAAACGCAGTGAGTTCTAGTAGTGTTTTTTTTCAAGAAATTTCAACACCTTCTACAGTCCCTTGGTTTAAAGCCACATCTGTCCTAATTGTTCAGAGCACAGTCAAACAAATGAAAGTGGTCCTTATCAGGCCTCGTAATCCATATTTAGGTAAACCCATGTTGCATTTTACTGTCAGTAACCCTCAAACATAAATGTTAAACATTTAAAAATTAAAAATAAAATGCACATTTGGTTTCTTAGGATGAATAATTAAATTCATCAATGCAATGTTAAACCAAGGTCCTCCTTGCCCCCTCAGATTCTATTTTAAAGCAAATTTCTCCTAGGTGCCCTGGCCAATATATTTAACCCTCCATCAATATCAGTTTTAAAATAAAGTCTTGTGGGATCTTGTGACACAGTGGTAGTGTCCCTATATCTGAGCTAGAAGGTCCAGGTTCAAGTTCTACGTGTTCCAGGGGTGTGCAATTACATGTCTGAACCTGTTGATTAGAAAATATGTAAAACTGCTGCCATTACCACAAATGTTTTCGTGACAACTTTCTGAGCACAAACTGACTGCGGCATTACCTATAAAATCTCTCCCTTCAAAATAACAATTGGTGGTAAATTGCTTTGGGATGCAATACAGGCGGTGAAAGATATGAACCGGTGATCTTTCCTGTGTGTTCAGATATGTTGGAAGAGGGCGTTTGGGGGATTGGCTCTTTACCTTGTCGAGAACTCGTCCCCAGCCGAATAGTCGGTTCCACACTGGAAGACCAGATCGTGGTGAGAAGGTCTCTGCAATGGAATCGAAACCAAGGGTCTGTGAGCGGAGAAAGAATGATTCCAGTTCTGATTAGGCTGCTCGGCAGACACTGTAATGCGACCGGCTAATGTTTCAATGGTACTGTTGCAAGAACAGAAGACTCGGAAGTAGGAGTAGGTTTCCTGGAGGGAGAACCTCACCTCCAAAATCTCAAGCCTCTGCTTGAGCCGATCCTGGTTGAGGAGATCAACCAGGGAGGGCAGGTCGTAGAAATCCGCCTCCCTCACCAGCCTGTCATGATCCGAGAATCCGGGAGGAAGAGTGACCTGGCGGGTCCGCAGGAAGTCCAGGATGTACTTAAATAAACTGCCGTCCCTGTCCACGAACAGCTGTCCGTTGACCACTCGGAAGTCAGGGTCGCCTCCGTCCAGCACGCGTGCCAATTTCGAGTCTTGATATTTCTTAAGTGTAGCAACAAAGGTAGTAAACTTCATGCCACCCACGTTCAGAAATACTATCTCTCCTTTGCTCATTGTTGCAGGGTTTTGACTATTTCAACCCTATTTCCGATGACACTATTTCTCCCTCCGGGAGTGCACAGTTCTGACACCCCACAGCGACTGAAAGACACAAACTTCGTGCCTGGACTCGTTTCCAAGCAACTCCGCTGTACACAGACCAGACGACGGTGTCCAGGAAATGTTGCTGCCAAGAAATCCTCAACAAACAGGAATAACGATTGACTAACTGAATGTCCCTGTACCGAAATACAGTGAAAACCTTTGTTAATCAGCGGTACAGGCAGATCATAGTCAGCAAAGGCTTCCACAGACTCATACAGGTTACATTGCACTGGCGAGATCAACGTTAGCAACACCAGCGTTATTTGAGGGTCGAAGTAATCGCCCAGGAGAAGTCTTCCAGAATCTGCTAGTGCATCTGTTCACAGCAAGCCAGACAGCATCTGGAGGAAAGGAGCAGTCAACATTTCAGTTATTACCCTTCTTCAGTCCCTCCATGCACATGCTGCCTGGCTGGCTGCGTTCTTCCAGCTTCCAGTTTGCCTACCTGAATTCCAGCATCTGCAGTTTTGTTTTGTCTGGAGTGCCTGTGCTTAGGCTTCTGGACCTTCTGCCTTACAGAAGAAGTTGTAGGAGATCATTCCCAGGGCAGGATGGGTCTTTGATGATGTTGGTCACCTTTCCACAGCAGCGAGCCATGTAAATAGATTCCATGGATGGAAGCTGGCTTCCATGATGGTCAGGGCTGTGCACACCACCTTCTGTAGTTTCTTACAGTCCTGGGCAAAGCAGTTGCCAGATCAGGCTGCTATGCAACAACAGTATGCTCTCAATGGAACATCTGTTGAAGTTGGTTAGGGACCTATAGACCTGCCAAATTTCCTGAGCTGCCTGAGGATGAAGAGGCCTTGTTATGACTTCTTCACTGTCATATCTATGTGGGAAGACCAGGAAAGGTTGTCGGTTATTGTCACTCTGAGGAACTTCATGCTCTTCAGCCTCTCCACCTCAGTTCCATTGATGTAGATGGGGTCATGTTCTAAGAAGTGTCATACTGGACTTGAAAAGTTAACTCTGTTTCTCTCTCCACACCTGCTGAATTTCTCCAGTATTCTCTTTTCACACCAACAAACACAATCTCTACTAGTCTTTAATGAATGATTTAAGTGAGACATGACACCCTTTACCCTTACAAAACTGTGTCCTTCAGCAACAGATTTTATAGCTACAACATAAAAACTAAGATATCAGCCAACGAAAAGTTCAGTGACTCGACCACAGTTCTTTTCCTTGTGTAGTTTTAGTTAGTTGTACATCGCCAATCAGAACAAAAAGATGAATGACAGTGCAAAGTATTACTTCTTCAGGCCCTGGGAAAACCCAGCACTTCTGGTAGCACTCAGTGAAGAAGAAATCAGTTCAAATTTCGGGCCTGGTGATCTTGTCCATATCTGACCTAGGCTTACCAATTGCTTCTCCACACGGTGCTGAATATTCCCAACATTTTCTGTCTCTGTTCCATATTTAATTCATTTTGATGAGAAAGTACTTCAACTCTCTGTACTGTCCCACTGTCATACCAGTGGTAGAGTCATATAAATCAGTTCCATGTCTGTGCTTGTTTCAGTCTGATGTTTGCTCCAAAAACTTCCCAGCAGTTTTGTTTTTGCTGGGAAGTTTTTGCTCTTTGAATAACACTTCCAAATGGTATCATGATTGACAAAGCAGAATTCTGGAAAGTATATCAAATTCAGGTGATTTAAATCTTATTTAATGGATTTTCTAGAATTTCCCAGAAAGGTTCAATCTGGCCAGCCAAAGTATTTCTGCTGAAATAATTTCATGCCTCTGCTTAATTCTCAGATATTTATTGTGCTTTTCGAACAACAGTCTTAGTTTCCTGTTTGGGGAATGTAGGAGTTAAACTTCTGACTGAAGATTGAACAGGAGGAATTAGAATTAAACAAATAAATACTGAAACAAATTTAAAGGGAGGAGGCAGGTAGTGGTGAGGAAGATTAAATTGAGTTAATCTATGCAGAAACCAGACAGAGAGAGAAACCATTTCTAGAGTACATGAAGCAGGTGAGGCATTCCAGAAACAGACTGCTCCAACTGGTTTTCTTTTAAAATGTACATGGATGAATGTAGATCAATTAACTGAAGGCTCTCTGCTGCATCGTCAGAAATTTGGGTAATCTGGCTGTCAACGTGCCCAACTTTAATCTGGCAATACCCAGTAATGGGTTTGCATTAGAGAGAATGGGTTCTCATCCCACTTCTGACATTTCCTCGGTACCTAGGTTCCAACTGAAACAAACATTTTGAATTACGTTTTATTTTTGCTGTTGTGAGGAAACAGATTGTCAGGGCTTTAGATCACTTAGAGGAGGGAGGAGTTTGTGGTGTGTTGGTTTTCAAAGCAAAAGAATATGGTGGCATTGAGGGGCAAGTATTTGACACTGATACCCAATGTGGGACAGAAAAGGATAGAGTGTGCATGAACTTAGAAAGAACAGTAAGTAGCATTAAAGGGAGGAAATGGTAAAAAGGCTAAATTAATGGTTTTTTACTTAAATCTGCATTGAATTTGAAAAATAATAAATTAATGAAGGCACAAACAGGGGTTAATGCGTAGGATCTTGTATCTATTACGAAGAGGTGGATGCAAGGAGATCAAAGATATTAAATAAATGTGACTTAACTAAAGGACAGTCAGGATCAGAAGGGCAGTGAATTAGCTTCAAGCTGAAGGAAAGAATGAAATTATCTTTGCTGGTAAAGCTTAGCTGGTCTGGCAGCATCTATGAAGAGAAATCAGAGTTAATGTTTCAGGTCCAGTGACCCTTCCTCAGAATGCAGGAACGATCACCGGACCCGAAACATTTAACTCTGATTTCTCTTCACAGATGCTGCCAAATCTGCTGAGCTTTTCCAGCAATCTCTATTCCTGTTTCTGATTTACAGCATCCGCAGTTCTTTCAGTTTTTATGAAACTATATTTGTATGGTTAATTACAATGCATATGGTTAGAGGTAAGAAATAACAAAGGGGAGAAGAGATCTGTGTGAGTAGTGTGTAGACTTCGTAACAATAGCTGTTTTAAGAGACTAACTCAGCAGATAATTAGGGCACGTAAAAAGGCAGTATATTAATCAGAGTTAATAAAGTGTGAAGCTGGATGAACACAGCAGGCCAAGCAGCATCTCAGGAGCACAAAAGCTGACGTTTCGGGCCTAGACCCTTCATCAGAGAGGGGGATGGGGTGAGGGTTCTGGAATAAATAAGGAGAGAGGGGGAGGTGGACTGAAGATGGAGAGAAAAGAAGATAGGTGGAGAGGAGAGTAGAGGTGGGGAGGTAGGGAGGGGATAGGTCAGTCCAGGTAAGACGGACAGGTCAAGGAGATGGGATGAGGTTAGTAGGTAGGAAATGGAGGTGCGGCTTGGGGTGGGAAGAAGGGATGGGTGAGAGGAAGAACAGGTTAGGGAGGCAGAGACAGGCTGGGCTGGTTGTGTGATGCAGTGGGGGGAGGGGACGAACTGGGCTGGTTTTGGGATGCGGTGGGGGAAGGGGAGATTTTGAAGCTGGTGAAGTCCACATTGATACCATTGGGCTGCAGGGTTCCCAAGCTGAATATGAGTTGCTGTTCCTGCAACCTTCGGGTGGCATCATTGTGACACTGCAGGAGGCCAATGATGGACATGTCATCTAAAGAACGGGAGGGGGAGTTAAAATGGTTGGCGACTGGGACGTGCAGTTGTTTATTGCAAACCGAGCGGAGGTGTTCTGCAAAGCGGTCCCCAAGCCTCCGCTTGGTTTCCCCAATGTAGAGGAAGCCACACTGGGTACAATATACCACACTGGCAGATGTGTAGGTGAATCTCTGCTTAATATGGAAAGTCATCTTGGGGCCTGGGATGGGGGTGAGGGAGGAGGTGTGGGGGCAAGTGTAGCATTTCCTGCGGTTGCAGGGGAAGGTGCCAGGTGTGGTGGGTTTGGAGGGCAGTGTGGAGCGAACAAGGGAGTCACGGAGAGAGTGGTCTTTCCGGAAAGCAAACAAGGGTGGGGATGGAAAAATGTCTTGGGTAGTGGGGTCGGATTGTAGATGGCGCAAGTGTCAGAGGATGATGCATTGTATCCGTAGGTTGGTGGGGTGGTGTGTGAGAATGTGGGGGATCCTCTTGGGGCGGTTGTAGCGGGGGCGGGGTGTGAGGGATGTGTTGTGGGAAAGGGCCTTCTTGACTACTGTGGGGGGAAAGTTGCGGTCCTTGAAGAACTTGGACATCTGGGATGTGCGGGTGTGGAATGCCTCATCGTGGCGTCGGCCGTGGGCAGGGTTCCGTTGACGTCAGCCGTGGGCGGGATTCCGTCAGCATCGGCCGTGGGCGGGGTTCCGTCGGCGGTGGGAGGAGCGGGGTGGGTGGCAGCAGCAGCGGTGAGGGTGGTATGTGTGGTGTTGTAACTGGAAGTGGAGGCGGTGACGGCAGCAGCGGTCCCGGAAGTGGTGTGCCCGGCGGTGGCGGATGTGACGTCATCAATGGGGTCTCCGGCCGTGTCCTCATGGTCAATGGCGGCGGGTGCATGGTGGGGGAGGGGCAGAGACAGGGACAGGGACAGGCTGGGGATTAGGGAGGTGCAGGAATCCTCTTGTGGGTGGCAGGAGCAAGTGAGTTTGTTGTACTTACGATTTTTGGTGTCCAGTAAAGCTGAGTAGAACTGGGTGTTCAGTCTGTGGGTCCTGCGGAGGATAAAAAAACAGTAGAATTCCTTTGCAGGTCTGGGAGAGGGAGGCTCTGAGCTGGGGCAGGTTGGATTGCAGTGCCTGGAGGTGCTGGCCCATGGCTGCGAGTGTCTGTTTCAGGACTTGCAGGGAGAATTGCTTCTGAAAGGTCTGAATTTTCTGGGTGTAGAGGTGGTCACGGTTGGGTCCAAATTGGGCCATTGTATCGGTGTGGTTTCCTCTACATTGGGGAAACCAAGCGGAGGCTTGGGGACCGCTTTGCAGAACACCTCCGCTCGGTTCGCAATAAACAACTGCACCTCCCGGTCGCAAACCATTTCAACTCCCCCTCCCATTCTTTAGACAACATGTGCATCATGGGCCTCCTGCAGTGCCACAGTGATGCCACCCGAAGGTTGCAGGAACAGCAACTCATATTCCGCCTGGGAACCCTGCAGCCCAATGGTATCAATGTGGACTTCACCAGCTTCAAAATCTCCCCTTCCCCCACCGCATCCCAAAACCAGCCCAGTTCGTCCCCTCCCCCCACTGCACCACACAACCAGCCCAGCTCTTCCCCTCCTCCCACTGCATCCCAAAACCAGCCCAGCCTGTCTCTGCCTCCCTAACCTGTTCTTCCTCTCACCCATCCCTTCCTCCCACCCCAAGCCGCACCTCCATTTCCTACCTACTAACCTCATCCCACCTCCTTGACCTGTCCGTCTTTCCTGGACTGACCTATCCCCTCCCTACCTCCCCACCTCTACTCTCCTCTCCACCTACCTTCTTTTCTCTCCATCTTCAGTCCACCTCCCCCTCTCTCCCTATTTATTCCAGAACCCTCACCCCATCCCGCTCTCTGATGAAGGGTCTAGGCCCGAAACATCAGCTTTTGTGCTCCTGAGATGCTGCTTGGCCTGCTGTGTTCATCCAGCTTCACACTTTTTTTATCTTGGATTCTCCAGCATCTGCAGTTCCCATTATCACGGAGATCAATCAGAGTGTCTCTAATCTTCACATAGATTGTGAAAATCAAATTGGTAAAGGCAGGCATGAAGAAGAATTCATGGTTTACATTTGGGACAGTTTCCTACAATAATATGTTGTGGATCCAACCGACGATCAGGCTAATTTGGTAATAAGGTTTAATAAATGATCTCAAAGTGGCCATTTCATAGTAGAATTTCACATTCATTTTAAAGGTTGAGAATCTTAGGTTGGAAACAACTATTCAAAACTTATATAAACTAATTACATAGGGATGAATGTAGAGTCGATAGGAGGCAAATGGAGAAAGGAGCTTAGTAGCAAGGATGGTTAAAGAACAATGGCAGATGTTCAAGAAAATAATCCATGACTCAGATCAAAGATATATCCCAGTGTGGAACAAAGATTCTAGGAAGGGAATAAACCGACCATGGTTACCAAGAAAGTTAGGAGTACCAAACTGAAAATAAAAGACATACCAGGTGGCAAAGATTAAACCAGAGGATCGGGAAAAGTTTAACTCCAACAAAAGATGTTCGTAAAAAGGGAAGCAATAAGCTTGGAAAGCACACTAGTAAGTAATATAAAAATGGACAGTTTGATCTTCTTCAATTACATATAAAGGAAGAGAGAGGCCTAAGTGAAGATAGGTTCCTTGTAGAACACTAATAAAATTCCAAAAAAATGCTAGAATATTTAATGGACTAAGTAAAGAAAAAAAAACAAACATAGTGACTATCATTACAGAAAAAGTACTGGGGAAACTAACGATGTAAAATTTGGAAAAGTGCCAGAAGATTTCAGAATTGCCTATACCTCTTTCAAAAGGAGAACAGAAACAGGAAATATAGGCCAGTTGGCTAACACAGAAATCATAGAGTCTAATGAAAAGGATGCAACAGTGGAACATTTGAAAGTAAATGATGCAATCCAGCAGAATCTTTATGAAGGGGAAGTCATGACTGACAAGTTTATTAAAGTTATTTGGACATGTAACAAGCAGGTTAGATAAAAAGGAAACAAGTAGATGTAATATGTTTGGGTTTCCAAAAAAGCATTTGATAAGGTACCACACAAGGCTTCCTAATAAGGTAAGTCTTCATATTGTCAGTGGCGGTATAGTAGCATGGATATAGGATTGCCTAAACAACAGAAGACAGAGAGTTAAGATAAACACAGCATTTTCAGGATGACAACCTGTAACTAGTAGAGGGTCATGCAAATTGGTGTTGAAGCTGCAATTATTTGCCATATATATTAATGACTCGGATGAGGGAGGTGAATGTACTATCACCAACTTTGTAGACGGCACAGCACTAAGGCGGAAGGCAAGTAGTGAAGATGACACAGTTGGTACAGACTGGTTAAATAAGTCAGCAAAACTTTGCAAGTGGAAAACGATGTGGAAATGTGGGAAAATATAAGGCTATGCACTTTAGTAGGAAGTGTGAAAAAGTTGAATATTATTTAAATAGTGAAAGACTGCAGAAAGCTGCCAAACAAAAGGATTTGGAATCCTCCTGCATAAATCACAAAAAGCAAGTATCTGAATTCATTAGGCAATAGGGTAGGCAAATAGATTGTTGTCCTCTATTACAAAGGGAATGAAGTATAAAAAAAGGTCATGCTAAAACTGGAAAAGGCACTAGTCAGACCACAGCTGGAATACATGAACAGTTTTTGTCCCTCCGTCTAAAGCATGATATACTTGCATTGGAGGCAGTCCAGAGATTGACTTTGGTATGGATGGACTTTCTTACAAGCAAATTGTTAAGGACTGTGTCTTTTTGTTTTGTGTTTCTTCCAAACAAAAATCTATGGACTGAAATGAGAGATTTTTTTTCAAAACTAGTGTTTGATAGACAGGTTGTACATTTTGAAAGTGTGTACTGACTCCCATTGCAGATGCCCTGTCAACAACAGTTTGATCAAAAAGTAGTTGAAGTCTGGGGTTACAGATGTTTTGGAGCCATTGAGGTGTACAGATACAACATTTGCTGGCAGCAAGAAGTTGATTGCTCTACGGACTAACAACCAATTGTTAATAACAGAAACCTTTTTTGCCTGCTAACAACTGTGGTTCATTCTCACACAACTGAACAACTTGGAGCTGGGAACAAGTGAAATAGAGAGGTGTTCATTTTCTCCCTGACTCAAAAGCAGTATCTCTGCTCTCTACAGTTAGAACTCACCATAAACCCAGAATAAACCAGTTTATCTTTCCTGCAACAGTTGTTGTGAGCTTTAACTTTTAAATGGCAAGTCAGACTCCTCCTCCCCCCCGCCCCAGTGAGCCAGCTACCTTACATCTCTTATCAGTTCGTGGAAGCATCTGGATTGAGATGACTGAAGAAATATGCTAGCCAGCGGGAGAGTTAAAAAGGAGCAATGCAACAACAGAACATGGAAACAAAGCCTACTGAAATTGTATACCCCATTTCCTCCCATAAGTAACATATTTTACCCTGTCTGTTTAATTGTCTGCACATATGTGTAAGGGGCAGCTGAGTTAGAGTTTTAATTAGTAATGTTACATACCAATGGTTTATAATGGTTTAGCTGCAGCTATACCTATACCTGTTCTTGTTCAATATAGAAACCTAGTCTCTCTCAGTCTGGGTCTGACAGTCATGTGAACTGGGGACCTTTGCATTCTTTCTAAAATCTTAATTTTGTGATGACTCCAGAAATGCCAGAGTTCAATTTCCAGCGTGCTAACGCAGCCAGTCATAAGGAAATGTTGAGTGAGTTGGAATTCTGCTCATTTGGAGTATTGAAAAATGAAAGGAGACCTTATTGAAACATATACAATTCTCAGGAGGCTTGAGAGAGCAGATGCAGAGAGGAGTTTCACCGTGTGGGAGAATCTAGGATCAGAGTATAATATCAACATAAAGAACTGCCTATTTTAGACAAAGATGAGGAGGATTTTTTCCTCTCAGAGGGCAGTGAATCTGTGGAATTCTTTACAGTACAAAGCTGTTGAGGCTGGGCTATTAAGTTTATTCAACACTAAGGTAGATGGATTTTTTTAATCAGTAGAAGAATCAAAGGTTATGGAAAAAGGCAGGAAAGTGGAGTTGAGAATTACTCTGTCAGCCATGATTTCATTGAATGGTAGAACAGACCTGAGGCTGAATGGCCTATTTCTGTTCCTAACTCTAAGGGTGTTATTGAAGGGCCCATTTCAATTGATAACTCAAGTATATTTGCAACCAGTTTTGTAAATGACATACATTCTACATTGTGAAGATGTGGGGTATGCCAGGGGAATTAGAATGTGGCAAGTTTCTACATCTGAAATTAAAAGCACCAAATGTCTGAAATATTGATCTTTTTTCTTTGCAATGAATCCCTAGACAACTACAAACGTAACCGAAAAGGCAAATAGAAAAGTTACCTTTATTTCAAGAGTGTTGTAATACAAAAATGTTGCTGTCGTTCTGAACTTTGGTCAGCCACCATTGTGGTGGCTCAGTGGTTAGTACTGCTGCCTCACATCACCAGGAATCCAGGTTTGATTCCAGCCTCAGACTGTCTGTGTAGTTTGCACATTCTCCCTGTGTCTGCATGGGTTTCCTCCAGTTTCCTCCCACAGTCCAAAGATGTGTGGGTTAGGTGGATTGGCCATGTTGAATTGTGCAGCCTAGGTGGGTCAACCATGGGAAATGCAGGGTGGGCTGCCCTTCAGAGGGTTGATGTGGAGTTGATGGGCCGATTTGCCTGCTTTCACACTATAGGGGCTCTATGAGTACTATAGTAAGTTTTGGAAACATGTCAGTGGGCTATAATTAATTACATTAACAAAATCAAGTGAAATCAGGGAGCACATTTTCCAAAAGATGGTGGAGATCTGTAATTCTCTCTGAAAAAAGGCATTGAAATCCAGTTAAAGTTTTATTTCTTTTTAAAACTCAGATTGATACATTTTATTTGAAGGAAACAGTATTAAGCAATATGGAACAAAAACAGGGAAATATAAGTATGGATCAGTCATCACCTAAGAAAATGACTCTAAGCACAGTTAGCCTATGCATGTTGGGATGGCATAAAATATGGAACTTTGATCACTGGATTCCTTTGGGTGAGTTTACAGCTAGAACTTATATGGGCTGAGAAAGAACCAAAATACTAAACAAATGTCTACAGAGATCACCTGACCCAAACAGATTGTCCAAATTTCATAAAACCAAAGACAGTCAGGCCCCATGAGAAGTGTAAAAACATCTCTTTCTCCTGTTTGGATTTACACGATTGAGAATCTTCACATGCTGGAGATGGGGAAAAATAATGCAGAGAACAAAGAATCTTTAAAAATAACTGCAATATTACGATTGCTGATTACATCAATTAACCAACCATGGTCTCAATTTAAGATCTTAAGCCTTGACGATGCCTAAACTGTACATAAAGAAAAATTCATTTGTATTGGATACAATCTACTGTTAACTTTGTTTGAGTGTAAAAGACAGCATAAAGGAGATAACAAAAGGATCCCAAATGCCAGCACAATATGAATACACAGGTAATAAACTTACTCTTTCTTTAACTCAAGAAAACCTTGAGATTGCTTACGGTAAAAATTGTTGATGTTTTAACTAGAGAGTATGTTACAGTTTTTTGTTAACATGGGCGTGGGGGTTGGGAAGAGGAGAAAAAAGGGAGAGAAAAATGTATGAATCCGACAGCTAGTTTGGCCCTGTACAACTAGTCCCTATCAAAATTTAAAATCAGACTGTGCCAAATATACTCAGAGATAGCAAGAACTGCAGATGCTAGAGTCAGAGAAAACAGTGCGGAGCTGAAGGAACACAGCAGGTCAGGCAGCATCAGAGGAGCAGGAAAGTTGACATTTCAGATTGGGACCCTTCTTCAGAATTCTGAACGTGCCGTATTCCTCCAGCTCAATACTGTGTTGTGCCAAACATACAAACATTTTAATTATTCTTGATTGCTGGTAATCCACAGTGATGGAACTTCTAACATTTTAAAAAGCTGAGGAAATTAATAAAGAGTATTTTAACAGAACCACAGAATGGAGATAGGGGTTATGCTTTTTACTTCTACAGACTGAATTATGTAGAAACCACCACTTCATTTATTGATACACTAAGATTGGATAATCTACTGGGAACATATGTAAATATTACACTGTTATAATAAATCTAAGTATTCCTGAAATGATTTCTCAAATAATAGACAGTGATAAATTAGTAAAACATTTATTAAACACAAGTACCCAGAATCAATTTTAGTTTGCATATGCACCATACTGATAGAATAGTAAAGTACATTCCTAATAATATGCCCGCTGTGTTCATTGATAAAAATACCCAGACCATAAAAAATAACATTACATTCATTTTGGTGAAACAAGTAGAGAGAAAAGTTGCAACATTATTTTTTACAGAAATAGATATGCATCACTGTGTGCACGCATGTACATCGGGAATATTCAATTCAAGTGGTAGTTTAGAAAACTGATGATTATTATTCATAGAAGACACTTAATTCTATTGGATCCTATGTTGATCATCAGTACAAAGATAAAATAAATCTGAAAGGACAGACCACTATTCAGTTACAACAGTCTCCAGTCATGTAGACACAGTATAAACAGCTAAAACGTGTCCACCTGATGACAATTAGAATCACAATTGTTGTAACTTTGAAAATGAATCGAAAACTGATAATCTTTTAATTCATTAAAATACTCAAAAATGTTTGAAATGATATTGATGACACTGTGGTTTATTGTACCTTGTTAGTGAAAGATATCTGGTCCTAGAGATCTCAGATGCATCTCCAACATGGTTGATGTTGCACCTGCAGATTCAGCACTGATATTTCACTCTAGTTACAGCATCTTATATTTGCAGAAATTCTGCTACGTACTGCCACAGCTCTGCGATAGTGCTTTTACGCCCAAATGAAAATGTATCTATAATCTCACTATGATACAACAAGTCAGTGAGTGTGGTCATCTGACTTTTCAAAGTCTCCAAGCTCTGTATTACCTCACAATGACAGAATGCCATGATAAAAAGTAGGAGGAAAACAACAGAAACTGCAAGGACTCTACCTGACTTTTTGGTGGGAGTTTTAAATCTGAAGGTGCAAGTTTCTGTAGGTAGAGTAACTTTATCAACATCTTTCAGCCTCACCCTATCCCAATGGCTGGTATTGAAATTTTTCATTACAGGATGCACCTCTCCATCAGAGCAGGAATATGGGGTTTCCCTTACAATTTTCATTTTATTGCGAAACTCTTGCATCTGTTGTAGAAATAAGACTGGATCAGACTCATTCTTAAATGTCTCTGCCAAGGCAAAAGCCCTTTTCTGTTCTTCCAGAATCATCTTCAATTTATTTATTTCTGGATCATAGGCCTGCATTACCACCAGCTTCATGGTTTCAAAATCGGAAAGAATCTCATTCTTTTTCTGTTCTAGTGTATGCTGCAACTTAGTAAAATATTCTATCACCTTTTTTGCATCCTTGCTTATTAACTGCAGGGACTTTTTCTTGTCACTTTCTAATTTCTCAAGACATGACTGAACATCAGCAGAACACCAGGTTTCTAAGCCTTGGAAAAGTCCATCAAAAGCTTCTCTCTCCTCTTTGTAGGCATCCTTGATAGCACAGAAGGAATGTCCTTCATGATCTCCCATGGTAGCACAAAATCCACAGATTAATTGAAGGTCTGTTGAGCAAAAGATATTCAGTGGTTGTCCACTATGCTTCTTGCAGATTGGAACTTTAGGTATGATCCGAATTCTGTTGTACTTCTCTATTATTCCCCTCAGTGAATAATTCACTTGCAAATTGCTAATTCCCATGGCAGGGCTTTCTTTGCGACAGGTTGGACATTTGAAAGGGACTTTGCATTGCAGACCTCTCCCATTTCCTTCCAAGATGCCTTCTAAACATCGCTTGCAGAAATTGTGAGAACAAGGGAGAACCCGTGGATCTTCAAATAAACAACAACAGATGGGACAGGTCAATTCTTCTTCAAACAATTCCATTGTGTTCTATTTAAGGAAAACAGAAAACAATTAAAATTATAAAATATACTAAATATAAATTCAAAATTATTACAAATAATTGGCTAGTTGGTATTGGAACCAACCTTAAGTGGAATAACAAGTTTGAAGCAAGATAAATTGTTGAGAAATACCATGAACTTATACTCTCCTGATGACCACCTGATCTCAGCCAGCCGTTAGTATGAACATAAACAATAGACAAAGAGACAGAAAACAGTTCACGGGTAGGTCAAACCATTTCATTCTTCTAAAAATGAATTTGAGGACAAATAATAGACAGCATATGACTAGCTTGGCTTTAGCTGGGATAGAATATGGCATCCCTGAGAGAAAAGACAGAACTTTATTAATCAATAATGAATATTATGAAAACCATGTAGAAGTATTGGAAAGGTTGCAAAGAAGAGTTAAGGATTATGCCAAAGTTGCAATGTTATTAACTATCAGGAAATGATGAATGGGAAGTTAAAAAAAATGACAAACAGTAAAGTTTAAAATTCTTAACTATTTTGTTAGAAAAGACATAGGAATCAGGAGTCAGGTCGGTTTTTCTCTAAACCTGCTTCCCATTGGAATATGATTAATTTCAAGATTTTCATATAGGTTACTCCTTAAACTGACATAATTTGACAGGGAAACTGTCTCTAAGAGTGGTGAGTAGGCTTTTGAAGGTGGAGGTGTAATCTGATGCCTGTTTTTGAGGAAGCACCACAGCAGGGACAAATGATTAACTGGAGGTCAGCTACTTTCTAGATACAGAATGCAGCCAGGCCTCCACTACATTGAAAGAGGAGTCTCCATACAACCACATTTAAATATATCCCGAAGATAACGAATTACTGAAGTAACTCATTCAGTAAAAGACAGCCTTATGATAGGCCACTTCAGAGACAAGAGACATGTTGGTTTGTGACTCATGTCACATCTAGGCCAGATCAGGTAAAGATGGCAGATTTCCTTCCATAATGTACATTATTCTCCAAAGTGAACAGTTCTTTCCATGAGTTCCATCTAATTCATGTGGCCTGGATTCAAAACAAAAACCAAGGAAGGAAATTAATGCAATTAAAGTTAATTAAATTCTTGGACAAAGATAAACAAAAAATTTTTTTAAAAAAATAGTGCAAAACAGAAGACTGGGTGGACCAAAGGTAAACTGTAAAGGCAAGAATATAATTTAATAATTCAAGTTTTTTTTAAACAATCTAACAATAAGAATTGTAAAGAAATCTATAAGTTAAGCAAGATGAAGTACTTGTCACAATAAAGACACTATTAAGACACCAATGTGAAAACAGCAATAAGACCACCTTCAGTTTCTTTGCTCAATTATTTCCTTACATAGATTCACAGAATCCCTACAATGCAAAAAGAGGCCATTCAGCCCACTGAGTCTGCACTGCATCTCCGAAGAGCAACCAACCCAGACCCTATCCCTGTAACCCCACATTTATCGTGGCTAATCCACCTAGCCTGTACATCCCCGGACACTACAGGGTGATTTAGCACGGCAAATGCATCCAGCCTATACATCTTTAGAATGCGAGAGGAAACCTAAGCATCCAATGGAAACTGATGTAGACACAAGAAGAATATGCAAACTCCACATAGAGTCACCAAAGATCGGAATCAAACCCAGATCCCTGGTGCTGAGAGGCAGCAGTGCTAATTACTTTACCACTATGCCAATCTTTCTGTCATAATGTCGTATCAAAAAATGAGAATTTAAAAACGGAAGTGAAAATGCTGTGGCTCGAGTGAATGCAATTTCAAGAATTTTAGCTGTTTAAATCTAAAGGGTGAGAAGTTATCTAGATTAGGCACTGATCACAACATTAATCTGAAGACCAAACTGGTTCTATAACAACTAAAATCAAGACAAAAAAAAAAGTGCATGGGAAAATTCCATTTGAAATGCCAGTCTGAGAATATACAGGGTTTTGTAACTTTGTAGCAGAATGTCCCTTGAAATAATACTGCAGCACAGTGCACTTAAAAGCAGTAAAATGTGTCACATAGTCCTTTACTGTGCACACAGGCACCACAAAAGCAAAAACTGCAGATGTCATAAGTGTGATAAGAAAAAAGGCTGGAAAAACTCAGCACGTCAGATAACATTGTTGGACAGAAACAGAATCAACTTTTTTTTGTTCTGACACAAGGTCATCAACCTAAAAAGAGATTTTAAAGTTTTTTTTAATCCAGTGGAAGCAAGGATGAGACAAGAGGAATAAAAAGGTCTGTGTTAGGGTGGAGCACCACAGTGAATAAATAACAAAATTTCATGACAAAACAGCCAGAGTGATAATGAATATGAATTGAAGAAACTAAGATGGTGTCAATTACAATATGGGGATGTAAAGAAAATTATTAAATCCAACCTAATAAAACAAAGGGTAAGACACAAAAGCAACTGAATAATAGGGAGGCAATGGTTATGAGCAAAAGTTGTTGATCTTAACAGTGCCCAGAAGGCTGTAGAGTAAAGAATTGAAGGATAAGGTGCAGTCCCTCGAGGCTGCATTCAGCTTCACCGGAACACTACAGGTGGACGGGCAGAATGGAGATGTTCTTCAAAGTGGTCAACCAGTCAACATTTCATCTTCCCAGTGTAGAAGAGACCACATCATGAGCAGGAAATACAGAATATTAAATTTAGAGTAGTGCAAATAAACCGCTATTTCACTTGGGAGCGTTTGGAACCCTGAGACAGTGCAAAGGAAGGAAGTGAAACAGCAGTGTTGCATCACCTTTCTGTGCAAGTGTAGGAGATGGAGGGATGGGAGATGTTTGAGGTGTAGACTACAGAGTTGGGGAGGGAACAATCCTTACGGAATGCTGAAAGGGAAAGGCAGAGGAACGTGCATTTTGTCATGCCATCATGCTGGCGCTGGTGATAAGATGGAGGATAATCTATCAAATTCTGAGTAGATCAAAAGGAAGGCGAGGACAAGCGGAACCTTATCACAGTCTGAGAATGGAATAAGGTTGAGATAGAGTTGAGAGACAATAGACAATAGGTGCTGGAGGAGGCCATTCAACCCTTCGAGCCAGCACCACCATTAATTATGATCATGGCTGATCATCCACAATCAGTATCCTGTTCCTGCCGCATCCCCATAACCCTTGATTCCACCATCTTTAAGAGCTCTATCCATCTCTTTCTTGAAACTATCCAGAGAGTTGGCCTCCACTGACTTCTGGGGCATAGCATTCCATATATCCACCACTCTCTGGGTGAAGAAGTTTCTCCTCAACTCTGTTCTAAAATGGCCTACCCCTTATTTTTAAACTGTGTCCTCTGGTTCTGGACTCACCCATCAGCGAAAGCATGCTTCCTGCCTCCAGAGTGTCCAATCCCTTAATAATCTTATACGTCTCAATCAGATCCCCTCTCATCCTCCTAAACTCAAGTGTATACAAGCCCAGTCGCACCAATCTTTCAACATATGATAGTACCGCCATTCCGGGAATTGACCTCGTGAACCTACGCTGCACTCCCTCAATAGCCAGAATGTCCTTCCTCAAATTTGGAGACCAAAACTGCACACAATACTCCAGGTGCGCTCTCACCAGGGCCCTGTACAGCTGCAGAAGCACCTCTTTGCTCCTACACTGAATTCCTCTTGTTATGAAGGCCAGCATGCTATTAACTTTCTTCACTGCCTGCTGTACCTGTATGCTTGCTTTCATTGACTGATGTACAAGAACACCCAGATCTTGTTGTACTTTCCCTTTACCTAACTTGACTCCATTTAGATAGTAATCTGCCTTCCTGTTCTTGCCACCAAAGTGGATAACCACACATTTATCCACATTAAACTGCATCTGCCATGCATCCGTCCGCTCACCTGGCCTGCCCAAGTCACCCTGTATTCTCATAACATCCTCCTCACATTTCACACTGCCACCCAGCTTTGTGTCATCAGCAAATTTGCTAATGTTACTTTTAATGCCTTCATCTATATCATTAATGTATATTGTAAACAGCTGCGGTCCCAGCACCAAACCTTGTGGTACCCCACTGGTCACTGCCTGCCATTCCGAAAGGGACCCGTTTATCACCACTCTTTGCTTCCTGTCAGCCAGCCAATTTTTAGTCCAACTCAGTATTTTGCCCCCAATACCATGTGCCCTAATTTTGTTCACCAATCTCCTATGCGGGACTTTATCAAAAGGTGTGGATTGGAAATACTGGGAGGTGCCAAACAGAGTTGAAATCTCTGGATGAGGAAGGCAGCAGAAGTGCTGCTGTGGAAAGCAGCATCATCAGAATAGCTGCAAGAGGAAAGGAACAGCAGGGAGAAGAGAGTAGTGTCTTTGACAGGAAGCAACACATGAGAAAATTAGTTGAGGTAGCTGTGGGAGTCAGCAGATTTGTAATGAACATTGACTATCTCGCAATCTCCTGAAATGGACAAAGAAGCCAAGGATGGAACAGGAAGATTGATGATGTATTGGACAGAAAAGAGAGGAAACTGGAAACAAATGCAATGAAACTTTCCAGCTCATTGCAGGAGCACCAATACAGTCAGTGCACTGGAAACAGAGATGAAGCTCGGTCAAGGAATGTTTAAAAGGAGCACCTTACAGGAGGAAGAAGAGAAAGCAGAGAGGGAGGAAGAATAGGACCTTGGCAACTAAAGGTACAGCTAGCAAACAGCGGACTGATTAAATGTAATGATGCTCAAGACAGCAGGTTATTGAAAGAGAATGCAGAGGTTGGAGGGACCAAGAGATAGCAGGAATTGAAAGCAAGAAGCCGATTGAGGCTGCCCTGCCATTTAACAAGATTATGGCTGACCTGATAACCCTCAATTCCACGTTCCTAACTTTTCCCTATAATCCCCGATTCCCTTAAATGATTAAAGATCTGTTCTCAACTTTGAACATGCTTAATAAACCCAGCCTCAGCAGCCCTCTGTTCCATAGATTCACTATTCTGAGAGAAGAAATTCCTCTTCATCTCTGGTCTTAAAATCTCTGACTCTTTGTTCTGAGATTGTCACCTCTAGTCTTAGACTGTCGAAGCGGAAACAACCTTTCTGCAGCAATCATGTCAAGTCCCTCGAGAGTCTTCTTTCAATAAGATCTCATTCTTCCAACCTCCAAATAAGAGTACGTCGAACCTACTCAACGTCTCCTCATTAAAAAAAATCTCTCCATACCTGGGATTAATGTAGTGAATCTTCTCTGAACTGTCTTCAATACCAGTATATCGTTCCTTAAATAAAGGGCTCAAAATCATTCACAATATTCCAGTTGTGGTCTGACTAGAGCTTTGTGTAGTTTCAGCAAAACCTCCCTACCTTTATATTCCATTCTTTTTGAAATAAAGAGCTAAGTGGAGTGCAAATCTCATGGCTGTTTGCAAACTCCCCCATAAGACAGAGCAGAAGGAGGCCATCAAGTCTACTCCGCTATTCAAAGAGATCAAGGCTGATCTGATAATCCTCAACTCCACTTTCTTGCCTTTTCTCCACAACCTTTGATTCTCTTACGGATTAAAAATCTTGTCTACATCAGCCTTAGCTATTCTTAGTGACCCAGCCTTGACCACCCTCTGTGAAAACAAATTACTCATCTCATTTTAAATAAGCAACTGTGTCAGGGGTGGAAAGAAGTGGTCTTGGTGATAATACAGGTAAGTGACTAGAAGTTTTTCTTGGAGTGAAATATAAACGGGTGAGTGTTCCACTCCATCAGTCACTGCTTAAGATGGAAATTCACCCCATAAACTGCAGATATATTTAAAAAGTAAAACAGAATCTCCACCTCTTCCACCAATGTTCTACCTTTGCAATGTACAATCAAAGACCTACTTGTGAATCTAATACCTATTTGATACTTACTTGAATTCCAATCCAATTGAGTGCACATTTTTTCCATTATCTAGTGTCGGTTACATTCATAAACAACGAGGAATACTAGAAACAGGTTTGAAGCAAATGTACAAAGGTCAGTAAATAAAACTGGAGAACTGCAGATTTGTCACAAACCAGGACAGGAATGGAGACAATATTCCTGGCTATAATGCATTAGGAAAGATAATGAAGAAAAAAAGCCAGTGGCAGCATTGATCATATTGTTACAGCACAGAAGAAGGATGGTATACTTCGTGGTTCCAAGACAAAATCTATTTGGTTGGACTTAAGGAACAATATAGCAGCCATTAATCTTATGCACGTATATTTTAGGTTACCAAATAAAAAGGAGATTGTGAAATTTCCATGAAAATTTCTTTAAGGTGTAAGCAGTACAGATTAAACAGTCATTCATAAGTACAGAATAAAGCTCTCTCTAGCTCATTTCTCTGGACAATACCTTGACCAGAGTCAACCTGCCTGATTTAAAACTTGAGCAAAGCCTGGCAATTACTGTAAATCAATCTAACTGACACATTCTCCATGAGAACACCTATACAAAATCAGTACAATGCTCTCATATCAATTCAAAGAAAGAAAAATTTGTGCTGTATTTCTTACAAATTGTCCTGATGATTGCAAGAATGAAGTTTAAATAAAGTGAAGAAGGGGCTAGGCCCGAAACATCAGCTTTCCTGCTCCTCTGATGCTGCTTGGCCTGCTGTGTTCTTCCAGCTCTACACCTTGTTATCTCGAATTCTCCAGCATCTGCAGTTCCTACTACCTTTATTTAAAGTGTGTCTCTTTCCCAGCAATACTCATGTATAGATTAGCCCTAATGAGAGGCATCAATTATTCTAACATAGCCCAAAAGCTAAAATTCAAGAGTAAATTCACATTATTCAGATGGGTGACTGGTTCACTTCACAGTCACTACTCCAGATGGAAATTCACCCCAGAAGGCAGTCTTGCTGAGGGTAATAAGGTGAAGCAAGTGGAACATACTTCAGCAGTTGGGCATTTGGAAAACAATCATAAAATCAAGAACAAAAACAAAGTTGCTTGTAAAGCTCAGCAGGTCTGGCAGCATCCATGGAGGAAAAAACAGAGTTAACGTTTTGGGTCCAGTGACCCTTCCTCAGAGCAACTTTGTTTCTGCTCCTGATTTACAGCATCCACAGTTCTTTGGTTTTCATCATAAAATCACTTTTGAAAAAGGAAGTAGATCAAACGTGAAAATATTCAATTGGAAGGGCGGTAATTTCAAATGAGCTAAACAATCCAGGTAGATTAGAATCAAAAATTGGCAGATAAAACAGTAAATGAGTGTTGGGACAAAAACAGATATTGCTGGGGAAACCCAGGTCTGGCAGCATTTGTAGGAAGGGAGCAGAGTTAATATTTTGAGACCAGTGACTCTTCACCAAAGTTGTAAGTAGATAAAAAGAAATGGTATTTAAATTGAGATAACAAAGTGTGAAGCTGGATGAACACAGCAGGCCAAGCAGCATCTCAGGAGCACAAAAGGTGTCGTTTCGGGCCTGGACCTTTAAACTGAAGCTGAAATGGGACAGGGGTGGGAAAGAGGGAGAGCTGAGCAGATAGGTGGAGACAGAGCCTTCAGGGAGAGTTATGAAACGGATAGGCAAACCAAGATTATGGATAGCAGACCAGGACAGATGAAAAGCTGAATAAGTGATAACAAGAGCTGAGAGTGAGAAAATGGGTTAGCTGTGCTGAATGCAACCCATACAATGTGATAATAGGCCAGGAGTACTTTCAAAGGAGTACAATGCTAAAAGCAACCCATGTCATAAAAAGAACAAAACTGAAGTTGCCGGAAAAGCTCAGCAGGTCTGGCAGCATCTGTGAAGGAGAAAACAGAGTTACCGTTTCGGGTCCAGTGACCCTTCCATATCATAAAAGGACTGGGTGTGCAGTGGGTAAAAAATATGGAAGATGGAATCAGGCTGTAAAGTTATTGAACTCGATATGGAGTCCTAGACACTGCAAGGCCCCCAGGTGGAAAATGGGATGTTGTTCTTCAAGCCTGTGCTAAGGCTCACTGGAGTCTGTGACAAAAATGTTGGCGTGGGAGCATGTTTGGGGGGCAGGTGACTGGACACTCAGAGTCATTTTGCAGTAGAGCTTAGGTGTGGTGCAAAGCTGTTACACAGATGGCGTTTTATCTCCCCAGTGTAAAGGAGGCCACGTGGTGAGCAGTGAATTCGGTCGAGTAGATTGAATGCAGTGCCGGTAAATCACTGCTTCACCACGTCTGGGGCTTTAGATGGTCAGGAGGGAGGAGGTGAACAGGCAGGTATTCCATCTTCTGTGATTGCATGGGCTGGAACCTTGAGAGTGTGTGGAAATGTGGGAATGGATGAGGAGGGTCCTGAAAGGAACAGTCCCCGCGGAATGCTAACAAGAAAGGGGAGGGGAATTTGTGTCTAGTCATGGCATCCTGTTGGAGGTCACAGAAATAGAGGCTTACAATTCTTCGGAGGCAGACTGGCGGCGCTGCTAAGTGAGGACCAGAAGCACCCTATCACTGTTGTGGGAAGTAAAGGAGGGCTAAGGGCAGAAATGAGAGAGATTGGGCAAATATGGATAAGGGCCTTGTCGACCATGGTGGCAGGTAATTCTCGGTTGAGGAAAATGGTGAACACTTCCGAGGAGCCCTGAAGAAATTGGCATATTCAGAAAAGATACAACCGAGACGGAAGAACTGGGAGAATGGAATGGAGTCCTTACAGGAAGTAGAGTGTGAGGATGTATAATCGAGTTAATTGCAGGAGTCAGTGGGTTTGTAGTGTATATTGGTGATCGGCCTATCCCCAGAAATAAGAACACATGTTGAGGAAAGGAAGGGAGGAGTCAGAGACAGACCAGATGACAGCAAAGTGAAAGTTAGAAATAAAATTGCTAACTTTTTCCAATTCCAGACAAGAGAGGGAAACAGCACTGATCAGTGTACTGGACCAAGAGTTGTAGGCACAAATAGCCACACATTTGGCCTGAAGAAAGTTTCCTCACACTCCCACACAATTGCAGAAGAATGTAATATCTGGCTGTTTATCTCCTTCCGCCTCACTGTTGAAAGCCCCAAAGATACCTTCCAGGTGAAGCATTAATTTACCTACACTTCATTCAATCTAGTCAACTGAACTCACTGCTCACAATGTGCTCTACACTGGGGAGATGAAAGAGAGACTGGGTTACCGTTTTGCACAATACTTAAGCTCTGTCCGCAAAAGTGACCCTGAGCTTCTGGTTGCCTGCCACTTCAACACATCATCGTGTTCCCATTCCAACATTTGCCATACAGACCTGCTACAGTATTCCAGCTTGTCTCAGCACAAGGTTGAAGAGCAACATCTCATTTTCCACTTGGGATCCCTTCGGCCTCTACGGCTCAATATCAAGTTCAATATCTGTACAGCCTGATTTCATCCTTCCGTGTTTTTTGCCCACTCCACATCTGATCCTGTTATAATGTGGATAATAAAATGTGAGGCTGGATGAACACAGCAGGCCAAGCAGCATCTCAGGAGCACAAAAGCTGACGTTTCAGGCCTAGACCCTTCATCTTGGAATTCTCCAGCATCTGCAGTTCCCATTATCTCTGTTATAATGTGGGTTGCTTTTGGCACAGTCACCCATTTTCTCACTCCTAGCTTTTATTATCTCTTATTTAGCTCTTCTTCTGTGGTGGCCACAATGCTGCCAGACCTGCTGAATTTCTCCAACAGTTTCTGTTTTTGTTTCAGATCTTCAACATCCACAGTTCTGTGTTATATTTTCATGAGTAATGGGAGCCTTTCAAGGTGGATTACAGCGAAGGTATTTTCAGATCAAGGAAAGGGAGCACACAAAAAGCCAAAGCTCTCAGGATCACCAGAGCCTTTGAGATTACAATGAAACAGAAAAAGATGTGTGATAAATGTCAGGTTCATAATCCAGTAGAAGGCCATGCTGCATTCAGAAAGTACAAGAGGAACTGAAAATGAAAGAAAGGACAAAGAGACTGCATGAAAATATAATAGAAGGTAACAGAAATGGGAACCTGAAAATATAAATAATAAAGAATGCAGTCAAAGGAAGGGAGGCGCTGATTAGCAATAAAAAAGCCACGGCTGAGATTCTAGTTAAATACTTTGCAGATAAAGAAGTTTCAATATGCGTACAAACAGATTCAAGCGCAGCTTCTTCCCCACTGTTATCAGACTTTTGAACGGACCTTTCAAATGTTAATTTGATCTCTCTCTGCACCTTCTCTGCAGCTAGAACACTGTATTCTGTACACTGTTCTACTACCCTAATGCACTTTGTCCAGTACAATCCGCCTGAAAAACATGCAAAACAACACTTTTCACTGTAACTCGGTACATATGACAACAATTAATCAAACTCAAAGTTTAAAAGTTGAGGACGCTGTTAATGTTACAACAGACAAGGTGGGAGTATAGAAATTGGACAGGATTTAAAAAATATATAAACAGAGGTACTTAAAAGATTGGCAGACTATGTGGGATACATCCTAATTTGCTGAGGGAGGGGTGGACATCTGTAACTTTAGATCTTCCAATCATGCTTAAGTGTTAGAGTGGTGCCAGAGGATTGCAAATGTCACAGCTGTTTAAAAACAGGGAGAGAAATAAATCAGGCAAAATACAGCCAGTCAGTCCAATGCTGATGATGCAGAGAAAGAAGAATCCAAGATAAGTTTAATTCTCATTGGGAAAAGTAAGGATGAATAAAATGACAGCCAACTCAGCAAACCGTGTTTGATTTACTAAATTCTTTGGTGAGGGGTTGAGTGAAGATAATTCAATTTATGTTGGGTATATATATTTTCAAAAAGGGATTTGATTAAATACCACACACACTTACTGAAAAAAAGACAAGCCTTATATTTCTAAAGCTGCTTTCTATTACAAGTAACTGTATTTGAAGTGTACTGTAGGAAATGCATCAAAATTGGGTCACTTCCTCATTCATTGATCTAGTTTCAAAGCAGCAGTGACAAGATGGACACAAACGTGACTCACAGTAACCAGGCAGAAGCAATGAACAATTTGTTTAAAATGCAGGGACTAATACACTGGAGTCCCCAGTGGTTGGTATTATGTCAACCACTCTTTTTCATAGAGCCGCTTCAGTGTGGAAGCAGGCCATTCTGCCCATTGAGTTCACACTGACCCTCCCAAAGAGCATCCCACTCGGACCGAGCCCCTACCTTATCCCTGCATTTCTCGCGCTAGACACTGTAGACAATTTCCCATGGCCAATCCACCTAACCTGCACATCTTTGGACTGTGGGAGGAAACGAAGAGACGGGAAAAACAGGAGAACACAGTTCTGTGTAGTCACAGGGCAAATAGGCTGACAAGCGGCAAGTGGCATTCGGGCCACACAAATGCCAGACTATGACCATCATCAATAACAGCCAACTAACCACCATCCCTTGACATTCAATGGTGCTACCATCACTAAATCCCCCATTATCAACATTACGGGGGTTATCATTGACCAGAAACTCAGCTGGATTCACCACATGAACACAGTGGCTACAAGTGCAGCTCAGAAGCTGGGAATACTGCAACAAGTAACTCACCTCTTGACTCCCCAAAGCCTGTCCATCATCTACAAGGCACAAGTCAGGAGTGTGATAGAATACTCCCCACTTGCCTGGATGAGTGCAGCCCCAACGACACTCAAGAAGCTTGACACTATCCAGGTCAAAGTGGCTCGCTTGATTGATACCACATCCACAACCATCCACTCTGTCCACCACCAACGCTCAGTAGTACACACATAAGATGCACTGCAGAAATTCACCAAAGGTCCTCGGACAGCACCTTCCAAATCCACGACCACTTCTATCGAGAAGGACAAGGGCAGCAGACATATGGGAATGTCACCACCTCCAAGTTCCCCTCCAAGCCACTCACCATCCTGACTTGGAAATATATCGCCGTTCCTTCACTATCACTGGGTCAAAATTCTGGAATTCCCTCCCTTAAGGCATTGTGGATCAACCCACAGCAGGTGGACTGCAGCAGTTCAAGAAGGCAGCTCACCGCCACCTTCTCAAGGGCAACTCAGGACAAACAATAAATTCTGGCCCAGCCAGGGACACCCACATCCTACAAATGAATAGCAAAAAACATCAAAGCAGCAAAGTGGTAAGAGATACTTTTTGGGCATGAAGAATGAAGGGAAATAGTGTAAATCCAAATGTTACAGTTTTAATAGGTATGTAAAATCAGATGCTTAGATGTTATCTACACTAATTTGTCAAGTTGGCAGACCTAGTTGGTAGGCTATTAAAGAAGTATATAATGTTAATGTCAGAAATTTATACATTTTATAAATGGCTTTAAAAACAGAATGCACAGAGTGCAAAAACAAGAAACCCTCACTAAATCGTAATAAACAACCGGTTAGGCCCAGGCGAACTCATGACATCAGATTCTGGTTTCCTTTACCAAGTACGTTCAAAAGGCATTAGAGAAAAGTTTTGAATAAATGGTACTGCAGATGTAGGAAGAACACAAGTTACACTGATAGTTTAAAAGAAAAACTGGGGCTTTTCTCCTTAAGAGCAGAGATGTTTATGGCAGGATATGATAGTGAAATTCAAAATCATAACATGTTCTGATAAAGACGAAAAATTGCTTTTAGTGGCAGAATGGTCAGTACCTAGAGGGCACAACATTAAGCTCGGCTGCAAAGGAACCAGAGGAAAGATAAGAATTGCATGTGAAGTTGTGATTTGGAATTTAGCGCTGGGAAGGGCGCTGAAGCAGATTCAATAATAACTTTCATCGGGAACTGGATAAATACTTGAAGGGAAGAAAGTTGTAATGACATGGACAAGCTAAGGAAATGGGACAAATTAGAATGAGCTATCAAAGAAATGATGGGCTAAATAGTCTCCTTATGTGTCAGTGAAATAATACTGATTATTTCCATCTACCACTAAAAATTAGGCTAGGTATTCTGTCCACTGACTATAAATGATTAGTAATATAATGCTGTACCTTTAAAACATCAGAGTCAAGTATATATAGACTAGCTGTAAACACAACCTGTTTCTGACATCATACACATTTAACAAAGGTGCTAGATTACTAGCAGTTTATAGGCTTCCAAATCAAACCTTCATAGAGCCTTTATAAAGGAAAAAGTAATCATTTTCAATAATACCACTTCTAAAATATGTGAGAAAGGGGTGCTTAAAAGATTGACAGACTATATGGCATAGATCCTAATTTGCTGAGGAAAGGATGGTTATCTGTAGCTTTAGATCTTCCAATTCTGCTTAAGTGCAAGAGTGCTTTCAGAGGATTGCAAATGCCACGTCTGCTTAAAAACAGGGAGGAAAGTAAACCCACCAGTTGCAAAAAGTTACAAACAAAATGATGACCAGATTGAACTTAGCCAACAAAACTGGGGAAGAATAAGATGATGTTATTGCTAATTCATCAATTCTTATTAAATTCCCTGCTGACGAATCTTGAAGCCTACACAATAAATAACATCAAAAATACTGATACACAATTCAAATACTTGATGTATCATTTACAGCATTTTAGAATCAATCCACTCTAGTTTCCATGCGAACATGTATTCGTTCCTCCTCTAGAAAATCTGATCACATGAAAGCTGAATGGATAGGTCGGCACCAAACTAAGTTAAAAACTACAACTCCAACACATGATTGTACTCTTGAAAATAGGTGAAAGATTTGAAGATCACTTAGAACTCATAGGAGAGGTCACCTGATGCACAGAGCCATAGTATACATGAGTCAGGCTTCCTAGCTCCTTGAAAACATTAGCTTGGATTATCTGATATGAATCATGGAATCCGTACAGTGAAAAAAGGGGCCATTCATTCCATCCAGTCTGAACAGCATTCCACGCAGACCCACCCTATCCCTGTAAACCTGCATGGGGTTTTAACACAGATAATAAAGTGTGGAAGAACACAGCAGGCACAGCAGCATCTTAGGAGCACAAAAGCTGATGTTTCGGGCCTGGGGTTTTACGACAGTTAACTTACCTAACCCCTCATCTCTGGATATTACACGGCAATCTGGCATGGCTAAGCCACCTAACATGCACATCTTTGGACTATGGGAGGAAACCAGAACACCCAGAGAAAACCCAGGCAGACACGGCAAAATTGTGCAAACTCCCACACAGACCGACAGTCACTCGAAACTGGAATCAAACCTAAGTTCCTGGTGCTAACAGGCAGCAGTGCTAACCACTGAGCCACCCAGCTGCCCCCAACAGCTGCAATGATGTTCTAATGTATTTGACATATGTACTTGCTTGTGTAAAATAGCTTACCTTCAGGGATGGAAATCTGCTTTCCTTACCTAGTCTTGTCTACATGTGGTTCCACATCCACAACCCATATAGTTGATTCTTAACTTTACTCTGAAATGACCCACCAATTCCTTCAGTTGTATCTATCTAAAAAGTTTAAAAGGGAACAATATGGGACCATCAACATTGATGGCCGAACCAAAAACAACAGGGAACTCTGCCTTGTCAACGCTGCTTATCTAAATGACATGGTCAGAAGGATACTGGTATTCTTGAAGTACACGATCTAAGCAGCAAAAATAAATCAGATTCCAAGAAAAGGTCAAGGAAACTGAAGAGAACTGACATAAGATCCAAGCAAAAATAATCATGAAGAATGTTTCCTAAAGTAGTCAAGGGAAATTATTACTTCAAGCGCCAGGAAGCAAAATTTTTTTTTAAAACGGGAAGTGCTTAACATACAATCAATTGTAAGCGCAGACTAGAAACGCTGGGATTGATCTTCTGAGAGCCAAGAAATCTAATGGAAGATTTAATCGAGATGTTCAAAATCATGAAAAATTTTGACTAAAACCAAGAAGAGAAAGTGTCTCCATTAGCAAGAAGGCTGGTAATCAGATGTCACGGTTTTAAAGATGACTGGTGAAGGAACCAAACTGAAGATAAAGGATTTTTTTTAAATGAGGAAAGCATGATGATCTTTCCGAAAGATTTTAAGAAGCGAACTTAAATGTCGTCAAAAGAAAAATTGGACACACATATGAAAATAAAACGCTGTAGTTCTACAAGGAAGAGGGCAGATGAGTGGAGTGATTTATTTTCAAAGAGGAGACCAGTACAGTCTGATTCAATTATTCTAAAATGAGTAAAATCTGGAAACAACTATTCCATCTAAGGAACAAGACAGTGAAAACGAGAAATCAACGAAGGATATTGAAGCAGGCAGTATTAAAAGCCTTGAGGCACAATTCATACAGTTCCTTGAGAAAGAGAATTTGAAGGGATTACAGTGAAATGGATCTGAGAGAGTGAGATGACTTGTAGATCCAATGGTCAATGCACCTGCTGATAAATCATAAGCTATTTGAACATAAACTACCATTGCATTTTTCGTTATAATAGTTTGTGAAATTATTGAGTTTAGCACTTCACACAGCTGTGAATTGAGGTGGCATTCTTTACACACCCAAAATATCACTTTGACCTTTCAAATAAGGAACTTGTACTAATAAGACGAAGATGAAATCATTTCCCATAAACATATTGTTTCTCTGTGTGGGTTGTTAAAATGATGGTAAGCAACTAATTGCACACAATGCAGCTAAAAAAAGGGGACCTGATGATATTGACAATTTCTATGTATAATCATCTTGCAACCATTCAGTTTAATTTAGCTTGTCCCTCCAATAAACCAACTTTCTATTGTATCATCTAGTTGCAATCATAATGTTTGAAATTTTTACCCCAACAAAGTCCAATAAGTTATTTCAAACATCCATATTTGGTAAAAAAAAACAAGTTCTTCCTGATATTGGTTTTACATTTTTGAAAAATCTTGCATTATATAGCGCATTACTTAGGATGTCCCAAAGAAATGTACAGCTAATGATGCACTTGTAAAATATTTAAAATGTAGCAAATTCTGCAGACAATTTGCACACAATTTTATTTTACATTCACTCATGGGGCATTGACGTTGCTGGCTAACCAGCATTTATTGCCTATACCTAGATGCCTTTGAGAAGGTGGTGGTGAGCTGCTTTTTTGAACTGCGGCAGATCTTGTGCCCTAAAGTGACCCACAACGCCCTTAGGTACGGAATTGGAGGAATTTGACCCAGTGACAGTGAAGGAATGGTGATATATTTCCAAGCCTGGGTGGTAAAGTGCCTTGGAGCAGAACTTGCAGGTGGTGGTGTCCCCCTGTATCTACTGCTCTTGTTCTTCCAGGCGTAAGTGGTCATAGATTTGGAAGCTGATGGCCAAGGGTCTTTGGTGAACTTCCGCAGTGCATCTTGTAGATAGTGTATACTGCTGCAACTCAGTGTCAGTGGTGGAATGCTAGTGGAAATGGTGCCAATCAACCAGGCTGCTTTGTCCTGGAGGGTGTCAAACTTCTTGAGTGTTGTTGGAGCTGCATTCATCCAGGCAAGTGGGGAGTATTCCGTCACACTCCTGACTTGTAGCAGGTGGACAGGCTATGGTGCATCTGAAGGCAAGTTACTTGCCATAGTATTCCTACCCTTAAACCTAGTGGCTATAGAGCATGTCAATGTGGTAGGTGCAATTGAGCTTCTGGTGGATGTTGGTAGTTAGGGATTCAGTGATAGTAACACTGTCGAATGTCAAAAGGCAGTGATTAGATTATATGTTATTGGAGATGGTCATTGCCTAGCAATTGTGTGGTGCGAATGTTACTTGAAAATTGTCAGCCCAAGCTGGATACTGTCCAGATCTTTTTGCATTTGAACACAGGTTTGCTTCTGTATCTTAGGAGTGAATAGTGCTGAACACTGTTCATTGATGATTGAACATCCCCATTTCTAGTCTTATGATGGAGGGAAGGTCATTGATGAAGCAGCTGAAGATGATTCTTCCTAGGATACAACCCTGAGGGACTCCTGCAGAGATGTCCTTGAGTGGAGACGAAAGACCTCCAACAATCACAACCATCTTCCAGTGTGTCAGGTATGACTACAACCATTGCAGAGCTTTCCCCTTAGGGAGGGAATCGGAGGATTTTGATCCAGCAACAATGAAGGAACAGCAATATATTTCCAAAACAGAACGCTGACTGGCCTGGAGGGAACTTGCAGGTGGTGATGCTCCCATGTATCTGCCATTCTTATCCTTCTCCTTCTAGATGGAAGTGGTCAAGGATTTGGAAGGTGATATCTATGGATCTTTGGTGATAACCATCGATTCCAGTTTTGCTAGGATTCCTTGATGTCACACTCAGTCAAATGTAGCCTTGATGTCAAGAGCTGTCACTCTCCCTCACCTCAGGAATTCAGCTCTTTTGTCCATGTTTGAAGCAAGGCTGTAATGAGGTCAAGAACTGAGTGACCCTGGCAGAACCCGAACTGGGCATCACTGAGTAGGTTATTGCTGAGCAGGTGCTGCTTGATAGCACTGTCGATGACACCTTCCATCACTTTACTGATGGTCGAGTGGAAACTGATGTGGCAGTAATTGGCAATGTTGGATTTGTCTTGCTTTTTTATGTACAGGACATAGCTGGGGCAATTTTATATTGGTGGGTAGATGCCAGCGCTAGAAGAGCTTGGCTAGGGGAGTGCCAAGTTCTGGAGCACAAGTCTTTAGTTTTATTGCCAAAACGCTGTCAGGGCTATAGCTTTTGGAGTATCCAGTGCCTCCAACCATTTCTTGATATCACATGGAGTGAATTAAATTGGCTAAAGACTGGCATCTGTAATCCTGGGAGCCGCTGGAGAAAGCAAAGATGGATCATTCACTTGGCACTTCTGCCTGAAGGTTGCTGCACTGATGTGTTTGGCTTTTCCATCACTGAGGATGGGATATTTGTGGAGACTCCTCATCCAGTGAGTTCCACCACAGTTCATGACTGGATGCGGCAGGCCTACGGAGCTTAGACCCGATCCAGTGCGACAGTTATGGGATTATTTAGCTCTGTCCACCACTTGCTGCTTATGTTGTTGAGAACATGAGTGACCTGTTTTGACACCTTATGTTTAAGTATGTCTGTTGCTGCTCTTGGCACATCCTGCACTTTCCATTGAATAGGGTTTATCTTCAACATAGCTGACTGAGGTAAATGCCTGGGCCACAAGATTGTGCTCGAGTTGTTGATGGTCCACAGCGCCTCACGGCTGCGCAGACTTGAGTTGCTAGATCTGTCCAATTTAGCGCATGATAATGCCACACAACATGACTGGAAGGTATTCTCACAATGCAGGGATGCATTTGCAACTGGCAGATCGATTAGGAGGAGGTCAAGTATATTTTCCCCTCTTGTTGGCTCCCTCACCACCTGCCGCAGACCCAGTATAGCTGCTATCCAACCATGCTGCTGCTGCCAAACCTTCGTGGAGTCAACGTTGAGTACTTCCAGGGAACTCCCTTTCGACTGTATACCACTGTCCTTCCATCCTGCTGTTGAGACAGGACATAGCCAGGGACAGTGTCTGGGACGTTGTCAGGTATGATTCCATGAATATGACTGTGTTGCTTGGTGCTTGACTAGTCCGTGAGACAGCTCTCCAATTTTTGGCACGAGCCCCAGTAGTTAGTAAGGAGGACTCTGCAGGGCCAAAAGGGCTGTTTCTGTCATTGTCCTTTCCAGTGCCCAGGTTGATGCCAGGTGACCTGTCTGATTTTATCTCTTTGCTGAGACTTCATAGCGATTTGTACAACTTTCTGAAGAGGGGTCTCAGCCCGAAACGTCAGCTCTCGTGCTTCTCTGATGCTGCTTGGCCTGCTGTGTTCATCCAGCTCTACGCCTTGTTATCTTGTACAACTAAACAGTTTGCTAGGCCATTTCAGAGGGCTGCTGAGAGTCAACCACGTTGCTATGGGTCTGCAGAGTGAGTCAGACGGGTTTTTCCAACAATTGAACATTAGCTGAGCTTGTGGATTAAATAGGTCTAGCAAGAATAGCACCAGGCCATGTCCTCCCCATTTCACATTTCCGTGATGATTACAAATAACTTTGTTTTCTTCCTTAAAACGGTGCCGGCACTCCTATTATATTTTCCCATTTTACTTTTAAGCAGTATTCTGGAACAACTGTGCATGCTGCATTTAATATTGATGCATTTTAGCTAATGTCTTTTTATACTTTTTGTTTCGCACATTGGCTGGAATTTCTCTCATCTTTCCTCTTAGCTCATTCCTTATAAACTTGGAATCAGTGTCTAGATAAACAGCGTCAAACCATAACCAAAGGCACTGACTTTCAATTCATATGCCTATGAAAATATCCCAAAGCACCACTCAAAGAACAAGAAGTTCTCTTGGGTCCCAGTCAACATTCCTCCCATAACCAATAACATAACTAGTTCTTCTCACTTGGTTGATCTCAGCAGATAAACCAGCTGCCATATCTGCTTAGACTGCACTTCAAAAGCAATGATTTAGAAGAGCTTTAAGACGTTGCAGAACTGTGACACAGACAAGAGTGTGCCATTTTTCTTTGGTTTCGTTTGCTAACATCCTTGTGATGTGCATTGAAGTGCCTCACCACTGGAGGGGAAAAAAATTCTTCCCTCCCTCCCCTCTTTTTGAGATTACAGACTGAAGATTTCTCAAACAAGACACTGCAGTCCACTTTGCCCCTCGGAAGAGTAACAACTATTATCCTTCAACTTGCAGTCAGGACAATGATTTACATTTTTAAAGTGCTATATAAATGCAAACTGTCAAAAAGGGGAAAATAAAACACCTGAGCAGCCAAGCCACATAGCTGTGAACATATCAACTCCAAAGTCTTGATATCCTTAGTCAACACAAACCTATCAATGTCAATCCTAAAAACCACAAATCACCTGTATCGATGGCCTTTTAATGGAGAGTGTCCCAGATTTCCCTCTTACAAAAAAAAAAGTGTTTCCTGATTTCAATCCTAAAATGCCTGGCTCTCATTTATATTCCCTTTTAAAAACATCAGTTTTTACTGTTTTGCCTCATCGAATCATTTTACTTTAAGCATCTTGATCAGATCACTTCTCAGTCTTCAATACCAAAGGAAATTCAAACTGCGCAGCCTAAATTGTGTAGCCCATCTTCAAGACTTAGCCCTTTAACCTTTGGTACAAATAATACCTAAGCAATGTTCTGAAGGAAATATTGTGTTCGGGTGTATTCAGATATTATTTTATCCTCGAACAAAATCTTGGTCAAGCCTTTGAATATCATGTCCAGTTGAGGTCGCTGACATGATGGTGTATCATATTGAGGCTCTGATACTGTGAACAGGAAACTTCCTAGACTAATACTCAATATAGTTATCTAGATAGATTAAGCTAAGACTTTACAGTATACGTAGACCTAAGGTGCTCTGTTTGAGGTATACAAGTGATTGAAGAATAGATTGGTTCCAGCTGAAAAGTTAGATCTCGAGAGACGGTTTGCTTGAATCTTTGGAACTCTTGCCATTTTGTACGGTGGATTTGCTCAATTGCTTCAAATGAGAACTAGGCCTATTCCTGGCTCTACCGTTTACCACCTACAAATGGGAACCACTTTAGGGCCAGAGGGATCTCTTAGATAAAACCAGATTTCCTGGAGAGTTGGAGATTCATTTTCTGGATATTCTCATTCCCCTACCCAACACCCATCCAGGAAACTGTAATTCATAATTTGCCTGTAAGCAATCAATTTGTGACATATTGCAAACTTCAATTGGGGAGAACTTTGGAACCAGAAGTCCAGTCGCTTGATCCTCCCGGACAGCTAACTCTAAAATAATGATACAATAGTAAATGTGACAATGGAAATCATGCGTGTTGTAGGTTTTGCATTTTGTCAAGTAGCTCAGTAGATAAATGCATCTTTTGGTGTGATCCTTGTCATACAGGAAATCTCCTAGGTGAGATGGTCAGTGCTTTGTCAGCTATAATCAACCAAGGAAGCAGCCAGGCATTACGAAGAAAATTCAGAATTTTGGTGTTTGGGGTTAAGCGGAGAAAAGTTAGCAAGCGATCTGCTTCTACGCTCTTTGTAAACGATCACTGGTGCATGTAAATGTGATTCAAGAACATGGTCACCCTCAGTTGTAAGGGTCCCATAGTCAATCAACCTTCCAAGTTGAACAACTAGGTCTTTATTTTAAAATGATAATACAATGAACTACAGAGCTTCACAACACATGCACTGGGAGTCCAGTGTAAGTTGCTGCTTTTTGAAATCACAGGGAGAATAAAGTAAGGGAATCAAGAGGGATGAAGAACAAAATACAGCAATGGGCACATCAATATCTGGCATTGTAAACAGCTCACAGCGTATACATCAGGACATTTACTAGAAGACAGTAAGGGTGATCAACAAACAGTTACTATGCATGTCTACATACTTACTAACTTTTTGAACTGTAACTAGTTTGTTTTATTCCCCTTCTTGTGAAAATGATTAAACAGGGACAGTTTAGAAAATCATTCCTTAATGAAAACAAATTTCTACGGATGCTGGAAATCCAAAATAAAAACCAAATGCTGGAAAAAAAACACAAACATCTGTGTCAAGGGAGAAATAGAGTTAACACTTCAGATCTGTGACCATTCACCTGAACTGGGAAAGTTAGGAATGTACTAGATTTTGAGCAAGGGCTGAGTGGAACAAGAACAAAAACAAAAGGTCGATCTTTGATTGGGTGGAAATGAGAAGAGATTCACTGAGAGCTAGTGCTTCAGGGTCAGAGGAATTGGAGGCTGAGTAAGAAAAATAAAGCATGATGTGCCTGCAGCAGGGGCACTGTAGCTAAAAGCAAAGCAATGAAAGAAAGCATATAGTAGAAACAAATGGAGAACAGAGTTTACGGTATTAAATTATTGAACTTAATAGAGTTCAGAGGGCTGTAAAGAATCTAATCAAACATGTCTATGACTTTGTAACATTACAATAAATCCTCAATATTGATTTGCATCCACACTCACAACTAGTTGCTGCTTCTGACGGAGGTAAACTTGTGGATCAGTGGAGAAAGGCATGGTGGACCATAGTTAGCAACTGAACAATTTGCCGAAATTCACTGTCCAAATCAAGTATACTGCCCACCTTGCACTGGAGGTTACATAGGAAAGGGATGATTACCACAGTCTATAAGACCATGTCCGCAGCTGATATACCAGTCATAAGTTAGATAAGATTTTTAGCCACTGTTAAAAAAGAAATAAAACAGAAATTGCTGGGAAAGCTCAGCAGGTCTGGTAGCATCTGTGAAGGAAAAAAAAAGGTGACCCTTCCTCAGAAAAATGCTGGGGCAGCTTTAAGGGTATGGTCTACAATACATACCCTGATCTTAATAACCAAAATACAACTAGTAAAGGGAATATATCAATACATCACACACCCCCACACCCAATTTTTGCCAATAGCTAAACCGCAAGATGACATCAAAATGAGTGTTTGGTTCCAACTTATTATAAATATAATTTTGATTCCATTATCCACCATCGACATCGCAATAATGAATCATGACATAAGTCACAATATCTGTCTCAATCCAAAGTGGTATTTATATTTGGAGGTATAAAAAGTAAAAACTCTATCTGTTTCATAGTATTTGCTGATCGATCTGCTCATTTTTGTGCTAAAAATATGGAATCAACCAGTTACTTGCAAAGTAAACGGTTGCAGCAAATTTATTTTTCAGTTACCAGATCATCTGGAATGGTAGGCGTCAGATGTTTTAAAATCAGGTTTGGCTCCTCTAACCACCAAATGCACGTTTGTCTCCGAGCGAATGCCGTTGGCCTTAACAGCACTTAGCAAACCGTTACACCCTTGTTGAATCAGGCCCCGAAATTCAGAAGCCGAGTTGAACAGTTCGGCTGCGCTCCCCACCCTTTGAACTGTCAAGCCCACGGTTCATAATCCTGCACTACAGGCATTTATTTATTTTACAAGTGTCCTAATCATAACCCGTTTTCTGTTCCTAGATTGTCAGTTATTCCTTTGCTTGCTGGACACTTGGCAGCGTCTAACCAGCGAGCAAACGCCAACCTCCCCAACCGGGAACAGCGCTGCGCCCTGATACAATGGAGTTTCATTCTCTCTACTCCAACTTCCTGGTTTGACTGCGAGCCCCCGTCTGGATGGCAGGAGAAGTGTCGGCCACATTCCCCTCACCCATCTTTAGCGGTTGTTTTTGTAAAAGCAGACAAGGTTACAAATAACATATACTGCAAATGAAACAGCGGAAACCAACGTTTCCTGCACTTTTATTGAATACATGCTTACCCCAAACGGTGCATTTGCTGTCTTCTCTCCTGTCACCGGATCACCACAGGTTTGCGACGCGCCAGTGTGTCGCTTTGTTGTTCAGTACAACGGCTGCACTGAGCAAGCGTCAAAATGTTCAAGTGCACACGAAGCAACACTCTAATGCTGTAAATGTATTCATACCCCCATGCAGGGTACGGGGGGGGGGGGGGGGGGGAACGAGGTCAAATTCCAGCAAACTAAGAATTATAAAAAGTACCAAATTGCAAAAAAAGTAGAACATAAAACCTCTTGAAAGGGACAGAGCTAGCAACAGAAGTTAAAAATGTACAAGAAATACAAAAAAGGGGGTTAAGTGTTAGCCTTTTTGGGGATAGTGGAGGCAAGACGAAAATGAATGATTAGGGAGGGAGAGCAGACATATTAAGTAAGTACTAAATGTGAAAAATGCTGGATACTCAATAGATCATATAGAAATTTACAACACAAAAAGAACTTTCAAGTTCTGACGGACATTACACAGCATCTGAAACCATCCCAGAAGTTTAACTTTGAGTTAAACTCTCAGATTTTAGGGGATTCTGACCTGGATAGTTACTCAGGCAAGGTTACAGGATTAAAATCAGCTCTAACTCCTGGATAACTCTACAACTGGCCCCCTCAGTCATTCACGTTAGTTCTCACCATCCCACCATCCCCCAATTCACCAACTGGACCTTCCCTAAATGCGTCACTCCCGACTCCAATAGCACCGAAAAAAACACGGATGCTGTAAATCAGGAACAGGAACTTCAGAAGTTGCTGGAAAAGTTCAGCAGGTCTGGCAGCATCTGTGAAGAAAAATCAGAGTTTCAGGTCTGGGACCCTTCCTCAGAATAACACCGCCCCCCACCCCCGTGACCCAATTTTACCTCACCTGAACACCCCTCCCTGATGTCCTGATCTGACCTACCTGTTCACATGGCTCCTGAATCGTACTCTCTCTGTAGCTTTTCAAAGAGGCTTTAAACCTTGAACTTGGTTTACTTACTGGAATACAGCTGCTAGTCTCCTTTTAAGAGGTAGTTTTCACAGATTTCCTGTACTGTTTGCTGAGACAATTTGTGGAGATTTCTGCCAGATTCTCTATTGGAATATGGACTGAATCTTTACAGGTAAGTCCCTGTGCAACTTTTCTTTTCTAATCTTTAACAGAAATAGAAATTCCAACCCATGTCGGAAGATTTGAGCCTTTGTCTCAAAATTCAGGACCTGTACCTTTTGAATTAAAATTAGAAAATCTTACTCCAAGAGTTAAGAAAGGAGGGGATATGGAAATTATCAGAGATAGCATTACTGGCCACTTGAACATGTAAGGAAAATAGTGCCTGAATAAATTATGAAGAGTTATTAGAGGAATTCTCAACCACAGTGGATACAGGGGAACCAGCAGACATGTTGTATTCAGACTTCCAGAAGACATTTGATAGTGTACCTCACAAAAGGTTAAGAGAAAAGATAAGAGCCCATGGTTTTGGAGGTAGTGTTTTGGAACAGATAGAGAATTGGATAAGGGGCAGGGAATAACAAGTGCAGATGAGGGATTCTTTGTCAGGTTGGCGACTTGGGCCAGTGGGGTTCCACAGAGATCAGTGCTAGGACTGCAACTGTTTACATTACACATTAATGACCTTGAGGACAGAAATGAATGTACTGCAGCCAAATTTGCAGACAACTCAAAAATAGGTGAAAAATCAAGTACAACATTTCACAGGGAGGAAAAATCAAAATTGCTGGAAAAGCTCAGCAGGTCTGGCAGCATCTGTGAAGAAAAAAATCAGAGTTAACGTTTCAGCTTCAGTGACCCTCAGAACAGACCTGCTGAGCTTTTCCAGCAACTTTGTTTTTGTTCCTGATTTACAGCACCTGCAGTTCTTTCTGTTTTTTATTTCACAGGGAAATAGCAATAGCTTAAATAAGTGGAAAATAAGTTATCAAATGGAGGAAAATGTGAATTTGTTCATTTTGGAAGAGGGTATAAAAGAAGAGACTGTTATTTAAATGGAATAAAATTGCAGAAAGCTGCAGCACAAATAAACCTGAGGGTACTTATGCACAAAACACAGAAAGCTAGCACACAGATACAACAGGTAATCAGGAAGACTGGTGGAATGTTGGCCCTTATTTCAAGAGTGTTGAAGTATAAGAGCAAGGGAGTCTTACTACAACTGTAAAAGGTGCTGGTGAGACCACACCTGGAATACTGTCTCCCCTTACATAGAAGTCACACAACACCAGTTGTTGTCCAACAGGTTTATCTGAAATTACAAGATTTTGGAGCCCCACACTTTTGCCAGGTGAAGTGGGCAGGAAACAGTGAGTGGGGATAAGGGATGCTTTATCAGTTTGGTGACTTGTGCCCAGCAGGGTTCCACAGCAATCAGTGCTGGGACTGCAAATGTTTTTATATTTTATTTTATCGATCTTTGAGGGCGGAAGTGAATGTACTGTAACCACTTCACCTGACGAAGGAGCAACACTCGGAAAGCTTGTGATTTCAAATAAACCACTTGGACTGTAACCTGGTATCATATGATTTCTGACTTTTGTCCACCCCAGTCCAACACTGGCACTTCCCCATCATGGCTCCCCTTATTTATAAAAATAAGTCATTTCTTTGGAGGAATTTCAAAGATGGTTCACTTGGATGATCCCTGGTTCGAGCAAAACCTAAACAGGTTTGGACTCTCTTCGCTGCAGTTTAGAAGAATGAGAGATGATCTCATTGAAACATATAGGATTCTTAAGTGCCTTAAAGATTCTTAAGGTATATGCTGAGATTATGTTTCCCCTCATGGGAAAGTCTATAAACCAGAGAGCATCATCTCAGAATAAAAGCGTGCCAATATAAGACTGAGATGAGGAAGAATTTCTTCTCTGAGAGTTTTGAGTCTTTGGAACTCCTTGCCACAGAAAGTTGTTGGGTAGGAGATCTTGTGTATATTTAAGGCTGAGATAGATTCTTGATGGGTTACTGGGAAAATGGACATGAGGAATGTTGGATCAGCCACGATCTTATTGAGTGGAAGAACAACCTCAAGTGGCTGAATAGCCCTGGGAAAAAGGCAAGCTCTAGTCACCAGGTATTTGCTCTGATGTATGTATTGAGAATTCTTGAAGTCCAGCTTGTTTAGCCTATTTGGTAAGATAGGAAGATGACCGTTAGTGAGCTGAGTTGTGGTGTTAATAATGCATTTAACAAGTAATAACTGACAACTCACTGTTGCCTAGCGAAAAACTTACTCCGCTGCTTTGCAAATGAATAAAAGAAGCAACGAGTTGCTCCTGACTTCGAGATAGGCTTCACCAGACTTCCCATGTGATTTTGCTACAAATCCCTCTCAAGCCATTATTGCTCAGGCCCCTATAAGATTGTGCCCTGAAAAACTATTTCCTCTGATGCAGAAATACAGAACTGGGAAGGATAAATTTAAAATTAGAACTTTTCAGGAATTGCTTATGATTAGCTCCCATTCTGCTGTGCTGCTATAACCTTTCACATTTCCTCTCAACCTAATATTTGTTTCTTTACTTCTGCTGTGCACCATCATCCTTTTGTCATTTTAATATTTTACTCAATCACACATCCTCCTCTTCGTTCTTCATCATGTTCCCCTACTCCTTTTATCCAGCTGTGCACTTGTTGAAAACTATTCATTTCCAACATCACCCACTTCTGATGAAAGGTCATCAACATGAAGCATTGACTCTATTTTTCTCTCTCCATAGATTTTCGGTTAGATATTCGGTTTTTACACAAAATCGAGCTCAGAAATATTGCCAAAGAGATGACAAGAGAGTTGCAGTGGGAGAGAGATTCCCTGAGGTTGGTCCAGAGGGAGGAGGGTAACTTCTTCAGGTTAGGCATCCCTGGAAGAGGCTTCGCAGTGAGGTTAAAATTGTGATCAGAGATAATGGGAACTGCAGATGCTGGAGAATCCGAGATAACAAAGTGTGGAGCTGGATGAACACAGCAGGCCAAGCAGCATCTTAGGAGCACAAAAGCTGACGTTTCAGGTCCAGACCCTTCATCAGACCCTTATGAAGCGTCTAGGCCAGAAACGTCAGCTTTTGTGCTCCTAAGATGCTGCTTGGCCTGCTGTGTTCGTCCAGCTCCACACTTTGTTATCTCGGATTCTCCAGCTTCTGCAGTTCCCATTATCTCTGATCAGAAATACTGCCTTTGCTTTGAAGCCATTGAGTGCAAATTTTATTCCATGCAGTGGTGAATAATTTTTATAGAACTGCATTCCTTGAGGAAAGATACTAGTTCTGAAATTCTGTTGCTTTCTCACCTTGTTTCCAATGGAGGAAGCTAAACACCACGGTTCATGCCACCTCCCTGGAGATTCTGGCAAGAGGCCGAGAGAAGCCCTGTGAAATTTCAAAACAACAATGCATTGCCATTATTTTTATTCTGTTATATTTAGAAAATTTTCAATCATTAAAGATTTGTATACAAATAAGATAATGTGTTACCAACTAGGGTGTGGCACAGTGTTGATCTATTACATTTAAAAATAGTCAAACCTTTAAACTGGAAAAGAGCAAGATAAATAAATTTCTTTGGTAATCACTCATTGGAACATTCAGGTCTTGGAAACAGTTGTGATGTTGAGCTTCTAACCTGTCCTTTTTATAAGCAAAGTTGTTAAAACGGAATTGTAATTTCTCACAAATTTAAAGCTGCTGGCCAATTAATGACTACTATTTCTTGTCTTTTTTCAAAATGTTGAATACTAATAACACGGTTGAAAAGCTTCACAGGACTAATATTCTGTCACCAAGTTGCCCTTTATTTATGTATGCAAAGTCCTGACTCTGCCACAGCCTGATCGGAGTCAGCCACCTAAGAATGTCAGAATCACTGACTTTCCTGTTCATAATTTGTCAGCCAGGGCTTCCTGATTGGACCGGATTAAAAGCCTCAATCAAGGAACTCATATTCTGTGAGGTCCAGCTGGCTGACCACATTACAATCGCTGCATTTCTCCTCTTGTAAGTCTGAGGACATAGGCTGGTCATATTTTCTTGGAGCGCCAGGTTCATTCAATTCAGCTTCCAATACAGGTGGCATATTACACATGGGAGCTTACCTGTTGCGCCAGAATCATTGCGGTAAAAATTCACTCTCTCCTTCTGTCGGCAAAGGTTTTGATTCGGCTACATCTGTCATTTCCAACTCAGATTCAGAAGTCCCATCAACCCTTACTGGAGAGGATGAACCTATGGGTTCCAGCAGTTCTTCTGACTGTTCTAAGGAGGAGCGCACTTCTTGCTCCCTCACTGTTTCTGAATTTGCAGCTTTCATATGGTCCACATGCTTGTTCAGGATTATCACACCAACCCAAACTTAATACATCACTGGTCCTGACTTCATATCAATCGTGCCTCTTCCCATGCAGGACCATTTATGTGGTTCTTACAACAGTGAGACACCTAGTTTTGACGTTCTTGAATACAATAGAAATGCTAGATTTGCATATATAAAATAGGTCTCTTGTGGCTTTTCTCATGGTGAGTCAGAGGTTACAGTATTCTGAGCAAATGTGAAAGTGAAGCAGAGGGGCTCATTTCTACTGAGAGAATTGAGGAAGGAATTCTCAACGACATAAAAAAATGTTTTTTATTTGGTTCCTGAAAACCAATATGGTTCAAAATTCCTATTTGTTCCAAGGAACAAATCTGGCCAAAGGTCATGAATACAAGAATTACACCCTCTCTAAATTTTGAAAAAAACTGTCTACATGCAGAGGATGCACCTGCCCCAGAATGGAGCATTTTTGCAAATTATAGGATAATGCCGATGTCCCAGATCTACTATTCTTTCCATAAAAATTTAACCTGGCTTAAGTTAAGCCTTAGAGAAAAGGGATAAGTTACTTGCACATCTTGTCAAACTAGTAAGTGATCTAGCTCTCGAGCCTTGGATGTTAGCCAACTTTTGTCTCAAAACCCTGAATGTATTAGTTGGAAAAATAAATTCTCAGCTGTGCACTCAGAAAGGATTCTGCAAACCACTTTTCAATAGTTTTCGGCAGTCTTCCCATTCTTCTGAAATGGAACCCTAAGTATAGAGTTCAGTTTGGGCATCCATACAAACGCACTTATAATGAAAGCAGTATAATGGAAAGAGGGGGAGATTATAGAGGTACACGGAATGAGGCTACCTGAAAGGTTAAGGAGATTTTCCCGAAGAGATCCTACCCCTAGCACAAACAGATTACAATGACGGCGCAATCTATGCACAAATTAGGAGCAGGAACAGGTAACACAGTCCCTCACGCCTACTCTGACTTTCAATAAGATTATGGATGTGGTCAATCTCCACATTCTCAACTACCCCAACCAAAACAAAAATCAAAGAACTGCAGATCCCAGAAATCCAAAACAAAAACAGAAATAGATGGGAAAACTCAGTGGGTCTGGCAGCATCTGTGGAGAGAAAACAGAGTTAACATTACAGGTCAAGTGATTCTTCTTCAGAATACCTTCTGAAGAAGGGTCACTGGACCTAAGACTTTAAGCATGACCTTTACCACTACTTATCAAGATGCTAACTATCTCAGCCTTAAAAAGATTCAAAGACTCTACTGTTTGCTTTCCTAATAACCGTGGTACCTGCATACCAACCTTCTGTGATTCAAGCACCAGAATACCCTGATCCTTCTGCATCTTGGGGGCTCAATGATCTCACACCATTTAGACATGCTTTCTTTTCCTTACCACCAAATGGATAATTTCACGTTTTTCCACAATATGCCATTTGCCAAATCTTTGTCTACTCATGTAACCTATTTATATCATCTGTAGCCTTCTTATTTTCTCGTCACAACTTACTTTCCTGCCAAGCTTTGTGTCATCAGCAATTTAGCAAACTCTCCTTAGGGCATTTAAGAATGGGCAATGAATGCATGAGCATTGTCAACTATGTCCACATCCCATGAACAACTAAAACAAAATTCCCAGATTTAAATTTCTCTGCCATCAGTGACTATGCTTTAGGTTGTCTAGATCCCAAGCTCTCCAATTCCTTCCCTATACTTATCTGCCTTTTTATCTCACCTTAACACTCTTTAAAGACACTTTTAGTTATCTGAACTATTATCACCTTATGTAGCTCAGTGTCATGCTCTGTTTTATGTTGCTTCTTTTATGTACCTGTGATGTTTCATTATATTAAAGATGCTGTATAAATATAAATTGTTGTTGTGAATTTTCAACTCTGGCTGAAGGATACTTCCTGGCAAATCAAATACACAAAATTTCTCCTTTTGAGTGGCCTAGTTCTGTGCACCTCTGTTATTTGTCTTTATTCCTTCATTGTTTTGCCTTCAATTACAAGAGTATTTTTATGGATAACCATGATGTACCCAATGCCAAGGGTTCCAGAAGAATGAGACTGCAGAAAACTGCTAGGAGACAGCTGGCAGAATCCTTTTTCAGTTGAACAACTGAGAAAACCTTTCTTCCAACCAGTCAGGGTTTTCATTCGCAGGTCAATAGACATTAAAGGCCTGAAAGCTAAATCATTTAGTTATTAAGTGGCATGTAGAGATGGTAGAAGAATTCTTCATGGCAGCCAAATTTTGCAGAGGGGCTTCTTAAAAAGGGGAAGGTCTCCAAATTGCATATGCCAAAGCCCTAACCCTCATTTCATTCAAAAGTTCTTGTTGTTGGAACCTTTACCAATTTTATAAGCAATATAATTCAATCTTAGGTGTCGGGGGTCAACAAGTTTCTAGGTCTTTATCCTCTCTTCAAACTGACTTCAGAACATCCTCTTAAATACAAAATATGAAAAGAACACATATTTGAAAATACCAGAATATATATCACAAAGTGGTTTTATTGTTCTGATGTATATTTGCAATAACTGCTTGTTAACCTCAGCTTATCTTCAGTTGGTATCTATGCTATTCTCAAATCTGTCTTAATGCTACTTTAGCCACTCACCACATGTAGCTAATTGGCAGGCATTAAGTACATTTCTGAATTAACAATTAAACTTTGTCATTAGCCATATCTTCTTCTTATTTGCAAAATGCATGCCTGTGAACTTTGACCTTTTCATGCATTTGCTAGTAAAACGAGAAGTAGAATGTCTGAGTATCTTGTGATTGGTTTACTTCCTTAGTTACCGAACAGTGATAGATGTGTATTAATAAATGTGTACAAGTGTAGTAATTAGTGAGCACATATGAAGTATTTCTAGTAAAATTTGTATATGTGGCTAAAACTGTACCACCATATTCACAATTGCGCTCGTTAGTGATTGTACACCAAATGTTTCTAAATCAGCATCAGAAACATGCAAGAATTGTGTGTTGTTGCAAATAACCTCTAATTTTTCACCCGGCCCTTCAGGGAAATATTTGGCTTGTTTTCAGTACCTCCTTATAGCACAGATAAGATTAGGACCTCAATAAACAGTGGCTGGTAAAGACCCAAGCTCATTCACTAAAGTCTCAAGTATCAAATGTATCTAATCCCTATAATCAATAATTAGGTTAATTTGAATAATAATCATGTAAGATTTAATCAGAATTTTCAAAAATTCCTTTTTAGTCACTTAAACTAAAAATAAATCCAAAGAATTCATGCATTGAATGGGGTTTTTTAATATATGGATGAAGTCAAGATTACATTTATGTAACTTTAACAATGTTACAAATGTCATACAACAGAAAAGAATTATCTGAAGACTGAGCAGCGTAATGCAGTAATTGTGAAATGTGGTAATTAGACAGTCATGATGTTTATTGCAGTGAAATTGGCCACTCAACTTAACCCTCTATGCTGGAGCCTCCTACCACATTATTTACTTTATCTCATCCTCTGAATCTGTCCATTTATTAGTTTCTTACGCATAGCTAAAATTGAATGAGTTCTGGTTGTCTATGGCCTCACCCTTTGCTACAATGGCATCCTACAGTCCTACAACATTGTTTTCCTCTGGCTTATTGTCCATGCCCCATTTCCTTTCCCCAATTCTGGCAGATGTACCTTCTGGCTGTATATGTCCTGATGTATCATTCCCTTAACCCTTGGTCTCCTATTTTTAAGTAAAAACAGAAATTGCTAGAGAAACTTACCAGGTCCAGCAGCATCTGTGGAATGAGAAACAGAGCTAATGTTTCAAATCCAGTGACCCTCCCTCTGTTTTTGTTGCAGATTTTCACCATCCACAGTTCTTTATTTTATTCCCTTGACCGCGGCTCCCGCATTTCCCACAACACATCCCTGACACTCCGCCCCCGCCACAACCGCCCAAAGAGGATCCCCCACGTTCTCACACACCACCCCACCAACCTACGGATACAACGCATCATCCTCCGACACTTCCGCCATCTACAATCCGACCCCACCACCCAAGACATTTTTCCATCCCCAACCCTGTCTGCTTTCCGGAGAGACCACTCTCTCCGTGACTCCCTTGTTCGCTCCACACTCCCCTCCAATCCACCACACCCGGCACCTTCCCCTGCAACCGCAGGAAATGCTACACTTGCCCCCACACCTCCTCCCTCACCCCTATCCCAGGCCCCAAGATGACATTCCACATTAAGCAGAGGTTCACCTGCACATCTGCCAATGTGGTATACTGCATCCACTGTACCCGGTGTGGCTTCCTCTACATTGGGGAAACCAAGCGGAGGCTTGAGGACCGCTTTGCAGAACACCTCCGCTCAGTTCGCAACAAACAACTGCACCTCCCAGTCGCAAACCATTTCCACTCCCCCTCCCATTCTTCAGATGACATGTCCATCATGGGCCTCCTGCAGTGCCACAATGCTGCCACCCGTAGGTTGCAGGAACAGCAACTCCTATTCTGCCTGGGAACCCTGCAGCCTAATGGTATCAATGTGGACTTCACCAGTTTCAAAATCTCCCCTTCTCCAACTGCATCCCAAAACCAGCCCAGTTCGTCCCCTCCCCCCACTGCACCACACAACCAGCCCAGCTCTTCCCCTCCACCCACTGCATCCCAAAACCAGTCCAACCTGTCTCTGCCTCCCTAACCTGTTCTTCCTCTCACCCATCCCTTCCTCCCACCCCAAGCCGCACCCCCTGCTACCTACTAACCTCATCCCACCTCCTTGACCTGTCCGTCTTCCCTGGACTGACCTATCCCCTCCCTACCTCCCCACCTATACTCTCTCCACCTATCTTCTTTTCTCTCCATCTTCGGTCCGCCTCCCCCTCTCTCCCTATTTATTCCAGAACCCTCACCCCATCCCCCTCTCTGATGAAGGGTCTAGGCCCGAAACGTCAGCTTTTGTGCTCCTGAGATGCTGCTTGGCCTGCTGTGTTCATCCAGCCTCACGTTTTATTATCTTGGATTCTCCAGCATCTGCAGTTCCCATTATCTCTTTATTTTATTCGCTTTTTTTTGAAACCGCCTTAAAACTGAACCCAGAAATGTTTCCATCTGTTCTGATTTCTCCGTCATTGTTTAATGCTAGTTTTCATTTGACTACCTGTGATTCACCTTGGGACCTTTTATCTTGCAAAAGGGACTACATAAATTTCGGCTGAGCCCACATTTATCTAGAGATAATGGAAACTGCAGATGCTGGAGAATCCAAGATAATAAAGTGTGAAGCTGGATGAACACAGCAGGCCAAGCAGCATCTTAGGAGCACAAAAGCTGACGTTTCAGGCCTAGACCCTCCTTCAGACAGGGGGATGGGGAGAGGGTTCTGGAATAAATAGGGAGAGTGGGGGAGGCAGACCGAAGATGGAGAGAGGAGAGTATAGTTGGGGAGGTAGGGAGGGGATAGTCCAGGGAAGACTGACAGCTCAAGGAGGTGGGATGAGGTTAGTAGGTAGGAAATGGAGGTGCGGCTTGAGGTGGGAGGAAGGGATGGGTGAGAGGAAAACAGGTTAGGGAGGCGGGGACAGGCTGGGCTGGTTTTGGGATGCAGTGGGGGAGGGGAGATTTTGAAGCTGGTGAAGTCCACATTGATATCATCGGACTGCAGGGTTCCCAAGCGGAATATGAGTTGCTGTTCCTGCAACCTTCGGGTGGCATCATTGTGACACTGCAGGAGGCCAATGATGGACATGTCGTCTAAAGAACGGGAGGGGGAGTTAAAATGGTTCGCGACTGGGAGGTGCAGTTGTTTATTGCGAACCGAGCGGAGGTGTTCTGCAAAGCGGTCCCCAAGCCTCTGCTTGGTTTCCCCAATGTAGAGGAAGCCACACCGGGTACAGTGGATGCAGTATACCACATTGGTAGATGTGCAGGTGAATCTCTGCTTAATATGGAAAGTCATCTTGGGGCCTGGGATGGAGGTGAGGGAGGAGTTGTGGGGGCAAGTGTTGCACTTCCTGCGATTGCAGGGGAAGGTGCCGGGTGTGGTGGGGTTGGAGGGGAGTGTGGAGCGAACAAGGGAGTCACGGAGAGAGTGGTCTCTCCAGAAAGCAGACAAGGGTGGGGATGGAAAAATGTCTTGGGTGGTGGGGTCGGATTGTAGATGGCGGAAGTGTCGGAGGATGATGTGTTGTACCCGGAGGTTGGTGGGGTGGTGTATGAGAATGAAGGGGATCCTCTTGCGGTGGTTGTGGCGGGTTGTGTGAGGGATGTGTTGCGGGAAATGCGGGAGACGCAGTCAAGGGTGGTCTCGACCACTGCAGGGGGGAAAGTTGCGGTCCTTGAAGAACTTGGACATCTGGGATGTGCAGGAGTGGAATGCCTCATCCTGGGAGCAGATGCGGCGGAAGCAGAGGAATTGGGCATAGGGGATGGAATTTTTGCAGGAGGGTGGGTGGGAGGAGGTGTATTCTAGGTAGCTGTGGGAGTCGGTGGGCTTGAAATGGACATCAGTTTCTAACTGGTTACCTGAGATGGAGACTGAGGGGTCCAGGAAGGTGAGGGATGTGTTGGAGATGGCCTAGGTGAACTTGAGGTTGGGGTGGAAGGTGTTGGTGAAGTGGATGAACTGTTCAAGCTCCTCTGTGGAGCAAGAGGCTGCGCCAATACAGTCATCAATGTAACGGCGGAAGACGGGGCCTGTGTAGGTCCGGAGGAGGGACTGTTCCACGTAACCTACAAAGAGGCAGGCATTGCTTGGGCCCATGCAGGTACCCATGGCCACTCCCTTTGTCTGTAGGAAGTGGGAGGAATTGAAAGAGAAGTTGTTGAGGGTGAGGACGAGTTCGGCTAGGCAGATGAGGGTGTCGGTGGAGGGGGACTGGTCGGGCCTGCGGGACAGGAAGAAGCAGAGGGCCTTGGGGCCATCTGCACGAGGAATACAGGTGTATAGGGACTGGACGTCCATGGTGAAAATGAGGTGTTGGGGGCCAGGGAATTGGAAGTTGTGGAGGAGGTGGAGGGCATGGGTGGTGTCACGGATGTAGGTAGGGAGTTCCTGGACCAAAGGGGAGAAAATGGAGCCCAGATAGGTGTAGATGGGTTTGGTGGGGCAGGAACAGGATGAGACAATGGGTCGACCAGGGCAGGCAGGTTTGTGGATTTTGGGAAGGAGATAGAAACAGGCCGTGCGGGGTTGGGGAATAATAAAGTTGGAGGCTGTGGATGGGAGGTCCCCTGAGGTGACGAGGTCATGGATGGTATTGGAGATGATGGTTTGGTGCTCGGAGGTGGGGTCATGATCAAGGGAGCGGTAGGAGGAGGTGTCGGGGAGTTGGCCTTTAGCCTCAGCGATGTAGAGGTCAGTGTGGTATACTACCTCTGCGCCTCCCTTGTCTGCGGGCTTTTTGGTGAGGTTGGGGTTGGAGCGGAGGGCTGCCTATTCTGCGGGGGAGAGGTTGGAGTGGGTGAGAGGAGTGGAGAGGTTGAGGCGGTTAATGTCTCAATGGCAGTTGGAGATGAAGAGGTCGAGGGAGGGTAGGAGGCCTGGGGGTGGTGTCCAGGAGGAGGACTTGTATTGGAGGTGGGTGAAAGGGTCAGTGGAAGGAGGGTTGGGTTCCCGGTTAAAGAAGTAAGCGTGGAGGTGAAGGCGGCGGAAAAACTGCTCGATGTCCAAACGTGACTGGTATTCGTTGATGTGTGGTTGTAGGTGAGCCCCTTGCTTAGGACTGACTGTTTGTCCTCAGTCAGTGGGAGGTCTGGGGGGATGGTGAAGATGCGGCAGGGCTCAGTGTGGCTGTCTTCTCTGGGGTTGCAGGCTGTGGAGGTTGTGGGCGGAGCGATGAGGTCGTCGGCTGTGGGCACCTCCCAGTCGCGAACCATTTTAACTCCCCCTCCCATTCTTTAGACGACATGTGCATCATGGGCCTCCTGCAGTGCCACAATGATGCCACCCGAAGGTTGCAGGAACAGCAGCTCATATTCTGCTTGGGAACCCTGCAGCCCAATGGTATCAATGTGGACTTCACCAGCTTCAAAATCTCCCCTTCCCCCACTGCATCCCAAAACCAACCCAGCCTGTCTCTGCCTCCCTAACCTGTTCTTCCTCTCACCCATCCCTTCCTCCCACCCCAAGCCGCACCCTCATCCCACCTCCTTGACCTGTCCGTCTTCCCTGGACTGACCTATCCCCTCCCTACCTCCTCACCTCCCTACCTCCTCACCTATACTCTCTCCACCTATCTTCTTTTCTCTCCATCTTCGGTCCGCCTCCCCCTCTCTCCCTATTTGTTTCAGAACCCTCTCCCCATCCCCCTCTCTGAAGGGTCTAGGCCCGAAACGTCAGCTTTTGTGCTCCTGAGATGCTGCTTGGCCTGCTGTGTTCATCCAGCTTCACACTTTATTATCCCACATTTATCTATTTTTCTTTTGTGTAACAACTGTTCATCATTCTGTTATTCAGTACCTTTGTTTCTTTGTTTGTCACATAACTCTGCCTTTGGCCTTACAGCACTGACCTTTTTGTTACTTCACCTTAATCCAATTGCAGAAATTCTCTTTTTTTTTAGTCATCCTCTCCCTTTTACCTGTTTCCAATCTATTACATCTCTAACTTTTCCGGGTTCTAACCTTAAACATTAACTGTGATACTCTCTCCATTTTGTAAATGTAAGTCATAGTACAGCACTTGATTGTTTATAAATGTCTGGATATCAGAATGCAGTAATTAAAATATTTCTCTGGACTTTTCCATTTGTGGAAGAGTGATTTTTTTTCAAGAAATGCATGGCGCCTGGTCCACTATGACCCATGTCTACTTTTCTCATACAAATGTCTGCTGATCTTTTGATTAACCATGCACCTGGCTTCTCCAACGCGTCTGATGAAATCATACAGTTGGAAAGATGGAAATGCTCACTGTTGCTGAGTATTTTCAATATTCATACCACTTGCATCATACTTAATTCCCAGATCCATAGTTCTTAGGACACTGCAAATCAGAAAGTGGTCTAAGCACTGTGGTCCTGCACCATTAACCCTAAGGGAACAGCCCAAAAAGGCAAATTAGCTCCCCAGCTTGCCAGCAAGGTCTTGAGTTGCAGGCACGGACAATTTGGAGAGGAGGGCCGTGCTATATCTAGCTAATCACCGAAGTAAGCCCCGTCACCAGACTCAACCAGCTTGGACTAAGATAACAGCCTGGGTTGGTACAGCATCCCAAGTGAAATGCAATGCACAACAGTGCAGTAAGAAGATTAATGATCTTCTGTACTCCACAAGGAGTCACCATCTTCAGTCTGCTAATTAACACTGATAGGGTCACAACTCACTCTAACTCTGCTACTGCACAAACTATTCATCAAGACTGATGGAGTGACAACTCATTATTGCATAGATTTGCCCATTTATTCCTTACCAGAACCTAATTGTCCAACCCATCCTACCAAACTACTTACTAACCCTTCCTGGCCTCTGCACTTCCTATTCACTTACTGGAGAAACTTCACAACCTGTCCTACCCCTGCATCACCACTAGCAACTCTCTAAGCCACACCTATCATTCTCAATCTCTCTCTTGTGTCTTTGAAGGAATCTTTGGCCCACTCCCTGGACTGATTTCACCATTACACTTGATTGACATACCTGCAATCCCTTGATTGGTTGCACCCGACTTGTAGGACTCATAGTGGCCAGCCTGTGACTGGAATTAGATGAGCCCTATGATTGATTGTGGTAGCACTCCATGTCTGACTGTAGCCCTACTTGACTACAATAAGGGTTGATTTTCTTTGACTTTGATGCATGGCAGTTTGGCCAAAGCACATGCTGTATGCGTGACATTGACATAACATGGTGCCACACAGGAACACATCCAGACCTTGACTGTTCAGTTATCTGAGTTTTGACAAGGTGCCACCTCACCATAAGAATGAGAAAACAAAGCAGGGCACAGAAGCTGGAACCCCCTTAGTAAGAACAAAATAATTGAGCATGAAGAAATAAAGCTAAGCGCTATAAGGTGTATCCTATAAAGATGCATGAGTTGCACGCACATCACAACATGCAAAGAGGCCTGGCAGAAATATGCAAGTGTGCCTGAGCTGCAAACTGATGTTTCTTAGAAATGAAGTGGTATACGAGTTGGCAGGCACAATGGCTCAGTGATTTAGCACTGCTGCATCACAGTGGCAAGGACCTGGGTTCAATTCCACCCTTGGGCAACTGTCTGTGTGGAGTTTGCACATTCTCCCCATATCCATGTATGTTTCTGCTGCGTGCTTCAGTTTCCTCCCATAGTCAAAAGATGTGCAGGTTAGTTGGACTGGCCATTTTAAATTACCCACAATGTTCGGGAATGTGTAGGTTAGGTGGGTTAGCCATGGAAAATGCAGGATTTCAGGGATAGGGTAGGGGGATTAGTCTAGGTGGGATGCCTTTTGGCAAGTCAGTGTGGACTCACTGGGCCAAATTACCTGTTTCCACACTGTAGGGACTCTATAGAATTGATGTGACAGTAGGCATGATTAAGTGCTGATGTTTTGCCATTGACCACTTGCTTGAATGAAGGGTGGAGGGGAACTGTGTCTATGGAGCACGTGATGAAGACAGACCAAGAGGAGCAAGCAGCAAATTGCTGCCACCAGGATACTGCTCAGACATTTGTATCAGGAGTTGGTGCTATCTAGTTTCTTGAGGAAGGAGAGAATTAAAAGCTCATAGAGTCAAAGAGATGTACAGCACAGAAACAGACCCTTTGGTCCAACCTGTCCACCCAACCAGATATCCTAAATTAATCAAGTCTCATTTGCAAGCTTTTGGCCCATAGCATTCTAAACACTTCCTACTCATGTAACATCCAGATGCCTTTTAAATGTTATAACTGTACCAGCCTTCATCACTTCCTGTGGCAGCTTATTCCATACATGCACCACCCTCTGCGTGACAAAATTGCCCCTTAGGTCCCTTTTATATCTTTAACCTCTCACCTTAAACCTATGCCCTATAGTTTCAGACTCCTCTACCCCGGGGAAAAGACCTTGTCTATTCACCCTATTCGTGCTCCTCATGATTTTATAAACCTACATAAGGTCACCCCTTTTGCCATCAATGGAAAAATTGCCCCAGCATATTCAGCCTCTCCCTAGAGCTCAAACCCTCCATCCTGGCAACATCCTTGTAAATCTTTTCTGAACCCTTTCACATTTCACAACATCTATCCTATAGCAGGGACACCAGAATTGCATGCAGTATTCCAAAAGTCCCTAACCAATGTCCTGCACAACTGCAACATAACCTCCCAACTCTGTTTTCAGTGCACTAACCAATAAAGGCAAAATGCCAAACATGTTCTTTACTAACCCTGTCTACCTGCGACTGTATAAAAATTATTTGTGTTCTTGATAACATTCAAATGCACAGAAGTCAGTTAGAATTTTGTTGAGATTTCCGATTTAGTTTATTCTCATCACATTTCACCGTGTTTCACACCATTGACCACACCACATGAAGGAGTGGCAAATTTCACTCCCATATTCTGCATTCAAAGCATATCCTATCTGCATGTTTAAATTATTTATTGTTTTTTGACTTTCTTTATCTATCCAAGATATCTCAGTTTGACATCAAATTGTTTTTTTTAAAATCTTCTCATTCAACTACATAATATTTATCCCTAAATGTTATAATTTTGTTTTGTTTATTTTACATTTATTTGAGCTACATTTAAGATATTCTCAGTGAAGATCAGTTGCATGTTTATAATGAAGAAAAAATAGGGCCTTGGAATCTCAAACATCCTGTGTTAAACTATTTGTTTATCAACACTACCCACTCACCTCAGAGGCTTGATTTCATATCAAACCTGGACAATGGAATAATGGCCTTCTCTGTATTTTGGTTCTAAATTTAGACTGAATCAACTCATGATTTGGAAAGCATGGATCTGACAAATAAATTGACATCACCCAGCACAACCTGGCATTCACTTGGCAATGTTGTTCAAAAACGCAAGAAACAGAGTTGATGTGGGTACAAAAAATGAATTGTATCAAGGGGAGAAAGTTCGGAAAGCAGATTATCAGGATGGAATATAAGGAAGCTTTACTGTTTCTTTTCTCTGAAAAAGTGTGCAATTGTTTAAAAATTTGTGAAGAAAAGGCAAAATTTCACATATTCCTCAGATCTGGTATCCTTCAAATTTGTTTCTTCCAAAATTCTCTAGAAAGTCTATGTTGAAAATTCTGGTTATAATATTTTAATCCTTCAATTCGGCTCCCGCTTTCTCCCTTCTGAAGTAATCCAGACTGTACCCGATATTTGTTTCAAGTCCATTTGTTCATCACCCTTGTGCTCAAAGACCTAATTGTCTCCCAATCAAGCAATAGCTTTTTAAAAAAAAATGTTATTCTTATTGTCAAATCAATCCATGGCCTCCCCCTTATCTATCTATTTCTGTAATATCCTCTTGTCCAATCTCTCAAATATAGCTACACTAATCTGATTCTAGTCTCATGAACAACCCTGAAGTTACTTACTCTTCTTTTAATCGTTATGCCTTCAACTGCTTAGGCCCTAAACTCTGAAAGCTCCTTCCTAAACCTTCCTGCCTCACTGTCTTCAAGGCACTCCTTAAAATCTATCAATTGAACAAGATTTTAGACACCTGTTGAAATGTTGCCTTATTTGGCTCAATGTCTAATTTATAATGCTCCTGGGAAGCACTTAATTTAAAGCTACCACATGACATAAGTTATTGTGGACAAAAGACAGGTTTTAAACCCAGTTTACAAACTTCCATTTCTACTTCAGTTTCTTATGGCAGTTGCAATCACTCACTTGATCGGGTGATCATATTGGAGAGGAATGAGAGTGATGTGCGTAACTTGAATCCCAAAGGAGGAAGCCTGCCAGTTAATATTGTTCTAGACTATTCTTCAAGAAACACTTTGTACCTCATGGACTAGCAAGGCCATTAATCATATTTTTGAATCAGAAATCATGGTTCGGAACTGATTACAGATCGGCTGCCTTCGTAATGCATTTGATTATTTTGATCAGTGCTTTTATCTTTTTAACTCTAAAACAAATCAAGAAAAAAATCATAGACCCGTTTCCTTCAGATTCTCTGGCTTTTAAACCCTAGTTGAAATAAAAAGTGACAGATATCTGCATTCCTCTAATTCTAGGTCCAGGTAAGGATGGCAGTTTCCTTCCCTAAAAGACATTAATGAACCAGATGGCTTTTTCCTGACAATTGACAATGGATTCATGGTCATCATTAGATTCTTTTGTCATCATTCACCACAACAGGATTTGAACCAGTGTCCCCAAATGCTATCTGGGTCTCTAGATTAACAGTCCAGTGATAATACCACTCGGCCACTGCACCACTGTCATGCAAAAGCTGGTTCAAACTACTGTCAAAATCCTACAATGTCAATAACATTTGCACAAATAGAGCACCCAAAAACCACAGCATAAGGGAAAGCAGCAAACCTCTCCCCTTTTTGTGGGGACAAACCAAGAACTGATGCCCACAACATTTTTAACTCATCCTTTTACTCAATCCTCATTTCTAATTTATGGGTATGTTTGTTGCATATAATTTCTCTTGCATATTAATAACTCACCCTTTAACTCAAAACTTGGTTAACTTGGCTCCTTTTTAAAAAATACTAACAATGGCACTGGGAAAGAGAAAGGATCCTTTATGTTAAACTTTGTTAAGGCCAAACTGTGATGATGGTTGAATAAAAAAGAGAGCCAGTTACTTACTCACTCACCCACGTCACAGTAAATTGAGGATCCATGCCTGGTAACTGCTGATATCCCTTTACAGATGATCACATACTCACTGAATTGAAAAAGCATAACTTTTAAAAAGTTCTAACTCTGATAACAACAGTGAGTGAGAAGACAGGAATTTATTCATTCCTTCAGATTTGACACTAATGTGATGCAGTCCAGGCCCTAATCACTCACTGTATAGACAGTTTTCTTCACATTACTTCCTTTGCCTATCAACTTAAATTTGTGTCTGTGGTCTGCTATCCTTCTGCCACTGGGAGATTTTTTTTTCCCAATCTGTTCTCCCAGACCACTCATCATTTTGCACATCCCATGTAGGGGATACATATTTTATTGTCCCAAATTAGATTAGCTCATTCCTCCATTCTGTCCACATAACTGAAGTTCTTCATCTCAGGTCTCTTGACAAGGAGCAACAGAGGCAACAGTGGAGAAAGCAGCAGCTGGGCTAATTTCTGTCCAGTTTCTCTCTGCCTTCCTTTTGAATTTGGTTGTAGAGTTGAATCCAAAGCGATCAGCAAAGAAAAGTACAGCATTGAGTCATTCGTGGTGTAGGTGGACAATATGAGGTCCTACATTAGGATTACCTTTCTATCATACTTTTTGACATGACATTAAATATGGCAGCAAAAGTCAATTAATTATGTAAAAATATGGAATGCAGTTCAGTGGGAAAACCTAATAACCTGAACTGAATTTTTTTAATGACATAGAAGGTTTTGGCTTCCCTCTGGACTTTTATGCCAAGGCATTAATAATCACTTTCATGAAAAGTTTAATCATCTAAATGAAAACCAAGGGTCTTGTGGAACAGCTGTAATGATCCTATCTGTAGACCAGAATCTAGGTTCAAGTCCCACTTACCTCTGAGGTATATCATGTCTGAACAGTTTGATTAACATAACTATAAATGAAAACTAATTATGAATATCTTGAAGAGTTGAAAAATGACCGATATATTGAGAGTCAGTGCAGAGAGAAATCAAGTTACGCCTCATGCTTTTGAAAGTCATTAACTTGAATTATTAATTCTTTCTCCTTCTCCATAGCTGCTGACTGACTTACTGAGTATTTCTGTTCTTATTTCAGACTGGAGGCCTGTGATCAGAGGTGTGCCACAAGGATTGGTGCTGGGTCCACTGCTTTTTGTCATTTATATAAATGTGAATATAGGAGGTATGGTTAGTAAGTTTGTAGATGACACTAAAATTGGAGATGCAGCGGACAGCAAAGAAGGTTACCTCAGAGTACAATGGGATCTTGATCAGATGGGTCAATGAGCTGAGAAGTGGCCGATTGAAGTTTAGTTTAGTTAAATGCGAGGTGTTGCATTTTTGGAAAGGCAAATCAGGGCAGAACTTATACACTTAGAGGTAAGGTCCTGGGGAGTGTTATTGAACAAAGAGACTTTGGAGTGTAGGTTCATAGTTCCTTGAAAATGGAGTCGCAGGTAGATCGGACAGTGAAGAATGTGTTTGATATGCCTTCCTTTATTGGTTAGTACATTGAGTATAGGGTTGGGAGGTGATGTTGCAGCTGTACAGGACATTGTTTAGGCCACTTTTGGAATACTGCATGCAGTTCTGGTCTCTCTGTTATAGGAAGGATGTTGTGAAACTTGAAAGGGTTCAGAATAGATTTACAAGGATGTTGCCAGGATGGAGGGTTTGAGCTATAGGGACAGGCTGAATAGACTGGAGCTGTTTTCCTTTTGAAGGCATAAGGAGTGACCTTACAGAGGTTTATAAAATCATGAGGGGCATAGATAGGGTAAACCGGCAAGGTCTTTACCCAGGGTGTTGGAGTCTAAAAACCAGATGGCATAGGTTTAAGGTGAGAGGGGAATCTGGATGTGAGTTTGCTCACTGAGCTGGAAGGTTAGTTTTCAGACGTTTCATCACCATTCTAGGTAACATCATCAGTGAGCCTCCGATGAAGCACAGGTATTATGTTCCGCTTTCTATTTATCTGTTTAGGTAAATAGAAAGCGGGACATAACACCAGCGCTTCATCGGAGGCTTACTGATGATGTACCTAGAATGGTGACGAAACGTCTGAAAACTAACCTTCCAGCTCAGCGAGCAAACTCACTTCCAGAAACTCAACCTGAGCTACAAATCTTCTCAAAACTCGTGAGAGCGGAATGGTATAAAAGGGACCTAAGGGGTAACTTTTTCATGCAGAGGGCAGTGCATGTATTAAATGAGTTGCCAGAAGAATGGTTAAAGCTGGTACAACTATAACATTTAAAAGGCATCTGGATGAGTACATGAAAAGGAAGGGTTTAAGAGGGATCTGGGCCAAATGCTGGCAAATGGGACTAGATTCAAATAGAACATCTCGTCGTCATGGACAAGGCAGACCGAAGGATCTGTTTCCCTGCTGCATATCTCTGAGTCATAGACTCAATTTCAAAGTTCCAGCATCTGCAGTACTTTGGTTTTGGACTGATTTATAGAGATCGGATCAAATTTACAAATAAACAACTAACTTGCCACTTTGCAGAGTGAATCATTGGTTATCTTACGAGTTTTTTTTGCAGGTGTATGCAGACTTTTCCCTGTATCAATGAAGAATGTAAATCTTGATATAAACATTGAACTGAAAAAAACAGTCTGACCTAAGAGAGCTTTTTTGAGAGTTGTGTGACAACCAGCTTCAGTAATGAGTCAAAGCATGACTAATTCTAAAGGGTGGCAGAAACATGGGAACACCACTACCTCCAAGTTCCCCTCCAAACCACACACCATCCTGACCTAAAAATATATCTGGAAGTAGTAATGTGGGTTTTTGGTCAATATTTACTTATGTGGATGTAGACATTCCATGTCTTAATGGAGAGGATTTAGTGTAAGAAGTCCAGACTAAGATCAAATTGGACACTGACGAAGGATGACAAAATCACTTACAATATGGAATTTGTAACAGGAGCCAAAGGCAATGGTTTTCATTTTCCTGACATTGAACTGGAAGTAACTGCAGTTCAAAACTGGATATTATTAGTTTATATGTAGATACTGACACTCTGACCAACCCATGGCTGTGGCTAAGATTGCTAAAGAGCAGACTGAAGGGATGGCAATATATTTCCATGTCAGCATGAGGTGAGTTTGGAAGGTGCTGGCTAAGACTCTTAGAAAATTACCACTGCCTGTTGGTGGTGGAGGAAGGCAAGATTTAAAATCCTGAGAGGTCTTGATGTGGTTGATATTGAAAAGATGTTTCCTCTTGTAGAAGAGTCTAGAATTAAAGGTCACTATTTAAAAATAAGGAGTCACCCATTTGAGATTAGAAGAAATTTTTTCTTCAGAGACTAAAGAAAAGAATCGATTCCTGGAAATGCTCTCTGATCGTATAGCAAGGTTAGAATTGTGCCAAGGTAATCCCATCAAGCTGGGCAGTTGACAGGAAGCACAAAGGAGTTACTTTTTAAAATTAAAAATGAAAGTTTGTATTTAAATAAGCATACTTTAAAACAGGTAGTTCCTTATTGTCTGGCTATCATGGGCTTCAGGATAATGCTACATTTTTGGAGATCTTTGTGATGTGACCCTAAGTAGAGGAAAAACTGTGAACTTTTTTGTACACCGTAGTCCAACTGGAGAATAGAGCTGTTGTTTCAACTGAAACAAATGATCACGGTTTCACCTGAGGGTCACCAAGCCCAAGGCAAGGGGAGAGTCCCTCATGGTAAACTAAGCCCATGCAGAAATTGAACCCTACTGCTGGCATCACTCTGCATCTGAAACCAGCTATCTAGCCAACTAATCTAACCGATCTCGCTATCTGCCCATACCCTATTACTGAACATAATATCCCAAGCTATATTTAATGAAGAACAGCCAACATGGAGGTGACAGCCTGTTTATCCAGAGATCCAGTTAATGTTCTGGGGACCCAGGATTGAACCCTGCCGTGGCAGATGGTGGAATTTGCATCCGGTTTTTAAAAATATGGAATTTAGAGTCTAATGATTATGGATCCATTGTCGATTGCTGGTTCACTTATGCCGTTTAGGGAAGGAAATTGCCATTTTTATCTGGTCTGGACTACATCTAACTCCAGACACACAGTAATGCGGTTAACTCTTACCTGCCCTCTGGGAAATTAGGGGTGGGCAATAAATGCTGGCCTAAACAGCGACGCCCTCATCCTGTTGATAAATAAAAAAAAAACTTGACCAACTATTCCTCCCTAAAATAAAATTACCTACAGCACACTGAATTGCCGTTACTCTCCTTTTGGTTTGTGAAACCTCTAGAGAATTGACTCTAGTCTTTGTCATTTCTTGAGGGTGCAGCTACTTTTGGGAAAGTAGGCGTATTTTGGCCAATCCTCTTTACCCTTATGCAGTCGGTAGGATCTTCCCCAACTGCTGCAGTCGTCAAGGTGACCGTGCTGACAAATTTGGGATTCTCAGCAATTTTGACCCGGCCACGGTCTAGGCCCGAAACGTCAGCTTTTGTGCTCCTTGCTTGGCTTGCCGTGTTCATCCAGCTTCACCCCTGCTTGAAAAATGTTTTGGATTCTGTCCCAATATTAAGTCGCCGCTTTGTCTATAGAAGCACTTCCAATCAGACCACCAGCCTGCGATAAAGCGCGTGCGCAGTAACCCCAAGTCGCGCCGTTGGAGGGCGGCCCGCTCGGATGGCCGCGTGAAACCGCCGTGGCGTCAGCGTGGGGCCCGTGACGTCAGTGCGTGCTCGGGAACCGGTGACGTCGGGAAGGTGAACGTTGGGAAGATGGCGTCGTCGGTGTTGTGCTGCTTGAGATGGTGTGGAGATGGAGGCTCTGGACACATTCAGCTGAAAGAAATGCCCGCCGTCCAGTTAGACACGCAGCACATGGGTAAGTCAGCAAGCGGACAGATTTAACGCCCATGATTAGGGTTCACCTCAGAATGTCAATTACTTCCTTGATGTTGACACCCCCCCTCCTGACACACTGGGTGCCAGCCACTCAATTTGTTTGAAGATGCGGATGCACGTTTGGTGTACACCATCTAAAATTAAACACATCTACGGTTCTTCACATATGTATAGCAGCCCACTCCTTAGACGCTGTTGTTATATGACCCTTCGGCTTGTGAGTTGTTTTAACTTACACTGTAGTGTATTTACTGAATACTTCTGTTTAGCAATGATGTTCATTGGAGTCTCCTGCGGTTTCTAACTAACTAGAATCGTAATTTCCCAATTTTAAACATACGCGTCTAACTTGAATCATTGACTCAGTCACGCTAATCTGAAAATCTCAGTGTTAGTAGCACAATGTGTGGCTAGTTTTCTGCCATTGGGCGATATTGGATATCGTGGCATCTTTGTGACAGTGTTGTTAAGTTGTGGCATCAGGAAGTGTCATTAGATGTTCTGATGTTACGTGCTGTTGATAGGGTTGTGGTACCAGTGTATCAATAGGCATTGAGATACAAAGCAATACCAATTAATAGTATTCATTTGTTAAATAATTAATTATTTGAAATGTAGAAAAGATAACAGCAGAAGAAAAATAATTGCAGTATCACGTTATGATCTTGAGAGACTGACAAGTTGAAATCGAAATTGTAACTCCTGAGGAACGAATTAAATAAAAACAACTAAACAAAGCACGCACTACTAACTCAATGCTATGTTTTGTAAACCCTCATTCTTTAATCCCAAAAGTCTATTTTATTTCCATCAAAGACTTCCCTTTACACCTCAGTCCCTTAAAGATTCCTTACTTTTGGGACCAAACTGAAGAACACACTACTCTAAGGAATTTGCTTACATGTCCCTCCATGATCTTGGTGTTCTCTGACTTTGAGTCTTTTTAGGGGTCTTTCCATTAGCAGTCAACTAGCTGAACCTCCACTTCTCATTTGAGAACTTCAGGATTGTAAACACTGCAGCTCAAGGAAGAGTTTCACTGCTCTCTTGCTCAGTGACTTCAAAATAAAATAAATCTTTTCCATTAGCGCTCTACTACTGATCTCTGCTACCCAAGCATCCAATGCTCGCAACTTTCTCTCTCTTTCTTTACTTGTGTGAGGGGAAAAAAACAAAGTAAACACAGTCTACCTCTGTAACCTATCCCCATTGTAATTTATCTGACACCCCTTTGTCCCAGATGGAGGTGCCAACTAATTAAATAACTTCCCAGACATGGCTTTTGATCTAACAAGTACATGGATATTTTAAGACCATCTCCTGTTTACTGGTTGCTTTTATACTTTTGTTTTGATCTATGAAAGGTAAATAATTTGTTTGTCTAAGAAAGACAGGGAAGTTCTTCTCAGGCTTGCTGTCTTTGGTTCTCCATCTGAAGAGGCCCATCTGTTTTAGGCTCTCAGCATTTTAACGTTGATCTTTTAGAATTAGAATTATTGTTGTTTGTAAATAAAAATACAATGAAAAGTGTTTTCTCACATGCAAAACACAGTATTGCCATGCTGTGCTGCTGTCTGAAAACACAATGTAATGCAAGATTTTATTGCAGTGTTCATCTTTCCCTCCTCCTCTTGTTACCCTCTGCTACTCCTCCGTTCACTGCTTGACATCAGCTGGGTCTTTGTAATGGACCCACCAGTGCCATCACTGCCAGTCCTGTAACTGCCACGTCTGTGCCGGAGACATAGGCCTGGTCTCATAGGTCATGGAAAGATCCACAATATGTAAATACCTTGCGTGTTCTGACACCTTCCTGAATTCCAGAGTTTCAATTACGTTGTATTTAAAAATTAAATTGTCCTCAAAAAGGAGATGTTAGATACCTACAGCACGTGACTCATGAAATTAGACATTTTCACAACATATGGTTCATAATTATTATAACATCATGGATGATGTATATCAGCTGTGTTATTAACAGTGATTCCAGTCATGGTAACACACTTCCCTAATGCCGTGATTCAATTTTAAAAATATGTAGAGGCTTTAGGAAGAAAAGCTTTGTAGCATTAGGCCTAGCGTTCTCTTCCCGCTCTCTGTCTTTCACATGATCAAACAGTCACATTTATCCATCATAATATAATGTCTTATACCCTTTTTATTCACCATTAATTCACTCTGACATAGATTTGACATCAGAAACAAACCCTCTGAGTTTCACAGCCTCAAGTTAGTGTCTTCTCCTGTTCTACGTTGTGAGCATTTTAATGTTTCAATTTCCTACATCTTAACTGTACGATTACTACTTATTTCTATGGCAGTATCCATACTTTGCTGCATTATGTGCATTTTTAAGCCAAAATAAGTTCTAGTTTTCAATCCTTCACATTTCCTCATTACTCGGCACATCCTAATTAATCTAAGGCTCAAGTGCTGTGGGAACACAAGTATTATTACAATTTACACTTCGTAAACTTTATAACAATTGTAATTGTCATTTGTTACGTATAACTGAGAGCTTTCTTATATGCCCTAGACAAAGAATGTTCATATTTTACGACTTAGTTGTACAATGCCAAGGAATCATTCTGTTGAAAGGGAGCATTTTTGCTGTGGCTCAGTTTGTTAATTAAACCTTGTGGTACCACTCAGAGACAAAATTTAGAATAAAAGATTAAAGGAAAATGTTAAACAGGTACAAAACTCTGGTGCGGCCGCACTTGGAGTATTGTGTACAGTTCTGGTCACCGCATTATAAGAAGGATGTGGAAGCTTTGGAAGGGGTGCAGAGGAGATTTACTAGGATGTTGCCTGGTATGGAGGGAAGGTCTTACAAGGAAAGGCTGAGGGACTTGAGGCTGTTTTCGTTAGAGAGGAGAAGGTTGAGAGGTGACTTAACTGAAACATATAAAATAATCAGAGGGTTAGATAGGGTGGATAGGGAGAGCCTTTTTCCTACGATGGTGACGGCGAGCACGAGGGGGCATAGCTTTAAATTGAGGGGTGAAAGATATAGGACAGATGTCAGAGGTAGTTTCTTTACTCAGAGAGTAGTAAGGGAATGGAATGCTTTGCCTGCAACGGTAGTAGATTCGCCAACTTTAGGTACATTTAAGTCGTCATTGGACAAGCATATGGACGTACATGGAATAGTGTAGGTTAGATGGGTTTGAGATTGGTATGACAGGTCGGCACAACATTGAGGGCCGAAGGGCCTGTACTGTGCTGTAATGTTCTATGTTCTATGTCACCTGCTGATGTTGCATAATTATATATATGTTAATTTTATGTAATAGATGAATCATAAAAAGCTGGAATACAAGTTCAGCAAGTAAAAGGGAAAGCAATTGGAATGCTAGCCTTTATTTCAAAAGGAATGGAGAATAAAAGTAGGGAAGTTTCACGAAAACTATACAAGGCATTAGCCAGACCATAGTTGGAGTATTGTGAACAGTTTTGGCCCCATTTCTAAGGTAAGATATACCAGCGTTCGAAGTACTACAGAGAAGGTTGACTAAGCCGAAACCAAGTATGAAAGGACTGTCTTGTGAGACAGAGTGAATAGACTGGGCCTGTAATCATTAGAATTTAGAAGAATGACCTTATTGAAACATACAGGATTCCTAGGGGTTTCACAGGTTAGATGATGCAGAAAGATGGTTTCTGCTTGTTGGAGTGTCTGCGACCAGAGGGCATAATCTCAGAGTAAAGGGTCACACATTTAACACAGATGAGGAGGAATTTCTTCTGTGAAGATAGTGAATCAGTGAAATTCTTAGCCACCCAGCCTCGACAGCCCTCTGTGGTAAAGTAGATACAGGTTTGGAATAGGCAGATTTTTAATCTGTGAGGAAATCAAGGATTATTATAAAAAGGCAGGCACTTGAGTTGAGGATTATTCAACCTGCTATGCCCTTAATAATGGAGCAGACTCTGTAAACTGGCCCACTTCTGCTCCTATGTCTTGTAATCTTATGACAGCTGATGAAACACTGGATTTTATGATACTAGATGGACTTTCAGTGCAGTCATGCTGTTTGTGATGAAAAATACACTGCTGTTTCTACAATTAACCAGTAAAGTAATTACAGGACTTTGACATTGTTGATGGAAACAATACAATCTCTCAGTTTTTAGCCAGACTTGGGGAGGAGCATTTTCACCTTTTGGCTGATCAGCTACAAAAAGCCAAAAAGCTTTAATTTTGGCCACAAGTGAATTTAGAAAGGTCAAGGTGACTTATCTGGGCCATACCCTGGGACAAGGTCAGTTCACACGTAGGGAAGCAAACAGAAAGGTTAGTTTGGATTTTCCTGGATCTAAGATGAAAGGTGAAATTTTACATTATGTTGGCATGAGTGGATTCTATCACATTTGTTGCAAACATTGTCAATGTTGTTGCACCCTTAAACTTGTTGAAAAAAGGCTGAAAGTTTGAATGAATACAAGAGTGTCAAAGTTGTGTATGAAAATATGAATGCTGCACTGCCAACAGCAGTAGTTTTAACTGGCTGAATTATGTAAAGCTATTGAAACCAGCAGTTGAAAACAGAGACAGCTTTTTAGGGACTGTTTTATTGCAAGTTAATGATTTGGGGGTGGAACAGTTAATCAGTTATTTTACAAAAAATACATATCAACAAAAAATTAACCATTATTAAAGGGACGGTAAGTCTTTACTCGCTGTGCATCACCTTGAAATACACATCTGCAAAAACATGGAAGAAGAAACTTATTTACATAGACCACAATCCTTTGATTTTCTGTACAAGAATTTACTATTATTTCAATGGAGCTCAACATGCCAAATATATAACGTGAAAACCATTACAAGATTGGAAAAGAAAGTGTAATCACAGATGCTTTATTTACTGTGTGATAAGTAAAAACATACTTGTGTGCTTTGGTGTATATTTAATAATTATTGCAAATATTAATAGAACTCATGAAATGACTGTTGGTGAATAATGAAAATGCCCTGAAGATACAGTTTTTCTGTTCTTTGGGCAGAAGGTTATGAAGTAAACGGTGTGATCTATGTATATTTAGTATCATTTACTTGGGTTTTTGGATTGTGGGTTAGCGAGGTACTTGAGGTTTTCTGTGTAACTGCAGTTAATTAACTTTCTGTATTTCTGTAGCCATGGTGATTTGTTTTTTAAAAACAGGTTTTGAAGCCTAGCTTTAGTATGTTTTTTTCAGTAAAATACTTCAGTTTTACAACTGAACAAAACAAATGAGATGCAATTTAGAAGGTTAGGAACTTAAAAACTCTTAGGAAAAACACCCAAACTTAAGAGATTCTTTTTCTTTCAGTTTTGCTCCCAGTTTTAAGCAGACATGAAGTTTTTTTTAATTCATTTTGTGGGCTCTGGGCATTGCTGGCTGGCCAGCATTTATTGCCCATCCCTCGTTACCCTTGAAGGTGGTGGTGAACTGCTTTGAAGGACTGTAGTCCACCTGCTGTGGGTCCTACCATAATGCCCTTAGGGAGGAAATTCCAGGATTTTAACCCAGCAACAGTGAAGGAACGGCAACATAATTCCAAGTCACGGTGTTCAGTGGCTTGGGGAGGAACTTGAAGGTGGTGGTGTTCCTATATTTCTGCTGCCCTTGTCCTTGGAAGTGATTGTGGGTTTGGAAGGTGCTGTCTAAGGATCTTTGGTGAATTTCTGTAGTGCATCTTGTAGATAGTCTCCACCACTGATGCTCAGTCACAGCAGTGTGTAGAGTGGATGGTTGTGGATGTAGTGCCAATCAAGTGGGGCACTTTGTCCTGGGTGGTGTCAAGCTTCTTGAGTGTTGTTGGAGCTGCACTCATGCAAGTGGTGAGTATTCCATTATCCTCCTGACTTGTGCCTTGTAGACGGTGGACAGGCTTTGAGGAGTCAGGAGGTGAGTTACTTGCCACAGTATTCCTATCCTCCAACCTGCTGTTGTAGCCACTAAGTTTATGTGGTGAGTCCGGTTGAGTTTCTAATTTTGAGCAGGTGACACAGTGATGGTAACACTATTGAATGTGAAAGGCCAGTGACTGGATTGTCTGTTATTAAAGGTAGTCATTGCCTGGCATGTGTAACATGAATGTTACTTGCCAAGTATCAGACCAAACCTGGATATTGTCCAGATCTTGTTGCATTGGGAGATAGACTGCTTTAGTTTCTGAGGAGTCGTAAATGGTGCTAAACGTACTGCAATCAGCAGTGAAGATCCCCATTTCTGACCTTATGATGGACGGAAGGTCATTGATTGAAGCAGTTGAAGATGGTTGGACCGAGGACACTACCCTGAGGATGTCCTGCATTGATGTCCTGGAGCTGAGATAATTGACCTCCAATAACCATAACTATCTTCCTATGTGTCAGGTATGACTGTAATCACGAGAGACATTGCCCTTGATACCCATTGATTCCACTTTTTCCAGGGCTCCTTAATACTAACTTGGTCAAATGCAACCTTGATTTCAAAGGCTGTCACACTGACCTCATCTCCCCTTTAAAATTCAGTTCTTTTGTCCATGTTTGAATCAAGGCTATAATGGGACCAGGAGCTGAGTGGCCCTGGCTGAACCCAAACTGGGTGTCACTGAGCATGTGATTGCTGAGCAGGTGCTGCTTGATAGTACGGTTGATACCTACCATCACTTTACTAATGATTTGACTGTACTCTGATGGGTGGTAATTGGCCAGTTGGATTTGCCCTGCTTTTTATTACAGGACATACTTGTGCAATTTTCCATAGTGCCGGGTATATGCCAGTGTTGTAACTGTACTGGAACATCTTGGCTAGGGAGCAGCAAGTTTTGGAAGACAAGTCTTCAGTACTGTTGCTGGAATGTTGTCAGGGTCTGTAGCCTTTGAAGTATTCAGTGTCTCCAACCATGGATTGAATCAAATTGGCTGAAGACTGGTATCTGTAATGCTGGAGACCTCTTAAGGAGATTGAGATGGATCATCCATTTGGCACTTCTGACTGAAGAGTACTGTGAAAGCTTCAGCCTTATCTTTTGATTTGCTAGGCCCTCCATCATTGGAAAGTGGTCCAGGAAATAGCTGATGAAATTCACCGTGAGCAAATGCGAGGTTTTGCACTTTGGAAAAAAGAATACAGGCATGGACTATTTTCTAAGTGGTGAGAAAATTCATAAAGCAGAAGTACAAAGGGATATAGGAGTGTTGGTCCAGGATTCTCTAAAGGTTAACTTGTAGGTAGAGTCCATGATTAAGAAAGCGAATGTAATGTTGTTTATCTCAAGAGGGTTGGAATGTAAAAGCAGTGATGTGCTGCTGAAACTTTATAAAGCTTTAGTTAGGCCTCATTTAGAGTACTGTGTCCAATTTTGGGCCCCACACCTCAGGAAGGACATACTGGCCCTGGAGCATGTCCAGCGGAGATTCACACAGATGATCCCTGGAATGGTAGATTTAACCGTTCATGGACGATGAACGGCTGAGGATCCTGGGATTGTATTCATTAGAGTTTAGAAGGTTGAGGGGAAATCTAATAGAAACTTACAAGATAATGTATAGCTTAGAAAGGGTAGACGCGGGGAGACTAGGACCCGTGGGCACAGCCTTAGAATTAGAGGGGGGTCAATTTAAAGCGGAAATGAGGAGACATTTCTTCAGCCAGAGAGTGGTGGGCTTGTGGAATTCATTGCCACGGAACGCAGTGGAGGCCGGGACATTGAATATCTTCAAGGCAGAGATTGATAAATTCTTGATCTCACGAGGAATCAAGGGCTATGGGGAGAGTGCAGGGAAGTGGAGTTGAAATGCCCATCAGCCATGATTAACTGGCAGAGTGGGCTTGATGGGCCGAATGGCCTTACTTCTACTCCTTTGTCTTATGGTCTTATCATTGAGGATGGGGATACTTGGAAAGCCTTCTGCTCCTGTGAGTTGTTTAATCATCCATCACCATTCATGATTGGATGTGCCAGGTGTGCAGAGCTTAGATCTGATCCATTGGTTGTGGGGTCACTTAGCTATTACTTGCTTGGCAGGGAAACTCCTGACTGTGCACCACCGTGCAGCCGCCTCTGCTGCGTCTGTCCTGCCGGGTGGGACATGACATATCCATACACTCGGAATCATAGCTTAAGACAATGTCTGGATGTTGCTTGAGTAGTCTGTGAGACAGCTGTCCCAATTTTTGAACTAGTCCCCAGATGTTGGTAAGGAAGACTTTACAGCGTTGCCCTTTTGGTACTTAGGTCAATGCCAGGTGATCGATCTGATTTCTTTTCATTGCCACTTTGTAGTCTTTAGTCCAACTGATGGTTTGCTTGGCCATTTTGGCAGGCAGCTGAGAGTCAACCACATCGCTGTGGGTCTGGAAACCCATGTAAGCCAGACCAGGTGAGGATGGCAGATTTTCCTCCTTGAAAGACTTAAGTAAACCAGATTTTTTTTTCCAACAGTTGACATTGGTTTCATGGTGATTAGTAGATTCCCAATTCCAGACTTTTTAAATATTGGATTTACATTCCACCATCTGCTTTGGTGGGATTTGAACCCAAGTGCCCAGATTAATAGTCGAGCATCACTTGAATGAACATAGTGCTCCTGAGAAGGAAAGGATAGAGTGAAACTAAATCATCTTAAAGAGCTAGTATTCGTCCTAAACCTGGACTTGAAGTGTGGAATAAAACCCTGAAGAAGTTACTTAAAGCAGAGTTCACTTAAGGTCAGGTGTATAGTAACTTAATGAGGAGCTACCTGCAGTTCCAGCCTACAAGTTAAAGGCCACATTTGTTGATACCGCCATATGTATGCTATGTACCACTTAAATGCATGCATATTTGGGGAAAGGGGAATCACGCCATCACACTCTCTTCCTTCTCCCCCCAAATGTACATCCTAACTCCACATCGCTGAACCCTGTATCAAAATCTTGTTTCTCTGTTCATACACAGTGCAGAATTTGTGTATGACAACATCTGACATTTACACAATGACTTAAGGGGTTTTGGAAGCAGGAACATGCACGTTTCTGGATTGGCACGCATGCATAGTTGCCCATAATTGTCAGCGTCCTAAGTTAAAATGTCAAGTGTGTTTAACAATTTGAGGTGTTGTTGACAGGGACTCTGCTGTAAAGATTGTATGACTTGAGATTTTCGCATACCGTATTGCGGTTGGTTTTAGGTATTTTACAAAAGCTGTTTTGTTTCATTTCAATTTATAAAAGGGGTGTTATGGGATTATAATTTTACTGTTTCAAAAATATTTGATTTTTTGTTAGATAATTTAGCTAATTCTATTTTTAATCTTCTTTCTTTTGTTAATTTCATGTTTTATTGTTAAATCAAAATCTGTAGCATTGTGTGCTTATGTTTCAGCAAGAGACCATTTGTCCACTAATAACATCAGCTGGGATTGCAACACTGTAGCCTTGGGGTTAACAGTGACCGGAAACTGAATTGGACTAGCCATTTCAATACTGCAAAGCAGGTGAGAGGCTAGGAATCCCGCAGCAAGTAACTCACCTTCTGTCTCCTCAGAGTGTATACACCATCCATAAGGGCACAAGTCAGGAATCTGATGTAATAGTCCCCATTTTCTTGGATGAATGCACCTCCAAAGGCACATGAAAAGCTTGACACTGTCCAGGATAAAGAAGCCACCACTGACACTCAGCAGCATTCTGGAAAATGTAGTTCAGAAATTCACCAACATCCACTATATAGCACTTTCTAAACCCATGGACCTCCAATATCCAGAAAGACACGGGCAGCAGATACAGGGGAACATCACCACTTGCAAGTTCCCTTTCAAGCCATTCATCATCCTTATTTGGAAAAGACCTTTCCTATTAGTACTATGGGCCTACCTACACCAAATGGACTGCAGCCTTCAAGAAGACAGCTCACCACAGCCTTCTCCAGGGCAGCTAGGGATGGGCAAAAATTCCTGGGCTAGCCAGCAACATCCCATTGATGGTTTTAAAAATAGATGGGTTAATTTGGCGAAACAAGAGAGGCAAGGGAAATAGGTGGTCATTCACTTTGGTAATAAGAGTGGAAAAAGTGGACTTGCAAATCATTGTATTGGAAAAAGAGGCAACTGTACAGGGCTTTGGTGAGGTCACCCTGAATTACTGTGCACAGTTTTGGTCCCTTACGTGAGGAGGGATATGGTTGCCTTAGAAGGTACGCATCAGAAAAATTTGTTAGATTGATTGCTGGGGTGAGAAGGTCACTTTATGAAGGGAGATTTAGTAGAGTGGGTCTAAACTTTGGAATTTAGAAAAAACGAGAGGTGATATTAATTTAAATAACATTTATCTCTAGGACTAGTTTCAGAATAAGGTGGGGTAGCTTAAAGTTTTGGCAAAGATCTATAGCTCAAGTTGTGGGTGAGGTTGTTGACTTGTTTGCTGAGCTGGCATGTTTTCATTCAGATGTTTTGTCACCATGCTGGGTGACATCATCAATGGAACCTCCAATGAAGCTTCATTAGAGGCTCCACTGATGTCACCTACCGTGGTGATGAAACATCTGAGCGAAAACAAGCCAGCTCGGTGAGCAAGTCAGTAACCTAGGGGGGCAGCTGTTTTGGACTGAGGTAAGCATAAATTTCTTCTTCAGGGGATCGTGATTCTTTGGAACTCTGTACAGAGAGGCTTTAAATATATTTAAGTCCACGGTAGCTGTGAATAGTATGGGAAAAAATTTGTAGTAAAATGAAATTGAGGTCATGAATCAGCCGTTATCTTAATGGTAGTGGAGGTTTGAGGAGCTAACTGATCTAACTAGCTCGCATTTCATAGGAGTTCTCTTGAATTTGCTGCCAATATTTAGCCTTCATCCAACACTTGTAGAATATAACTTTAGTAATGCATGGCAGTATACAAATGCAAGACTTTCTATAACCATGAATTTACTTTTAAAAATTTGTTCAGATTATTAGTTTTGTCTATCTTCATAGGAACCGATGTCGTTATTGTGAAAAATGGGAGAAGAATATGTGGTACAGGAGGCTGCTTGGCCAACGCACCTTTGCATCAGAACAAAAGTTACTTTGAATTCAAAGTCCAGTCAACAGGTCAGTAAAATGCAAGAACAAGGGTGGCTCTACTGTATTACTTTAATGGCAATTTTGTGTCACTTGTGATCTAACCTTCATCATTCCCTTTAAGCATCTAAACAAAATTCTGCTATCCCACCTGTAGTGTATATTTTCTAAGCTGGAACCAAAATGAAGTCTTATTTCAAAGTGAACAATAAACTTTCAACTGGAACATAAGATGAAATTTAGTATGGTAATATTTCAGTTCTAAAAGAAACCAGTAATGTATTGACTCTAGCATCTGATGGATTTTTTTTCCACATGGTTTACCCCAACCATCATCCTTTAGTTGTGTTAGCCATGTGATTGTGTGGGGAATTCTACTGCACAAACTTATTTTTCTATTGAACCCCTTTCTTTAATCATCTCTTCCAATTACGTTTCTATGCAGCATCTTGGGATCTTTAGTTTTTTTTCCTCCATGCTAAACATTTCTTCATAAATGTAAGCAAGTTCTGGAAGGAACTTCCATTTTTAAGTTGTCTTTCAAAACAAAAACTAGGCAACCTTGATAACAAATTTCCACACACCCATACACTCTTACTTGTCTCAAAAACAAGACAGAATGGTGACCCGGTCCATTGCCCGTAAAGTCCGTCCACTAAGTGAGCAAGCAGCCCAGAGTGCCTACTTTATTTCCCCTCTGTGCATTTGTGGAATATTAGTGTTCCCATACTTTATTTTCTCCTTTTCCTTAATAAATTGGATGAAACAATGAACTAAATGGTGCAGGCTATTCTAAGTGTCAGCCCACACATAACCATCGGGCATAATATTCTGGTACGTCAGTATTGTTTATTGCTGTCTTCCCCCCTCCACCCAAAAAAAATCCTTGTTACAAGTCGAATATTGTATTTCTTAAATTATTTGGTTTTAGCTTCAAATGCAAGGGAATTTTGGATTATGAATCAGGTTGTGATGTGTTAAGGTGCTAAATTTTCCAAGGATGTTTTTCAATCACACTGTGCTTTAAAGAGGCTTATAAAGTCGTGAGGGGGCACGGATAGTGTGGATAACCAAGGTCTTTTCCTCAGGCTGGGGAGTCCAAAACTAAAGGGCAAGAATTTAAGGTGAGAGGGCAAAGACTTGAAAGGGACCTAAGGAGCAACTTTTTCCACACAGAGGGTGATGCGTGCATGGAACAAGCTGCCAGAGGAAGTGGTGGAAGCTGGTACACCAACAACATTTAAAAGGCAACTGAATGAGTACATGAATAGGAAGGATTTAGAGGGATGTGGGCTAAGTGCTGGCCAATGGGACTAGATTAATTTAGATATCTGGTCGGCATAAACGAGTTGGACTAAAGCATCTGCTTCCATGCTGTACTATTCTGTGACTCAATAAATTGAAGCAAACTGAGCTGAAGCTCAGACTTGAGGACATGAAGTTGTATTGTAACCACATTGTACTTATTCTGTTTCAGGAGTCTGGGGAGTTGGGGTGGCTACCCAAAAAGCTAACCTTAATCAGATTCCATTTGGTCGGGATGCACAAAGTTTAGTGCTTAGGCACGATGGAGCCATTTATCACAATAATGAAGAACGAAACAGACTTCCAGCTAACAGTATTCCTCAGGAAGGAGATGTCGTGGTACGTAAAGAATTTAGGATTTGCAGATTCTATTTATGGCTTTTGCTTTTCAATGGTTTCCTCAAAGTTCTTTAATTTTAGTGCATTGTTTTGGATAATTATCCCTGATATCTCTGCTGCTTCAAAAGAAGTGGTAGTGAATTTGCATCCCTTTCTATACAAGATGATTTCACCTCTGCAACTTCAGCCTTCAGTTGAGACAATGCTTATGGTGACAAGGGTACCAAAACTGTCTGGTATCTAAGCTCTGGAATTCTCTTCACTAAATATCCACTCCCCTTTTAAGATGTTTCTTAACATCTACTCTGATTAAATTTTTGCATACCTGATTCAAAATCTCTTATGTGGCAGTACCACACTTCCTGATAGTGTTTCCAATGGAGCAGCCCAGGAAGTTTTATTATTTTAGATTCACAATGCAAGTGTAGGTTATTAGCCATGTTAAAACAATCTTAATTCATGCATCTGATCCATGGTTAAAATCCTGGAATGTCCTAGTTAACAGCATTGGAGGGTTCACTTACTCATATGAATTGCAAAGATTCAAGAAAGCAGTTCATACTGTCTACTCAAGAGCAGTTAGATTTGGGCAATATATGCCAACCTTTCCAACCACGCTAACATTCCATGAACAATTTTTAAAAAGTGGACAGTAGGCCACCATTGCCATGGCTTCCAGTTAATAAAAGACAACATAATGATTGCATGTACAGTTACAAATTGAAGACAAATCAGTGTTAATTTCAGGCAGCTATCTGGAAAGTTCTTTTAAATTGGAAATTCCGAGGGAAGGTGATTTAACTTTCCTGCTTGACAAAAACGTAATGTTCATTCCGTCACTGTAACTAATATCACAGTAATATTGTATCAGGCCGTGCTAAGTCACCCAATTACTAATATTAACTATGCTATCTGCCAAGAAAAGAAAACAAGAAATGTGACCTTGTAAATGTATTGCTGTTGGCTTTTTAAAAACTTGGGCAATACTTTTTTTTATTAAAGTACAGTGTACTGTGATTGTGAATTGACTGCTACACTAGGTGGTCACACTTTTAACCAAGCAAAATTTCTTTCAGACTTTAACTCATCTGAAAGTGAAAGTTAATGCATTTTGTTTTATGCTGTCTTGTTTTATGCTGAATAAAACAAGATGTTCTGCTGAGATAACTTATTTCAGAGGTCATTAGCAGTTGAGGGAACAGGCATAGTGGATGAAGTGAGTACAAGAGAAGCAGTTTTTGGAGCCAGTTCCACCATTCAGTAAGATCATGACACTGATTTTAACCTCAACTCCACACTGCCTCATATCCTTGATAATCTACCATTCCCTTGGTAATCAAGAATCTGCCGCCCTATCTTTTTACTTTGTAGCAGTTCAACAGAGCGGAGATACTTGCTTGGCCATTTCAGAGGTCAGTTAAGTCATTGCTGTGGATTTAGAGTCATGTGGGTCATACCAAGTAAGGAAGGCAGATTTCCTTCCCTGAAGGACATGAAAAACCCCAAGTGGTTTACTAATAACAATTAGTTTTAGTTACACGGTTGTCACAGGGCTACTTTTTAAATTCCAGATTTGAGCAAATTCAGATTTCACCGAATGCCGTGCTAGGTATCAGACCCATGTCCACAGAACATTCCTACTACATCACCACTTCCCTAGATGTGCTGGACCTACCCTTGTAATTCTTGAACTAGGTAGGGAAAACATTTGTGTAGGTTTGATGTGCCTGATAGTTATCCAGTGCATCTTGCTTGCCCCTAGAAAGATACTAGGAATTTACCATCAAGTGAATCATTGATGTAGAACCAGAATAATTTATATTCTCCTACACAGACTAAAACTTTTTTTTTTAAAAGAAAGAAGTTTAAATCATTCAGATTTTCAAGAATTATAAACTCACATCTTTCAGGTCTCTTGTTTCAGTTATAAACTGGCTGCAGATATATATTGTTATCAAATCGTCATTTGACCTAATTCTTCTGTATTGTATTTGTTATTCCATGAGTGACAAGTGTGGTAGTGAGGTAATTTGAAGGGATGCATAATTAAAGATACACAATCTTGAATTATTCTGTTGATATATACATTATTTTATCATTCTGTAGCTAAATAAAGTAAGTGGATTTAATTCTTTTCCCCAAAGGGACTCACTTATGATCATGTGGAACTGAACATTTATTTGAATGGAAAAAATATGCATTGTCCAGCATCTGGAATTAGGGGCACAGTTTACCCAGTTGTGTATGGTAAGTCAATTTGTGCACTGAGCTTTAAAGATTCTTATACTACATTTGTCTTTGACCCACTCACATGATTGTTTGTGGTCTCTGAGGATACAATGTTAAAATTTGTTTGCAATTGCATGTATTTGGCAGTGCAGAACTGATGTCCCAATTTATATCTACTAATAATGCAACTCTTTCCAAATAGAGGCCCATAAAACCTAATGAGAACATACAGCAAGTATGTATAAATACAATACTGAATTGCTTATTCTTTGACAGTCAGATTTACAGGTTCTAAGAGCGAGGAGTTCTGATACTCCACCAAAATGTACTTTGTTATTTATTTCGGTAAAAGAAATATTTGAAAGATCCAGAACTACAATTAGCTACCCTCTTAGGCTGCCTTGTAGAGAAGAGGCTAGAGTTCAAGGTGACCATGGCTGGCATACTTTCTAGTATTATTTTGCACACTCAGAAGGCAAACTACAGATAACCTCAATTTTCTTGAGCCCTCTGCATTGATTCAATCCCCATTGCCCCATTTCAAAAATACTGCTTACTCCTTTTCCTTCCCCTGCCATGATGGGCAATTAATATTTGTGCTTCTCGAGTACCTGGCAATGACCATCACCAACAAGAGAGTCCAGTACTTGCCCCTTCACGTTCTGTGGTATTACCATTGCTGTGGTTACAAGAAACGGTCAGAGGTTGAGTGTTCAACGACAGTAACTCACCTAGCTCCTTAAAAGCCCTGCTCAACGCCTACAACTACATGACACAAGTGTAATTGAATTCTGTATGCTTGGGCGAGTACAACTCCAAAAACACTGAGCTCAACACAAAATTAAGGAAGAGCCACCTGCTTAATGGGCACCTCAATTAACACTTCAACAATTCTTCACCATCCCACCCCCCCCCGCCACGCTGGCCCCAATCGTCAGTGTAGCAGCAGTGTGTACTTTTGCAAGTTGCACTGCAGCAACTGAACTACGTCATGTGTGTGTGTATTGGTTCAAAGTGATTTACCCTATAGTTTTTTCTGTATACATTGAAACAAGGTACACTTTGCCCATTTGCCCCTGAAACAGATTATGCCAGGATCTTAGACCAGATTCAATTCAAAAATTCATACAGCAAACCACCTCATCCCTCTATCTTGGGATTTTCTTTTTAACTTGAATTAGTAATTAAGTAGGAAGCCAAGTCAGAAGGAACGATCATGGGGAAATTATTTATGCTCAAAAGATGGGGGTTTGGAAATCTGTAACCATGGACTACATGAAGCTGTCGTGGACCTTGCTTCAGTTAAGTAACAAAGACTATTTTCCCCCCTTGGTGAGTTGTTTGGAATTCTGTTTTAATGATAAAGAGTCTAAGTATTAGAATTTGTAGAGGCCAAAAACTTAAATTGTTCAATGATAGTGCTGCTATTTCACAGCAGTACTAGGGGAGTTCTGAAGCACTAGGGGGTGCTAAGATTTACAGTTGTTAGGTGAAATTGAGCTGGCATTGTGCTTTGTTTTCAGTTATTGGATCAGCATGGGATGTACTTTTCGTTTAATGTAAATGGTGTTTTAAACATTTCCCTGTTTCAGAAAGCATTCTATATTGATTGGATTTGAAATCAAAGTGTTTTAAAAACTGATTTATTTACCCGTCTTATTTTCTTCCTGTTTGTTCTCTTTTGAAGGATTCGCGGCTAGTTCTTAAGAGTACCAATTGCCCTGTGGTATTTTTGTTTCAAAAACAACACTCATGCAGTGTTGCCAAAGTATTTCAGGTGTAATGCATGATATAGTATAGGATTATGTTATAACACTACGTTAAGGTGTCACATAGGACAGTCAGGACACAGCACATCAGGGTCCCATTGTTATTTGCCTCCACTTGTTTGTATGGTAAGGCAAACAAATTCAGCAGACATGAATTCTAAATTCATGCAGTTACTGGAAAATCTCATTAAGGTCTGACAGCTTTTGTGGAAAAAGAAATGGAGCCAAATGAGTCCAACTTGTTTCAATGGAGAAGCTCACTGATCCAGTTGCTGACAACACATCCTTTGGCTGTCTGTTTTCCTCCATCAGCATCAAATTCACATGATACAAACTTGATTGCTTTCATATGATACGAGTAAGAACTGTTGGTTTAATCTGTAAAAAATTGGGTTACCTCATTTTATATTCGATTTTTAAATTCCTCTCAAGCATACCTGCATGTAGTTGTCTGATGGTTTTTCATCTTCTTTTCCAGTTGATGACAGTGCAATTTTGGATTGCCAGTTCAGTGAATTTTACAGCCCTCCACCTCCTGGATTTGAAAAGATTTTGTTTGAACAGCAGATCTTCTGATTTTCACTGTGTAAACATATATACACAATTGCACTCTTAGCTAGCCTGGTCCTGCCCAGACATGTGTAACATGATTTTTGTTTTGTTTGCAGTTTTGAATGTTAGTTGTTTGAATTAGCAACACAGAATTCCCATTTATCATGCATTCATCTTTGTGTTGTTCGTTAAGGGCAACAGCACTTTTTTTTAAAGTGAGCAATGATGTATAAACATGATGTGCAGTAAATATTAGCTCTTATGCATGTGGTTCTCCATGGAAGATAAAGAAAATTACAGCTATTTCTCCCAGTGGAATACAGCACAATGATCGCAGTACTTTCAAGGAATGAGATTACAGTACTGATATAGTTTTAATCCTATGGCTGTATTTCTCATCTTTAGTGCTTTCCTTTCATTACAGCATGTTCTATCCTTAAATGTATTCTTCCCTGCAGTTGATTTATTTTCCTATGTAATTCTCTCGCTGTTACAGTCATCAGCTTTACAGTAATTGACCTTTCACTTTGCTGCTTCATTCTGTTGAATTGTTCTTGATAAATGTCACAAGTACAGCATTGCACATAAATTATTTGCAAAGAAACAGCCAGCGTTCAGGACTTGAAGCCTACGTTATTTTGACACAAAACTAACCTGAAACCTATGATCAGACTGTCAACTGTTCAGAAGACGATTATCATCTAAACAAGAATAGTAGAACCCAAAAGCTTGGTCACGTTTGGGCTTGTTTCCCTCATAGAAAGTTTCAAAAGAAAAATACAGCAGATCAGACAGTCTGTTGAAAGATAAACAGATTTAACTTTGAAGTTAAATAATCCTTTATCATAACCAGAAAATGTTATAAATAAATAAATCTTAAGCAAATACAAAACCAGGGAGGAGTGACAGAGAAAAGAAACAAATGGAAGAAGTTTGTCTGTGTTAGAGTTGAGGAATGATTAAAATTTATTTATTTAATTGGGTCATTGGTGCCTTATTCGCAGGAATTATACTCTCTAGATGGAACTACTAGATGTTATTAGATCATGAGTATGACTGACGATGGAAATTATCACTGTCACGTTTGACCCTGAGATTAAGGGTGCCTGTGCCAGGATTAAGCAATAGAAGGAGAATTAGAAAAGTAAGACATTCCCCTCAATTAATTTTAACTTTGACAAAAAAAACCTTTGTTGACTGATGTGGAAAATGGCTAGGTCCAGTAACTTTAAACGGCTTCACCCTTACTTTCAAAGAACTTCCAAATTCAGCTTTGATGAATCATTAAGATCATGCAGAATCTTGATTCCTGGCACACTGTACATCTGAGGTCTAGATGTGAATTAGATCCATTATGTGATGTTTCTGTGAAATCATGTACTTTTTAAGAAACAAATATCTCAGAAATGGCATGAATTGTATTTAGTTGAGAAGGCGATTGATCTTCGTAAAGTGTACTCTTTAATCGCTTTCATAAAAATCATGGTATAGATCTCTGGAGTATCCACAGATGTCACTAGTACCACCTTTATATCACTAGTTGTGTAAAACCATTAATAGTGTATAGTGGAAACACTATGGTCAGTTGCATAAGCAAAATTGGATCCTGTGCATAATATTTGAGAGTTAAGTTTTCTGAAAAACTTTCGAGAATTGAAAGAGGGTTAGTATATTAGTGTTATGACACTTCAGAGTGATCTAGAAACTGGCTATAATCAGAGTCAATATTTATTTATTAAATCATTGAGCAGTGTTCGAGGTTCAGACAAGTTAAGATTGCTTTTACAGGGATTTAAACACTTCTTGAAGAACCATATCTTTGGTACTTCATAAACACAAAATTGAAAAGGACTGTAGTTTTTAAGTGGAACTGTGTAATGAACATTTTGATGTGTTATCTTATTTCAGAGGCCATCATTATCACAGCTATCATGATAAAAGAATAATGGATTTTTATCCAAATACTGGAAACATGCCATTGAAACTGGTTGATTGCTAGTGATAGTCATTTTTCTGTTGTGTGTTTTTAAAAGAGAAATTAAGGCATTGGGAAGAAAAGTGGTCAAGTCAAGGATAATAGCCTCCAGATAGCTTCTTTCAAGCCCCTGATGCAAACAACACCCTCCCTCACTAGATCTAAATTAAGTTTTCACTAGTTTACTTGAATGAATTGCTGTCCTAGCACAATTTACCTAATCCAGTTTATCATCTAGTATTCTTCTGAGCTATCTTCTCTCTCAACTGTAGAAATTGAGCTTTTATTCCACACGTCTAGAATGAGAATATTTTCCTCGCTCTTCCCTCCTTAATCCAATATTTTTACATAGCTTTGAAAAGTAGTTTACAGACCCTTACAAAGTACTCCAAAAAGATTCTGATGATTACATTGTACAAAACGTGGTGCAGCTCCAGTTGGTTAGTTTGATTATATTCCCAAGACCTATTTTATAACTATAAACTTTCCACATGTATATACTGCTAGGGTTCAAAATCTGATGAACTGTTTTACATGTATGACTGCTGACTTCTGCCACAAATAAAATTCAAGTGGTTTATGAAGGACAGGAACTTGAACAGGTGGAAGAACACATAACTGAAGAGATAGGTTTTAAGCAGAATCGTGCAGTTGGGGGAGAAATGCAGGTAACTTGAGTTAAAGTTTGGAAAAGAAATTTCAGGGGTATGAACGTGTTGAAATACTGTTCTTTCAATTGCTATCAACTCTTGAAGTCATTGTCACAGTAAACTCAGAGCCAGAAGGGAATGTGAGTTCACCGTTTGTGTATTTCATTTTGTTTGCTTTGTATTGCTCAAGCAAAGTGGCAAAACTGGTTTGTGCCAAGGATATGAAATATGTCGTCAGTGTGGCCAACACTAGCATAACAATACTAAAGTGTACATTTAATTAAAGCTGCTGTTTGAAATGTACTGTTAATTTGTGACAGCTGTGACATAATAAACATTGACATTTTGCCTGTTAGTTATTATAATTGTAAAAAAATAGATTTTGGGATGTAAGTAAGTTGAATGTTATTTTGTAAAAATAAATTTTGGTTTTCCACTCTGAATTGTAACAAAATCTTTTGAGGTCAAACAGACTATTTACGGGAATATAGTCTTTAAATCATCTGTACAACTTCTGCTCAACCTTTATCTGTCGCTTTTACTGACCTTAGCATACACAAGATGCTGCAACCAGGAATGGTTTTGCATGACCTTTTTTAAGGAAAGTATTCTAGCTGCACGCATCTGGGGTTGATGTGACAGGCCTGTGTGACATGGATGGAGCAGAAATATTACTTTACATTATTCGGTTTCTTTTCAGTTCTCCAATCTCAGGACTACCATTCCTGACTTAAGCTAAAGATTTCACACTCCTTTGAGATACTACAAATACTAATTAATTCTGAAAAACATTCTGGCTGACATAGGCACCTTACACAGAAGTAAAAACCACTACCAAATATCTAATTCATTTGGTAAAATCTATTCAGCATATAAGTATTAAAAATTTCAGTACTAGTTTTAACACACTGGTTAAATCATCTTCTGCCAATAAATGTGCTGCATAAATCTAATGTTAATTTGGTTAAAATGCCCCAAGATCCTGAACAAGAATGACATGAATAAAAAAATGACATTGAGAATTAGAGAAGATGACAAAGTTTGATTGAAAATACAGGTTATTGAAACAAAAAATCATTTTGCAAGTGGAAAAAGTTTGAGATTTGAGGGGAGAATTCCAGACCTTGGGCTGAAAGGCAACAAATCTTGGCCACCACGAGCAAAGCGATAAAAATCAAGCAAGTGCAAGAAACAGAATTGAGGGAGCCCATTGGTCACAAAGGCCTTTTAGCGGTGAAATGTGTTGCAAAGGCAGAGCTTTTAATGAACACAAGTTTATGTACAATGAAAAACCAGAAGTCATTCTGGAGAATTTTGGAATAACCAAGCCTAGAGGGTAACAAATGCATGGTAGAGAGTTTCAGCGGCAGATAATCTGTGAAGGGTTCGAGTATAGCAATACTTCAAGAGGTGGAAGGAAGTTGTCTTGGTGATAGTGTGGATATGTTGTTAGATACTCAAGTTAAGATCAAACACAATGCTAGTTGCAAATGGTCAGCTTAACTCAAGACACTTGCCAGGAATGAAAACAGACGAGTTTGTGGGAGGAACGAAAGACAACAGCTGAGACTTAATAGATTCATACGGTATAGAAGAGGTCCTTCGGCTCATCGAGTTTGTACCATGAAAAATGTACTACTACCTACACTAATCCCACTTTTCCACACGAGGCCACAGCTTTGAATGTTACGGTACTTGAAATTCCCATCCAATACTTTAAAAGTAGAGATTGCCTGTCTCAACTTCCCTCCCAAACAGAACATTCTAAATCCCCAGTGGTGGTAGGTAAGTTGTTGGAGGTGATATTGAAAGATAGGATTTACATGCATTTGGAGAGGCAAAGAACAATTAAAATAGTCAACATGGCTTTGTGCGAGAGAAATTGTCTCGCAAACTTGTTTGAGTTTTTTGAGTAACCAAAAATTGATGAGGGCAGAGTAGTAAACATTGTTTACATGGTAAAGCCTTTTATAAAAGGTAGCATAGTAGTCTAATTAGTAAAGTTAGACCACATGGGATTCAGGGAGAACTTGCCTATTGGATACAAAATTGACTTAATAAGGGGAGGCAGAGGGTAACGGTGGAGGTTTATTTTTCAGACTGGAGGTGTGTGATCAGTGGTGCTCCACAGGGCTCAGTACTGGGTCCACTTTTGTCACCTATATAAATTATTTGGATGAGAATATAGAAGGCATAGTAAGTTTGTGGATGACACCAAATTGGTGGCATAGTAGACCTGAGTAAGGCTTTCGCAGATTACAAAGGGATCTTGATCAATGGGGTGAAAAATGGCAGATGGAGTTCAATCTGGGATTGCATTTTGGTACAAAAAACAAGAGTAGGGCTTATACAATTAATGGTCGGGCCTGGGGCAGTGTTGTAGAACAGAGGCACCTGGGGTGTGGGTACATAATTCTTTGAAGTTTGTATCACATACAGACAGGATAGTTAAAAGGGCTTTTGGCGTATCTGCCTTCAAAGCTCAGTCCTTTGAGTATAGGAGCTGGGAAGTCATGTTGAGGTTGTACAGGACATTGTGAGGTCTCTTCTGGAATACTGTATCCAGTTCTAGTCAGTAATAGGAAGATTATTATTAAGCTGGAGAAGGTTCAGAAGAGATTTACCAGGATGTTATCAGTTATGGAAGTTTTGAGTTATAAAGAAGGGCTGGGACATTTTTCGTTGGAACGTAGTAAGAAGTGACCTGATAGAAGTTTATAAAATAATGAGAGATGTAGATTGAGTTAACAGTAGTTTTTCCCAGAGTGGGGGACTCAATTACTAGGGGTCATGAGTTCAAAGTGAGAGGAGGAAAGTTTAAGGGAGATATGCGTGGAAAGTTCTTTACACAGAGGGTGGTGGGTGCCTGGAACACGTTGCCAGCGGAGGTGGTAGACGCAGACACGTTAGCGTCTTTTAAGATATATCTGGACAGGTACATGGATGGGCAGGGAGCAAACGGACACAGATCCTGAGAAAATAGATGACAGGTTAGACAGGGGATCTCAATCGGCGCAGACTTGGAGAGCCGAAGGGCCTGTTCCTGTGCTGTAGGTTTCTTTGTTCTAGTTGTCTTTTCCCGAGGATGGGATTTCAAGGCTTGGAGGCACATTTTAAGGTGAGACGGGAGCGATGTAAAGAAGACATGAGGGACAAATTTTTCAGAGGGTAGTTTACGTGTGGAATGAACTTGCTGATAAAATGGTGGATGTGGGTATAATTAAAACATTTAAAAGATATTTGCATAAGTACAGTAATAGGAAAGGTTTGGAAGGATACAGGCCAAGATCAGGCATGTCGGACTAGTTTAGTTTGAGATTTTGTTCGGCATGGACTGGTTAGACCAAAGGGTCCGTTTCTGTGCTGTATGATTGATTTGAGTGAGAATTTAGGGGACGTAGTTAATAAGTTTGTGGAAGATACCATAATTGGTGGTATAGTGGACGTGAAATTTATCTAAGATTACGAGGTCTTGATGAATTGGATCAACAGGCTGAGGAATAGCAGCTGGTGTTTAATTTGGATAAATGCAAGGTAATGCATTTCAGTAAAACAAGGGCAGTATTTATACAATTAAAGGTAAAGTCCTGGGTAAAGTTGTAGAACAGAGAGACCTTGGGGTTCAGGTACATAACTCTTTGAATTTGCATCACACGTAGACAGAATAGTGAGGATGACACTTAGCACAGTTGCCTTCATTGCTCAAACCTTTGAAGAGAGGAGTTGAGAGGTCATGTTGGTGTGACATTTTTCCACTGCAGCTTAGGATGTTCAGTGGTGACCTTATAGAGGTTTATAAAATCACGAGGGTCATGGATAAAATGAAATAGCAAGGGTTGATTTTAACCTAAGGTGAGGGAGTTTAAAAGTTGGGAGAACATTAAAGGACTCGAGAGGCAACTTTCTTTTGTTCACATAGGTGTGGTTTGTATATGGAATAAAATGCAAAAGGAAGTACTGGATGCAGGTACAGCTGCAACATTTAAAAGACATTTGAACAATAGGTTTGGAGTGTTATGGGCCAAACACAGGCAAGTGAGACTAGTTTGGTTTGGGAACTTGGTTGGAACGGACTAGATAGACTGAAGGGTCTTTTCCCTCTGGGTGAAAATGTTTTTCCTCAAATACCTCTAAACAGCCTGCCTTTCACTCTAACATTATGCCTCCTTGGACTAACGGGGAACATCTGTTCTCGATTTACCCTGTCCATGCTCCTATATCTTATACACCTCTATCAAGTACTTCCTCAAAATTATTCACTCCAAAACAAAACAGACTGATCAAAGTTTTTGAGAAGATTTATAGTTCAGGTTACTGATGCAGTTATTGACTTGCTCACCAAGCTGGTAAGTTTGTTTGCAAATGTTTTGTCATCATACTAAGATCACCAGTGCAACTGGGACAACTTAACTATCCGAGGGCAAGTCAAGCAAAGCACTCGAGAATTCCTAGAGGCCTGGCACTCAAACCAGAACTCCATTAACAAACATGTAGAGCTGGACCCTATACACCAGCCACAAAGACACAAATCTGGAAGTGATGCTGCCTACCCCAGTGAACCAAGAAACATAAATAGCAAGCGAGACAGAACACCAACATTTCACCAGAGGCACACTAATGATCTTGCCTAGTACGGTGATGAAACATTTGCAAACAAACATGTCAGCTTGGTGAACAAGTCAACAACTGCAAAACAGACTTAGCTTATTCAGTATCACCTCATAGCTAAAATGCTCCTTTCTAGGCAACATCATGATGAATCTCCTTTGCAGCCGCTCCAATGCAAAGACATTCCTCCAAGAGAGTAGTGACCAGACTGTGCTCCAGTTGTGTCCTAAGCAGAGTTCTGTACAATTCCACATGATCTACCTGCTCTCATAATCTACAGTGCAATTGATAAATGCACGTTTGCCACTTCATTTGTCCCATTAACCTGTCCTGCCACCTTCAGGAATCTGTGGTTAAGCACCCATGATTTCTCTGCTTCTGAGCTTCTCTAGGGTATGCCATTCATTGATTTCTCTCATCTTGTTCTTTTTTTCAAAGTGCATCAGCTCACATTTATCAGGGCTAAATTCCATTTCCCATTAATCTGCTCTATGTCTTTCCTGTGACCTAACACCTTCCTCATCACCATCAACAACCCGGCTAATCTTTGTGTCATTTGCAAACTTATCATCCCCATGAGTATGACAAATAAGGTACCTAGCACCGATTCCTAATATTTAGAGGGAAGTTCTGTTTGTCCAATATTGAATGTTGGCAAAAATGTGACAGACTAGAGACAGTGGCAAGGTATACCTGAATGTCACAGTACGACAAACTGACTAAACTAAAACTGCAACTTAAATGCCATGCTGAGCTTGTTATTCTTAGTAGTTTATATTGTATACAACAGAAATTAGAGTTGAAAAACATGTAATCTATAACTCATTTAATATCATAAAACATTACAGAAATGTTGCAGTGCAGAGAAAGGTCACACAGTCCAACAAGTGTATTTTGGGTCTGAAAGTATAGATTGGACTCTGCTCCCATCAGTTTCTCATTGCAAATTCCATACCCTAATGAATTTTTTTTTCAAAAATCTCAAATGCTTTCATTCCTGACAACCTCAAATTTCTGATCCGAACTCAATATTCTGTGCCTTTCCTTAAATCATGTTTCCAGAAAATGCAAAGGAAGCAACGGAGTCAAATTTGTTCAGAGAATATTGCTAAATCTACAGATATGATTATTCCCTCAACTGATAAATGCAAATTTTACTTGCAGATAACTCAGTCCAGTTTTAGAGTTCATGAACATCAAATTAATATCACATATGTGTTGCACTGAGTTTTCAACCATGGTTGACATTACTCACCAACAGCCACAGCATTAAGTCGTCTTATCTCTTTGGCTACAGAATGAGGGAAATAATGCCAAATTTCCTTAAGTAATACTTCATCATGTGGAATTAGTATGAACACGTATCCCTCTGTTGGTTAGACTTTGTTAGTATAAATCTTGTTAGAAGAAATCTTGTTAGAAGGTATTATTAAAAAGGCTTTAAGCAATTGTGATTTAGGGGGACAACAGGGGTCTGAAATGGGAGGTGATCGGGGAAGTGGTTCAGAACATTACATTCTTGATTGTGAAGTAAGTTTACTTCCAGCATGCAATGTTAAGAATAAAACAAAATAAACAAGTGGAATTTATTAAAGCATTAACTTGGAAATGAAAATCAGTAGAACCAAAATAATTCAGCACTCTCTCAGCTGTGGAACGTAATCTAGTGACTTACTCACAAACAATTATAGGAATGTGATTTACCCAACCTGCCAGTCTTCATGTGAACTTACTCAAAATAACTCAGCAGGCCATCCAATAACTACACAAATATTCCAGCAGCATTAGAGCTTGGTGATTGAGAAAAATTTGGAGGTGGAGGAGAAAGGACTTAAAATTTTGTCCGAGCATGTCCACAGAGATTAGATAACTTGACAGAGCACAAATCAATTCTGTGACGTTTCTTATCTCTGAACCCTCAATAAATGTTTTAGTCCACCCAACCATTAGTGCCACCTATATGTCAACTGTGATAGTACTGACCTTTTCAGTTAAGAAAATATTCAATCTTACCTGAACGCAAATTTTCCCTTGTAGCCTGGAGTATAAATAAATCTTAAGAATTTAACTAACATAAAAATACATTGTAATGATCGAGTTTCTAAATTTTAGATATCGTTCCCTTTTATTTATTTGCTAACAGTTCTTTGGCTGATAAACTAGAGTTTACAACAGTCCCTTCCACCCAATCTAATTAAAACTAAGTGAAATGCAGTAAAAAATTGTTTCAGTAGCCATCAAATCCTCTCATCTTTTGTAATTAGTTGCAAGTCTATTCAATTGACTCAGATGAATTTTTGCTTAAGAATCATGTGAATTATGATCCGATACGAGAAATTCAGATGATTCTGTTGTGACCTTACCCTACTTCTCCCAAATCAAGTGTACTTGCATACAAGGATTGTTTAATTGGATTCTACTTTTTCATAATTAAAAGAGGAACTGGAAACCCAAGGCTTCAGGCTAGTATATTTCCCTTCATTGTTTAGCTTATTCAAGAGCAGAAAGATGCCCACTTCAGTCTACAGCTTTTAGTTACTAATAGGACTGCCACAAAACTGGATGTGTGCAAAACAAGTGGTATGGGGACTTGATTATGCACCAATTCTGATGGATATCTGCATTTGTATAAGTAGTCCTCCTGCTAATCAATTTTTACTCTCCTTTCATCCAGTATAAATGTTGGTTTTCCCTTAAATCGGCATCTTATGAATTGTCCTGTTGAGGGCATGACAAAAAAAACTTTTGACATCAGCGATACCTCTGTATGTGATGAAAGGAAGAATTCCAGGTATCATTCAAACTTGCTCATGATTCAAAAATGTGACACACAGTCTTTTATTCTTTCACAAAATGCAGCATTTATTGCCCGACTAAGTGCCCACAAGAGGGTGTTGATGACACAGCTTCCTGAACAACTGCTGTCTGTGGGGTGCAGGTCCACTAACAATATTGTTAGGGAGTTCCAAAATTGAGCCCAAAGAGGGGTCTAGGATGTACCTTAATAGTTACCTGACAATTGTAGTGAGCACCCATAGAAAGGAACAATGTTTATTTCAGAGGTGAAGAATTTTTAAAAATAACCAAATGTTTACAGCACAAAAAGGACCATTCAGCCCATTGTTTATATACTACACCTTTGCACCAGCACACAAAACTAATAATGTTACTGTACTCAACCCAATACCCTATACCTTGCTCTCCAGCAAAATGTTTATTGCTCCCTTGAAGGATCCAACATCTCAGCCATTACTACTCCTTAAGTAAAGCAATCAAGTGTCCCATTATACCACAAATAAGTTACTTCTGATCTCTCTCTCTCACCTTGAGAATTTACATTAATGATCCCTGATCATTAGTTAACTGATCAGAAGAAATAGCCTTTTATCATCATTCAAAATGCCTTTGCAACTTTAAAGATTTCTATTACCTTTTCTTTTTCCTTGGCCTTCAATACTCCAATGCAAATTGATCAAAGTCAAATTGATTTACAATATCTCAAAATAACTTATCAACTCTGATATTTTCTGGTTTTGCTACAGTACACTATATGGATTTTTATGCACATGGTCAATCTTGCATTTTCCTAATAACAATCTTAGATCTCTATATTTCTACTGATAAAACCTATTAGTTTTCATATACCAAGACCTCCAAAATAAACTACACAAATTCATAGCAGTATTACCTCATATTTAAACACCTTTTCGTTCAACTCCAATTTTTGTCCCAAATTACATCTGCCACTGACTGCCCACATCACTAACATGTCAATGTCCTCCTGAGGTCTTCACAATCCTCCCCATTTGCCAAAAATGTCACCAGCACATTTCAACATGTATCTAATTATATTAAAAAAAATTGAACACCAAAGTCTACCCCATCTCCAACCTACCTAACGCCCATTAGTCTATCCACTACCAAATTACCTGAATTTTTCAAAACACCAAGGCAACTTACTGAGAGATAGCAACAACTGCAGATGCTGGAGACAGAAACAACACAACACCCAGGCAGCATCAGAGGAGCAGGAAAGTTAACATTTCGGATCAGGAGCCTTCTTCAGAAATGGGGCGGGGGGGGGAAGGAAGCTGGGAAATAAAGATGGGTGGGACTGGGGAAGGTAGGTGGGATGATAAGTGAGTGCAGGTAGGGAGTGGTGGGGATTGATCAGTGAGGGGGGACTAGGTGGGAGAGAAGATGGACAGGTTGTGTCAGGTCAAGGAGGTGGAGATGAGAGGGAGGCTTGGACATGGAATAAGGTTGGGATGGGGAGATTTTAAAACTGGTGAGTTCCATGTTCAAAGGTCATTGGGCCGTTGGCTCCCTTGGCAGAATATGAGGTGTTCCTCCTCGTTTGCAGATGGCATCACTGTGACACAAAATGACTGAATGCAGCTACTGCATTCTCTTTACTGAATCATTTCCTCAGAAAAAAACATTTAACTACTTACCCATAATAGGGTCCTACAGGGGTCTATTCCAGGCTCTCAACTTTTTTATAATTTACATCAATAACATACGAGACCATTGAAGGTATGCTGGTTAAATTTGCAGAAAGCATAAAGGTAGGCAGGAAAGAACACTGTGAAGATGACATAACAGGATGCAGACGGTAGACAGGATAACTGAGTGGGGCAAAAAACCTGACAAAGAAGTGAAGTTGTTCACTTTGGCAGGAAGAATAAGGAAGCAGAGTATTATTTAAACTGTAGAATTCTAAGGTACAAGGAGATACAAGTGTTCTAAACGCATGGTCTACAAAAACATTATGCCAGTTACAGCAAGTATGGGATTTTTCCTTTATTATGAGGGGAACTGAACATAAAGGTTATTAGGCATTGGTGAGATCACACCTCACAGGCGGTATGCAGTTTTGGTCTACTTGTTTAAGAAAAGTTGTAAATGCGTTGAAGACAGATTGATAGCTGGAATTAGCGGGCTGTCTTATTACGAAACATCAGCTACGTTTGTTTTCATTAGTTAGAGGAGCAAGGAGAGATTTAATTGAATTTTAAAAGGTCCTGAACGGTCTTGGTAACTTGGACATGAAAAAGGTTTAACTGTGTGGGTGAGTCCAAAACTAAGGAAATTGTTTTAATATTGGGAGTCACCATTCTAGTACAGAAATGCAGAGCATTTTTTATTTACCAGACAGTTGAGACACTTTGGAACTTTGCCTTAGAAAGCAATGGAAATATAGACATTGAATATTTTTTAAAGGGGGAGGCAGATGGATTTTTGTCAAGGGAATCAAAAGTTATCAGGCATAGATAGGAACTTTGAGTACAAACAGCCATGATCTTGATGAGTATGCTTGAACATCCTACTGCCTACTTTGCATCATAATTTAGATATTTATTATCTATCCTTAGCTCACTCATTATGCATGTTTCAAATTTGCTCATAGTCGATATTAAATTAGCTAGTTATCCCAGTTTTTCATTTCTGTCTTTTCCTTCACAGAGTTATTTAGTTGGTTATCTTCCAGACCTTGCTACTATAGTAGAGATGTAAAACTAGTTAGATTCTCTACCCTTTTAGAACATATAATACAGAACAGTACAGCACAGTACAGGCCTTTCAGCCCACGATGTCGTGCCGAACTTTTACCCTAAAGGTCTATCTAAACTCCACCCCTACCTTACATTATCTTCCATGTGCCTATCTAATAGCCACTTAAATGCCCCAATGACGCCGACTCCACTACCCTCTCCGGCAATGCATTCCACGTCCCTACCAATGAGTAAAGAACCTACCTCTGACATCTCCCCTATATCTACGTCCACTCACTTTAAAACTATGCCCCCTCGTAATAGCTACCTCCACCCTAGGAAAAAGGCTCTATCTGTCCACTCTATCTATACCTCTGATCATTTTGTACACCTCTATCAAGTTGGACTTTTGTCAAAGTGTGCCACAAAGGCACAGCATTCGCTTTTGAGTTCTGCCAATCAAATTTTTGTTTTTAAACAATCCCCAGTTGTTCTTCTGGCTGAACGAATGCTTTCACCATTTGTAAACACTACCACAGAATTGATGGAAGCAGAGGTACAATCTGAAATGCATGCTTCTAAATCGCAAAAAAATTAGCACCAACTGACAATTGTCAAGGTCAGCAAAAACTCTGAAACCTTGCCGCCCTGTTCAGTCTGGCTAAAAAAGATCTACATCTAAGAAACTGTTACAATTATGTGTTTAAAACTGTTCCTGCCTCTTTGCATTTAGGTTAATATGAAGTGAGTCATTCAACTATTCTAAATCAGACCAGACAAGCTTGGCTATGTCATGAGGCCTACTCATCAAGTGTGTAGTTAGCACTGACACCTGGGAACAAAAGGCAAAAAGCAGCTGTGCTAACAATACACAGACCTGTCAGCCTCAAAACTTTTGTGCAGAAAAGAAATGAAAGACATGTAAAGAACAACAGCTGGTGTAATCAGCAGAAAGAAACTCCTGGTTCTTTACAAGTTACTGATGCAGGAATTAAATGGTTTCTATTTAGAGATGCATTCCACAGTGAAAGGTATCTGGGAGAACACTGCTGAGTTCCAGAAGAATCATTACAATGGGTTTTGCTGCAGGAATGGATTTTGGAAACTCTTAAAACTGATTGGAAGTACCTGGAAGTTGTCATTTAAGGTCACTACTAGGTAAAATGGGGATGGGGTGTGGTGGGGGGGGGGGGGGAAATGTACTGGTAGCTGAAAGAGATTACGGACTATTTTTTGGAGAGGACTATAATTCTGCATAGACTCAGACGTTGTACTTATATCAGAAGTTTAAAATGGCAGAAAGGATTGAACTTTTAAAGTTCCCTACAAAAAATGTTTAGCCTTTTTAATCATGGTACAGTAAGGTTAGTGATGTGAAATCTTGGTTTGTCATTCTTCTCAACTATTAACTGGAAGTTCAAGTTTATTTTTGAAAGTTATCACTTTCCACAGGGATTTTAAGAAAACCCTACACCATCTGAATTCTTCAGTTTCCTTCTCATGATATCCTCATTTATAAAGATATGACTCTCATCACTCCAGCTTCTAACTAACATTTTTAAGTAATTTCCAATGAATAGACATGAGAACTTCTCTATTTTGATATTCAATTCTAGAATTGAAAAAAAGAATTAGATTAAGCTGGAATCCCCTGACTTTATTAGATCCCAGAATCCACAAAGAAATTAAATGGCCAACTTCGCAAGATTTTTTTTGCAATAAATAATAGCAACTTTCCGAATGAGGAAAAGGGTCCAATGCACCCCTTTATTAAACCAAAAGGTTTGAATTTTTAAACATTTATTCATTTAGCTTTTAGGTAGCTTACCCACCTTTAATTGCTTATCTTTCTCATCTTATTACCAATAAATTTCACTCCAAAGATAAATTAGGGTACTATACTTGAAAAATAGTTCCAAGGTCAAAACATCACACTTTTTTGGGAGACTGCCAAAGATATTACGAGTATCACTGGTAAGGCACCTCTAACATGTGAATGCTGGGCTAGATGATACAGACTTCATCATCCGAATGTAAGTTCAAACTTCTCTAGAACAAATTGGCCACCTTCTAAACTTGAGAACCAAGGTAAGGTCATCTGACGAACTTGCTGCATCCTACTGCAGTTTACTTTATCTGGAGGTGGTGGTGGTGATGGATGTGAGACGAATTCCCCCTTTGAATAAAAACCCAGTGTTTTCTGGAATAATATGACATAATTGAAACAAGTTAGTTTACCGACAACAAAAAATGAACTGAAGCACAGCAAATGGAGAAAAAGGATATTCCCTCTGAAGTATCCATTAGTCAGGCCTGATTGGCCCCAAAGGTAGTCAGGATATTTCACAGGCTGAGACAGGTTTTTCAGGACATGGATGCAAAATCCAGAAATAAAGATATTATAGTTTTCTTGCCCTTCCTCACTGGCAAAACCCAGCTTTTTCAGAATGAATATCATTCATTTATACAGAATGCTAGTAGCAGAGTTTCTAACCCAAATGATGCACTAACAGCTTGCATTTAGATACTTTTTAATCAACCTATTCAGACACACCTCTGGAACAGGTGAAACATGAACCGAGGTCTTTGAGCCCAGAAACAGGAACACTGCACCACAGCAACCCACACAACAACTGGAATTTATACTGACACGGAAAAACATTGCAGAGGCATCTCTTTAAACAAGAGGTATAAATGGGCAGAGGCTCATATACTAGAATGGCAGAGAAGCAAAAATATTTAAATTGTGAATGACAGAAATTGAGATTGAGATTGAGATTGAGCCAAACGCACTGCTCCTAGGACCTAATGAGGAGGAGGAGGATATACAAAACACGAGTCAGGGAAACAGAAAATTTGGGAGGTGGTCTATTGGGCTTGAAATTGAATCAGAGAAGGGTGTGATTGTGGAGAGATTTAAACATTATGCAAGAATTTTAGAATGAAACACTGGGGGCTGGGCGGGGAATAGATTACGTTTGGTCAGCAAAAAATTTACTCATGAGCTGCAGTTTACAGACGATAGGAGATTGAAGTTATTGACTCAGTGACAAAGCATTTCAGTAGCACAGTCGTGAAAATATGCAAACTTTGAAACGGGGTCAATACTTGATGTGCCTTGTTGATCAGAATGCCAAGGTTGTAAACAGTCTTTTTCAACCATGGAAGGGATGGAATGCAGAGATGATTTGAAGATAGCTGTGGTGATAAATTTTGGCACAAACACTTCAATGACCAGATAATTGCCATAGCAGCACAGTCTACATTGCACATCAGGATCCTGCAGAATCCCAGATCTGTGGGAATTGCCTGGGAAATTGAAGATTTCAATAGGTCATTCCCCTGAATCTGGAATTATCCAAAAAATAAATCCTTAACACCAGAGGACGCAGAAGAATCTCATTTAAGTTACGGAGGGAAAAGTCAGACAATGACATACTAGTCTAATTCCTGGTTAATTATTGATCCCAACATGCCATACAAACTTCCCCAAACCTGGTACACCCCTGACCAGCCTTCCCAATCTAATACAACCCTGTACGTGACCCAGTACGGACTTTCCCCATCCCAGTCCAACCCACCACGAGCACTCCAGTAGTTACCTGGAACCTCAATCTCTCAACCAATTGCCACAATAACCCCACACATAGTTTACGTACTTACCTCTTCACAGCAGCTGTTAAAGCATTTGGTTGTGTTGTTGAATATTTAAACTTCAGTACACAGCTCAATGACTGCCTCAAAAGGGAGCATTTTAAATTTCCCCCGACTATCCTACACTTTGTGGGATGTGTGTTGATTTCAGCCCCACATTTCTTAAGGAGCCAGACTGGAGGTCCTGGCGGGAAATTCAGGGCTTATATAAACACTTCAATATTTAAGTGGAGTGGCAATCTGATTACTTTCCCCTGGAATACCCGAACATACATTTCACTGCGGTATAGAACTGTATGTAATACGATGAACATTTTAATAAAAGCAGGTCATGATAAAACCACAGGTAGAAACAAGGATCTGAAAACTACAAATATCTGTATATCTGCACAGCTATGTTGATAACAAGCAAGTGAAGGCAGCCAGAGAGGTTAGTCATATATTTCAGAAAAAGCTTACAAAACATTTTTTAAATTCTAGCTTTTTTTTAAAAAACCAGTTCAAATTAACTATACAAGCTTAGCTTACACCCACACTTTTTCATCAGAACCAGTTATTCCTGTGTGGCATGGTATTGTGTCCTAAATCATCAGTTTAAGATTTCAATGCAAGTCTGCTCGAACCCAATAACACTGGGCTAGGACCCCAATTGCAACTGAATTCCTACAATACCTCATCCAAGTGGCCATTCTTGATGGGCACTTGTGCACAATGAGCAGCACCGGCTGTTCCAACAATGGAAGTACCAGGGCCAAGGTGAATACTGTGCAATGCCCAGCGATACCAGCAGTTCATGAGTAGAAACCCTAGCTGAACTTTCCCCTTTTCTAACATAGGAGCTCAGAGGCAAAATACGGCAGTCTACTGCAATCCCAAGTTCCAATTAACTGATCAGTGGGGCCTGGCAATGACGACTTCAGGGAAAACTCAAAAAAAAAGCAGTGTGCAAAATTGCACGGTCTTGTCAAGTGAACACACTGACACATTAAAGACAGTATTTCTGAGATACTAATTTTAAAGAAAATAACTGTCAGAGCTATCAATGAATTAATTCTGTGATTAATTGCATTCATTTCAATTGTCAGTTTTTGTACATATTGGGAAAGTACTCCTAATTTGGAATTTTAAGTCAACTTTGCAAAAGTGTAATATATTCAGAACTGTAAGTTACAAATTAGTGAATAATTTACCAATGATGATACAATTTATTCAACTGAGGCATACACAAATCTGGTAAACCCATGGCCTGTTAAACTCTAAGAAAATAGGGGAAATGCGTCAGGTCGAAACTTTGAGTTGTTGGCATTTTCTGCTTTATTTCAAATTACCAGTATTCATAACTGCTTTTAGTCAAAATTCTGCTGACTGATGTATTCCATCTACATCAAAGCACTAGTAATCTCCCAATTTTCTTAACCATTTTCCCCGAAGTGTCAAAGGAAGTTTTTTTTTAAAACAGGAACCTTTGTACAAAAACCATAAAATAAATTGCTAAATGACAGTATTTTCACCTTCCGGAGATACTGACAGGTCATTTAATATCATTTATACTTTACAAAAATCACGAAGGAATTAACTTGCAAAATTATTTTAATGACTTAAAATATCTTCAACATTCTGGATATTGTAATGCAAAAATAGCAAGGGAAGAGTCTGGCTCTGAAATATACTCCCAGGACTTGTATCACTCCTTATTCCCAAAACAAACCAAACCTTGAATGTTCTTCCACAATAAAGCACAGGAAGAGATAAGCACTTTTCCACCAGAACTCTCAAATGGTACAGCAACCAAGCTACCCAATAAAAGCAGGAAACAGCATATTAAGTTCACCCCTCCAAAATATATCATGCCAAACAGCTCAAGGCTTAAGGGAAAAACGTGACCACATTGTTAGACATGTAGTCTAAAACATAAATCCCTACGACACAAGACTTCCACCTTAAATAATAACATGATACCATTGAATGAAATACTCCACAGACACCACTGATATTTCAAAGCTGAAACTATGTATTGTCTTTTATCTTCAGGGTGCTAGAACCTATCATCACGAGCTAAGTAAGCATGTGTCAAGGATCCTTGCAGGGCATATGTGACATTTAAATGCCTCAATTAATTTGCATAGATTGTGATTTTCTAATGAGGATTAATCCATGAACACACACGTTCCCAAGACAAGAAAATTCAAACTGGACAGATCATTATGTGACTACTGCAAATAGCACTGAGCTGCTGGGCTTGGATGGCTGGACTCTGGTGCTTCACGTAGTTCCAGAGCTGCTGATGAGATACCCTCTGAACTGTATCCCAGTCAGGTATCAACACTGCAAGGAAAAGGAGGAATTTTATTTGGGTGGGTAGGTTGGGGATGGAGAATGATTGGTAGGGGCGGTGGGGTTGTCGAGGGAATATATGTTGACCATCACACTTCTAAAACAAGAGGTAGATTTTAAACGAGTTTGCACTTTAGATTCTACACTTATTTTACACTGAATGTCTCTTTCCACATAGTAAATCACACACAAAACATTTTAAATTCTATATTGTGCGAATGGATATTATGCAGTTACCATATGTAGCAGATTTTACAACATAAAAATATATAGGAAAAACAAAGGCACAATGAAATTCAACTCATTCTTCAGGCAGAAGAGCTGAAATGAGCCACCTTAAAGAGAGATTTTAATTTAAAATTTATAAAAAGGATATAAATAACCGAGGCCAAAACACTATTCGTATCATTAAAACAGTTTCATCAGCAAGTAAAAATCTTGCAGTTTTATATAAGCTTGTATCCTTAAAGATACAAGATATGGTAGTCTTTAAAGTGGCTCAGTCTTGACGGCAAGGTATTAAGATGGATATAAACCTGCACAATTTTGTTCATCAATGAGAAACAACTCATCAGCAGAGCTTGATTGCATTTTTCAGATTCAATTACAGTAGATACTGCCCACACTTGTTAACTAAGTTAGCTCAAATGCAATCTGTCCCTTTACATTAATGCATGAGGGGAAGTTTACATCCAGTCACCACAGCAACAAACCCCATCCCTGAATAGTGTCAACTAGTCTAATACCTATGAAAAAACCTCCCGGTGCGTATTAAATACAGTAAATAAAGCATTCAACATTAACGGACCAGATGTACACTTAACTGTAAGCTTCTGTACAGCCTTATACAATGCTTACATTCCCTGTAAAGATTTACACTCCTTTTCGTACATTTTACTCCTTTTCAAATTTGCTTCTAATCATTTGAATAAAAAGTGTGGTTTTAGATTCTTCTCGATAATACTCAAGTCCATGACCAAATCTTAATAAAATAGCTGCTAGTTCTCAGCTATCAGCAGTATCCACAGTAAGGAACGGTCAATTTACGATGCACGACTGTGTAAGACTGTGTGTCACTGCAAACATGGAAGCTCCACAGTTTAAACCCATTAAAAGTCCAACAATTTATTTTACTACTGGATTGGCTTAACCTGAAATTAAAAAAATACTGATTCACCTAATAGTTGGAAGCAAGATTCGCAGCAGATTAAATGGTTAATTTTAAGTTTTTTTCAAGTGTACAGACTCTGATTTACCTAATGGAGCAAAAAACTTGAATGTGAACATGAAATGTGGGTGAATCTTGCTTTCAGCTTAAAGCAGAGGCTCAAGTCACATCGATATAATAATTGCAGCTCAGGTAAAACACCATGCACAGCATTTGATAAGTACTTCGAAAGAGCAGGGAGAGAAAATTAAAACACAGGTTCCTAATAGTGGTTGTAGTAATCGGCTGGGGCTCTTTTCACAGACTTGCACAAACTGTCAAGAAGTCGTGGTTAAACTTGGCTCCTTCATTAAGTTTAGTTTCCAGCCTAGTCTGAGAGGCAGTGCAAGCATAACAACCTAATATGGATGCAAGCAGGACTTTTTTTTGTTAGACCACCCTATAGCAAAAAAATGTTGTTGCAGTTACCAGAAAAAAAATCCTGGTTTTAGTTCATCCATGGACCACTCTGGCCAATGATGGTTCTACGGCATTTGCAAATCCTTCTATTGTAAGCCCCCGGTGTAAAATCTTCTAAGAAGCCTATTTCACACATCAAAGCCAAGTCTCTTTGCAAGTCTCATTATTAAACTTCTAATCGTTCAGAAATCTTTCTGTTCTACGTAGACAGCTACTATCTTGTGTGCCTAATATGCAACGTTGTAAGTGAGACTGCTACTACTGTCACAGGAATGAGGTACCAGGGAGGGAAAGGCAGAATCACAGGCAATGTTGGGGATTACTCTAGTTTGTTGATATGATAGTTACTCATGGGCTCACAAGAATCATGCACACGTGTCAACAATCCCTGTGGTAGCAAATTTTGGCAATTGCTGAGTGATTGATAATTAGGCTTTTCAAAAAGCATCAAATGTAGATGCGCAGATGTCTCTCGAGCCTCCATCACACTTCTGCTTGGTGAATTTTTTTTGGTGGTTTGGATTGGCAAGGGGCAGGGAAGCTACAGCATCTTCTCAGTTTAGAAATTGAACTCCTTTGCTTGAATGTTCGCTGTGGGGTCAAAACTGAAAGTTCCAGCTTGTGTCGCTTCAGGAAGGAGACTTGGATCTTCATCAATCTATTGAGAGGAGATATAATTTAAAAAAAGCATTATCCTGTACTGTTTGAAAGTGGTTAATTCAGGAAACATTTTGGATGATCTAAATTGTCTCATAACTTCTTGGTAACTATTAACAGTTGCTCAGGGCTCTTCACACCTCATCAGCAACTATAAACTATCAAACATTGAGCTACGGCTTCACGTTTTAGTCTGAAACCTTAGACAAGATGAAAGCCCTGTTTTCACTGCTTCCTATTCAATTATACTCAGGGAAAAACGGAATTTAGACCTACTGAGGAACTGGAATGCCGAGAACAATCCAAAGTAGTTGATGCCTTTTTGTTCCATCAAGCAGTCATTCATTGTCATCTGTTAACCAACAAATGTTAAGAGGTGAAACTAAACTTGAATCATTTTCATATATAGCAGACTATTGAGGGGTCTCCTGTCATAAGTACCAACATTTGAGATTCCAAAAACGTTAGACTTAACGTAAACCTTGATTCAAGATATACCAAGATAGATCGTAAACACCGTTTTGCCCAGCACCAAAATTTGCCCTCAACTACCACCCTGTAATGGGTGAAGAGCTCCTCCAGAGGTCGCAATATGGATTTTGCCTATTATTATTATTATTATATTATTTACCTATATTGGACTATTAGGGGCGGCACTGTGGCTCATTGGTTAGCACTGCTGCCTCACAGCACCAGGAATCGGGTTTGAATCCACCCTCTGGCGACCGTCTGTGTGGAGTTTGCACATTCTCCCATTGTCTGAGTGGGTTTCCTCTAGGTGCTCCTGTTTCCTCACACAGTGCAAAGATGAGCAAGCGACGTGGGTTGGCCATGCTAAATTGCCCTTATTGTTCAGAGATGTGTAGATTAGTTGGGTTATAGGGGAATGGTTCTGGATTGAATGCCGAGGGTTGGTGTGAACTTGTTGGGCCGAACGGCCTGTTTCCACACTGTAGGGATTCAATATTCTATGATTATCCAGAAGGCACAGTTGATATGATCTTCACAAATTCAAGAAAAGTGCAGACAGCAGGAGCAGCCTCAATACATTGCCTTCCTTCTCTTCACAAAGGCCTTCAACTCATTTCCTAAAACGGACTGTGGAGTGCCCTGAAATTTGTTTGTTCACGGAAATTCATCACCGTTCTCTGTCTGTAGCACAATGGTAAGCAAGCCCAAATCCTTACCGACAATTCTACCATAGACCCAATAAATGTGTAACCTGGGGTCAGCAAGGCTGCACCATCAGAACAGATTGGGGAGCGCTTTGCAGAACACCTCCGCTCAGTTCGCAATAAACAACTGCACCTCCCAGTCGCAAACCATTTCCACTCCCCCTCCCATTCTTTAAATGACATGTCCATCATGGGCCTCCTGCAGTGCCACAATGATGCCACCCAAAGGTTGCAGGAACAGCAACTCATATTCCGCTTGGGAACCCTGCAGCCCAATAGAATCAATGTGGACTTCACCAGCTTCAAAATCTCCCCTTCCCCCACCGCATCCCTAAACCAGCCCAGTTCGTCCCCACCCCCCACTGCACCACACAACCAGCCCAGCTCTTCCCCTCCACCCACTGCATCCCAAAACCAGTCCAACCTGTCTCTGCCTCCCTAACCTGTTCTTCCTCTCACCCATCCCTTCCTTCCACCCCAAGCCGCACCTCCATCTCCTACCTACTAACCTCATCCCACCTCCTTGACCTGTCCGTCTTCCCTGGACTGACCTATCCCCTCCCTACCTATACTCTCTCCACCTATCTTCTTTTCTCTCCATCTTCGGTCCACCTACCCCTCTCTATTCCAGAACCCTCACCCCATCCCCCTCTCTGATGAAGGGTCTAGGCCCAAAACGTCAGCTTTTGTGCTCCTGAGATGCTGCTGGGCCTGCTGTGTTCATCCAGCCTCACATTTTACCATCAGAACAATGTCCTTTTTCTCCACCTTCCTTAGAGCAATTTTTCCCCTACATCCATTAGACTTTCCTCTAGTGAGAAGCCAAACTGCAGGACAAGTAGGAAGCCTATGCTACCTTCAATCCAAGAACGAGGCCACACCTAACTGTCAATAAGCTACAGTGCTCAGAAGATGCTTGCATATGCACATAGAGGCTGAGGTCTAAGCTACTGTCAATACATTCATGGAGGCATATGAAAGAATAGGCCTTGGGCTAAACATGTGGAATACAAACAGCCTCTACCAGCATCCTCCCACTGCACAATACTGACACCCCACTATCAAAATCCATGGCAAATCACTGCACAAGGGTGATTAATTCTCATACCTTGGCAGCCTTTACTTGAAAATGAAAGCAAAATATCGCAAATGCTAGAAATCAAAGTGCTTGAGAAACTTAGCAGGGCTGACAGCATCTGTAGAGTGAAAAAGAATTAAGGTTTTGAATTTGATATGACTCTTCAGAAGTTACAACTTTATTTCTGAAGAGTGATTGGTCGGTCATGCTCGGTCATTGAGAGCCTTCAAATCACAGATCAACATCATGAGTAAATAATGCAATCAAGATTTATGGGATTACTGCAGGTGGTATTATTGAGGTAGAAGTTCAGCCATGATTTTTACTGAATGCTAGAGTAGGCTTGAGAGTCCAATGGCCAACTTCTGCTTCTTAGGTTTATATAACAAATGTAACTTTAACTTCATCTTTAAAAAACTGATTCAGAAATAGTAAGAACTGCCAATGCTGGAGAATCTGAGATAGCAAGGTGTGTAGAGCTGGATGAACACAGCAGGCCAAGCAGCATCACAGCAGCAGGAAAGCTGACGTTTCAGGCCTGGGCCCTTCTTTTTCTGAAGGAGGGTTCAGACCCGAAACGTCAGTTTTCCTGCTGCTCTGATGCTGCTTGGCCTGCTCTGTTTACACCTTGCTATTTAAAAAAAAATTCTTTTCACCCATTTCCGTTTTATTAAAAAAATACCACTGTTCAAACAGTACTGAGTTTTCCTCTAAACTGCTTAACTAGGTTTCCTCAACAATTCAGAAGTTATTTTGAGAACACATGCAATCCATTTTCCTTTCGATATTCAATCCATTTGAGGATTTCAAGCTTAACTTCTTGCTCATGAATCACTAATTCAAAAAGAAATTTTAACACCGAATATCAGTATCCTTATCTATCACGGGTCTTTGTACTTCCACTGTCAAGCACAAAGAGAACTGATACTTATCACTTATAACAAAGTGTGGAGCTGGGTGAACACAGCAGGCCAAGCAGCATCTTAGGAGCCTTCCTGCTCCTCTGATGCTGCTGGGCCTGCTGTGTTCATCCAGCTCCACGCCTTGTTATCTCGGATTCTCCAGCATCTGCAGATCCCATTATCTCTGATACTTATCACTTTCTATTTTACACACTAGAACTGGAAAACAAGAGCTTAAAGCAGCAATATTTGGTATCAGATACTGATTTAGGACAGTAGCTGACAAAATAAATTTAATCCAAAAGTTCAAGGGGAATCAATGAAAACAATATATTAAAAACAAACACAGTAAAATGAAAGCAGTACAAAAACACTTTGGGGAAGGTGGGGTTTGGACATTATTTTTCATTAATTAGTTAAATTTTGTCCTTGAAAGGTGAAAAATAAATCAGTAATTCCATTACAAAGGCCACCCCAAAACTACATATCACACTATCTGGCTTAATTTCAATATTTCACTTGAAATTTGTCTCGACTGAGCGTCCACTGTATCCGACAGCCGTGAGGAGTTCAACAATTCCTCAGGAGAGCAACCAGTGAAACGCGCTAACACCACCAGCCTGGAAGTAAGTACTGAGCAAAAATCAGCAATGTAAACAGCGTGACAGTCGAGGCTGAATGACCTAATGTGGTTCACTTCCTGACTACTCCCTATGAAGTAAAGATCACGAGCAAAATGGAATGTGCTTTCATTTGCCTGCATGAATTCACCTGCATTTCACTTGAGAAATACAAGGCACTAAAGCAGCACACTCGATTAGCATCCAAACCACACCCTAGGAATTCACTCCCTCCACGATCAGTACCCATTGCTACAGCAGCATCACATACCAGATGCATCCTAGTGAATCCTCAATGATTCTCTGGCCACACTTCTCAAATCCTCACCTTTCACCACCTACAACAAAGGCATTTTGGATGGGAATATCATCTCCAATTCACAGGCCACTATGACTTGAGACATGTTTTGCTATTCCTTCACAGCCTATGCATTATAGTCTGCAGTGCCTTACTAAAGAGCATTGTCAAAGCACCTTCAAGATAACTGCGCACCACTACTTCTCAAGGGGAACTGGGAATAGCCAATGAGCACCTGCCTTACCAACATCCCAAGAATTAACTTTTTGAAAAGAAATAGTGAAGAGAGTTTCCTTCGCTCAGTAACTGATATTTCTACTGAGCACAGCACCTGATTTGATCCTATGAAAAATATACCTTGGTCATTCAAATTAAGTAAAAACCAGCTGTACACTGCAGTCGCAAAACAAATTTTGTCCCTTGAGAAGGATTGAAAGAAGGGTTCAGAAGAGAATGTATTCCTCTTGGTGATAGGTAATCGGTTTAAAAAAAACAGAATAATGCAGTGAATCCGAGATAACAACGTGTAGAGCTGGAGGAACACAGCAGGCCAAGCAGCATCAGAGGTGCAGGAAAGCTGACGTTCTGGGCCTAGATCCGTCTACACCTTGTCATCTCAGATTCTCCAGTATCTGTAGTTCCTATTATCTCTAATGCTGTGAGTCATTAAGTTCTAGAATGTGCTGCCTGAGAGGGTGAAGACAGATTCAACTGTGAATTTCAAAAGGGAACTGGATAAGCTCCTGAAAGCATAAAAAACTAAACTGCATGATTACAGAGAAAAGATGAATGAGTAGAGTATCTGAATTCTGTCGTGGAGAACTTATTCTGAATAACAGATTTAATTATTTTCTCTTGCTGTAACCATTATCATTCTATTTTAAATCATTTGTAAAAGAAAAACTGTGACTACATTCAAAAATCAAACACAAAAATTAGGTGGAAAATTGCAAAAGAGGCCCTGAAACACTGGACTTGGAAGGAACTGGATTCAGGTTTTCAAATTTAGTCTTGAGACTGTAAAATCAAGGGGATCAGGGGAAAAGTTTTGACAACTTCCAAAAGGTGGCCAGGAATCATTTTGGCTTTCTGTCAGAAGTGATAAAAGGAGAGCAAAGGTGAAGAATATAGGGACAAGCATGTATAAAACTTTTTCATTACGTTACATACAGGGTCATCCTATTTTCATTATGGACAGGTTCATCCTTTAGTGTAGTCTCTTCATCACACAATGTAATAGGCCACACTAAGATATAAAACGCACAAGCAGCATCCTACTCTGGATTAATCTACTTCCGAATTTTAGAAACAAAAAAAATCAGGGTGCAATTCTTTAAGTGCAGTTTTCAGTACTAGCCTTTTTAAAAAATCATCCTAAATATTGCTGAGCATTAAAGGGGCATCTGAATTCATACCCATAAGGGTTTTAAATTCAGGGTTGATAATACAGGTATAACAATGTTTACTTCCATAATTCCAACTACAACTCAAAATTTCAACAGGAAGCAGTTAATTGTCATTTGCATACTTGCAACAAAAGTACTTCTCTATTTCACAAGCAAAAGCCAGGCAGTGATTTCCTATGTCATCCAAGAATACAGAACTGGCACCCTCAAGAACTGAACTCACTGCTGAATTAATGTCACTGCATTTGTGCCTAGATTAAAGAGAGGAATTGAGGAATAAAATACACTTTTCCAACATTCTCTTGGCCCTTTCCTACAAATTTTCTGTGAGCTCATCAAATCAATTCTGTACTTACATCATCAGCAGAAAAGTACTGATCTATGATTTCATAAGCTAGTTTATAGATCTCTTCATTTTCATGTTGCTGCAAGGCTTCTATTTTTTCCAAACCTGTCAAAAAGAACATTATAAGTTAGTGAAACAATTGCGAAGAACATTTAGAAATATGATTAAAACAACATGGACTGGCACTGAGTTTTTCCTGAAACTCAGACGTTTCTTCAGCTCACAGGATTTAAATGGGGTCTGCAAAAATGCAATGATTTCAATAAGAACACAAGTTCTGGAAGCTTACCTCCACATTCCTCTATCATTTCTGCTATCGTGCTTGCTTCCTCACCAGCCATTTTTAAAATATTGTTCAGTCCATCAAGTACAACCTGTACCACCTGAGCATCTTTGACTCCCAGTAAATTACAGAAAGGGGGGATTACATTCTGGTGCACAAGATACTCAACCTAGAATAAAAAGGGAAGAAATAAGCTGTCAAAGTATTCCAGTCAGTGAAACTTATTTATAAAAGACATTTAACATTTCTGGTTAAAACAATGTATTGAAGGCAGTTTTATGGGTAGATAATTAAGAATGAATTATAAATTAGTTTAAATTGTACTTGTATCACATTTTCTTCTTTAAACTCATTTTACAGTACGAGCCTTTAAAAAAAAATCATCCTAAATATTGCTGAACATTAAAAGGGCATCTGACTTTCATACCCATAAAGGTTTTAAATTCAGAGGCATCTCAGGCATCGTCAGATCTATGTCTGATATTAAACTCTTCCATGCTGTAATCTCAGGAGTGGATGAATTTTGGAATATGAAAAGCCTTCTCAAATTTCTCCCTAACAGGTTTTCAAGAAGCGAATGCAGGTTGAGAGAAAGAATTAAACCAAAGCACAAAAACCATTCGGCTTTAGAAGATACAACATCCAAGTGATATTTGCCCCCCCAAAGTGAAAGATGCTATTCCAATCCAAACATATTCTGAAGTAGAACACAGAACATTACATCACAGTACAGGCCCTTCGGCCCTCGATGTTGTGCCGACCTGTCATACCGATCTCAAGCCTATCTAACCTACACTATTCCATGTACGTCCATATGCTCATCCAATGACGACTTAAATGTACCTAAAGTTGACAAATCTACTACCATTGCAGGCAAAGCGTTTCATTCCCTTACTACTGAGTAAAGAAACTACCTCTGACATCTGTCCTATATCCTTCACCCCTCAATTTAAAGCTATGCCCCCTCGTGCTCGCCATCACCATCCTAGGAAAAAGGCTCTCCCTATCCACCCTATCTAACCCTCTGATTATTTTATATGTTTCAATTAAGTCACCTCTCAACCTCCTTCTCTCTAATGAAAACAGCCTCAAGTCCCTCAGCCTTTCCTCGTAAGACCTTCCCTCCATACCAGGCAACATCCTAGTAAATCTCCTCTGCACCCTTTCCAAAGCTTCCACATCCTTCTTATAACGCGGTGACCAGAACTGTCTGCAATATTCCAAGTGCGGCCGCACCAGAGTTTTGTACAGCTTCACCATAACCTCTTGGTTCCGGAACTCGATCCCTCTATTAATAAAAGCTAAAACACTGTATGCCTTCTTAACAGCCTTGTCAACCTGGGTGGCAACTTTCAAGGATCTGTGTACATGGACACCGAGATCTCCCTGCTCATCTACACTACCAAGAATCTTACCATTAGCCCTGTACTTTGCCTTCCGGTTACTCCTTCCAAAGTGCATCACCTCACACTTGTCTGCATTAAACTCCATTCTCCACCTCTCGGCCCAGCTCTGCAGCTTATCTATGTCTCTCTACAACCTACAGCATCCTTCGTTACTATCCACAACTCCACCGACCTTAGTGTCGTCTGCAAATTTACTAACCCATCCTCTATGCCCTCATCCAGGTCATTTATAAAAATGACAAACAGCAGTGGACCCAACACCGACCCTTGCGGTCTACCATTAGTAACTGGTCTCCAGGATGAACATTTCCCATCAACTACCACCCTCTGTCTTCTTTCAGCAAGCCAATTTCCGATCCAAACTGCTATATCTCCCACAATTCCATTCCTCCGCATTTTGTACAATAGCCTATTGTGGGGAACCTTATCGAATGCCTTGCTGAAATCCATATACACCACATCAACCGGTTTACTCTCATCTACCTGTTTGGTCACCTTCTCAAAGAACTCAATGAGGTTTGTGAGGCACAACCTTCCCTTCACAAAACCGTGCTGACTATCCCTAATCAATTTATTCTTTTCTAGATGATTATAAATCCTATCCCTTATAACCTTTTCCAACACTTTACCAACAACTGAGGTAAGGCTCACTGGTCTATAATTAACAGGGTTGTCTCTACTCCCCTTCTTGAACAGTGTTTGAATTCAGAAGGAGCAAAATACCCAGGAGATTCTGGTCTGCATTTGAAGATGTTGTAAGGTTGGCGATCCTGAGATCTTCAACAAATACTGCAACGTAGAGTCATACAGCATGGAAACATATCTTCTGGTCCAATCGTCCACGTCAACCAAGTTTCTCTAATTAAACTCATCCCACTTGGCCTGTTTGGCCGCCTTTCCCACAAACCTTCCCTATTCGTGTACTTCTCCAAATATCTTCTAAATGTCGTAACTGTAACCACATCCACCACTTCCTCATAGCTATTCCACATGTGAACGATTGCGAGTGAAAAAAAGGTGCCCCTCATGTCTTTGTTAAAATCCTTTTCCTCTCATGTTAAGAATATGGCCCCTAAATTTGAACTCCCCCACCTAGGGAAAAGACCCTTGCTATTCACCTTATCTATTCCTTTCACCATTTTATAAACACCTGTAAGGCCACCCCTCAACCTGCTATGCTCCAGGAAAAGAACTTCCAGCCCATCTTTGCAAGTCAAACCCTCCATAGCTTGTAACATCCTAATAAATCTTTTCCGAATCATTTCCAATTTAATGATATTCATTCTACAGCAGGGTGACCAGACTGCACACAGTACTCCAGAAGAGGCCTCACCAATGTACTACCTCGCATTGACATCCTAACTCCTACACTCAAAGGAGCAAGCAATGAAGGTAAGTGTGCTAAATGCCTTCTTAGCCATCTGTCGATCTGTGATACAAATTTCAAAGACTATGTACCCGAACCCGTAGGTCAATCAACACCACTGTCCAGGGCCCTGCCATTAATTGTGCAAGTCCTGCCCTTGTTTGTTTTCCCAAAATGCAATACCTCACATTTATCCAAATTAAATTCCATCTGCCAATCCTCAGCCCATGGACCAAATTGGTAAAGGCTCTTTGTAATCTTAGAGAACCTCGTTCACTGTCCAATTATACCACCAAATTTGGTGTCATCCGCAAAACTGCTAATCATGTTCTCATCCAAAAAGTTTATACAATGCCAACAAAAAAGTGGAACCAGTACGAATCCTTATGGAATACCACTGATCACAGGCCTCAAGTCCAAAAATCAACCTTCTACCACCATCCTCTACCTGCTTCTGTCAAGAGAATGTTGTATTCAATTGATGAGTTCACCCTGAATCCTATGCAATCTGGTTTGACTGATTAGTAAAACCTTGTCAAAGGTAAACCAAAGTGCAATATGGGAACAAAAAAAAAGTCATATTCATCAACAAACTGAACCAAAAGGGAAGTACACGCAAATCTGTACTGTCTTATCAAGGCTACATTTCAGGATCAATCATTGGTGCTGGTGATTCAAAAGCTCAGAAATTAAGTACTTTGTGACACACATCCCTTTAGACCAATGCACTGGTTTGACCAAGTTTGAATTGCTGTTTTTCAATGGAGCTATGCATAGTTAGGTCTCCTAGTCTAGTGTGCATGTAAATAAATACTGGTTTTAGTCACTCAATTGCTGCTGATAGCAAAATTATTCTCTTGATTATAGTTCTGTATTTCATCCTGTTTGCAACAATGTAGTAGTTTCTGTACATTTTTACAGTGTTTTAAAATTTGTCTACCATGTAAACGTTTACCTTGACTTAACTCACTGCACAGCATGTGTGTCAGTTTTCACCAACAGTATAAGTCCTTCCCAGCAAAACCATATTTATTGTGCTGTCTTGACAGTGGTTGATTTTCCACATTTCAGCTTATTGATTATGTTCACAGCATTTGGAGTGCATCATGAGCTTGAAGAGGAACTTGTACTTGATGTTGAGCCATAAGCATTCACAGCACTTGGGCTTGCAAGTAATAAACCTGGAGCATTATTTTTAGTGTGAAAATTGATGCCAAGCTAAATGACTCATTGTTTAAACCTGCAAAAAGGAGTAACTCATGGTTCTGATGTGAGCACATAACTTCATGATTGACAAGAACAAGTGCTCGATAATATCTAGAGAGCTCACGGGAACACCACCATCTACAAGTCCCCCTCCAAACTAGGCACTAGTCCAATTTAAACTACAATCGCTGACCCTGCTAACAGTGAAGAACAAAGTCCTGAAACTCCATTCCAAACCACAATGGATTCACATCCTTAAATTACATGGAAAGCTGAAGATCAAGGCAGCAGCTCACCATCATCTTCTCCAGGACAGTTAGGGGTAGGTTAACAAATACTGGCTTAGCTAGCAATGACCACACCTTCAGAACTAATTTAAAAAGTCCATTACGGCATGGCGTTCAATTTCTTCAGCATCAGTGGCCAACTGGATGTACAATTTATTGAATACATGTTTCTACAACAAACCTCTTTCCTTCAGGTTGATGTTAAGCCCATAATTCCTCACAACTGACGAATAAATCCATAGTTGGTTGTGGATCATGGCATCTGAGTCATAATCAGAAGGGCCAATCGGCCCAGCAGCAGCAGATGGAGTTTAATGTGCTTAAGTGTGAAGTGTTGTATTTTGGTAAGACAAAACAGGGCAGGACTTATACACATATTGGTAAGGCCTGAGAGACTGTTGCTAAATAAAGTGACCTTGAGGTGCAGGTGCACAGTTCATTGAAAGTGGAGTCACAGGTAGACAAGATAGTGAAGGTGGTGTTTGGTATGCTAGTCTTTATTGGTCAATGCACTGAGTGTAGGAGTTGGGAGGTAACGTTGCAGCTGTACAGGACATTGGTTAGGCTACTTTTGGAATACTGCATTCAATTCTGATCTCCTACTTGTAGGAAAGATGTTGTGAAACTTGAAATGGTTCAGAAAAGATTTACAAGGATGGTTCCAGGGTTGGAGGATTTGAGCAATAGAAAGAGGCTGAATAGGCTGGAGCTTTTTTCCATGGAGCACTGTGGCTGAGGGGTAACATTATGGACATTTCTAAAATCGTGAGGGACATGGATGGGTTGGATAGCTAAGGTGTTTTTTCCCCGGTCAGGGGGTCCAAAAATAGAAGGCGTAGGTTTAAGCTGAGAGAGGGGAAAGATTTAAAAGGGATCTGAGGGGCAACTTTTTCCACACAGAGGGTGATGTGTGTATGAAATGAACTGCCAGAGGAAGTGGTGGCGGTGGTACAATTATAATATTTAAAAGACATTGGGATGGGTACATGAATAGGAAGGATTTAGAGGGATTGGGATCAAATGCTGGCAAATAGGGCTAGGTCAAATTGGGATGTCTGGTCAGTGTCAGGTCTATTTCTGTGCTATACAACTCTAACTCAATTTAGACATTGACAATCAGATGAGCATTCCACTGACTTAAGTTCAAGAAGGCCTGAAAGAAAATCTTCCTAACGTCAACAATCACTGACACAAGAGCATTGGTTTGTGTTCTAACTTTTGCCTCACCAAATTTGAGAATGTTGAGATTGTGACAGATAAACTTCAAGATGTTCAAGAGCCAGTAACAATCCCATGTTTTTCCATTTTGATTGGACAATACTACTTCTGACATTGGTTTAGTTTCTGCAAAGGAAAGTACTCCACTGGTTTCTCTACTCCTGATTATTATCTTGCATGAAGACCACATCCATCAGAAAGTTACAACCAATTAGTATTTCAAAAGCATTAGAAAAATCAGGGATGGCCAACACCTGTTTATTCATTAGGACTGCCTTAAGCCTCTCAAAAATCTGTTCCGAACTTTTATATATTTTCACAATTAATCTGTTAAAAGTTGCAGCTATAGTACTTTAATTTTTTTTAAAAATCCTAGAAACCTCATGATTTCCCATTTAGTTTTCAGAACAGGGAATTCCCTCACGGCTTTCACTTTCACAGTTGCTCGCAACACTTGCGAACCTGATTGCGTGTATATTTTCTTAAGGGCTAAGTGCTGTGCTAATATTTTAATGATTTATTCCTTCTTAGCTTTTGCAGGAAATTCCACCTATAAAACTTATTTGCCAATTTTTATGGACTTCGCCTTCGTTAAATCTTGTAAATCAGTCAGGTCTACTTTCCTCTAACCTGCAGGGTAGTTTTGGCAGCTTCTAATGCCATCTCATTTTACAGTATGAGCTACCTGGTATCCGGCCTTTTATGCTTTACCAATTAATTTTACTTCATGTTCATGCTCACATTCAAAGATTCCACACCAAACTCCAATCCATGTCATGGGAACATAATGCTGGGTGTCACCCCTTGCTATTCCACAAATTGGCACAATGAGAGACATGCCAATCTAATCACTAGGATGGTTAATACCTGCAGTGACAACTATCTGTGATAAAATAAACAAACACCAGGTTTTACGATGAGTGAGGAAAAACGGTTTTATGGCAATTAACTCATCCTCAACCTGTGGCAAGAAAATGAATTACTAGCTTGCAAACCTAATCTACCCCCTTTAAATCCAAATGTGTGCGCGCATACACACAAATTCATTCACTGAGAGGATGACAGCAAGGACAAGACCAATAGACATTTTTTTTTAAAAGGAAGATTATAATGAAAAATATACAGACAAAAAGGCACAAATTTTGCACATCAAAGTTTGAAGAAACCCAAGTGCAAAGGAAAATGTTATGACTTTCTCATAATGTTTGGTATTTAATAAAGCTACCATGCTGCCATTAACTGTGGTGATCCTAAATTTGGTAGCTGGTCAGATGAACCTAGGTCTTGTCTCAAGCTAGCAGCTGCTTTGTCCTGTGAAGGCTCTGAGTAATCTTACTTTCCCATTCAAAAGAGAAAAGAGAAGGAAAGAGAAAGTGGTTTTGGAGGTCCCAATGCAAAGTTCTCCTCTCAATTTGTTGTCAAAATACCACTTACAACTAATCCACAAGCTGTTTTTTAGCAGCTACTTTTATGAGACATGTTCAGATCACGTCTTTGGATATGAAGTCCAGTTTCAGCAAAAGAATACCATTTGGTTAAACTTTCTCTTCAAGTCAGTTTAAAAAAAATTGATAAACTCAACTTCTTTTTGTCCATTTTGTATTTCCAAAAACATACATGTAGTCCTTACAATGGATAAATCCATTTGGCAAATTAAAAATTGGATCTGTAAGATGAAGCAATGTTGGGACTTTATTTGACATTAAATTCTAGCTTCCCAGATATGGAGCATGTTTGAACAAAAAGGATTTGTTTGTGGTCTATCTCCATTATTCCCCTATTTCAGGTATGAAGTCTACACAGAGTTGCAGTATACCCTCAGTTAGATGAGAAATAAAAGGGAGAAAGTGGAAAAATAGCCTTGAGGTGACCAATTAGCAAAACTTCCTCTTACTAAATTCTTTAAACTATTACAAGTGTTGCTTAAAGGAACTTAGTTTTACTTCCGAGAACAGACCACAAAGCGAAAATCAGAACTAAACTTCCCCAGGAGAGGAAATATTTGAGTGTGATACCTTTGCATTGTGCAATTATAGCCTCAAAATTACTCCTTTATTTGCCTACATCTCCACAATTTATAACCTGCACAAACATATGTAGTGATATGCTGGTACTTAATAATAGATGGCATTGCAGATACATCTGGCAAGCATCACTTGACAAATGATTACCTGTTCCTTTTTGCCACTAATTGTCAAGTTACTGATCGCCCATGCAGCTTCCTTTTGTGTTCCAAAATCTCCCTGCAAGAAAAAAGAAGTTCAATTTTCATTAATCCAACAACAGGAGTATAGCTACTTCAGACTAAAAGATTCTCATTTTGCCTAACAAAAGACAATATTGATTAAAGCCTATTTTAGCAGGAGAAATAGATGAACAAGTAGACAATGGAATCATTCCACCTAGATTGTGCACACGAACTGCAAAGGAAAATAGGATGTAGTCAGAAGTCACATGACACCAGGTTATAGTCCAACAGGTTTATTTGAAAACACAGCTTTCAGAACCTCAGCCCTTCTTCAGGTGTTAGTGAGAGGTAGTATCAGACACAGAATTTGTAAGTAAAAGGTCAAAGGTTCATACCATTGATAAAGATGTACTAAACAAACCGAAAGTACTGTTAAATCTTTAATCAGTTAGGTTTTAATTGATTAATATGCATATATAAATCCCCGAATTCCTTTCAAGTCACAGTCCTGAGAGAATATTAACCATATTAATCAATTAAAACCTTCGAACTGATTGAAGATTTAACTGCATCTTAGGTTTGTTTAGTACATCCTCAATGGTGTGATCGTTTGATCTTTTACTTATAAATTCTGTCTGATACTACCGCTCTCACTAACACCTGGAGGAGGACTAGGCTTTGAAAGCTTGTGATTTCAAATAACCTGGTGTCATGTGATTTCAGACTCTGTCCACCCCAGTCCAACATTGGTACCTCCATATCATGAGAATAGATGAACATCCGTTCTTTCTCCCATCTTCACTGATTTTTCAATTTCTCATCTACAACCAATAAGGGTCAACATTCTTAAAATTACATAAATTGAAACATTTTCTTCCAAGATGCCTGTGCACTTTGACCCACCATTTCAGGTGCAATTCACAAACCGTTTGGATTGCATTTTCCTAGGAGGGATATATGCAGGGATATTCAAGTTACAGCAAAAAAAATCACTGAAAAGGTGTAGGTGTCTCCAGCTAGCATTTATTGCTGATCCCCAATAGCTCAAGAAAGGGTAGTGGATAACTGATGACACTTTGCTATGACAATTTAATACTACTTTTACGTAACGTACATTCATGCTGATCTGATTTTAAGCTGCGCAAAGTGGTCTGATTTGCATACTGAATTTGGTTTCATATTTTGCTCACCTTAGCCAGTTGATGAATAATCATAGGAATCAAACCAGCATCTATTACAGCTTGCACTTGTAGCTGGTTTCCTGCTGTAATGTTGGAGAGGAACCACACAGCTTCCTACAGAAAACAAGTCAGGCAAAGCATCAATGATGTATTCCAATCACCTATCAATTTGCATTTTTTTAAAAAACAGGTTAGGTTTGGTTTGCATATAATAGCAAGAAATGCTTAGAAACTGTTCCAGGGATTGCTCTTTAAAGCACACCTGATTCAGATTCAACCTACTCCTTTAAATGTTCAAGCAGAGCATTACACAGAATCAGAGAGACAAAATGAAATAGGTTTACGGTAATGGGAAAGACACGCATGTCTTTTATGCTGGATGGAGTCAAATAAATATAGTCCTTAACTGGGATGTTCTCAGCTGAGTCAGCGGTTTCATATGATGCAAGTGCTATAGCTGGGTTGGATGAGTCACACAAGATGGTCCTTCTCTCTCCGTCACCCACATGCATTTTCAAATATTGTTTCAGTTTTAATATATATTATACCCAATGGAACAGAAAGAACAGTTGATCTCATATTATATAGCTCTTTTGAGAAGTCTTCAAAATTGCTTTCTAAAGCACCAAATTAATGGTAATTAAAATAATACTTCAAAAACATCACAAACACAGCAACTACAGAAACAGCATGCTACAGTTAGACTAATTAATCCCCAATGAGCCATCAAAGCAAAGTTGTGCATTTCTGCCATATCCATCTATGAAAATTGGACCAAAAACAAGTGTTTTTCACCTTCCCAGTATTTTGATGACAAATTAGTTTATCCCAATACTGGATATCAGAAACAGTGTAACAAATTAGAGATAGTGGATAGGGAAAATGTGGTGGTGGGGGTAGCGGTGAGGAAGAGTTGGTTGCTGTCAGCATACAAGATGAAATCTGACATCATATTTTTGGATGATGCAACAAAAAAGAACTAGGAAACGGATAATAAAATGTGAGGCTGGATGAACACAGCAGGCCAAGCAGCATCTCAGGAGCACAAAAGCTGACGTTTCGGGCCTAGACCCTTCATCAGAGACATCTGATGAAGGGGCTAGGCCCGAAACGTCAGCTTTTGTGCTCCTGAGATGCTGCTTGGCCTGCTGTGTTCATCCAGCCTCACATTTTATTATCTTGGATTCTCCAGCATCTGCAGTTCCCATTATCACAGAAATAGGAAATGGCATGGATTTAATCTCAGGAGACTCCAGAGATGACAACGTGCATGTTAAGAGTGACTCTAGCTATGACTGGATAGACCAGAATAGAAGCAGTCAAGTGCAGTCTCACTGAGCTGGGGAAAGAGGTATGCTGTTGGACAAAAGATGCCAAAGGCAATAGACAGGTTAAGAATGACATGGTAATAATTACTACAGTCAGAAAAACATTGGTAAAACAGTTGACTCTGACATGTGCTACTTTGGTATTGTAGCAGGGTAAGAAATCCGATTGAAGGCATAGAAACATAGGATTCTAGGGAATTCTGAGATGAAGAGTACACAGAATGTACTTTATTGCAGCACATCCTGAACCAAAACTCAAGGAGAGGTATATTAAACTTGCTGTTGTGCAATATGACAATTAATGAATGACTTTAGTTAAGGCACCCATGGTGCCAGCAACCAAAACATAACTGAATTTTCCATCCAATTCAAATGTGAGAATGGTTTTTTAATGTTAAATAAGGGAAACCATGTGGGCATGAAAGCTGAGCTAGCTGAAGTGAACGGAGATGCCAGGTTAAAAGACAGATCAACACAAACACACAGGCAGACCATTATGGGGTGTTTCCATACACTTGTTATAACTGATTAAAAAAATTCTAACGGAAGGACCCTTTATCTGTAGTTATTTAGAGGAGTGGTAAAGGAATGCATCAAACAGGAAGAAAAAGTATACAGCTGCATAATGACACAGGTCAAATGATTGAATAGAATATAAAAAAAGGCAGGGAATAACAAAGTAAAAGAAAAACTGAGTGTTGGTTCTTTAGAGTCAGAATAGCATGATGATAGACAATAAAGAAATGGAGAATTAAATGAGCAAATATTTTGCTGTCTTCACTGGAGATATACAAAAACATTCCAGTTATAGCTGTTATATCAGGAAAAGGGAAAGGAACTTGGTGAAATTACAATTATGATGGAAATGGTATTGAGCAAATTATACTGCTGTGGGCTTATAAGTCCCTGGATCCTCATGGACTTCATGCCAAGATCTTACAAGTGGTGGCTAACAAGGTAGCAGATACGCTGGTGTTAATTTTTCAAAATTAATGCGATTCTGAAAAGGTTCTATCACAGTACAAAACAAAGTTTGTCTTGAGTAGGGTTTTAAGATTTGATCATTAAGGAGCTTATAGCTAGGCACTCGAAGTGATCAGAAAGAATTAGCATGGGTTTGTAAAAGGGAAATCAACTTATTCCAGTTCTCTGAAAGAGTAACATACACGATAGATTAAAGGGGAGGCTACAGATTTTCAAAAGGCATTTGACACTGTTCCACTTAAAAGGTTATTGTGCAAAGTAAGAACTCGCCATGGAGTGATGATATACTAGCATAGATAGGAGAACATCGGTTTGGCAGAAAAAGAAAAAAATACACATAAATGGGTCTTTTAATAACTGATATCTGGAATGTACATGAGCGCTGTTACGGAATAGAGCTATGGAAGGAGATAGGCAAAAGGGCCTTGAAGAGCATATGAAGGGAGATGAGAGATAAACTAGAGAAAGTGGAGTTTGAAACTGGAAGCAAATTGTGAGGGAACCTTTCTGGAAGTTTGGCCCAGTCAGTGAGGGGAAGGGAGGGAAACAGTTAAGACAGCTGGATGGATGTCTGAAATTTTCATAATGAAGTCCACAAATGCCTTACACTTCTTGTGGGAAATGAGGTTGGAAGAACCAGGAGAGGAATTGGTTTAAGAAGATGGTTTGTATTGGGAGGTCTTTTCTGCATTCCAGATGACCTTAAAATAAAAAACAGGTTTGAGAGGTCAAATCGTAATGAGGCTTTATGTGGCCCAACCAAATTCAATGACCAGCAGCTAACTTGTTATCTGCCAAAGACATTAAACTGTATGCGCCTTGGGAGTGGAGTAAGGGACATGTAATGAAGAACAACAGTTTTAATGGGGATGGGGCAAAGGGGGAACAGGCAATGTGACTGTGCAGATTGCAACCTGCAAATATTTCTTAATGAATTACAGAAAGCTCAACAGTTGAAAATGCTCGTGTAGATCTAAGTGACTTAGGGCACATTTTTTCCCCCCAGAAGGGAAGGGAGATAAAAAGGGGGATTCCCCATTTTCCCCAAAAACAACAGTGGCAAGACAGGTCACCACAATGCTCAGATTTTTATGTATGTTGACAATTATGGAGATCCACCAACAGATATTTAAATAGAAATTAGGAAGCTAAACTGTTTTGCTGCCAAAAGACTGTACAGTGAAATTAGCAGAGCCTCGTAAGTCAAGTTGGCTGCCAACTTACCTTGTTGATCTTCTCTTTAGGATGGGTTAGAAGATTTGGAAAGTGTGATAGTACATCACAATTGAGAACAACCTGCGTCTGTTCATCAGTACCCGTCACTATGTTGCCCACAGCTCTCAGTGCAGCTGTCTGCATAAGAAGGGGAAGAAATAAAAAGACTTTGAGGGATTTGATTTATTTGCAAATGTCTTCAAGTATGAATGATAATGATGGCATTGTTACTTCATTGTTATTATTCCCTCCACATCTGCAAGAAACCCACTAAATAAATTTGCAAGTCACACCTATTCAAAAGATGGTGCGTTAATAACTTAGCACAACCTCTGAAACGGGTTACAGACCCTTGGTTATTTGCAACACTATGTTCAGCAGCGTTCACGACTCTTCAGATAGTGAAGCATTCCAAGTTCAAATGCAACAAGCTCTGTACAATATCCAGGCTTGGGCTGACAAGTGGCAAGAAACATTCACACCACACAAATGTCAGGCAATGACCAATAAAAGCCAATCTAACCACCATCCCTTGACATTCAACTGTGTTACCATCACTGAGTACTCAATGAGTACCCCCATTACCAACATCTTTGGGGTTACCTCTGACCTGAAACTCAACTGGACTCAGTGGCTACAACAATAGATCAGAAGCTAGCAATATTGGAGTGAGTAGCTCACCTTCTGACTCTCCAAAGCTTGTCCACCATCCATATGGCACAAGTCAGAGGCGTGATGGAATACTCTCCACTTGTCTGGGCAGATGCCGTTCCAGCAATCAAGAAACTCAACACCATCCAGGACGAAGTAGTTGCTTGACTGTTATCACATCAAAAAGCATCCACTCCCTTGCCACCAATACTTAGTGTAGCACCATTGTATACTAACTACAAGACACACTGCAGAAATTCAAAGAATCTTCAACATTACCTTCCAAAACCATAAACACTTCCATCCGAAGGACAACAGCAGCACATGCATAGGAATGCCACCACCTGCAAATTCCCCTCCAAGCCACTCACCACCCTGACTTCAATTATATCGTCGTTCTGTCACTGTCGCTGGGTCAAAATCCTGCAATTGCCTTCCTTATAGCATGATAGGTCAATGGCAGTTCAAGGTGGCACCTCACCGCCACCTTCTCAAGGGCAACTAGGTAATAAATGCTGGCCAGCCAGCAATGTCATGCCCCATGGCTGAATAATAAGAAGAAATTTTAGACCAACTCCCCTTTTGGACTTACCATAAAAGCAAAAACATGATTAAACTAGTATTGCTTGGTTCTGTTTTTGTACTTAAGTTCTGCCTAATTAAATAATCTCCACCTTTTCCAATTCTCTCTCTCCACATGTTTGTCAGGGCACTCCTGCTGGAAAGTGCACCCTCATATGTACAATAAACTGTACCTCTGGTTTGAGTATGAGTATATCACAGCATAGTTGTGAGTTCGATCTCACTTTTGCGTGTACTATCTTAAAAAAAGGGTAAATTTCTGTTTTAGCTCAATTGATTTGTCCCATCTTCCAGGCTGGTTGCCACAATTCTGTGTAGGTGTTGACCTTGCCAATAAATATGCAGGCACTTTCATTATTGATATTTATGGAAGAATGCTTACATTTTATATGTTCGTAGTTTTCAGAGTTTTTAAATTATTTTTCAGTCATACCAAATCCAAGTTACTGGCATTTACTGTTATTACCTTAAGGATAGAATTGGTTGCAAAATAAAGTCATGTCAATGCAAGTTAAAAAGTCAAAAGTCCACCAAAAGGGGTGGGGGAAAATATGCCCCCACTACTTAACAGGGAAACACAATCACAATTTGCTTATAGTTAGTTGGTGAGCATAGGCAGAGAGATTTGTTTTAAATCTCAATCTATTTATAACAAATTATGAGACATCAAGCCTCGAGTAAAGCGAACTCTGCCCCGTTAAAAAAAAATGCACTAGACTGCAGAATAAAAATGGTGTAATGAAATCAAATTTGCTTACATATATAAATTGAGAAAATATACAATTTACAAAATATTTTAAGTCAGCATTTACTTTTTCCAACAAAGAATAAGATTTACTTGTATTTTCTGCGTTATGTTGAACTCTTTTTCAAATATAACAATTTATTTCAACTTAGCTCAAACATTAAAGCTGGAATCAGGAATGCAACACACATAAAAATGTAAGAACCAGGAGCAAGAGTAGGCCATCTAGCCTGTCGAACCCACTCCACTATTCAATACGATCATGGCTGACCTTTTTGTGGCTCAACGCCACTTACCCACCCTCTCATTATAACACTTAATTCCTTTAATGTTCAAAAAATTATTTATCTTAGCTTTAAAAAAAAGCCTCAACTACTTCACTTGGAAAGAAATTCCACTGATTCACAAACCTTTGGGTGAAGAAGTTCCTTCTCTATTCAGTCCTAAATTTGCTCCCCCTAATTCTGAGGCTATGCCCTCTTGTTCCAGTTTCACCCACCAGTGGAAGCATCCTCCCTGTTTCTATCTTATCTATCCCCTCTGTAATTTTCTATTTCTCTAAGATCCCCCCCTCATTGTTCCGAATTCCAATGAGTATTGTCCCAGTCTACTCCGTCTCTTCTCATAAGCCAACTCTCTCAACTCCAGAATCAACCCAATGAACCTCCTCTGCATCCCCTCCAGTGCCGGTACATCCTTTCTTGGGTAAGAAGGCCAAAATTGCAGGCAGTACCCTAGGTGTGGGCTCACCAGTCCCCTATACAGCTGCAACATAACTTCCCTTTAAACTTCATCCCTACCACAATGAAGGACAAAATTTGTTTCCTTAAACACCTATTGCACCTCCAAACCAAACCGTCTGTGATTCATGTACAAGGACACCCAGCTCCCTCTGCAGAGTAGCATATTGCAATTTTTACCGTTCAAATAATAGTCCTTTTTACGGTTATTCCTACCAAAATGGATGACTTCACATTTATCAACATTTTACTTCATCTGCCAGCCCTTGCTAACTCACTTAAACTATCTATATTCCTTGCGAACTTAAGAGGCCTTTGCACATTTTGCTTTACAGTCCATCTTAGTGCCATCTGCAAACTCTGTCACAACAAATGTGGTCCCCAACTCGAAATCATCTATGTAAATTGTAAACAATTCCAATCCCAACACTGATCTTATCTAGCAGCATTTTGTGCACAACCTTTTCAAATGCCTTTGAAAATCTAGATACACATCATCCACTAGGTCTCCATTGTCCATCATGCTTGCAATGTCTTCACAGAAATCCATTTATTTGGTTAAACATGGCCTGCCCTTCATGAACTCATACTGTGTGTGTCCAATGGGACAATTTCTATCTTGCCATTTTTTGCAAGGTGTCTTGCTATTTCTTCCTTGATGACACATTCAAACATTTTCCCAACCACTGAAGTTAAGCTAACCAGCCTGTAATTCTCCAACTTCTGCCTATCTCCTTTTTAAAACAATGGCATTACATTTATTGTTTTCCAATCTGCTGGAACTGCGCCAGAGTCCAGCAAATTTTGTAAAACTACATGAACACATTTGCTGTTTCTCCTGCCATCTCTTTCGGTACTCTGACGTATTCCATCAGGGCCAGCAGACTTGTCTACCTTTCACTCCACTAGCTTGCCGAACACTACCTCTTTCGTGATAATAATTGTTTTCTAGGTCCTCACCTACATTGATCTCTTTGTCATTAACTACTGGCATGTTATTCTTGCTTTCCACTGTGAAGACTGACACAAAATACCTGTTCAATGCCATGGCTCTCTCATTTCCCATTATTACATTCCCCTTCTCATCCTCTAAAGGACCAATATTTACCTCAGCCACTCTTTTTTTAATATATTTGGAGAAAGTTGTGCTATCTGTCCTTATATTCTGAGCTTGCTTCCATTCATAAATTTATCTTACTTTTCTTTAGTTTTTTTGTGGCTTTCTGTTGGCCTTTATCGTGTTCCCACTGGTCTTTGCCACTTTGTATGCCTTACCTTTCAATTTGATAGTCTCCTTTATTTTGTTAGGCATCCACAGCTGATTACTACTTTTTCTACAATTCTTCCTTTTCACTGATATACACTTTTGCTGAGCACTTTGAAAAATTGCTTTGGAAGTCCTCCATGGTCCCACCATAAATTCTTTGCTTCCAGTCTACTTTAGCCAACTCCTCCCTCATCCTACTGTAGTCTTCTTTGTTTAAGCACAGGACTCTGGTTTTGGATTTTACCTCCTCACTTTCCACTTGTAATCCAAATTCAACCATACAGTGATTGCTCTTTCCAACAGGATCTCTAACTAGGAGATCGTTAATCATTCCTGTCTCATTATAAATGATCAGAACTAGGATAGCATGCTCCCTCATCTGTTCCATTATACACTGTTCAAGAAAACTACCGCAGATACATTGAATAAGCAACTCCTCAAGGCTGGTCGAACCAGGTCAGCCAAGGCAATCGACATACAGATTAAAATGCCACAAGGTATTTGTTACCTTCGTTTACTGCCCGCCACAATGTGACGTTATTATTTGGAGGCCTACAGACATCAGTGACTTTTTCTTCTTAGAATTTTGAATTTCTAATTTCCACCCAAATGGATTCAACCTAATTCGTCATAGAACCTGTATCATCTCTTACTACAGGCCTGATGCCATCCTTACAGTATCTTAGCTGCATCACCCCCACCCTGCTTACCTTCCTGTCTGATACCCTCAGTTGTGACCATCCTGCAACCACGTCTCCATAATGGCTACTAAATCATACTCATTTGTGATGATTTGTGCCATTAACTATCTACCTCATTTTGAATGCTACAAGCTTTCAGGTAAAGTGATTTGATGGTAGCTTTAATACCATATGTTTTGAATTCTAACATGTCCATTAATAATATCCCCCGCCTTTTCCTTCCTTTTAATTTCTTTCATAGTCTTCGATGTAGTTAAACCCTCCTGAGCGTGTTAACCTGCTGCTTTCTTTTCTATTTGACATAATACTTCTTGTCGTTTTACCCTTCCCTTTCCCCAAAGCTCAAAATGGCTTTAATTTGCATCCAATCTTAGCCTTAATTGAGATCAAAATCTTGTCAAGATATTCTAGACACCATAGGTTTTTTTTAAAAAAAACCTCTTTTCTCACCTGAACCTTGACTTCTTGATGACTGAGCAGTGGAACAAGGAAAGGCACCACACCTGAATCAATCACCATCTGTATTTGTTCATTACCTCCATCTGTCAGATAAGACAAAGCCCACACTGTGTCCACGAGTATCTTGAATATTTTGAAATGAAAATTAGAAAGAAGTTAGAATGTGGTACTCACTCACACAGAGCTGAAGGACACTGTTGCACTCAAGGGGGAAAAAAGATAACTGATGTCGATGGGGTGAGATGAAGCAAAGTGAGAAGAGTGTGCAACATGAATCACTTGGTCCAAGGTCTGTACTGATTTATTTCCAAGAAGGAAAAACTACATAATCATGCTATGACACAGTACAATGAAACACCAATTGGTTCACAACCTCTGCTACGGTTTAAAAAAAAAGACAACAAATTTACATTTACAGCCTGCCACTTGGAAATTTATCTAACTTGCAATATGCTATAAGATGCTGACAGTTTTCAGCCTCTTTTTGATGACACTCATATCAGGTACCAACATAAAGGAGAGGAGAAAAGACCAAAATATCTCTACTTCTGTGGACAGATCAAAAAGGTTTTTAGGGCAGTGACTGACATTGACCTTTTACCAGTGACAGAAAGAACTTCCAGGATTTCTATCAACACTTGCCAAGCTTGAAGAAAGCTGCCCACAAAAGATCTAGAGATCTCTATGGGTTGCATTAGCTCTTTTACTGACATCAGACTTAATGTCAAGTCAACTTCAGAGAATATCCAGGCATCTAACAGTGATATCACCAGGCAGAGCAAGCAAACAATAAGACTCAAATTTGCAAACAGAAAGCAAAGGAGCAAGTAAAATATACTGATTATCCTTTTTTAATTATTTTAGAAAACGCAAAATAAATGGTTGAGTCACACAAACATACTTAAGGTCAAAGCTGAAATATCAAAACATTTAAGTATCGTCTGGCAATAAAGAACTTGAGAATTGCTGAGAAGACAACATTTTGTCCCAGGTTTTCATCTTAGTCTCATCAGGACAATTTGCAAGAAATACCAAACTAAAGGGAAAAAAGCATTTTTACTGTGCAAATGAAGAGTGCTACCTGGTTGACAAGTGTACCTTGAATGTTAAAGACGTTGCCACGGAAAACGTAGCATTTAATGACTGACAATTTATCAGCCAACTTTGTTTATAACTAATCAGCACTTCCCCCTTATACCAAACGAATGTTTCTACTTTTGAATAAATTTCTTGTGAATTGACCCAATTAATAGAAAGTGAAAAGATTTGACAAAGTCTAATTTTTTTTTTAGGAGAAAGTAATATAAAACATGAAAAATGTTGAAGTTTTGCACCATAAAAATAAATTCGATATTCCACAAACAAATTCTCCTTCTGTGGCCAGAGGGTTTGCTTCAAGTTATTAATACGTTAACGAGCTTTTAAAAATCTAGCTTTACCACATTCAAAAAATGATAACTTAATCAGGGGTCCTTACAGACAGACAGTCTAAATGCAGAAAGGGAAAGCTCTAGTCAATTCAATAATTTCTAATTGGGTACAGTCTCCAAGAACTTCAATAGTGCATCAGGGAGGACAAATACATCGACAACAATTTTTTGATTGGAGTTTAATATGCGTGCAGTCAGAAGTTGCTGGCAGCCTCAGAAGAATAATTACGTTCAGCGCAGTTACACTGTCGTAACTGATAAGTTAAAAACAGGTCAACAGATATTTCTAACTTGAAAACAAACTACTGACTCATTAAAAAATTAAGTATTAAGAACAAAGAAAATTACAGCACAGGAACAGGCCCTTTGGCCCTCCAATCCTGCACCGATCCAGATCCTCTATCTATTGAGGGTTATTTAGCGATTTGGATCGGAAATTGGCTAGCTGTGAGAAGACAGAGGGTGGGAAATGTTCAACCTGGAGTTCAGTTACTAGTGGTGTATCACAAGAATCTGTTTTGGGGCCACTGCTGTTTGTCATTTTTATAAATGACCTGGATGAGGGTGTAGAAGGATGGGTGAATAAATTTGCGGATGAAACTAAAGTCGGTGAAGTTGTGGATAGTGCAGAAGGATGTCACAGGTTACAGAGGGACATAGATAAGCTGCAGATCTGGGCTGAGAGGCAGCAAATGGAGTTTAATGCGGAAAAGTGTGAGGTGATTCACTTTGGAAGGAGTAACAGGAATACAGAGTACTGGGCTAATGGTAAGATTCTTGGTAGTGTGGATGAGCAGAGAGATCGTGGTGTCCACGTGCGTAGATCCCTGAAAGTTGCCACCCAGGTTGGTAGGGTTGTTAGGAAGGCATACTGTGTGTTAGATTTTATTGGTAGAGGGACTGAGTTTCAAAGCCATGAGATCATGTTGCAGCTGTACAAAATTCTGGGATGGCTGCACTTGGAGGATTGCATACAGTTCTGGTCATCGCATTATAGGAAGGATGTGGAAGCAATGGAAAGGGTGCAGAGGAGATTTAACAGGGTGTTGCTTGGTATGAGGGAAGGTCTTATGGGGAAAGGCTGAGGGACTTGGGGCTGTTTTCATTAAAGAGAAGGTTAACAGGTGACGTAATACAGAGACATACAGGATGATCAGAGGATTAGATAGGTGCACAGTGAGAGCCTTTTTCCTCTGATGGTGATGGCTGGCATGAGGGGACATAGCTTTAAATTGAGAGGTGATACATATCGGACTGATGTCAGAAGTAGATTCTTTACTCAGAGTAATAAGGGTGTAGAATGCCCTGCCTGCAACATTAGTAGACTCGCCAACATTAAGGGCATTTAAATGGTCTTTGAATAAACATATGGATGGTAATGGAATAGTGTAGGTTAGATGGGCTTCAGTTTGGTTTCATAGGTCGGCGCAATATCGAGGGCAGAAGGGCCTATACCGTGCTGTAACGTTCTATATGTTCTAAACCTGTTGTCTATTTTCCAAGGATCTGTATCCTTTCACTCCCTGTCCATTCATTTATCTGTCTAGATACATCTGAAGTGACACTAGCAACACATTCCAGGCACCCATCACCCTCTGCATAAAGAACTTTCCACGCATAGCTCCCTTAAACTTTTCCCCTCTCACCTTGAAACGGTGACCCCTAGTAATTGAGCCCCCAACTCTGGGGGGGAAAAAAGCTTCTTGCTATCCACCCTGTCTATACCTGTGCACTATACTGGGCTTGTATTATAATTGAACTTGTTTTAACAGCATGATAATTGGTTATTAGTCTCTCAGAAATTCTTTGTTAGAGTGAAGGCGTGCAATTAGTAACTACTCTCATGTATAGATTTATAGACAATCATTCTGCATTACTGACTGTAATACTATGCAAGATCAGGAAAATTTACGTGCATTGAAGGAGGCCAACTCACTTCAAATTTAAAAAGTTTAAAAAAAAGTATGCAAAATAAGTCAACTCATGGAATATAATCCACTTTAAAAATCCATTTAACATTTGAATAATTAAAATCTAAAATAGACCAACATTCTTCCAAAAGGGAAGAGAAGTATTACACTCTGCTTTACTATTGGCTAAAATGTCCCAAACGGTCATGAAAATCCCCTTGCACCCGAAACACTATCAAGGGAAATTAATGATAGGCAACAAATGCTGGCCTCATTACAAACACACTTCCTATCTTTCAAAAGAAAAAAATAAATCAGCTATTCTGAAAACATGGAGGTTGCACATCTTCTTTGCCAGGAGTTAGTACACTACTTACATTAATATCTGTATGGTATATCAACACGCAGAGTGCAGGTAGGATCTGTGGAGGGAAAAATTGAATAATTTATTCAGTGATTAAATTTGCAATTCAATTATGGAACAGCACAAACTAAACATGATCCAATGCACTAACATGTTTTTATAACCAATTCAAGACAAACTAGTTACAATCTGGACTCAATAGTACTTATACAATTTGGCGGTTTTTACTCATTATACAGACATATTACTATGGCTCCACTCACTGACACCAAGCAGCATGCACAATTTTCAATATCTCTTATGAATGAAGGTACAAATACCAATTAATGACAATTTATTTTATATTTCAAAGATCAGTTTAATGTAGGGCTCATGAATATATTCATGCACAACTGGCAATAATCAGTCGTGCTTTAGACTTTTAAAAAATTAAATTGAAAATAATATTTTAATAAACCAGTATATTGTGGTTAAAAGACCACTGAAATAATATGTGATAAACAAAGTAAAACTTTTTTGCAACGGTCAATAACCGTCTTACTAGTATACACGTGCAGAACTTTGAACAGTACCATTTCAAACTTCAAGAATAAACATGGAAAGGGAAGAAAAACTAAAATAATGAGTTCTGGGAGGAAGTCAAATATAATGCCGGCAGACAAGTCCCACAGAGATGCCATGAAACAAAAATGGGCACCAGGGCAACAAAAGAAAACTTCAAAACAATAATCAAAAGCCTAGTGAAAGAGGCAGATTTTGAGAAGCTGATGTAGCCTAGTGACAATTATGATGGTTGCTATATTATTATGCACATTTGCAGTCAAAACTGGAAACAAAATAGACTTTAAGCTTTTCAGCGGGGAGGGGGGAGGGCGAGCGCGCGCGCGAGAGAGCGGGGGAAGAGAGACAGACAGACACAGACAAAGGTGTGGGGGAGAGAGTGAGAGATAGGGGGTGGGGAAGAGAGAGACACAGGCAGACAGAGGTGGGGGGGAGAGAAGAGAGAGACACAGACAGACAGAGGTGGGGGGGGAGAGAAGAGAGAGACACAGACAGACAGAGGTGGGGGGGAGAGAAGAGAGAGACACAGACAGACAGAGGTGGCGGGGGAGAGAAGAGAGAGACACAGACAGACAGAGGTGGGGGGGAGAGAAGAGAGAGACACAGACAGACAGAGGTGGCGGGGGGGGGAAGAGACAAACACAGGTTTGGGGAGGGCGAGGGCGAGAGAGGGCGAGGGCGAGAGAGGGCGAGGGCGAGGGAGGGCGAGGGCGAGGGAGGGCGAGGGCGAGGGAGGGCGAGGGCGAGGGAGGGCGAGGGCGAGGGCGAGGGAGGGCGAGGGCGAGGGAGGGCGAGGGCGAGGGCGAGGGAGGGCGAGGGCGAGGGCGAGGGAGGGCGAGGGCGAGGGAGGGCGAGGGCGAGGGCGAGGGAGGGCGAGGGCGAGGGCGAGGGCGAGGGAGGGCGAGGGCGAGGGAGGGCGAGGGCGAGGGAGGGCGAGGGCGAGGGAGGGCGAGGGCGAGGGCGAGGGAGGGCGAGGGCGAGGGCGAGGGAGGGCGAGGGAGGGCGAGGGCGAGGGAGGGCGAGGGAGGGCGAGGGCGAGGGCGAGGGCGAGGGAGGGCGAGGGAGGGCGAGGGAGGGCGAGGGAGGGCGAGGGAGGGCGAGGGAGGGCGAGGGAGGGCGAGGGCGAGGGAGGGCGAGGGAGGGCGAGGGAGGGCGAGGGAGGGCGAGGGCGAGGGAGGGCGAGGGCGAGGGAGGGCGAGGGCGAGGGAGGGCGAGGGCGAGGGCGAGGGAGGGCGAGGGCGAGGGAGGGCGAGGGCGAGGGAGGGCGAGGGCGAGGGAGGGGGCGAGGGCGAGGGCGAGGGCGAGGGAGGGCGAGGGCGAGGGAGGGCGAGGGCGAGGGAGGGCGAGGGCGAGGGAGGGCGAGGGCGAGGGAGGGCGAGGGAGGGCGAGGGCGAGGGCGAGGGAGGGCGAGGGCGAGGGCGAGGGCGAGGGCGAGGGAGGGCGAGGGAGGGCGAGGGCGAGGGAGGGCGAGGGCGAGGGAGGGCGAGGGCGAGGGAGGGCGAGGGAGGGCGAGGGAGGGCGAGGGCGAGGGCGAGGGAGGGCGAGGGCGAGGGAGGGCGAGGGCGAGAGAGGGCGAGGGCGAGAGAGGGCGAGAGAGGGCGAGGGCGAGAGAGGGCGAGAGAGGGCGAGAGAGGGCGAGGGCGAGAGAGGGCGAGGGCGAGAGAGGGCGAGGGCGAGAGAGGGCGAGAGAGGGCGAGAGAGGGCGAGAGAGAGCGAGAGAGAGCGAGAGACGGCGAGGGCGAGAGACGGCGAGGGCGAGAGACGGCGAGGGCGAGAGACGGCGAGGGCGAGGGCGAGGGCGAGGGCGAGGGCGAGGGCGAGGGCGAGGGCGAGGGCGAGGGCGAGGGCGAGGGAGGGGACGAGGGCGAGGGAGGGCGAGAGAGGGCGAGGGCGAGGGCGAGGGCGAGGGAGGGCGAGGGAGGGCGAGGGAGGGCGAGGGCGAGGGAGGGCGAGGGAGGGCGAGGGAGGGCGAGGGAGGGCGAGGGAGGGCGAGGGAGGGCGAGGGAGGGCGAGGGAGGGCGAGGGAGGGCGAGGGCGAGGGAGGGCAAGGGCGAGAGAGGGCGAGAGAGGGCGAGGGCGAGAGAGGGCGAGAGAGGGCGAGGGCGAGAGAGGGCGAGAGAGGGCGAGGGCGAGAGAGGGCGAGGGCGAGAGAGGGCGAGAGAGGGCGAGAGAGGGCGAGAGAGGGCGAGAGAGGGCGAGAGAGGGCGAGAGAGGGCGAAGGCGAGAGAGGGGCGAGGGCGAGAGACGGCGAGGGCGAGAGACGGCGAGGGCGAGAGACGGCGAGGGAGGGCGAGGGCGAGGGAGGGCGAGGGCGAGGGAAGGCGAGGGCGAGGGAAGGCGAGGGCGAGGGAAGGCGAGGGCGAGGGAGGGCGAGGGCGAGGGAGGGCGAGGGCGGGCGAGGGCGAGGGAGGGCGAGGGCGAGGGAGGGCGAGGGCGAGGGAGGGCGAGGGGGAGGGCGAGGGCGAGGGAGGGCGAGGGCGAGGGCGAGGGCGAGGGCGAGGGCGGGCGAGGGCGAGGGCGAGGGCGGGCGAGGGCGAGGGAGGGCGAGGGAGGGCGAGGGAGGGCGAGGGAGGGCGAGGGATGGCGAGGGATGGCGAGGGATGGCGAGGGATGGCGAGGGCGAGGGCGAGGGAGGGCGAGGGAGGGCGAGGGAGGGCGAGGGCGAGGGAGGGCGAGGGAGGGCGAGGGAGGGCGAGGGAGAGGGCGAGGGAGAGGGCGAGGGAGAGGGCGAGGGAGGGCGAGGGCGAGGGAGGGCGAGGGCGAGGGCGAGAGAGGGCGAGAGAGGGCGAGGGCGAGAGAGGGCGAGGGAGGGCGAGGGCGAGAGAGGGCGAGGGCGAGGGCGGGCGAGGGCGGGCGAGGGAGGGCGAGGGAGGGCGAGGGAGGGCGAGGGAGGGCGAGGGCGGGCGAGGGCGGGCGAGGGCGGGCGAGGGCGAGGGCGAGGGCGAGGGAGAGGGAGGGCGAGGGCAAGGGAGGGCGAGGGAGGGCGAGGGCGAGGGCGAGGGCGAGGGCGGGCGAGGGCGAGGGAGAGGGAGGGCGAGGGCAAGGGAGGGCGAGGGCAAGGGAGGGCGAGGGAGGGCGAGAGAGGGCGAGGGCGAGAGAGGGCGAGGGCGAGAGAGGGCGAGGGCGAGAGAGGGCGAGGGCGAGAGAGGGCGAGGGCGAGGGCGAGAGAGGGCGAGGGCGAGGGCGAGAGAGGGCGAGGGCGAGGGCGAGGGCGAGGGCGAGGGAGGGCGAGGGAGGGCGAGGGAGGGCGAGGGAGGGCGAGGGAGGGCGAGGGAGGGCGAGGGCGAGGGAGGGCGAGGGAGGGCGAGGGAGGGCGAGGGAGGGCGAGGGCGGGCGAGGGAGGGCGAGGGCGGGCGAGGGCGAGCGAGGGCGAGCGAGGGCGAGGGAAGGCGAGGGAAGGCGAGGGAAGGCGAGGGCGAGGGAAGGCGAGGGAAGGCGAGGGCAAGGGAGGGCGAGGGCGAGGGCGGGCGAGGGCGAGGGCGAGGGCGAGGGAGGGCGAGGGCGAGGGCGAGGGCGAGGGAGGGCGAGGGAGGGCGAGGGAGGGCGAGGGAGGGCGAGGGAGGGCGAGGGAGGGCGAGGGAGGGCGAGGGAGGGCGAGGGCCGAGGGCGAGGGAGGGCGAGGGAGGGCGAGGGCGAGGGAGGGCGAGGGCGAAGGAGGGCGAGGGCGAGGGCGAGGGAGGGCGAGGGCGAGGGCGAGGGAGGGCGAGGGCGAGGGAGGGCGAGGGCGAGAGAGGGCGAGAGAGGGCGAGAGAGGGCGAGAGAGGGCGAGAGAGGGCGAGAGAGGGCGAGAGAGGGCGAGGGCGAGGGCGAGAGAGGGCGAGAGAGGGCGAGGGAGGGCGAGGGAGGGCGAGGGAGGGCGAGGGCGAGGGAGGGCGAGGGAGGGCGAGGGCGAGGGAGGGCGAGGGCGGGCGAGGGCGGGCGAGGGAGGGCGAGGGCGAGGGCGAGGGAGGGCGAGGGCGAGGGCGGGCGAGGGCGAGGGCGGGCGAGGGCGAGGGCGGGCGAGGGCGAGGGCGAGGGCGAGGGAGGGGGAGGGCGAGGGCGGGCGAGGGCGAGGGAGGGCGAGGGCGAGAGAGGGCGAGGGCGAGAGAGGGCGAGGGCGAGAGAGGGCGAGGGCGAGAGAGGGCGAGGGCGAGAGAGGGCGAGAGAGGGCGAGAGAGGGCGAGAGAGGGCGAGAGAGGGCGAGAGAGGGCGAGAGAGGGCGAGGGCGAGAGAGGGCGAGAGAGGGCGAGGGAGGGCGAGGGAGGGCGAGGGCGAGGGAGGGCGAGGGAGGGCGAGGGCGAGGGAGGGCGAGGGCGGGCGAGGGCGGGCGAGGGAGGGCGAGGGCGAGGGCGAGGGAGGGCGAGGGCGAGGGCGGGCGAGGGCGAGGGCGGGCGAGGGCGAGGGCGGGCGAGGGCGGGCGAGGGCGAGGGCGAGGGAGGGGGAGGGCGAGGGCGGGCGAGGGCGAGGGAGGGCGAGGGCGAGAGAGGGCGAGGGCGAGAGAGGGCGAGGGCGAGAGAGGGCGAGGGCGAGAGAGGGCGAGGGCGAGAGAGGGCGAGAGAGGGCGAGAGAGGGCGAGAGAGGGCGAGGGCGAGAGAGGGCGAGGGCGAGAGAGGGCGAGGGCGAGAGAGGGCGAGGGCGAGAGAGGGCGAGGGCGAGGGAGGGCGAGGGCGAGGGAGGGCGAGGGCGAGGGAGGGCGAGGGCGAGGGCGGGCGAGGGAGGGCGAGGGCGAGGGCGAGGGAGGGCGAGGGCGGGCGAGGGCGAGCGAGGGCGAGCGCGAGGGAGGGCGAGGGCGAGGGAGGGCGAGGGCGAGGGAGGGCGAGGGAGGGCGAGGGAGGGCGAGGGAGGGCGAGGGAGGGCGAGGGCGAGGGAGGGCGAGGGAGGGCGAGGGAGGGCGAGGGAGGGCGAGGGCGAGGGCGAGGGCGAGAGAGGGCGAGGGCGAGAGAGGGCGAGGGCGAGAGAGGGCGAGGGCGAGAGAGGGCGAGGGCGAGAGAGGGCGAGGGCGAGGGCGAGGGCGGGCGAGGGCGAGGGCGGGCGAGGGCGAGGGCGAGGGAGGGCGAGGGCGAGGGAGGGCGAGGGAGGGCGAGGGAGGGCGAGGGAGGGCGAGGGAGGGCGAGGGAGGGCGAGGGCGAGGGCGAGGGAGGGCGAGGGCGAGGGAGGGCGAGGGAGGGCGAGGGCGAGGGAGGGCGAGGGAGGGCGAGGGAGGGCGAGGGAGGGCGAGGGAGGGCGAGGGAGGGCGAGGGCGAGGGAGGGCGAGGGAGGGCGAGGGCGAGGGAGGGCGAGGGAGAGGGCGAGGGCGAGGGAGGGCGAGGAAGGCGAGGGGGAGGGGGCGAGGGGCGAGAGGGCGGGAGGAGGGCGAGGGCGAGGGGAGGGCGAGGGGAGAGAGGCGGCGAGAGGGAGGGGCTGAGGGCGAGAGGGAGGGCGAGAGGGCGAGGGAGGGGCGAGGAGAGGGCGAGGGAGGGCGAGGGAGGGCGAGGGAGGGCGAGGGCGGGGCGGAGGGGGAGGAGGGCGGAGGGCGAGGGCGAGGGACGAGGGCGAGGGCGCGAGGGCGAGGGCGAGGGCAGGGCGAGGGCCGGAGGGCCGCAGGTGCGAGGCGAGGCGAGGGCGAGGGCGGGGCGAGGGCGGGGCGAGGGCGAGGGAGGGCGAGGGCGAGAGAGGGCGAGGGGCGAGGGCGAGAGAGGGCGAGGGCGAGAGAGGGCGAGGGAGGGCGAGGGCGGGCGAGGGCGGGCGAGGGCGAGGGAGGGCGAGGGAGGGCGAGGGAGGGCGAGGGAGGGCGAGGGCGAGGGAGGGCGAGGGCGGGCGAGGGCGAGGGCGGGCGAGGGCGAGGGCGGGCGAGGGCGAGGGCGGGCGAGGGCGGGCGAGGGCGAGCGAGGGCGAGGGCGGGCGAGGGCGGGCGAGGGCGGGCGAGGGCGGGCGAGGGCGGGCGAGGGCGGGCGAGGGCGGGCGAGGGCGGGCGAGGGCGAGGGAGGGCGGGCGAGGGCGAGGGCGAGGGCGGGCGAGGGCGAGGGCGAGGGAGGGCGAGGGCGAGGGCGAGGGCGAGGGCGAGGGAGGGCGAGGGAGGGCGAGGGAGGGCGAGGGCGAGGGAGGGCGAGGGCGAAGGAGGGCGAGGGAGAGGGCGAGGGAGGGCGAGGGAGGGCAAGGGAGGGCAAGGGAGGGCAAGGGAGGGCGAGGGAGGGCGAGGGAGGGCGAGGGAGGGCGAGGGAGGGCGAGGGAGGGCGAGGGCGAGGGAGGGCGAGGGAGGGCGAGGGCGAGGGCGGGCGAGGGCGAGGGCGAGGGAGGCGAGGGAGGGCGAGGGAGGGCGAGGGAGGGCGAGGGAGGGCGAGGGAGGGCGAGGGAGGGCGAGGGCGAAGGAGGGCGAGGGCGAAGGAGGGCGAGGGAGAGGGCGAGGGAGGGCGAGGGAGGGCGAGGGAGGGCGAGGGAGGGCAAGGGAGGGCGAGGGGAGGGCGAGGGAGGGCGAGGGAGGGCGAGGGAGGGCGAGGGCGAGGGAGGGCGAGGGCGAGGAGGGCGAGGGAGGGCGAGGGAGGGCGAGGGAGGGCGAGGGCGAGGGCGAGGGCGAGGCGAGGGCGAGGGCGAGGAGGGCGAGGGCGAGGGAGGGCGAGGGCGAAGGAGGGCGAGGGCGAGGAGGGCGAGGGCGAAGGAGGGCGAGGGCGAAGGAGGGCGAGGGAGAGGGCGAGCGAGGGCGAGGGAGGGCGAGGGCGAGGGCGAGGGCGAGGGCGGGCGAGGGCGGGCGAGGGAGGGCGAGGGAGGGCGAGGGAGGGCGAGGGAGGGCGAGGGAGGGCGAGGGAGGGCGAGGGCGAGGGAGGGCGAGGGAGGGCGAGGGAGGGCGAGGGAGGGCGAGGGAGGGCGAGGGCGAGGGAGGGCGAGCGAGGGCGAGCGAGGGCGAGGGCGGGCGAGGCGGGCGAGGGGCGGGCGAGGGCGAGGGAGGGCGAGGGAGGGCGAGGGAGGGCGAGGGAGGGCGAGGGAGGGCGAGGGAGGGCGAGGGCGAGGGCGGGCGAGGGCGAGGGCGAGGGAGGGCGAGGGAGGGCGAGGAGGGCGAGGGAGGGCGAGGGAGGGCGAGGGAGGGCGAGGGAGGGCGAGGGAAGGGCGAGGGCGAGGGAGGGCGAGGGAGGGCGAGGGCGAGGGCGAGGGAGGGCGAGGGAGGGCGAGGGAGGGCGAGGGCGAAGGAGGGCGAGGGCGAAGGAGGGCGAGGGCGAAGGAGGGCGAGGGCGAAGGAGGGCGAGGGAGAGGGCGAGCGAGGGCGAGGGCGAGGGCGAGGGCGAGGGCGAGGGAGAGGGCGAGGGAGGGCGAGGGAGGGCGAGGGAGGGCGAGGGAGGGCGAGGGCGAGGGAGGGCGAGGGAGGGCGAGGGAGGGCGAGGGCGAGGGCGAGGGAGGGCGAGGGAGGGCGAGGGCGGGCGAGGCGGGCGAGGGCGAGGGCGAGGGCGGGCGAGGGCGAGCGAGGGCGAGGGAGGGCGAGGGCGAGGGAGGGCGAGGGCGAGGGAGGGCGAGGGCGAGGGGCGAGGGCGAGGGCGAGGGAGGGCGAGGGAGGGCGAGGGAGGGCGAGGGCGGGCGAGGGCGAGGGCGAGGGCGGGCGAGGGCGAGGGCGGGCGAGGGCGGGCGAGGGAGGGCGAGGGCGAGGGCGAGGGCGGGCGAGGGCGGGCGAGGGAGGGCGAGGGAGGGCGAGGGAGGGCGAGGGAGGGCGAGGGAGGGCGAGGGCGAGGGCGAGGGCGAGGGCGAGGGAGGGCGAGGGCGAGGGA